>NC_069701.1:1882500-4485465 GCF_023699985.2 Odocoileus virginianus
ATTTAACTCAGATGACCATTATATCTACTACTGTGGGCAGGAATCCCTTAGAAGAAATGGAGTAGCCATCATGGTCAACAAAAGAGTCCAAAATGCAGTGCCTGGATGCAACTAAAAAATGACAGAATTATCTCTGTTTGTTTCCAAGGCAAACCATTCAATATCATGGTAATCCAAGTAAATGCCCCGGACCAGTAATGCTGAAGAAGCTGAAGTTGAATGGTTCCATGAAGACCTACAAGACCTTCTAGAACTAACACCCAAAAAAGATATCCTTTTCATTATAGGGGACTGGAATGCAAAAGTAGGAAGTCAGGAAACACCTGGAGTAACAGGCAAATTTGGCCTTGGAGTATGGAATGAAGCAGGGCAAAGGCTAATAGAGTTTTGCCAAGAGAACGCACTGGTCATCACAAACACTCTCTTCCAACAACACAAGAGAAGACTCTACACATGGACATCACCAGATGGTCAACACCAAAATAGATTGGTTATATTCTTTGCAGCCAAAGATGGAGAAGCTGTATACAGTCAGCAAAAACAAGACCGGGAGCTGACTGTGGCTCAGATCATGAACTCCTTATTGCCAAATTCAGACTTAAACTGAAGAAAGTAGGGAAAACCAGAAGACCATTCAGGTATGACCTAAATCAAATCCCTTATGACTATACAGTGGAAGTGACAAATAGATTTAAGGGACTAGATCTGATAGACAGAGAGCCTGATGAACTATGGACACAGGTTTATGACACTGTACAGGAGACAGGGATCAAGACCATCCAAATGGAAAAGAAATGCAAAAAGGCAAAATGGTCGTCTGAGGAGGCCTTACAAATAGCTGGGAAATGAAGAGAAGCAAAAAGCAAAGGAGAAAAGGAAAGATATTCCCATTTGAATGCAGAGTTCCAAACAATAGACAGGAGAGATAAGAAAGCCTTCCTCAGCGCTCAATGCAAAGAAATAGAGGAAAACAACAGAATGGGAAAGACTAGAGATCTCTTCAACAAAATTAGAGATACCAAGGGAACATTTCATGCAAAAATGGGCTCAATAAAGGACAGAAATGGTATGGACCTAACAGAAGCAGAAGATATTAAGAAGAGATGGCAAGAATACACAGAAGAATTGTACAAAATAGATCTTCATGACCCAGATAATCATGATGGTGTGATCACTCACCTAGAGCCAGACATCCTGGAATGTGAAGTCAAGTGGGCCTTAGAAAGCATCACTATGAACAAAGCAAGTGGATGTGATGGAATTCCAGTTGAGCTATTTCAAATCCTGAAAGATGATGCTGTGAAAGTGCTACACTCAATATGCCAGCAAATTTGGAAAACTCAGCAGTGGCCACAGGACTGGAAAAGGTCAGTTTTCATTCCAATCCCTAAGAAAGGCAATCCCAAACAATGCTTAAACTACTGCACAATTCCACTCATCTCACACACTAGTAAAGTAATGCTCAAAATTCTCCAAGCCAGGCTTCAGCAATATGTGAACTGTGAACTTCCAGATGTTCAAGCTGCTTTTAGAAAAGGCAGAGGAACCAGAGATCAAATTGCCAATATCCGCTGGATCATCAAAAAAGCAAAAGAGTTCCAGAAAAACATCTATTTCTGCTTTATTGACTACACCAAAGCCTTCGACTGTGTGAATCACAATAAACTGTGGAAAATTCTGAAAGAGATGGGAATAGCAGACCACCTGACCTGCCTCTTGAGGAACCTGTATGCAGGTCAGGAAGCAACAGTAAGAACTGGACATGGAACAACAGACTGGTTCCAAATAGGAAAAGGAGTACATCAAGGCTGTATATTGTCACCCTGCTTATTTAACTTATATGCAGAGTACATCATGAGAAACGCTGGCTAGATGAAGCACAAGCTGGAATCAAGATTGCCAGGAGAAATATCAATAACCTCAGATATGCAGATGACACCACCCTTATGGCAGAGAGTGAAGAGGAACCAAAAAGCCTCTTGATGAAAGTGAAAGAGGACAGTGAAAAAGTTGGCTTAAAGCTCAACATTCAGAAAACGAAGATCATGGCATCTAGTCCCATCAACTCATGGGAAATAGATGGGGAGACAGTGGAAACAGTGTCAGACTTTATTTTTTTGGGCTCCAAAATCACTGCAGATGGTGACTGCAGCCATGAAATTAAAAGAAGCTTATTCCTTGGAAGGAAAGTTATGACCAACCTAGATAGCATATTAAAAAGCAGAGACATTACTTTGCCAAAAAAGGTCCATCTGGTCAAGGCTATGGTTTTTCCAGTGGTCATGTATGGATGTGAGAGTTGGACTGTGAAGAAAGCTGAGTGCCGAAAAATTGATGCTTTTGAGCTATGATGTTGGAGACTGCAAGGAGATCCAACCAGTCCATCCTAAAGGAGATAAGTCCTGGGTGTTCACTGGAAGGACTGATGCTGAAGCTGAAACTCCAATACTTTGGCCACCTCATGTGAAGAGTCGACTCATTGGAAAAGACCCTGACACTGGGAGGGATTGGGGGCAGGAGGAGAAGGGGATGGCAGAGGATGAGATGGCTGGATGTCAATACCGACTCGATGGGCATGAGTCTGAGTAAACTCCAGCAGTTTGTGATGGACAGGGAGGACTGGCGTGCTGTGATTCATGTGGTTGCAAAGAGTCAGACACGACTTAGCGACTGAACTGAACTGAGAAGTTTCATTCAAAAGAGCTAGGGGCTGCAGTAGCTCTATAGATTATTTAGTTTAGCACTGTGGTCATAAGCATGAGCTTTGGAGCCATCAAGATATAGGTTAAAGTCTCTGCCACTTCCTGAATTATGTGACCTTAGGCAAGTTACTTAACTTCAATTGGCTTCAGCTTCTTTTCTCTTTCTTCATCTTATATTATGGCATTCCCAAGGAATCTGCTTCTGAGAACTTAGGGCTGTGGTGAGACAGAACTGATCATCAGTGTAAAGTACGTCTGGATGTCTGACACAGAGACACTCAACAAACACAGGCTACTATTCAAAATATCTGTGGGATTCACCTTCCTCTGTAAAACTGAGATTAGACCACATAATATACGTCTCCAGGTTCTAGAATTCAAGTATTATAGCTGAAAGATCTCACTTTACAGAAGGATGTTTGTTTGTTTTTTCCCTCTGCTTTCTATAATGGTAATAGCACCATCCAGACTATGAGTTTTTAATGTCCTATGTTACTGGAATGAAGCCCTACCAGCCTCCTTTTGTTTGCAAGGAAATAATTTTTGTGTAGACCTCCTGAATGCTTTGTCTACCCTCCAGGGACCCAGTTCCTATACTTGCCTCCTTTGAAAGAGATAATCTGAAACAGATTAAAACAAGTCATAAAAACACCCTCAAGGAAGTATCTAAATGGTTACTAAGTGAGAATTCCGTTCCATGGGAACTTGTGCTTCAGGCACTTTTTACAATACACTGTAATTACAGACTTACTTTTCTGTCTCCCTTACTTGACTAAAAACTCCTTGGAAGTAGATACCACATTGCACTGTCCTGGAAAAGGGTGGGGAGAAGCATGTCTTGGAAAGAGATGATTTTTCTGACTCGCCCTTCTCTCTCCTCTGTTCTCTTGTGCCCTCTCTGTCTTCCCCAATCAAAGTTACACTTCCCAGTAACTGGGAAAAACTGTGCACTTAAGAGAGTGCCTGCCAGTATGGGTCAGAAGGGAGCTAGACACGGGGGTAAGATCTTGGTAGAAGATGAAGGAAACTTAATTTCAAACCTGCCTCTAGGTCTCTGTGCCCATAAAGGTAAAGATCAGAGCTCATCTTTGTGCAAAGAAAGCTATCTAGTTAGGAAAACCACCCAAATGGACTTTTTTTTTTTTTTTATTAGTTGGAGGCTAATTACTTTACATCATTACAGTAGTTTTTGTCATACATTGAAATTAATTAGCCATGGATTTACATGTATACCCCATCCCAGTCCCCCCTCCCACCTCCCTCTCCACCCGATCCAAATGGACTTTTAATGTTGCCAAGGTAAAACAAAGACTCAGAGAAGCGAGATGCAGATGCCTAGAGGAGATCTGAGCAAGCTTCTGGATGACACCAATCATATAGCCCTCAATGTAGAGCTCTGGGTAATGTTCTTCAGGAAGGCAAAGAGGAAAGACAGAAGATCTGGGATTTTTAAATTATACATGATTATAGTATCTGGCACAAAGACAGTACTTGGAAATGCTTAAACTAAAGAATGAATAAATGAGTGAAATCTAATCTTGTATTCTTCCCCTGTACTTTGTAATTTGACCTCTCTTTATTGACTATTAAAGTATGAAATGGACATGGCCCCAATAAATAGCAGACAGAAATGTAAAAGCAGCACCAAAAACTGCCCATCTGAAACAAGCATCACCATCTGCCTAGGTCGGGAAGTATAATTTAGTGAAGAAACAGGCAGAACACGTAGTTCAGAGAATGTTAATCCACAGTCAATAAAGTAACTAACCAATCCGTAGTAACAACCCCCCAAAGGACCATTCTGGAGTGTTTTATTCTGAGAGCAAATTAAAGCAAAACAAAGATGAGTCTACCAAAAACATAGCAGACTCTCCTCTATTTCTCCTATGAGTCCTTAGAGGGATTCATGGAAATTATCTCTATCTTTCCATATCTCCTACCTGCAGTGTACAGTGTCAACCAAAATCTCCTTTGTTCAAGTGCAGCTACACTGAATGAACTCTGAGCTCGGGGCTCTACAGTATTCCTTAGATGCAGAATATGTTCAGAATTGACTATTTACAAGCAGTATTGATCTAGGAACAGAGTCAGAGTTTTGATTAGGTTGCAATGAGCCAGTTACCCAATCAGAAGTCCTTTCATCAAATCATTAATGATTATTTTAAAGCAGTAGAACTCCTAGGGTACACAGAAGCTGGCATTTTGCTCTTTGCAGCTGAGAACGGATCCTGTGCTTTTCTGGTGCTTCAGTGGCTGTGAAGCACTCCTGCGGGGCCTGGGGTTTTTCAGCACACGTGAACTTGTGTGCCTGTGCTGGGGCCAGGGCAGGATAGGCACAAGTGTTTTCACTCATCACATATACATGACCATAGAATTAGCTTTTCAGACACTAATTTGGGGGTGGGGCCCTTCATTTCTGTGCAATCTACTGAATTTGGTGCTCTCATTAAGATGATTAAAATAAGCCAGTCTACCAATATGTGATCCAAATATTTCAATCGTCTAAACACAGGCTTAGCCTGGTCCTTTTCTGTTGCAAGAGAATCATGACATAAGAGATCACTTTTCTGGACTTTTCTAGGACACCTGGGTCACCCCTAGCTCCCTTATGTCTTCCAAAATGAAATCAGGGTAGAGAAGAGATGAACAACATATATTTCAGTCTTCAATATACGTTTACTACAAGTGATACATCCACTAGAGTTTTCAGAGAACATACATACAATCTAACGGTAGGATTCCAAGCAGCTAAAATGGCACATTTTCATTACATTACTGGCTTCCATGATGCCAGGGAGCTTCTTTTTAATTTGACGTATTCTATTTTCAGTCAACTGAAATTAAATATGACTTGTTTTTCCCTTAGAGGGACCTATCTACAGGCTTACTTGTGTTTTACTTACTTCTGTATTTTTTAACCAGTGGATCTTCCTTTCCAAAAATTGTACACCAAGTGAACTGTACACTAAGACTATATAAATATACACATAAACACTCCCCTCATTCAATTTCATCACACACATTTTCAAAGACACTTCTCAAAAATTACTCGTCTAATTAACTTCTTTATGAACAAATAAATTCTCTTCACCTAGAGATGAGCTACAGTTACAATCTAGCAACTGGGTGTCGGATTTCAGAATATTATCAATGGTGGTTATTAGCTGAAGATACAAAGGAGAGGTGAATATAGAGTGAATTTACAGTTACTGTCTGCAGAGAGATGGTGAGAATCACCCAGTCCCTCTAATCTAATTTACATATAATAAGCTGGGTTTTAGATTAAATGATTTTTTTCCTGTAGTTCGGTAATTTACATATGATAAAACTGATGCAGCGTCATTATTAACTTCAACATTTTAAATCTTTGCTTTTCTTTCCCTGAAGAGGCCTAAGGAGGCAATATTTCATTGCTCTAAAGTAATTTTCATCTTATCCCTTTCCCAGGTAGATTTCATCTTGACTGTCACGCTATACCTGTATCCATCCACACAGTACAAAGAGGCACCCGTATCAACAACAGTCTTTAAGTCCTATCTTCCTGAAGTTTCTTTCTTTCTGATAATAGTCAACACTGCTGAAAATTCTAAAATGGGTAAATTTGCCCAACCTCAGAGTCTACCTTACGGTAACAGCTGTTATATAAGAAAATAACAAAATATGTTTATAAAAGAGCAACAAAACTGGACCACTGGACAAGGGAATGGCAAACCACTTCAGTATTCTTGCCTTGAGAACCCCATGAACAGTATGAAAAGGCAAAATGGTAGGACACTGAAAGATGAACTCCCCAGGTCGGTAGGTGCCCAGTACGCCACTGGAGATCAGTGGAGAAATAACTCCAGAAAGAATGAAGGGATGGAGCCAAAGCAAAAACAACACCCAGTTGTGGATGTGACTGGTAATAGAAGCAAGGTCTGATGCCATAAAGAGAAATATTGCATAGGAACCTGGAATGCCAGGTCTATGAATCAAGGCAAATTGGAAGTGGTCAAACAGGAGATGGCAACAGTGAACATTGACATTTTAGGAATCAGTGAACTAAAATGGACTGGAATGGGTGAATTTAACTCAGATGACCATTATATCTACTACTGTGGGCAGGAATCCCTTAGAAGAAATGGAGTAGCCATCATGATCAACAAAAGAGTCCAAAATGCAGTACTTGGATGCAATCTCAAAAATGACAGAATGAACTCTGTTTGTTTCCAAGGCAAACCATTCAATATCATGGTAATCCAAGTAAATGCCCCGAACCAGTAATGCTGAAGAAGCTGAAGTTGAATGGTTCTATGAAGACCTACAAGACCTTCTAGAACTAACACCCAAAAAAGATGTCCTTTTCACTATAGGGGACTGGAATGCAAAAAATAGGAAGTCAGGAAACACCTGGAGTAACAGGCAAATTTGGCCTTGGAGTATGGAATGAAGCAGGGCAAAGGCTAATAGAGTTTTGCCAAGAGAATGCACTGGTCATAGCAAACACCCTCTTCCAACAACACAAGAGAAGACTCTACACATGGACATCACCAGATGGTCAACACCAAAATCAGATTGATTATATTCTTTGCAGCCAAAGATGGAGAAGCTCTATGCAGTCAGCAAAAACAAGACCGGGAGCTGACTGTGGCTCAGATCATGAACTCCTTATGGCCAAAGTCAGACTTAAACTGAAGAAAGTAGAGAAAACCAGAAGACCATTCAGGTATGACCTAAATCAAATCCCTCATGACTATACAGTGGAAGTGAGAAATAGATTTAAGGGACTAGATCTGATAGAGAGCCTGATGAACTATGGACACAGGTTCATGACACTGTACAGGAGACAGGGATCAAGACCATCCAAATGGAAAAGAAATGCAAAAAGGCAAAATGGTTGTCTGGTGAGGCCTTACAAATAGCTGGGAAATGAAGAGAAGCAAAAAGCAAAGGAGAAAAGGAAAGATATTCCCATTTGAATGCAGAGTTCCAAAGAATAGCCAGGAGAGATAAGAAAACCTTCCTCAGCGCTCAATGCAAAGAAATAGAGGAAAACAACAGAATGGGAAAGACTAGAGATCTCTTCAACAAAATTAGAGATACCAAGGGAACATTTCATGCAAAAATGAGCTCAATAAAGGACAGAAATGGTATGGACCTAACAGAAGCAGAAGATATTAAGAAGAGATGGCAAGAATACACAGAAGAACTGTACAAATAGATCTTCATGACCCAGATAATTACAATGGTGTGATCACTCACCTAGAGCCAGACATCCTGGAATGTGAAGTCAAGTGGGCCTTAGAAAGCATCACTATGAACAAAGCTAGTGGATGTGATGGAATTCCAGTTGAGCTATTTCAAATCCTGAAAGATGATGCTGTGAAAGTGCTACACTCAATATGCCAGCAAATTTGGAAAACTCAGCAGTGGCCACAGGACTGGAAAAGATCAGTTTTCATTCCAATCCCAAAGAAAGACAATGCCAAATAATGCTCAAACTACCGGACAATTGCACTCATCTCACACACTAGTAAAGTAATGCTGAAAATCCTCCAAGCCGGGCTCCAACAATACGTGAACTGTGAACTTCCAGATGTTCAAGCTAGATTTAGAAAAGGCTGAGGAACCACAGATAAAAAGGCCAACATCTGCTGAATCATCAAAAAAGCAAAAGAGTTCCAGAAAAACATCTAATTCTGCTTTATTGACTATGCCAAAGACTTTTACTGTGTGCATCACAACAAACTGTGCAAAATTCTTAGAGATGGGAATACCAGACCACCTGACCTGCCTCCTGAGACATCTGTATGCCAGTCAAGAAGCAACATTTAGAACTGGACATGGAACAACAGACTGGTTCCAAATAGGAAAAGGAGAACATCAAGGCTGTATATTGTCACCCTGCTTATTTAACTCATATGCGGAGTACATTAAGAGAAATGCTAGGCTGGATGAAGCACAAGCTGGAATCAAGATTGCCGGGAGAAATATCAATAATCTCAGATATGCAGATGATACCACCCTTAGGGCAGAAAGCAAATGACTAAAAGAACCTCTTGATGAAAGTGAAAGAGGAGAGTGAAAAAGTTGGCATAAGACTCAACAGTCAGAAAACTAAGATCATGGCAACCAGTCCCATCATTTCATGGCAAATAGATGGGGAAACAATCGAAAAAGTAAGAGATTTTATTTTTGGGGGCTCCAAAATCACTGCAGATGGTGACTGCAGCCATGAAATTAAAAGACACTTGCTTCTTGGAATAAAAGCTATGACCAACCTAGACAGCATATTAAAAGGCAGAGACATTACTTTGCCAACAAAGGTCTGTCTAGTCAAAGCTATGGTTTTTCCAGTAGTCATGTATGGATGTGAGAGTGGGACTATAAAGAAAGCTTAGTGCCAAATAATTGATGCTTTTGAACTGTGGTGTTGGAGAAGACTCTTGAGAGTCCCTTGGACTGCAAGGAGATCCAACCAGTCCATCCTAAAGGAGATCAGTCCTGGGTGTTCATTGGAAAGACTGATGCTGAAGCTGAAATTCCAATACTTTGGCCCCCTGATGCTAAGAACTGACTCCTTGGAAAAGACTCTGATGCTGGTAAAGATTGAAGGCAGGAGGAGAAGGGGACGACAGAGGATGAGATGGTTGGATGGCATCACTGAGTTGATGGACATGAATTTGAGTAAATTCCAGGAGTTGGTGATGGACAGGAAAGCCTGGCATTCTGAAGTGCATGGGGTTGCAAAGAGTCGGACACGACTGAGTGACTGAATAAAAGAAAAACAACAGAAAATAAAATTGCTAATGTGGGGAAATCACAGTGGAACTTGGGATGTAACAAATATTTGTTTTATAATTTAGATAGCATAGACAGAGGGCCAAAGTTTGATTCTATGCCACAAAGGCAGACCTTGAGGCAGAAGGTGATCTTTTAGAAAATTTGTGCAATGGTCACATTGAGAAAGCAAAGGAGTGACAGCTCTTAACCACCTCTTTTATCCCACATGCTATTCTTAGGATCATTGACACCAACATACCACCCTTATCTTAGTATGTAACAGTAATAAAACCTACGTAAACTGGGCAGGCTAATTGGGAATTACATCACGGCAATACGCAATCGCAACTTGATTTTTATAACTAAGTGGGGAAGTCAATTAATAATTTTGAAATTCAGTTTCTTTATTGTAAGATATTGACAGATGAATGTAGTAAGTATTTACAGAATGGGGTTTCCCTGTTAGCTCAGATGGTAAAAAATCTGGCTGCAGTGTGGGAGATCACGGTTCGATCTCTGGGTTGGGAAGCTATCCTGGATAAGGGAATGGCTATCCACTCCAGTATTCTTGCCTGGAGAATCCCATGGACAGAGAAGCCTGGTGAATTAGAGCATGGGGTCCTTCTCTGTGTCAGATACTACACAAGAGTCTAGGTTACCTAGCCCTTTGTATTAGATGATGAGCATCATGACAGAAAAGGCTATATTTCGCACAGGTCATTGTAACCTCTGAGGGTGTGATGTGCTTGGCAGTGCTTGACATAGATGAGGTGCTTAATACACTTGGATGGAAGAAAGGAAGCAAAAAATGGTAGAAGAAGAGAGAGGTGAAGATAAAAGAGAAAAGGGATAGGATTCATACCTGCACAGTCTCACGGTCTGAGAACCACATGTATAAATATTAGAAAACAACTTTGCTGAAAAATAACAAAAGAAAATAAAAGACAGGGGAAAGTGTTTGATGGGTGAAGTGGTGAAAGGTTACGAAAGAAACTGGGTTATGATGGACATGCAGAAAATTTCCAGAAAAACATACTCCTCCCACACGATACCCGAAGGTCATTCAAACACTGCTGTCTGTACCCTATAGTTTATGTACCTTGCCTGAGCATCAGCACCGGCTAGCAGTTATTTGTGCAATATGAGTTTTAGCGAACGGCATGGCAACACCTCCCAGTTCGTTTACTTGGCTGCTCCCAATACCTGCTTGCGCCAATGTAATTCAAAGCACCAAAGGGCATCTATGACTCTTAGCGTGTTGTTCACGCAGTAATTTTTCTTTCTCCCCACCCCCTCCCCGATTTATGAAGACAGCTGCTCTTTATGACTGCTTCTGAGATTGCTGGTCAGCTGAAATCTGTTGGCTGACAGCAAAGGCATTACAAATCCAGCAAACCTAAAGGGATCGCTCCCTCTCTTTCTCTGGGACCTAGGGAGGCTGCGCTGTCTTACCAGGAATGCGGTCTCAGCAGTGAGGCCGGTATGGAGCTGGGGAAGGGTCGGGCACAAAGAAGATGGGCGGACTGGACGCCCAGGCCTGTCTCCAGATGTGAGGGTGAAAGCAAAGGCCTGGAAGGGTTCTGTACCAGGCTGGCAGCACAGCAGGGCAGAGAAGCAGCTCAGGCTGAGATACAAGAATGCAACCGGGTGAAGCAGCTCCAGTATTGTGGCAGGCCTGGCCATGGGGTCAGAGGACAGTGACGGGCTGCAGAATCAGGGTGAGCAGGGCTCAAGTCCTGAGGCTGTTTCTTGTTTGCTAAGTGGCGTCAGGGGAGTTTTTTTAAAACTTAGCTACAAAGTGGAGAAACATAAAGGAACCTCCCCACCACAGTTGTTCTAAGGATTAGAAGGGAATGCTGCACATTGTCAGCAGAAGAACTGGAACACAGGAAAGACTGCGAAGTTACCAACAGTGACTGCTGCTACAATGAAACCTGTGATTCCCACTGCAAAAAGTTCAATTCACAGAGATGCTCTGTGGAATCTACCCACTGGAAAGTGGAAAAGACCACCCATTGCAATAATGTTGGAAATGATGAAAAATGGAACACGATCCAAATGTTCACTAGCAGAAGCAAGGTTGATGGTATAGTACATCCTTACTATGTTTTAACGAATGAGACCCACCTATGTACACTGACATGGCAGGTGCCCAAATGGATAATTCAATTAAAAAAAAAAAAAAGGAGAGAGAGACCAAGCTCAATGGTACATATAGCACTGGCCCATTTCTCTAAGTTAAATTCATTTTTAAAAATCTGAAAAGTATAAGCATTAAGTTATTAGAAATGGTTATCTCTGTAGAGTGAAATTAAAGGAGACTTTAATTTTCTAAAGTATACTTGGCATATTTGTGTGTTTTAACAAAAACATATGCATTGTGTAAACATAATTTTTTACTATTATTTTTTAAGGAGCAGATATTGAGATGCCTGACCTTTTTCTTACTAGCCTTACTCTCAATAGTCTGCTTGCTACCTGGTGTTCCAGTGGGCACTGAATCACATGTCTGGTGTTTTTCTACTTTCTAGTCAGCAATTTAAAGCCACTGATATCTGATATCTCAAAAAGGAGAGAAATCAAAAGGTGCAGCAACTAACAGCATGAGAGCCTCAGCATGAAACATCTGTATTTTAGATGGTGACTTAATTAATTTCACTAGTCAATTTGCTTCTTAAAATCCTGAGAAATGATCAGAACCAATTCAGTATTACTCTGTAGTCTTCCTTGCATAATACTAAAGGAGCAAATCTAAGCTCATCTTCAATGAAATAGATTCTTCAAAAAAGGAAAATAAACAGGATTCAAAAGGAAATAAACAGGATGAATGCCCTAAAATTGGTAATATACTATTTCCTTGAATTTATGTTTCCTCTAACTTCATAGTTTATGCTCTGATTGCTTTTTTTCCCCCCTAGAGATTTAAGATTTGACTTCTGAAGCAATAATGTAAAGCTTAAAATATCACCAGGGTCCCAATATATAATATAAAGAGGAAAATATTCTATACAAACATGGTTTTTCAAACTATATATAATTTTAATATCATCATTGCCCAGAAACTTTTATTAAGACGAGCAAGGGGTAGAAATGGCATGATTCCAAGTTAACTGATTGGAATAATTGAATATTTTCCTTATAATGCATGCTCACATATAGACATCAAGTCAACAAATGCTTAAATGATGCAAAAGTCACACTGACTATCCAAGTCTTCCTTCCTGATTACCTGTTTAGGTTCTTTTAAATGAAACCCTCCTACTCATGTTTAAAGAAGAAACTCCCAAGTTTGCAATAATATTTTCTTGCTCATATGAATGAACAAAAGGAACTACACAATGGTAACAGCAGCTTAGTTGCTTCCCGAAGCTCCATTCAGACAACATTGTAAGAACTTCCTTCACCATCTCTCATGGCCTCATCTACAAAGCTCATTTCATTCCGCATGATCTATGCATTTCTTTGCTTGGTTATGCACCGTTCAATGACAGGATCTTATTAAAGTCACAGTCAGCACCTGGTTGACTCTGGAGCTTATAACGAAGCACTTACATGCACTTCCAGTCACAATAAAATGGGCACTGCTTCCACTTACATGATCCTGGAGCCTTTCTGATCTCCCAGGAAAATTCACATACATCATATAATGCTACAGAAAGGGGGCATATGGAGGGTTAGGTATCTTTTGCTGGCAATCTTTGAGGACACTGGAAAATCCGTTTTGTATAAACTTACCAAGAGAGTAGAACACAAAGTCAGTTGTCCCTTTTGCCTTTCACCCTGTGGGTTGCATTCCAAAAACACTCCCCAGTGCAGTTTTGGTATAGTGATGCAAATGTTTTCCTTAATTTGATAGTAAAAGCTCCAGTATTAGTTTGCTTCATAATTCAAGCATGCAGAAGCAGCCAACTCCAAAATACATCAACTCTTTGAACTTACTCCACTTAAAATGTGTTTCTGGCACTGTTTTAATGGCCGCCTATTCACCCCATTATTAAGGGAAGTGTTCCCATCCTACGGTCATGGGGATGGCAGGACACAGGACACTCAACACGGGATGGATGAGCTCAACTGCAGTTTATTAGTCCCAAATCCTCGCAGGTCAGGGGAGGGGAACGGGCGTCAGGCAGGACCACACAGGGGCCGTGTGCGGGAACAAAGCGAACAAGCGGGGCCTGGGGGGGTCAGGCTTTGTAACACCATGACAACAGTGTGCCCCCCGCTTCTTACCAAATGATGTGACTGGCTTATTCGGAAAACTGTGCAGGCTGGCAGGAATGAGCTGGGACTGGGCCTGGTCCCTTTGATAAGGGGGAGTATTGGACCAGGGAAATCTTATCTTCAGGAGCAGGGTGGGGAGAGGCAAGACATTCCGGAGTAGATCAGAGGCTGTTAGCATAATACTGAAGCTTAATTTCAGGCCTTACCCCAGAGGCACATAGTAACTACTCACAAATATTTGTTAAATGAGTGAGTGAAAGAGTGTTGAAAGTGGGACCTTGGGCAAGATACTGAACATCTTAGCTGCACTGCAGCCATTTATAAAGTCTATAAAATGGAGATTGTAGTATCTTTTCTGTTTATCACAGGAGGTTGTTTATGGGAATAAAATCATTAACATATGTGGACAACATCCCCAAACCTTCAAAATGCCTGAAAGGTCCTCCACCGATGACCTGTGCCCCTTCACACCCACCTTCCTCATATTCTAGGCACATTGGGTCAACTTCCATAGATGGCTCCATAGCCATCATGCATTATTAGCAAGGAAAGTGAAGATATGATCTTTAACATGCTTTCAAAACACCCCAAATTTCATCTACGACTCAAGTTGAAATTGTCTGTTTCACCTATGTCTCAGATATGATCTTTAACATGCTTTCAAAACATCCCAACTTTCATCTACGACTCAAGTTGAAATTGTCTGTTTCACGTATGTCTCCTGAATATCTGGTAATAGTAAATGCTCAACAAAATAGTAAATTTTCAAAAAAAAAAAAAAGGGTAAGCACAATAAATGAATGTATTGGTGTAAAACTATAAAGGCATACTGAGAAGTTACAAGTTCGACACATGATTAAAAGGGCAAGATTAATTATAACTTTTGTCTCCCCCTTCAGTTGTAGGGAGTGTCCGCTTATATGGCCCTCCACCCCACCTCCCCACCCCAGTCTCACAGCTGCGGTGCTGTATGCCCTGCTGGGCAGGGAGGCCTGGTCTGGTCTCGTGGGTCAGCTAACCCAAACCTTTCTACCTCTCCCTGCCCAAGAGCTGGGCTTCTGCCACAGCAACCATCAACCACCCATTAAGTAAGAGCAGAATTTTCAGCATGAATAGATGACTACATTTTTTTTTTTTATTTTTACAGTGTAAATGGAATCTGGCACAACCAGAAAAGTCTGGAAGAAACCAGTTCTCCCAAATGTTATAGGTAACAGATTATCATGCAAAATTCTTAATTTTTTAGAGAGTTCTACACAAATTGAATAATTTTACTGGTAGAAGAAGCTGTGGATGGCATCTGACCTCATCATTTGGTTCATAAGATGAAGAAAAATATGGGCCCAGAAATGACCCGTCCAAACTTACACCAGTAGCCAGCAACTAAGCTAGAGTGAAATTCAGGTCTCTAGGCTTATATACTTTTTCCTGCATTTTCCACAATGTTCTTTCTTTTTGTGTACACGCATGTGTGTGTGTTTGAGAGACAATATTGAAAATGGTGGGTTCCCATACTGACATACAAGAAAATAAACAGAAGCAAAGCAACATATTTCCTCCAAGCTCCACTGATGTGAGTTAAAAACATATATGCAGGCTTATAAATATCTGCAGGTATTTTTTCCACCATAAGGGGTAAAACCTTTTCCTCAAGGGAGGTTCTTCCTTGGAAAGTGAATGAGTGGGAAATATTTAAAACATACCAATTTTGATTATCAATTAAGCACCTACATACACTGGCTGTCTATAATTAAGCTGAATCACCTAAAATAATTTGATATTATCAGGGTCAACCCATTCATATGTTACCCACAAGTGGAACTAGAGTATTGAGTTTCTGCCCTCAAGAAGTTTTTATCTTCTTGGAAATAAAAGTAAAAGAGCTATGAAAAAGAACACTGACAACCCAGAGCAGTAGAAGGCTAGGACTAAACTGTGCACCATTGTTACGCAACTACTGTCATGAGTCTACACTGTAATGGAGTGTAAATACAATTTGCTTACTCTTGGAACAACTGTTTTCCACTACCTCTATTAAATCACTATTTCCTTGACTCTTAATGACAGGCTTGAGTCAATTCTAGTGGTTTTCTCTATTAAACTTGAGCCAGTCCTCTTTCCATAGATTTCCCAGCATCATCTCAATTAATACTCCCAATATTTTAAAGAATTAGACACTATTATTGATCTTATTTTCCACTGGAAAAAGTCTGAGGTTCAGAGGAGTTGGGGGCTATCCCCATGAGACATCTGCTGGCCAATGGAAAAGTAGGAGACTTACTGCTCCCTACTAGGCAAGGAGTCTGAGATCCAAGGTGGAGGCCGTCAAGGGAATTCACTCAATGAGCTGAAGGACAATTGAAGGAAAGTCACATGGCTCAAAATAGCCTGGAGTTAAAACTCCCCTCCAGGTCCTCCCCACCATTCCATGCAAAACAAAGAACTCTCTAACCCGAAGGAAAAAATGGACGTTAAGGTTGATTATGCCCATCTCCCAGCTGGTCCAGCCTCTGGCCTATCTCCAAAATTCCTTGTCCCAGCACTTTAAGAGACAACTACTAGGAACAACCTTGGAGAAGAACAGGCCCCCTTAAGACAGTAACTTTCCACATGCATGCCTATATATGCTTATTCTTTTCTTGAGTAAGTGCAGCAGCTCGCTAATCTGACTGCGGCCCCTCTCGCCTCATTAAAGGTGATCTGTTCCCGTAAGGTGCCGGTCTCATTCTTTTTCTGAACCTCGCCTTCTCTAACTCCCTTACCTTACAACAAAGGTGGCAAAACTGGAAGAAGCAGACACCAAGCATCACGCCGAAGTGAAACCAACAGAATTTGGCATGTGACACAATAAGGAAATCTGGGAAGACATTTTTAAAGAAGAGGGAAAAAATGGCTTTCAGGATGTCAAGTTGGGGTGACTTGAGAAACTGATGTAGCATCTGTAGAAACTTTAGTAGAGTCAACTGGTTTGAGAGGGAGCTGAGGTGATGAATGTCCAGCTCATGATATTCTCTGTGACATAAATACTGAAATTAGTGTTTTCTAGGCCTAGGGAAGCATTTTATTTTGAAAATGTTTGTCTGGCCTCACACAGCCAGTGCTTAACCAACAGCTAGAGGCCTTAAATAACTTTTCTATGCTGTAATTTTCCCCATAAGAACACTCCAGAGAAGTAACACACCTCACTAGACCACTCAGTCTACCAGGCCTTCTGGTTTCTACTCCAAAGGCTGTTACCAAGGACAGTATTACTATTAATGAGCCACCTGGTTTCACAGACCCCACGCCGAGCTGCCATTTTGACAGACCTCCCAAGGCATGCTCTTGTAAGTTAACCAAGGTCAAGGCTGATTATGACTTGCATACTCAGAGCTGTCTAACCGATCTCAAGTTCTCATACAGACATAGAAAATTCAGTGAACCTTGAATGGATTCAACGCTGTGCATATTCTGGGTATCTGCTCTGAGGCCAGGCACCAGCTGTGTTAAATGGAAGAGCTACAAAGCTGAATAACATATTTTCTGCCTTCAAGAAGCTCGTATCCAAGCCTGCACATGGACAACAGAATAAATAAGTACAGTAACACAAATTAAGTGCTAGAGGAGATGTAGATATTGTGAAAGAGTAATTGATTCCAGTGAGATAATAAATAAGGTCAGGGAAAGAACATGATGGAATATTTAAAGACATGTCTATAAGAATGAGTGCCTACAAAATGAAAGGTATATGAATTACCCAGGAAAGAGGGGAGAGATGCACTAATACAGGAGTTTAGGCTGCATATCTCACTTTGTACCAATTTATTCAATTCCCTGAAGTAGGAGTCTGACAGTTTGTATTTTTAGAATGCTGCATTCACCATCTACAAAAAGTATGAGGCCACACACAAAAATACACTTCATACTAGAAAACCCCAAAGAGTGAAACCTACATTGTCATCTGCTATATGGAACGAGCAATAGAAATCCCCACTCTTTTCTGTGGGGAAGTATTTTAAATAAAGCTGTCAGACAGTCTCAATTAAAAATAATAAACGAAAGATCAATCATGGTCCCTCTGGATTCACTAATCAAGTTCTTCAATGAACTTTCCATCAGGTATTCAGAAACAAAAATTTTAGCATATGGAGGAATTTTCAACGCAATTAAAGCACACCATTTACATTTTACATTACTATCTTTGGCTGCTGGCAGTCTGAACAGAATTAAATAACTGGTTTCACAAAGTGAGGCTTCACATGGCGGTCAAGGTGACAGGAGGACTAAGCAAGCGGAGAAGAAGGCGCAGCAAATCGACTTGATGTGGCCGATGTTCTACAACTTTGCAGAGCAAAGCTCGTGAGTTTTGAGCTCCTCTGTGCCACTGTCTTCATCTCCGGTGCAGAACACTCATAACACCTGGTGTATTTTAGTAAACGTACGTTGCCTTTTCCATTCACATTCCCCCCATGAAATTCTTTGGGTGTCCTAGTTTATAAGCTCATGGGCTAAAGCTTTTGGACTTCATGAGGGCAGGAGTTAGCTTCTCCTCCCCACAAAACTCACTCAGTAATTAATAGATCACCCACTCAATTTGGTTTGATCAATTCAGTACAATCAATGTCTGTGACGCCACTCCAGGGCTTTCTAGGTGTCACTAGTGGTAAAGTACCTGCCTGCCAGTGCAGGGGATGTACTAGGTGTGGATTCAATCCCTGGATAGGGAAGATTCCCTGGAGGAGGGCATGACAACCCACTCCAGTAGTCTTGCCTGGAGAATCCCATGGACAGAGGAGCCTGGCAGGCTACAGTCCATGGAGTCGCAAAGAGTCAGACACAACTGAAGCGATGTGGCAGGCGCGCCAGTACTGCTCACTCACGCTGCACCTTCCCGTCTCGCTGCCACTGTGTCATTCGCGCATTCTGCATGCTCCTGTGTATCTGGCATGCGCCTGTGTAACTGGCATGCTCCTGTGTAAATCCAGCATGCCCCGGTGTATCTGGCATGCCCCGGTGGATCTGGCATGCCCCTGTGGATCTGGCATGCTCCTGTGGATCTAGCATGCCCCAGTGTATCTGGCATGCCCCAGTGTATCTGGCATGCCCCTGTGGATCTGGCATGCCCCGGTGTATCTAGCATGCCCTGGTGTATCTGGCATGCCCCGGTGTATCTGGTATGCCCCTGTGGATCTGGCACGCTCCTGTGTATCTAGCATGCCCCGGTGTATCTGGCATGCCCCGGTGGATCTGGCATGCCCCTGTGGATCTGGCATGCCCCGGTGTATCTGGCATGCCCCTGCATATCTGGCATGCCCCTGCATATCTGGCATGCCCCTGTGGATCTAGCATTCAGGGTGTGTGCTACTCTGCCGAGAAGTCCCATAAAATCCCAATTCCCGTTCTGCCTCTGCAATAGAGACAGAGGAAACAGTAGACTCTGACGTAGGTTTATGTCCCCAGTGTATTCAAATGGCTTCTACAAATGATTCTGCAATTGGGCCACACGAATGAGAAAGACCCACACTGGAGCACTGCCATTCGATCAGCTCTGAGAGTGGACCTGCTCAAGTGGCTTCAACAGGAAGATGGTGGCAACTGAGCCAGAGCTGGAACAAAACAAAAGGCTGCCCTCTTGGCACGCATCCTCCGTCACAGTCTGAGTGATGCACAGATACCGCTTTGCTGCCCCCTCACCCGGTCCTGGAATCCCCTCTCACTCCTCCGCATGCTCACCCACACTCGTGTATCCCCACAGTCCCTAACTCACTGCTGGCCAGTGATGCCTCCATTAGATATGTGAACCTTGAAAGGGAGTTGATCTCTCACTAGAGTTGTCTCATAAATCACTTAACCTTCCTCCTTTGCTCCACATTAACCTTCGGTCTTTAATTTCTTCCTTTTCACTTGATTTTATGACCTGCTCTCTCAATAAAACCATTTTATAAGGATTTGTATGAAGGTGACTCCCTAAAAATAAATTTCAACTTATACATGACTATGATGATTCTATTCCGTAATGGTAGATTTAAAATATCACGCTTCTAACACACACACATAAATAAGTGAACGAAAGATAATCAAGGCTAACGATTTGAAATATGGTCACATTTCCTGTTTTGCTGAAAGTATTCTGTTTGTTTCTTCGCTTTGCCTTGCTTTCGTCAATGAGTAAGTGCTGAAAAACAAACCAAGAATTTACTATTTGGTGAAGTTGAGAACTGAAAAATCCCCCCCATAGGAGAGAGAATTGTCAGGCTTGGTCTTTGTGGGGAACATGCAGGCAGCTTTTCACATGTATCTGTGGGTTCTTTCTGAACTGTTTCCCCATCCCCCGACCCTGGGCTCCCTGCAGTGAATAACAGCTCATGGCAGCATCCCAGGGCACACCCATGGCTGTTGTTCATCAGTGACCCACAGACAACAGACAGACAGTCCAGGACAGAATAACCAGTAGAGTTCTACTGGCGCATGGAGTTCTCTGCCAGGAGAGAAACAACATAGTTTGGGAGAGTTTACTAAAAACAGCAGAAGAATTGGAAAAAAAAAAAAAAATGCAGAAAATCTTACACTCTCTGAAGAGACAGGCGAATTAAGGAAGAGCAGAATCCCAGAACTAAAAGGAAGACACACTTTCCACACTCAAGGACCACGCCATGAAAATGGTAAAAAATAGCCTTTAAACAAGACCTACAGTGGTGAGGTCTAAAAACAGCTGTCCATATCTGGGGGGCTATCAAGAAGGGAGAGTTCCTGAAGATCCCTGGACATCTAAGAAAGGTGATACACCTATGAGGCCTTCCATGGATGGGCCACTGAGAAGACATCACTGCTCATAACAGACTCAGTGAGTCAGATGAGATCTCAGAGGCAGCAAAGCACATGTGTAGGCATCTTCACTTCCTGGTTTCTTCCTGTGTCTCTGGCTTCGGAGTAACCTAAAATCAGTCTTCGCCTCAACATGACCCAAATGGAAAGAAACACGTGCTACTTTCCCGCTTCAATTGGTAACGTCAGAGTTCAGCTTTGATCTCTGATTTCTGTCTCAGGTGGCCTTCCCCAGGGCCCCGAGTTTACAACAGTCACCACTCTC
Organism: Odocoileus virginianus; assembly: GCF_023699985.2. Classification (NCBI taxonomy): domain Eukaryota; kingdom Metazoa; phylum Chordata; class Mammalia; order Artiodactyla; family Cervidae; genus Odocoileus; species Odocoileus virginianus. The sequence goes on from NC_069701.1 coordinate 1,903,255, forward strand.
GAAGCGTCCAGCATGCCCTCTTCTCACTGAGATGCCCGCCCATCCTCTGAGCCCGTGTCTAAGGCCTCTTGTCCTGGCCACGTGCTGAGCACCTAGAGGGCAGAGACGGCATCTGATCCTTCACTCCTGGTTCCCAGCACACAGAACACATGCTCAATCCATGAGCTCTGACTGGTTAAGGCAGAATCTGCGCCCACCTCACTACTATCAGATTCTCACTACTCTCAGAATTAGTTAGGCTGCGGAGGCCATCACAGGAGTGAGCCTGTTCTTCATTCATCTTTATAGTGCTGAGGACTGTGCTCAGCCACTTCAGTCAAGCCCAGCTCTGTGCAACCCTGTGGACTGTGGCCTGCCAGGCTCCACTGTCCATGGGACTCTCCAGGCAAGAACACTGGAGTGGGTTGCCGTGCCCTCCTGCAGGGGATCTTCCCAACTCAGGAATCCAACCCATACCTATGGCATCTCCTGCATTGCAGGCAGGTTCTTAATCTTTATACTGGGTTAGCCAAAAACTTCGTTTGGGTTTTTCCGTAAACGAACAGATAAACCTGAAAGGACTTTTTGGCTAACCCAATATTTTATGCATGCTCTTTTTAGGGAACATATTTGTATATCTACTACATCTCCTCCTGGCAACACGTTTCTGATAAAGAAATGTGTTGTCAGAAGAGAAAATACGATAACTCATTAGCTGGCTTAGGATCCCCTGTTGTACAAAGCGTTATACCTGCTCTTGTGGTGGGAAATCAGAGGAGTGTGCCTCAGGGTGGGGTTTATTGGAGATCACTGGGGTAGTCTAGAAGAACCTTCCATCCCAAAGGGAAAGAAGACCACTCCTTTATTTCCTGACAATCGAACATCATGACCTCTGGTCTGAGTTAACATCACCCCACATGCAATGTTTGTGATTTGCAGCTCCACAAGCACGCTGGCAGCGGAAGTGTCTTGACAAGAGCGTTAAGTGACAGCAATAGATAAAAAAAAAAAAGCCCCGTGGATACCTGAGGAGATCGCTTTTTTAACAATCTTTCTACACAAAAGACCCATGGAGAACCCAAATCTTTCTGGACTAGGACTATAGGAATGGCATATTTTTTTAACCTAAAAAAAAAAAATTTTTTTTCTAAGTTTCTAGCCAGCCCTGATGTTCACACAGTGTCTTCTCTGTAAGAGGATTTGCTGACCCAAGTCCTTCTATCTCTTGTATGAGGCATAAAATACATTCTTCCTGGGACACTTGGGGTTAGGAGTTAGTATTTAACTTCGGGGCAAAACCGATCAAAGCAAATGTCTCACAAGCACTTGGAGAGATTTAGCAGGCTTTGTCCCAGGTATAAGCCCTCTACAATTTATGTCTGTCTGTACTGATGACTACAATGCAGGAATCAAAGCTGTGCTTACTAAACATGCAAGTGAAGTTAAACCAAATTATTCCAATACTCGTGGCTTTCTGTGTGGTTCAGCGGCAAAGAAACCACCTACAATGCAGGATAGAGAGGTTTGATCTCTGGGTCAGGAAGATCCCCTGGAGAAGGAAATGGCAACCCGCTCCAGTAGTCCTGCCTGGAGAATCCCATGGACAGAGGAGGCTGGTGGGCTACAATCCATGGGGTCACAAAAGAGTCAGACATGACCTAGCAACTAAACAATAAAAACAACCATAATATTCCAATGACTGGATAAAACTTCAAAATAATTGCAATCAATGGGAAAAGGATCCCAGTGGAAAAGGATGAAATACCAGAGACCGATAGAAGAGGTGTAAGACAGTGGCTAACTAACTCCATCTTTCTCTCTTTTTCCCTCTCTGCACCCTACTTCCTGAACAGCCGTCTTCACACACACACACACACACACACACACACACACACACATGACTGAGATGACTGCTGATTCCAATTAAGTTAACAAACATTTACTGAGCACCTGCTCTATGGTAAGCACTGCATCAACTAAGTCTACAAACATGAAGAACACAGTCTCTGACTCTAAGGAGCTTATAAACCTAATGCGGGAGATAGATGCACCAAGAGTCACACTTGAGGACCGAAGGCTGCAGATGTGGATATTCACAGGGACCCAGGAGCACTCAGGAGGGATGAGGATCAGGGAAGACTGTCCCCAGGACTTTCCTTCTATGTTAAATCTTAAGGGATAAGTAGGGTTTACCAAGTAGATAAACAGTAAAGAAAGTGTCAAACACGCAGAAAGAACAATCTGGAAGTCACTGGTGAATGGAAGAGTGACCAGCTTCTAAGAAGCATGATCCAGGCTGCAGAGTGAGAGCTGAGTAAGAGGGTGGCAGGCAGTCTGGAAGCCCTGACAGTTGCATTGCATTTACACTGAAGAGTGGATTCAGACTCTGAAAAGGTGTTAGTAGTTCAATTTTTATTCAGAAAATTCAGTTGCAAGGAAGGCTCACAGCACTGTATGTTGTACATCACAAACACTCAAAAACATGTGTTGACTTGCATCATTAGCTTAGCTGGAAACAGTCTGGATGCCTAACCAAGGGCCAGGTAATTTTTTTGCAGGTAAAAATTTGTTCCATTGCCTTCGAAAATACCTCTGACTCTTGTCAGAGTCTTCAATCACTTATTGGTTATCACAAGACAGACTAGAGAATATGGGTTCAAACCTTCATGATTGGTATAAATAATATTCAAAATTTAGCTACAGAGATCAGATTCCCAAACTGCCATCAGAATTGGAGCTGTTATCGGTGTTGGAAAATATAGGGGGAATGGATAACCACCATTCTAATGGTGAACATAAAAATTGATCATTTATACTTCAGAACATGAAAAAGTGTAGTGGAATAATATATACACTGCTGCTATATACTGCTTATTTAGCTTAAGAGCTAAAACTCTACAGATATAATTAAAATCACACTCCATAACCCTCCATATATCACTGCTTTTGTATCTCATTTTCATGCATGCTTTTTAATATATTTACTCCATGTGAATATCTCCAAAAATAATGTAAATTGATGCTGTGTTTGTTTTAAATATTATTTAAATGATATACATAAAATGCCAAAAGCTGGCTCTCTTGAATCCTTTTTTTTCCATCAACAGTATGTTTTTTGAGATTTATTTGTGCTGATAAATATAGCTTTGCTTTATTCATTTCACATCTATATGATACTCTACTGTATAAGTACACTGCACAATGTTGATCTATTCTTTCAGAAATGGACTTTTTAGATGTTTCCATTTTGTTGCAACCAGAAGCAACACTATAATAAACTTCCGTGCAATTTTAGGAGAGTTTTCTCCAATAATGATAAGCATCATTGCATCATCAGTGCATTTTCGATTCTTCTTTACTAAATATATTGTTGAATTGTTGTCCAAAGTTGTTGAAACAATTTACACCCTCCCCAGCAGTGCATGAGTGTCTTTTACTTCACAGATTCAATGTCACTTGGTTAGAGCCAAATTTAATTTCTGCCAAGCTGATAGGTGTGAAATGGTTCTGGCAATTTTAATTTGTTTTCCTGATTACGAGGGATGGTAAGTATCTTTTCATATTCACTGACCATTTGCCTTATTCTTCTGTAAAATGCTTGAGTGAGACATTTGACAATTTTTCCACTGGACTATGTTTTTGTAGTTTCTTTTTACATGTTGATACTAATCTATCATTCAAAAATCTTACAAAAAAATGTTATTATTACATATGGATTTTAAGACCTTTAAAGGTATGAAACATGCTCATATCTTTTAACCCAATGATTACACTTAATTACATAAAAGTAAAAAAGTAATAAAAGTATATTTAAAGATTTAGCCTATTTAAAGATGCTCACCAAAACACTGTAACAACAAAACTTACATGCAATCTATTTAAGTTACAGCCATTAAAATATAAAATTCTCCCATAACAAAAAAGGAATTGGCATATGCATAAAACAGACTACCATACAGACATTAAAACTGACATTTTTAGAAGAATATTTAAGGTGTAGACGAAAGCTGGGAGAAATATCAGTAACCTCAGATATGCAGATGACACCACCGTTATGGCAGAGAGTGAAGAAGAACTAAAGAGTCCTCTTGATGAAAGTGAAAGAGGAAAGTGAAAAAGTTGGCTTAAAGCTCAACATTCAGAAAACTAAAATCATGACATCCAGTCCCATCACTTCATGGCAAATAGATGGGGAAACAGTGGAAACAGTGGCTGACTTTATTTTTCAGGCTCCAAAATCACTGCAGATGGTGACTGCAGCCATGAAATTAAAAGATGCTTACTCCTTGGAAGGAAAGTTATGACCCACCTAGACAGCATTTTATTTATTTATTTTTCATTTAGTTTTATTAGTTGGAGGCTAATTACCTTACAATATTGTAGTGGGTTTTGTCATCCATTGACATGAATCAGCCATGGATTTACATGTATTCCCCATCCCGATCCCCCCTCCCACCTCCCTCTCTACATTTTAAAAAGCAGAGACATTATTTTGCCAACAAAGGTCCGTCTAGTCAAGGCTTTGGTTTTTCCAGTAGTCATGTATAGTTGTGAGAGTTGGACTATAAACATAGCTGAGTGCCAAAGAACTGATGCTTTTGAACTGTGGTGTTGGAGAAGACTCTTGAGAGTCCCTTGGTTTGCAAGGAGATCCAACCAGTCCATCCTAAAGGAGATCAGTCCTGGGTGTTCACTGGAGGGACTAATGTTGAGGCTGAAACTCCAATATTTTGGCCACCTGATGGGGAGAGCTGACTCATTTGAAAAGACCCTGATGCTGGGAAAGATTGAGGGCAGGAGGAGAAGGGGACGACAGAGGATAAGATGGTTGGATGGCATCACCGACTCGATGGACATGGGTTTGGGTGGACTCCAGGAGTTAATGAAAGACAGGGAGGCCTGGTGTGCTGCGGTTCATGGGGTCACAAAGAGTCAGACATGACTGAGGGACTGAACTGAAGAATGTTAAAATTAAATGGGAGAAGCAGGTTGCAAAAATTCTCAAGTAAAAATATGACCATGTGATCACTGCACTGTCTTCTTTTTTCCAAAATTTCTATAAAGGATATGGTAATCAAATAGTTTCTTAAAGCTATGCATATAAATATAATGGAGAGACTCTTTCAAAATTGGATGATCAGGAAAAAAATTAATCTGAGACAATTTTGAAAAGCCCCAGATTGCAAAGACCATCGGAAACTACATATAAGACCAGTGTGTACATGTGGGCAAGACTTCTGTTCTAAGACCAGATATTTCAGCCAAACCCACTGAAACTAATCACTCTTGGATTACTGCTGTCTCACCTAATGGAAAATAATAACCCGAGAAGTTCTGTGGGTTCCATGTACAGAGGGCCGAGTGTTTCCCAAAAGATTTGCAATCTAAGTAAGACAGATGAGACAATTAAGACAAACAGACAAAGGATGAAAAAGGCAATTTGTACCCCAGTCATGGGGTAGGCATATGGTTTCTATGTCTATGCTTACATTTGAGGACAGTTTAAGGAGAGCCAAGCCAGATTTAAGTAGAAAATACAGCTAGAACTGGGCTTTGAGGTTAGAGGTACATTTCATGCAGCTGATGCTAGAAGTCAACAACGCAGGATGACAAGGCTGACTGTAAAACGCCTTGACCGGAAATCAGATGGTGTGAAGCATCAACGTAACTATCTTCAGTTTATGAAACACTTGTTTATAGTTACCTGAACTTTGAAAGAATCAAAGTCAAATATGGAAAGGCAGAGAGAGAACATCCTTCAGGATAAGATTGGAATCAGCCTTGGGCATGTTTCTCAACCTCTTTGGACTCAATTTACTCATCATAAGAAAGGGGATAACAACCATTCATGGCTATTGGACCTTTAGAAATAATGAGAATAAACATCATAGGCAGCATGTTTGGGGCAGTCAAAAAGGGGAATATATGAATCTGGAATATAGTGGTTTCTTCTGCAAATGGAATTGGAACATAACTGGATAATATATCCTAGATATTTAACTGCCACACCATGTAAACTAAGGGCTTTCCTGGCAGCTCAGAGGGTAAAGAATCTGCCTGCGATGCAGGAGACCTGGGTTCAATGCCAGGGCCAGGAAGATCCCCTGGAGGAGGGCATGGCAACCCACTGCAGTATTCTTACCTGGAGAATCCCCAAGGACAGAGAAGCCTGATGGCCTACAGTCCACGGGGTCACCAAGAGTCAGACACAACTGAGCAATAAAGACAGCACAGCACACCATGTAAAATAAACAAAACTCTAAAAGCTTTGATTTAAAGCTTACTAGCAACACCGTTCGGCTTCAAGCTTTGCCTTTTCTATTTAGAGTATATTTGTTTTTCATCTTAAATGATCACAAGGTAGAACAATTTAAGATGCTTTACAAAAGGGAGTCACCCACGGTCATAGGCAAATCCTAGCTCCCCTGGATTCTTGTTCATGTAAAATATACAATTAATATTTTAATCTATCTCCTAAAATAGTATCCAACCATTTCTCCTTTGTTTTGCCAAGAAGAGACAGATGGTGAATCAGCTTATAAATCAGCCCCCAAAATTCTTGAAGGCAAATAAGTGCTTTATAAATCAAGGTTTTAAAAAGGTCTCGTTTTTATAACAGTTATTACTTTGAAGCAATCTTTCCCTAATTATCTTCATAAACATTAAACAGGGCTAATTTATGAGTTCCTGAACAATTTGGGGGTTTTGAATGAAACAATCAAGATCCCACATGCCTGCCTGTTCTCTTTTAATCATCTCTAACATATACAATGACCTTGATCAGCCTTATGGTTCGTTAAGCTATGACCCTAATAGACAGTGAAACCATGCTGAGAAATTATTATTCAGCATTAAAAGTCAATCCATTTGAAGATGACCTTGGGATGATGAGATACCTTGGTAACTGGGGTATGACCTCACATCCAAGAAAAAGAAATGACCAGCAAAGAAACATGATGTGTAAAGATTGACACAGGCCTCTAAATCCACCCACTCTCTCCACACACTGTTGGTCTTTGCTGATCTTATCTCCATCTCTCAAAGGGAAAAATGGGGGAGTTTTACTGTATCCCTCTTCTGAAAATATTGATAGCTGGCACCTTATAGACGTTATAAGAAATAGTGTATAGGACAGGAAAACTTTCTCAGACTTCAATGATCTTTATAAAGCATCAGGACTTTCCTGGGGGATCCAGTGGCAAAGACTCAGAGCTCCGGAGGCAGGGGTCTGGGTCAGGGAATGCTGTCCCACATGCTGCAACTAAGGACCCCGAGTGCCACCACTAAGGCCCAGTGCCGGCAAATAAACACACTCTGTAAAAGTCTATAAAGCACCAAGAAAGGCCAGCCATATTTTAATCTGGTGCATTTTATTGTGAGAAAACGTACCACTTTCTAATTAAAGAAGAGAAAGTCAAATTTATATAACAAGGCATGTGGCATGGAGAATGCTTTATACAGTTACCCCTCTGTCAGTGCAGGGCTATGATCTCTGGTACATCCACAATTCTAAAATCCCAAAATGTTCGAAAACCCTTTTAAACTGCAAAATGTTAGCAAACCAGAAATCATTTCATGATTAAACACAACCTAGCCGAATGTGAGGCTATTATATTCAGCCCATCAATGTCATTCTCCATATTTTTTTGCTGCAGAAATATTCAAGTATTTGATTACAAGCTACTACCCTGCATCCAGATGAAGATGTTATGTAAACATTACAGTAAATGTCCTGTCTCGTTGCCTTTCAAAATGACCCAATCAAAAAATGGGTCAAAGATCTAAACAGACATTTCTCCAAAGAAGACATACAGATGGCTAACAAACACATGAAAAGATGCTCAACATCACTCATTATCAGAGAAATGCAAATCAAAACCTCAATGAGGTACCATTACACGCCAGTCAGGATGGCTGCTATTCAAAAGTCTGCAAGCAATAAATGCTGGAGAGGGTGTGGAGAAAAGGGAACCCTCTTACACTGTTGGTGAGGATGCAAACTAGTACAGCCACTATGGAGAACAGTGTGGAGATTCCTTAAAAAACTGGAAATAGAACTGCCATATGACCCAGCAATCCCACTCCTGGGTATACACACCGAGGAAACCAGATCTGAAAGAGACACATAAACCCCAATGTTCATTGCAGCACTGTTTATAATAGCCAGGACATGGAAGCAACCTAGATGCCCATCAGCAGATGAATGGATAAGGAAGCCACGGTACATATACACTATGGAATATTACTCAGCCATTAAAAAGAATTCATTTGAATCAGTTCTAATGGGATGGATGAAACTGGAGCCCATTATACAGAGTGAAGTAAGCCAGAAAGAAAAACACCAATACAGTATACTAACGCATATATATGGAATTTAAAAAGATGGTAATGATAACCCTATATGCAAAACAGAAAAAGAGACAAAGATATACAGAACAGAATTTTGGACTCTGTGGGAGAAGGTGAGGGGGGGATGTTCTGAGAGAATAGCATTGAAACAAGTATACTATCAAGGGTAAAACAGATCACCAGCCCAGGTTGGATGCATGAGACAAGTGCTCAGGGACTGGTGCACTGGGAAGACCCAGAGGGATGGGATGGGGAGGGAGGCGGGAGGGGGATAAGGATGGGGAACACATGTAAATCCATGGCTGATTCATGTCAATGTGTGGCAAAAAACACTACAATATTGTAAAGTAATTAGCCTCCAACTAATAAAAATAAATGGAAAAAAAAAAGTCCTAAAAAAATAATTATGGGAAATTCTGAATTCTGAAACACACCTGGCTGGCCCCATGGCTTTGGATACAGGATAATGGACCTCTGTTATCAGTTGTATTTTTCTTTCTTCTAATAGGGAAGAAGGAATTTAGTGCTGCAGCCCTAGGGTTGGAGAAACAGTGAAACCTCAGCAAACGTTCAAAAACAGTGCTGCTCTCACCTCCATATTAGAGGCAGGTGGTCAGGTCACCCTCAGCAACATTCATCATCAAGTCTGAGGTTCATCCGGGGCACAGGATACAGGCACAGCCTGGAAGAACTGACAGAGCAACAAAAGGACCAAACCTGTGACTGCCAAGCCCTGGACACACGCAGACGTGATTAACCAACTTATGCAGAGGCCAGGGGGTAAGTGCATGGAGGACTGATGAGCAAAGTCATCATGGGTTGGCTTCTTTTCACAGAAGAGAAATTGAAACTGAGATCATGACTCTTCTCATTAACCCAAGGAAGGGAAGGATTAATAGAAAAAGCAAGATAATAACCACAGCGTCCCCAAGGTGTGTGCAAGTCTCTATGTGTACATTCACAGAAGAGAAGAGGAGAGTCATAAATGTCAAAAGACGTTAGGAAACGAGTCACAGATGGGGCGACGTGCCCATGACGAGTGCATGGCGTGATGGAGACAAGGCGAGGGATGCTGAGTGCACGAGCAATAGATTTGAATCACATTTTCAGAACCGAGAGATAAAATCTAATGACTCAACATCCAGGAATGATTTTCCTCTTATTTATATATAAGCAGACTTCATTTATTGCCTGTTTTACTAATTGATGTTTTCTGGCAACCCTGCTTTATCAGATGGTGTATTTGAGAGATAAAGGAATTTTAAAATGTATTTTTATTTATTTATTTGACTGTGCAAGGTCTTAGCTGTGGCACCGAGGATCTTCAGTCTTTAGCTGCACCATACAAACTCTTAGTTGTGGCATGTGGGGTCCACTTCCCTGACCAAGGATTGAACCCAGGCCCCCTGCCTTGCGAGCATTGAGTTAGTCACTGCATGACCAGGGAAGTCCCAGTAATAAAGTATTGTGTAACTGAGACAAGTATATTGTTTCTTAGACATAATGTTATTGCACACTCAATAGACTAATGCACGTGTGTGCTCAATTGCTCGGTCATGTCCGACTCTTTGCGACACTATGCTCTATAGCCCACCAGTCTCCTCTGTCCATGGGATTCTCTAGACAAGAATACTGGAGTGCCATACCCTCCTCCAGGGGATCTTCCCAACCCAGGAATCAAACCCATGTCTCCTGCATGGCAGATAGGTCCTTTACCCACTGAGTCACCTGGGAAGCCCTTAATAGACTGCAGCATAGTAAAAACACAAGTTTCATATGCACTGGGGCATCAAAAAAATTGTGAGTCACTTTACTGTAGCATTTGTTTTATTGCAGTGGTCTGAACCTGCAGCATCTCTGAGGTATGCTTGTAGACCCCTCGATTTTAGGTTTCCGGTTGCCTGTTGTCCATTCTGTGCTCCCACCCTCTGGTTTAACTGTACAATTGATAACAGTAATCATCACCCTGTATGTCTACTTGCATAGTACTCTGTAAGTTAGTAAATACTTCCAAAAAATGATTTTTTGAGACAATGATGTTCCAAGCACAAGTATTATTACCCTTAAAAATGAAACCAAAGTTAAGAGAGTCAGAGTTCAACTGACTACCTTGGATAAATTAATTAAGCTAGTAAAACCTTGGTTTCCTCATGTGGAAGATGAGAACAATAATACCTCTTGTACAGAACAGTCAGCAGACTTCAATGAGGTGATATATACATGAAAGTGATTTTCAACATTTACTAACACTAAAGCCCTATAACTGGTGCCTGTATTTGTGGCAATCACATCTGTGACTTTCTTCTTGTCTTACTCTTAGGAATCATCCCCAGTCATTTCTCTTTCCTTCACCTAGCCACAATTTAATTTTGAAGGCAGAGCTTTAAAACAAAGCCAAAATCAGTACAAGGAAGTCTCAATTCAATTTTCACTTTAAAAATAATTCTGATAATTACACTGGCTTAATATGAACTTTCTGGCATAAAGCAAGCCATAGTCTAGCAAGACAACATTGAAAATGCAATTCAATTAGCTTGCAATTAGTATTTTTCACACGTACAGGAAAAAGTAAATTGATTTAGCACCTTTCTCCTGTCCAGAGTAACACTGAAGATTTTTTCCCTTGCCGTTATTGTACCCTGGCTGCAAATATTAGGTACCCTAACTGTGTATCACATAAATCAAATAAATGCTTCCTCCTCCCACCCCTCCCCCCATAATCATGTCTGCAGCTGCTCCAGCATGTTTTTCAATGGCCATCCACTGGAACTCATTAAGGAAGCATTATGTACAGTAAATTAAAATGCAAGGTCTATGATCTGCAGACAAAAAGATGACAAAGCTTATCAAATGTGTGCTCTGGCCTTCTCGTTAGCTCTCAGGGTTTAAATGGCATTGTCTTCTCAAACAGGTCCGAGCGCATTTCTATTTCCTATGAGGAGAGTTAATTCAGGCAAGCTTTATGCGCTACAGATATTTCAACATTCCTAAGAAATAACTTTAAACAGAAATTGGAGCCTGAGATTAAGGCTTGGAATAGTCTGAGAAATATTTAGAAGTACTTATTTGCTTATTCAGGGCTTCACTGACTGGCTCAGCGGTAAAGAATCTGCCCGCAACACAGGAGCCACGGGAGATGCAGTTCCAGTCCCTGGGCTGGAAAGATCCCCTGGAGGAGGGCATGGCAGCCCACGCCAGTGTTCTGGCCTGCAGAATCCCCTGGACAGAGGGTCCTGGTGGGCTGCAGCCCATGAGGTCGCAAAAGAGTCAGACAGGACTTAGTGACTAAACAACACATAAACTTGTATACATTCGTTAGGCACCTTTTAAGAGCTGGCACAAATGTCTGTTCTTCTGTGACGCTTCCCCAGATACCAATGAAAAATAAAGTTCTCACACTACAGAGCTTCAGAAGCACATCAAATCACCCTCTGTCCTCGCCCCCCACCCAGCCCCCACTGGCAGGGTCTCTCCATAGTCCAAGTGACGTAGATCTGGGCGCTTAGTTAGTACAGTTCTCAGCAGACACCAGCGTGTGCTTATGAAGGGAAAAAATAAAGGGCATAAAAAATGCCAAATGGACAAAATATTTGGGTGCAGGGAAATTGTATTTCTTTCTGAGACAAAACAGAGCATAAGGTGTTGGAAGTTTTGCTGGCCAGGGAATAAAACAAGCAATCATTTAACCTAATATATCATATTGGAATTTCAATTTCTAAAACAATTCTCCCCACTTCCAGCTTTATTGAGGTACAACTGGAATATGAGAAATGTAGATTTAAAGTATACACCTGATGATTTGACATATTTATATTGTGAAATGATTACCACAATAGGGTTAGTTAACAAACCCATCAACTCACATAGTTCTGTTCTGTTCTGTGTGTGTGTGTATATGTGTGTGATTGGCTCACCAGCTGGTGACCTGACTGCTTCGGGATTGAGAAAGGAGTGCAACAGGGCTGTCTGCTGTCACCCTGTTTGTTTAACCTATATGCTGAGCACACCATGAGAAATGCCGGGCTGGATGAGCTACAAGCTGGAATCAAGACAGGTGGGAGAAACATCAACAGCGTCAGAAATGCGGATGAAACCATTCTAATGGCAGAAAGCAAAGAAGAACTAAGAGCCTCTTAATGAGGGTGAAGGGGGAGAGTGAAAGAAAATATTAAAAAAACTAAGATCATGGCATCTGGCCCCATTACTTCATGGCAAATAGAAGGGGAAAAGGTGTAAGTAGTGACAGATTTCCTCTACTTGGGCTCTAAAATTACTGTGGATGGTGACTGCAGCCATGAAATCAGGAGACAACTGCTTCTTGGCAGGAAAACTATGACAAACCTAGACAGTGTCTTGAAAAGCAGAGACATTACTCTGCCGACAAAGTATAGTCAAGTATAGTATGAAGTATATAAAGTATAAATATATATATATATATATAAAGTTATATATAGTAAAAAGTATATAAAGTATAGTCAAGGCTATGGTCTTCCCAGTGGTCATGTATGCTTGTGAGAGCTGAACTGTAAAGAAGGCAGAACACCACAGAACTGATGTCTTTGAACCCTGGTGTTGGCAAAGAATCCTGAGAGTCACTTGGACAGCAAGGATATCAATCCATTCACTCTTACAGGAAATCAACTCTGAATACTCATTGGAATGACTGATGCTAAAGCTAAAACGCCAGTATTTTGATCGATGTGAAGAGCTGACTCCTTGGAAAAGTCCTTAATGCCAGGAAAAACTGAGGGCAGGAGAAGAGAATTTTAGAGGATGAGAAGGCTGGATGGCATCACTGAAGCAATGGATGTGACCTTGAGCAAAATTTGGGAAGTGGTGAGGGACAGTGAGGTCTGGCATGCTGCAGTCCACAAAGAGTTGGACATGACTGGGAGACTGAACAACAACAAGTATATGTGTACACACACACACGCACACACACACACACACAAAACTTTGAGAAAGCTAGCTTAAAATTTAACATTTAAAAGATCTTGGCATCTGGTCCCATTACTTCATGGCAAATAGAAGGGGAAACAATGGAACAGTGACAGACTTTATTTTTCTGGGCTCCAAAATCACTGTAGATGCTGACTGCAGCCATGAAATTAAAAGATGCTTACTCCTTGGAAGAACAGCTATGACAAACCTACATAGCACATTAAAAAGCAGAGACATTACTTTACTGACAAAGGTCCATATTGTCAAAGCTATGGTTTTTCCGGTAGTCATGTGTCGATGTGAGAGAGTTGGACCATAAACAAGGCTGAGCGCCGAGGAACTGATGCTTTTATACTGTGATGATGGAGAAGACTTTCCAACAGTCCCTTGGCCAGCAAGGAGACCAAGCCAGTCCATCCTAAAGGAAGTCAATCCTGAATACCCATTGGAAGGACTGATGCTGAAGCTGAAGCTCCAGTATTTTGGCCACTTGATGGGAAGAGCTGACTTGTTAGAAAAGACCCTGATGCTTGGAAAGATTGAAGGCAGGAGGAGAAAGGGATGACAGAGGATGAGATGGTTGGATGGCATCACTGACTCAATGGACGTGAGTTTGAGCAAGCTCTGCGAGATGGTGAAGGACAGGGAAGCCTGGCGTGCTGCAATCCATGGGGTCGCAGAGTCTTTCATGACTGAGCGGTCAGTGAACAATGACGATGCATGTGTACGTGTAGTTAGAACTTTTAAGACTATCTTAATGATTTTCAAGTACACCTCACAATATTGTTAACAATAATCACTGATGGTGATCCCTCTCACCGTAGCCCAACACTTGCCTATATCTGGAGACATATATTATTGTTGGGGCCTACCAGGTGCTGATTGCTGTTGCTGTTCAGTGGCCTAGGCGTGTCTGACTCTTTGCAACTCCAGGAAATGCAGCACACAAGGCTTCTCTGTCCTTCACTACTGCCCAGAGTTTACTCCAACTCATGTCCATTGAGTCAGTCATGCCATCCAACCATCTGGTCCTCTGTCATTTCCTTCTCCTCCTGCCTTCAACCTTTCCCAGCATCAGGGTCTCCTATATTTTCTTTGCCCATCATTCTTTGCCCAATGCTGACAGACACTTAAGTTGTTTCTACATCTTGGCTATAAAACACAATTCTTCATGAAAAGTATTCACAAAGAAGAGTCAGTCACTGTAGCATCAGGATGTTCAAACTTGAAAGCTAATTAATAATTGAGATTTGGAACTGTCCAGCATGAACAAAGGAATTATTCTGGGTAAAACATGCACAGAGCATCCTAGATTTCCCGAGAATCAGGAGGGAGGAGGCTGACATTTCGGAACTTCTCGACATGGTTCTCCACACTCCCCGGGCTCATCTCCTCCCCTCCCTGTTTGTTCATCTGCTTTGCTTTCCTCTGCCGTTTCTAAACACAGAAGGATGATGAATCTAAATCTTAAAGCTAAGGTGAGCAGGCATTTGCTTTACAAGCCAAGGGAAAGAGAATGAAAAAGAAAATGTATACAATGTAAAAATACTCATGGAATTGGGAGTATGGGGTTCTTGTCCTGAGGCTCTCAGTGATACAGCTAAGAGCTTTCCTGAGTCCCAAACCTTTTTTTTTTGGCAGACTGATACCCTCAGTCCCAAGGGAGTACATCAAGGGGCTTCCTGGTTTTATTCTCAGCCAGATTAATCTCTGGCTACCAGCATGTATTCCTGAGCACTAAGGATTAGTTATCTCAGAAAGCTCAATGAGCTCTGAGTAGATACAAGAAATACCAGTGAACAATTAAGTCACATTCCTTGTCCTTGTGGAGTTTCTGGACTAGGCACATGAAAAAGTACCCAGGAGTAGGAGGCGACAGGATGAGACAGTTGGATGGCATCACCCGACTCAATGGACCTGAGTTTGAGCAAGCTCCCGGAGACAGTGAAGGGCAGGGAAGCCCGGCGTGCTGCCGTCCACAGCGCGGCAAAGAGCGGGACACGACTCGGTGACTAAGCAACAAGGCTGCAACGAGTGCCTTGATGGGAGCGGCGGGCGCACCACGAGGAGGGCGCCTGTGTCCCAGAGGAGGCGACCTTACACCACAGCGTGTCCTGACCTCCACTTCCGACCTGAACCTTCAAAGGCCTCGCTCCTCTGGCCTGTGCCTCAGACTCCAGGCCCCGCTCAGGGCTCTGAAAAGACCACCTTCTGTTTCCCCTTAAAGCTAACTCTCCACCTGCAGCGCCCCCGCTTGGGGTCCCCTCCCCACTAGGTCATCCCCTCCTCAGGCCTTGATCTGGGTGCCAGCCCCCACCCCCACGGGGCTATTCCCAACTCTGCTCCAAAAGACAGTCTGCATCCTCACAACCCCCCTTCATTTTCACATCACCATGCTCGTTTTTTTAAAACAGTGCTTTGCGTTTTGTAAAAACAAATTATGAATGTGTTTACTCTAATTTTTATAAATGTGTTTACTCTAATTTTTATAAATGTGTTTACTCTGATTTTATAAATGTGTTTAATCTGATTTTGTCTGTCATTACTTCCAGACCATTAACTCTCTGGACGTGAGGACTACACTCCGATTCAGTTACTGTCTCACAACCAGGCCCACTGGAGAGGGAGGCAACAGTGGCAGGCAGCCAGGCCAGCATCAAGCAGGCTCCTGTGTCTGTGCTCTTGTCTTCTAGGAAGATTCAAAGGACCCTCCAAGGGATCGGGATTAGGGTGAGGCCAGCAAGGGACCTGTCCCAGTTACGAAACTTCAGAGGGTGCCCCAAAAACCACCATAATCTAGACAGACACTGTCCTAAGGCAGCATTTTTAACGATAAACAAAGTATCAAAATTCTAAATAAAGACAAGATCGGTTATTACTGATTGCTCCTTCAACACCAGGCTGCAGTATGGTGAGGCATGGCACAGCTCTTGAAACATTTTTCTGGTCCTTGCAGCTCAGGACAAAAAGAACCTGCTATTTGGTTTCTGGGTGACTTCACAATGTATCTGCAGGGCACTGGTGATGGCTTCTCAGGAGGGGCATTCCCTCCCTTATTCACAGAGAAACACCCTAAATCATGAAGTTTCCCATAATGTGTCTATGAGTGTGTGCATGCTAAGGTGCTTCAGCGGTGTCTGACTCTTGCAGTCCCATGGGCTGTAGCCCACCAGGCTCCTCTGTCCATGGACTTCCCCAGGCAAGAATACTGGAGTGGGCTGCCATGCCCTCCTATAGGGGATCTGCCCCACTCAGGGATCGAACCCAAGTCTCTTGTGTTTCCTGCATTGGCAAGCAGGTTCTTCACCACTAGCGTCACCCAGGAAGCCCTATGTACCTATAATATAATGCTTTACCTTTACAACATCCATAACATGCATCTAATGAGAGGAGAAATACTGGGTGCACGTGTCCTGTGTGTGAATGAGCGTGTTTCTGCAGTGTATAAAGGTCACTGCCTCGCAGTGTGATTCTACATTTCATCTATTTGTCTCACTAGCAATGGTTCCTTTGAACTGGTAGCAATATGCTCTGTGTCATGGGACCCTAAACACAGACAGATATACTTTCTAATACTGTTTTCAGACACTTTTCAATTTCACATGAGTGCTCTCTCACCTGCTAAAAGATCACTGTAAAAAAGTGAGATCCAAACCCACAAACACTCCCAGATAAGGCAGCAGCACTCCCAGCCCATTCATTTCTGTGATTCTGACAGCTGCATAATTAGGCCAGGCCTGAAGCCTGCCTGTGGGTCAGTCGGACCCATGTGGAACACAACAATGAATGGATCAGTGCTGTGATTCAGCAGAGACCTGATTTCCCAAATGGCACCTCCCTCTGAAACACATCACTCATTAACTAGAAAATAAAAACACATCAACAAGCTGCCGGGAACAGACAAGAGCTTAATTATCTATTCTCTCTTTAATGCGTGGATTCAATATTTACGCTTCCATTTCTCGAACCTCTAAAAGAGATTCAAAATCCATTTCCCAGGACTCACTTTACAGAGCACTGCTAAAATTAAGCTGTGCCCAAGTATCCAAGTCAGGCATCACTGGAGGCAAAAGGAAGACAGACAATAGCTGCTTTTCAAAGCTGGTTGAGAAGTAGGTCTCTGGCAGCAATAAACCCTGGGCTAAAGACAAAACAAAGCAAAACATATTTTTTCTTTGTCTTGCACTACCATAGCTCTTCTTGTTTAGTGTCACACTTTGAAGGACCTCCAGGCTTGCAGACCAGGCATGAAAAGTTCAAGATCAACTAGCACTTGAAGCAACGGCAGAAACACATCCCTGCACCAGCCAACTTCCCGTTCCTGATCCTCTGGACCCCCAGGGAAACGTGGGTTTGATGTTTGGCCAGAGAAATGCATGGTGACATCACACCAGTGTTGGCTGTTCCCCTAGTTAAGCAAGTGAGGCACTCACTCTCCCCTCAAATAAGCAGGAAGGCAATGAGACCCTATCTGCTAGAATTTGAAAAGGTTTGACCAAAACAATCCATGTAGTACTTTCAGTTCATTCCATCGTCAAATACTTCCAAGCCCCTCCTCTCTCTCAGGAGCAGACGGGGAAGTTAGAGAGCATTTCCAAGAACATGAGGAGCTTATTTAATGGAAGCTGACAACAGCCCATAAGACAGCCATGCATGGTGTCCTGTGGCTACAACAATGAAGACAGCTCAAGCTCAGAGATGTGCTGTGGTTTCCCCCAAGCTGCAGAGCCGGCCAGGAGGGGAGCCAGGCCCCCAAAGCCCCCGCATGTTCCCTCATTCAATGTTCTTTGCCTCCTCAGCACTACGGGCGCAGCTGTCAGGACCAACTGGAAGACCCCATGGGCCACGGGGTGCTGGGAACCCTCGGCGTGTGAAGCGGTTTCTGATGCCGCGGGCCATGGGGCCCAGCACGCACCCTGCGGCGCAATCAAGCGCCAGCGCCACCCCATTCAGGTGTCAGTCCGTGCCCGGCTGCGCTCTAACAGGTCCGTGCCAGTCTGCGCTCTAACAGGTCCGTGCCAGGCTGCGCTCTAACAGGTCCGTCCCCTGCTTGGGACAGATGGAGCCACGCCCCAGCAGACCCCTGCGCAGAGGGTCACAGGACTGGAACAGAGGACAGTCTGCACATCAAGGTTGTCAACCAATGTCATCTTATTATGGGGATCTGTAACCAACCGTCTCAACACATTATGATAAATAGTTGCAAATGCTGCTTCAATTCAAATGTAGCGAGCAGTCATCAAGAGCCTGCGCTTGGACCCCAGAAGGCAGGCGCAGTGCTGGTTGATGAATTTTGCTGGATGAAAGCAATGGGCTCAAGGCTGGTGGAATCAGTGCAAGGACTCCTGTGTCCTCCTCGGGCCGGGCTCGGCTGTCCGGCAGGCTGCTCAGAGCCCAGACCGTGCAAAGTGCTGCTGCCGCTTGTCAGTTCCCTGAGTAGGACATGGCACCACATAAAAAAGCCCAACACCGAAAACACCCCGGGGAAGGCCAATGAAAACGAGCTGTCTTTCAAAGGGCAGTCACTATGGCCCGCACCACTTAGGGTGAGGGACACAGACGAAAAGTCCCTCTGCTGCGGCTGGGAAGGGCAATGGCAGAAAAAAGGGGGGAGCAGAGGCAGTACTGGACTTCTCAATTTTCATGGCAAAATACAGAAGACAAGTTCGCCCTCACTCATGTGAACTTTCTTCCCTACTGAGTAAGTGGCGTATACATTACAGCTTCTGGAAATTAAAAAAAAAAAAAAGTATTCCTTAAGAAGAAATCATACAAATGAACTTATTTACAAATGAGAAATAGACTCACAGACTTAGTTGCTGAGAAGAACGAATAGTTAGGGAGTTTGGGATGGACAGGTACACTGCTAATATTTAAAATGGATAACCATCAAGGACCTGCTGTATAGCACATGGAACTCTACTCAATGTTAGGTGGCAGCCTGGATGAAAGGCGAGTTGGAGGAGAAAGGATACATGTCTATGTATTGCTGAGTCCCTCTGAGGTGCACCTGAAATTGTCACAACCTTGTTATTCAACTATTTGTTGCTGTTTAATTGCTAAGTCGTGTCTGACTCTTTTGCAACCCCATGGACCGTAGCCCGCCAGGCTCCTCTGTCCATGGGATTTCCCAGGCAAGAACAACGGAGTTGGTTGCCATTTCCTTCTCCAGGGGATCTTCCTGAACCCAGACATAGAACCCATGTATCCTATGTTGGCAGGTGGATTCTTTAAGGAAGCCCATTAATCGGCTATACTACAATCCAGAATAAAAAGTCTAAAAAAAATTTAAATAGAGAAAATGATTCCACAGAAAAGGCAACTGTAGAAACCTACATAGTCAGGGACAAAGTGTACAAGTAAATGTCAGAACCTGAAAAGGGCAAGGGAAATGCTGCTTCCAAATATAGATTAATGGGCATTGTGGCATTTATTATTTATCAGTTAAGCCCTGTATGGTTCTACCCACTGCTTCAAATCCCTACGGCAAAAATACAATAAAATTCCATTAGTTAAAATAGTTAGAACAACCGACCTGGAATACCACAGTCTCATTATAGCATTGTTTACCATGGAAGAAAAAAATTGGAAACCATCTAACAAAAGGCAGGATCTGGGGGAAAACTGGTCATAAGTAAGAGGCTTTGGAGAAGAAGGTGATGCTTTTTCTCTTACCTGTCTCTGTAAGAGGTAAGTAAACTGCTGGCTTAATTCTGACCCAATGCTCTAATACAATGTTTCAGTTTGTTCATTATAAAGTTGTTTAATCACTAAGTCATGCCACTCTTTTGTGACCCTCTGTCCATGGACTTTCCAGGCAAGAATACTGGAGTGGGTTGCCATTTCCTGCTCCAGGGGATCTTCCTGCCCCAGGGATCAAACCTGTGTCTTCTGCATTGGCAGGCAGACCCTTTACCACTGAGCCACCTGGGAAACCCAATTTTAATGTAAAATTATATTAAGTAGAGTGCTGTTCTGGGAGATCAGACTAATTTGAATGAGGTCTTTTTTAAAGTATATTTTTAAAAAATGTATCTTGCTGCCCTGGGTCTTGGCTGCAGCAGCACATGTCGGCTCTCAGGTGACCAGGCAGGATCCAGTTCCCTGACTGGTGACAGAATCTGGGCCTCCTGCATTGGGAGTGAAGAGTCTTAACCACTGGACCCCCAGGGAAGCCCTCTAGATGAGGTCCTTTTGATGATGTTTTTTAAGGCAAGGACACTGATATCCATCTATCAGTAATTCTCTCCCATTTCTCTGGGCAAGCAAGTTGGGCAGGGTCCTCACTGCAAAGAAGCTCACATGTAGCTACCAGATGCTCCGAGGAGTGGTTACGGCCACACACCTGCAGAGCCAGCTTCTCAAAGCTCGCAGGTGGAAGCCACACCAGGCGATCGGTGTGGTATTCCCATAGGAAACACTCTCACATTTCCACTTGACCTGTTAGGATTTATACATCATATTTATCACCCGCTGGGTCTACGTCAAGGAGGTTTCATGCAGCTTTTGGACCTTCTCTGACGGCTCGGGGCACAGGGCCACAGCCTCACAGAGACAAGGGCTCCAGCAACGGGCAACACAGAGAAAGTCTGTGCTGCTAACGGAAGTTCGTTCTAGTCCTCATCTGCAGGATCTCCGGTGTAACCTGCCTTGCCTGTTGCCTATATCATATCCTTTACTCCGCCTGCCCTTACTCTTAGATCTGCTTCCTGGAACAGGCCTGCACTTCTTCCCCCTCTGTCCAGAAAGTGGTGACAGTTCCACCTTGGCCCTCACCTCCTAGCTGCATACCGTGACCATCCTCTGTGCTTTAGTCCGAGGCAAACACTGGAAAGAGCTGTATGCTCTTTAGGCATAAGACAGTTTCATCATGGTGCTATTTGCCAGGGCACACGCACAGAAAAAGCACCAAATGCTCAGAAGTGGGGGTTGATTGAATGAATTACAGTGCATCCATACAACAGAATAGTATATAGTCATTAAGAAACGTTTGCTGTTGAGAAACATTAACAGATAAAAATTTACCCAATAATGATAAAAATAGATTGTAAACAAGATGCATAGTACAATTCCATTTTTAGAAAATTTATATATGCACATACCAAGACAAAGATATGAAGAGCTATACATCAAAGTATTAACCACACTTATCTCTGAGTAGTGTGATCATGGATTTCAATGTTCCCCATCACTTTGCTTATTATTTTTATAATTTGTTTACTATCTGCGCTCATGGCTTCTACAATAAGAAAAAAAGAAAAGTTTTGTGTTGTTGTTTGGCTTTAACAGTCATTAGAGGAGGGAATGATAAGGAGGTGAAAAAGTTGGGGTGAAAAATTTGGAAATTACTGTTTTTGATTACAAATTATACCACACATGTGGTAATGAATCATAACTTACTTATTCTTTCATATGCTAGGTTCGCATCCCCAGAGAAACTATAATTTTCACAAGTAATAATAATATTATTTACTCAGGAGGAATAATAATTACTCCTGTTTACCAAGAGAAAGGTGCTACTTCAGGTGCTTGATATGTTCCACTTGTTTAATACTTACAGAGACCCTATGAAGTAGATATTTTTATTTCTACACTTTTTAGATGAAGGAACCAAGTGGTGGAGAAATTTGCCCAGGGTCACTCAGTGAGGAAGTAGTAGAGGCAAGAGCCTAGTCCAGGTCTTACAGAATCACATGGGATGGAAAGGGTAAAAATTCTCATCTGTGGTTCTCAGAGCCCAGGTGCGCTTTCCTGGTGGCTCAGAGGTAAAGAACCCACCTGCCAATGCACGAAGTGTGAGTTCGATCCCTGGGTCCGGAAGATGCCCTGGAGAAGGGAATGGCAACCCACTCCAGTATTCTTGCCTGGAGAACCACATGGACAGAGGAGCTAGGAGGACTACAGTCCATGAGGTTACAAAGGAGTCAGACACAACTTATCGACTTAACAACAACACAGCCCAAGGGTCCAACCCACACAAGACCACACAAAGCCTTGTTTCCCCATCTATGATACACTTCTATCTTACCTGTGTATGTGTTTGTAAAGTTAGTCGTTCAGCAGTGCCAATTCTTTGTGACTCCGTGGACTGTAATTCAGCAGGCTCTTCTTTCCATGGAATTCTCCATGCAAGAATATTGGAGTGGGTCGCCATTCCCTTCTCCAGAGGATTTTCCCAATCAGGGATAAAACCCAGGTCTCCCGCACTGTAGGCAGATTCTTTACCATTTGAGCTACCAGGGAAGCCTCTATATTATCTCTACTTATTTATAAATAGCTGAACTAGAGCATTATTTCTTCAAGAAGCTTTTTTGTGTTGCTAATTAAGAGTAGGCATTGATATATATTTGCTAAATAATAATAAAAGTTAACACTTATTGAGTATTTATTGGGATTCCGGTATCCTTCCATCATGCAGGGTAGGTAATTTCAAGATCTCAAACTAAGGAATGGAGCCAGAGTTTAGATCCTAGCTCTGTTTAGGTCATCTCACTCGAGAATTCATGATTTGTACCACCAGTCGGTTAACAGAATTTGTGCTGAATAGTAGCCCCAATGAAAAATGCCACACTCACAAAATGAAATTCTTTTCACCCAAACTCACACCATATTCCCAAGCTGGCAGAAGCAAACTGTCAATGTTTTCCTCGATTTGATTTCCCAGATCACTGCCTACAGGAAGCCATGCTTCAGTCTGGAAAACATCAGCCCATGAATTAACAACATAATTACCGCATGATATCAGCCGACACTGCACAGTAGTGAACAGGTGTCCTGGTAGAGTAAGATTAATGAAGTGACTGCAGCAGGAGCTTGTCAGAGCCACAATTTCTGGTAACAGAGAGAGTCATCATGTTGAAATTGCAGGGCCTGGATAAACTGAAAGTAGACTCAGAGAATTATCTTGACTCTCCAAGCCTAAGTTCAAACTACTCCCTGATTTTTAGAAAATAAATGTTATAACCGTCACATTAACAGAAAGGAAGAAAGTATTTTAACACTCTAGTGTCAAAGACACTCAGAGATGTGCCCCAAAGCACATTCTCGTGTAGTAGTTGGTCTACGCCAGCCTAACTCAGCTTCCATTCAGATGCTGGAAGGGTGTGCATTCCTGAAAGAAGAGCACACGTGGATCCCATGTTCTGTCACAGCATGGGCTCCAGCACTGAACAAAACTCATAGTGTGGAAGACCAGTCAGAATCCCCTACCCTGACTAAGCCTTAGCTTTCTCATCTATACAATGAAGCAATGAATAGACCTGTAACAATTAAAAGAGATAATGGCTATTAATAGGGCTTGGCCCATGGAAAACAGAAAGAAAGCTTGTCTATGACTATTACCAGCTATTTTCTAATAAATATACGTACACATACTTGCTTAAATCATACTGCATTTGAAATTTTTCTAGCCCTCAAAGACCAGAACAACATTCCAGCAAAATACCTTTCTTTAAAATTGCACATCCAACTGTCGAGCTTCCAACATACTCAAGGGCCTACCCTAAGTAAAATTAAATGTTATCCTGACAAGGTTAAATGAGGTTTATGGATGTCTTCCTGCTGATTTTCATTAACTCATGAAGATTTACCCAATCATGCTCCCTCTCCGTTGGGAAAACTTGATACTGGAGCTGAATGCAACTGAAACAATCAAAGAAATAGAAAATGTGTGCCTACAGGTCTCTTATCAACTGATCCGCATTCCAGATGAGTGGGTGGGAGTCAAGGAGAACTGGTCACACAGAGCTCCTAGAAACAAGCTCAGGAAGCCTTCCCACTGAGGCCACCTTGGGAGGGACCCACATCCTGCTGATCAGTGGCCACCGGTCACGTGCGCTACTGAGTGCTTGATGTGGAGCTGTCCGAACCGCAGAATGTGTAAGCGCAGAACACGCTCTGGATGTTGAAGACTGAGTAGGAAAAAATGGTAGAAATGTACGGTATCTTTAACAAGATACTTTAATATAACTTTGATATTTTTAATATTAATATAACTAGTAGGTTAATAAGTGAAGTGAAAGTGTTAGTCGTTCAGTCATCTCTGACTCTTTGTGACCCCATGGACTGTAGTCCACCAGGCTCCTCTGTCCATGGAATTCTCCAGACAAGAATGCTGGAGTGGGGTGCCATTTCCTTTTCTAGGGGGTCTTCCCAACCCAGGGATCCAACCCAGATCTCCTGAGTTGCAGGCAGATTCTTTGCTCTCTGAGTCACCAAGGAAGCCCAGTAGGTTAGTAGAATCTATTATTAAAATTATTTTGACCTGAGTTCTTCTTTTTCTTTGTCCATTTAACTAGAAAACTAAAAATCACATAGTGTGGCTGTCTATCTGCTGGATCTACTGTCTATCTATTGGGTAGTGCTGATTCAGACCATGAGGTTCACAAGTCATACATGGTGTACAACATTTTGCTTCCCTTAAATGGGTGATCATTTGATGGTTTATCAGACAGTTAATATGTGTTACACTGAAATAAAATTGGGATAGGCAATAAAATAATACCCTGGACAAGAGTCCCAGTCAATAAATGTTAGCTATTTATGTATAATTCTTATGTTGAATAAGCAAAAGTGAGTTGAATAAGTTGAAAAGTAAAAGTGTAAGCTGAAATAAGAAAAAGTTCTTTGGTGCAAGATTTCTCTGAGCCGCTGCTCTACTTGATATGAAATTTTGATACTCAAAAAAGATATGTGGCTAGTGTTTTTCAGACTCATTTGCTCACATGTCATTTTTATCCTTTTTTTTCTTTTTGAGTGCCTTAAGGACCTTGGTTTGTTTTTTTTTTTAATGTTTTGGGAAATGACTCTAGTCTTTATTTGGACTGCAAAGAGACAAAAAAGATGAATCTTCCATTTAGAACCAGAGAACCTGAAATTTGATTAGCACAATTAAAAAATTCAAAGGAAGTGGAAACAACATTTTGCCTGGCCTAATGTACACAGTACACTGTGGTACATAATAAATAATTTATTTATTTTTATTAGTGAACAGTATGAAAAGCAGCATTTGAGCAATAATTTGTTTTACTCTGATTCGCTGAGCCCAGGCTCTAAGGATAGCTTTTGATTAATTTCTTAACGTTCACATCTTCTCAAAGCTGATTTATTCTGGGTGAGAAGACAGCTAATGAGCAGCGATGTGAGTGGTAGTGGGTAGAGATCAACAATAAAAAAAGGACATCATTTTAAGATTACCATAGTGGATGTTTATAGGGAAGTTATCACCTGCCCTCTTGTTAGCTATTTCCATCAAAGAACTAATATGCGCTTGTCTCCTTTAGCATTAACTGAATCAGTGTACAGGTCATTACAGCACCGCCCCTGTGGGTACTTGTTCCCATCATAGTACTACAGCAACTTTAGAAAATCTCTTCTCTGCTGTAATCTTTTCTTTTTAATATCTAAACAATAGTGCTTTATTGGTAAAAGGTTAGTTTCAATGGACACAAAATTGCTGTGTAAAATAAGTTTCAAAATACATTTTTATAGGTAAAGTTTTATCTCTTAGTAAGAAAGCAATTATCTATTAGCAAAGGTATTTAGATTGGGTCAACAAAACAAAAGGGGATTTGAAATTGTAGGCCTACCCACACCCATGCATCCATTAGGTGGCAGCTGGCTCTAAGTAGACTGCACTGGGCTTACTATGTCTACCACTTTCCAGTACTGCCACCCCGCCCCCTTTTTAAAAAACAGCTTTTACTAGCATAGTTGATAAATGCCAAAATAACCCAAATGACTGGCCCTGCATGGAGGTACCCTAAGGTCATGGAACACTTCTTGGAGAAAACTGTACAATGCACCTAAACCTATAGCTCTTGAGCACTCAAAATCAGGCAACAGTGCAAGGGCAGTCGGGAGAACACCAGATGGCCTTCTGTAGTGCACCTGGCCAGCTGTCACCATCCCCCTTCCTTCCTGGGTGTCCTCAGCCCTGGAATCAGCACTTCTCCACGTCACCATCTCCCTTCCTCCCTGGGTGTCCTCAGCCCTGGAATCAGTGCTTCTCCACGTCACCATCTCCCTTCCTCCCTGGGTGTCCTCAGCCCTGGAATCAGCACTTCTCCACGTCACCATCTCCCTTCCTTCCTGGGTGTCCTCAGCCCTGGAGCTCAGCGCTTCTCCACGTCACCATCTCCCTTCCTCCCTGGGTGTCCTCAGCCCTGGAATCAGCGCTTCTCCACGTCACCATCTCCCTTCCTTCCCGGGTGTCCTCAGCCCTGGAATCAGCGCTTCTCCACGTCACCATCTCCCTTCCTCCCTGGGTGTCCTCAGCCCTGGAATCAGCGCTTCTCCACGTCACCATCTCCCTTCCTTCCCGGGTGTCCTCAGCCCTGGAGCTCAGCGCTTCTCCACGTCACCATCTCCCTTCCTCCCTGGGTGTCCTCAGCCCTGGAATCAGCGCTTCTCCACGTCACCATCTCCCTTCCTTCCCGGGTGTCCTCAGCCCTGGAATCAGCGCTTCTCCACGTCACCATCTCCCTTCCTCCCTGGGTGTCCTCAGCCCTGGAATCAGCGCTTCTCCACGTCACCATCTCCCTTCCTCCCTGGGTGTCCTCAGCCCTGGAATCAGCGCTTCTCCACGTCACCATCTCCCTTCCTCCCTGGGTGTCCTCAGCCCTGGAATCAGCGCTTCTCCACGTCACCATCTCCCTTCCTTCCTGGGTGTCCTCAGCACTGGAATCAGCACTTCTCCACGTCACCATCTCCCTTCCTTCCTGGGTGTCCTCAGCCCTGGAGCTCAGCGCTTCTCCACGTCACCATCTCCCTTCCTCCCTGGGTGTCCTCAGCCCTGGAATCAGCGCTTCTCCACGTCACCATCTCCCTTCCTTCCTGGGTGTCCTCAGCACTGGAATCAGCACTTCTCCACGTCACCATCTCCCTTCCTCCCTGGGTGTCCTCAGCCCTGGAGCTCAGCGCTTCTCCACGTCACCATCTCCTTTCCTTCCTGCATGGCCTCAGCCCTGGAGCTCAGCGCTTCTCCACGTCACCATCTCCCTTCCTTCTTGCATGGCCTCAGCCCTGAGCTCAGCACTTCTCCACGTCACCATCTCCCTTCCTTCCTGGGTGTCCTCAGCCCTGGAGCTCAGCGCTTCTCCACGTCACCATCTCCCTTCCTTCTTGCATGGCCTCAGCCCTGAGCTCAGCACTTCTCCACGTCACCATCTCCCTTCCTTCCTGGGTGTCCTCAGCACTGAAATCAGCGCTTCTCCACGTCACCATCTCCCTTCCTTCCTGGGTGTCCTCAGCCCTGGAGTTGAGTACAAAGAGTTTACTGACTCTCACCGCATAGGTAAGAATCTTATCTGTGACATGAAAACTGCAGCTCATGGGTTTTCATGTAGAACTCTATCAAATGTGGTTTGTGGTGAGTTCTCTGCATAGTGGTTTAAGAAAATGACCTCAGAATTGAAAGACTTGTTAAAAAACTCACCCCTAACAGCCTGTTTGTAAAAAAGCTATTGAAGTATAAACATGTATATAATTAGATTTCTTTTCATTTGGTAAAGAGATAATGTGCAGATGAATTAACAGTATGGAGTTATAGCAGCAAAACTGGTTTTGGATGTTGTGCTCAAAGAAAAGTAAGGCAGGGAAGCAGGTGCCATGGTTTGGTGAGAAATGGACTCATGCCCAGACAGCTCATCCTTCTGTGTTCACGTCTCTACTGCTCAGGAACATTCTCAGAAATCTGAATCTTCTGGAAGTAAATCATGATTAGTCGGTTAGGCCAGTCAAACTAAATCCAGCTACTAACTATACGTGCTGACTGGTCCCTGGGAACCAATTCTAGTGTTAGTGGTTACTTAAAGTGGAAGAAGAAGGAAAATGGACAGTTTGCCTCACAAAATATAAAGTATAACATCACAATGAAATGTAAATGTTAAGGTACTTCATACAAAATAACACATCAAAAGTTAAAAAAAAATTAAATTCTCAGGCACAGGCCCTGTGAAATGTGGACAGGCACCCGTCCAACAGTCTTGCAAACACGCAGCTGTGTTACTCATGGGAATATTTATCTTGCAAAGTGTTTCCTCACACATGGTGCCCATGGACCTTGCCATCACCATCGCTGCCCTGCAGATGCAGCTGCGCTTGATCACATGCAGTGATCATCTCTTGCATGTGGTGGAGCTCAGCTTCCTCTTCCAGAAAAATCTGGTCTTTATTCATGTCCTCATTTCCCACTTTTCTGCCACCTCTCTTGAGCCTCTCTGATCGGAAATTCTCATAGTGAACGTCCTGGGTCACCTCTTGGAGATCCTGCATGTGAGTGAGGAGCATCGTCCTCAGCTTTAATAAGTCCTGCTGCTCCGGGTTCTCCACCTCTAGGATGCCCCAAGGGTAGAGGTGGCCTCTGACCTCCTTGCCTTTGGCTTCAATCAGCCGACTGGATCCAACCACAGAGAAAGGGATGCTGGCCTTGAGAAGTCTAGTCTGCTCTTTAAAATCTTCATTTTCACCGGACTCTGCATCAGGAAAGTGATAGATTCTGAGGTCATGTTCCTTGATTTCATCCAGAATCCTTTTCTTCAGGCGCTGCTGCTCCTTCAGTGCGAGTGTGTAGCCTTTCTCAATGACAGGCACAGTATTCACCTTGCTGTGTATCACCTCCACAAACGCAACATCCAATGGCTGAAGTCTGTGTCTGAAGGGGGAAATGAAGTAAAAGCAGCAGTGCACCCCGTTACCGACGACGATGCACCCTGTTACCGACGATGCACCTCTGTTCAGACCACTCTCATCCTGCAGGCGCTGTTCAAACTGCCATCGACGTGGGAGATGACTGTTTTAAAGCAGTCCCTGCCGTTGACGGCGTCCCTGAGGCCTGGTTTGTCCACCACGGTCAGACGCAGCGTGACCCCTCACTCCTCAGTTTCAACAGTCGAAGCCTCAATTTGGACAGTTCTTGAAATTTTCTCTGTGGCTCCAGGTAAGACTCTTTCTGGGTAGAGGTCAGTCAGCAAAATGAGGTTTATGAGCATCGATTTTTCAAGACCCAATTCACTGACCACCACTAGTGTGAATTCAAAACCTTTTTTCACTGATTTTTGATGAACTTGATTTGGGAAGATTTGCAAATCCAACATATCCAGGAGTGTCTGGATTTATAAATGGAGTTGGTTGTTCCTTAGACATCTTTAGTGAAGTTTCGTCAATCTCGGACCCACCAGTGAATTAAGACTGACTGACCGCATGCAGCGCACCCACCCAGCGCCCACCCTTGGCTGTAACCTTAACTAACCACCGCTTCTGAGTTACTGATCAACCCGTCCTCAGCGGCAAAGATGTCTATGATGCTCTTCACAAAGACTAAGGACTTTCATTGATTTCTATCTGCCTCATGGTAGACTCCTAGGGGGCTTTCCAAGTGGCGCCAGTGGGAAAGAATCCGCCTGCCGATGCAGGAGACAGAAGAGAGGAGGGTCATCCCTGGGTTGGGAAGATCCCCCAGAGATGGAAATGGAAACTCGCTCCACTGTTTTTGCCAGAAAATACCATGGACAGAGGAACCTGGTGAGCTACAGTGCATGGGGCCACAGTGAGGCAGACAGACTGAGTGACCAAGCAGTAGGAATAGAGACTACTAGATGCCTTGATCGTTTCCTTGGAGGTGTGTGTATCACTGTAAAACCGTGTTTTTCCAGCTGGAAGGGTATCCTACTGACAGAGACTATCACTTGCATACATTTTGACATCAGTTCCAACCTTGTGAAATAAAGACCAGAATGAGTCTAGAGGAAACGCATGCCCTTTGCAAGAGCTCAGCCAGAGAGAGTGTGTACAGATAGAGCCCTAATGCACATCGCCTGAGACCACACCCACAGTCTGCCCAGACAGGCAGAACCACATCCTAGTGGACTGTTCTCCTTCCCCCTCTCTCATCTATCCATTAGCCTAACTATCTATATACTTTTAAAGACAATTGCTGAGAAAATAGTGCTACAAAGAGCCAGAGTTGTTCGGAGAAATGTTTAAAAAGACATACGTTCAAAATATTCCCTGCCAGTTTTTCACTCGTGACCAATTCATACTAGGCACTTTCACAGCTTAGGAAAAGAAAATACATATAAACAGTTACTGGGGTCTCAAAGTTTTTGTTGCAAAAAGTTAATGTAGCCTCCAGCTAACTTTTTTTCCTCCCCTATAAAGAAGTATTTTTTTAAGTTCTCGCCCCTGTTCATTAATTTGGTTCCCAATCATTCACATCCCTCTGTTTCATATGATGGATGCTACCAAGAAAAATAAAAGGAAAATGCATTATTAAATTTCAGAGAAGTATCTACATGCGTGTGATAAGGAATATCCAAATACTACCACGCTCACATAACTAATGCTTACTTCCCCTCATTCAAAAAGGTCTGCTTCTTGCCTCCTTTAATGTCTTTCATAAATTTGTTCTCCAGGGAAGGCTGGCTGCTGTTAATTATGCATATCAACTCCCGCTGTGCCAGAGGAAACTTAATTATTCTAATTTTCAAGGTCATAGAAATATCCAAAGGTGCCAGTTTGACAATCCAAAGAATACCCGAGCTCTAGGGAATCAGAAGCAGGACTTGCCGTGGAAGGCTGGTTACACCCTTATCCACAGAACAGTGCAGGAGGCTCACTAGCTTCCCAACCTGAGTTAAATTGTTCAGGACAAGCTCCCCCCGAGTGACCGGCCAATGACCCTGGCCATAAATAGGAAACATTTCTTTGCAACATGCATGGAGGGCAGTTTTCTTTCTAGGGTCCTTCAAAGCTGTAACTTCTTTCAGACAGGCAAGAGTTTACCTTCAAAACCACTTCAACCTTCTTGCTTAACCACTGAGGTTTCAGCTATGAAGACAGAAATGAGAGGAAGAAAGGAAATGCTCTGCAGAATTTCAAATAAAAGCTGTTCTACAGTTTCTGGGAAAAAGTAACTCCAGAGTAAATTTCCAGAAACTGACCAGCAAGCATCAGGATCCTGTTTTAAATTGTCCTTATTTCTTGAGGACTCCTTAACCAGAAGCCCAAGATTACAGGATCTTCAATATTGTAATTAAAAGATGAGTTTCTAAACAATGCACATCTATCGGATAATAATATTTCAAGGGAACATAACATAAAAAATGAACACACTCTCAATTTAGAAAAGGATATTTTAAGCTCCTTAAAATTACTAAGAGGTAGGCACTAGTGATAAAGAACCTGCCTGCCAATGCCAGAGACATGAGACCTGGGTTCAATTTGTGGGTCAGGCGATCCCCTGGAGGAGGGCATGACAATGCATTCCAGTACTCTTGCCTGGAGAATGCCATGGACAGTGGAGCCTGGCGGGCTATAGTCCATGGGGTCGCAAAGTGTTGGACACGTCTGAAGCAACTTAGCTCACATGCATGTAAGCAGAACTCTGGGATTTCATGGCTTCTGGAATATAACTTCTTATTCACTGGAAATAGATTCTAAATTCCCATGTCCAGCTCTGCTTATAAGATTTACCTTTTTCCTCCTATTTTCCAAGTCTTGCTGCTGCTAATTGCTTCCAGCCCTGTGTGGTTCATAAAGCCTTTCAGTACCCAGAGGCTGTGATACTATGTTTCCTCTAGGGCCTTTATCTAGCTCATTCATAAAGATCTTCCAGGAAGCCTCGCAGTGGAAATTGCACCCATAAATCCCTCCACCACCACCCACCGCTCCCCACAAAGCCCCAGGGAAGCTGAGCTCTGACCATGAACACAATTTGAGAGCAAGTTCTCACCCCTGCAGGATATTGTATAAGCTGTCCTTAAAGAAGATGCCATTCAGCTATCTAATGCCAAAAGTTTAAAAAATGTAATTCAAAATGTTAATAGTAAGTACCATGATAATCATATGTGAAAGAATGGAATTTGAAACAACAGCAACAAAACAACGTTTCAAAACATTTAATGGATCCTCAGCTGGCCTGTCAAAGCCGAGAACATCACCAGGCCAGGCAGGAGATATACTGATGGTTGTCACAGTCCATCGGTGCTAGGGCAGCATTCCTCTCTGGCTAAGGAGCTGGTATTGTTGGGCAAGAGATGGCATGGGGAAGGAAAAAAAGTGAAAGACTTAGTTGCTCAGTTGTGTCTGACTCTTTCAGACCCAAAGGACCATAACACACCAGGCGCCTCTGTCCGTGGAATTTACCAGGCAAGAATACTGGAGTGTGTAGTCATTCTCTTCTTCAGGGCATCTTCCCAACCAAGGGATCGAACCTGGGTCTCCTGCATTGCAGGCAGATTCTTTACTGTCTGGCCAGTAGGGAAGCCCATGGGGAAGAAAACTGTGGTCTAAAAGCAAATTTCTCAGACGTGGGCTTTGGTGTACCAGATCAGTCAGTTTGGAGAGGAAGAAGTCTAGTGGCCAGGAGAACTTCATGAGAAGAAAGTGACCCACATGATGGAAGACAAGCCCACTAGAGCTTGCAACAGAGAGTTAACAACAAAAGCAGAGGCAGCGAAATCAAAGGAGAAAAGACCGGCCTATTCTTCTTGGACAGTTTATGTAACACTATGCTTTGGATTCTAAAGGATGAATGACCTTTTACAGCTCTTTTCTATGTCAAGATTCCAATTTTTCCACGTGGAGAAAATCTCTGACTCAGCCTAAGGTGGGAGAGTGAAAGGATTGTATTGAAATTTCAGCTTCACTGCTAAGGAGCGGTTGAAGACTTTTGCAAGTTACCGAGTTTCTCTGTGCCTCGAGGTTTTGGTTTTGTCATCTGAACTTGACCCCACACTGTTTTCACGGGGACATATTTTCCCAAAACATGCTCCCATGGCCCGTCTCCAACACTTGACTCATTCCATTCATCTCCAGTTGGAGTGAATTGTGTTAATGCACACTGGGGAGCAAATGAGAGGCACTCCATTCAGCTCTACATTTTTCCTCCTGAAACTGAGCTGTCCACAGAAAGGCCCACTGCAACTGCCCCTCCCAGGCCCTGGATGCCGCTGGGGTCAGGGGACCAGGTGAAGAAGCTTCCACTGCGCTTGGGACTGGCATGTTCAAGTCCTGATTCTGGGATTCATTCTTGGAAAGCTCATTTGGCTCTGACAGTAACCTACATCAGCCAACTTAGCTTCTCTATAATAAAGATAATATCCTGGCCTCCATCTTTGCTCTTTTATTTCCCAAACTGTTCAGAATCCAGGCTGAGAGGAGCAGTGATCTTTCCTGGTCTCTCTTGGGCATCCCCACCAATCTTCAGGCTAGAGATCAGGATGCTGTGAGAAGTAAATGAGGAGGCATCTGAAACCACCCACCATAAAGCCCCATTCAGAGTCACATTTCACAAAAAGTTGGCTGAATTAGGATCTTGTATCCTCTTGCTGAACTGTTCAACTCTATGCCAACAGGCCAGCCAGCCACAAGGATCTCCAGACTCAACACTAGGCTGGCACCTGCCTAGCCACATGCTGCCCTTGGGAACTACCTGGGCAGCAAAATCTGATCTTTGTAGTGTATCTTAGAGCAAGAGCACAAAAAACTTAATAGAATTCAGAGATCAGTGGCTCTAAATTGAGTTTGAAAGTGAAAGTGTTAGTCACTCAGTCCTGTCCAACTCTTTGTGACCCCATTGACTGTAGCCCGCCAGGCTCTGGGTCCATGGAGTTCTCCAGGCAAGAATCCTGGAGTGGGTAGCCATTCCCTTCTCCAGGGGATCTTCCGATCCAGGGATCAAACCCGGGTCTCCCACACTGCAGGCAAGTTCTTCACCGTCTAAGCCTCCAGGGGAGCCCACAAAGTGGGCTTGGTGAGAAGTCAGATCCCAGAGACGGAATGAAAAGTGCTGAGACGGAGGAAGCGTGAAAGCGTAGCCCTGTTTCCGCAGCACGCTCCCAGCAGGCAACACCAACAATAAATTAAGGGCGGGGAGGGAGTCCAGCCCCACCAAACACTCCAGCTGTGGTTGAAGGAATCTATCACAGAGAATGAGAAGAGAAATTGGAATCCTGAGCAAACACATCTGCTAAAACCTAATTCATGTTCTAATCTCAGAAATGTGTGGATGCGTAATTTCTGTTCTGCCTGCAATTATGTTCTGTACTGCCCAGGTCTATCGGAGTGCAGACTTTACATCTTAATGATTAGTTAGAATGATGAACCATTCTTAATATAAAAAGTAACTGTCTCCATGACTTTAATTTAATAACAGAACAGGCTCAGGACTTATCATTCATAATGCTATACATTTTTCTGCCCCTAGAAAACAAGAAACCTTCAAGAGTCACCTCTTAAGTGGAAAGGCACATAAATCCAGGTGCAATCATGGAAAAAAGAGGGGAAGGAAAACTTGGCAAGAGCAAAACTGACCATTCAGCCCTCTATAGGTAGGTAGATTACAAAAGCTAACATTTACTGAATGTAAAAAGCTTGCTTTTTGCCATATATTTTCCGAGCACTTTCATAAATTAAATTCCTTAATTTTTGCAACAAACTTTGAAGGTAGGTGCTATTTTTACCCCCACTTTACAATTAAGGGAATCGGCCACAGTAAAGCAAAAAGACTTGCTCAAGGTCATATAACTAGTATGCAGCTGAGACAAGAAGCCAAACCCAGGCCATCTGGCCCCAGAATGAGGCCACCCACAAGCCACCCACAAGCCCTCCCTCTGGCTCTAGAATGAGCTTTTAAAACCCCAAGCAGATGTGAACCTCATTCTGAATCCTGCCTACCTGTCTGTGTATTTGCAAGATTACATCCAGCTTCCACCCTCTATAAAGGTACGAGTGCTCTAGGCAGACCTGTCTTCCCCTCCCACTGCTCAAGAGATCAGCCTTGGATGAAAGGAGACACTAGTTCTTTTCTTTCCACTCCTCCTTCCAGAAATGCTTCCGCATCCCTGACTACAGGTCCTGACTCACAGTGGATGGACATGCTTATATGAAGACACTTGCTCTGGCAATGCACACAGGGAAACCTTGCCCAGATTCAGCAAAAGAAGTGTGTTGTCTATT
This sequence comes from Odocoileus virginianus, assembly GCF_023699985.2. Lineage (NCBI taxonomy): Eukaryota > Metazoa > Chordata > Mammalia > Artiodactyla > Cervidae > Odocoileus > Odocoileus virginianus. Next base: position 1,938,481 of record NC_069701.1, read on the forward strand.
TCCAAATAAGACCAGGGAAACTTCACTCTGTGCCTTGTCCTCCTAGGACTATATAAAAGTGTTACCTTGCTCTGTACAATTACTGCATGTCAGAGTGGCCTCAAAGGAATTTTTGTTATAATATTGTTCAGCTGTTACCAGGCATTCAGTGGGTCAGCCTGGGACATCTGGAAGGGCCCCACCTTAATTTTGTCATTTAATCTCCACTTGCAGGTAAATTTTGTCCTCACTTTACAGAAAAGAAAACCAAGATTTGGGGGTGTTCAAAGCCTTCCCCAAAATGACTCAGAGTGAAAAAAAGAAAAAGAGTATTAATCCAAGTCAGCTTGATGCTGAAATATGTGCTCTAAACTACCAATATATATATATATATACATATATTACATTATATATATGTGTGTATTAGATATAAATGTATATTTTGTGTGCGTATGGAATTTCTAGCTAGAGAATATGTGAATAACAAGTATTAGGCTACATTCAATCAACATTTATTCGCTACAAATTTCTTCTGCAGTATGTCGATCTGTGTAAATTTAGAGATGGGTTTTAGAGAGGATAGTCAACCTCAAAAAGTTTATAATTTCAGTGATTTTAAAAGATAGGAGGTGCTGAAAATGTGAAGACATAAGATTGCAAATCCAGATGCACCACTCCAAGGACTATTTTCTGATATTTACTTTGATGACCACCTGGAACTATTCAAAACTACACAAAATGTCTTTACATAAGTGAAAATTTGAATATAAAAAAATATGCTCCACTTGCAATGATTAAAAAAAAAAACCAGCAGGTTGAAGACTAAAAGATAGTAGGCAAAACAAAAATAGTTTTCATATTAGGATGGGATTATGAATATAGCTTATGGACATATGGATATCTTTATAATTTAATACATAAGAAGAATTATTATAAACACACATTATATTCAAGAAAATCATGGTGTATTAGTTTTTCATAAGTGAAAATAAGAGAACTGTGTAGAGGCACCCCTTACTCTAAAAATATTTATTGTGTAATTTCTGGTCTTTGATTGGGAAGCATGTTTGAAATCTGATACTGGTTGGGAAACTGAAACTCCAAAATCAGTTAAAGTTAAATATAAAAGAGAATAAAAGAGACTGAGAAAAGGGCTCATGGAGGAGTCGATGGGTGAGCTTAGGGCCAGTGGAGGGTGTAACTGTTAAGAGTGTACAGAGGCTCCGGAGCTGAATTGCCTCTGCCACTTCCCAGCTGCAGGACTTGGGGTGATTGATCTAACGCTCTCTCCTGGCCTCAATGACCTCACCTGTAAAATGGATATAACAGCACATCACACAGGTTGTTTTAGGATGATGAACATAAGTATTTATCATTCAAGATACAAGTCAGTTATTATTTTGACACTGACTTTCACTTGCCATAGACTTTTTCTTTTTTTCTTACAACCTGATCTTGTTTGGCTGGGGAGCAATAACTTTGTGTCAATGAAATGTTGCATGCATATATGACTATACATAACAGGTAAGTTTCCCAAAGAGGTTGATTAGTGTATTCATAAGGAGGGATGATTAGCAAACAAATGGATTAGAAGTTCAATTTATACTTCAATTGTGAAAGACATAATTTGTTAGCATCAGACCTTTTGCCCTAACAGCAGGTTTGAGAAAGAGAAAATACTGATTAACCTCAGGTCATTACCACAAAACACCAAACTGCAAAATTCCATTCAGGTATGACCTAAATCAAATCCCTTACGATTATACAGTGGAAGTGACAAATAAATTCAACGGATTAGATCTGATAGACAGAGTGCCTGATGAACTATGGATGAAGGATCGTGACATTGTACAGGAGGCAGTGATCAAGACCATCTCCAAGAAAAAGAAATGCAAAAAGGCAAAAAAGGTCTGATGAGGCCTTACAAATAGCTGAGAAAAAAGAGAAGTGAAAGGTAAAAGAGAAGAGGAATGATATACCCATTTGAATGTAGAGTTCTAAAGAATAGCAAGGAGAGATAAGAAAGTCTTCCTTAGTGATCAGTGCAAAGAAATAAGAGAAAAAATAATAGAATGGGAAAGACCAGAGATCTCTTCAAGAAAATTAGAAATACCAAGGGAACATTTCATGCTAACATCAGCACAATAAAGAACAGAAATGGTATGGACCTAACAGAAGCAGAAGATATTAAGAAGAGGTGGCAAGAATACACAGAAGAACTGTACAAAAAAGATCTTCATGGCCCAGATAACCACAATGGTGTGATCACTCACCTAGAGCCAGACATCCTGGAATGTGAAGGCAAGTGAGCCTTAGGAAGCATCACTCCCAATGTCCTTAACACTTTCATCTTTGGACTGTCTAATAACGGAAAAGGACATGGGGAATCAATCACAGAACAGAAACCTGAATAGGTTCCTTTGGTGGTGGAATTATGTGTACCTTTTCCTTGCTGAAGACAATACATACATAATACATATATACATATACACATGTGCTGTGCTGTGCTGAGTCACTCAGTTGTGTCCGACTCTTTGTGACCCCATGGACTGTAGCCCGCCAGGTTCCTCTGTTGGTGGAATTCTCCAGGCAAGAATCCTGGAGTGGGTTGCCATTTCCTCCTCCAGGGGATCTTCCCAACCCAGGAATCAAACCTGGGTCTCCTGCATTGAAGGCAGATTCTTTACCAGCTGAGCTACCAGTGAAGCCCATACATACACACATACCTAGGAATAAATATTCAGCCATTCTTAATCTAAAATATCATCAGAATCACTCATAGACAGTCTCAAACACAAACTCCTTCCCCCTCTCCTAGAACTCCCAGATTCATAAATCAAAATTTCTGTGAATCTCTATTTTTAAACAGATATTCAAATGATTGGAAGGATCAGCCACATTGGACTATTACTGGGTCCTGTGGGATGGCTTCCTTTACTCTGAGTAACAAGCTCCATAACCCAGACCCTGGATGTAAGATTTGTCATCCCTCCTGAAAGGAACCAGTTGGGAATGAATCTGGGGGCAGACAGTGTAAATGGTGATTCTCAACCTAAACCATATCAGAATCTTTGGGGAAGTCTTTGCAAAACACAACCACTCAGGTCCTGTCCCCTGCAATTCTGACTCTGTTGTTCTGGGATGGTACCCTGAGCATCAATTAAAAAAAAAATTCTAATGTGATTCTAAAACACAGCCAGTTTTGAGAGCTACTGATTTGAAATAGTACACTAGTTACTACGGCTACTATAACAAAGTACCCTAGGCTGGGTGGCTTAAACAACACATTTTATTTTCTCACAACAGATTTTATTTCCAGAGGCAAAGAAGTCCAAGATTAAGATGTCAGCACTGTTGGTTTCTTGGGAAGCCCCTCTCCTGGACTTGTAGATGACATTCTCCTTGCATCTTCACATTGTCTTCCCACACTATATGTCTATGTATATATTTCTCATTTTTTATAAAGTCATCAGTCAGATTGCATTAGGGACCATCCTAACGGTCTTGTTTTAATTTGATTAGTCCTTTAGAGACTCAATCTCCAAATATAGTCACATTCTGAAATACCAGAAGTTAGGACTTCAATATATAAATACAATTCAGCTAACAACGAACAATTTGTGACTTGAATTTTATTGTGTGTTATCAAAGTGAGAGAACCTTTTCCTTGAAAGACAGAAGCCATTGAGCTACCTGGGAAGTCCTTCAATTCTTCAGTGACCATTAATTTCCCCACAAAGCAACTTTGAGAAAGGAAAGGGTGTGTGCATTGACTCCTGCCATAATCAGGGGTCCTGAGCATTCTTATATGATGTCTGTGAAACTGACTCATCCATTCTTAAAGATCACTGTGCTTCTGTGAAAGTAATATAAGCCATATACTGCATTATTTCCCCCAAGAATAGTCCTTTAACATCATTAAAATATTTTTCTTCTTCAGAACCTAGTGGATATTTCCTGCTTTGACTGACCTGAACTCTAACAATGAACTGTTTCATTCATTCTTTGAATGGCACAATTTTTATTATATTTCTTTATCAAATATTTCATTATAGCACTCACTCTGTGAAGAACCCTAGTTCAAGTCTTTTTACAAACAGATTAGCTCACATTGTAAACACCACACTATACCTGTAGAGCTAGGAATGTTGGATAGAAAAAAATGTCAGCCTTTGAATCAGAAGTTTAAGCTCTAGGTCTGTTACTTAAGCTATGTAACACACAGAAAACAACGTCACACCAGAGTCAGTTTCTTCACTTGTGACATCAACTATCTCACTAACTCACTTTGTAAATTATGAAAGAATAAACTACTTGAGGGCTTCCTTGGTGGCTTAGATGGTAAAGAACCCGCCTGCAATGCAGGAGACCTGAGTTTGATCCCTGGGTTAGGAAGATCCCCTGGAGGAGGGCATGGCAACCCACTCCAGTATTCTTGCCTGGAGAATCCCATGGCCAGAGGAGCCTGGTGGGCTACAGTCCATGGGGTCGCAGAGAGTCAGACATGACTGAACGACTAACACACTTTCAAATTACTGGAAGGACATTATTATGATCTTTTTCTCTTCTTCCTCATCCTTCCCTTCTTCCTAATTTCTTATTCACCTTCTCACTATCCCGTTTTTCTTGTTAATAGCATTATAAGCCTATCACCAATAGCATGGCAGTCTGGAATCAGGAACTGACAGAGAATGCTGAGAAGCAGTCATCTTCTCACGCAGAATGAATTGGTTTCTTGCAAAAGCCCTTCAGGAAGTAGCTCAAAACATAACGTTTCAGAACAAAAATAAAGTACATGCTTTCTGCGAGGCTGGCCTTGGCGACTTGAAATATTAACTGGACAATCCTCAAGTGTAAGAGACCACATGGCTATTCATCTTTGGTTTTCAACTTCTCTTCGCAGGGCCAAGTCAAGGGCCTAAATCACATGCTGGCTACAGTTCAAAAGAATCCAGGAGAACCTGAACATTTCTATAAAAGCAAATTTTTTTTAAAAAGCATGCTGTGTTGTTAGAACAAAACACATATGGCAGGAATTTTCTCAGTAGCTCCGTAAGCATCTGACAATACAGTGTGGCGTACAGTTGGGGACTTTCGGCTACTGACATCCCATCCCTGCTCCCCAACGGTGGCGCCAAATTTGGAAAGCTTATTTTTAGAAACGATAAACTAGGAAGAGCCTCTCTACTCTCAAAAGACTGATCGGCTGAATTGATTCTTCTCTCCCTGATTTAGATTTCAGAATTATATTTCCAGCTTTGTGAAAATACAAACTCATGAAAAGAGTACAAGACATGAAACTATTCCTTAACAAAACTTTTAATATAGTTACATTTACAATTAAAATAGTATCAGACAGACAAAAGAGGGATCAACTTTTGGCCAGTCCATCAAGAGACAACCATTGATTTGTGTTTGCCTATCACTGTAGACTTTTCAAAGGGCTTACTTGTATCACACACTGTTACATTTGTGATCAGTAACATTTCTTGGAAACAGAAGGGAAGGCTTACCTGTGTTTCAGAGGATTCTAAAGATCATACACATCAGCCCAAGTATCTCCGCTAATAGCCAGTATGGAAAAACCTAAATTATAGTGTCCACAGACGTAGTTTGGGATTCAGGATTACCTGCCAAGCTTCATCAGAGAAGGAGGACACATCAGCTTTTTGATTCAGTGGCGTGAAAATATGGCCTTGGGTACCAGAGCAGCAGGCAGATACAAACACACGAAAACACATTAAATGCAGGCAGTTGCACGTAGTGAAAAGGAGCCTGACTGGGGTCCTGTCTTGATTCCCTTTGCCATCATCTTTGCAGAAAATTTCAGGGGTCTCTGCACCTAACTGTTGCTTTGTAAAGTACCCCGAGTCTACACTGCTCAAGTAATTTTTGCTTCTTCAATGTGGAGAAAGTATGGTCACAGCTATATTATATGTGTATGTATGTATGCATGCATATGCATGTGTGTATGTATGTATGTATGTGATTTCCCCAGTGATGGAGTGGTGAGGAATCCACCCGCAAATGCAGGAGATGCAGGAGACATGGGTTTGATCCCTGGGTCAGAAAGATCTCCTGGAGTAGAAATGGCAACCCACTCCAATATTCTTGCATGAACAGAGGAACCTGGTGAGCTATAGTCCATGGGGTCACAAAGAGTTGAACAGGACTGAGCACGCACACACACACACACACACATATATGTATGTATGTATGCATGTATGGTGGCATTGCACATAGAAATCTGAATGCCACATGTGCTCAAATATGCTTCTCAAGTACTACATCTCAAAAGAAAGCCAATCACTTATTTCAGGGCTTCATTACCTCACAGAATGTCTCATGAAAGAAACACACTGTTTTTTCCAAAACTTATTATGTCTAAAGTAAAGCCTGGTTCATGAATGTGCCTACAGAAGATGGGCGGCTGAAAGTCAAAGTCTCTGAGGATTCCTTCTCAAATTTACTCAAGTGGCTTCACATCCAGGAAACTGATGAAGTTCTGGATAAAACACATCCCTCCGGGGTTCCCAGCCTGCAGGGAGTAGAACTAGAATTATTCAGTTGTTACTATTCATATTTTAAACCCTAATGCAGCTCCACTTGCATCCGCACATTAGTTAAGAAACAGAAAGAGACAACTGTTCTACAGTGCTTTAAACACAGACTCCCCTAATCGGCACTAGATGCCATTTGGAGATTTAAATCAGCAGGACAGACAGCCGGTCCTCTGGGTTCTGATAGGGAACGATGAAATCAATCAAGCAGCTAAAGACCGCTATTAAAGCTTGCTGGCGCCCACTGTGGAGTTTCCACTGGTCATGTTCATCCTTCCCCATCTGGGGGTCAGCTGTACTTCACAGTCAGTGCTAAAATGCTTGAAGAAGTATTTATCATCTTCTAGGCACAATTTATTGCTTTTGATTATTCATTTTTCATTACTATGGGAAAACAAGATTAATTGTTCCAGAAGCAATTGCTTACATTAATCTTTCAAACACATGCTCCATGTAAAGCTCTCTGTCAGGGAAACATGTATAATTCCTGCTGCCAAAATGGCCATAGATAAAAGTAAAACAACATGTAATAATATAATTCTAGAGTCCATCTGGAGACAGAGGAACAGGCGGAGAGAAGATACAGGGTGTGGGCTTCGGAGAATGGGCGGGGTTAGGAAACGCTGGAGAGTGCATTTATTAGAGCCAGCAAATGAATTCGATGAACATTTTAATTTCAATAGTCATTTAAATTAGCTCTTTATTTAACTGTGAAATTAGATTACTTCTTTGACTAACGTGCAGTACACTTATGAACTTAATAGACGACAAGGAGTGAGGCGGGAGCTGCACCATATCTTTGCATCCAAATAAATTGCCTCTTGGTGCTGGGAGAGACTGGAAACAACCACCTCACTTTACTCAACAGGAGCCTGAGATCTGGAAAAGCTGAGGGATGTTCCTGAGGTCACAGAGCTAGCGAATAGCAAAGCCAGAATTAGAAGCAACTTTCGGAGCAAGCCTATTCCATCAGACCGCTCAATTAACACATATTTGGATAATTTGGGGTTATCCAATCATGAAAGCACAATCATGACTATGTTTTTGGTAAAATACTACTTTCCTTTCAATTGTCCCTCCTTACTGAAATTTTCCTTCACACTGATTGATTTCTAAGACATTGCATGGCAATCTGCGTGTGTGTGTGTGTTAGTCACTTAGTCATATCTGACTCTTTGTGACCCCATGGACTGTAACCTGCCAGGCTCCTCTGTCCAAGGAATTCTCCAGACAAGAATACTGGAGTGGGTTGTCATTCCCTTCCCCAGGGGACCTCCTTACCCCAGGGTTCGAACCTGGGTCTCCAGCACTGCACACAGATCTTTATTGTCTGACCACCATGGAAGCCCATTCTCCTTCATTCTAATCTCAGTTTCTTCCCCTCAGACCTCTCCACCGTGACCACTCATGTTATGGACATAGCTCAATGTTTTATCTCTTTCTCTGTTACATGCTAAAGGTTCTAATTACAAACACCTCTGAGCATCACTGTCCAAGAGCATTTTTTTCCAGCAACACAAACTTATCATCCTAGTTTCCATTCATTTACTGTCTTAAGAGTCCAAGTGGACTTGCTGTGCCTAGGGTCTCACAAGGCCAAAATCAAGCTATCTGCTGGACCGGACTCTCCTCCAGCGACTCTGAGAAAGAATCGGTTTTCTAGCCCACACAGATGTTGGCAAGATCCTGTTCCTATGGTCGTAGGACTGAGATCCCTGGTGTCCTGCTGGCTGCCCAACTGGGGTTGCTCTCAGCAGGCAGAGACCACCCTCAGATTCTTTCCATGTAGTCCCTTCATAGTCAAAGATACCAATGGCAGATTGAGTCCTTCCTGTGCTTTGAATCTGGTTTCTTTCTGCTAATAGCTAGAGAAAACACCCAATTTTCAAGAGCTCACATAATTACATTAGGCTGAGAAAACACCCTCATTTTCAAGAGCTCACATAATTACATTAGGCCCAAATATAGTTTAGTTTAACTAAAAAACAACTATATTGGTTGATTAATGTCCTTATTATATCTGCAAAATCTCTTTTGCCATTGTCTTAGTCAGTGCAAGCTGCTATAATAGAATATCACAGACTAGATTAAATAATTTATTTCTCACAATTTGCAAGGCTGGGAGGACCAAGATCAAGGCACAGGCAGAACTGGTGTCTGACAAGACCCCTTTCCTGGTTTGCAGACAGCCCCCTTCCTGCTGTAGAGGAGACAGATGTTAACTAAGCTCTTCTAAAAGGGCACTGATTCGATCCTGAGGGCCTCACCCTCATGACTTCATCTAAATCTAATCATTTCCCAAAGGTCTCACCTTTAAATATCATCATATTGGGTGTTAGGTTTCAACATGTGAATTTGGAAGGACAGAAATTTTCAGTGCATAGCAGCCATATAATTTAACATTACCATTTATGTGATATTATGTATCTAGTCCCAGGAGTTAGGTTGGAGAAGATTTCTGCCTAACAGCTGAGAGCTTTTTATTCCAGCCACAGACATGCGTTTCATCTGGGCAGGGCACTCTGGAAGGGCCCGCATCCATGCCCCTGGGAGTGTCCTCAAACAGCAGGGGTCCGAGAGCTGTGAACAGGGGCTGCCTTGTGCTCGGCTGGGATAAGTCTGAGGCGTGTTCCACACTGTCTCCCAGAGGTCCCCGGCAGGGCTGAGCTCCTCTGGCCCTATGAGCTCAGCATCTTCATGACCCACCCTTTACTGGCTTCTCTCCCCACTTGTCCCCATTTCCTGACTCCGTGCTAATGTTTCCTGGGATCACCCACTAATAAAGGACTTGCATCCCAATCCTCGCCTCTAATTCTACTTCCGGGGAAACCCATTATCCAAACATTACAATGTATATCCCCAACTCTGCACTTTCACTTGGGCTCTTCTCTCCATCCAGAAGACACCTCCTCGTCTCAGTCACCCCTCCTTCAAGGCTCTGGGCCGGGGTCCACCCTCCCAATCCTCCTTAGCCCATCACCCGGGGAGACTGCCACCATCCTGAGAGCTGTGCGCCTCTCAGAAGCACAGGTCTCCCGTGAAGATGCTTGCAAGTGTACTGACTTCAGCTGCAATCCACAGAGTAGATCACGAGCCCTGGGGTCAGACACCCAGTCGTGTCCCTTCTCGCCTCCACTACAGCAGCTGTGCTTCTGTGCAGTAGCTTTGCTCCATGTCTGCTGAGACAAAGTGAGCTTCTGAGAAATGTCCCTAAATGAAACCATGTGGTTTTTCTTGAAGGACGATTCCTTATGGAGTTATTTTTCTATCTTATGGGGAAATCTGGCTTTCACATTGTATAATAAACATACCTAGTAAGACAGAGTATATGAGAGAAAAGTGCTAAAATATTCTCAATTCTGCTTTAGAACAGAGCACTGGAGCCTATGTGTTGCAGAAAATAAATTTAAATAGTTTAGTGTTTTGCTACTTTGAGACCTTTTGTTAATCCTGACACAACAAAGGTTCCTGTAAGTGAAGGAATCTGGGCCTCAGAGAATCCAGTTATATGCAGCATGAAACTGATATGGAGATCCCTGATGCTCTCACAGAGGAAGGCTCTCCCACAAGCAGCCAGGTGCCAAATCGAGGACTGGTGCCTCTGTGGACATTTCCTTAGATATGCAACCTCGACCAGCCCTGGGTCCCCAGGTTTCCTGAAGCTGCTGTGACAGCTTGGTCGTGGATCTGGGGGCTTGGCTGCCATATAGCCTACAGTGCACACCAAATGCCTTCAGTCCCCAGCAGCTCCCAAGTCCAGTTCCCATAAACACGGTGTCCCAAAGGTATCTCAGAGAACAGCACGTCTGATCCAGGGGTTCGGACCCTGTAATAAAATCACGAGCACAGCCAGCCCTCTCTCAGTCCCTCCGCTTCCTCTCCACTCCACCAGTCATGAACCGAGTCAGGGCGTGATTTCCCTCATCCCAGCAATAGCATCCCTGTGAACCCTGGAACCTCACTTTATATTTTTTAACTCAAATTTTGTTTCAGCTATAAAATTAAAAATTCAAACACTAGATAAAAGTATGAAGAATGAAGAAAAATCACCTATATTCTAGAGATGGAGATGGTTGCAGTACAATGGTAAATGTATTTAACATCACAGAGCTGTTCCCTTAAGGATGGTTAAATAGTAAATGTTATGTTATATATATTTTTAATTCAATTAAAGTCACCCAAAGGTAACCATTATTGATATTTCGGTTTAAATCCCTGCCAGACTTTTATGAATTAAACCATGGGCCATCATACATACACATTTATTTTTATGAGATCACATAAACATAGTATTTTACACTTTCTGAATCATTTTAGCATTATCTTGGTGATCTATGTCAATTAAAAAGAAATATCATTTTATCACTAGATAATACTGAATTATATAAACTTGCTACCTTATAACCAAGCCCCCATTATTAGATATTTAGGTTGTTAGTTTTAACCTATTATTTCTGCATGCTTTTCTAAAATCAGAATCGCCAGGCAAGTGAGACATATTTGTAAGTTGTTAACATATACTGTCAGACTACAAGCTATAATTCCACTTTATCTAAAGAAAACTTCCCTTCCTGTACAACCTCGTCAATTATTCTCCTTTAGTCCAGGTATAATCATATCTCTGTCTGTCTGTCCCTCTTTCTCTCTCTTTCTCTCTCTCACACTCACACACACACACACACACACACACACACACACACACATGACTGAACTTTAAATTCCATGTCCTGGCATCCAAGACCAGCCTTGATTAGGTTTCAACTACTTTTTCAAGCTCTGAGTCTCCCTTCTTGAATTCATGCATTACACAGCAGAGCCAAGCTGGATTACTCCTAATGCTCCCATTAAGACTCTCAAGTCCCTGTCTCTGTGTCCCTCCTTCCTGGAATATCCTCACCCACCATGAACACCTGTTGAAAATGTAATTTTGCAGATCAGCTCAGAGAGGATTTGTTTCACCATTCTCCACAATCCATCATAATAATAGCTAAAGTTTACTGAAATGCACCAACCTGGTGGTTTATTTCATTTAACTTAAAACAGCCCTATGAGCTACACTGAAACTATTTCCCCCTTGGATGCAGATGAAGACACTGAGGTTAAATAACTTGCTCAAGGCCAAAAAGCTAACAAGAGGGAGAGCTGGCTCCAAACCCAGTATCTCTGCCTCCAATTAATCACTGTGCAATTAACACAGAGAAATAGTTTAAGTTGGCTTTAAATTTTCTCATTGTTAAAATGCATAAAGGTAAATTAGATAACCACAAAAGTATTTTCAACTCTGATATGCTATGAGATTTTAAGAGTTTCTTAAATATTTCACATCTCAGTTTACAAGCCTTTGCATCCTTCAAAATGAGGATGAGTGTTTATTTACTGCATACTCAGACATTCTAAGATTCCATCCACTAAGTTTCCCAGGAGACCAGAATGAAAAGTCCAACACTGAATCAATGTCATAGCTATTACTGTACTTCTCAGTGATCGATTCATTGACTAACCCAAAATTCAAAGACAGGAATCAAGACAGCATTGAGAAAACAGTGTCATAAAACTACTTTCCATCCAAGACTGAAATTTCTGGACGCTTCCATGACAAATGCAAAAATATGCCTTCTCTTAATTTTTTCATTTGAGGGCTGCTGTGCACCACTCCACACTCTCCTGGCCTTGTACTCAGGAGGCCAAACAACACAGAACAGGAACCAGAATAGCAGAGTGGACCCATCAGAAGCTGGAAGTCAGAGGCCACAGTGGAACAGGTGGACCTCTGTCCCACCCAGACTCGTTCCCGGATCTGAGAGGCAGACTTTCATCTCTGTCTCTAAGAAGAGTGGCGGCTGACAGAACCAGGAACCACGCCAGGAAAAGCCAGGTCCTTGAAGCTTTGCTCAGCTGACAGACAGTGTCTAAACTCTGAAAGCTAGAAACCCATTCCTTCCAGAACAGATTCCTGTCAAAGCAGAGATAACTTTGGGTATCAAACTAATGGGAGTGTAAAGAGCTTTTCACACCAGAGAACTCCCAGAGTGTCTCATAAGTGAACGAGAGCATCCTCAGAGTACTTTAATTTACGCATCTACATGCTAGAAATCTGGGAAGCACTAGGCCACAAAGACTTTGTGAGGTCAGATATGGCATTTTATTCAACTTAAAATCCCCAGCACTTATCAGAGGACTAGACACAGAGTCAATAATGAAAATATGAAGAACAGGAAGGGAGAGATAATCCCAAAGACTGAAGTCCTCAGGAGCTGTATTACCACTGTTGGCTGTTTCTTGTGATTCTAATGTCAGTTAGCATCAGCCCCAATATAGATACCTGGGAAGAGCTACCCACCAGACACTGAAATTTCATGCCTAAGGACAAACGTCTAGAGAGAATTTGGGACAGCCGTTAATAAATATAAACCAGCTTTACGTAGCGAACACTGGAGTGTAATGAGGGATGTGTGCACTGCTCTGCTTACCCACTCCCCAAAACGATTCTCAGAAACAGATGTGACATTTCATGCTGCAGGGGAACCGATGCACAGGAGGGCAAACAGTCTGTGTCACACAGCCAATCAGCAGTGGAGACTGCCTTTTAGGTCAAGATTTACCTGGCTTGAGAACCAGTGCTCTGAAGCAACATCAGAGACTCCAGATGGAGGCAAAGCTTTGACAATAGGTTCATGAGATGATGATGCAGATGCAACATCCAGCAGATGATTCAGGAGTGATTCCAAGTCCCTAAAATGTGGCTTGGGTTCTCTCCACATGACATCATGATCAGGGCCTTCTACAGCGGTGACCTCAAACTTGCCTGACCACATGTTCTGAGAAATAAGGCAGTATGAGAGTTCTTTAGACTAACTACTGATGAAGATCCTACTTACAACAGATTTATTTTCAAGAATCAAAAGAAGCACTTGGGCATGAGCTCATACTGAGCTTCTGCTGTCAGCAGAAATGATGCACATAAACATGAACACGAGACTCTAAGAGGACAGTCTCCTTTCATCCTCTTTCCAAATATCACATTTATGATGCACTGCCAGGGAGGGCCATGAGCAATCCCAGCAAGAATTTCCATCGCAGACCCACCTTGCTCTCCTGGCCTATGAGTTCAAGTCCTCAACTCACAAAGCTCCCTTAATCCCTTGTGAAGTGAACCATTCCAAGACCCATAGGGCCTCTCACCTGATCAGTATCCATTGAATCTCATCCTTCTCAACCCAAGTTAATGGCTTTCCTGATAAAGTAGCTTTCTGTTGCCACTTAGCAGGCAGCTCAGCACTCCATGAAGGTCTCCAAGGATGCTGAGGGTTGGGTCATTCCCGGCCAACCTCAGGACCCAGACAGAACAGGCAGGGCTCAGTAGGAAGCTCATGATGGTGATTTTCCTAAGCAACCAGAAAGCTCTTCTAAAGAAATCCAAACAAGAGGAAAGCTTCATTCACAAAGCAGTTCACTGCAGCATTATTTACAGCAACAAAAGAGGACTGGTGAATATATTAAAGGTCCAGCAGGGAAGAACTCTGAATGCCTTAAATGGGACATTCTCACATGAAGACTACAGACAGAACTTATGGACAGTACTTCTTGTCACTGGAAAATGTTCCCTTATAAAGGCACCTGACAAAAACACAAAGCATAGAAGTATGTAAGTCATGCAATTTTAATTTGTTAAAAGTTCACAGAAAATGAGGTGGAAAGGAAATGCTCAAATGTTAATGGTCCTACTATACTCTGGTCAGTCTGATCAGTTACTATTTTTCATTTCTGTTCCTTTTTCAAACCTCTTAAACAGCTTCTGAATGATCTGTAGTTGGCAAAGAATCCTTCTAAAAGTAGGGGAAATGCAAAACTTCAGTACTTAAGCACTAAGTTGACTATTGGGTCAGCAAAGATGAAGGATGAGCGATTCATTTGGATATTTTTCAGTACAGAACTTTGCAGGATTCTCTTTCCTTCTCCAAAGATCCTAAGGAGGCCAGGTTTCTGCTAAGGGTTCACTGGTTACTCTGTCAGTTTACTACAGGGCAGAACTGCCTGTTGGTCAGTTCCTGCCACTTGGTGAAAATCAATGCTTTTGTGGATTTTCTGGGCAATTGAGAGCCCTCATACTTTATCTTGCAGCAAGAGACATGGCAAATCATTGACTCCTTACAGATACTTTTACAGCAGTTTCTATAGTTTAAACAATGTGTCCCAAACAGCAAAGGTATTTAGGAACATTCTTCTCTAAACATTTCACGAAATATTTCATTATAAATGTTTTATAAAATGTTAAAATATAAAATGTTAAAAGTTTTAAATACAAAGTTACATGCTTAGTAAAAAAAAGTGATCTAAATCACCAAAGTGAAAAAATATTTTTTTTCTCTAAAAAATTATTTTAAGAAGCCACAAGGTCAAATTGGCAATACTCAGTAAATCCATTGCCAATAACTACAAATAAAATTAAATAGCACAACAAAAATCCTAACAAGTGGTCCGGCCTCAGCACAGACTTAGGGCATTAAAGAAAGTCTGAGCTGTGTTCATCTACCACCTCTCCTCCTTAAGTGGTGTGCTGGGTAATTGTAATTTCCTATGACAATTCGGCCGGGCTATGACACCCAGCTGTGTGGTCAAGTACCAGTTTAGATGTTGCTGTGAAGGAATATCTTCATTCTTAATTTTTCCTTTTGGCCATGCTGGTCCTCCGTTGCTATGCACCAGCTTTCCCTAGCTGTGGGGAGGAAGGCTACGCTCTAGTTTCTCTCGTTGGGGAGCTTGGGCTCTAGGGCAGGCAGGCTTAGTTGCCCCAAGGCACGTGGAGTCTTCCTGGACCAGGGATTGAAGCTGTGTCCCCAGCACTGGCAAGCAGATTCTTAACCACTGGACCATCAGGGAAGTCCCAAGGTATTATTTCACGTGATAAATAATTAAATCAATAGACTTCAAATAAAGTAGATTACTCTCCAGAACATATGTGGGCCTCATTCAATCAGCTTCAAGATCTTAAAAGGTTTCCCAAGGAAGAAGGAATTCCCCCAGGCCTGCACTATGGAAACCCTGCCTACAGCAGAATTTGGACTTAAATGGAAGCATCAGCTTTTAGCTGAGTATCCAGCCTACTGCTGGCCTGTCGTATGCATTTCCCACTTGCCAGCCCCTATAAGAACCTACGTCAATTCCTTAAAATAAATCTCAGTATCCCCCCATCCCCTTCCCCCTCTCTGTCTCTTCTGCTCCATACAGAGATAGATGGATCTAGATGTATATACATCTATATATCCCATCAGTTCTGTTTCTCTGGAGAACTCTGACTAATACAGGCAGAGTGGCCATAATTCTTAATTAGCTTGAGGCAGGCCCAGTTTACACCTGTTGTGGTCTAATTAAGAGCTACCCTTTTCCCTCTGAAATGTGTCCTGGCTGGCGTAATAAATCACATGATCTCTTTACACACAGAGCTAAAGATAGATTTATGATATTCCTAAGTAATGAGCTCTTTTCACTTAAAATGCTGTGTTTCAAACTTCCTGGTAACCCGCAATAAGAAATGTATTTTCTGTCACAAAACATAACTGACGCTCATGATGTGAAATGCAATGATCTCTATTATATTTTATAATATGTCATTTCAAATGCTCTCTGCAACCCACTGACTTCACAGCATGATCCATGGATGGGATCATAACTCAGTTTGAAAAGCACTGACTTAGACGAACGCAGGGCTGGCTGGTAGGCAGTGTCCGTAACTGCCACAGGACACAGAGTGACAGAGAAGAGGCAAAAGCAAGGCCCATGGATCAGAGAGTCTACTTGGTCTACGCTTCACACAGTCTTCAATATCACTTTTCCTAAATATAAATAAGTGAAAGTGAACATCACTCAGTTGTGTCCGACCTTTGTGACCCCATGGACTATACAGTCCATGGAATTCTCCAGGCCAGAATACTGGAGTGGGTAGCTGTTCCGTTCTCCAGGGGATCTTCCCAACCGAGGGATAGAACCCAGATCTCCTGCATTGCAGGCGGATTCCTTACCATCTGAGCCACAGGGGAAGTCCCCAGCAATAATATATATAAACACACTTTAATCATCTTTTAGGATTTTAAATAGCTCAGTTAGAATTCCATCACCTCCACTAGCCTTGTTGGTAGTAATGTTTTCTACGGCCCACTTGGCTTCACACTCCAGAACTGATGCTCTCGAACTGTGGTGTTGGAGAAGACTCTCGAGAGTGTCTTGGACTGCAAGGAGACAATCCAGTCCATCCTAAAGGAGATCAACCCTTAATATTCACTGGAAGGACTGATGCTGAAGCTCCGATACTTTGGCCACTTAATGCAAAGAGCCGACTCATCGGAGAAGACCCTGATGCTGGGAAAAATCAAAGGCAAAAGCAGAAGGGGCAGCAGAAGATGAGATAGTTGGATGGCATCACTGACTCAGTGGACATGGGTTTGAGCAAACTTGTGGAAATAGTGAAGGACAGGGAAGCCTGGCATGCTGCAGTTCATGGCGTTGCAAAGTGAGTCATGGCTTAACAATGAACGAAATATAAACACATCAATTAAGAATATGATTCAGAAGTGTTTTCCTTTAGTGTATCTCCAGTTTCTTGTGAATCTTACAACAGAGAAGAGGCAAAATGAATAATACTGGCATCCTATTGGGCTATGCTATCTCTAGCTTCACTCCTCTCCAACTCAGTTAATTTCCCTTACAGGAAGATGTACAACGTCCAGATTCCATCTGTGGCCATTCAGTAAACATCCATGAACTGCCTGTCGGACACAGGGCAAGGCAGGATTTCCCTGTTGCAGAAACCAGTACTCTGGAAACCAGGCAATCACAAGGGGAGAGCTGGAGAACTCAGGTGTATTATGCCAGCGGGCCCAGAGCAGTTAACACTCCAAGCTCTGAGTTCTGAACAAAGGGGTCACAGAGTTTTTATAGACAGACTCTCGTGGGCAACACTAGCTGCTAATAGGCTGGTTTCAACTAAGTGGTTTCATACACGGAAACAGCAGTCAAGACGGGGAGGAGGATGTCTGACCCGGACAGGTGTGATTAAGCAGGTGTGCAGGGGCTGGGTGACAGCACAGAGCAGGACAAGGGTGAGTGAGATAAGCTCCAGCTTCTAGTACTGCAAGCCCCCGCTTTCTGAGACTACATGACCTACGTGAGCCAGACTTTACAAGGACCAGGCCAAGTTACAGAGTCAGAAGGAACAGGTGGTGATGTAAATCTTGAACTTTTCCTGTTCACCCCTAGCCACCAAGTCCCAGCAGCCCTCAGCGGCCATAGCCCTGTGTCTGCACGCAGGCCCCGTGGCCTTTCGTCTCCTTCACCGCACACCTTTCCGCGCCCGCTGCTAGCACACGCATCCGCACGTGCAGCCTGGTCCCAGCATCTCGCCGCAGCCTCAGGCCAAGTATCCTTCTCCCCGACCCCAGGCGCCCCGCCAAGTTTCTCCTTATCAAAGCCTGCATCCCTTCTTCTTAAAGCTGCCACTGTGTGCAGATGACATGATGCTATACATAGAAAACCCTAGAACTGCTACCAGAAAACCACTAGAGCTCATCGATGAATTCAGTAAAGTTGCTGGATACAAAATTAATATACGGAAATGTGTGGCATTTCTATACATTGACAACAAAATACCAGAATAAGAAATTAGGGAAACAATCCCCTTTGCCATGTTGTCAAAAAGAATAAAATACCTAGGAATAAATCCACCTAAGGAGGCAAAAAACCTCTACTCCAAAAACTCTTAAGACACTGATGAAAGAAGCTGAAGCCGACGTGAATGGAAAGATGCAATGCGTTCTTGGACTGCAAGAGTGAGCATGTCACTTGCTTCCCAAGGCAATCTGCTGACTCAATTAAATCCCTATCGTGTTACCAGCGGCACTGGTCACAGAATTAGATCAGAACAGTAAGGCTGCCCTCGGGAACTGAAAGAGTGAAGCGGGTCAGGGAAGCACACGCAGAGACAGGCGGGAATGGACCGGAAGTGTCAGGTGAAGGGGGCAGGCACGGGCGGTTCAGGAATGGGAGGCTGCGGACAGCGGAGGACGCAGCCAGGGCAGAGACGAGGTGCTCTTGATGGAGAGTCAACCACACATGACAAAGGAAGGCCAAGGACAAAGTGATCAAGCCACAAAGCACAGCTCAAAGCTCTGTTCTGCCGCACTGGCTGGGGGACCCCGACAAAGGTCACCTCCCCATCTCAATGTCAGGCTCTGCAGCTGTCAGACAGGAAGGAAGACCAGCGCTTGGTGGGCCGCGTAGGAAGGCCGAGCGGGCTGACTGCGGGCTCCCCGGGGCCCTGTCCGCAGGCGTCCCCGCCTAACTGCAGAGCTGCCTCAGTCTCCAGCCTCTGCGATTACGAAGGCTCAAGGTGTGGCCCAGAGGAAAGGGAAATGCAGCTTCAGTGTTTTGAGAGTGACTGTCACTCAATGAAATACAAACACATTTTTAACCAAATGATGGTGTTTCAGAAAGCTTCCTCTTCAAGTCTGTTTGGAGACCAAAATTTAAGATCTCCCAAACTTGCTGATGTAAATTCCATAAACCCAAGTAAGCAGACAATTGCTCAATTATCATACACATGGTCACTTGCCAATAAAACAGGAGGAAGCTAAAAAAAAATTATGCAAATGCCATATGCAGGCCTACATGGCTTCAGCAAGAGACTGAAAGGGACTCAACAGAGAATAAAACACCAAACTGAAACTTATTAATACAAAACCAGGCATCTTTTCTAATTAATTTTTCAGACAAGAGCTGAATAAATTAAAATTGAATATCTTCTTATCTAAAAGTAGAAAATGATTTTTTTAAATATCTAGGCTCTCAGCAATAAGAAACTACTAAATAGCAAGCCACAAAATTAATGTAATTAAATTCAAAGTGATATTAAGATTACAACATTAAAAGTGAAATTTGACTAAAACAAAAACTGAAGCATTATTCTTCGTGATATATTCAGATAAAATCATTTTATCTAAGCCTCAAAGAATGTTCTGTTCATTCTTTTGAAAAACATATTTCTATTGAGTTATGCAATATCAATGGGCAGGGAAATTATCTGAGACAGAAAGATATCAGTTAATGGAAATATGAGAAAGTTAATAAACAAAGTCAAACTGAGTATTTTATGAGTGCTGCTGAAAATACAATTCATAGAAGTAAAATACCATTGTTATGACTGAGCATAATAAACCGATTACTTGTCTTAAAGGCTATGTGTGATAGAAATCATTTAAATCAATTGAGTTACTGTTTCTTAGCAATTTGATAAAAAGGGAAAACAGTGTAACGGGGAGTCAAGTGCTCCTTTGGGAGGTGAGAAACAAGCCGGCTGGGTTTCCAAGTGCACTTTAATCTGTTTGTGTATCTTCCCCTTGTTTAAAAAAAAAAAAGGAAAGATTTCCTAAATCAAGCTGCTAGAGTCCTGGAATTTGTAGAATTTAAATTATTATTACAGATTTGGTTACGATGGGTATTCTCTCTGCCCTCCAAGCCCCACTGGAATTGAGAGGCTGATCATCGCTCACTCTAACCCTGACTTCTGGAACTGTTGAATCCTTTCGGACCAGAACTTGGATGTGAAATCCCACTCGCTATGAAACTGAGCGGAAAATGAGAATGGAGGCTCCAGAATATCTCCATGAACTAAGGCTGAGTGAAGCCATCCACTGGTAACCTTGGTTCAGCTTTTCCCCACTGCATCCTTTGTAAGCGTCAAACAATGTTCACTTTGGGGAAAGCAGAAATCGTAATGCATGGACTTAGTGACAAGACCACTTCCTTTTTTTAATTGAAATACAGTTGATTTGGGGGAATTCCCTGGTGTTCCAGTGGCTAAGTCTCTATGCTCCAATGTATCGGGCCTGGGTTCAATCTCCGGTCAGCGAATTAGACCCCACATGCAGCAACTAAGAGTTTGCATGCTGTAGCTAGAGGTTCTGCATGCTGCAACCTAAAGACCCCTCATGCCACAGCTAAAGACTAAAGATCTCACGTGCTACAACCAAGATTCGGCACAGCCAAACAAAGAAATAAGTATTTTTTTAAAAAGAAAGAAAAGAAATAGGGGATTTACAATGTGCTGTTAGTTCCAGATATACAGCAAAGCGACTGAGTTATACATACATACGGTGGTGCTGGTTGTGGTGGTTTGGTCACTAAGTCATGTCTGATTCTTGTAACGCCATGGACATAGCCTGCCAGGCTCCTCTGTGCATGGGATTCTCCAGGCAAGAATATTGGAAAATGGAGTGGGTAGCCATTTCCTTCTCCAATACATACAAATACATCTGTTCTTTTTCAGATTCTCTTCCCTTATAGGTTCTTGTCAGATACCGAGTATAGTTCACTGTGCTATATGCTAGGTCCTTGTTGGCTATCTATTTTATATGTGGTAGTGTGTTTATGTTAATCTAAGACTCTTCCTTTTACAAACTATAATTACTAATTGTCCTCACAAATATTAAGTATCAATAATATCCTAAGGCAGGGTTCTGCAAACTTTCTCTGTAAAGAGTCAGAGTAAATATTTTAAGCTTTGTGATTCAGAAGGTTTCTGTGGCAGCTATTCAACTCTGCCTTGTGTGGTAAAAGCTGTGTCCCATTAAAACTGAACAAAATCAGAACCTCCCTTCCTCCTCCTATCCCAGCCCGTCGCTGTCAAGAGGGAAGGGACATATGTTTACCTATGGCTGATTCATGTTAACGTATGGCAGAAATCAACACAATATTGTAAATGTTGTAAATTATCCTCCAAATAAATATAAATGAATAAATTTTTAAAAAACCAACAAAATCAGGCAGCCAGCCTACAGGTTGGGCTTTGCTGACCACTGCTCTGACAATCAACTAAAGAAATAAAAATGGGCTTAAAATCTAAGTGAGCTTTCCATGTTTTTCTGCCTTGGACATCCTCAAGGAAACAATCTTTTTTATTACACAAGTCCCCCAAATTCTTTAAAAACTCTATGAGTTTACCCTTGAAAGATGGCAAGTTATCCCTTGAGTCAACTTGTGATTCTGTCCTTTAGCTGGAGGGATGGCATAAAGTCTTCAAATAAATTAAAAAGAGTACAGCTGAAATTGAATTGCTGGCTCCAGACTCTTACTTATCTCATTTAAGACTGGTCAGGGGCCTTGGCTTTAGTGACGGGTACACAGTTGAGATGAACAAATATACAACGGTAACAGCAGTCATAAAAATAAAACATTAGAAAGGCAGAGAGTGAAATCCACCTTGGTAATCCATTCATGAAGATAAGCACTAACCCAACACACCTAGGGATTAAAGAAATCCAAGGTCTAAAAGAAATGTCATATAATCTTGCTATCTCTGCTTTGTATCTTATTATTAATCTTCATGGAGATCTTCAGCTTTTTTAAGCCCCAAACTCTCTGCTTCAGGCACACTTTATAGTGGGATTAATGCAAACTAGGGCCCCATGAACTTCCTGGGTCTTTGTAGGTCAATATAAATATCCATCACCTACAACCTATACAAGGTTTTCCTGAAAGTCAGGTTGACTTAGCAGTGTGCAAGACCCTTAAACCAGAGGTCCCCAACTTCTGGGGTTTAATCTGAAGTGGAGCTGACATAATAATAATAGAAATAAGGTGCATAATAAATGTAACGTGCTTCAATCATCCTGAAACCATCCCACCCCTGGTCTGTGGAAAAACTGTCTTCTGCAAAGCTGGTCCCTGGTGCCAAAACAGTTGGGGACCATGCACTGCATTAAGCCACTTTTAAGAATGCTACATGGAAATGAACATAGCATACTACTATGAAATTTAAGAACATTTAGCAGGAACAGAAATGTTAAGTGCTCATGAAAGCTGTTTTATCATTAAGTGCTTATGTAAGGAAAATGAAATCCAGAAGTCATAATAAGGATTCTGGTTTCCCAAAGAGTTTATATAGAGAACACTAATAATTTAATATAGAATATGGATTGGGGGAGGGGAGCAGGAAGCCTGCACTAAAGGGCTTTCAGATTTGGTGAATGTAAGTCAGAAGTCTCATGGGGAGGGGGCCAGGGAGAGGCCAGAGCCTCTCTGAACACTCCTTTGCTTTGCTGATAATCTCTGAACACTAGAATTATGTTTGGCCAGGAGGTCCAAATATTAACAAATGTTTTCTTCTCCAAGCAGAGTGATTTCCTAAAAGCTGTAACAGGCACACCGATGTGTTGCAAAGACTGAAAGCACTCTATGTGTGGTGGTTCCAGCTCTGCTAGTAACACATACCACAAAGGCAATTCTCAGCAAAGTTATGTCAATAAAAACAAACAAACAAATGGAATTTTGATTCAGAAAAGAACCCGAACACATTCCCTAAGCAAACTACATTATGCATCTGTTACTGCAGGCGGGGGATGAGCCCTCTTGGCTGGAGTGGTCCCCAGGGCGGCAGGGTCGGTAGGCCAATCAGATGCTTCCTGGGGACCTGAAGGCACAAAGAGGCAGATGCAGCTCGAAGCTGCATCTTTGCCGCCGCGCACGGCGCCTTCTGATGACGTGATACACCCCGTCACACGGGGAGGGCGACCGGATTACAACAAGGCAGCAAGTCAGAGAGATGCTAGGTGGTGTTATAATGGACAAGTTTGTGTTCTCTGCTGGGGAGAGAGGAGGCTTGTTTAACTTCTTCACGGAGGCTGGTTATTGTTACAGCTATTCCTAAATATCATTTTTAAGATAATTCATTTGCTGGGTCTGCTGCTCCATGGGGGCCTCTCTAGTCACAGCGGGGTCCTCCCAGGCAGTGGCCTCTCTTGTGGCGCGCGGGCTCCGGGATCGTGGGCTCCAGCGCGCAGGCTCAATTGTTGTGGGGCGCGGCCTTAGCTGCTCCGAGGCACGTGGGATCTTCCTGGGTCAGGGACGGAGCCCAAGTATCCTGCATTGGCAGGCGGTTTCTTTATCACTGAGCCACCAGGGAAGCCCCTAAATATTTTTTTTAAGTAACTGCTTCTCTAGCCTAGTAAATGGCTTCTTCAGGGTATGAGGTTATCACTACATAAAATACATTTACTAAGTAATCTAAAAGATATGGAATAGTATTATGAAATAGTTATCCAGTATGAGGCAACCATTGAGACAGGTGAATTATTCTCCTTCATGTGTCAAAATGTATTACAAGGTGTTTTGATAGGTAATGAGATCAGAGTTGGAAGGAGAATTTAGATAGAAACACAAATAGCTCATTTTGATCAAGATGAAAGAGACTCTGCTAAGTGACATGCCCCAGGTGACGCCCCCATTGGGGGCGTAGAAAGGAGGCTACGAGTCTCAGCTCAGAGCCGCCCCCCCACTCAACAGGCACACATGGGCACCTGCTGGTTTAAGGGGAAAGCAGCTTCTAAACCTACTACTACTATTTCCTCTCCTAAATTTAAAGAAGATGGTTCTCACCTAAATTTAAGAACCGCTATTGCTTAAATATCCACAGGGAGCACCAGTGATACTATACGCCATTATTAATAGAGCCAAAATCTATTGCTTTAGTTGGGCTCTTTTTGTTTTCAATTTTATTTTATTTTTTTTAGATTCTGTAAGTCAATTCTTTCCCATCCAGAGTGATTTAAAACTGTGTTTTCTTTGGCAGCACATATACTAAAAAATTGGAATGATACAGAGAAGATTAGCATGGCCCCTGCACAAGGATGACATGCAAATTCATGAAGCATTACATATTTTTCTAGTGATTGCCAGGAGGGAGGCAGTGGTAGACAGTAAGAGTGGGAGTGTGGGATTAGCAGATGCAAACTATTATATATAGAGTGGATAAACAACAAGGTCCCACAGTGTAACACAGAACTCCAGTCAGTATTCTGTGATAAACCATAATGGAAACTGAGTCAATCTGCTGAACAGCAGCAGCTCAACACAACACTATAATCCAACTACAATTCAATAAAAATAAATGTAAAAGAAAAAAGATTAAGTTACATAACAATTCCCATCTATGCAACTCCGCTCATACTGCCTCTGTCCAGTATGTTTTCCATCATGTCTTTTCCTTTTCTGGTAAATTTCTCTCCTTCTGATAACTCGATTCAGGAATCATTTCCTTTCTGAGTCTTCCCTGAGTCACATATTCTTCCTGCAAAGTTGGTAATGACCTCTTTCATGCTCAGCTTTTACCTTAGCATTTCTGTGGCTACATTCACCTATCATACCCCTTGGTAGTTATTGGTTTACACATCTGTCTTCCATAGCATATCTTTCAGAAGAGCAGAGTCCATTCTTTTCATGTTGCTATTTCCAGAATCCAGCAAAGTATCTAAGTGGTATCCAATACATGTATTTTAATGCTGAAGAGTCGGACGCGACTGAGTGACTGAACTGAACTAAACTGAATGCTGAATTTGAGAGTGTACAATTTAAAATCGAGTCAGTGGAATGGGTTTAATTATCTAATGAGAAATACAAGCCTGTTACCAGCTGACAGCAAACTGTTCCCCATAGCTGTGATTTAGAAATAACCTTCATAATAGGTTAGCAGTCTTAAAGTAGGAACTAAACTAAACTCAACAACAAAATCAGCACCATTTCTTAAGAACTATCAAAAGAGCAGGTTGTACAAAAGCAATGATGACCAGGAATTCATTTCTAAACTTGAAAAGGGAAATTAACCAAACGAATGTCTCAATAGCCATTTTATCCTCTATTCCCTTGTTCCATCTTCAGGATCATTCTGTATGGTTGGTATTATCTAAGGCACACATGCAAGCTGCCTTGGCCAAATTTCCTGGCTGCTGCCTAACCTCCAGCATGTGTCCTGGTACCCACCCTCTGCTCCCACCAAAAGTTCAGACACGTCCATCTTTCTCAGCAGGATGTGGACAGATCTGTGCCTCTGAAGGACGTGGAAGAGCCCTGAGAAAGCATCTCACCAGTTTCTGTGAACCGGGACCCACTCAACAACAGTGCCTCGTAAGTGATCTTGTGCCTCACGAAAACCTCATCTGTCAGGCAGTTTCTGGGGTGGGTTGCTAAAATGCTAATTGCTTTCAAGGGACTGGTGGCAACCACGTGAGCTGTTTATGTCACAAGCCAAGTCAGTGTCCTGTACAGGATAAAGCACTGATGAAGCTTAGAGATATCTGATCCAGGTGGCTCTGCCCATGGTTTCTTACACACACTTAACAAAACAGCATGTTCATTTTCCCAAAGAAAGAAAAATGTATAAGAAACTAATTCAAGGGTCATAGAAATTAATTATCATTAATTTAACATGAAAAGTTAAATAGGTTTTAAGGAGTTCTGTCTGTGGGATGGTGGTTTGTTTAAAACACCGCAAAGAAAAAAAAAATCTTATACTGGGAGACGAATACATTGACCCACATG
The DNA here is from genome assembly GCF_023699985.2 of Odocoileus virginianus. NCBI lineage: Eukaryota > Metazoa > Chordata > Mammalia > Artiodactyla > Cervidae > Odocoileus > Odocoileus virginianus. The sequence continues at coordinate 1,964,382 of NC_069701.1, forward strand.
GTTATTCACACTCTTTTTCACCTTTCAAGTGGTAGAGATGCTGACTTCCCCAGTGGTCCAGCAGTTAAGAATCTGCCTGCCAATGCAGGGGACACAGGTTCGATCCCTGGGCCGGGGAAGATTTCACATGCTTTGGGGCAACTAAGCATGTGTGCTCTTGGAATCTGTGCTCCAGAGCCCGGGAACCACAAGGACTGAGCCCACGCCCTAGAGTCCATGCTTCGCAACAAGAGAAGTCGCTGCAGTGAGCAGCCCCAACGGCTGCAACCAGAGAAAGCCCAGTGCAGCAACGAGGACCCAGCGCAGCCAAAGAAATATAACACTTTTTAAAATTAAAAGCAAAGTGGTGGAGATTATAACAAAGTATATTTCAGGGGGTCACTTGGACCTTGCAAAGCCAATGGTACCAGGGAAACCCCCAAAGTTAGTCCTAGATTTCAGATGCTTTGAACCACCTGCCTTGTGCCTACTGGTATTTTTGTTCCTTTCTGACACTATAGATGTTCTTTTGTTCAACCATGACAAGGCAGCGTCTTTCTAAACCACAGCCATGGATATATGAAGTGTGGAGCAAGTTTGCTCCAGTGAGACTCCACTCTTCTGAAACTGTGGCCAGCACAAGGGGAATAAAATACAATTCTGCTATTCCAGTGATGCAGGACAGATTAGCTAAGAGCCTGGGGCATCTGTTCCTACTCCAGGGCTTCTGATTCTATGCCCATCCTGATTCAGACTCGCCAAGAACACACAAACATCCAGGAATGCAGTACCCAAGGCAAGTAACAAACTGAGAGGATGATCAATCTGTGGAACGCGGTCAGCACTCATTGTTGAATAAATTAGATCAGATGAAAACATATTTCAGAGTTGGGAAATGGCAGGATTATTCTAGGCTTATAATTTTACAAAGAGAACAAGTTAAACAGGCACCGTGGTTCTTCATGCTGAAATTGGCAGGAGGATCCATTTTCCCTCTCACACATCAGGAAAAGAAAGTTTCATATTTTTTTCAACTGGGAATGTTCAGAATCAAAGATGTCACTGCAAAAATATTAAAACACAAGCCGCATTTATCCAAGTAAGTGTATTCTTTAAATTTTTTTAAAGCCCAGTTGCAAGAGAGTAGTATGTGGTGCTCTCCTGCTGAGAAAATTATGCCGTTACTATATGTAGCTTTGTCAAATATGTTTCCAAGACAGAACATCATCTAAGCCTGTGTGTTGTATTTCTTGTTGGCAAAGAGGTAGTGAAGAAATACAAAGCTGATGCAATGCTTTAAAAAGGCAAAATAAGAAAAAACAGTCTAAAATTAAAATTCTATAAATGCAACTACATTTTATTTTGCAATGGAAAACCACATGTGCCAGAGAAATCACCTAGGGGTCTAACTTTCTAATCAACATCAAGTATTCTGTATTGGCCAGAATACCAACCCAGGACATGTTTTTCTGCTTTGCTCAAGAAACAGCAGACTCTCATTGGGTTGAGACTTTCACTTGTAGATTTAGGGGAGGTCCTGATTTCATTATAGCTCCTAGTGCCCTGTGTAAGACTTAGGGGCCTGGAGGGGTGATGGTCTCTGCCAGCTTGTTTTTAGATGTGCATGCTAAGTCACTTCAGTCTTGTCCAACTCTTTGCGACCCTATGGACTGCAGTCCACCAGGCCGCTTGTCCATGGGCTTCTCCAGGCAAGAATACTGGAGTGAGTTGCCACGCCCTCCTCAAAGGGATCTTCCCCACCCAGGGATGGAACCTGCGTCTTGTCTCTTATGTCTCCTGCATTGGCAGGCAGATTCTGTACCATCAGTACCACCTAGGAAGCCCTGTTTTTAGATAAGTGATTTTCTTATAAGCAAAATAACTCAAAGCCTAAGAATACAAGATGAACAGAAGTGACAAAGATAGGAGATGATATCCCAGCATGATGCACAAGAATAAATTATAAGAACTGAGCATTACTCACTGAGCAGTGACCCCTCAAAGAAGCATGTGTCCAACAGCCCTCTGAGGCCTCCTTGCATAACATGCAAATTAGACGGAGAAGGTAGGTGTGGCGTCCCCTGTTTCTACAGCAACTAATGAAAGGACACCCTATGCCAACATCACCAAGATAATACTCACAGGTCTCAGAGTTCCAGAGAGCCTGGGCCATGAAAACACCCTCTCCTCCATGAAAGGCTCCATTGAGACTGGCCACACCTTCATCTCAGCTCTGCTAAGAACATTTACTTAGTCTTCAACGCTTTACAGACTCATGGGTCAGAAATTTTCCTCTCCTGCCTGTCAACGTATATGGAAATAATGTTCTTGGTGAAAACTCAAATGACCATACAGAAAAGTGTCTTAAATTTTCAACTTGGTGCTGTTCAGCAAACCCACCCACACTATTTCCTTTTATTGCTTTTAGTTCAAGCAGGAAATGCTGAAATTCTAGACCTCCAATCGAGTGTGAAGGGGCCTCTTTTGGCAAGATATAGCACAGGGACGCCCAACTCGGACTGAGGAGCTCTCCATAATGAATCTTTCCTCGTCCCCTACCCACAGAAACTTAAACAAGAGAGAGAGATAAGAACAGAGATGCAGATGGACAAACATGTGGCACCACTGACCGACAAGATCTCAGGATTCTGGGACTAGAAGAACAAGTGATCGTTTAAAGGCACATGTGAGATCCAACAGACAGTCAACAGAAATAATCACTGTCCTCTGTCAGTCACCGCCTATGCTCTTTTACATACTCTAACCACTTGATTGTCACGTGGCTTATGCTGATATCATGCAAGATGGATCCTTTTGTTCCTATTGTTCCGATGAAGACAGGCCACTGTGCTGACTGTCTGGACTTTTGCCCCAATGAATGTGTTTTCAAACCCAGAAGGGCTCCTTTACTGACTTTAAAAACTGCATAGTTTTGCACTGTGGGAGTTCAACTTTTACTTTGTTAAGACATCATAAGTAGTTTAAAAAAATTGTTTTTTGAACTTTGCTAACCACATGAGTTTGAGCAAGCTCTGGGAGTTGGTAATGGGCAGGGAAATCTGGTGTGCTGCAGTCCATGGGGTTGCAAAAAGTTGGACACAAATGAGCGCCTGAACAAACTGAATTATACTTAAATAAGTTAGGAAAAAAAGAAATGCATTTTTATTCATATGTAGAAATCACGATAGCTATTGAGTCTGCAGACAAAGGCCAGTACATACATGGAGCTAAGATTCCATGTAATCAATCCCAAGTTCCCCATGGATCCAAGGACAGTATGTTAAAAACACTGCCCCACAGTCTCTTATTTCTGTAGGTAAATTCTCACAAAGAAAAAATAATATGTGAGACTCAAGATATTCATCCACTTTGCCTGCTGAGGCAGAGATCTCAACAAGCACCAGATATAATTTGGGTCTTTGTAACTTTGGAGAAATATGGAAAATTTGGGGAAAGCCCAGACAAGAGCAATGAAAATGATAAAAGGGCTGGAAGGTAGGAGAAAAGGCTGACGAACGAGGATTAATTAGCCTGGTGAAGAAAAGCCAGTGGGGAACTTAATATTCTCCTTGAAATATAGCAAAGGCTGTTATACAAAATATGATCACCATGATTCACAATTCCACGGAGAACGAAAACAGAGGAAACAGCCTTATGCAAAAGCACGACGAATGTAGATTAAGTATAAAATAAATCTTTCATTCTAAGAGTTGGAGGCACTAAAATAGATGGTGGCTTGAGGACTTTGCAATTTTGCCTTCCTGCACTGCCTACTCACGTTCTGTCTGCTCCTCTTGTTCAATTTAAATACCACCTCCCCCACAAAACCCCAAGTCTCTCTTTATGCACAGAATATTTCTCAAATTTTAGCGAGCATCAGTAACACCTAGAAGGATCATTAAAATACAGATTCCATCCCCAGAATATGTTCAGATGGGGCCAATGAAACTGCATATCCAACAAGTGGCAGACCAGAAGACACACTTCCAGAAGCAATGAACTAGATGCAGTCTCTCCTTACTTCAAGTCTCATAAAAATACATCTACTTCTCTGGGCAACTATCATTGTTCTTGTACAAGGCAGCACTTGTGGTAAAGAACCCGCCTACCAATGCAGGAGACAGAAGAGATGCGGGTTCAGTCCCTGGGTTGATCCCTGGGTCGGGAACATCCCCTGGAGGAGGAAATGGCAACCCACTCCAGTGTCCTTGCCTGCAGAATCCCATGGACAGAGGAGCCTGGCAGGCTAGAGTCTGTAGGATCACAAAGAGTCAGATACAACTTAGCACACCCACACATGGCAGCTAAAGCACTTTTCTACTAAACTTTGGTCTGGTTCAACTTTGAACTTTGTACAGTACCTAGCACAATGTGAACAGCATGCGCACCCTAAGTAATACCATCCTTCACTGTTCCCTTAAAAGTGGGTCATTCTATGAAATAATGCCATCGGCAGCAACGCGGACAGACCTAGAAATTATCACATAAGTGAACTAAGTCAGGCAGAGAAAGCCACATATTATATGGTATCACTTACATGTGGAGCCTAAAAACATAATACAAATCAGAAACACACTCACAGACACAGAAAGCAAAGTTATGGCTACGCAAGGAGAAGAGGGAGGAGGAAGGATAAATCAGGAGATGGAATTAACATATACGCACTACTATATATAAAATAGATAAGCAACACGGATTTACTGTATAGCACATGGAACTATATTCAATATCCTGCAACAACCTATAATGAAAAAAATATGAAGCTATAAACCTGAAGCTAACACAATATTGTAAATCCACTATAGTTAAAAAAATTTGTTTAAAAAGTGTATAATTCTGACTTTGTAACTTGCCTAGAGGTTTTCCTAGCTTCATCATTTCTCATGTATTATGTTTTCCTATTTCATTGCCTGAGTGTCTCCACAGCTTTAAGAGCTTCCAATCTATGTACATGAAATTGTCCCATATACCAACTGTATCTAACATTCCATATCAAGAAAAAAATCTAGTGTGATATATGGAAATTTCCTTCTGATAAGGTTTATTTTTCCTCAGAGTTTTGGCTTATGTCCCCAAGACTATATTCCAGGAAAACAGAAGTAAAGGAGGCGTATTTTTAATTTATTCTTTATTTTGCCTGGTTCTGGCAGGAAGGTCAAGTAGGCCAATGAGCAAATGAGGACCTGGCATGTCTGAAATCATGCTAGTTGCAGCTGAAGTTCAGGTCAGAAACTGATCTGGAAAGTTACTCAATAAACTCCCCCTCCCTCCCATCAGCTATCGAGCTTACTCACTAAAAATTAAATGTAAAACAAATGACACAAGAATTCACACAATAGCAAAAATATGGGCCCCCCTCCCCCTAATGGAAAAAGTGGGGATATGCCTATTGGGCTTCAGGTTAACTCAAATTGATTCAACAAAGGTGTTTCTCAGATTATATGTCCAGCAACGGGGTCATCATATCATAATCTCTCAGATGTCTCAAAAGCATAGTTAAAGTTCCACTCTTCCCTTAAACTAGTCCCAGTGATTATTCACACACACACACACACACACACACACACACACAACAAAAATTTCAACTACAGTGAACTTTTTAAATGGCCACAAAAAAGCAATTAGCACACAGGTGAATAAGCCAGGACAGAACACAGTAAAAAGGATTTCTGGATTTGTGGAATCTCTATGCTGCAGTACATCTGATGACAACAAACAAAAATTCACAGAGCACCTTACACAGAGCAGATAAGACTCATAATCCTAAAAAAGATCCTCAGGTAAAAACAATCTAAAAATTGGACTTGTTTTTATCCCCTATATTTTGACCCTTGCTTCTTCCATGCATTTTTTTCTTTTCCTAGAATGCATGCTCTTGGTTGTTTCTTACCACTGAGTAGATAAACCAATGCAACAGCACAATTTAGCAGTCAAAGATTGATGTCCATTCCACTCAACTTCATTTAGGGAAATTCAAGGTCTGTTATCCCAACTGCCAGCACAGAACATGTCTGAGACGGGCAGAACACAAAAGAAAATTAAAACTGCGAGTCCACTGCAATGAAAAACTGCAGCAAAAGTGACTCTGAGCTGCGTGTGTTGGTCTGCAGGCACACCAGCTCGTAACCGTGAGATACGGTCGTTAGCTCATGGAACTGATTTAATGTTGTACTCAATGCCCTAAAAGAAAGGGTTCCTTTTGAATATCAAATACAAGGACTGGGACCAAAAATTGATAATAATTTGACAGCACTTTCAAGCACAGCTTATTTTCCTTCTACCTGTCACACTAAATAGCACCAACTGACAACTACGCCACAGGCCGAATGAATGAAGAAGATGCATTTGCTGAGCTGAGGAAATGCCGCTGATAAACTACAGCACAGGACTGATACTAGCTCATTGGAGGGCTTAATACGCAGGCACACCCAGCATGTTTAACAAAAATCTACAAAGGTACTGGAATGCAGCTGGCGTAACACTAGATGGAAGTTTTTTTCTTTAGTACAAAGAAAAGATGGGGAAACTATGCTTATCTCTTTAAGAATATCAAGGTTCAGGCTGTCCAATTTGTGTTTATGTGTGTGTGTGTGTGTGTGTGTGTGTGTGAATGCCTGCAGATGTGCTAAGTTGCTTCAGTCATGTTGACTTGTTGTGACCTACGGACTGAAGCCCTCCAGGCTTCTCTGTCATGGGATTCTCCAGGCAAGAATACTGGAGTGGGCTGCCATGCCCTCCTCCAGGTGATCTTCCCAACCTGGGGATCGAACCTGCATCTCATGTCTCCTGCGTTGGCAGGCAGTTTTTTTTACCACTAGTGCCAACTGGAAAGTCCATATATATATATATCTCACTGCCCTGGGCTCAACTGTGTGTCCCCATATATATATGAAAATTTCATTAAATCAGGTTAATAAACAAAGTGAATATTCTGGGGTGACATTTATTAACATCGGTGCTAAAATCAGGAATAACAATTATATGTAACACTTGGCTAGAGAAATTTAATTTCAAATACAACAAGAAGAAAGCCCAGAAAAGACAGGGACTCTTTTCTCAGGAGACTTATTTGCAGAGCAGGAAATAAAAACAACACTTTTATACATAATGTTTAATTCATTAACAGTTGACAGGATTATTAAAGAAAAATATTTAAAGATGGGCATACTTTTAAGATGGAGTCCTGCTGAAAATGATTCCATTTTATTTTCTCATCAAAGAAAGGCCTTAGCCTAATCCCATAATTTGAAAGAATAGAATTAAAGTCACTCTCTCATTTACTCAAGTCATTAAAAATGCCTTCCTGAGCCTCACAATTCCACAATTTCCATTGGTGTTAATGTATTTGCTAATCCTCTCATTTTCTCAACATCACCACTTATTCCAGTTGTCACACATTCTGCATTGAATCCCTGCTTCTGCAGATTTTTCTGCCCCCCTAGAATATGATCCACTGATTACCGAAAGGGGCATCCACACCACAAGTTTGCCTATAACCCTGGAGCCCAGCCTGGTCAGGGAGAGAATGCAGTCCCAGTGGACACAGTGGTAAGGGTGGCGGAGGGATGGCCTCTGGCCAGTGCCCCCTACACACCCTGCCCTGGACAACATCTCTCAGCTACTGGTAGATTCAACTCACTCTCTCGACTCAGGCTGCGATTCTTACTCCCCTGGCACGTGGAGCTAGGAGAATTAGACCCAGAGAACCTAAGTAACCAGCGAGGTGGACACAGCTGAGCAGAGAAAGCACTGCAAGCTGTCCCACTGGCCTGGGCTCAAATATGCCCCCCAAATTCATGAGTTGAAGCCCCAACCCACCAAAGTGTGTGTACTGGAGAAAGGGCCTTGCAGGAGGTAATCAAGACGCAATGAGGTTATGAGCACTGCGCCCGGATCCGACAGGGCTGGTGTCCTTAGAAGATGAGACGTGAGGGGCCGTGTCTCCTCCCCTGTGACCCCTGCCATCCCACCCTCTCTCCATCTCTCTGGGCAAGCAGTCAGACGGAAGAGGCACACGAGGCCAGGGCCATCGAACAAGCCAGGAAAAGAGCTCTCACCAGAGACTGAAGCCTGCCTGAACCTTGATCTTGGACTTCCCAGCCTCCAGGGCTCTGAGATAATAAATTTCTGTTCTTTAAGGCCCCCAGTCTGTGCAATATTGTTACAGCACCTCGAGCTGGCTGCGACACTTGCTTTAAAGCTCTCCCTTGCCACGTTGCCTCATGGCAGTTTCTACAGCAGAAGCCTCCTTCTGATCCCCTTGGACTTTCATTGTCTCCTTATTAGCTATATCCATATGAATGAAATAGATGATTCTGCAGGAGGCTCATCATAATTTAACAGGAATTAATGCCCTCTTATTATAAAGGACCCGACAAGCCGTTGCTTCACAGTCAGCCACAACTGGAATTAATTCGTGTCAGATGAACATCAAGAAAAATCCATTTATGACCCTGAAGTCATGAAATTTAGCATAATTACACATGCTCTTGTTTGGGTAATTTTTTCTCTCCTCATTAAATTAAGGGTCTACATTCAATTTCAATCTGATCAGTCCTGACTAGTTATATGTCTGTAATCAAGGGCATTTCCTCTCAAATCAACCCAGGGTTTTGCAGGCAAACTACACTACAAGCATGAACAGAAACCAAGGTACTGAGTATTGAAAACTCAGATGGTAACACTTTACTGACAGCAGAGAAACTCACTTTTACTATTTATTCATGCTTTCCCTCAACAGCTATTTATCGAGTGCCTAGGCAGTGCCCTAGGCAGTGTTCTGGGTGTTTGGGAGACATATGAAGTAACAGTGGAGGAGAAAATGGGAACTGCCTCCAGTGTTCTTGCCTGGAAAATCCCACGGACAGAGGAATCTGGCGGGCTGCAGTCCATGGGGTCGCAGAGAGTCGGACGCGACTGAGCACGATGAAGTAATAGCATGTGAGCATCATTCTGATAAGCTCAGGAGCACGTGCCTGCCTTTCTTTTCACCTCTGTATCCTCAACTCCTCAGCAGCACCCAACACTTAGTATTCGTTCCATCATCCAATGAATGAATAAACAATTTTTTCAAAAAGAATACTTTGAGTGTTACCACTCAATCTCCATCTCCCTATCTTTCTCTCTCAAACATACTCTGCCCCTTTTACTCTTTCGCAGTATCTAACTAATTTTTCTTGCAAATAAAATCATCTGGTTTAAGCCTGAACAAAGAGACTTCCCTCAAGGCAGGTCTCTGGCAGGTAGAATAATTGTCATCTTCAGAAAAGTTCAGTCTTCCAGGGTCTCTTTCTCTAATTATCTCCAGAGGTCAAGCTTTCTAAGATAGTAAGGGAAAACTTCGTCAGTCATTAACTTGACAATGTCATGAAGAAACAGAGGCGTCTCCTGGGTTTGTAGGGTGGATTCGTTGGCTGGCTGGGAAAAGGGCACAGATCTGGAGAATCTGTTGTTGCCTAGAAGGATGTGTCTGTCTAATCCACATTGGCAACTTCAGGTGCCAGGGTCCCAGAGGCACCTGGAATTCGCCCACTGGGAGCTACTAGGATGTGCTGTTCCTGGCTCCCAGAAAGAGATTGAAATCAGTGCCCATCGAGGCCAGGCTCATGGAGCCCATAACTGGAAAGACTCCACATAAGTTATCTTTCCCTTTGGAAAAAATTCTAGAAGTCCGTGCAGTCTGCACAGCTTTCCGGCCAGCAAATTAATCATGTGCATAAAGCAAAGAAATCAGATTATGTTTGGGGAAATCAGATGCTGTTCCCTTGGTTACTCTAATTTAGAAAGCACTAAGCTATTTATTTAAGGAAGGGAACAATTAGCTACAAAAGAATTTTTAAGGATCCCTTATGTGCTAAATATACAATTAGAAAGGAAGTGTTTAAACTGCTACTAAAATATGGTTTTATCAGGGACAGGGGTAGCACAAGGAATAAGAAATAAAATAGCTCTTGTTTTCTAGATTACTAACTCCTAAAACAATTCCTCAAAGAACAAGACAATCTCCATAGAAACATTAAGACAGAGTCATAGAATGCATGGCTCAAATGGTAAAAGAGAGGCCTTTTAAAAATTCTGCTGTTGCCACACTAAAAGGAGGAAATTGAGCTCTCAGTGGTGCCTGGGTAGGATATATAAGAAGCCGTATATAAATCAAGCAACATGTATGCATGAACCAAAGCATGAAGCTTTTTTTAACTGCTTTTACAATAACAAGTCACATTTAAAGTGTCAAGATTACATCCTAAAAGAGTCAAAGCTTTCATGACTTTAACTAAGTCATGAAATAGGAAAAGCTTAAACTGATTTTGCAAAAAGCAAAATGTTACTGGTCGTAGAAAATTTTAAATATTTGCAAACTGTCTAAGAATAGAAAATTTGTGGCCACTCCCATTTCCTACTTTCTCTACCCCACTAAATGCATACTTTTTTGAAAAGTTCTCCAATTAGTTCAAAGATGTCAGTGTATAAATAAATGGGAGCCTCGTTCTCATGCCACCTTTTGTGTGTGTGTGTTTGTGGGTTCAGTTGTGCTGGTCAACTCTTTGCGACCCTGTGGACTACAGCCAGCCAGGATCCTCAGTCCGTGGATTCTCCAGGCAAGAATACTGGAGTGGGCTGCCATGCCCTACTCCAGGGGATCTTCCCAACCCAGGGATCGAACTTGAGTCTCTTATGTCTCCTGCACTGACAGCTCGGTTCTTTACCACTAGCGCCACCTAGGAAGCCCATCCTTTGATACCACTCAAAAGAAGACTGGATGAGATCATGATATAAAGTTCCTCCCAAATAGTACGACCTCTTTTAACAGGGTTTGAGAGGCTCTGCCGCCCTGAATATCACATACCGCCCCCGGATGTACCTCAAGATCATTTTGCTTCTCTGAAGCACCACAGGAAGGCATTAGGAAAGAATCCTGCATGATAAGAATGATATATGTAAACTTGAGGAAAAGAGAAGCAACCTCTACACTTGGAAGTGAAGGATCTGTCAAACAGGAGAGTTCTGCTTGGGAAGAAATGGCCAGGAGAACACAGGAAACAGCAGTAAATATGAGAAGTTTTAGGACAACTGCCAGTAAGGCAGCCTTACCCACTGGCCACACTGGACTCGGAGGCCACGACCACACACAGAGGGGTCAAGCTGGGACCAAATACAGAGGGAAGACCTCCAAATCCACCAGCGCTCACTGAGGAACAGTGCTGAGGACCTGACAAAGATGGATCATCTATTCTAAACCATCCAGGGTAGTTTCCTTGGGATGAGATTCTTCCCACTCTTTGCTATTCTTTCTCCTGCCTGATGAAATTAATCACTACCCCCTGGGCCTCCCATCCCCAGTCATACATTCCATCAGGACAGCACCTGTTCCAGAGCATTTCAGTTACAGACACATCTGTCTTTTCAGTTGCAAAGCTCCTTGAAAGCAGGAGTTGCATCCTTTTAACCCTTGTACTCTGGAATAACGGCAGAGAGATTAACATAGAATCGATGCTTGATGAAATGGTTAGATAGCATCATGACTCAATGGACACGAATCTGAGCAAACCCTGGGGGGAAGTGAAGGACAGGGAAGCCTGTTATGTCCACAGGGTTGCAAAGATTCAGACAACACTTAGCAACTGAACAACAACAATTTGCTACATGGAGAAACAAATGGATAAATTCATAGATAAAAGTTCTAAAACCTTTAGCTGTTTTTCTTTATAGGATAAAATCCATAACCAATATTTCCCATACTTATCTTCCACCACTCCTTAATTCAAACTCTTCTCGCTGGAGCAGACTTACCTATATGGACTTACACCTTCCCACATCTAAACCTTTAATAATGGACTAGAACATTCTTATAGATCTACTCTACCTCTGAAAATGGCAACCCCAAATTTGAAGGTCTAGTTCAAATCTGACTCTTTTATTTTGCCATCTTAGATGTTATCCCCAGCTTTCATCTCTAAACATCCACGTTCTCCTGGTCTGTAATATCCACAATCACATGTTGCAATGAATCGTATTTAACTTGCTTTTTCTGGGAGCCTATGGTCCAAAAGGCAACCCTCCTTTTTATGGAATAAGCGGGAGTAGGAGTGGTTCAAGGAAACACAGATAGTCAGTGAGAAACCTAGAAACAGAACAATTTAAGACGACACTGAGGGTGGGGACTTAGAAGACTGGGTAAAATAGAGAAGAAACAAACACCCTAATAGGAGGTCAGCATAATGAGAAATCTTGCTCAGTGATGGCAATCTGCTTCCACTTGTTGCCACTGAGGTCTTCTTTTTCCCTTTCCCCTTACCTCTTTTAGTCTTTGTCAGAAACAGAATAGAGGGTGGGGAGCTTAGGCTCTGAATTATGCATCTTACTCACCCATTAACAGCTCTATGACTGAGCAAATTACTTAACTAACCCCTTTAATCTGTTAACCAGTTTTTTTAGTTGACACATATCCTAGTGTGGCACTATCTCCTAGGAGAAATACTTCTTAGACATAATGTATTTTTGTAGGTTACACTGTTGGGTTCAGTTGCTAATAATTTATTTGGGATTTTCACATTTATATTTGCAAGTGAGAGTTGCCTACACAACTTGTCTTTTCTGCCCTACGCTTTTTTCTCTTTACCTTCAGTTTTGGAAGTTTTATTGATTAACTTTAAAATTTACCTATTCTTTCAGTGATATTAAATCTGCCTATGAATCTATCAAAGGCATTTTTTGTTTCTGTTATCATTATTTTCTTATTATTATTTTAATCATTTCCTCACAGCTCAGTTGATAAAGAATATACCTGCAATGCCAGAGACCCCGGTTCAATCCCTGGTTGGGAAGATCTGCAGGAGAAAGGATAGGCTACACACTCCAGTATTCTTGGGCTTCCCTTGTGGCTCAGCTGGTAACTAATCCAGCAGATTAGAATCCAGGAGACTAGAATGCAGGAGACCCTGGTTCGATCCCTGGGTTGGGAAGATCCCCTGGAGAAAGGAAAGCTGCCCACTCCAGCATTCTGGCCTGGAGAATTCCATGGACTGTATAGTTCATGGGGTCGCAAAGAATTGGACACAACTGAGCAACTTTCACTTCTCTGCTGACATTAACCACATGGGTTTGTATCTTGTCTATTTTTTTCACTAGAGCCTTTATAACATATTAACCATAACTATTTAAAATTTTTTGATCATTGCAAAATCCATGTGATTTCTGGGCCTGGTTCTATGATTGTTTTGTCTCATCAGACTGTATGTGTGTGTGTGTCTGCACATGTGTGCATGTGTGTGAGTATGAGAGAGAATTTTTTTCTTGCCTTTTGGAATGATCATTTCTTACTGAAAGCAAGACGTGTAGCATAGAATAACAGTTACTGAAAGAAACAGGACTTTACTGTGAGAATCCGTATTAACCTGGCGAGGAGAGAAGCTGTTTCATGTTTGGTGTAGCTGTTGGGTACCCGAGGCTTCAGATCCTTCCAGGGGGCTTCCCCGTCCCTCCTCTCTGGGCGTTTGGACCTTGCTGTTTCCTGTTTCTCAGAGAGAGCCCGTGTTTCGCGGTCTCTTCACGTTCCCCCCCAGCACTCCCACTGGAGGCTGGCTGGTGCAGGGCCCGGGTGTGGGGGAGAGGGGTGTCCTCCAACGCGCTCCTGTGTCTCAGGCTAGTGAGCCTGTCTCAGGGGTGCCTTCCGGCCCTGTCCAGGAGCACAGGCCTATTTCTCCCCTCTCCCCTAACAGTCTTCCTGGCTGTAACATTTTCAGTCTCTTTCCTCAAACTCCCTCCCCTGCTGACTATGGCTTGTAACAGGCCATTGGAACATTCTGGCCAGCCCACTATTTCTCTTCCCTGAGGTGAGGGGAGAGGCCAGGGATGGCTGAAGCGGGGCCAGTTCCCCTCGCTCATCGGGGATGAGGTGTCAGAACTGAGCTCTGGAAAAGCCCTCACCACTGCAGAACAGCCCTGTGTCAAGGAGAAGGGCCTGGAGGAGCCCCTTTGCTCACCCACCCCCTTTCCCGAGGCCCTGAGGGGCGCTTTCCAGCATCTTCTTCCTGAGCACCTTCTGGAACCAGGCAGGTTCCAGAGGCATGGGTGTATGTGCTCCGCCACTTCAGTCCTGTCTGACTCTCTGTGACCCCAGGGACTGTAGCCCGCCAGGTGCCTCTGTCTACGGGATTCTCCAACGAACAATACTGGAGTGGCGGCCCTCCTCCAGGGGATCTTCCTGACCCAGCGATCGAACTCAGGTCTCCTGCATTGTAGGAGGATTCTTTATCCTCTGAGCCACCTGAGAAACCCGGGTTCCAGAGGTAAAGACTGTGAACAGTGGTGACCCACTTAGCTCTCAACTCGCAGGAGCTTTGCAGTCTTCCACCTGTCTGTTCTCAGCCATCAGGAATTCATTGAAATTACTATTAAAACGTCCTACTAGTTTATGGCACCTGCTGGTTTCCATTCCATGTAACCAAATTCCAAGAAAAGTCAATGTCCAGTTGGATCCGGTGTTACTATGGACTAAGGATGCTTCCTGCCAGGACAGTAAATATAAGATACTGCAGCCATCAGCCCAGAAGGTAAGACCTGAGGGAACTCAGGATGGAGAGTGAATGTCATCAAGCCATCAGACACTGCAGCCATCCCTGGCCATGGTGTACCCTGAGGACACTCACGAGCAGAAGGCACAGGATACTAGCCTCATATAACTGAGGTCCACATCACAGGAAGTGATAAAAGACTCCTGCATCTCCCCATAACAAAGAAAAGTGCTAAATCCCTTAACTTGAGGTATCCGCTTTTCTTTAATTAACACTAATCTGTCCATGTTCCAACAACCTGGTCTTTATTACAAAAACTCCTATATATGCTGAGTCCCTCCCTTACTTCTTTGGAGCAGTCTCTTAAAGTTATCTGATAGGCTATGTCCCAGGGTTAAGTCTCCAGTTTTGTCTGCCAAGTAAAAAAAATAACTCTCAACTTTTAGGTTGTGTATATTTTTTAGTCAACATTGTAGTGTTAAGAGTGAAAATATCCTAACTCTCTACATGTCAGAGATGGAGTTAGAAGTCTCCTTTTCATGGTTTTAATCTTGTTGGGTTTTCTATTTCTTTCAAGGTTAATTTAAGTAATCAATTCAAATTAGACTATGTTTGATCTAAGACCCAACCATTTTCTATACCCAGAATGGGAAGTGACTGGTGCTGCTCTCAGGAGCTTAGTCATGGACAGCATGAAGGGCATGGAAGCCAGCTGGAGACCTGACTTCTAGTTGACTACTTCTGGTCAAACAACAGGGAGGGAACACAGCCCGGCCCATCAACAGAAAATTGGATTAAAGATTTACTGAGCATGGCCCTGCCTATTAGAACAAGACCCAGTTTCCCCCTCAGTCAGTCTCTTCCATCAGGAAGCTTCTATAAGCCTCTTATCCTTCTCCATCAGAGGGCAGACAGACTGAAAACCACAATCACAGAAAACTAACCAATCTGATCACATGGACCACAGCCTTGTCTAGCTCAATGAAACTATGAGCCATGCCCTGTAGGGCCATCCAAGATGGGCAGGTTATGGTGGGGAGTTCTGAGAAACGTGATACACTGGAGAAGGGAATGGAAAGCCACTTCAATATTCTTGCCTTGAGAATCCAATGAAAAGCATGGAAAGGCAAAAGGATATGACACTGAAAAATGAACTCCCCAGGTTGGTAGGTGCCCAATATGCTACTATAGATCAGGGGAGAAATAACTCCAGAAAGAATGAAGAGACGGAGCCAAATCACAAACTTGCAGTGGATGTGACTGGTGATGGAAGCAAGGTCCGATGCTGTAAAGAACAATATCGCATAGGAACCTGGAATGCTAGGTCTATGAATCAAGGCAAAAAGGAAGTGGTCAAACAGGAGATGGCAGAGTGAACATCAACATTTTAGGAATCAGTGAACTAAAATGGACTGGAATGGGTGAATTTAACTCAGATAACCATTATATCCACTATTGTGGGCAAGAATCCCTTCGAAGAAATGCAGTAGCCCTCATAGTCAACAAAAGAGTCCGAAATGCAGTACTTGGATGCAATCTTAAAAAAAGACAGAATGATCTCTGTTCATTTCCAAGGCAAACCACTCAATATCACGGTAATCCAAGTCTATGCCTGACCAGTAATGCTAAAGAAGCTGAAGTTGAATGGTTCTATGAAGACCTACAAGACCTTTTAGAACTAACAGCCAAAAAAGATGTTCTTTTCATTATAGGGGACTAGAATGCAAAAGTAGGAAGTCAAGAGATACCTGGAGTAACAGGCAAATTTGGCCTTGAAGTACAGAATGAAGCAGGGCAAAGGCTAACAGAGTTTTGCCAAGAGAACCACTGGTCATAGCAAACACCCTCTTCCAACAACACAAGACAATAATCTACACATGGATATCACCAGATGGTCAATACCGAAATCAGATTGATTATATTCTTTGCAGCCAAAGATGGAGAAGCTCTATACAGTTAGCAAAAAAAAGACCGGGAGCTGACTGACTCAGATCATGAACTCCTTATTGCCAAATTGAGACTTAAATTGAAGAAAATAGGGGAAACCACTAGACCATTCAGGTATGACCTAAATCAAATCCCTTATGATTACACAATGGAAGTGACAAATAGATTCAACTGATTAGACAGAGTGCTTGAAGAACTATGAACAGAGGTTTCTGATATCATACAGGAGGCAGAGATCAAGACAATCCCCAAGAAAAAGAAACCCAAAAGGGCAAAATGGTTGTCTGAGGAGGCCTTACAAACAGCTGAGAAAAGAGAAGTGAAAAGCAAAGGAGAAAAGGAAAGATATACTCATTTGAATGCAGAGTTCCAAAGAATAGCAAGGAGAGATAAGAAAGCCTTCCTCAGTGATCAATACAAAGAAATGGACAAAAACAACAAAATGGGAAAGACTAGAGATCTCCTCAAGAAAATTAGAGATACCAAGGGAACATTTCATGCAAAGATGGGCACAATAAAGGACAGAAATGGTATGGACCTAACAGAAGCAGAAGATATTAAGAAGAGGTGGCAAGAATACACAGAAGAACTATACAAAAAAGATCTTCATGACCCAGATAATCATGATGGTGTGATCACACCTAGAGCCAGACATCCTAGAATGTGAAGTCAAGGGGGCCTTAGAAAGCATCACTGTGAACAAAGCTAGTGGAGGTGATGGAACTCCAGTGGAGCTATTTCAAATCCTAAAAGATGATGCTATGAAAGTGCTACACTCAATACACCAGCAAATTTGGAAAATGCTGCAGTGGCCACAGGACTGAAACAGGTCATTTTCATTCCAATCCCAAACAAAGGCAATGCCAAAGAATGTTCAAACTACAGCACAATTGCACTCATCTCACATGCTAGGAAAGTAATGCTGAAAATTCTCCAAGCCAGGCTTCAACGGTACGTGAACCATAAACTTCCAGATGTTCAAGCTGGATTTAGAAAAGGCAGAAGAACCAGAGATCAAATTGCCAACATCCGTTGGGTCAAGAAAGCAAGAGAGTTTCAAAAAAACATCTACTTCTGCTTTATTGACTATGCCAAAGCCTTTCACTATGTAGATCACAACAAACTGTGGAAAATTCTTAAAGAGACGGGAATACTAGACCACCTGACCTGCCTCCTGAGAAATCTGTATGCAGGTCAAGAAGCAACAGTTGGAACTGGACATGGAACAACAGACTGGTTCCAAATTGGGAAAGAAGTACATCAAGGCTTTATATTGTCACCCTGCTTATTTAACTTATGTACATCATGCAAAATGCTGGGCTGGATGAAAAACAAACTGGAATCAAGATTTCTGGGAGAAATAGCAATAACCTCAGATAGTCAGATGACACCACCCTAGCAGAAAGTGAAGAAGAACTAAAGAGCCTCTTGATGAATGTGAAAGAGGAGAGTGAGAAAAGTAAGCTTAAAACTCAGCATTCAGAAAACAAAGATCATGGCATTCGATCCCATGTCTTTATGGCAAATAGATGGGGAAACGAGATATTACTTTGCCAACAAAGGTCCGTCTGGTCAAAGCTATGGTTTCTCCAGTAGTCATGTATGGATGTGAGAGTTGAACTATAAAGAAAGCTGAGCACAGAAGAATTGATGCTTTTGAACTGTGGTGTTGGAGAAGACTCTTGAGAGTCCTTTGGACTGCAAGGAGATCCAACCAGTCCATCCTAAAGGGGATCAGTCCTGAATATTCATTGGAAGGATTGATGCTGAAGCTGGATCTCCAATATTTTGGCCATCTGATGCGAAAAACTGACTCATTGGAAAAGACCCTGATGCTGGGAAAGATTGAGGGCAGGAGGAGAAGGGGACGACAGAGGATGAGATGGTTGGATGGCATCACTGACCCTATGGACGTGAGTTTGAGTAAGCTCTGGGAGTTGGTGATGGACAGGGAGGCCTGGAGTGCTACAGCCCGTAGGGTTGCAAAGAGCTGGACATGCAGAGCGACTGAACTGAACTGGATTAAGTAATCTATATATTTTCTAGAATTTTGTGCCTTTCATTTAGATTTTTTAAAGTATCGGCACATGGTTGTTAATGTCATTCTCTTTGTGACTATGTATGTACACAATTTTTAAAATTTCTATTAACCCTCTAAATGTGGCTTCCCAGGTGGTGCTAGTGGTAAAAACCTGCCTGCCAGAGACCTGGGTTTTTCCCTAGTTCAGGAAGATCCCTTGGAGGAGGGCATGGCAACCACCTCTAACATTGTTGCCTGGAAAATCCCATGGGCAGAGGAGCGTGGCAGTCTACAGTCCATAGGATCGCAAAGAGTCAGACATACCTGAAGAGACTTAGCATGCATTCACGTAACCCTATAAACAGGCATTTTTGAATATTACTGACTTGTGGTTCCTCTCATTTGTTGGTCATACCAACTTTCATTGTTTTATCATATATTTTACTTAATTTCTACTTTTATCTTCCCCCTGTTGAGTCATTTATCATATTGTTATTTATCTAGCATTTAAATTTCCACGTTTCAGTGTCTTTGGGAATAAAACTACAGAGTACTTTTCTCATGAAGATGTTGGTAAGAAAATACACATTTGACAAAGAATAAGGAATGCAAAAGTGGAAGATGATATGACCACTGACTGCCAAGGCACCATCATACTTTTACTTTCAGATATCTTTATTTTAAATTCCTCCATAATCTGGCTCATGTACAGTTCTAACCATTTCCGACCAACTTTATCTTCTAAGCATTAGGCCTGTTTGTTGAGCACTGTGATCTGCAGAGAAAACACTTAAAAGAGAGCACAATCAAAGTCAAAGCATATTCCTTGTGCCGATAAGCGATCCAAGGCTATGACAGTTACAAAGAAAACGGTTCTCAGTTGTTTCAAGCCAGGCTGCAGACCTCCCATGTATTTCTCTGGCTTTATCTCACCAAGTTAATAAAACACCACTTGACATTTCCTAGTAAATACCTAGTGGAGATACATATCTGCCTTTTTTAAAGTTCAGCTTAAACCCATTCTGCTCGATAAAAATACTGACACAGGCAAAAGTCACCTACATCAGTAGAGAAAGCTCTTTCATGGTGAGGGATGTGTTCTCTTCCTAACAATCTGGGAGATGCTGAGAAGAGCCAGGACAAGCCAATAACCCCTGCACCAAGATAAGAGCAGACACCCCAAGTCCACACCAAGAGCATCCCTGAAGTAGAGCAGGCATAAAGCAACACGTCTATCAAGCTCCTTATATTTCTCCATGCTGTTTCACTTTTAATGAACTTCCTATTGTCTGGTTTATGGTCAGGCCACTCAAGGTGGCTGTTCTGCTCAACCAGGGCCTGCTTCATCTACACCCTACTCACCTGCCTACATCCTCACCCCTCCCCAGCTAGAGACTGTTCTTATCAAAAGGATGGGGGTGCATGTCCCTCTGCCAGTTTCCCTGGTAACTGATAAGCCAACCTGAGGCCGATTTCCCCTCTAACTGGCCATCTCCCCCTAACCCCAGGAGCAAAAGCTGCACCCACATCCTGCCACCATTCACAGTAGATAGTGGAGTTTGCTCCAGGACCTTGCTGCAAGCCTATAAGCTCCTCTCTGCTGCTGACTCCAGGCTCTTTCTTCAGTCTTAAAACTGGGCAAGTGCCGGCCATATAGACTTGAAGAGTGTACCTCAGCAGCTGGGTTCTGCTTTCCTGACCATACATTCTGTACCTGTGGCAGATATACAGATGGGGAGGGCTGCAGAAGATTTAGACAAGAGGCCCTAAATGGAGAACTGATTCAGGTAAGCGCTCCTCAAAATGTGAGAGCTCCTTAATCCACCAGCATTTACCCAGCTCACCAAATCAACCACTGCTCTGGATTTCTTCATAAAATAGCAACCCACACCCATGGTTAGACTGAAGGGCCTTAGCCAGGAGACAGTTCTCCAGGATCCCTCCTCTTTTGTCCCCACCAACTGAGCTGTTAAGCTCACTGAGAATCAGCTGGGTTTGTGCCCTAAACAATGTACGCGTTTTACTTGTTAACAAAACTGTGCAATTTAATTAAATACTGCAAAAGCTAATAGAATATGAGTGTTAATAAAAAGAAAATTAAGTTGAATGAGAGTTGATTTTTGTTAAATTCGCCATCAAATCAGACATGAGCAAGACTATTGTGAGGGCTTCCCTGGTGGCTCAGATGGTAAAGAATCTGCTTGCAATGCAGGAGACCCAGGTTCGATCCCTGGGTTGAGAAGATTCCCTGGAGAAGACAATGAAGTCTAAGCTCTTGCCTGGAGAATTCCATGGACAGAGGAGCCTGGCAGGCTACAGTCCACTGGGGTTGCAAAGAATTGGGCATGACTGAGTGATTTACACACACATACACATATACACACACACAAGACCATTGTGAAACTTTCCAGGAAAATACTTAACTATTTTCTACATCAGTAGAGAAAGCTCTGCTCAGAATTCTACACTCAAATTGCCTTGTGTTTTTAATTCTTACTCTAGTATTTAATCCATTATTTAAAAAAAAATCTCCAAAAGGAACTATGGCTTTACACAGAAAAAAATGTGACTTTATGCAGAAAAATTCTGCATATGGGTTTTATGCAGAAAAATGATGTAAAATGTCAACCATGGCATTAAAACAACAGCAACAGCAACAAACAAAATTCTTGGTCCAACATTAAAAGACTGGAGAATAAATGAATAATTTCTATCTTGTATGATATGTATATAATTGTTGGTATTAGGAATTTTTTGATTAACAACTACAGATTCAGATTACATCAGATATAATGGATTCTGTGTAACTTCACTCATAATTTCCTACTCATTCTCACTTCATCTTTACTATATCTAACTTGTTACTTAGTCACTAGGTGCATCTGTCTCTTGGCAGCCCCATGGATTGTAGCCCGCCAGACTCCTCTGTTCATGGGACTTTTCAGGTAAGAAGACTGAAGTGGATCACCGTTTCCTCCTCAAGGGGATCTTCGCCACCCAGGGATCCTGCACTGGCAGGCAAATTCCTTACCGCTGAGCCTCCAGGGAAGCCAAAGAATTAATTTACCCAATATCTTATCATAATCTCGTCTTAAGTTTCACTACAATCCCGTAAATTGTGGATTAAAATCCCAATTTTTTTTAATAGAAAGAAACGAAGATCAGAGAAGCCAGATTCAAACACAGAACCACTGTCCTCAATGGTATTCAAACTTACATGAAGTTAATTTCACAAGAAATAAGCAACATTTTTCATAAGAGGATAGACATTAAGGTATTACTTAAGGATTGGTGATCATGATGGATTGAATCACATTCCCCCCCCCAAAAAAGATACAGTCACATCCTAACTGGGGGACCCCTCACTCCAGTCCCTCAGAATGTGACCTTATTTGGATAGAAGGTCTCTACAGAGGTAATCAGGTTAAAATGGAACTATTAGGGTGAGTCCTAGTTCAATACGACTGGTGCTCTAATGAAAAAGGGAAATCTGCCCAGGGACCAACACACGCAGAAGACCATGCAAAGACACACAGGGAGAGCCCAGGACACCAAAGATCACCACATCCCCCGAAGCGGAGAGGAGGCAAGAGAGGTTCTCCCCTGGAGCCATCAGCGAGACCACGCCTAAGCCAGCCTTGACCTCTGGCCTCCAGAGCTAAGACAATACATTTCGGTTATCTTAAGCTACCCTGTTTGGGGGCCACTCCTAGAGCACCCAGGAAACTAACACGGTACTGTTTCTCAAAAGCCTCTGCAGAGTCCCTCTGGAGCCTGTGCTTGCGTGGCTGTGGATGGGTGTTCGGGTTCACAAGGTAAAATTTAATTCCTACAGTAGACTGTGACCCAAAGCAGTTTGTGAAACAGTGTTCCATAACACAGGCAAATAAAAACCTATTGGACCATCTCCTAAAAGACAGAGATTTAAAAAAAAAAAAAAATTCTGGGGGAAAAAAAAAAGAGCTGGATCACTTGCAGGGTGGTGAATAGAAGGAGGTGCCAGCACAGAAGTGGCTTTGCTGGGAAGACGGGCAGGGAGAGCAGGACAGTTAAACAGACTAGCTGGTGGTCAGGCCAATATGCTGCACAAAACTGGCTGTGGGTCGCGGGCAAGAGAAGACGAAAACAGCTGTTTTTGCAGGTATTTGGGGAAAAGGTTTTCACCAATCAAGTTTGCATAAGTGAAAACGATTTAACCGAGCCCCAGCTTCAAAAAAAAAAAAAAACAAAAAACACCGTGTGAGGCGTGTTAATGATGTTGGGAACTCCATCCAGACACAGACAGGGAGAGATCAGAGTAATGGAAAAGCAGACCTCCAGGGACCCATGTGCCGCTGACAGCAGACGGCAGAAGATTGCTTAATATTCTTACACAATTAAACTAATTCCCATTAAGCTGCATTCACATACCATAAACAAGATCTCCCGATCCCTTAGAAATTAACTTTTCACATCTAGGCAAATGTATTGCTTAATGCCCAAATCCCCCAAATTCTAGTCCTTTTTTAAAAAAATTAAAAAACCAGAAGCCAGGCGTTTGACAGTTACCCTGCTTTTGCTGCTAGCTCTTCAGGAATTTGGCAGTTGACTTTCTGGTCACTTTGTAGCTTGCTGTCCATACTTTGCACCTGCACTCAGCTCTTTTAAATCCCTCAGAGTCTCAGGAGGAGATATGTGTCTAAGTGCGAGCTGTGCAGCAAAGGCCCCCGGGGCCCAGGTCCCGGCTGGCCTGAGTCGGACCTGGCAGGGGGAGACCTGGTTTACACACAGCGGCAGATTCATAGTGCGGTATGTGGCTAGCGTTACGGTAATGGGCACTGAGGTGTGCATGCAGCAGCCGCTTGGCCCAGCCCAGGACTCTGGGCAAGGACAGCGACCAGACGAGCAGGTGCAGCCCGGATGAGAGCATGCCAGGCCGGCTCATCGCATGACCTATTCTGCTTACTGAGTAAGTCACTGGGTTTCTTTAGTCGTCCCTTTGACACCCTTACTGGCTACATACATTTGTGCATGACTGAGATTTGGTAATAATGCAGCTTCTCCTCTATGAATGATAACACGGTGCTAATTATAGGAGCTTTGAGGCACTTAAATTGTGTCACAATGTGCATTACAACAGCAAGCCTAAAACTGCTGACAAAAAGTCAACTGCTGAATTTCTGAAGAGCTAGGAGCAGAAGCAGGGTACCGTTGCATGCCCCATGCACTCTGCACTCAACACCACCAAAGGGGTGGGCAAAACACCTCAGGCACCCAACTGGCCCAGTCCCTGGACTCACCACCACCCTCACTCAGGAAGGAGCAGTTCAGTCTCCACCACCCTCACTCAGGAAGGAGCAGTTCAGTCTCCACTAGCCTCACCCACGGAAGGAACAGTTCAGTCTCCACCAGTCTCACCGACAGAAGGAGCAGTTCAGTCTCCACCACCCTCACTCAGGAAGGAGCAGTTCAGTCTCCACTAGCCTCACCCACAGAAGGAGCAGTTCAGTCTCCACCAGCCTCACCCAGGAAGGAACAGTTCAGTCTCCACCAGCCTCACAGACAGAAAGAGCAGTTCAGTCTCCACCAGCCTCACCCAGGAAGGAGCAGTTCAGTCTCCACCAGCCTCACCCAGGAAGGAGCAGCTCAGTCTCCCTTGGGGAGTGAGCTAACAAGGTAACCTGTTACTTGTTCGTGCTCCCAGCTCTAGCAGCAGGGCCCCAATAAAACCTTGCCTGAATTTATCTGGCCTCTGATCAATTTCTATTGATTAAGGAAGGCCAAGAACCATGACTGGTATCAAGAGGAGACCAAGCAGAAGACCTTTAAATTCTGCTGCTCTGGCTCCTATAAAAGACCTGCTTATGAGACAGGGGGCAGGGGAGCATGTAAGACAAAGATTCAGACAAGGAAACCAGTCACTCACATCGTAACGCTCTCCTCAGTAGTTGCACAGCTCTGCGTCTGTGGGAAGAGGGTGGCTTTATGATTGTACTCTTTTCACAAAGTTTCTGAGAATTAAATGAGATGGTAACTGCAAAATGCCTGGCTCAGGGATGGGCTCAGATTTCTTACATACAACTTTAAGATAAACCTACCCATCTGTATAAGGGAAGCTCTCACCCAGCTGTACTATAAACATTTCAGTGTCCTGAATGAGCTGGGGACTGAGCAGGCTTCAGGATGGGGTGGCTGTCAGTAAAGGAGAGGGAGAAGGAGATGAGAGTGAAACAGCAAGCTTCCCTGAGCTAGACAGGCTCAACACCTACCGAGAGACACACGGAGGCCAGTGTACACCACGGCACTGTTGGCTAGATATTACCAGGAGTCAAGGATGCCCAAGACAAGAGCAGGTGACAGTGAACCCAGGATACAAGAACGCAGAGTAAGGAGCAGACAGCAAGCATGAAACAGTGCGTGTGCACGCTCACTCAGTCGTGCCTCACTCTTTGCGACCCCACCGACTGTAAACCACAAGGCTCCTCTATCCATGGCATTTCCCAGGAAGGAATACTGCAGTGGGTTGCCATTTCCTCCTCCAGGAGATCTTTCTGACACAGGGGTCAAACTCATGTCTCTTGCATTTCCTGCATTGCCAGGTAGATTCTTTACCACTAAGCCACCTGGGAAGCCCAGGTGGGAGCTAAAAGAAAGCATGACAAATTAGTCTATCTTTTAAAAAATGCAAACAAATATGGTGAAATGTGGTGAAGCTGGAATATAGGACTCTTTCTTAGACAACACTGTCTAAGAGGTGAAACAGTAAGGAAGACCTGGCATGCTGTATCCTTTTGTAAAATATGAATGAGCAAAAAGCTGTCCCTATACAGAAGGGGACTGAGAGTCAATCAGATGGGCTGAAATATTTCAACAAATATTTATTGAGCACCCAGTAAGTGATGGGTGCTGAATAATGTCAATATTGTCAAACAATTCAAGTATTTATTTCAACCATAAGTCTTTTTGCTTTACAGAAAGACAAAAGAAATTGATAAGATCAAAAGGGGGATATATCTAGGGAAACTGTAGCAAAAAAGTATTTAGTACTACTGAAAATAGATGGGGAAACAATGGAAGCAGTGAGAGACTTTATTTTCTTGGGCTCCAAAATCACTGTGGACAGTGACTGCAGCCATGAAATTAAAAGACACTTGCTCCTTGGAAGAAAAGCTATGACCAACCTAGATAGCATATTAAAAAGCAGAGACTTTAATTTGCTGACAAAAGTCCATCTAGTCAAAGCTATGGTTTTCCCAATAGTCATGTATAGATGTGAAAGTTGGACTATAAAGACAGCTGAGCACCAAAGAATTGATGCTTTTGAACTGTGGTGTTGGAGAAGACTCCTGAGAGTCCCTTGGACTGCAAGGAGATCCAACCAGTCAATCCTAAAGGAGATCAGTCCTGGGTGTTCATTGGAAGGACTGATGCTGAAGCTGAAACTCCAATACTTTGGCCACCTGATGTGAAGAACTGACTCACTGGAAAAGTGTTGAAGTCAATGGGATCGCAAAGAGTCAGACATGACTGAGTGACTAAACAACAACTACTGAAAGTATTTAATTAATAGTCTTAAACTGGAAAAAAAAAAGGTTATTTATAGCACTAGGTTAGAAAATATTTGGGATTCAGGTATTCACTCAGCAAATACTCAATATCTAGTCTGTGCCAGGCATTCTTGAAACTAATGCGTGAGGCAGAAAAACAAAACAGACACGCATCCCTGCCCTAATGGGAGCTGAATTCTAGGAATATAGTTAATGTGTTCTCGTTTTAAAAGTTAGAGGAAAGTAGGGAAATATTAAACACTTTTAACCCCTTTTAAAGATTCCAAAAGCCTTCATCTGTGTGTAGATAGATACAAATGCTTTATGACATCAGTTCAGTTCAGTTGCTCAGTCGTGTCTGACTTTTTGTGACCCTATGGACTGCAGCACACAAGGCCTCCCTGTCCATCACCAATTCCTGGAGTTTACTCAAACTCATGTCCATCAAGTCAGTGATACCATCCAACCATCTCATCCTCTGTCATCCCCTTCTCCTGCCTTCAATCTTTCCCACCATCAGGGTTTTTTCCAATGAGTCAGTTCTTCGTATCAGGTGGCCAAAGTATTGGCACTTCAGCATCATTTATATATGCTTTATAATACATATATGCTTTCTGGCATATATATATATATATATATATGAAACTATGACTTTTCTATCAATTGTGGACTGTCCAAGAAACTCGGGAAAGACTGTGAATCTAATTTGGAATAAAAGTTTTCTGCTTTAGAAATACAAAGGATCATAAGAGACTACTACCAGCAGCTCTATGCCAATAAAATGGACAACTTGGAAGAAATGGACAAGTTCTTAGAGAAGTATAACTTTCCAAAACTGAACCAGGAAGAAATAGAATATCTTAACAAACCCATCACAAGCAAGGAAATCGAAACTGTAATCTGAAATCTTCCAGCAAACAAAAGCCCAGGACCAGATGGCTTCACAGCTGAATTCTACCAAAAACTTAGAGAAGAGCTAACACCTATCTTACTCAAACTCTTCCAGAAAATTGCAGAAGAAGGTAAACTTCCAAACTCATTCTATGAGGCCACCATCACCCTAATTCCAAAACCAGACAAAGATGCCACAAAAAAGAAAACTATAGGCCAATATCACTGATGAACGTAGATGCAAAAATCCTTAACAAAATTCTAGCAAACAGAATCCAACAACATATTAAAAAAATCATACACCATGACCAAGTGGGCTTTATCCCAGGAATGCAAGGATTCTTTAATATCCGCAAATCAATCAATGTGATACACCACATTAACAAATTGAAAGATAAAAACCATATGATTATCTCAATAGATGCAGAAAAAGCCTTTGACAAAATTCAACATCCATTTATGATTAAAACTCTCAAGAAAGCAGGAATAGAAGGAACATACCTCAACATAATAAAAGCTATATATGACAAACCCACAGCAAGCATCACCCTCAATGGTGAAAAATTGAAAGCATTTCCCCTGAAATCAGGAACAAGACAAGGGTGCCCACTCTCACCACTACTATTCAACATAGTTTTGGAAGTTTTGGCCACAGCAATCAGGGCAGAAAAAGAAGTAAAAGGAATCCAGATAGGAAAAGAAGAAGTGAAACTCTCTCTGTTTGCAGATGACATGATCCTCTACATAGAAAACCCTAAAGACTCTACCAGAAAATTACTAGAGCTAATCAATGAATACAGTAAAGTTGCAGGATATAAAATTAACACACAGAAATCTCTTGCATTCCTATACACTAACAATGAGAAAACAGAAAGAGAAATTAAGGAAACAATACCATTCACCATTGCAACAAAAAGGATAAAATACTTAGGAGTATATCTACCTAAAGAAACAAAAGACCTATACATAGAAAACTATACATCACTGATGAAAGAAATCAAAGAGGACACAAACAGATGGAGAAACATACCGTGTTCATGGGTTGGAAGAATCAATATTGTCAAAATGGCTATACTACCCAAAGCAATCTATAGATTCAATGCAATCCCTATCAAGCTACCAATGGTATTTTTCACAGAACTAGAACAAATAATTTCACAATTTGTATGGAAATACAAAAAACCTCGAATAGCCAAAGTAATCTTGAGAAAGAAGAATGGAACTGGAGGAATCAACTTGCCTGACTTCAGACTATACTACAAAGCCACAGTTATCAAGACAGTAAGGTATTGGTACAAAGACAGAAATATAGATCAATGGAACAGAATAGAAAGCCCAGAGATAAAGCCACGAACCTATGGTCATCTTATCTTCGACAAAGGAGGCAAGGATATACAATGGAAAAAAGACAACCTCTTTAACAAGTGGTGCTGGGAAAACTGGTCAACCACCTGTAAAAGAATGAAACTAGAACACTTTCTAACACCATACACAAAAATAAACTCAAATGGATTAAAGATCTAAATGTAAGACCAGAAACTATAAAACTCCTAGAGGAGAACATAGGCAAAACACTCTCTGACATAAATCACAGCAGGATCCTCTATGACCCACCTCCCAGAATTTTAGAAACAAAAGCAAAAATAAACAAATGGGACCTAATGAAACTTAAAAGCTTTTGCACAACAAAGGAAACTATAAGCAAGGTGAAAAGACAGCCCTCAGATTGGGAGAAAATAATAGCAAACGAAGCAACAGACAAAGGATTAATCTCAAAAATATACAAGCAACTCCTCCAGCTCAACTCCAGAAAAATAAATGACCCAATCAAAAAATGGGCCAAAGAACTCAACAGACATTTCTCCAAGGAAGACATACAGATGGCAAAAAAACACATGAAAAGATGCTCAACATCATTCATTATCAGAGAAATGCAAATCAAAACCACAATGAGGTACCATTATACGCCAGTCAGGATGGCTGCTATCCAAAAGTCTACAAGCAATAAATGCTGGAGAGGGTGTGGAGAAAAGGGAACCCTCTTACACTGTTGGTGGGAATGCAAATTAGTACAGCCACTAAGGAAAACAGTGTGGAGATTTCTTAAAAAGCTGGAAATAGAACTGCCATATGACCCAGCAATCCCACTTCTGGGCATATACACCAAGGAAACCAGATCTGAAAGAGACACGTGCACCCCAATGTTCATCGCAGCACTGTTTATAATAGCCAGAACATGGAAGCAACCTAGATGCCCATCAGCAGACGAATGGATGAGGAAGCTGTGGTACATATACACCATGGAATATTACTCAGCCATTAAAAAGAATTCATTTGAATCAGTTCTAATGAGATGGATGAAACTGGAGCCCATTATACAGAGCGAAGTAAGCCAGAAAGATAAAGACCATTACAGTATACTAACACATATATATGGAGTTTAGAAAGATGGTAACGATAACCCTATATGCAAAACAGAAAAAGAGACTCAGATGTATAGAACAGACTTGTGGACTCTGTGGGAGAAGGCGAGGGTGGGATGTTTCAAGAGAACAGCATTGAAACATGTATATTGTCTAGGGTGAAACAGATCACTAGCCCAGGCTGGATGCATGAGACAAGTGCTCGGGCCTGGTGCACTGGGAAGACCCAGAGGGATCGGGTGGAGAGGGAGGTGGGAGGGGGGACCGGGATGGGGAATACATGTAAATCCATGGCTAATTCATTTCAATGTATGACAAAAACCACTGCAATGTTGTAATTAGCCTCCAACTAATAAAAATAAATGGAAAAAAAAACCAACAACAATAAACAGGTGACTTGTACTCACAAAAAAAAAAAAGTTTTCTGCTTTAAATCTTGTGTATAATTCATTTGCTAAAAATTTAACTTTTTATAATCTGTTGGTGACTTAACATATTGTAATGCCTCCTAAATAAATCTTATCTGCCAATGTTATTCTTTTACTGGGTGATTTATTGAGTACCTCCTCAGTGCCCAACACTGTAGTGCGTTCCTAGGAGTAGAAAAGAAAAACATAAGTAGCCCCTATTTTTAACAGACTCATCACTTCTTTAGGAGGAAGAAGGGGAAGAAAATATACATTTGAATCAACTAGAGAGCAATCAATCAAGAACAATTTATAGCATATAAAATGCATGTGCTAGTGCCAATAGAAAGTAGAACCTTGCTCAACCAGAAGTTTAGACACTCTTTTCTGCCACTTAGGAAAACAACTGCTTCATGCTATTTTGTTTAATGATGCTTCTCACTAACAACAAGCCAGCAGATTAGGCCTTGGAAAAATACTGCAGCTCTTTGTAATTAGTTAATCCATTCAGTACACTGTCAATTACTGTCTGGATCAGAAGTAAATTCAACACTATTTTGGTACCTATTGTTTCTGAAATCAAAAATGCGGAGCACCCCACTCCTTCCCCTCCATTCTGAGAGCCAAGCACAGGCTGTGCTTATCCCGGCCGAGATGTCGGTCATTGATCTACGATACCTCACCCCTAAAAGACCTGGGGATGTGGGTATTACTGCTGATGAGGACATATGGTTCGGGCGGTTTGGCAGGCGAAGTCCTGGCAGAAGAGTCTCAAGCGTCAGCAGATGCTGCCGGAGCGCAGACATGCAAACGGCAGCGTGACTGCCGCTGCTGCTGTGACGCACGTGTTTCCCTGCGATGACAGCCATGCCTTCCTCGAGAGGCTGGTGGCAAAACAGACACCCTTCCCAGTCCCCAAGAGAGACACAGAGACAACACAAACACACGAGCCACATGCACACATGTGCACACACAATCAGGTGAGGTCAGCCTTCCGTAGGTCCCTGTCATCTGCCTAGAGCAGAAAGTCAGCTGGAAAGGGAATGGCACATGGAAAACTGTTTTGTTTTTGCTGGCTCAGAAGGTAAAGAATCTGCCCGCAAAGCAGGAGACCTGAGTTCAATCCCTGGGTCAGGAAGATCCCCTGGAGAAGGGAATGGCCACCCACTCCAGTATTCTTGCCTAGAGAATCCCATGGATGGAGGAGCCTGGAGAATCTACAGTCCATACGGGTCACAGAGAGTCGGACACGACTGAGCGCCCAACCCTTTCCCTTTTGCTTTCCATAACACTGACATACAGGTTCCACTCAGAAACAAGCAGTCAAGCCAGCTCTCCACACCCACAGTCACGGATAAGACGGCCTGCCAGCAGCTCAGACACAAGGTCAGGGTCCGCCAGTCTCCCGGGCAGTCCAAGGCACGGTCAGGTCCTGAGAGTCGTCACAGACTTCCCAGATTCATCTTCCTCAGGCTCACTGAGTTGGTCTGCAAATCCTTGTTGATCATTGCTATGGGCGTGGAGGGGAGAGGGCTTCAAAAGTCATGAGCACAAAATAGCCGAGGGGTGCTGGGCAGCATGTCCTTCCATACTGGCCCAACACTGTCCATCGTTCATTCCACCCTGCAGCATTCCAAGCTGAGGCAGTTCATTCCAAGCTGAGGCAGTTCATTCCAAGCTGCGGCAGTCTAGCCCTAGACTCAACCTGGAAACCCAGTTCCAAACGCTGCGGTCCCTGACTCGAGCAGAGGAGTGAGCCAGATCCACTGACCCACATCGGGCAGCACGCATCCTGCTACACTAAGGCACTGGGATGTAGAGACACAGCAGGGCGGACGGAGCCCTGAATCCCAGAGAGAAACCATGGCAGCCGGGTGTCTGGGGAGAGCACGGCCGAGGCAGAGGGAACAGCCCCGGAGCCGGGCAGAAATTTGTCCTGGAGCATCAGATGCTCTCAGCGTTCCCTCTTCATCTACTATATGGAAGAATGTGAGGATAGAACCTGGGATTCAGGAATGGCTAGCCATCACTGTCATGATTACGGTTATACTAACACTAACAATAATGGCAACATTGGCAGATGCTCGGAGGTAAGAAAACAAACGGAACATCCTGGGAAATTAACATGGTTCAGTTGGGCTGGAATATGATGTATATTTGTGTCCACATGTGTGAGAGACAAAGACAAGATGTGAGGAGGAAGAAGCAGGAAGGGAGACTCGGTCGATAATCTGTAGGGAGGCGTCCGAGTTATTCTAACTTGAGCCTGATGCTGAACTGCTGGATGCCAAAGGAATGGATGCAGCTGAGCATCCGGGACAAACGGCACCACTCCACGGGACAGAGGAGCAACTTCTGAGTTCTGTGGATGCCTCACCTCTGAATAGAGCACCAGGACGCTTGTCCTGTCTATCTCAAAGAATTGTTGATGTGAGCAAATCCCTTCCTTCATTCTGAGGTGCCAAGAAAAACTCCAGAAAGGACAGGTAGAAGTGCGTGCCTGCAAAGAGGTCAACTGTCAGGTTCACTGAGATAAATCTCCAAGTTGGAGGGAGTGACTGACCTAAAAGCACGAAACTACGGAGCTGTCTGTTTTGAATGTCAAACATTCGCACGGTCCACATTTGTCATTAACTGGATGAAAAGTAGACCAATTAATGAGCTGACAGAACACAGATCTAAACTCCGTATAAATAAGAAGAGCTGAGAGTAAAAGCATACACACTGTCCTCCCCTGGCACGGGAACTAAGTCACTCTGAAGAACAAGAAGAAAAACATTACATACTTTTACAAAGCACAGATGCAGGAGCTAAGATGTCAAGATAAAGAACCATTCGTCTACAGCCTTGGGACCAAAACTAACGGGTGACTGACAGTGATTTAACTTCTCAGTCAAAATACAAATTAAGAGCATGAGGGCCCAACTTGGGAATGACTAGGCTAGGAAACCTTTGGGGGTACAGGAGTGTTACATTCATCCGAAAGTTTGCAAAGGTATCCTCAACTCCCTCCTTGGAGGGAGCCTGGAGTCTGACCAGTCTAGAGCCAAGCATGACCAAGGATGCTAGTCCCGACCTGCACTCACATGCTGAGGGACAGCTTGGTAAAGTTGGAAGAACATGAGATTCTGTCTCAGGCAGATAAATCCAGGGTTCAAATCTGAAGAGTTCTATCTCTTCCTAGCTGTGCAGCCTCAGGTCAGTTATTCAGCCTCTCTGGAGCTGTTTTTGAATATTAAGTGAGTCATTCTTACATGTGTGCAAAATGCTTAGTAGAGGATTTCAGTGTAAAGATCGCCAAACAAACAAAAGATAGCTTCAATGATTCACTGCCTGTAGGCAGAATTCAAAACTCTATTCCCACATTCAAGGTCCACCATGGCAGATGCTAGCTCCAAACTGTAACTTCAGGATTTAAGCATTTTCACAACATGAATTATGCTTTTCCACACCCATGCCCTCTGCTCACCCTCCTCGAAAGCTTCTCTTAATCCCCTCACTTCCAAGGTCCTCCTCATCCTCAAGGTCCAGCTTTGGTCCCACCTGCCCCTGGAAGTCATCACAGAGTATCTTCACTTCTCCTTTGCAAATATAGTCAGTCCTACCCAGGTAAGATCTAGGTCTCCTTTGCAAGGCTTTGAATATCCTGGGCCCTGAAAAGAGGCATGCCCCCAGACTGGATGGCCCACATCAAGGCTCAGCAGGTCAGGGCGTGGGGGGGACACGGGTTCTACTGGATGGTGCATAGGCAGCATGCAGGCAGCCAGCGCGGTGTGACCACCGCGGCTCCCGGAGGTGACACGTGGTGTCCGTGGGGAAGGGGAAGGCCAGGAGGCTTTGGCTGGGTCTCCAGACAGGGCCACGGCTGGCACCCGGCACTCTCTCCTGACTTGGTGGCTTTGCTTGTCTTCCTGGGGGACAGCCCAGGTCTGGCCCCATCACTGCACAACCCAGATCCCTTTCTCCCTGCTCAGGTCCTAACTAGCTCTCCTCATCTACCTACCCGAAGATCTTCAGCTAGGCTCGGGGGGATCGGGCGGGGAGGGAAGCTTATAAATCTTTCTCTAGTCTCCTTCCAATCCATTATGACGGCATAAACCCCATGGCCAGCTTCTCCAGAGACCTTTATTTTTTATTCTCAGGGGTCTTTTCTTCTCTCAACAAAACTTCGCTCTTAGGATCAAAACCTGTGCTTTTAAAACTGTTATTTTTGATGTGGCCTTCAAAAGCCTATTTTGGAAGTTAAAAAATAGCTCTTTCCCCCACTTTTGCTTTCTTTGCTTTTCTGTGGACATGCCTCCTGCCTCCTCCCAGTCTAGAATGCCCCAGTTCTCCACAAGGCAGTGAAAACTACCAGCCGAATAGAGTGATCATATGTAAGCCAGTGAGGAAAGAACAATTCAGCTTAATATGTCAGGGTGTTACAGTGCTGTAATTGCAGTGTTTAAGAGAACAGCCCTGGAAACAAACAGACGTGACATTTACTCTGACACTTACTAATATGTGATCATTAACTTCTCTGTGCTGATTTCATCCTCAGCAAAAGGGGAAAGTAATAGTACCCATTTCTAACTGCTACTTTGAAGATTATTTTAAGGTATTTCACCAAGATGAGCACATCCATACCACTGAGTAAATGAGAGCTTTTATTATGCACCATGTATTTGACAATCCACCTTGAAAGTGAGTGCTAGTCGCTAAATCATGTCCAACTCTTTGTGATCCCATGGACTTAGCATGCCAGACTCCTCTGTGAATACTGGTGTAGGTAGCCATCACCTTCTCCAGAGGATCTTCCCGACCCAGGGATCAAACCTAGGTCTCCTGCATTTCATGCAGACTTTTTACCTTTTATCTTAAGGTATATCTAACATTATTAGTTTTTATTACTTAAATCTATTTTTATTTCACTTTCCTTGAACATAACCTTTCTCTCCCCAGACTAGATTTAAGTTTGTCCACTATTTTCCCATCTGTAAAACAAAAATAAGAATAACTTGCCTTGTGAAGTTATAAGCATTAGCAGAAGCATATTTAGTCCAATGCCAGGACAGAGACCAACAGAACAATAGATAGGCATGGGAGACACTGTCAGGGCACCATGACATCCTAATAACGTTGCCATTTCTGATCATGCTAACATCACAATCTTGGGCTTCCAGTTTCTAGAACTGTCAAAGACTAAATTTCTGTTTAATCCATTTAGTTTACTGAATTTGATTTAAGCAACTGGAAGGGTTTAAAATACCTTAACAATAGTTTTCAATGCTCTGAATTTAGTTTTCAATGCTCTGAATTTTAGTCTTCTTATCTATAAAAATGGGGCTAACAATAACATCTGTGCCATGGTGCTATTCTGAGAATAAAGTGAGAAACTCTGTGTGTTACTGTGGCATTTGCTGGGCACAGCAGGGAATAGAAAAGTTGAATAGATCAAGGTCTTACCCCGAAGAGGCTCTAGAATAGTGCAGAAGACAAGACTCAGACCTGAAAAACTGCAATACAAAGAAGCACAGATAAAATGTAAAGAAAGTCCAATTCAGGGAAAAGGATATGACCTTCAACAAGTCTGCCATGTCATTTAAACAAGGTAAGCAAGCATGCAGGCTGCCCAGAGAGGCTCCTCTCTGAAGGATTCCTGGTGGGAAGGACAGGGTGAGACGGATGGAGAGCACCACGAAGCATACATACCAACATGCGTGAAACAGCCAGCCAGTGGGAAGCTGCGCTATGCCTCAGGGGACTCAAACCAGGGCTCTGTGACAACCTCGAGGGGTGGGATGGGCTGGGAGGCGGGAGGCAGCCTCAAGAGGGAGGCTCCACGCGTGTGATCCACGCTGATGCATGGCAGAAACCAGCACAATAATGCAATCATCCTTCAATTAGAAGTAAGCAAATTAAGGGAAAAAATTCCTTAGCACCTGCTAGGCAGTTATGCTCTGAAGCCCCAAGCTGCTTCGGATATACTTCTGTTACAGTACTTTACTCACTGCTTTGCTCTTCTTTGTTTGGAAACCCATCTTCCCCAAGAAGTTTATACATGCAACCCCTTCATCACCCCAGCAGGAAACTCACTACACTATCTGATACACAACAGTAAGTTACAAATAAATGCTACTGACACATGAACAATTCTCTATCCTGCCTCTATATATGTACCATATGAAACATGAAGTAAATCACAGTCACAGCTTCATTTCTCTGAATAATTCCTTGGTTTCTGACTGAAGTCCAGTTGACTTACAATGTTGTGCTAGGTTCAGATGTACAGCAAAGAGATGCAGGCACACACATCTTTTTTTTTTTCAGATTCTTCTCCTTTATCAGTTATTACAAGATATTCAGTATAGTTCCCTGTGCTATACAGTAGGTCCTTGTTGGTAATCTATTCGATAAACAGCGGTGTGTTTATGTGAATTCCAAATTCCTAATTGTTCTTCCCTGCCAAGTCTCTTCCAGGAAGTCTCTTGGCCTGAGGCACTCAGCACCATAAGACAAATGGGCAAGGATTACTTTCCACCCCGTCGGTGATGGTCAGAAGATAAGGCAGCATCTTCTAAGGCTTCCCTGGCAGCTCAGCTGGTAAAGAATCTGCCTGCAATGAGGGAGACCAGGGTTCAATCAGTGGGTTGGGAAGATCCCCTGTAGAAGGGAACAGCTACCCACTCCAGTATTCCAGTCTGGAGAATTCCAGGGATGGAGAAGGCTAGCGGGCTACAGTCCATAGCATCTCAAAGAGTCGGACGCGACTGAGCGATTTTCACTGTCACTTTTTCTCTTGAGGAGCATACTAAAATGACCTGACTCACTGTTGGCAGGGGGCGGGCAGCTCAGGGCCAGACTCAGCCTCGAGGGGAGGGCATATTTCCCGCTAGGAACTGGTATATCCTTCACTTTAAAAAAAACACATAAATAATGACACGTCCACAAAACCATGTTGAAATCATAAAACTTCTGTTACTTTATCAGTTTGCTGCAAAAGCATTAAAAACTAGCAGTGTCAATTTCCATCTCCCTGCTTCTAAGTGCCGCCTCCAATAGCCTGGCAAAAGCCCCCAAATGGAAACGAGTTGCTCAGATTAATTCCCTTCACCAGAAAACATCCTTGTGGTGTATTTAAAATGAGCAGAGCATACCACCAGTTCTCTAAGAAGACAGAACTTAATGTACGCCAGTTACTCCCAAAACCACTTCCTGAGGAAAAGGTGACGTACATCGATCCGGGATGGTCGCCTGAGTGAAGAAATCCACTCCTACTGGAAGCCCCATCTGATGCACCAACATCTGAGCCTGTGTCCTCAGAGTGTCTGACTCTGTGACCCTATGGGTGGAAGCCCACACGGGATTCTCCAGGCAAGAATACTGGAGTGGGGTGCCATTTCCTCCTCTGGGGGATCCTCCTGACCCAGGGATCGAACCCATGCCTCTGCGTCTCCTGCACTGGCAGGCAGACCCTTTACCACTGAGCCACCGGGGAAGCCACCTCTGATGTGTCAGAGGTTCATAAAACCCACCGGTATGTTTGGCATCTTTCCACCTGAACAGTGACCTTTCTCCTACATACTTAATCTAGATAAATGGCCTCACCAGCCCCTGCACGTCACAAGCTAGAAACCTGAGGACCGTCACTAATCCTGTCATTCGTCACTCCCCCAGCATCATCACCCTTCCTCCCAGCACCAGCGCCCATGTGTTGCCAGACTCTGCGACTTTGTTAACCTGTGGATTGGTTCCTTCCCTTCATCCCTGCTGCCCCACCCTCACTCCAGCCACTTAATTCTGGATTTTCCACAGCTAGTCTTTCTGGTGCCAAATAATCCCAACTCCAAATGCACATGGCTCTTGATGAACTCTCCAAAATGCCGTCCTGGCCAACTCACTCTCTACTTAAAAACCATCAAATGACAACCAGCCCTATTCGGCATAGAGCCCCACACCCTTCATCCCCCTAGACCTCCACCCACGCTTAACTGAGGATGACTGCTCACCTCAGCTGTCTTCCTTTTCTCAACCTTTGGAATTGCCACTCTTGTGACTTTAGGTTGCAATGAGCCCCACCCACCATATGAAACTAACACCTAGCCTTTTACTGGGATGTAATTCCAACTGGACCTCCTTGGGGGAAGGATGTTCTGATAACTTCTCTCTCCAACACACAAAAGTGTATACACAAACACAAACACACAGCAGCCCTGGGCATTGCTGACTTTCAGCATGCATCGCAGTACGTTATAACTCCACTTTGAGTCACTGGTCTCCTTAACTGTGTCCCCTGCAAATGTCTTTGCAGCTCCAGAATCTGACATGGCTCCTGCCACTCAGTAAGGACTCAGGAAACGCTTATTTAAAATTAATTTAAAAGATGAATGCTATGGAGCCTTATCATATTTCTTATTCTGTGATGCAATGATCTGGGCCCAGGTCTACTACCCATTAACAATCAGGCTACAGTGGGAGTAATTTAATCAGATGAACACACCAAAGAAAAGAAAAACTGCCAAATAACACAGCTCCTGGGGAGCTCTCTCCTCACATGGGTACCACGTAGATGACATCTTACTTATTCAACGTACTTATTATTTCATAAATCTCATCCTCTTCTCACTTGAGTTTAAGTGACCCAATGGCGGTGACTGACATCCATTTGTTGAAGAAATAGCTAACAAATACTAATGTGCAAGACAATAATGATAACTGACATTTATATGGTACTGAACAGTACGCATACCGGGCTAAGAAAGCTCCGCTGTGCTTTTGTGTCGCTGTAAGTAACGGACTACAAACAAGACACGCTGCACCAAGTCACTTCAGTCATGTCCAACTGCGACCCCATGGGCTGCAGCTCGCCAGGCCCCTCTGTCCATGGACTCTCCAGACAAGAATCCTGGGGTGTCCTCCTTCAGGGGACCCTCCTGACACAGGGATCGAACCTGCAGCTCTTACATCTCCTGCACTAGCAGACGGCTTCCTTAACACTAGCGCCACCTGGAAGCCCAAGGACCAGATACACAACTTCATATCCAATGGGAAACACTCCACCTAAGCATTTATTCAGTGTCTTTTCCCACAAACATGTACTGAATGTTTACTATGTTGAGGTCTTTTAAGGGGATCAAGGCATTTTCTTGAAGTAGGTATCCTCATTGTATCAAAGAGGAAACTCAGATATAGAGAGATCAATTGTCCCAAATCCCACAGAAATGGTAGAGCTTCGACTTCAATGCAGGGAGCCGTTTCCAGGCACCTCAGGTAACTCAGCTGGTAAAGAATCTGCCTACAACTCAGGAGACCCTGGTTCAATTCCTGGGTCGGGAAGATCCCCTGGAGATGGGACAGGCTACCCACTTCAGTAATCATGGGCTTCCCTAGGGGCTCAGATGGTAAAGAATCTGCCTGCAATGCGGGAGACCTGGGTTTGATCTCTGGGTTGGGACCATCCCCTGGAGTAGGAGGTGGCAACCCACTCCAATATTCTTGCCTGGGAAATCCCATGGACAGAAGGGCCTGGTGGGCTACAGTCCATGGGGTCAGAGTCGGACACGACTGAGCAACTAAACACAGCACAGTTGGTTCCAGAGCTCTTTTTTTCTTTTTGTAATCCACTAAACAAGACCACCTCTTGCTCATGGCTTCAAAAGAATAAGAACAGTTATCTTCTCTCACTTTTTAATCACTGCCCCCCTTTTATTGCTTTTTTTGTTTTCTACTTTTTCCACATTGAGGCCTGTCACTTTTGAGCAAAATTTATAACGGGAAAAAAAATGATTTGGCTGACCACATAGTGAAAACAGTTGCTGCTACATTATAAAGAAAATATGCAGAGAGATCATAAAATGCTAATTTGATGAGCTGTCTAAAATCAGCATGAGTCCATTTTCAAGCTCTCCACTGACGGACACTCAGGGATGCCAGCCTGCATCCTGAGCTGCCTGCTATCCCAACCGGAGCCACAGCCAAGAAAGATGCTACCTAATCTCACTGCTTAAAAAAAGGTCCCTTCATGAATTCAGAGAGAGACGTGATCAAGGGGGGAAAAAACCAGGAAGACCTGGAGGTTGGTGCTGTTTTCTGTGGAGGAAACTACAGCATGATTTCCAAGTGAAAACAGTCCAGTTCAAGCTCTGTGGTCAACACACGGAACAGGCGCTCGGGTGCCCACGCGGTGCTGTGCAGAGCCTCTCTCTGCTCTGTCCTCTGGGTGTCTGCAGAAATCTGGGTCACTCAATCACATGGCTGACCCACATTTACAGAAACCCAGCCTTCCCATCCTATTAGAAAAACAGCAGCTCTGTGGAAGCAAGATTTATGAATAACTAAATTTACAGATAAGCCCATTTTAATTAGCTCGAGAAGACGAACTCCACTCCTTCTTCCAGACAAAGCCAATACTGATTTTTCTACATCAGCACATCTGCACACAGCTCCCCTGATTAGTCTACTTTAAATTCCTTGTGAGTATCATTAATTTGCTTCCCCCACTTTTTAAAATCTGTGCATCAGAAGGGCAGTGCTTTTGAGCCGTCAGTTTGAGAGGGATGATGGCAGTGTGTGATCCCCAGATGCCTGCTACTCCGACTTCTGCACATGCCTAAATTCACTTCACTTCAGATTTTCACAATTAATCACCATATCAGGGGGTGGGGGTGGGGGGCTCTAGGGGAGGGATTAGCTTAAGTGAGTTGTGAGTCAAAGTTCTTTTCTGCGGTTTCATGGTCAGAATTCTAGGACACACATATTCCTACTATTCTCTTTCCTTTTTGTAGGAATAAACCCTATGAGAAATACAGTGTTGTCATTTAAATGCACTACAGGAATTTCCCTTTTTCTTCAGGAAGCCATCCTTTCCCTGTTTACTCCCTCATACACCAGACAGAGAAAGGGTGAAGACTATTTTGCAGGGGGCATGCAGATGGGAGAAAAGTGACGGGTGACCAGTGTGAAAGCCTCAGAGATATTTACAAGGAAATGTCATCTCTGCATGCTGCCCAAAAATTGCTGCTTCAGAGTTAAAAGATAGCCCCTCCTCCCCTGCTTCCAATCATACAGAAAGGGAGGCTGGTATTAATGAGTTATCACACTTGTGTCTGCACATGTTCCTGTGGGGAGGCAAAACCTCCTGTAAAACGCATGTAAATTTCTTTGTTAGGCTCCAGCGACTCCTGGGAAGTATACCTTACAATCTGAGCGTTCCAGAGGAAATTTGTTGGTTCAAATTTATATGTTTGGATCAGCAGGCAAAGGGATAACATGCCAAGTTAATCTCATTTTTCTTTTCCTTTAAAAAACTTTTATTTTTCCATCCCTTTTCTTCTTTCCTTTCAAAAAATGTGTTTGCTGAACTGTGGATCAGGGAAATTCTGTAGATCTAGCATAGCTGGATGTCAGCAAGGCATCTGACAAAAATCTCTCATGAGATCCCAGAGGACATGATAGGGAAAATGTGGGCTGAAGGACAAGCCAAGGAAAGGGGCATAAAAGTGTCTTAATTTCAGTATACGTAAGGCAGTGCCAATGCGGAATAAGAGTCTCCAGGGCTTTGTCTCTGGACTCTGAATCCAGACTATTTGCCTTTGTCAACATTTTTCTAATGACTGGAATTAGGTCCTGGACATCTCACCAAATTTTCTCATGACTCAACATCAGGAGGAACAGCAAATGTACTGAATAATAAAGCAAGGCCCCCAGTGGTTTCAACAGGCTAGGACAGGGGTCCTCCAAGTGTGGTCTGCACATCACTTATCCTAGAATCATCTGATTCAGAATTAATCATCCACTTTTAAATGCAGATTCTCTCTACACCTGCTCTCTTGTGGCAGACACTCTTTACGAAACACATGCACACCAATGTTCACCGCAGCATTATTTGCAATTGACAAGATATGTAAGCAACCTAGGTGTCCATCAAAAGATGAATGGACAAAGAACTGGTTCGTATATACACTGGAATATTACTTAGACATAAAAAAGAATGAAATAATGCCACCATTTGCAGCAGCATGTATGGACTTGGGTGAAATAAGCCAGATGGAGAAAGACAGATGCTGCATGATATCATAAAAATACGGAATCTAAAAAGTAAACGAGCTAGTGAAAAAAACCGAAAGGAAGCAGACTCACAGATGCAGAGAATAAACAGGGAGAGTGATGAGAGGGCAGTGTAAGGCTTCTGCTCGTGTCTCTTCTATGTTTTGCAGCACCGGGGGTTCGTTGCAGCCCTTGGGCTTTCCCCTAGCCGCAGCACCCACGGGGTTCTCCATGCAGTGTTGGCCTTCTCCTGTCGTGGAGCGTGGGCTCCAGAGCCTGTGGGCTCAGCATGAGCTTCTCTAGTTGCAAGGAGCTGGCGTACTTGCCCCATGGCAGGTGGGACCCCAGTTCCCTAATCAGGGGTCAAACCCACGTCCCCTATGTTGGAAAGTGGATTCTTAACCACCGGACCACCAGGTAAGTGCCAAGGTGGATTTTTAAAAGGCTCATCGTGGGCTTATGTAAAAACACATGTGTGAGACTTAGAAAACTGTAAAGCACTGTGGAGTTTTAAAATGTTGTCATTCAATTAAAAATAAATTAAAAAAAAAAAAAAACACTGAACAAGAACAGAGTCACCTGAAATAGTAGGTCTTGCTCTATGGTTTGGTGTGTCCATGAAGGTCTTTCCTGAAACACCCTTGAAAAAGGCCACCAAACTGTGGCAATCTCAAGGTGAGCAAAACTTGAAGGAGGTAAAACCCTCCAAGGTATTGTTTGTCCTTGTTGTATTTAATTCAGGGAAGACCAAGGCGTATCTCAAAATGGATTTAAGTTGGAGGCTGACAGGCATCTAGGTGGTGTCAGAAAGATTAACACCAAAGGACACTCTCGAAAAGTCAGACAATGTTCCTGTTTAACCTTCAGGGGACCCTCTTGTGAGGCAGAACCTCATAACGATCTCCCGTCAGTATATGAAAGGTTTTGTTCCGGCTGCCTTCCTGGGAGAAGTCACCTCAGCAGGTAATTCCATTAGCTTTGTCACTTTAATTGCAACTGGATTCACCAGATGAAAACTGAAGAAAATACTGAAAAGGGATAATGTAAATATTGCTTATTCCGGAAAATGACGCTCCAGTTGAACACCCCACCATTTTGGTCTCTGTGAATCTTGTATTTTAAATACCAACTCTGAAATCCAGTTCCAAGGGTCAATGTGAGACTCATGCAACTTTCAAACTTGAGAAAATTAAAAATACATGTGAAACCATGTTTTTTTTTCTTATTATTAAATACTGAAAGTCGATATTAAAATCTAGAATCAAAGGAAAATCCAGCTCTTGCCCCCTTAACAGGAGGTGTTCTCATCAAGTCTGCTGTCTTCTAACATAATATCCAATTGATTTGAGTCAAAGCATTCAATTTTCTCCTGGATCTTTTGGCATTTTATAAGATCAGGTCCTCTGAAAGTAACTAATACTGCAATGAAGAAGCAACAGAAACTCATGAAACAAAAATCTTGCTTCAAGCATACAAACTTCACTCCAATATTTGAGAGAAAGACAGCATCTCATATTTCTTTCATTCTCTTTTTTAGGCCTGGCATGCTTATTTTCCCATAATGAATACTTAGTGTTTCAAAAATATTTCCCTTTAAGAAAAAAAAAAAACAACAGAATGGGAAACTTAAAATGGGCCGTTAATCCATATACTTTCAGACTTTTACTAGGATTCATCAAAATATACAATTTTTAAATGAAAAAAAAAAAAAAACAGTTCATCAACTCATTATGTTTCAGCTAGCTGGCTATCTGCTTGAACAAAATGTATAGGTTTATTCCTTCAAAGTCAGATCAAAAGTGCTTCAGAAATATAACATCTTTCTTTTATCACTAAAGGGAAGATAAAGCAAGATGTGGTTTTATTCTTGAAACCCACCTTCTGGATTTATGATAACATAAATCCCAGTCCCTAGAGTCCAGCTTCTCTTTCAATCATAGGGTCACTGAATCACACGGCCATACTCTGTACTTAGGAAAAATAGAAACAAAAAGATAGAAAACAGACTGGTGGTCTGCAGGCGCAGGGCTGAGAAGGTCCTGGAGAGTCAGTGCTTAGTGGGTACCTGGTTTGGGCTAGAAAGAGGTCTCAGCTGTACACAATGTGAATGCCACAGGATCCAACACGTTACAACGGTAAATTTCTTTCTTTTTTTTTTCATTTATTTTTATTAGTTGGAGGCTAATTACTTTACAGTATTGTAGTGGTTTATGCCATACATTGACATGAATCAGCCATGGATCTACATGTGTTCCCCATCCTGATCCCCCCTCCCACCTCCCTCTCTTCCCGATCCCTCTGGGTCTTCCCAGTGCACCAGCCCTGAGCATTTGTCTCATGCATCCAACCTGGGCTGGTGATCTGTTTCACCCTTGATAGTATACTTGTTTCCATGCTGTTCTCTCAGGACATCCCCCCCTCGCCTTCTCCCACAGAGTCCAAAATTCTGTTCTATACATCTGTGTCTCTTTTTCTGTCTTGCATATAGGATTATTGTTACCATCTTTCTAAATTCCATATATATGCGTTAGTATACTGTATTGGTGTTTTTCTTTCTGGCTTACTTCACTCTGTATAACGGGCTCTAGTTTCATCCATCTCATTAGAACTGATTCAAATGTATTCTTTTTAATGGCTGAGTAATATTCCATGGTGTATATGTACGACAGCTTCCTTATCCATTCATCTGCTGATGGGCATCTAGGTTGCTTCCATGTCCTGGCTATTATAAACAGTGCTGCGATGAATACTGGGGTGCACGTGTCTCTTTCAGATCTGGTTTCCTCAGTGTGTATGCCCAGCAGTGGGATTGCTGGGTCATATGGCAGTTCTATTTCCAGTTTTTTAAGGAGTCTCCACACTGTTCTCCATAGCGGCTGCACTAGTTTGCATTCCCACCGACAGTGTAAGAGGGCTCCCTTTTCCCCACACCCTCTCCAGCATTTGTTGCTTGTAGACTCTTGGATAGCAGCCATCCTGACTGGCGTGTAATGTACCTCATACAATGGTAAATTTCATGTTATGTGAGTTTCACCTCA
Source organism: Odocoileus virginianus (assembly GCF_023699985.2). Taxonomy (NCBI): domain Eukaryota; kingdom Metazoa; phylum Chordata; class Mammalia; order Artiodactyla; family Cervidae; genus Odocoileus; species Odocoileus virginianus. Next base: position 2,009,150 of record NC_069701.1, read on the forward strand.
GTACAACAAAAGCCAAAATCAAAACCAGGAAGATGCCCATGTTTCCCTAAGGACATCATCCCCTAACAGCTCATTGATAGAAAGAGGTCAGCTGGGGGTAGGGAACGTGCAGCGGGAGTCTATATTCTGGCACCCGCAAGTGGGGATGTGACCCCTCACCTCTCCCAACCCATGAACGAAGTCTAGCTGCTAAATCAAAGACTGGTGTGTTACCAAGAGGTTCTCTCTCAAAAGGGAGCTGCCTTAAAGAGAAAGGGATCTGGGTTCTGCCTCGGCTCCGTGAAAGTGTTAGTCGCTCAGTAGTGTCCAACTCTTTGCAGCCCCATGGACTGTAGCCTGCCAGGCTCCTCTGTCCATCAGCTTCTGCAGGTGACAATACTGGAGTGGGTCGCCATTCCCTTCTCCAGGGGATCTTCTCAACCTGGGGACTGAACCCAGGTCTCCTGCATTGCAGGCGGACTCTTTACAGTCTCATCCACCAGGGCTGCCCTATGAAGACAGCTAAATTATGCTTAGTATCCTTAACCCTGAAGGGTGGATAATTATGCCTGTGGCTGTGAAGGTCACACGGGTGCCACCTCACACGGGGAGACACAGTCAAAACGGTTTCTCTCGGGGTGCTCAGCTGTATCATCACAGTTGACCCATCAAGCAGACGGCCAAGTCAGCCTGGAAAAGGGTAATGGAGCAGGGAGCACTAATTAAGAGCCACAAAATGCTGAAGGCCACAGAGCAAGTGCAAAGTCCACAACCCAGGTACAGACTGTGCACTCCAGCTATTAGCAAGAGGCACTATAAGTGTCAAAGGTCACAAAGGTCAAATGGGAATTGTGAGGATAAGAGATGCCACTCGTTGTAACAGACATACTCACATTTGTTTTCAACCCAAACCTTTCCCGCACATCATTCCTGTTATAGAATTTAACACCATTTATCTTGAGAACAGATCCTCATCTGTACTGTTTTATTCCCGGCTCTCCCTTGAATACACACACACACACACACACACACACACACACATCCACAAAGAGGAATCTGATTACATGATGGCATTCCATCCCAACAGTGTCATCAAGCAACGGTGCTATCCCTCTTGCCTCTCATGGTTACTTCCTCCGAATGTTCTTCCAGTGATGACCTAACCAGCCCCTTCAACCTGACCTCCCCTCACAGCCTCTTCCTGGGATGTCCATCTTTCAGAACCTGCTCTGATTCCTTGTCGAGCTTCTTCCTTCCTCAAACAGAGAGAACTTCAGCCCACATTCTTTTGCTCCAAAGACCCTATTCTAGCCATGTTGGCAATTCCAAAACAGTGACAAAGTTCAAACCCAAATGCACAATTTTGCTTTATTTTTCTGACTCTTAGGTTGTTTTTGATGACATCAGTGAAGACTCTCACTCTGAGTATAAACAGAGGAAGAAGCCAAAGCTAAGGGCTGACCTGCAAGCCTCTCTCTCATTGTCCACAAGAGTCTCTTGGCTATCAGAAAATGAATCGCCCTAGCCCAGAGTATCAGGCTGCCTTCTCATCTCTCACTCAACAAAGTTGTTTTGGTGGGGGCCAATCCAGAACAATCTGCCTTGGTCTGGGCTAGCACCAGTGAGAACTGCCTGGCGCATACAAAAGAGATGATTCCCTGTCTGTGAGGACCATTTTCTTGGCCCCATGAAACAACGTAACTCATAAAAAATAGTATACACTACCTGTCAGAAAAAAAGGAGTCATGGATTGGTAAATATAGAAATGTTTGATAACTGAATGCTCTTGTGTTTCAAATATATGAATGTCTGAGCCTTTGTGGGCAGGTACAACTGAGCACCATTAATTTCCATTACATTCCTTTTGGAATGAGAAAGGCTAAAGAATATATATTTATATATATATATAAGGAATCTTGACCATGGGTGTTATATAAAATAACTCATTTAGTATATACACAAAATAAGTTGTGGAACAAGCTTAAAACTATGCTATTCTAGGAAGAAAAACAGTTTATCTCCTACTAAAGAAGAAGATGGAATTAAGGAGAAGACAAAATTGTTAAAGAAGTCGGAGAAGTTTTGTCAATAGAAAGCACATGGATGGGAGGATGGTTGGCGGGTGACAGAAACCTAACTTTGAAAAACAGTACTTTTGCAAAGAAATAGCAGAAGAAGGCAATGCACATAAAGTAGAAGCTGAGGATGAAGATATTTTTTTTAAAAAATGCCCAAAAGAGAGTGGTGAAATTGGAGGCCCTTGGCACAGTGGAAATAGTATGGAATACCTTAGATAACAACCACTACCTGAAATGAACGCAACGTTCTACAGGGTATGAGGCAGCACCTGCTGAAGGAGATAGGGGCGTGCAGGGCGCAGTGAGCTGAAGTTGCCACTGATAAGTTGATAGGGCCTTACTGAAAAACAGAGCGGAGAAAAGAAAGATAAAGGAATTATGTGGCTGATAAAGTCCTTCAGATAACAGAGTCAGCCTAAGAGATGGCCAAGAGGACATTAAACAGGAGAAGCAGCCAGGAGACGAGGAAGCGCGGGGAATCAGAGAGGACGCTTACCCAGAAGCAGTGGTAGGAGCTTCCCCACTGGTTGAGTGGTGAGGACTCTGGCTGCCTATGCAGGGAGTTTGCGTTCAACCTCTGCTGGGGGAACTAAGATCTCACATGCCTTCTGATGTGCCCAAAATATTTTTAAAAAGTGATGGGCAGCTCTGTGGGCATTTTTTTTTTTTCTTTTGGCTCTGTTTGGGTAGGGAGAAAGAACGTTTAAATATAGGCTAAAAAACTCTACTGGGGTCAATGGGACAATGCAAAGTTATTGCAAAGTAAAATTAGTTTTAAATATAACCTATTTTTATCTTTGTCTCTACCTTCAATAACTTGGAGAAAATAAGCCATGGATCTCCAGCACTGGCAAGGAAGCTCTTCAGGAGATCATTTGTGTCTCAATTTTATCTACATACCGATTATTCAAAACTTTGAACCACAGTAGAACCAGAAAACTCCTGGGTCAAATCCCCACCTGCTCAGAGGTGAAGCTGATTCCAGAAAACATGTTTCCTTCATTTAATCCAACCTTTGCAAAGGAATGAGACAGAAACATAGAGCTGCGGCTGGATATACAGCCAGCCCTTTCCTTTTCCTTTTCTTCCAAAAATCCCCACTCAAGCTCCAACGGGGTTAGCACAGGACACAACTGTGCTTAAGAAATAAACCTTTGGAAATCCTTTGTGGTGTATATACCTACAGCTAGACCTAGCATCCGGAGAAGGCAATGGCACTCCACCCCAGTACTCTTGCCTGGAAAATTCCATGGACAGAGGAGCCTGGTAGGCTGCAGTCCATGGGGTCGCAAAGAGTTGGACACAGCTGAGCGACTTCAGTTTCCCTTTTCACTTTCATGCGTTGGAGAAGGAAATGGCAACCCATTCCAGTGTTCTTGCCTAGAGAATCCTGTGGACAGAGGAGCCTGGTGGGCTGCCATCTATGGGGTCGCACAGAGTCGGACACGACTGAAGCGACTTAGCAGCAATAGCAGCAGACCTAGCATCTGTTGGTAGATACTTGCATTGCTTCCACGTCTTGACCGTTGTAAATAGCACTGTTTATGAACATTGTGGAGGATGTATCTTTTCAATCTGAGTCTTCTCCAGACATATGCCCAGGAATAGGATTGTTGGATTAGGTGTACGGGGTTACCAGATACAAACTATTATATACAAAATAGATAAACAACAAGGATTTACTGTATAACACGGGAAACTACATTCAGTATCTTATAATATTCTATGATGGAAAATCTGAAATATATGTATATATAACTGAATCATTTTACTGTATGCCTGAAACTAACACAATATTGTAAATCAACTACATTTCAATTTTTTTTAAAAAAGGGAAAAAAAGAAAAATAAATCCTGCCAAAGGAGCTTACAATTAAGCAGAAAGAATAAGACAGATACACAGCTGATGCTGAACTAAGATGACGGATATAGTTCAAGCCGGGCCTATACACCCAGATCTTGCACATGTTTGGCTATTCCAACAAAATCACAGAGCTAGCTGGAAACAGTTCAATATCTTGGTATTATGAGCATAGAAACGTTTTAAAAAAGTTTTGTCATCTGCCCTCTGGGCAGCTGAACAGAATCTTGATACACACAGTTTTTATTTCCTAGGTAAATGTGGAGCACAGTTGGATTTTTAAAAATTATTCCTATATAAACTATTAAGTTTAACCACCAGCAATAACTCCTATTGCTGCCTGAGTGTTCCTGGAAGAGAAACACAATTAAACTTTGAAACTGGATTGTTCAAACTGATAGTCTTAAAAATTACATATTCGTAAACACAAGAAGAGGCAATATGTTGGAAAGATGGAAGTATTTGGGCAAGTCACCAAACCGTCTTGTGCCTAATTTGTAAAATGGAGTGAGGGTAATAACTCACAGGATACTGTGACAATAAAATGAGATGCCACATGCAGCAACACCTTTAAAACCCTTTATCATTACACTGTTACATGTTCTCTTTCAACTTGCGATATTCAACCACAGACAGTAGTCAGAAACATGCTTTCCTATGCATGGACTCTTCTTGGGCTTCATTCACTTCTTTTTATCCACATGTGTACAGAATACACAGGTTTGAAAATTTGTACCTCAACATTCTTAAGCCTTTAAAGCTGCCTGCAATTGAAAGTCATCTTTTTAATGTCTGCTGAAGGGAATTTACACTGTATTTATGGCCTGGACATAATCATTACCTTCCAATAAAAATGACTCATTAAATAAAAAGCAATTTTCAACCATGAGCGTCTAGGATACATTTGCTTACTAAAGGAAATCCAGTCACTTCCTGCTCAGTATTTTATGCATTTCTTACTACAGTTGTTTGGGGTTCATATGTCTATTCAAGATCTGCCAAATCTGAGCGACTCACAGACACTGAAAGACAGAAAACAATAACAAGAAACACGCAAGCAAAGAAAACCACACTCGTTATCCGAAGTGAGAAATGTTAGGACCCGTTTGAGAGGGACAGAGAACTTTTGATCTTCATTTGGCTTTTGGTTAGAAGCCGAAATGCAGCAGGGCTGCTCTTTCCAGCATCTTTATTAAGAATCCCATGGGCCAACTAGGAAAGATGCCCCTGCAAGCAGAGAGATCTTGAGAGTGACAGGTCATCTACTCAAACCTGGGTACCAAGCTCTTCATGTTAACTGAGCATCCGAGGTCCCCAGAACATTTCAGTGTTTGTCCCAGAGCCAATCCCACCTGCATTTCCCACCGCAGCCCTGTCAGCCTGAAACCAGTGCTGGTAACAAGACAAAGCAATGATTTAATTTTACCAAAGGGCTGGAAATTCGACCTCACAGCTGGAGAAACTGCATCGAGTTTGATCAGAACAAAGAAGGCAGAAACCTCTTCCTTTCACCAACCCACGCTAGTGGCCTGGCCAGCCAGTTTCAGCAGAGAATTTTCAGCAGCCCAGGGCTCTCCCAGGGAAGCCAGAGGAACAGGGCTGGGCGTCACTGGGTTTACCAGGCACTGCCAGGAGCCACAGGGGGATGTGCTGTGTTTGTGTTTTTCATAGCTCCCTAATATTTTAGAATGACAATGCTACTGTTTCTCATTTTAATGTGCAGTGTTCTAATGTTGGACTTATTTATCTTACCCCAAACAGCATAGTAATTGCAGAGTAGAAAACCACTTTGGGAAAAGGAATGTTTGCATATGCTAATGATTTCAAGAGTTTTGTGACTAAAAACTGAGCATGTGTGATTTAAAAAGAAAAGTGTGCTCTGCTCTTTGCTTCAAATGGTAGGTATGATGTTTTTAGGTCAGTAAACAACAGAATGTAAAATAAGTTGCAAAATATCATAAAGCATGGTCACCCAGAATCCTCACAAGTATAAACTGTACAGTCAACTCTGGTGTCAATCATTCTAGTAAAAGATGATGTCTGCTTAGGGCCAAGTCGGTAACTCCACATCTCGGTAGTAAATATGGTTAACAGTGACAACCTAAGACTCAACAGCATCTTCTGAATCATGGAGACAGATCTCAGCAAAGCAGTGGCACATGATTACAAGTCCTGGGTTCTAGGCTCAGTTGTACCACTGACATTTTGGGATGGTGGAAACATCACTTTATCTCAATAAGTCTCATCTTCCTCAAATTTCAAAGCAGGGCACTGGGCTAAATATGCTTCGAAGAATCACCAAAGAGTGTTTAAATATCCAGTTCAATTATAATTTTGGCCAAAAAAGGGATATTAAATTACTCAAATTCTTTGAAAATTAGTAATTTAGGTACAGGGTATATACATGTTTCTTTTACTAAACAGGACAGCACACTTCCTCTTTTCCCACATGCATGCCTTATCCTCCCAACTAGAATAGAAATTCTCCAAGCAAGGCACCCAGCACCTCACCCAGCAGCTGAGACATCACATCTGACACAGCATCTGCTCAGCTTGACAGATTTAAAGACAATGAGTGAGTGAGGGCTTAGTCGTTCAGTCACGTCTGACTCATTGCGGCCCCATGGACCGTAGCCTCCTGGGTTCCCCTGCCCATGGAATTTTCCAGGCAAGAATATTAGAGTGGATTCTCCTCCAGGGGATCTTCCTGACCCAGGGATCGGACCCAAGTCTCTTGCATTGCAGAGAGATTCTTTCCTGATTGAGCCACTGAGAAAGCCCCTTTAAAGACAACACATTTGATAAAAATCAAAGTAGAATTGCTGTAAAACAGTATTCAGAAAAACAGACTCTAGAAGGAGGATGGGAAATAATTACATCATTACCAAGGGAAATAGATTTTCCTCTTAAGATGTGGGCATGTTGGAGTTAAAAAAATTTTGAGATGAATCAGACTTCCCTGGCTCAGATTGGTAAAGAATCTGCCTGCCAATGTAGTAAACCTGGGTTAAGTCTCTGGGTTGGGAAGATGCCATGGAGAAGGAAATGGCAACCTGCTCCAGTATTCTTGCCTGGAGAATCCCATGGACAGAGGAGTCTGGTGGGGCACAGTCCACTGGGTCGCAGAGTCAGACACCACCGAAACAAATGAGCACAGCATACTGTAAATATATTTAATTTGTATTATATTTCTCTTATATGTTCATTATATTAAATATGACATGTATAGTACGCAGCACATATTATAATGGGTTGCTGAATATTGCAGATATTCCCTTTAAGCTCCTAGTGACAAAGGCATATGAGAAAAGGGGTGCACAGGACCAGGGTGGGGGTGGGAGAGGCATTTTTCTAAGAGGCCCCAACATGGGGGCTCCAGAAGCAGCGTGTCCAGGACAAGGACAAGGACTGTGGAGTGAGATGATCCTTGGCTTTGCTACTTGTAGCTTTTTGAAATTAAGCAAGTTATCCAACCTCTCTAAACCTCAGTTCCCACACCCGTAAATCTAGGGTCATGAGACCCTGCCCAGAAGTTTAATGTGAGGACTGCTTGGACTCCAGTAGGTGATGCACCCTGCAGAGAATCTAACAGACAAAACAGTGCTAGATGGTGGTGGCGGAGGTCCCAATGAGGAGGACAACAGAGATGATTACATTGTGACAGGGATTGAGATGGGAACATAGGTTAGGCAGACCCGCTTTTCACAACATCCTCCGACCTTAGTCTGCCTTCTTCCTCCCCTGCATTTCTAGACCACAGACTCATGCATGCACAAACGGCTGATAAAACAGTGCTCAGCTTTCAAGAAAGCAGAGGTGTTGCAGAGAGGTTTGGCCCACATCGATCAAACACATGGAGTGCTGGCAGTTCTTCCAGTGCCGTTCTTCGAGCCCAGGGATCAGAGAAACAGGAACCCTGACACTCTGACAAAACAGAGCCACTGGGGAAAGTGCCACTTAGGGTAATGGAGTTTTCTAGGTAGCTGAGCATCCAGGTAGGCATCACAATACTATGGGTTGTGTTTCTTTCTGCTTAGACTTACTTTTGACCAAAGATCTTTACCAAATGCATTGAAATTCTCTGCCCAGCCTCTGTATACTGCCAAGATCCACTTAAGCTCAGCCCGATCCACTACCCACCCCAACAGAGTTGAGGAGTTGATGCCCCAGGTGGCAGATCTGATCAATAGAAGGTCAAAGAGGGAAAGAATCAAGAGAAAAGCTGCTTGTCCACCCCTCCATCTCCAGGCTGACTGGCCCAAGATGCAGCGGTTCCATGTGACCTCCCTAGAGACAAGCAGGGTGACTTAGAAACAGCCTGGCACTTTTTGTAAAGCTGTGACCAATTTAATAACATACCAATTTATATTTGGTCTTCCTTTCTGCAGGTCTGACTTCCTTTTTGCCCTCATACCTGTTCCCCTGGGACTGCACCCTTAATAAACATTAACATGTGCTATAATTGTTGCCTTGGGCTCTGTTTCCTGAGGAATCTGGGCCTCTACGATGATTGGGACTCTTCATTATAATGACCAGCTCTTATACTGTCTGGTAATGAAGTGATGGGCTCCCTTTGGGTCAGCCCTCAAGGAGACAGCTGTTTATCCAGCAAGTGTCTGAACTGTAGGGAAGTGATTAAGAGCTCGGATCGGGGCTGGCCTGCCTCATTCAAATCCCAGCTTTATCACAAGCTGGGAAACCGGGACAAGTAACTGAAAACCAAGCTTCTGTTTCTTCATCCTTAGATGTGCAAATAACAACCCCATGGAATCCTTGTGAAAAGTAAATGATTTAATATTTTTCAATGCCTGATGCACAGTTAACCTTCAATGGGGGTTAGCCACTAAGGGCTCTAACTGTCTAATTAACAGGGTTAGTCCTCATTGTTGCGACGATGCCACCATACAGCAATCCTCTATGCTGTACAATCTCTACGATGCTACAGGATCATATATGTGGAATCTAGAAAAATGGTGCTGATGAACCCGTCCGCAGGGCAGGAAGAGAGGCACAGGTGTGGAGGGCAGACTTGTGGACGTGTCACAAACTGAGACAGTAGCACCAACATGTATGCATACACTGCCACATGTAAGTAAGAGCCCGTGGGAAGCCTGCCGCACACACAGGCAGCTCATCGTGGTGCTCTGGGAGGACACACAGGGGTGGGATGGGAAGGAGCAGGGAGGTCCAACGGGGAGGAGAGACATGGATACACAGGGCTGATCCAGTGCTCATGTATGGAAGGGAGAGCTGGACCATAAAGGAGGCTGAGCACTGAGGAATTGATGCTTCTGAACTGTGATACTGGAGAAAACTCTTGAGAGTCCCTTGGACTGCAAGGAGATCCAACCAGTCCATCCTAAAGGAAATCAGTCCTGAATATTCATTGGAAGGACTGATGCTGAAGCTGAGACTCCAATACTTTGGCCACCTAATGTGAAGAGCTGACTCATTTGAAAAGACCCTGCTGCTGGGAAAGATTGAGTGCAGGAGGAGAAGGGGATGACAGAGGATGAGATGGTTGGATGGCATCACTGATTCAACGAACATGAGTGTGAGCAAACTCCAGGAGTTGGTGATGGACTGGGAGGCCTGGCATGTTGCAGTCCATGGGATCACAAAGAGTCAGACACGACTGAGCGACTGAACAACAATGGCTGACTCACAACGTTGTACAGCAGAAACCAACAAAACATTGCAAAGCAATTACATTCCAGTAACAAAAGAGAAGTCTAGCTTACTAGAATTCTGTGCAAAGTAAAAGTAAATAAGATTCAGGAAAAAATACAAGAGTTAATGTATATCAGAACAAATTATTTTGAAAGTTTTGTAAAAGGCTCCCCACAGCAATTTTTCTTTACACTTCGCTTCTTGATCATATTCTACCAAATTATCAAGTTCCAAATTAGCTAACTCTACATTTTTGGGTCATGTGGTGTGACTGTGGAATAAGAATTCTGACTTAGCATCAACACCATTGAGTGCCTACCCTGTCTTAGCTGTGAAACACAGGAGTTTAGGGACCATAAATGAAAGTGTGGCTCATTCTGATTATTTGCCTTCTTGAATAAAACTACCAGACAGACAGATGGACAAAGACTTCACTTTTAGCAATTAGGACAATGTTTTAGGAAATTGTTATCCAAAACTAATCATCATGTTTTCAATGCAAGGCTTATTCAGTCTAATCATGTGGCAAAAATTTCTTTAGCAGTATCCTCAAGGTGTGAGAAAGCAATATAGAACTCTACCCAGGTACGGGGAGAGATACTGATATGCATGACAGTGGAGGATGAACATACACGACAGAAGGCCTTAACCTTGCTTTCCATCACCAGTCTCGCTCAAGATCTCAGGTCTCACGCTGGCTCATGTGCGACATGATATCCCAACTACAGAAGTCTCTATCAAAGCTGATCTCATCAATGTTTATTTTTAATAATAAGACTTTATCAAAGTGCAGTCAAGGAAATCAGAAATATCCTACCAATGCCAGTGGCCCACGGGGATGGAAATTACCAACTGTGAGATGTGCTGCTGACATGTACAATATAATAGTAATAGTAAATAGTAAAAAAAAATTGTAATAATAATCTGGAGGACTTCTCTGGAGGTCCAGGGGCTAAACTCTATGCTCCCAATGCAGGGGGTACAGGTTTAATCCTTGGTCAAGGACCTAGACCCTACATGCTACTGCTAAGAGTTTGTATGCTGCAACTAAGACCTGGTGCAGCCTAAATAAATGATTTATATGTATATATAGTACAAAGTACAAAGTGTTTGTCGCTCAGTTGTACCTGACTCTTTGCAACCCCATGGACTGTAGCCTGCCAGGCTCCTCTGTCCACGGGATTTCTCAGGCAAGAATACTGGAGTGGGTAGTCATTCCTTTCTCCAGGGAATCTTCCCAACCCAGGGATCAAACCTGGGTCTCCTGCATTGCAGGCAGATACATTACTATGTGAGCCACCACGGAAGCCCATATATATATATATATATATACACACATATATACATATACACATACACACACATATACATATACACACACACACATATATGTACATATATATGTATATATATATATCAGAAATTATGGTTAACTGAAACCCCTAATAATTTAGGAGAAACCTCAAAGTCATGCTTTTAGGATATGATGAGTTGAAGGAAAAGAACTCTGTGACAATCATTAGGACAGCTCTCAAAGGCCACTTTTCTTGGCTTCCAGGTCCTGGTATATTTTTCCTAGTAAATTCCCAAATAGGAGTTAAAAAAGAGTTGGGCCCAAGGAATAATGCAACTCCCTCAGCAGCCAACCACTCAGAAAAGGCAGTGCACTCAAGACCGTCTTTCTTGAACTCTCAGACTTATTCTTTGAGGGTTGCTTTGGCTACACGACTTCACGGCACCTCCTTTAGATACTTGGAGATACCAGGGAACCTGGATCCACTCACTTGCAACCTTGATCTTATGTCCTTTGCAGTGTTATGTCTGTTGGTTCAATAACACACCAGAGTGACAAGAACCTTAAACCTGGTCTAGGTGTCAGCAAACTACAAATCAACACTAGACATTGTGGCCTGACCCAGCTCCAGTGACCCTCCAGTCCCTCCCACCAATGACCCTAAAAATGTCAGAAAAAATGTTCGTTTACCAGTACTCATCACAGATGCACATTTAATATGAAGCCATCAAAGCTTCCAAGCCCCAGGGAGGACCCAAGCAATGGTTCACAAGATTACACATTTGGCGCTAGTGGTAAAGAATCCGCCTGCCAAAGCAGGAGACATAAGAGATTCAGGTTGGATCCCTGAGTGGGCAAGATCCCCTGAAGTAGGAAATGGCAACCCACACCATTGTCCTTGCTGGGAAATTCCATGGACAGAGGAGCCTGGTGGGATATAGTCCACGGGGTCTCAAAGAGCTGCAAACGACTGAAGCAACTTTGCACACACACAGGCACACTAGGGATCTAAGTGAGAATGAGTTGAAGATACATTAGGCTTGCATTTAATGGCTCACCATCAATGCCAGGTATAGACAAATTGTTACCAGCTGCCCAGGGTAGGAACGGCTTACCAAAAGTCTCCTACTACCCATTGCACTGAAACACCCAGCACTGTCGCATGGAAGAGAAGGGACCGAGCTTGCATCACCGCATGACCATAACCTGGGGTGGCCAGTCCTAGAACTACGGCCGCTGGAGAGGAGAAACTAGGGACCAGATGGACAGAGCCACGAGCTAGCCTGTGGGAAACTCCCCAGTCATCAGGCATGTGGGCTTGCAATTGGAAGATTCGGTTCTCAAAGTTTTCTCCTGAAAAGAAGCATACAAATTTTAAGGGCACCATAAGTTATTTCTTTTGGTTGATTAGATTCTCAGAAATTGAAATTACTAGAATTTTTTGTTGTTGTTTACAGAGCACAGACCTACAGCAGTCAGTTATTATTAACAGCAAGTAGATCTGTAACAGCTCATATGAGAAATAAACTTGACAGATTTTTTTTCAACTTTGACAGCAATGGAGAAAATACATATAGCACTATCAATAACAAACTGTGTCTCTAGAAAAACATTTCTAAACTCCGAAAAAAAAAAATTTCAATCAACCACACTGGGGAAAAAATAATCTTTCTGAACTTTTTATAGAAACAATTGAAAGATTATTATCTTAAAAGAGGCAATCAAAGAAAAAATGCAACCAAAAAGTATACAGGAAAAAATGTATTAGAAATGTGTGTCAGACACTTTATAAAATACAAACAAAATATTATATAAGATATTATAAATCATATTTATATTTAAAATAAATAGAAAAATATAAACAAAATATATTTTTTCTGAGATTTGTGATACATGTGTTTGTTGACTTTCAAACTCATGAATTACTGTTATTTATTTCCTCATTCTAAGCAAATATAAAAATTTTGTAGTCATACTGTTTATACTTTTTTCTCAAAGAAGCCACCCAAATTGTATGAGTTTCAAGCCTCATAAAACCTGGATCCATTTCTGGGGTTATGCATTCCTTGACAATTAAGCCTTGCTGATATATCATCATCAACTGACTTTAATGCTCTGGTTATCTCTCAGACTGTCCTGTCTCCAACTGGAATTTGTAAAAATCGTTGTATAATGCCAAAGGGTGATGCCAAGGCCACAATGAACATGATAAATGGCTAGCACAAGGCTCTCACTTATGTTATGTCACCTATGTATCCCACAGTTTGCAATTACATGCTTCTCTGTCTCTACTACTCACCCTTGACTTAAACACCTAAGCATCTTCTTCAGCCCAAAAACATGCAGGGAACCTGTGTACTATATAAATGCGGCAATGAGAGAAGGAAGAGGTGGAAAATGAAAAAAAAAAAAAGGAGCAGAGAAGCTGCAAGAGTGAAGAGGCAGACTTTTAAGGAAGAAGTGTAGAAAAAGACTGAAAATGGTTTAAGCTCTGTTTGATAGATCATGCAGCTAAATTAAAAGCCTTTATGTTTTTACCATAACATCCTTGTGTGTGTGTATGTATGTGTGTGCTGTGTGTGTATGTGTGGTGCTGTATGCACCACAAATTTTTATCTTAATTCCTTCATTTTTATTCAAACTTATTCAAACTTTTAGACTCGAAATATTTCTTATTCAATATATTATTTTACTTGGCATTATTCTCACCAGCATACTGCTTTTTAAAAGCAACTCGAATGTTACCTATATTATGCAAATGAAAATCGGTGAATTTAATCATGCAGAGTTGTCCTAGAGGAGCCACTAAGTCATCAAAGGTCCAATGGAAAGATTTGGAGAGTCCTAGTATATTCAATAATTCGCGTATCAGTGCCCAGAATTTAATATAAACTGAATTGAATCCTACACACAACTCTTTGTAGATTCTGTCTGTCGATAAGACAAGCTTTCATAAAAACTGGCAAGCTAAAACTACAGACTGCAGCCCATTTTCATTTTCATTTCATTTTCTTTTCAATGAAACACTGTGAATATAGAGGCATCACATAAATATTTATCAAACTCTATAATTCTTCCAAATGTAATGATAAATGAAAGTATCCTCCAACATGCATATAAAACACCTGCAAAAAAAAATTTTAAGAAGATTGAAATGAGATACAAGCTACCCAAAGTCACAAACAATAAATATATCCCAATACCTCTTCCAGAAAGCCAGTAATACATGAAGCAATCAATGATCGCTTCTGTAACCTCTGCGTACTAGGCCTCTGAAATTTCATTCTTTGCTAATTGAAGAAATAACTATCATTCAGCATCACCTAGCACTGGGGAAATCATGATGCTGCTGACAGGAAGGGCCAGGTAAACCATGGGAAGCCTCTATTATTAAAACATAAAAAGAAGAATGGGTTCAGAGAAAAGACCACACAAGCATCCAGATTGTTGGCTTGCCCCCCAGTGTGGATTTCCTCTTGATGCTGGTCATTATATTTATCATTTACTAGTTACATGAGGACAATGGCAGAACAGAGTTGATACACAAGGCAGAAATAATTACAGATTTGAACCAAGGGTCCTCTATTAAAGCCTGAATTGCCTTCAGCCCACTGCTAAGAAAAGGTCAAGAAGAAGGCACCTGCTGAAAAGAGTAATAAAAACATGCTGCTCATTATTTTCCAGAAGCTTCTAATCCTCTCTCCTGCCTGATTTACATGACAACTACTACATTCATCTGAATGTTGTGGAGTGTTCAGAGCTCCTCCGGGAACATTATATTTCTCTCAGATAATTATGATCAAAAAGTCTAGAGCTAAGGTTAAAAATCCACAGCCAAGAAAAGTTTCTGCTATCACTTGATCCTAACTTTATTCCTCTCCTTAACTTGCTCTGGTCCCAGGGGCAAATTTTGAGCCAAATTCAATGAACATCTTTTGACCTAGATGGGTGGGGATACAAATATCACCTGGAAAAAAGAATGAGGATGGGGAACACCATTTAGTTTGGAATTGTCTTGAACTACACCAAAGTTGCTGAGTAATATCTGTCTTACTCCTCAAATTGTCAAAAAGGAGTTGAAAGGGCAAGTTTTTGGAAAAGAAGCTGGAATGGTTAGCAGCGGTCTATAAGAAACAATATGATTTCCAATGCCTCTGAGTATCAGAAAAGGGAACCTTATATTTTATGACATTATGCAAAAAACATGATCCTATGGAAATTACCCAGCTCTTTCAATATCTGATTTCTGCAATGATAAAACACTCCTCAAATTTCTAACAATACAAATGTTTCTCTTCCTTGTTTTGATTCACCCACTCTTGACACTTGATTAGAGTCTGCAGATAAAGAGTATTAGATTCAGCACTGGCAGCTAGCAAACAGTTCTTCATTTTAACTAAATAAATAAATGCTACATAGTTGTATATCTTTATTCTTTCCTGGGCCACCAGTTGAAATGAATTCTTCTCCCTATTAAAGATCGAGTATAGCATCTCAACACTGGCGAGATAGAAAGATCCTGATCACACTGGAGAAGGTCCAGTCTGACACCTGTGGCTCTCTATGTCACCGGAAACTGACCCAGTACCTTCCACAAAGCTAGAGTTGTTGTCCAAACAACAACAGATTGTGAAGACAATAGTGACAGCTGTCATATGCTATGTCAGGCTGTGTTATTATTCAGTAATTATTCATTCCTCTTTCTCCCTTTCTCTGTAAGAGAAGTATTCCTCTCTGCCCCACATTGATATTCAACTTGATCCCAAGGTGGTCTTTGGTCAATGGAATGCAGACCAGTCTTGAGTTAAGACTTCCAGAGCCACATTGCAAGCTTCCATCAGCTCTGGCACTCCTGACCTGCCTTCGAGAGCACTACAGCCCAGACAGTGAGCACTCCCTTCAACCTGGGTACTGGAGTAGGAAAGACATGCAGAACAGATCATAACTCACACTACAGCCTGCAACAACCTCAACTATTTTGCCAGACTCAAGAGCAAGAAAAAAAAAATATATATGCTTTTACAAGCCACTGAAATTTTGTGATTGTTTGTTACACAGCAATAATATGGAAAACCCTGACTAATACATACACTTAGCAAGGTTGTGGCGGCATGCTGGCATAGAAAAGAGGGGCACTATCACGGGATTTGGAGTCCACTTCACTAGACTGTCCATTCCAGCTCAGACACCCCTCAAATGCTTGACCCTCACTGAACTCCAGCTTGCTGGATTAATGTGACAATTAGAAAGTACCTGCAAAGCACCCAGCGGAGTGCCTAGCACAAAACAGGTACATGATAAATGGATCAATAATATAATTAGTAATAATGAATGGTAAAATATCTTCCAAATTATCCATGATTAATGTTCTGAACTGGAAACTGTTTATTTGGATTAAATATTTCTTTAATACCAGCTAAATAAAACAGTGAAGTCATTGCAGCTTACTAAAGAATCTAACAGAAAATTACAGTTTAAAATGTACAATGTGCTCTATCTAAACCTTCTAAAACTTCTGAGTAGCCAAGACTACGAATGTCAAAGAATAAGAATGTGATCTTTGTGAAGGAAAAAAAAATGATTAAATTGCATGTTCCATCTTCCAGACTGGTCATTGGTCATTTAAATTGTGATTGACTCCATTGCAGTTGAAGGCCCCTCAGCTAATCCATTTACTGTGAATGTTATTAAACATTTATTAAGTACCTATACATGGTAAAGAACTTCAAAGGTATGGTTTTGTTCACTGAGTTCCAAAATAGTTAAGAACCTAACACTGCTAAAGTATAAGTGATAGTTGCCCAGTCATGTCCAACACTTTGCAAGCCTGTGGATGGTAGCCCACCAGACTCCTCTGTCCATGGAATTCTCCAGACAAGAATACTGGAGTGGGATGTCATTCTCTCTCCAGGGGATCTTCCCAACCCAGGGACTGAACCTGGGTCTCCTGGATTGTAGGCAGAGTCTCTACAATTTGAGTCACCAGGGAAGCCCCTAAAACTACTAAGTGGATCAACTAATCCCAGCATAAGCTGATTCACAAAACAGGAGCACTGCAGTTACTAAAGCAAATAAACAGATTTTTGATTTATCAGGAAAGCATTCAGAAAACTATCACTACTAATGAGTAATAGAAGATACAATGGGGTTGGAAAGCTTGCTTAAAAAAGAAATTCATCCAAAATATGAGTTCAATTCCCTGCCTTTCCAAAGAATAAAGAAAAGGAATTTATAGGAAAGAAAGAATCTGTAAACATACTCTAAGGAGCCCAGGTAAATTTAGGGTAGTGTTTCTGAACCACATGCAGAAGAACAGCTCGAAGAGCTCACGTGGAGATTCTTAGGCTCCCAACCCAGAGCAACGGAATCAGAATCCTTGGGAATCAGGTCTGGGGATCTGCATTGCGAACAAACTTTCCAGCTGATTTATGTGTGTGCGTAGGTTTGAGACCCATGAAACAATGCAAGCCATGACACAACCTTTGGCAGGAGTCTTCAAGGTTCTTAAAAGACAAAAATCCAAACAAGTTTAAGCCGTTTTATGCCTGGGGGTCGAATGAAGAGCAGAGACCAGACTTCAGACCCCGGAGCAGCTGTAGGGCTAAACAGTCATTCAGTCATTCTGCCAGCAGCTCAAACCATGATTTTCAGCACTTGGAGGCAGAGCCGATGGATCATTCAATGGGAGCAAAAGCCAAACAGTACAAAGGGATGGCGTCTCTTGTTGCTCATGCATTTGCCAAACTTCTCCCCAACCCTAGCATCCCCTGGCACAAGTCGAGGCAATCATTCCTCGTTAGCTTCATAGGCTGGGATGTTAAAATCTATAAGAAGTGAGATGGAAGAAAGATGGCTAAGAATATTACCATATGGGAATTCTAATCTTCATTAAAAAATTTCAACATCAAGTCCAAGCCTCTTTTCTGATAACCAGAGAAAAACATAGTTTTACTTCCTTAAACAGGGAAACCATATGAAATATAATAGAGAAAAAGAAAAAGTCACTACAGTTTTAAAACTGAGAAATTCTCTAGGAAGTTAAATCAGAAACATGGGTAATGAATACAAAGAACGGAGTACTGAGTTAAGACTGAGAGGGAATGGTTCTAGATATACCCTCAAACAGGTACGTGACTTTACATAATGCACTCAGCTACTCTTTACCCCAGAGGAGTTAATGTCCTAAGAAAAGAGATTAAGTCACAAAGCAACGTCAAAATGAAAGCAACATTATTATCACTTATGGCAAAATTTATTTTATGCAATCCAGAATATAAGAGAACAAATGTGAAACAGTGAGCTGATTTTTCAACAGAGGCAAAAGATACCAAGCTCCTGAAGTCAAAAACACTAATTCAAAAAGGCACATGCACCCCAATGCTCACAGCCGCACTATTTACAACAGCCAAAGCAGGAAGGCCAGCTGAACGCCTGCAGATGGGTGAGCAGGTGAGCAGGAGGCGAGATGAGTGGATAAAGAAAGGTGAGTGGAGTGCTACTCAGTCATGAAAAGCCTGCACGATGCCACCTGCAGCAACCTGGATGGACCTAGAGATTATCATACTAAGTGAACTAAGACAAAGACAGATGTCAGATGATATCACTTACACGTGGAATCTAAACAAACAATACAAATCAACCCCTGTATAAAACAGAACCAGACTCACAGACATAGAAAACAAAGTTATGGTTACCAAAGGGGAAGGCGGGGAAGGGATAAACTGGGAGTTTAGGGTTAACAGATGCACGCTACTCTACATGTGCTGTGCTGTGCTGAGTCACCCTGCTGCGTCTGAGTCTTCACAAGCCCATGGACTGTATACAAAATGATAAACAAGGACCTACTGTATACACAGGGACTATACGTGATATCTTGTAATAACCTATAACGGAAAAGAGTGTGGATAGGAATAGAATATGTATATGTATATACATACATATCGGAGAAGGCAATGGCACCCCACTCCAGTGCTCTTGCCTGGAAAATCCCATGGGAGGAGGAGTCTGGTAGGCTGCAGTCCATGGGGTCACGAAGAGTCGGAGACAACTGAGCGACTTCACTTTCACGCATTGGAGAAGGAAATGGCAACCCACTCCAGAGTTCTTGCCTGGAGAATCCCAGGGACCGTGGAGCCTGGTGGGCTGCCGTCTATGGGGTCACACACAGTTGGACAAGACTGAAGTGACTTAGCAGCAGCAGCAGCATAAATATATATAATTGCAAATCAACTATACTTCAATAAAAATAACTTATATAAAGAATTATAAAACCAGCTATAGCATCAAATAACTATACACACATCTTCTGCATTAATACCCCAGATGAAAACAAAATAGCACAGTACAAACTGGGAAAATCTAGGCCACTCTCACCAAACTGCTCCTGCTCTTGCCTGCATCAAGCTACACCAAGGTGAAACTTCCTAATAAAACAACCCACTGTGGCTTGATGTAGCCTTCTAGGCTGCAGTGGTTACTGATTCCGCCTGACACCTCACTGTCGACCTAACTACCTATATCCACCTGAGTGCCAAAGGCAAGCTTCTCACACTGGAGAAGCACACCGACAGTGGGATTGCAAGGAAAAGGATGGTCAGTAAGGGCTGCTGCCAGCCATCTCGGAGCTCAGGACTAAATCTAAGGATTTTGACACACACTTAACACTTTATTATCTTACAGAGTTTAGACCAACACCAAATTCAAGTGTCTCTAGAAACAAGCAAGGAAGCCCATGCTTGTCTTTAGACTGGAGATTGCAGTGTATACCACTAGGCTCCAAGTTATGTATCTTCTCTGAACATTGGTTCATGAATTGAGTATTAAGATTAATGGGACTATTGGAAGAATTAAATAAGACTCGACTATAAAACCCTTCATACAGTGTGCTGCCCATTGCAAGTACTCAATGAAGCCATTATTGTTCATAGTAAACGAGTAGCCCAGAATAGGCACTCAGTAAAGACTGATACTTATCCTTTCTCATTTTGTATTTCAAAGGTAAAAATACATTCTAACTGAATGACAAGTTACATATAAAAGATAGAATATATGATTAAATCAGAACCCAGTTTTGTTGACATTTACCTTTTCCCTCCTCGTGGCTATGGGATCAGTTTTACGGTTTACACTGGCCATAATCAGAAACCACGTATTAAAATTTTACAATTTAAAGTTTAAATCTGTGATGGTACAAGGAGTTTTACTACTTCTATCCAATATTGAAACAGCTTCTCAAACTCTTTCTCTGGTATAACTACTGCACACTAGGATCCTTAGGACAACCCCCTCCCACTACCTGTTTTCATGACCGTCATCAGCATCATCACCGTCTTCCTTACTGGGAACAAACACCCTGTGAGCACTATAGAAAATACTTTACTGGATCCAAATGTATCCCCCAAACACAAAGCGCCAACAGTACAGTTCACACAAGAATAGAGAAGGCATAGCCCCTGTCTTGAGATGTCAACAATCTAGACAAGACAGAAAAAGATACTTTGGGGACTTCCCCAGTGGTCCAGCAGCTAAGACTCCATCCTCCCAATGTTGGAGGCCCAGCTTGGTCAGGGAACTGGATCCCACATGCCGCAGCTAAGTTCACATGATGCAACTAAAGATCCCATGTGCCGCAACTGAGGCCCAGCGCAGCCATGTAAATAAATAAAAAGAAATATTAAAAAAGAAAAAGTTACTGTGCTAATCAAGGCACGCACAGACACACACACATGGCCAAGCACCTGTATATTTAAAGGCAAATAATGACAATAAGAATAAAAATAAAATACATATCTATAGGTGTGATGATGTGTAAATCAGTAGGTAGGAGACAACAAAAATATTAGGACAACCTTGTCCTGCATCTTAAAATGTTTCTATAAAAGGTAAATTCTTACAGGTAAAATCTTAAAACCATTTTTTTTAAATAAATAAAATTGACAGCATGCCTCCTCTAGTCTATCATGAAAATATTTGTAAGATGCCTCCATGTATCAATGGGGCCAATATAGTACAAACGCCTGTCAGTCAAGGGCCAGATGTGCCTATGAAACACCAGAGACCAAGCAACTAATGCCAGATCGCTTCAGCAAAGCCTGTCTGTAGACGGAAATAATGGCATATAAGATCCATTTGAAAATCCGTTTCACACTTCTAATTTAAAGCCAATTCAAATGCAATTTACTTTATCAAGACCCTTAATTTAGTGAAGGTCATGAGTACACTGAACAGAGGTGAGAATTATTTATGCTTATCAAAAGATAACCAATTAATAGCATTGCTGAACAAGAAAGAAACCAGGGACTCCTACTGAAAACCATCAGCTATCACTGTATAAAGAGGCTTTCTTACAAATCAGTGCATTCTAAGGAAACGCTCTGACTTGATCACCTCTGCACCAATGCAACCTCATTTGTCATTCCGTTTGAGTTCAAGAATAGCCCTTCACTTCCCCAGTGTTGACAACTGATGAGACGTGAAACAACACTTCTGGCACAAAACATGAAACTTACCACTCTCGTCATCAATATTGAACCTTCCAAGACCACTGCCATCCCTGATGGAGTACTGGATCTCCCCATCCCTCCCCGAGTCCTCATCGTGGGCAGTCACCTGCAGCACGCTGGTTCCAATCCGTGAGTTTTCTTTTACAGAGCCAACAACAGCAAAGTCCGGGAAATAGGGAGTATGGAGGTTCTCGTTGACATCCACCACTTCCACCTCCACAAAGGACACGGATGACAGAGAGACAGGCCGCCCTTTGTCCTTGGCCCGAACTGTGAGGTTATAGAACTGCTGCTTCTCATAGTCGAGCTCCCTGCTCAGGCGGATGGCGCCACTTGCTTTATCTATTTCAAATCTCCCGTTGTAATCATTGACCAAAGAATAGCGCACTTGACCCCCCAGCCCCAGATCTGGGTCATGGGTCTCCAGCCAAGCAATGACGGTGCCAACGGGCAGGTCTTCAAGGACCTTCACACTGTAGCTACTGGGAATGAAAGCCGGGGAGCAGTCATTGACGTCATCCAAGAAAACCTTCAAGGTGACAACCGAAAAGAGCTGCTGGCCACTTTCTGCCTTGTCTCTGGCTTCTATTTTTAAAGAATAGTTCGCTTTGGATTCCCGGTCCAACTGGTCCGCTATATACACGATTCCAGTGGAGCTATTGATGGCAAATTGCTGTGTATCTGTCAAGACTGAGTAAGTCACTTCACCATTAGAACCCAAGTCTTTGTCTCTAGCTTCCACTTGAATAATCTCAGTGCCAATACTTGAACTCTCAAGAATGTTAACTGAGTAACTGTCTTGAAGAAAAATAGGGCTATTGTCATTGGCATCTTCCACATTGATGGTAAGCAACCTCCATGAGGACTTTTGTGGATTCCCTAAGTCATAGATGGTGATGTTAAGGAGATAGAGGTCTCTGTGCTCTCGATCCATGGGCATGAGGACTTGAAGTTGCCCGGTCTCCATATCAATATTAAAACAGCTATCCATATTCCCATCGGATATTGTAAATAGCACCTTCCCATTGAAGCCAGAGTCGGAATCATAGGCTTTAATCTTCAGAATATTAGCACCAACTGGCAGATTCTCCTTCACAGCCACATCAGAAGGAAATGACTTGTCAAAATGTGGTCCCTGCCGGTTAACTGAATAAAAGTCAAGAAATCCATCTTCTAGATTCAGTTTCCCATTTGCTTTGGCCTTAATGAGGAGCTTCTCTGCCAGCTTCTGAGCCACGCGAGTTTCTCGGCAACTGAAGCTCTTTGAAGACACCTTTCCATGTAAGACTGAAATGTTAACAGACATGGGGTCCGCAAGATTCTCTCCATCAGTGGCTGTAATCCTGAGAGCAAAATTTCCATTTTTAATGCCAGCATTCATCAGTGACTTTTTAAGCTGCAAAACACCAGAGTCTGGGTTTAAATAAAAGAAACCAAGTTCGTTTCCAGAGATGATTTTGTACTTTACAAGCTCTAGCTCGTCAATATCGATCGCTGAGACAGCTGTGATATGACCCCCAACTGGAAAGTCATAGGAGATCACTCCCTGGCAAGCCACTTTTTCAAACAGGGGGCTGTTGTCGTTGACGTTTCCAACTCGAATAGTCACGTTGACCTCGCTCTCGTGGCGGTATGGCGAGCCCCAGTCAGAGGCTCTGACGACGAACCTGTACGTTTCTGGAGAGGACTCAAAGTCCAGCTCCTCTGTGGTGCTGATGACGCCTGTAAACTGGTTAATGGCAAACGGCAACACGTTCAAGCTGGCAATACTGTAGGTGATGTACCCGTTTTCTCCTTTATCCTTATCAGATGCTGAAACTGTCAGAACGCTTGTTCCCACGGGAACACTCTCATTCACAAACGCCTCATACAGTGGCTGCTGAAATTCTGGGGTGTGGTCATTGGCGTCTTCTATGCTGATGGTGACTTGTGTTTTTACATCTCCTTCTTTATTTGCCACCCCCAATTTATAAACCTCCTTCTTAATGGTATTCAGTGGCTGTGCGGTGACGATCAGACCTGACTGGGGATTGATTTTGAAGTACTGAGCATCCTCACCAGGGGATAATCTGTACTCCACATCTAGTGGTTCGGGACTTAATTTTACTATAGCAACCATGACACCAGGAGGGGAAAATTCACTAATGCTCACTGCGTATGCTTCTTTCTCAAATCTAACTGGGACAGTGTCTCTTTTGGGGTTGGCGATGTGGACTATCTTGACTGCTGAAAACTTCTGAGGTGATCCCTTGTCTTTGGCTTGAAGAGTGAGGTTGTAACCATAGGGAAAGCTCTCCCAGTCAACTGGCTTCTTCTCCTTAATCCTGTACTCATTCACCCACTTTCCTTCCTTGGCCAGGAAGAACTGGTCTAAAGGGTCCCCAGCCACGATGGAAACAGACTCAATCTCTCCATTGGCCCCTTCATCGAGGTCATCGGCCGTCACCACCGCGTATACAGGCTCTGTGTCCAACGAGAAAGGAACGTGAGCGACCACGTGGAGAGCAGGGGCATGCTCGTTTACACGTTCAACGTGAACATAAAGCTTGGCAGTGCTGCTCACTCCATTATTCCCATACAGCTTCATCCCCCGGTCCACGGCCAAGATCTCCAGATCGTATCTGCTCTTTTCATCATAATTTAATCGTCCACTTAAAGAGATGACCCCGCTCGTGGGGTGGACTGAAAAGAGCTCAACTTTGTTCTTGAAGTAGTAGTAGAATTCGCCATTGGAACCGATGTCTGCGTCTGTCGCCGTCACCTGGGCGACGCTAGTCCTTAGTGGTGTGTTTTCTGCGATTGTAACTGAGTAGGTTGTGGGTGAAAATAAGGGCCTCAGGTCATTCATATCTAAAACCTGTACGCTCACTTTGGTCCATGCTTCCAAATCCTCACCTCGGACAGAGCCTTTGACTATCAATAAATAATTGTCCTGAATTTCCCTGTTCAATATGGCGGAATTGCCACCTTTAGTTCTTATTCTGAGAAAACAGAAATCTGCAATGATGACTTCCTCAGCTTTGAAAAAGCCTTCCTCGTCTCCAGACACTATTCTGTATTTGATGTCCCAGGACAGATCGATCAAGGTGATGCCCATACGACTCTGGCTGTTGATGTAAGTCCTTGCTGCCGAGTTCTCATACACGGTAGTATTATAAATGGAATGTGTGAAGTGGAAACCCAGGGGTCCGGTCCCGGGCAGCCCCTGAGAGAGTGTAGCCAAAAGCTTGAGAAGCAGGAGGATGAGGCAAGAAGGAGGCCGTGTGCCCACAGAGTATCCCATAGTTATATCCATCACATCATACTTCCATCCTGGAAGGGAAACACAGAGAGAGAGAAGAGATAAATTAACCTAGAGGAACATGAGAGAAGGAATAGAAGTAACTATTATGAAACAGTGCATTTTGAAAACTTTATTATAAAATCTTTTTACTAAAACATCAATATAAGAAAAAAAAAGTGGAACTACTAGTAGTAGATCCGCACTACTAGATGACAAGGAATTCCAGATCGCTAGGATTTAAACTTATCATGCCCAGCTTTTCTGAGTGACACTTTCACAGTGCTGATAGGATTGACTGCTCACTGGTGTAAGCGTTCTTGTATTCTGAAGGTCAGTTTAGAAATACACACTTCAAGGCTTAAGAAGTTCATTTACCTCTGACATGATATTAAATTCTAGGCAATTATCCTAGGGAAATAATTAGACAAGTGTACATTTACAGGACAGTTTAAAATACAAAAATTGAAAAGACATTAATTGCTTATCAATTGAGAAGCAAATACTTTGTGGCACATTTTAGAAAACACAATACTATGCAGCCATTAAAAATAATGACTAAAAAGGTATGTATTTTCAGATGCAATAAGAATATAATACTACATGGAAAAAAGAGCATAAAACAGTATATTTGATATGATTCTATTATGACTTAAACATTTATACATAAACTGCATTTTTACCTTTAAAATGAATTAACTATGTAGTCAGTTTGGGGAGCACCTAGCATCTTCTAATATTTCTTCAATCAACACTGTTCATCAATGATTGTGTAATTGCTTTTTATAATTAGGATCTTTAAAGAAATGTTTTCCAAGTATTACCATCTTCTGTTGTGTTGAGTTTTAAACTGACCAAGAGCTAGGCATAATCCAATACGATGAAGATAAACAAAATATCATGTAAGAAACCAAGCAGGGAGGACCACCCCTAAGGAGTTACCTGATCTAAGCGATATTCACGAGTGGACTGTGCCTCTCAGAACAAGAGAGGTAAGGGAGATTTTGTGCAAGGAAAATTTAAAGAATGACAAGAGATTTATTTTCTTACAAGTAACTGAAGGAATTACTTCCAATTATTTTTATCAGCTACTATTACATTTCCACAGTCACCACAGCTCTATGACTGTGTAAAAGAAAAGATTAAAAACATTTTCCTATTTTAACTGTAAAATCTGTCAAGTGCTTTAAAAACAGAGAAGGGGAATGCTATTTAACAGGAAAGAACTGTCTATTTATATTCTTTGGCTCAGATTTTTAGAACAACCAAATGTATGAGTTCTTCCACCAAGACATACTCACCAGACCCTCACATTTCCTTTCTCTGTCTCTTCTATGGAAAACAGAATGGAAGAGAAGAGGAGAAAGGAAATGAACCCTTCTACAGGCATTCCGTGACTTAGCTGCTTTGTTACATTTAATCCTCACAACAACCTCAGGCACCAAACTACATGTTAGAAAACTGAACGCTAGAAGACTGTTAACCCATTTGGCTGGAACACTGGCCCATCCAGTTTCTCCCAGCAGCAGAGCATCATCTCAATCCCTGGTCTTTCCTGCTCCAAAATTCATGCTTTTTCCCATCACACCATCATTCTTCCTAAATTCTCTATCAACATAAGCAAAAATGAAATTATTAAGGCTTTCCAGAAGCACATATGACTTAAATTCTATGGAACTAGTCAGTATTTATCACTGATGGGAAAACATAAAACCCACTCACCTTCTCTATTTGGTTACCTCCAGTCTGGTTTTAAATTAGTTACAGTCACTGGTTGTAAACTGAAAAAATCCCCTGGGGAAGTTTAGCATCTTCAAATATTACCAAGTATTTCTGTAGCTTATAAAAACATCTATGGTTGGCAAGGCACATATTATTAGACTTTTTTGTAGATAAGAACATCAAAGCTCACTTTCCTAATAGCAGAATCTGAATTAGAACTCAGACTCTCTCCACCCTCCACAATGCTTTCTCATTTCTTCCCCAATTCTGCCTTTCAGGAAACTCTCTAAGTGAAATTCTGGGCCTGCATTTGCTTAGTTCTATCTGAGAAGGAAATTCACCTTGCTGCTATCATCAGGTGCAGCACCTAGGAGATGCTAAATATGTGAGCAAAAAGAGTACAGTTTGATACAGGAATTTCATAAGCAAAATAAAGACTAAAAATAAAACACAGAAAGATGTAATGACATTTTATATAAGAAGTTAATTTCACAGGCAGTTCCTCTGGCAGTCTGTCCTTGGGAAATGCTCCATGTGCCAAGTTATGCGTGAAGCAGCAGCTTGGAGGCAGAAAGTTCAAATATCCCTCCCAGGAGAGTGAACCCCAGGGGACCAGTGCATCTGGGGGTACCTCTCTGTTGAGCATGCTCAGCTGAAAGATGGGATCCTTAGGAATTACAGATAGAAACCAGGAGAAGCTTTAGTAAGAACCTACATGACTTAAGAGACTCTTTCAGTTCACCATCTGAGAATGCTCCAAAATGGAAGAGGCATTTTTCCGTTCACTATGAACACAGTGGAAGGAGACAGGGGTTTATAAGAGAATAATCGAAGGCATGCACGCTCTCTTAAGGTAGAAAAGAGGTTACTCCCATCTCCAGGGAAATGCAAATTCTGTTTCTGCCTCGTTACCTACTCACCAGTCTTCCCCGGCGGCTCAGACAGTAAAGAATCAGCCTACACTGCAAGAGACCCGACTTCGATCCCTGGTCGGGAAGATCCCTGGAAACAGGAACGGCAACCCACTCCAGTATTCTTGCCTCGAGAATTCCATGGACAGAGGACCCTGGTGTGCTACAGTCCATGGGGTCTCCAAGAGTTAGACATGACTGAGCGATTAACACTTTCATCTTTTCAACAGAGTCTATGTCCAGGGCAATTCCTGTGGTTTTACCAATGCATCACACAAGGAATCTGGACTTTCTGGTCACCAGAAAAGAAAACCACTCCAATGGTGAATTCAGTTCCACTAAAGTTTTCTTAGTCTGTCCCCGAATTTCCACCCTAAGCCCAGCTTGAGGGAAATCTGTCAGGATGAGCCAAAACTGGACACCATCCTATTCCCAGCATCGATACCAGCATGTTCCAAGAACCATGCACCATGAAGAAGGTGTACAATACTGGTGTACTGAACACAATGCTTTTTGAAATATACTCTTTCTAAAGTTTTTATCAAATTTGTTACAATGTTGCTTTTGGTTTATGTTCTGGTTTTTTGGCTGTGAGGCATATAGGATCTTACTCTCCAACCAGGGATCAAACAACACCTCATGCATTGCAAGGCAAAGTCCTAACAACTGGATGGCCAGGGAAGCTAAACACAGTATTAAGGGAGGCAAGTAAACAGAGGCCCAGAGGCCTGTAGTGTGCTCAGCTCCCAAATCCTCCAAATAAGCACATGTTACTTCAGAAGGAGAATCAAGAAATTATACAAATTCAAAGGAGGCTGAAGGGTTTCCAAGGTGGCGTTAGTGGTAAAGAACCAGCCTGCCAATGCAGGAGACACAAGAGATGTGGGTTTGATCCCTGGGTCAGGAAGAATCCCTGGAGAAGGGAATGGCACCCCACTCCAGTATTCTTGCCTGGAGAACCCCATGGACGGAGGAGCCTAGTGGGCTGCAGTCCCTGGGGTTGCAGAGTCGGACATGACCGAGGGACTGAGCACACACACATACAAAGGAGGCTTAAAGACGATCCGTTTCACTCTCTGGAGTTTACAGGCGAGGAAACTGCTGCCCCAGAATAGGATGAGATCCCCCAATATGAGGTCTCAGATCTCCCAGGTTCTAGACAATACCAAATGGAAGAGTTTACCGACTGAATTAGTTTCCTTTGAGTTATATTACAATTTTCACTCTGTGGTTTACCATCATTTTGCAGTTATCTTTGTTTTCTAACATCCATTACTCCCCCTGGAGTTACTCCCTCCTCTAAGTAGTTAACTGTTTATAAATAAACATTTAAGTGCCCTGGGGGAGATTTACTTTTACAAAACCTTCTGGTGAATCCATCAAAACAAAAAATGCTGTCATAACATAATATGAAAAAACATCATTCATTTTAACTATTCGAAAATGATATTTTTGCATACTGAGTTTATTTTTTTTTTAGCAAGATACACTGCTGGAATATTTTTCTTATAAAGCAGAATTAATGATCTTAAATGCAAATGAAAAGACTTTCAAACCACACTGAAATCGAATTGTATTCTTGTGTTCTAAAATCTGGATTTAAGTTTAAAACCCTGAGCAGGACTGAGTTGTCAACTTCAGTTGTTAAAATGAAAATATCTCATGAGGTTTTAGTATTTTTACTTTTGTAAAAAAAAAAAAAAAAAAGCCCACTATGGCACAAATTAATTCAAAACCTTGCAGTTTTCTCCATCAATTTAGAAAATACAGGGAGTGCCAGAAGCAAGAAATTCTTTAAAATTCTGTAAAGTAAGTATTAAAATAAGACTTTGGCTTCCTTTTTTTAGTATGCAAAGATGGCTGTTAAGATGTTTTCTTAAAAAAAAAAAAAAAGAGTCCTGCTTTTCCACATTGGAGATAAGCTATTTGTGAAACCTGAGTATGACAGCGATGGCGTTTGAGAAGCTCTGCACATTGATTTATTTTACTGCTTCTGGATTATTTTAAAGAAAGCACTTAGTTCCCAACCTCGGAGCCTATTTTCTACGACTTAGTAACATAATCAATAACTTTTGATATAATCTCTGAAGAGATCATCGAGTCATCAATCTTGGAGACACTTCCTTTCCAGAGGCAGCACTGCGTGCCTCACCGCCCGGCCCTGTCCACTCGGATGGAGGCTCTCAGGCTGGGCTGAAGAAGGGCAGGGGGTTTCCTTTCCAGGGATGAAAAAATATCACAGATCCCAGGGCAGAGAACAGCTCTGACAAAAGCCACCTCTCTGTGAGCCTTGGCTCAGAGAAAGGCTCAGCTTGCCTGGGGAGCCTGGGGAAGGTCCATGTTGCCACCATTAAACCGGCCTCCTGAAACAGCTGGGACTTGGGAAGAATAGAACAGCGCCTTAGAAAAGCGTTCTGTTTCTACTCCATCTCTTCCCATCTTACAGATTTCTGAAAGGGGCTTATAAGCCAGACAGAGATGGTGCTTGGGGAATGAGCTCTGAGAGCCTGTGAGACAAAGTCAGTACCCGAAGGGCTTCCCCTTCACAGGCACACTCCAAGACGTCTCATGGGAGACGTGCAAACGAAGCTCAGGTGAGGCCTGTGACCGAGTCCGGAGCTGATGCCAATGCCGTGTGCACTGCGGTCCGGAACACACGCCCTGGTGCCTGGCCGCCTGGGTCTGAATCCCAGCACTGCTCTTGAGTAGCTGTGTGACCTCAGCAAGGTACTTAACCTGGCAGTGCCTCATTGTCCTCAACTATACAGTGAGAACGACAGTGCCTACTGAATTGGATTTGCGTTAACAAATATGAAGCACTTAAAACAGTGGCACATGGTAAGGTACAACTGCCATCCATTAATATCATTAGCTAAGGCAGTTTTTAGAGAGGACACAAATCTGTGAGTCACAAATGCAGGATAAGGGAGCAAATTCACAACCTACGCTGACATTTCCTTTTTCAACAAGAGAATCCACATCAAAGGTAAAGGAAAGGATGACTTTTTTACTAACAGCAAAGGGCCACTCCATGAGACCCAAAGGTGGCTTTGCCACTTACTGGATGGGTGACTTTGGGGTAACACTTAAAGCTTTTCAAATAGGGCTTATCTTTAAAATAGGGCTTATACCAGTTCCGTCTCTCATGAAACAGGCTTACAACTGTGTTGGGCACACAGTAAATGTTCCACAAATATGAAGTGGCATTACAGTGAGTCCCCTACACAAGAACGAGCTCCATTCTGAAGCACCTTCATAAGTCCAATTTGTTCATTAGTCCAAGTTAGCTTAGCTACCCAAGTGACACAATCAGCTACACAGTACTGTAATAGAATAGGTTTATTAATACTTTTCACACAAATAATACACACATAAAAAACAAATGAAAAAAATAAAGACAACATATTTCATATTCTAATACAGTACCTTGAAAAGTACAGAGGTACAGTACAACAGCCGGCATACGGGGCTGGCACACAGGTTCACATCTTTGAAAATTTGTAACTCAAAGGTTTGTATGTAGGGGACTCCTGCATAATTATTAAAAGTGTTCATAAGAAGGGATACGAAGCAGAAAGTAACTGAAAGTTGGGATAAGGATAAAGGGTCAAGAAGACGACCATCCATGGAGTGTATGCATGCTGAGTCACTTCAGTCATGTCTGACTTTTTGTGACCCTGTGGACTGTAGCCCACCAGGTTCCTCTGTCCATGGGATTCTCCAGGCAAGAACATTGGAGTGGGTTGCCATGCCGTCCTCCAGGGAATCTTCCCAACCCAGGGATTGAACCCGCGTCTCCTTTGGCTCCTGCATTGAAGGCGGGGAGCAGTCCATCCTTAATAGGAAAGCCACTCTTCCACAGACCCAGGCCCCTGCCATGGGTGGGGGTCAGAGCCAGCGAGAGGTCCCATGCATGGTGACGGGCTAAGGACTCTTGACACAGTTCTCTAACTTATTCCCAAGTCCTGAGTGTACACTTTCAAACTTAGGAAACCAGAGCTGCATTAGGGAGCTACTCCTCAGGCTTGGCATTTAAGTCCTGGGGAGTTCTAGCAGGATTTCTCCTTACAACGGTGAGCCCCAGCACAGTCAGATACTTCTAAACCCTATCTTTTAGAGCAGCTTCTTCCAATATGGCTTAAATTATCATCCTCATGACAGTACTTGATGTTCTGGGTCCCTGCTCCTGAAATCAGTTTCAGACTATCTGTACAACACACTTGGGAATAAAGTTTTACTCTCTGGCTGATGCTAATGGCTGCCTGCAAAGTAGAAAAAATGTTTATTGTGTAGCTTTTCTTAATACAAATCATTGTAGCTAGAGAGTCTACAGGATAATATAATATTTGTGTTTGGGTCACAAATAATCCATGTCATGCCATTACTCAGAAGATATTATGATATAGTAAACCAGAGGCACGTAAACCCATTGAGGATCATAAAATTGTCTCATGTAACACCCCAGCTTTAGAGTTGAGGAAACACACCAAGAAAGGTTAGGTGATTTGGACAAGGTCACACAGATTGCCAGTTAAAAAAAAAAAAAGCTAAAAACCAGGCTTCAGATTTCTAATGTGAATTTGTCTCGTTGCTATTGCTTCCTTTATAATATAGGCCTCCGCTGGTTTGACTCTTTAAGTTTTACTCATCTTCCTTGATTTAGCTAAGCTGTACATACTCTATGAAGCAATCCCAGAGATACCCCTCGACTCAATGCACAGTGAGCTCCACATCTAAGGTTGCAATTCTTAAACTTGAGCAAATATCTGAAACATAGCAGGACTTGCTAAAGCTCACATTGCTGGGCTCCCCTCCAGAGTTTCTGGATCAGCTGGTCTCCAGAGGGGGCTAAGAATCTCATTTCTACCAAGTTACCAGGAGAAGCTGGTCTCGGTGCGATCAGTACTCTGAGGATCACTTCTCCAAACTTTGTATTTTATTGATATGCACCTGCCCTGATAGCACTGCCTCCTTTAAGTTTCTTATCTGGGTTTGTAAATTACATACTGCACTGCAATCTCCCTTGTTTCTTCTTCTTAAAGTATTTAACAAGTGCCTTGAAAAGGTAAAATTTCAATCAAATTGTGGAGTGACTTGTGTCTAGCCAGTGTACACTGCAACTCCACAACGTGCTCCAGGGAGGGAATGAAAATGAGCCTTAGACAAACCAGGAATTATAATCATCGAAACTAGAGACTCTGGTGAAATAGCTCGTTCATCATTTCCCAAACTGTATCCCATATCACTCTACAGACATATGAATGTGTGTGCAACTAAAAAATGTTTTAGGAGACACTGGTTAAACAAAGGTAAACAGATTTCTTCATTTGGAACTTTTTGGAGTCTTTAAGTTGCTCAGTCGTGTCCGACTCTTTGCAATCCCGTGGACTGTAGCCCACAAGGCTCCTCCATCCGTGGGATTCTCCAGGTAAGAATACTGGAGTGGGTTGCCATTTCCTTCTCCGGAGGATCTTCCCGACCCAGGGATCGAATCCGAGTCTCCCACATTGCAGGCAGATGCTTTAACCTCTGAGCCACCAGGGAAACTTTTTAGTAGGCTCCAAAATAAACTTCTCCCATCTCCTTTCCTTAGTCATCTCTAACAATTTCATCCTGCAACAGTTTTTCCTGCTTTGCAATCTCCGTAGGAAAGCACAATCTATATTTATCATTTCCACTATAGAAATAAAGTTCCCTGATATTCGGTCAGGAATCAGTAAATGCTTGTTGTGTGCACAGGCATACTATGCAAATTGTGATTCCAAGGGCTATTATATACACAATTTCTAAAATCTTTTTGATCATGAATTTCCTCCCCATTCCTCTCCCCACACTGCCACTGGCAAGAGAAGAAGGAATATTTTGTGACTACAGTTGGGGAAACACTGATCAAGTCCAAGTTAGATACTGTGGCTTAGACAGGTCAAACAGCTGCCCGGAAACCTTTGAAGGCGGGAGGTAATCCCAGGATTCTTGAGACTGGTTCATTATTCTTGCTACATCATATCACAAGGTATGCATTCTCATTTCAACTAAGAAGGGACTTATCCCTGAAGAAACTGCTTCAATGCTTATCATACAAACACATCCCCACACTTCAAATGAAGGAAAAGCTGAAAGTGCCACAGTGTACTGTACATTTTCTTTTCTCATTGAAAAAAAGGCAAATTAAGGATTTTCACAGTCCTGATACAAGGACTCTATATTAATCGTTTCATAGTTTTTATTATGTTTTTACTTATTCAACAGTCATAAAGCCTTTTGCCAAGTCAAAAATACTCTGAGATGCAAAACCTTAAAACCAAGTTCATATTTCACACCTCACTGGAAAATTCTGCTTGTCTACTTGAGCCCCAAGCCTAAGTTGGGATTTATAAGCAAAAGAGTATCTCATCGACAAGGATAAGATATCTGTCATTCTGAACAAGGACTAAGTAAGTCCCAAACCAAAGCCTCCAGCTGGTTCTGTCAACTAGCCAAGCAGACCGTTACCCAAACTCAATCTTTTTCCTTATAATAATACTGTAAATTCTCATTTTTTTCCAGTGGTGCAAATCTTTCTATTGTCTAAAAGTGGTCTCTCAGGAGAAAAGTCAGTCAGCATGAAGCAAGTGTAATTCAAGTTGGTTCTGAGAAAAATGGAAGATTCAGCCACACAGCGGCAGTATTATGAACACCCGCCTTTATTTTCTCCCCAGGTGCTAGAAATATTTCCATACAACAGTGGTTAATGTCAAGTATCATTTCATCAGTAAATGCTTCAAATTCAGGGGTAATTCAACCAGGGGCTATCAGAAGGAAAGATTAGCATGTTGTTCAAGCCTTTTAAAAATCACTTCTCCCTCTGGAGAAAGAAATTCATCATGGAGTAAGAGGGGGAAAAAAAAAAAAAAAAACATACGGAGAGGATGTAATTTGCTTCTACGCTTGGCTGTCTGAGAAAATGTTCCAGAAAAATGCATGATTTCAATTTTCTCTGGTGAGCTTCACTGACAGAAACCAAAGAGTAAATACATTAGTATTCGCTTACTCCCAAGATATTTTTTTAATGAAGAAAAAAAGGCAAGGGAAAAAAAAAGACAGAGAGAGACTGTCCAAGTAATAACATTTACTCTGGGATAACTGCCTAAAAGAAAAAAGAACCCGAATGGTTTAGTTGAAAGAATGCCTTTAAATAGTGTCCATTCCAATAGTTACCAGGTGAAATGCAGTTGAAGGGAAACGTGTTCTCTAAGGGTTAGGTGGTAGGTGATAAAGAATCCACCTGCAGTGCAGGGAGGCTGGTTTGAGCCCCAGGTCAGGAAGATCCCCTGGAGGAAGACATGGCAACTCACTCCAGTATTCTTGCCTGGAAAATCCCATGGACAAAGGAAGCCGGGTGGGCTACAGTCCATGGGGTCACAAAGAGTCGGACACGACTGAAAAGACTTAGCACAAGTTGCATTAGGCGTTATAAGCAATACAGAGCCCTTTGCTGACTACCTTTTTTTGTTTTTTCATTTATTTTTATTAGTTGGAGGCTAATTACTTTACAATATTGCAGTGGGTTTTGTCACACATTGACATGAATCAGCCATGGATTTACATGTATTCCCAATCCCGATCCCCCCACCCACCTCCCTCTCCACCCGATTCCTCTGGGTATTCCCAGTGTTCCAGGCTGACTACCTTTTGACACGACCCATACTTCCTGCAGCCTCCAGGACATGGAGAAGGGCAGGGAAGCCTGGCGGGCTGCAGTCCATGGGGTCCCAAGGAGTTGGACACGACTGAGTGACTCAACAACAACAAATACTTACTGCTGTGTTAAGTCCTTGTGGTCTGTACTATTTTTAAAAGTTAACATCCTTTCCGCCATCCCAACTGCTGTTCCCCTTGAAAAGTGGTCTTTAAGGAGAAGAGTATTCTGAATAGTAACATCAGGCATCAGGAAAAGAGAGTATGGGGAATCTTGATCTACCTGCCTTTTCCCTCAGTGATAAGTGATGGCAATGCTAGGAAGGGCATCCTTGGGAGAGCTGAGGCGGGCTGAGGGACCCAGGGCTCCAGGACCAGAGCAAGGTGAGGAGAGGCACCAGGCTCCCCTCTTCTCACAGCACCGAATCCCCAAAGGAAGATACAAAAAACGATGACATCTGAAATAGTGTTGGAAGTCTTCTGGGAGAATGCAATTCAATTCCATAGTTTTCCAAAATCACACACAGGGTCAGGTCTTACTCTGGACAGAGCAGGTCACAAGTTCCAGAAGACAGTTCTGGAAAGGCCTATGTGTCTGGGTAAATACCTGCCACCAACCCCCGACCCCCACCACCACCCAGCTGATGTAACGCAGCAGCCCTGAGCCATGTATACTATGCACAATACAGCACTGCTAAATGAAGGTAGCAAGAGAACAATTCTCTACAATGGACTGATACTATGTGTATCTCCTCATGAAGGCTGAGGAACAGGCAGATGAGGATGGAAAAAGAATACTTGGGCAAGAAATGAAAAAAACAATATATGGAGAAATTGGAAAGACTCTTAGAAAACAGAGTCTTAGGCAGCAATCTCAATAAACTCAAAAAGGAAAAGAAATGACAAAACAGGTTAATTCATGAAAGATGAACACATTACGGTGAAAGATTAAAAAAAAAATGTAAGAAAAGGCAAAGCAGATGATTTGGCAATAGGCAATGAAAAAAACTGTCCAGGATTTAAAACAGCTCACATGTAGGTCAAGAAATGCCACCTCGGAGTTTGCTGACAATCCAGAAATCTTGTCAGTCACGTCTCCTCACGTTGCCATCACTGACAACTGGGTCTCAGTAAACAAGGCACAATGCAAATTGGGTTCCTTCAGCTCTGCCACACTCCCCATTAAGGTTATTTAATATCAACTCACGGGTTTAGGCCAACGTTGCTTGGATTAGCACCCTTCGCTAATGAGACCAGGGTCACAAGTTCAGTCCCCACATGGGATTACCCAGAGTGCTCCTAAGAATAGGTCAACAAGGATTCCCGAGCATTGACTTCTCTTCATCTTGAGACGCCCAGGGATGCAGAATCATGTGTCTGTGGGGTCCTTATGTTCACCAAAGAAAACGTGTTTCCAGAGAGAGCTGAGGCATTTGCGAACATTTCTTTAGACCCATATTGAAGGAGCTGCCAAAGAACCTCTGAACACCTAGATAGTAATTTTCAGCACAACCAACCTTATCCTGATACGCTGGGCACAGGGCAGGGTGACTATCCCAAAGCAGCTGTACATGAACTAGGTGTGAACACTCAGTGCCTCAGAGCTGGTCTGAGGACAACTCTGGGCCTAGAACGAAGCCAAAAGGCCAAGGGCAGACCCTCCCTTTCGAGAACATCTCCTAAGCACAGAGACTGCGCTGCTCAACGGAGTCACCCTGAGAGACACTAAACTACTCCTTCCCCATCTCTGTAGATCCCGCTACACATCCTAATTTTGGGAGAATGAAGACCCCGCGTGGTAGCCTGGTTAATGAAGTAGTGGGACATTACCTCAGCACTCCCCAACTCGTCCCCTGCCTTCTGGGGACCCTGGTATCATTCTGGAACCTGAGAACCAGAAACAGAAAAGCAGCCAAATGTAGTAAGTTCAAAAAGAAAATGAAGGTTAGGAGAAGGCTGTGAGTTCAAATTCAGGACTCTGGAGCTGGAAGAGATTAGAGGTCACTCACAGGTGATGAGAAGGAGGGTATTGCTGAGGGCATGTTTCCTGGGCTTTCAGGATGATAAAGACCTGAACTGTCACCGCGTCTCACCAGTGATGCCACCATCACACACGTCGAGTGAACTGGCCCTCACTTCCTGTCTGGACTCACCTCCAGCCACAGCGTGCCCAGGCCCCAGGCCCTCACTTCCTGTCTGGACTCACCTCCAACCACGGCGTGCCCAGGCCCCCGGCCCTCACTTCCTGTCTGGACTCACCTCCAGCCACAGCGTGCCCAGGCCCCTGGCCCTCACTTCCTGTCTAGACTCATCTCCAACCACTGGGTGTCCAGTCCCGCGGCCCTCACTTCCTATCTGGACTCACCTCCAGCCACGGTGTTTCCAGCCCCCCTGGCCGCTTCCCGACCCTGGCAGACCGCCTCCCACCCGGTGCTTTGCACACACGGCCAGCCCGGCGCTGAGCTCCTGTCCCCGATTCCCTGTCAGGAATCCCGGGCACTTTCCCCTCAGCTTCTGTCTCTCTCCAGGCACATCTGTCTGATCCCCAAGTCTAGCTGCAGCGTCCTGTTATTGGTCCTCAGAGTATGCAGAACTTTTCCTTCCTGACAGTTATCACTACTTTAATTATGCTTTAGGAAGACTAATCAGTTAATACCTGTTCTCTCAACTGGACTATAAACTACATGAAGGAAGGGACTGTCTCTTAGGGTTATCACTGCTCTCCCACATCAAAATCACTGCTTGGCACGTAACGGGTGCCTAGTATTTGCAAATATTAGGTAAACTATAAATGTCTTATGAGAATACAGGATTAGAGCAGTGGTGCTCAACTGGGGCTGATTCTGTCCCCAGAGTGTGTTTGGCGGTGTCTGCGGACATTTTCCACTATTACAGTCAGGAGAGAGGTGCCACTCACATTTAGTGGGCATGGGCCAGGGATGCTGCCAGACATCTTAGAAGACACAATACGCCTCCCAAAGAATTACCAGGAGAAAAGGTCAATTAATGGTCAGTTAAGGTCAATTAATGCTAAGGCTGTGACTGGACTAGGGGAACCAGGGCAGTTATACTGGGAAGCATGCATGTGTGCATGCTAAGTTGCTTCAGTCGTGTCCGACTCTCTGTGACCCCATGGACTGTAGCCCACCAGGCTTCTCTGTCCATGGGATTCTCCAGGCGAGAATACTGGAGTGGGTAGCCATGCCCTCCTCCGGGGGATCTTCCCAGCCCAGGGATAGAACCTGAATTTCTTCCGTCTCGTGCACTGGTACACAGATTCTTTATCACTAGTGCCATCTGGGAAGATCCCATTGAGAAGGGTAGAATATGTATATGAACAAAACAACTCCCAAGGAGCATGGTTTGTAGCAGAGACACTGTGCAAAGCCTTCTGCTGCCTTTGAGATATGTCCAGGGTATACCCAGGGAGACCAGCTCTTAGCGTCTGGTACTAAGAATTGAGCTCTCCTCTGCTAGGAGCTTCCTTGGTGGCTCAGTTGGTAAAGAATCTGCCTGCACTGTGGGAGACCTGTGTTCAATCCCTGGGTCTGGACAGTCCCCTGGAAAAGGGAATGGCAATCCACTCCAGTGTTCTTGCCTAGAGAATCCCATGGACAGAGGAGCCTGGCAGGCTACAGTTCATGAGGTTGCAAAGAGTCAGACATGACTGACCAACTAACACTTTCTCTTTCTTTCTGTTAGGGATGGGATGACTCCTATGCCTAGAATATGAGCCCTGCTGGGTTCTCAGAGCCCCATCTATAACAAGAATGAAGAAACCTTCACCTCTCAGGGGAGGACCATTTGACCTGATTTCTCCAGGAAGCAGTCACGTGTGACCAGGACATCAGTCACTCTGACAGCTAGACTCTCCACTCGTTTTCCACCAACCCGACTTGGATCTTACCCTTTACAGAAGCATTTATTCTGCCAACAAAATCAAGACCTTGGAAGGTTGATCTTTCTAGGTCAATGGAGGGCCACGTTTCTTGAGGTTTACATAATTTTTTCTGCATGTCTACGAAGACCACAGTCTCCCCAGCCTTTGAGCAACTTCTCTTTTCCATGGCTTCGAGGGAAACATTTTCCTCTGCAGCATGGTGTACAAGGCAAGGGTCTCAAACCCAATCCTGGATTGAGAGACCAAGCTCAACTTCCACAATTACCCCAAGCTGTAAAAGCCCAAACAGATTTTTCAACATCCCTCTACATCAACAGCTGCTGGCAAGTCAGTGGGATAGAGACACTTACAAGCCTTCAACCAACTACTCCCATTCCCTGAAGTTAAATAGAGCTTTCTTCTTGTCTACCCGTGAGTATATGTAGTTAAAAACCAAGTATACATTTTGTCACTAATTATGTATTACAAATAAACAGTTTACACAAGCATATGTAAACCATCGGGGGGAAGCCGCCATTCTGATCAGCCATGACAGATGTTTAGGGACAGCTGCACCGAGGAGCTGACGAGAATTCAGATGAAATTTACTTTAAAGTCCCACAAGAGTGAGAGAAGGTTTGTTTAACCTTTACCAAACCATTCTACTTAAGGGGTTCAGATTTGAATTTTCCTTGAGAACAGACTTCTCTTGGTTTAACATGCCTTTCCCACTTCCTTTTTTAACTAAAGAAAGAAGCCCCAGTGGTTTGCCCATTACGAGCAAATGTCATCCAACCATTACAAATGTAAGCCCGTAAGTTTGCTTTTCAATGGCCATGTGTTATTAGGAAATGCAAACAGACTAAACATTATTAATAAAGAATTTAGCAACAGAAAAGTCTGTATGCCAAACACTCTAAGTTCCAAGCTTCAAAAATCCACTAGGCTGCACTATTATTTTCAAAAATCTCTTCCCTTCCACATCAAAAACAAAGATGCCAGCTCTCAGCCTACAAGGGAAACAATACTGTCCTTTCACTACTTAAACATGTTTTTAAGAGAAAGAACAACTGATATTAATGAGCAATTACTTAGATTAAATGTCCCTAACTGGAATCATAGGCATAACTACCCTGTGCCTCCCATATATTCTGCAAGATCGAATACCAGCCATTCAAAAAATATTTGTTGACTTGGGGAAGACTAACAAGAGCTAACACAGGATGACTGCCTACCACATGGCCAGTCTTGGTATATTGTTTTGTTATCTAAGATAACTTGATAACTGGTGCTTCTAGAGTTGGAAAGGTTAAGAAAGAAGGAACTTAAAAAAGAAAAAAAGAGAGAACTTTAGAAGTTGTTTTGTAATTATTGCTGTTGTTTACTTGCTAAGTCCTATCCAACTCTTTGGAACCCCATGGAATATAGCCTGCCAGGCTCCTCTGTCCATGAGATTTCCCAGGCAAAAATTCTGGAGTGGGTTACCATCTCCTTTTCCAGGGAATCTTCCCAATCCAGAGATTGAACCCATGTTTCTGGTATTGGCAGGCAGGTTCTTTACCACTGAGCCAGCAGAGAAGCCTAGTCTTATAATAGGGAAGAACCAATATGACTCCGTATTCGCTCTCCTTCTGTTTCTTTAAACTTTATGCCCTGTCATGCTGACTCTGCACCTTTTATTAAAGAAGGCGGCCTATAGCCTGAAATGGACAGTATAGTCCATTCTCAGGTCTCTGACCTTTAAAGGTATACCACTTTTCTACTTGGACAGAGATAAAAAGTTTCAGAACAGAGAGAAGAAGATTTCTCTTGGAGGTTTACAGGAACAGATCAGAACCTGATCTACCAGGACAGCTACAAGAACAAAGGATTCCAACACCTAGAAGTCTGCAACAACTAACCACACCTCTCCCTCACCTTGCCTTGAAAAACGCTTTGCTAAAGGAGAGACTCAAGGTTTGGGGGGCGTGAGCCACCTGTCTCCTTGCATGACCCTGCAATAAACATTTCTTTGCTCCAAACTCTGACATTTTGGTATTGTTTAGCCTCACTGTGCATTAGGCCCTTGAACTTGTGCTCAGTAACAGCTTGGAGCATGGAAGTTGCAGCATGGAAGTTGAAGGACAATGCTCAGAATTCAGTATTAATCACAGGGGCTTGCTGAAGGCAGAGCCAGGATGAGAACTCAAACTCTAAACCAAAAATAAACAGTTATAATACTATTAGCTTTTAAAATAATTTTCTAGAAGTACAAGTTCAGTTCAGTCACTCAATCATGTCCATCTCTTTGTGACCCCATGACTGCATGTCCATGTACATGTAGAGATACAAAGAGAATGTTTATTTACCACACTCTCATGGAATTGCAAATGGAAGCCATATGGTATATGACCCTAACTCTCCCAGTCCAGAGTGTATTTGGATTCAACATGTCACTAAGAAACAGTCAAGAAACATTATTTGGTAGCTTAGGTTATTTAGTTTTACAATAAAATAGCTACTAGTGACTTGATTTTATTTAAAAATGGCTCCCCAAATAAGTTCTGTTCCAGATTATCATAATGTTGATCTCTTCACTAAGTAAGAGTGAAGCCAATGAATAAATGACTTGTATGCTTTTGCCCTTTCACAGCTCACATACAGATTATATGGAATATATACTCATATGATTCACTGCATATCAACCTGCTTTGAAATGTTGGACTTTATTCTGTTTGATCTTGGGGTCAATTTTGGACTGTCTTGCTCTAGCTAGTTACTTTTCCACTGTTTCAATTTTAGTTTCAGTTCCAGAATCTTTTTTTATTTAAACAACATGTTCACAATCTCTGTCACATTATATCCACTTATTTCTGGACTGAGACCTCCTCAGTATTATTAGCTTATAGTTAGAAAACAATGTGAATACACTTAATGCTACTGAAGGATATATTTAAAAATGAATAGGATGGTAAATATTACATGTTTTTTATAAAATTAGACTTCCTTTTTTGCATTAAATTTATACAATGATGCTTCCCTTGTGGCTCAGCTGGTAAAGAATCTACCTGCAATGCAGGAGACATGGGTTGCGAAGATCCCCTGGAGAAAGGAAAGGCTACCCACTCCAGTATTCTAGCCTGGAGAATTCAGCGTATTACAGTCCATGGGGTTGCAAAGAGTCGGACATGACTGAGCGACTTTCACTTTCATACTATGCAAAGCCATTGAGATTTTCAGAAAAGCCACATATTTTTGGAAAGAGGGAGTGATTGTTGTAGATTACATAATAGCAAACAATCACCGCACTCAAACCAAGGAAGTTATACGATAATTCTAATACACCATCTCTGTCTACCACTCATCCAATGGATCACAAAACTCCCCTGCCTGACAGAAAAGCCATAATCAACCACTTAGCCCAAATAAAAAGTCAAAGGAGTGAAACCTTTCATTTCAAGTTATTTGGGAATTTTACATACATTCAATGTCTGAGTCGGGGCAAAAGACAGTTGGGAAATTTTTGCTGTTTTTTTAAAACAAAAACAAGTATTTAGGTTTCCCCACATAAATCAACAGGAGAAGAATCCAACACACAGGCTGGGAGGAAATGTGCTAGTAAAAGTAACTCCTGGGGAGTCTCAGTGAGCCGATGACAGGGTGGTGTTCATCTCGTGTCTCATGTCCCCATGCAGCACCAGACATTTAACACAGTTGGCGCGTCTCCTTTCTAATTCATGTAGGGTTCCTCAGGATCCTGGCACAGAGTGCCTTCAGAATAAGAACTTCCACAGATCTAATCAATGGCGAATATACAGGGCAATCCTTCCAGCCCCACATTCCCTCACAGAAGCCTAATTTAATTGTGACCAGTTCTTATCTGAGTCAGCTCTTCCCTGACAGAATTAGAGCATCTCTGAACAGGTTTCACAAATGCTAGCCCAGGGCTGTCTCAAAGTCTTCCCGTAATTAAGGCAAGTATCTTTTCTCCTCAAGGTGGTGTTTTCATATGTTACCAGGGAGAGAATTATAAGCTCGATGTGAATGGCATTGTTTGCATGTGGGACGTGCCCTCCTAATTCATGGAAAGGCACACCTTTATCAACCACACTCTGGAATCCCTCTATGTGTTCAGTCAGTTCAGTCATGCCTGACTCTGTGACCCCACAGACTGTATCCAGCCAGGCTCCTCTGTCCATGGAATTCCCAAGACAAGGACACTGGAGGGGGTGGCTATGCCCTCCTCCAGGGGATCTTCCTAATGCAAGAATAGAACCTGTGTCTCCTGCGTCTCCTGAATTGCAGGCAGATTCTTCACTTCTGAGCCAGCAGGGAATCCTGGAATTCCTCTACAGATGAGTGAAGTTTAGAAATGGAGAAAGAAGGAAAACCATCAGCTACAGATTAGCCTCTTAGGTAAGAGTGTGAAATGAAGCCTGATAACAGTCATAAGCTGTTTTGATAGGCATTTTGCAAAGTCTGTCAAAGATAATGATGTTGCTGTCTGCAAGTCAGGACACTTGTTTCATGAAGTCACTCTAAAAGAGAAGAAAGGCAAGATGGAAATACTGGAGTATGGGTCAGTTCCTTTGCTTAACAATTCGATTTCCACCCTCAGTCCTTTAGCAACTGTAATCTACTTAACTGGGAACGAAGTGAAAAAGTTCTCTCCCCTTTTGATTCGGGGGTTAGGGGAGAGAAGGGGGGAATCAGAGGAGAGTTACGATTAAAGAGACGTTTTAGGAAGAGTATTAATGCTTCACAGCTCAAATGCATGGGTTAAAACTGGGGAGATCCCCTAACATCTTGTCCTTTTTTCAAATATGTCTCAACACTGCCTTAATGGAGAAAAAGAATATTTTTAAATTAAAGCCTACATTTAAGAGGTAATAAAGAGAGGATGATAATTAGAACATGATTTAAGGTTGGAAAAAACTTTCAGAGTTTCTCTTGACTTTGATAATTCAAGATGAGAATCTGGAGAATCCTGAATGTGTTCCAGGACTTGTGGCTCGCAACTCCCCACCAGATAAGGAAATTCAGAGAGAAATGACAGGTGCGTAGAGAAGCGGAGGAGAGGGGCACGGCAGCCAGAGAAGCTGACTACCCTTCCCTCCAGGTCACAGTCCGGGTATCAGCTGCTGCCTGACTTGACTGCCCGACCCTCTTATACCACAGCTGCAGCGAGTCAGGTAAGTCAGGATGAATGGAAAGCTAGCACTGCTAATACGACCTGTGCTCAGTCACTTCAGACTCTCTGTGATCCCATGGATCGCAGCCCACCAGGCTC
Source organism: Odocoileus virginianus (assembly GCF_023699985.2). Taxonomy (NCBI): domain Eukaryota; kingdom Metazoa; phylum Chordata; class Mammalia; order Artiodactyla; family Cervidae; genus Odocoileus; species Odocoileus virginianus. Next base: position 2,053,273 of record NC_069701.1, read on the forward strand.
CTCTGTCCATGGGATTCTCCAGGCAAGAATACTGGAGTGGGTTGCCATTTCCTCCTCCGGGGGATCTTCCTGACCCAGGGATCGAACCCAGGCCTCCTGCGGCTCTGCACTGTAGGTGGAATCTTGACCACTGAGCCCCCAGGGAGGCCCTGTGATGAGAATCTAAAATACAGAGAAATCACCATTACAGTAAATATTTGCAACTTTACAAAGAGTGCAGATCAAATCACGGGTCCTAATGTCCAAACACCCTACACAGAATTCCATGCTGAATGGCCTTGCATCAGTTATCTGCCCTCTTCGTCCTTCCCAGCTATTTATAATTTAAGGATCTGGCCTCCAGGGCTGCTTATTTTCAGCTCAGTTTCAATCATTACACTATAAAAATGATGCTTGAGTTTTGACATGACTTAGAAACCATTAATTATTTAAAATTCCCATTTATTTTATGATGAAATCATTCAAACCCCAGTTATTAAGTACAGTGGTTCAGCAACTCAACTTTATTCAACCAATGTTTGTGAAACACCTAGCAGAGATAAATTTCAAGGAGCTTAAAGAAAGGAAAATGCTAACTGAACATGGCAACACTATAAAGATGCAAAATGTTATCAGAATTCAAATAGGAGGCTAATTGCATTGCAGGATGGAAAACAGAGAAACTCTATGGAGGAGGAGGTGTTTAATACTATTTTACTGAGTGCCCACTAAATGCCAGGCATTGTTCTCCTATGCACCTTACCTGTATCATTTTATTTCATTTTCACAATAAATTCATGAGGTATCATATTTCCATTTCGTAGATGATGAAACTGAGGTTTGAAAAGTTTAAGGTCTGGGCCCATGCTCTCACTCACCTGTGATAGAACTACAATTCCATCTGGGTGTGCCGGACTGCAGTGTGCAGGCTGTCACCCACCACAGGACTACACTCTCACGTGCAGGGGTCATAAAGTAAGTGAAAACACACAGGTGGGGCAGTGGAGACCTGGGAAGAACCAGTGTCCCAGGGCAGCTGGGCTGGAGAAAGCAAGAGGCCACAGCGAGGAAAGAGAAGAATAAAGCTCAGGAGACTGACCTCCAAGCTGCAAGTATCACACTGAAGACCGTGAACTTCAGAGGCAGCTTTGGGACCCTCTCCCTGCCGATTTCTGTTGATCAAGCAAGCACCATGATGGAAGAGCTGCTTCGGGAAAATTATAGCTCTGTAGCTAATGTGTGTGGGATATAATGGTCCAGGTTCGATGCATGAGACAGAGCGCTCAGGGCTGGTGCACTGGGACGAGCCCGAGGGATGGGATGGGGAGGGAGGTGGGAGGGGGTTCAGGATGGGGACACATGTACAGCTATGGCGGATTCATGTCAATGTATGGCAAAACCAATACAATATTGTAACACAATTAGCCTCCAATTAAAATAAATTAATTAAAAAAAAACAAAAACACAAAAATAAACTAACAATTAAATCATTTTAAAATGCTAAAAAAAAAAAAAAGAGATAAGAGCCAAGGAAGTCTGATAAGAAGGCGATCTTAAGAAACATAATATAATGGCCCTTAGTCTGGTTAATTCATCTCAGCTTTAGTATATGCATTCTTATTCAGTGTATTATTTCTCCATTTATAAAGCCCCCTAATTACATATCTTGGGCTTCCCTGGTGGCTCAGCTGGTAAAGAACGGGGCTGCAATGTGGGAGACCTGGGTTCGATCCCTGGGTTGGGAAGATCCCCTGGAGAAGGGAAAGGCTACCCAATCCAGTATCCTGGCCTGGAGAATTCCATGAACAGTATAGTTCATGGGGTCACAAAGAGTCTGACACGACTGAGTGATTTTCACTTTCACTTTCAATTACATAGCAATACTACTTTACTCAACAGAGTAGAAAATGACAGTCACAAGAATACAGTTAAGTCTTTTTTAAAAGCAAAGTTCCAATGCTGTTTTTCATTCACATTAGGTTTCATTGTATTATGAATTTCACAAGCTAAAGACAAGAATACTAGTACCTCACTACTGGAATGTCTCAGTCCACGATCAGGGCACAGAAGTGAGGATGTGTCTTATAGTCACTATGGACATCCGCTGCCCCTGAAGCCCTGTGGCAGACTTTCATAAGTAGGGTTCTCTGCTGAAATTACAGCCCGCACCTGCCCTGGCAGGCTCTGTCCAGTGCTATTTTACTATGATCTGCATTTCATGCGCCTCTACCACAGGCCTTTATTTGGTCAAACAAACTATAATATATGACCTGCCTGAAGAGAAAATATTTATTCAGATCAGAGAAGGACTTTTGATATCATAGAGAGGTTTCGATAGAAACCACATTTAGAAAAAAAGGGAAGAAAGAAAACATGTCTTATGTACACTGCATTTCATGATCCATTCAACCATAGATAATGTTTAACTGTGCAATAAGAGTGCTCAACAATGTTAAATTACTGTTGATCTATTACATCTAGAGATAGCCTGAGAACTTATCTCAAATGGCACTCCTAAGTATACATTTTACCTGACATGATAAAGGATTTTATTACAGGTTTCATTTTCTTAACATTTATTTACACAACTGTGTACAGATTCAATAAAAGAATCTGAAAAGCTGTAACTGTGGTTGTAGATGTTTTACACACACACACACACACACACACACACATACACACTGTAGTTCTATCAGTTTCAATAACAAGAAATCCCTTCCTTTATTCCATTACCATAATTTGCAAACTAAAGTCAGTGGAAACTCATTAAAATGCTTCACATTATTCAATATTTGCTATGTTTGTCAGATATTTAAAGCCTTTCCTTCCAAAGTGCTAATGCTCCCAATAATAAAACAATTACCAATTTTGGAGACATAATAGCAATATGTAAATGTTTACTCACATAAATAACAATGAAGCAATAAAGTACTCCGTTTATCTGTATAGTCTCATCCTTTACCCAATGTAAGGTTCTCACCGTTTATAATAAACCCTAGCCAAGCAGTGAAGCTGAAGAAACTGGATTTGGGAAGTGAATGCAAGGTGAACTCCTGATTGCTTATGATCCTGGGGAAAATGGTTCAACTGTTCCACCTCTCCTATTCCACAGAGCTACTATGAAACTATGCATTTGAAAGTAACCTATAAACTGTTTCTCAGTGTACTGAGGAGGAATCCATGCAGAGAGAGAGGAAATGCAGTGCAAAGTTAAAGTCCCCAGGGTGGCAGAGCCAGCGCAGCTGGGGCGCACTCCCCAATAAGCAGACTCGTGATTGCTGGGGCATCAGCAACGCAGAAAGCAGAAGAGAATAACTGCCAAGTCCATGCCAAGCCCTTCAATCATACGGTCAGGAAGGACATTATTTTAATTTCAACATTCATGGAGCCCTGTGATATTTCTCCCCAGATAGTATTTTATTTTGATTTATATATGATCTCTAGGATAATAATTCTACTTTCTCCTTCAGTTTTCTGTCCACTACCCTACAATTGCTTTGGGGTTTATCTGTTAGTTTTCTTCTTAGCAAAAATTTTTGCTAAGAATTTACAACCTTTGTTTTAAAATATCAAACCCTGGTCTCCTGCATTGCAGGCAGATTCTTTACCAACTGACCCACTAGGGAAGCCCAACGACTATGGGAAGATACATTCAGATGAAGCTGAAGTTTATTAAGCCCAGGTAAGAACTTCCTGACCTTACCAGGTGTCTCAGTGGTAAAGAATCTGCCTCAAGCACAGGAGATGCAGGTTCAATCCCTGGACCAATCCCTGGTTTGGGAAGATCCCCGGAGAAGGAAATGGCAACCCACTCCAGTATTCTTGCCTGGAGAATCCCATGGACAGAGGGAGCCTGGTGACAGTCCATGGGGTTGAAAAAGAGTCGGACACGATTAAGCAACTAACCAGCAACAGCAACAAGAACTTCCTATGACATCACCAAGTGTACAAGTTTCAGTCCTCCTTTACAGCTTATGACTGCAGAAACTGTCAAGATATTGACTCAGTGGCAGGTAAGGCTCACAAAGGTTTTGGAGTAACAAGCTAGGAAGGGAGAGGTTTTGGGGTGGGTATTTATGTGTGTACGTGTGTGTGTGTGTGCACACGTTTGCTTTTGGTGGCTTTTTTTTTTTTTTTTGCATTTAGCATCAGCCTCCTTTTTGCAACCTGTTCAGATCTCCTTGTGTGAAGCTCCCAGGCTATCACAAAAGAACTGGATGCTTGTGCAACCATTACCCTCTGTTTACTGTCTGAGACAAGAAACAAAGAAAGATAGGTGCCCAGCAACGGAAGCGCAGCAGGAAGAATCTGCGTTGGCCCCCATCTTTCAGAAGCTGCAGTTAAAACAAGTTAGCAAACAGAGGCAGTTTTCCCCTGCAACTCCCTGAATCCTCAGGGCTCAGCTGGCTTGAGGTTTTAACTGACAAGACTGTGTTAGGTGCAAACAACTCTTAAGGATCTATGAAAGTAGAAAGCAGAAAGCCTAGTGCCTGTTCAGAAATTGCCTGCCAAGATCCATTTCCCACAGAGTTCTCCAAGGTCTAGTTTGCGGAAATGTGAGCTCTGGAGTAAATGAGAAGCCCTGGGTTTTGTGGCAGGTAAGTGAGAACACAGCCAAAGGGTGGATGAACGCCCTGGTGCCTGTCTCTGAGCAGCTCTTCCTCTCCCCCAGACGGGAGGTGGTGAGGACTTTTTGACATTTTAGCTGGAATTCCAGCATTTTAATTTGAGCTGGTGCAGAAGCAACACAGAAGCACGATGAGATTATAAGAATACACTGACAAGCCCTAACTCTCCACGCTGCAGGTAAATTTGGAGCACATTTCAGAGATAATCTGAATCTCTTGCTTAGTGTCTCTAATGCACACAGCGCTATGCAAGCTGGACACTAGGGGATTAAAAAAAAGTAGTAGACAATGCAATCATCACTTCAGAGAGCTTAACTCACCACCCACCTTGACAGCATGAAAAATACAATTCAAATTTCACTTTCAATGCCACAGTTCTTAAAAATGTATCTATAATGCCTGGTGTTTCAGGGTACAAAGAATCAAGATACAACCTTTACTGGCATCAGAGGAAACTTGATCTTTATCAGAAAGAGGTCCAAAAAAGGGTTCACAGTCATTTACAGCACTAGTATTACATGTCTTATAATCTCACCCTCTGCACAGAATTTTCCAAATTACTCAGGTAATTTTTATATGGGCCAGTTAGCATTTTCTTCATAGCATCTCTCTGAAGCAGGCATTATTTCTCATTTTATAGGGAGGGAAGATGAGGCTCAGAGAGACTAAGTGACTTGGGAAAATTAATCAGCTCTTAAGGTCCACAAAGAGAACTAACATCCCAGGGTTCTGATTCACAGAGGCCTTGATTGCTATGGACCCCCAGGCAAAGTAACTTCAGCCATGCTTTTAGTTAGAGGAGAAAAGTATTAATTCATGGATATATATATTTTTTCTCTTCAGTACATTTTAGTTTAAGTTATAACTGGTTTAGTGAAAATCTAATTTTGGAAGATTTCTCTTGCAAAAGATTTTGAATGCCCTTTTGTGACGTGGCAAGCATTGACATGTGTCTGTTCCTTCCCGACACAGCAAGGCTTGGGGTCTGGTTCCCTCACTGCTCTGACCTTGGGATGATCATATCCTTCACACCCTGAGATCCATTCCAGTTCCTTTTCATGAATTTAAAGGTGTCTTCAGAGAAGAGGGGACTCAGAATAGATCAACACTTCACCAGTGATCTTCAACTGCCTTGCAGCCCTCCATCTTTCTAACCTAAGATGCAGTTTCTGTTTTTCTAAGAAAGACTTGCTGAGAATAAATACCTTCCACCTACATTTCTGTCCTGACCTCATTTCCTCTATAAGCAATCCTCTAAGCTGGTTACCTATATATACTCCGTCAGTCATTCATGCACTTATATTACTTGAAGACATTTTTCATGAATTCTGCTATTTTCTCATTCTGTACTAACAATAATGCATCTGTTTGTGGATGGGATTCTCCTCCAGAAGAAATACACTAAATTCTGTAACCCTGTGTAAATGCAGGTCTTTGCCACACTCCACTAAGTTCTGTTTTTCATCCCAAGATGCTTCCTGTAGCAAATATCTCCTTGGTCATCAAGCATGTTCTTTTGCACTGTCTACTAAGAAAAACGACTGACTCATTATCTTTCATTAGTCACTAGACCATGGTGGACTGGTCCCAAAACACATCTTGATAGGCTTAAAGTATGGACAGGGGATAGTTATAGCTTTTCAGATCATGGGCTTCCCTCACAGCTCAGCTGGTAAAGAATCTGCCTGCAATGCACGAGACTTGGGTTGGGAAGATACCCTGGAGGAGGGAAAGGCTACCCACTCCAGTATTCTGACCTGGAGAATTTCATAGACTGTACAGTTCATGGGATCACAAAGAGTCGGACATGACTGAGCTACCTTCATTTTCACTTTTCTCAGAGCTTGGTGGGGAGATGGCTTCAAGAGAAACCAATACGCTTTGGTGATCTGGATCACCAACCTCATGCCATACAGGCCTCCAGATCCTGGATCACTAAGAATTCATTTTATTTTTGGTACAATTTTAAATTTTATTTTCTTTCCTAAATAATTGTCCATTTTTAGAACTTCAAAGTAAAATGAGAAGTCTACCTACAATCATACATGAATCAGGAATCTATACCCTAAAACAAACAAACAAAAGCAAAAAAAAAAGAAAAAAAGAAAAAAAAACTTTAAAATAACTGGAAAAAATTTCAACTTTTATATTGGAGAATAGCTGCTTAACAATGTCATGATTGTTTCAGATTCACAGCAAAGTGACCAAGCCATATGTGTATATGTATCCATTCTCCCTCAAACAGACTCGCATCCTGACTCTCACATAACACTGAGCAGAGTTCCATGCAATAGGTGCTTATTGGTTATCCATCTTAAATACAGCAGTGTGTACATATCAATACAAACTCCCTATCTATCCCTACCCACTATCTTTCCCCATTGGTAACCATATGTTCATCCTCTTAAGTCTGTCTCTTTCTGTTTTGTAGATAAATAAGTTCATTCACATCTTTCTTTTTAGATTCTGTGTATATGTGATATAATATGATATTTCTCTTTCTCTGTCTGACTTCACTCATCACGACAATTTCTATGTCCAACCCATGTTGCTGAAAATGTCATTACTTCATTCTTTTTAATAGCTGAGTAATATTCTAGTGTATATATGTACTACATTTTCTTTACCCATTCCTTTGTTGATGGATATTTAGTTGCTTCCATGTCTTGATATTATAAACAGTGCTGTAATGAACATTAGGGTGCATGTATCCTTTGGGACCATGGTTTTAGATTTTTTCAGTGTTTGCAAATCAATCAGTGTGATACAGCACATCAACAAACTGAAGAATAAAAACCATATGATGCAGAAAAAGCTTCTGACACAATTTAGAACTCATTTGAGATAAAAACTCTCCAGAAAGTGGGCATGCAAGGAACATATCTCAACATAATAAAGGTCATATACAATAAACCCACAACTAACATCATACTCAATGGATGTTAGACAAGACAAAGGATGTCTACTTGTGCTGTTTTTATTTAGATAGTTATGGAAGTCCTAGTTCTGGCAATCAGAGAAGAAAAAGTAAATAGAATCCAAATTGCAAAAGAAGTGATAAAATTGTCTCTATTTATGCTGCTAACATGATACTATATATAGAAAATCCTAAAGACACTACTAGAAAACTATTTAGAACTCATCAACGAATTTGCTAAAGTTGCAAGTTACAAAAAAGTAATACAAAGAAATCTTTTGTATTTCTATACACAAACAGAAAGAGAAATTCAATAAACAATACCGTTTACCGTTGCATCAGAAAGAATAAAATACCTAGGAATAAACCTACCTAAGGACACAAAAGACCTGTACTGCAAAAAATATAAGACACTGATGAAAAAAACTCAAAGACACATAAACAGATGGAAAGATATACCATGTTCCTGGACAGGTAGAAAAAAATTTATAGTATTTCTACAATCTTGCCAGGGAGAAGACACAATGCTTAGAAAGGCATAAAGAAAAAAGCTAACAGATTTGATTGCATATAAATTAAAAGCATCTGAGCAGCAGAAGTTTCCATAAACAAAAGACAACTGACAGACCAGAGAGACCTTGGACTCAGAGGCAGACAAATACAGTCAGTCCTCCATGTCCATAAGTTCTATTCATGATTCAACCAACCATGGATCAAAAATATTCAAAAAATTGCAGTAAATTCCAAAAAGCAAAACTTGAATTTGCTCCTTGCTATTTACATAGTATTCATGTTGTATTTATAACTATTTGCATACATTTCCAAATGTATAAGGTATTTCAGGTAATCTAGAGACTGATTTAAAGCATACAGCAGAAGGAGGGGGTGTGTGCCTAGATTATGCACAAACAGTAAGCCATTTGATGTAAGGGTCTTAAGCATCAGGGTTTTTGGTATCCAAGGAGGGGAGTTGGGGGCTGAACTAACCCCCATGGAGAGAGTGGTGAGAAAGGACGAACCGATTAAGAAATCTGGAACAAGGACATGAGCTAGCTCTTCACAGCGAAAGACATGCAAGTAGCAAAAACAATAAAAAACAAAAAACTATGAAACAGATGCACAACCATCACATGACCAAGGAAATACAAATCAAAGGAGGGCCTGTTTTTGTTTATCAAATTGGCAAATCAGAGTCATATCCCCCAATGGTGAATATATGGAGAATTGGGCATACGTAAACATTGCAACTATTAATAAAAGAGTAATTTAGGATGACAGCTTTGGAGGACAGGGAGCAGCCCTTATTAAAATTTTAATATTGCATATTCTTTGACTCTGAAATTGCACTTCTTTGAATCTATCTACAGAAATACTGTCGTAATACTTTTTACTAGACTGTTTTCAATAATGATATACTAAATAAGGACTAAATGCCCTTTTGTACATAATGGTAAGTACCTTTAGTGACTCCATCCAGTAGAATGTCAGGCACTCATTAAGAAGAATCAAGTAAGTCTTTTTGACTAACAGTAAAGGATTTTTTTAAAGCAACTATGATTCATTTGTTAAATGTATATACATACATACATTGTATGGTGTAGAAAAAGGTCCAGAATCTGATGCACTCAAAATTCACCCAAAAGAAGGATTTGAATGCGGTAGGAGACTTTACACTTTGCTTCAAATTCTTCCTTATTGTTTAAAGAATGAAGAATTGTTAAAAACATACTACTTGAGGAATGAAGAACTGTGAGTTTTTATTTGGTGCTTTAAACGCAATCTTCTGAAGCATCAAAGCAGACGGCAGCCGGCACCGTCTCCACTGACTGTCCTCCATGGGTCACACAAAGCGCTGTCACTACGCAGACAACGGCCCATGTCACGGTATAAAATGTTCCCATTTCTCTACGCCACACAATCCAAGACACAAGTGAAGACACCTGTCTTTACTGAGTCCACTTTTAAAAGATGAGAAAAGCTTAAAAACAAATAAAGCAGGTGGTGGTAGATGTTTTACAGCTTCAGAGCTGAGTCTACATATGCTTGGGCTCCATCTAATTTGCCAGTCACCTTCTAAAGTCAACATGTCCCTTGAACACATGGTGGCCCTTTGGCTGGTACTTAATTCAACAGGGAAAAAGATGAGGAACAGGAAGTAGAAATTGTGAAGAGGTGGCTCCAACAGAAGCCAGAGCCCAGGATGGGAAGATTTAGCTGCAAGGTCTTGCTTTTTTTCCACTTTTTAGCTAGCTGACCTTGAGCATTACCTGTTTTAATCTCTCTGAGTCTTAGCTATTCAAATGAAATAAATAAAATCCAAGAGGGATATTCCTATTTTGTTCTGTGGCCTGGTATGAGAATTACAGTAAATATGATTAGTGTGAAACCCTTTTGCAGTGAATAAAGCATTATATATCATGTTAGTCTTACCTCCACGTTATTTCACCTACTGGAGATCCTTTTCAGGAGAATGTGACACTTGTAAAACATGCAAATAGCTTGCTGAAGTTTAGCACCATGGGGCAACCTAACGTCCATCACTGTCATCAAATAACCTGGCGACTAGCTGAGTTTGGCTTAAAGTTCAGAGAATGCAGCTGGTAACTGGAGAGGGGACTGACATTCTGAAGCAGGAGGGAGGCATGTCTGGCGGGGCCGGTGGGAGGGAGGGTGCAAATCCAAAGCACGTAACATCGGGGTAGAACTGAGAAGAAACAGGAAGGGGCAAAGCCCCCAAGCCTCACATGGAGGGCAGAGAGGACAAGACAGGACCGGAGCCCATGCAACACTCTGGGTTAGCCTGGAAAACTGAGAATCACAGGCTTGCTGGGCACCACCTTGTCCTCTTGTGGAAAGAGGAAAACAAAAGTGGAGACAGGGGTCCACGGAGGCTTCCATCTCTTCCTTCCCCATTTTTACTACTTGCTCAGGCTCAGAGCAGGAATTCAAACATTCCCAGATTACCTTCAAACTGCACACCCCAAAGGGAGAGCAAGACCCTGATTTTGGAAGTTGAACAGGTCAAACACACCCACTGTTTCATTGGTACGAACTTCCTCAAGCTAAGTGACTTCTCTCAAAGTCACGGCCAAATGACTGCGACTGGCAAAACCAATGGCTGGCACCCAGGGCTCTCAGCTAAAGGGGCTGATTGCTGTCTTGGTCACCCAGTCACGTGGGGACCTGGTGATGGCCAAACATCATTCAAGGGCTACATGCCACAGAAAAGACACATTCAACCCATGTTCTAATTAGCTTGGGAAAAGCCTCTTGTCTCTTCTTGACAAATGATGAAAGAAAATAGCCAAATTCCTTTTACTAGGAAAAAACAGACTAGTAAATGGTTTTTTGATGTTTAACAGGCTGCCATACACTATAAATCTTGACTTTCGACTTTTCTGAAACACTCTGCCCCCAAATAAGAGTCCATCAATGTCTGAGCACTCCAAGAAACTCTCCATCATCCTGGTCTCTCAAACACAAGGCAACCTATTTCTGTACATTCCCCACCTCCCTCTATGTGAACTACAAAGAAACCTAAATTCTCTGATTCCATGGTTCTGACTTCTGGCTTTGCAAGTAGAAAACTAACAATAATGAAAGGAAGTCATCCATTCAGCCTAGGTACTTTTGTATAGGAAGCCTTCAGAAGTAATATTTTTCTTTCCATGCAGATAAGAAAAAGAGTGCTCCATATCTTTTCATAAATATTATGAAAAAGCTACCTAGACCACATAAGGAATATCTTAAAGCTCTGATTATGCTTGTTTCACTTTGAGAAAATGATAGAGGAAAGGAAAGGGAACTTAAGTTTGCTTCTCAAATGCAATACTAGGATAAGAGACAAGAAAGCCTTCCTCAATGATCAAGGCAAAGAATATAGGAAAACAATAGAATGGGAAAGACTAGAGGTCTCTTCAAGAAAATTAGAGATACCAAGGGAACATTTCATGCAAAGATGGGCACAATAAAGGACAGAAATGGTATGGACCTAACAGAAGCAGAAGGTATCAAGAAGAGGTAGCAAAAATACACAGAAGAACTATACAAAGAAAAAGGTACATGACCCAGATAACCACGATGGCATGATCACACACCTAGAGTCAGACATCCTGGAATAGAAAGTCACGTGAGTCTTAGGAAGCATCACTACAAACAAAGCTAGTGCAGGTGATGGAATTCCAGTTGAGCTATTTTGAATACTAGAAGATGATGTGGTGAGAGTTCTGCACTCAGTACGCCAGCAAATTTGGAAAACTCAGCAGCAGCCACAGGTCTGTAAGTGTTCAGTTTTCATTCCAATCCCAAAGAAAGGCAAGGCCAAAGAATGTTCAAACTACTGCATAATTGCACTCATCTCACATGCTAGCAAAGTAATGCTCAAACTTCTCCAAGCCAGGCTTCAACAGTACGTGAACCGTGAACTTCCATATAGTCAAGCTGGATTTAGAAAAGGCAGAGGAACCAGAGATCAAATTGCCAACATCCATTGGGTTATATAAAAAACAAAAGAATTCCAGAAAAAAAAATCTACTGCTTTATTGACTATGCCAAAGTCTTTGTGAGGATTATAACAAACTCTGGAAAATTCTTCAAGAGATGGGAATGCCAGACTACCTTACCTGCCTCCTCAGAAACCTGTATGCAGGTCAAGAAGCAACAGTTAGAAATGGACATGGAACAACAAACTGGTTCCAAATCGGGAAAAGAGTATGTCAAGTCTGTATATTGTCACCCTGCTTATTTAACTTATATGCAGAGTACATCATGTGAAATGCCAGGCTGGATATAGCACAAGCTGGAATCAAGATAGCTGGGAGAAATATCAATAACCTCAGATATTCAGATGACACCACCCTATGGCAGAAAAGGAAGAAGTAAAGAGCCTCTTGATGAAAGTGAAAGAGGAGAGTGAAGAAGTTGGCTTAAAACTCAACATTCAGAAAATGAAGATCATAGCATCTGGTCCCATCACTTCATGGCAAATAGATGGGGAAACAATGAAAACAGTGGGAGACTTTCTTTTTTTTTTTTTTTCTGAGACATTATTTTCTTGGGCTCCAAAATCACTGCAGATGGTGACTGCAGCCATGAAATTAAAAGATGCTTGCTCCTTGGAAGAAAAGCTATGACCAACCTAGACAGCGTATTAAAAAGCAGAGATATTACTTTGCCAACAAAAGTCCATCTGGTCAAAGCTCTGGTTTTTCCAGTAGTCATATATGGATGTGAGAGTTGGACTATAAAGAAAGCTGAGCACCAAAGAATTGATGCTTTTGAACTGTGGTGTTAGAAAAGACTCTTGAGAGTCCCTTAGGCTGCAAGAAGATCCAACCAATCAATCCTAAAGGAAATCAACCCTGAAAATTCTTGGAAGGACTGATGCTGAAGCTGAAACACCAATACTTTGGCCACCTGATGCAAAGAACTGACTCATTATAAAAGACACTGATTCTGGGCAAGATTGAAGGCAGGAGGAGAAGGGGACAACAGGGGATGAGATGGTTGGATGGCATCACAGACTCAAGGACATGAGCTTGAGCAAACTCTGGGAGTTGATAATGGACAGGGAAGCCTGGCGTGCTACAGTCCATGGGGTCACAAAGAGTCAGACATGACTGAGAGTCTAACTAAGGATATGAGAGTAAGTTACCTTGTATTGGGCCAATGAGTACTGATTTTAGGAAAGATTTAGTTCTAAGAACTACTACAGTATTATTCAGCTTTGCCTCACTAATCTAGATAATAGAACTGAGTCAACATACATTCCTATTTCTCAGTGAGTCTTGGGAGTTAATAATCCAGTAGGAAATGAGCCCCCAGTTTTGAAGAAGTGAGAGTGAGGGCAGTTGTAAGGAAGGGTGGGCTCCCACTTGAGTGAACACAGACTGTGCAAGCAGAACACACCAGGGAGCTGCCCATCATCCCAAGGGTGAGTCAGGAACAGCAGGCTTTATACTTGTTGGGATGGTGAGCCAGTCACGGTTAAAGACGGTCCCACATCACATGCATCATATTCATCATAAACTACAACCATCCTGATGGATGTAACCAAGAGAAGGGAAGTCATCCTCAACCAAAGGATGAAGAGTAAGGCAGGCAACTGGTTGATGCAAATGCTTCCTTCTCTTTCCATTGTACTGAGTGAATAATACAGACTTTAAGCATGGTCAGTTCAACATGGAGAAGGGCTAGAGGGATTAGGATTAACAGTTTCCCCTGGGCATTTAATCCCTCTAGTATAGAAGGCAGTTTGTACAGAAACTAAGATGAGGAATGCAATATTGTTGAAGTCTATTTTTTGTCTATCCAATATTCATCATCCTGCTGTTACCTAACACCATATTGATTTAAAGAGCAAATATGTCCAACTCCAGGGGAGGACAACAGTTGGTCTCCTTTGCAACTAGGATGTGAGTCAGTGTAGGCCAATGAAACTAGCAGAAATAGGGATGATATTATGTGACAGGAAGCATGACCTTTCTTTCTTTCTACCTGAAAAGGGATGTGATGTCTGGAATTCAGTAGCCACCTTGCAGCCATGTGGAAGAAAAGAGGGAAGTCTATGAGAATCATAGAAGCATTGACCGTATTATGGCTGAGGTCCTTAACCAAGATTAACAACCTGTACACAGAGTGCTAAATTAGAAAGATAAACTTCTATTTGTTTAATCTGTTATAGTTGGATTTTATTATTAATATTTGCTGTCAAATTCATTTCTGAAGAATATAAATATTTTCTATATTCTTACAAAATGAAACATTAGATAAAACACTTTTAAATCCATGGCTGATTCATGTCAATGTATGGCAAAAAACCACTACAATATTGTAAAGTAATTAGCCTCCAACAAATAAAAATAAATGGAAAAAAAAAACAAACACTTTTATACATAATGAAGATGAAATAGATGCTAAAAACAACCAAAGTAAAAAAGAGAAGCCAGGGAAACCAAAGACTTATGAACAGTAATCTAAAGCTTGCTGATGTGACAAGTGCCAATCTCATTATTTTGTTTTCAATCACAGCCACCAACAAAATTCCTTGAGAGCAGATACATTAATTTAGAAATTCTATTCCAAGTTCATATCCATATCATTTATCACTTAAGCTGTCAAGGAAAAAATATTTTAAAAATATATTTATTTTATGTTAGTGAAATGGACTCTAAGCAATAATTATAGTACACTTGTGTGCATGCATGCCAAGCTGCTTCAGTTATCTCCAACTCTTTGCCATCCCGTGAACTGTAGCCTGCCAAGCTCTCCTGTCCATGGGATTTTCCAGGCAAGAATACTGGAGTGGATTGCCATGCCCTCCAACCCAGGAATTGAACCCACAACTCCTAGGTCTCCTAATATTGGCAGATGGGTTCTGTACCACTAGCCCCACAGTACCACTTACAGAGTACTTAACATGTACGCAACACTAGTTAAGTGTCTCCAATGCACTGTCTTATTTCACCTTCAGATGATCCTAGAGGTAGGGTAAATAAGACACATTTCACAGATGGGCATCTGGGAAAACTGAGGCTTAGAAAGTAAGTTACTTGTGTTCAATCACATAACTAGTAAAGGATGGACCCTGGGTGAGCCCAGAGCTCAGAGTTCTTAGTAAGATGATGTTGTCTACTCAAGATACACTTGTTTTGAACTACTTTACTAATCTGGATATGGCATGGGAGCCAGACCCTAAGTTCCAAAGGCTTAGGCATGCATAAAAGAAATGCACACATCCCCACAAATAAAGAAGGACCCTTAATCTATGTCACTCGAGCTGCTGTAGACATGCCACAATCCTGCATTCCAAAAGCACAGACACCATCTTAGCCAGATATCAAAGGAGCGTTGAGGCAAGGAGCTATCTGTCAGCATAAGGAGACACCTACTGTCAATTAAAGCACAATTAAAAACAGAAAAGGGGGAATTATACCCATTCTGTACACCAAGGGAGTCATCGATAATAGGCTCAAGTTTCTAACCTAACAGCAACCGCCAACCCGAGCGCTTCCACCTTTTCTCAGCAAAAATGTCTTTCATGCCATTCTGGCCACAGGGAACAGAATATTTTCACTGTACTAAGGGACCAGTAAGAAGTGTCTTTGGGTCCCCACCAACTGTTTGGAGCTGTCAAGTCTGGCAGGAACATCAGAAAGGATCAAGTCAGGCTTGTCATAATTGCACCTTAACGACTTTACAAGCTGTAGGCCCCTCACCTGCTCCAAATGTCAAACAACAATCCCCAGAGAATGCTCAGATGCCAGAGCTATCTCCCCAGAGCCTCGACATAATTTACCTAACATGCCTGAAACTGGTTTTAAATGTGATCAGATTAAAGGCCCTAGTTCCTGGAAGATCTCTGCAAGAACCATCTTCAAATTCCTGGTGGCAGTCTTCAGCCAGGGCCTCTGTCTAATCCACAGGGAGTTCTAGCTTGTGGAATGTCAGCAATAATTGGTCTTTTCTTTAGAGAATCTTTAGATCAATTTTTATCATCATGAGATGAGTTAGAGGCCACCATGCATATGCTGTTATTGGTGCTTGTTATCTTACATACATGTGGGTCCTGGGACCCTAACACAGGCCCATATTGAACCTGAATCTTCACTTCAGCAGTTAAGGTTTTTGACAATAACTGCACAAAAATGTCCAAAGCTGTTTCGTCTACCTATGACTGCAAAGGTCCATGGTACTGAAACTCAGCAACAGTCACTTGCATAGAAATGGCGATCTGGTTTGCAATGTTTTATTAAAAGAAGAGACACTCAAGTATGAGTATATGAAAAACAGCTTTCCACACAAAAGGATGTTTAAAATGAAAAGAAGATTGTATTTACATTTAACCTGATTCTAATGGCTGTGACAGGAGTTACCCATTAGAGCATATTTTCACCACTCAAAATACAGCTGCACCCCTAACACCTTCAAGGCTGTCCACACAGAAACGCAAAGCCTGCAGTGAACTGATCTGGTTCCACTGCCCAGCTCTGAGATGTGCCATCAGGGCAGTTATGGGGAGAAAGATAAACCACTTCAGAGGGGTTTTCCCAAGTTTTCTTGTCCCTCCAAAATATCATGTCCTTTTCAGAACCAGTAGTTTTTGTTTTATATTTGTCTAATCACATTATTTTAATTAAGCCACTGTCATACTCGCTTTGGCACAATAAATTGACAATCTAGAGTCCAGTCCTAGAAACAACCAGGATTTTTTAAAAACGAGATCCTTCACTCTCTCCTCTCTTAGAAGACATCTATTTTATGCCAAGAGTTTATCAAACTCATTTTCATTACAACATTTCCTATCTCTGGGGATTTAGGTTTTTATAAATCAAATAAGTTTAAGCATTATTCCCTAACAGAAGGAGAGAACAGAACAGTTTACTACATGTTACATTCAATCTCCTGGGAATGTCTGCTGCAAAAAAGAGAAAAAAGTATAAGGATAATATAAATGAAATAAATAGCACTAAAAAAATTATAAATAACATGTCAATGTGGACTCTGGACTCAAAAAACAGGTGTGATTCTTAGTGCTATCTGAACCACCATCACATACAAAATATACAATTCAAAGGAAAGTCCCAAACCAATTCTTGATGATCATTTTTTGTTAATCGTTAAGCCTTTAGTATGAGAAATGCATTGACCAGCATTTCCTAATCCTCTAGTTCCATAAATGTCAACATGCATTTCTTGGATAAAAGAAGTCGTGCAGTTACATAAATTGGGGCGAGGAGGGCTGCATGATGCACAACAGCGGTTCCTTGGACCTCGGATGGAGCAGATGAGCTAACTGCCTAAAGGTGGTCTCCCAAAGGTGTCTTCAATGAAAGTCTCGATTCCCACTTCCCCAGATTTTGATTTACTGAGTCTTTGAAGCCTCAGAATTTGTGATCATGAGTTCAGATTTGGGAACTACAGCTATAACGCAGGTTGCAGGTCCACAATGAACAGGGAAATTATACGTTACAGGGCTTTCCTGGTGGCTCAGTGGTAAAGAATTCACCCGCCAATGCAGGAGACATGGGTTTGACTCCTGATTCAGAGCTGTGACCGCTGAGCCCACGAGCCTCAGCTACTGAAGCCCCAGTGCCCTAGAGCTGTGCTCTGCAACGGGAGAAGCCACGGCGATGAAAAGGCGCACCCTGCAACCAGAGAAAAGCTCACGCAGCAACAAAGACCCAGCAAGCCAAAAATAAACAAACAAAATTATGTTTAAAAAAATTAAAGGTTACAAAAAAGCATGTGTAAGGAAACCCAGCTAACTTTCTTCAGCCCAATGTTTGCTAAACTCCTTTGACCAGGAAAACTTTCTGTCTTCTCCCTCCCCCTCCCCCATAACTATTAACGTTTTTCCGTTTAATTAAACTCAGAAAGCACTGATACAGGCAAATGCCCTGTTTTCACAATCTTCACATTTTCAGAATCTCATTATATACATGTACATATTTATATATGAATTTATTAAATGACTTTCAGAAAAAGATTCCCATAATGCTTCCAAACCTAAGGTGTGACACCAAGGCTGTCACATTACCTGTCTGTAGCTCTTTGTCTATTTCTAGAAATCCTGGCCCAATATGGTATTTCCTCTCCCCCATGGGAAGTTATGTGAGTTGGACTTTGCAAAGTACTTTACAAAATATTTTCAAAGTAAAGGTAGATAATTTCTGTTAAAGAAAAAGCTTTCTATCAGTGGCAGATGAGTTGGAATAACTCTTTCCCTCCAGTCACTCTGGGCCAACTTTGATCACAGGTGGGAGCTTTTGTATTAAATAAATGCAAGTGTGTGTGTGTGTGTGTGTGTGTGTGGTTACTCAGTCGTGTCCGACTCTTTGTGACCCTGTGGACTGTAGCCCACCAGGCTCCTCTGTCCATGGGGTTCTCCAGGCGAGAATACTGGAGTGGGTTGCCATTAAATAAATGCAAAGAGAAGAATTAAGACTATTAGAATCAAGCCTCCCCTGTGGTTCAGTGGTAAAGAATCCACCTGCCAAGCAGGAGACACAGGTTTAATCCCTGAGTTGGGAAGATCCCCCGGAGAAGGAAATAGCAACTCACTCCAGTATTCTTGCCTAGAAAATCCCATGGACAGAGGATCCTGGCGGGCTACGGTCCCTGGGGTAGCAAAAGAGTTGAACATGACTTAGCAGGAAATAATGACAGGGCTGAGGCCACTGAGGTGAAAGAACTCCCCAAGAGCAGTCGGTTAAAAGTAGTGACTGCATTTCTGACTTCGACTGGAGATTTCCTTCCACCATGTTCCCTGTATCTAATTCTAGCAGTCTGAAGACATGGAAAGCCTTCAAAAAAGTTGTGAGCACTGAAGCAGCGTAAGGTCCCTCTAGTTAGTCTCCAGTATATACTTACTAACAACCAGGGAGAAGCCACGTCAACTTCACCCAACCCTGCAAAGAGAGCGTGATATTCAGCAAACCTGTGAGCAGAGTGTGATTGATGGATTGCCCAACAAAGACTCTCCCACTTCTCTCTAAATCCCAAAGGACAAGCTCTTTCCCCACCACCAGCCCCACCCCTTCCTGCCAGTCTACCCTGGCCCCGCACACCAGGCCACTTTCCTTTCCCATGCTAATGCAGTTCAAACAACCAGATCCTTTGAGTTCCAAGCAAAATTGCCTACCTGGGGTCACTCAGCAATAAAAAGGCATAACAAAACTGCAACTAAAAAAAATTAAACTTTGTATTCTGCAAACAAAAGAATACAACTAAATCCAGAAAGAATGCCTGTGAGTCTCCATGCCCATGTTTGGAGGGAGTGGATGGAACCGCTTTTAAAGTGCATGCTTCTGGTCTTTTCGTCCTTCATTTCTCCTTCATCCCCCTCCACATCCCTCTTTCCTTCCTCCCTTCCTACCTTCCTTTTCTCCTTCTTTCATCACTTCCTCCTTCCTCTGCGTGGTCAGTCCTGAGGTCCCAATTCCTCCTCGGCCACCTCCTAAGTGACACAGCCAATATGCTCCATATTCCTAGGGCTGGCAAGGTGTCTGGTTAATCCCTTCTTTGTTCAAATCAAGCCACAGGTTTCCTGTTTCCCAGTCACCTGCCTCCAGAGTGGAGAAAGGGCAGAATGCGGGAAATGACTGCTCGAAAGTCACAGTGAGGTCACTACTGACCAGGGCACTCAGCTCAGCACACAGCAACACTGGGTCCTTCAGGTTTTCCTTAACCTAGACCCATGGCCAAAAGTAGAGTTGATCTAAAACCCAATGAGTCCAAAGTGTGATCTAATCATTATTTTCTTCAACACACAGAAAAGGTGGGCACCATGCAATTCCAGCTCTAATTTATCCAGTATGCATTTTCAGCTTAATTCTGCAGTGATACTAGAAACAGATCAACAATTTGGTTATGTCATTTGCTAAGACTAACTGAAGCAGTTAAATTGTGAAGTAGTCAAGAGGTGTGCGCTCAGTCACTTTAGTTGTGTCCAACTCTTTGTGAGCCCATGGACTGTAGCCAGGCAGGCTCCTCTGTTCATGAAGTTTTCCAGGCAAGAAGACTGGAGTGGGTTGCCACACCCTCCTCCAGGGGATCTTCCTGACCCAGGGATCCAACCTACACCTCTTATGTCTCCTGCATTGCTGAACAGGTTCCTAACCGCTTGTGTCACCTGGGAAGCCCATGTCAAGAGGTAAATCAATTCAATTGATTAAGCATGGATAACTAGGGGCTTTTTAAAAGCATATTAAAAGGACCATGGTAAATAGAAAAACAGACATTTAGATTGCTTTTATAAATCAAAGCAGCTAATATATGCTGCTAAAATATGCCTTTCTGTATACTTCTTCAATGACCAACAGCTACACTACACCAACAAGCATGTTGTCCTAGGTTGCAGCCTATGTCTGGGAACTGAAACCTCTCTTTCATCTCAAAGAATTCTTCTACACTTATGGATCTCCAAGAGGAGTGTCTTCATTATTTCTTAAGGGATCTCTTTATCCTTCTTTATATTCATAATTCTGCTCTGTTCTAGGCATATCAGATAGCTGAAGACCCTACAGAGGCCTTTGGGGACCTCTTGGCCTAGTGTTGTCCATTCGTTTTTTACTTGGGAACACTTTTTCACTATAATGTATCATCACTGGAAACCCCTTAGGAAATCTTTTAATCATTTCATTCTTTTTGCACAGTACATTAAGAAGGACTTAAAATAAAGCATTTCACTTGAGATCAATATATTATTAAAGATATTATCATAAAGTTCACTTAATACAATTTAAATTACATTCATTATGTGTGAAAACAAATTTCACCTTTTCTTCCAATTAATAAGAAGTGCTATTTCATTTACCTTGAGTGTAAGAAAAATAATCATTTGTATACAATTTAAAGGATCATGCACATGTTAACACGCACATTGAGGCTTAACTGCACCATATTGTGTCAAAATTTTTCTTAAAAATTGACTTTACGATCTGATAGTTGAAATGTTTTCATCATATGCTTAACCCAGTTTTTTGGATAATTTTTATGAGCACACACATCTCAATAAATAACCATAGAGTGGATATGAATAATGTTTAATCTAAGTAAATGAGGAGCCATAGTGGACGGAGCAGGCACTGGGTCTTATATTTTTAGCACCTAATATGCTATATAAGAACCCTGATCAACTCAGCTTGAAGATATGCTTAGAACAATCTTAAGGTTATTAGCAGGATTATCATTTTTATGCTTCTGGTCAGCTTATTTGTATTCCAACATCAGTTTTCTTGTTTCCTCTCTTCAACAAAAAGTTCATGAAGGTTATAAATTAAACTATATATGTGTATTAGTTAGCTATGGCTGTAATAATAAAATACCACAGGATGAGTGTCTTAAACCACGGAAATTTATTTCTCACTGTTCTGGAGGCTGACAAGACCAAGATCAAAATAAAGGCAGCTTCAGTTCCTCGTGAGAACTCTCTTCCTAGCCTGCAGACAGCCACCACCCTCTCTGCGTCCTCATAGGGAGAAAGCTTTGGTGTCTCTTCTCGCAGGGCACCAGACCCTCTGGGATGAGGGCCTCACTCTTACAACCTCCGTTAACCTTTCTCACCTCTCCATAGAGCCCATCTCCACAAACAGCCACACTGGGGTTACGACTTCAACGCATAAATGTGCGGTGCGCACACAAATGCTCAGTCCCTAACAGGATGCTGGAGTGAAAACAAGCTAAGTATATACAATGGTCAAAGCATCAGACCATAGTCGAGTGTGTCGGTTCTGAGCACCGTCATCTGGCCGAGGACCGCACATGCGCCCAGGAAACGCTCCAGCGGCCGCACGTGGAGCGGGAAGGCCTTGGGAAGGAGTGGGGAAGACGAGCCAGCTGCCCGGGTCAGGACAGGGAGCCGGCCGTGTGGTCCGACAGGCACCACTGCGGGAAGCCAGCGGAGGAACGGACAACGCAAGGGCCCCACGCGCCGCTCCAAACTCCGGGGTCGCCACTTTCGGCTCCCCGGAGAAGGTCTGCACGTTCGTAGGACAGATTAGTGGGCCCTGGTGGTGGTGGTGGTGTAGTCATGAGTCGTGTCTGACTCTTGAGCCTCCACGGACTGTAGCCCACCAGGCTCTTCCGCCCATGGGGTTTCCCAGGCAAAAATACTGGAGTAGGTTGCCACTCCCTTCTCCAGAGAATCTTCCTGACCCGGGGATCGAACCCATGTCTCCTGCATCGCGGGCGGATTCTTTACCGCTGAGCCAGCTAGGAAGCCCTTCAATGGGCCCTACCCATTGGCTCAATCTCCAAAACTCCCACTAAGAAACTGAGTTAGGATGAAGGAAATAAAACTTTCCCCCTTTAAACACAACCTCCTCCCTTTAGTATACATATTACTTCTTGTTTCTTCTCAAAGTCTAATCACTAAAGAAATCCAGTTTATTTTGCTACTATCACGAGGTTGTTAAAGCAGATACATCAGCATGTTAGAGGAATATGCACCAACATTGGAGGAAATGTTTCCCAAGGCTCTTTGGCCCAAATTTTATAAAGTAATAAATAAAATAAAGTGTCTTAAATTGGGTATCCAAATATACACCTTTCCTTCACTTATGGCTCATAAGACAGATTGATAAAAACAGTTAGATTGCAGCACATGTCACATGTCCTGAGCAGTAGCTATAAAAGAAAATATCACTAAAGAGATCTCCATCTCCAAGAAAATACAACCTACACTCCTACCAAAGAACCCCAATAAATCACCAGAGCTTAAGAAAACAAGGTGTAATCATATTTTTTTTTCAATAGAATTCAGCTGGTTTCCAACGGTACAAATTCCTCAATGATGGAGAACCTGTTTTTGAGATTATGTTTCTTTAACCAAAGTTAAGCTTTTTTCCCAAGATAATAGGCATTTGATAGTTCCTATTACTTTCAGTGGGCAAGTTTGAGAATCCTAAGTTATTTCAGTTCCTATCTGACTTCTGAACAAAAATGGAAAGTTTCCTCTAAATACACACAAAAGGAGAGGCACGGTTGGTGATGTGTATTTATCAACATGTATTCACCCGCACTACAGTAATTGACCAATCAGTGTAAATGCTGCATCTTGTTTAAATAATCTCTAACTTTCCTCATTCTTACTACTCAAGTGCACTGCACTATAATTCTTAACTGGGTGAAAATGCAGCCTACCAGAATAAAATATTCTTATTTTGGGACAAAACTACAACTTTTATTCCCAAAGTTTACAGAAATCAGAAAAAATGGTGATGGCATGTACCCCACAATTCTTCACTGGTAAATAAAAAGTTTTAGATGAAAAGAAAAGAATCATCTTGGAATCAAAAGTTTTTTTTTTTCTTTGAAGATACATAAATAGATATTCCATTACTGGCCATACATTGCCAAGATTATATTTCTTTCAGAGATTTTTTAAAAATTAGAGAGATCTAATAGATAAGCTAAAGAAGTCAAGCAAAAACTCTTCATTCCCATCTTCCCTCAAGAGTCAATTAGTTGAAGGCCTTAGAAATAGAACAATGAACGAATTCTTTGCAGCAGCAAATTACAGAAGCCCTTACCTTTTAGTCAGAGTAAGTGACAGATAACCAGCAGAATGGACTCAGCAGGCATGCCTGCAGTGCACATTTCTCAGCAGACTTTTTCTGCAGCCCCCAAAGAACTGTGCATAAAGACTCCAGCCTGCCTGCTCCATCCTTCACTGTCTGAGATACCCACTCGCTACCACGGTAACAAGAAAGGGTCGAACTAAGCAGCAATCTTAGTTTCTTAAGGACCTTTGTCCTGGAAGAAGAGAAAGGAAAAGAGCAAGGGCTGGGAAGAGGGAAAATGGAGATGAACAGAAATGACTTTCACGAAGGTGAAGAGGTGTTTGCCATAAACTAAATGCACAGCAACCAGCTTTCGAAGATTGAATGGCTTTGCCTGCAAGTTTCTCAAAGAATCTGCCCCTTACCTCTGCCTCTTAAGGGAAGAGAAGTGTGTGTGTATGAGAGAGAGAGATAGAGAGAGTGTGTGTGTGTGTGTGCGCGCGTGTGTGCACTCTAGCAAGTGCATGCCAGTGCTTGGATGCCTGAACAAGGAAGGGGAGATGACTGAAGGGATGCGGGGGAGGGGAGGGGAGAGCTAGGATGTGACCCACATATGGAATGAGCCTTAGAACAATGAGAGCAGGCCAGCCAAACCAGTGCACTCTGGGGCAGCAGTTTTCAAAACAAGGCTTCACAGCTTTGCAGGAAAGGGGGGGTGTGGGGAAACACAACACAAACCAGCTAATTGAAATAAGCAACTGGATACAAAATGCCCTGTCCCAATCACCAGCAAACTGGGACATGGCAGGCTCCTGGATTTCATTTTTCTGCAGCCTGTGGGTTATTTCCCCTTCTCACTAGAAAGCTTTCAGTCCCGAGGGTTTAGAATTCCAGAGGACCCAATTAACACCACACTTGGCTAGCTCCCTGGTATGATCAATATGAAATAAGCTGCCTTTTAGCATCTCCATAAAGTAACACAGCCCGGAAACTGGGTCTCTTGCTTTTTTATTTCCTCCGGAGAGTGACAGCCAAACTGGGGGCAGTGGAGGGGGGTCCAGAGGGGGAGCACACACCATCAGGCAGGAAGTAAAGACAGAAAGGGTATGATGACTCAGTTGGACATATTTAAGAACCTTAACTCTAATAGAGCTTTTCGGCCAGTGAAATCATCTCTGCTCTCTCCTCAGGTCTTTGAAGGCTGCAGACAGTTACACATGCAAAGTTTTCTGAACTTTGACTCCCAAAGGAGTTTCATGATTACCGGCTTCTTCATGGCAGAATTCCAGTGTTCTCTCAAATGATTCATTCATATACATTTTAGAGATCCTGACTTGAGCCCCTCAATACCCTTCATAGCAAGTCTGCCTTAGAAATGGTATTCTTTCTGGTTCTGACCCATTTGATTATCAAACAGCTGATTTTTTTCCCCAAAGCCCAAAGATAAAACATCAAAACCAACATTGCTAAAGGCAACTCTTCTACACTGCTGGTGAGAATGTAAACTGGTGCAGCCACCATGGAGAACAGTGTGAAGATTCCCTTGAAAACTAAAAATAGAGCTACCATATGATCCAACAATCCCACTCCCAGGCATACATCTGGAGAAAACCATACTTTGAAAAGATGCAAGTACCACAAATAGGTATGTTGCAGCACTACCTGTAATAGCCAAGACATGGAAGCAAACTACGTATCCACTGACAAACAGATGAAGAAGATGTGGCACGTGAATACAATGGAATATCACTCAGACATAAAGCAGAATGAAACGCCATCTGCAGCACGTGGATGGACCTGGAGATGGCCACGCTGAGTGAAGGAAGTCAGAGAAGGACAAACGTCACATGATGTCAGTTATTTACGGAGCTAAAATATGACACAGAGGAACTTATCTAAGAAAAAGGAGCAGTTTCACAGTCATAGCAAACAAACTTAAGGTTACCCAAGGGGAATGGGGTTGGGGAGGGGTAAATTAGGAGTGCAGGATTAGAAGATACAAACTACCATATATAAAATAATCAACAAGCTCCTACTGGATAGCAGAGGGAACTATATTCAATATCCTGTAATAAAACATGATGGAAAATAATCAGAAAAAGAAATATATATATATATATATATACACATATATACACATATATATATATATATCTGACTCACTTTGCTAAATATATACCAGAAATCAGCACAGCATTGCAAACTATACTTTTAAAAACTTCTAGATATAAAATTAGGAACCATTGTCAGTGAGGGTTCCAATCCATCAGCTCTTCACTTAGTAATATTTTACTTCTAGCACAACTCATTTAATTTGTAATTTCAAATTCTTTCTTCTGTCCTCTGGTTACTCTGAAAATCCAGATATTTAACCAACCCATGAGAGAAGGAGAGGGTTCAGCAGTAAAACTTTCTGAAAGTACACACACACCCCCCAACTGTAAAGTTCAGGAGAGAAAGCAACTTCACAGTAAGTACCTGTGTCTTGTGTTATAATTCTAATCTTCTGATTTCAGAAGTGCATCACCGGAAAGATAAACTGTCCGTGGTAAACTCAGGGTTGGAACTCCTAGGTCTACACCCAGCTTTAAAAAAATCACTCTGATAAAACCGATCAAATTTCCATAAGAATAAGCTCAATTTAAAATGTTCATAGAGAAGAGGTCCTTAGTCTGCATGTGTTACAGAAGATCTTAAAGAGTTAAATCACAGAACATGAAACCCTGTGCTTAAATGGTTTTTAGGCAATGACACCAGCTGAGGAGGGAAATAAAATTAGTAAGTGGCGGGAATGAGGAGCTGTCAACACCAGTCCCAAACTCAGGCTCCTTGGCTTGATCCTCTATTTCATTTAACACAGATTTCTACATGCGGATGATTGGCCTCTTCCTGTGGGGTCTGGTACTTGAAAATCTGGGCTGTGAGCATATTTGAGAGACATGATGAGGTGGGATGAGCTGACGGCCGGGCTGGTGGTGGGATTTACAAGTGTCAGCTGTGCCTCCAAGTCGATTCATGGCATGTTGCTTCTCCGGGTCCAAATTGCGCTCCTCTGGGCAGTGACCTTTCAGATGCAGCAAAGCTGATCTTCCAACCAAAGGTGACTGCTGACAAGGGTGCTTTTCATTTGCATTTGCTTTTATTTGATTCTAACTTTGCATAGTCGAATAGTGAACCAAAATACTTGATTCCAGCTTCCATTTGGCGTTGTTTTCTTCTGGGCTGTTTGGAAATGTGAGTCAGGATGTAAATGGACTGTGTCATCTTGTGCGGGGCTGCCTCAGGCAAAATAGCTCCCAGGAAGCAGGAACATTTCGGGTATTGCGTACCTGCTACACCACGTGCAGGACCCTCTTTAAAAAACACATATAAAACTATGAATTCAAAACTGTCAAGAGGGAGGGGATACATATACAAAATTATGGCTGATTTGAATTGTTGTATGGCAGAAACCAACACATTATAAAGCAATTATCCCCCAATTTTAAAAAAATTTAAAGATATCATGCAAAAAACATTTTTAATAAAAAAAAATTAGAGGTTTTTCGAAGAGGTCCCTGAGAGTGAAGGGTTCTAAAGCTGAAGCTTCAATGACTTCATGGTCAATATGCGCTATTATCATTGGGATCTCACTTAAGAGCAGCCCAAGGGTGGGAAAACCTGGACCATCCCTCCTCTCTTCAGTAGAACTTTGAGCATCCTCTCTTATCAGTGATGATGAGAGGAGAGAGCAACAAGCTAAAAAATGTAGTCTGACTTTTCAAGTAAAATCCTAACACCAAAGGGGTGTCTGCATGTGCTTTAATATTCTTAGAAGACGGACTAGGTATATGCAGAGACAGGATATGAAGGAATCAATGAATCCATTAGCTCAATGAAGCTTAATGTCTCCTAAAAAAAGAAAAATTTTGTTTTTTTTTATTTCAGATTTATAAAACAGTTGAAAAACTAGCACAAAGTGTTCCCATGTACCTGTCACTCAGCTTTCCTAGATCTCACATCTTATACAATCATATAACAATTAAAGGAAATTAACACTGATGCTACACTACTAACAGATCAACAGACTACTCAGTTTTTGCCTATTGTCGTAGGTATGTCCCTTTGCTGGTTCAGAATCCAACTCAGGCGCTCACTGCACTTAGCTGTCCTGTGTCCTTACTCCTTAAATCTGTGTCCTATGTCCTCAAACCTGTGACATTTCCTCAGCAACCATCACTGAGACATTTGAAAAGTATTCTGTAGAATGTCTCTCAATTTGAGTTTACATCATGCCTTCTCTCATGACTAACTCAGGGTGTACATTTTTGGAAAGAATACCATAGAGGGATGTTGTCCTTTCTCCTGCATCAGACCAAGCATTACATGATACTGATATGTCATGTAAAACTAACTGTGATCATCTGGTTAAGGTTGTGGCTGCTAGGTTTCTCCACCATAGAATTACTATTTTCCCTTTTTAATGTAAACGTCTCTCACAGGGAGATACTGTAGGAACATGCAAATATCCCCTTTCTCATCATACATTCATGCACTACTTTTAAACCCAGTGATGATTCTTACCTGTGACGATTATTGCTGTGACATTTGCCAAAGGATGATTTTCTATTTATATTATTCCTTCTACATTTAAGAATTCTACAGTAAGAAGGTACTGTCCCTTCTAAAACAGGGACTTTTAAAAGAAAAAAATTATAAAATTTAATTACTCCCTAAACAACCTAGTTGATTTATATTACACACACACACGCATATAATAGCACCTCTCTGGACCACCTGAATTTTGGATGATAGAAATCTCTGAAGCCTTCACTTTCAGCATTCTGTTGGCATTTCAATATCTTCCAGCAGCTCTACTGCAGAGAAGGAGAGTGTAGAAGACACAAGGAAAGGACAGAGAAATGCCAATGGTTTCCATTAGCAACTGAGGCTTATAATGAGAGATCTTTGAAACAAATGGACAACTTCTCCTACAAAGGTCTAGCAAGCAAACTTAGCCAATATGTCCCATTTATGTCCTTTTACCAGTCCAGAGTTGAATTCTGAAACTCACACCGCATTTAGTTGTCATGCCTGGGTTGGCCTGATCCATTTAAAAGATTATTCCTGCCTAGCATATGTGCCCACCCTGCCAAAAATGCAGAATGGCCTACGTGTGACACCTCAGGTCTCCTGGCCACAGCTCTGGGTCCACCCCGGATCCCCACGTCTGTGCAACGTCCAGGATGTGCCTCGACCTACCTCTTGCAGCTCTACGAAAGAGCAGGTTTCTCTGAGTCCCTGACGGAAGTTGTCCTCTTTCATTCTTCAAATAACGCCCGCGCAGAACAGGACAGACCTCATCTTTCCGACCCGGCTATGTCCTGATCAGAGACAGGAGCCAGATACTCGTCCTCTTTGCCCTTCCACGTCTACCGACAATTGAGAGACAACCACAGTCCTGACTGACCTGACGGGCTTTTAGACCGAAACTTCAGTCATGCAAACTATACACACATAGAAGAAAACTCAGCCAAGAGGAAATTCTGCGAGAGCAAGACTAGGCAGTCATCCTAGAAAGAGGTGACCATACTATGACCAAAACTGGGGCGCCCTCTCACCCCGTGTACACATCTTCCCATTCTTTCTCCCAACACCTATAAAGGAGACACACAGGCCCTGAGCTTTGGGCCTGTACTTAACCCCATCAGAAAGACCAAGAAGGGGACTGAGAAGTAACTGTTTTCCAGAGAAATTACTCTGTCACTGACACGTAGACCCAAGAGAAACCCTGATTCATCAGGCAGAAAGAAAGGTGGAGGTCAACAAAAAGTCACCCAGCCCCCTCCTGAGCACCCATGGAGAGCCGTATCACGCCTCACTCCTCAAGCCGAAGCGCTAGAGAACCACCTGGAGAGGATTAAGGAAGGAAAAGTCTTCTGGGGAAAAGGTGAGAGAGTGACTTGAAAACCACATCACACAGCTCCCTTACTTTATAGGTACACACTCTACAAACCTTTAAAATCAACAGAACAACAAATGGTGTGTCATCAAACCCTATGGACCCTCCGCCAGAACCTCTACATAACCATGTGACTGCTAAAACAAGCTTCTATATGGATTATCTTAATAGGCTGGAAAACCCTCTAAATTACATTTTAATGGGCTGTCGAAACGTTCTCTAGGTTTTCAACACCAGGTGCTACATTTTCACCCAACATGAAATGATTATGTGATGAGGTGAAGCCAGTCCACCCCCTGCTATGATACCATGGTTTCTCTGACTATTCATCTCCAGAAACAAATGTTTCATAAAGGGAAAAAATTAAAGAGCTAGTTCTGCACCTAGGCTCTGTTACTGGAATTCTAAGCTAAACCATACAAATATTGTTCTTAAATCCATTTATATGGTGAGAATTTCAAAGACCATCTAGACTCTATAAGAGCAAATTACAGAAGCAATGCCTACCACTTGGTTCAAGTTCTTCAGTTCCCAAGGTGATTCAGACAGTTAGTCCCTTTAACTATGTTAGTAAAATATTCCAATGGCACCTTTAAGAGTTGGAAAACTAAGCCCTCTCAGATGTGAACCTTTAGAAGTTACTCACAAGATACAACCACGTGGGCTGGTGCATGAGACAGAGATCTCTATTCAACAAATGGGCAAATAACCCCATCACCACGCAATTAAAAGAGGGAAAACGGAAGCGAAAACAACACAACAGAATTTTAAAACTATCACCAGTCCTAATTTTAAAATAAGTTTTACCTTCAACGTAGTAAATAAATTCCTTGTGAAACTGATTTTCATAAAGGGAAATCCATGCATTAAGCCAGGTGGTTCTAATGGTAAAGAACCCACCTGACCCAAAAGAAGTGGGTTCACAATCCCTGAGTCGGGAAAATCCCCTGGAGAAGGGAATGGCAACCCACCCCAGTATTCTTGCCTGAAGAATTCCATGAACAGAGGAGCCTGGTGGGCTACAGTCCATGAAGTCACAGAGTCAGACACCACTGAGCAACTAACACTTTAGCACATTAAGAATCAGCACAAACTTAAAATTATACAGGGGATTTCAATCCTTCCCAATCACTGGCATGGACCAAGCATCCATGAACAAATGACACTCCAGTAGAAGCTAAACATCTCTGATCTAAATTGCAAACATCCCAGAGAGGCCAGCACCCCTGTGACTCACAACCGATTTCTCCACAAGCACCCACTCCATTCATTGGCTGTTGCACTAAAATAGATGACAAACCCTGAATCCCTGCTTATTTCCACCCTTGTTATTAAGTAAATACCATTTTTGTGAGTAAAATTAAACTAAACCCACATGCACAAAATGACTTCTTCCCTTTCTTCAAAATCATATTAACATAACACTGCCAGAAAATTAATCAACACAATTTTTAAATGATTAATAAAAATAGTGATTATACTAATACATTCCAACTTGAGACTATTTCTCATTCAGAATCAATCTATGAGTTCTGTTTGGATTTTCCTACCAGCCTGAGGGGGGAAAAAAAAAAGTTTATAAATGTAGAGACTGTTAATGCAGCTCCTTCTGTGCCACTATAGAAGTTAGATAACAGTCCACAAGGGGTAATTTCTACCAATTGGTATTAGCAAATTTTTCTTCTTTTCCCTAAATTAAGTTCAATATACATATAAATGGCACTGAACCTGAAAGAAAAAAAGGAAATAAAACAACCTTTTCAATAACAACCCCTACATGAGAAAAGGTTAGATAGATAATTACAATTTACATCTACACAATAAACTGCCAGAGTTCTTCAGCTGATTAAACGCTACTCTACTTCATTATATGGCCATGCTACAGACAAAGGCCAATTTTTTCCCTTAGAATTTCAGTTTCTGTGACATGAAACCAGCAGGAGGTTTGAATATTATCCCACTGTATTTTTTTCATTTATTTATTTTTAATTAAAGGGTAATTACTTTACTATATTGTGATGGTTTCTGCCATACGTCAGCATGAATCAGTCGTAAGTATACATATATCCTCTCCCTCTTGAAACTCCCTCCCAACTCACCCCATCCCACCCCTCTAGATTTTCACCAAGCAGGGGATTTGAGCTCCCTGCATCAGACAGCAAATTCCCCCTGGCTATCTGTTTTACACACGGTGATATATGTTTCAGTATTACTCGCTAAATTTGTCCCACCCTCTCCTTCCCCTATTGTGTCCACAAGTCTGTTCTGTATGTCTGTGTCTCCACTACTGCCCTGCAAATAGGTCCATTAGTACCATCTTTCTAGATTCCATGTATTAATGCATTGATATTTGTTTTTCTCTTTCTGCTTTACTTCACTCTGTATAATAGGCTCTAGGTCACCCACCTCATTAGAACTGACTAAAATGTGTTCCTTTTTTATGGCTGAGTAATATTCCATTGTATATATATGTACCACAACTTCTTTATCCATTCATCTGTCTACGGACAGCTAGGTTCATATTCTAGATATTGTAAATAGTGCTGCAGTGAACAATGGGAGGCATGTGTCTTTTTCAATTATGGTTTCCTTAGGCTATAGGCCCACAGTGGGATAGTCAGGTCATATGGTGGTTTTACAGGAATTTTCATACTGTTCTTCATAGTGGCTGTATCAATTTGCATTCCCAGCTCCTTTTCTTTGCACTCTCTCCAGAATTTACTGTTTGTAGATTTTTTGATAATGGCCATTCTGACTGGTGTGAGGTGATACTTCATTGTAGTTTTGATTTACATTTCTCTAACAATAAGTCATGTCGAGCAGCTTTTCATGTGTTTATTACCATCTATATGACTTCTTTGGAGAAATGTCTGTTTAGGTCTTCTGCTCACTTTTTAATTCTTTTAATTATTCCTTTAATTTTTATCCCATAGTATTTTAAATCTCATGGAAAAATATTTCCATCTTTTGTTAGTCTCTACCTCTTAAGCTAATGATCATTAATGAGAAATAAGGCAACTGCACACTCTTACGGGGAGATGGTTATATATACAGTTAATCCCTGAACAAACATGGGTTTGAACTGCGTAGGTCCACTTATACTTGATTTTTTTAGGAAGGCCAGAGGGTCAACTGTACATATTTTTGTGTGGGTGTGTGCACACATGTGCACATCTCCATCCCTAAAGCAGAGATTACAGGAGTTAATACCCTGACATTTCATTAGGACATGTCAGTGGAATTCTAGAAGGTTCTGCAAAGTTAGGCTGCACCCTGAATTATTCAAGGCTTCTATGGACCCTTTAGAAAGAGGTAGGGGACGTAGCTTAATGTAAAACACACACACACACACACACACACTCGACCTAATATAAGGCATACAAAGATGATCCAGTTATGACATCTGACACTTCAATCATTCTGATTCCCAGGCTCCCCTGTAATAACTGTAGGAAATTACAAGCTCACTTGGAGCAGAGGAACAATAATAACAGCTTAACTGGCTGCTCTGAGTCCCAAGGCTGAGAACAGTAGGTATAACTGTCTCCACTGGAGAGAGTGATGGACCGGCCAGCCAGCAAAGCTAGTTCCACACCCTTAACCCACTCCCTGCCTTCAGACTATGAAGAGGGTGGTTAAGGTAAGGGTGACTGGCTGGCCCAGAACTGGGGTATTCTCTGTCTATTCCACTTTTATCTTACTGAAAAAAGCAGATTCTGTGGGGCGGAGGGCAAGGGGTATGCGCGCAGCCACCCCCACCCAAGTGGACGAGGCTCCGTGCCTACAGGACACTCGAGTGGTTGGAACCCCAGGATTTCCAAGTCACAGCTTTATCCCCCATGGCGCTCTCTCCTTTGCCATCTTCTCCTCTTCCTTCAACTCCGTGATCTTATTTTCCTTTGGAACAGTCATTAAAGAAAGAAGAAAAAAAAATACCACTGTCACGACAGTGAAGTGTCTGCCTACAATGCAGGAGACCTGGTTTCAATCCCTGGGTGGGGATGATCCCCTGGAGAAGGGCATGGCAACCCACTCCGGTACTCTTGCCTGGAAAATCCCATGGACGGAGGAGCCTGGTAGGCTACAGTCCATGGGGTCGCAGAGAGTCGGACAAGACTGAGCAACTTCACTTTCACTTTCTTTTCTCATGAATGTAACTCACATATCAGGGTGGGCAGCTGACTTGATGGAGACAGACAGTTGAAAAAGACAAAAGAGATCAGAGCAAACCCTGACCCTGGAATGCCAGGCCCCAAAAGCACATGAGTGGAGGATCCAGGACCCCATGAATGTTTGTGCAGCACCTGCTGAAAACAACCCCTGAAAAGTCAGCAGCCTAGAGCCAAATGTGGTCAAGGATAACATGCCATCTTGCTGTGCTTATCTTCAAGGTGCCAGAAAATTCCAGCCAGCTCAGAGAAAGAAGAAAGCACTATGAAAACCTGTTGAGAGCTCGTTGTTAAATAATAAAAATGTATGTTGGACCAAAAATGCAAACTAAGTAAAATGGGAACCAGATGCCCTTCATGGATTAGACAAACACATGATGAAGGCTCTCAACAGGTCAGGCACTGTTCGAGGTGAGAGTGATCCCGCAATGAATAAGACACACCACATCCCCACTCTTAGCTTCAGTTAGGAGCAACAGACATAAGCAATCAAGGACAAGGACCTACTGTATAGCACAGGGAAATCTACTCAATAACTTATAACAACCTGTAATGCAAAAGAATCTGAAAATGATGGTTAGATAGCATCACCAACTCAATGAATGTGGGTTTGAGCAAACTCCAGGAGGCGGTGAAGGACAGGGAAACCTGGTATGCTGCAGTCCATAAGGTTGCAAAGTCGGACAAAACTTAGCTACTGACAACATATACGTGTGTGTTTGTGTGTGTGTGTGTGTGTACACAATCACTTTGCTACACACCTGAAACTAACACATCAACCATTCTCCAATTTTAAAAAAGCAATTACAAAATATTTTCACAGTGATGTCTGCTACAAAGACAACACACCTTGACAAAGTGATAAAGAGAAACGTGGATGAAGGGGAGGGTCTGTTTTAGAGAAGAAGGTCTCTAAAAGGTCAGGAGAGGCCTCTCTGAGACTGAGTCATCAGTTCAGAGATCTGGACCAAACACAAAGGCCCACAGTCATGGTGAGCCTGCACGCCTGTGAATTTTCATTAAGCTCCTACTCTTCACCAAAGTGAACTCGACAAAGCCCTTGCCTTTGAAGGCCCCATGGTGCAGTGGGGGAGACCCAGAGACACAATAAGTGTACCCCAAACTGCCACCCAAACCCCAATGGTAAAAGTCCATGAAAATTTCCAAAAAGTGACCTTCAACCATGACCTTGACTGAAGAACTGGATTTTGCCACCAGACCTGCTAGAAACAACATTCTGGGCCCAGGAAATATGATGTGGGAAAGAACAATGGCCTGGGAAGGCATGACACGTCTATGAATGACGTCTGCATCCTACAGAGATTACCCTTATGGCATGGAAGCACTTAATTGTTCCGTGTCTTCCCCCGCTTGCTAGAATGCACATTCTTCAACAGCAAACTTACTCATTTTGAATCATTATCCTCTGGCACTCTGTACTGGATGAAGAGTGAAAAGATAGGTTCACGGCAGTTTGTGAAGGTCGGAAGGTGAAGGCTGGGGAGAGCTGAACTTCTTTCTGCAGGTGTGGGGGCCATTAAAGGTTTTGCAAGTCGCGAGAAAACCTCAAGGATGACAGCCATGAGCTTAACCTACCAGTGAACTCAGAAACCTGCCCTTATAAAGCCTATACTGGTCGTGCTGGCAGGGCGCTGCTGATGTTGTTTAAATGAAGATATGGCTTTTTGTGTCCTTCACTGAAGAGACATATATTAATTACAGTGCTTTTTAAGGCATGAAACATGGTTTTAAAAGCTTGATAATCTCTTCTACTAAGGGTCTCCTGCTGTGATTGTCAAACCTAAGTCTTCACCCCTTCCCTGGGAGCCGCCCCTCTGCCATCACCTGGCTCCATACCGAAATCAGTCAGCCCACATGAATTTATCATCTTCCTCCTCTACACACAGCAAGGAGCATCATGAGAGATAACATCCTTCATACATCAGAACTGTAAAGCGGCCTTAATGGCCTTTGAATAGAGAAGGAAAGTTTATGGCATTTTTGCTCCTACTATACTTGATTATCAGTCCAACTCTTTCATCTCACCTTACAGATCTAGTCCAACCCAGGTAACTTGGTTGGTTCCTGGAAGAGCTCAAATGTCCACTTGGGTTTCCTGGCTTCACGTCATCAAGGGATCATGCCTTGTCCTTCTTAGGTACTTCAAAGGTTGCCTAACATAAGGGCTCTGAACTTAAAAGCTCAGTGTATTTCCTCAGATTAATTAATTCACCCTCTAGGAGCTTAGTCGCTCAGTCGTGTCTGACTCTTTGTGACCTCATGAACTGTAACCTACTAGGCTCCTCTGTCCATGGGATTTCCCAGGCAAGAATACTGGATTGGGTTGCCACCCCCTTCTGCAGGGGATCTTCCCAGCCCAAGGATTGAACATGCGTCTCCTGCCTTACAGGTGGATTCTTCACTGTCTGAGTCACCACAGAAGCCCCATGCCCATCCTAATGCACCCTATGCCCCACCATTACAACAACTCTCATGTCTGTTCCCAGCATATCTCTCCAATCTCTGCTCCCTTTCCAGATCTCAGCCAGATGTCAGGGCATCAGGCTCACGAAAGTCCTAAAGCCATAGCGAGCTGGCCCCCTATGGCATAACTGTTGACCAGCAGGAGCTCTGGGGTGGCAACACATGCAACATTTGGCCGACCAGAAATAACCCAAACGTGGCCACACATCTCTGAGCATACAAGGCACTCAGATAAGTGTCAGAAGTTCAATACAAATGAAGCAGACATGGGCAAAGCCCAGCTGATAAAATAGATCCGTTCCCCCAAGAGACCCATCCCAATCATGCAAAGGTACCAGGGAGTTCCACTGATCAGGTTCAGATTCAAACTGGACATCCTAAGTTTCCCAATCTCACTTATTCCCTGGCAAATTCAATAATTTGTTGGGGATGAAAATCTTTAGCTATTTAGTCTGCATGGAGTTTCCTGGCTTAGAGATAAAAATTAAAAGAGAACTTAGTGACTATTTCTAATAGTATAATGGATAATCACAAGCAAAATAATGGAAGGGTAGTTGTCCAGATCAAAGATGTTGAACCAAATTCACTTCATCAGAGAAAACGTGAAACTTCAATAAGTATGATGAATGTCCCTTCCACTTATGCTAGCAGTTTTAATTCAAATTACTTGTTAATGATCTACCATCACCTCATTTTACAAAACACTAGTCTGGAAATTAGAAGTTAAGATGCATAAAGGAGACATCAGGGGTGCAAAGAGAAACCAGAAACCCAACAAGAGGGAAGGAAACAACTGTTCTCTGAAGGAATGGGACCCATGGGAAAACACGGCATCTTCAAAGTAAACTAACACATGAAGAACTTTTTCTTCGACAGCTCTGCACATTCCCATTTACTATGCACAGAATCATTTCCTTAAGCAGAATGCATTTATCTCTCCAAGACAGAAAACCATAATTTAATTAAAGTTAAAATGAAGAACTTTAAGATTTGCTACATTATTAGAGCCCTTTGAAAGAGTTAAATGTTCCCCTGCTCAGATCTCCTCTCTTCCCGGGCTTCAAGATAAGTACTGGGAGATTTATGTGCCATGAATTTCCAATTACCCATCTCCACCAGCTGGGCTGTCAATCACCACTTGTCTTATCCTAGATGTCTTCACCACCCCTATTTCCTTGTTGCGCACACAGAAACAAGCTTATTCTTCCCAAAAGAGCTTACCACCAGGCAGGCAAATGCTGTTTTTTTTAATGTCCAGCTTCTACTGGACAGAATTTCTGACTCAAATGACTGCCATCCCAATCATTCCAACATATTCAAATAAAGCCAGAGCTGCCACAGATTGCAAACAATTTAAGATTTCAAAAGAGAATTTACATCACGCGTCTTCCCAGTGTCCAGTGAAGCAGAATTGATGAGCTCTCAAGAGCAATCCCTCCCCCACCTTTGACATCTTGAAGCAGGTGGGAGAATTCTAAATGATAACTACAGTCAGACACCGGCAGAATAAAGAAAACAGTATGTTTGCAAATGTATGCTTACATAATAGTTGCAGATTTGGAGGAAAAATATTAACAGTAGAAGCTCTTCCTTGATTTTCGCCATGGGTTTTTGTCTGGAGGATGGACATCAAAATCAAGGTATCGAGAAATTCTTAAAAGGACTCTAGAAGGTCTGGACATCAGTATTGCAATTAAATGGTCTGAAAAGTAAATGACAGCTGTCATTCAGACATCAAGATTACAATGGTGAGTCTTGATAGTACAGATTCATTTCTTGTAATTGTGCCCAGAACATGTATCCATTCACTTGATGGACATTGAGTACTTATAAAAGGCTTAGATGTTAAGGGAGATACGAAAATAACTAATATAAGTCCTTCCCCTTAAGAAGCTTATAGAAATCTGTGCATAAATAATTTTAATAACAAAAAAACTAGTCCTTAAAAAGTGACTGAAATATGAGAATTCAGAATAGAGTAGACCTTGTATCTGGCTGGAGCAGGATGAGAATTCGAGGGCAGCATCATGAAGGAGAAGAACTTTACCAGTGATGACTAAATCTGGTCAACTACAATGCTCCAGCGCTGTGGCCCATCTACTTCTGGGGCTGCTCCTCTTTCTCCTTTCAGACTCTGCTTGTTTCTAGAGGACAAGGCAAAAGCAAGAAAACTAAAATTCAAGCTCGTATGCTGTTGCTTATTTGAAGTATGGGTAATGCTGATGCCTACAGAGGTTTCTATTACTAAAATGAAATCTAAGGATCACTTCATACTCACTGCTCTGGGTCACTGAGTGGTCTAAACAGCACAGGAGGCACATTCAAATCCAGGAAAGGGGTCAGTCTGTTTTTTTGGATTCAAAGCCTGGAGAGTGCTAAGGCATAGGATCTGCTATGATTTCAGGCAGCAAGTACAATGGAGTCATCCTTCACGCCCAATCCTGGTAAATAGGGAGGTCAGTCGTGAGGTAGAAAAGGCTAACCCTAGCTCAGCTCCATTTCATTTTGGACTTCAAAACACCTATGAAATGTTTCATCCATTTATTCCACTGATTGTCAAAAACCCATGAAACAAACATGCCATGACAAGTTGGACTGGATATGCAGTCAGCCACTGGAAGCTTCCTGAACTTGGCTTTCCACTCTCAGATCATCAGTTAGAGGGTGGTAGCCAGCATTACTGGCTTCCCAAGCAGTCCAGAGGTGAAGAATCTGCCTGTCAGTGCAGGAGACATGGGTTCTATGCCTTGGATGGGAAGATCTCCTGGAGGAGGAAACGGCAACTCACACCTCTGAGTTTCTTATGCAAGTATTCTTGCCTGCAAAATCCCATGGACAGAAAAGCCTGGTGGGCTACAGTCCAGAGGGTTGCAAAGAGTTGGACACAAGTGAAGCACCTGAGCACGCACGCATGCACACCCCCAGCATTGCTAGTGCTGGGACTGGCACTCAGAGCCCAGGCCCTCTGGTTGGCCCTCATATTAGACATACAGCCAGCCTGAAATCCAGGGTCTAGTGAGCTTCTCTGTGCAGCCAATAGGATGAGGGGCTGACTCTTTGTGCACAGTCCGTTTTAACCATTAAAATCCTATGATGCTACATGCATTTACTCTACCATTTTTCTAGAGGGGGAGCTAAGCCACGAAAACAGAAAGTAGCTGCTCCAGATTCACACTTGTTAAGTGTAAAATCCAGGATATGAATGGTGAGTTTAAAATCCAAGATGTGAATCCTGTTCTTTCCAACTTCAAAGCCTGTGACCTTGATCATGTGCTCTGAGCCACAACTCTGTAATGCTTCCCAGAGACTGTGTGGGAATCAGAGGTGAATTTCTGAGCTTTTAACCTAGCAAACTGTTGAGAATGCGGGTCTGAATCTGTCTGTCTTATTTCAATAAGTATAATACCCTCCAAGCCCAAGGGAGACAAACACTGTATGATATCACTTATATGTAGAATCAAAAAAATACAACAGACTAATGAATATAATGGGCTTTCCAGGTGGCCCTAGTGATAAAGAACTTGCCTGACAATGCAGGAGACATAAGAGATGCAGGTTTGATCCCTGGGTCAGGAAGATCCCCTGGAGAAGGAAATGGCAGCCCACTCCTGGGAAATCCCATGGACACAGGAGGCTGGCAGGCTACAGTCCATGGGGTTGCCAAAGAGTCAAACAGGACGTAGTAACTAAACAACAAAGTGAATAAAACAAAAAAGAAAATAGGCTAACTGATACAGAGAACAGCTAGTGGTTACCAGCAGGGACAGGGAAGAGTGAAGGGGGAAGACAGGAATTGGGGATCATGAGGTACAAACTACTAGCATAAAATAAGTAAGCTATAAGGATATATTTTACATCACAGGGTATATAGCCATATTTTATAAGAACCATAAAGAGAGCATAACCTTAAAAACTGAGAATCACTGTGTTGTACATCTGAGATTTATGTAACATTGTAAATCAACTATACCTCATTAAAAAAAAAAAAAAGAATGTGGGTCTAGACATGGACAAATGATTTCAACTATATTTAGACACTGTGTGTTTGGCCATGACCACTGAACCGGGAAGAACCCCTCACTGACTTCCTTCATCTACTCCTCCCATCCATTCCCTCCAATTTACCAGGAGCAGCTGCACGTGATCAGTCATCCAACCACCCAAACCCTGGTGAAAACTCAGCGCAACTGGAAAGATGGCGGCTCCCGCCTTGCTGCACATGGGAACCTCAGGTCTGGTACCGCCCCGGAGACCCTACTGGTCTGGAGCAGGGCCTGGGTGTTCGAAACATCCAAGGTGATTTCATTGTGCATCTGAGGATCAGAATTACTGAGTTAAAAGAAAAAAGTCAAGAGTCTGAAGCCCCTTCTTCCACAGTCAGCAGAGCAGCTAGTTTCATCTCATGCTGTTGTGGAAGCACATGAATATATATATATATGTATATATACCCCTGGCTGATGAGGGACTATTCTCGCAAGAAGAAAGCAGTTTCCTGACTGTAACCTAAAATTTAAGGAGAAGGAGAAGAAAAGCAACAAAGGGAAAATTTTTCAGGAGAGTAACATATGTTTTTAGATTAAACATAAAATAAATGATCATCAGGGGAAACTATTATTTTTTCCAACTGAGAGGATGCATTTTTCGACCCTGCATCCATAATTCTGTGAAAGAACTGTATTCAGGCATCACCCAGCCCAGGATGGCAAATGTGCAGTTTGCAAGTCACTTCTCTGCACACATGTGCGTGCGTGCTAAGTTGCTTCAGTCATGTCCAACTCCGTCCATGGGATTCTCCAGGCAAAAATACTGAAGTGAGTTGCCATTTCCTTCTCCAGGGGATCTTCCCAACCCAGGGACCAAACCCGGGTCTCCCGCACTGCAGGCAGATGCTTTACAATCTGAGCTACCAGAGAAGCCCCTCTTTGCAACACTATGGACCACAGCCTGTCAGGCTCCTCTGTCCATGGGATTCTCCAGGCAAGAATACTGGAGTGGGCTGCCATTTCCTCCTCCAGGGGATCTTCCCGACCCAGGGATCAAACAAGCCTTCTCTTCACACACAGCCCCACCCATCCAGCAGAACCTCCTGGTCAAGTCTGGACACAGCCTTCAGAAACATTTAACATATCAATAGCTGCTCCTAGCAGACCCTGTGAATCAGGCTTATATATGAACTGCAGATTCTCCATCCTTGTACTAGCCCACACACACCTCCAGGTGAACAGTTATCTCATTCTGCCTTGTACCTACTAGTTCTACCAAGAAGAGTTTAAGACAAGCAGCAAATGTTCAGTAAATGTGAGTTGAATGAGTAAACGAGGCAGCAACATGGGAAATGCATTTTATAGAAAATCTTCAGCACTCTGATGCCTTTTTCTTAGCAAACTGAGATTTCAAGTTTGCTCCTGACCAGGTGATCAGAAAGACTTTGAGAGAAGAAACCATGCCTATGGCCACTGAATAAAGCAAGCAAACTACACTAGGAAAGATCAATAGGAATTGAGGGAGATTACGCAGCTCTACGAAATCACCCAACGATCTCTTTAAAGAGACAAGGCTTAGAAGAGGGAATAGAGAGGAGCACATGCCTGGAATTAACATCATGACAACTGCTGACTCTAGGCTCTGCATTTTATTTTATTTATTCATATCCCATCTTTCCACAGAAAAATGCAGGAGAGACAGTAAAGGATTTTCATGGCTCAGAAAATCTTATTAATCCAGCAAGATGATGTTAAATACAATAAAATAAGAAAGCAAAGGCAAAAATAAGTTCTATATTTTGTGCTAGAGGTAGACAGCAATACAGAGGCAACATTTAATTGCTATCTCCTCTTCTGTCTGACACCTACTTGTCTCTTAAGTTGTAACTCACATGTCACTTCCCAGTGGATGTCCTCTCTAACTTACCGTCCTATATGAGTTTACAATTACACTATAGCATCCCATGGCAATTTCATATGGATATGTCTCCATCCTTTAGATCCCTTAGCAGTACAACAGTGGTGGATACCTAATAATATTCGTTGGATAATGTTATGGACTGAATACTGTATTCCTTCAAATTTGTATACCGAAGACCCATCCCACAGTGTGGCTGTATTTGGAGATAAGGCCTCTAAAAAATAATTTAGGTTAAATGAGGTCTTAAAGATTGGGCCCCAAACTGATAAGACTCAATGCCCTTATAGGAAGGGACCCTAGAGCTCCAGAGAACACTCAGAACCTGTCTCTTTCTCTCTGTCTCTCTCTCCCCCTTGCCCTCCCCTCATGCATGCATTCACCAAAGAGGGGCATGTGAGAAAGAAGTGAGAAGCCAGGAATACAGCCTTCACTAGAAACTGAATTGGCTAAAATCTAGATCTTGGACTTCTACCCTCCAGAACTTTCAGAAAATAAATTTCTGTTGCTTAAGCCACCCAGTGTATGGTATTCTGTTACAGCAGCCTGAGATTAGAGAACAAGAAATTGATATACTTAATGATATGATGAAAAAAACCACTTCATTTGAAATCTAGATTTTTATCCAACGATGCTATTGTTGTTTGGTTGCTAAGTCATGACTGACTCTTTGTGACTCCATGGATTGTCACTCACCAGGCTCCTGTGCCCATGGGGTTTTCCAGGCAAGAATACAAGAGTGCTTTGCCATTTCCTCCTCCAGGGGCTCTTCCTGACCCAGGGATCACCTGCATCTCCTTCAGTGGCAGGTGGATTATTTACCACTGAGCCACCAGGGAAGTCCATCCAACTATATACTTGGAGGTAAATGACTTTAGCCCAATATTTTCTTTCCTCATCTCCAATACGGACAGTCTAGACCACTCTGTCGACTCTTGGTGACACTGCAGGATCAGAGAACCTCTGGATCATCATAATGAGCTTCATGAATGCAAGGCTGTGCAGCACTGTTATCACACACAGAGCCGGGGTCCTTTCCAGAGCGCCCCGACCATCAGGCTCCAGCGGTCTGAGCCCAGGGCGGGCTCCGGAGCCTCTCCTGGAGGCCCTCTTTACAC
Organism: Odocoileus virginianus; assembly: GCF_023699985.2. Classification (NCBI taxonomy): domain Eukaryota; kingdom Metazoa; phylum Chordata; class Mammalia; order Artiodactyla; family Cervidae; genus Odocoileus; species Odocoileus virginianus. Next base: position 2,096,411 of record NC_069701.1, read on the forward strand.
ACCACATTGTTTTCTAATTGCTTAATTAAGAAAGCCGATGTCTATCTAATATGTTAACTAAAGCGGCATGTTCTATATACTCAAAGTGGATAAGGAAAAAACTACCTACAGAACATAACGGTAACCGGTTATGTCAGGGTCAGGTGGTTATGGGCATGATTATAGCTTTCCTTTTTATATTCGTGGACATTCTTAAAATCTTCAACAAACAATTGAATCATGCTTGAATGAAGAGAAAGAGAAACCCACATAGGGTGCATGCTGTTGATTCTCCTGAAGAAAAGACCCATATCCCTGTTGCAATGAGCTCACATGGCCGCTCCCTCCAGCGGAAGGAGGAAAGAACAGACCTGGAGCTGGCAGAGGACCGCAGGCCCCCCCTTCCCCCCCAGGAGCCTCCCTCTCCCCGTGGCCTTCCCTCAGCGAACCCGAGACGTCCTGGGACAGCACTTGCCACACTCCCAGACTCTCTCCTCCATCAGCTCAGGTCGCTGAGAGCTGATTCCCTTCCCAAAGGTCCAGGATGTCCAACCCCATCCCTCTGCCCTTCCTAAAACATCCCTGCCTTCAGAGTCCAGTAAGAAATGCCAGCTCATGCCCAAAGCACGCGTGTAGCCCTCTGCCAGGCACACAGAATGTGTGCAATCAGTGTGGTTTTCCCTTCTTACAGGGCTCCACACAGAAATCTCCCTTTTAGATAAAAGTATCATTTTTGGTGCATAGACATTTACTATAGAGGACTTCCCTGGCGATCCCCTGGTAAGACTGGAAGCTTCCACTGCAGGGAGCGCAGGTTCCATCCCTTGTCTGGGAACTAAGATCCCGCATGCCACACAGCCTGCCCCCCTTCCCCCAAAGAAAGAAATTTGCTATACACAGTACAGGCTAAAGCTTTCGGTATACAGTCACAGAGCTATGCGGAAGCATAAAATGGGTCTGCTTGATAAACACAGGAGCACTCCGTTCTCTGGTTGAAAACTATGCATGCTAATTTCCCGGAAGACAGAAGGCGATTGTCACACAAATTAAGTTTCCTCACAGACAAAAGCAGCTGTCTTACCTCACTTCCCATCCCCATGGTCCTGTTCAACAGCTCCAGCTTTGAAACTACTGCTGGAAGTACGTTAAATTTGAGAGAAAATACAGTTCTGGACATCTGGATTCATTAAAAAATAACCTATCCCCTTCTCTCCCTAAGGATAATAATGATAAACCCACCCTTAATGTAGTCACACTCTTATGCTACACCCTGAGTATATTTTTTAAAAAATATTCTTCTGTTTATCATTAATGTAAAAATATGTTTAACCAACAGGTTGTGCCTTGATTACAGACCATCGATATCCATTAATTAATACACTGATTTGGGTTTCACATCTGTGGCTAAATTTTGCCTGTAATAGAAAAGAGGGATTAATAGACTTGCCAAACTTTCAGATGCCAGCACACACATATGCAATTTCTACATAAATCAGTATTTTTTCAGGAAATAAACTACAAACATGAGAGCAAATCATGATACCGCTAACCATCCTTGTGCGTGTGTGTGTGTGCGCACGCACACGCGTGCACGTGCACATGTGTATTCAGTCACTCAGTCATACCCGACTCTTTGCCACACCCCCATGGACTGTAGCCCACCAGGCTCCTCTGTCCATGGGATTTTCCAGGCAATAACACTGGAGGGGGCTGCCAGATCTCCAGGGGATCACCCCAACCCCAGAATCAAACCCGGGTCTCCTGCAGCTCCAGCTCCTGCACTGGCAGGCAGATTCTTTACCGGCCTTACTCTGTATTAAAAAAAATAATTGCAAATCTTCAATTGTGTTCTCAATACAAGGCTAGATCCTAAAGCATCTGCCAGAAGGACAATGGAGGGAATATGTCACAGAAGAGGGAGCAGAGCAAGCCAAGGGCCAGCGTGAGAAGAGAGAAGTGTGTGGGTGCACTTGTGTGCTTTCCCTGACGGCTGGAGCACACACAATAAGGAAGTGTTCGGGAAACACTGACTAAACAGCCCACCCTGGCCAGGCACCATAGTAACCATTTGCATGAGTTGTTTTAGGACAGGAGGTCCTAGTGAGGAACACAGAACTAACAAGCCACCGCCAACCAGAAGAATTCGAGAAAGGTCAAAAGCAGATGCTATTGTTCTACCAGCCTCCCAGAATCTTCCTGGTTGGAATCCATCTTGGCTGAGCAATGCAGGACCACCAGGAAGGACCCAAAGTTAGAATGATTGGCCAGAAACAACCTCTAAACTAATTCCATCACCAAAAAATCCCAAGACTGCCAGCCATGTGGCAAAGCAGTTCCACGAGGTGCCCCACCCTGCTTCTCCCCACCTGGCCGCCCCTTCCCAGTGAAGTCTCCTGCTTTGTCCGCACGTGTCTCCTGGGACAGTTCATTTCTGAGTGTGAGATAACAGCTTGGCCTTCCCTGGTAGCTCAGCTGGTAAAGAATCCACCTACAATGCAGGAGACCCTGGTTCAATTCCTGGGTGGCGAAGATCACCTGAAAAAGGGATAGGCTACCCATTCCAGTATTCTGGGCCTGGAGAATTCCATGGACTCTATAGGTCAGGGCTTGCAGAGAGTTGGACACAACTGAGCAACTTTCACTTTTAGACAATAGCTCACTCTCAGGCCTAGGAAAGGGTCCCCCTTTCAAAAGAAGTGATACAGGATCTTTAAAATCCATCTCAGCTCTGAAATCCTCTGATTTGGGTGATCAGAGCAGATCTGGGCTTTTCTGTGGCTCAGACCTAGGAAAGCAGAAATAATTTTGGGCCCCCAGAGCAGGACATGCATTTAGACAAAACTGCTTTGTCAAGACACAGATAGGAGGCAGGTGCTATATCTGAGTCCAGCAAAGTTAGAGACTGTACGTCTCTTCCCAGCTGAGCCTCTAAAGCCTGAAGCACAGGGCTGGGCCCCAAGGCTGAGGGTTTGAGCTGGACACCAGTCCAAACCTTGAGCACGGGATCCCTCCTGTTCTCAGCCTGCCTCTCCTCTCCCACTGGACCTGACGTCATGAATGCGTCAGGCTCCCACTAGGCGTGGAAGCATTTATCTGATGAGAAAAGCAAGACCCGACCAGCCCACTGATCCCTGAGAAGCCCGTCCTCCCAGCAGAGCAGAGTGCTTAAGACATCACCTGACTCGGCCACTTACTCACGTGACAAGCTACTTAAGCTCTTTATACATTAGTGTCCTTATCTGCAAAACGAAAAAAAAAAAAAAAAATGCCCACCTACCTCACTTTTACTACAGAGTAAAAGCTAGCTGTTGGTTTTTCATTTTTTTTTTGGCTGTGGTGGGTCCTCTTTGTGGTGGGCATGGGCTTTCTCTAATTCTCTAATTAAACCTACTCAGGCTTAGTTGCTCTGAGGCATGTGGGATCTTAGTTCCCCAACCAAGAACTGAACCTGCGTCCCCTACACCCCTGCAGTGGAAGGCAGATTCTTTACCACTGGACCACCAGGCAAGTCCCAAGTGTTAGCTATTTTTGTTAAGGTTGGTCTCTTTATTCCTTTTCTTTTTTTCTTTTTTTCATTTATTTTTATTAGTTGGAGGCTAATTACTTCACAACATTGCAGTGGGTTTTGTCATACATTGACATGAATCAGCCATGGAGTTACATGTATTCCCCATCCCGATCACCCCTCCCACCTCCCTCTCCACCCGATTCCTCTGGGTCTTCCCAGTGCATATGGTTGGTCTCTTTAAAGGACAGTTGGGGGCATCTGGCTTCTCACATATCTTTGCAAGTTCATGCTTTTCAAGTTAATATTTATAATATCACCACTATAATTATGTGAAAACTCCGTGGTTAGTTGGGCAGGTCACATTGATGTTCTAAGGTGGCCAGTTTGCAGCTAAGAAACCATTATCTAAACTAATTCCACTCCTTCTTCTGGTGAGCTTGGAATGTCTCTTATTAAAAATTAACACCTCGGAAAACAGAACCTTTGGGCCATGAAAAGGCAGATTTAGTTGGAAAGCATTCATTCATTTATTCAAGGCACTGATGGCTTATTATGGATCAGGCACCGTTAAGGAGAGAGTGATACCGGCCCAGACAGAAAGCAGATGATAATCTTTGCCCCAGAGGGGTTTACATTCTGGTGGAGAGAGACAAAAAAGAAATGAAGAAAATAAAATATATGATGAGCAGGACTGTGGAGAGAAAGAAGGCAGGAGAGGGAGGCAGGCCACTCTGCAGGCTGGTAGGAGTCTTCACGGCGGTGCCTGGATGAAGGGGGTGCAGGGAGCTGTGTGGGCATGAAGGGGAGAGGACAGCAGGCTAATGGCGCAGCACAAGGGGAGGCCCCGGGGGAGCAGGCTGCTCTGCGGGGGGACAGGAACGAGAGCACTGTGGCAGGAGTCCACCAGGCAGAGAAAGGGGAAGATGAAGTCGGAGAGAAACCAGGCCTAGATCTGCAGCCTTTGCCAAGTTGACTCAGAGTCAGAGAGGAAGCCATCTGCATTCTGAGCAGAGAAAAGAGATGATCTGACAAAGGTTTAGCAACATGACTGAGCTGAGGTGTTGAAAAGACCATAGCACAGAAGGTGAAAAGTTAGGAGCAATAGTTAAGAGGCTTCTGCAGCATTCCAAAGGGGGATAATGATGACCTGAACCAAGGTAAGAGCAATAAAATGTGGTCAGATTCTGGAGCTATTTAATTTAGAACTATATAATAAATACATTTAATATAGAAATGTATAATTTACAAATATAATTTATAACTTCATACTATACTTATTAGTTATTTTATATATATACATGTATATATATATGTATACATATACATGTATATACATGCATGTCATGGAACTGGACATGGAACAACAGACTGGTTCCAAATAGGAAAAGGAGTACGTCAAGGCTGTATATTGTCACCCTGCTTATTTAACTTATATGCAGAGTACATCATGAGAAACACTGGGCTGGATAAAGCACAAGCTGGAATCAAGATTGCTGGGAGAAATATCAATAACCTCAGATACGCAGATGGCACCACCCTTATGGCAGAGAGTGAAGAACAACTAAAGAGCCTCTTGATGAAAGTGAAAGAGGAGAGTGAAAAAGTTGGCTTAAAGCTTAGCATTCAGAAAACAAAGATCATGGCATCTGGTCCCATCACTTCATGGTAAATAGATGGGGAAACAATGGAAACAGTGGCTGACTTTATTTTGGGGTCTCCAAAATCACTGCAGATGGTGACTGTTGCCATGAAATTAAAAGGCGCTTACTCTTTGCAAGGAAAGTTACCACCAATCTAGATAGCATATTAAAAAGCAGAGACATTACTTGGTCAGCAAAGGTCTGTCTAGTCAAGGCTATGGTTTTTCCAGTAGTCATGTGTGGATGTGAGAGTTGGACTATAAAGAAAGCTGAGCACTGAAGAATTGATGCTTTTGAACTGCGGTGTTGGAGAGGACTCTTGAGAGTCCCTTGGAATGCAAGGAGATCCAACCAGTCCATCCTAAAGGAAATCAGTCCTGGGTGTTCATTGGTCGGACTGATGCTGAAGCTGAAACTCCAATACTTTGACCACCTGATGTGAAGAGCTGAATCATTTGAAAAGACCCTGATGCTTGGAAAGATTGAGGGCAGGAGGAGAAGGGGATGACAGAGGATGAGATGGTTGGATGGCATCACCAACTCAATGGGCATAGGTTTGGGTGGACTCTGGGAGTTGGTGATAGACAGGGAGGCTGGTGTGCTTTGGTTCATGGGGTCACAGTCAGACACGACTGAGCAACTGAACTGAACGGATACATACATATATGCACTATATATGTTGGAGACGGAAATGGCAGCCTACGTGAATATACATATATATATATATATATATATATATATATATATATACATATATATATATATAAATTTATATAATGCAGATTCCAAGCTGGAAGGATGTTGGCACTGCAATTATTGAGGAATATGGCAGAAGAAGCAGGTATATGAGATAAAGACCTGGGGATCCATACTGGCCATGTGAAGTTTCACATGCCGTCTGAAGATCCGACCTGGATGTTGAGTGAACCACTGAATATATATGAGTCTGGAGCATGAGGGAGTGTTAGACCAGAGCTCTTCAGTTAGGATCTATATAGATGGCATTAAAAGCCACAAGACTAGACATCACTAAGGAATGCATCTTGTTTCAGAAGAGAAGTGAACTGACCCCAGGGTATCCCACTGTTTCACAAGAAAGGAACCTAGAAGACATCAGCAAGGGAGGCTGAGAAGGGAGGGACAGTGTGGTAGGAGAAAAGCCAGTGTCTCCTTCCACAGGAATGAGTCTCAGGGAAGAGGCAAGAAATGAGGGATTGTGTCCAATACGGTTGATGGGTCAGAGAAGAAAAGGGCTGAGTGCTGACCACTGGATCTAGTGACCACGGGCCACTGCTAACACTAACAAGAGTATTTTCAGGGGCACGATGAGGATGAAATGGAAAGGAAGCCAGAGAAACAAGAATAAGCAACCACTGGGACTTCCCTGGCAGTTCAGTGGTTGGGAACCTGTGTTTCCACTGCAGGGAGCCTGGGTTCTTGGTTCAGTCCCTGGTCAGGGAACTAAGATTCCACATGCCTTGCAGTATGGCCAAGATAAGTCAATAAAATGAAACAACTTTTAAAATGACCCTCTGCTTTTAAAAAAAAAAAAAGAATAAGCAAATCTTTAAGGAGGTTCAGTAAAAGGGGAGCAGAAAATGGGGCAGTGTCCTGAGGGAGATGTGAAATCAAATGAAGAGTGTTTTGTGTTTTTTTTTTTTTAAAGACAAAGAAGAATTCCATCATCTATGCATGCCATTCATGGAAGGCAATGGCACCCCACCCCATACTCTTGCCTGGACAACCCCATGGACAGAGGAGCCTGGTGGGCTGCAGTCCATGGGGTTGCTAAGAGTCGGTCACGACTGAGCGACTTCACTTTCACTTTTCATTTTCATGCATTGGAGAAGGAAATGGCAACCTACTCCAGTATTCTTGCCTGGAGATTCCCAGGGACGGGGGAGCCTGGTGGGCTGCCGTCTGTGGGGTTGCACAGAGTCGGACACGACTGAAGTGACTTAGCAGCAGCAGCAGCAGCATGCACACCATTAGAAAATACAGGAAAGCAGGAAAGAGTGCAATAGGAATTTTCATTCAGAATCAGGCAACCCAGAACTTGGTCCCCATACCTGAGCCTGGAACTAAAACACAGGTGAGAGGTAAGGAAAACTGTCCCCACCTTGACAAGCACTAGAGTCAGACCTGGGGGACTAACCCTTCCAACACTGGAAGTTTCCAAATCGCTAGCCAACGTGTGTGATTGAAATCACGGGAGAGGTCATGGAGAGAATGTGGGGTCTTGTGCGGACCCCACAGGGTTATCTATGACTGTTTTTACAGCTCTGCCCCTCTTCACCTTGAGGCCTGACCTCTCACCCTGACTCCCGAGCCCAGGAAGCTGGTCCTGGTGCTCACAGCGGATTATCTTCAGGCTCCAGCAGTTCCGACAGGGAGTTGTCAGTACATTCACAAGGAATGGACAGGGAGGGAGTGACATGGGAAACCTTTCCTCTCCCAGATCAGGTTTAACTACCCTTCACCAAAGAGCTAACCAAGTGTGGTCCCAGCAAGCCAGGAGGATTTTTTTTAAATGCAAATATCTGATTTATGAGGCTCATTCCCTAGCAACATTTTTTGAAAACTCATAGCACAAAATGGACTTTCAGATGCTGTAGGTTTTGTTTTAGTTGCAGCAAGGTCCTTATCTTCCTCCAACCCCAATCTGAGGGGTGAGGAGGGAAAGCAAGCAAGATAGGCAAACACATGCAGATTTACAATATGGGTAAACAAACAGATGATAAGAATGAACATAAACATGCACATTAAAACACAGAAGGCATAAATTCATTCACTTATTGATGTACTGCCCTGTTCCAGGCAAGATCTGAAATGAGGAAATGCATAAATAAGCCAGGCCGCAGAGCTAAAGAAAAAGGCGGGCGAGGAGACTCAGGTCCTGATCAGCTCTAAGGCTCTCCTGCTCTCTGTCTGAACCACAGTCTCCTCATTGCTAAAGCAGCAGGCAGAACCTGACAAACAGGCCCTTCTCTATCTCAATGTTTTTTCTAAATTTGTATTTATTTACTTATTTGACTGTAGCAGGCCTTAGTTGCAGCATGTGAGATCTAGTTCCCTGACCACAGATTGAACCCAGGCCCCCTATTGGGAGCACAGAGTCTTAACTGCTGGACCACTAGGGAAGTCCCTACCTCAATGTTTTCTTGACTTCACAATTCATCTTATTTCCCAAGAAGTATTTCTCAGCCCAAGAGTGACTTCTGTTTGACAAATGTAGGCCTCCACACACTTCGATCAGAGACAGTGTATATGCTCTGCAACTTTCCTGCACCTGCCAAATGGTTTCATATTCAAGCCAGTTTAACAAATGCCATAGCCCTGAGTTCCATGGCCAGTCCAACGTGTCCAGAGGACAGCAGACGTTCTGGAAGAGCTGCTGCCTGCTCCATGCGGCACTCTGGAGCAGACTGGCTCTTTCCAAGCCAGCACCACAATGTTGAGGATGGCTGCAAGGGCTCAGGGCAGTGATCACCAAGTTCAGTGGCTTAAAAATCCACCTCCACAAAGCAACTCATGGAAAGCAGAGCTGGCTTCTTCAAGAAGTATTATGGCTGCTAGTCACAAACCAAAAGAGAAAAAATGATGGGGATCACTTAGAGGGGAGCACAAGTATTTGGAAGGGTGAGGGGAGGTCTTAACCATGGCAGAAAAAATGTGAAATAGAAGATGTGGAAGAGGACTTCCCTGATGGTGTGGCAGTGAAGAATCTGCCTGCCCATGCAAGGGACACGGGTTCGATCCCTGGTCCAGGAAGATTCTGCATGCCACGGAGCAACTAAGCTCGTGAGCCACAACTGCTTAGCCCACGCGCTGGAGCCTGTGTTCTGCAACAAGAGAAGCCCACACACTGCAACAGGAGCATAGTCCCCACCTGCCGTACCTAGAGAAAGCCTGCGTGAGGCAAGGAAGGCCCAGGGCAGCCAGCAATGAATGAATAAACCAACACATAATTTTCAAAACTTAGATTTGGAAGATTTGGAGTTTGCCTATTACTCTGCACAAAATTCTACTTCCTGACTGTGGCATTTCTGACTCAAAAAGCAAAATAGGAAACCCAGGTCCAAAGCAAGAGTCAAATATGGCTACAGTATAAGATACCATACTGTACATCGGGCAGAAGAAGCACAGTTATAAAGGACTCATGGTGCTTTTAAGTTTCTCAACCACGCTGCCCATCGACTACCTTGTGATGCCGTCATAGCAAGTTCTCATTCCAAACTACCTCAGGATGGAGATTTTTAAACACCACTTAAAGGGTCTTCTCCCCAAAGAATCAAATTACCATGTAGACGCGATTCCTCTTTTAAAAATTAATAAATTTACTAGCTCCTAGATAGAGGCCTTCATTTGTTTTATCATGAGAAAAAAGCTTTGATCTGCAATTCTCCAAGGCTTTGATTATTGTTATTCTTCAGCACTTCTCATTAAAAATAAATACCTCCATTCTCTAAGATACACCTGCAAAGCACTTAAAACACCCATTTGAACAATAGGAAACCTATTTTCATCTCCCTGCAAAAGAACCTAGTGTTTCAAGTGCTCCTGCAATGGGAAAAGCACTTTTCGTCTGTACCCAGGCACCATTCTGGGTGGTGAAGGACTAAAATTGAAGGTTTGTGACTAATCAGTATTTACAGAGCAAGCTCAAAGGGCAACATCTTAAGGCTGAAGATCTGAGCTGTAATCAGAATTCTTCACGTATTGTCTTTTGCTCAGGAGGAAGTAAGGATCCAACATGAAGGCACAGATTGATTCATTGAAAACTTCAGGCTCCACCCGTAACACAGCCCAAACCACCATGAGTAGCTTTTCCTAAATACATGCCACAGGCCTTAATAGGAAAAGCAAGTGAGCTCTTAGCATGTAACCTAAAAAAAAAAAAAAATGGCTGGCAACAGCTAGAGGTTCTCTCCCATGCAATCACTGCAATAAAATGCTCATAATCGGGCCCCTAAGTGTTTGATGTGTGATTAAGACAAGGGAACTGTGAGGCTTTTCAAAACAAACTAGTTATCAGAGAAATGTGGTCATTTACACAGCTATACCAAAAACATGTTCCAAATTTAAATAACAGGACCCATTCCACTCCAGTAACTATTTGTTGATTACATAGAGATCAAACACAGTATGTTCCCTCCCTTGAGTATAAGGGAAGATTTCACAAAGCTATTTCCAGAATTTGGGCATCCACATCCTTCACCCACCACAAGATTATCCAGGCGTCTGCAACATGAAATTTAGAATAATCAAAAACCCTGGACCGATGCTGTCACTGGCAGTGATTGCCTGCCTAGAAGTTGATAAAATAAACTTGAACCCTGAATTTTTTCAATCCACCAACACCGCACACTGCATCTCTGTAATAAATCATCTGCTGGAGTGACAAAGCATCACCAGCGGTGTGTATCCCCACTGCCAAAACTGGGGAGAGTTTCCCATTAGGAAGTGTCTCTGATCTAAAGCCTGGAGCCAGCAGGAAAGGGAGGCAGTCGGTCCCCAGGGAGAGGAGGGAGTCGCACTGTTGTCGGGGAGCAGTTTCTGCCAGAACTCCCATCTTGGGGAAGAGCATTAGCAGTAGCATTCAAGATGCTGCCAAGCTGTTCACCCGCTGCCTGCCATCCTGCCCACGAGGCCCCATCATCTGCTGAGGAGGGGCAGGCACGCAAATTGGAACATTCTAGAAAACAAAATACAGAATCCCCTCAATATGCTGCCATATCCACCCTCTACTGCCTCAATTCAACACACAGAGGCAAACGCATAAGTGACTAGAGAGAATTTTTCCTGGTTTTGGCATGGAATTAAAAATATAGGAATGCCTCCTCTTAGACAAAACACTGACATGCACAACAGAGCCAGATCGAGACCCTTCTGCCAAGATCCTGCTTTTCCCCAAGTATAAAGGAAATAATTCCAAATTTGAGTAAGAGATTACTTCATGAAAACAGAAGAGACCTAACTGCCTGTGCCCAGATGTCACACCGATGATCAAAGAGCTACTTGAGCAGACGCTTCAAGTGAGATGCAAGGAAGGCAGCCCCCCTGAACAGAATGCGGCCAGCGCTTCACAAGTGCACCATCACTCCAGCCCCAGTATGCTAACTCTCTGCCATTTCTCCGCATACAGTTGCATAGTCCACTTACACAATCTAGAAAGTCTGTTTGGCAAAACAGTGGTAATGATAATACCACGTTAATAGATAACAGCTTGTTCCCAGGAAAAGACTGGATGTGTACACCCACGTGTGTCTAACTGGAGAAACAGACTGGGTGGGTTTTCCGAAAACCCAGCTGCACGTGGAGCTGCGCACACGCAGAGCCCGCGAGCCGCCTCCACTGCGCTGGGCACTCTCCTCCCCTGGGACAAAGAGAAGACATGGGTTCCATGCTGTCTCCACTTCCCTGGACCCCTGTTCGTGTCCCAGGGAGAGCCACGGAGCTGATGACAGCCCGCCGCCCCCTGCCCTCCTCTTTCTGCTCCCCCAGTCCCCGTGGCATGAGGGCTGCAGGAAGAGAATGCCCGCAGTGTCATTCTCCTAGGAGAAAACGCTGCTACTGCTATGGCTAAGTCACTTCAGTCGTGTCCGACTCTGTGCGACCCCATCCCTGGGATTCTCCGGGCAAGAGCACTGGAGTGGGTTGCCACCCATAACCTAGGAGCATCCAACTCCGATATGGATGGAAACTTCTGTTTCTGATGCCCCTGAGGTGAGCGATATTGTCTTTGGCTACATTTCAGCAACTCAATTCCACTCAGACGATATTGACAGAGGTTCCTTCGTGTGCCAGCGCCGCACTCAAGCTGGGGAAACAAAGTCGTCCCAGCCAGTTGCAGTCATCCGTGCCGAAGACTGATCTGCAAGCATCCCCTGGACAAAGGTATCTGAGGCACTGTGTTGGAAGCACGTGCAAAGAGCCAAGGGGCAGAGTAACCAAGTCCTCCAAGCACTCAGCCTCCGCAAAGCTCACCTAAAACATAATCCATCACAGGCTTGTTCAAACACAGCATGGCCGAAGGTTGACAAAGGAAAACAACGCGCAAGCACCCTCCACTGGGATGGGCCCATTCCGAGCACAGTGGCTTTCTTCCCACCCTAGTTCTACTCAGTCCTGAGCTCCTTGAAGGACTTCCCAGGCTCTGATCCTCATAACATGATATTCCCTTTCTCGTCCCTCACCTTTCTTTACCTTAAAACCTAAGAGATGGAGTCTTTAGAACTGGCCAAAGGTCAGCAAGCTACAAATTAATTGGCTATTTGTTGCCTTTTCTGCAAAGCCCATATCAGATCCCAAGCTCCTTTTCCAACATGATTTCTGTTTTCTTACCTTGGCGATTCCCACATTCCATCCAGAAGGAATCACTCTTGCATTCACAAAGGCTGAATGCATTCCCATTTCTGTATCTTTAATGTGCTGCCTCCACTGTTGTGATGCCCTCTCTCCTTTTTCTTCACGTCCATCCTGCAAAGCCAGCTCAGATGCCATCTCCTCCACCATCTTCCCAATGGAATTGTACTTCATCCCACACTTATGTGTTTATATATTCACCACACAATTATTAAAAATCTGTGCTTTGATTGTGCCTGGTTACTAGGGAGGTAGAGATGAATGAACAGAATCTGTTTCAAGTTCTCACAAAACTCAGAGACCTGGACATATAGAAATGCAATACAATAGGATACGAGATTTAATAAAGTCCCAAGAAACACAAAAGGTTTCTTGGGACTTTATTACCATCCACCTCAGTGAGTCAGCAAAGGCTTGAAAGCAGAAGTCTTATCACCCTTTCTAGATATTAAATTACTTTAGGGCAAGGTCAGGGTCTGGTTAGTTTCTGCAAGGTACGGTAGTCCAATAAACAGTGTGAAATAAAAGGAATAAATGCATGCATGAATGAATGACACAGCCAGCTCATCCTGTGGCTCTCACTTTGTTCAAGGCAAAGATGTTCAGAAAACACCAGAATTCCAATGGCACGGAACGCATCACCAGCTCTTCCCGAATTGAAGGTGAGACCAGAAGCTTACTCAAGTGAATAGGCCATCATTAACTGTAAATGTTGCAAAAGAAACTGGATTCAACTCTTTAGGGCATTCACTGAACTGATAGCTAAAAATTCTCTGAAACCCAAACTAGGGAAACCAATGAGTAGAGAATCTAAGAGGTGTTGCAGAGCCAGTGTTCTGATAGAGCCAGGCCTACCTGACTGTCACAGTATCTAAGATGATTCAGGAAGTGATCTAAGCCTTAATTCTTGAGGTGGCAGTTTGATGTCAAAAACTTTGTCTGATGGATTTTATAAATCTCCAACGTACCTGTCAAGCAAAAAAACTCCTAATGCCTCGCAACTCAGGGGCAAAGCTTGCCATGGATAAGTATGCCTTAGATTTGGTTTTGCTTTAATGGGGATAAAATGGTTGCTGGTATGATCTTTTCTGGGGAGATAATGCCAAGATGAGAGAGGAAGATTTTCCAAAGGATTGGTCTGAGCTGTAGACAGAGCACTGAACTAGGATTCGCACAGGAGTAGAATTCTGAAGGTCATGTTCCTAAATCAGCCCTGAAATTTAATTGTGACTGTGGAGAAATCATTCCAACTCTACACACTAGTTTTCTCACCTATAAAACAAGGATAAGCATACTTACATCAAAGGCTTATTTTGTAGAAGCTAAATCAGATTGTAAATTTTGGGTAATAGCAAACATCAGATTGTAAATTTTGGGTAATAGCAAACAGAAAAGACAGAAATGATGGTTACTAAAGTCCCAAGCAGTGCTGAAATTTCCTGCATTCACAGCAAAGCTAATGTTCGACAAAAATTAATTCACACTTCCTAAGCAGCCTCTTCAGAGGGAGTCAAAGAGTATTACTGAGGCTTCCCAGGTGGTGCTAGTGGTAAAGAACCCGCCTGCCAGTGCAGGAGATGTAAGAGACACGGGTTTGATCCCTGGGTTGGGAAGATCCCCTGGAGGAGGGCGTGGCAGCCCACTCCAGTGTTCTTGCCTGGAGAATCCCATGGACAGAGGAGCCTGGTGGGCTACAGTCCATGGGGTCGCACACAGTCGGTACGACTGAAGTGACGAGGCACAGCACAAAGAACATTACTCTTCTTGTTGCACAAATAGAACAATAGAGGAAGAATTTAAGTTCCACTTGTTCTATTTTTCAAACATCCCTGCACCATTTTACACTGTAAACTCTCAAGCTGCATGGACATAACACCCGCGGCCACCCGCACTTAGCCTCTTAGCCACTCACATGAGGCGGAGTTCAGTGGACCCCCAGCAGGTCGCTCTCCTTTCTGTACACACCCTGACTCCTGGTCTTCGTTCCCACGAACTTCTTTCCCCAGGCTTGACAACACGGCCTTGCTCATCCACAGGGATGCTCACGGCTTTAAGCAAAATTCCAAACTGCTTCCTCCAGGGTCCCTCCCACCCTCTTCTTTTAAACTAAGATGAATGACCTCTTTGCTGTCCTCCAATTCATTTTGTCATCCACCACTTTTGTTTTTCCCTCCAGCCATCTCCACCACCGACCATTTTCTATACTACTCTCCACATCTTACCCAGGTTTCAAGATTCAGTTACTTCCTCCAAGAAGCCCTCATATATACACCTAGAGGAAATCAAAGATACACCTATTTCTCAGATTACCCCAGACACTGTATGTTTATCATTGTACTTATCAAAGTCCATGTTGTATCATGTCTATACATAGTATCTCCTATGAGACTGAGAAATAATTCTGTGATCCAGGAGTCATGCTGTCTCATCCTTATCTACAGTTCTTTTCATAGCACTTTACAAACAGTAAGCATTTTGCACCTTCTTGTTGAAGTGAATGGAACTGAATGTATTTATCCTTCACTGTGTTTTTCATGAATATGGACAGAATGCCTTCTATTAATACATACCAGACACAGTCACAGGCTCCCAGGAAACAGCTGTGAATAAAACTACCATTCATCTTTCCATCTACTGGAGGTTAGAGAGACATAAATAAGTAAACTATATATGTCTGCTGGTGACAATGACTATAAAGAAAAATAAAATAAAAATCAGATAGGGCTTCCCTGGTGGCTCAGTGATAAAGAACTTGCCTGCCAATGCAGGAGACGTAAGAGGCACAGGTTTGATCCCTGGGTCAGGAAGATCCCCTGGAGGAGGGCATGGCAGCCCACTCTAGTGTTCTTGTCTGGAGAATCCCATGGACAGAGGAGCCTGGCAAGCTACAGTCCATAGGATTGCAAAGAGTCAGACACAGCTGAAGTGACTTAGCACACAAGAGACACTCAAGTTCTTGGGCAAATACGATTTTTAGTTTTAGACTGACTGGTTAGGGAAGGCTCAGGTAAGAAAAATTCCTAAGGCAGAATTGGTGATACAAGGACACAATCATTTACAGAGAATCAACTATGTACAAAATTATAATTTTAATAATTATAATTATTATAATAATTATGTAAAATATAAGTACATTATAATAATGTACAAAATATAACAGGTACTCACCGTTAAGGACTGGAATCTAAACAAGATATGTTTCATACCCTTGAGGATGCTTAAAGTCTCCTCACCTTCACAGAATAAGTGATATAAACAAAAATAACTAATAGAAGGCAAGAGACAGGAAGTCCTGATAAGGAGATTTCAAATCTCTGATAAGACCAAAGACATGAGGAAAAGCTTCAGGGAGCTGATGGCATTTGAAACAGAACTGAAAGAAGGGGCAGTTTGTAGAGGTCAGATGGTGGGGATGGGGATTTGAATAGCAGGACAACCTTAAGTGTGAGGACTTCGGGTTAAGTTCCAAGAAAAGCAGCCTTCCAAACCTACCATCTTTCCTCCCAGGTCCCCATGCTCGGGTCTCCTGTTATCACAGAGCAGGCCAGTGAACGCATAGGTAGCTGCTTAACTCTAGAGGAGGTGTCATTGCTGGTTTCAGGGTTCATGACCTTTGACTGAGTACTCATCATAGGGAAGCTACTGTGCTAGGGAAAGTCACTGAAGACTCCTGTCTGCCCTGGAGAATATCACAGTCTGGGACTGGGAGAGATGAACAGATGAGTGACTGGCATCGGCAGCACAGATGCAGAACTGAAGCACAGGGCCTGCGGAAATGTGAGAGAGAGAGATCCCCATGGATAGCGGAGGTCCTGGAAGGCTTCCCAGGCAGGTGGACCCTTGAGCTCATTTGCACATGTTTAATTAGAATTGTGTTCTTGATTATAAAACACACATACACTCATGGAAACTTGGAAAACATAATAAATTAATATAAATATTTTATATAAATTGTATTTACTACATAAATAAAATATGAAAAAAATTAAAATCACCTATAATTCTACCACCCAAAGAGCTTCTATCACTTTTAAGATATTTCCTTCTCATGATATTTTCCACTCTGTCTCTTCCCCTCCTCATTAAATAGAGGAAAAGTCACTAAAACTAATAAATGAGAATAAATATACATGTGTTTGTGTTTCAAACTCTTCTAATTTAATATTACAGATGTTCTCTTATGTTATCAAAAAATCTGTGAAAATGTAAGTCTAATGCAAGGTAAATGCAGTATTGCATGGTGTTTATTAAATTATTTACCTACTACTGGATATTTAAGTTGTTTCAAAGATAGTACTTTTGCTATTATAAACAATAGCAATAAACATATTTGCACATAAATATTTGTTTGATTAACGTAAATTCTTAGAAGTGGAATTATCAGGTCAAATAGAATACACATATTTTAACCAGGCTTGAGTTTTAAAGGGGAAATACAAGTACTATGAAAAGAGAGCCACAAGTACTTGGCTCAGTCAGTAAAGAATCTGCCTGCAATTCAGGAGATGAGGATTCGATCCCTGGATCAGGAAGATCCCCTGGAGAAGGGCATTGCACCCCACTCCAGTATTCCTGCCTGGAGAAGCCCACGGACTGAGGAGCCTGGCAGCTACAGCCCACAGGGTCGCAAAGAGGCAGATGCGACTGAAGCGATGGAGCACGCCTGCAGTAGGACACGGAGGGCTGTGTTGATACAAGAATAGTACATGGACATGAAACAACCTGACAACCTTCAGGAACTTCAAGTCATAACTGGGCAAGGCTAGATCAAAGGGGTACGTATGATGAGATGAGGGAGCAGCTGAATGTAGAGGAAGCTAAAAAGATGGCCAAGGACCAACTCATAAACACAAATTGTCTCAGGGGCTGAGGTACTAGGATTTAACTCCGTCACAGAGTTAGTTGCCAGTAACTCTGAAATAGTTTAAGGACACGATGAACATGCTTGTATTCATGATTTAGAGGTCATGCTTGTGGAAATAATAGATGAGGGGTACGTTAAAAGGGAAAAGGCACCCTGGAGACCTACTTGACTATTACAGGAGCAAATGAAGAACGCCCTGGAGCAAGGCAACAAAGAGGCACAGAAGGGGTACAGACAAAGCATAGTAAGCTGAGAGAAGCTGCAAGATGTGGAGACTGATTTCCAAGACAGGGCCCTGCTAACAAGAAGACCTGTAGGCGACCTGTCCCATTTGAGAGGGCGAGGGTGGCACAGACTGATGAAGTTCTAGAAGGACCTCCATATCCCTCTTCCCAAATCCACTGTTCGGGTTCTCTCCAGAACCTCCCCTCTGTAGACATTTATTCAATACTCCTCCTTACTTCTGACAGATATGTGCTCACTACCTTAGAGCTTGGCCTCCAAACTGACCTATACTTGCCCTTTATACAGAAGGCCTCACCAGTAGTCGGTGAAGGCAGGCTGAGCCATATGTCGGGATGGGTTACACCAAGGACAGGAGACAGGTGGTACCTGGTGGGTATTTAGACAAACCCACATATCCAAAGACCATCCTATGGATGGTATAAAAAGCTTAAAAACTCTTCCATAAAATGTATAGTAAGTGTGACTATAAATGATACCAATTTTCTTTGGACCCATCTCTGTACTGCTCAGGCTAGAATTCCATCCTCATGGGAGAAGCATTTCCTAATTCAGAGCTTTTGTTTCCCTTACCTCTTCTCCTGATGTTCCTATGGTCCTTGGAATCCAGAAGTGTCCAGTACAAAGGACAGGAAGCCACCCATGATGAAAACGTTAACTGTCTACACAATCAACCAACACTGTGTGTATCATCCTTGAGGCAGACTGTCTCTTGGAATGGGCTGGTCTCCAGAAAAATGTCCCTTACTCAATCACGTATCTTTTCTAATTGGCACTCATGGCAAGGGGACCTAACATGAATCACTGCATGATGCAGATTAACTTTGTACAAACAAGATTCAAACCTAAAGAGCTGAATCACAACCTGTCTTTATTCATCCATTTATTTTGACATGTGCTTATGATTTCCTTATATAGGGACACACACACACAAAATATATATATACACATATATATATATACACACATTATAAATTTATGAAGTATATATATGGGTGTATCTATATGTACTTCATAAAGAATACATATGTAAATATGTATTTTATATATGTAAATACATATGTAAAATCATTCACCCACCTAAGCTTCCAGTTTCCATTAGTATATACTGTCTAAAATTACTTCTAGACTTAAGTCCAAAAATGTGACCCTTAAAATTGTACACTGAAAATCCAAAGAGCCCCAGCAAATTCTAAATGTGTGGAGCATCCAAATAAAGGCCAATTTACAAGGAGAAAAACTATAATAAAGAACAAACAGGAAGGAATGTTTATTCCAACAGTCAAAACCTCACAAATTTTCCAAAAATTTTCTACAAAAGAGCAAACTCCAATTAAATATCCCTAACAAAGCTTCTTTTTTAATCCAATAGTTATGTCAATGAATCAAAAAAGGTGATAGGTGATTAAAATAGGAAATCACATCTTAAACACGTAATTTTAACATAAAATACATAGATGTAAGTTCTGTTCAGTTCAGTCGCGTCTGACTCTTTGCGACTCCATGGACCACAGCACGCCAGGCCTCCCTGTCCATCACCAACTCCCAGAGTCCACCCAAACTCATGTCCATCAAGTGGGTGATGCCATCCAACCATCTCATCCTCTGTCATCCCCTTTTCCTCCTGCCCACAATCCCTCAAAGCATCAGGGTCTTTTCAAATGAGTCAGCTCTTTGCATCAGATGGCCAAAGTATTGGAGTTTCAGCTTCAGCATCAGTCCTTCCAATGAACACCCAGGACTGATCTCCTTTAGGATGGACTGGTTGGATCTCCTTGTAGCCCAAGGGACTCTCAAGAGTCTTCTCCAACATCAAATTTCAAAAATATCAATTCTTCAGCACTCAGCTTTCTTTCTAGTCCAACTCTCACATCCATACATGACCACTGGAAAAACCATAGCCTTCACTAGACGGACCTTTGTTGGCAAAGTTTCCTTTACCCATCATTAGAGAAGACCAAGGCTTCTCTCAGCTCTGTTTTATATGAATGGCACACACAGGTTGTTGTCTATGATTTCTAGTTAGGCAGAAGGAGGAGACCCGGGTTCAATCCCTGGGTCAGGAAGATCCCCTGGAGAAGGAAATGGCAACCCACTCCAAAATTCTTTCCTGGGAAATCCCATGGACAGAGGAGCCTGGCAGGCTAGTCTTTGGGATCACAAAACAGTTGGGCACAACTTTGGGAATCAACAACAACTTTCTTTAAAGTAAAGTAGTAAGTTAGGGATACTTTCAAAGCAATCTTCAAGAGCTTACAATTGTTTTCCATTCTTATACAGTTACCTCACTTGCCTTATTTGACAGAAACTTTTTGGAAACTAGCCTTTCCCCAGTATTTAATATGGAAAGAAACAATTATCTTTACACAAATGTTTTTCACTAATAAGTACAACTGGTATCAGCAAGTTTGAGCACAACCAAAACTTATTATTGGAAGCACCTAACGACTGTTTTGGGCAGAAGCATGTGGGCACCTTGAAGAATAAGCTACCAGCTGCCTGTGATCAGTGAGTCACAAGCATCAGTCAGTCTGTTTTATCAGAGTGGGAAGGGAGTGTCTGTGAGCCCAGAAAGGAACTCAGAAAGTGAGTTAGTTAGGAAAGATTTTGCCAGAAACAGAAATGACTTAATAACAAATATGGTTGTCCTATGAGCCTACATCAATTAAATAGCGTCACAATTATGCTATATAACAAATACACCAAATTCAATAGAATATGATTAATCACAAGCATTTCATTCTCATGCCCATCAGTCCCCAAGTCAGCTCTGATCTCAGCAGGTCAGCATCTCTGCTTCAAGCTGTGGGCCCGCTGAGTTTGATTCCCCACTGCAGGTGGAGCTGGGTCTGCTCCACACACACACATTCACCTGTGGCGGGGTGGGGAGGGGTGGAACTTCTTCTCATCGCAAAGCCAAAGCACAAGACACCTTTCTTCATGTCATGAGTGTTAATATTCCACTGGCTGAAGGGGGCAAGTCACCAAGGAGCAGGCAGCAGGTAGTAGATTCTACCAACCTTGAGGACAAATAAAGTCCAAGATTCCAGAGTGAGAAAACATATTTCTCCCATGGGGACAGAGAATGAAGTGAATAGTTTCAGCAATAATCTAATCTACCACACAGACCAAAGTAAAAGGCTTATTGTGGTCCTGAATATGTCAAACTTTTGGTTAAAATTGATTCTTAAAGTCACTTTTAGCTCCTGTATTTTATGATCTCACAATTTTGTGACTACTTAGATAAAAATGCATTGCTAGATTGATTGATAATAGAAACAAAAAGAATTAGTGGTCTCAGCATTGTTTTTGTTAAAAAGTTTGAGCTAAAGACATTTTAATTCAGGTCTAGTTGTCCATGCAGATTCAAGCACAGAGATCTTCAGTTTAGCAGATAAAAATGTTCCATCATGACAGCCAAGCAGCCTCCTCTTCACATTCAAAACTTGATGTAGTGAGGTATCAGTTCAGTTCAGTTGCTCAGTCTTATTCGACTCTGAGACCGCATGGACTGCAGCACGCCAGGCTTCCCTGTCCATCACCAACTCCCAGAGTTTACCCAAACTCATGTCCATTGAGTCGGTAATGCCATCCAACCATCTCATCCTCTGTCGTCTCCTTCTCCTCCCACCTTCAATCTTTTCCATCATCAGGGTCTTTTCAAATGAGTCAGTTCTTTGCATCAGATGGCCAAAGTATTGGAGTTTGAGCTTCAACATCAGTCCTTCCAATGAATATTCAGGACTAATTTCCTTTAGGATGGACTGGTTGGATCTCCTTGCAGTCCAAGGGATTCTCAAGAGTCTTCTCCAACACCACAGTTCAAAAGTATCAATTCTTCGGCGCTCAGCTTTCTTTATAGTCCAACTCTCACATCTATACATGACTACTGGAAAAACCATAGCCCTGACTAGATGGACCTTTGTTGGCAAAGTAATGTCTCTGCTTTTTAATATGCTGTCTAGGTTGGTCATAACTTTCCTTGCAAAGAGTAAGTGTCTTTTAATTTCATGGATGCAGTCACCATCTGCAGTGATTTTGGCCACTGTTTTTACTGTTTCCCCATCTATTTCCCATGAATTGATGGGACCAGATGCCATGATCTTAGTTTTCTGAATGTTGAGCTTTAACCCAACTTTTTGAGATATCAGGTCCTTTCAAAAAATCTTACACTATATGTACCACATAAATATAATATTATAAACATATGATAAACTATGTACACAAATTTGAATCTAATTTTAATGGTGAAAATATTCTAAAGATGAGATGTTTCATTTTATAGCTTAGGAAAGTGCTGGAAAACTTGAATTATTGAAAGTAAAAGATTGAGATTAATAGGCATAAATATAAATAAGTCTCAAATTTGGGAATCATTATCATCAAAATGGACACTTAAAAGGTTCTCCTCATTTTTCAAAGTGCATGTGCTCCTGAAAAGTAATCATTCAATTGGTAGTTAATTTTTAAATGACTCTATATTTATTTTTATTTATTTTCTTAATTAATTATTTGTTGAGTATAGTTGATTTACAGTGTGTGTTGGTTTCTGCTGGACAGTAAGTGAATCATTTATACATATATCCACTCTTCTTTAGACTATTTTCCCTTATAGATCATTACATTGTATTGAACAGAGTCCCTTTTGCTATACAGTAGGTTATTAGTCACCTGTTTGATACATAGCAGTGTGTGTATGTCAGTAAGTTTTTTGTTCGTTTGGTTGGTCGGTTGATCGGTTGTGCTGTGCAGTGGCTTATGGAATTTTAGCTCCCCGACTAGACCAGGGATGGAACCCAGGACCCCTTCTGTAAGAACACCGAGTCCTAACCAAGGGGCTGCCCTGGAAGTGTTAATAGAGACTCAAGTCTGCCTACCAAGTGGGAGGAGCAGTGATTCGGGTACACGGCGAAGGTAAGAATCGAGATGGACTTTAGAAGATAGACAAGTTTTGCCAAAATTAAGATGACTTAGGAAAGACAGTCCAGAAAGGCTGGGGGAAGGGAGCCATAATTGATGTCTCAGAAATGAGAACAAGTTTGCTGTGTCTGCCATCAGAAGAACCAAAGACTGACAGAGGGTCTCTCAGCATTTACAGAGAAATTAGGAGGAACACACAGAAACTCAGACCAAGGATGGCAGCTTTTGAAATCCAGGCACTGGAGTTTGGATTGACTATGTTGGGAGAGTTAAATGCTGAAAGCAGCCGAAAGGGAAAATTTCCCCTAGCAACAGGGACGGACAACTAGGAAGAAAGGAAAAAGAGGAGCGCTGCAGAGCCTGCGTCCCTAATTGAGCAGGAGGTCAGGAGAGAGGGGCTGGCCCGGCTCAGCGCCTCTCAGGGAGAGAGGGGAGGGTGAAGAAGGCTCCTGCTCTCCGCATGATGCCAGGGAAGACCGAAGAGTCAAGGCTTAGGATGCAGGGTTCATCTTGCAGCAGAAGTCCCTTATTATTGTTGCCATGCTGATTTGTACTGCATCAAACATCTGATACGCATTACTAAAATGCAGAAGTGACCATCGTGTATGTGCGCAAATAGATCTTTTTATGAAAAATGTCTCCTAATGCCTATTTACAAAGTCGTCATCCTTTCATACGGATCTATGGGTTTCCAGCAGCTGTGTAAAGCTTTTTATATTAACATTCATAAAAGCAAATAACACAGCAAAATAAACATATAGGAAAGGCTAGACAAATGTGAGTGCCTACAGAGTCACAGGAAAGGTCAGGAATCCAGTGTTCTATTTTCCTCTGGGTTTATAAAGATGGGTAAAATGAGACGTCTAAGATGATAGCAAGGTCAAAATACTATAGTTTTGTCCCTAAGCTAATAAAGGAAGCACAGAAATACAATGAAATAACATAAATGTAAAATATTTTTAAAGATTTAAAAGTATATAAAAACCTTTGGCCAAAATATTTTCTAGAAGATAAGTCCTATACAATTTAATTATTTAAAAATGCTTTATAACTGGCATATCACATTCACAGAAATGAGATATGAAAATCAACCAGAAGTAATAAAACAAATTAATGCATCTAAAGTGCTCAAAACTCTGGGACTTTAAATTTAAATCAGAATTTGCAATATGTAATTGCAATTAACTACAATATTATTTAATTTTTTAGAAAACACTCTTCTTATCAATAATTCTGAATCAAACATTAGTGACCCTTCAAGTAATCAGATATTTTTAATTGAAGAGCAAATCAAGAAAATGTGCGGTATTATTACAAATATAGTCACAAAAAGAACTTACTTTGTGAAATAATAGAAAAATACACATAAATATTATATATATACAATATGTATATATATATATTATATATACGTATGTCTCTGTTATTCAGTCGCTAAGTTGTATCCGACTTTACGCAACCTCATGGACTGCAGCACGCCAGGCTTCCCTGTCCCTCACTATCTCCCGGAGCTTGTTCAAACTCATGTCCATTGAGTCAGTGATGCCCTCCAACCATCCCATCCTCTGTAGCCCTCTTCTCCTCCTGCCTTCAGTCTTTCCCAGCATCAGGGTCTTTTCCATGAGTCAGCTCTTTGAATCAGGTGGGTAAAGTATTGGAGGTTCACACACACACACTGGCCTCTGCCCCCAGTTCCTGGCACGGAGTTCCTGACATGCCTCTAATTTCCTAAGTGTTAACAGCACTAGGGGCATCATTCTGTTCTGATCTTTGGCCTTTCACTGGTTCTTGACAAAGAGCTCCTAAATCTCTTGGAATTTCCTGATCAATGGTGATGCCTTTTATTCAAATTAGGTGACTCTTGGTGAGTTCCTGTATAGCTCTAGTATAGCTTCACCAAAAAAGACTAAGGAGTGATTAGAAGCTTGAAATTATGAAAACTAAGCTACGATTAGAAGCCTGGAACTTTCCACCCCACCCTCATCCTTTGTGGACAGGAGACTGAGTTAATGACTGAGCATGGCCACATGATGAAGCCTCCATGAAAATACCCAAAGAACGGGTTTCAGGAAGCTTCCAGACTGGAACATGTGGAGGTGCTGGGGGAGTGGTGTTCCCAGAGGGGAGAGGGAAGCCCAGCACCTCTTCCCACATACCTTGACCTGTGTACTTCTTCCATCTTGCTGTTCACCTGTATCCTTGATTATATAATAAACTAGCAGATGTATGTGTCGCCCTGACTTATGTGAGCTGTTCTAGCAAATTATGGAACTCTAGGAGAGGGTCATAGGAACTCAGATTTACAGCCCAGTCAATCAGAAGATGGACTGCCCTCGTGACTCAGCTAGCAAAGAATCCGCTGCAATGCGGGAGACCTGGGTTCGATCCCTGGGTTGGGAAGATCCCCTGGAGAAGGGAAAGGCTACCCACTCCAGTATTCTGGCCAGGAGAATTCCACAGACTATAATCCATGGGGTCGCAAAGAGCTGGACATGACTGAGCAACTTTCACTTTCACTTTCTTTCCATCAGAAGACAACCTGAGATGTGCCGCTGGGGCCTTAAGTTGAGATAGTCTTGTGAAACCGAATCCTTCCTTCAAAGAAAGGGATGCCACCTCCAGGCAGACAATGTCAGAACTGAGTTGAATTGTGGGACACACATTTGGTGTTGCAGAAATGCTTGCTGTGTGGAAAACCCACACATCCAGTGTCAGACATGAAGTGTGGTAGTAATATGAGAGTCAAGGAAATAACAGGAAAGTGTTTTTTTCCAACGTGTGCCTATTTTCTAAAAAAAAGAAAGAGAAATCTCCCTTAATTATGCTCCACCTTTCCTCTGTAATCACGTTCTAGATTACGCATGTGAAGGAAACAGTGACAAAACAGTGTGGATGAAAATGTGAAACTTGAAGAATTTTAGTGCTCCACGAAGATAATGGGAGCACAAACTGATTAAAGTAATAATGAGAGTCTTAGAAATATTGAGACCTGATTTTTAATAAGAAAGCTGAGAAATACCATCATAATTTTCATTAAATTTTTGATAACAGCAGACATTTCATTACGAGCTATAAAAACCAATGCATTGAGCTATGCACTAAACTTGAAACCTGCTGATAGGAGGCCCCTCATAAAGTCAGTTTATTATACCAGAAATGTTCTAATAAACATAATCATATTCTACAAATCAAGCAACTTTGCATACTAACTTACATCACTGAGGAAGAATAATAATGGTTAAAAGAAATGTGGGGATGAGACCATCATTTTTTACTCTCTACAGAATAACAGGGGCCCAGAGACTCAGAGACCCTTGCCGACATGAACTTGATTTTCAGAAATTTATTCTGGCTACAGAACTTTATACTTCTCCCCTAATTTAGCCCTGTAGGACTAAATATATTCTGTTCTCCCTCCTTCACCAACTTCTAGACCCTGTGACTTTCATTTCATTTTACACAGAGGTTCCATAACAACTTCATTTGCCAGCTTCTAAATTATTTTGATAAAGTGTATGATATTATACAGTTATTACAACTAGGACTGCAGGAAACATTACCAGATCGATATCACCATCTCCCATTAAAAGGCGATTCAGTATGTCAGTAATTTCCTTTCATTGCACTTCAAATCCTTAAAATACCCAAGATCTTTTATTATGTTCTCCACAATCCCTGCAGGCTTAGAATGTTACGGAATCTGGAGCGGGTGGGAATGATGACAAGGGCAGGGAAGGGGAGAGATGAAGGGGCTGGACTTAATAGGACTGCTACAAAGATGGTGAAGAAGTCATTTTATTTTTTCCCCAAAGCTGAAACGATTTTAAAGGCAGAAGGCATAAGTTCCATATAAACAGATTCAGCATCTCAGCATCACATATAAATAAAAGACATGAGATGAATGATAGGCGGTTTATAATTTGTGAAAACATATAACTGGTACATCAGACTCATGATTTCCAAATACTATCTTTAGGTTTGATTTACTTAAGTAAAACAGAGGATCAATTTATAGAAAACTATGACCTAAGTAGGAGGACAGGGTACCCATCAGTGACATTTCAGTAGAAAGTGATACTTGAAAACCTGACTTGGGAAACCACTCACACTGTTACCTCTGCTTTCAGAAGTGTGTTTAAATTATTCAGTGCTAAGAAGCATCTTTTCCTTCATTAATGCTTGTTCAGAAAAGGAAAGCACAGTTGAAGGTTCTCCATCATCCAGCCAGAACAAAACACAGTTTCCCCAGCCTTGGCTTGTAGGGTGTGCCGGTTCCACTGTGTTTCCAGATGTTCCCACTGTGGTAAGACAAGCTGATGGAGAACACTTGGTTTTCTTTTTGTTTACCTTCATAACTTACTAAAATAAAGCATCTACCAGTATCGGATCTAAGAATGCAAAATGATTCCATATCAATATAAATAAGACTATCTACTGCAGAAAAGACGTGGATCTCAGAGTCCATGGGGTAGGCATCTCCCAGTTTCCCTGCTCAAAAAGACAATACTGACAAGGTGCAGGGTCGAATCTCCATCGGAAGATAGACAGCAGGTTTGCAGACCTAGAGTGTATTGGGCTCAACAGATCTTACTTCTGCCAAAGGTCTAGCAGGCTTCCTTGGCAATCCTTTCTTTAACAAGGCTGTCCAAAGTCATGGACAACAAGGACATCTGAGGGTTACTCTTTCCTAACACTTCAGTCATTTGGCAGTTTTCCCCAGCTGCCCCACCCCACATCACCTGAGCTCCTCAAATGGCCCCTCTTCCATGAAACCTTCCCTCTTCATCTCCCCACACACCCCCTTCCACCAACCTACATGGGCTCTCCACCTTTCAATCTCCCACCGCATTTTGCTTCCTTCTTTCTTCTGACCTAAATCACATTACGCCCTTTATGTTGATTATTTTCATATTTATTAAGAACTCCCTGAGCACACGATCCATCTCTTTTTCATCTTCCCAACCACTGTCACCACCCATCCTCATATCACACATTTATGAGCAATGCAGAGAGTAGTCTAATTGCACCACGGGAATGCAAAGTTTAGGCTGGAACAGGGAAACCTTAGCCAGAAAGTTGGCAGAGACCACTCAGCCTTACTTGCTAGATTTCTACCCTGCTTGGTCATCTGTAACCAGGCAGGACTTGCAAAGATGCAGAGGACAGTGAGCTATAGTACCCCTCCTCAATTTCCCTCTGACACCTTTCAGTGGCTTCCCTGTTCCTTCCCATCATCTCCTCTATATCTGATGTGAGCAGGAACTCACAGCAGCATTAATGAAAGAGCTCTCTTTGATGAATAAGCCAGGGATTTTTCCCTTCTGCAACCCCAGAGCAGTGAGCTGAAGGATGAAGACTGCTTCAGAGAAGGGATCTAAATTCTTACACAACTTCATAATGAAAAAGATGCAATCTCGAGGCAAGCCACTCCCAATCCAGGAAAGAAGGTATAGAAAAGTCAGTATAGTCTGCTTCTAACAGTTGTAACACACAGGTTAAAAAAGGGGGCAATGGTTTTACAACATAAAATAAATCCACTTCCAAAATGGGTATAAGAAGAAGACAGAAAAAGGAAAGCTACATTAAAAAGATTAATAGACTCTGGCAGGGTAATGTCTTTAGATGGATGCAGCAAATCTAACTTAGTCCAGCATATCAAAGGGAATTGTTACCTCTCTTTTTAAAAAATAAATCAAAAGAGCTACAGAAACCAAGAGGCAAATATAATCGAGCGGTCTTTAGTGAGCTGCTACTATGTACTGTTCTGAATACTGAGGGGACAGCGGTGAACCCAACAGACAGGTGCCCACGGACCAGAGCTCCTCTGGTAGATAACAGAGCAGAACGTATAAACACAATCATTTCAGTATTAAAATGTTCTGTGAAGAAGACAAAATAGGATCATTCAAAGAGAGAGGGTTGAAGAGGAGTTACTTCAGCTAGGACAGTCAGGCATGTGTTAGGAGGGAGTGAGTCAAGATTTAAATGATAGAAAGCAGAAGAGAGATGATCCAGAGGAAAAGGAAGCAGATGGGGCAAGGGAGACAAAGGTGATGGAGCAGGACATTTAAGGCACAGAGAGAAGGCCAGTGCGGCGTGACACCCAGCGACACTTAGTGGAGGGAGGGGAGGTCAGAGAGGACAGGAGCCAGGTCACAAGGAGCCCTGAACCTGCGGTGCAGAGTCTACATTTTATACCGCAATCAGTGGGAAGCCACTGAGAGGCTTTAAGCAAGACAGGGATGTGTCTGATCAGCCCTCTGGTTCAGTGTGGAGGATGCATTTTAAAAGTAGGAGACTGGACAGGAGCCGCTGCAGCAGTCCAGGGATGAGATGCCAATCATCTGAACGAGGGTGGTAACAATGGAAGTGGTGAGCAGTGGTCAGGTTCAGGATACACCTGGGAGGTAATTAGATAGGATTTGCTAATGGTATGGATGGGGGAAATGAGGTTAAGGGAGGAATTGAGGGTGACTCCTAGGTTTTTAGCCTGAAAAAAATGGGTGGATGATGGTGCCAGACATGGAGGTTGAAAAGGCTAGGGGGTAAAATCAGCTTTCAGGATGGGGACTTGAGAACATGAGTTCTCTTTAGCTACATCTGTACACAAAGTCCTTCAGACATCCATATGAGAGTCTGGATGTGTAAACTGAAAAGTAAGTAACCTACAGGTGGTATTAAAATCAATAGACTAAATGATGTCACTAGAGGTATAGAAGGAGAATGCAGATGAAGAGAGAATACGGTCCAAGTTCAAGACCTAAACACTCTCAATATTCAGTGGTTGGTAGGTGGTCATTGGGTTTCTCTGATGGCTCAGCAGGTAAAGAACCCACCTGCCAAAACAGGAGATACAAGAGATGTGGGCTCCATCCCTGGGTTGGGAAGAACCCCTGGAGGAGGAAATGACAACCCACTCTAGTATTCTTGCCTGAAAAAAACCCCATGGACAGAGCACAGTGGGCTGCAGTCCAATGGGTCACAATGAGTCAGTCATGACTGAGCGACTCAGCACAGCACATAGGAGGTCAATAAAGGAGACCAAGAATGAATGGCCAGTAAGATGGAAGGGTAATGTTCCATATTACCAGGACAGGGTAATGTTACTGAAGACCAAAAATGAAGACGTCTCAAGCCAAAGGAAGTGGTCATCTATACCAACAGCTGCTGAGAAATAAATCTCACCACCTCTGGAAGCTTAGAACCTTAAAATACATATCAACCAGATACCATCAATCACCTGGGGAGAAAGAGCCTTAATGGAGAAGAGAGTGGCCACAGCCAAAATAGTCAGGGAACATCTTTATTCTTCAGATGGCTTCACCATCAATTATTTCTGAAGTGTCCAAAGTAATAACTTAATGCACATTACAAAGTGAATTGCAACAGACATCAAGATAATAAATTCCTGGGGAGCACTAGCGGATGTCAGGTAGAACACTTCCCAAAACCCAACTTTCCAAATTCCCAAAGCTGCCAAATGGGAAGGGGAAGTGGGTCGTAGTGGGCAGACTGATGTCGCGAGAACAGCATTCTTGCTTTGATTCTGCAAATCATCTTACCTGTTTCTACAACGGTGATAATCAACATTAAGTACCCTCTACATACATATGGACAAGGAAGAAGCTAGGTAAATATTTCAGTGCCTGAGAGCCCTTGGTTCCCTGCATGTGCACACTATTAATATATTATCCTTTCTTCTGACATCATTTCGAATGAGAGATAGTTTCCATCTTATGACTTCAAGCCATGGCTTTTTCGACAAATAAACTTAGGGCTTCCCAAATGGCATTAGTGGTATGGAACCCGCCTGCCAATGCAGGAGACATAACAGGAGAGGGTTTGATCCCTGGGTGCGGAAGATCCCCTGGAGGAGGGCATGGCAACCCAGTCCAGTATTCTTGCCTAGAGAATCCCAGGGACAGAGGAGCCTGGCAGGCCATGGTTCATAGGGTTGCAAAGAGTCGGACACAATGGAAGCGACATAGCATGCATGCACAATTAACTTAAAGATGAACTGAAGAGCAGAAAGTTCTGTTTGTTCAAAGTATATGACCCGGTATGACCCGGATTTATTTTTTCATGGGATGTGGATAAAAACAGGAAAATGAAAATAAACCAATAGAACAATTTCCATTCTCATGTAAATACCTTGTGGAAAAAACCAGTGGGAATCTCACCCAATACACACTCGCCTACGGATCTAACACACACGCAATTGATCTGAATTCAGGGTACTTCTGAGTGGTCGAGGGGCTAAATGGCCAGGCAAAAGAGTGTTTTTAGTTCATTAAGACCACACATCTCTCAGCTCCTGCGGCCTTTCTGGAATCTGTCAACACTGTGAGTCATATCATAACTATAAGGAAATGTTTTAAACTTAACTTTTGACCTTCAGTCTAATGAATCCTCTAATTCTACCAGTTCAAACTGTTGAATAATTCAACAAACAGTGTTCTGACCCAAAGCAATTTAAGATATGGTGATATTTTTGCTCTGAGATGAAAAGGAGAAAAGAGCTGATTCTGCATTCCATTCCAGCTCATCGTGTTAAAAACACCTGAATACATCCATTTTTTAATTTTTCCTATGCTAAGGAAAAGGCTGAAGTGGAATGAAATGAAAAAAATAATGGTTTCAAACTAGAATCTCTTTACTGTAACCAAAATCTCCCTTGAAAATGTCTCTTTTTCTTCCCCCTTCCTTAAAAGGAAGAAAATTGTAAGTTGGATCACTGCTTACCAAGGGGTATATTTTGTGCATGTTTTCTAAATGCCAGAACTTTTCTGAAGCCAAGGGTAAGCTATATTTTAGTCAATTCTGTATGAATGCCTGGGGAAATATGTAAAACATTAATCAGGCTAACTACAATTGCATGCTTATCATCTGAATGGAAAAGAAATATATACAGAAGGGCAACCAGAGATTAAAATTAAGTTAGTGAAGCATCTGAAAGCTCAATTAGCTTTTATCCAAAAAAAAAAAAAAAAAAAAACAAGCTTAAAAAAAGGGAAGGAGAATTGTGAAATTATAGTCTTGAGGAAAAGTATTTTCTTTTTTGAAAAATTAAGAAAAGGAATTCTACATTAATTTTTTTTATAACTGACATATATGTTCAAGATTTTCCAAGTTAAGTGATATATAATATATTGGAAAGATCAGCATTTAGGGGAGTATGATACCTAGGTTCTAGTCCATTCTTCTTATCGCTAACTAGCTGAATAGCCTTAACATGGGGTATTCATGGAAGGAACACAGGCGCTGACAGTACACAGACAAGAATTTAAAGCTCATCTCTGTCTTATGCTGTGTTTCTCTAGACCAGCTCCTTAACCTCTTGGAGTATCAGTTTCCCAGTATGTGAAATGGGGATAATAGTTATCACTCAAAGCTAAGATTAAAAAATTTACTGATCTGAAATAATTAGCACAAACCTGGGACCAGAAATTATTCTCCTTCCCTTTTTCTTGTTTTTAATTAATGAGGGACTTAAGAGCAAATAACTCAACTTCCTTTATACTCTAAAAGCCTATGCTAGTAATGTACACTGAAGAGGAGCTTCACTTTCCAATTATTTAAGGACCTCATGAGGAAGTGCTATTTATAAAGAACTAGCTCCCCAAATCCTAACAAATAAGTGTTCATGTACGTCATGATGCAAAGGAAGTACCCTTACACAGCCCCATAAAAAGCTTTTCACAGACTCGATTACTTAAGAATTTAAGGACACCTTTACTATGCTGAAGAATGTGGTGCTAGTGGTAAAGAACCCACCTGCCAGCGCCAAGATGTAAGAGACACCAGTTCGATCCCCGGGTCAATAAGAGCCCTGGAGGACACCATGACAGCCCACTCCAGTATCCCTGCCTGGAGGACGCAGCCAGGTGGACTACGGCCCACGGGGTCACAAGGAGTGCAAAAGGGCTGAAGCAACTCAGCGCACGCGCATCTTCCCTCTGTGCCTACTTACTGGAACGCTTTTATCATATATACATGCTGAATTTTATCAGAAGCCTTTTCTGCATCTATTAAGATGATCATACATTTTTTCCCTCAATTTGTTCATGTGGTGTATCACACAGATTGATTTGTGGATACTGAATAATCTTTGCATCCCTGGGATAAATCCCACTTGATTATGGTGTATGATTCTTTTAATGTATTGTTGGATTCAATTCCCCTGGACAACAGGGGGTTAAGGGCATCTCTGCACAGTCCCAAATCCACTTATTATCAGCCCTCCATATCCCTGGTTCTGTGTTGGTGGATTCAGCGATCCATGGAGCATGTAGTATTGTAGTATTTACTACTGAAAAAAAATCCACATATAACTGGACCCTCAAGGTTCAAACTGATGTTGCTCAAGAGTCAATTGTATCCCCCAATAAATAAGGGTAACAAGTAGCTTCTGTCGAGAACTATCAGAATTAAACTTTGCTTTTTTACTTCCCTTTAACCTACAGCCACTTAGAGGATAAAAAAAAATAAAAGGACAGGATGTGAGTAGTCCAACTGGTAGATGCATTTAGGGGGTTCATTTATCATCATGGGCGTCCCACGTGGCTCAGCAGTAAAGCATCCGCCTGCAACGCAGGAGACATGGCAGGAGAGGCAGATTAGACTCCTGGGTTGAGAAGATGCCCTGGAGGAGGAAATGGCAACCCACTCCAGTACTCTTGCCTGGAAAATTCCATGGACCGAAAAGCCTTGCAGGCTACAATCCATAGGGTCAGAAAGACTGGGACACAACTGAGCGACTGACACACACACACACACACACACACACACACATTTACCATCACGTGACATCATTGCTTTTTCCCACACTTCCAAAAGCCTTCAGTTGTTCCTTCCTAAAAGCAATTGCTTCCAAGTATCACTTCTGGCCCAAGGACCTTCCCCAACTCCTATGCGCTTCAGGCTGGAAGGGGACCTCTAGCTTCTGTGCTCTTCTTCCCCTAACCCCAGCAAAACATATCTATCACATTATTTTTATACATAAGGTTAACTAATCAGAATGGATTAACTAATTAGATTTCTGGCAAGAGGTTTCAGCATTCATTTAGAAATTCTTTACAAACATGAATGAATATAATATAATATAATATAATATAATGAGCAATCTCTACACTGGGTTCATCTTTGAGAAGTGGCATTGCTGTTCAGTCACTCAGTCATGTCTAACTCTGCAAACCCCATGGACTGCAGCACGCCAGGCCTCCCTGTCCCTCACTATCTACCAGAGTTTGGCTAAGCTCATGTCCATTGAGTCGGTGGACATGACGGTTGATGCTATCCAACCACTTCACCCTCTGCCACTTTCTTCTCTTCCTGCCCTCAATCTTTCCCAGCATCAGGGTCTTTTCCAATGAGTCAGCTCTTCGCATCAGGTGGCCAAAGTACTAGAGCTTCAGCTTCAGCATCAGTCCTTCCAATGAGTACTCAGGTTTGATTTCCTTTAGGATGGACTGGTTGAGGAGTGTAGGTACATATGAAAAAATTGTTTTCTGCCCCATTTCTTCTGTCCTGAATAACAAGCAATATGATGAACTCACAAAGGCTGAGTAGGTTTCTTTTGTGGTAAATGGTTTCAGTAAGGGAGGTGGTACAAATCATTTTAGGTGGCTGGTGACAAGCAGGATGCTGTCAGGCGGACAGCCTTCCAACACCTTTCCACCCCAGAGCAGAGCAGGGGCTGACTCCAAGGTCCTTCCAGAAGTGTTCTATCAGCACAGGGGAGCACACAGACACATGCTAATGGACCATTGGGTTATGAATGTTACTCTGTGGATGACATGTAAATTAACTAAGAATCTTGGTGCATGAGTCACAGAGTATGAAAATCATCAGATAAAATCAGGAAGAGGCACTCAAAAAGCATACTCAAATTTTCAGATGGTGTTTCCATAACATTTTGGGCAAATAGTCACCCTACAAAAAGAAGATACACTCTCTCTGCAAAACAGAACTGTAGATGAGCTGAGTTTCTGCAATCAATTCCTACTACCCCTCAGCAGAAGGTTTTCAACCAGAGGGTGGACAAAAAAAGTTTTCAGTCACAGCCCCCTAGACAGAGCATGCTGAGGTTGTCAGAGTGGAAAGGGACATGCATTTCTCCAAGGCAAAATGTTGTACTAAATTCCCTAAAATAAAATATACCCACTAGAGTCAATAAAGGAATGAAAGTACCCTAGATTACACTTAATTTTCTAACACAGACAGTGATAAAAGCTGAAACATACCTATCAACTGAGGCCACACAGCTCAATATACCTTCCTAATGACATTTTATCAAGGAGGATTTGTACATGTCAAACACGGAAATAAATAACATTTTGGATCTGAAGACACTCCTTTAGCTCCTGCCCATACTAAAGAGAAAATACAGTTTCAAGGATGTCTGGGCATAATTTTTCATTGTGAGGCCAGCTTCTCAAACTAGAGAATGAGATGAACAGCATGAATTGCTCAGAGAGCTATGTTGATGAATTTTGAAAAGAAATGTAGTGTATTTATTATCCCCTTTCTCTTAATGAAAAACTAGTCAGTATTTCTCTAAAAGCAGCATTTAGAACCTGAGATAAATCTCCTTCTAAGTTAAAGACTGGGAGGAAAATATTACAAATCATGCCTTATGTTTAACAATAATAAATAGTTATTGAAACCATAACTTCAGTTGGGACAGATATTCAAGATAATCTCCAAAAAACGGGAAGAAATGAGGGAAGGAAAGGGGAAGGGAGAAAGAAGAAGAGGGGAAAGAAGCCTGGAGTCTCCTGCTCTGCCCCCTGAGCCTTTCTCCAGGGAGTCTTTCCAGCGCCAGAGGCCTTGGGCTCCCCGTGCCCGCTCAGGGAATGCAGAGTACCAGGCTGTCGTCTCCTGGCTACCTACCCATCGGGTGTACCTGAGACCGGGGATTTATGAAGACAGAAAGACACATCTGCCCCAGGCACCGTGCTGTCCACAGCTCCCAGCACAGTGCCTGGCACTCGGTCCACACCTGAGGATGGAGAAGGAGAAGAAAAGAACGGAGGGGCTGGAGGAGAGGGCCCGGGAAAGCGTCAGGCAGCAGCACTGTACTTCTTACAACCTCCTAAGCAGCGTGTGGGCTTCCCAGGTGGCAGAGTGGTATAGCATCTTCCTGCTAATGGAGCAGACATGGGTTTGATCCCTGGGTCAGGAGGACCCCTGGAGAAGGGAATGGCTACCCACTCCAGTATTCCTGCCTGGGAAATCCTATGGACAGAGGAATCTGGTGGGCTATAGTCCATGGGGTCGCAAAGAGTCAGACACAACTGAGCACACAGTCACTCAAGCAACATTCATTGTTAGCCTGGTGGAATAGAAGCCAGTCTGTGTGATGTCTTTTGTAAACATAGGGTTTCAGCATGTAAATGGCTCAAAATTTGCTGGACCATCTACAGCTATTTGATTCTTTAGTAGTCCTCTTAATTCATACTGTGGGTCCCAAAGAAGAAACCCCAAGAGAAAAAGCCCCAAGGAACCTTGGGGTAATTTCCAGATGCTTGACTTAGTAACTGTTATATTTCTTTCTCCTCTCTTCTACTTTTCTTTTCTTTCCTGAATGCCAAGAATTTCCGCTCCACACACACACAAAATATTCACAGAGTGAAGTCCTTACCGTCTATAAAGAGGGGGCCTGGGGTATCTCTGATTCAGAATCCTCTTTACCCAAGGAGATTTAGATTTCAAATCCAAGTTGAAATAAATATGTGCTAATCTTTGAATGAGAACAGTGAGGAAAGATGTCTAATCTCTCATCGTAACTGTCCTTAAGAGGAGCTGTCAGCATAGCTGAGTGACATCCAAGCTGAGTTCCAGGACCTCCACTAGGAGATGAGTGCAAAAAAGAGAAATAATTGCGTTAACTCTGAAGAAAATATACCTAATGTCTTTCCGCTTCTTTGTAATATGAAGTCAGAAAAGATAAATATTAACAGTGAACTTAAGCAGTATTTCAGCTTTGTGTGTTTATACTCTAAAAAGGAGAAAATGAAAATATGTCCATTGTCATAGTAACCTGGACTCACCCACAGTAAGTATATGGTATGTGACAGTGGTCATCCTGAATTATTGGTTAAGCTCCCTCTAAATGCATTGTATGTTCTACAGGACAAGGGGCACAGATGACTTTAATGTCCTTTAACAACCCAAGATTGGTGTCTGCAACTTAATCATTTCAATACACATTTCATTTACATTACAGATAATTAACTTCAGGCTCAGTTCTTTAGATGTTGGAAATCAACGCAATAAGACCCACTATCCTGAAATGGGTATAAGGAGAAAACAAGGCCCAAACTTCAAGTCCCAAGTCATTCCAGATTCAAATATGAAATAAATATTTAATATTAGCATTAGGAGAACATCCCTTGGGGGTTTCCCAGGTGGGCGCAGTGGTAAAGAATCTGCCTGCCAATGCAAGAGACACAAAAGATGCAGGTTCGATTCCTGGGTCCAAAAGATCCTCTGGAGAAGGAAATGGCAACCCACTCCAGCATTCTTGCCTGGCAGCTTCCATGGACAGAACAACTTGGCAGGCTATAGTCCAGGGGGTCACCAAGAGTCAGACAGAACAGAGCACACACACACACATAATCTCCTTTGGTTTGTCTCGAGACAAGAAAAAGATCACACTGCCCTGGTTTCTATTACGTATCACTTCTATAGTTAAATTAGCCGAGATCAACAAAATGACACCGTAGAATACACAGGTAGAAGAGGGAAAATGGTGAAATCGAAACGAGAGCGTGGGCTTGGCAGTGCTTGGTCTGTAGCCCAAAGGTAACTATGGCCCTGAAGTACCTAACCTCCCTGCAGCCCACTTTCTCAGTGGAAGTAATAACGCCTGCCTCAGAGCTCTCCTCTGAGCCCTGCCTCTCTAGAACAGACCTAGAAACACAGTGGTTGTTCAGGATATGTCAGTATTCTTTCCTCCTAAGAAATAATACCAACTGTAGTTCCTTGCTTTTGGGTACCTTAAGTTGAAAAAGAGGGTCAGAAGATTAAAAGAAATACAAAGTAGGATATGCCAAACGCTAATAGATGATAAATTAGGGGAATATTTCATCATTTGTTCATGTGGAATCATTTAGAATTAATACTATAACATGTATATATACTTATATTTAAATGCCACACTTGTCATCTCACACATTATTATAAATGGAATTTTACCTAACAGATCCAATCTTCACATTTTATGCAGACATGAGAAAGGAGATTTGAGACAAGGATAAACAGTGTTTTGCAAACCATTAAAATTTTTATAAACCAGTGATATGGTTCTTACTCCAGCAGACTTGATGATATGAAATCTTTCTCAAGAAATCCATTTTCTATTTACAATTGTCTAATATGACCAACCTAGACAGCATATCAAAAAGTAGAGACATTACCTTACCAACAAAGGTCCGTCTAGTCAAAGCTATGGTTTTTCCAGTAGTCATGTATGGATGTGAGAGTTGGACTATAAAGAAAGCTAAGTGCTGAAGAATTGATGCTTTTGAACTGTGGTGTTGGAGAAGACTCTTGAGCGTCCCTTGGACTGCAAGGAGACCCAACCCAGTCCATCCTAAAGGAGATCAGTCCTGGGTGTTCATTGAAAGGACAGATGCTAAAGCTGAAACTCCAATACTTTGGCCACCCGATGCAAACAGCTGAGTCATTTGAAAAGACCCTGACACTGGGCAAGATTGAAAGCAGGAGGAGAAGGGGCCAAAAGAGGTTGAGATGGTTTGATGGCATTGCCGACTCGATGGACATGAGTTTGAGTAAACTCCTGGAGTCGGTGACGGACAAGGAGGCCTGGCGTGCTGCGGTCCTTGGGGTCACAAGGAGTCAGACACAACTGAGCGACTGAACTGAATGTACATAATGTCAACACTATACATATAGTGAACCTGTTGACTCAGAAAGTAAAGAATCTGTCTGCAATGCAGAGGACCGAGGCTCAATCACTGAGTCGAGAAGATCCCCCACCTCAGTATTCTTGCCTGGAGAATTCCATGGACAGAGGAGCCTGGCGGGCTACAGTCCATGGGGTCGCATAATAGTCAGACATGACTGAGCAGCTAAAATTTTCATATATATATATATATATATATACAAATATATGTATATCTATTTCCAGACTGTGATCTGACACAAAAACCCTGAAGAAAACTAGGTTAAAAAACAGAGAAAGAAAATGATGGACAGAACCTCAAGAAGTGCGGAGCCCACCAAGGGTTGGTGGGGTTACGTAAGAGATGCCACACCACACACAAACCATTATCTCTTCAGCACTTGAATGTACTTTGAATGTACTTCGAACATTGCGAACAGAGCCACCAAGAATTCCCAGGTGGATGTGACCAGTATTCCACTTATTAGAAGAAGCAACATAGGGTACAGCAACCAGCGACAGAGTAAACCACAATTAAAAAGGACAAGAAGACAAAAGGTAACACTGCAGGGAAACTGCAGGCCCAAACAGGCATGCCTGCATTTCAGAAGCTACTTTGACCAGAATGAGTCTCATTTCTCTGTGCTTCTACTACAGCTTCTTCTTTACAGGACAGAACTGACAAGCATCCTTCAGAAGCATTTATGATCATTTCTTTGGGACCAGGTGCTATAGATGTGGAAACACGGTCACTGCCACCTCACCCCTTCTTCTGGGAATGTTTCCTAACCCTGGTGTTATTTCAGTCCAATGTGGTATCTTCTAATTTCCTCAAGAGGGGTACGGATAAACCCCCAAATAATTATCAAAGTAAAATTTGATTCAGTTCTTCCATTAAATTATTTCAAATAGATCATGCTCTGCCCATTTCATAACGGACTAGCAAAAATCCCACTGGATGGGGAAACAAATTTAATTTCCTGAGACGGTGAATGTGTCATTGAA
Organism: Odocoileus virginianus; assembly: GCF_023699985.2. Taxonomy (NCBI): domain Eukaryota; kingdom Metazoa; phylum Chordata; class Mammalia; order Artiodactyla; family Cervidae; genus Odocoileus; species Odocoileus virginianus. The sequence goes on from NC_069701.1 coordinate 2,135,842, forward strand.
AGGTCTACCAGGCCACGGAAGCCTTCAAAGTCTCTCCTAATAGTTCAGGGATTGGACTCTCCAAATTCTGAGCTAAGGTTTCTTCAGTTGATGGAAAGAGCTTAATACATCAAGTGACTCCTCTGAATTCAGTTAAAGTGGGTATATATTTGCTCTTTTTATCCAATCCTCGAAAGAGTCACTAAAATTACTTCTTGACATCTATTCACAAGAAAATATAGGGGAAGGAAAGACAAAGAAACCTGAAAGATATTAAAACTACCCACAAGCAGTTATTACCAATTCAAGGCAACTAAAAAGGGCTCCTTCTATTTTGTGATCTGTTCAAGAATGGAATTTCCAATTAAATGCTCTTTCTCTGGACATTCTTATCATAATTCTGTCATTTCAGATGCCTCTGGTAAGCAAAAGCCACATCTAATATGGTAGCCTTTGTGCAAGTTTAAGCCACATGGAAGCAAAATAATATCTAAGTCTATTTACCCTTCTAAAGACTAAAGCATTTTTTTTAAATGTAAAGAAAAAAGCAAATATATAATAAAGGGAAGCAATATAGGCATAAGAAAATCTGGAATTCAGGAGAAAGAGGATAATGTAATTTAACTGGAAAATTAATTAGAAGGCATTAATTTGGAGAATCCTGAATGAAAGGAATGGCTAAAATGCCTTGGCGTCCAGCCAGCATGAGTAGGTCAAAGAACCACTGCTTTGGAGATTCAAAATACACTGCCCTTAACTCTTAGTTGTGGCACGATTCTGCTTTTAGAAAGAAATCTTTTGACAAATGCAGTACCAATATACAAGATATGCAGCCACCAAGGGGTTGGAATAATACAAAGGTTTGGAAGTTACAAAACCCTTAGATTGAATGCTGTAACTGAACTGGGTTCAGCTGGTGACTGCAATTTTGCTGTTCTATTCTGAGCTGGGCTAAAATGTCCATAAATAAGAAAACAGTCAAATCAAAAAAAAAACAAAGACAGAGCAAACTAAAGCTCAGTTCTTATAACTCCTCACCTTAAAGCACAATTCTCACCCTTGTGAGTATAGGGCCCTTTTAAGACTCCCCCACCACAAACAGAAAAGGATTCAGTTTTTACTCAGTAAGTCTGTAGGCGATGGAGGTCTGATACAACTGCAATAACCCAGAGATCTGAGGCCTCAGGCTGGGGAGAGCTGTGTTAAGATAGCCTTAAACTGGGCATATCCCTCTTACTTTCCCTATTTAATGATAGGAACTCAGTAAACGGCTTTCTTGCTTGGATGAATTCCTCCTTACACTCTAAAATTCCTCCCATGAAGAAATTGAAATAATTTTGCCTCTGAAAATACTATCTTTTCAAAAATCCCCTGAGTACAGGGATTTGGGATGATTTATGGGAGCAACACTCATCTGAAGTAGAACATTGTCACAGCACTTTTTAATATGAATAATGATATGGCTCTTTCTTTTCCAGTAACTCTGCCCTACAATAAACTAGCACCACACTACCCATGGATAATGATATAACATTTTTCCCCCAGCTATTCATATTGCTTAATATCTCCAGACAAAAAGTGAATAGGATAACCACTACTTATTTTGCTCTCTATCTGATTTCCTATGTGTTGGCATACTCAAGCTGCAATTCTCAAAATCTCCTCAACTCTTCTATTAAAGGACATTCTAATGTCCACTTTAACTTATCAAAGACAGGCTGTCTAGTATACGTATGCCTTCAAGTACAGCCTAAGGTTGTAACTACATTGTCTCAACCTCAGGATGACAGAGGATGAGGTGATAAGTTAACTTGATGATCTATTTATTAGGGGTACATAAAAGAGGCTTCCTGGTCTAGATTTCATGTTCTGAATTAGTTTATGGTCCTTTCCTGTAACATACCTGGATGGAAGCTTGTTACACTGATGCATTTACCCACAGGGCCTTTAAGGCCCTAAAAGAACTATTGAAAACAGGAGTTTACAAAGATTTTAAAGAAACTCTCAGCAAAATTCAACTGAAGGAAATAAGTCTAGCTATTTTTATGCCATCTGTCCCAATTTCATGCCTTACCACTTTTATAACCAAATAAGAAAGCTGATAAGGATTTCTGCTTCTTCCTTTTCCCTATGGGGTAAAATTTTCAGAATCCTGAATCAAGTTGTTTTTCCTTTTTTTTTTTTCCCCTCTTTTCTTTATAACTCCTGGAAGACAAATAGGAGTCTGAGTTCAAGCACACAAATGAAGGCTCTTAAAAACACACACATACACGTACTCACACACATCCCTCTTATAAGCTGCTAAATCTGAAACATTACTAATAGGAAACAAAAACAAGACTGATGAAGGAACATGGCTAGCAGGGAAAGAGGCCAGATCGCCAAGTGCTGCATATACCCAAGAAACCAGGTCACACTGACAGGTTTTACAAATGGGGTGCTTAGAATTCTGCGTGACAGCTGTACAAAGCTCTTCAGCCTCACTTTCCTGCCTCAAAAATAGCAGCTGCCCGGGGTGTAATAGAGCCGATCCCTGGTAAGTAACACTGTCTTATCCTTGAATGACTGGAGGGCAAACCCCAGTTCCAGCTTAGAAACACTCCAACCAAGTCCTCTGTTCTCCATCCCTTACATGAAAAATACCCAAAGGAAGAAGAGATGAAAGCAGATTGAAAACTTTCTCCTTTAAAGCCTGGGAAGGTCATTTAGGTGCTCTCCAGTATTTTAGGAAGCTCAATCCATTCGTTTTTCAATGACAGATCTGTTTCCTTTCCAAATCATCTCAACTCAACAAAACTTCAAGTAGCTTAGAGCCACAAGGTTATTTACAAATTGTTAGATGTAGAAAAAGATTTCAGTTCTTCCTGAAGTGCTGTTTTGAGCACTAAATACACCCACCTCTATCACTAGTCCAAGGTGGACCTCTTCTTATAAAGGCAAGACAAAAACTTAAAGGTAGGCTTTTTTCAGCTTGCAATATTCATTGCATGTCCATTAGTGTGGGTCTCTTTGGAAATTTCAACCCATTTCCTATTTATTGCTCAATGCACAATTAGCCTTGATAATAAAGCTGGCCAGTGTAGATACCACCCCAAACTATTGCCATTGTAAGTGTCAAAGGGGGAAACTTCCTCTTCACTAATTAACATATCCTTCCACCATTCACTTAAATTGTATTTTTTCACTTTAAATTTCAAGAGCTTAAATCTTATGCAGCAGCAGAAAGTTCAGAAGATTTCCATATTCCATTTCCTGTTCCTCTCTCCTCTTAACTTTCTGAGAATTGCTGGAACCATTCCATTCTCTATTTTTTTTTTAACAAATAACATTTGGAATAATAAGTAGTAAAAATTAAAGATGTCTTTTTGCAGATGTAGACACACATTCCAGGGGGCGGAACTGCCAGCCCAAGATTACAGAGCTAAGGAAGCATCAGATCAGGTTCTGAAAGGCGGCTAGCCTGGCCACAGCTCTTTCCAGTTCAATAGACCCACCGCCCCCCTTCACACACACACACACACACACACACGCACACACATACACACACACACACACACACTCGTCTCCCTTCTCACCTAGTTCTGTCATATCCTTTCTCTCTGCCGTCCAGACTGCTCCCCATCGCCTTCTAACCATATGGAATCAGAGACCTAACTGCGGGCCCTGCTTCCACAGCGCCCTGGACTTGGTCCCCACCTCCATCCTACCTGCTCTGCGTCCATCCGCCATCGTCTTCATCCCGCTTCACCTGATTCTTCCGTGTCATTCTCTCCTGCCCCAGTGTCCCTGCAACCCGCGGTGCACACCACACTGCCTCCGGACAACTCTAGGTAATTGTGGTTCTCACAACGACGCCAAGAGGCTCACATCTTTTCAGCAAAGCCTGAGGAATCAAGTCCAAGCTCCCTCCCTGGCGTTCACAGCTATTCAAAATCTGGCTCTGATTTTCTCGCCCACTACCCTCCTCCACACAACCAACACTCCAGCCAAAGGAAAGCGTGCGCAGTGCCCGGCCAGTCAGGCCTGGGCTCCTGTGTCCTGGGCCTCTGTGGTTGCGCTACCAGCCAAGCCCTGACTCCCTGGCACAGGCAAGGCTGCAGCTAAAGCAAACGGTCTCTCCCACGACCCCTCAAGCCAAGGCGAAGGCTCCCTCATCTGAACTTCATAGCACTTGGATCCTTTAAAGCTCTTGCCATAACATACCGGCTCTTTTTTAAATGTTTTTTGATTGTGTTAAAATCACACATGATAAAACGTTTTAATCACACATAACTGCATTCCAGTGGCACTAAGAACATGCGCTAGCTACAGGTGGCCCAGAGGGAAAGAATCCACCCTCCGATGCAGGAGACACGACCTCATCCCTGAGTCAGGAAGATGCCCAGGAGCTGGAAACCGGAAGCCACTGCAGTATTCTTGCCTGGGAAATCCCAGAGACAGAGCAGCCTGGTGGGCTGCAGTCCATGGGATGGCAAAGAGCCAGACATAACTGAGAACACGCACGCACACACTCTAAGTACACTCACATTGTTGTGCAACTCTCACCATCATCCGTCTCCAGAATTTTTCATTTTCCTAAACTGCAATTCTGTCCCTATTAAGCACCATGCCCCTCCTGACCCTTCCACTCCCTGACATCTACCAGTGTACTCTCTGATTCTATGAATTTGACTATGCTATCTATCTGGTATTTTGGCTTCTTCCGTAAATGAGTTACTTCTCCCACTCACAAAAGCAGCAAGTCAGTGTTTGTTTCCAGTGTGGGTCCCTCGCAGCTGTAACACAACGTAAGGCACACAGCAAGCACGCACATGTTGGTCTGAGGAGCATACGTGGAACCACAGAAGCCGGCTGCCTCTACTGTTGTTTAATCACTCAGTCGTGTCCGACTCTTTTGCGACCCCATGGACTACAGCCCTCGGGGCTCCTCTGTCCAAGGAATTTCCCAGGGGAGAATACTGAGTGGGTTGCCAGTTCCTCCTCCAGGGCATCTTCCTGACACAGGGATCGAACCCCAGTTCCCTGCACTGCAGGAGGGTGCTTTACCACTGAGCCACCAGGAAAGCCCCTATTCAGTCAGTTCAGTTCAGTCACTCTCGTGTCCAACTCTTTGCAACTCTACGGGCTACAGCACACCAGGCCTCCCTGTCCATCACCAACTCCCGGAGCTTGTTCAAACTCATGTCCATCAAGTCAGTGATGCCATCCAACCATCTCATCCTCTGTTGTGCCCTTTTCCTCATGCCTCAGTCTTTCCCAGCATCAGGGTCTTTCCCAGTGAGTCAGTTCTTCGCATCAGGTGGTCAAAGTACTGGAGCTCCAGCTTCAGCAGCAGGCCTTCCAATGAATATTCAGGACTGATTTCCTTTAGGATTGACTTGCAGTCCAAGGGACTCTCAAGAGTCTTCTGCAACACCACAGCTCAAAAGCATCAATTCTTCAGCGCTCAGCTTTGTTTATGGTCCAACTCTCACATCCATACATGACTACTGGAAAAACCATGGCTTTGAAAGTGAAGAAGAACTAAAGAGCCTCTTGATGAAAGTGAAAGAGGAGAGTGAAAAACTTGGCTTAAAGCTCAACATTCAGAAACATAAGATCATGGCATCTGGTCTCATCACTTCATGGCAAATAGATGGGGAAACAGTGGAAACAGTGGCTGACTTGAAATTCTGGGCTCCAAAATCACTGCGGATGGTGATTGCAGTCATGAAATTAAAAGACGCTTGCTCCTTGGAAGGAAAGTTATGACCAACCTGGACAGCATATTAAAAAGCAGGGACATTACTTTGCCAACAAAGCTCCGTCTAGTCAAGGCTATGGTTTTTCCAATGGTCATGTATGGATGTGAGTGTTGGACTATAAAGAAAGCTGATCACCAAAGAATTGATGCTTTTGAACTGTGGTGTTGGAGGAGACTCTTGAGAGTCCTTTGGACTGCAAGGAGATCCAATCAGTCCATCCTAAAGGATATCAGTCCTGGGTGTTCATTGGAGAGACTGATGTTAAAGCTGAAACTCCAATACTTTGGCCACCTGATGTGAAGAGCTGAATCATTTGAAAAGACCCTGATGCTGGGAAAGATTGAGGACAGGAGGAGAAGGGGACGACAGAGAATGAGATGGCTGGATGATGGCATCACTGACTCAATGGACACAGATTTGGGTGGACTCCGGGAGTTGGTGATGGACAGGGAGGCCTGGCGTGCTGCGGTTCATGGGGTCGCAGAGTCGGACATGACTGAGCGACTAAACTGAACTGAACTGAGGAGAGCAAGAGACACTGTGTCATCTTGGGACAATCTGAATAACAACAAAATGCATTAAAATAGAACAGTTATTGGGATGTATCATGGTGGGGGACTGGGTTTAACATTCCCGGTTTGAGATACAATTTCCAAACAAAATGGAAGTGGGGGGTATACAGCGTTCTCGGTGAAAACAGATTGCATAATGAGCCTCTTTGAGCAGGAAGCCCTGGTATACAAACAGCTAAGCCACTCAACAAATATCCATATATTCCTTACATGGAAAAACAAAATGCTCAATCATAATTAAGTTATATGGTCATTAAAATATACTTTTAGCTGTACCCAAAGCCATCTTGAAAGGTGCCGAATCTCAGCATTCAGCACTGATTAAAAGGGGGATATGAGGCTACACAATTTGTGAGTTTCAATCACACTTCATTCCTTTCTTCCACACGTGCCTCTCCTGGCTTGTCTCTGTCTGAGAACACACCCATTCTTCAGAGGCAAAACAGAAGGGCAGCAGTTTACAATCCTGAAAAGAAATCGAGGTGGTTCCATTTCACGTTTCCATTGTTTTTTAAGGCAATTTTTCCCTTCCTAAAATTTTAAGAAATGGAAAATCCATTAGGTAATTATGGCCAACCCAAGAGACCAATTCAAGCCTGCTCCCTACAGTTCACTCTCCAGCAATTTTCCAGTCCACTTCCCTGGGGAAATGCTCAAGCTGTCTCCCCCACAGCTCCTTTCAAATTTAGACTGAACCTGGTACCCCTGTAAAGCTTTAAATGTAAACTTCATAATGAGACCTGAGCTGAAATTGCAAACAGCCATGAAAACCAGGACCTCTGCTCTTCGCAAGGGGGCAAAACAATCCTAGGCACAAATGGAAAAGACCACGTCAGGTTTCCATGCATTTCTGAGTTAATCTCACCATAGCTGTTCTCCCCAGCAAGGTTCCACATGTGGAAACTTATTTTTCAGTGTTGTCATTCTCAAAAGAAGTAACAACAACCTGAGCTAAGGTATGTGGTTTTCATTTGGATTCATCTAAGTCAATATCTGAATGGTCAAACATAGGCTATAGACTTCTAAAACTCAAAAAAAAAAAAAAAATTACTAAAAGAGAGAAGCAAGATTTGCTCATCAACCTCAGATCTGTTGCTTGTTGTTACCAGAAACCCACATTTCCCAAGGGTGGAGAGTATGTGAAGCACTAGTATCGAGGCAGTCCCAGGTTCCAATCCAGGCTCCACAACAGATTGACTATACAGTCTCAGACACAGTAGATGATGTCCTCAGCCTGTTTCTCAACTATACAATGGGCATAATAACACTGACCTCAGAGAACTACGATGATCTTGACACAACACAAGTAAAATGTTAACCACAAAACATCCTGTGGCTCAGAGGAAATTCACAGTAAATGCAAATGGTTAAAAAAAAAAAAACAACACTTAAATGACTATTAAACCCAAAAGAATCACAGTATCTTACACCTAGAAAAGGCTTGATAATAAAAAAAGAATGAAACATGGGACTTGCCTGGCAGCCCAATAGCTAAGACTCCACACTCCCAATGCAGGGGGTCTGAGTTCAATTCGTGGTCAGGGAAATAGATATCACAGGCCACAGTTATGAGTTCACACGGCATAACTAAAGATCCCACGCTTGGAGGAAGACTGAAGGTTCCACATAGCACAACTAAGACCCTGGGCAGCCAAATAAATCATTTTTATTTAATTTTTAAAAATTTTAAAAGGAAGGAATACTGGCATTTGCAACAACATGGATGGACCTAGAGACACTTAGTGAAGTCAGACAGAGAAAGACAAATGTTACGGATCACTTACATGTGGAAGCTAAAAAACAATACAAATGACTGTACATATAAAACAGAAACAGACTCACAGACAGAAAACAAACCTACAGTTACCACAGAAGAAAGGCAGGAGGGAAGAGGTAAATCAGGTGTATGGGGTAACAGATGCTCATACTATGTATACAATGCATAAGCAACAAAGATTACACCAGGAACTATCATTCTTTCACTAACATATAATAGAAAAAAATCTGAAAAATATGAATATATATAATTGAGTTGCTTTGCTATACACCTAAAACTAACACAGTGTTGTAGATCAAATACATTTCTGATTATTTTTTAAAAAGGAAGAAAAGGCTTGATTCACACATGCTAAATGACGCCTTGATTTTCTCTTGGTTTTGTACTTTGGTTTTCTAATTCGCTATCTCCTTTTTATTTAGTTGTCTCCTTGTTTGTTCATAATATTAGCAATCTTAAATTTGGAGGGCTTTTTTATCTTATGATCAACAGTGCTTTATAACCTTTACAGATGAGTCATGTACAACCTTGCTCACTTGGAAACCTCTTGATCATAAATTCCAAACATTTAAAGCATTCCTGTGTCACTGAGGGAAATCATGGGCATTTTAACAGAGTGTGTGAACTGAGTGTGCACTTTTCCCCGGTGGTCTCCCCTGGATGCCCGTCTTCCTCCCAGAGCAACACGCCCTGCTCCAGGAAGCACCTCCTGCTGTGCCAGCAAATGAGCGCCAAACCTGTTCCAAGTGACACTGCGCAGCAACGGGGCAGAAGATTCAGAGACACTCAGGGACAAAAGAGCGTCCATCAGCACACTTGAATATCCAAACAAGAATCACGGGTTTTTGTATTCTGTACATCAGTTTTTCATAAAAGTCAAGGGCATCTGCACTCATCTCACAGGCTAGTAAAGTAATGCTCAAAATTCTCCCAGCCAGGCTTCAGCAATATGTGAACCGTGAACTTCCAGATGTTCAAGCTAGTTTTAGAAAAGCCAGAGGAACCAGAGATCAAATTGCCAACATCACCTGGATCATCAAAAAAGAAAGAGACTTGCAGAAAAACATCTATTTCTGCTTCACTGACTATGTCAAAGCCTTTGACTGTGTGGATCACAATAAACTGTGGAAAATTCTGAAAGAGATGGGAATATCAGACCACCTGACCTGCCTCCTGAAACATCTGTATGCAGGTCAAGAAGCAACAGTTAGAACTGGACATGGAACAACAGACTGGTTCCAAATAGGGAAAGGAGTACATCAAGGCTGTATATTGTCACCCTGCTTATTTAACTTATATGCAGAGTACATCATGAGAAACGCTGGGCTGGAGGAAGCACAAGCTGGAATCAAGATTGCCAGGAGAAATATCAATAACCTCAGATATACAGATGACACCACCCTTATGGCAGAAAGTGAGAAGAAACAAAGAGCCTCTTGATGAAAGTGAAAGAAGAGAGTGAAAAAGTTGGCTTAAAACTCAACATTCAGAACACTAAGATCATGGCATCTGGTCCCAATCACTTCATGGCAAATAGATGGGGAAACAGTGGAAACAGTGGCTGACTTTATGTCTTTGGGCTCCAAAATCACTGCAGATGTTGATTGCAGCCATAAAATTAAAAGACGCTTACTCCTTGGAAGGAAAGTTATGACCAACCTAAACAGCATGTAAAAAGCAGGGACATTACTTTGCCAACAAAGGTTCATCTAGTCAAGGCTATGGCTTTTCCAGTAGTCATGTATGGATGTGAGAGTTGGACTATAAAGAAAGCTGATCACCAAAGAATTGATGCTTTTGAACTGTGGTGTTGGAGAAGACTCTTGAGAGTCCCTTGGACTTCAAGGAGATCCAACCCATCCATCCTAAAGGATATCAGTCCTGGGTGTTCATTGGAAGGACTGATGCTAAAGCTGAAACTCCAATACTTTGGCCCCCTGATGTGAAGAGCTGAATCATTTGAAAAGACCCTGATGCTGGGAAAGATTGAAGGCAAGAGGAGAAGGGGCCAACAGAGGATGAGATGGTTGGATGGCATCACTGACTCAATGGACTTGAGTTTGAATAAACTCTGGGAATTGGTGATAGACAGAGAGGCCTGGTATGATGCAGTCCATGGGGTCACAAAGAGTCTGACACGACTGAGTGACTGAACGGAACTGAAGGGTATTTGCATAGGAGTTCAACATTCTAGTCTTACAATCAACCCCAAAGGGGCTTCCCTGGTGGCTCAGTAAAGAGAGTAAAGAAAGAAACTGCTTGCATTGCAGGAGACCTGGGTTTGATCCCTGGGTTGGTCAGGAAGATCCCCTAGAGAAGGGAATGGCTACCTACTCCAGTATTCTTGTCTAGAAAATCCTATGGACAGAGGAGTCTGGCAGACAGGAGCCTGGGGTGGCAAACAGTTGGACAGAACTGAGCAACTATGTTCACTGGTTTACTTTCACTTGAACAACAAATGTGGATTTGGACTGCATGGGCCCACTTACTTTTTTCAATAGCAAATACTACAGTACCACATGGTCTGCAGTTGGTTGAATCCACGGATGAAAAACCTCAAATAGGGAGGAATTGCTGAAACAGAGGGATAAGTTATATCCCGATTTCCCACTGTGCCCCTGACCCCCACATTGTTCAAGGGTCAACTGTACTTGATTTTCTCTGTTGTAATAGGGTAGCTGTCACCTCCATATGTCAATTACTTGGACAACGCATGCCTTCTCTGGTTTCACCCACTCCTGATGCCCCTGTCTTAGTAAAGGCCCTGTTTTTAATCAGTGCCAGTCTGAAACACCCATGTCCGGGAAGTTTCTGCCTGCTTAGTCAAGAGCCCGTTCATTCATCTTTACCCCAATCCTCTCCAGCACTCTTTATGTGTCAGGTCCCGCCTCCTATTCATAAAACTCTACAGGGCAGGTGCTATGATTATCACCTGTTTACAGAGAACGTTAAGACATGGAAAGGTTAAGTCAATTTCCAAAGCCCTGAAAGCTGGGGAGCGGCAGAGTCAGACTCAATCCAGAGTGCATGTGCCTATGTGTTCAGTCGTGCCTGACTCTTTGCGACCCTGTGGACTGTAGCCCACCAGGCTCCTCTGTCCATGGGATTTCCCAGGCAAGAATATTGGAGTGGGTTGCCATTTCCTCCTCCAGGGGATCTTTCTGACTCAGGGATCAAACCCACATCTCCTGTGTCTCCTGCTTTGAGCACAATGCCTATAATTACTCCAGTAGCCTGCCTCCTTTGTATCCAAAATGCCCACATCAGTTCCTTTTCCCTGATAAAAATGTAGAAATCTGATTGTTTCAGCACTCACTCATTCATTCATTCAATATGCTCATTTAATTAAGTTTCTATTATATGGCAGGAGCCGTGCAAGATAACAAGGTTCCAATAAGGAAGAAGACAAACACTGTATCTGCTCTCAAGGTAACTACTGAGAAATTTTTATTAAAAAACTGTAATATTAAAATTTAACAAATAATTAAATAAAATTTATCAAAGAAAGCCCTAAAATTAAGAATTATGTAAGTAACTAATTAAATATAGTCAACATCATTGCTACAAGCCAGGTGGACCCTGAGAAAGGATTCATATGCCCAGGTTGGAGGGCACCATCCTAGTCTGGAGGACCAGGAAACACAGATTTCTGATGTTGATGGGGCTATTACTCAGGTCTAACTCCAGCCACAGCATCAACAAAAGCAAAGTGGCAGTGGATTTGTCTCTGGAACACCTGGATTCCTGATTCCAGTCCAGTAGAATTGTTTAGCCATTTGCTAATTTTTTTAAAATAATACAGGATGGCTGTCAATAAAACTTGTCAATAAAAATGCCAAACTTCCTCCCCCTCTCTCTGGCTGTCTATGTACACCTAGAGATTAGATAAATTCCTCTCAAAGTGTTATAAAGTAGTGTGTCATAAAATGCTTTCTCCAGCTCTAAAATTTCAAGTAGCTCTCTACCATCTAGCCTGGCATCCATCACCAGTTTGGAGTTTATCTAAGGCTCCTCCCTAGCTAAGGATTTGGAAGTTTCAATACATAATGGCTTTAAAATATTGCAATGCCCTATTTTTCTCAAATGCTTTGTGAACAGGGTTGGTATTTCTAGCCGTCAAGGTCTTATCTATTTGTAACTTTCTTTTTACACTTTGTCCTTTAAGATCCTTCTAAAATGCATTAATACAGTGCTGTATCTTAGTAACAGTCTGGTGACTAACATAAAACTGATCTCTGATTAACTCAGGATCTTGGATTCTTCTGTGGGATTTCTCAGGATGTCAACATTTCTTAAATCTTGTCTCACTGACCATATTTGGGTGTGCAGAATAGGACCTTTGGCATGGGAAAGATGGTATGGTTTTACTAGATGACAGTGAGCAGGCAGAGGGGCTGGATTTCGACTTTCCGTCCGCCCTCCATCTCTCAGTCAGAAGCACACACGAGGCAGAAAGCGCCAGGGGATGATGTAAGAAGTCTGAGTTCAGAGCCCTCTTCCTCTGCAGTTAGGGAACTTCGCTTTCATCTATTTCAAATCTGAGCTTCCAGGGAGAATTTCAATGTCAAGAAAAGGGGCCACTGCTTTCAGGGGTTAGAAAACAACCAATACCTGACTGGAATTAGTTCAAGTGTCTGAACCCAAATGAATTAACCCTCAGAGTGATCTAGGAATTTGCAATGTGATCTTTTCAGTGCAGAACTCAACAGTAGAAGATGGAACATCTTTCTTAAATCTCTTTGAACTTGAGATTCCATGACTCGAATCTGTTGTCAGCCTGGACCACTTACCTTGGACTCTTGTGCAGTTCAAAAAGAAAAAAAAAAAAAAATCCCCACAAAGGCTGACTTTCTTAAAAGTTTCCTTTAAAAAAAACTACTAGGAAGAAAAAGTATGGCTAACTCACAGTTGCAGTGTAAGGTTCTTACCATCTGACAACAGTATTACTTCACATGAAAAGAAACTGAATTAGTATTAAAAAAATGCTCTCTATAAATTCCAAGTACTAAATAATTATCCTCAACCTTTCCAGTTGGTTTCCTTTACAAAGAGCCAATAAATATGTCCTAGGTGCCCTCAGCAAGCAAAAGCACCAGGTCCTGTCACCTGGGGAGAAAGAAAAAAACAACCCAACTCAGAGAAGAAACCAAGGAAATAAGCAGGAAAAACTAGCAAGAATGAAGTGAAGTAAAGTGAAGTGAAAGTCACCGACTCTCTGTGACCGCATGGACTATATAGTCCATGGAATTCTCCAGGCCAGAATACTGGAGCGGGTAGCCTTTCCCTTCTCCAGGGAATCTTCCCGACTCAGGAATCGAACCAGGGTCTCCTGCACTGCAGGCGGATTCTTTACCAGCTGAACCATCAGGGAAGCAAGAATGAAGGGCAATGCTTTTAACTATGAAGCTGGTGTCTTACGTCATAGGTTTAAGTATACCAATTGACATCTCAGTTTAAGAGAGCTCTCCCCCAAAAGAGGAAGGACCAAATCTGAAATGCACTGGTGGGAAAAAGAGAAGCAGAAGCCATCTAGGACGCAGGGGAGGGAAGCAAAGGGGGAGCTCCTCTATGGTGTGATGGACCAATGTTCCTCCCTCTCAGTGGGTGTATTACCCAGATCCACTCAGCAACACGGGACAGGGAGAGCCCTTGAGCATCATAGTGAGAACCTCGGGCAAACGTGGGAAGGTCCTGCTCAGGGCCATGTGCAACCACCCAGAGGGAATAAAAGACACGCCTCCAGATTGCTCCCTGGAGCGGGGCTGGGGGAGGTGAGGTAGGTGAAGGGGGTGAGGCAGGGGTGGGGGGGGGGGTGACCGAATTTATGCAACAGGTCCAGGTGCCTGCAAAATACTGCTTGCAAAAAGGCAGCAGAAGGAAAGTATACAATGATTTTAGAAAGAGCAGGAGGTACCTGGGCTTGAGTACTGATCTCAGAGTGACAGTCAAATCCCCTGGGAAAAGCAAGATGGAATCTGTGTGGCTTACACAACTTACTCCACATCCAACCTTTTACAGGTGGGCATAGAGGAGGGAGGTGAAAAGAAGATGCCCTTCCTGCAAATCTGGAGTAGGAGCTGAGAGAGAGAGAGTTACTTATTGCCATTGGAAGATTGGGCTTTCCTTGTGGCTCAGATGGTAAAGAATCTGCCTGCCAAGGCAGAGCATGTAATAGATGGTGAGTTTGATCCCTGGGTGGGGAAGATCCCCTGGAGGAGGACTTGGCCACCCATTCCAGTATTCTTGTCTGGAGAACTCCATGGACAGAGGAGCCTGGCGGGCTACAGTCCATAGGGTCACAAAGAGTTGGACACAACTGAAGCAACTTAGCACATATTCACACATTGGAAAGATTACCTGTACTTACTTGCTTATTCTTTGCCAAGGAAATTGCCTTGAGATAGCAGGACCCAGGAATCTAAATTGTAGGGCTCCCCTGATTCTAACGCACAGCCGAGTTTGGGAACCATGGCTTAGGAAACAGCTCTGACATTGGCACGCTGTCAGAGATGATTAGAGATCCCAGGGGATGGGGTCAAGAAACGGTGGAAGGCAAGGGAATGATCCAAGGTTCCAAGGCTGCGCTTGCAGCCCAGTAGACTGAGGTGTACAGTGATGTGATCTAGAGGAAGCCCCTTCTCTCCTTGATGTCCCCTCCAAGAAGAACCACAGCACAGGGTCCCTGGGAGGCGGTCCGAGAGCTCCCAGCCCGGCCTGGCAGCTGTATGCCTGTGTCCTCGGGGCAGTGCGGCTGACAGGGTCACAGCGGATCTACAGGATTCCCGCCAGGCCATCCCGCGTCTCTGCCCAGCACTGACATGCACACAGCACCCAGGAGAGACAGCCCTCAGTCCCAAAGACTGTGAAAAGCTGGTCTCTGGCAAAGTCACTAAATGCATTTTCTGCATTCTTTCCTCAGGCACTTCCTTTCCTCAGATATGTGGTCGCTGACACTCCAAGGCCTTCCAGAAGCACCACCTGACGGAGTGGCTTCTGATGCATTTACACATCTATGATCAACATTCAAAGCCTTATTAATTCATCCAGTCTTAGGTGTTGAAAGGGACGAGGAAAAAATCAGGAGTTTGGGATTAACATATACACACTGCTACAGGACTTCCCTGGTAGGCCAGGGGTAAAGAATCCTCCTTGCAATGCAGGGGACTTGGGCTCCATCCCTGGTTGGGGAACTAAGGTCCCACAGGCTATGGCGCCTGCACGCCACAAGTGCTGAGCTGTAGCTAAGTGAATAAATAAATAATTTATAAAATAAATAAAATAGATAATGAACAAGGACCTACTATATAGCACAAGGTCCTCTACTCAATATTTTGTAATAACCTATAAGGGAGAAAAAAAATCTGAAAAAGAAGATATGTGTGTGTGTGTGTGTGTGTGTATGTATACACATAGATGTCACTGAATCACTTTGCTATACACCTGAAACTAACACAACAATAAATCAACTATACTTCAATTAAAAAAAAAAAAAGAGTACTATGCAACTCCAGATAATCTAATCACATTTTAAAAAGTAACCAATAAATTACTTATATGGAAATTTCAAGTTTGTTAAAGCAAAACAGGAGGGAAGATTTTCCCAAGTAACCTAATAGCTAATTCAAATGGATAAAAGGAAATCAAATCTAGTTATTAGCTATCTTTTCCCTCAAAAAATTGTAAGTTTCATGAGGACAAGATTTTGCCTGTCTCATCCCCATGTATCCCTGGCAGCTTCAGAAAGCCTGGAACAAAGTAGGCACTCAAATTTCATGTTCATTCAATGAATTACTGAAAAGGCAATTTTTAATTATGAAATATAATTTGTGGACTTTTTCCCACAGACTCATCTCTTTTAAATTAATTTCCACTTTGATTAATAATAAAATAAATGTGAACTCCTTAAACACATTACTGGAGGTGTAAGAGGTAAGAAAACCAGGGTAGAAAAATATCTGGTTGTGGAAAACTATAAAGTCATTGTATTTCGGTTACTCCATCAATTCACTTTCCTTGTTTTAACAACTGAATGCCTGCTTTTATGTCTAAATGTTATTGCTGCTGTTGTTCAGTCACCCAGTCGTTTCTGACTCTTTGTGACCCCATGGACTGCAGCATGCCAGGCCTCTCTGCCCATCACCAACTCCAGGAGCTTACCCAAGTTCATGTCCATTGCATCGGTGATGCCATCCAGCCATCTCATCCTCTGATGCCTCCCTAAATGTTAAAGGTTCCTAAATGTCTAAAAGTTCCCTTAAAAATTAAGATGAATAATTGGATGAATTCAATTAGTATAACCTGATACATTCTACAGTTTTTTTAAAAAAATATTTTTTATTTGGCTGCGGCAGTCAAGATTCTCTAGCTGTGGTACACAGGCATAGTCGCTTCACAGGATCTGGGATCTTAGTTTCTGGACCAGGGATTGAACATGCATCCCCTGCATTGCAAGGTGAATTCTTAACTACTGGGACCGCCAGGTAAGTACCTATTCTACACATTTTGAAGAAAGACTGTGATCGCAACATACCTGGTTTGCATTACTCATATGTGGAACCCAGGCACCTACCTCAGGCTGGGTTTCCTCACCTATAAAGATGCAGGACAGCATCACCATCCACAGCCAGAGGTGAGGACGCTTATGCGAGACCACCTACACCAGCACAGTGCTGCCTTTCGGGGAACAACAATGATTATTCTACCAAGGTCTTGAAACACACTTCATTTTGGTTTTTCAGATTCTGGTTTCAAGGGAATTTCTCTGGCTCTGTTTATTTACTAAAAACCATGTCAAGCAAGTACCATATGTACTTCAGATACTGACTGATCCACAGTAAATACAGCTTCCATTTATCACCTCACTTCATAGGTGGGACCTTCCATAGCAACACTGTGACAGTTCACGTCATTTTACTAAACTAGTGCAAGAGACACACCTCTGCCTGTAAATTCTGTTTGCAAATGCTGCAAAGAAAAGACAGCTATTCCCAGAACATTTCCCATCCTCCTTCTGCCTCCCCCTCACAGAGAAAATAGAAACCACGGCTCTGAATCACCAAAGAACACACTGGTTCCCAGCCCCTCTTCTCCAGCCTCAATTGTTTCGCTCTTTCAAAGCACGGTCCCTTCAGAATAAGCCACTTCTCACATGTGAGGGCTTAGCGGTCTGGAGTGCTTCAGAAGTCAGCTCTATTAATTACAGACAACCTCAACGGCAGTTTTTGCTTTCTTTTTCCCTTTTGATGCATTAAACTGGCTGTCAGAAATTAAATTAATTCAGAAAGGAATGACTGAATATCTCCAAATTAAATCAGCTATGAAACAATGCCTGGAATATGATTTTTTTGTTGCTAATGCTGGACAACCAATCTACAAAGTAGACTTCCTTGTTATTTAAGGGGACAATAGACATTATTATTATACAACCTCATAGGCCTTTCCATAAAAGTCCCACGTGCCTGTTTTATATTATAATAAAAAAATGCTTAGATGCGAAAAACAGGAAACTGTACCTTCGGTGTTAACATCCCACTTTGTATCAGTAAATTTAAAAAAAATGTATTTTAGGGTTCATTTGCAAAATAAGAATTTTAAATGTCATGTAACTGCTTTATATTATAATGAAAAACACTCAGGTGCTAAAAATAGGGGAAAAAAATCTTAACAGTGTTTAACTATCTGTTTGTATCCAGAAACAGAAGTGAATGTTTTAGGATTCATCCATAAAACAGGAATTTAAAATGTTTACAGCAAAGAGAACAAGGACCATTTTTTTCACAAAAAGTATAGTAATAAACTTCGATTCCTAAGATTTATGAATTTGAAAAAATTTTAGGAGCAGATGAGATCACAGGTATCAAGCCTTTTATTATTCTACTGTGGGCACATGAAATGTAACCCTCCATGACAGACAAAAATCTGTTTTATCCTGTACCAGGATTATGGATTTGCAATCAAGTAGAAATATCTGCAGGCTTCCCCGGTGGCTCCCTGGTAAAGAGTCTGCCTGCAACGCATGAGACACAGGTTCAACCCCTGGGTCGGGAAGATCCCCTGGAGGACATTATGGCAACCCATGCCAGTATCCTTCCCAGGAAAACTCCATGGACAGAGGAACTTGGTGGCTTACAGTCCATGGGGTCGCAGAGGGCCAGACACAATTGAGCATGTTAGCACCCAAGAGTATCTGCTGTTATTTGCAAGGGTTGCACTTGACGACATAATTAGTGCTGAATTCTCTTCTTGGTTGTGAAGTCTCTCCAGATCTGTCTACTCTCTCCAAGAGTGTAAGGCGAGAGCTTCCCCTAAACTCAGGAGGGCTGGCTGCTACCACTCCAGGCTTTTACAAGGTGTTTCCACTGCTTTTAAGTCGGTTTCATCATAATGACACTGTCTTTTGATGCTTCACTCTTGCATATGAAGCTGAAAGAGGAAAGATGAAGTTCTTTGTTACTGTGATTCAAGTATCAATCTTTTCCAGTACTCTCAGTCTGCACACACAAAAGCCAAAAAGCCTCTTAAAAGAAGGTGATTTATGAACTTGTAAAACCCAAGAAGTCAATCAATATGTAATGAAGTAAAGAGAAAGAAAGAAAAGCAGGCAGGTGTGACAGAACGCTCGGTCGATCGCAATCACTGACATGTCTGGATTGAAAGCATTCAGTTCACTTACGAAGACCTCCAATTCTGATAAACACGGATTGATGAGTGAGAGACACATCTTGGATGACATGTGCCTCTGCGTTTTCACTTTTCCTCAGAGGCGCAGGTGGTGGCTCAGTGGTCACAGACACAGACTGCCTTGTTGCTGGCTCCCATTCCCATCTGATCATCACATTCATCCCAGTTACTCCCTGCAAGTTCATCTAAGGGGAGAGAGTTTGTTTCTAGAATGATGGGACTGTCAAAATGCTCCCGTCTTTTGTGAGCTAAATGCAGGTACTTTAACTTATTTTCAAATCACAAGTAAGCCCTCTAACATGCCTACCACCCCTTGAAATTCAGCCTGCAAATGCTAAAGTGCTTAAACCTAGATGACCAATCAGGGAACTAATACAGGACCTAGATGGAGTGCAGAATTTGTATTTTAGAATATTCGAGTCTAGCCCCTTACTAGGCCCCAAATTACCTTCACGGTCCTGGGAAATTTATTAGCCATCAAAACTTTAGTTGATCTATAAAGAAAGGAGATTAAGTCAGACTCTCTCTAGTTTCTTTCAGCCCTAAAACGCCATAGTTGTTACATCTTTTCAGGATTGCTAATGGAACTATGGTGTTAGAATTCACTCTGTCTCTTAGGAATTGCCTATCTAATACAGATTATTCAAATGCCAAACAAACTGTATGCCTTATCAAAATGAATGTAGAAATGTCATCATCATGTAGTCATTTCTGAGATTCTATTTGTCTGTCGAGTAGAATCAACATCAGTTGTTTTTCCTTTTTCCCAATATCTACTATTTCCCCCAATGACAATATAAATAAAGTTGGGACAGAGTATTGAAAGAAAACTTTAAATTTCTTTTTAATGCTTTAGTTCTGAAAATACTGATGGATGTCAAGTGCAGCAAAAAATTTTCTGCACAGATTTCATCAAAGGGAAAACTTTTATACGTTCCAGCCAAACAGATAGGGCATTCATAACATCTGACAGCTATTCTAATAATCTGTCCCCAACATTCATTATCTTTCATATTCAAGTCTTTCCTTTGGCAATTCCAAACTGGGAAAATATGCAAAGGATAATGCCATCTGTATAAGATATGAAATCTAGTGTGAAATGTGATGATTCAAATATTAAAAAATGATACACTTTCAATTCATTTTCTCTGATTTTTCAACTGATACAGGAGAGAGCATGAGATATAAATCAAGCCATTCCTGTGGGGGAAAAAAACTTCAGAAACAAAGGTAAATTTAAAACACAGTCCTCTTTTCTGTAGGTGAAAAAAAAAAAAAAGGTTGTATAGAAAAAGAGAATAGAGGAAGGATTGTGGCCAATAGGGAGAAACTTCTCTAGAGAGAAACCATTTAATTATTTCTTTTAGGTTCCTCTTAAATTTTCATTTAAGTGTTATTTTTATTTAGTTTACTAAAGTTATCATACATGAACTTGCATTTTTTTAGTAGAAAAGGATCCAGTTCCTTTTAGAGGATACTTTGCAACCAAAAGCTGGTAAAAAGATAAGTGAGCCCAAATATTTTACAACAGACAGGCTTCCTCAAAGAAGGCAGTCACAACACAGACTCCAAGGTATCAGTAAATGTTCAACAATGCCCAACAACTTTGCAACAACTTAGGGAGAAAGATTGCTCTCTCTTTCACAGAGGAAACTAGAAAATAGCTCTCTTCTGATTTGCAAAAAAATAGTGATGGAAGTTCAAGTTACCAACAGAGAAGTACCCAAGCAGTAGTGCAGTGTTAGTCTATTATCTTTCTTCATGCAAATGTGCAGTGAGTTGCTTCAATGGTCACAGAAAAGACACGTCACAGCCAGCAGGGGCAGAGACGGACCAGAAGAACAAGGGCTGCGGAGCCTCACAAAGATCAGAAGAAGGCCGTTTCCAGGCTCCCTCAGGTCCCCTGCTGGAACGAGAGCTGCCTCCTCTCCCTCCAGGACCTCCAGTGACTTTAAGATCCACCTTATACAGTTTACTAACACATATATATGGAATTTAAAAAGATGCAAACAATAACCCTATATGCAAAACAGAAAAAGAGACACAGATGTACAGAACAGACTTTTGGACTCTGTGGGAGAAGGCGACGATGGGATGTTCTGAGAGAATAGCATGGAATCAAGTATACTATCAAGGGTGAAACAGATCACCAGCCCAGGTTGGATGCATGAGATGGGTGCTCAGGGCTGGTGCACTGGGAAGACCCAGAGGGATGGGATGGGAAGGGAGGTGGGAGGGGGATTGGGATGGGGAACACATGTAAATCCATGGCTGATTCATGTCAATGTATGGCAAAAATCCACTACAATATTGTAAAGTAATTAGCCTCCAACTAATAAAAATAAATGAAAAAAAAAAAAAAAGAAAGAAACAATGGGAAAAAAACATGGAAAGAAAAAAAAAAAAAGATCCAGCTTGCCAGGCCTTCTCTGGCAGTCCAGTGGTTAAACAGCCCCCTGGCCAGTGCAGGGACTGAGGTTCGACCCCTGGTCACTGAACTCAGATCCCACGTGCCCACGCCCTTCAAACACTGAGCCCGCAGGCCGCAGTGAAAGGTCCCACATGAGGCAACTGAGACCCGGCCCAGCCAAACAAATACTAAATTAATAAATACTTAAAAAAGAAATCCACCGTGCTAACTTACCCAGCATAGTCGCCTCAGTCCCTGAATATACAACTTTCAGCTCAGCTTCAGAGCCTGATTCCACAGCCACACCCCAGACCCTTGGGATTGTGCACCCCCAGAGTCACTAAGAAATCCCAGCATCTCCAGTAACATCCGACCAGCCTCACCCCCCTCCACACCTGCTCTTCATCGTCACCCAGACTTCAGCCTGTGACACTCTCGGTTTCCTTTCTTTTTCCACTTTCTCTTCGTTTTTCTTCATATTCCCATTCACAAGCATCTCCAGTACGATCAGCTCATGCCTTTCTGACCAACATCTCTTGACAACCTGCAATTTCTGCATAACCCTCCGTCTGTTACATGTTCTGCATTTTTCAGGCAGCTAAGACTACAGGAAAGTCCCATGTATCAGAGTGACATATGGATGCTCACAAATAAGCTTCCACCCCAGCAGTCTCCACGCTGCACAGTAAATGTGGTACTTTCTGCCTTACTGCCTACTCCAAACCATCACAGTTTCCTTAAAATCCCTGCTTCCCAGAGTCTCTTCACTCTCGCTGAGCTCCCAGGCTTTTCAAGGAAACCAAGGCTCTGGGTTGGGGCGTCTCTTCCTTTCCTTCCTGGGAATGGAGTGAGCTCACCCACTCCTGTTTTGGAGGAGGTACGCCCCTTCCCCAGCCCGGGGCAGTCTCCGCGGGCTCTCACTGCCTTCCCACCCTGCTCCTTTGAGAACTTCTCTCCATTAACCTCTCTCCTCTCGTGCATTCTCATCACCACCTGTGCACCATCTGGTGGGCACCATCTTCTCAGGACACCACGTGTTTGCAGCCCAGGCTGACACTTCCACTGGCCCTTTCCTCTCTGCCTATAAAGAAAGTGAAAGTGAAGTCGCTCAGTCGTGTCCAACTCTTAGTGACCCCATGGACTGCAGCCTACCAGGCTCCTCCATCCATGGGATTTTCCAGGCAAGGATACTGGAGTGGGGTGCCATTTCCTTCTCTGCCTATAAACATATCTGTTTTTCTCTTATGCTCAGGAAAAGCTTCTCAGACCCAATTTTCTCCTGAAGCTTTGGCCTCGATGCCCTCATGTCCTTCACGGTCAAATTTCCCAAAAGGGGACTCAGCTCTCGTTGCCTCCACCTCCTTCACTTGCCCCCGCCGCCGTCTGGCGCATCCCTCCCACTGTTCTGTTCAGATGACTCAGTGAGCAGTGTCATTACAGCCTAACCGCCCATCCAGGGGCCTCTCCCAGTGTCCAGCTCACCCTACCGCCTTAGCTGCCCGCAGACAACAGACAAGGGTGATCAGGCGTCCATTCTTGAAAAGCCCAGCTTCCTTGACTTTGGGGCTACTCCACTTCCCCGGGTACCCTATCATGGCTCAGATCATTCATCCTCCATTTCCTTTTCTTCCACTTGGCTTTTAAACCTGGACATCCTCAGTGCTTACCTTTCTTGCAGCCCAGAGTAGGGGCTGCAAACTGAGACTGACCCAGGGGCCCAATCAGGTCAGCATCCTAGTCTGGTAAAGAAAGTTTGATTGAAACATAGCCACACCTTATTCATTCATTTACACACCACCTACAACAGCTGAAGGAGGCAGAGTCAGGGTGAGACTGTCTAGCCGACAGAGCCTAAACTCTTTACTATCAGGCCTTTACCTAAAACATTTGCAGTTCCCTCTCTAAGAGTCTAGATTGTAGCTCCTGAAGTGTGGATCCAGATAAGGAGCACTGATGTAAACTGGAAACCTGCCGGATAAGCAGTCCTTGACCCCCACCGCAAGTTTACAATATTGTGAGTTAGGGAGTGGGTCACAGGAATCTATGCGTTACAAACCCTCCCGGTGATTCTGACACAAACTGCAGTTTAAGAACTTTGATTGCGTGTGCACTAAGTCACTTCAGTTGTGTCCAACTCTTTGCGACCCCATGGACTGTAGCCCGCCAGGCTCCTGTGTCCATGGGATTCTCCAGGCAAGAATACTGGAGTGGGTTGCCATGCCCTCTTCAAGGGGATCTTCCCGACCCAGGGATGGAACCCGCATCTCTTAAGTCTGGTGCGTTGGCAGGCGGGTTCCTTACCACTGGTGCCACCCTGGGAAGACCCTGAAGAACCCTAGGCCAACACAATGATCCTAGACAATCTCCAGGGCTTCAAGTACCACCCCTGCATGTGACGGTGACTCCCGAATCAAGCTCTACTGTGCTCTCAGTTAGCATTTTGAACTAACGCCTGGATATTTCCCCTTGGAGGCTCATTCAGTCATTCAACAAACCCCTTCTCAATACTCTCTATAGAATGAACTGTGATCTGTGCAGGAGTTGAATGGACAGATAAAAATATGTCTCATGTAATACTGGGGATATACTTATGCAAAAGAATTGCTGGTTGTTCAATTCAAATTCAACTAGAAGACTTGTGCTTTTATTTACTCCATCTAGCAAGAGCTATAAAGTGAACATAAAAGAGTAAATTTTTACTCGAGTAGTATGGAGTTCAATCAGGTACTCAATGACATAAACACAGTATAAAACAATACAGTTAGCCCCAAACTCTCACATTTCAAAAACATCCCTCCCCTCTTCTTATGACAGTTAACAGTTCCAAGGTCCTTTTGGGCTAAGCTACTTCAAAGGCCTCTTCTAAATTTCCCCCCAAAGGAGATTCTGACCCTAGAATTGAGGGGCAAATTGTAAGGCAGAGAGGAGCATTCTAATCAAGTGTGTGTATAAGAAAAGGGTTGCCATACAAATCACAATGGAAAGATAAAGGCCTTAAATTTACTTGGGTGCTCATTTCTTTAAACTCCAATCTTTATCCATTGTTATATATAATGAATAGTAATAGAGTTGTTATTTATTTTGTTAATGCATTTTAATAAAGATTGGATCCGTAGTTTAAAAAAAAACATACCCAGTGAAAAAGTTTAAAAAAAAACATACCCAGTGAAAAACTCATGATTTGGAATCTGGATCTAAAATTAAAGTCCTTGGCTTATGGTTCGGACCACAAACTGAAGCCTTGTGGCTCATCTGGTAGCATTTTACCCTATTTGCAGGCCAAGGATCCAGGAAGAACTCTTTAACGTTGGGTTTACAAACCCTGATGACAACGGTGAACACGGAGCAGTCTATCAACCAGCATCTCTGGCAAAAAGAAAGCCAATTTCTGAAACAATGGATTGGGGAGGATGCAAAATGGTTGACCTGCTAATTTTTTTTATTTTCTGACAGTTTTCTAAAACATAGAGCAAGGCAATTAAAAAACAAACAACAACAAAAAACCAGGGCTTTCAGCAAAGAACATTTCCATCTAACTCTTAACTCTGAGTGAACTCATTTTTAAAACTTTCCTCAAAAGCCTCAGAAGAAAACTTACCACTGTGATAATTCACCCACGCCTGAAGCATTCCACTGAATCATCTGTGGTAACGGAAACAATGACAGCAGAGACAAATGATATTCAGACTTTATCTCATTTCAGCTTCTACATTCTCCAGCTTTGTCTCCTCTTCATTTTAATCAATATTGGCTGATTTCAAGAGGTCCCCCACTCAGCACCTGGTTGAGGTGGAAAAATGAAGGCTGTGGAGAAGGGGCAGCCGCCAGGCAGCAAGCTGCTCTGCAAACCCACTCAGGCTATCCCCGGATTGTAAAATATCGAACACTATTTGGTAAATCCAAATTCACAACTCATAAATGATACCTGTCTCTTGATAAAACAATAACTTGGAGGGTTTCTTTACATGAAAAGATTTCATGACAATTAAAAAAAAAAAATCTCTGAAAATGACATATTCTGTTTCCTAGCTTCCCTGGTGGTTCAGACAGTAAATAATCTGCCTGCAATGCAGGAGACCTGTGTTCAATTCCTGAATCAGGAAAATCCCTTGGAGAAGGAAAAGGCCAACCACTCCACTATTTTTGCCTGCAGAATTCCATGGACAGAGGAACCTGGTGGGTTACAGTCCATGGGGTCTCAAAGAGTCAAACATGACTGAGCAACTAACTAACACTTTTCATAACACACCTACTAAATAAGATTTCCTTCTAAATTGTTCCTTGAGTAAATAGCAATTGCCAGGATAGATCAGGAGCATCAAGTTGAGAAACTGGACTCTTTAAGCATTAGTTATTAGATAACTGGCCACCCCTGGTTTCTGTATCAGGATCTTCCAGCATTGAACAGGGAGTCCTGCCTTCAGTTCAGTTCAGTCTCTCAGTCATCTCTAACTCTTTGTGACCGCATGGACTGCAGCATGCCAGGCCTCCCTGTCCATCACCAACTCCCGGAGTTTACTCAAACTCATGTCCATCGAGTCAGTGATGCCATCCAACCACCTCATCCTCTGTCGTCCCCTTCTCCTGCTGCCTTCAGAGGTGTTCATAAGAGACAGATGAGAAATAACTGCCAGGGGAGGTTCAGGGAAAACACTTCTGAGTCCAAACCAGGACAGCACAGCCACTGTGGCAAAACCATGACTTATTCCTTGATGGTAACTGGGAGGCCTTATCTCACCCCCATATCTTAGCTTTCCAGAGGCCAAGAACAGTGTTGCATTTACATCCTCAGCTCTCCCACCCCCCAGTAAGACGCAGAGTGTAACAGGGTCACCATGAATGTTTATGATCCAGTAAAGAACAGGAGAGCACATGGAAACATACAGAGAAGGGTGGTTCTAAGCTTTCACTCTAATCCTGCCCCGAACCAGCCCTTGAAATTCTGTCCCACTACTTTAACTACTGGTAGTTTTCTACTGCCCTTGATCAAAATCATGAAGGCGTAATGCCACTCTCAGCAGAATTCCAGATAACCTGTCATTATCAGACGTCTGAGTAGTCCTTCACGCCAGTAGGCAGTCTTATATGACACTTTGAAAGGTACTGGTTTATAAAAGGCCAAAGTAGCTTTTAAAAAATTATTGTAGTTGATTCAGTACCTTAATCCAAAGACATCTGTTAATCCATGAAAGGGGTCAAATCCTCATTCCGGAATTCTCAGGTGAACACAGAGCTGTTCAAATCACCTCTCTCATCAATGTCAGCATTTCAGTTCTTAATGTGGAGAGGAGTGAGGTGCCAAAACGACCACTCTTCTCCAGATGCCTAAGCCTTCTTACACGGAGGGTAAGGTGTGCTTTCTTTGAGTGAACAGTTATTCTAGCCAAAATCTCAGAACTCAGTGTTTACACAGCTCAGCACCTGCCTGTGTGTAAAGAAAACCCACTGGATTGAAATAACCACTGAGAGAATAATGACTTAATGAATCAGCCGTTTAAAATATGGCCAGTTGCTCGAATTGCAAAAGGCTCCTTCAAAACTGGAATTATGAGACAAATTGATCATACTTTAATAATTATATTTTTTTAAAAAAGAACAAATCAGAGTAGTGAATTAAAAACTCCCTTTAACCAAGTGAATGTAACACCAGCAATAATCTGTACTCATTAAAGTTTCTTATGGAATTAAAATCAGATTCCACCGCCTTCAGTAACAAGTGTACTTACTATTAACGCATCTGCAAAATCAGATGAAATCAAGTTTGAACTGTGGACAATTAATTTTAAAGGAAGTATTATGTGAACAGTTACCAGCCCAGACACACATTTTTCTACAGAATATCTGCAAGAATTTGTGACAGACGCAAGTGAATAAAACATCTACCTAAATATATAGCAGTTAGCAAAGATAAAAATACCTGAGACAGCAAAGGAAGCCCCACAAATGCGCTTTCCCAATGTGGTCCTGGCTTACAAACAAATGCATCCTGCGAGCAGAAGCTCGGGTTCTGAGGTACCCACAGCCTGAGAAGCAGCATGGGGACGCGGGGTCGCAAAGAGCTCCTTAAAATGAAAACATCCACTAAAGAAGGAGCTGTTGAACTCAGCAGCCTCGACTAGCAGGTTCAGAGTCAACAAAGAGTTAAACACCTAGGCCAGTTCAGTAATGAATGCTCAGTAAGTTTGGCCAAGGAATATCAAGTAGATAGCAGGGCTAGAGTGACTGCTAAAGAGATGACCTCCTTGAATCTCATTTACATAGCAATGAGATGTCACAAAGGCATTAAGTCTGCAACTGCAATGCTGTTTCTAATCCATGCTTTATTTTGTTGTGACATTTAGCACACTGGTTTTTAAAGTAAAACAGAAATGATTCCAGCAGTGCAAGGATGGGGTGGGGGGACAGCGATGGAACAAGTATGGATTATAAAATAGGCTGGAAAACAGCTATGGAAAGAGCTACTGAATCACTCTGTGAGCAAAACCAGCTGAAAAGAACGATAAAATAGTAACTTCCAAGCATATTTCCAAAATGAGACCAGGTAAGTAAGTTGCTGGCTTCTGTCAACTGATTTATGTTACTTGGGCCAAGAATAATGCCTGTCTACTCACAACAGACAAAACAACATGTTAATAAAACAAGCCAAACTCTCACCAAGCTTATCTGTTACAGCCTTAGGCTATTGCCTGTAATGATGCAAAAACCTTCAATTGCAGTTCGGGGTTTGTTTTTGTTTTGCTTTAGTTTGCTTTAAAGAATTGTGCTTGCAAGTATTATTATCATTAGCTACCAGTAAGGGAGGGCTCTTTACCATTGAAGAATGCAACTTCTTTTTAATACATTGGATTAAATTACATATACAGTCAAGGCTGCAAAAGAACAATGAAAAAAAAAACAGTATTGAAGTCCAGTTTTTGTGTTAAAACAGATACAAACTGAAAAGGCATCCATTAAAATAATGAATATTTAAGTTCTACCTGTACTTAAAAAAAAAAAAAACTTCCAAACTTCAAATGTCACAAGTTCATTTCCCTCTCAGAATCTTAAGCATCAAATCTAAATCCAGTCACAGTGCAATTAAAGGAAAATAAAACAAAAACGTTTCCTGCATGATACCTTAAAGATGCAACTTACACAGTGATGGTTGTTTCACTGCTGTAATTACCACAGAACATACAGAGTTCTACCCGTTTCTGTCAGCAACACAGGCAGGACGAGAGTGGGGTTTCAGCTGCCTGTTAAATTCCTGAACCACCTTACCAAAGGCATAAAAATAACTCTTTCACTTTGTGATCTTGACGGAACCTCAAGTTATTCAACAGACCATATGAATCTACTTCGGGCAATGAAATTAATATTTCAGTAAGTCTTCGTCCATGAAACGGGAAGCCTTTTAGTAATGACCTTGGACCGGATAATAAAAAGGCGAGAAGAGCCGGGGTCCAAAGCCAGAGGGTAATTGTGATTCAAAGACTCTTTTATGCAAATAAAGCCCCTAATCAAGCTAATGCAATTTTCTGCATTTTTATCTTCCATCTTTTTATTTACATTCAGCTGAGAAATCAAAATCAGAAGGTAGCAGATTTCCAGCTTCTTGATGCAAACCATCCTGTGTAAGCAATAGCCATGGATAACTGTATGACGGTCACCGGGAATCTAATAGCCCAACTCCCGGGAGTCAGATCAACTCAGATCAGCACAGCAGTTCTGGTTAGTTCCAGCAAGGCTGCAACAACCCACGTTTATAGGTACTGGTTGATCTTTCTATTTCCTCTTGTGTTGCCGTATTATCCTGGAAGGGAAAACTAATTTTCAAGAGGGAACATCTCAGCTCTTCCTATGACCCTCTGCTGCTGAGTCGCTTCAGTCGTGTCCAACTCTGTGCGACCCCATAGATGGCAGCCCACCAGGCTCCTGTCCCTGGGATTCTCCAGGCAAGAATACTGGAGTGGGCTGCCATTTCCTTCTCCAGTGCATGAAAGTGAAAAGTGAAAGTGAAGTTGCTCAGTCGTGTCCGACTCTTTGCGACCCCATGGACTGCAGCCTACCAGGCTCCTCCGTCCATGGGATTTTCCAGGCAAGAGTACTGGAGTGGGGTGCCATTGCCTTCTCTATATGACCCTCTAGAGGGACTCAATTTGCTTCCTCTGTCCTGAGTTGCATTCTCAAGTTTTAGAAAATCAAACCAGATTTGCATGCACCGGCAAATGTTTTCAAGGATACTACAGTCTGGAGACATCTGGATGTTTCCACTGGATCACTGTGTGTAACTTGCTCAGTCCTGTCCAACTCTCTGTGACCCCATGGACTGTAGCCCACCAGGCTCCTCTGTCCATGGGATCTTCCAGGCAAGAATACTGGAATGGGATGCCATTCCCTTCTCCAGAGGGTCTTCTCGACCGAGGGATCAAATCCAGGTCTCTCACATGCAGGCAGATTCTTTACCATCTGAGCTGCCAGGGAAGCCCAGGATCACTAGAGGGTCACTATAAACTATGACCGAGGCTGAGGACAGGCCAGCAACTCAGAACTCCACCAAGGAGAGAGACAGCTGGTAGCCCAGTAGAGGGATAAAGAGCACAGATTATACAGTTAGATAAAGCTGAATTTGAATCCTGACTCTGACACCTGCCAAAGTGTGTAACCCTGGGCAAGTCACTTGTCAACTCTGTGCCCCGATTTCTTCATCTGTAGAGAAAATAATGATACCTGCCTCAAGGAGTTGCTGGTAGGTAAATGAGATACTATATATAAGTCTCTTATCAATGTTAGCTGTTGCAAGCAAATATAAAAATGAATGATGAATTGTAAGTGGTAAAGTTCTAAAAAATGCAAGTTATTATTAATATTGTCAAGAATTACTTTCTAAGAATCTTCCATAAATTCAGTGCCTGCTGACCAGTGGAACTTTCGGAGTATTCTGTTTTTCAAGGATTGTTAATCCAAATTCTCCTTTTCTCAAGTGTCTCCTACAAGTTTTATCATCCATACAGTAAAACTAGGATAAAATGCCATTTATAACTAACCAATTAATCACAGGCATAGCAATTGTTTTGGGCATCATAATTATCATTCACACAATGCAGGGAAGTATGGTTCTGTGCCTGCTCAAACTTGGATCCACAGCTGTTCCATCAGGATGCTTAAAGCTCCTGGATAAACAAGACAAAATCATGGGAGGTTTTAGCACTCTTCTCCTTGCTAACAGCCCCAGGTCACTGCAAATACACATGCAATCTAAGTAAAAAACCACACTTTAATGGAACAAAATTTCAAGATAGGTTCCTCAATCCCTCTTCCAACCAAATTGCCAGCTCTGATTCTCTCTCCATGGAACGCCCATAGGAGTCCCAGAGGACACATTAGGAGTAGCTTTAGGTGGGTCCATTGTAAGTAGATTTGGGACAGAAAAATTAAGTATTGGTACTTATGATTTCACACTTAACCAAACACATTATGGAAGAGACTGTAAAATTCCCATAAATGTTTGTAGAAAAACACTCAGCCTTCAAAGAAATCTGACTGGTGCTCATGGCCTGTCTCTGGGCTCCGCCACCAAGCTCTGACGGTATGAGACCATCCTCCTCTGCGGGTAAGGGAACTTGTACAACCCTGATTATCAACTAGAGCTGTTGGTTCAAATCCTGACCCTGCCAATTAAGGCCTGTCACCTTGGTTCAAGTCCTGATCATGTATCCGTAACCTGTGAAATGATGATGCTAACAACCACCTCCCAGAACATGATGGATGATGGGAGAAAAGTACATATGCAAAGAGCCTGATATAGTAAATGCTCAATAAATCTTAGCCCTTTCTTCCTGCATACCCCATTCCCCTTGCCTCGTTGTTATTCATGATCTCTGATCATAATGATGTTTGGAACTCCACAAAACATGATCTACAACTTCTCACAAAGACGCTAAATCATGCAAGCATCCCAAACATATACAGCAGCCCATTCACCCATCCAGCCGGCAGGTATTTCATGCATATAGTTTGTGGCAGACATTGCATATGAGTGAAAGGGCTAGGAAGCAAGAAAGGAAGCCTGTGTGTGCGTGCTGAGTTGTTTCAGTCATATTAGACTCTGTGCAAAGCTATGGACTGTAGCCTGCCAGGCTCCTCTGTTCATGGAATTCTCCAGGCACATAACTATTCAGGTTATCATTCCAGAGATGAAGTAGCTTCCGTGATACCAAATGACTACAAAGCCTTCTCAGTTTAAGCAAAGAGAGAAGCAATGACAAAACATGCTGAAATTCTAGGTAATTCCAATGAAGTTAACGTTCCCATCAGTGTTCACTAGGATACTGGGATCTCAATTCAGTTCTCATCAGGGATATTAATAATAACCAAAAGCTATTAGTGAGTGAAGCCAAGAAAAAGAAAAGAAAAGCCCCCAGACCCAAATAAAGAAGAAGGCTTCCCACAGCACAGAGCCATCAAGAAGCTGCTGGACCTTGGTCCTCTGTGTCTCAACTACACAGCCTGCCCATTTGGTCTCTTTCAGGGGCAGCAGGAACAGTCATCCCACCATTCAGATGTGGTACTCATGAACTACTCCAGCCTGCCTGGAAATCTGCATGGAAGCAAAGGATCAAAATGCCTTTTCATCTAAAGAACTGTGAGTTAACTCTCTGCCTTTTAATTACTCTCAATTACTTTCCCACTATTTATAAAGATTTCTTTTTTTTGCATAAGAAAATCCAACTCTAATCAATATATGCAGTATATCCCAGCTGATTAGGGTAATTCTTACTTCACCATGATGCTGGAGCTGTGCCAGCCTTACCTAGCACACAATTAAATGTCTGCTAGTGCCTGCTGCTACCCAGCAGGCCTCATGAGTTAACAGTGGAAAAACGGGATTCACATTTGCCTCTACCATCCCCTGAGTGCCCTCGCTGCCACTCATCTGCTTGCAGACACGTACGAAGCGTGTCTGCACAAATAAGGGCCTTGCACAATTCACACAGGCCTAAAAGGCACAGCAGCACCAGAAAAGGACACCCCAAGTCTAACTCATCTTCTCACTTCAGCAAATCCTTCCAGGAGTAAGTTATCACTCTTCCCACCCCCTATTCCAATAGTGGACTTGTAAGCACATTCTAAGTACAGAAAAGACTCAGATATCTAGCCTCACCTAAATCCAATATTATGAATTATGTTCAGTGTACCTTCAAGCCAATTTTCAATAAACACAAATCACTTAATAAGAAATTAAGAGCATTACACATTTCTCATGCTCCCATGCATTTGGTGTTAATGAGATTTTGTTTGTAAAGCTCACAGAATGATGGAGTGTCTAAAAGACAGACAAAGCCTTTTTTCCATTCATTCAAGATATAGTTACTGAACATTTTTTGTAATATGACATTCCTGAGATGCACATCTGGTCACGTGTTGATTTTACCGGCCAGCTCCTCAAAGAATGCTTTCTAGTGCAATGTAGTTTAAAAAAGAAAAAAATACTTGGAATTTTACAAGACTTGCTTTTAATCTATTCTAACTGCCAGGTAACCTTGTGCATTCATGTATACACGCACAAGCTTTATTATGTCCCAGACACTGTAAATTCAGCCCTGAAAGTACGATTCTCTTGCCCAGGATGGTCAGAACTGGGTAAGCGATACCCTTGGGGAAGCTATGTATCTTGGTACTCACTGGAATGGTGCATTGATTATAATTTAGTGTAACAAGACTTACAGCAAAAATGTTTACAAAGAATTTCATTTTAAATATAAATGTAAAAGTCTCCAAATGTTCTTACAATAAAAACATTCTCACATATGTAGTCTATGCTGTCCTTAGAAGACTCAGCACCAAGGTGTCTCCCCCTCCCCAGAAATTTGACCTTTGACTGTGTACATCAATATCCACGTGTATGCATCATTAGGTAAGTAACTGCCTATCAGAACCTCCTGGAAAACAAAGTGGTGCTCCTAAAAAGTGACAAACACTTGGATATACATGCCTTTTCCGTGTCTTTACTACACTCGCTGAGAACTTGCTGGAGAGATTCACAGCATAGACAGACACGCCAATCAAGAACCTGGGTATACATGCCTGGAGGGTTTTCTCTCCAACTAGACGACAAGGACCTCAAGTCTACTACAGCCTTCCCTCACTATCCACAGGGGGTTGGCTCCAGGGCTCCCCTTGGTACCAAAATCCGTGGGTTGCTCAAATCCCTCATATAAAGCAGCACGGTGACTGCATGTAACCTACATACCACCCTCCCAAATACTTTAAATCATTTCTACATTACTTTCAGTACCTAATACAGTGTAAAAGCTAGGTTGTGTTGTGCTGAGTCTCTTCAGGCAGGTCCAATCCTTTACGGCCCCTGGGACTGTCCTCCGCCCATAGTATTCTCCAGGCAAGAATAGTGGAGAGGGTTGCCATGCCCTCCTCCAGGGGGTCTTCCCGAGTCAAGGATAGAACTCGGATCACTTATGGCATGGGCTTCCCAGGTGGTTCAGTGGTAAAGAACTCACCTGCAATGCAGGGGCCACAGGAGACATGGGTCCGATCCCTGGGTTGGGAAGGTCCCCTGGAGAAGGCATGGCAACCCACTCTAGTATTCTTCCCTGGAATCTCCCATGGAGAGTGGACCCTGGTGGGCTATAGTCCATAGGGTTGCAAAGAGTCAAGCATGCCTGAAGCAACTTAGCACGCATGCAGTGTAGCAAGTTCAAATTTTGCTTTTTGGAATCATTTGGAGTTTCTTATAATATTTTCTCTCTGTGGTTGGTAGAACCCACAGATACAACACCCATGGATATGGAGAGCTGACTGTAAATCCTACCAGTACTAGAATCATAAGGAAATCCTCACACCCAAGGATTTTTTTTTCAAGGTTTGATCTCAGATGTTCCACTGTGAAAGTCAATGATACATTATTCAAGCTGGAACATCAACAGATATGGTCATGTAGTTTAAAATATTAAACACTGATAAGATACAGCAGTGATAAAGAGTGGTGGCTCAAAGATTCATGTTATGTCACTGAGCCCGTGGAATGAAGGTCTATGGGAGAAAAAAGACACCAACACAGGTAAGTTCATTGCAAGGCAGACTGTATTAGGTGTCATGATAGCAACACCAACTGTAGTAGGCAACCACGTATGGAAATATTAAAAAGCAGTACAGCAGGTTAGGTTGAAACAAGACCTTCAGGATGGCACAGGGCTCTAAACAGTGGCCAGGAGAAAGGACCGTGGCAGCTGAGAAGCCCTGAGCCAAGAGACCCTTCTCCGGATGCTCCAATGGCTGGGGAGGGGGTTGGTCCCCCTCGGCATCCTTACTGTGCCAGGGATGGATGCTGCAGCCATCAGACCCTGCAGCTGCCCCAGAAGGCGAGTGCTGAGGCTGGAAAGAGGATGCCAGTCATCAAGCCATCAGACGCTGCACCCCTCAGCCCAGCGTGCATGCCCTGAGAAGACTCAGGGTAAGAAGTCACAGGATACTGGCCCCAGAGAGCCGAGGTCCACATCAAAGGTGTGGTTTCAGTGAGCCCACACTCTTGCATCTTCCCACACAGAGAAAAGCTCTAAACTTCTTAACGTGAGATATCTGGTTTTGTTTTATTAATAGTCATCTTTTGACATTCTGACTTCTTGGGCTCTGTGGCAAACACCCCTGTTTATCCTGACTTCCCCCTTCACCTTTCAAAAAAGTTTCTCAGAGTTACCTGAGATGCTGGGTCCCAGGCTTAAGTCCTCAGTTTTGTCCACCAAATAAAACATAACTCTCAAGTTTTAGATTGTGAATTTTTTTGTTTGTTTCAGCAAATGTCACAAAGGAGCAGATATCATCAGAGGTGTTAGTCTGGGTTGCACTGGCCTGGCTCTGTGGCACAGAAATCCTCAAGCTTTCTAACATTTCCTCAACCTCCACGAATGATATGGACCTCCTCATCCTCTCTCTTTCCAGGTGCATTTTCCCCATTTAGCTTCCCCTCTGATGCCTCTCTTCAAAGCAGTGCAGAGGGAGAAGGCCAAACTTTCAGTTCATCACATGTTTGAAAGGAAATATATTTCCCATAGGTATATGCTCTTGCCTCTAAGAACTCTGATATACAAACATTTAAAGTTGAAACACACATAAATTAAGGGGAAACAAAATATTCTTTACTTTATAAAAGAATGTGCCACAGGATCTGCTGAAATAGTGGAGAGTTTTCCTTAATTGAATGCAGGTAAAATGTGATTTGCTTTCAAAAGCGGGTTTTACACTCCCATTTAAAAACATATCTATTGTATAAGAGCAATCTAAGTTTATTCACTTTGATTATTGTAATAACCACTGATGAGCTCTATGAAAGTGGCAAATCTTATAAAATACCTGTATCTCCCTCTCTCTCTTTTGAGAGGAAGTATATTATTAATCCTGTCTAGTTAACAGAAAGAAATAGAGTATAAATTGAACAGGCTGTGTGTTACCACTGAATACAGTTTGGGAATACAGTGATTAAGACAAATAATTACACATACAAAATCTGCACTTCCAAAGTAAAAGATTATCTAATTATTGGATAATTCAAGGAGATCTAGGAAATTGATTTGGCAAGGTAGTGTGTTTTTGTCTTACATTTCCTGATCAATCGCCTAGACTGCCTAATTTCCTCACTGTAGTCACTCTCTTCTAAATATAAATGGAAGGCATTCTGTCCCCTGTTAATGCGGGCATTTCCAAGTAGATGACATCACTTCATCTCAATAAAAGATACTGGTATCATCTTTCTGACTTGGGTAGCACATGCGTTTTCCTCTTTTCT
The DNA here is from genome assembly GCF_023699985.2 of Odocoileus virginianus. NCBI lineage: Eukaryota > Metazoa > Chordata > Mammalia > Artiodactyla > Cervidae > Odocoileus > Odocoileus virginianus. The sequence continues at coordinate 2,171,783 of NC_069701.1, forward strand.
GGGCCTATCTAGGTAAATAAGAGTCAACTGAAAAAGCTAACTTTCGAAGGGTCAGGTACCACATTTGTTTAATATGCTCCATGTAAAATCAGTCCAAGGTAATAAGAGAACGTCAATGCATTTTTGCCAACAATGACATGGATTTGAAGAACTCAGCACAGGCCATCAGAAAGACTAACAGTGGAATATGTATTTAGTTCTCCCAGACTGTGAATGATCTGCTATGTCTACGGGAAAGATGGAATGCTAGATTACATTAAACGGCTCCGAGTTAGAGAACATAACCTGTGAAGACGAGGAATTAAGAAATCATATAAAACCAGCTGTTCACATTCATACTAGTACAGGGGCGGCTAAAACTTGAACTGTAAACAGGTAGCAATTACTCCTCAGGGATCAGGTGGACTGTGCTTTGCTGTCTTCCTCACTCGGTATCAACATTCCCAAGTTACTTCTTTAATATTTGCAATATTTTCAAGCATTTAGAATCATCAAATGTAGCTGAAAAAGAAATATATCCCACAACAAGGATATGAAAAAAGAAAAAATGTCCCATTCTCCTACATAACTGGGGAAACTCCAGCCACAAGCTGGAGTAGAAAGGATTTATACCACCAGCTGATCAACCATAAAACTGAGAAGGGCACAGAGACATGTGAATTTTAATATTAAATAAATATAATATAGAGCTAACAGGATTGGGAAGAAATTCGTCTCAACAGATTCACAAATTTCTTTAAAACTGTTAGAGCACAAATTCCACTGTAATAAACTCACTTTCCAATCCTTGTTTTTCAGTATGAAGCCCTGTGTGATGTTCTGGTGACACTTCATAATGTTAGGAAATATCACGGGTTCATTCCTCGGGAATGTGCATCCACTGGGAGAAGCAACGTTATCTGAATCCGTTGTAAAGTTTAAAAAAAAAATAATAAAGTCAAGAAGCACAAAATGGCAAATGGTCATGTTCCAACAGCTAAAAAGATCCAAGACATTATGAGCTTTTAATGAGTGAAGCATGCCATGAGAAAGAGACCTTTTGTCAATAAATCCAAGCCCTGGTTCACTAATTGAACCATCGAATACAGTGTCTGAATATGTAGACACCAGACTTCAACATTTCTTAATTATATTCAATTCCAGGAATATCTTTCCATTTAATTGACATCCTGAAATGCCCTTACAGTCCTATCAGATAGGTACCAAGTTCTCAAGGGAGATTACCACACACTTCTGACTTTTGGCTCATCTGATTGAAATGATTAGTAAGAAACTTTCTTTTTTGAAATGTGGGAAAGATTCACATTTTCCCCCTAACTCCAGCAGTGTTAAAGCTGTCTGCATCTGGCCCACTTTGATGTGTACATTTCTTTATGGAGAGGCTCGCCACGGCCAGGCCAACCTGATGAAACCCTAGCCCCATGCTCCAGCCTGGAGTGGGGCCATGCCCACGCATCACACAAGGCCTTTCTCAACTCACCGTGGTGCTAACGGCCACCATTTGGCCACCACGTAGAGCCAAACAGAATTTCATGCCACAGTCCTTAAAACAAACTTTAGATGCCCCAAAACATTAATCAGATGCTCAGATTCTGGAAAAATCAACAAAACGTCATTCGTAATAGATGCTCTAGGTTTCAAAAAAGACTGAGCTACCTCTTCTCCCGAGATACAGCCTCCTTCTACTTTTGAAGAAAATGTACACACTCACTATTTATCTGATAGAAAAAAGTGATATGTATACTGTCATTAAGCGCATTTGTCACTACATGTAATCTGTATTATGGGGCATGCTTTCAGATGTTTACCCGTGTTAAGTACTGTTCAATGATATTTAGTAGCACTAATAATTCTGAGTTTATATCAAAATGTGAAATGTAATAGCTGCTCCAGTGTGCTCACTTTTTAACCTTTCCTGGTACCGTAAAGGCTATAATTTTTATCAGATTGTTGGGAATTTAATTTAGTAGAAGTCCTAAAGTTACATTTAAACTTCTAGTTAACCTTTCCTATCTGCACATCACTCAACAGCTGGGCTTATCTCTGACATCTTGAAAAAGAAAAGAAATAAAGAATAACTGAAACAGTATTTGCAACTGCTTTGCAAAGTACAAATATCAGCAATTCATGCTGAACCTCCAAGGTAAAAGTTCTGGCCTTTTCACCCATCTTCTGAAAGCTAGCATTACAAGGCTTACCATTTATTTGACTTTTGTTTTTTTAAACGTTAAAAAGCCAGCAACAGACCTGAATGCTGAATCCCTAAAGGACCGAACACCTCAAAGTTCTCTATGCAAGAGGTTAGCTGTGAGATAACTAAGGGCCAGAAGAAAATGGAACTAAGAAGATGCCAATTACAAGATACACAGGAATTAAGTTTCTTCCCCACACATGCCAGAAGCATGCATGCCTTTGACCTCCAATATTAAACAGTGCTGTGATTTTTTTTCTTTAAGTGTACACATTTTGAGCTCTGACTAGACTGTAAGCTTCTTGAAGACATGATTCATTTTTTTGTGTGCAGTGTATTTCTTGTAATCCTTACAAATAAGAAGAAAACTGACCATATATCAATGGATTGCGTCGCATTCATTTCCCAAATTCAGAATCATATAAAGACTCCAGATACAATGAGTCCAATATAAAGAAGGATAGAATTTCTGTTCCTGAAGATGTTTGAAACTTTGCAAATATCATTTACCAGCTCCTGGACCATATCATGACTAGTAGCTGGAGAAGGCATCTTGGCCAACTAGAGTCAAACCGAGGACAAAGCCACATTAGGCAACAGAATGTTAAACGCCAGCAAAGCAGAGAACCAAAAGAATACTGGAGGAAGAAGCCAGGAACCTTCCCAGCCACCTCCTCCAGCGTGAGTCCAGCTTAACTTCAACTTTGTGCAGAGTCCCCGGGGTTGCATTCACAGCAGAAGGCAGAGCGTGTGTTTCTGATTTCCAGCCAAACTCCCCAGGGCCTGGGAGCTTCCTAAAAGAGTGAACTCTAAGTCCAAACAGGAGGCATAGCCTTTACAGCAGTGGTCCTCGACCTTGGCTACCAGCAAAACCGCCTGGGAGGCTTTAAAATACTGGTGCCTGGGTCCCACCCCCAGAGGGTCTGGTTTAAATGGTTTGGACGCCACTGGGTAGCCAAGCCTGAGCTCCAGCTTGCACTTCCTGCCACACACAGCAAAGTCCCACTGGCTGGCTGTCTCACTGCGGCAACACACACATTTCAACAGAGGGGTGGGATGGGGCAGGGGTGGGAGGGAGGCTCAAGAGGGAGAGGGCACATGGCTGATTCCCCTCGCTGCGTGGCAGAAAGCAACACATTATAAAGCAATTATCCTCCAGTTAAAAATAAACAATAAAATACAATGAACAGTTATTAAAAAAAAATGGTCGGGATGCAACTTGTGAGTCATTTGTTTTCAAAGCCTCGGGGGGATTCCAAAAGTGCAGTCGGGGTTGAGGACCTCACTTCAGGACCCCTCTGGGGAGCTCTGGGTGGGGTGAGAAGCCTCCCAGGTAACTGCTGAACCACAACAGGCTGTGATAAAGGACCCAGGAAATTTGATGCAAAAAAGCAAAAACAAATGATTCTTTAAAGGACCCCTTAAAGGGCAGTCCTTTTGTCCTTTATTTGCACCCATACTTTTTAAACACCAGCAACAGGGAAGAAACTTAAAAACCCCAGAATTGGTGATAGAAGCACAAGGAAGCCTGAAATTGTGGACAGGTAGGGGCGGGAGCAGCGGCCCGAGTGCGCACTGGTGTGCGGCTCCCAGACACGCTTCAAACACCTGCCGCTCTTCTCTGAAGCTGGGGGTGCAGACACCACAAAAGGATAATGGAGAAAAGGGCCTGAATAATTCAAGTGTCTTACCAAAATACTGAAAAACACCCCAACAGTCTATTTGGCCTGTTCCATGAGTATGTTCTTCCCAAAAGGAGCACTGTCCTAAAGAAATGAAAGACTTGATTAATTCTGTACTGTCTTGACTACATTAGACTTTTACTAAGAATTATTCAATTGGATTATATTCACTTTATAGCCCTCAAATCAGTTAATCCTAAAGGAAACCAATCTTGACTATTCATTGGAAGGACTGATGCTGAAGCTGAAGCTCCAATACTTTGGCCACCTGATGCTAAGAGCTGACTCATCAGGAAAGACCCTGATGCTGGGAAAGACTGAAGGCAAGAGGAGACCTTCTCCTCAACCAAGGACGAGATGGTTCGATGGCATCGCCCACTCAATGGACATGAATTTGAGCAAGTTCTGGGAGATGGTGAAGGACAGGGAAGCCTGGCATCCATGGAGTCGCAAGGAGTCGGACACTACAGAGCAACTAAACAGCAACAACAATACTTCTTCTAAAACTTTGCTCCAGCTCATATTAATCTCTCTTCCTCCAGGACCCTGTTCAGCGACACTATTTTGTCAACTAATACGTCCTGGTGTTGATTTCTGGTTTGCACACATGGGTATCTCCCATTTTGCCAACAATACAGTAAGCACAGAGAAGCAAAGGGTATCTTTTACTTTGACAAAGGGTATATCTGAATCTTGTGTGATGCCTTGCAAAGGGACATAGGGTCAGTAACTATTACTGAAAAGAAATTCAGTGAAATAAATTCCTTGAAGAGATAAAAGAAACAAAATAAAATAGGTTTAAAAAAGTAAAGCTTTGCAACTCTTTTTCCTATTTCCTTCACCATCACTGACTTTCAGACTACTACTGGAAACTCCTAACTGGTTTCTCTGCATTATTTTTCTTCCCACATTTCCACAGTGAGTTTTACTCCAGAATTAACCAGAATAAAAGAGTTTCATGCTGTCTCAACCCAACCCTCCCAGTTATTCCATTGTTTATATTCAGCCTGGCATTCTAAGTTCTCCGTAACTTCAGCTCCTACTTTCTCAACCTTAATGCATGTGTGCTCAGTCCCTAAGTAATATCCACTACTTGCAAATCCATGGACTGCAGCCCACCAGGCTCCTCTGTCCATGGGATTTCCCAGGCAAAAATAATGGAGTGGGTTGCTATTCCCTTCTCGGGCGGGAATCTTTCCAACACAGGGATCAAACCCACGTCTCATGCATCAACGGGCAGATTCTTTACCTCTCTGCCACCAGGGAAGGTTGTCGACCTTAGCTTCTGCCCCTTTTCAACATAAATGATGTACTGCCACTAATTTCTAAGATTTGAGAACTCAGTGGATATAAGGAGCCTCATGATCACTTCAGACTGGAACATGTTAAGTTTCAGAAGATGACTTTGAAATTAAGTAAGAGGTTCTAAAGACAGGTAGAGACATATGGAGCTAGAGCTCAGAGAAAAAGTAGCATGTGAAAGAAAATAAAAATTGATCAAATGTAAAAAATGTAAAGTTTTTTTAAAAGAAAAAAAACTGAAACAACTTTAAATTCAATGTGACTTAACAGAATAAAAATTAAGGGATAAATTTAAGACACAGAAGGGCAAGAATTAATTGAATGAATTTTCTTTATTAAATACTGGCTTCCCTGGTGGCTCAGACAGGTAAGAATCCACTTGCAATGCAGGATACTCAGGTTTGATCCCTGGGTCAGGAAGATCCCCTGGAGAAGAGAATGGCAATCCACTCCAGTATTCTTGCCTGGGAAATCCCATGGACAGAGAAGCCTAGCAGACTACAGTCCATGTGGTCACAAGGAGTCAGACAAGACTGGGTGACTTTCACTTCACTTTATTAAATAGAGGTTGTAATCCACAATCTTGGAACCTGGAAGATCAGAAAGACGAAATACTCTAATCTGCTCACGGATCCCTTTCAGGGTCCCGTTGGAGGCCTTGACTTTTCTGTTTAGGCAAGGCAAGATTCTTTCATAAAGCATTTTCTAAAGAAGGACAATTCACAACGCTCCCCAGACCTACTCCCAGGCCTCCACATTCACACATCTATCCAGAAAAGGAAGCAACACACTAGTTATATGAAGAGCGTGATCATTAAGTTTTGAAATCTGTTCTCTATTTGCCCCAACCATCATCATGGAAGGAAATCCATTCTCAAATTTTCATCCTTTCTACTTTAATACAAAAATATCTCAATCCTAGAATTGACTAATATTAAGACTAACTGGGAAGTGCCACTCCAATCCAGAACTACAAGAACGGTCATCTGTCACTGTTACATGTAACTGATAGCCTATTCTGGTAGACCAGGAGCTGGCTCCAAGCCACTAGACAAGCATCAGATATGTTCTCAATAAATTCAATCTGTGGCATTAAATGGAATCTTTTTGTTTTTGTTTCTTTAAGGAAAGGTAAGCTTTCCTAAAGTTATTCTTGGAAAGAAATTTGGGGGAAAGGGTCAGTGTAAACAAGGGCAGAAAATAGCTCATTAAAGAAGTAGATACTCTTCAACTGACAGAAAAACCACTAAGTTTGAGAAGGATGCAGAATCAAATTGAGTGAAACACAGAAAGATATGTACCGTAGGGGTCATCATAGAGGAAGTCACCGAAGCCACAAAGGCTTCTTTAGAGGCTATTAGGCAGTAGGGATGGAGAAGGAAATGGCAACCCACTCCAGTGTTCTTGCCTGGAGAATCCCAGGGACGGCGGAGCCTGGTGGGCTGCCATCTATGAGGTTGCACAGAGTCGGACACGACTGAAGCGACTCAGCAGCAGCAGCAGGCAGTAGGGACTGTGGTCATCCCCAAAGGAGGATCCAATCCTCACAATGGAGTAGAAAGATGCTTATAAAGATACACTCAACAATTAGAGATTGAAAAATACTTCAGAAAACTTTATCAAAAAGCACAACAATCCACACTGGGGTTGACGGTCTTTAATTCTTTAAGACCCTGTGCATCTGGGGAAATCGGGGACTCTCTTTTCCTCAGGAAGGAGCTGAGGGGCAGACATGGCCTCCACTAGGTCTGTCAGGCCTCTTTCTGCTTAATTATCATTCCTGCCTGGTGTCTGTCACAATCAGCAAAGACATGGGTTCATCAATAGCCCTTCCCCAGCAATCAAAGGAAATCAATCCCAAATGTACGGTCCCACCTGATCCCATCAGAAGATCCCCACTCTTGCAAAAGGAAAGGACCTGGTAGTGACCCCAATGCAAGAAACCAGACCCTCCAATGTGGCCCATTCCTTCTGTGCTCCTCAGGAAAAGCCAACCTACAGTCAGCTGGACAGAAGGGACGCCACACCCACCTTCGCAAACAGGAAAACCCTGGTCCTGCTGGCCTCCTGAGCCATTAAGATAGCATAACAACACAGGAGCCATGGGGAGCAGCCTCAGACCAGCTGCAGATGCCTAAGTTATCTTCTCACTGGGAACTAACTGCCTACTGCTTTCTATTTAACATAATTCATCAGCCAGATTAGAGCAGGTCATTCTGCAGCATATGAAGAAAGCAAGGCTGATAGCATAACCTGACACATCAAAAATATTCTTCTGCGAACAGCCTGAAGAGCTGTTGTTTACAAAAAGCTGTGAGCAGGCAAAATAACCATACAGCCCACAGGTCAGTGGGCAGTCAGCCTGCTTATTGCTCCTCATTTCATTTTTGAGTAGCTCAGCACAACTGTAATTGGTAGTTAACAGACAGACTGGGTCCTGACTATCAAAAAAAAAAAAAAAAGATATATATATATATATATATATATATATATATATATCCTCAAAATGACTCTGCCAGGAGGCAGAATAAATAAATTTGAAAAAGGTCGGGGCGGGGGGGGAGGGGCCACTCCCAGCCAGTCACTGGTCGACAAACACTGGCTGTGAAAATCCCAGCACTCCAAGACACGAAGCCAGCCCAGCAGCTGAGCGGTTTCTGATCTGCGAACCAGCTGCCTTTGATGTGAAGTTCTCCGTGTGCCTCCGATGTTAAGACATTACAACTGGGCAGTGCTGGGAACTTTCCCATCGCGGTGCACTGTGTACAGAAACTGGCCCCAGCACCATTCACTGTCCGAGTTCCGAAAAGGCAACGGGGATTCATGATTAAAGATCAGCATTCGCCTAATTCTGAGAGGCAACTTTTCTCCTGGTAAAGCGCAAAATGCCCCCCCCCCCCACTCCAATCCAAGGGGTAAAAATGCATATCAAAGCGCTAAAGTTACTATGCATTTTTTGCCTTTGTCTCTTGGCGCCCTGGTTTTCTTGGCTGCCCTTTATTCTCTCACTGCTCAGCTGCTCCAATTTAGGAATAAGAACTCAAAAAAAAAAAAAAAAAAAAAAAAGAGCAGTTGGCTTGGTGCTGTTTCCAGGATTCTGCAGAATCTCAGTCTCTCCATCTCTATCCTTCCTTCCCTCTCTTCCATCCCCTCCCTTTCTTTCCTTCTCAGATTCAAATCTCCACGTCACAAACCAGAACGCCATTCAAGCCTTCCATAAACGTTAAGAGAAGTTCCGCGCTTGCCAGGGGAAGCGAAATCAGGGCTGACTTTGATCGACACCGAGAAGGGGGTACCTCAGTCCTCGGTTCCTAGATGGCGGGTTTGCCCGGTCCACCACCTAGCCCTGCCGCCCGGATCCGGGGCAAAGTCGTCCGCAGTCTTTCAGGCCGGTTCTCTGCCTCTCTGCTTGTATTTTAACTCAGCCCGGGCGCAGCAGAGAATCTAATCCCAGCAACAAAGCCGGGGGCGCATACCCGCCGTGATGAACCGGTCGGCCTGCCCGCCGCCCCCTGCCTCCCACCCCCGCGACTTGCCTTTGAAAAGACAGGCGTTGGGGCCAGAAAAGGAATATGTCCGAGGCGAGGAGGAGGGAAGCGGCGGGATACAACTGTCCGGAGTGCTTTAGGGGTCGCGGTTTGTTTACGTCTCTCTTAAACACCCAGGACCCACGGAGGTGAGCCCGGGCAAGTCGGGCGCCCTGCGAGAGTCGCACCGCCCCGGGCGCCGCGCAGACCGCTCGCCCCTCGCCCACCGCCCGTCTGGCGGGCCCGGGGTGAACGGCGGAGGCTCGCGCGGATTTGTCTGACACTTGTAAATGGAAGCGGGATCCAACTTGGAAAACAAACGCGCCGGGGTCTGGGGGCGGGGAGGGGCGGGAGACGGGGGAGAGAAGGAGAAAAGCTTCTTCACCCGGCGGCGCGCCCCGCGCTCCCAGCCGGCCTCCCGCCGCGGCGGCTGCAGGTTACCCGGCCCCGAGGCCGAGCAGGGACCGGCGCGCGGGGCGCGGGGCGCGGGACGGGCTGGGACGGCAGACTGGACGAGCTCGGGCTACCGAGCGCCCGCTCTCCAGGCCGCCGGCGCCTCTCGCTCCCGGGAACCTCGCCGAGCCCCACGCCAGGTCCCTGCAGGCTCGCTCCCTCAGTCCTCAGCCTTCCAGGGATCCCCTTCCACTGCCAGCTCTGCCCCCATTATTACGTGAAGCTACAGCCGCAGGATGCCGCCAGCACGCGCGCACACACACACACACACACACACACACCCCACACGGCCTCCTTTCCTCTCGTCGCAGGCTACCCCGATGCTCGCTGATCCCGCAGCCACACTCCCGCCACCCCCGCGTCCTTCCCCCAGCGCTCCCCAGCCCACAAGAGCCGGGCTGGGAAAAGCGAACAATGAAAGTTGCTTTCGCGAAGCCTCATCGCGGTCCCCGTTCAACCGTCTCGGAAAGCACACGCGACACGAGTCGGCGGGAGAGGGGGGAGAGGAGTGCAGACCACAGCGAGGCTAAAAATCCCCGGGCCCTGCGCCCCGCGCCGGCCTGGGGACCCGATGCACTTTAGCTCAGCGACCCCCACTGGCGGAGCTCGAGCGCGCCGGGCGAGAACCCTCCCGGCCACCTCTTACACCGCCTTGCCCGCGCGCCGCAGACCCCCGCCCGGACCCCGCAGCCACACTGGTCCCGGCGCAGGGGTCTACCCGGCACCGCCTGGGAAGGGGCCTGGAGAGTGGAGCTGGCGCACGCTCGCATTCGACCCACTCGGCAATGCCGGGCGGGCCGCAGCGCACCCCCCAGGACGCCCAGCCCCGCGCGGCTTTCTTTTCAAAGACAAGCCACCTTCACGCACGCCCGCCAAAATCCGTGCTCTCCCCAGGCACTCCGTTTGCCTGTCCCCACGGGAGCAGGGACAGTCCCACCTCCCCGCCACTCCACAAGAAAAACTGTCGCCCCGGTCCCAGAGTCGCGGCCGCTCGGTACACCTCACCCCGCCCGACCCCGCACACCAGAGTCACACGCGGAGCAGACCCGCGGAATGTCTCCTAACCCTTTCCCCTCCCTGGTCAAAGTGGAGTCTGGGCTCTGCTACAGCCGGCGCCTCACCAGGCAACGACCCAACTTGAGCCTCGGGTCCCCAAGTGCATCCTTTGGCTTCTGAACGTCCCTACAGCGCCCCACCAGCAGCGGCCACCGAGCAGGCTCGCCGCCTGGCCCTCCGATCCACCTGCAGCGGGCAAGCAGCCGGGAGTCGGGGGCTGGGTGCACCGTTCTGCAAGCCGCCCCGCGCCCCCTTTTCCAAATCCTCAGCCCCAAACTTGGCCAACTCTCCATGCCAGCCTCCCGGCTGCCGCCGCCAGACCGAGCCTCCTTCCCCTCCTCCTCGCGGCGGCAGCCAAGGCTGCCGAGCCGTGCCGAGGCAGGAACTTTACCAGGTGAAAAGTTTCCCCCGCGCGCCTCGCCGGCTCTCGCCTCCCCGAGCCCCCCGAGCCCCCCGTTCCCATCCGGCAGCTGCAGCTGTGCGTCTGGCGGCGCCCTCCAGCCGGGACACCCAGCAGCCAGACCATGGCATTCAAGATGCCCACGCACCCTTGCCTCCGCCGGCGACGCTCCGCTCCACCAGGCGCTGTCCGCGGGCTCTTCCTCGGCCGGCGCTCCCGCCCGGGCCGAGCCGGCCACCCGGCCGCGGCCGCCGCAGTGCCCGCCGCGCGCCCGCCGGGGCCGAAGCCGCTAGCACCGGCGCTCGGGACGCCGCCGCCACCGCGGGGGCTCTCGGGCGGAGGGGCGAAGCCGGGAGTAGGGGGCCGGGGGCTCCAGACCCCGATCCGCAGCGCAGCTCGCGGCGCAGCTGCCGGGAGGAGCGCCCGCTCCCGCGTCTGCTCCGAGCCGCCGCCGCCGCCGCTAGTGCTCGCCGCCCGGCTGCTCCGCGCTCCCCATCACCGCCGACGCCGACGCGCGGCCAAGCCCCTCTCCCTCGCCGCCCCCCTCGCGCTTCTCTCCCGCTGTCTCCTCCTCCCAAACCGCCGGCGCAAAGGGCGAGGGGGGAGAAGCCGCGCGGCCGGGATGACTCGCGGGCTCGGAGCGCCGCGGGCGGGGGGACGGGGGCGGGGGGACGGGGGCGGCGCGACGAGCCTGAGGGTGCTCCAGGCGCCCGGCCTGGAAGCCGGGCTAATTTTAGAGCTTGGCTTCCCCAGCCGCTCTCTGGGGCTCCAGGATACCGAGAACGTGTCTTCCTGGCGCGGGTGGTGTTGGTGATGCTGGCTCCAGAAAGCTCGCCCTCGCAGCTCTCGGTCTCAGGCCCGCCACGGCCCCGCGCGAAGGTCTCACACGTGCCGCTCTCACGGGACCGGGGAGGAAACCGAGGCACGTCGAGGTTTACACGACTTTTCTAAGATCCGGAGGTGACTTTGTAACTGGAAACCATCAGATGTTGCGCATTTTGATTCTATATGTGCGTCCCAGACAGGGCTCCTGGCACTTGCCCACACATTTTTGGACCCTGGGGGGCCCCTGTGGAGAAAGGGTATCTTTCCGTGGCCCATCTTCTTCCCTTCCCGCAATTCGTTTTAAACCATTTTGGTTGAAAATGGAGGAGAGGTACTGTCAGTGGAATGAGGGAGTGACTTGGGGCTTGGTGATGTGCAAGGCCAACCTGTCAGTCCGCCTGTTCCAGTAACTTCTGCGCCCTCGCCCTTCGCAGGATCCCAGACCATGCTCTCACCCCACCCGCCACGCAAGCACTGTTGCTGCGGGGCCTACACTCACCCCCGCTCTGTGTATCCCGGCCTTTCTCCCCCCTCAAAACTGAGCGGCTGTCTGAGCACCCCGGCCGCCTTTCCCACTCCCCATAGGCGGCAGTGAACTCTGTCTTAGGCAGGCGCACAAGCTGGCACCTTCCCTGGGATGCTCCCTGCCAGGCAGTTTCCCCCGACTCTACCGCTGGCATCACAGGGAGGTGCCGCAGGCCTGCGGATCTGTTCTCCAAAAGAAATCGTTACTTGTTTTTAAACCATCAAATTCTCCTTGGGGAAGGAGTTAGGGGTAGCTAATGGGGACTTTGTGCTCAGGCACCAGAGCGAGCCCTTGGAAGAATCAGCTGAGTCTGCCTTTCTGGGCCTCCGCCTTGTCCCACTGCACAGTGGCCCACCGCCCTCCGCAGGCAGAGGGCTTCCCGCGAAGGCCTGCAGCAGCCTCGCCGCCTTGACTGCCCCATAAAGTACAGCACGCTCCGGTCACCGCCTGGAGACTTTAATGTGAACGCTGAAGAACTAAGACGGCTCCCCATACATCAGGTAACTCAGAGGCCATCAGCATGTTGTTACCTAGGGCTTCCTTGTCGCGGAAGGCCGCGAGTTGGGTCTGGAGGGAGGGAAAACCACCGACGGGGCTAGGAAGACTTTCCAGTCCTCCAAAATATTATCAATTGAATAATTTAGTTCTGATTTTATGTTTATGTCGTTAGCTTTCTAAGGCGTTGGGAAGTTTATTACATATGTGTGTATATATATGAACATGTACATGTGTACAAACATATATGTGTGTATGTATGTATATGGGGCTTCCCTGGTGGCTCAGATGGTGAGGAATCCACTTGCAATGCAGAAAACCCAGGTTCGATCCCTGAGTGGGGGAGGTGCCCTGAAGAAGGAAAGAGCAACCCACTCCAGTATTCTTGCCTGGAGCCTGACATGCTATGGTCCATGTGGTCACAAAGAGTTGGACACGACTTAGCAACTAGACAAGGATAACAAAGATATATATACAGTGGGTATACATGTCCCTGGCACGACATTTTTCTTGTGACCAGCAGAATTCAGCTAACAGCATCAAAGGTTTTAACAAATCAGTGCATTTCCCAACCAGGTACTTCTATGGAAGTGCTGAAACAAGTTGGCTCCTGAAACCAGGCACTTTGGTCAGCTAGCGGTTGTTTGGCCACTAGGATGCTCAAGGAAAGAGTGCTGGCAAGGAGACAAAGCATCTTCCACTTTCTGCCTGGGAAGACTGCCAGGTGAATGTAGGTGTGGCTACTGACTGCTACAGCTCCTACCCCTCCTGGATTTCAGCTCCTCAGAATGTTCTCTTATGCCTCAGAGGCACCTTACAGATAAGTACAGAAATCTGTCTAGGTTTCAGCCTCCCCTATCCCCAGGCAGTACATAGATAATAAAGTAAATAGTCTTCACTCCCTTGGAAGACATAAGCCATCACAGCAGGGGGTGAGACACTTCGTACAAGAATGATAAAGTGTTTTATCTAGTGGGACACCCCTCTGGTCATTTAAGATCTGCATAACTTTTAATACGCATTCTTAAAAGGCCATTTTATTTCTTTAAAAGTGCCTACTGTGTGTTAGTACTGTGGTAGGCTCAGTGCTGATAACAGTACACTTTATGATAGCAGGGAATCTGTTTATAACATTTATGTTTCTATCCCAGTTCCCTACATGAGGCCCAACACACTCAATGAATATAGTAAAACTCAATAATATTCAAAGGGTAAACAGATAATGAAAGCTTGTAATCGCCTGTTAGACCCAATGAATATGACATAGGATATAATTGAAAAAATAAGAACCTATAAGAAAATAATGTTATGTTACTTGCTATATCACATCTCCCATTTGCCACTTCCTATCCTCAGAGCTCCACACGTGTCTTTTAGCCATTGCTGGAACCAAGTTCTAAACAGGCTCCAGCTGGCTTCAGTCTGACAGTGTCTGACCCTCAACCTCTCTTACATCTTTCCTCCCATCCAGAGGCTTGTTGGTTGAAGTTTTGGTGTAGACTAAAGCCCAAAAAGAAGTGCAAGAGCTTAAACACTTGTGATAAATCTTTGACCAATGGGAGCCCATAGATAAATGTTCCCTTTACCATCCTCCAACAAAGCATCCTGAAATGTGTTCCACAGAACTTCCTGGGTGGTCTTCCTGAAGAGCCAGGCTCCCGAAGCAGAGGCCAGCTTGATAACACATCCTTGTACTGGCTCTCCATCCTTAGCTGGGTCCCTCCCGCTGTCCCTCACATGCTCCCTGAGGTCACACACCCCAATAAAGTACTTCAAGTAAGTCTGTTATCAGGCTCTTTGTTTATCACAATCCCAGAGAATCACTCACCATCAATCCTAAATATTTACATTAAGGAGCAAATGATTTTCACAATGTGCTAAGTACACACATACACACTTACACTGGCTCCTCTTTGTGATCAATTAAATCCCACACAGATCTGTTCTTAATAATCTCATTCACTTTGTTTCTGTGCTCATAAAAAACTTGTCTGTCTCATTGCTGACCTTCCATAAGCATTTCAGAACAGTTTGCCTATTGGACTATTGAGAAACGTGATGGAATTTCTTCCCTGGAAGTACTTAATCAAAGGATAGGTGTTTGTCAGCTTGGGATAGGAGTGGATCTGTCCAGAAACTGTGCTACTAGGATGTTTTGGAAACAGATAAAATCAAGTTATATGATGGCAGGGAGTCAGTTTAGGGAGGTGTGAAATGAGCGGGCCCTGGAGGGAGGCAGAAAGACTGAGTTAGGAGCCTCGCTTTCCACCTTCACCTTCTGTATTGTCTTGGATAAGTTACCTAACTTCCCTAGATTTTAGTTCCTACATAGAGAGCTTGGAGCAGTACAATGATAAAATTATTGTAAGAATGCTGCTGCTGCTGCTAAGTCACTTCAGTTGTGTCCGACTCTGTGCGACCCCATAGACCCACCAGGCTCCTCTGTCCCTGGGATTCTCCAGGCAAGAACACTGGAGTGGGTTGCCATTTCCTTCTCCAATTGTAAGAATAAATAAGATAATTCATAACAGCATGTACTCAGTATATAATGAGTACCCAACAAATCTTAGCTATTATTGTTCTTTTAGAGACAAATCATTAGGCAACTACATTATCGCATCTGAGCGTAAAGTCAGTGCTAGAAGCCAGAACAGAGTTCAGACTTACTACAGTCCCTTCCAAGCTAAAATCCTGTGATACTCACTTCAGACCTGGAAGGGCATCTTACTATTCACCTCACCAGTGAAGGCCAAACTTTTATTTAAATACAGCAAAATGATGTTCCAGATATTCAGTGTCATGCAGTCCATAAACTGTGTGTGTATAAGGGGATCACTCACTGGTGGATGAGGGCATCTGTTTACAGCCTCTTCTGCACCTCCTTAATAAACAGACCTGCTCAGATTTCTTCAGGAGGGGCTTGCCGAGCCGGTCTCTGCTGCTGCACAGGCCGTCTTTACGTCTGGTGAGCAGGGGTTCTCTAGTTGCGGCGCATGGGCTCCTCGCTGTGCTGGCTTCCCTTGCTGCAGAACATGCTGTGGATATGCGGGCTCCAGTAGTTCCAGCTCGGGGCTCTAGAATGCAGGCTCAGTGGTTCTGTCCCTTGGGCTTACTTACTCCATGGCATGTGAGATCTTCCCAGACCAGAGATCAAATCCATGTCCCCTGCATTGGCAGATGGATTCTCAACTACCGGACCGGATAGCCCATCTTCCTTAGATTTCAAATTCACCTTTTGCAAGATTATGTATTATGATTACCAATGACATCATATAGTATATGCATGAGTGCTCACTCAGTTGTGTCTGATTCTCTGTGACCCCATGGACTGTGGCCCACCAGCCTCCTCTGTCCATGGGATTTCCCACAGAAAAGTACTGGAGTGGGTTGCCCTTTCCTTTTCCACGGGATCTTCCCGACCCAGGGATGAAGCCATGTCTCCTGCATTGGCAAGTGGATTCTTCACCACTGAGCCACCTGGGAAGTCCCCATATAATGCATATATGACTAATTATAATTCAAATATTATCGTAGAAAAACGTTTCCTCATTTGACTCTATGTATTATAAAACATCAAAGAATACAAATGAAATTTTGGATACATTTTATGCTTTTTGAGTCATGGACATCTTTGATCAAACTTACAGAACCTCTTTTTAAAAATACACGTGTGCACACATATACATCTTGCTTTCTGTTTCGGTAGTTTATGAGTCCCTCTAAGGTCCCTCCAAAGAACCCAGATTAAGGAAAAGGTTGTGCATTAAAAATTATCCTGAAATTCAAGTTCTGTTTCTTCAAGATTTTAGTCACTGAGCTAGCATTGCTTTTGCAGATTTACTAGAAGGAATACGTAATATCTCAGGATTTGGAAATGGAAACCCACACCAGTGTTCTTGCCTGGAAAATTCCATGGATGGAGGAGCCTGGTGGGCTACAGTCCATGGGGTCGCAAAGAGTCGGACACAACTGAGTGACTTCACTTTAGCTCCAGGGTTTGGAGGCATAAACCGTACCTCAAATGAACTTGGATTATTTCAAACTCTTAAGAACTTACTCTTAAAATAAACATGTATATCCAAGGCCGCGTGTGTTGGGGGACCCACTGTGTAACAAGAAGTTATCTGAATTAACTTCCACTGAGACAAAAAAGCTTATTAAAAGACATGGAATTAAAATGTGCTAATTTGGAGTTTACAAACTCCAAATTAAAACTCAACAGTAACTAAATTACAACAATATAACTACAGGATTTTTTTCAGAACTTAGAAAAAGAGAGATCTTGTTACAGAAGAATATTTTATCACTGATGTTTTCAGAGTTGCATGTCTATAATAACACTAAAGAACAGACAGGACTTCCCAGGTAGTACAGAGGTAAAGAATCTGTCTGCCAATGCAGGAGATGCAGGAGACTCAGGTTTGATCCCTGGGTCAGGAAGATCACCTGGAGGAGGAAATGGCAACCCATTCCAGTGTTGTTGCCTGGAAAATTCCATGGACAGAGGAGCCTGACAGGCCACAGTCCGTAGGGTTATAAAGAGTTGTACACAAGTGAGCACCCATGAGGAGGGAAAGAGCAGGCTGAGTTTTCTTTTCAGATTCTCTATATACAGCTAGCAATTCCATTCCATCCAACACCTGCACGCCGGTCAGAGCTCTCCTACTGCCCCACCTTTTGAACACAAGCCACTGATGATTCTTGCAGGGCTCCTTTTTTTGCCACTGAACTATCCTAAAGCTGACTAATCCCAATCTCCCTTATTTTGGAACAACCAAAGAAAACTTGGACAGTCCTAACCACTTGGCTTTCACCAAGCAAACTGTCTTACTGTCCTTATCCTTTGGGAAATTTCTTTTTATACATCTGTCTTTGGCTGCAACTCTCCGCTTTTTGGCTACGTGGAGACTAATAGTAAATGAAATATCAGACACTCATTTTTAACACATCTGCAATTCTACATTTTTTAGACCACTCCTCTTTCTTTTTTATTAATTCAAAAATTTCATTTCAAAAAGTACTACGCAGTTGGCTGTCTGCTAAGTGCTAAGATTTTAATGGTCAAGAAAAAATGATGCAATATCTGCCTTCTTGGATCTTTGGGTCAGTGGAGAAGTCATTCTTTATTAAATGATTATACAAAAAATGTAACAGTCAGAAAAACTGCAAATGAATACTTCAAGTTGTTTGTTTAATAATCACTGCCACTCAGAGGGAACTTTCATTCATCCTTTTTCTTTATTCATAAATTAAAGTTCAACACTAACCATGGCTAATAAGCAAACAGGATATTCAGTGCTACATCTGATTTGCGTTTTGAGATAGTAGTATACATGATAAATGTCATCAAACACTAAGATATTAGAGTTTTTTTTAATTTCAGTGGTTTCTTATTCAAAACCACTCTCTTTCAAATTATAAAATATTCGTACTTATTGTCTTCCCCTATATTTCAACAAAATACATAATTTATATTATAAATAAAATATGCTTATGTGCACTAATCTAATCATATCACCATTTATAATATTTTTATGCGGGAAAAGTATTTCACATTCAAAACAACTGGTTTACAAACTTTGGGAACATGGCTTGTTTGTAAAAGATGTCCCATTCCCACAGTTGCTATATAACATAAAAGTGAGGTAATCATTTATTACAAGTTCCATAAAGTCTTAAAAGTTAGAAAAGTAGTTTTCTCTCATGTCTTTTAATTTACCTGTAAGTCACAGCGGCTTATTGCTTCAGCCACTAGTGCATCTCAGAAAAAAGCAGTCTAGGCACAGAACAAAGACTTTTGTCTCCTTGCTAAAAGGAAGAAATATACCATCTTCTACCCATTCACTGACTAATGCAAAGTGGAATGTGAAAAAGAAATCCATCTAAACTCAGGGGCCCCTGAACCAAAGAAAATGAAAAAGCCTTTTCAAGAGGTTGGTGAACAAATTATAGCAATTGATTTTATTACCTGATCTTAATTGAATCAGCACAGTATTATTAAAAATAAATGTTGGCATATTGCCTTAAATTAAGGAACATAGACCCCCTTTTCATTTTGAATTCATGAAAAGGTCTACTTACTCTTACTTTTGAAATACTTTAGCTCAACAAATTAATACCTATTTCATTTCACTGGGCCCAATGTTAGCCATGAATGTTAGCATAATTTTTCATGAACCGCATCAAACTATTTGCATAACAAAAATGTCACTGCGAACTAGCACCTTGCTGCCCCTGGCTATTGTCAAAGGAAGCTGGAAGAGCATCATCTATTTTTATATCTGATAACTTTGTTCACCCCCAAATAACTACTTGTCAAATACAGTTGATTTTCAGTAAAGTGAAAAAAAAACTACTGACTCTGAGGAAGTAGCAGGTTCAAGGATTTGATGGTAGGATTAGGTTGGTTTTCTTTAATTAATTAATTAACTTCTGGCAGTGCTGCCTTGCTGCTGCGTGGGCGTTTCTCCAGCTGTGACGAGCCAGCCGCTCCCTAGTCGCTCTGCGCAGACTTCCCACGGTGTTGGCTCCGCTTGGTGCGGAGCGCGGGCCCCAGAGTCCCCAGGCTTCCGTAGCTGTGGTTTAGGGGCTTCGCTGCTCTGTGGCATAGGCAATCTTTCCGGACTAGGGATCGAACCTGTGTCCCCTGCATCGGCAGGCGGGAATCTTATTCACTGAGACACCAGGGAAGTCCCAGCTGTTTTGTTTTTGTTTTTAAATTTCAAAATCTGCCAGTCCAAATTCACACCAGATTTGTGGTGATTAAATGTTCTTTTCCCTCGATTCTGATTCAGGGGATTGATTTGAAGCAAGCTGCTTCTCTCCGTACATTTTCCATTGAGCAGATTGAGTCAGTGCAGCATTGAGAGCAACTCATTCACACGCTGAAATCCTACTATGTGCCGAGGGCCAGATGTTGGAGATTTTTGTGGCGTAAATGGTTCCTTTTATCAGGAAGCTTACCCACGGCAACCAGACCTCGGATTCAGTAAGGCTGATGTTTTTGGATGTCAACAGAAATGGAAATCTCTGTTTCTTAATTTCTCTGATAAAGAATCTGCCTTCAATGCAGGAGATCCAGGTTCAATCCCTGGGTCAGGAAGATCCCCTGGAGAAGTATTGCTGCCTGTGGAATTCCATGGACAGAGGAGCCTGGTGGGTTACAGTCCATAGGGTCACAAAGAGTTGGACGCGACTGAGCGACTGAGACTTTAGCACCTTTATTCTCAGTTCTTTGGTACCACACCAACCCCAACACTTTTCCTAATGAACCTCCAGCCCCTTGGAGTGTCTGTGGTCTGTGTTCCCAGCAGCAACTGGTCTTTACCTCTGTGAAACCACTTCTCATGTGGCCCCATTCTCACCTTCCTCTGGTTTTATCTCCATCTCCTCCACCAGAAAGGGAGCCTCTTGAGGCTAAAGACTGGTGTTTATCTCTGCATCACCAAGGTGGGCATCACATAGTGTGAGCTCAATGAGAATGTTTGCAAGTTGAATGAATCATCTCAGCCTTGTTTATTCGAGTTTCCAGGTTGTGGGAGAGCATGGAGTTGTCATTTTCCTGAGAGAGAGGCCTAGGTCAGTGGTTCTCAAAGTGTGGTCCCTGACCAGCGGCATTCACATCAATTGGTAAGAGGATGTATTAGAAATGCATAGTCCCAGTCCCCATGCCAGACTTCAGTTTAGTTTAGTCACTCAGTTGTGTTGGACTCTTTGCAACCTGAGGACTGCAGCATGCCAGACTTTCCTGTTTATCCAGGCTTCCCTGTCCATCACCATCATGCCAGACCTAGTGAATCAGAAATTCTGGATGTGGAGCCTAGGGATCTGAGTTTCAACAAACCTTCCTGTTGTTTTACTCTTCTGATGCTTGTTAAAACTTGAGAACCACTGTTTTTCACATGCACACAAGGGTTCAGGGTTCAGAATAAGCCCATGTGAAGACTGATCTTGCATCCTCAAAGATGGAAGTGCCACGCCCCCTTAAGTCAACCTGGAAATCAGTGCACAGGCTGCCATCAGCTAGTCTGACTCATTCGGCAAAACTCCACATTGTTCTCTCTACTCCCAATGATGGGGCAGTGTTTGTGTTTGAATTGCCAGGTAATTACTTCAGTCAACCAATCCATCTTGCTTAGGAAGGCACAGCTGGTGGGAAAACCATCTACAGTTCACAACAAACTGTGGAAAATTCTTCAAGAGATGGGCATACCAGACCACCTTACCTGCCTCCTGAGAAATCTGTATGCAGGTCAAGAAGCAACAGTTAGAACTGGACATGGAAAAACAGACTGGTTCCACTTTGGGAAAGAAGTACATGACGGTTGTGTATTGTCACCCTGCTTAGTTAATTTACAGAGTACATCATGAGAAATGCTGAATTGGATGAAGCACAAGCTAGAATCAAGATTGCCAGGAGAAATATCAATAACCTCAGATATGGAGATGACACCACCCTTATGGCAGAAAGGGAAGAAGAACTAAAGAGCCTCTTGATGAAAGTGAAAGAGAAGAGGGAAAAAGTTGGCTTAAAACTCAACATCCATAAAACTAAGATCATGGTATCCAGTCCCATCACTTCATGGCAAATAGAAGGGGAAACAATGGAAACAGTGAGAGACTTCATTTTGGGGGGGCTCCAAAATCACTGCAGATGGTTCTGCAGCCATGAAATTAAAGATGATTACTCCTTGGAAGAAAAGCTGTGACCAACCTAGGCAGCATTTTGAAAAGCAGAAACATTACTTTGCCAACAAACGTCCATCTAGTCAAAGCTATGGTTTTTCCAGCAGTCACTTATGGATGTGAGAGTCGGACTATAAAGAAAGCTGAGCACTGAAGAATTGATGCTTTTGAACTGTGGTGTTGGAGAAGACTCTTGAGAGTCCCTTGGAATGCAAGGAGATTCAACCAGTTCATCCTGAAGGAAATCAGTCCTGAATATTCATTGGAAGGACTGATGCTGAAGCTGAAACTCCAATTCTTTGGCCACCTAATGCCAAGAACTGACTCATTGGAAAAGACCCTGATGCTGGGAGGGATTGGGGACAGGAGGAGAAGGGGACGACAGAGGATGAGATGGTTGGATGGCATCACCGACTCAATGGACATGAGTTTGAGTAAACTCAGGGAGTTGGTGATGGACAGGGAAGCCTGGCTGTAGTCCATGGGGTCGCAAAGAGCTGGACATGACTGAGGGACTGAACTGAACTGAAAGGTATTCTAGCTCATTCTCCTCAGGTTGCTACAAGGTTGCTACAAAGTTGCTACAACTACAGAGCTGCTGCAAGGGGATATGCATGCACCATTTGGGGGGAGAACAGAACCTGCATCTGCCTTTACTTGGCGCAGTTTACACATTTCTCTCCTTTACACCCTGATTCATATCATTTTATGCTACCAGGGTCTGGCACTTGAGTGATGGAAGGAAGTGCTTTCCTGTAAGGAATCATATACAATTAGGGTACATCTCCCCCACCATTAGAATCAAAATAGGGGAAATGGACTAGACTGGGGAAATTGCTGCTGCCTCAGCATCTTTGATTTTCCTGTCAATGTTAAGTGCAGTTTTGCATGAATATGAACCTGAATTTGTCTCTGCACCTTATGAACGCTGTTGCCATAATAGTCACTGGATTTGTGAAATTTTGAGATGACAATTTTGAGGCAGGTAATTACAAGTGATCCTGGTTGGTTTTAAGAAGCAATCGGATTACTTACATGGATTAGACACCTGAAAAAAAAAATTGAAAGACTGTTTAAGGAGTTACATGGAAACTATTTTCATTTTCTTCAAGTTGTGCCTAAAATCAGTAACTTTTCTTTTTTTTTTTTAGCCCTGCTTCAGGTATTACTTTCCCTGAGATATTGGAAACCTGGTGCCAATAACTTTTTATTTGCCTTTAAGACAAAATTGACTCACTTTATAGAGCTTTCTATCTTTCCAAGTTGGAAGGCTTAGGTGAAGAAATGTCTGAAGAAAATTTCATTTCTCAGGACATATTTCTGAGCTTGTTTGGGAGTGACAGTAATGGCATTACAAGGTATTGAAGCACTGCTCCTGGAAGCAGGAGGATAGGCCAGAGTGGTGTGGAAATCGGCGGATCTGCGGAATGTCCTCCAGCTTGCGAGGGCAGCACAGAGTGATTTTCACATAGGCTGGCCTCATCTTGCTATTGACAAACAACATTTAGAGATCACATCAGATTTTTTGCTTAGTGTTTTTTGAAGTAGGGACAGAGTATTGTTTTTGTTTTAACTCTAGTGAACATGCATGCTTTAGCCCATATGGTTAGAATATCTGGACGCTCTAGAGAATTCATGAAACCCCAGGCATTAATTACTGGAAATTTGAGTGTTAATTCTGATAGAGGATTCTGATAAGGTTAAGGTTGGAGCTTCCCAAGTGGCTCAGAGGTAAAGAATTTGCCTACCAAGCAGGAGACACATATTCTATCCCTCGATCAAGGAATATCCCTTGGAGAATGAAATGGTGACCCACTCCAGTATTCTTGCCTGGAAAATCCCAAGGACAGAGGAACCTGGTGGGCTATAGTCCATGGGGTAGCAAAAGAGTCAGACATGACTTAGCGACTAAACAGCAACGAGGTTAAGACTGGACTAATAAGCTCCATAAGAACCAAGAAGGAAAAAGTCTACCACTTCTATTCATTTATTAGCCCACGTATTCACTTGTGCAAACATGAATGCATGCTACACACACCACTGAGCGTCTATTGTATTTCAGAAGCAGAGAGCCCAGGGGTTAATGTGACACAGTTCCTCCTCGAGGAGCTTACATCCTACTCTAACCGTATCTGCTCACCTTTTCTGTGCGCTGGAACATGTTAACAGGGATTTTAATTAAGCTTTATGCTTGCTTCCTTCGCAGGGTCCCTGTCCCTTTCAGAGTATCTCTCAGACCCTAACTTGCTTACTATTTTAGAAAACATCCAGAGCAGCTACTAGGATCGCAGATGTGCGTCACTACTTCATGTGGTTTAGAAGCCCCAAGGTTGGGTCCTGAACAGTCCCCAGGGGGTTATTCCCAGTAGTGATTTCTCCCTGAAGCAGAAACAGCTAGTGATGGGAGACTGCTCAGCACAAGCCATTGTCTTGCCCCCAAAGGTTAGAACAGCCCCTCAGGGAATGGACTTGGCAGCTTCATCTTTATTGAGGTGGCACATATGGTTACATCCACTCCAACAGGGCAACTCCTTGGTCAGTTTCATTAGCATTTCCCTAACAATTGACTGGAACAGGCAATGGCACCCCACTCCAGTACTCTTGCCTGGAGAATCCCATGGACGGAGGAGCCTGGTAGGCTACAGTCCATGGGGTCGCAAAGAGTCGGACATAACTGATGTGACTTAAGCAGCAGCAGCAGCAACAATTGACTGGGGCTTCCCAGGTGGCTCAGTGGTGAACCTGCTGCCAATGTAGGAAAATTGGGTTTGATCCCTGTGTTGGGAAGATCCCCTGGAGAAGGAAATGGCAACTGGCTCCAGTATTCCTGCCTGGGAAATCACATGGACCGAGGAGCCTACAGTTCATAAAGTCACAAAGAGTCAAACACGACTTAGTGACTAAGCATCAACTGATTAACTTGGAAGGAAGACTAGTGTTTAGTCTGAATGATCCTTTCATCCTAAGTAGAATCAGCGTATCATTGTGGTTTTGCATTAACAAGTCTTGCTGAATAACAATCTTTCCCAGTTCTTGTTTTTCTCAGTGCCATTCCCTAATTTGGTCAAGCATCTTGGGTGGTCCTCCATCACATTGCTGGTGAAGACACTGAGAAACTGCATCAGCAGTGACCTTGAAGCAGAGTCTGCCACTCACAAGTCCATAGCTCTTGAATGGAGCCAGTTTGAAATCTTGCCCAGGATCTGTGAACTCCAGACCAGCCTCCAGGCTTCCGTAAACTTGCATTTGTCCCCCAGTGGCTGTCTCCCAGCATTGTCAGTCTCTGCCCTGCAACAGAGATACACAGGTACCCACCCAATCAAAAAGAGCAAAGAGGCAGAGAAAGAGAGGAGGGGAGGGACCTTTTACAGCCCTTTTTTGTTCTTAATCAAAACTTCAGACCTATTTTTACTATATGCCATCTAGCTAGCTTAACCTAAATATTTATTTGCCTTAACCATTTAAACAATTGTTCTTAGAAGGTAGAAATAGTGTTTGTTTTGTTTGTTGCTGGCTGTATTCCTGACTGTCAGTATGCTTAGACTCTAGTTGTAGACAGGTGTTAGACTCCTAACAAAGACCAACAATCACAAGGAACATTTCCTAGCTGCCTAGAGAGCAGGGCACATAATGAGAGATTTGTCCTTTCTGGGAAATGAGAAATTACTGCATGCTGAGACAGCCAGAAACTTCATTGAAGGGGTGCAGCATAGGCAAATCTAAAGGATGAGAGGGAGTTCAGAGAGTTGGGCAGAACAAACAGATCATTTCAAATGACCTGGATGAAAGGATCAGTATGGAGGGTGGTGAGAGTACCAGGCTAGAGCTTTTCTCTGGGAGTTTTAGTGGAAAATAATAATGTGAAGTTCAGATTTTAAAGATCGTGGAAAGGTGGGTAAGGGAGTCTGAACATCATCTTAAGGCAGCAGAGAGACACCGAGGATTTTTAGTTAAGGAAGGACATGAAGATGGTGTTTCAGGGCCCCAGTGGTGGTGTGTGTGACCCAGAGGGTCTGCGTCCAGGCTTAGCCGCTTCATGTACTAGCTTGTGCAGGTTACTTCACCCTTCTGAAACTCAGGTGTGGGTAGTCACCTCTGTCCTCTTCATGCATTCAGTGAGAATCCTGAGAACCTGCTCTGCCAAGTACTCCTCTGGGCACCTGGGACATGTGGGTGTATGGGCTCAGTCATGTCTGACTCTTTGTGACCCCATGGACTGTAGCCCACCAGGCTCCTCTGCCCACGGGATTCTCCAGGCAAGAGTATTAGAATGGGTTGCCATTTCCCTCTTCAGGAGATCTTCCCAACCCAGGGATCGAACCTACATCTCCTGCATTGGTAGGTAGATTCTTCACCACTGTGCCACCTGGGAAGCCCAGGACACTGGGAATACAGTGGAGGGAAAATGAACAGGGTCTGGATTCCGTGGCCCTCACTCTTTTTCAAGGAAGCCTCAATCCTTTTATTCCATCTGGACTGGACTCCAACCACTCGAACCTCTCATACTTGCATGGACTTATCTTGCTCATCGCAAACCCACTGAGTCAGACCAGTGATCCAGGAAGTGTTTCCCCTCTCTGGATGCCTGGGCCGTGGCATCAGCCACAGGCCCTTCCCTCAGCCCCAAGCTCAGAGCCTTTTCTTCCCTCGGTCAGCCCCATCACCTCCTGCATTCCACCTGAGAAGACAATGAGAACTGGGATTATCTCCTCAACATCCCTGTGGTCAGGCCAACTCTGCTAAAGCAAGATGTATCCTTAAAGGATCTGTTCATGATCTGAGCACCTATATTTTCCCTCACCAGCTGGTGGACCAAAAGAACAAGCTATGTTTGATATCTTTGATATCCTCCAAAGTGATGCCAAGGAAAGCACTGAAACACATTTTATTTTTATTCTGCATTTGCAACTCTATAATTTGACTTGGAATCGGCTGCCAATGAGTTATTAAACAGTATTTCCTCACTCTCCATTACATGTGGAATATTGTGCTGGATGTTAGGGTTGAAAGTCTGGAAAAGTCCGGATTCGTCATTGTTATACTTCAAAGAAAGTATCACTAGACTGGGAGGCAAAAAAAAAACAAGGGTTCTAGCCCTGGCTATGGCATGTGGTCCTGAACAATTCATTTAAATTCACTGTGAAATCTGAACAATGTAAAAACAGTTACCATTCGTTGAATTACTATATGCTTGAAGTACTAAGTGCTTTACATATATTATCTTATCTTATTCTCACAGCAACCAGATGAAGCACATATTATCATTATTCTTCTTTTATACATGAGAGAAGTGAGGCTTGGAATGCACACCTCCCCCTGCCCCTGCGACCCCATGACCACTAATGGAAAAACCGAAGTTGAAGCTACCTCCCTTTAAATCCAGAGCCCTGAGGCTTAACCTTTATTCCCCAGGGTTATTATAAACATCTAGCCAGCTAATATATATAAAAGTGTACTTGGAGCTTGTAACCAGTGTAGCAAATGCTTTTTTTCAACTGTAAAAGCTTTGAAGGAAAGGGTTATATCTGATTCCTATGTGTATTTTATCCATTCTTGCTGTGAACCAGTGGGTGATCAAGGCATATTGGATGGACCAAACATTTGTATACTTGTGTTACCTTATTCCCAGCCCCACTGCCATATCAAATTAATCTCCATGTCCACTGAACTGCCCCAAACATTGCTATTTACAGAATGGAGAGTGGATGTCATTTACATACTGAAATGAAGTGTCCCTAGCTCTCAAATTCTATTTTAAATTACTACTCAATTCTGAGGACATGCATATCTGTAGAAAGCTAAGCTGTCATACTTAGGAATTTCTACCTTGTCAAACTGAGAATCCACCCTACGAGACTGTCATGACTGCAGTATGAAGAGAGCACAAAAATGCCAGGGGAGAACCAAGCAAGCGATGACCATTCAGGGGGAATAAATGATGAAAGACATCCCAGCGTGGTTATTTTTAGGAGGATTTTGAAGGAATGGCAGGAGGCTGGAATGGCAGGAATGACTGTCTGCTTGGGATATGACACACAAACCCCTCTCCCCTGGTTTTCTTAACTCATACCTCTCTTGGTCTCCTAACGTTGTTAAGACTAACTGTAAAACTGGCTGGTCTTTTAAACATTTACTGGTTTTTTATCTTGTTTTGTATTTTAAATGGCGGTGAAGCTGCCGACAGAGTAGACAAGGCATTAGATCGGACACTGCCCCACTTCCTTGTCTCTTTTCCGCTCAGCACCAGCTGCTGGGACCTCATGTGGTCCCAGCTGACCACACCTTGCCTTTGGCTGATGACCAGGGATTCACCTGGTGTCCATGTGTGTGCAAACCCAAAGTGCAGGATTAATGCTGTAAGGACTGAACCACATCCAATGGGAGATGGGTACTCATGGATAAAGGCTCTTCCTTCTGTCCTATGGATAACCTTGAGATCCTGGATATATAGCTTGCCAGACTGTCCTGTGACAGCCAACTTGACGATGCCTCTTCATGTTGGCTCTCTATCCTCCCCCACTCCTCTCCTCCTTGTCCCCTCCCTCCCAGTAAGCTGAGAGAATACATACCCTCTGTCACTGACTCTGCTTTCTGGGAGACTCAGCTTATAACAAATATCAAGAATGGGAGGTCCATATCTTAGCCATTAATATCCTTAAAACGAGATTTTAATTTTTTTGACTCATGGATATCAACTGTGACCATGAGAGGTGTACACGTGAAAAGGAATTCATTAGTTTGTTGAACTAAAAGCATAAAAATCATCCCCTTCAAGAATATTTAGTGAAAATTATCTCGGTTAACACCCACAATATTAAAGGTGAGTAAAATTCTTCAATATTCACAAATCAATCAATGTGATACACCACATTAACAAATTGAAAGATAAAAACCATATGATTATCTCAATAGATTCAGAGAAAGCCTTTGACAAAATTCAACATCCATCTATGATACAAACCCTCTAGAAACCAGGCATAGAAGGAACAGACCTCAACATAATAAAAGCCATATATGATAAACCCACAGCAAACATTATCCTCAATGGTGAAAAATTGAAAGCATTTCCCCTAAAGTCAGGAACAAGACATGGGTGCCCACTCTCACCACTACTATTCAACATAGTTTTGGAAGTTTTAGCCACAGAAATCAGAGAAGAAAAAGAAATAAAAGGAATCTGGATTGGAAAAGAAGCAAAACTCTCACTGTTTGCAGATAACATGATTCCCTACATAGAAAGCCCTAAAGACACCACCAGAAAATTACTACAGCTAATCAATGAATATAGTAAAGTTGTAGGATCTAAAATTAGCCCAAAGAAATCCTTTGCCTTCCTTTACACTAACAATGAGAAAACAGAAAGAGAAATTAAGGAAACAATTCCATTCACCATTGCAATGGAAAGAATAAAATACTTAGGAATAAATCCACCTAAAAAAATGAAAGACCTATATATAGAAAACTATAAAACACTGATGAAAGAAATCAAAGATGACACAGATGGAGAAATACACTATGTTTATGGATCAGAAGAATCAATATAGTGAAGATGAGTATACTACCCAAAGCAGTATATAGATTCAATGCAATCCCAATCAAGCTACCAACTGCATTTTTCAGAGAACTAGAACAAATAATTTCACAATTTGTATGGAAATACAAAAAACCTCGAATAGCCAAAGCAATCCTGAGAAAGAAGAATGGAACTGGAGGAATCAACCTGCTTGACTTCAGACTATATGACAAAGCTACAGTCATCAAGACAGTATGGTACTGGCACAAAGACAGAAATATAGATCAATGAAACAGAATAGAAAGCCCAGAGATAAATCCATGTAACTATGGACACCTTATCTTTGACAAAGGAGGCAAGAATATACAATGGAGAAAAGACAATCTCTTTAACAAGTGGTGCTTGGAAAACTGGTCAACCACTTGGAAAAGAATGAAACTAGAACACTTTCTAATACCATACACAAAAATAAACTCAAAATGGATTAAAGACCTAAATGTAAGACAGAAACTATAAAACTCCTAGAGGAAAACATAGGAAAAACACTCTCCGACATAAATCACAGCAGGATCCTCTATGACCCACCTCCCAGAGTAATGGAAATAAAAGCAAAAATAAACAAATGGAACCTAATTAAACTTAAAAGCTTTTGCACAATGAAGGAAACTATAAGCAAGGTGAAAAGACAGCCTTCAGAAAGGGAGAAAATAATAGCAAATGAAGCAACTGACAAATAATTAATCTCAAAAATATACAATCAACTCCTGCAACTCAACGCCAGAAAAATAAACAACCCAATCAAAAAGTGGGCCAAAGGACTAAACAGACATTTTTCCAAAGAAGACATATACAGATGGCTAACAAACACATGAAAAGATGCTCAACATCATTCATTATTAGAGAAATGCAAATGAAAACCACAAAGAGGTACCATCTCTCGCCAGTCAGAATGGCTGCTACCAGGAAGTCTACAAACAATAAATGTTGGTGGGAATACAATACACTGTTGGTGGGAATGCAAACTAGTACAGCCACTATGGAGAGCAGTATGGAGATTCCTTAAAAAACTGGAAACAGAACTGCCATGCGCCCAGCAATCCCATTGCTGGGTATACATACCAAGGAAACCAGAATTGAAAGAGACACATGTACCCCAGTGTTCATCATAACACTGATAGCAATAGCCAGGACATGGAAGCAACCTAGATGTCCATTGGCAGCCAAATGGATAAGAAAACTGTGGTACATATACACAATGGAATATTACTCAGCTATTAAAAAGAATGCATTTAAATCAGTTCTAATGAGGTGGATGAAACTGGAGCCTATTATACAGAGTGAAGTAAGTCAGAAAGAAAAATACCGATATAGTATATTAATGTATATATATGGAACTTAGAAAGATGGTAACTATGACCCTACATGTGAGACAGAAAAGAGACACAGATGTAAAGAACAGACTTTTGGGCTCTGTGGGAGATGGCAAGGGTGGGATGATTTGAGAGATAGTATTGAAACATATATATTAACATACATGAAACAGATCACCAGTCCAGGTTTGATGCATGAGGCAGGGTGCTGAGAGCTGGTGCACTGGGGTGACTGTGAAGGATGGGATGGGGAGGAAGGTGGGAGGCGGGGTTCAGGATGGGGAACACAATGTACACCCATGGCTGATTCATGTCAATGTACGGCAAAACCACTACAATATTGTAAAATAATTAGCCTCCAGTTAAAATAAATTTATTAATTTAAAAAAGGATGAGTAAAAAGTAAGCTATCTCTTCTCTGTGTTCTAATTTTCTGTAAAATATGCATTTATGTGTATGCCAGAGTAACACGAAAGAAGGATGCCAGTGCTTTACTTATGGTTATCTCTGGGTGATGGCAATAGGCTGACTATTTATTTAGTCTTTTTATAATTTTCCCTATTGTTTATGATCCTGCTCCCCTCTTATTTATTTATTTATCTTTGGCTGCCCCATGGACTTGTCGGATCTCAGTCTCCTGACCAGGGTGGAACCCGGGCCTCCTCAGTGAAAGTGCTAAGTCCCAACCACTGGATGACCAGGGAATTCCCTTTCCCTTTAAAATTAGAGCAAAAAAAGAAAAAAACAAACTTGTTATTGGAAGTGAGCCTAAGAATCCTTTATTCCTTCATTTAAGATTTTTTTCTCCATGAAAGCAAATGTGTGTTTCTGCCACAGGAAGCATTCCAGAGCCTTCTTTTTTTCCAGGTCAAGAGTTGATAATGGTTTACGCTGTACTTCAGTTGCCGGTGGAAGCCTAGAGATGCCATCACCCTTGGGGCGTGTGGGAGCTTCCACGGCAGGGAGGCGGGCAGCACGTGTGCGGGTGGGAGGGTGATGCTAATGACAGTGATGCGGGGAGAGACACGCATAGTGAGTGTGGGCGGCATGAGGAGGGGTCAGAGCACAGGCAGACATGGTCTGAAGTCTAGACTTAATCTACATTTACATAGGACATCCTGATGGCCCCGAGGGTCACCCTCAGCTGCTGAAGACTGATGAGGAGACATAGGTACAGAGACTTTACTGGGCCTTTAGCATCTTAAGCCCTTTACATATGGGTAAAATAGGTGGCTGCCCATGCAGAGTGGTGCTTCCCTGGGGGCTCCTGC
Organism: Odocoileus virginianus; assembly: GCF_023699985.2. Taxonomy (NCBI): domain Eukaryota; kingdom Metazoa; phylum Chordata; class Mammalia; order Artiodactyla; family Cervidae; genus Odocoileus; species Odocoileus virginianus. The sequence continues at coordinate 2,203,079 of NC_069701.1, forward strand.
TGAAGAATCTGCCTGCAATGCAGGAGACACAAGTTGGATCCCTGGGTGGGGGAGATCCTCTGGAAGAGGGCATGGCGATCGACGCCAGTATTCTTGTCTGCAGAATCCCAGGGGCAGAGGAGCCTGGTGGGCTACAGTCCATGCGGTCACAAAGAGTTGGACACAACTGAAGTGACTTAGCACGCACATATGCGTGTAGTGTAGTGGCAGGGTTGTGCCTATCCCCAAAGTCCATCACAGGTGCCGAATTCCTCCATTATTACCCCTTTGTGAGAGGGTAAGCAATATCCACAGTCAGGTTAGACAGAATCCCTCAGAGTGGTCCTGGGAAGACATTATATTATCTCATCATCAGTTCATATTTTATGCTGAATATCAGCTTTTTTCATCTTTGACAGCAAATTAAGAGCAAATTAAAAGGACAAAGAGTGAAAAAAGGAGGGAGTCTGACTTCACATACTCTATGTATGGGTCTCTAGCTTGTGATCTCATGCTGGTGAACTGAGGTGGAGCTGATGTAATAATAATGGAAATAAAAGCACAATAAGTATAATGTGCTTTAATCATCCTAAAACCATCCCCCCACCACCCCAGTCCATGGAAAAATTGTCTTCCACAAAACCAGACCCTCGTGCTATACAAGTTGGGGACTGCTGTGTAGGAGCAAACTATTGCCTACTGTAAAGAGACCCAAGGGACTATATATTACCAAAATAATAATTTCACATATTTCTACATCTATCTATCTATCTCTCTACCAATCTATGGGTCATAAATCTATCCACACATAACCTTATGCCTATTTGGCTGTAAACCCCATAGGGTAGATTGCCCCCAACTCTTCACCATTTCTATATTTGTTCCCTTTGCCATGTGACTTTACATTTGCTCCCTTGAAACTTTGAACTAGGTGATAAATATTGTTTTGACCAAGGATGTATGAACAGATGTGGCAACCCTTCCTTATTTCCGCTTGCTCTCCTTCTCCTCTACCATTGTCAAGATAAGAGCATGCTGCACCCGACCGATGGAACCAGGGTGAGAGCTGTCAGAGGCAGAGCCGATTCAAAGAAGCACAGCCTGGATCAGCTTGCCACAGCCGACCCACAGTTGCATGCATGCATGGGGATGTGCTCAGTTGTGTCCAACTCTTTATGACTCCGTGGAATGTAGCCTGCCAGGCCCCTCTGTCCCTGGCATGATCAGTAATTAACAACCGTTATTTTCAGCCACCTAGTTTGAAGTGATCAATTACACGGCACTAGCTGGGTGATAGAGTGCTCCTTTTTCTTCTTACATCCCAAGTTCACTGGCTCATAGCTCAAATAACAGTGAGCATCATGTGTACACGAACTTTTTTCTTTTCTCCTGGACAGTGTTTGGCACTTGTTATGTAATTGATGACTGTCTGTTGAATGAATGATTCTTCACAATAGTTTCCAGTTGGCCTTTTCAACCTTTGTATTATAGGTTAAACCGAGTACTCCCTAAAGAAATGTTGAAGTAATAGCCCCTGGTACTTTAGAATGTCAACTTATTTGGATATAGGGTCTATACAGTGTAATCAAGTTAAAGTGAGATCAGAAGGGTGGACCCAACCGCATATGACTGATGTCTTATAAACAGGGGACATTTGGGTACAGAAGCAGACACACACAGAGAAAAGAGATATGAAGACACTGGTAAGCAGATGGCCAGGTGACTAGACTGAAGCATCTACAAGCTAAGTGTGCACTTGTGCTCAGCTGTGTTCCTCTCTTTGTGACCCCATGGACTGTAGCCCACCAGGCTGCTCTGTCCATGGGATTTTCCAGGCAAGATTACTGGAGCAGGTTGCCATTGCCTTCTCCAGGGCACCTTCCCGACCCAGGAATCAAACCCATGTCTCTTGGATCTCCTGCATTGGCAAGCGGGTTCTTCACTAGCTGAATCACCTTACTAAGAACTGCAAGCAGCCTCTAGAAGCTAGGGGAACACAAAGCAGGATTCTTTCCTAGGGCTCTCAGAGGGAGCGTGGCCCTGGGAACACCTTGATTTCAGAATTTTAGCTTCTGGAACTGTGAGGCAATACATGTCTATTGTTTAAGACATCCAAGGTTTGATACTTTCTTAGAGCAGCCACAGGAAGCCCAGGGACTCCACAGCCGTGTCCATGTACTCCTCTCTGTTCTTCTGTTGAATACATGAAATTCCGCTTTTGGAATTTCGCTTTCTCTTCCTCAGCTATTTAACTTCCTATTCAACTTTCAAACTCAACAGAAAGCTCAACCCCACTGAGAAACCTGATCTAATACTGCAGGGAGAGTTCATTTCTCACCCTATGTTCTTCTTGTTCTTTTTTTTTTTTTTTTAATGTGGACCATTTTTAAAGCCTTTATTGAGTGAGTTACAACACTGTTTCTGTTTTATGTTTTGGTGTTTTGGCCAGGAGACATGGAGTGTCTTAGCTCCCTGACGAGGGATTGAACCCGTACCCCCTGCACTGGAAAGTGAAATCTTACCCTTTGGACAACCAGGAAAGTCTGTTTACTATTTTTTTTCTTCATAACTGTCACGTAATATTTGTGATACTGTAGTTCGTTATCTGTGAATGAACTCCCCCCACCCCGCCCAATTGTAAGATTGTAAACAGGGTTTCTCTGTTGGATCAGAGGTAGAGAATCTGCCTGCCAATGCAGGAGACATAAGTTTGATCCCTGGGTTGGGAAGAGCCCCTGGAGAAGGAAATGGCAACCCACTCTAGTATTCATGCCTGGGAAATCCCATAGACAGAAGAACCTGGTGGAGTACTCAAGTTCATAGGGTTGCAAAAAAAGTTGGACACAACTTAGCTACAAACCACAACAACAGACTGAACTCCTGGGGAGCAGGACCTGTGCATTACTTATCTCTCCTTACATCTTTCACTGCTACAGCTTCCGACATAAGTCCTTGTTACATACTTGCTGACTGACCACAATGGCTTACAGAACGAGGCTTCCTTTGGGAATAAAGGCTTAAGAGTGGCCTCGGGACACCTCCGTGGTGGCAAGGGAGCCTGGTGTCCATGGGGAGAAGGCATTTCATGGGGCTGGAGGGGTGGGCAAAAAGGAAGATACAGGCTGGCTGCTTAAGGTTTTTCTCAAGGGAGAGTCCAACTCTCCTCGCAGCAAAGTGTGAGTAAAAGGGCACTTCTGGTTCTCCTCTGTACACTTATCACCTGATTGTTGCTGCTGGAAGTTTATAATGAAGAGAAAAAATGAAGGGGCTGCATGCCACCTTCTTGGAGGTCTCCTATTAGAATACACAGTGGTGAAGCAATATACAGCAAGCAGGGCCTTTGAAGTCAGGAAGACAGGGGTTGGAATTTCCCATGTATCACTTGTCTGCTGTGTGACTTTGATCAAGTTCTTTAACCTCTCTGAGCCTCCGTTTCCTTATTTATAAAAATGGAGATGTATTTTCTGCTTCGTAAAGCCGTTGTAAGGATCAAAGTATACACACTTTCTGAAAGAGATGGAAGCATAGACAGTATTCTTTAACACCTGCCTGTTTTAGGCCTAATCAATGAATAATTCAATCCGGAACAGGAATGTTGCCTCTTTGGCAACGCGAACAAGCAACTAGAACATTCTGATCTTTAGATCACATTGCTTTATCCTGTGCCTTTCACAGTAAAATATATGAAAGTGATTAGAGAACAGGAAAAAAATGGGTGCTAACCCTGCAATTCTGAAGACTTTACATCAAGTTCAACCGTTGATACAGTTTTACAGATGAAAACTTAACAGAAATCAAGTTTAAAATGAAAATGGACAGACTTTTAACTCAAGCAATAAGAGGGGTCTCTCTTTGTAATGATACAAGTACAGTAACCCTTGGTTAAATTTTATCAGGGTTCACAGGTTTTTCACTTCTGGATAAAGAAATCTCAGTATGGTACCTGGATTCAGGAAAGAGTATAAAATAATATATTTATAAATGCCAACAATTTTGTGGTCTCATTTCATACCTGTCACCTCACATTAGGATATACATCTTTCTGTGGGTACTCAAACACACCAACCTTCCTTTCGTCTTTAGAAGTGTTTCCATTTCCATTATAAAAGCCTGTTCAGGGGCAAATCTTTTTCTTAAAAATCGCAGTTCATGAAACCTATTTTCAAACTGAGGAAAATTATTTCCATAGCATCTGGTTCCTTCGTGTGCTCATTTATTTTTATTTATTAGAAAAGATTTTCTGACAGTCAAATACAGACTCAGCAACAGGTTGGCAGATATGCCAGGTGCTTGCCTGTCCTTATAGCCTTGGGTCAACGTCTACTCAACAGGGTCACTCCAGAGGCACTTTCCAAACGGGGATTGCTCTCAGCCTCAGAGAGGGAGTAGAGACCAAGCTTTGCTTTATGGTGACTACAAATATATTTAAAATATATTTACCCCCAGAGGTTTAAGTTTTACTGTATATAAAAAAGAGAATATGAGTTTTAATGCCTTTCCTAACCAGGATCTCCTATTAAATTCTTTAAATTACACATGAGAAAAATAAAATTAAAGAAAAGCAATGTAAATAACAGAATTGCAGAGCATATATAATAAACACCTCTAAATCAGAAGGGCTCATAAAAATAACATTTGAAGCTTTTGCCATTAATATTAATATAAGAGAGTTAAAATTAATATACCTACATAGGACTGCCCTTTTTCATCCAGGAAGCTGAAACTGTTTCACTGATACTATTAGCCAAACTTTAACACATGCTACAGGGTGTGGAAAACACAGAACTTATTTATCCTGATTTGTGTAGAAGGCGACCAGACCATAGAGAGGTTGAGTGAGTTTCCTGATTGCTAATCCCCACATTACAAGTTTAAGATTACACTTTTTCGAGTTCTTTGACTCAGTGCATCTCATTTCATTCTAACCCAGAAGATCTGGCTTTGGTCTTCCCACACTGCCTTCTCCCAGCCAAGTGGTCTCCTTTGTAAGTCTGGTGTTCACGCCTCCTTTCCAGTTTTGAAGTCACTTGATTCATCTCCCAAAATCTGTCCTCAGGCAGAAGCCAGCTCAGATTAGGAGGGTTCTGTGCAATCTCCTTCCTCCCAAGAGCTTCTAGCAATCAGATACTCCTCAGGGTACTAACTCAGATGGTATAAAACTAACTGAGAAATTCAAACACGAAAGGCAAGGGTCAGCTCCAATGACTTTAAGCCTCAAGATAGTCCTGTAAGCAGGAATTACCTTCTCCTTGAAAGGGAGTCCTGCATGCCTGCATTGACTCATGGATAAGTTGTGTTCATCACTGGGAATATAGAAATTAGAGACCTCACGTTGAGATAATGCTGTGAATTGTGCGTTTAAGTACCATTTTCTCTTCCAGATAGGGAAAAAAAAAACAAAAACAAAAAACCATCGAATGAGAACTTTTACAAGAGATTTCATGTTTTAAAACAAGATGATTGGGGACTTGCCTGGTGGTCCAGTGATTAGGACTCTGCCTTCCAACTCAGGGGGTGCAGACTCCATCCCTGTGTGGTTGGGGAACTAAGACCCCAAAAAACCAGAACATAAAACAGAAGCAATGTTGTAACAAACTCAATAAAGACTTTAAAAATGATCTACATGCAAAAAACAAATCTTTAAAAAACAAGAAAATTATCCCCACGGGCCAGAAATGAAATGTAAATGCAAAATCAGGAGCAAGGCCGAGAGACTGTTCTGTTGGCCTCCTGGCCGCCTGTTCACAAATAGACAGAACCTTTCAGGAGGCCAGATCATGCAGGCCGACTGGACTGAGAGTGCTTCTCAAGCAGGTGGGGGCCTAAGCCAGGTTCACTACTTGAGCAGGGGCAGAAGAAATCCCACTGGCATCCCCCACTTGTGAAAAGATGTGGAAAAGGAATTGTCAACTGCTTTCTAGACTGGAGTCCCTATATAGCTGTATAGTTATGGAAACTGAAGGACACGTTATCACATTAGGAGGTACAAGTAGTGTGAATTCGAACTGGATCTGCTGAGAAGCCACAGAAGATTGTAAAAATCAAGATGACTTAAAATATTGATCTAGTTCTATTCTGTTAATGATGAACATGAAGTATAAATTGTGTCCAAAAATCTTACACTGTGGCAATTTGAAGCCATTGTAATTATCAAGATATTGAGAAAATTATTGAAAATGTTATATTAAATTTTTTGTATATACATGGTCAGTTCAATTGCTCAGTCATGTCCGACTCCTTGCAAACTCATGGACTGCAGCACACCAGGTCTCCCTGTCCATCACCAACTTCTGGAGCTTACTCAAACTCATGTCCATTGAGTCAGTAGTGCCATCCAACCATCTCATCCTCTGTCAGCCCCTTCTCCTTCTGCTTTCAAAGTTTCCCAGCATCAGGGTCTTTTCAAATGACTCAGCTCTTTGCATCAGGTGGCCAAAGTATTGGAGCTTTAGCTTTAGCATCAGTCCTTCCAATGAATATCCAGGACTGATTTCCTTTTAGGATGCACTGATTGGATCTCCTTGCAGTCCAAGGGACTCTCAAGAGTCTTCTCCAACACCACAGTTCAAAAGCATCAATTCTTTGGTGCTCAGCTTTCTTTATAGTCCAACTCTCACATCCATACATGACCACTGGAAAACCACAGCTTTGACTAGATGGACCTTTGTTGGCAAGGTAATGTCTCTGCTTTCTAATATGTCATCTAGGTTGGTCATAACTTTCCTTCCAAGGAGTGAGCGTCTTTTAATTTCAAGGCTGCAGTCACCATCTTCGGTGATTTTGGAGCCCCCCAAAATAAAGTCTGCCACTGTTTCTCCACCTATTTCCCATGAAGTGATGGTACCAGATGCCATGATCTTCATTTTCTGAATGTTGAGTTTTAAGCCAACTTTTTCACTCTCCTCTTTCACTTTCATCAAGAGGCTCTTCAGTTCTTCTTCCCTTTCTGCCATAAGGGTGGTGTCATCTGAATATCTGAGGTTATTGATATTTCTCCCGGCAGTCTTGATTCCAGCTTGTGCTTCATCCAGCCCAGCATTTCTCATGATGTACTCTGCATGTAAATTAAATAAGCAGGGTGACAATATATAGCCTTGACATACTCCTTTTTCTATTGGGAACCAGTCTGTTGTTCCATGTCCAGTTCTAACTGTTGCTTCCTGACCTGCATACAGATTTCTCGGGAGGCAGATAAGGTGGTCTGGTATTCCAATCTCTTGAAGAATTTTCCACAGTTTGTTGTGATCCACACAGTCAAAGGCTTTGGCAAAGTCAATAAGGTAGAAATAGATGTCTTTCTGGAACTCTTTTGCTTTTTTGATGATCCAGCCAATGTTGGCAATTTCATCTGTGGTCCCTCTGCCTTTTCTAAAACCAGCTTGAACATCTGGTAGTTCATGGTTCAGGTATTGTTGAAGCCTAGCTTGGAAAATTTTGAGCATTACCTTACTAGTGTGTGAGATGAGTGCAATTGTGTGGTCGTTTGAGCATTCTTTGGCATTGCCTTTCTTCGGGATTGTAATGAAAATTGACCTTTTCCAGTCCTGTGGCCACTGATGAATTTTCCAAATTTGCTGGCATATTGAGTGCAGCACTTTCACAGCATCATCTTTGAAGATTTGAAATAGCTCAACTGGAATTCCATCACCTCCACTAGCTTTGTTCATAGTGATGCTTCCTAAGGCCCACTTGACTTCACATTCCAGGATGTCTGGCTCTAGGTGGGTGATCTGGGTTGTGAAGACAGTTTTTCTGTGTATTCTTGGCACCTCTTCTTAATATCTTCTGCTTCTGTTAGGTCCACATCATTTCTGTCCTTTATTGAGCCCATCCTTGCATGAAACATTCCCTTGGTATCTCTAATTTTCTTGAAGAGCTCTCTAGTCTTTCCCATTCTGTTGTTTTCCTCTATTTCTTTGCACTGATCACTGAGGAAGGCTTTCTTATCTCTCCTTGCTATTTTTTGGAATTCTGCATTCAAATGGGAATATCTTTCCTTTTCTCCTTTGCTTTTCGCTTGTCTTCTTTTCACAGCTATTTGTAAGACCTCCTCAGACAGCCATTTGGTCTTTTTGCATTCCTTTTTCTTCGGTATGGTCTTGATCACTGCCTCCTGCACAATGTCACGAACCTCCGTCCATAGTTGCTCAGGCACTCTGTCTATCAGATCTAGTCCCTTGAATCTATTTCTCACTTCCACTGTATAATCGTAAGGAATCTATATTACATGTAGATTTACAATATATGCTGTTTTTCAGAAAAATAATATTGCAAGTGTATTGCAAACACATATACATATGTTCGATTTCTACTTCAAGTGTGGTTCACTGATAGGAGGCTGGTATCAAATAAAGGTGGAGACCATGCCATGTAGGAGATGCTTATGGTGCAAAGGTGATGGGGCACTTGACACAGGTGAGGGCAGAGGCACAAGGGAAGCTTATTGAGGAGAAGTAGTCCAGCCTAGAGGGCTTCCCGGGTGGCACTGCTGCTGCTGCTGCTGCTGCTGCTAAGTCACTTCAGTCGTGTCCGACTCTGTGCGACCCCACAGACGGCAGCCCACCAGGCTCCCCCGTCCCTGGGATTCTCCAGGCAAGAACACTGGAGTGGGTTGCCATTTCCTTCTCCAATGCATGAAAATGAAAAGTGAAAGTGAAGTCGTTCTGCTGTGTCCGACTCTTCCTGACCACATGGACTGCAGCCCACCAGGCTCCTCCGTCCATGGAATTTTCCAGGCAAGAGTACTGGAGTGGGGTGCCATTGCCTTCTCCGTCCGGGTGGCACTAGTGGTAAACAACTCGCCTACCCATGCAGAAGATGCAAGTTCGACCCCTGAGTTGGAAAGATTCCCTGGAGGAGGGCATGGCAACCCACTTAAGTATTCTTGCCTGGAGAATCCCACGGACAGACGAGACCAGCAGGCTACAGTCCATAGGGTTGCAAAGAGTCGGACACGACTGAAGCAACTTAGCACGCAAGCATCCCATCCAGCCTAGAGGAAGTCAAAGCTGAGGGCTAAATGACAGATAGTTCTGAGCCAAGCACCGAGGCGGTGGAGGGCATTCCAGGCAGAAAAAGCAAGATCACCAAGGCTGTGGCAGACTTGAAGTGTTCTGTTGCAAGTCACACTGATGCCAAATTTTCAGTATTTCCCTTGGGAAGGAATAAAACATATGGGCTCAACAAAGAAAAAGAAAAAACCACACAGGCTTTAGTGTCAGACAGACTGAAGTTTGAGTCCAACCTCTGCCACTTGTTCTGTGAATTTCTGTTGCTTCTCTTTGATGACCATGGATGCTTCACCTGCAAATGATGGTAATCATACCTATCTCATAGAATCACTTTGAGCATCACTAAAGATGTTGTGCTCTACTTAACACCATAAGTGGCCTGTGTCCAATGTTGGGTGATTGCTGTAGGTGGTAAGGATCTTCTAGGAAATATTCATGCGGGGAGGCAGCAGGGGTCCAGACCCACCAGGGGCACCCTGCAGATTGCACTGACATTGAGGACAGTTTTTCCTGGCACCTTCTACCGTGAACCTCGATTGGTGTAGAAATAAGCCTTCAATACTGTAAGGTAACAGATGAAGAAAATGAGGGGCAAAGCAGAGACCTTTCGATGAGTTGTGTTGGGATGGAATGGAGTGTTGATAGAGGTAAGAAAGCACTTGGAGAAACTCCCGGGGGAAAGAGCATTCTGAACTGGGAGAAAAAAATGACGCTTCTTCCGTCTCTTTGGAAGGAAAATCTGGCATTTTTCAACACTGCTGCCAGGCTCCGCACTTGGGGCTTGCCTGAAGGCTGGGGCTGGGACTCGTCTCTTCCAGTCATGTGTCTTCAGCAATGCTCTGAGACAGGCAGGGAAGCACACTCAGTGGCATCGTAGACAAAGCAACGTCTTGGAAGAATTTCCATCACCAAGAAAAGAAAGGGGAACAAAAGACTGGAGAAATAGAGCTGGTGTGTGTGTGTTTGTTTAAAGGGAAGGATGTCTTGTTCTACTCTGTTGAGAAAATCACTGGAAGAGAACTCTGTCAGTCTAGGTCAGGAAAAATTAACTCAAAAGAATGACATACATCAGATTAGGAGGTATAGTTCTCAGCTTCACAGGCAACCCCACAGTGGGTTGTTACTCAATTTCATCATTTCCTTGTGTTGTTTTTATTGTTTTATTCACAAGCATCTTGACCTTTGCCTGTATCAGCAGCTTCTAGAAGGCACAGGTTGAAAGACACAGGGAATACCCACCAGCCTGAATTTGCTTTAAATCCTTGTCTGCAATGTTCAGGCTCTTTTCCTTGCATGTATGTCTGGTGACATGACCTAGTAATTAGATGGTGGCATCTCTCACCTTCAGCACATTTCGGAGGAACATGTCTCTTCTATGTAGCAATAGGGTTAGATATGTCCTCTCCCCAAATCTGCTCTTTTCATAGGAATACCCATTTTTTTCCTGTTGGATCAAAGAATGGTTCTAGCCACTGGACAGTTTTCACTTCCATGAAGAAGGCTTATTCGCATGTGGTGTGATGGAAAGAGTTCTTTTTGTCCCTGCTCCACCAAGTACAGAGGATTTGGTTTTGGGCAAGATACCTAACTTTTCTAAGCCTTAAATTTCTCATCTACAAGTGGGAAAACAATACCCACCTAAAAGAATTGTTGCAAAGACTAAGAGAGTATGTTTCAAGTACCAGGCACAGTGGCTGGCATATCCGAAGAATGCGACCAATGCTAATTGCTTCATTTAAGATGGTAAAGAATCTGCCTGCAATGTGGGTGACCTGGGTTGGATCCCTTGGTTGGTAAGACCCCCTGGAGAAGGGAATGCCTACTCACTCCAGCATTCCTGCCTGGAGAATTCCATGTTCAGAGAAGTCAGGTGGACTCTACAGCCCATGGAGTTGCAAAGAGCTGGACCCAACTGAGACACTACCATTTTCACTTTTCTCACCAGGCATATTGCCTAGCACACCCAATGAATGAAACTAATTACATCATTTAATTATAAATTACATTTAGTTCATTTAATTCGATTTTCTGGAAAGGACTTCTCCACTTGGTGAGGAGGATGTCTCTGGACGTGAACTGTCCTCATTGCTAGTGATCCCATAGACAAGAGGGTGACCCATCTCTTGGTACCAGTATCAGTCTTCAGAGAACACTGATCAGCCCTGTTTTGCTCACATGTCTACCCTTAGATGATGACAGTGACTAGAGTGATGAGGTACTTTGAGCAGCCTATGTCATTTGACCACTCCTGTGGTAGGAAGCGTAGACAGATAAAAAACCAGCTCCTTATTCAAGTGTAAATAATGTAAAAGAGGTTAAAAGATGGGAAAGATACAGGATGGAAGCCTTGCAAGGCTAGACCCAGCTTTCAATGAGCCCTTTGACCTCTTAATCTTAACGGTTTTTCCCATTCCTTTAATTTCATCATTCAAAAGCAACTGGCCATTTGTTCTAAAAACACACTAAGTAGAAATAATATTGTGTATTGTATTAAGAAGGCAATGGCACCCCACTCCAGTACTCTTGCCTGGAAAATCCCATGGACAGAGGAGCCTGGTAGGCTGCAGTCCATGGGGTCGCGAAGAGTCAGACATGACTGAGCGACTTCACTTTCACATTTCACTTTTAAGCATTGGAGAAGAAAATGGCAACCCACTCCAGTGTTCTGGCCTGGAGAATCCCAGGGATGCGGTAGCACAGAGTCGGACATGACTGAAGTGACTTAGCATAGCATAGTATTAAGAAGAATGAATAAAATAAAATGCAGTAAAGAAAAATAAATTATCTAGGATAACTGGACCATGAGACAAAAGCCTGAGAAACTATCACAGTCTATCTTTGGGGGTTTATAAACATCTAACAGTGCAAAATCATAGGAGATCTGCTGCGTAGATACATCTAGTGGGGCTGAATATCTGTCTCTAATTTCTATAAGGTGGCCAGATAATCCTGGAAAAATCTGGATGAAGCAACAAGAAAAAAGCCAGTAATGTGAACATGACTCAGGGAGATGGCAGCAAAGGCAGCAAAGGCAGCAAACAGATGGTGAAGAGGTTCCTGGGGAGTGGACCCCAGGCTGGAACAGCTGAATTCACATTTTCAGGAATGTAATAACAACCTTACAGATGATTTAAAAATAGCTGCATGTCTATAGCATGCATTTTGTGCCTATACTGAGCATTGCATGTATCATGTAATTCTCACAAGAGACCTCACAAGAAATAAGGATAGGATATTGATCTCATTTTGACACCAATTAGAGGTAGCAAAAACAATGCGAGGGTAAAAGGCTACTTAGTAAAGGAAATACCATTTTCCCCTGACGAATTGCAACTTTCTTTTACCTATAGGAATGTCGATTTGACACTATCTGCACCTAGCACAGCCATTATCTTTAAATATTACCATCAATTTATTTTATGTAAATTGGTATACGAAAAGCCATGTCATTACAACAGGAGAACTCTTCCAGGTTTAATGGGGGCAGTGTTAAGACCCATTATCATCTGGTGGCATTTTCAGAAATTTTGCTTGTTACTTTTGGCCTTGTAAAAAGAACAACTGTTTATCTCTGTCCCTATAGAAGGAAAAACATTTAATTTGTAAGGATACCCAAGTTAGAAATAAAGTATTTTCTATCTAATTAACAGCCACACTAGGATGTATTTTTCACTTTTCCTAGTTAATGACAGAGATGACTCTCAAAGGGATTAAAGAAGGAATGTTCAGAGACTGACCATAGCTATTTCAAAACATCAGATTTGATAAAGGATGTCAGCTGACCACCCAAGGAAGTGTAATCTATTTAAGCACCGTTTAGCTTTATCTGAGGACTTTCTATAACGCAGAGTGAGCTTTGCTCCATCCATCACTCTTTTAAGAAACCATGATGACAAGCTGCATAACTGCTTATTCTTCATGGACTCCTGGTGAGCCAGGCTGCTGCTTCAGTCCTGGGAGGTGAGAAACAGTCAGTGAGGCCAAACTATGCAACTCAAGTCAGTTACCAGGTGAGAGCTGGCTGTAAAGCCTCAATTTGAGTATTTCTTTTTCTTTGAGCCAATTGCTTTCTTTACAATTATGTATTTTTTATGTTTTATATATTTATAAGATAGTGAAAAATATCTAATAAAATGGAAAAAATGACTAATAAACATATCACTTTATATTTAATGATAGTTATCACTTGCTAGTCCTTGCTTAATAAATATGCTAGTCCTTGCATGAATAAATATCTTAGACCTGTGTATCTGACCATCCAGCTTTTAGGTCCTACTCTCATTTTTAATTTCCAAATACTAATAGCCAGAGTTCTCATCCTACTATACTGCAGGAAATGCAGTCTGTTTTTAGGTTCTCCTTCCCCAGAGTTTCTACATATTCCAAAGAAAGCTTGCATGTGCATGTTCAGTCATGTCGAACTCTGTACAACCCTATGGACTGTAGTCCGCCAGGCTCCTCTGTCCCTGGGATTCTCCAGGCAAGAATACTGGAGTGGGTTGCCATGCCCTCCTCCAGGGGATTTTCTTGACCCAGGGATCGAACCTGCATATCTTACTTCTCCTGCATTGGCAGGCAGATTCTTTACCACTATCGCACCCGGGAATCCCGGGAAGGCTTGCTGCTGCTGCTGCTAAGTCACTTCAGTCGTGTCCGACCCTATGCGACCCCATAGACGGCAGTCCACCAGGCTCCCCCGTCCCTGGGATTCTCAAGGTAAAAACCACTGGAGTGGGTTAGTGTTCCACAAATCCCATTCTGCTATAGAAATGGCCCAGACCCAGTGATGTTTTGTATCAACAACTGGGTTGCTGGAGAAAAAAAAATGTGTTCATACATATGTACATGAAGATAGCTCTTAAGTCGTGTTCCACTCTTGCGACCCCAGGGACTGTAGCCCATCCCGCATCTGTCGTAGGATTCTCCAGGCAAGAACACTGGAGTGGGTTGCCATTTCCCTCTCCAGGGGAGCTTTCCGACCCAGAAATTGAACTCAGGTCTCACACATTGCAGGCAGGTGCTTTGCCAACTGAGTTTTGCAGGAAGCCCATATGTACATAAGTTTATTATTAATTTTACTGATATAAAGGATGTAACACAATTTACAATAATAAAATATGCAATATTTTTATAGTAAATTCCATATCACAATTGGTTCTCAAGGAATGATTTCATTGATTTTTGCAGAACTGTTGTGCCCTAGATAACATATGCTTGCAATTTACAAGTGTACTTCTAACATAAATGGTTGACATTTTGGGTTAGATTAAGGAATATAGCAAAAGTGAAACAATGAAAACATAGGCTGAGCTTCAATCATTTCATTTTTGGCAGTGTTTGGAGCTATTCACAATGTAATGGCTACAGACATAACACAATTTAAAGGTTAATCTGGATTTTAAAATATTTTCTGTATCACTTTCTTCGGTCTGGAAGTCAACAAAACAGTAAATCAAACTCTATTTTATAATAGTTGCCAGTTTTGTGGTGTTCATGGAGCCACCATGGTTGATTTCAAGCTTTTAACATGACCCCATCAAACATGAGCTGGAGAGAGCTGTGTGCAGCGTGAGTGTGCGTGCTAAGTCACTGCAGTCATGCCCGACTCTGTGCAGCCCCGTGGACTGCAGCCCGCCAGGCTCCTCTGTCCACGGGATTCTCCAGGCAAGAACACTGGAGTGGGCTGCTACGCCCTCCTCCAGGGGATCTTCCCCGCCCAGGGATTGAACCCTGCTCTCTTCTGTCTCCTGCATTGGCAGCCGCGTTCTTCACCCCTGGGCCCATCTAGGAAGCATTATCTGTTATACAGTATTTCCACCATACAGATCCTGGGGGTGCAAGTAACTTCAACAGCGCAGGTGGTAGTAAAATATAACAAAATAGGAAGTGATGAGTTTTGAGTATTTGTTAACTTTATTTATTTATTTATTTTTAATAAGTTTTTTTGGCTGCACCATGCAACTTGCTAGTTCCCCAACCAGGGATTGAACCCAGTCCCTCCACAGTGAAGGTGAGGAATACTAACCACTGGACCGCCAGGGAATTTCCTAACTTTATTTATTTATTATTTTTAATTTATTTTTTCCCTAACTTTATTTTTAATAAAACATATTTAATTGTAGGAGTGTATAATGTAATTTAATTGTATTAAATTATAAGATTATCTGACAACATTTCTGGATGATTATATCATGAATTTTCAATAATGTCTGCTTTTAACAATGATCTCACAAAATTCCTGAGAATTTGGCAACTGGGTTTTTGGAGCCATCATGAGCTGGCTTCAGTGCATTATTCCCCCTAACCCATGCTTCTACGCAGAGGTTAAGCTCCAGCTTCTTTGAAAGACCCTCTCTACCACAGCTACCCAATGGAGGAGAGGGGATGGGAGGCTCAGGATGTTATTAAAAAAGGAAACAAAATCTACAGAGATACATGCATCTCTACTTGCATTAAAGACCAGATCATTATCACACAGAGCAGTTAACCTCCACAGATCTTCCCATTTCACAGGATTTTTGCTTCGCTCTGTATAACTAAAACGTCCACCAAAACATTCCTTCGTGGACAAATGAATCATCTGCTCCAAAGGCAAACTTTCCTTCCACCTCAGAAGGTAGACCCTGCTTAGAACTTTTTAAACAGAACTTCCTCTCTTTACAATCAGGACTGGCTTTAAAAATACGCAAGAGAATTCTATGTTCTAATGGACTCAATTGCACTGTAAGTGTTCTGTGTATCTAAAGGTATACATATTGTAAATATTATGTTAATCACATTGTAAATGTAATATACTACTGTAATTTACATAACATTTCCTATTTTGCTTGCCTTACATACATAATATATTGTATACATTTACCTATTGTGTTTGCAATTTCCATTTTACTGGCTGTATATAATATAGAATGTTTCCTACTGATTACAGTAACTTAAGTTCACTTATTCATTTAACAAAAATTTATGGAGGGTCTACGTGCCAGGTTTTTTGATGCAGGCAAATCATGAATGATGTATAAAACTCTCATGATCCCCCTTCCTGCAACTCAGTCTAGTGGAGGAGAGAAACATTGTAGCAAACACATAACTGCTTAGAAACTGACCTGAAAGCTGAGTGGAAAGTTCAGTACATGATTGGAAGGAATAGCAGAGACAAGATCGCGTAGGGTCGTAGATCATTTTAAGAAGATTAAATTTTATTTATTCTGAGTATTATGGGAAGTCTTTGAAGGTTTTTTTTTTAATACTCCATGTTTTGATTTATTTCCTTCTAGTCTTTTTTTGTTGCATATTGTTTCACATAGTTAAGAATAAACCATATGTCTAACTTGCATGTATACATATGGACATAAATGTTCAGAAGTGTTCTTCCATAACATTAAAAAGCCTTTATAAAAACATATTTTAATACTGCATATTCCTCTTCCTCATCTTTATTTCTCCCCTTCTGTTTGAAGATTTTTAATAGAGATTAGATGGAAGGCAGTTTACATCTTGAAGGCTCTCTGGGGCTGTCCTTTGGAGAATGGGAGGGCAGCAAGAACGTAAGTGAAGGGATCACCCTGGAGGCTGGGGAAATGCTAGTGGTCTGGGGCCAGACTGGAAGGAGGTGGAGTGAGCTGACGTGTCCTCTGGGGTTAGCCCTGGTAGGATGTGGACGTTATGTGATGGAGGGACTTGAGGAGCTACATGGAAGGAGCCGTTCAGAATTCAGAGAAAAGGAGGGTATGATCACACTTTAGGGGCTGGGGATTGTTGGCAGTGGAGGGTCAAGGATTCACCATGGTTGTTTGTTTTTAATTTAAGCATATTTGCTGCTTCAAATTTTGGCAAGATGAGGTTAATCTCTCTACCTGTTTTCTTTTCTGATGACTAACATATAAAGTAAATTTAGAGTCTCAGAGAGCAAATTAAAGGATACATCTTATAGGCAATAAGAATATACGAGAAGCAAAAGAGCCTAGAAAACTATTAGAAAGAAGAAAGAAGAAAAAAGTTTAAAAGTTTCTGTCAAATCACAAAGAACCATTGGAAATATACTGTGTTATGAAATTCTGTAAGAACCAGCTTATTATTGGCATATAGTGATTGGAAGCTTACAAGTTCCTTGCATGTAATTTTTCCTACTTAATAAAGTTGGCTTTTGCTTAAACCATGAAAGAGGCTAGGGGTTACATAGTGTCATAAAAGGGGAAAAACTCCTTGAAAGTGATTTAGCCTATATTGAAGTTATATCTTAGATGATCTGAGTTATAAGAACTTTGAATAAATTGCAAGGATACTTTCAGTTTCTTTTCTAAAACTAAGAGCCCTTCTGCAGAGTGACACCACAAATATGAATAGACTAGATTTGGTTACTCTCTGGTTACTGGTACTTCGAAGCTGATCTGTCTACTCTGGGCTCTAGAACCTTGGTTGTGATTGCTATTTGGGTCCCACAAATTTGAAATCTTTCCTCTAACAATATCTTAAAATGTTTTTTATGGGGGCTTCAGGAAGACATCAAATACATATAAATAAATATACAAGTATTCAGGAAACTACACATAATATCATAGAGCTATGTTCCTAGAGGAGTTGCTTGGCTTGTCTCAGACTGAGTTTTCTTATATGAATTGTATGAACATTAATATGTAATTCATAAGGTGAGTTCATAATTCATAATTGAATATGAATGAGTAACATGTAATTCATAAGGTTACTTGAGGATCCAAGGAGATCTTGTTTAGAAAGTATTTCTCACTATACTTGTCAAAGAGTAAACCCTTAATAACTAGTAACTATTATTTCAATTACTGAGGTCTGTGTTGTCATTCTCTTATTTATCTCAAGTTTTTCTCAGTAAGGACTTGTTGAAACACTTATTTTCTGAGCATTACTAGAGTTTGATGTTTTTGTCACTTTATTTCATAATGTCTGCTTAACTTGTATTGGAATTTTCTTCTGCACACATTGCTGCAAGACTATCACTTATTGAGTCACTATCATGCGTTAGAGGATGTTTCAAAAGGACCATTCCTGCCTCAGTTTGAGCCCAGGCCTCAGATCAGTAGCTCTGAGTGTTACGGAGTCTAAGTCAGACTGCCTGCCAGATGACAGTCCAATAAATTGAGAGATGAATTGTTGGAGCAAGAAATAGCAGCTTTATTTGGGAAGCCAGCAGACCAAGAAAATGATGGAGTACGGTCCCAAAGAACCAGTTTCCTTGAATTAGAATATAGGCATCTTTTTACTAAAAGGAGAGGATATGATTGGTTGTTTCAAACTTCTCGGTGTCAGAATCCTTTGTTCTTGCATCTGTTCACCAGGGTCATGTCACAATGTTCGGGTTCCCGTAACCCTCCAGTGAGACAAATGCTATTTTCTGTTCTGCAATTTTTTATCTCTGTATGAATAGGATAAGTGTTATACCTTAATGGTCAGAGCCTCCAGAATGGGCTATTCTGTATATTCCAGGATATAGGCAACATTTTTATCTTTAGCAAAAGCAATAGAATATAGAGGTTAAATTAAAGGAATTATATCTAATATGGAGTCAGGCTTGTTCTTCCCTATTATACAAGTGCACTTCTATAATAGAGTGAGGTACCAAGCTACCTAGGCAGGGTTTACTAAAAAGGTTTCAAAGTCCAGTTTTATAGTCCTTGAGTAAACACCCACTTTTGAGGGTGAAAAGTAGAGACAGTGCATGGAAAAGCTGTCAAGAGTTCTGAGGCATTTTCTCTCATATCTCATTTTGCTGTCTAAACATCTCTTGGTGTTGAAAAACTGAAGATTTTAACGACAGAAGTAACTGTAAAGGATTCTACCCACTAATATCATCATGTTATCTCAAATTGTAATGCAGAATCCCAGTAAATTCTTTTAACAAATTCATCAGCTCGATGCTGTGTGATGATGTGGAGGGGTAGGATAGGGAAATGGGAGAGGGCTTCCAGAGAGAGGGGGTATACATACTTAGAGTTTACATACGTATCTGATTCACATTGTTGTATCGCAGAAACTAACAAAGCACTGTAAAGCAATTATACCCCAATTAAAACATAAACTAAAAAAAAAACTCAAGGATTATGTTTTTCCCGCATTGTAAAGCAATTATACCCCATTAAAAAATAAACTAAAAAAAAAAAAAACCTCAAGGATTATGTTTTCCCTGCTCAGTCACGTCCATCTCTTTTGAGACCCCATGGGCTGTAGCCTGGGCTCCTCTGTCCTTGGAATTTTCCAGGCAAGAGTACTGGAGTAGGTTGCCATTTCCCAGGTAAATTCAATGATTTGTTGGTGATTACTATTTAACTCTTCTTTATTAAAGAGATAAATGTCTTCATGTTTTTTACATTTTAAGTCAAAATAGAATATACATTCATTCCTCATCCTAACTCAGAAATGCAACCCAATCCCCCGGGGCTCTCTATATCAGAGTGGATATCAAAGCACAACTGCAGTCACAGTTAAAGAAACGCAAAGGTTACTGAAAGCCTTTCTCATCTAAGTTCTCATGATTTAAACATTGTATAGCAACCAACACTTAAAGTGAACATTTTTTATACTTAATTTAGAACTCATTGTCTTACGCCATTCTTGTTCAGTCCAGGTGCCAGATGCTGTAAGGGACAAAAAGTAAATGATCTGTGGATCCTCTGACCTCAAGAAGTTTATGATTTGGTGAAGATAACAAAAAGTGAAGTGCTGCAGAAGAAGAAAGTAGGGGGAAAATAAGGAGAAGAGGAAGTTGTAAAGAAACAATAGAACTAAACTTAGAGCCGAGTTGGGACAAGACTTTTGATTGAAAGCCCATCAGTACAGAGGAAGAAAAAAGAAAAGCAGCATATTGATGTGCTGGCTACCGGTTCGTCTCTCTATATTCACTCTCCACTATTCACCACTTTCTAAGATGATGGACAGCACCGTCTGGTCCCCAGCCCTTGGGTGGGTTTGGCCAGTGGGAGTCCTAGTGAGAGATGGAGGGAGGAAGAAGGTAAGGTTGGGGTGTTTATCTGCGACTCCCTCTGTGTGGAGTCTCTTCAGGCTGATCGTGTCCCTCACCAGCCTGCCGTCAGGATGCTTTTCTGTATGTGACTCCCTGGCCAGCCCGTCCGTCCTTGTCCTGTTGAGCTCAGAAGCGGCAGCAACTCCTAATGATCCTAAGTGACGGCAGCATCCTCTGTGACTCTCTCGGCTTTCCCTTACCCAATACCGTTGTAAATATCCTCCAGACTGTGTGCATGCTTGCCAAGCTGCTTCAGTCCTATCTGACTCTGTGATCACATGCACCGCAGCCCACCAGGCTCCTCTGTGCACAGGATTCTGCAGGCAAGAATACTGGAGTGGGTTGCCAAGCCCTCCTCCAGGGGACCTTCCGGACCCAGGGATAGAACTTGTGTCTCTTACGTCTCCTGCACTGGCAGGCGGGTTCTTTATCACTAGCACTGCCTGGGAAGCCCCACCCTCCAGTTTAGTCCTCCTCAACACTTCTTCTCTATTAACTTGAGTGGGCCGTTGTTGGAGGAGGTCATTGAGAAGGCATGACTGCAGGGTCACCGGAGAGCTGGGCCCAGGCAGCCTAAGGCTCTTCATCCCCTCCCGGTCCTTGGAGGGTATGTTCTCCCCCCATCCACATCCCTGGACTCATTTCAAGACAAGGACGCAGACTTGAGAGAGCCACGTGTTGTTGAGACCATCTGGACAGTCCATGTGACTGAACCAGGGTGAGGGCGCTAAAGAAGCTCATAAGACTCCAGTGGGTGGGAGGGCACGTCTCCGCGTCTTGTGGCCGCCCAGGATGAGCCTTGTGTGCGAGTTCCCCTGCTCGTTAAAACCCACCACCTGCCAGTCAGAGCCGCGAGCCTCTTCGGCCTCTTCTTGCCCTCTTTGTGTGGGGAACTCCCAGGTTACACACAACGACCATCTACTCTTATGAGAATCCTGACTGATAACCTGAGGTCAATCATCATGAAATTTCAAAATATCAAGGAAACAGAGAAGGGCTTGAAAGCTTCAGAAAGGAAAAAACCTACGGTAGGTATCTACAAAGGAATGAGAGACAAATTAGCCAAAATTCTCTTCAACAACACTGGCTGAGATGACAACAGAAGGATGCCTTAAATATTATTCTGAGGGAAAACTATTTTAAATCTGGAATTCCATTCCCAGCCAAGCTATTTTGAGGGCAAAATAAAAACATTTCATACAGTCATACATGTGATCTGCTGCTGCTGCTGCTAAGTCGCTTCAGTCGTGTCCGACTCTGTGCGACCCCATAGACAGCAGCCCACCAGGCTCCGCCGTCCCTGGGATTCTCCAGGCAAGAACACTGGAGTGGGCTGCCATTTCCTTCTCCAATGCATGAAAGGGAAAAGTGAAAGTGAAGTCGCTCAGTCGTGTCCGACTCTTAGCCACCCCATGGACTGCAGCCCACCAGGCTCCTCCGTCCATGGGGTTTTCCAGGCGAGTGGAGTGGGCTGTCATTGCCTTCTCCAATGCATGTGATCAGCTTTTCCTATCACATCTCTGTGCACCCTATGCTGAGAGTGAGGCTCTAGGGAAAGATAGGTGAAAAACCAAGAAAGAAGATAAAGAATTCAAAATATTGTGGGACTAAACCAGGGTATGATTAAAATCTATCCTGTAATGTTAATTTGTGCAGAGGTCTAAAAAGAAAAGTTGTAAATGGCAAAGATAGAAGTTTCCATGAAGAAAAGTCCTCATGAAAAACTGTACTGGATTATAAGCAGCAGAGGGGATAATCAAGGAGCTGAAAATTGGCAATATTAGTGAAACTATGAACTATTTTGTCAAGAAGAAAAATGACAGGCAATTAGAAACTTATGGGAAAATTAAATGGAAAGTTGTGTGGGAAGTCATGGCCCTGAAGGTGAAGGAAATAAAAGGTATTACATGAATTAAAAACATATGGGGTAAACATGAGTGAATCAATTTGATCTGGAGAGCTGAAGCATTCTCCTCAGAAGGGAGGTGATGTGGAATCAAAGGTAGGAACATTAATATTTGTAAAAATGTATTTATTTTTAGCTAAAGAATAACTGCTTTACAATCTTGGTTTCACTTCCACCACGTGTCAACATGAATCCGCCGTAGGTGTACGCAGGTGCCTTCCCTGTTGAACCTCCCCGCGACCTCCCCCCACCTCCCACTCTTTCTCGCCCATTTAGGCTGGTGCAGAGTCCCAGTCTCAGGCCCCAAGGCACGCAGCAGGTCTCCACTGACTCTGGGGCCGTGAAGACGCGTCCCCGCTCTCCACTCACCTCCCCAGGCCCCGCCTCGCCCATGCCCATAAGTCTGTTCTCTCGCCCTGAGTCTCTGTCTGCAAAGAGGTTCATCAGTACCATTGTTCTAGATTCCACGTACAAGGGTTAATGTATGATATTTGTTTTTCTCTGACTTATTTCACTCTGTATAATAGGCTCCAGGTTCATCCACCTCATTAGAACTGACTCAGATGCCAGGAACACTATTATTTTCACTGCACATAATGGAGAGTCAAGGTGTATTTCCCAAAGTTGATGAAAAAAGATTAGCAGAAATCAAAAAACTGGGAGAGAGTAAGAATATGGAAAACAAGGTAAATAAGTTGATATTTATTCTCTCACGGCAGGAACTAGCATACAATATTCTAAGTTTATAACTCAAAAAAATACAATAGCTAATATCTAGAAGTACTAGTATACAAATCCTGAAAAATAGTTACCTTTAGGCATTGGGAAGGTTTGGTGGGGGGTGCCTAGTAAGATAAGGAGGGTCAAACACTGTTGCTTTTCATGAGGACTCCTTTTGTATGATTTTAAAACCATCATCATATGCTTATATTATTTGGTTATGTTGTCTTGACACAAAATAAAATAAAAACCTTTGAAAGGTACACACATGTTAAAGTGGAGACACAGGGTAAAATATGCTTGAGGAAACCAAGAGGGAGAGGGCAGTCAGGGCTAAGAGAATTCAAGAAACTTTCACAAAGCGAGGAGTTTTAAATCAAGGTGATTTCTTTCTTTTGAGAAGAAAAATTTAGGATCAAGCCATTTTAGGGGGTGTGTGTGTGTACACAGTGAGACGTGTGGGTAATAATTACACTAACAAAAACTGTTGCCTTGAGAACGAAATAAACAATGTGTTTTCCTTTGGTCAGAGATAGCTGTAAAAATCAAATGCAGTTAAATTGTAGTGAAATAATGAAAAATAACCATTTTTTGAACCTCTAACACCTAGCCAGTTGAGTGACACGCAGCAGATGCTTGGTAAGTACAGGTGAGGCAATTTTTAATAAATGAGTGAACGAATCACTTGTGATTAAGGAATCGCTTTAGGAGAGTGTGCAAATATACAGCAGCAAAGTTGCGGCTTGATATATGTCTATGCTCGCTGGCACAGTCGTGTCCGACTCTCTGCGACCCTGTGGACTACGGCCCGCCAGGCTCCTCTGTCCATGGAATTTTCTAGGCAAGAGCACTGGAGTGGGTTGTCATTTCCTTCTCCAGGCTTGATGTATAAAATACATCAACATACCATATGACAAATGCGGTCATAGAGTGGAAAAAGCCAGCACCCTGAATGCCAAAGCCATAGGACAGGGCCATTATCAGTTTCGTGTTCTATAAATCACTGAGTACATATAAGGCTCAGTAAAAACAGAGGGATGTGATGAATGGCTTGTCTCTGGCCTTTGTACTCACATCATTTCAGATCCTAATTGGAGAGAAGTTTAAGGTAAGGTAATAAGCAACCATGCTGAGGAAGTCCAGATTTAGTATCCAGGATACAAAAACAAAACAAGACAAGCAAGCACTGAATTCTAAGCAGAGGCAGTCAATTAGAATTTGGCGGTCCTCTCAGGATCATGGCGGCCTGAGAGTTTCCTGGACATAATTAAGTAAAATAAGTCAGGAAGCTTTGCTCTCTGCATTTCTACTTTCTCAGCTATTCGTTTTGCATTTTGGAGGAAAGAACACTTAATTTGATAACTTTAACCAGGTCTTTCTCATGTGGAAACACATGTACCTGTTTACTAGCATATTTCCAGGCTATACAGTTCTTGGCCCAGAGCAGGTGATTGATCAATAACGTTTTAGGAAGAGAAAACAAATGCTGAAATTCTGACTTATTAATTCACTTCAGAATTGATCTCACTGTTCTCTGAGCACCTTCAATGATGGTGAATTCACACTGGCTGAAAAAAAGCAGATTCTATGTGTAGATGGTGGTACATGAGTCATTACCCCTCCAAATCCCTGCCCCAGAAGACCTCCGCAGCACAAAACAAGGCACTGCTCCCTGTCTTAAAAGCAGATAAAAACAGCCTGTTTGGTCATTTGCATATTTGCTTTTATTTCGGCTGTGTTGGCTTCACTGCTGCGCGTGGAGAGCTGGGGCTGCTCTCTGACCGTGGTGTGCAGGCCCCTCACTGTGGTGCTTCCTCCTGCTGCAGCGCTTGGGTTCAGGGCCACTCGGACTCAGTGGGGTGGTGCCTGGTCTAGGGGCCTCGTGGCGTGTGGAGTCTTCCCAGCCCAGGGATCGAACCCTTGTCCTCTGCATTAGCAGGTGGATTCTTAACCCCTGGAGCACCAGGGAAGTCTTTCCTGCCTTTTTTTTGAATTCTGTGTATCTATTAAGAGTGAAGTGACTTTCGGTCCTTCATGCCAAGGAGTTTATTCATACTGAATTTATAATTATTTCTCATACTTCTACATATAGGCATATTAAATAATATCTTTCTCATTTTTGTATTTATGAATTTTGTAAATGAAATAAAATAGTTCATGGTCACCCATGTTATATTTTGAAGGAAAATATTTTTCATCTAAAAAATTTCAGTGTATTTTGCATATAGTAAAATTTACTGCCTTTACTGTACAATTCTTTGAGTTTTGACAAATTTATGCAACTATGCAGCCACTACCACGATCAAGATAAAGAGTTTTATTGCTCCAAAATATTCTCCAGTACAGTTTTGTAGCCCACTATTCTCCCACTGTCATGTCTGCAATCACTGATCTATTTTCTGTTCCTACAATTTTGCCTTTGCAAGAATGTCTTTTCACTGAAATCATACAGTATGTATGCTTTTGACTATATCTTTTTTCACACAGTAGAATTCACTGAACATTAAATTATATTGTTTTGTGCATCATGTGTGTTTGTATATTTTTTGCTGTTGAGTAGTATTCCATTTTACAGATATACTGGGAGTTTATGTATTCTTCAGCTGAGAGACACTTGAGCTATTTCTAGATTTTGGCAATTTACAGATAAAGTTGTTCTAAACATCTGTGCATATCTTTTTGTTAAAAACATAGGTTTTTATTTACTTGGGTTAATATTTGGTAGTGGAATTTCTAAGTTGTATTGTAAGTCTATGTTTAACTTTCTAAGAAACTGTCAAAATGTTTCCCAAAAGTGAAGTACCATTTTGCATTCCTTAGAGAAATGTTTGAGAGTACCACTTACTCTTCATCTTCATCAGTATCTGACGTTGTCAGGTATTTTTAAAAAATTAGATTTGATTCTAATAGGTATATATTAATAGTTGTATTTTATTGTGGTCTTAATTTTCACTTCTCTACTGACTATTGATGTTGAGCATCTTTTTATGTACTTAGTGGCCATACTTGTATCTTCTTATATGAAGTATCTACTCAAATAGCTCCCTATTTTAAATTGGCTATTATTGAAATTTGAGAGTTCTATTTGTAAGCTGGATACAAACTCTTTATTAGAAATATGACTTACAAATGTTTTCTCCCTCTCTAAGTCTTGTCTTCTCATTTTATTTTGGCTTCCAAAGAGTAGATGTTCTTAATTTTGATGAAGTCCAATTTATTGAGTGTTTTCTTTATGGATTGTGCTTTAGGTGTTGTATCTAAGAAATCATTGTTTAGCTCAAGAAAACCACATTTTTTTAACATTTTATTTTATTTTTTCCTATTTGGTTGTCCTTTATTATAATTCTTTTTTCTTTTTAAAAATATTATGTATTTCTAATTGATTGATGATCAGTTTACAATATTGATTTCTGTCATACATTTTCTTTTAAAATTTTTATAGCTTTAGGTTTTACATTTAGGTCTATTATCCACTTTGAGATAATTTTTGTATAGTGAGAGGTATGGATTGAGGTTCGCTTAAAAAAAATAAAACAGAATTCCCCACTGTTACCTAATTGTCCCAGCACTGTTTGTTGAACTTACTTTCCTTTCTCTATTGAATTGCCTTTGCACCTTTGTAAAAAATTAAGTGATACTACATGTATGCTTCTATTTTTGGACTCTTTATTTTGTTCCATTTATTTGTATGTATTTCTTCTCACCAACATCAGACTGTCTTGACTTCTACAGTTTTATAGTAAGCTTGGAAATCAGGTAATGTGAAACTTCCAACTTCCAAAAACTATTTGATTATTCTAATTCTTTGCATGTCTATATAAATTTTAGAATGTTTATTTTTTAAAAATAATCCTCTTGGGATTTTGATTAGGACTCCATTAACTTTGTAGACCAATTTGGAGAGAACTGATATAACAACTTTGAATCTTCCTATCCTTGAAATAGTATATCATTGCATTTATTTAGATCCTCTTGGTTTCATTCATTAATATTTTATAGTTTTTAACATACAGGTCTTATAGTTACTTTGTGATATTTGTTTACAAATATTTCATTTTTGGTACTATTGAAAATGGTGTTTCAAAAAATTTAAACTTCTGATTATTCACTTCTAGTATATAGAAATACTATTAAATTTTTATACTGATATTGTATTCTTCAAGTATGGTACTCACTAATTAGTTTTAACGGCTCTTTTTAAAAGGCCTTTAAGTTTTCTATATCATCTCTACACAGTTATGCTATTTGCAAATAGAGACAGTTTTATGTCTTTCTTTCCAGTCTGTATGTCTTTTATTTTTTCTTGCATCTCTGTTTTATATATGTATCTATTAATTTATATCCATATCCATATCCATGTGTGGTGCTGTGCTTAGTCATTCAGTCATGTCTGACTCTGTGTGACCCCATGGACTGTAGCCCGCCAGGCTCCTCTGTCCATGGGGATTCTGTAGGCAAGAATACTCGAGTGGGTTGCCATGCCCTCCTCCAGGGGGATCTTCCCAACCCAGGGGCTGAACCTAGGTTTCCTGTATTGCAGGTGGATTGTTTGCTCACTGAGCCACCTGGAAAGCCCAAGAATACTGGAATGGGTAATATATCCCTTCTCCAGGGGATCTCTCTGACCCAGGAATTGAACCAGGGTCTCTTGCATTGCAGGCGGATGCTTGACCAGATGAGCTACCAGGGAAGCCCATCCATATCCATATCTATATCTATCTATATATTTAGCCCATTGTTCTAACCTGTCAAGTGGGCTTCCTGGGTGGCTCAGTGGTAAAAAATCTGTCTGCCAATGCAGGCGATACAGAAGACACAGTTTTGATACCTGGATCAGGAAGATCCCCTGGAGAAGGGAATGGCTACTCACTCCAGTATTTTTGCCTGGAGAATCCCATAAACTGAGGATACTGGTGGGCTTCCGTCCATAGGATTGAAAAGAGCCAGACACGACTGAGCATGCATGTGCTAGCCTACCAAGAATCTTGGAATCATGAAACTGGCATCTAATTTTTTTTTATTGTTGATCAGAAAGTTTACCAGTTCCCCATTCTAGTTTTTAAAGTACCAAGCTAGATTGTAAACAAAACAGATTTGCTTTTTACTAGGAGAAATTTAAAGTATCTATGTTGTTGTTGTTTGGTCTCTAAGCTGTGTCTGACTCTTTGTGACCCCATGGACTGTAGCCCACCAGTCTCCACTGGCCTTGGGATTTCCCAGGCAAGGATAGTGGTACGGGTTGCCATTTCCCTCTCCAGGAGATCTTCCTGACCCAGGGACTGAAACTTTGTCTTCTGCATTGCAGGTGGATTCTTTACCATTGACCCACCAGGGAAGCCCCAAAGTCTCTATGCGTGTGTTAGTCACCCAGTCGTGTCCGATCCTGCGACCCCATGGACAGTAGCCTGCCAGGCTCCTCAGTTCACGGAATTCTCCAGACAAGAATACCGGAGTGGATTGCTGTTCCTTCTCCAGAAAGCTTCTATAGATACGGGGAACCAGTATAATGAACACGTCACTCCTATCAGAAAGGGTCGAAGTTACCAACACATGGCCAGTCTTGCTTCTTCTATACCTTCACTGGCTTCCTCTTTGTGGCCTTACCGGTGGGTTATTTTAAACAGCATAATACTTTCAGATAGAGATATTATAGTGAACACCTCCACTATGCTATAAGTTATGCAAAGGAAAGAATGCTGTCTTACTTATAATTTTATATCCACTATAAAGCTCAACACCTTGCACACGGAATATATGTTCAAGATATTTTTGTTGAACTAAATTTTTGTGTAATCTGTCACTTCAGTATGGTTCTAAATGCTCTTTCTCCCTTTGTTTTCTGAAAATCCGTCTAGTTTACTTTGAGGTCCTTTCCTATATTTAGTTGCTTATATAATCTTTTTTTTGAAAATATTTTATTTAAAACTCATGACAAAATATATGTAATGCCTATGTACCAAAGCATAGTAATGCCATGTACACTCAACACCCAACTCAAGAACCAGGTTTCACAAGATTATTGGAGCTTCTGTACTCCTTATCCTCTTCTAGAAGTAATCTCTATTGTGAATTTTATCATTAATATTTTAAAGTTTTATACATAAGTAGACTCTGTATCTTAGTCAGTACATGATGTTGTCAGATATTTTTAGAAGCATCTTTAAGAAACATACTGTTTAGTTTTGCTCATTTTTATCAGTTTAATTGCTTTACAATGTTGTATTAGTTTCTGCTATATAATTTTGCTCATTTTTGTGGCTTGTAAAAATGCTATCATATAGTTAAGTGTCTGCAAATGATTTTTAAAATAATACCATTCAGACAATTTACATTTTATATAATTATTGGTATGGTTTGCCTTAAGTGTACCATAATTGCTTTCTGTTTGTCTGATCTGTGTTCCTTTTTTGGCTTTTCTTGACTTCTTTTGGATTAATAGAATATTTTTCAGGTTCTCTTTCACATCCATTTGTTTTTTCTAATTAAATTTCCTTTGTAATATTTTGGTGACAGTTCTAAGATTTAAAATATATGTTTTAACTTAGTATAGTCTATCTTTACATTTATTATATCACTTCATACAGATTACGTGAGCCTTGTAACAGGATTCTTTCCTTTCTTCCCTCCCATCCTTGGTACTATTGTTGTCATATGTTTTGCTTCTCATATATTATAAACTTTGTAATACATTGTTACTACTTATGCTTTATTTTATTTTATTTTTTTTCATTTATTTTTATTAGTTGGACTACTTATGCTTTAGACAATATATTTTCTTTTAACATTATTATTATTAAAAATAACAAAAAATTTCTCTACCCATTCCCCTTTTCCTTTTGGTAACCAAAAGTTTGTTTCCTGTGTCTCTGAGTCTCTTTCTGTTTTGGAAATAAGTTCATCTGTGCCTTTTTACTTTTAGATTCCACATATAAGTGATATCATATGATATCACTTTCTTTATGATATCATATGATATATCTTTCTCTGGCTTACTTAGTATCACAATCACTAGATCCATCTATGTTGCTGCAAATGGCATTATTTCATTCTTTTTTAATGGTTGAATAATATATATATATATATATATGTTCTGCATATATAAAATAATATATATATATATATATAACTAGATACCTGTGCTGTACCTCTGAAACTTACATGATATTGTAAATCACCTATACATCAATAAAAATTTAAGAGATAAAACAAATGAAATAACTATGAAAAAATAAGATTAAAAAACCCTCCCAGTTCTAGGCAGCACCTTTGTGCCTGGGCCTTGGAGATATGGCACGCTCAGTGTTTCCATGGATTCCCCCTGTGGCAACAGAACTCTGCCTTGGACCTGCGGCAGGTATCCAGAAGAAGGATTCCTGCCCCCGCTAGGGTATCAGACTTCTGCTCTGTGTAGGTGCAGAACATGGGTGTAGAGATTCTCCATCGTTTCTGCCCTTCTCTAAGATGTTTTCTGGTGGCAGGAAGGGAGTGGCATACTCTTCCTCCAGAGGCTGATGGCTTTCACTGCTCTCTCTTCCCCGGTGACCCTGGACACCAGAGGATTTTCTGTGCTTCCCAAAGCAGCTTTTGTTTTTTATGAGAGATGGATTTGCCCCTGAATCAAGCAGAAGCTGCTCTCCATCTGTGTACACCCCTGAAGAGAGATCTCTCTGGTCTCCTGTCCTTCCCTAATCCTTCTTGAGGGCATCACTGGAGCACCGTGCAGAAGAGCTGGTGTGTGAGTAAGAACTACCTTGGGTCTGGGGCTCCTAGTTATTCTAAACTTACATCCTAGGCCACATTTGGACTTTAGGAATTTGTTAAAATGTTAGCTGATGCCTTACCCTCTGCTGGAGTGGTCTCCTATTTTTCTTGATCTCTGCAAAGGTGAAATAATTTCCATGTCTTGTCTCTCTTTAAAGGGACTTGTCTAGTGCTTGGGCCTGGTGCACTGGGAAGACCCAGAGGGATCGGGTGGAGAGGGAGGTGGGAGTAGGGACCGGGATGGGGAATACATGTAAATCCATGGCTAATTCATTTCAATGTATGACAAAAACTACTGTAATGATGTAAAGTAATTAGCCTCCAACTAATAAAAATAAATGAAAAAAAAAAAAAAAAAGGGACTTGTCTGGTTTTGAAATTCAGTTCCTATGGCTGCCTTGTGACCTCAGCCCCCTGATGGGTTCAAGATAAGTTATAGTTTTACATATTATCTGCTTTTTTGTTGTTATTAGGATGGGAGAAGCATTCTCTTGCAGCTTTCTATAGCTTATGTGGAAGTGGGGTTTATAAAGCTTATTTTCTTCACTCAGTAGTAAAGTTTTAAGATTTATGTTAATGCATGTAGCTGCAGTTCATTTATTTCCCCTGATGTATAATATTCTACTATGTATATAGTACAAATTACCCATTCTCCTGTAAATAGGTGCTTGAATTGTTTCCAGTAATTTATTTTTATAAACAACATTGCTTTGAACACTCTTACTCATATCTGTTGGTCTACCTTTGTAAGTTTCTCTGGCCTGTATATCTATAAGGGGTGCTACTGGATGGTAAATTATGCATGCATGTAAGTTATTTGTTCATGCATGCTTGTATGTAAAGTATTTGTTCAACCTTACAAAACAATGCTTTTTAAAAATTTACCCCACCACATCTTCTGAACAATAAAGAAAGCCTGCATGCATCGTTTACACGTATCCTCTTTTCTTTTCTTTTTTTGGTCATCACCTATGTCTT
The DNA here is from genome assembly GCF_023699985.2 of Odocoileus virginianus. Taxonomy (NCBI): domain Eukaryota; kingdom Metazoa; phylum Chordata; class Mammalia; order Artiodactyla; family Cervidae; genus Odocoileus; species Odocoileus virginianus. The sequence goes on from NC_069701.1 coordinate 2,234,424, forward strand.
CCCTTCCTTTCCTTATGATCTCTCGATTTCTAATTCCTCTGTTTTTCTATTTGGTTCCTGTGGCTTAGGACTCAGCTCTTACTTCATCTGAACGCTATTTTTTTACTTGCCTGCATCCCGTCTCAGTCGCCGCATGCAGGCGCCGTCATGGCAGCCTGTGAGTTGCGGGGCCGTGGCGCAGGCTCAGCCGCTGCGCTGCGTGGGCTTCAGGGCTCTGGGGCGCATGCACACACACGCACGTGGGAGCTCGGTTCCCTGGCCAGGGGTCAAACCACGTCCCCGGCACGGCAAGGCAGATTCTTCACCACTGGACCACCAGGAAGCCCCATATTAGTGCTATTATTTCATTTCTTGATTTTATCTCAGTTTTTAAAAACATATTTTTGCTTGTATTTGCTAACATTTGCTTGAATTTGCTAACATTGAAATAGCTAACATGTGTTGAGCTATAGATTATAATAGCCCTCATTTTACTCAGTCCCTGATCCCCCATCTCCAGCTCTCCGTAGCTAAGCCAGCATCCTGACCTAGTATTTACCCCTTGGCCTACTGTGTGTGTGTTGGTGGGAAGGGCATGTGTATGTACATGGGCACGTGTGTGTATTATTATCTAAACACATGAAGTTGAAATAACTCTGCCAATTACTGTCCTTTAGGGAGACTTAATTTCATTCTGGAAACTGGTTTAAGTAATTAACTATTCACAACTCCCAACTGCATCTCTCTTCTTAGGATATTAAGAAATATAAAATTGAGGTTTAGACAGTTTAGGACTTGTTGATTTTTTTTTTTTTCCCTTCACACTATAAGTGACTCAGAGAACTTGCTTCATAAAACACAAATTAAGATTTTTTTTCACGGAATTGACAAATTCACAGTGAAGTTGGGGAACTCCTCCTAGCTGAGAGAAACCACTTGGTCTTGGAGGTCCTGGCACCCCCCAAGGCTGGCTCCACGGCTGTTGACTGGCTGATACAGGGGACAGACGGCTGAACTCCTTGCCTCTGGAGTGGGGAGAAGGCAGTAACTCTGTGATGTGATTCATACTCTAGAGAAGGAGTCAGCAAACCACAGTCCCTTGGCCAAATCTGGCCTACTGATTGTGTTTGTAAACAAAGTTCTATTGGAACAAAGCAAGGCTTCTTCATTTTACTGCCTGTGGCTACTAATGTGCTACAATGGCAGAGCTGAGAAGCTGAGAGATGATGAAACCTGCTAACTCTTGTTCTAGAGCCTTATTCCCAACCGCAGACCCCACTGGACACCCGCGTTCTCGCTTGGTTCTGCTTCCTCTCCACCTTCACAGGTTGCACCCAGATCTCATCGTCAGGCTCTGCTTCCTGACAAGGGAGAGTAACACATGTACTCATACGTGTCTTCATTTTCCTGCTATTTTCTTTGTCTCTTCATCGGCTCTGAGGGGAGTGTCCCAGACCAATGTGCTGATGTTGTCAGCAATCAGCTCCCTCCCAACTGGTTTTTGGATCAGTGATGCTCTTCTCAAAGGGAAAGTGCTCATCATTTCTGCAAACTCAACTTCTCTTTCTACAGCTTCTCTGATAGAGTGCCCAGAGAATGATTGCCCAGAATGATCTTTGTTACCCTAGTTTCAAGAATCACAATTTATTATTATTTCATTTGCATCTATAACATGTTTCAGATCACCAGAAGCCTCCATGGCATTTATCATATGATGCATGCTATAGCCCATGTCCAAAGACCTCTGGGAATATAAATTTCTCACCCCAGCTGCCAGTAATGATAAAGTTGTTGTTGTTTAGTCCCTAAGTCATGTGTGGAGAAGGAAATGGCAACCCACTCCAGTGTTCTTGCCTGGAGAATCCCAGGGACAGAGGAGCCTGGCGGGCTGCCGTCTATGGGGTCGCACAGAGTCGGACACGACTGAAGCGACTTAGCAGCAGCAGCAGCATGTGTGACTCTGTGACCCCGTGGACTGTAGCCTGCCAGGCTCCTCTGTCCCTGTGGTTTCCCAGTTAAGAATCCTGGAGTGGGTTTCCATTTCCTTCACCAGGGCATCTTCCAGACCCAGGGACTGAACCCATGTCTCTGGCATTGGCAGGCAGATTCTTCACCACTGAGCCACCAGGGAAGCCCAGTGATAAAGTATTGGCAAGAATTAGGTGAGGATATTGTTGCAATTCATTATATTAAAGATAAGAAGGAGAAAATATTTTGTCTACCATTTGTCGAGCGCCACACAGAAAGAATGAAGTTTTATTTAAGTAGCACCCAGTCCTGCCGCCTCCCTCCTGAGTTGCCTGCCTTCATGCTAACGAAGCAGCACTGAAATCTTCTCATGATGGGGATGTCTTCCTTGCGTGATTACTTGCAGTTGGTGCTTAGAAAAATATTCATGGTTTCTAATGCAGTATGCTTAAATTTTTGTCTCACTGAGAAAATAAAGGAAGCAGTAGGGCTAACACATAAAATGAAAAATATAATTAACATCAAGAATTGAAACAAAGTCATTTTCTGAAAGGATAAAAAGGGGAATGAGAAGAAAGAGAAAAACTTATTAATGAAGTAGGATCAGGTGTGCTGAGGTTCCATTTTAATATTGGCTGAGGATTTGGGCTGGGATGAGCAAGGCAGGGACTGTTCATATCTCTGTGCAGAGACAGTGGATCATTTCAGAAAGTCTGAGGCTATTTCTCAGGACATAGGAGAGGCACAGTCTCTCTTTTCTGAAATAAGTATTTTCAGGCCAGTGGCCCACTGCAGGATTCTCAAATGGGTGGTTTCATTCAGCTTGCAGGATAGTACTATATGTACGGCATGAGAAAAATTTCTTTACCAGAACAGGGATTTTATGAGCAGAAATTTAATTTAGAATGTCATTTGTTGATGAACTTCAGTAAAATATTTTACACCTAAGGGACATTTACCAAAGCCCTTTTCAGTTTTCCAGTTGATTAAAAATCATTACTGAGTACTAATAGGTGAATAGAGGGGTACTCAAGATTCAGAGAGAAGGAAATGGCAACCCACTCCAGTGTTCTTGCCTGGAGAATCCCAGGGACGGGGGAGCCTGGTGGGCTGCCGTCTATGGGGTCGCACAGAGTCGGACACGACTGAAGTGACTTAGCAGCAGTGGCAGCAGCAAGATTCAGAATTACTCACATACAGCCATTGAATTTTAAGATAGTAATTCCAACCTTCCAATGACCAATATGATGGTGTAGCATATAATAAAACACTTCACATTTGTACATTACTCTAGAATTCTTTCAATGTACTTTCATGTTTTTAATTTTATTTTACCCTCACAGTAATATTGCAAAGGGAAGTAGCTATTTAATTCAGTAATGAAGAATCAAGCTCAAGGTAAGCTTGTTATAAGAATTAACATGTATGTATTCTATATAATTAATGTTGTTAAACAGATATATAGTAGACTCACAAATATGAGCATGTACTTTGGACAAAATTAGAAAAAATATTTGGGTTCAGGCACTGACCCTGACTCTTACTGGTTTGTGAGCACTGAGGATGCTGTTTGACACACCTGAGCCTCCTTTTAAAATGGATATGGTATTAATGACTAATGCCTAAGGTTGTGGATGTGAAGTACCTCAGACAGAGTTAATGTTTAGCAAATCTGGGTGACTTTTCTACTTACTTTCAGCTATATGCCTCCCAAATTTAAAAACGATAAAAAGCAGCTTCCAAGATAAACCTTGTGTAAAATGGGTGTGACTGAAATAGAAGAAACACTATCTAAAAAGACCCACCACCCAAAATAGATAGTGCCATCAACTGAAGATGAGTTAATTCCTAAGGTATGTATGGATTTAGCTCTGAGTTTCCTGACATCTGAAAGGAACCTCATTAGTTACCTAATGTTCTCTCCAGACAAAAGAAAGCACACACATCTACTGCGAGGAATAAAGCTTTCCTTGGAATTATGTTAAATGAACTGCATTTCCATGGGCCTTTTGAAAATTCATACTTGCAAGTGTAATGGACATTGCTTGGCTCCAGCTTTGAAAAAACAACAGAAATACAGATGAGACAACTTTCCTATCGACCCTCTGCAACAGCTCAGGGCAAAACCTTCTATCATCAATCAGTGAAGGCATTTCTATGGAGAACTGAGATAATTTGGTCCAAGTACGTGACTTCTTGGTGATCTAACTTAAAAAGCAGCAAGATTTAGAGAGTCTAGAAGAAAGAGTACTTAGCATGCCCATTACACTTTTTCTTTCAAATATCAGACGCCTTAAGTCAGACCTTGGCAGATATGTGTGGGCGCTCAGTCGTGTCCGACTCTTTGTGACCCCATGGACTGTAGCCCACCAGACTCCTCTATCCATGGGATTCTCCAGGCAAGAGTACTGGAGTGGGATGCCATTTCCTCCTCCAGGGGATCTTCCTGACCCAGAGATCGAACCTGCATCTCTTGCGTCTCCTGCTTTGGCTGGTGGATTCTTTACAACGGCATCACCTGGGAAGCCCTGCGTAGGTCCTGGCTCACAGACAAATCCTGATTGAACAACGACCTACACTACTGGCTTGTGAAAATTGTAAGCTTTAGATACCAGACATGAGAGAGGCAGCACTGTCATTATGACATGAATGTTAAGAGCATTATTTATGTTTTGGCCAAGTTGGAGGACCAACCCATTTCAGTAGCTGCTTCGAAAGTGGGTGGATTTAAAGGGAAGGTTACTCTTTCCCGTACAAGAAAACACTGCCTTTTCCCCGTGGGCTTGCATTCCTCAAGTTCTGTGACTTACAGTGCAGGAAGGACAAGTATCATCTTCATACACCAGCAGCACAGGTGTTACTGGAATTTTTCTTCTCTGATTCCCTGGACCAGAGGGGTTTACAGTAGTAGACACTGCTTAAAGCTGTGAAAACAACCCAATTAATGAAGACTTCAGCTTATTGCTTCTGCTATTCCTTCTGGTTTAATCCACTTCAGATCAAATTCTCAATAATCTTGTTTCATGTCCTAAAATTCTTCTTGCTTGGGATGTGCGTTTCCACAGATGAGATTTTTCATACTTGGCTGGTTACCCTGGTGTCAATATATGTTTTCAAGTACTTAGGTCCAGTCAGGTAGGGTGGACCCAATTCAGTTCAGCCATGTCTGACTCTTTGCAAGCCCATGAACTGCAGCACGCCAGGCTTCCCTGTCCATAACCAACTCCTGGAGCTTGCTCAAATTCATGTCTGTTGAGTTAGTGATGCCATCCAGCCATCTCATCCTCTGTCATCCCCTTCTCCTCCTGCCTTCAAATTTTCCCAGCATCAGGGTCTCTTCCAAGGAGTTAGTTCTTTGCATCAGGTGGCCAAATTATTGGAGTTTCAGCTTCAACATCAGTCCTTCCAATAAATATTCAGGACTAATTTCCTTTAGAATTGACTGGTTGGATCTCCTTGTAGTCCAAGGGACTCTCAAAAGTCTTCTCCAACACCACAGTTCAAAAGCATCAAATTCTTCAGCATTCAGCTTTCTTTACAGCCCAACTCTCACATCCCTACATGACTACTGGACAAACCATAGTTTTGACTAGACAGACCTTTGTTGGCAAAATAATGTCTCTGCTTTTTAACATGTTGTCTAGGTTGATCATAGCTTTTCTTCTAAGGAGCAAGCGTCTTTTTATTTCATGGCCGCAGTCACCATCTGCAGTGATTTTGGAGCCCAAGATAAGAAAATCTGTCACTGTTTTCACTGTTTCCCCATCTTTTTGCTGTGGGGGTGATGGGACTGGATGTCATGATCTTAGTTATTTGAATGTTGAATTTTAAGCCAACTTTTTCACTCTCCTCTTTCACTTTCATCAAGAGGCTCTTTAGTTCTTCACTTTCTGCCATAAGGGTAGTGTCATCTGCATATCTGAGGTTATTGATATTTCTCCCAGCAATCTTGATTCCAGCTTTTGATTCACCCAGTCAGGTATTTCACATAAGGTACTCTGCATATAAGTTAAATGAGCAGGGTGACAATATACAGCTTGACATACTCCTTTCCCAATATTGAACCAGTCTGTTGTTCCATGTCTGGTTCTAATTGTTGCTTCTTGACCTGCATACAGATTTCGCAGGAGGCAGGTAAGGTGGTCTGGTATTCCCATCTCTTGAAGAATTCTCTAGAGTTTGTTGTTATCCACATAGTCAAAGGCTTTGGCTTAATCAATAAAGCAGAAGTTGATGTTTTTCTGAAATTCTCTTGCTTTTCTATGATCCAATAGATGTTGGCAATTTGATCCCTGGTTCCTCTGCCTTTTCTAAATCCAGCTTGAACATCTGGAAGTTCATGGTTCACATACTGTTGAAGCCTGGCTTGGAGAATTTTGAGCGTCAACTTGCTAGCATGTGAGATGAGTTCAGTTGTGTGGCAGTTTGAACATTCTTTGGCATTGACCTTCTTTGGGATTGGAATGAAAATTGACCTTTCCAGTACTGTGGCTGCTGCTGAGTTTTCCAGATTTGCTGGCATACTGAGTGAAACACTTTCACAGCATCATCTTTAAGGATCTGAAATAGTTCAACTGGAATTCCATCACCTCCATTAGCTTTGTTCACAGTAATGCTTCCTGAGGCCCACTTGACTTTACACTGCAGGATATCTGGCTCTAGGTGAGTGATCACACCATCATGGTTATCTGGGTCATGAAGTTCTTTTTTGTATAATTCTTCTGTGTATTCTTGCCACCTCTTCTTAATATCTTCTGCTTCTGTTAGGTCCATACCATTTCTGTCCTTTATTGTGCCCATCTTTGCATGAAATGTTCCCTTGGTATCTCTAATTTTCTTGAAGAGCTCTCTAGTCTTTCACATTCTATTGTTTTCCCCTATTTGTTTGCATTGATCACTGAGGAACACTTTCTTATCTCTCTTTGCTATTCTTTGGAACTCTGCTTTCAATGGGTATATTTTTGACTGTGGCTCAGATCATGAACTCCTTATTGCCAAATTCAGACTAAATTGAAGAAAGTAGGGAAGACCACTAGACCATTCAGGAATGATCTAAATCAAATCCCTTATGATTATACAGTGGAAGTGACAAATAGATTCAAGGGATTAGATCTGATATACAGAGTGACTGAAGAACAATGGATGGAGGTTCATGACATTGTACAGGAGGCGGTGATCAAGACCATCCCCAATGAAAAGAAATACAAAAAGGCAAAATGGCTGTCTGAGGAGGCCTTACAAATAGCTGAGAAAAGAAGTGAAAGGCAAAGGAGAAAAGGAAAGATATACCCTTTTGAATGCAGAGTTCCAAAGAAGAGCAAGGAGAGATGAGAAAGCCTCCTTCAGTGATCAGTGTAAAGAAATAGAAGAAAAAAATAGAATGGGGCCCAACTGAAACAAACAAACAATTTCTGTTGCTCTTATAAATGTGTGTGTGTTTGTGTGTGTGTATGTGTGCACTCTAGTGTGCCCAACCCTTTGCGACCCCATGGACTATAGCCTGTCAGGCTTCTCTGTCCATGGGATTTTCCAAGCAAGAATACTGGAGTGGGTTACCATGCCCTCCTCCAGGGGATCTCCCTGACCCAGTGAGCCAACCCGCGTCTCTTGTGTCTCCCGCATTGCAGGCAGATTCTTTATCACTGAGTCATCAGGGAAGCCCACTCCTATAAATATTTCCATGTATTTTTATTTCTCTTTCAAGAGAAATCTTTTCAAGATTTGGAGGACAGGATGTGCTTTGGAAGTTTAAAGGTGGCCACTTCATTCACACATATGACTCACAAGTGGAATTATGTCAGTGCAGGCGGCATTTGTTTGAAAGAATAAACCGATATTTGTACAATATCTGCTCACTTATTTTAAGATTCTTTACCTGATGGTGTTGCAACTTCCATATGCTAATACTGACATCCAATGCAAAGCAGGATTATGGCAATAATACATGAGCTTAATCTTCTATCCAGTGTTGCACCTGGATTCCTAGTTAACTAAGTATTTCTTTATTGTTATCTGTCTTTTGTAAGAGAAAATTTCCCAGGCATGGGAAATATATTCTCCTGAGTCTCATCACAGAATTAAAATTTAGCAGTTATTGCCTCCATCTTTATGGTTTTTTATTGCAAAAATGAAAGTCCAAGTTCTGAAATGTTCAAAGTGAAATATGGAGCTATTAATAGTTCTTACCCCAATACCATCCCCTTGAAATTTTTTGATTAATATTTTGTCTCAGTTTAAGGATTTATCACAAAAAGAATATGTTCATAAATATATTCACTCAATAGATTACATAAAATATCATAAAATATTTTGTGCTTGGAACAATGATAGCTGGTTAGTGAAGTATTTTTATGGGTGTATGTTTGATGTTTAAGCTCTGATTAAAAACCAATATATCAAATGAAAATAATATGAAAACCCTCCAAGAGTAAAACATGAAGAATCTCCATTCCAATGACTCTCTATTCCAGAACCAATCAGTAAAGTCATTGAAAAGTAATTTTATTCTTCCTTTTTCCATGTTCACTCCATCAGGCACAAGTAGACGGAGTTTTTGGGGGCTGAAACAAAGACTTGTGCCTTAGAAATTTAGAGAATAGTTTTCTGGTCTTTGTGAAGAATGTCTTTACTAATAAGCTTGTGTGAATGAATCATCTGCATATTTTTATCTACTCTGTAAATGTTTCAACTGGGACTGGCATTCACTTGGCAAGATTGAGCCACAGTGATTTAATGACATATAGCCCTGCTCTGTGCCTTAGCAAAACACCTCCATTTATCTCAGGAGAGGGCCAGCAGCACCCCTATAGCACAAAGTGAAAGCACAGAGGTGTGTGATGAAAGTCTGAGTTAATCAGGGTCAAATGCAAGCTAAGGTCTCTAAATCCTGTTGTAATTTGTTTACAATTTGATTGAGTGTAGAGACTGCTGTGGCTGAGAAGTTTTCCGTGATCCCTCAGACCTGGGTTACCTGCATCTCCTGGTTTCCATGGTATCCTGTGCCCAGAGAACACTCTATTATCATTAAAGGTTACTTGAATTTCCAAATAGTAAGCCCTTTGAAGGTAAGAATTTTGTCTTATTAATGATCATCTCCCCATCTTTTAACACATTTCTTAACCCACAGTGGTATCTCCATAAGTGTCTACCAAGAAAACAAATGTATAAACACATGAATAAATGTCTAGTAAATTTTCTGACCTCATCAATAGCTTCCAAGCTCTAGCTTCAGGGTTTTGTTAACTGTTAACACTTGTCACTAAACATGCTTAAGAAGGCTAGCTTGCTGTCTTCTGAAACACGTCTCAGTTGTCATCACTTTCTGGATTCTCAGAGATGGGGGCTATTGTTCTGAGCTATGTACTGAGTTGACACCCTTCTAAACAGACACATGTAAGGATTTAAGAGGGTGCCTCCCATTTGCATCACCTAGAACGCTGTCTCAAGAGCTACATACCCTCTTAACAGGCAATACTATTAAGGAAGGGCCAGAGCCTAGCTTATTTTGCTTTGAGGTTGGAGAGAGAAAACACCCGCTGATCACTGCCTGGACACTGGTGGGCATCCCCTGTGCTGGGCACAAGGCAGAACACAGCCTCTGAGTGGCGGGGGTGCTGATGCTGCTGTGGGAGACGGTGGGTCCCTTACACTTCACCTGGCTGTCCTTTGGGCCTCCGCTCAAAACACAAGTTTTCAGTGAAGTTAACAGTATTTCCCGTAATTGAATTATAATTGCCTGGTTTCTCGTTTTATTTCTTCACGAATTGACAAACCCCTTGAACCATGATTTTATCCTGTTCATTGTTGTGATTTAGCTCCTCATGCATTGATGTAATACAAGAAGTAATGTAGAAGTAATTATTTCTGCTCAGCGTGGGAGCTTTCTCAGGTAGTATTAAACTTGGAAGTTATATCAGGAAGATGGTGAAGCCAAGAATGCATCCTTTTCCTTCTGTAACTAAGCAGAAACAGAAAATTATAGCAGGCAGTGTCACCAGAAATATCAATAACCTCAGATATGCAGAGGACACCACCCTTATGGCAGAAAGTGAAGAAGAACTAAAGAGCCTCTTGATGGAAGTGAAAGAGGAGAGTGAAAAAGTTGGCTTAAAACTCAACATTCAGAAAACTAAGATCATGGCATCCGGGCCCATCACTTCATGGCAAATAGATGGGGAAACAGTAGAAACAGTGGCTGACTTATTTTTTGGGGCTCTAAAATCACTGCAGATGGTGATTGCAGCCATGAAATTAAAAGATGCTTACTCCTTGGAAGGAAAGTTATGACCAACCTAGATAGCATATTAAAAAGCAGAGACATTACTTTGTCAACAAAGGTCTGTCTAGTCAAGGCTATGGTTTTTCCAGTGGTCATGTATGGATGTGAGAGTTGGACTGTGAAGAAAGCTGAGTGCCGAAAAATTGATGCTTTTGAACTGTGGTGTTGGAGAAGACTCTTGAGAGTCCCTTGGACTACAAGGAGACCTAACCAGGCCATCCTAAGGGAAATCAGTCCTGGGTGTTCATTGAAAGGACTGATGCTGAAGCTGAAACTCCAGTATTTTGGCCACCTGATGTGGAGAGCTGACTCATTTGAAAAGACCCTGATATTGGGAAAGATTGAAGGCAGGAGGAGCAGGGGATGACAGAGGATGAGATGGTTGGATGGCATCACTGACTCAATGGACATGAGTTTGGGTAAACTCCGGGAGTTCATGATGGACAGGAAGGCCTTGCGTGCTGCGGTTCATGGGGTCACAAAGAGTTGGACACGACTGAGCGACCGAACTGAACTAAATTGTCACCAGGTGTGTGCTCGTGCACATACTTGCCCATAGGTTCTTGCACTGCACAAACATATCCAATTAAGTACAACCATACTTCCAAGTGGCTCAGTGGTAAAAATCTGCCAGCAATGCAGGAGACCCAGGTTCGATCCCTGGGTTGGAAAAATCCCCTAGAGAAGAAAATGGCAGCCCACTCCAGTATTCTTGCCAGGAAAATCCCATGGACAGAGGAACCTGGCAGGCTATAGTTCACGGGGTCACAAGAGTCGGGCATGACTTAGTGACTAAACCACTACCACCACCATACTTAGAGCTACAGAAATAGAAATAGAGACTCTCCTGACATTGTTAATTTCGGAAATTAGTTTTAAAAACCATAAAGAAAGGGGAAAGGTTTCCTTATGGGAATTGGTAAAATCAGTGAATGGTACAAAAAAGAATGAAGCAAGATCAGGTCAGAGCACTTTAGTTCACAAACTCCTTCTTGGAGTTCACAAATTCCCTTCTCAAGAGAAGTTAAAGTGAAGAATAATGTCTTCATTCATTCACTCAACAACTATTTTCCAGGCCATGTGTTAGGTTCGGGGGATTTAAAAAGAGTAGTTAAGCCTTCATGGAGTGCATTGTCTAGAAAGGAACAGACAAAACTAAAACAAAATCAGAAAGTAAATAGTAAAGCAAGGCTAATAAAACTTTTTTACTTTAAGCATAATAGTACATAGAAAGGAAACACTGCCTCTTGAGAGATGAGAGAGCAGAAAAAGTGACGTCCAGTGTTTTGGAAAGTAAGAATCAAGACAGGGAGTTATTGGAGATGAGACTGAAGGGCAAGCAGGCCCACTTCTCTGTTACTCTGCTAGGATCTTGAACCTACAGTGTAAGTCATAGAGAATCGAAGAGTGTTAAACCACAGAAACGTATCTGGATGTTTTAAACCACGAAAACATATCTGGATGTTAGACCAATGACTCCTCATGACAGTGTAAATCATGAGGAGTCATTGAAGGGTTTTAAACCACAGAAACATATTTGGATGTTACATAAGCATATTTGGGGGTGGTGACTGGTTGGAGGATGGATACCAGAGGAAAAATAATGAAGATAAGGAGATGTGCAAGTGGTCCAGAGAGAAGGGGTGAGGGTTTAAGCCTGGGAGGTAATTGTAGGAATGGAACACAAGGATATCTTCTGGGAAACATTTCAGATGTCCAGCTGGAATTATTTAATAATTCACTGTAATGTGGGGATGAAAGAAAAGTAGAGGTATGGATGACCGTTGCTGGTTCCGTGGGTAGATGTTGACGTGAACGGGGAGAGGACCCTAGGAGGAGGACAAAAAAGAGGGTAAGTGTAGTTTTGTGGCTGTTGAACAGAGAAGTTTGAAGTTCCTGCTGAATATATGGGAGTAATATTAACAGGTGAGGAAGAAAACAGATATATATTTGTATATGCCATCAGTATACAGTTTGAAATCACCAGGAGTACAACCTTGTTCATTGTTTTATATTGTACATATTAAACACTTATATATTATAATATTTATATATTATAATATAGTATATAATTTGCTATATTTATGTAAGAATTAATATTTATATATTCATATATATGTTGTCAGTACTAAATGAATACATTATAACACAATATGGATTTGTGGCTTATATATATTTGTATATTGTATGTGTCTGTGTAGTAGTCGCTCAGTCATGTCTGACTCTGTGACCCCGTGGACTGCAGCCCACCAGGCTCCTCTGTCCATGGAATTCTCCAGGCAAGAGTACTCCAGTGGCTTGCCATTCCCTTCTCCACGGGATCATCCCAAACCAGGGATTGAACCCAGGTCTCCTGCACTGCAGGCAGATTTTTCACCATCTGAGTCACCAGGGAAGCTCATGTTCGTATGTCAAGCTTGTGTATATATATATATTTAATATTTACATTTTTGTATTTACACTTAAGCTACTTTGCTGATGGGGCATATTTTAGAAAGTAATTACTCTATATTCCCCCCAAATGGAGAAGGTAATGGCACCTCACTCCAGTACGCTTGCCTAGAAAATTCCATGGACGGAGGAGCCTGGTAGGCTGCAGTCCATGGGGTTGCTAAGAGTCGGACACGACTGAGCGACTTCACTTTCACTTTTCACTTTCATGCATTGGAGAAGGAAATGGCAACCCACTCCAGTGTTCTTGCCTGGAGAATCCCAGGGACGGGGCAGCCTGGTGGGCTGCCGTCTATGGGGTCGCACAGAGTCGGACAGGACTGATGAGACTTAGCAGCGATGTGGTCCTTGGCCCTATGCTTTACTTCTAATACTTCTTTAGCCGAGAGTGAATGGTTGGGCTCAATGACTTTGGGCCCAGTGGTGATTAACCCTTCCTCTAGTTCACAGACCCTCATATTTTAGGAACAAGGGGTTGTCTATAAAATTCCAGGTCTCCCATCCTTTTATTTTCTAACAAAGAAATGTGTTTGGTTTGAAAATTGTAACCATTCCAGAGTAATCAAATGAATCCTCTTTTAACTTACTAGACTGCTCTGTATGAAAAGACTCCAAAAAAGAATCAATAATCTTAACAGGCATTTTAGCTCTATAACATAAACAGGATTTAACATCTACACAATGCTATTTTCACACTATTAACTAAGAAGTATGCAAATCAACACTGGTCTGGTCTGTGCTGACATTTCGTTAACACTTCATTAAGAAGAGTCGGGGCTCTTGGTACTTGAAGTTGTGCCAGAGATGGGATATTTCTTTTCCTTGAAAACCACATATTTTTCCCCAAAGCTCCAGAGCTTCTTGGAATATCTGTTAATGTTTATATATATTTCAGCTGTTATTGAAAAAAAAAAACAAACCCAATGGCTTCTGCTAACATCCTATATCTCACAGAAAGTCTGAAGTTGTGAGTGTCCTTCTAAGGATTCATTTTAGATCCAAAGTGCTTTCCTTGAAAATAGTTGTCCTGACAGGTGACCCCAGAAGTAGTGGGGTGATGGAATAATCAATAATGGGGCAAGTTTGCTCCATTCAACCGTGCTTTTAACCATTCAGTATTTAGTAAGCACTTATGGTATTTATTAAGTACTTAGAGCGTTCTAAGCACCCTGTAAGGTTTTGTGGATAAAGTATAAAGAAGTTTCAATCTTTGAGGATGGATTCACCAAGTGTTTGTGGAATGTAACCATATATATCTTACAATGTAGTAAATGTAAATATATATCTTACAATGTAGTGTATTAAATTTCACAATCAGATTATGAATAGTGTGCTATGGAAGCCCTGCGTCTAGGACACTGACTCAGAGAAATGGATATTTAGTCTGAGCGTTTGATCATAATTAAAAATTTTCCATATGGAGAAAAGTGTCTATGTGTGTGGAGGGGTCATTGGTGTGTGTATTCTTGAATTTGGAAATGGAATGGGTTTTCACAAACCCCAACTGTGTCCTGAATACAAGAGGAAATGGTATACTGAGAAGATAAATTGCTATTGAAGCCTGAGTGTTGGGCCAGAGACGGAGGCCCATCCTAGTTCATTTTAGCTGGATAATTGGACCTCAATCAATTTCAGCCCCTGGAGCCCTCTTGGTAAGCCTAAGAAATTTCCAGTGTGTAAGATTATGACTTACTGAGCAATATCTTCAATGACAATAGATATCTGAGTCTGAAACATCTGGGTCCTAAGTCTGCTAAGGTCCTGCGCTGAAGACGAACAAGGACCCAGTTTTTCCTTAAGTAACTTCAAGTCTTGGATTAATGCAGTAGGTGGAAAATCAATTGCTCATGACTTTCAGGCTTACGTCTGTCTGCAGTGCAACCCAGACCTCATTTCTCCTTGTCTGTGGGGCTCTAATGCTACCCTGAAAGAACAGGCAAAATAAATGTCAGCCTTTGCATCCTCGGAATGCTGAGGGGTTCATGTCTGCACTTTCAGGAAGATACCTGTGTGCAGCTTGCAGACAAAGTGTAACTTTTGTGAGAAGGAAAAATGTGAGCCACATTTAAATAGTGGCATTTCTGGAGTACTGAGTCAGTTTCACAAGGGATTGATTATTCTTCATCAATTAACCACTGCTGAATGCCTAAGATGGGATTAACACTGGTTGGGATGAGTTTTCCTTGTAGAAGGAATTCCAGTTGGCAAAATCTTTTTGTCCTTTCAAGATCCTGGGGATATTCTATCGCTCGTTGAGGACAGTGACCATCTCTTGTTCAGTTTTATTTACCTGGCACTTACAAAATTGTTCACTATTTTTGAATTAAAGAAAAAGACTTCTTGGATAGTGTCATCTAAAATTTTTCTTATAAATCTTTAAAGTTCAGTTTGGAAGTATTTAGGGCTTCCCTGGTGGCTCAGAGGTTAAAGTATCTGCCTGCAATGCAGGAGACCCGGGTTCAATCCCTGGGTCGGGAAGATCCCCTGGAAAAGGAAATGGCAACCCACTCCAGTATTCTTGCCTGTAGAATCCCATGGACGGAAGAGCCTGGTGGGCTACAGTCCACAGGGTTGCAAAAAGTCAGACACGACTGAGCGACTTCACTTTCACTTTGGAAGTATTTAAACTTGGAGAGTAATAAAAAGCAAGGCAGGTATCGGTTTATATATTAGAAATCTTCTTATAAAATATTCTTGTGATCTCCCCTTGGAAACCAAGAGTAGCAGAAGTCATGAAGACTATATTTAGGGTTCACATAGAGAGTCTATCTTCATTTAAAATGAATAGAGCAACTGCCTCCCCCACCCCCGATTTATTCATATAAGTCAGCATGACCCAGCTAGAAAAGCATTTTAGCTTACCATAGTTCTCGAGTTAAGACAGAGCAGTTACGCCAATAGTAGTAGGATCCCAACCCTTTGCCGTAGGTTTCAGAAGAGACAAGAGAAGCAGAAAGGAAGCCCTCACATTTGAGGTAACAGCCTCGGGGGAAGGAGACAGCTAAGTGAGCTGGGCAGGAAGTGGTCACTGAACACTCTACAAAGCTCTAAGCACTTGTCACAGCCTGGGACTGACGTTCACAGTTGTCATCACGTTCGTTCCAATGGCCCCTTGAGACCCAACTCTTTCCAGGGCAGGAAAAGCTGGACAGCACAGTGAACCCTAGTCCAGAAGGGGTCGTCGGAGCTGCGTCTGATTTGACCTGTGTCTACCCTGAGGGTCTCATGCTTGGTGGCCAGGGTTTATAGCATTACCACGTGCCAAGCTTCTGGGAAGGGCCGTTCCCATTGCTGACCACTGGAGGGTTGCTTGGAGGCTCGGGGAACAGCGTGGTCATGGGTAGCCCTGATCTTCCCTGGGGGACACAGGACTGGAAACACGGCGATCGTGGAAGTGGTGTGACTCTGCCCTTTTATCCCAACTCCAAATAATAAGCCTCTTTCCTCCCTTTTTAAATATAAGCGTGACACATTGCTTACCTTGTTTGAAACAGACAGGTAAATTAGAGAAAACAGAAACAGAGTGTTTGCAAACAACTCAATTAGGTACAGTAGCCTTTCTGTGATTCCAACTAGAAATAACCACTCACAGGACAAGAGTAAGTGCCTATCTCATTTACATCAGCCAAATGCCTGTCGGAGGAGGGTCTCTTTGACCTTTTCATCTTGATTTTAATTATCTATCAATTATTTATCTCTGTCGGTGAGCCATAGACTGTCTTAGATGCTTAATACTGTCTTGCTGGAGGAAACTGCTCATCATCTTTGCAGGAGAGATCCACAGCAAAGCTGCTTCCCTTCTTTTTCCTCTCTGTCTTTCAACATTTTATATTTAAAGGAAATACAGCTGATATATAAAAGACGGAAAAATAACTCAGTAGTTCTGCTCTTAGCATTGGGGGGTTCATAGGAATATGCAATTGAAAAATATACTGTAGCTCAACAATTGCACATTATATATTGCTGACTTGCCCTCTCTGGCCGGTGGCTGTATTTTGGTGATACATTGGCAGGACAGTTGGTTTCACAGCTAGATTGCTCCCTCGATCTTAGTAAAACAAGGTTTCTGTCACACATGACTTCAGACATCATAATTCTTAGAACAAGAACTAGCATTTCCAAGGAAGTTTTTTGGCAGTTGCTTGGAGCAGGTTAAATTACGACTCAGTGCAAGGTTAATATGTTTCCTTTGATAAAATTTCAAAGAAAATAAAGCTGTAGACTCACAGGGTGACCTTGGAGGATTTGTAAAATAATCATTATCCCCATAATTGGGAGGAATTTTTGGTGCTTTTATCTCCATCCATCCATCCGTCCATTACATGCTGTTGTGTCTGACTCTTTTTGCGACCCCATGGACTGTAGCCCACCAGGCTCCTCTGGCTCTGGGATTCTCCAGGCTGGAACACTGGAGTGGGTTGCCATTTCCTCCTCCAGGGGCTCTTCCTGACCCAGGGATTGAACCCTCGTCTCCTTCATTGCAGGCGGACTCTTTACCTCATGAGCCATCAGGGAAGCCTGCTTTTATCTAGTGTTTCAAAAGGTGATGCGTGATAAAAAAATGTATCCATGTTGATGGTCTATAAGTATAAGAATTTCAGAAGGAGCAATCTCCTTATTTACTTGAGGTTTTAGTTTTTGCTGTTAACAAAATCAGAGGACAACTGTTTCACCTCATGCAGGGGTTAAAGAGCAGCTTAGAGAGAAAACGATGGCGCAGAGTCCTGTGACTATTTCAGTGGCACAGAAATGCCTATTACCAATAATAATAGTAATAAGCGGTGAGAGATTCGGCTGAAGAAGTTGAAGGCGAGACACTGTCACATTGTTTCCCTAGAATTAAAAAAAAAAAAACAACTTTGGCTCTCTTGTGCACATGACACTTTCAATTGTGTGGAGAGAATAGAGCTCTAAATGTGGTGCTTGGTTGTCTGAGGAATTCTTGATGGAGACAGACTTCACAGGAAGTCTCAATTGTGCCACTCACTGTCTGAGTTTTTGCGTTAAGATCTTTAGAAGTTAATTTGTTGATTCTTCATGTAACCTCAGGCTGAATTCTCTCAGGTTATCACAGAAGAAATGTTACCCCAAAGCAGAAAATATCCCGGAGATTGCTTCAAGCTTGAGCACAAAATTTCTTGTCAAAAAATTAAGTCCAATCTTGAAGGTTATCAGTATTTGCATATATACCCCTATTCTTTCCAGTTCCCCAGGACTGAAAGACTGGCTAGAAGTGGGAGGAAAGATCATTTTTACATTGAAAAATACTAACAATTGGTTGATAGCATCAAATTCGTAGAGTCAGGAAGTGCATTGGTAGATGCTAGGGCCAGGGGCTAGGGGAATGGGGGAGAATGTGTTTAGTGGGGATGGAGTTTTGGTCTAAGAAAGTGAAACATCCAGGAGACGGACAGTAAAAGGTGCCCAACAGTGTGAAAGGACTTGGTACTACTTAGCTGTGCAGTCTAATATGGTTACAGGGGGTGTTTTATATTATGTGACTTTTACCTTAAGAAAAAACCATAAATAAATTGGTTGAGAGCATTTTCCAAGTCTGAGTATACAAAAGATGTCTGTATACCTGCTTGGGTCTGTATCCCTGAGTCACTGCAAAGAAATGTTTTTTTAGCTTTGCAGACTGGATCCACAATTGTTTATATGCAAGTACTTTTACCATTTCCTCTCCAAATAGTCTATTTTAGGAACAGGTACTTTTTAAGTATATATGAAATTACATATGAATTGCTTTGTAGGTAATGTGACATTATTGCAAAGGGCAAAGTGATAGTATTTTCTCTGTATGGCATGTTTTCTGTGTATTTTCTCTGTGGAAATTAGAAAGGCAACATTCACAGGGCTTCCCTGGTGGCTCAGATGGTATAGAGACTGCCTGCCATACAGGGGACTGGGGTTTGGCTCCTGGGTCAGGAAGATCCCTTGGAGAAGGAAATGGCAACCCACTCAAGTATTCTTGCCTGGACAATCCCATGGACAGAGGAGCCTAGTGGGCTACATCCCACGGGGTCGCAAAGAGTTGGACATGACTGAGCAACTAACACACATCCATAGTAAATTCATTTGATTTGGCAATGTTCTTTTGCTCACGGAAAGCAGCCTTGGACAGAAAAGTAGATATTTTGGAAAATTAGGCAGAAGGGAGCCAGGGGATGGAGCCTGGTGAGCTGCTGGGGGCGTGTGTCACTCAAAGCCTGCCCATTCCCCTCCTAAACAGAGGGAAAAGGGTAGGATTTCATTCTGTAATTACAGGCTGGGTCTCACTAGTGATCTGATGCATTCTGGAGTCCAGGATATTTCTTGATGAATTTCAGACATCAAGTTACCCTAGAGGAATTTTGTTTTTATTTTTAAGGAGATGCTCACGGGACTACAATCTTTGCTAAATACCAGCACCAGGGAATTGTTACAGATAGGAATGCTCCTTGTTCATGATATAGATTGACTTGGCAAAGAATTAACAAGGACTTGGGAAATTCCAGAATTTGGTGTTAGGGTGTTAGGAACACTTTATGCTGAGGTCAGAAAGGTGACTTTGAACCTCTGGGGGTAGCCAATTACCTAACCACACAACACCTGTTTTACTCAAGACACCACCCTAGGCCTTTAGAGAGGCACCTAAAGAAGTATAAGGCACAGTCTCTGTGGCCAAAGAGATTGCATTTATTTGAGAAAAATTCAGAAGTGGATGAAAAATGAATGGGGTAAGGCAGTGTCTGGAAAGTGCCCAGTGAAAGGCAGGGGAAGGATGGCTACAGGGAAGAAGGGGTATCAGTCAAGATTCTTTGATTCAAATCAACAATAATGCTCTTTACTTGAGCAGAAGAGAATTTATTTGAAGAATTGGACATGACTGGGCAGCTGAAAAACAACAAGGAACTCACAGACTTGTCAGAAAGTCTTGAGAGCCTTGCTTGGAGGCCTGGGACATCAAGCTTGGGAGGGCTTAGAAAGCAGGCTTGCAGAAGCCCTCGTCCAGATATATGAGGGTGTCGTCAGTCCTGGGATTTGAAGAAATTCTGTGTTAGATCACTCCAAGCGGTGGAAATGATTTGA
The DNA here is from genome assembly GCF_023699985.2 of Odocoileus virginianus. NCBI lineage: Eukaryota > Metazoa > Chordata > Mammalia > Artiodactyla > Cervidae > Odocoileus > Odocoileus virginianus. The sequence continues at coordinate 2,254,171 of NC_069701.1, forward strand.
AACATTTTTACATTCCACCAGAGGTAAAGAAATGATGTTGCTTGTATACTTGGAATGAGGCAGAGTTCCTTTTGCTTGGGAAGTGTTAGACGCTCAGTTGTGTCTGACTCTTTGCGACCCTATAGACGGCTGCCCACCAGGCTCCTCTTGTGGAGGGACCTGTAAAAACAAAATGGAGTCTAGTATACACTTTCTGCCTCTGTAACTCAGCCTGCCTCTTGCATGATCACTATAGCTCAAGTAGTTTTGGGGAAAAACAGAAATACCAGGAACTTAAACTTATCTCACTCACCCTGTGTCTTGCAATTACCCAGCCTCTGTAGTCTTGCTTAGCCATGCTTGTCTGTGTGAAAGGCAGGCAGTTCCCCGCCTCCTCCCCATCCTGCGTGCCTAAAGTAATCCAATACAAGATAGAGAACACAGAATCGGACCCTATGAAGGAGCTTGGAGTGTTAACTCCTCTGGGCCCACCAGCATAATAAACCTGAGTTCCCCAACTCTCAGAGCATCGCTTGGTTTCTCGACAGCCAGTTTCTGCAACACTCTGTCCATGGGATCCTCCAGGTAAGAATACTGGAGTGGGTTGCTATTGCCTTCCCCAAGAGATCTTCCTGGCCCAGGGACTGAACCCGGGTCTCTTGCATTTTAGGCAGATTCTTAAGGAGAGAGATCAAGTTGGTAAAGTAAGTGGGAGCTAGATTGCGGAGTGTCTTCCTAAAATTATCTTACTAATTGAGGAGCTATTTGGCAAGTTTAGCAAGAGTTGTTGTTTTTGTTTAGTCACTAAGTCATGTCCGACTCTTTTGTGACCCCATGGATTGTAGCCTGCCAGGCTCTTCTGTCTGTGGGATTTCCGAGGCAAGCCTACTGGAGTGGGTTGCCATTTCCTTCTTCTGACCCAGGGGTCGAATCTATCTCTTGCTTGGCAGGCATGTTCTTCCCCACTGAGCCACCTGGGAAGCCCTCAGCGAGGTAATAATAGCACTGTTTTCAGTTCTGCTCTTTGCATTGGTGTTTTCAGAAGCTTCCCACTCCTGTCCTGATTGCTGATGCTTTCTAATTCAGCCTGTGGCTAGTCTCTTCCTGAACTACTCGCCTTCCTCAGAGCAGTCTTCGTCTTGTTTTCCCTAGGGCAGGGTTTCTAAAAAGAGCTTCACAAGTCTGCTTGCATCAGAAATAACTGGGGCGATTTGTTAAAATGCGTCTTCTGAGGGCTCTACAGAATTAGAATCGTTGGGAGTGGGGGCAGGACTCTGCATTTTTAACAATTTCCTTAATTGATTCTTTCATGCACCAATATTCATAAACCACTGCCTTGGACAGATAGATGAAGTTTACGGGTAAGATGCTTTCTGCCTGCCTTTTTTTCTTGATCGTCTTTTCCTTTTCATTTCCCAAATTCTGCTCCTTTTCCTCTGTCTTCTCTGACTCAAGAAACACATTACTCGCTGAGCACCTATTGTATGTAGAATGCCGCTGAAGCTTTCTCACGGACACTGGAGGCTTAAAGACAGACCTGAAGGTCTTAAAATACGCGTCTGTTCCAAATAAGCATTGGTAGAAAATCAGTGCTATTTCAGGGTGAGCCTTTTATGGAAAAGTTGTTTAGCATTTGCTTTGAGTAAGGCTGACTTTGATTTGCAAGCTTGGTAAGACTTGAGTCAGGAATATCTAAACATTTTTGGCTGTTGATAAAGGGACAGCGACTGGTGACATGAAATAGCAGTGATCTGGGTAAGAGAGGCTCCTGCAGGTTAACTCAGAGCCTCAGGGAGTGGGCAGGGCCAGTTAGCAATGCTTGGATTAGTTCTCTCCCCCCTTATTCACTGGTCTTTTTTGTCTGAGATATCATTAAGAGAAACAGCACTTATTTAACATATCTCATGCTTTATAGATAGCATCTTATTACTAGAATAATACCTACCACATAGTAAACATTGAATAAATATTTTAAAATGTTTTATTTCTTATTTATTTGGCTTTGCTGGGTCTTAGTTGGCATGCAGGATTTTTTTTGGTTGTGGCCTGTGAGATCTTTAGTTATGGCAAGTGGGATCTAGTTCCCTGATCAGGGATCAAACTGGACCTTCTGCACTGGGAGTGCAGTCTTAGCCACTGGACCACCAGTAAAGTCCTTGAATGAAGACTATTGTTGACGGACTCATTCAGTTAATCAATCAATGAACACTAAGCAACGTTCTAGGCACAGGAGATGCAGCAAGGAAATAAAAAAAAAAAAATCCCTGCCCTCATGTAACTTATCTTCTAGTGCTACCTGTTATTTTGTGTCAGCTCTAGGTGGAAAATATAATCTCCATTTGACAGGCAGATGAGAAACTGGAGCTTGGAGAAGTCAGCTTACTAGAGGTCAGACAACCAGGAATTTGTGAAGTCTGTAGGAAACAGATTCCCACATCTGTTTGGCTTCCAAACTCATATATTTTCTATGACATCACCACAGCCTCAGGCTGATTTTTAAATAAAAAGCTTTCCTCTGGATATGTTGGTCACCCTTTGGAATCGAAGTGAATTTCTTCGAAAACTGCCTTTAGGTAATGTAAAGAACTGAGAAGGTGCCAAATATCGGATCACTCCGTCTCTTGCACCCCGTGCAGAAACCAAGACTCCAGGTAATCTCTTAGAAACCGAGTTGAACTGGAAACTTACATGGTGTTTGGAAATGTCTAGTATCTAAAACACACTCCTGCCTCTGACATATCTCCTCACTCCTTTTGGGAAGAGTTTTGCACACCTGCCTATAAAGCAGCCAACTTGCTCCACGTTAAAAGTCCGCTTGTTCTTCAAGTAGTTGAAAAGTTATCCTCCCAACCTCTCACTCACGTGCTACAGATACCTAGCCAAGCCCTGTGGGGCTCCTGAGGGCAAAGCCTTTCTGTGCCTCTATTTCTTTGATTACAGGAAATAGCCTTCATTTAGCATCCATGACCTTCCCTGAGTTCCAATGGGCAGATTCAAGCAGTTGTTAATTAGGGAAGGGAGGGGACGTAAGACCAGGGAGGAATAAACAGTCACAAGAAACAATAGTGCATCCTTGGAGCGAGGTCTCTGTTCCCCATCAAGGGATACACATAACAATATCTTTGAGCTGTTTTGCAGATACTGAAGCACCCTCCAGGTGGGAGAAGTTGATGACTAACTGCTCACAAGCATGTAGACCACAGACCAGTTGGAACCTGAGGGTGAATGATGTTGATTCCTATTTACATCCCCTCCAGCCCATCAAAAGAATGTCCACAAGATGATCACACCCTCTTTGGACCATTAATATAAAACTTCTCATTACCCTCTTCAAGTTGGGGCACTCAGTTTTTCGAGGCAGGAGACTGCTGTGCCCCGCCTTGCCTGGCAAAGTAATGAAGATATTCTTTTCTACTTCATTCAAAACTCTGCCTCCAGGCTTCAATTCGTCACCAGTGTAAGAGAAGCTGGGCTTTCGGGATTACTATTTCCTGTTTCCTTTCCATCCCATCCTCTCTTTTCTCTGACAACCCAGTGTACTGGCATTCACAGAACCTTTCAGACACAACAGAATATGATCTTAAAAATGACTGTGTAAGAGATGTGATATTTCTCTTTTCCAGTGTTTGCATTTTAGAAGAGGGTACAGTTCTGTTCAGTTCAGTTGCTCAGTTGTATCTGACTCTTTGCGACCCCATGGACTACAGCACACCAGGCTTCCCTGTCCATCACCAACTGCCGGAGTTTGCTCAAACTCATGTTCATTGACTCAGTGATGCCATCCAACCATCTCATCCTCTGTTGTCCCCTTCTCTTCTTGCCTTCAATCTTTCCCAGCATCAGGGTCTTTTCCAATGAGTCAGTTCTTTGCATCAGGTGGCCAAAGTATTGGAGCTTCAGCTTCAGCATCAGTCCTTCTAATGATATTCAGGACTGATTTCCTTTAGGATGGACTGGTTGGATCTCCTTGCAGTCCAAGACACTCTTAAGAGTCTTCTCCAACACCTGAAGAGGGCGCAGCTGAGCCTAAAGGACTGACCCCTGTCAAGGATGGCTGAGAGGGTGCAGCCTCTGTCGTTCACTCCACTGTCCCTTCCACTCTGCAGATTTCCTCTTCTCCCAAGCAGAATTAGTGACTTCTTTCCTTCGAGTCCATGAACTTCTGCTAACACCAATGTTTATCATAGACTCACCTGTTTGATAGTCAGTTGTGATCATGGCCTTGCCATTGGACAGCACTGGACTTGCATCTTGGAAACATTTGAACACGAGTAGTGGCTACAGCAGTCCTTGCAGGAGCTCTACCGTGGTTTGGTGTGCTGAATGGAACTGAAGGAGTTATTCTGAGAAAGGGCAAATTAAAGAGTGTGAACTTGACTTTGTGTCCATTCAGAATAATGCCAATGATGTAAATAAGTGTAGGGAGAAGAGCTGGGCTTTCCAAGTCATTCTCTAAAGAAATCAGCTGGGCTTTCCCTGGTGGTCCAGAGGTAAAGACTGCAGGGAGAATGGGTTTTGATCCCTGGTCAAGGAACTAAGATCCCCCATGCTGCATAGTGTGGCCAAAAAAACAAGCAAACTATAAAGACATCAAGTAAATGTCATTTTTTGGTCCTGACCATACACTTAAACAATGCAAACTTGGATAGACTGTCCCTTACTAGGTGGCGCAGTGGTAAAGAATCCACCTGCCAATGCAGGAGATGCAGGAGACATGGGTTCAGTCCCTGGGTTGGGAAGATCCCCAGGAGGAGGAAACGGCAACCCGCTGCAGTATTCTTGCCTGGAGAATCCCATGGACAGAGCAGCCTGGGGGCTACAGTCCACTGGTTTGCACAGAATTGGACATGACTGAGCAATAGCAGGCACGCACGATTTTGGATGAGTTACCTTCTCTCTCAGTGACTCAGTTTCTTTCTCTGTAAAATATGCTAATTGTGAGGATTCCATGGGTAAAGCCATGAGCACCCACCGCAGTGCATAATAACCCCTCACTCATTATTGCTTCTACTCTCACAACATCTTGAGAGTCATCATACCTTCATTTTCTAGATAAAGTAACACCAGCCACTATTTATTGGGTGCAATCTTTTGTTGAATTTTTACAGCAAGCTTGTGGGAAGGCATGGTGATCACCCCCGCTTTCTCCAAGAGAAACCAGGCTGTATTTGCAGTCACCTAGCTGGGTGAGTGGTGGAGTGGGAATTCAGACTTAGCTCTGATGAACTCCTGAGGTTTCATTCTTGCCACTATGACAAGCTGCCTGTAAGGAATGATTGCCACTTCAGAATGGCACTCAGCCTTCTTAAAATACTTCTGTTCTTCAAACGAAATCCCTCACGTCAGTTCTAAATCTGTAATACTTGGGGAATTAGAGTTTCATCTCATGTAATGTTGCAGTGTGCTCTCTGCACTGCTAAAACCTCAGATAGAAGGGTTCTTGCCCTGAGGCATCTGCATTTCACGAGTGGGTGGCTGATCTCTATACCATCTATAAGGTGCTCTGAGAGCTCTCCGGATGAAGGATGGCTGCAAACGGAAGTCAGTATTTCTGCACAAGACAAATTTGTTCCCACTACTGTTCCCACTAATACTGAATGTATTAGTTCATCATGTTTCCCTGGAATACTGAGAGCACATGTGCAGCGAACGTTACAGCATGCATCCATTTCACACCCTGAGCTGGCATTTTACAAGCGTTCAGTTATTAACATGTGAATTTGAACTCTTGTTCCCTGCTGGAGGTAACTGATAGCAGAATAAAAATCATTGAATTCAACATTCAAATGCGAATGGATAGGAGCAGGGCAGTGTCTTCTGATTGGAAACTGGCCCCTTGCCAGCTCTCGAGTTCTGAGAGAGATCTAAGACCTGGGGGAAAAAATAGCCAAGGTATAAAATATGATTTCCGTTTGCTTTCATTTTGTTTCTTCAAATGTAACATTCCCATGTAGTTCTCAGTTATGTTTGATCACATCAAAGCTGGCTTAGATACATCTTTTGAAACACTCAAAACATTTTGCTGAATAACCTAGAGAGGTCATTTATTTTAGTGTGAATAAAATCCAGATCTATTAGAAGTAATTGCCAATCTTCCCCCCGCCCCATATCTGTACCAATCCTAGACAAATTTTCACAAATCTTTGGCAAAATGAAAAAAGATAAAAAATAAGGGTGATGTGGCAGATTTTCCATGATGCTGAATACATTCAGTGACCTCTATTTTGAGAACTGATTTTGCAAAATACTTTGTGTTGTAATGAAGTGGTAGTATTTCATTATGAAATGGTAGTATTAGTAGACTTAAGTTTTTGCTTCTCATGTTTTTGGCAGTATCCAAAGTTGCTATCTCTATTTCTGTTTGCCATTTTTGTTGTTATTGTTAATTTACTAGCCTATATAATGCAAATCTGGAAATCACTGGTGTGGTAAAAAGAGCATAGGTTTTGAAAGCAGAAACCCCTAAGTTCCCTTCCTTGATGGATTTGCTAGGACCAGATGAGCTGAGTCCTTACTGGTTCTTTGTGAATTCCAGTTTCTCCAGTGGTCATGTAAAGGTGAGGGCTCCCTTCCTGGTTCAGTGGTAAAGAGTCCACCTGCAATGCAGGAGCTGCAGGAGACACAGGTTCAATTCCCCGGTTGGGAAGATCCCCTGGAGGAGGGCATGGCAACACACTCTAGTGTTCTTGGTGGAGAATCCCCTGGAGAGAGGAGACTGGCAGACTTCGGTCCAATGGGTCACAAAGAGTCAGACATGACTGAGTGACTTAGCAGGCACACACACAATGTAAAGGTGATAGAGCTGTTGAGAGAATTAAATAAGACCACATATACAAAAAGTCTAGCTCGCAATCCTATGTAATAAACAATAACTTCTGCTCTTTACTTTTTCCTCATAGAAGTTCAGTTCATGAGGATAAGAAGAGTGTGGTCACTGGCTGATATTTGGGGGTGGAGCAGGTTAAGGGGGACAAATCCTAAAATAGTGAAGGTCCCAAAGGCAGGCTGTGTTTGAGGGAAGCCTTTCTTTCTATACCTTACAACATTTTCTGATTCTGAGGAAACTTGGAGGGTAGAAACATGTCTTGTTGCCTTTGATTCCCCACCATCTGGTCCAGGACAGGCAGCACTGCTACAAGTGGTACAACCTGGGAAGTAGCCTTTGATTTAACTCTTTGCATGCAGGAGTTTGTAAGGGTGTGTTTTCCAGTTTAGTGCCTGCAGGGGAAGTGAAGGAAGAAGGCTTAGGCAGAGATCTCTGCCAACACTGCAGGGATAACTTTACCAAGTTGTTCTGACTTGACCTTTACGCTCCTTTCATCGACCCATCATTGGTTGTGGGCTCTTACAGGGAGGGGGTGTGACTTGGGAGAGGTGGCTTTCCTCAGCTGAGGACAGTTTCAGGAGGGGTTTAGCTGTGAGCTCTCAGTGGCTCGCATGAGTAGAATTTTGTCCCTCCAGAAGATGTTGAAGTCCTGACCCCTCAACACCTGTGAATGTGACCTTATTGGAAAAGTGTCTTTGCAGATGATCAAGATGATCAAGTTTAGATGAGATCATTAGGATGAGTCCTAATCCAATATGATGTTATCAAAAGGGGGAAATTTTGACAGAATTAGACATGAGTAGAGGGAAAATAGGGTTTCCCAGGTGGCGCTAGTGGCAAAGAATCCACTCACCAACGCAGGAGACATGACACCTGGATTCCATCCCTGGGTCAGAAAGATCCCCTGGAGGAGGGCATGGCAACCCACTCCAGTATTCTTACCTGGAGAATCCCATGGACAGAGGAGCCTGGAATGCTACAGTCCAGAAAGTTGCAAAGACTTGGACACGACTGAAGGGACTGAGCACACAAGTACATATGCAGAGGGAAAATAAGGTGAAGACTCAGGCAGAATGCCATCTACAAACCAGGAAATGCTTGAGGCTTACCCGAGTCCAGGAGAGAGACATGGACCACATTTTCCCTCACAACCCTCAGAAGGAACCCAGCTCGCTAACGTCTTGATTTTAGACTTCCAGCCCCTAGAATTTTGAAGCAATCAATTTCTGTTGTTTGAGCGGCCCAGGTTGTTTGTGATACTTGGTTACAGCGGCCCTGGGGAACCGGAACAGCTCCAGTGCTCTGGAGAGCCGTGGCGGGTGAGCCTGAGTTCTGAAGTGGGGGTGCTGGGCGACTGAAACCCCCGCCCTGACCAGGCACCAGAGTCGCCGTCTGCGTTAGATGTTTTAAAACAAGAGGTCCTAACTAGCCAGTACCAACCGTGAGAGTTCAGGAAAGGTCGAAAGGAGGCGCCATGTATCCGACCACCTCCCAGAATGCTCCTTGCTGGACTCCATCTTGGCTGAGCCACGCGCTGGCCGCAGGAAGGACCCTGAGACGGGATGACGGGTCAGAGATAACCCGGAAACGAATCCCGTCACCGCAGGGCCTGAGAGCTCCATGAGGCAGGAGCAGTGCCCCTGGTTCTTCTTGCCTCAGCCTGCTGCTCTCCGCCCGGCCGCCCTCCCCAGTAAAGCCCCTTGCTTTGTCAGTATGTGCGTCTCCTTGGACAATTCGCTTCTGAGTGTTAGAACGGAGCTCCCTTTCAGGCCCTGGGGGAGGCTCCGCTTCCCGCACACGGCAGTGTGAGCTGCAGAACGCCACGCTGTGGGATGAGGGAGCCCTCAGGGGACAGTTCTGAACAACGCTGGCTCAGGTTACTCCCGGAAATAATTCAGTTAACATGGCAGTGGACTATCCTTTCTTCTAAAGACATCCCCGCACTCCACTGCGATGAAATACCCCGTCATGTGAAGCTACCCTGAGGCTGGGCCTGGAAACTGACTGAAAGAGAGGGCTCTGCTCACGCTCGGCACACCCTGAATCTGAGGTGCCCTAGAAACCAGGATATTTATGGAGTTGGGGCTTAAGATAGGCTAGGACTGTTCTGGAGCTTATGGCCACTGCTCTGGCATTGTGAGTTTGAAAAACTTGTTTAAGGACGTGAGGTTTTAAAATACATCAACAGTCCTGGCTTTGGAGAAGGAGGGAGATATCCCAAAGTGAGTGTAAGGATCCTTTATTGTCACACTCTTACTCTGCATAAACGCTAAAGAGCAATTCTCTTAGGGTAGAAGAGAGATGAGGCTGGAGTCACATAATTATAAATTGATGTTCGCTGGTACGACATGTATCTCTTTGTTATCTTTGGATTTTGTCCAGCTTTCAAAGGCAGGGATGTGTCTTATTCATCTCTGTAATCTTGTCACCAAGCAGAACTCCGATGCTGGGGACTGAATGTGTGTTTAGAGCTGGTGGGGTGGGTATATGAAATCGGCTTGCATAATCCTTTTGCGTCTTCCTGCAAGTTGTGGGTGTTAGCTATATTCTTCTTCCATCAATAGAACAGTGGGAGGGGAAGAATCTATTATCTCACTCAGGCCAACAACCAAATTGTCATCAGAGTTTGAATTGCAAAATCTTTATTTCAGGTCAGAGACAGAAAGAAAAACAGCTGGCTTTCTGCTGAACTCCAGGTAAGTGCTCAGGGCTTGAGGTTAAATAAGGTCATTGTTGCATGGACATGGAGGGCACGATTAAAGCCTTTCAGTACTCTCTAATTTTTGTTTTGGTATTGTATATAAGTTTATGCCCATTAAGGAAATCACACAGTTTAGTGCAGGAAGGTGCAGACATTCACTGCCTGCTTGCAAATCATACTATACAACCCTGAGATTCATGACAAGCACATAGTAGGTGCTCAGTAAATATATTCAGAGTGCAATTCCATGCTTTACGATAGAAACAGGTTCCCCAAAGGGAACAGGCCAGGTTTCCCTTGAAAGGCCCTTCAGGAGAGGACAGCCATCTTTTAGACCGCATTCTTCTCGTCTTCCCTTCATCACCCTTCCCAGCCCTTCTTCCTTTTCTTGTGTATCTTTGAGCCTCCTACTCACGTCCCGGTCTGTAGCTCCAGCCCCAGGGAGGAGGCACAGCAATGGGGCCCTGGGCAGCTCAGCCTGCTGGGTGCAGTGTTGGTGAGAACTTGAGGGTCCTCTGGAGGGAGGCGACGATCGCCACAGAGTGACAAGGCTTGCCCAGTTTTCCCGCTCTCCTCTGTGCGGGGCGGGAGCTCTCTGAGGCACCCAGCCACTATGGACTAGGGTGGGGCGAGGCAGGCAAAGTCTTCCCTACCCTTTTCCAAGTGGCTGTCTTTGGTTTTTGAGTTCAGCTGGGTTTCTGCTGCTTCTTCATTGTAATCTAGAACTTTCTCAGAGCTGTTTTCGTTTTCTATCTTGCAAGGGAGACAAACATTGGGACCTCCTGGCCCACCATCTTTTTGACGTCTGTCCAAGGTCTTCTCAAGATGGACCCTACCATAGTTGGAAGCATTCACATTATAAACATCCTTCCAGTTTGAGGAAAAAATGAGCAACACAACCCTACATGCTAGCAACTTCCCTCAACAGTATACAGAGTTGAGAGACGTTCTAGCCAAGTTGGAATGAACTCTAACTCCTAATGTGATTCTGCTGTATAGACTTTTCCAGATTGTCAGCCGTGTCAGGTCACCCTGAGGCCCCCTACTGTCAAATAAATCTTATAATTTCTTGTGGGGTTCTGGATAGCAGAGACTATCCATCACTTACTTGAACAAATGGCACCACGCAGGCACCTCTTATAACTGATGTAACAAATGTTTGCTTGATGACATAATGGCCTGTGAGGATTGGACTCTGCTATTAGCTTTGAGATTTAGGCAACTTTGAAAATCACATTGAATTAACTGTCTAGACACCTACTATATAAGATTGTGGTAAAGATCAAATGAGGACTTCCCTGATGGCTCAGTGGTAAAGAACCTGCCTGACAGTGCAAGAGATGTGAGTTTGATCCCTGGGTCGGGAAGATCCCCTGGTGAAGGAAATGGCCACCCACTCCAGTATCCTTGCCTGGGAAAGCCATGGACAGAGGAGCCTGGTGGGCTACAGTCCATGAAGTCACAAAGTGTCAGACACAACTTAGTGACTAAACAACAACAACAAAGGTCAAACAAGAGAGTGGCTATCAAAGCCCTAGACACACACTGGGCAATGCAGGTCTCTTTATTTCTCTCTACCTCCTTCCTGCCGTGTCTCGGGCCCTCCCTCCTACCGGCCATTTACCTGCCATTGCCACCTCAGCACTCAACACAGGACCCACAATCTTTTCTTCTTCATCCGCAAATGCTTCCTTCTTCCTCAGCCTTTTCTCCTTTAGCCTCTCTCTTTAGCATCTCTATTCTGCCTTTTTTCTACTTAACATTCAGCTCACCCTCTACCTGACTCCTCTGCCTTTCTGAAGGTTTTATTTAAACACCTAGTCCCTCTTGCCTACCGAAAGACAGGTGATGAAGACTGTGTTGCTGAGGTTTAAATACCAGTTCTCAACTGCCTGCGGGGAAAGGACTCCTTATGGAGCTTGTCTTCTGCTCCCCACCGAGACAAAAGGGCTCCCCAAGCCCATGCAACCCACCTGCTGAAATATTAATAGGAAGAGACAGAGAGGCGAGGCCACGCACGTCGGGTGCGAGCCCAGCAGGGCTTCTGGAGCTCTGCTCTGCGGAGCCCCACAGGACGGCTGGCATTCAGCGTGCCTCCACCCGGAGATGCAGATGGCTGCCTAGCCTATTTCAGGGAGCAGACAGAGAAGGGGGTGGGAGAGACTGGCAGAAGAGAACCACAGTTCCTTCCCGGGGCAGCAAGATGCCAAGACGCAAAGACAATTAAAAATGGATAAATTGAGGGAACACACATAGGGAGACAGTTTGAGCCTTATTAAAATGCATTGAAAAACTTTTTTTTTTTTTTGAAATAGGAAAAATTAATCTGATTTTTTTTAAGCTACAAAAAGTAAATATCTCTCAAGATTGGCCTCTCCTAATAGGGTCAGTAGGGGCATGGCTATGTAAAAATAAATCCAATAGGACTTCCAACAGTATTTTCCTTAAAAAAGATGCCAATAAATTTGAATACTGCCAAGTTCCAGAAGAACAGATTGAATTACTCAGGATTAAAAATTCAAAAAAATTTTTCCATTTTAATTTCTTTTGAATTGCAAAATCTTTATTTTTGATTTTTTAAACTATTCTGTTTTAATTTTTATTAAAATTAATTTTTCATTTAAATTTAATTTTTAAATTTAGTTTAATTTCTTTCCCTAGACTACTCCAGGGTGGGGAGGGTTCACTGTCTTTCTATAGTCTCTTCTTTTGCTTCCCCCTCCCCCAAGTGGTAGGCTCTATTTGCAAGAGATACAAATACTTACGGAGATTAAGTTAGAAATCACTTTGGGATTTCCCAGTAACAGTCTAAGAAGGGAGCAGTGTCCATATGTGAAGATGGTGAAACTATTAGCTCAGTGTAGTTTATTATTTTCTGATAGTTCATTCCGGGCTGGGCAAAGCCCACCTTCTCAGCCTCATTCATATGTAGTCAATGAGTCTTCATTTAAAAAGGATGCTATTCTTTTATTTTTGGTCCTTTCTTCACCATTATAAATGTACTGGTTGCTGTTGTTTAGTGGCAAAGTTGTGTCCAGCTCTTTTGCGACCCCATGGATGTTAGCTCACCAGGCGCCTCTGTCCATGGAATTTCTCAGGCAAGAATACTGAGTGGGTTGCATCTCCTTTTCCAGGGGATCGTCTCAAACCAGGGATGGAACCCACATCTCCTGCATTGGCACGTGGATTCTTCACCGCTGCGCCACTAGGGAAGCCATGAAGTTTACTAGCTCACATTTATCGTATAGTGCTTAAGAGCTTAAGCTTGAAAGCTGGATTTTCTTTTGGGTTCTATTCTATCCATCATTCTATTAGTTGAGTAACTTTGGGCACATCACCTCATTGCTCTGAGCCTTGGCATATTCATCCATAAGATGGGAATGTTAACCTTTGCCCCTGATGACAGTGAGATTAGCATGGGGTCAGCTTGTAAAACCCTGAGCAAGCTGTGTCTGGCAGGTAAGTGAGGAGTCAATGATATATTGGCTAATATTATTTCTGCCTCTGGGAGAGTTTGTATGACATCAACATAATAACTTCTGATACTTTCATAACATTTTGCAAATTGCAAAGCATTTCCACTTTCATCGCATCATGCGTCCTGTGAGGTTGATAGAGCAAGAATAACCTAATCTCCCTTAACATATTATATTTAGAGACTTCCCCAAAACCATGCAGTTAGAAAATATGAGGTCAGGCTTGAAGGTCAGTGGTTTCTTAGTCCATTGCTACACTTATGAAATATTTATATTATGTTTAAAATTTAGTGAGTCCTTACAATGCACCAAGCGCTGTTTGATGTGATTTACATCTATGATCTCATTTAATTCTTACAATAATTTGATTTAGGTCCTCTTATTTCTCCATTGTACAGATGAACAAACTAACAATTTAAACATTAGTATCTAGTCTCTTACCGTAGTCACTCAACATTTTAGGTAGAAATACTCAGGACTACTTTAAGCACATCTGAATTTTCCAGTGTGTAATCTTGAGGAATTTCTTTACATTTTTGCTACCTTCTCTGTAAATTGGGAATAATAATTCAAACCTACTTCCCAGAGTTGTGAGGATGAATTAAGACTTTCAAATGTCCTTTGGAAAAATAACACAGAGATACTAATTATCATAAATATGGCAGTAAGTCAGTTATACAGACATGTAGCTAAAATGACCACCAATGATGTGGGTCTAATTATCTTTTTCCCTTTTAAAATCCCATTTTGGCAATCTATAGACACAGATATGAGAAGAGCTTCCTAGGAGCACAACAGCTGTATCACTGCAGTTATAACAACTGTGATTTCTTCAAGAAACGGCCAAATTAGCAACGTTAGCAAAGCTCAGATAATTTGACTTTCGATGCCCTAACTGTCCACAGCCAGATCTGCGTGGGTGCTGGGGTTTCCAGCTCATGGCTTCTGCACTGCTGGCTGGTAAATTCTGGATGTCACTCTTTATTGGAATTGAAGTAGTTCTAAATTCATGGATGGCATTTTAATATTTGTGCAGGTAACCCACAGGGAATCAGCAACTGCAAGTGGTTTTGGCTGTTCATTCCTCAACCTGAAGTCCACTTAATGCAGTTGTTTGAGGAATGATGTCTGAGCAAACATCCGTGTGCACAGACCTGGGAGCCCCTTGACCAGCGTTGTTTACCTTCGTGTTTAAGGAAAAAAAGTCAAACAGTGGTGAATGAAAGACAAGGCTATGAGCCACTGGACTGTCTTCTTCAAGAATATCTCCAGGCTCGCAGGCTGCCATGTCTTTTGAAATGTTTTTGCATCTGTAGAACCTGGGCTTTGCCCATCCAGTAAAGGATCCCTCTCCTCTTCCTTCGTTTGTGGCTCCCCACTGCCTGAGTGCAGAGCAGAAGCGTGGTGCGGGCCCCTTTACTCGGCGCCTTGCTGGGACTTCCGACTCTGTTAGCACTGCGGCTTTGGTCTTGACGAGTTCCCTGGCTCTTCTCCTCATCTGTAAAATGGGGATATTGGTAGACAGCTTTGGATTAAAGATAATGAAGATGCTACAGGTAAAAGTGCATACACAGTATAAAAATTATTTCAGGGACCTCTCTGGTGGTTCAGTGGTTAAGAATCCACCTTCCAAGGCAAGGGGTGTGAGTTCGATCCCTGGCCACAGGGTGCAGCCAAATAGTAAACAAACAAACAAAAAACTTCACTGATGCTCAGTGAGTTCTCTACCACTGATACTCTTATAATATGAAGCTCTAAACCACAGGCCTTTAGGGAAAGGGTCATGGAAGGTGAGATGATTTAAAATGTAGGGTGCTTTACACTCATTATTTTGTTTTATCCTCACACACATTATTTTGCTTTATCCATGAAGTAGATACTGTTATCTTCATTTACTCCATAGAGCCTGTAGAGGGTGTAAGTCATGAGTTCAGAGTGCCCCCATCTAGTCAGCAGATGAAAGATTCAGACTTTGAACACTGTGTTCTTTATTGAAGAAAACACCAGATTTGGAGTGACTTTGTTCACGTGACAGTGGTGGAGGTAACATTGCCCGAACCGTATCCATGTACTAGGCCTGTGTAAGCTGTTCCACACCAGCTCATCATGTTCATAATAGCACTCTCCCCATCTTATGTGCAGGCAAACTGTGAGGTTACCTGTCTTACTGCAGGTCAACAAGTACGTGGCAGCATCAGGATTTGGTCCCAGGCAACCTGGTTCAAAACTCTCTGCTTTCTGTTCTGCGCAGTATTAACCGAGGCTACATTCACCTTTGCCGCTCTCAAGCATGACACTTCTCTGCCCTGGGCCCCCAGCTTGTGAATTGGCAAATGAGGAAGTCATTTGGACAAACCATAAAGCCCTTTCCTTGAGTCTATCCAATAGAGCTCATCAATGCTGTCATAATAAACAATCATATCAGGGCTCTCCTGCAAGCCAGGCCCACACTCACCATTCAGTCCATGAGTAATGGGCTGGGTGCCTTTTCTTTTGTTTCTGAGCTGGTGACATGAAGCTGAGGTTTATTAGGTAACAGAAAAGTGTGGTATCTCTATGGTAGGACCTTTCTCCTCTGAGGTGATTCCCCCTTGTTCTCCTTGTAATTTTCTTCCCAAATTTGAACTTCCTTTCTGTATATTCAAAGTCAAAATACAGGTGGCAAAGGGGTGGGTTATTACCGGGGCTGTGATCCTGGTCCCAAGCGTATAGATGTGGTTGGCACTCAACGGAACCCGGGCATTGGTTTCTAGTTCTGTACAGTGAAACAGGCCAAACTGAAGCTCTCCAAACTTCCCCTCAAGGAAATGAAATTGTTCATACATGTGTCCTTACACATGTTGTAATATTAGCTAGTAATGTCACCCTCACGATTGGTGGTCCCTATCTTATCTCGGTTTGCTTCACCAGTCTGAACCCTGCAAAATCCAAGTGGATCATGGTGGATGACGGTGGATCATTCAAATATAACCATGTTAGTGCCAATGGCAACTCTGTACAGATGTGGTAACTTTCCTAGAGCCAACTAACACAGAATACTGCTCAGTCATTAAAAAGAACAAAATAAGGCCATTTCCAGCAACAAGGAAGCAACTCGAAATGATAATACAGAGTGAAGTAAGCCGAAGACAAATACAATATGACAGCACTTACATGCGGAATCTAAAATATGACACAAATGAACCTATTATAAAGCAGAAGTACTCATAGACATAGAGAATGGATCTGTGGTTGCTGAGGAGGCAGGGCCAGGGGGGGTTGGACTGGGAGTCTGGGGTTAGCAGAGGCAGACTTACACATAGAAGGGATGGATGGCAAGGCTCTGTGTATAGCACAGGGAACTGTGTAGTCAGTGTTCTGGGATAAACTGTAATGGAAAACAGTATAAGAAAGGATGTACATATACATATAACTGAGTCCCTGCTGTACGGCAGAAATTAATGCAACATTGTAAATCAAATATGCTTCCATTAATTAAAAAAAACTCACACAGACTTAGGTACATGGTATGATGCTGCTAATTAATTTTCCATACTCATCAAGAAGTATGATTAGGAATGGTTCACATGCACAAGAGACAAGTAGAAACACACAGTCATGGTCGAGTGACAGCACTGTGGACTCTTCTGTCCTCTGTCATAATACATTCCAAAGGGGCCCTGGCTGTCTGGACGATTCAGAGCGTCACATCAGTCCACAACGTTGGTGACATCATGTTATTTGACCCGGTCATCATTAAGTAGCAAGTACATTGGATGCCTTGAAAAGACACAGGCACTGCAGAAGGTGGGTGATAGCCTTACAAAGATCCAAGGCCTGCCACTTTGGAGATTTTAGGGACTGAGTGTTCTGTAACATGCCAAGATGTCTCTGTCACAGGGAAGGACAAATTATTTCACCTTGCTCCTTCTACCACTAAAAAACACGTACAGCACTTAATAGCATTCTTTGGATTTTGGAGCCAATCCATTTCACACAAGGGAATTTTGTCACAACACACTTACCAGGTGACTCAGAAGTCTTCTAGCTTTGACTGGAGATGGAGCTGAGACTCATGTGGAATCTCTGGCAGGACCCAATAGGAGCGTCGCAGAGCAGAGTCTTGTTCTGGAACAAGGCTCTGCCATCTGCAGCAGAGCACTGCATATCATTCTAAAATCTCTCTGATGTGCTCCTGGGCCCTGGTTGAAATTGATCCCCTGACTGTGAGTTATCAACTGACCCTGTGACCAGAGCTGTAGATTCAGTGATGTGTCCTATCAAACCCACCAAGGTGTGAGAATAAGAAATTCCAGCAGCAAGTCATCAGTACATAGAAGTGGTGCATCCAGGATCAGGTTTGAGAAGGCCTAGGGGGATCAAAGTAAACGAGGGCAGGAGGCGCAGGTCCAGACATCGCTTATTATATGTCACCTTTCTGTCAACTCACCCCTAGACCCGCCAGGTGGGGCTCCGCAGGATCAGCTGGTGGCAGAAGAAAAAGCCCCAGTTCAGTTCGTGAACGGACTGGCTTTGTGTGTGTGAAGAACGAGCCTTGCAGAGACTGCTGCTTCCCTACCGCCTCACCCAGGAGTGCCCTTAAAAGAGACACTACATGAAGATCTTTCCAATGGACTATATTTGAAGGAAATGGGAGAAAGAAGGAGAAGGAGAAGCAGAGAGAGAGAAACACAGACATACACACGTGTGTTGAAAGCACTTGAAAATCTTAAAATGTTACTGAAAAGTTAGATCACCCAGTGGCCTATATATGCAATGGTACTGCTGTTCTGTAAGGACAATGGGCAGGGCTTTGGGCTTTGAACCTGGTTATCCATTTTGGGTGGAGAGAAACAGTGTGGAGCAAGGGTATACATAGACTTTTGCAGTGAATATCTTAGTTGCTCAGAGGTGAAGTTTGAAAGTGCAAGGTTGGACACCCGCAGACAGAGTCCTAGAAAGAGTAATATAGATGATCCCAAGAAAGTGAGGAAAATGTGTTTCACTTGTCATCACCCATTAGAAAACATACATGGTAAAACAGGATTAAATTTCCAAGCAGACGAGCTAATACAGTCAGTAGGTATGAAGCAGCCTCTATCATCAAGGACCCCAGTAAACAGATTAGTCCTGATGGCAGAGATGGAGGCAATTCATGGGTTCACCAAGGCTGATGTAGCCACTATTGCTGATAAATGTCCAACCTTCCAGCAGCAGAAAACCTGAGACTGTGTCATCTTTAATAGAGACCAACAAGTTGGCAAATTGACAGACTGGACCGCTTTCATCTTGACAAGGCCAGCAATGTGTTACTGGGATTGGCAATAATCTAGATTTGCCTTTGCCTGTCTGCCATGCCTTGGGCAGTGCCACTTTCCAAGACCTCATAGAATATCTGACTTACCAATGTGGAATCCCCTATGACATTGCTTGGATCCACTTTACAACAAAGGAGATGGGTTTGGTAGCACATGGTTATGGCAGTCATGGGTCTTACCTCATACCATACCATCCAGAATCTTATAGCCTAATTGAGCAAGGGAAATAAACTCTTGTTACTATAGCTGGATCGTAAGTGTTAAGAAGACCTCATGCAAAGATGGAGTGCTAATAGTGTGCACTTATACCGTTAAGCATTACATATTGTATTTCCAATAGTTATTACAGAATACATGGCTCTGAAAACTAAAAAAGGGGAAGTGGTAAAGGCACCGTTCATTTTGACTCCCTATAACCCAGGGACTTTTTTGAAAACCTTTTCTGTAAATTTGAGCTCTGTGGATTTAGAGGTTTCAGACTGCTGAGGGGGCTGCTTCCACCCTTAGACTGCTAATCTAAAGAAATGCTACCTAAAGGACTTCTAATCTAAAGCTCTGGTTGTCATTTGCTAACTTTGGGATCCTCAAGCCGGCTGACCATCAACAAAGTAAAGGAGTAACCATAATGGCTAATCATGAAGTGGTAGGATTGCTTGTACATAATTAAGGTAAGGAGAAATACATCTAACATAGAGGTAATCCACATAGGTATCTCTTGCTGCTCTCATGCCCATTTGTAAATTCAGTTCACAATTAGAGTAATGATATCCTGATAGTAGTATAGTAATCAAGATTTAAGACCCTTTAGGGCTAAGAATGAGCTTCCCTGGTGCTTGGCTGGTAAAGAATTCACCTGCAATTCAGGAGACCTGGGTTCAGTCCCTGGGTTGGGAAGATCCCCTGGAGAAGGGAAAGGCTACTCACTCCAGTATTCTGGCCTGCAGAATTCCATGGACTGTATAGGGTTAAGAATTTGTGGCAACTCATCAGACAAGCCCCTAGTAGAAGCACTGGCCCAAGGGGAGGGAAATCTTATAGATTTTAGAAGTTAGGGATGATGACCATTTCCGTCATGCCTCAGTAGCAGGTGGGGATATAGTTCATCTTGGAAATTTTTCCAAGAAATTGAGACCAATGAGAATCCTGAGAAACTACACTCAGAAGGAGTAAACTTAACATAAGAATCACATGAATACAAGTGGTGCAAGGAGTGAGCTATAGTGGATGCTGTTGGTTCTTTGCCTAGATTTTAAAAAATCAACCAGTACACTTATGGCGGCCTGAGAATACTGCACAGATATTCTCTTTTTCAGAGAATTGCCAAAGGATAACCTCACCTTGGAGGCTACCTCTCCTTCCTTCTTCTGAGACAAAAGACTCACTGGCATAGTGTTATAAAAGGTCAGCCAGCGCACTTGCCTCAAGGTGGGACTAACAACATGATGCAAATTGTTCTCCATAGCTTCCCTGTGACATCAGAATGATGAGAAATCTAGATGAAACCATTTGGTCTCCTTGCCTCATTAGGTGTCATGTACTCTTTTCCCTTGAAAATGTGTTGTTTTTCAGTCACTCAGTCATTTCGACTCTGTGCGACCCCATGGGCACACCAGGATTCTCTGTCCATCACCATTTCCCAGTTTGCTCAAACTCGTGTCCAATGAGTCGGTGATGCCATCCAACCATCTCATCCTCTGTCATCCCCTTCTCCTCCTGCCTTCAATCTTTCCCAGCATCAGGGTCTTTTCTAATGAGTCAGGTCTTTGCATCAGGTGGCCAAAGTATTGGAACTTCAGCTTCAGCATCAGTCCTTTCAATAAATATTCAGCTTTGTTATCCTTTAGGACTGACTGGTTTGATCTCCTTGATGTCCAAGGGACTCTCAAGAGTCTTCTCCAGCACCATAGTTCGAAGGCATCAGTTCTTCAGCACTCAGCATTTTTTATTGTCCTGCTCTTACATGACTACTGGAAAAACCATAGCTTTGACTAGACCTTTGTTGGCAAAGTAATGTCTCTGCTTTTTAATATGCTGTCTATGTTTGTCATAGTTTTTCTTCCAAGGAGCAAGTGTGTTTTAATTTCATGGCTGTGGTCACTATCTGCAGTGATTTTGGAACCCCCAAAAATAAAGTGTCTCAGTCTTTCCATCATTTCTCCATCTATTCCATGAAGCAATGGGACCTTATTCCCAGATCATGCCATGATCTTTGTTTTTTGAATGTTGAGCTTTAAGCCAGTATTTTCACTCTCCTCTTTCACTTTCATCAAGAAGCTCTTTAGTTCTTCTTTGCTTTCTGCCATAAGGGTGGTGTTATCTGCATATCTCAGGTTATTGATATTTTTCCTGGCAATTTTGATTCCAGCTTATGTTTCATCCAGCCCAGCATTTTGCATGATGTTAAATAAGTTAAATAACCTAGGTGACAACATACAGCCTTGACGTACTTTTTTCCCAATTTGGAACCAGTCCAGTGTTCCATGTCCAGTTCTAACTGTTGCTTCTTGACTTGCATACAGGTTTCTTAGGGGGCAGGAAAAGTGGTCTGGTATTCCCATCTCTTGAAGAGTTTTCCACAGTTGTGATCTACACAGTCAAAGGCTTTGTGTAGTCAATGAAGTAGAAGTAGATATTTTTCTCAAACTCTCTAGCTAGTTCTATAATCCAACTGATGTTGGCAATTTGATCTCTGGTTCCTCTGCCTTTTCTAAATCCAGCTTAAACATCTGGAAGCTCACAGTTCACAAACCGTTGAAGCCTAGTTTGAAGAATTTCAAGCATTACTTTGCTAGCAGGTGAAATGAGTAAAATTGTGCAGTAATTTGAACTTTCTTTGGCATTGCCAAAGTTTTCATTGGAATGAAAACTGTCCTTTTCCAGTCCTGTGGCCACTGCTGAGCTTTTCAAATTTGTTTGTGTATTGAGTGCAGCACTTTCACAGCATCATCTTTTAGGATTTGAAATATCTCAACTGGAATTCCATCACCTCCACTACCTTGTTCATAGTGATGCTTCCTCAGGCCCACTTGACTTCGCATTCCAGGATGTCTGGCTCTAGGTGAGTGAGCACACCATCGTGATTATCTGGGTCGTGAAGATCTTTTTTGTACAGTTCTTCTGTGTTTTCATGTCACCTCGTCTTAATGTCGTCTGCTTCTGTTTGTTTATCGTCTGTCGTTTCTGTCCTTTATTGTACTTATCATTGCATGAACTTTTCCCTTGGTATCTTTAATTTTCTTGAAGAGATCTCTAGTCTTTCCCATTATATTGTTTTCCTCTATCTCTTTGCATTGTTCACTTAAAAAGGCTTTCTTGTTTCTCCTTGCTGTTCTGTGGAAATCTGCATTCAGATGGTTATATCTTTTCTTTTCTCCTTTCCCCTTCACTTCTATTATTTGCTCAGCTAATTGTTGGGCCTCCTCAGACAACCATTTTGCCTTTTTGCATTTCTTTTTCTTGGGGATGGTTTTGATCACCACCTCACCAATGTTACTAACCTCTATCCAGTTTTTCAGGCAATCTATCAGATCTAATCCCTTGGATCTATTTGTCATTTCCACTGTATAAACCATAAGGAATTTGATTTAGGTCATACTCAAATGGCCTAGTGATTTTCCCTACTTTCTTCAATTTAAGTCTGAATTTGGCAATAAAGGTGTTCATGGTCTGAGACACAGTCAGGTCCTTGTCCTGAATACTTCTTGAATAAATCACTTGAATGCATTTTTGGGGGACCCTAACACATCCTGTAACTTTCACTCCTTGTTTAGCCATGGTTCATTGTATTGGGTTGGCCAGTGTGTGTGTGCTTGTTTTTTTCCCATAAGGTGGCTCTAGTAGCACTTCAGTCAGTTCAGTTCAGTTCAGTTCACATCAGTCGCTCAGTCATGTCTCACTCTTTGCGACCCCATGAACCACAGCACGCTAGGCCTCCCTGTACATGACCAACTCATGGAGTTTATCCAAACTCATATCCATTGGGTTGATGATGCCATCCAGCCATCTCATCCTCTGTCATCCCCTTCTCCTCCTGCCCCCAATCCCTCCCAGCATCAGGGTCTTTTCAAATGAGTCAGCTCTTCTCATCAGCTGGCCAAACTACTGGAGTTTAAGCTTCAACATCAGTCCTTCCAATGAACACCCAGGACTGATCTCCTTCAGGATGGACTGGCT
Source organism: Odocoileus virginianus (assembly GCF_023699985.2). Taxonomy (NCBI): domain Eukaryota; kingdom Metazoa; phylum Chordata; class Mammalia; order Artiodactyla; family Cervidae; genus Odocoileus; species Odocoileus virginianus. The sequence goes on from NC_069701.1 coordinate 2,276,623, forward strand.
GGATCTCCTTGCAGTCCAAGGGACTCTCAGGAGTCTTCTCCAACACCACAGTTCAAAAGCATCAATTTTTCAGTGCTCAGTTTTCTTTATAGTCCAACTCTAACATCCATACATGACCACTGGAAAAACCATAGCCTTGACTAGACAGACCTTTGTTGGTAAAGTAATGTCTCTGCCTTTTAACATGCTATCTAGTTTGGTCATAGCTTTCTTTCCAAGGACTAAACATCTTTTAATTTCATGGCTGCAATCACCATCTGCAGTGATTTTGGAACCCCCCAAAATAAAGTCAGCCACTGTTTCCCCTGTTTCCCCATCTATTTTCCATTAAGTGATGGGAACGGATTCCATGACCTTAGTTTTCTGAATGTTGAGTTTTCAGTCAAGTTTTTCACTCTCCTCTTTCACTTTCATCTAGAGGCTCTTTAGTTCTTTTGTACTCTCTGCCATAAGGGTGGTGTTATCTGCATATCTGAGGTTATTGATATTTCTGCCAGCAATCTTGATTCCAGCTTGTGCTTCATCCAGCCTAGCATTTCTCATGAAGTACTCTGCATATTAGTTAAATAAGCAGGGTGACAATATACAGCCTTGACGTACTCCTTTTCCTATTTGGAACCAGTCTGTTGTTCCATGTCCAGTTCTAACTGTTGCTTCCTGACCTGCATACAGATTTCTCATGAGGCAGGTCAGGTGGTCTGGTATTCCCATCTCTTTCAGAATTTTCTGCAGTTTACTGTGATACACACAGTCAAAGGCTTTGGCATAGTCAATAAAGCAGAAATATATGTTTTTCTGGAACTCTCTTGCTTTGCCGATGATCCAGCAGATGTTGGCAATTTGATCTCTGGTTCCTCAGTCTTTTCTAAATCTAGCTTGAACATCTGGAAGTTCATGGTTCACATATTGCTGAAGCCAGGCTTGGAGAATTTTCAGCATTACTTTACTAGCATGTGAGATGAGTGCAATTGTGTGGTCGTTTGAGCATTCTTTGACCTTACCTTTCTTTGGAATTGGAATGAAAACTTACCTTTTCCAGTCCTATGGCCACTGCTCAGTTTTCCAAATTTGCTGGCATATAGAGTGCAGCACTTTCACAGCATCATCTTTTAGGATTTGAAATAGCTCAACTGGAATTCCATCACCTACACTAGCTTTGTTCATAGTGATGCTTCCTAAGGCCCACTTGACCGCATTCAAGGATGTCTGGCTCTAGGTGACTGATTACACCATCATGATTATCTGCGTTGTGAAGATTTTTTTTTTGTACAGTTCTTGTTCTTCTGTGTATTCTTGCCACCTCTTCTTAATATATTCTGCTTCTGTTAGGTCCCTACCATTTCTGTCCTTTATTGAGCCCATCTTTGCATGAAATGTTCCCTTGGTATCTCTGATTTTCCAGAAGAGATATCTAGTCTTTCCCATTCTATTCTTTCCCCCTATTTCTTTGTATTGATCACTGAGGAAGGCTTTCTTATTTCTCCTTGCTGTTCTTTGGAACTCTGCATTCAAATGGGGTTATCTTTCCTTTTCTCCTTTGCTTTTTGCTTCTCTTCTTTTCACAGCTATTTATAAGGCCTCCTCAGACAGCCATTTTGCTTTATTGTATTCCTTTTTGTTGGGGATGGTTTTGATCCCTGTCTCCTGTACAATGTCATGAACCTCTGTGCATAGTTCATCAGGCACTCTGTCTATCAGATCTAGTCCCTTAAATCTATTTCTCACTTCCACTGTATAATCAGAAGGGATTTGATTTAGGACATACCTGAATGGTCTAGTTGTTTCCCCCACTTTCTTCAATTTAAGTCTGAATTTGGCAATAAGGAGTTCATGATCTGAGCCATAGTCAGCTCCCAGTCTTGTTTTTGCTGACTGTATAGAGCTTCTCCATCTTTGGCTGCAAGGAATATAATCAATCTGATTTCGGTATTGACCATCTGGTGATGTCCATGTGTAGAGTCTTCTCTTGCATTTTTGGAAGAGGGTGTTTTCTATGACCAGTGCATTCTTTTGGCAAAACTCTATTAGCCTTTGCCCTTCTTCTTTCCATACTCCAAGGCCAAATTTGCCTGTTCCTCCAGATGTTTCCTGACTTCCTACTTTTGCATTTCAGTCCCCTAAAATGAAAAGGACATCCTTTTTGGGTCTTAGTTCTAAAAGGCCTTGTAGGTCTTCATAGAACTGTTCAACTTCAGCTTCTTCAGTGTTACTGGTTGGGGCATAGACTTGGATTACCGTGATATTGAATGGTTTGCCTTGGAAATGAACAGAGATCATTCTGTCATTTTTGAGACTGCATCCAAGTACTGCATTTCGGACTCTTTTGTTGACTATGATGGCTAGTCCAGTTCTTCTAAGGGATTCTTGCCTGTAGGAGTGGCAGATGCCTGGTGCAGGAGCGGAGCGGCCAAGAGGAGCTACCCCATATCCAAGGTAAGGAGCAGCAGCTGCACATTGCTGGAGCAACTGTGAAGGATTCCCCACATCCAAGGTAAGAGAAACCCAAGTAAGATGGTAGGCACTGAGAGAGGGCATCAGAGGGCAGACAGACTGAAACCACAATCACAGACAACTAGCCAATCTGATCACATGGACCACAGCCTTGTCTAACTCAATGAAACTAAGCCATGCCGTGTGGGGCCACCCAAGATGGATGGATTATGGTGGAGAGGTCTGACAGAATGTGGTCCACTGGAGAAGGGAATGGCAAACCACTTCAGTATTCTTGCCTTGAGAACCCCATGAACAGTATGAAAAGGCAAAAAGATAGGACAATGAAAGAGGAACTCCCCAGGTTGGTAGGTGCCCAATATGCTACTGGAGAAATAACTCCAGAAAGAATGAAGGGATGGAACCAAATCAAAAACAACATCCAGTTGTGGATGTGACTGGTGATAGAAGCAGGGTCCAATGCTGTAAAGAGCAATATTGCATAGGAACCTGGAATGTTAGGTCCATGAATCAAGGCAAATTGGAAGTGGTCAAACAGGAGATGGCAAGAGTGAACGTCGACATTCTAGGTATCTGCGAACTAAGCTGGACTGGAATGGGGGAATTTAACTCAGATGACCATTATATCTACTAGTAGCACTTAGTTGTCTTTAACCTCATTTGACATGATTTTGTTAGATTATATTATGACAGCTTGCATATCAGCATGCATTAAAAAAAACTGATCAAAATTAGTGAATTTTTGTGTAGCCATTTTAACATTTAAGATGGAAAAAAAGCAATGTTTTTGGCATATTACACTTTCTTACTTTAAGAAAAGTAAAAGTTCAACTGAAACTCTAACCACCCCCCCCCCCACCCAATAGATTTGTGCAGAAGACTGGAGAAAGTGCTATGACTGATCGAACATGTCAAAAGTGGTTTGCAAAGTTTCATACTGGAGCTTTCTTTGGATGATGCTCCACAATGGGGTAGACCATTTGGAGTTGATAGTGATCAAATGAAGACATTAACTGAGAACAGTCAACGTTCTGCCATGTAGATATACTCAAAATATCCAAATTAGGCATTGGAAATCATTTGTACCAGCTTGGTTATGTTAATCACTTTGATGTTTGGTTCCATATAAGTTATGCAAAAAAATCTCCTTGACCATGTTTCTACATATGATTCTCTCCTTAAATGTAATGAAAATGTTCCCTTTTAAAAACACGCTGTGATGGGTGATGAAAAGTGGATACTGTACAATACTGGGGAATGGAAGAGACCATGGAGTAAGCAAAATGAATCATAACCAATCACACCAAAGTCCAGTCTTCATCCTAAGAAAATGATGTTCTGTGTATGATTGAATTGGGAGGCAGTCCCTTATGAACTTATTCTGGAAAACCAAGCAATTAATCCCAACAAGAATTGCTTCCAGTTGAAGGAAGCATTCAGTGAAAAGCACCCAGAATTCATCAAAGGAAAACATATAATTTTCCATCAGGATAAGACAAGACTACATATTTCTTTGATTACCAGGAAAAAACTGTTACAGCCTGGCAGAGAAATTCTGACTCATCTGCCATATTCACCAGATATTGCACCTTCAGACAGACATTGCACATTTGGATGTCCATTTAGTTTGGCCTTTACAAAGTTCGTTTAATGGAAAGACAGTCAATTCCCTGAAAGACTGTAAAATGCATCTGGAACAGTTCTTTGCTCAAAAAGACAAAAAGTTTTGGGAAGATGGAATTAGGAAGTTGCCTGGAAAATGGCAGAAAGGAGTGGAACAAAATGGTGAATATATTGTTCAATAAAGTTCTTGGTAAGAGTGAAAAATATGTCTTTTATTTTTACTTAAAAATCAAAGGAAATATTTGGCCAATCCTATACAAAAGAATGGGAAATCTTTGTGCTAAAATATAAGGGGAAAAGTAAAGCATTATATGGTAATAATAAATTTTCTGTCTTTTCACTTTTACAAACTCCCAAACTGAGGCCTGTTGACATCCACCTCTAAACTCATTTCCTTACTAGTCTCTCAGAACAACGTGGTTTAATTCTAGGGTGGCTTAAGGAGGGATAGTTAATAAGCTACTAAGGCATGCTATCATATTTCACATTTTGAGGGTTCCTCACCTTCCACTTCAAATCACTGTATCCAAGTCTCACCGCTCATACTTAAGTTCCTGCTTTGCTAACCTTGCCTGGTACTTAAGTTCCCTCAAGACTGAGAAGGGCCATTAGATGAGTCTTGCTGGCATCCACAGCCCTGGCTTTGAATCCTGTTTGAGCTGTGATGTCTTACTCATGACACACAACTGCTCTGATGCTAACTGCTGTGTAGCTGGATCTCTCATTTCATGTCCTCTGAAACTAGCCCTTGGACCACTTCTTGGATCATCCTATCACTGCAGCATATTTTTCTGGGTCCTGCATCCCACCTGCCTGCCTGGACTCATTCCAGGTACCTTCTCCAAGGATTGGCTCATCCCTATGAGCTCTGCTTAGATTTCAGAAACCCTTTGCCCCTCCTTAGCTTTTTCACTCAGTTTCATATGACCTTGTGAATGTTACTCAACATCTCAGTTCCCTATTTCCTCATCTAATAAATAAGTGGGACTGACAGTTTATGAAGAATAAGCAAGAAAATATTCATAAAGCTTCCAGAAAGGTGCCTAACATAGTATCACTCAATAATGGGAGTTATTCTCGTGAATTAGTTGTTACTATCTACGATGCAGATCTGTCAGGAAAAGAAAAGCTACCTTAGGAATTTCAAGCAGAAAGAAATTTGACACAGTGAGAAAGAGGCTTTTACCATGTTGAAGGACCTGGGGCAAGAAGATTTAGCTGCTACTGCTAAATTTCAGAACACACTGATATTTGGGACTCACAGGGAAGCCACCACCTGTGTTCTCAGCTGCCGACCTCAGGAAAGTGGGTGACAGTTGCCAACCTCAGGTGTTTGCTAGGAAGTTTCTGGAAAAGTGCTCTGTTTCTTGTTGTCCATATGCCTATATATAACTGAAAAAATGACTTTCTTTTTCTTTTCTCTTTTATGAATCTTATGCAAGTAACTCCCTGGAAAAGTATAAATCTTGAAGGAAGAGTCATGAAAAATCATAGATTCTAAGCGTTCAGTCCTTGCAATAGAGGGATGCTTAGAAATGCATGGATGGTGCTGAGAATCAGTAGATAATAAATGCCACAGGTTTTGTTGGTGGTGGTGGTGGTGTTTTTAAAATGATTGCTTTTCCAGCTCTAATGTGTTAGAAGTCATGTAAAGGAAAATCTGAGATGGAAGTCAGAGGATATGATAATTGGAAGTGAGCACCAGAACCTTCCTAGAGGATTCTATGTGGTTACATAGTTGGCTGATCTGCAGAGAGGAACGAGCAAGCTCAAAAATAGAGCTGACATGGTTGTCTAATGAAGACATGCCGAAAGCCTTGTTATGGATGCTCTTGGGCAATTTATTGCTAAGCCTCTCAAAACTGATAAAAAATGTCAGAAACAGAGATTACAGTGTAGAGGGGACGTCATCTCTGGGGCTTTTATTGCTGATGCTACATCCCATGTCGTCTCATCACACTTGCCTCCGGCAGTCAGGCTTCTCCCTGCCACACTCAGGACTGGCCTCTTGGTGCTGGTGTTGTCTGCAGAGATCTAGATACAAGACATTCTCACAAGACTAGTTAGGGAACCAAGAATAAAAAGGCAAACTACAGGTCACTCCTGTATTTCCAGTGGTTGGCACTGTGCCTGTCATGTAGAAAGTGCAATAGTATGATTTGTTAAATAAATGAAAGGCTATTTAATCCAACTTCCATGCTTCAGTGTCAAAGGCCCACAGCTTCTAGGGGCAGTTTATTCCACTGAGGGTTCTGATTACTCAGAGGAAAGCTCCAAATAGCCTTTCAAGTTTTGGGGGATTGTGATCGTGAAGGCGAGGGAACACTGAGGTGTAAACTTCATGGTTCCACTTGGGCAGCTCTCGTGCAGTTTATCTTACCTGAAAAAACAGTGAATTCAGGTCGCTGCACAGATGCTGAGCAAATAAATGGCATGAGGGGATGTCTAGGCTCTGTAGAAGGAAGAATGTCCCCTTTGGAATGCTGAAAGGCTGTGCTAAGTGCTCTTTGTGATGCTTTAAGAGAGCAGGAGCTTAAGTCGAAGGGTCTTGGGGTTCCCTTTACACTTGGCAGAAGATAAACAAACAGATCCCTTTCGCATTTCCTAGGGTGTCAGAATTTTAGAATCAGAAAGACTCTTGGAGACTTTCTGGCCATACTCTTATCTGGTACCTGAAATTCCTTTCTATAATTTTCAGCAAGTTGTTTTTCAGCCAACTAAGTCATGTCCAGCTCTTTGCCACCCCATGGACTGCAGCACACCAGCCTTTCCTGTCCTTCACTGTCTCCTGGAGTTCATTCAAACTCGTGTCCATTGAGTCAGTGATGTCATCCAACCGTCTCATCCTCTGTCGCCCCCTTCTCCTCCTGCCCTCAATCTTATCCAGCATTAAGGTCTCAGAAGTTATTGTCCCGCTGTTATTTGAATCTTTCCTTGTTCAAGGACCTCACTACCTTTCTAGTCACTGCATTCCTTTTTTAATTTATTGGGATGTCATCTCTCCCCAGGATTTATCAGTGTTTTGATTTATTACTCCATGGAGCCCCCAGTTTCCTCATCTCCTTTTCTTCCCTTTCTTAAAACTTCGCTAGAGAAGATCTGTTTTCCAGCTCACTTTAACCCTCCCTTTGTAAGGGACCGTGCCAATAAGAAGTGATAAAACCAAGATGGGATCCCAGGGTTGTTTGAAGTCCCAAGCCTGGACTCCCAACCATGATGTTTATAGTTTTGGGCCAAAAATGTGCATCTGTGTGCTCACACCATGCTGTCTATTTTTCCACCAAGGTAGGTGCTCCTTGTTAAAGTTTGGTCCCTAGAAACGTCCTTCACATGAGCCTCATGGAGCAGATGTCGTTCCTGGGAGCTCACAGACCCCAGGAGGGATGCTTCTGTGGTAATTCACCTTCCTTGCAGACTCCTTGACTAGACTGTCCAGGCCAGAAGGGTTATGAGTGAGTGTTAAATACAAGTCTCTTGCTTTATCAAAGAGGATATCAGGACCACAGTGTGAGGTGGTGGCCCAGCCTCTCTTGGGTGAGGAGCTGAGGAGCCAGCCCTAACCTCAGGGCTCCAGAACATTGCCTGGTGACCAGCAGTGCCTGGGGTGTGCTGGTCAGAGCGGGCCACCCACACACATCAAAACCCTGCAAGGCTGAGACCCGGATCCTGTCTCTCTATCTCTCTGTCTAGTCTGGAAGGGCCTTTACCCTTCTTTGGAAACCCAGACTAATTTTTCTGTGTAATTCTCTGCTCTTTTTACTCAGTAACTTACATTATTCATTTATCTATGTGGACACGAATTATTGTTAAAATAAGAGAGGCAGGGTAGAGGAACAGATGGAAGGGTCCTCACTGAAGGCCCAGGGTCAGAGCTACGCTTCCTCTGTAACATGAGACCAGGCCCTCATGATCTCAGGAAGCCAGTAGATGGTGATAACAGCCATGCAGATCTGGATTCAAATCTCACTTCTAGAACTTTATACTTGAGTTTCCTACTCCTGCTTGGCCCTACATTCCTTAGCTGTAAAACAAGATTTTGTAAGGATAAGGAGAAACATGTACATCAAAGTACTTTGCTTGGTAACTGGGACATAGTAAGTGCTCAGTAAATATCATACCCTGCTATTATTATTGAAAGTGAAAGTATTAGTCACTCAGTTGTGTCCAGCTTTTTGTGACCCCATGGTCTGTAGCCTGGCAGGCTCCTCTGTACATGGAATTCTCCAGACAAGAATGCTGGAGTAGGTTGCCATTCCTTTCTCCAGGGGATCTTCCCAACCTAAGGATTGAATTCTGGTCTTCTGCATTGCAGACAGATTTTTTACCTTCTAAGCTACCAGGGAAGCTGATTCTTATTATTATTACAATGTATTTAATCCCTTGTTCTTTTTCCATAAAGTGAGTATTCAGTAGATTTAATTTTTATATAGAGTATATAAAATTTACAAGCTCTTATTGCTGCAATAAGGGAGGAAAGATGGTATCTTTTATTCATAACCCTGATAATGTGAGGAAGAGGGCTCCTGGCATCAGGACTAGTGAATGCAGATCTAAACCAGGGCTTGGAAAAATCCAGTCCACTGGCCAATCACTCTACTTCCAGATTTTGTAAATAAAGTTTTATAGGACCACAGGCATGATTATTCATTTCCGTATTGCCTATGGCTGCTTTTACATTACAATGAGAGTTGTGTCATTGCCGCAGAAACCATAAGGCCAGATTTGCTATCTGGCCCTTTATATAAACAGTTGGCTGTCTCCTGATATAAACAGACATGAGCCAGTTGTGTGCATGATGGACATCTCAGAATGTCTGCATCTGTAAGCAAAGGCATGTGAAGGGGAAAAGAGAAACAAAGTCATCGGGCTGCATGGGTTAGTGGAGAGGTTATGAACTTAAAGTCAGGAGGCCTGGGTGACAGTCTCACCCTCACTAGCAGTTAGCTGAGTGACCTTGGGTAACCACTCCGCTCCTCTAGGCATACTCCCTTATCTGCAAAATGAAGGAGCTGGATTAAATCAGTCCTATGGTCATTCAGTCGCCAATGGTCTATGATTCTTTGAAACTGAAGGCTAGGGCAGAAAGGAGGCAAGGCCTGGTCTGACATTACCTTCATAAAATGATATTCTATTATCTCTTTAGGATGTAGGAATGTCTGGGGAAGGAACCTGGAATGATACAGAGGTGGACTTGAATTCAGAAAGAATTGCAAAATACACCTACTTCCCCCTCAGACTGGAAGTGAAGTATAAACTTTATTAATACTTTTCAAATTCTAAGGGGAATAAAGAGGCTGCACTTTATAGAGCAATTTTTGGCTTTTGTCAAGTGCAATAACCACATGGTTCAGATATAAGAGCCAAGCACTAAAAGCATTAGGAAGATTCCTTTCCACAGAGCATCGCTGACATGAGATGATGGCAACTGAGCACTCAGGTTGAAAAGTTTAAAGAGCGTTTTAGAAAGTTACTTGGGAGAAATAGATTTTAGTGTTTAAAAATTTATATAAATATATGTATACATACACTTCTTGGGATATAGATGAATGTATCATTAACTCGCCCCTAGCCTGACATTTAGTAGTAGTTGAATAAACCTTTTTGAGTGAATGAATAAAATCCACTTAGAGCTGCTACATTATATTACTTACACCTTAAACATATGTTCATTTCATGGCTATTATTTGGATTATTGAGGCTTTTTTCAGGGGTTACCACCTTACACAGAGTAATGAATTCCTTTTAGCACTCCAGATGTTATTAATAATGTTCCTTAGATGAAATCCAAGGAGGGAATCCCAGAATAATAGTTTGAGAGTTGACAGGGGCCAGACAAACCCCCTTAACTCTTAAATGTCTTCTTCCTCTCTTACCCAAGGTCCTAGGGCTGAAAGCAGTTAGATTTTAGATTTCTAAAATTCTTTTCTTTCTTATGATTTCTTAAAAAAACTTAATGTTTTTTCCTTTACAATACCTCAACTTACATTTTAGAGTTTTATAATGGCATTCTAACACAAAGAATCCTTGACCATGACAAGGAATTTGGGTGTTCTTATTAATGGCAATATGCTTCATCTATTCATTCATTCTTCAACACGAACTTATTAAGCACACATCATAGCTGCTGAAATTTGCCAGCCTTTCCTATGGATGAAACGGAAGCAGAACACAACCCTTCCCCTGACTCCGCCTGCAACTTCCTCTGCAAATTCCCCTGAGCCGCCCCTGCTGCCTTCCCCTCCCCTCCGGCAGCATGACTGCCGCATCACCCTGTCCTGTCCTGTTGGCCATCCATCCCTTTCATGAGTCTGAAAGACACTTGAGGGCACTGGCCACGCTTTACTAATCACTGGACACATCCTATCCCTTTCCCCCATGTCCCAACAGTTATTTGATCTGCTATTCCAGGGAGAAAGTAAATTATATGTAGCTTGCTGGTTTAATACAATATGTTATGGACTGAATGTTTTCTGACCTCCCCTCCCCTGCCACACAAGAATTCTGAAGCCCTAGGCCCCAGCTTGATGGCATTTGGAGATGGGACCTCTGGAAGGCAATTAAGGTGATATGAGGTCACGAGGGTGGAGCCCTAGTCTGATGAGATTAGTGCCTTTATAAGAAGAGACCACAGAGCTCTCTCTCTCTTTTCTCTTTTCCTCCCCTCCCCGCCCCCTTCTCCTCCACCCCCATGGGACTGGGAAAAGACCATGTGAAGCCACAGCAAGAAGGCAGATGCATGAAAGTCACAGTGTTTTCACCAGGACCTGACCATATTGGTGCCCCGATCTCAGACTTCCAGCCTCCAAAATTGTGACAAAATAAATTTCTGGTTTTTTAGGCCACCTAATCTGTATTAGTTTTGGCAGCCTGAACTGATTAATACAAAATACTAAACCATAATTGTTTGCATTATATCTATACTGAAAATCAGGGGCTTCCCTGATGGCTCAGTGGTAAAGAATTTGCCTTCAGTGCAGGAGACACAGGAGATGTGGGTTTACTTCCTGGGTCAGGAAGATCTCCTGGAGGAGGAAATGGCAGCCCACTCCAGTATTCTTGCCTGGAGAATCCCATTGACAGAGGAGCCTGGCGGACTGCAGTCCATAGGGTTGCAAAGAATCAGTCATGACTGAACATGCATATGCACGCATGCGCGCGCATGCGCATGCACACACACACACACACACACACACACACACACACACACACACATCTTCTCAATAAACCTGAGAGATGGGAAATGTTAACATTGTTAAAGCTGTTGAATACCTCATATGAGGCCCTATACTAATGGTAAAGCCAGGATTTAACCTAGACCTCACTAATTTGTAGGTCTAAACTACGATTGCAAGCATTTCTTCTTTAAAAAAAAAAATACCCTATAAACCATTTCAGGATTCCTTGACTTAAAACTTAAAGAACTCTTTTACTAATGTCTGCCTTGAGAATTTTCTCATCATATATTCAGGCACAAACTAACAGGTCAGATACACAGATCATCTGTTCACTGATTAGTTTCTTTAAGAGTGTGTCTTGCTCCTTCTTTTGGTCAGCTCATCCATCAGCATCTCTACTCATCTTCCCTTTGTCTTGGTAATCCATATCATCCCTGAAGCCATTTCTAAATGCTAGGTCAGGTGCCAAAGAGAAACTCAATGCATCTTGTTTGGACTCCCACTTTAGCCTGAAGTTAGTTTTTGTATCAAGAGAGCCTAATTCTCATACTGCTGTATGCAGTCACTGCATCTGCAAAACCGACCTGAGACATGAGTTCAGTCAGTTCACCCTGGATCTGAAACTCTCCTATGCCCTAGCCACTCTTCCTCATCCTTTTTTTGGACCCTGATCCCCAACCGGAAGCACATCCATGTACCAGCCCCACTTAGCTCTGCATGAGTTTTCCCAAAGCAGTTGGAAGACTCATCATATTATTTGCAATTGTATTTCTGCATTTTGCAGCTGTTTGAAATATTCCAGATTGATTTTCAGCCGAGAAGTACAGCCTCAATCCTAATAAGGTTCAAGCACTGAAAAAGTACAGCGATGAACCATTGATTAAGTTGACACTGCAATCTATTTTCTCTGCCCCTGGTAGGCTGAACTGCCTGCTTGCACTTGCATTTGTTAAATGTTCCAGGCTTTTGTCTTTGTGAATAATCTTATCTGAAACTAGAGACGGTCCTGTTCTTGGTTGCTCTGTCTGGGTATCTGTCAGCGCCTCTTTCTAGGGATGCTGAAAATGAAGGCTGAGGAAATTAAGGGTTGCCCACAGGGAATTCACCAATCTAAAAACCTGGTGTCCTGCTCTGCTACTGTGTAGTCCCAGTTTTAGAGCAAAGAAGGAAGACCATGGTTGGAAAATGAACATGTCTTTGGGGGAAATAACACAGCAAAATGCACACTACTGAGTGTCAAGTTTAAGGCAAGGAGGGCCTCACCACATTAGGCAAGTGTCCCTGCAATTCTGTTGCAAACATAAATCGCTAAGATACACAATAGTAGATCTCTCTCCTTCCTAAGTCACCCACTTCCTCAACTTCTTTGAAATGATGGCTTTCATGGTGAGTCAGATTCCTAAAACTTACCTGCTGTGTGCTCTTGGAAAAACCTGAACTTACCTTCAGTATCCTTATCTCTAAAATGGGTCTTTTACTGATACTGCCCTCATGGAATATTATTGTGATCAAATAAACTAAAAGGTATAGTAAGCCTAGTTTACAGCAATCATTTAATACATTAATACTAATGAAGCAAAGTTTCAATTGGATACAGATAAAAGCATGTTGGAAACAATCCATTTTAACAAAGGTTTTTTTTTTTTTTTTTCTTTGCAGTAGTGTTCAAATGAGTGGATAGAAAGAAGTGGTGTGGTTCATTCCCACAGTGGGAGAGAGATCCCCTGATGGAGTTGTCAGTCACATTCACAATGTTACAGCAGTGAGTCCTTATATCAGCAGTGGCAGGACGGGAAAAAATGGCTGGGAAAAGGCATCTTGCTCCCAAGCTGCCCACCCCTCTCTGCTTTGCCTCAGCAAACGCAGCCTCCCTGCCCTCCTGTCTTCAGAGTGATTTCTAGTTGCATAACAGTTGTTCTAGGATGGCAAACATTGGGTCTTTCGAATTTAATGTAGATGAATTTTAACCATATGCACAGAATAAATATATACACACATCCATACACATATATAATCTTCCATGAATATTTATGGGGAGTATATAAATGATTCACACCCAAATCCCTCTTATCTAGGAGGAGAATGGAGAGATGCACTGTTCTTTGACCCGACCTCTCAACCCCATCAGAATGCAAATCATCTAACCCTGGACGTGTAATTGCTCCAATAACACCAGTCCTAGAGAACTAATTTTCATGTGGAGCACAGCCACACTCCAGACATGTTCATCAGTCTGCGACTCTGACAATAGATCCTGGGCATTTCCCACCAGCTCTGTGTCTGCCTCTCGCTTATTCTGAAAACACTGTTGCCTTCCTGTTGGTGCATTTTAAAACATAGGTGCATGCGGAAGGAAGCTTGAATCAGACTCTAGAGGAAGTTGTTGCCTTTGGAGATGGGGACAGAAGGAGGCCTTTCAACCAGCACTGTGCAAGAGCACTTTCTGTGAGGATGGAGATGGTCTTTGTGCAGTAATCACCATGGCCATGTGTGGCTCGTAGGCAGTAGAAATGTGGCAGGTGGGAAGGAGGTACTGACTTTTATTTAATGGTAACTTTGAACTGTGGTGCTGGAGAAGACTCTTGAGAGTCCCTTGAACAGCAAGGAGATCCAAGCAGTCCATCCTAAAGGAAATCAGTCCTGAGTATTCATTGGAAGGACTGATGCTGAAGCTGAAACTCCAATACTTTGGCCACCTGATGTGAAGAGCTGACTCATTTGAAAAGACCCTGATGCTGGGAAAGATTGAAGGTGGGAGAAGAAGGGGATGACAGAGGATGAGATGGCTGGATGGCATCACCAACTCTATGGGCATGAGTTTGAGTAAACTCCAGGAGCTGGTGATGAATGGGGAGGCCTGATGTGCTGCAGTTCATGGGGGTCACAAAGAATCTGACATGACTCAGTGACTGAACTGAACTGAACTAAATTTTTAATGTTTATTTTTAAGGTGCTTTTTCTTTTCTTTCTTTCTTTCTTTTTTTTTTTTTTTTTGGTATTTTAAAGTCTTTCTTGCATTTGTTACCATGTTGCTATTTCACGTTTTGGTTATTTGGCTGTGAGGCACGTGGGATCTTAGATCCTCGACCAGGGATTGAAATTGCACCCCTGTATCAGAAGGTGAAGCTTTAATTGGCGGACAGCCAGGGAAGTCCCTTAACTAGTTTAAATTTGAATAGACGTTTGTGACCTACTGTATTGGAAAGCATATCTTTAGAAAACAGATAGCGCCACCTTTTTTTAAGGAGATAAATAGGAAGTAGATGGAGAGGATCCGGTGAATTGGAGTGGGAGGAGTAGGAAGAAGCTGATAACATTTTATCTTCTGACTAAAATACTCAATCTTGGGGTACTCTGGATCTGCTAGCATGAGGACAAATGGAAGATTTGAAGATTGCTGATCAACTCCTTTGCCGTTTACTAAGGACTTTAGTGTCATTTGATATCCTCATTCTGAAAGCAAGCGGGGATGAAGAAATAAATAAAGTTAAAAAGAAAAACAGCACATATACCTTTGTCCAAAGGGTGTATATTCAGAACATCAGATAGGCACACATTGCAATAACTATATACTGTTTAGTAGAAGAGAGGCCATGAAAAATAACTGAAATAGTGTTACATTTTTGAAAGGTATAGTTAATTTGGATTGGGGTTGACAATTCTTATTCATAATGGTATTCAAGAAACGCAAAATATAACTACATGAAGTTTATAAAAAACTGAAATATAGTTGATATACAATATTGTATTGATTTCAAGTGTATAGCATAGTGATTCAACATTTAAATAAAGTATGAAAGTATTACCATAAGTCTAGTCATTAGTCACCTGTCCCCACACAGTGTTCTCACAGAATTACTGATGGCATTGCTTATACTGCATGACACATCCCTATGACATTCAATTTCTAATTGGAAGTGTGAGCATCTTAATTCTCTTCGCATATTTCACCCAACCTCCCTCCCCCTTCCCTTCGGTAACCGCTCATTTGTTCTCTGTGTTTATGAGTGTGTTTTCATTTTGTTTGGTTGCATTTTTTAGATTCCACAGTGTAAGGGAAATCCTACTGTATTTACCTATCTCTGACATTTCATTTAGTATAACACACCCTGAATTCATCTATATAGTGACAAAAGGTAAGATCTCATCATTTTTATGGCCCCATAATATTCCATTGCCCAATTTTTAATCAGTTTCTTTGCTTTTATGATATTGAGTTATATGAGTTCTTTGTATACTTGAAATATTAGCACTTCATTGGATATCTTCTCCATTCAGCAGGTTGTCTTTTTGTTTTGCTGATAGTTTCCTTCTGTGTGGAAAAGCTTTTTAGCTTGATGTAGTACCATTTGCTTATTTTTGCTTTCGTTTCCCTTGACTGAGGAGACATATCCAAAGTACTGTTTCTAATGTCAAAGAGGGTATTGCCTACACTTTCTTCTCAAAGTTTTATTGTTTCAAGTTTTGCATTTATCCATCCTGAATTTATTTTTGTGTCTGGTATGAGAAAGTGATCCAGTTTCATTCTTTTGTGTGTAGCTGTCCAATATTATCAACACCATTTATTGGGGAGGCTGTCTTTTCTCCATTGTATATTCTTGCCTACTTTGTGATAGATTAGTTGATCTGTAAGCGTGGGTTTATTTCTGGGCTCTACCCTCTATTCTGTCCTGTTGGTCTATGTGTCTGTTTTTGTGTCAGTACAGTACTGCTTTGGTTACTGTAGCTTTGTAGTACAGTTTGAAATCAAGGAATGTGATATCTTCAGCTCCGTTTTTCTCAGGGTTACTTTGGCTCTTCTGAGTCTTTTGTGCTTCTGTAAAAAATTTAGGATTATTTGTTCTAGTTACGTGAAAAATGCGGTTGGTATTTTCATAGGGATTACATTGAATCTACAGATTACCTTGGATAGTATTAAACTGTCTATATGTGCCAGGCACTTTCATAACAGATAGGAGAACCTACAGAATAGTGAATAGTTTCCTGGGTTCTGTCGAGATGGAGTAACCCTAGTCCTCCCAGGTCATAAAACAACAAAAAGACCAGGGAAACTCTGAGAGATTGCAAGAAGAAGGTGCCCTGCGTATGAATATTGGGATTTGGGAAGGAGCATAGTGATAAGTTCCTAAGGTTTCCTTATTGCCTCCAATATATCCCCAACAGAGTTTTGCAGAAGCCTCCATTCCAGACACATCAACAAGCACAGATAAAATTCTCTAAGAAAGGCTTATTCCCTTTAGTCAAAGGACTAGGGAAAAAGTGTCCTAACAATAGAAAGTCTTGTGGCAATATCTACCTTAGTCCAGTCAAACACTAACAAAAAAATCCTATCATGCTTTCCCTCCATTTACGCTGGCCAGCCAAGAGCTGATCTTTCATGCTCCCTCTTAGCCCTTATCCTCTGGGGACAGAAGGTGTGCCCCAATCCTCCACTGGCTGATGTCATGGGTGGGGCAGGGAGCTGCCTTTCCATTCCCTGCTTGCCAGAAGCTGATGGCAACAGCCCAGCTTCCCCACCAGCTGACACTGGCAGGCTGAGCGGGCAGCTGGCCCTCCATCCTCATCCCAGCAGATCTGGCAATACCTGAATCCCTCACCAACTTAGTGTTATTGCCGTCCGTTGGTGAGGTGAGCCTCCACCCCTACCTGGCATCACAAGGCTGACAAAGTGGTCCAAGCAGAGAGTAGGAAACACTTGATTTCCCCACCCCCAACCCATGTCAGTGGGGCACCTTACGGACCTGAGCCTCCACGCCCGTCCTGTAGCAACAAAGTGTTGGGAATCAACCCTCTGCTTATCCCGCACGCAGCCGAGAGGCAGGACCTAACTGTCACTCCTCCTTCGAGACAACAAGGGAGTGTGATCATCAATGCCCCATTGTTAAAGGAGGAGCAAAGAGGGGGCTGAATTTCCTCCCCCCCGCAATGGGCGGGGTGAGTCAGCGCTCTGCTGCTGGATGGCCCTGTTCGCCTCAGGTGGCAGCTCAGTAAGAGCAGACTGATAAAACAAGGGAGAGGTTAGGCAAGGCCCAGCCTCATAATATCTGATATGTTCAGGTAAATCACTTACTACACCAAGGATGAGCAAAATCACAACAAGAATGGTAAAAGGCGGTAAACAGAAACCAATGCCAATCTGAATCAGAGGTCAGAATTATCAGAGAAGTATTTTAAAGCCGTTACTATAGAAATGATTCAACGATGATCTTGGAACAGAATAAAAATGAGAAAATCTAAGCAAAGAAATGAATGTTATAAAGAACCGAATATAAATAATTTAATTGAAATATGCAATATTTGATGTAAAAAAATAGACAAAACCTCACTGGGTGAGTTCATAAAATAGACTGGACATGAAAGGGATAGAAACAGTGAACTTGAAGATAGATTAATACAATTTACCCATTCTGAATATATGAGAGAGAAAATAGATTGAAACAAAAATGAACAGTCTCAGGGACCTGTGAGACCATAACAAAATTGCCAACATTCATCAATGGAGGGCTTGAAGGAGAGGAAAGAGTGGTACTTAAGAAATATGTGAAGAAATAATGACCGAAAACTTTCTGAGTTTGTTAAAGCACAGACTCCTTGAAAGGCACATCAAAATTAAGCTTCTGAAATTAAGAAGAAAAAAAAAAGAAGTGATGCATTCCTTTTTAGGAGAACACCAATTAGAATGGAAGTACATTTCTTATCTCGACCCATGATGGCCAGAAGGAAGTGGCGTGCCGTTCTTTGGAAAAGCACTGTCAGGTCTGAGTTCTGTATTCAGTGAAAATAGCCTCCAGGTATGAAGGGGAGGGAAGAGACATCTTTCAGATGAAAAGAAACACAGAGAATTCATTTCTAGAAAAGCTTTTCTGAAGAACACTTAAAGAAAATTCTATAGGCAGAAAGAAAATGATAGCAGAAAGAGGCTTGAAATTTCAGAAAGAAAAAAAGAACATCATGATAGGTACACATAGGCAAAAATGTAACAAGTCATCCTACTTCTTGTGAGAGTTTCTTAAATGAATATTTGATGATTGAAGCAAAAATTATAAACATCTGTTGTGGCTTTCAATGTATGTACAGGAAGTACTTAGGATAATTATATTTTAAAAGTAGGAAATGTAAAGAGACCTATATGGGAACAGATTTCTACACTTGAAGTGGTGAAGTATTGATATCACTCTCACAGACAGCAATATATTATGTATGTATATTAAAGTACCTAAAACAACCACTAAGAAAACTATACACAGTGATATCCTCAAAAACACTAAAAATAAATACAAATTTAGTGGAAAAATGTTCAAATAACCTCTAGGAAGGTAGAAAAAGGAAACAGGAATGGGAAACAGAGGAAGCAGAGAAAA
Source organism: Odocoileus virginianus (assembly GCF_023699985.2). NCBI lineage: Eukaryota > Metazoa > Chordata > Mammalia > Artiodactyla > Cervidae > Odocoileus > Odocoileus virginianus. The sequence continues at coordinate 2,295,233 of NC_069701.1, forward strand.
CAAACCATCTAACATAAAACGGTAGACTTAAACCATGCTATATCAATAATGACCATCAGTGTCACTTTCAGTTCAATTGCTCAGTCGTGTCTGACTTTTTGCGTCTCCATGGACTGCAGCATGCCAGGCTTCCCTGTCCATCACCAACTCCTGGAGTTTACTCAAACTCATGTCCATTGAGTTGGTAATGCCATTCAGCCATCTCATCCTCTGTCACCCCCTTCTCCTCCTGTCCTCAATCTTTCCCAGCATCAGGGTCTTTTCCAGTGAGTCGGTTCTTCGCATCAGGTGGCCAGAGTGTTGGAGTTTCAGCTTCAGCACCAGTCCTTCCAATGAATATTCAGGACTGATTTCCTTTAGGATGGATTGGTTGCATTTCCTTGTTGTCCAAGGGACTCTCAAGAGTCTTCAACACCACAGTTCAAAAGCATCAATTCTTTGGCACTCAGCTTTCTTTATAGTCCACTCTCACATCCATACATGACCACTGGAAAAACCATAGCCTTGACTGGATGGACCTTTGTTGGTAAAGTAATGTCTCTGCTTTTTAATAATGACCATAAAAGTTCTGAATTAATTAAATTACAAGATCAAAAATTGCCAGGTGGACAAAAAATGAACAACAACAGTAAGATCCAACAATATACTGTCTGTAAGAACTTCACCTCAAATATAACAACAGTGGTAGATCGAAAGTGAAAGAATGGAAAATTAACACTATGCAAGCCATGGTTTAAAAAAAAAGCAGGAGAAGTTCTAAGATTAGATAAAGCAGATTTTAGAGTGAAAAACAGTCTCTGCAATGTAATAACAGTTACAACAATGTAAATAACAATTTTCACATTATTAGAATGTTATATTTTCAATTTTTGGATGGAAAACTGTAGTTAACTGCCACCAAAGCCAGATCATGGATTTGGAGATGCAACTAAGCAGTGATTTCAAGTTAATTTCTTTTCTTATATAATCAGCCTACAGTGTTTATTTTAATGTGAACTGAGCATAGTGCTGAGTGCTCTTGGGTGATGCACCTAATAGGGAATTTCCATGTGAAACATGGTGCAATGGGATTTTGAGTGGTTTCTAAGGTTTAGGGAAGTGATTTTTTGAGTATCAGACATATTCAGGCGTTTTGTAAAAGCACAGGTGAGTAAGACAAAGCAAGACTTTCCTGTTCTTATAGAAATTAAAGTGAGCATGATGGATAAATAATTAACTTGCAAAGTTGGTAAAACAAGATAATGATGAATTCAGATTAAGGGTAGTTAGAAAACTCTTGGTTGCTTAGTTGTGTCCGACTCTATGCTACCCCGTGGAGTGTAACCGCCAGGCTTTTCTGTCCATGGAATTCTCCAGGCAAGACTAACAGAGTGGGTTGCTATTTCCTATTCCAGGAATATAATGTAATCTTTAGAATAGGTGGAAATCTCAGGAAACGGGTAGGATGAGCTGGAGAAGGAGCAGAAGGCTCAAGAGTTCTGCTGTCCAGTTGTGTGAGATCTGAAGGCAGAAAGGAGGGTCATGATCCTGTCCTCATCACAAGCATGGGCATCTGGACCACTAGGGGTCTGGAGACAGGCTAGAGCCTGTCTTTTGCTGAGGCTCATGTTTTAGGATATTCTTTCCAATGCTGCATATGTATTGACTTGGTTTTTCCTTCATTTATCAAAAAGACAGATATAGTATTAAAGATACTTCACACTTGCTCTTTTCTGAGCATTTTGTGTCATCATCAGTCTTTCTGAAAATACTGTGAGGTAGACACAGAAGGAGTTATATACATTTAAGAGGCAAGGATTCCGCATATAAATGGCATCGTATGATATTTGCCTTGCTCTGTCTGACTTACTTCTCTTAGTATGGTAATCTCCAGGTCCATTCATATTGCTGAAAATGGCATTTTCATTCGTTTTAATAACCAAACAATATTCCATTGAATATATGTACCACATCTTCTTTATCCATTCATCTTTGATGGGCATTTAGGTTGTTTCTGTGTCTTAGCTGTTATGAACTTGGAATCTAAAAAAATTATACAAATGAACTTAATTTACAAGCCAGAAACAGGCTCACAGATTTAGAGGATGAACATAGGGTTACTAGCAGGGAAGGAGTGATAGATTGGGAGTTTGGGACTGACATGTATACACTTCTGTATTCAAAATAAAAAACTTTCTGAAGAAAAAATTTATTTTAATTTAAGAAAAAGAGAAAAGGAAATAGACTCTACCACATAGTACCTGTGGAACTTTTGGCCATAAACTTATGGCTCAGTTTCTTTATAAAGTAGTGATGAGGATACTATTAAATCAGAAGGGAATTTATCTAATTAATTAAAGAAATTACATACAAATTAAATAAATTACATATCAGGGATTCCTGATAGCTCAGTTGGTAAAGAATCCACCTGCAATGCAGGAGACCCTGGTTTGATTCCTGGGTTGGGAAGATCCCCTGGAGAAGGAAAGTCTACCCACTCCAGTATTCTGGCCTGGAGAATCCCATGGACTGTATAGTCTATGGAGTCACAAAAAGTCGGACATGATTGAGTGACTTTCACTTTCACATATAAATTACTTTGAAAAGAGCCTGGCACATAGTAAGGAATCAACAAATATTAGCTATTATTATATTTCTTAACTTTCAATGTTTATTTAATCCACTGGTGGGGGTAAGGCTACAACCCTGTTTCCAGCTTTCCTGAATCCTGTATTTCTTGAGAAAGTAGTGTGGAGAGAAGGAAAAAATGTAGGCATTGTAGCTGAGGAAAAAAAAAAAAAATCCTTGTTTGCAATTTTAAGTTTTTCAGGAACCTGTAAGAAGTTGGAAAACTGTGAATCTTGTTTCCTCATGATAATATGAATGGTTTCAGGTTTAGCCTCGGTGCTTTAAAATGCAGAGCCTGAGTAAAGGATTAATTGTTTGATGCCATCACAGGCATCAAAAAGTGAAAAAAGATGTGTAGCAGGTAAGAAAATGAAATTAAAATAGGTAACAAGGTGTAGTAGAATGCCCACCCCTCTGGCATGATCTACACAGACCCAGTCAGTCACTTGGAAGGTATGCCTTGTAGGATGTCTCCAGAAAAACAGCACTGTGCTTCCAGACCTGCCATCGGTGAGAGGAAGGGAGAGGGGTGGCTTGTCTGCAGCTGGCCACAACTTATCCCGTGGGGAATGAACTCTGACAGCTGCTCAGAGAATTTCATTCTCTCGCTTGACAGTGTAGCAGAATCTGGAAGTAGAAGTGGTGGAAGAGCCAGCAGCTGCAGGAAAGAGACAAGTCAGTTTGTGGAGGCAGCACCTCCAAGGCCTGCACAGCGGTCTCTGCCCTGGCCATCCCAAGTGAGGGCAAAGCAGCCAGGAGTCCAGGAACCTGGGGAAGGTCTCAAGATGGGCCTGTTACATCCTCAGAGGCCAACAGGGCTTGCTTAGTATGGGCTGCTATTCCTATTGCCAACAGAATAGGCTGTTACCTGTTGACAGTTCTGTTATCTGTTCACGGCTTTTTTTTAAGGCTGAGAAGCCCAAGATCAGAGCTTCAGTAGATTCAGTTTGGTAAGGGCTCATCTCCTGCTTCATAGATGGTGGTCTTCTTCTTGTTGGCTCACAAGGCAGAAGAGACAAGGGAACTCTCTGGGGTCTCTAAACAGGCTCTAATCCCATTTATAAGAGTTCATCCTCATGACTTAATCACCTCCCATGGCCCCACATCCTAACACCATCACACCGGGGACTGGATTTCAACATACAAATTTGGGGACACACAACAGTACAGTATGGTCTATAGGTGGGCTGTACTAATATTAGTTATTAACTTTCACCCATCCTGGGTTGAATAGTGGTGGAAATAGGAAGATGGACTGCTGAGGGGAACTCTAGAAGGCACTTTCAAAATCACAGAGCAGACGTGTATTAGATTCTCTGAGATGCAAGATCATCTACCAGTGTGTTTCTGAAGGCAAGGCCATTGCAGGTATTCAAGGGTGATATTCACTTCCTTAGCAGGGGCACCTAGTGGTCTGGCACGTGAAGAACAGTAGCTGGAAGCTACTAGCAAGAGCAAGAATATTGTACATTATTTAAACAAATGCTTATAAATTTAGAAACCTCTATCTCCTATAGTAAGATAGCCACACTAATGTGTGTCTTATCTCAGATGACCTACTTACAGTGTAACCTTGATATTCCTCCATAAGGAGGTAGAGTCTACCCTTTAAAACTGGGGGATGGATGTTGTAACTGCCTTGTCCAATAGAGCACAGTGGAAGTGATGCTGTGTTCCCCCCCACACCCCAGAACTGGTGATAAAAGGCAAAATAGCCCCCTCAGGCTCTCTCTCATGCATCTTGAGGATCTGATCTAACATTAGAAGTCTAGCCCTCCAGCAGCTGCCTACTGGAGAGATGATATGGAGAGACCTCAGAATGTCCGAGTTACTGCAGCTGTTTCAACTCCTGCTACAGGAATCTTCCACTTCAGGCCCCAGACACTTGAGACAAGAAGACTCTGAGATGACCCCCAGCCACCATCGCTGACTGCAGCCTTATGAGAGAACAGAACCATGGAGCTGGTCTACACAGCTTGCCAGCTCACTGTAATCATGAATGAACAGAAATGATTATCGTTGCTTTATGCTGCTAAGTTTGGGGGAAATTTGTTTTCAGCTATAAAAACTAGAACATCTGTGGAGCCCCAGGTGCTTTGATACAAGGCTATCATGGTAGCTGTTTTAAAAGTGTTTTATTTCATTTTGCTTAAAATGTTTAGCCTTAATCATTTTGTTAATAAATAAAATATTTATTGAGTGCCTACTCATTGCCCAAACTGATCTAATTGCAAGGGGTACAAAGAAACAAAACAGTCCCTGACGTCATGACACTTGGAGCCTACCTGGGAGGACAGGCTTGCAGTATATAAAGAGCCACAGAGGTGCCACCCTCTGAACCGAGCTGTTCTTCTCACCGTGGGGAAAACCATATGTATGACTAGGTATATATGCATGTATTTATGTATGTATATATATACAGTATAATTTGCAAAAGTAAGATATTTTAACTGAAAGCATTTGAAATTGTTGGCTGAAAAAAAGATGTACAACTTAAAAGCTAAGAATTGTGCTTTATTCCACAGACTTTCCAAGCACGTAAGCCTGGACAACAGCCTCTCAGATAGCTCTGAGCGACTGCTCTGAAGAGGTAAGAAAGGAGTTAGGATACACAGCCTTTGCAACAAAAATCAGGTAGTTGGAACATCAAAAGATTGCTGTTAATTAAGGAAAACCAGATATCTCAGGTTAAGGATTTCAGCACTTTTTTACGTGTGGGAAGAGTTTGGGCCTATTGAAATCATTCTTTTGAGATGCACCTTAAACTTCGAGATCCATTGTCCTGTTGTTTCCTGTCCTGGGTCCCCTCAGGGCTCAATGTTGGCAGAGGTTATAGTGGTCCTTGGCTTGATGACTGCAGCATCCTTTGTTTATTGATATGGCAGGTGACATTTTTCATCCACACAGCTCATGCTTCTTTCTGCTCTGGTTTCTCCCCCATCGCTCCTCCTCTCTTGTTGGGTGGTGCTGGAGGCATCATGACCTTTATGGTATCCTCTAAGAGGATGCTTTTGATTTGACATTAGTGGGTCATGTGAACATGGATTCCATTCGCCCTGGTGTGGGAATGGTTTCCAGAAATACTCCTGCTGCCCACTGTGCTGACTCACCCAAAGTCGTGAAACGAAAGTTCAGAACTTGAAGTTGTGACTAGAGTACATTGCAGATAGCTTGCACTGGAAGTTCATCAGCAGTTAGAGAGAAGCAAGTTTAATATGCACGGGGCCAGGAGCTGATCTGTGGAAAATTCTTCTCAACCTAAGACATGGAAGTGCAAACCAGGGGTTCCATTCTCACTGATACCTGGTCAAAAGAGAACTACTCATCAGGAGGATACTCAATTCTCAATACAGTGTATCAAATCTAAATGCATATGATTAAAAGTTGACAAATAACTCAAGCATTTCAAAATCCAGAAAAATAACATAATTGTTTTATTATTTAAGCATCAAGTCAGCAAGAAATTAAACTCATTTGCCAATGTTTTTATATGATTCACTCCTCTTCATTAACTGGATTACCAAACAACACTGAAGTCTATTTATTAACGCTATTCAAAATTCATCTCATCCTTTTCATAAATTATTGCCTTGGGTATGATGTGACAAAATTATTTTTACAATTTTCCTCTTCATGTCAAAACAGTTTCTATTGATTTTAGTGCTTATCTTGTTTGCTTTCCTTTCATATTTCATTAACTTTTAATTTGATTTTTTCTCTAATCGTTAATAAGTAAATATAAGACAACAAAGAAGGTATGCTTCCATGTTGACCAGACTGTGTGTAATTTCTCACTTGATTTAAGTTTTTAATGATCATGATATTTTTCTCATTGTAGAGAAGAAAGAAAAAATATCTAATTTTGAATGCTTTTATTCAAAGCAGTAGGGTTTTGGGGAGGCCACTTAATTACTGCGAGTTTTGAGATGCCTATGTGAGTAGGGTTGGCCCAGATGCAACAATGTGGAAGACTAGGAGATGGGGTCACACTTAACTGTGTTTCCACAGAAATTATTTGAATATTTGTTTTATATGGATTTTCACTCATTTTTCAAACCTGCTTCTAAAGAGCGCCCCTCAACTGTCGAGCAAGGAAGCACACTCACAGCTTGTGCATTGGGAGAATGGGCCAGAAACTTAGTGATGCGACTCATCTTAAAAAAATTAAAGTATCTTGAAATTATAAAAATATACCTAAATTTTGAATGCTTCCTTTTATTTAAGAAAGAAGGACATCCAAATTATGGAAGCTTTAGGTCTCATTCCTAACTGGATTGACTCCTGTCAGGACGTGGGGGAGAGGAGATCCTGAGCCTAGGTTGAGCACTCTTGATTCCCAAATGGTCCTGTGCTGATTTCTAGAGCTTCCCACTCTAAACCAGATGCATACTTTTTCTCCTAAAGCTTACAATTCTGTGAGGTGGTGTGATACACAATTTTATGTGTCAGCTTCGCTGGGATGTGGTGCCGAGTCATCTGCTCAAATGTTAGCCTAAATGTCACTGTGATGGTATATTGTAGAGGTGATTAATATCTATGATCACTTGTCTTTAAGTAAAGGAGATTAATGTAAGTGGACCTCATGTAATCAGCTGAACATTTTCAAGGCAAAAGTAAGGTTTTCTGGCTATGAAAGAATTCTGCCTCAAGTGTAATATAAACTACTGTATATCACAGGGAACTATATTCGGTATCTTGGAATAACCTAGAATGCAAAAGAATCTTAAAAAGAATGTATCTGGGCTTGCCATGTGGCTCAGATGGGAATCTGCCTTAATGCAGAAGACCTGGGTTCAATCTCTGGGTCAGGAAGACCCCCTGAAGAAGTGAAGGGCTACCCACTCCAGTATTCTTTCCTGGAGAATTCCATGGACAGAGGAGCCTGGCGAGTTACAGTCCATGGGATCTCAAAGAGCTGGACATGATTAAGTGACTTTTTCACTTCACGGTTCCTTTTCCTTTCCAGTAGTATTATACTAAAACATTTGTGTTCTCATATACAATATTTTATTTAATCATCAGACCATGCTTGGTTATATAAATATTATACCCATTTCACAGATGAGGAATTGACACACAGAGGTGTTCAAAATAATATCTCCAGATAACTATAGAGTTGGAGTAGTCTTCTACTATATCAAAGTGGAAGAAAAAATTATAAAAATTTAATCAATTTGAACCCTGGAACCACTGCCATTAAAAAGAATCCCTTACCTTGCAAGAAGAAATGTTTTTAATTCAAATCCCCTTACTGCCCTAAAGGGAGCAAATTACAATTTCGGTGATTAAGCTTTTAGAGTCAGTATTTCCATTGGAAGACTCTGTCTGATTCACCTGCCAGTACATAACTGAAGCTATCAAACATTTGGTGCCCAGCTGGCTGAAGAAGATTAAACTCCGGAAAGGTATTTAAATAAAATTTAAATAATTCATAATTTGCCTCCCTCTGAATAGCAAAGCTTCTCTAGTGCAAGAAGTAGTGGTAAAGTCTTCAATAGAAGGTTGAGTTAGGAGAGGAAGAATATTTGGAATCTGATTTTCCAAGTAGATTGGCAGACAAGGGGAGCTGATATCTTTCCTTTCTAAATCTCTAAACTAACGGCTTACAAACTGCTTTAATTTAAAATGAAAGTGCGCAGAGAATGCAGTTTGTATTGAGACTGGAAATTGGTTACCATAGTTTCAGCCTGATATTGACAAACCAGAGCGACATTTTAGGATTGTGGAGACCCTGTTGTAAACATCATAGCTGAGGAGCTGGTGATGATCAGCTGATGAAGGCTCAGAAGAAATAAGAAATGATTTTTCAGTATCTGAAGGGTGGATGTTTACCTCCAGAGGCCCCATGAGGAGACTATAAAAGGAAAGCAGTTGAAAATCTTTTGGAACAAGGAGTGCCACCCAAGCATGGGACGGGCTGGTTAGTGACGTGGGGCTCCGTGGGCTCACGGCGGGGACCAGGGTGTCGATGTCTGAATCCTGCTCTCAGGTGTGTGGTGTGGTGGTGTTGTGTTAGTCTCTCAGCTGTGTCTGACTCTTTGCAACCCCATGGATTGCAAACTGCCAGGCTCCTCTGTCTGTGGAATTCTCCAGACAAGAATACTGGACTGGGTTGCCATTTCTTAGACTGCCCCCAAGTTAAGGTCTCTTCTATCGTTAATGTTCAAAGATAACATGTTGATAGGAACTGTCTTTCCATTTAAAATATACACGCTTGAATCCATTTAAGCAGAACACAATGGCTTGCTCATCTAGCTTGTCTCAAGAGTGATTGGCACATATTAAAGACCTTTGGGGCTGCTGAGTCACTTCAGTCGTGTCTGACTCTTTCTGACACTGTGCACTGTAGCCCGCCAAGCTCCTGTCTCCATGGGACTCACCAGGTAAGAACACTGGAGTGGGTTACCATTTCTTCCTCCAGGGGATCTTCCCGACCTAGGGATCAAACTCGTGTCACCTATGCGTCCTCATTGCAGGCAAATTCTTTACTGCGGAGCCACTGGGGAAGCCCATTAAAGCTGTTTTACTCCTTTCTAAAAATCTGCTTTCTAAGTCTCAGATTCTTTATACATAGAATGGGAAAACTACTGTGCATACTTCAAAAGGTGATTGGGAAAGCTGGTTTGAGATCACGCACGTCAAGTGTTCAGAAGCTAGCACATAATAATTCACTAATAAGTGCTATTATTATTGTTGCTGTTATTATATGTAAATTTATTCTGCCTTATAACCTTGTGAGCCTGATGATGTTATCACCTTTTTAAAAATAAGCAGTAGAGGCCTCTGCATCAAGTAAACTGCTTGAGTTCCTGTAGTTGGAAAGATGTAGAAATGGAAGTGTTTGACTGTGTCTTTCTCATACCAAATCCTCCAGATTCTTTGGTATTCCATGTGGATGTAGCATCCTTTCTTGTTTTCTCAGACGTTTGCCTTGAAAATGACCCTGTTATTTCATTTTGATATTTAACCATTCTGAGTTCCAATGGAAGCAAAACTGTGGCTTTGTGTTACATATATCCACACACACACACACACACACATACACACACACACACACGCACACATTCATACACACAGCCACAGTGACCAGCGTAGAAACTGTAGGTATTAACGTGACTCTATTATTTGAAACATCATTTACTGACGGCTCCGGCAAAGCTTTTGATCATGCCAAGCTGTGTGGCTCAATGAAATCCATGTATAGAATCCTATCTGGCTGCAGAAAGATTGCATCAGAGAAGGCTGAATGGTTCAATTGCTGCTATCCTAAAGCCAGCATTCTGGGGAGAGCATTAGTATTCACAAACATCAAAGGAGTCGCTAGAATGGAAATTGACCCTGTCTTGTAATATAAACAGGTCAGCTGCTTCAGAGATTTCAAAGACAGTTATGATGTAATAGCCTATGTGCAGTACTTACAGCCTAATCTGTTTCAAGCTTCTCCTCTGGCATTTCTCTTTCCCAGGAATGAAATAAAAGGAAGAGTGAATACAGATAAAGAAGACAGCTCATCCCTTTTGCCATTTAAGAAATGGCCTATTGTCCGGCCTCTGTAGGGAAACGGCGTTGCTGGTAAACTCAATATTTATATCACTGGGGCTGTTTTCATGGGAGCCTTTTTTTTCCACGTGAGATATTATCATCTTGTTATTTGTGAACTATGCATCTCAGCTGACATTTTTTTCTAAAGTTTTCATTGTTCGTAAATGTACTTGACACCAGACAAATAGCTAATACTGATCGTGTTGACTGCAGGCGCAGCAGACATTTTAAGTAAGAACACAATTAAATGGAAATCTGAATTCTAGCCAGCAGGATGTTAACAACACTACAGTACGCTGGGGTGCCCTGTTATATCGATCCTGTGGTGTGACTATAAGCAAGAGCTCACAGTGCATCTGCCACCAAATGATGGACGTGCTTTTTCAGCAGAGCCCTTTCCCACTCAGTGGGGTAGGTTGTAGGAGGGCTTGGGCTGAGGCAGTCCATTCGGATGTAGAATGTAAGTCAAGGATGAAATTATACTGATTTTGTCCAAGCTCTCCTTTCTTTTAAATTAGCTGATTTCACTAGTTTCTTAACAATCCCTCCCTCTCAAAAGTCCTACAACAATTATTGTTGAGCATAAAAAGTAAGAGTGAAGAATTAATTTACACTGAAAAACATAAAATCACAGCTTTTCCAAAAGTGACTTTTTCTAAAATTAAAGGTGTAATGCCACCAAGAAATTGCAATTGGTGGAAATGTAGACTGATTTAACTCATGGCTCTAAAGGCATTAAAGTGAACACAGAGTCATAACCTCTTATGAGCTTTACCTGGACCAGTCTTTTAGGGGTCATGTTTGATCTGTAAGACTCAGACCAAATGTCATATATCTTTCAGAAACAGCTTAAGAGGTCCGTGACTCTGAGTCAAGTCAAAAGCATGGTGACTTTTTCATATGGCTGGAGAGTTTTCAGTTGTGTCTCTTCACAATCCACACTGTAAATCTCTAAAGGTTTTTTTCCCCCCATACGCTTATTTCATCATGGATGATGTGCAAACATGTTAACAATTTTGGAAAATCTCTCAATATATGGCTTCAAAAACAGAGATTAAATGGAAAAAAACAGTACCTTACTATATGTATTTCTTCAATTTATGAATTTTTTTGCGTGTGTAAAAATTAATGGTCCATTAGCCATCCTATAAAATCAGCTGCACTGGAGGGGCCTAAGGCCAGTGAGTCCTACAGCCACTTCCCATTCTCACAGAATCCCATTAACCCCACATTTGTCCGGTGGCAGTCAGAATCTCTCCTACTTCCCCTGGCATTCACTTAGGTGTGCAGTGTCTTCCTTGTATTCCAGCATTAGATACCCCATCTACCCTCACAGCTCCATTTTCTACATAAAAACAGAGAAAGAGCACCTGAATCGGAGAAACTAAAGTCTGAGTCTCAACTCTGCCCTTTCCTGTTTGATTTTGTTCAATTACTTATTTCCTTTGAGTTTTGGGGTTTCTCATCTGTAGATAAAGACATGTTACAGACACACACACACAAAAAATTCACAGAGTTGTGGATGTTAAATTAAATAATGAGTGCAAAATTCCTAGTACAATGCCTAGTATGTAGCTGTTGCTCAGTAAATATTGATTACCTTTTCTCTGTGTATAAAAGAGGTGCAATGAATCACTCAGTGTTTCTCTTATCTTGATGCAAATTATTTGCATTTTAAAAGGGAATCTTGTAAACCGACAGGAATAAAATATTGACGATGGAGTTTTAGGGAGGAGGGCAGACTGGAGTGAGAATTATTGTGAGAGTTATTTTTAAGTCAGGAGACACTCCAGTTTCACTAAATGTCATAGTGAGGAGCCCTAGTCCATCTGTGCTTCTGTTAACACAGAAATAAGAACATTATCATAATAGTGCATTAAATAGTGCCTCTCATATCCTCAATGATCCTGAGTTTTAGGAAATTAAAGATCATTATTATTTGATCAAATTTAATTAAACAGAACCCACCACCTTAGAGCCTCTGGGCTTCTCTAAAGAGAATATGAATGCAATGTTTAAATTAAGTCACAGCCAATAAAGATTCTCATCAGGAAAGAAAATGGAAGGAGTTATCTGATTGAGAACTCTGAGTCAATTATATGCCTTGGGTGTTTCATGAGAAGTCATTGAAATTTACCTGTGCTGAAATGGAGAAGAGACCGCTTAGGAAATATAACTTATTTATTTGTCCATTCATTCATCTGATGTGGTAGATACTTTGCTGGACATCTTGTGAGAGATAACAGGATAAATGAGATGCATTCCCTGGCTTCCTCCCAAAATTTGGAGTACAGAATACTCCTAAATGAATATATTCCATAGAATTTGGGATGCAGAAAAATATATCAATTTTGAGCTGCAAGTATCAGGAAAATGTTCTTTGAGAAGATGGTACAGAGTTCAGGCCACAGAGTTAAGATGATTCAATGAAAGTAGTTCAAGCATTTTCCCTTATATCCTTACCAGATGTCAGGAGCTATCCTAAGTCCTGCGGATATAGTTTTAGAGGGAATGAGATTGTATATCGGCTCTGCTATTTTCTGGTTGTGAGCTATAGTAAAAATTATTTAATTTCTCAAATGCTCAGCTTCCTCTACTCAGACAAAATAAGTTTTGAGCTCATAGGTGAATAGTGAATGAAATAATGCACATAAAAGGAATTATGTGCTCAGAAAAAGTTAGCTATTGTTATTTAAAATTCCATTGAGCTCCTCTCTTTCTTTGTCTTTTCCTAAGCTCTCTTATCTCTGGCTGTCAGTTTCAATCTCATTAAGCAAAATTTTACTGAACAAAATCCAAGAAAAAATTTGTTAGCTTTTTAGCATCTCTTGAGAAACTCTATAAATACATTGCTCTTATACTCAAGGTGTATCATGACCTGTTTCTAACCATTTTATAATTTATACTATCTAATTTCTGGATAAACCATATTCCAGGATACTGTGTAAATGTTTCCTGGGTTCTGCTGCCTTTGTGTCTTTAGACATCTTTGAGGGAAAACAATCTTTACCTTTCCTTCGATTAGTATTCTTATTTCCCGAAATAGTATTGAAGACCTAGCTGAAATGCCACTTCTTCCGGTAAGCCCTCCCTGATTCTGCTGGCTCATCACTCTTTTTTGGATATAGTGTTGATCATGTTAAAATACTGCTCAAGAACTTTGTTGGCTTTTCCTTCCCTGGTGAGTCAAGTCTAAGCATTTTAACAGACACGCCCTTTATAATCAGACTTCCCTGCTGGCTCAGATGGTAAAAAATCTGCCTGCAGTGCAGGGTACTTGGGTTCGATCTCTGGGTCAGGAAAATCCCCTAGAGAAGGGAATGGCAACCCACTCCAGGATCCTTGCCTGGGAAATCCTATGGACAGAGGAGCCTGGCAGGCTGCAGTCCTTTATAACCAAGTCACCCACATGATTTCCCAAGCATGCTATGTACTTTTGTGTTTTCCTTACACTCTCTTCATCACATGGAATGTTCTACACTGCTTCAAGATCTTTGGTCTTTTTAGTGGTCAGATCTGTGGAGCCTTTCTGAAATGCCTCAACAGAATTGATCTCATCCATCCTTCCAACACCTCATTCATGTTCTGTTACAGTACTCAGAGACCTCTCAACACACACAGCTAGCTGTATGTTCCTACCTTGCTTCAAAGAATATGAGCTGCTTAAGACACTGCCTAACTTTTATCATTAGATGACCCATTTGCATCAGTGCCAGTCACCCACTGGGTCTCAATTGATGTTATCTGAGTGACGTTACGAGCACAGCCTGTCCTGGGGACAGAAGAGCAGTTTTCAACGTGGCGGGTTTTTTTTCGCTGATTCAAGAAGGGGCTCGTTTGGGGTTCTGCTCTTCATTTCAGTATTATGAGCAAGCGGAACGAATTCCTCTTGGGTTTCTTCATCTCAGAATTAGGGCTCTTGTTAGGTGGCTTGCATAAGTCATTTTGCTTGCAATGGGCTTTAAAACCAGAAACCTTGAGGGAGCCACAGGGTGGCGGTCCCTCTGGGGGTAGTGAGCACTGGAGAGTTCTTCAGGAGCTGAACATAGTCTTGTCTTTGGGCTCCACGCACAGGCTCCTGTGCTAAAGGATCTTCTCTAGACAGGAAACACAGAAAGGTTGTATAAACGTAAACCCAAAACAACAAAGTAAATGGCAATAGGACCACATCTATCAATAATTACCTTAAATGTAAATGGGCTGAATGCCCCAACCAAAAGACAAAGACTGGCTGAATGCATACAAAAAGCAAGACCCCTATATATGCTGTCTACAAGAGACCCACCTCAAAACAAGGGACACATACAGACTGAAAGTGAAGGGCTGGAAAAAAATATTTCACACAAATGGAGACCAAAAGAAAGCAGGAGTTGCAACACTCATATCAGATAAAATAGACTTTAAAATAAACGCTGTGAAAAGAGACAAAGAAGGACACTACATAATGATCAAAGCATCAATCCAAGAAGAAGATATAACAATTATATATGCACCCAACACAGGAGCACCACAATATGTAAGGCAAATGCTAATGAGTATGAAAGGGGAAATTAACAATAACAGAATAATATTGGGAGACTTTAATACCCCACTCACACCTATGGATAGATCAACTAAACAGAAAATTAACAAGGAAACACAAACTCTAAATGACACAATGGACCAGCTATACCTAATTGATATCTATAGGATATTTCACCCCAAAACAATCAATTTCACCTTTTTCTCAAGTGCACATGGAACCTTCTCCAGAATAGATCACATCCTGTTTCTAGGTTTAAATGCTTGGTTTAGTCATTGCCTTTGTGAGGACTAAATAGTGATGTGTCTGGCACCGGGCCTGGAATATTATAGTTTCTCAGTAAAACTGAGATTGATTTCTCTTTCCTTTACCCCCACTCAACCAGTTTAGGACTGGTTGCATATTAATAGAATATATAATTAAAGAAATAATCTCCATCTCCAAAAACCCGCATGAAATCTTGAAACACAGTGGTTGGAATGTGCTGATGCCATAGTTCAGGTCTGCTCTACAACCTCAAGCATCGTCTGCTCCAAACCCACTCAAGGCCTCCTTCTCAAGGTTGATGGCTGGATTGCATTTGCCTTTTCTGCTGGCTTCTGAAGAGTGGCCTGCAAACTACCATGAAACAACAGCCTGGTGACTTCCATTTCTTGGGTACATTTTAGGTGGGAGAAATTCCCTGCTTGGTTTTTTTCAGGATGTGTGGTACTCTCTAGTGTTTGCTAATCAGCTGCTCTGCTCCCTTACATACAGATGAGTTCTGTTCCAAGAGTGCGTCGGGAAGTCCTTATTCATTCGTTAGTCCTACAAAAGTAGCTTTGGCCACCTCATGCGAAGAGTTGACTTGTTGGAAAAGACCCTGATGCTGGGAGGGATTGGGGGCAGAAGGAGAAGGTGATGACAGAGGATGAGATGGCTGGATGGCATCACCGACTCGATGGGCATGAGTCTGAGTAAAGTCCAGGAGTTTGTGATGGACAGGGAGGCCTGGCGTGCTGGGATTCATGGAGTTGCAAAGAATCAGACATGGCTGAGTGACTGAACTGAACTGAACTCAACTCAACTAATGCAATCAGGTATCTTATACTGTGCTGTAATAGGCTTATAATATTTTTACATAAATAATACATAAAAACAAAAAAACTACAAAAAATAAAGAAAAGATTTGTAATCTTACAGTGCAGGGCCTTGAAAAGTCAGTAGTACAGTGCAACAGCGGGCACACAGGGGCGGACATGGAGGGAACAGGAGAGGAGAGTGACTGGTGCAGGAGGGAGCAGAGGTGGTAGATCATGGAACCAGGGGGTCATCAGCGACGGGAGACGGGGGTGAGCTGCAGCTTCACTCAGCCTGGTGCTGGTGGCACAGGCTCTGGCCCTGCGCTGGAACCAGCTGCACCTTCACATGTTTGAAAGTTCACAACAGGAAGGCTTGTTATATAACAGATATCCTGCACATGAGGTGAGATGTGAGTCTAACAGCCTTTCTGTCTCTTCTGTCTGGTTCCTGATGTTTTGTTGAGAGCGAGGTTGGGGGTAAAGATGGGAAGGGAAGGCAGAGAATTATAATAGTGACATCAATGACACAGCTGGTAAAAGATAACACTGCCAGTAAAGTCTATACCAAAACAGGCTCTGTGTTTTGGTTGCATTAATCCTGAAATACGGTATAAAATTCAAGTCCTTGTCTCCCAGGTAGTGAGCTCCTCATTAATGGTGGCATGCAAATGGAACCTACTTTTGGAGGAGAGACAGCAGAATTTCCTGATTAGTTTTCTCTCAGTTATGAGAGTCTGTATTTTCGTGAAGAGATGACCCCCTCTCATGAGCCCTTATATTTGCAGATGTCTGTGAGTCCACAGGTGTGATAAGGACTCCAGGGCTCCAGGTGGTAGCGTGGAACTGCCCAAGGGACTGCAGCTCACACTGCCGGTGATGTCTACCCCTGGTCTTTCTCTTGGCTTCGGAAATGTCAAAATCCACTTCGCTATGGGTAAAACGACCGAACCTTCTGGGCCCACGTGAGGACCTACGGGAACATCGAAGAGTCTATTTCTTCTTTCTACCCTTCCTGGCAGGCTTCAGCTGACAAATTTAAGAGGTGGAAAATGAAGGGAGAGCTCTGGTTCCTGAGGAAGAGTGAAGATTGGAAGGATCCTAGCATCCTTTAAATTTAAATCTTTAAAGCTCTCCTCACTGATGTAGTTAAGGAAAACTAAGATGGGAACATTAAGAAATTAGAGCCGGTTTGAAATTGAGACTAGATGGGCTTTTTCTCAAAACACAATCTTTCTGGTGATCCTGAAAGGATTTGAGCATTGGTGTCACAAGAAAATAAAACAGAAACTTTCATTGTAGGCGAAGGTACTCTCAAGCAGGCAAAATGCAATATTTGATCAAATAACATAAAGTCCTCCATTGTTTAGCTTTCTGTTCTATCTACTCTGATCCTGTAACAACATCCCCAGGCCAGTTCATGATGTGTTATATCACTGGAGATGTGAACTTCCTGAAGAAAGCAAGTGAATACTTAATTCCATAAACAGCAGTGAGAGAAGTGTTGAAGGATTTGCAGTCCTAAGTGTCAGGCAAGGTCATCTTCAGAAAGAGTGAAATCTCTAAATGAATTCAGTCTCAAAGTATTTGCAATAGCACTTTTAAGATCCAGGACCAAGAATGATGTGAATAATATAGTTAGTGGATCTCACCACTGAAGAAAGTCAAACATTTTAAAGTGTCTTTTAAAAAATAACAGCTTTAATGATATATAATTCACACACAACAAAATTCACCCTTTCGAAGTGTACAATTCAGTGGGTTTTGGTGTATTTACAAAGTTGTACAACCACCAGCACTGTCTAATTTTAGAACACTTTCACTCGCCCCCAAAAGAAACGCATACCCATGTTCAGTTGTTCCTCGTTTTGTCTGCTCCCAGCCCCTGGCAGTCATAAACCTATTTTCTGTCTTTGTGGGTATACCCATTCTAGAGTTTTCATATAAATGGAGTCATACAATCCTTGGCCTTTTGTGTCTGGCTTTTTTCAATTGCATAATATTTTCAAGGTTCATCAGTGTTGTAGCATACATAGTACCTTTTCCCTTTATATGGCTAAAAATATTTAGTTATGTGGATATACGATATTTCAAAAAATCCATCCACTAATTAATGGAAACCTTGTTTTTTTTGCTTCTACTTTTTGGCTATTTGAGTAGAGCTGCTGTGGACATTTATGTACAAGTTTTTGTGCAGACATAAGTTTTCAATTCTCTTGGGTATATATATATCTAGAAGTGGTATTATTGGGTCACATGATAACTCTATGTTTGACCTTTTGAGACACTGACAAACTGTTTTCATCGAAGTGACTGCACCATTTTACATAAATACATAATGTCTTTTTAATCTCCTGTGTAGATGAAGAAGTTTATTCTGCCCTGGAGACCATGCTGTCCTAGAACTGTGTCTTTTTAAAAAATCCATCACATTATGAGGGTATTAAACCTCACCCATTCTGGCTGTCTTCCTTCTGCCTTGGCAGAGTCCCCCTCATAAACATTTATAGGCAGTCCGATTATATTGAGGAAAGACCTAAGCCAGAGAGTGAGACGAGGCCTTCGGCTACTGAATGCCACTCAACCTTGAAATTATTTCCCGTACTCTTCCTTCACCAGGAGCGCGCCAGCTCGCATTGTCACATTTGCACCACCTAATTCCAATAGCAATAAGAACACATGATAAGTCAGCGTCTACTCTGTGCCATGTAATGTATTTATTCCTGGAGAGAGTAAGAGGTCTGACACCAAACTACCATTCAATGGTTTCACAATTCCCCACGGACACTGATAAGTGCTTCAGTAGATATACAAAAGAAGATATATTTTCAAAGACAGAATGATGTAAAGCAGAGCTTTTAAACTTTAGCAATTGGTATTCCGGGTCTGATGAATCTATGTTGTGAGTGGCTGTCCTAAGCGTTGCGGGATGTTTATCAGTATCTCTGGCTTCCATTTGCTATGTGTCAAGAGAACCCCTCCAACTGTGACATCTAAAAGTGTCTTCAGACACAGCCAAATATTTCCCTGGAGCAACATTAGTCCTGGCTGAGAATCACTGGCCGAGGGTTTAGAGCAAGGGCTTAGGCAGGATCCAGGTTTCAGGATGTTGGAGAGGTAGCTAAATCTTTCTGATCTTCAAAAAGTAGAACTGATGATAGCTACCTCAGAGGGCTAGTGTATGGGTTTAAGAAGACAATGCACAGAGAACCCCTCATGAGTGCTGGGTGTAATTTTTCCTCATATTGTAATGAAGGCCATTCAGGAAGCTTTGGATCTCAGTTTGAAAACCCTGGAGAGGATGACTCTGGGGTTTTATTTTCCTCTCATTTTTTCTCTTTTGTTAAACTTGAATTGTAAAATGGTAAACTGGGAGAAAGTCTAAGGAATGAAGAAGTGGGCTGTCTCTGAGTATCCTTGTGTGAATGCATGGCTGGAATGCTGGATGGTTATGGAACCAGACACCTGTTCACTCGTGTGTTCACTCATCCATTATTTGTTCATAAAAAATATTTACTGACTGTCTGGTCTGGATCCCTTTCTGCCCTTCTGCTCTCCAGTCACTTGGGTTATTTCTTTGACTGTTGCCTGCTCCCTCCTGTCTCAAGGCTTTTCCATATTTTCTGCCCTCAGCCTGGAACACTTATTCTAGTTCACTCCTGTTCATTGTTGAGACTGCAGTTCAAAGTTAGTATTTTCAAAGCTACAACCACTGACACTTCCTATATTCACTTGATCCCAGATTAAAACAGAGCCCACAGAGTAAGCACTCAAAACCCCTGGATTATTTTATTGCTTTAGTTCCTGTGAATCCCACTAAACTCTGAGCCCTATCAAGGAGGCAGTTGTGTCCATTTTTCTCATCACTTCTCAGCACATAGCCAAGCACATAAGTATTCAGTAAATATTTTCAAACCAGTTGTCTTCTGACTGGCTGATGGAATGACTGAACAAGTGTTTGGCACTGTCTAGGTTTTCTCTGGCTTTTCTTAAAAAATGATGGACCTGATGGTGACTTTCACCTGTCTCAGGAGTGATGAGCCCTTGCTGGGCAGGATGTCTAAGGCTGACCAGTGAGTGTCCTCTGATGATAGGAGAGAGGGAGAGACAGGCTTGGGAGGGGATGGGCGGAGGGCCTGGACTTCTATTAAAGTTGGGCCTAAAGTCTGACTCATTAGAAAAGACCCTGGGTAAGATTGAAGGTGAGAGGAGAAAGGGACGACAGAGGATGAGATGGTTGGATGGTATCACTGACTCAATGGACATGAGTTTGGGTAAACTCCAGGAGATGGTGATGGACAGGGAGGCCTGGCGTGCTGCTGCAGTCCACGGGGTCACAAAGAGTCAGACATGACTGAGCGACTGAACTGAACTGAAAGTCATTTCAGGGCAGAGCTTCCATCTTTACCTCAAGCCCTGCAGTGACGTTAGTCATAGGAAAAAATCCTCCCTTTGCTCTCCACCTGAGAGAAAACTCTTTTGGCATCATTTGAAGCTAAAATCCTATTTCACCATCTTTCTTTTTTTTCTTTTGCCCTAGGAAGTAGAGATCCTTCAGTTTTGAACACATTTTTCTATGCCAAACAACCTTCCATAGTCTGGTCAGAAATTAGGTTAGCCTTTGTGTTTCTTTTGGCTTGTCAGTAATAGGTATGATAGTATTAGGTTGACCTAATACTAATAGTAATAGGTTGACCATTGGGATGGTCAACTATGTTCTCAATGTACAAAGAATTCATTCTCTAGGCTTGTGGTCAGTCGCTCAGTCGTGTCCAACTCTTTGAGAGTCCATGGACTGTGCCTTTCCAGGCTCCTCTGTTCTTAGGATTCTCCACCCAAGAATACTGGAGTGGGGTGCCATGCCCTCCTCCAGGGGATCTTTTCGGAACAAGGGACTGAACTGGCACCTCTTATGTCTCCTGCATTGGCAGGTGGGTTCTTTAACACTACCGCCACCTGGGGACCCATTCGCCAAGCCTATAATCTGCAAATTTAAAATATGCTTATTTGTTAAACAGTCCTTGGGCTGCTGAGGAGAATAGCTTTTGTTTTTTTAAATCACATAAATGAGAGCAAGCAGCCTTCACCTGGGTTTGCAACGTGTCCGGTGAAATATTAACCTCTCGCCGCCTGTGAATGAATGCCTCGCTAGGCGCCGGCTGCGAGGTCTGCTGCTTTGCGGCAATAGCACTGTTGGGGTCACAAAGAGAAGATTCTTGCTTGATTTCCTGGTAAGTGTGAAGCAAGGCCTTGCTCCCGGTGTTTTATCTCTTTATTTGGCTTTGCTGTGTCTCTGTTGCATCGTGCGGGCTTTCTCCAGTTGCATCGTGTGGGCTTTCTCTAGTTGCCTCGCGCAGGCTTCTCACTGTGGCAGCTTCCCCGGGTGCGGAGCAGGGGCTCTGAGTGCGTGCGCTTCAGCAGTTTTGGGGCTCTGGCTTAGTGGCCTGTGAGATCTTCCTGGACCAGGGATCCAACTTGTGACCCTGCATTGCCAGGCGCACTCCTAACCACTGGATCACCAGGGAAGTCTCTTGTTCCCAGTATTGCTGCTGCCTACCAGCTCTGAACATACTTCTTGTAGCACCAGATTGGAGGCCAATAATGCAAAATAACCAGCATCTTCCAAAGTTAAATACTGACGCTCTAACATGAATATTTATTTGGATTTTGCAAAGCTGCTCCTTTTTTCCTGTGGCCGAGGCTGGAAAGCAACACTGATGATCAACTTAAAGTGGGGTGATGAGGAGGGAGTGGATAGTTGGGGTGTGTATATATGCCTTGATCCATCTCCTGGTTCTGATGCAGTTTGGATGAATGAATCTATTTTCCACTCCTGTCCTGGAGGCTTGTGAGTCTTCTGTAAGAGACTCTTCCTTAACCGGTTTAATTGTGAATTCGGAGAAGGCCACTTTGAGCATCTCATATTAGAGGTATCATCTGTGGATGGGGTTTTTCATTTCTTTGTTTACAGCAACCTGGAATTAGACTTGTTTTGTTATTCACAACACTTGTTTGTACAGTGGTCTCAATAATTAAACCAAAATGTCACTAGATCCATATGTCTTTCCGTATCTTATTTTCTTGTCGAAAGGTTTATCCCATAGGAAGTAGCCCAGTTTCAGTCAAGTTCTGATTTTGCCTTGGGGAAAGAAGACACACAAAAATAACTTGTCTTTTCAAATGTTTTACTTAAGCTGTAGGACAATTAAAATTATTTATCTACAACCATGCCATAGAAGTAATGAGATGATTAAAATATTCTTAATGAGCTTGCATTTTCCAATTGTTTCACTTGATGTAGCAATACATATTTATGATTTTAATTATTGTTTTGGCCTCAGAAAGTGTCTGTTTTATAAAGATCAGCAGGGTTCATGAGAGAGTTGATATGTTGACTTGTTGACTTTTTTTTTTTCTCTTAGACTATTAGCAATTAAAATAATACACTGCGGTGGGGAAGTAGTTTAATAAATTCATTTAAACATGTTAAAGCCTTTAAGAAATATAATGCTGAGATCTCTTTTCATTTTAAAGTAATTATAAAGCCCACAGGGTCTGGTGAGCATGGCATAATCCATGTAGCATGTAGAGGTGATTAACTTGTAAACTGGGGTAATGTCTCACATGCCATCTCCCCTTTCTGTACCTCATTCTCATCTTGGTAGATGAGCAATAGCTCCAAGAGGTGGAGGTTAAATCTACCATCAGTGTGTGCTCAGTCCTGTTTGACCCTGCGACCCCATGTAGCCCGCCAGGCTCCTCTGTCCATGGGATTTTCCAGGCAAGAATACTGGAGCGGGGTGCCATTTCTTCCTCCAGGGGATCCTCCTGACTCAGGGATTGAACCTGCATCTCTTGCATTGGCAGGGAGATTCTTTACAGCTTCTTAACCTGTGAAGCCCATCTGGGCTCTGGCACTTGATTCCCTAGAGACTCAAATTCATCCCTTATTCCTCTGTCCTATTTCTTCAAGCTCTGCCACTGCCTGTCTCTCTGCCTACAAAATACTCATGTCCTTCCATGAATTTAAGATAATATTATTAGAAAATCCTTCCTTCACCTTTTAACAGAGATCTCCATCTCTTGCTTTTTATTTTTCCCTTGACTTCTAAGTAGTCTTTTCTTCCTCACTTATTATTCTTCAATCTCAGTTAATCTACCTTTTACCCCATTTCTTTATGGAAAAGGAACTCCCTTTATTCCATACCATCTCCAGCATTCATTTTGTAGACTTTTTGATGATGGCATCTGTATGTCTTCTTTGGAGAAATGTCTATTTAGGTTTTCTGCCCTTTATGTTTTTTGTTTTTGATTGGTTGGTCGGTTTCTTTGTTATTGAGTTGTATGAGCTCTTTTTATATTTTGGAAACTAAGACCTTCTCATTTGCATTGTTTGCAAATGTATTCTCCCATTCCATAGGTTGTCTTTTCATTTGGTTTATGGTTTCCTTTTCTGTGCAAAAGCTTATAAGTTTGTTTATGTCCCATTTGTCTATTTTTGCTCATCTCCACCTTAGGTCATCTTTTTTACTCTAGATCAAGCTTTGTTAACCAACTGTATTATTGCATTAAATATTCACAAAGGCCTACATGCCAGGTTTTCCTCCATTCTATTCTCTATAACAAAATAATGTTTCTAAAGCATACATTCCTCAAAATGTCTTATTATTTTGAGGAGACAACTTAAGCTCATTATTAAGAACACTGTTCATGAATGCTTTTTGGCTTTTTCTACAGCCATTCCTTAAGTCATATCTGGTGGTGACTGTCTATATTGAACTCCACATGTCTCTGAGAATTCCTCATACTTTCTTTCACAGGGGATTTTTAACTACTGTGTAAGATTCTATATTGATAGGGGACTTCCCTGGTGGTCCAGTGGTTAAGAATCCCTCTCCAGTGCAGGGGAGGCAGGGCTGATCCAGGGTCAGGGAACTAAGATCCCACATGCTGTGGGGCAACTAAGCTCGAGTACCCAATAAATAAACATTCAAAACAGATATCTATAATGATAGATATATGTTGTTATGCATTTATGAAAACTGATAGCATATGCAACACCAATGTAAACTATGGACTTTGGAGTGATAATGATGTGTCAGTATGGGTTCACCGATTATAACAAATGAACTAGTCTGGCTTGGGATTTTGATATTGAGGGAGGCTTTGTACATGTGGTGGCCAGGAGTATATGGGACTGTGCTATACTTCTGCTCAGTATGGCTGTGAACCTACAACTGAAAAACTAAATCTGTTAAAACATTACTTCATTTTGGCCTCCATGCTATGTGTCTATACTAGCTCTTCCCAACAAGAGCCTCTTCATATTTCTGCTTGTCTAGTAAGGCAGACAGGCAGAACCCTTGCTCTCTGTTGTTAACTCAGCTGCTGCTAGCCTCTCTCTACCAGTTTCACTCCCTTTTCCTTAAGCAAGCATTCCAGAAGTCTCTCTGTAACCTTGCTAATTTCACTTCGTCTTTTTATTTTCAACCCTAAGTCATCAACAACATTGTGAACTGACAATGCAGTCAACAGTGACTTCATGTTGTCAAATCAAACAGGCACACTTTGCTCCTCATCTCATTGGACCGCCTTCAGCATTGGCACAGTGTGCTGATCTTCTAGAACTCTTTTCATCTCGGTTTTTGTGGCACCTTCTTTCCCCAGTTTCTTACCCCTCCTGCACAATACCTTCCAGAACACTCTTCTCATTCCCTCCAGTGTTGATGCCCCATGCCCAGCAAGGCTCTGTCTGCAACCCACCTTTCTTCATACTACCTATCAATCCCAAATAGCAACAACTAGAGCATGAGTTTTAAAAACTTCTTATATGCAAATGATTCCCAAGTCTTCCCTGATCTCTCCTCTTAACTGAAGACTCCAGCTCCTTTCTGATGATGAAGGTGCCTCCAGGTTTACCCTGAATTCAACACGTTTAAAACGGGGGACTTCCCTGGTGGTCCAGTGCTTGGGAGTCCACCTGGTAATTCAGGGGACCCTGGTTTGATCCCCGGCTGGAAGGGTTCCCCATGTCCCAGAGCAGCGGGGCCTGTGCACCGAGAGCCTGTGATTCTCAGCAGGAGAGGCCGCTGCAGTGAGGGGCTCATGCACCAAAGCGGAGGGGAGCTGCCGCCCGCGCCGCTCGAGAAAGCCTGCGCGCACAGGAAACCAGCGCAGCCGAAAACTCATCGATTAACTAAAAACATTCATCTCACTGTCTGCTCCTCTGACCGCAGCCTCTTCACCTCCCTTTATTCACCATCTCCTAACTCCTCAGTGTCGCCCTCGGGCTCGTAGGCTTCCAGTGGGGGTAAAGTGAGTCAATATGGGATCGTGTTTATCACAGGGCCTGGCATATATTTGCATCTCAGGAAATGTGGTCTATTACTGCTACATAAGTCCCCTGAAAGTGAAAGTGAAGGTCGCTCAGTCTTGTCCGACTCTTTGTGACCCCATGGGCCATACAGTCCTTGGAATTCTCCAGGCCAGAATACTGGGGTGGGTAGCCTTTCCCTTCTCCAGGGGACCTTCCCAACCCAGGGATCGAACCCAGGTCTCCTGCATTGCAGGCGGATTCTTTACCAGCTGAGCTATGAGGGAAGTAAGTCCCCTGCTACTGCTACTGCTAAGTCACTTCAGTCGTGTCCGACTGTGCGAACCCATCCCTGGGATTCTCCAGGCAAGAACACTGGAGTGGGTTGCCATTTCTTTCTCCAATGCACAAAAGTGAAATGTGAAAGTGAAGTCGCTCAGTCATGTCTGACTCTTCGCGACCCCATGGACTGCAGCCTACCAGGCTCCTCCGTCCGTGGGATTTTCCAGGCAAGAGTACTGGAGTGGGGTGCCATTGCCTTCTCCGAGTAAGTCCCCTACCTAGAAACAATTTCTGTTCTGGAGCGGGGAGAGGAGGTGGAAGATGGTGAAGCGGGAGCATCGTCCGCGGTAGGAGGCGGCGGCCCGCTGCAGCTTCACTCGCGCCTGACAACGGCGCGGGTTCCGGTGGCCTGCTGGGTTCCATTCTACCTAGACTCTTGAAAAAATAATCCAGTGATGCATATTCGCATCTTTGAAGGTTTGAAACTTGAGAGTATGCGTGTAGGGGGTTTACTGTGTTATCATTCTTATCTTGGCTAGTGGTATCACGGGACCACATACTCCAGCCTGAATATCGAGGGCCATCACGAGTTTCCCCATCTTCCCCAAGCCTCTCTTTCTCCCCAATAACCCAACAGCTGCCAGACCCGGCCTCTGCCTGCCTGCCCATCCTTCACTCCCCCAACTCCCTGCTTCATGAAGTTTTTTTAAGCAGGACTCACTTACTCGAGAATTTTAGAATTCTCTCTTTTTCTTGTGCAGGCCTCTATGCCCAGAGCCCTCTTCCTTTCTTTCTTTACCTGCTTCCTTTTCTGTTGATTCTTCACACTCAGTTCACCATCATGTTCTTCAAGAATCCTCAGTCTCCTGATCCTTAAAATGATTTGCATGTTTATTCTCTGTTTCAGCAAAGTGTCCCAAGCTGTCTTGTATCACACACAGCCTTCCACATTGGCTTGTGAGTTTCAAGGACTCTGTCTTACCCATCTTTGTTTGCCTTTCACTCCGTGGAGTGCCTGGCATATGTTGTGTACACATAAATACTGATTGGGTTAAGCTAAACTCTTGGTTCAGTTTGAATACTAAATGAGGACCGTGAGGCCTTGTGCCCTGCCTCCTCGAATGTCTCAGAATTGAACTCTTCTAAGTTATAGAACCACAGATACGTCTCCATTAAATCTTCTTTCTTTTGGATTCTATGTGTATTTTGAAAATTAAGGAGGAGGTCTTTCCAAATGCTGATCTTTCCATTTTTAACTTGACGAACAAGACATCAAAGTAGTACAATAAAGTACCTGGTTCAAAAGTCAACAGATTCTAGAATAGAATCCCCAGAATCCTTATATTTACCAGTAAGTACTATGAAGTGTAGACTATAAAGTATTTTTTATTTTTACTTGTAAAAAATGTGGTTTGCATTTTCCCCTAGTTATAATGATTGGAAAGCTCAATATGTAATATTATAAATAGAAAGTGTGGAAATTCACAGAGAAAGAAAACAAAAATTAGTTACAATTCTACCACAAAGATAATTGAAATGTTAAAATTTGCTTCATGATCTATCAGGATTTTCCATAACTTTTCTCTGTTTAAGTACTATGATTTAAGAATTGTTCTGTAGTCTGTTTTATTTTTCTCTTAGCAATATAAGAAAAACATTTTTTCCATGTCAATAGAGATTTGGCTGTAGTGCTATTTTAAAAGTTCTAATTTTTAAAACTATTTTATTGTGTGGGTATAATCCTTTATTATTAAACATTGTAGCTTTTCTAAAAATTGTTATACAAATTTTATCCACATATTTTTGCTATACCTACTTAGATATTCTTTGTGTGCTGGAGTACTTACATATACATATGAAAATAGAGTTTAACCATGTGAGTACAGTTTAAAATCTTCTCTTGTTTACACTGATGAGTGTCTTGGAACATTGACCAAGAGGGGCCCCTGATGATTCATATTTCCAATTTTGTAGCTCAGATGAAAATACTACTTCCTTGCAGATTCCTGGTGGTGATTTGCAAGTGATTCATTTATGTAAGATTAGTAAGGAACATAACTTTATGTTTCTCCATGTTTTACTTGTAAAATAGAACTAATAATATACTTGCCTCCAACCTTTGTGGAAGGCAAGAGAGTGTATGAAAGCACAGAGGAGTATGTTGCCACATAGAGTTTTCATGGTTATTATTTTTAAAATTTTTCTCATTGTTCTTTTATATTATAATTTTTTTCTATTTTTACTGCCTTTCCCATCTTATGAATGAATGATGACTCTAAAGTATAATTTCTTTTCTGTTTGTGTGTGTCCTGTGGCTTGCTTTCTTTTTTATAAGGCAATATTTTGTGCTACATAGAAATACATAATAAATATATTTCTAAATTACATTTCAAAATGAGCTATTGTTTCAAAGTGAACCTCAAAATATGGGAAGTCTGTGAAGTGGAGAAAAAGATGAAACGGACAGATTAAATGAGATGTGGCCATCTCAGGGGACATTCTACTTCATACAAGTCCCAGAAATCTCAATGAAATCACTACATAATTTATGCATGTTCATAAATAATCCATCTCAACATTTTTTTTTAAGGATTCAGTTTTCAAGTGCATAAACTAAGCAATCCTGGTGACCCACCTCCATCATGAGATGGGGAAAATATATTTCAAATCTAAAAAAATGACTTCGTGGGTTGTGGTTAATGGAATATTTGCTGGTTGCTTTATCGAGGCCAAAGGGACATTAGCAAATGCACACCCTTTGATCATTTATTAATGTACCATGCTCTGTGCCTGTTAAAATAATTTTAGCATTCAGGAGCTGGCTTATGAGAATGGAAGAAGCTTGAGAGAGTGGCTAGACTGTATTTTGAAAAGTGCTTTTACCATCTTCACTGAACTGTGCTACATAATCCTCTCCCTTGCTATAATTAGACACAGGTATCACTGTTACAACTCCAGTTTTATTAGTGGGATTAAAAAGTAGCAGAGGAGATAAAGGGTA
This sequence comes from Odocoileus virginianus, assembly GCF_023699985.2. Taxonomy (NCBI): domain Eukaryota; kingdom Metazoa; phylum Chordata; class Mammalia; order Artiodactyla; family Cervidae; genus Odocoileus; species Odocoileus virginianus. The sequence goes on from NC_069701.1 coordinate 2,323,558, forward strand.
GGGTTTTGTTTCTGGAATGATTCAGAGTCTGCCCAAGAAAAGGAAACATTAGGGTCTGATGCAGAATTCTGTCCCACCTCTGAGGTCTGCACTCCAAGCCTTGGAAGTATCTTGTAGTATTAAAGAGCACAGGTTTTCCCTCACTGATGGATGAGGGTCTTGCCTTAGCCAGCGTAGGAGCCTCATGTGTGGCTAAAAAGAGGGGATTAGCTGTGGGGAGACCAGACATGCTCATCTTTATCGTTCCTGAAAGTTATTCCATGGGTGAACGGACCATTCATCATCAGTGAAAACACAATTCACTTCCATCTTCTCACACATAGGATTGGTCTCCCAAATGTGCACATCTGGAAATATTATCTAGGCCTGTGTAATGACCAGTGTTTAAGCGTAATCTGTGTGTAAGTGAATTCAGCTGAGAGGGAGTTTGCCTTTGGTTTTTAGTGTCTGAAGCCCTGGTACTACTCAGCTTTCTTCCTTGAAGTTTTATTGTCTGCATAAGAAAATTAATAGGAGCTAGGAAAGAGACCCTAGACTGCTGATTTTACAAAGAATGTGGCCATGCTTCTTGCAATAATATTGTATAGGCTGGTTAGCACCACTGGATATCTCAGTGGCTTTCAAAGCTCTGAGTCAGCTTTTGTGGTCATTTGGATTAGAATGTCTTCTAATTACAAGGGTGTGTGTCCATAAGGAAGGGAAGGTATAGCACAAAGGTCTAGAATTTGTTTTCCTTATGCATTATGGGCACAGAGTGGTCCAGTTTTTGTTGTTCAGTTTAGTTCAGTCACTCAGTCGTGTCTGACTCTTTGCAACCCCATGAATCACAGCACGCCAGGCCTCCCTGTCCATCCCCAACTCCCAGAGTTTACTCAAACTCATGTCCATCGAGTCGGTGATGCTATCCAGCCATCTCATCCTCTGTCGACCCCTTCTCCTCCTGCCCCCAATCCCTCCCAGCTCCAGGGTCTTTTCCAATGAGTCAACTCTTCGCATGAGGTGGCCAAATATTGGAGTTTCAGCTTTCAGCATCAGTCCTTCCAATGAACACTGATCAGGACTGATCTCATTTAGGATGGACTGGTTGGATCTCCTTGCAGTCCAAGGGACTCTCAAGAGTCTTCTCCAACACCATAGTTCAAAAGCATCAATTCTTTGGCACTCAGCTTTCTTCACAGTCCAGCTCTCACATCTATACATGTCTGTTGTAGGTTATCTCAAATAATCCCTACAGAGTTTTGTGTGCATGTGTGCTTAGTCACTCAGTTGTGTCCGACTCTGTGACCCCAAGGGACTGTATCCCTCCAGGCTCCTCTGTCCATGGGGATTTTCCAGGCAAGAATACTGAAGGGGGTTGCCATACCCTCCTTCAGGGTATCTTCCCAACCTAGGGATACAACCCAGATCTCCTGCATTGCAACCAAATTCTTTAATGTCTGAGCCACCCTGGAGAGAGGCATTGTTGCCCAAATTTATAGATGACAAAACTGATGCTCAAAGGATGAAGTGACATGCCTAGGAAGTGTTTTGGCAGATACTGAAGACCACCTCTATAACTCCATAAGTTTCCTTTACATATTGCTTATGGAACTCAAGACTCCACCAATGGACATTTGCTGACTTTTTTAGTCCACTACATGATTCTCTGTATCTGTGAGTCTGCTTCTTTTTTGTTATATTCTCTATTGTTAGTTTCAGAATTTCACATATGAGTGAAATTATCATACAGCATTTGTCTTTGTCTGATTTATTTCACTTAGCAAAATGCCCTTCAGTTCCATCCATGCTGCTACAAATAGTTCATTCTTTTTCATGCTTGAGTAGTATTCCATTGTGTATATATACAACAACTTCTTTATCCACACATCGTGGATGGGCATTTAGGTTTCTCCCATATCTTGCTGTTGTAAATAATGTTGTATGAACATTGGGGTGCATTATACTTTGAATTAGTGTTTTCTTCTTTTTTGGACACATAACTTGAGTGGAACTGCTGGGTCATATGGTAGCTCTACTCCTACTTTTCAGAGAAACCTCCATACTCTCTTCCGCAGTGATCGTACCAGTTCACACACCAGTGGTGCGTGAGGGTTCCCTGTTCTCCACATCTTTGTCAGCATTTGCTATTTGTGCTTTTGATGACAGTCATTCTGACGGGTGTGAGATGATCCCTGTTGTAAGGGGAGCCATCCCTGCTTAAGCTGCTCTTACACCTCCAGCCTCCCTCCATGTCCACTCTGCCGGGACCTCCCACCTCCACATAGTTTTGAAGAAATTCAAATTCTTCAATCCATGAAGGGGCACACAATCCGGGAAGAAATGAAGATAGTATGGGAACCTAGGACAGTTCCTTGAAAGTGAAAGTGGAAGTGAAGTTGCTCGGTCATGTCTGACTCTTTGTGATCCCATGGACTGTAGCCAGCAGGCTCCTCCCTCCATGGGATTCTCCAGGCAATTCCTTAACCTCTCTGAATTTCCACTGCCTCAACTGCACTGGGGTGAAAAGATTCAATTAGAAAAGTCTCCATGACAGCACCTACATAGCAAACAAAAGTAACAGAAGCTGGGCCCTCCCTGGGCTTCCAGGTGATACTAGTAGTGAAGAACCCGCCTGTCGATGCAGGAGACGTGAGACCAGGGTTCCATCCCTGGATCGGGAGACCCCCTGAGGAGGCCATGGCAACCCATTCCAGTGTTCTTGCCTGGAGACTCCCAGGGACGGGGGAGCCTGGTGTGCTACAGTCCATGGGGTCACAGAGTTGGACACGTACAGGCCCTTACTATGGGCCACGTACTACTTCAGTCGTTGACTTATATAAGTACCTCATTTAATCTTCACAACAACCCTGCAAAATTGATAGTCATAGGTATCCTAACCAAAGCTTAAAAAGATTAAATAAATTCCCCAGTGTTGAAATTTTATAGAATTCTGACTTCAAAATCCACATACCCAATTGCTCTGAAATTCTTCCTCTGTCATTGGTGCTCTTCACAGGGAAGACGCACTGTCATGACCAGATTCACACAAAGGTATCTGACAATCTAAATGATAATGACATGGGTTTATGGTAAGGGCTTTGTCAGTATCTCTGAAACAATCTCAGCAAGATGGTGGTGTTCCTAATAACTAACCAGAGGAGCCTCCCTGGCTGTTTGGGTTCTTAATGATGCTGTAATGGCAAAGTGGCTCTGGATGAATGGGGAGAGGTCTCTCAAATTAAGGAGTATATTTCTGAGAGATGCTTCCCCCTTCAGAAGGGAGAAAGAGAAAAAACACTAAAGTTTGTGAGGTGCCGGCTCTAGGTCAAGTACCTTGTCATTTGATTTGCATGGTTCTCTCAGTTAAATCTGACCATCATCCATGAAGGTACAAGGGACTGTTCTGTTTCACTGAAAAGGTCACTTTAGCACAGAGAAGTGAAGCCACATGCCCAAGGTCATATGACAAACTCAGTGTGAGAGTAAGACTGAAGTCTGTTGGTCACCAAGGTCCATGCTCTCCCCCATCACACTACCTTCTTGACCTGTTTGTTTTTATATTTCTACCTCTCCTAACCTCATAGAGACTAATGCACACTCCCCCAATGCCCCCCCATACCTCTCCCCACACACACTCCCTGTGTATAACACCCCCAGACTGCATCCCCAGTTATCTTTCACATCGGGTGGGTCCTACCATTATCCTGTGATTCTTCACTGTGATAGACTGATTCTTAGGAACTGACAAGCTGGAGATCCCGGATTAGTACATGCTGATGGAGGTTCCGAATCACTGCCCTAATGCACTGCACCATCGATTCATATACGCTGATCTCTAGACTACATGTGCATTGAGAGAAAGTAGGACTCCTTGTAATGAAACCCAGCTAAGCTTGCAGAGTGTACTCCACTGAGCATTTAAATTCTGAGGCAAGCATCAGGCTGTCCTTTGAGCAGGTGCTGCAGCTGAGCCCTGGAGGAATTACAGGAAGATGCCAAGTTCGCCCAGAAGTTTGTGGGCGTCCCCAGGGGGTAAATAGTAGCTGCTCCGTCAGTGTCCAGGGCTCACACTCAGGCCTAGCTTCTGGCCTCACATCCTCAGACTGAGAAAAGCATGGCCTGTAACTTGCACTGAGGTAGATGGAGTTTTGTATGCTGCTGTCATTCACTTATTTTTTGTCGTTCATTCATTTCTCTTTTATCAGTAGACTATTTGGTTGTGCCACGGCATGCAGGATCTAGTTCCCTGACCAGGGACTGAGCCCAGGCCCTCTACACTAGCAGTGCAAAGTCTTAACCACTGAACTGCTTCATTCATTTCTTTAACAAGCACTGAGAGTCTATGTAAAGTGGCGAGCTGACACCCGTGAACCAGACACAAACCTGGGAAGGCCTTGAATGCAGATGTGTCTGTTGAGATACAAAGCGTCACTGCCTTTTCATCTGTCCTCACTCACATGATGACAGTCTAGGGCACAGTGACTGTTATTGCTCCACTTCTTTGTATAATTAGAGTTCCTCAGTGTGTTATGCTTCCCAGATGGCGCGGTGGTGAAGAATCCACCTTCCAATGCAAGAAACGCGGGAGACGTGGGTTCCGTCCCTGGGTCAGGAAGATCCCCTGGAGAAGCCCATGGGCAGAGGAGTCTGGTGGACTACAGTCTGTGAGGTTGCAGAAAGCCAGACACGACTGGGCACAGACACACACACAGTTACAACACTCTGCGCAAGGAGGGATGACAATTCAGTACACATGGTCCCTCCGTCATCAGCCAACCTCCTTCATATGCCTCACACTGCAGGATCCTTCATTAAGGAATCGAGTCACGGGATACTGGATATTCACACCCTTATTAGGCATTTGGTGTGACAGAAAGCCTACGTATCTGAGAAAGCATCTTGGGCCTGCCACAAGTTAGTCAGCGACAAAGGACAATCTCAGCCACAGGGATTACTTCCTCTGTGAAAAAGGGTCGGGTGGAAACTTTGCCCCTGAGGTCAGGTGGGAGGATTAATGCAATAAAGGAAATAAATGTTCATCCCCCACACCTCAAGCAATTACTTAGCTTCACATCAGTTCTTTTGCTGCCCAGGAAAGCCTGTTTGGAAATATTTGACTTGAGGTAGAAAAAATCCTCTTGAACTGGGCCCTGTTTATCCTCCACCCTCACAAGAAGAGGGTGAATGATCAGCCAGCTCTGTCCACAAGGCTGGGAATCCTGGAGGGCTAGAGTCGTAGTCAATTTATTCTTGTATCTTTAGCTCAGTTCTGGCCTGCCATGTTGTAGGCCTTCCTAAATGCTTGTTATGTTAAAGGATGTCTCAATCTCAGAAACCCATTGCTATATGCCAAGCACCTCAATGACTTTATCTTTATGATGGCATTTGAATTTCTTCACCATCAGATTAGATTTTATCTCCCGAGTCTCTTTCATTTCCAGAGCTGTTATCTTCTTAAAAAACAATAATTTAGAAAGACTTTGTATTAAGAATGTCATTTCAAACTGCTTGACTGTCATGGGTTATAGCCATTTGATTATGCAGCCCAAAGTGATACTGTGAAAGTCTGCAGCTTTCTGGGAAAACCCATACAGCTCATACTCGATTATAAAATCACGTTTGCCACAATTGGAACGGAGCTTGTGTCAGCAGAGTTTCTCTAATGAGAAGGTGATTTGAACTGAAATGTCTACATTGTTTTGTTTACTTGAGGTCTAAGTGTGTGACCATTTCTTCATGCTTCATTCAATCACGTTAAAGCCTTACTGTAAAACGTCTTACTCAAACACAGAATTTAAAAAATTTAGTAAATTCCAAGGATGGGGAAATGTACATTGCTCCATTATTTCTATTTTAGGAGTAAAAGAAAATTGAGACTGAGATTAAAATGAGTATAGGTCAAAGAGAAGCCCAGGCGTCAATACAATATTATTTTGGATTAATGAGGGGGAAAGGTCTGTGTAAATTAGTGAAATCTGAATATGTATTACAAAAGTACAAGATTATTATTTCCAGTGACATAAAATTATGCAGAGAAAATCTTCTTGATATGTTCTACTTAGAAAATTATTTGATAATAAGACAGAGGGAGTTGGAATTAAATTGATTTTATGCAACATTGATCCTATAAGTGAGAGCAGTCACTAAAATCCTAAGCTAAACTACTGAGTTTCCCCCCATTTCATAGAAATTAAAAATAAGGGAGAAATAGTTGATTAATCATGATAACAGATATCGAAATAATAGGAAGAAATTATTACAGTGGTCTTCAGCCAAGCACTAAGGATTGCATGACTCCAGTCTTGGTCCAGCTTTGCATCCTTGGTTGGAAGTCTCAGGGGGAGGTCCATGTACAAAGGCCCATGTCCCCTGTTGCAGGGGTCGCTACCCTTAGTTACCTAGGATTTTGGTCCAGTAAGTTAAGCTGGAACCATAAAGAAGGCTTCATTTTCCTAGGATATTTAGGATTAAAAGTACTCAGAAAGTGAAATGTAAGACCTCGTCTTGCTACTTTTTAAGTTCAAAGAGGATTTTTCTGTCTTTCCTCTTAGTGGGAAAAGAATCCATCTAAAACAAATCAGAGACAGCAAGTGGAGCGAGGACAGAGGCGAGAGGTGGCTGCCCTCGTGTGTGGGCAGAGAGAGACAGACAGACAGAGGGACAGACAGAAAGAGAACAAAAGCTAGTAAGCCCTGGATATTCTTCCCAGTCAGATGCAATGGAAAAGCTAGATAGGAGAATGAATTCCAATTAGGAACAATGATCATTTAATTCTACTAAGTGACAACATTCAAGGACTCAGTGTCAAAGACAGCGTGGTAGAGCCTGATGTAACTACCCACTGCAGGCTCCTTCCTCTTGGGATCCAGTAAGGGGAAGCACATGGAATTCCTCCTGAAGGCCACTGCTAGAATCGGGTGTATCAGAGGGTTCTATTATTAGATCCATTTTACAGATGATTCAACTGAGCTTCAATGAATTGGGGAAATTTGCCCAATTCATAGACTCAGTAAGCCATGAAGATTCTACCTCAAGTCTGTCTGACTCCCAAACTTCTAAAACCAGATTTGGCAATAGTTCCAGTGCCATCAATGACTCATTGATTGACCTCCAGCAAAGCAGATGAATAAAAAGCTATCGGATGAGTAAATTCCCAGATGAAGTTAACTGGTTACCTAGCCTGAGAATAAGTAATCCCTGCTTCCTAGGGTTGCTGTAAAGATTAAATGATGTAGATAAAAGATAAGTGATAGGTGGGTGCATAGTAAGACTCTTAAAGGGCTGAAACAAATTCTGACTGATTAAAAAAGACTTGCTGAGACATTTTGTTCTTAACTGATAACTTTGAGGTACATGGCAGAAGGAGCAGGTTCTTTTGCTGGCCTTTGTCAGGAATCTAATGAGGAGTAAGACTGTGCAGTCCTCTGATTGACTTGTATGATATGTTGTATGACCACTCTGATATGTTCATGTATAATAGGTGCTTGAGATGATCTGAGAGAATAGCATTGAAACATGTATCTATCAAGTGTGAAACAGATCGCCAGCCCAGGTTGGATGCATGAGACAAGTGCTCAGGGCTGGTGCACTGGGAAGACTCAGAGGGAATGGGATGGGGAGGGAGGTGGGAGGGGGTTCAGGATGGGGAACACATGTAAATCCATGGCTGATTCATGTCAACGTATGGCAAAAACCACTACAGTATTGTAAAGTAATTAGCCTCCAACTAATAAAAATAAATGAAAATAAATAAATTAAAAAAATAAAGTGCTTTCAAACACTTAGTTGCCCAAAGAAACAGAAAAGTTCTTCCCCACTATCTTATGTGCGTGATTATTTCACCTGTCTGCTGCTTTTCTTTGCTAAGCACAAACATACCGATTCAAAGATGAATAATCCCATTTTCAAAATAAGTAAAGAATTAGTGAATTTTTCCTCCCTGGGTAAACCCAAGTCCACTTAGATACCTGATGAAGAACCATGGATCACCTGAGTTACTCGGAAGCCAGACCTCCAGTGCCTTTTTCATCTGAAGTAAAACTCGTGGTGCATGAGACCCTGGACAGCACCCTCTGCATGCATGCTCACTCCCTTCACTTGTGTCCGACTCTCTGTGACCCAGTGGACCCAGTCCACCAGGCTCCTCCGTCCATGGGATTCTCCAAACAAGAAACGCTGGCGTGGGTAGTCATTCCCTTCTCCAGGGGGTCTTCCCGACCTAGGGATTGAACCAGCACCTTTTATGTCTCCTGCATTGGCAGGTGGGTTCTTTACCACTAGTACCACCTGGGAAACCCGGACGGTACCTTCTACTTGGGACTTTTTCAGAATACTGGGTGCCTTTTTGAAATTGCTAGCTTCTCTGTGTTTAAATCACTTAAATTTGGAGAGATTTGTCAGAACTGCTCAAAAATACTGACAGCTTCATCAAGGATTGCCTGGATCATTCATCCCAGGAGTCTCAACATATAGTCTATATGTTAAACTTGACATAAATCCCTGCCCTTTTTATAGGCGTGTGCTACACTTTTCCTCCACTCACCACATATAATTTCAACAAAGTACCTTGTAATTTCCGTTCCTCAGTCTCCCTAAGCAAACTGAGAACATATCTTAGTCCTAAGAAGTATTTGATTTTAATAAAAATATTGTCTCCTTTGGCTCTTGCTATACTTCTTATTATCTCTTGAAAGGACCCACTTTATCTTCACTTTTTTCATATCTTCTACTGCAAGAGACACCTCTATTTTCACAGCTGAACTCTGAGAACACACAGAAAAATTAACACATTTTATTTGGATCCAACTGATAACAACGTCAACAGAATTCATTCTCAGGTGCTAATCTGCCCTTCCCTCCTTTTTTTAATCAGCATCATCATTCATCTATGCCACCCAAGGTGGGAGAGTTGCCTCTGAGAGCAGATTTGGTCTGCGGCCTTGATAAGAGAACTTTACTACTTGCAACCCTGATTCCCATATTTATTCATGCTTTTGATACTCCTCGTCATTATTTCCAGTAACCTTCCACTCAAAGGCTTCAAGTTAATGCGTATGGTAAATTTCTCTGCCAATGGTTCTAACAATTGACTGGAATGGCTAGAGCAGTGTCTGGCAAACAGTATTAGGTTCTTGGTTGGTGATGCAATTTTAATTCAAGGGGACCTAAACTGTTTGAGGGAAGGTGCTCAAGCAAGTTACATTTCTACAGTGTGAATTTTAAGGATCAGAATTAAGCTCATTTTAAATACTGTAGTTCCTAACCTTATTTTCGTAGCATTTTAGAGGGATGAATCTGAATTCATTTTATTGAGATAACTGGAATGTCCTTCTGTGTAAAACATTGAACTGTAACTAATGCTGGACTGGAAGACTCAGTTGTATCAGTAATTACCTGTGACCTTAATTAATTAAATTAACTTCTTTGGGTCTTAGTTTTCAGAGGATGGTTCGAATTCTTTGATAATAGAAGATCAACAAGTACTGTTGAATGAGTGCAGTAGAATGTAAAATCTTCTGTGCAGCCAAAATTTTATTTGGCAACCATACAAATAAAATTGTCTGTTCTTTCTATTTCTATTCTCATTCTTTTAGTTCAGATCACTACCATCACACTCCAAGATTATGTCAACTTGCCTGTTTTCCTACTTCTGATCTTACCCCTCTGTTTGTATCTTTCCCACAGCACAGTAAGAGTGATTTTTCTGAAACACACACTTGATTGTTACTTTCGAGATTAAAGTTTTTGCCATAGACTGAATGTCTCTCCCCCTCCCCCCACCGCCCAGTCTGTATGTTGAAGTCCTAAACCCAGCGTGGTATCATTTGGAGCTGGGGCCTCCGGGAGGTGAATAGGGCAGGAGGATGGGACCTTCACGAAGGAGGTTAGTGCCCTTATCAAAGGGACCCCGGGAGCTCCTCCACCTCTTCTGCCGCATGAGGTCACATGAGGAAGAGTCATCTGTGGAACAGAAAGCCGGCCCTCCCCAAACCCGGAGTCTGCTCCCGCCTCTAGAACAGTGAGGGGGTCGGTGTGTGGAGGTTGGGTCACTCAGTCTGCGGCTGTCTTCATCTGTTTCCCTTACTAAAAGCTGCAGCTTCTTTGCTATCTCTTAGAATTAGCTCCAGGGACTTCTCTGGCAGTCCAGTGGTTAAGAATCCACACACCAGTGCAGGGGACACAGTTCAATCCCTGGTCAAGAAACCACGGGCCTCCAGGTGACTAAGCTCCTCCACCACAGCCAGTGGACCTGCGCTTTCCAGAGCCTGTGCCGCAGCTCAGGACCCACCCCGAGCTCAGCAAGGATCCTGTGTGCCTAGCTAAGAGCACACACCAGCCCAGTCAGGAAAGGACTGAAAAAAAAAAGGATTGGCTCCAGTTTACTCCTTCAGCTTCATTTCCTCACTCCTCCTTTCCTCTTTGAACACTTTGAACTTCTAGAAATTTTCAGATGTTCTTTCACCTATTTCACATGACATTTTTTCTCTACAAAATGCTAGTCTCTTCCCTGACAAACTAACTCTTCCTACTCATCCTAGGTCATACCTTGCCACTTGTTTTCTGTAATAAGCCATTGCCAGTGTTCTGAATTTACTGTTCTGATGGCCCTCTCTTCCTTACCTTTCTCAGCAGGCTTTACATTGGAGGGTAATAGCCCGTTTCTTTATCTATGACAATCCCTAGACAGTAAATTGTACCGAAGGATAGGAACTACATTTGTCTTGACCACTGTGGGATCACCAGTCCCTATCAAAGTGCCTGGCATATTATATATATTTGTGAAACATATTAATCCATGCAGTAGAGGAGAGGATCTTGCTGGGTTCTGTTTTAGAAAATGATCAATTAGTGTTTGGCTGTGCTGGGTCTTTGTTGCTGCATGGGCTTTTCTCTTCTTGCAGTGACGGGGGCTGCTCTTTGCTCCAGAGCGCGGGCTCTAGAGGGCATGTGTCTCAGTAGTCAAGGCCCGTGCGGGCCCCTGGGCTCTGGAGCACATGCTCAATAGTTGTGGTGAACAGGCTGTGCTGCCCTGGGGCATGCGGGATCTTCCCAGACTAGGGACTGAGCCCTTGTCTCCTGCGTTTGCAGGCAGATTCTTTACCACTGAGCCACCAGGCAAGCCCACTAGGCTCTTCCTTTTTTTTTTGTTTTTTCATTTTTTATCTATAGCATATGAAGGCGAATGTGCTACTTTGCACTGTTTTCAATTTTATACCTTATCTCATGTAAAATGCATTTTATACATATACAGAAAATAGAAACAAAAAAATAAAGAGAAGAGAAATATGTCAGTATTAAGAGATGGTAATAAACGAATGATTTCTTTTTTCACTAATTACCATACAGGCACAGTAAGCTAAAAATGTTACACCCTTGAATTGTATTAATAGGCTCTCTGGAGGGCCAAATGAAGTCTTATGTGCTTCTGGGGAAAAAATAGCTACTTTCTAATAATGAAGGAGCTGTGAGACTCCAGCATCTGTGGAGAAAGAGATTTAGAAAAAAAATATAGCTGAGGTTAAACCAAAACATAATTTTATTTTGTTTAATATGTTCAGAGAAGAAACTAAAAAACATAGTTTCAGATGACATATGCAGATTGCTTAATAGGTTTGTGACATTGTACAGAAATCCATGTAAGGATTGGCATGGGGCAATACTTAAATTATCTTTCAGGAGCTTGAACAGTATTTTTTTTTTTTTGTCTATCAATATTTTTGGAATGGTTGCTTCTCTGGTTTAATACTTTGAAATTAGAGCCAAAGGGATTGGCTGATTAATTGGATGTGGGTGTCAGAGAAAAAAAAATCAGTCAAAGATGCCTATAAGTTCTGGCCTGAGCAAATGGACAGATGGCTTTGCTAACCAAAGGGAGAAAAAAGGCTGAAGATAAAACAGATTTGGGGGAGAAGATCAGAAATTCAGCTGTAGTTATGCTAAGATACATGTAAGTGAAGATGTTGAGTAGGCAGGGGATAGATGAGTCTGGATTTTGGGAAAGAAATCTGTGCCTTGAGTATAACACTGTATATGTTTGAGATTCACAGCCTTACAAATGATACCTGCAGCTCTAGGTAAGATCACCCAAGGAAAGAAAGGTAGATGGAGAAGGGGAGAGGAATGAGGTTGGAGTTGGGAACGTTCCGATGTTAAAGGTAGGGGAGGAGGAAACAGCCAAAGAGAATGAGATGGGAGGATCAGTGAGGGAGTAGGAACACCAGGAGAGAGTGGTGTCCGGGAATTCAAGTGGAGAAAGTATATCGAGGAGCAACAAGTGATTTTCTGTGCTTAATATGTGTATTGTTGGTAGAGGTACAAGATGAAGGCTGAGAACTGACCATTAGGTTAGCAGTGTGGAGTCACTGGTAAGTTTGTGGGGAATGAAGGAAGCCAGAACAAGACTCTGAGTAGAGTGGGTTGAAGAGAGACTGGGAAAAAAGGAACTTTAGAAGTGTAGACCACTTTCTGTAATCCTTGTAGCATGTATTTAAAAGCATTTTTGACCCAATTCTGAATGACATTTTTCTGAGTTTTTACATATTAAATGTTCCATGGAACTAGAGTCACTCTTTTTTCAATAAAAACAATTCCCTAGTAACAAAAATACAATGTACATGAGCAGCAGTGAGGAAGCATATGGGTTTTAATGATTGCTAAGAATAGTACAACCCACCTACAAGCTTGCTGGTTAGAAAAATTTTATTTTAAATGGCATTTGCCATGAACATATTGGCAGAAATATATCAAGTGTCTTCATGAACACTGTGGGTCTCTTGGTTTTCCTAGTCTATCCCCCCTGAAATCTGGTATCAAACTGCTTTGTTCTCTGTTAGTTCAGCTATTTTAATGTCTTTCACATTAAATAAAAGGCTCCTGTTATGCTTATTGGGCGTAGAGTGGACCTTATGGACCAGTGTAAGAATGGAAAAGTGCCCTGAGTTCCATGAGCTATTGCGGCAGTTCTGAAATAGGCACGCTTTTCATTAGCCAGCTCTCTGTGTCGTGGTCACAAAGTTAAGAGATTCTATTTGACCCAAGGATGGGATTTCTTCCTTAGATTAGTGTTCTAAGTATCAATCTCTTATAGCTCTAAGTAGCTGCCTATAGTGAATGGTCTGGTATTAGTCTGCAACTTGCCATTTCTCCTGTGTAGGGTCCTTGGAAGTAAATTAGACCCACGAGTGCCTCTGTGAGTACTGCCCCCGAGTGTGTCTAGTCCATTCAGTGGACTATCGTGCGGGTCACTTCCATTCCATGGTAGAATGGCAGCTTGATCTACTCATGCCCAAGCAAAGGATATAGAAATTTCTTTTCCTTCCCTCAGATATACCTGCTCTAAATAAAGGCCAGAGTAGTTAAGCTACCTCTGTTGAGAACCTTATGACAGTAACGGACTCATCTTTGTGTATAGGTCTTTTTTGTCATCAAGTTCATAAGCAAAAGAGCCCAGGGATGCATATGTAAGTTGGAATATATTATGTTAAAAACTGTGATTGAGTTTGTATGTGAAAAGGCTGTGGGAACATAAAGGAAGGGAACAAAATACCATCAGACATTTGAACTAGATATTAAAGCAAGGCTAGTAGTTGACCAGATGGACAAGAGTCACAGCGCATGTGGCCTTGGGGCTGACAGCAAGCACAGACAGAGGCTTGGAGGTGGCCCCGAGCATATGTGCTGGGACAGTGGGTGTGCAGGGTGGACGTGTACAGCAGTGAGGCTTATCATCTTATTGCTGGATTCGTACCGAACCAAGACGCACGGGACTTGTCACTGCGTGAAAGATTTTGTCTTCAGTTAACTATTTTGGTCATTTATTCAAGAAGAGGCTGATCAACTCTGAGCATCAATTAGTAAAGAAGACAGAATTCATCAGTTCCCCAGGCCAGGCAGAATGAGAGGACATCGTACCTGAGGACTGGAAGGAGCCATCCTCCTTGGCATATTCTCTACAGATGGCAGCTGGCTTCTGGGGCTCTGTCTTGACATGACGCTTTCATCTCCCAGAGTTTCTCCATGCCTCTGTGACCATGACTACAAGTTTAAAATCTAAATAGGAAGAGTGACAGATGACCTCTTTTTAATATCCTTTGAAGCCAAATCCAGCCTCTGTACTCCAACATTGAATTAAATCTTAGAGTTTTGGGTGAAGTAGAAAAGAACAGCTTTATTCCATTGCCTGGCAAAGGGGGCCAGAGCAAGCTAATACCCTCCAAACTAGGGGTCCTGACCTGCATGGGTAATGAAGAGTCTTATAGTAACGGTTCAGTGAGGGTGTGATCCGCTCATGGATGTTCTTCTGATTGGTTGATGTTGAGTTAAGTGCAAGTCAGCAACATCAACATTTTGTTTTCAAGTGATTTGGTGTCTGTAGGCTTCTGAGCAGCATACAGGTAATTTCTCCCACCTGGTGGGGGTTTCAGTATCTGCAAAACAACTCAAAAATTCTGTTGTGTGTGTCCCTTGATGGGAAACCAGGCCCTTGCCACAAGGCTGCACTGGTGTTTCCTGATTATGCTTCCCTGGTTTCTGTATTCCCTTCCTTGCCTGATTAGCAACTGTTTGAACCTGCCTGTTGGAACTCAGAAAAGTTTGTGGAAGCTGAATGAAGGCTATTTCTTGTAACCAAGAAAGGTTTTTGTACCCAGGAGCCCCACAAGGTCCTACTCAGATATACCTTTGTTCAGTTCCAGCGAAAGAAGCTCCTGATATCGTGGCATGTCTTCTCACAGGCTGTCTACCTTTAGCTCTGCACGGGTGGAGTCCCTCATGGCAGAACTTACTTTTTCTCTGACCTGATCTCTGTTCCAATCATGGAGCACCTCTCTCTTTGGTCGTCAGAGAGCAAGTGGGAATAGAGTTCCAAGGCTATGACATCTTTCACTCAACTTCCTGCTTATTTCCTAGGGCAGAACTGAAGAAACTTCAGCCCTACCTTCTGAAGTAAATTTCTATCTCTTATTCTAAGTCACATCTTCTTTTACTAAAACTTTGTATTTTATCATTAAATTTAATTTTAGAAGAATCTGACAAAAATGAGTAATAAATAAGAGAAGATTTCTCCTTTGCCTTTATATCTTATTTTAAAAAATATTTATTAGCTTTCTGGAGAATGAGTCAGTCAATGTAACTAGCTCAGAATGTAGCTTTTATCTCCAGCTTAAAATTCATAATATAATTAGGTCATGGTTTCCTATGTTGATATTTGCTCCACGGTAATTCTGAGAGCTGATAGTTTAATTGAATTTTCATGTGTCTGAAACAGATGCTATAAGCCAACTCCCCCATCAAAGTGGAAATGTTAGTCATGCAAATTTAGAGGAGAACATTCCCTCATTGTTCATTCCTTCATTTCAGGGCTATAGCTGATTTAACAATTGACTCATTTAACCACAAACACTGACATTAATCATAAGAGTTGTGTGTTTAATTCTAAGTGGCTACTAAAAGACATTTAAAAAAATGATTCAAGCCAATAGTGTGATATAAACTCTTTTAAAATTTGTTTTCCATAAACAAAGGCTAGGGAATAAAAAGACTATGCTTTTCATGATTCTAGGTTATTTAAAAAAAAATTCAGTATGTCAGAAATTATTTTGCTTTTTCTCTTGATTAATGTCAGAGCATACTGTGTGCATTTTTGCTTTAATGACTGAAATTTGGGGGAAACAGATGCACTCAGGAAGAGAACCTGAAATAACATTACCATGAGTTCTATTATATCATATGAAACATCAAGAATTTAGAGTAATTACAAACAAACTTATAAATAATGGAAGAGACTTAATCACGTTGACCTTGCTCCATCATAAATAACAAGGCTGCTTTAAACTCACTGTAATTGCCCCCTCGTTATACAGAAACTTTTCTAATCCTTTCCAGCCCTGGGAAGCTGTGTAACAAGCTACAGCACTCCTTTGGGTGGACGGATTTCTTTCTGAGAAATGATTCTTTGCTTATACCTTGTTCTTTGCACTCTCCCCTGTTCTTGGGCGTCATCTGCCACTGCGATCTCTAGCTTAGTGATACAAGTGATTCTCCACGTGTTTGTCACGGGAGCTCTGAAGTCTTGGGAGTGCCTACCCCTGCAGACGTAGACAGCACTCGCTGCCTTTCAACAGTGGCACACAGAAGTGCAAAGTTTCAGTGCTGAAATTACCACTGCTGTGTAGAAAATTATGTGAATAATTCCCCTGCAAAGTTGTTAATGCTTTTTTGAGAAACAGGACATATGAATGATGTGAGAATGATGTCTGCTTTTTAAAAAATAAAACATGTGTTTGGGGGACATAACATAATATTAAAGGGACATAGTAAAATTCTATTGCATTATTTATATAATAATAAGAATAAACATGAAGAAATTATTTTTAAAAAAATTTAAAAAAAATCTGGGTGGAATACTGATACTCCCCACATCTCTAGTCAAACACTTGGAAGGTATGACATGAATACGCCAGACCATATTTTTTATCTTAAAATTCTATATATAATATCACAATAGGGAAAAACAAATCTGAATCCATATTAGATCTGTTTCTTTCACTTTAACTTTTGTATTCTATGGCTTTTGCTTTGAGAATGCTACCTATAACCTGAAACATACATAACAGCCCGTTCTCAAGGCTCCAGTCTTTAAGGGTGTAACACTTTCGATCAATAGAGATAAAAGTTGCAGAATAGAGACTAACATTTGTCTTATTGAAAGTTTGTGGGAACATCATGACCTGACTCCCATGGACAGCTGCAAGAACCAAGGATTCTGACACCAGGGAGTTCACAGCAACCAACCACAGCCCTCCGTCACCTTGCCTTTAAAAACACTTTGACACTCCTTTAGGGCGTGCAGGGTTTGGAGGGATATCTCCTTGCATGGTCTGGCAATAAACCTTTTTCTGCTCCAAACTGTGACATCTCAGTGCATTGTCTGGCCTCACTGTGCATCAGGCACACGAACCTGAATTCAGTAACAACACGAAGGCAACTGGGCTCCCCTAGTGGCTCAGATGCTAAAGAATCTGCCTGTAATGCAGGAGACCCAGGTTCAACCCCTGAGTCTGGAAGATCCCTGGAGAAAGGAATGGCTACTCACTCTCATATTCTTGCCTGGAGAATCCCATGGACAGAGGATCCTGGTGAACCACAGTCTGTGGGCCACTAACACTTACGTGGTTACTTATGAAGACAACCGTGCTAAGTCGCTTCAGTCGCGTCTGACTCTGTACTCCAGGCAAGAATTCTGGTGTGGGTTAACATTTCCTACACATACATAAACATACAAATGTACATATACATGTGTATATTTATGTATATGTGTAAAACAAACCCTGGACATTAAAAAAAAGGCAACATACATTAAAACATTAATGATGACTACGTTTTGGAGCAATGTGAAACAATAAAAATTTTAATATTTTTCTACTTTGTTTTCTCAATATACTATGTCACATTAGAATGACACATAATGTTAAAAAACCTAGGATATAAACCATGTCAGTGTGTTTGGACTGAGTTGTACTCTGTACATGTTAGGCTCAACAAGATGGACATCGGAAGTCTGGTGCTATATGCTCTGATACCCACACCCTCTGGAGGAGGGATCACTCAGAACTAATTACCAAACTCCCCTTCGATGCATGTAACACAACACAGGGGTGAACGTAAGGAAAGAAATAGTACAAATAACATAAAGGATTGCTATTCTGGTCTTCAGTCACTTCAGTTCAGTTGCTTAGTCATGTCCAATTCTTTGTGAACCCATCGACTGCAGCATGCCAGGCTTCCCTGTCTATCACCAACTCCTGGAGCTTACTCAAACTCATGCCCATCAAGTGGGTGATACCATCCAACCATCTCATCCTCTGTCGTCCCCTTCTCTTCCCACCTTCAATCTTTCCCAGAATTAGGGTCTTTTCCAGTGAGTCAGCTCTTTACATCAGTGGCCAAAGTACTGGAGTTTCAGTTTCAGCATCAGTCCTTCCAATGAACGCCCAGGACTGATCTCCTTTAGGATGGGCTGATTGGATCTCCTTGCAGTCCAAGACACTCTCAAAAGTCTTCTCCAACACCACAGTTCAAAAGCATCAATTCTTCGGCCCTCAGCTATCTTTATAGTCCAACTCTCACATCCATACATGACCACTGGAAAAACCATAGCCTTGACTAGATGGACCTTTGTTGGCAAAGTAATGTCTCTGCTTTTTAATATGCTGTCTAGGTTGGTCATAGCTTTTCTTCCAAGGAGTAAGCGTCTTTTAATGTCATGGCTGCAGTCACCATCTGCAGTGATTTTGGAGACCAAAAACATAGCCTGTCACTGTTTTCATTGTTATCCCATCTATTTGCCATGACATGATGGAACTGGATGCCATGATCTTAGTTTTCTGAATGTTGAGTTTTAAGCCAACTTTTTCACTCTCCTCTTTTACTTTCATCAAGAGTCTCTTTAGTTCTTCTTTGCTTTCTGCCACAAAGGTGGTGTCATCTGCATAACTGAAGTTATTGATATTTCTCCTTATATATGGTCTTAGTGTTAGTATTTGGTCTTAGCAGTTAGTATTTGGTTAGTTCTGGACTTAGTAGTTAGTACTTCTTGTCTGTGTTACTTGGGCATGAATAAATAATGGATGCAGATATACTGTTTGGGCTCACTGTGACTTTCTTGTGAGCATTTTATTCTTACCAGTGGGATAAATTTATAATGTCCTGGAACACAGGTTGTAGAATAAACTGTGTGAGCTAGATCCACATTAGTTTTCCCTATTATTCCTTCCAGCTTGTAAGGTTTTTTCTGTAAGTTTCCCTGGGCATGCTACTAGCCACTGAACACGTATTTCTGGTTAACAGCAAAATTCATCAATAAGCAAATGGAAAACAAATCAGCATAGTAATAAAGTTGAAAAATAATCACAGCCTCACAGAAGAAACCAGCAAGGTGACTTCACAGTAAGAGTGATAGCAAAATTGCTGGGATGTGACTCGAATTTACACTGCAAATGACTGTCACGGAGCCGTTCTACTGAGTGGCAAATGATGCTGACATGATGGCTGTGAGAAAACATATTTGTGTTTTCCAGTTACAGACAGAATGCCAAGAGCTTTCGGCAAGGATGCAGAACCTTTGAGTACTTTGTCATGTGTTATTTCACAGTAGGAGTGTTCTTTTCCACCATGAACTCACACTGCACAAAGAGAGCAGGCACCATCTTATTGGCAGGTGGCTTCTGAAGCATTTGATGATGACGAAAAATATAGATACATTTTTACATGTGTCCTAAGCATTGTGCTAATGATTTTAATATGCCTTGTTTACTGACCTCAGATTCACGTGAGCTCTTCAATGTTTATCTCATTATTTCCAGACTGACTTCCTGTCCTAGACACATACTTTATTCTTATTATTTAGTTGATAGGTCTGACCTTCTGGATCGCCTTTGCAGTTCTTATTTCTCATATGATTTCCCTGTCCTGTGCTTAATACCCCCAAGATATGTATAATAATCCTGATAGGAAAGACTTCTCGATGCTTACTACATGCCAGTGGGAATTATGCTCTCTCTTTAATCTATCATCAATACACTCTAATCCAAAATCTCATGAACCCCAAAAATTAACCAAGTGGAGTTTATTAAAGTTACCTAGAGGGAGAACACAGGAGAACAGGAGAAGGGAATGGTGGGGTGTCTCAATAATAGGATGTTAGAAAGTACTTATAAAGGATGTAGGGTCTAATTGCTCAAAATTCTCTAAGCCAGGCTTCAACCTTACATGAACTGTGAACTTCCAGATATTCAAGCTGGATTTAGAAAAAGCAGAGGAATCAGAGATCAAATTGCCAACATCTGTATGATCATTGAAAGAGCAAGAGAGTCCCAGAAAAACATCTGCTTTATTGACAAAACTTTTGACTGTGTAGATCAGAACAAACTGGAAAATTCTGAAATAGATGGGAATACCAGACTACCTGACCTGGCTCCTGAGAAATCTGTATGCAGATCAAGAAGCAACAGTTAGAGGCAGGCATGGAACAACAGACTGGTTCCAAATCAGGAAAGGAGTACATCAAGGCTGTGTATTGTCACCCTGCTTATTTAACTTATATGCAGAGTACATCATGAGAAACGCTGGCCTGGAGGAAGGACAAGCTGGAATCAAGATTGCTGGGAGAAATATCAATAACCTCAGATATGCAGATGACACCACCCTTATGGCAGAAAGTGAAGAGGAACTAAAGAGCCTCTTGATGAAAGTGAAAGAGGAGAGTGAAAAAGTTGGCTTAAAACTCAACATTCAGAAAACGAAGATCATGGCATCTGGTCCCATCACTTCATGGCAAATAGATAGGGAAACAATGGAAACAGTGAGATACTTCATTTTGGGGGCTCCAAATCACTGCAGATGGTGACTGCAGCCATGACATTAAAAAACATTTCCTCCTTGGAAGAAAAGCTCTGACCAACCTAGACAGCATATTAAAAAACAGAGACTTTGCAAACAAAGGTCCATCTCGTCAAAGCTATGGTGTTTCTAGTAGTCATGTATGGCTGTGAGAGTTGGACTATAAAGAAAGCTGAGCACTGAAGAATTGATGCTTTTGAACTGTGGTGTTAGAGAAGACTCTTGAGACTCCCTTGGACTACAAGCAAATCCAACTAGTCCATCCTAAAGGAGATCAGTCCTGAGTATTCATTGGAAGGACTCATGCTGAAGCTAAAAGTCCAACACTTTGGCCACCTGATGCAAAGAATTGACTCATTGGAAGAGACTCTGATGCTGGGAAAGATTGAAGGTGGGAAGAGAAGGGGACGATAGAGGATGAGATGGTTGGATGGTATCACTGACTCAATGGACATGAGTTTGGGCAGGCTCCAGGAACTGGTAAAGTATAGGAAGCCTGGTATGCTACAGCCCATAGGGTCACAAAGAGTTGGACACGACTGAGATCATGGCATTTGGTCCCATCACTTCATGGGAAATAGATGGGGAGACAGTGGAAACAGTGTCAGACTTTATTTTTGGGGGGCTCCAAAAGCACTGCAGATGGTGATTGCAGCCATGAAATTAAAAGACGTTCACTTCTTGGAAGGAAAGTTATGATCAACCTAGATAGCATATTAAAAAGCAGAGATATTACTTTGCCAACAAAGGTCCATCTGGTCAAGGCTATGGTTTTTCAAGTAGTCATGTATGGATGTGAGAGTTGGACTGTGAGGAAAGCTGAGCACCGAAAAATTGATGCTTTTGAACTATGGTGTTAGAGAAGACTCTTGAGAGTCCCTTGGACTGCAAGGAGAGCCAACCAGTCCATCCTAAAGGAGATCAGTCCCAGGTGTTCATTGGAAGGACTGATGCTGAAACTGAAACTCCAATACTTTGGCCACCTAATGCGAAGTGTTGACTCATTGGAAAAGACCCTGATGCTGGGAGGGATTGGGGGCAGGAGGAGAAGGGGACGACAGAGGATGAGATGGCTGGATGGCATCACTGACTTGATGGACATGAGTTTGAGTAAACTCCGGGAGCTGGTGATGGATAGGGAGGCCTGGCGTGCTGTGATTCATGGGGTCGCAAAGAGTCGGACACGACTGAGTAACTGAACTGAACTGAACTGAACTGAGAGACTGAACTGACTGAACTGAGGATCTAATTGACGGATTTAGGGGGAAGATCTAAAGAAGCGGGAATTTTTCCTAAATTGGATGCTGTCAAAAAGCAAGGTCATACTTATGATGGAGGATCTCTTTAAATCTTATACAGAGTGGGGAGATTAGAGGCAGGATCAAGTTGTGGTAAAGAAGTGGCAGTTACTCATTTTCGTCAAGAGGCTGCGGCGTGTAGCATTTTTCTAAGCAATTCAGTGACCTTGATTTTGTGTGTTCCTCCCAGGCGAAGCCAGTGGTAAAGAACCCATTTGCCAAAGCGGGCAGCAGGAGACTTGAGGTGTGGGTCCGATCCCTAGGCCAGGAAGATTCCCTGGAGGAGGAAATGGCAACCCACTCCATTATTCTTGCCTGGGGAATCTCTTGGACAGAGGAGCCTGGTGGGCAACAGTCCATAGGGTGGCAAAGAGTCAGACACAACTGAAGCAACAAAGCACAGACAAAATTATATAGTGGCTTTTCTATCCATCCGTCATCTGTCTCTATCTATCTGTCATCTATCTATCCTCATTTAATAATCAACAACTCTCTGGGATAGGCATTATAGTTATTTCCATTTTACAGATGATGAAATCAAGGAGCAGAGAGAAGTAATGTGCTCAAAGTCTTCTGCTAACATATAAAGGCCTGGGGTTCAGTCTCAGGCAGTCTGATACCACAGTCCATGCGAGTCATCACTCTCCTGTACTGGTTGACAATGAACTCATCTGTTCGGTAGTCCATCCTTCCATCACGGATAGCCTGGACCTTTCTATAATGATCTTCCACACTGCTGTTTCAGTGCAGGAACGATAGAGTATTAAACTATTTGGGAGGAAAGCAAGTTCCTGATATGGTAGCCAGATGGGAAGAGATTTTTTTGTGAAGAAGAGATTTAAGAGAATCTAACTTTCATCTTGAGGTGCGTGCACGTGTGTGTGTGCGCTCAGTCATGTCCGACTCTTTGAGACCTCATGGACTGTAGCCCGCCAGGCTTCTCTGCCTATGGGATTTTCCAGGCAAGAATACTGGAGTGGCTGGTCATTTCCTTCTCCAGGGGATCTTCCCAACCCAGGGATCAAACTTGAGTCCCTTGGGTCTCCTGCATTGGCAGGTGGATTCTTTACCACTGAGCCACCTGAAGACAGTCGTCCAGTTCACCCAGGGTTAGCTCTGAGTGGACTGAGCAACCTCGGGCACATCAGCACCGGAGAGCAGGGCAGGGAGCTGAGCCACCCTGTGCTTCCTCGCCTCCTGGGAGGAGAGGAGTGTCTGAGGACAGGAGGAAAGGGACACTCATCTAGGCAGGAGGAAAAATAAGAAAAAGTAAAGACAGACTAAAACGGTGGAGTGGGGAGGAGCAGGACGGGGTGTGAATGGGAAAGAGGAGGTGCAGGCTCTGGTCTTTGCCTTACTTCCCTTGGGTCTAAAAGTGGGACGGTCCCCAGGGGGCAGAAGCAGGTGGCCAGAGCATCCTTGTGTTCTGTTATGGCTTTGACCCATGGAGGTGTTTGCCCATTAGAGGCTGATTGCTATGTTACTCTAGAGGGACAGAGAGAGGAGATAATATGGTTAGAGAAATAAAGAGAAGGCCTGGATTCTGCTGGAAACTAACAGCAGGAAGGACAAAAATAACACATCATGGCATCGGTCCTGAGCCTTAATCTAAAAATTCAGAAAGAATGGGAACACTTAACCTCAGGACTTCCAGTTTATCAGATTAGACACATGGAAATTCAAAACAAAACAAAACAAAAACTAAAATCCTAATTAAATAGAAGTAAGTTACATACTGCACAGTTCAGTTCAGGTCAGTCATTCAGCCATCTCAGACTCTCTATGACCCCATGGGCTGTAGCACACCAGGCCTCCCTGTCCATCACCATTTCCCAGAGCTTCCTCAAACTCATGTCCATTGAGTCAGTGATGCCATCCTACCATCTTGTCTTCTGTTATCCCCTTTTCCCCCTGCCTTCTATCTTTCCCACCATCAAGGCCTTTTCCAATAAGTCGGCTCTTTGAATCTGGTGGCCAAAGTATTGCAGCTTTAGCTTCAGCGTCAGTCCTTCCAATGGATATTCAGAGTTAATTTCCTTTAGGATGGACTGGTTGGATCTCCTTGCAGTCCAAGGGACTCTCAAGCATCTTCTCCAACACCATAGTTCAAAAGCATCAATTCTGAGGCACTCAATATTTTTTATGGTCCAGTTCTCACATGCATGCATGACTAGTGAGACTAGATGGACCTTTGTTGGCAAAGTAATGTCTCTGCTTTTTAATATGCTGTCTAGCTTTGTCATAATTTTTCTTCCAAGAAGCAAGCATCTCTTAATTTCATGGCTGCAGTCACTATCCTCAGTGATTTTGGAACCCAAGAAAATAAAATAATGTTTCCATTGTTTCCCCATCCATTTGCCATGAAGT
Source organism: Odocoileus virginianus (assembly GCF_023699985.2). Lineage (NCBI taxonomy): Eukaryota > Metazoa > Chordata > Mammalia > Artiodactyla > Cervidae > Odocoileus > Odocoileus virginianus. The sequence goes on from NC_069701.1 coordinate 2,347,599, forward strand.
GATGGGACTGGATGCCGTGATCTTAGTTTTTTGAATATTAAATTTTAGCCAGCTTTTTCACTCTCCTCTTTCACCTTCATCAAGAGGCATTTTAGTTCCTCTTCATTTTTTGCCGTAAAGGCAATGTCATATGCATATATGTGGTTATTGATATTTCTCCCGACAAGTACACATTGATAATTTGAGGTTTAATTTTTTTACTTTACCCTTTATTCTTTCCATCATTCATCACCTATTTATTCAGTATTTGCTGTGTTTCAGGCACAGTGCCAGGTCTGGGGACACAATGATTAATGAGTCAGTCAGGATCTCTGCCGGGCACAAAGTAAGCCCCAGACACTAGGTCATACCACTGCTTCAAAGACAAGAGGCCTCCAAGTCTTAAATGTATTCTGATTAATTTCTCTCATTCATACTCTCACAGATTCTGAGAGTATTTGTGAATTTGACTTTTAAAGTGTTAATTTTATACTAAGTGGGCTGCCCTGTGGGAATCAGCTTACCTAGTTGGAAGAAACGTAATTTGAATTTTTGAATGGCTGTACTTCCATCCTGGGTCATTTATGCTTCTTGCTTCTTGAGGAAGCAGACAAAAGCCTGGCTCCCCATGACTTGCCCAGAATTCCTACGTGATTAGGTGGGTTGAATTTGCAAGTCTCATCTTTCTCCACCTTTGCTTTCTGCCTTCTTTTTACAACTTAGGAGCTGAAATCTTAGTGGGGTCAAAGCTTCCTCAGGTGCCTAGTGGAGTGCAGTTGCTCAATAAATGAAAATAGGATATTTTCAAGGTAAAGAGATCTCTGAACTCAGGTGAATGGCACTTTCTAAGTACTGTGTGTCACTGTTCACTCTCCTCTTCCTTTTTAACTCGTCCCAAAGGAGGACGGGTTAGTTGGCAGGTCCCAACCTTTCCCACCTGAATTGAGTCTTCTAAATACCCACATAAAGTCATTCCTCCAAGACTCCAGAAATGGTCAATACGTCCAGTCACAAAAGAGTATTCAGGGATTTTGTTTCTCAATAGAAAGAAAGTAGGGGAGAAAATCTCTCTGATACTATCACTCTTTTAGCTTTAATTTCTCATTACAGCGATATTTCAGAAAGTCTGAAGAAAGCTTTCAATAGCCAGACATCTTGTGAATACAAGCTATTGTGTTGCTAAACTGTGTCATAAAACACGAGGTCTGAGTGAGTCTGTCCTGTTGATCCACTTAAGAAACCTTTCCAGTGTCTGTAAAAAGCCTTTCATCACAGACCTTTTACCTTCTCTTTCTCAGTGGTGGCAGATTGCCTGGTGGCTCAGACGGTAAAGAGTCTGCCTGCAATTCGGGAGAACTGGGTTCGACTCCTGGGTCAGGAAGACCCCTTGGAGAAGGCAATGGCAACCCACTCCAGTACTCTTGCCTGGAAAATGCCAAGGATGGAGAAGCGTGGCGGGCTATGGTCCATGGGGTCCCAAAAAAATCAGACACGACTGAGAGATTTCACTTTCTTTCTTTCTTGGGGGTTACAGAGCAGTTAGGCTTTTAGTGTAGCTCATTAGCTGATGGAAGTGAGTCATTTGGTTCAGTTTTAATTTTTTGTCTTTTCTAAGAGGAAAATCCTCACAGATACTACCTCCTGGAGTTGGGCTATGAGATTTCTGAGGAAAAAACCCTCACCATCAGCAAACCAAAACCAAAACCCCACCCGAAAATAAATAAGTAAATAACCAAACAAGTAAAAAACAAAACCCCAAAAATAAAAAGTGGAGGAACAGGAACAAAAACAAATCCCAAATAAAAAATTAAAGCCCCTATAAAGGGTAATTTTCATCCCCTATCTCAGACAAGTCTCTACATCATAAATTTACTTCTGCTTTAAAATAAGGGGATAAGGACATGTTCTTATAATGTCTGAGATTGCAACTGAAAAGTGTCTGGGCAGTCAGGGTAGCATAACTGCACAAAATTGGCAATTTATTAGCCATTCTTGCAAGTAGCATCTATGACTGTTAGCAAAGAAACAGATTTCTACCATTTTTTCCTTGGATTTTAATGAGCAGTCATCTCTTGAAAAAGAGTGACAATGGGCCTCTCCCGAATCGTCACTATACCACAGGGGACAATGTGGTGTCTTTCCTCCTGCTCGTGCTTATACCATCTAGTCTCACATCTGATCAGAATTCTAAAACTGAGGCTTTAAATCCGATTCTTTCATAAATGATCTCAGTAGAAGGTGCACTGACCTCATGAATCAGATCCTATGAGGTTTGAGGCCAAGATTTCCTGGTCAAAGATTTGTTTGGTGGTTGTGGTGAAGAATCCACCTGCCAATGCTGGAGACATAAGAGACCCAGGTTTGATCCCTGGGTGGGGAAGATCCCCTCTGGCACAGGACAGGTGTTTCCCAGAGGCCAGCTCTCTTTCCAGTGCATACCTTGGTGGGGGTTTGGTTGAATTCTGAGGAGAGTGGAATCTGGAAATACATGGTGCAGGACAGGCCTTGAGTGATTGAATGGCAAAGAGCTGTTGTAAAGGATGTGGGGAGAAACCCAAACCACGCTTTACCAGACCCACAGTTTTCCTTACATTGGGCCCAAAGCACTACCTGAATTGCCAGTATCCCCTCCTTCTCAGGAATCCTAATTCAATAAACCACCTTTATTAGAATTCCATTCAGTGATTCCAGAATGTCTTGAGTAATAATCATGCTTACATTTCTAATTGTGATCTTACATCATATAAAAAAAAAAAAAAACCTCCAAATAAACCAAAGACCTAAATGTAAGACCCAAAACTAAAAAACTCTTAGAAGAAAACAAGAACAAAGCTTCATGACACTGGGTTTTGCAATGGTTTCTTGAGTATGACATCTAAAGCACTGGCAATAAAACAGCAAAAAAATAAATTGGACTACACTGAAATTTCTGTTTGTGATAGGTCTAAATACTACCAAGGGTTCTTCTTTCATATTACTAAGCTGGGGTTTGTGCAAGCATGGGTGGACTCACACACTGTCTCCTGTGTTGACTGCACAATGGAAAAATACATCTGAACAGCACTCATTCCCACAAGTCTTATAGTTGCCTGAGATTATTCCCTCTCAGCTCTGCAAGGTTGGGGTATCATTGCATTTTCTGTTTTTGGTTGTTTTGGAGTGTTCTTGGGTTTTGCTTTCTAGATAATTAAAGCTTTAATAAAAGCATATGAGTTGCCTCACAGAAGCAAAAGTACATTTGAGGATCCACTGTGGGAAAGGTTTGGAAACAAGGGAGCTCTTGGGAAATCAGGTAGCAAGAGTTAACCCCTGTCTCATCAGAAAACATTGAGGACCAGTCAGCTCCAGTCACCTATTCAAGTCCTTTGTCTCTACGCTCAAGGTTGTATGGCAAAGAATAAATCGTGCATCTCCCAGTCTTCCCTTCAAGAAAGAAATATCTTTATTTAGGATCCACCAAGACCAAAATTCAAGACCAGGGTTCAAGACCTCATTCTATCAAAGGGAATAAAGTGCTCTTTACAGTGAAAGGGAACTCACTATGCCGTGAAAACACAAACGCATCAAACCAACCAACCCAGTCCACATGCTGTGAATTAGCAATTATCACCTCTTCATGGGGAGAATCTGAGATCCAAGAATTGGATCCAAAAGGAACATAAAAAGTGGTACAGATGTCCTTGAAGTGGCTGTTTTTCACTTGAATTGTATTCCTATGTTAGTCTCCTTGAGCCATACCAGAACACTTGAGGCTGTTAAGAATTAAAAGAGAAAAAACTTATTTCTCATTACAGAATAGTTATTTAGTCTTTAGCTATGTTAGACTGTCTTGTTTCAGGTTCATGGCTGTTTTTATCAAACAGAGATGTTGAGTTCCCAGTGTATATGGAGATCAGAAACTCTGGATCATAGCCTGATGGCATGAGCTCTTGGTCTCTCTCCTTGATCTAAAGTGTGTAATAGTGATTTCAGTAGGAAAATAAATAGGCTTTCCTGAAGATTCTTCATCCTGATTATTGTTCTGCTGTTCCCTGGCTCATGCTTCAAATATCCATAGGCAGAAGCACAGCTTTGCAGCCCTTTGCAATGTCTACTGAATCGTTATCCTATCAATAATCATCATCCTCGCCTATCATCTTTGCTGATGAACAGAACCACACCAATAGCTCACATGTTCACAGTGTATAAACAGTTGCTTTCTCAGTCAATTCTCCTAAAAAGTCTGGGAAATTCTACATGTAGGGCAGCAAAGGAGACACAGACAAAAAGAAGACTTTTGGACACAATGTGAGGAGAGGGTGGGGTGATTTGAGAGAATAGCACTGAAGCATATATATTACCATACGTAAAACTGACAGCCAGGGGGAGTTTGATATACGGTGCAGGGAACTTGAAGTCCATGCCCTGGGACAGCCTGGAGAGATGGGGGAGGGGGAGGGAGGGGCTTCCGGAGGGAGGGGGCACAGGCGTGCCTGTCCGCCAACCAGTATAAATAAAGTATTAAACAAAATTCGGGAAGAGGGAGATTTACCATTCCCATTTTACAGATGAGGAAATGAGGCTCAGATTGGCTATGTCTTTAACCAAAATCACAGAACCAGTCAAGTAAATGATAAGACCAGGTCTCTTGCTTCTAAATTGTAATAGGCAACACTTGCTCAAGTCAGGATCATCTTTTCTACTGCCTTAAATTAGTACTCTTTAAAATTTCTGATAACATGGAGTATGATGTTGGATAAAAAGATGTTTCTCTGAATAAATGCAGAGGGAAGAACAGATTTATACTCTCCCAGTGGTCATTTTTTCCTCTCATTCACATTTTCCATCATTCCTTTCATATCTTGCTCTGTTTTTAGACAAGTTCTCTCTCATTTTCAGCTTATTTTACATTCACCCATGTCCTTTAAGTACTGGAGGGCATAATGATATATCCATTTGCATCCATTCAGTTCAGTCGCTCAGTCATGTCTGACTATTTGCAAACCCATTGACTGCAGCACACCAGGCTTTCCTGTTCATCACCAACTCGTGGGGCTTACTCAAACTCATGTCCATCGAGTAAGTGAAATCATCCAACTATCTCATCCTCTGACCTCCCCTTCTCCTCTTGCTGCCTTCAATCTTTCTCAGCATCAGGGTCTTTTCCAGCAAGTCAGTTCTTCACATCAGGTGGCCAAAGTACTGGAGCTTCAGTTTCAGCGCCAGTCCTTCCAATGAATATTCAGGACTGATTTCCTTTAGGATTGACTGGTTGGATCTCCTTGCAGTCCAAGGGACTCTCAAAAGTGTTCTTCAACACCACAGTTCAAAAGCATTAGTTCTTCAGTGCTCAGCTTTCTTTATAGTCCAACTCTCACATCCATACATGACTACTGGAAAAACCATAGTTTTGACTAGATGGACCTTTTTTTGGCAAAGTAATGTCTCTGCTTTTTAATACTCTGTATAGATTTGTCATAGCTTTTCTTCCAAGGAGCAAGCATCTTTTAATTTCATGGCTGCAGTCACCATCTGCAGTGATTTTGGAGCCCAAGAAAATAAAATCTGTCACTGTTTCCATTGTTTCCCCATCTATTTGCCATGAAGTGATGGGACTGGATGCCATGATCTTAGTTTTGTGACTTTTGAATTTTAAGCCAGCTTTTTCATTCTCTTCTTTCACTTTCATCAAGAGGCTCTTTAGTTCTCTTTCGCTTTCTACCATAAAGGTGGTGTCATCTGCATATCTGAAGTTATTGATATTTCTTCTGGCAATCTTGATTCCAGCCTGTGCTTCATCCAGCCAGGCATTTCACATGTTGTACTCTGCATATAAGTTAAAAAAGCAGGGTGACAATATACAACCTTGATGTACTCTTTTTCTGATTTGGAACCAGTCTGTTGTTCCATGTCCATGTTGCTTCCTGACCTACATACAAAATTTCTCAGGAGTCAGGTCAGGTGGTCTGGTATTCCCATCTCTTGAAGAATTTTCCACAGTTTATTGTGATCCACACAGTCAAAGGTTTTGGCCTAGTCAATAAAGAAGAAGTAGATGTTTCTCTGGAACACTTTGATGATTCAACAAATGTTGGCAATTTTGTCTCTGATTCCTCTGCCTTTTCTAAATCCAGCTTGAACATCTGGAAGTTCACGGTTCACGTACTGTTGAAGCCTGGCTTGGAGAATTTTGAGCATTGTGCGGTAGTTTGAACATTCTCTGGCATTGCCTTTCTTGGGATTAGAATGAAAACTGACCTTTTCCAGTAACTGAAAGATGAATTCCCCAGGTGGGTAGGTGCCCAATATGCTACTGGAGAACAATGGAGAAATAATTCCAGAAAGAAGAAAGAGATGGAGCCAAAGCAAAAACAACACCCAGTTGTGGATGTGACTGGTGATGGAAGTAAAGTCTGATGCTATAAAGAACAACATTTTATAGGAACCTGGAATGTTAGGTCCATGAATCAAGGCAAATTGGAAGTGGTTGAACAGGAGATGGCAAGAGTGAACATTGACATTTTAGGAATCAGTGAGCTAAAATGGACTGGAATGGGTGAATTTAATTCAGTTCAGTTCAGTCGCTCAGTCGTGTCCAACTCTTTGTGACCCCATGAATCGCAGCACGCCAGGCCCCCCTGTCCATCACCAACTCCTGGAGTTTACTCAAACTCATGCCCATCGAGTTGGTGATGCCATCCAGCCATCTCATCCTCTGTCATCCCCTTCTCCTCCTGCTCCCAATCCCTCCCAGGATCACAGTCTTTTCCAATGAGTCAACTCTTCGCATTAGGTGGCCAAAGTATTGGAGTTTCAGCTTCAGCATCAGTCCTTCCAATGAATACCCAGGACTGATCTTCTTAAGGATGGACTGGTTGGATCTCCTTGCAGTCCAAGGGACTCTCAGGAGTCTTCTCCAACACCACAGTTCAAAAGCATCAGTTTTTCAGCGCTCAGCTTTCTTCACAGTCCAACTCTCACATCCATACATGACCACTGGAAAAACCATAGCCTTGACCAGATGGACCTTTGTTGGCAAGTAATGTCTCTGCTTTTTAATATGCTATCTACTTTGGTCATAACTTTCCTTCCAAGGAGTAAGCATCTTTTAATTTCATGGCTGCAATCACCATCTGCAGTGATTTTGGAGTCCCCAAAAATGAAGTCTGACACTGTTTCCACTGTCTCCACATCTATTTGCCATGAAGTGATGGGACCAGATGTCATGATCTTAGTTTTCTGAATGTTGAGCTTTAAGCCAACTTTTTCACTCTCTTCTTTCACTTTCATCAAGAGGCTTTTTAGTTCCTCTTCACTCTCTGCCATAAGGGTGGTGTCATCTACATATCTGAGGTTATTGATATTTCTCCTGGCAATCTTGATTCCAGCTTGTGCTTCTTCCAGCCCAGCGTTTCTCATGATGTACTCTGCATATAAGTTAAATAAGCCGCTCCTCCAAGGAGCGACTGCTGCAGGGCGCAGGAGGGCTGAGAGGAGCTACTCCATGTTGAAGGTCAGGAGAAGCAGCCATGAGAAGATACCCCTCATCTAAAGTAAGGAGGAGTGGCTGCGCTTTGTTGGAGCAGCCGTGAAGAGATACCCCACTTCTGAGGTAAGAGAAACCCAAGTAAGATGGTAGGTGTTGCGAGAGGGCATCAGAGGGCAGAATTTAACTCAGATGACCATTATATCTACTACTGTGGGCAAGAATCCCTTAGAAGAAATGGAGTAGCCATTATAGTCAACAAAAGAGTCTGAAATGCAGTACTTGGATGCAATCTCAAAAATGACAGAATGATCTCTGTTCATTTCCAAGGCAAACCATGTAATGTCATAGTAATCCAAGTCTATGCCCCAACCAGTAATGCTGAAGAAGCTGGAACTGAATGGGTCTAAAGGCAATGGCAACCCACTCCAGCACTCTTGCCTGGAGAATCCCTTGGACGGAGGAGCCTGGTAGGCTGCAGTCCATGGGGTCGTGAAGAGTCAGACACGACTGAACGACTTCACCTTCACTTTTCACTTTCGTGCATTGGAGAAGGAAATGGCAACCCACTCCAGTGTTCTTGCCTGGAGAGTCCCAGGGACGGGGGGAGCCTGGTGGGCTGCTGTCTACGAGGTCGCACAGAGTCAGATATGACTGAAGTGACTTAGCAGCAGCAGCAGCAGCAGCAGCAACATGAAGACCTACAAGACCTGCTAGAACTAACACCCCCCAAAAATGTCCTTTTTATTATAGGGGACTGGAATGCAAAAGTAGGAATTTGAGAGATACCTGGAGTAACAGGCAAATTTGGCCTTGGAGTACAGAATGAAGCAGGGCAAAGGCTAACAGAGTTTTTCCAAGAGAACACACTGGTCATAGCAAACACTTTTCTATTTTCATAGCACATAGTTCTTTTTTATAAAGAACATTTACCTATATCAGCTCACATGACTTGTCTGATACTCTTAACAAGTCTGTGCAGTAGTTATTATTGTTCTCAGCTTCCAGATGAGGCAAACAGAGACTCAGAGAGCTTAAGCTTCCACTTTAACTTCACATAGCTGGTGAGACCTGGATCAAGTTGTGTAACTGAGATTTGAATCCAAATGCTTTTTAAACTCTACACACTGTCTTTTCCTATTGCTCACATTGTCTCCCATCAGCTCATCAAGATGCAAGACAGGACATACCAGAGACTGAAGTCTTTGCAGCCTCCCTCACCTGTCCCCCAGCTGTCTGCTAGTCAGGATATTTTCTCATTGGGAAGTTAGATTGTATATGTGTAATAATGAGTGGAACACAAAATTTTCATTCTCACAAACAATAGCATTGCCTGGAGGTTTCCTAAATATAATATTTGTTTAATTTTATCATGCAACAGTGCTTTATGTCATGAAAATGTGCAGTCTAGTATTTTTATTGCATTTGATTTGATTCAGATTTACTTTGCTGAGGGCTTACTGCAGATGGAATAAATGGCACTTGGAACATGAAACAATGGATAGATATCCACTTAGCAATGTTATAGAACATTGTATTTCATGACTGGAGTTGGGTTCCATTACTCTAAATGCTTCATCCATAAGCTTTACTGAGGTGATCTTGGGGCAGTTACATACAGATTAGGAAAATATGATATGGAGAATGAATATGTTGTAGGTAGTAAAAAAGATCTTTTAAAAATGATTTAATTTGGCCACTGGTAATCTCTGTGGAGTAGATATATCAGCATAAAGAATATGACTTTTGGAGTGAAGTAGACATACTTTAATGGCCCTGGGGACGCATTTACCTTCTATCAGCCTTAATTTCTCAATTGCAAGTTGGGAATAATACTAATATGCCTTTCAGAATAATTGTTTAGTTAGACATAATTCCTGCAAAGGTCTGATACTTGGCATATGTTGTTGTTGTTGTTGCTTAGTTGCTAAGTCGTGTCTGACTCTTCGTGACCCTATGGACTGTAGCCTACCAGGCTCCTCTGTTCATGGGATTCTCCTGGCAAGGATACTGGAGTAGATAGCCATTTCCTTCTCCAGGGGATCTTCCCGACCCAGGGATTGAACCCATGTTTCCTGCATTTGCAGGCTGATTCTTTATCACTGAACCACCAGGAAAGTCCCTGACCATATCTTAGGCATATATTATATCGGTATATGATTAACACAATTAAAATGGTAAAGAGCTAAGCCTTAGAAACCATACTGTTTACACACTTAGATTTTCTTAAAAATTAACTCTTTCACAAGACTCTCCTTCCGTAAACCTGAATTCTTCTTTGCCTCTCCCTGGGTGCACAGTTAGACAGGGCTGGCTTCACGAGTGCGCAGCCTGGGATGTTTCACCAAACACCACGCTCAGAGAACCCTGTGCTTAGTTATATCTCTGCTGTGGCTGGCCTAAAAATTCTTGATGATGATGTTTTTGATCTTGTGTTTTCTAAGTCCAGTGCGAAAACAGAGCATGTGCACAAACAGGGGAACTACTTGTAACCTGCATGTCCACTGTTCTCCGCTGTCCATTTGTACATGGCTTTTGCAGTGCCTCGTGAGCACAGAATCCTGATGTACCAACCATGTGTGGAAGTTCAGTGAGACTCAAAACAAGTACGAGGCCAGTGTGTTACATGTGTGAATAAAGAAGTCACTGAGAGCCTTCTGAGACCACCTTGAGAGACCTTTAGAACCTGAGCTTTCTTTGAAAACAGAAGCCAGTGATGGTCTAAGAAAATGACCAAGAAGCATTATCATATCCTGTCTTACTTCCTATTATTAGCCAACTGCTTACTCTGAAAATGACAACATGGAAAGAAAGGGAAAGATAGAGTAACCTATAGTTCCTTTTCCTTGCAGTTCTTCCTTACTCCTCACAAAGCCAAAAGTAGTGAGTGTTGGCAGAATGTATCAGGAAGCGAAATTAAAAGAGCTGAATTCATGTTGTGCACTGGTTCCACTGTTCTGGTAAGAATAAAATATGCATACATGCAGATGTGTGCAAGCTACCAAAATCAAATTGTGAATCTCAGTGATTCCACATATGAATTAACTATTCATATTTGCACAGAGAGCTGGTATTCTACAATACAGAGGTGAGTGGAAAATTCATGCTACTAATCTAGAATTTATATTCTTTCCTGAGAATGACTGTCAAAGGAAATCAAATTTGAAAAAACATTATGAAAAAGAGAAAGACCACAGAAGAAAAGTAAAAGCTTCATATTTTGGTATCTTTTACAGCATGCTTTTCTGCTTTTTCAAAAAAGGTCCTCACCTTTTCATTTTGAACAGGCTAGAATCCATTTCTCAATCTTGACTGTAGTTTGGTATAGCTCTGTGACTGAGCTCCCACCAATAGAATATGAAAGAAAGGGATGGGTTTTGTTTTCAAGTTCATAAAACTGTTATTGCACACATGAAACTCTTCCTTTCCCACTTGAGAGACCACCTTGAGAGGCCCTCTGAACCTGCGAATGGCATATCAAAGTTCTAGGTGTCCTGAAAGTGAAAGTGAAAGCCCTGCAGTTGTTCCTGACTCTTTGCAACCCCAAGGACTATACAGTCTATGGAATTCTCCAGGGCAGAATACTGGAGTGGGTAGCTGTTCATTCATTTCTTCAGGGGATCTTCCCAACCCAGGGATCAGACTGAGGTCTCCTGCATTGCGGATTCTTTACCAGTTGAGTCAGGGAAGCCCTAGGAAAGCATATATTCAAGATGACAAAGCCTCTATGTGTTTAGATTCCTAAGTGCTGTTTTAGTAACAAGTCCTCCAACTGATCTGGACACATTTCAGACAGTATGCACAGCATACATGAAAAATATACATACACTAATTAATGTTTCAGCCATGTGCAATGGGTCTATAGTAACCATCTGGCTTACAATTCTTTTCTCTCTCTTGTGCGGCAGTTCATGGGGTTGGAGAAGAGCTGGACTCGACTGAACAATGACAAATCTCTTACAGCCCCTTTTTTGTCCCTACCACAAAGTTGATGAATACTGCATAAAATCTATTGTTGTTGGATTTTTATATTTCTTTTCCCCCAGATAAAGTAGCTTAGGGCTAGACTATCTCCAGTGCCTTAGCTGTATCCTTTTGGCATTCACCATTATTCTTCATCCCAAACCAATACTGTACTACTCTAGTGTGTAGATGATACCAAGTTAATCTGATGTGATGAGTAGGAAGTGGCAAGTACCAGAAAGTCCTATGTAAGGCACTAAAGTGTGGAGGATAAAACTTTTAATGTTTCAGGGGTCTGTGCTTTAGTACAGTAGTCTAGGGCAAGTCAAGATGCTCCTTTTTAAGATAAACTTATTGGTCCTGCACCTTTAACCATTGTGCCTCCCAAGTTGTTCAGTGGTAAAGAATCTTCCTGCCAATCCAAGAGCCATAGGAGGTGTGGGTTCGACTCCTGGGTTTCAAAGATCTCCCAGAAGAAGAAATGATGACCCACTATAGAGTTCTTGTTTGGGGATTCCTATCAACAGAGGTGGGCTACAGTCCTATAGTCCCCCAAATCAGACGTGACTTAATGACTGAGCACATGCAGCTTTAACCGTTAGAGATAAACTCAGAAGCCTAAAGCTTACTTTTGGATTGTATACATAGTATATGCCAAACTTGAAATTATTCTTCCAACCTATTTAAAAGAGATTCTTAAAAGGCTACCAGTTTTGAGTCAGACTCAGAGCAGTAGGGTAAGAGGAATTCTGCCTTTTGGACCATAAAGCCTAGTAGACACAATGGTGCTAAAGGTATCCGTCTTAGATGAGAAGATTGAGTGGAATCTCTGGCAAGGCCTTAGGGCAAAATCATAACACATACTGCTGAGTTGTACAGCGAGGGCAGAGCACTTCCTACTGGGAGGCTGTGCCTTAGCAGAGATGGAATGCTTGACCGTGGGACTGTCAGTGACTGTGTAGCTGCCGTTGCCTGTTAAAGAGTGTTGTCAGAACAAACAAGTCATGGTTTGGGAAGGCAGGGTGGTAACCTGTCATATGATGGCTGTACGATGGAAATGGTTATGAGACATCAGACCTGGGCAGGAGGGCAAGGTGACTTACTTGGATAGGTAGAAAGAATCCCAAATTACCTATACCTGTTGCACTGACGTCTTTCCTTCAGCTTATGCCTGAAGTCGCGTGGTACTCTCTCTATGGCCTGATGGAAAAGTAAAAATCTCGGTCTTTACACTTTATCTTCATGGGGCCTGGGGGCAACGGGAACTAATGCAATGATTTTGATGCTCATATTGCTTCTGTGCCTTGAATGATAAAGCTGTTGGTCTCTGGTCCAGGAATTAGGTATCTTCTGCTTGTGCCCATTAAACAGCAGCAGCAGGCAAATCAAACGCCAGATCCAGTGACGTGTATATGTGACGTATTTATGTGTGTCTACATATGTGCATGTACATGAAATATGCACATATAAATAAACACATACCTATATATATTTGTATAAACAAACATAATTATCTCTACAAGTAATAACATTGTTTCAGGCTTATTTTTCACATTTTCATAACTGACAAATTCTTTACAATCAGGAATAAAGCAGTAAATGCACTTTTAAAATTAAAACAAGCAAAAATCACAAAGCCCCAAATAAAGCTAGGGCCCAGTTCATAAATACATTAACTTAATATGTTAGTATGAACTAAAGAGAGTGTCCATCCCAACCCCGAGGTGAAAGATGGTGAAGGGAAATTTTCCTAGTGGGCAGAGATCTGAAGAGTTGTCCTTCTGTGAAGGGTGTCAGAGGTAAGGATGATGATGCACGCACTCCTGGGAAGCAGAAGGTGGCTCAGCTGGTTGGTCTGAAGCCTAGAAGGAGCAGTGTTGGAAGACAAGAGTCAGGCAGGCCTGGGGAAGAGGCAAGTAGATGGACCTGGAAGAGTGTGGATCCACAGATGTGTGGGTCTCTGCATCTCATGATAATGCCCATAGACTGGCAGGCAGATGCTAAAATGGCTCCAACGATCCTTGTCTGATCCTTGTCTGCCTGTTATCCATGCCCTGTATAACACTCTCCTCTTTGTTGTTGGCTGACCTAGCTACTATATCTGATATATTGTAGCAAAGACAGTGTGATATTATTTCCAGATTTTGTTACATCAGATAGTTATTTCCCTCTTGCTGGCAGTTTCTCTCCCCACACTTATCTCTATCTCTCTATGTGTATATTTCTTGCTGGCTTTGGTGAAATAAACAACCATAGTGAGGGGACCCACTTAGAAAGAGCTGAAGGCTATTTCTAACCAACAGCCAGGAAGGAACTGAGTCTCTCAGTGTAAAATCCTGCAAGGAATTGAGCCCTGCCAACAGCCCCTTGTTTGGAAGCAGATCCTTTCCCAGTTGAGCCTTCACATGGGATGGATTCCAGCCCTAGTAGAAACCTTGTTGCGACTTTGTGAGATACTGGAAGTAAAGGACCCACAAAATCATCACCCAGATGCCTAGCTCATGGAAGCTGATGTAATAAGTATGTATGGTTTTAAATTGCAAACTTTGGGGTAATTCGTTTTGCAATGCTCAGCAACTAACACAGAGAGCATGTATGACAGAAGAAGCATTGCAAAGCCAGGTGAGGTGGTGATTCATCCAGGTAATACCAGCCAGGTTCGGTCCTCCACTCCCCAGGATCGCACGGCACATCGGTGACGGAGCAGTCTGAGCGTCACAGACGGGGATCATGCAGGAGCTCCACAGCATGGGTCTCCTCTTGCTGAGGCTGACCTGGCTACTTCAGCTGGATGTGCGGCCTGTCACAGCAGAGGCCGCGTGGCCTCCTCAATATGTCCCTGCTGCTGTTTAGTTGCCTAGTTGTGTTTGACTCTTTTGTGACTCCATGGACCATAGCGCCCTAGTCTCCTCTGTCCATGGGACTTCCCAGGCAAGAATCCTTGAGTGGGTTGCCATTTCCTTCTCCAGGGGATCTTCCAGATCCAGGGATCAAACCTGCATTTCCTGCATTGGCAGTCAGATGCTTTACCACTAAACCACCAGGAAAATCCACAATATTGTCCCTAAAAGAGACCAAATAGCTACTTGAGCTATCTGAGCTCAGAGTAAAACTTAAGTAATAGAAAGACTAATTATTAAGTTGCCTCCTTATTATAGTCACCGTCTGTTTGCTATAACTTTGCTATGAAAATGTTTTGGCCTCTTCACCTTTAATGACAGACTGGCCCTATAATTGGAATCACTTTCCTTAAGGCATCGCAGAATTGATATTTCCCCAATTTAATTAAGCAACTATGAAAACCCAGTAGCTCTAATTAAGGAGGGACACAAATACAATTATTTGGAAGGAAAGAATCTAGGAGAATGGCTAGAATGTGTTTTTGTCATATTAATGCAGAACTCTCTGGAATGCTGTGCTATTGATTCATTTTCCTCAGTAAAGAGCAAAACTTTCTTCTTTTGTGGCCATTTTACTAAGCAAAACCTTTTTGAAGCCATCAAGGTATGTGGGTGTTATTTCTGATTCCAAGGCTGAAGAATTTAACTTTCAAAGGCTTCTGTTAGAGGCCAAAGGCTATTTATGTAATTCCAGAGCTGAAAATAGACGCTGGGACTCTCGTTCCTTGCTGTATCCATCAGTCACATAGCTTTCACCCTCAATTTATTCACCATGAATTCCCACTGACCTAGGCACCGTACAAAGCATACATCAAAATGGGACCCTGCTCCCAAGGACCGTCCTTGGCAGCAGGCAGAATCTATATCAAATGAATTGTAGATGTGATTTTCCGTGTCCTCTAGGTCCTCGGGCTGTGTTCCTTATCTTTACTTTTTGTGCTTAACAAGGAAAAGAGAAACCTCAAATCCTTTTAGGAAAAAAATATTGAAACTTATCTTTAAAAAGCTAACATTTATAGTGAGCCTGGAAAAAGCCAGTTCACCGCTTTTTCTTTTAATAAAGATGAATACCTATGATTTACAAAACATTATGTTAGAGATAAGTAAAATGTGAACTCTTCCCTCAAGAAAATCTTTAGACAAGTCAACAGCTGAGTATAACAGAAGACAGGATAAGGTGAACTCTGAAACAGAATCCCTGTGCAGAAGCCCTGGAGACAGGGGCCAGTGGCAGATGAACTGAGAACCATACAACGTGACCGAGATGGAAGCAAAACCATCCCCGTTGGTCACGCTCACATCTTCAGGGCAAGTGATGAACTTCATTATTATGCTTTTTCTTTGCCTCCACTAATATTTTAGAAAAAATTTGCCTATCAAACAGGATTATTTACAAGTGATTAATGAATGCAGTGTTATTGTCTGGGGATCAATTTAGCAAAGCTTGTTTGTTGGCTGGGGAAATATTGGAAAGCCAAGAAGTGAACAGTGGAACAGTGAAGACAGTGAAGTCGTAAGAGAGGGAGAAAGCAAGAGAAGTAAGAAGACAAGGACCCTGACGGCATGAGAGGAGCTGGAAACGAGGGTTGACAGTTAGTTCTTCCTTGGGGACAGGAGGGGAGGGGAGGGGGAGGAGCCACCTTCAGGGCTAGGGTGGGGAGGCCAGAAGGGAAGGGTGCTCCTGCCACAGGAGGAGAAAGGAAGCTGAGGGGGCCAGAAGGGGGAGGTCGCGCTCTTCTAAGGCAGGAGGCCATTCTGCCTCAGGAAATGAAGGAAGGGGAACACCAGCGAGGGCCTCAGAGCTGGTGGACAAGGGTCGGGAAGGCTGTGAGAGCGCTTGGTACAAGGGCATTTAGGGAAAGGAGAAGGGATCAGTGGACTCCGTTAGAAGTGCTGTAGCGGTGGGATATGGTTGCTCTGGAGCAAATCAACTGAGTACTTTGATTCTTGCCAACAGCCCCGAGCATTCTGGAAACAAGGCTGAAAGACCGGCTGAGTGGGGGAACTAGAGAAGCTGCAGTTGCTGAATGCAAAGGGCCTAAAAGAATATGGGGTGTTTACAGGCAATCGGGGGTCTTGGGGCCAGGGAATTCCCTGAGAGGCACCGTGTAAGGAAGACAGGTGATACACTGGGATGACAGGGGAGGGATGAGGACTAGGAATTCACCACGGTGGCAAAGGTCGGACTCGGTGAGCAGAAGTAGGAGAGCAGGATGTCAGGGATGTCTGTAGCACATGGAAAAGTGGAAACAGTGACAGGTTGTATTTTCGTGGGCTCAAGGATCACTCTGGATGGTGACTGCAGCCTCAAAATTAAAAGACGCTTGCTCCTTGGAAGAAAAGCTAGACTAGGTACTAAAAACCAGAGACGTTACTCTGCTGACAAAGGTCCTTATAGTCAAAGCTATGGTTCTTCCGAAGTTAGGTATGAAGGTGAGAGTTGGAACATAAAGAAAATTGAGCACTAAAGAATTGATGGTTTTGAAGTGTAGTGCTGGAGAAGACTTGAGGGTCCCTTGGACAGCAAGGAGATCAAACAAGTCAATCCTAAAGGAAATCAACCCTGAATATTCATTGGAAGGACTGATGCTGAAGCTGAAGCTCCAATACTTTGGCCACCTGATGTGAAGAGCCAACTCATTGGAAAAGACCCTGATGTTGGGAAAGATTGAAGGCAGGAGGAGAAGGGGACGACAGAGGATGAGATGGTTGGATGGCATCCTTGACTTAATGGACATTTGAGAAAATTTCAAGAGATAGTCAAGGATAGGGAAACCTGGTATGCTGCAGTTATGGTTTACAAAGAGTCAGACACGACTTAGCAACTGAACAACAACAACAGATATTTCCTATTAGACACGGCAATGTGAGAGGCCAGGTGGAAGTTGAGGGGAAGATCTCTGAAGGTCAGCAAGCTCACAGATTGTGAGGCTGGAATGTTTCTGGAGAATCACTTACAGGGATGATGAGGTTGCTCAGGGAGCTGAAAGATAGAGAAACAAATGTTTATCTTCTTCCTACTGCAGAGTTTTCTGATGGAAATACTCTTAAGACCAGGCCTGCAGCTTCAGATAAGGGCTTCTTTTTCTTTCTTCTGTTTTTTTTGAAAACATCTTAGAATAGTTTTAAATTTTCAGAAAAGTTGGAAAAATAGTATAGAGTTCACATACACTTCACATGAAATATCCCCTAATGGTAATATCTTACATTAGTACCAAACATTTGTCACAATTAATTGAACCAATCCTGATGCATTATTAGTAACAAAAGTCCATACTTTATTCAGATTTCCTTAGTTTGTACCTTACATCATTTGGTCTCTTCCAGGATTCTGTGTAGGATGCATGAGTGCATGCTAAGTCACTTCAGTCCTGTCCGACTCTTTGCAACCCCATGGACTATAGACTCCAGGCTCCTCCGTCCATGAGATTCTCCAGACAAGAATACTGGAGTGGGTTGCCTTGGCCTCCTCCAGGGGACCTTCCTGACCCAGGGATGAACCTGCATCTTGTGTGGCTCCTGCATTGCAGGCAGATACTTTACCACTGAGCCACCAGGGAAGCCTTCTCAAGAGGAGACCAAGTGATATTAACTTATCCTGTCTCTTAAGCTCCTCTTGGCTGTGATACTTTCTCTGACTTTCTCTGTTTTTTAAGACTGTGATAGTTTTGAGGCACTACTGTATGGTTAGGTATTTGGTAAAATGTTCCTCTATTGGAGTTTGTTTGATACTTTTTCATGATTAGAGTGGGGATGTGAGTTTTTGCAAGGTAGACCATGGAAGTAAATTGCCATTCTCATGATTTCATGTCAAGGCCATATTCTGCCCGTATGACTTAGCTCTGTCAGTGTTGACCTTGATCACCTAGCTGAGGTGGTATTTGCCAGGTTTCTATTCTGTAAAATTCTTCTCTTTCATCTTTCCTTACTGAACTCTTCAGAAGGAAGTCTCTGTGGGCAGTTCAGATTGCTGGGAATTACATTTCACTCCTGCAAGGGCAGGGCACCCACATAAATTATTTGGAATTCTGCTGCACAAAGAGGTCTGTCTACTTTTTGTATTATTCACCGATTCTTTCGAATTTAATTTTTTTCTGAGGAGGAGCACGCTGGTGAATCTGGCCTCAAGCTAGACTCACAGTAAGAGCAAAGATTGCCCGAGGGCCTTGCCCCATGCAGATAGCACCAGGTTCTTTGTCCTTCCCCATCTAATCCTTAGGTTCTGAGATTTTAATATGTTTGACCCTACTTGTGCTATGAGAGTAAGGTGAAACACAGAAGCAGAAAAACCACTAAAAATATGCAGTGTTAAATATCTAATTATTTTAAAATGCTGATCTGAAAACCAGAAAATTCAGAGTCATAAAATACTGATAGATCATGATAGAAATATTCTGAAATTTTTCCAATCCTTCACTCATTTGAACCATATATTTTGCTATCAGGCATCTCCCTAATACCAGACTCCTGAAAGTTCCTTGGAAAGCAAGGAGATCAAACCAATCAATCTTAAGGGAAATCAACCCTGAATACTTGCTGGAAGGACTGATGCTGAAGCTAACGCTTCAGTCCTTTGGTCGTCTGATGTGAACGGCTGACTCATTGGAAAAGTCCCTGATGCTGGGAGAGACTGAGAGCAGGAGAAGAGGGCGTCAGAGGACGAGCTGGCTGGACGGCATCGCCGATGCAACGGACATGAACTTGGGCAAACTCCGGTAGATGGTGAGGGACAGGGAGCCCTGGCATGCTGCTGTCCATGGGGTCACATAAGCAGACACAACTGGGCAACTGAACAGCAGAACAACATAAGGGAGGGACGTGTCATTCATTCAGTCAGTAAACAAATATTAATTGACTGCCTACTGTATTTCTAGGCTCCAAAATCACTGCAGATGGTGACTGCAGCCATGAAATTAAAAGACGCTTACTCCTTGGAAGAAAAGTTATGACCAACCTAGACAGCATATTAAAAAACAGAGACAATATTTGCCAACAAAGGTCTGTCTAGTCAAGGCTATGGTTTTTCCAGTGGTCATGTATGGATGAGAGAGTTGGACTATATAGAGAGCTGAGCACTGAAAAATTGATGCTTTTGAACTGTGGTGTTGGAGAAGACTCTTGAGAGTCCCTTGGACTGCAAGGAGATCCAACCAGTCCATCCTAAAGGAGATCAGTCCTGGGTGTTCATTGGAAGGACTGATGCTGAAGCTGAAACTCCAAAACTTTGGCCACCTGATGTAAAGAACTGACTCATTGGAAAAAACCCTGATGCTGGGAAAGACTGAGGTCAGGAGGAGAAGGGGACGACAGAGGATGAGATGGTTGGATGGCATCACCGACTCAATGGACATGAGTTTGAGTAAACTCTGGGAGTTGGTGATGGTCAGGGAGGCCTGGCATGCTGCAGTCCATGGGGTTGCAAAGAGTCCGACATGACTGAGCGACTGAACTGAACTTGAACTATATGGCAGGACCAGTCAAGTGGCTAGTGATACAATGATGAGTAAGACATTGAGTGCTGAAGGAGTTTTTATTCCAGTGTTTGCTGGTGGTGGTGAATGGGGAAGCAGTCAACTACTAAATAAACAAATGGATGAGATAATACAGATTGCTAATTATCACTATGGCCTATGTACATAAATGTATTCCTTAGCACGATGTCTAGTGTGTAGTAGGTATGTAGTAGGTACAATAATTATCTGTTGACCAAAACATATAAATGCATACCTAGAAACTCATTTCCTCAGAGTTCAACACTGCATTTTTTCAACAGATAACTTAGTTGAACTAGTGTATATTGTCCTAAATGTGTATTTCAGCCTAAGTTTGGTTAACACTGAACCAAAATGCGACGCTGAAATGGAGCATTGGTAGAGCCAGTTTGAAACTGGGGTTCAGAAACTTTGGGTCACCTTTTAGCTTTCACTTTATTATGGCATCTCCTCTCTTTGAATTAAAGTCCATTTTTCAAACAAGTGAGGTAATACAGTGTTAATAAATGAATGGAATTATGAATTCCTTGAACAAAATTCAGGTCATTATTTAATGAAATACAAGCTTGCTGAAGACTAAATTCAACATGTAGAAAACTTAGATGAATTATTTGCTTAAATGCCTGCTAAGTACAAGTGTAAAAATAAAACCTTAAGGGAACACTTGAGGGGATAAGATATTTTATGAGGACTTGGGATTCTTGATTGGGCTTCTCTGGTGGCTCAGTGGTAAAGAATCTGCCTGCCAATGCTGGACACATAGGTTCAATCCCTGTGCTGGGAAGATCTCTTGGAGAAGGAAATGGCAACCCACTCCAGTGTTCTTGCCTGGGAAATCCTACGGACAGTGGAGCTTGGCAGGCTACAGTCAACAGAGTCTCAAAGAGTCAGGCAAGTCTTAGCAACTAAACAACAACAGGATTCTTGATAAAGAGTGTGATTTAAAAATTTTTCCATGAGTTCAAAGAATAGCTATTTTTTAAAACTTTAACCAATATAATATCCTACAAGCTAAAGATCTTTTTTCCTTTGCACCATAATTTGGTTGCTTGATTTTTATAAAAGCAATAAATGGCTATAAAGGACAATATGTAGTAAAATTTAAACCCATGCACTTATGTGAGTTACATGCTTAGTCGCTCAGTCCTGTCATAGTAGAATTTAATCTAGTATTTGCTTAATTAACAATTTAAAGATAATACAGCATGAGAATAATTGAAAAAATAATTCTAATTTTCAAAAGATAACACTCTATTTGTTTATATTGATTAGTTTTACAACACTGTATATTTCAGTATACTCCGAATTCTGAGGGAGGAGGCAACATTAAGAGTGTGGCTTATGGAACTGGGAATCAGATAACGTCAGCTCTTTCAATTATAAGCTATGTTGCCTTGAGAAAATGAAAAAGTTACTTAACTTCTTTGACTTCCCACTCCAAAGCTGTACAATTTGAAGGTTGGGAATATGTAATATACTTTCTTTCTAATATTGGATGGCTTTTTTGAAGCCTTATTAATGCTTTAATTGAGGAAATAGGCAAGAACCATTTCTTTAATATACAAGTAAGAATTCCTGATAAATTAAGCACAATATAATCTTACTTACTGTGTGTCCTGTATCAATGATACTTAAAATATTCTAACTTCACTTAAGATTTTTCCTTCTCAAATGATACTCATGCAATTTGTCTTCTGGCTATTAAATACCAGTTTGAGTTAGAGAGTTCTCATTTTTAAAATTCCTATGAATTAATTATCATTCTCTTAATTAATTGTTAGTAAGTAAAGTAATGGTCCAGAAATATAAAAACAAGTTTAAAGGATCTAGATAAATTCTCTAGTTTTTATTTCCCCAAATTACACAGGATGCGATTTTTGCTGCAGGCTGTGAAAGACTTCCCAAGTGAAGGAGTGGTAAAGAATCCACCTGCCAATGCATGGGGCTTGAGAGATGCAGGTTCAATCACCGGGCAGGGAAGATCTCCTGGAGGAGGAAATGACAACCCACTCCAGTATTTTTGCCCAGAGAATCCATGGACAGAGACGCCTGGTGGGTTACAGTCCATAGGGTCACAAAGACTAGGATGCGACTAAGTGACTGAGCACACACACACACAAATGAAGGAAAAACTGATACAGGAATTGCTGTTCCAGAGTGAGGAACTAGAACATCGGGCAGTCTGTGAAGCAATTAGGTTCAGATACTGGACCAGAAAGAGGCTGTGCAGGCTGTGACCCCCGAAGCCACCCCACCCCACCCTCACTCCACCCCCTACCCCACCCCCACCCTCCTACTTCCCATCCAGCCTAGAGAAGGGAACTGAGGAGTGTCCTGTGATTGCTCTGGCTTTCTGCCTGGAAGCAGTTTATGCTGCATGGTACAAGGAGGAAGTCAGATAGAGCATGGTGTCTTGTAAACTGTGAAATAAAACTTTACTAGATGGATTTAGTAGAAGATGGATATAGTAGAAGCTTAGATTCTACTGAAGAAATGATTGCTGAACTGGAAACCATTGCAGTGGAAAACCTGGACAATGCAGAATAGAGAAAAAAAGAATGAAGACCTTTCAAGAACAAACACCTCAGTAACCTGGTGGACAGTAACAAGGAATTTAACTTTGCTAATATGTTATTGAATTCTAAGGAGAGGGGAGAAGGAAAAAATAGTTTAAAAATTTCCATATTTGAAGAACACTTCTATAGTTTTTGATACACATATCCATGAATTTCAATGAATTTCAAGCAGGGTATACTCCAAAAAACAAACCAAAGACAAATTACATAGAGGAGAAAAAAAAAAAGATAAAAATGTCTTCAGATTCTATCCAAAATCAGGGAACGCAGGAAGCAATAGAAAAACATATTGAAAATGATTAGAGAAAAAAAATTCAACCTAGAAAACCATAGCCAGTGAAATTCTATTTCAAAAATGAAGACAAAATGAAAGCTTCTTCAGACAACCAAACCTGAGAGATTCCATGGCTGGAAGATCTGCATTGTAAAAAATATTAAAGGAAGTTCTTCAGACAGATGGAAAACAATACAAGATGGAAGCATAGATCTATGTAAAAAAATAAAAAGTAGAAATGCAAGCATTAGAGATTTTTCTTTTTATTTCTTTAAAAAATAATTCACTGTTTACCTCTAATAAAATAAGATAGGGTTTATAACATAGTAAATTGTAAGTCACAGAACAGGACAGGGAAAAAACATTTTTACATTATATGTGAAGTGGCAGAATATTTGATCTGCTTAGGATGTACACCCCAGAACACTTGCTTGAAGGAAAAAAGGAAACATGGCTAATAAACTTAAAGCAGAGATAAAATGGAATTTAAGAATTCAAAAATTCCCTGCTGATTCAGTGACTGATTAGGACTTGGTGGACTTTCACTGCTTGGGGCCAGGGTTCAGTCCTGGAGAACTAAGATCCCACAAACAACGTTTGGCAAAAAAGTTTTTTAAAAAAGAAGTACTATGACTAAAAATTCACTTAATCCAAAGAAGACAGAAAATATAAAATAATAGATGAAATAACTGAAATAGCAGTATAATAGATTGAAATCAGCCATATTGATAACTACATTATAGGTTGTCTAAACATAGCATTTAAAAGCTGAGATGATTGGACTGGATTAAAAAAATCTAATTAAATATGAATCCCCAAATAAATTAAAAGTAAATTAATGCAAAACAAACATGAGTCAGAAGAAAGTAGGAATAGCCATGTTAGTATCAGGCAAAGTGTTCTCCAAAATAACAAATATTACCCATGATAATAAGGTAATTTTGCTAATGATTAAGAGGTTAAATCATTATGAAGAAAGAACAAATTTCAGAAAAAGGAGATGCCATAAGCATTTAGAAAAGGAAGCAGTGCTTATTATTAGAATTCAGGGATTCACCAAGAGTAAATCACCCATGATAGAATCATTTCCTTCTTTGGATAGTTAGGTATATACAGCACTTGTTTAAATTTCAACATGACGTTGGGGTCCCCTGTGACATCTTTGAATAGATGGAACAGTAAGAAGATGATTTAGTATAAATAGAATAATTCATAGGAAGTCCAAGGGTCAACGTTTATCCGAATAGGGATATTTCTAGAGACATCAGTTCAGTTCAGTCACTCAGTCTTTTCCGACTCTTTGCGACCCCGTGAATCGCAGCACACCAGGCCTCCCTGTCCATCACCAACTCCCTGAATTACCCAAACTCATGTCCATCAAGTCGGTGATGCCATTCAGCCATTTCATCCTCTGTCATCCCCTTCTCCTCCTGCTCCCAATCCTTCCCAGCATCAGGGTCTTTTCCTATGAGTCAACTCTTCGAATTAGGTGGCCAAAGTACTGGAGTTTCAGCTTCAACATCAGTCCTTCCAATGAATACCCAGGACTGATCTCCTTCAAGATGGACTGGTTGGATCTCCTTGCAGTCCAAGGGACTCTCAAGAGTCTTCTCCAACATCACAGTTCAAAAGCATCAATTTTTCGGCCCTCAGCTTTCTTCACAGTCCAACTCTCACATCCATACATGACCACTGGAAAAACCATAGCCTTGACTAGATGGACCTTTGCTGGCAAAGTAATATCTCTGCTTTTTAATATGCTGTCTGGGTTGGTCACAACTTTCCTTCCAAGGAGTAAGCATCTTTTAATTTCATGGCTGCAATCACCATCTGCAGTGATTTTGGAGCCCAAAAAATAAAGTCTGACACTGTTTCCACTGTTTCCCATCTGTTTCCCATGAGGTGATAGGATCAGATGCCATGATCTTAGTTTTCTGAATGTTAAGCTTTAAGCCAACTTTTTCACTCTCTTTCTCTTTCATCAAGAGCCTTTTTAGTTCATCTTCACTTTCTGCCATAAGGGTGGTTTCATCTTCATATCTGAGGTTATTGATATTTCTCCCAGCAATCTTGATTCCAGCTTGTACTTCTTCCAGTCCAGAGTTTCTCATGGTGTACTCTGCATATAAGTTAAATAAGCAGGGTGACAATACACAGTCTTGACATACTCCTTTTCCTATTTGGAACCAGTCTGCTGTTCCATGTCCAGCTCTAACTGTTGCTTCCTGACCTGCATACAGATTTCTCAAGAGGCAGGTCAGGTGGTCTGGTATTCCCATCTCCTTCAGAGTTTTCCACAGTTAATTGGGATCCACATAGTCAAAGGATTTGGCATAGTCAATAAAGCAGAAATAGATGTTTTTCTGGAACTCTCTTGCTTTTTCTATGATTGAGTGGATGTTGGCAATTTGATCTCTGGTTCCTCTGCCTTTTCTAAAACCTATGTCTAGAGACATAGGACCCTTCATTCAACCTGTGGGTGTAATTTTTATTTGCTTCTTTTGCATTTTAAGCAATGCCATGCTGTTTTTTTAAACAACTTCTTCCATTTGTAGAAAATACTATAAACAAGGACATATTATTTAAATATCATATTTTAAATAATTTCAAAGTGAAAGTAACTCAGTTGTGTCCAACTCTTTGTGACACCATGGACTCTACAGTCCATGGAATTCTCTAGGTCAGAATACTGGAGTGGGTAGCCTTTCCCTTCTTCAGGGGATCTTCCCAATCCAGGGATTGAACCCAGGTTTCGCACACTGCAGGCGGATGGATTCTTTATCAGCTGAGCCACAAGGGAGGGAAGCCCAGGGTCATGTTGATCAGAATTTCATACGGTTCAAAATTGAGAAAGATAGTTAAAAGATTTGTTTCTGAAATTGTTATCCATAAGAAATTCAAGTGATTCTTAAATAACAGGTGAACATTTGAAAGAAATAAAAGTAAATAGGGAAAGATGAATTCATGCCACTGGTTTCACAATGTAATTATTGTACTAGTCAAATGTGACATATAAAAATACTTAATGATTTTAAGGTGATTGAAAATGGAATATAGATTAACCATTGACATTCCTCTCCAAAATACCAAAATTTGTAGTAATATTTATAGTTTATTGAATGTCTTTTATATGCCAAGCATTACTAGATCAATTTTGAATACATTTGTCTGTCAATTTTATGTCCAATTTTAATTTTTAAGGTTAAGTTTTGCCATTTCATAAATTGAGATATTAAGTTCAGAGAGATGAAATAAGTTGCTCACAAAGTTAATGAGAGCAGGGACGAAGATTACTGATCACAGATTCTTTTTTCACAAGATTCTTTTTCTCTTTCCACCTCATTACTGTGATGGCATGATGCATTAAGGTGTGCATGTATTAGTTGCTCAGTCATATCCAACTCTTTGTGACCCCATGGACTGTAACCAAGCAGGCTCCTCTGTCCATGGAATTTTCCAGGCAATAATATTGGAGCAGTAGTCATTCCCTTCTCCAGGGGATCTTCCCAATCCAGGGATTGAACCTGGGTCTCCTGCATCATAGGCAGATTCTTTAGTGTCTGAACTGTCACAGAAAAATACCATATTAAAGTGAGAATTTAGATGGTAAAGAATCTGCTTGCAATGCAGGAGATCCAGGTTCAATACTTTGGTTGGGAAGATCCCCTGAAAAAGGGAATGACTACCTGCTCCAGTATTCTTGCTTGGAGAATTTCATGGACAGAGGAACTTGGTGGGTTACATTCCTTGGGGTCACCCCCTTCTTTGGGGTCACAAAGAGTTGTACATGACTGAGCATAAAGGTAGAAAAAATAATTAAAATAAAGGATGTAATAGGCACATTTTAATTTAAACTATTTAGAGTTCCATTTGGAGTTTTCCCTTTGATTGAGAACACTGCAGTTTAAGAGGAAAGTTGGACTTCTGGAGTAACAGGTAATTGGATGAAGAAGAAATGTGAATTTACTTTACATGAAGAATAATCCAAAAGAACTAAGAATTTTTGATTGAACAACTGAGCCCATGGTAGCTTAACATTTGAATAACTATTATATGAAAGAGAGGATACATTTTTCTCTGTGACTCTGCAGAATGGAACTAGGACTAATAATTTAAAGTGTCATGAAGCCAGCTCGCATAGCATAAGTTAAACTTTTCCAACAGAGCTGTTGTAAAGTGTACTGGAATTTCTGTGTGGTGGTGAGCTGACAGGTACTGGAGGTGTTCAAGCAGAAGGTAGCTGATGGCTTAGTTGGAAACCAGTATAAAATCCCTGGTGCTGGTGGTCTCAGCTAACTTTTAAATTTCCTTTCAGTGTTTGGAGTCTTTCATATTATAGAAACTGCCATGTGTTTACAGAGTGGTTGGTAGTGCACCTTTCTTAAAAGGTGATTTCACTGAACACTTTCATTATGGAACCAGATTTAAACAGAAACAGGTAACAACAACAGACCTGCATGTTAAAACAGGCAAGTAGTCGGTAAGGAGAGAACAGGATTTATGTGCAATTCCGTTCACTGTTCTAAACATTTGCCAAATGATAATTATTTACTTTTGGAGGAAGATCCCTGGTGCATATTTCCGACATTCTTTAAGGAAACCGATGCTGAATGTTTTCCTCCCCAGCTCCAGCATGAGTCTTAAGTCTTGGCAAAGGAAGCAGCCAGGGGAACCTTTACTCTGCAGAAGGTGAATGTTCTTGGCTGTGATCGAGGTAACTCTGCAGTTACATGGGGCTCATTATTTCCATCTCATACGTTGAAAAGACCTCCCAGGAAGAGCTGCCAAGACATCCACAGTGCACGTGGCCGCCTCAAGCAACACTAGGACCCTCTGTGGCCACGGGGCGGGGGGGGCCATCATGCAGCACTCTCAGAAGATAAGACCTGTTCTTCCCACCCGTGCTCTCCCCCAAAACCTCCACCGCCAGTTTTCTTTATTGATCTGTAGTTAATAAAAAATCATGCCTATCTGAGGAGAAGAATCTTGAAAGCCTCCTTTTGTATTTTACAACCTTGATACTCAAAGCGTTATCTGTTGACCAGAATCAGCATCAGAGGGAGTTTGTTAGAAATGCTGGGGCTCAGAGCAGACCTGCTCAGCCAGAGCCCACATTTTAATAAAATCTCCAAATGATTTCTATTCACATTAAAATTTGAAAAGCTCTCTTTTAAACTACCTGCTCTTGATCTTACACATTTATAAGCATGCTGCATGGTTTGGTAGTTTGTCGCAGTGTTCTATACTTGCTCTTAGCCAAAAGGCCAAGAAGTGATGTCTCTCATATCATTCTAACTTCATTTTTCAATCCTTCAAGGTGTGTCTCTTAGGTTGAGGACGATAAGATTTTTGGAATCTTCAACTAATCTTTACTCTCAATCCTCAGCACCCAATTGCCCACCAATTATAGAACTTTAAATCTTCCCTTCTGATTGTTCCCCCTGACTGCTGGCTACAACAGACCCAGTAAGGCTCCATCATCTTCGTCTGGACTGTGAAGGTTTAGCTCACATGATGTTTAATTCATAACAATGACTCAGTTTTTTTCTAAAGGGAAACAGTACATTGGGAGGTAATCAAGGCAAGGGGCAGAAATATAACCATGAAAAGTGACATGAATCCAAATTCTGGAGTTAGAAGGCAGGGGTGAGGCTTTATTGCAGGGAAGGTGAAGAAACCCAATAATTTGAACTAAGATGTAGGATTAGAGGATTCCCTGTGACCAGTCGTGATGCTGAGCTCTCTGAACTGAAGCTACTATGGACTGACTCTAGTGGCCCCAGGTGGGAGATGTGCATATGGTGCAGAGCTGGAGAGCAGATCGCGCCCCTCTGGTGTGACCTGCAGGGATCCGCATTAAGTCTGATGCTATGCTTTCCACTGTGTTCCTGCTGTCCTTCCTCCTGACCCCCAGTGCTTTGTGGGTCTTGGGACATGAGATTCTTCCTGCCTCCCTCTCACCTTGCCTCACCTGCCCTCTCCCCCTTCCCTTCCTCCCTCCCTCCCTTCCTTCCTCCTCCTCCTTCCCTTACTTCTTTCCTTCCTTCTCCCTCCTTCTCTCTCCTCTTCCTTCTTTTTTGATCATCATTCTCCCAACTGAAAAGGCCAGAAAGATCTAGCAAAGCTAATTTAGTGACAATGTATATTTGTTCAATATACACTCAGTTAAAACCAATAGACAGAGCAAACACAGATGAAGACAATTGTCTGTCATTATCTGCACTGACAGATTTGAACTAATATCTTAGAATGGAAAGTGCCCTGCCACTTTCTCTAAGTCAAATGCAGTGATTCTGATTGAAGAAGACAGAACTAAATTAGAGACATAATCCATAAATTAAAAAAAAACAAATAAATCTTCATCCCTAACATATGTCTTGAAAAGGCTTCATTCTTGGAATACTGATTTATCATCCAACAAACCCTTATTCACTTTGAAGGGAAGTAGGAATTGAGAAAGAGGCGCATTTCCTTGGTGGTAGCCTGTGCACGTAGGACTCAGATGGCGGGGATTTCAGGATGGGAGAGCGGACATAGGCTTGTGGTCTGTTTGGAGCCCAGTTGTAGATGGAGCCAGGAGCAGGCTGCTCACGGGCATGTGCCGGGGTGCTCTCATAGCTGTGTGTCACATTTTAGTCCACGCACCTTAACTTTTGCTGCAACTGAGTGCATTCCCTGTCTTAGAAAGTGGGGGAATTGAGATTGAGAGCAATTTGTAAGAAAGAAGAGACACAGTGTGAGGCTGGTGCTAATCCATTGACTGGATTACATGAGAACCTGGCCTGTGAGTGTGAGACAAACAGTGACGGCAGTGAACAATTTCAATCATGCAGAAACACGGTGGTGAGAGGCAGACGACAGAAAGGATAAATTATGCAATAACTGTGGATGTTTCATGCTAGAGAAGTCACTGGCCTGTATTTTTTTTGTTTATAGGTCTAACGCCTTGGGTCTTTGTTTCACTCAACTTTGACCTACAGTTCTAGAGTTTAAGTGTGCTAAAGGAAAAAAACCACATGCAACAGTGCTATTACCATTTTCTGTTCTTTTCTCAAGTTTGTAAAAAGCATGTGGAGAAGTTTAATTTTTACTACGTAGCTGCTATGTGCCAGGTTGTACCCAGTATTTTACCCATGTTGTTTCATTAAATTCTCAAAATCATTAAGGTAGAGATTAACATTTCCATTTTATAGATAAGGAAACCAAAGTTTCAAGGGGTTGAAGAAGATTTTTAAGATCACAAAGAAACTGAAGATAAGTTTTAAATATAGGTTGCTTAGAATACATACACACACACACACACACACATATATATGTGTGTGTGTGTGTGTGTGTGTATAGATATTTAGTCATGAAGTCATGCCTGACTCTTTTGCAACTTCATAAACTGCAACCTGCCAGGCTTCTCTGTCCATGGGATTTTTTTAAGCAAGAATACTGGAATGGGTTGCCATTTCCTTCTCTAGGGGAGCTTCCTGACTCAGGAATTGAACTCATATCTCCTGCATTGACATCTGGTTTCTTTACCACTGAGCCACCAGGGAAGCCTATATATATATAGGGAGCAGAGTTCCTGGCTTAACGGGGTTGGAACTCACCAGTCTAACTGGCGTGTCATCGGCTTCATGGTGGATGAGTTGAAATGGAAAGTTCAGTTAGGATTAACTCCTGTTGAGACTGTGTCAGACTGTGGTACAGTAGAAAGAGCACAGAATAACAGATACCTGGATTTGAATCCTGACTTGATCAATTACTAGTTGTATAACCTGAGCACAATTCTGCATCTCAGTTTCTTGCTCGGCATTCTGGGAGAGACTGTGAGGCTCATGTGAGAATGAATGAGGTCTCTGGAAGGAACCACCTAGCCCGCGACACAGATCATGGTTGGTTCTATGAGCGCCAGCTTCCTCCTCTTCTCTCCTATGTGTGTGATACTGGCACAAACTTTGCACGTTAAAATCTGGGCCTTGTCGGTACCAAATTCCCCAGGTGATATCTCTGGACCGTCAAACAATTCCAGGAAGATCGGAGCTGCAGAGAAGGGTCTAGACTGACTCCATTCCCACCTCCTGTTCCAGAAGCCCCATAACGTTCCTTTCTCTGGGCTTTCTGTTTTCTAACAGCCTCTGAGTAATCCCCCTTGCACTTTTTGAGAAAAGTTTGATGTGTGTGGACACAGAGTCCTGGCCACACACCAGGGATGTTAGATTTTCCTTCTCTCATCATTTCTCTTGAGGAAGCCTTAATCGGAGCTGTTGCCCGGGAATGAGGTCTCCACGTTCTTTCCAGCAGCTGCTGTTTATGTATGGTGTCTGGTGGTGTTTTAACACCTGGTTCAATATTTACCTGTGAGGGCTTCACTTTCCTCTCTGACCTTAGTCACAGAACGGAAGCTGTCTGGATGATGCCACCTTGGGGATTGCTACAAAGTAACCCCAAAGCTGACCACTCAGGATTCACTTGTCTTTCCAGAAACATTCTTCCAGGTAGCAGGCTCTGAAATAAAGTCTGCCGCCATTTCCCCCTGGACTCTTGGAGCTGTGCACTCCAGGCGCATGGTGAACTAATGCAAAGAAGCACGTAAGTGTGTGGGTAACTGAAAGTTAGAAACAAGGGGATGGAGGGTTTTATTTGCCTCACCATATACTTTTTTTTTCATTTATTTTTATTCATTGGAGGCTAATCTCACCATATACTCTTATGAGTCAGAGAATAAAACAAAACTCTAGACTCTTCAACTTGTTTTCAGCTTCAATAGGCTTCCCTGGTAGCTCAGTCAGTAAAGAATCTGCCTGCTAATGCAGGAGACAGGTTTGATCCCTGGGTTGGAAAGATCCCTGGAGAAGGAAATGGCCACCCACTCCAGTATTCTTGCCTGGAGAATCCCATGGACAGAGGACCAGGTGGGGTACAGTCCATGGGTCACAAAGAGTTGGACAGGACTGAAGCGACTCAGCATGTGCATGTGGGCTCATGTGTCTGACTCTTTTCAACCCTATGGACTGTAGCCCACCAGGCTCCTCTGTCCATGGGATTCTCCAGGCAAGAACACTGGAGTGGGTTGCCATGCCCTCCTCCAGGGGATCTTCCCAACCCAGAGATCAAACTCAGGTCTCTTACATCTCCTGCATTGGCAGGAGGGTTCTTCACCACTAGCACCACCTGGGAAGACTTTTCAGCCTCAACGCCCATTTGCAAAGTCATCTTTGTGCAGCACCCTGCCACAAACATGGTGTTTTCAGATCCATGGTTTCATTCCAGTGTCTGCATGTGTCAGCACATGGCTGGTGTTATTATCTTAAAGATGTTGGGTAAATTTTCAAGCTATTCCAAACACTTTGCTGAATGAAACAGGGAGTAACTAAGCAAAAATGATACACATGCATTAAATAGTAGGAAACATATATGATCACTTAACAACCAGATTTATGATAGGACTCTTACCATCAACCCATTTTACAGATGAGAAAACATGGCTAACAATCCTGCCTTAATTTGCCCAATTATATCAAATACTTTTCAGAGTGATGGAGCAGATGTGTTTGTGCATTATTAGAATAAAATAATTGCGGAAGTAAATGTGTCATGGATTTGAGGGCATGGACATGGGTAAAAAGCCTTTTTGAATCCTTATCCTCCTATAGAAGAACTTAGCTCTTCTGTTTTTTGTTTTTTAAGAATTTTTTTTATGTGAATCATTTTTAAAGGCTTTATTGAATTTGTTACAGCACTGCTTCTGCATTATGTTTTGGTTTTTTGGCTGTGAGTCTATGGGGTCTCAGTTCCCTGACCAGGGATCAAACCTCCACCTCTAGCACTAGAAGGCAAAGCCTTAGCCACTGGACTGCCAGAAAGTCCCAGTTCTTCTGGTTTTGATCTTAGTTTCTCATCATTCTAAAGCTCAGTGTCCTAATTTTTCATTTGGGCATGGATAACTTCTAATTAGTGCTGTTTTAAGAACTGAAGTCAATATTGTGTCTGGTATATGGAATCTGGGAGAGACTGAAGCCTGGATCACACAGTGGAGATTTGTGGTCAGTGTTTACGATTCCAGAAAGGTGCTCACACCATTTTGGTTTGTCTCTATTTTTGGCTCAGCCTCTGGGAATTGAGGCGAGAGAGGAATTGGCTTGAGGCAAACCACCCTCACATGCACAGAGCACTGGCTGGCCGACCAGAACTGAGTCCTCTGTAATTACAATGACATCTCAATATGTTTTTATGTCTCAAGTAGTCTTGCTTGTATCACATTTGCATTTGAAAGTTCCAGCTCCGGATCCATAAATGCTGAAAGGTCTCCAGGTAACCTGATGCTGTTTGGAGCAAGAAACTAGCCTTCAAAACGCTGCCAGGAAGATTCACTTTTTATAGCACTTTTTATAGGAATTCCCGCGGAGGAGAATTCTCAGGAGAAGAATTTGGCCTCCCGGTCTGAAGCACATCTGGTTCTTTGAGTTGTCAAAGAGTAAGTAGTCCATAACAGTGGAGAAAATGAGGTAAATGTGAAATTCGAGCCGGACAAAGTCAGGAGAAATTCAAATTGCAGACAGCTTTGTTTATCTTTCAAAACATCCTGCTGGTTCATAAATTAGATTGTGTTCCTTAAATTAATCAAAATGAAAAACCAGTGGCATCCCAATGGAGCTATGATGATATAATTAATTCTCTTTATTCAGAGGCTACTTACTAATCTGTAGATTTTCCAAGACCCTTACTTTTCCCTTTTACATCCAATTGTTTACGTATTTGTCAGTTCTCCGCCTAAGGCTATCTTCTGGAATGTGTGGGTAGAAAAGGCAGAGGGGACCTAGGAAGTGAACCGTTACTATAATCTAACAGCTTTGTCTCAGCATCAGGTATGCACTTATGAGATATATACGAGATGAAGGAAATTTGCTACTTCTGAGAAGTTCTGAATTAATTAGATTCTGGGGTTGCCAGTGAAGTTTGCTAATCTGTTCTATTCTCACTCCCTATGTAGGTAAATGATTGAGCCGTTAGAAGTCATAATTTGAGGTTTTCCTTTGGGCTGTTTGTATTTTCATGATAGCCCATGGGTTAGAGAAAATATTCAGATTTGGAATTTTGTGAAAATTCAGTTGTAACTAAACCAGGAGAGATATCCAATTATCTTAGTCAGAAGAAGCTTCCAATTGCTCTGGACTCTTATTAACTAGCAATAAATATTTGTGTGTCTCCCTTTGGCAATTACCACATGCCGTGCATTATACCATTTTGGACACAGTGCGTCTCCCCCACTGGACTGTAGTGCCTGCATCCTGACAGCATCTCATATTTGTCATCTCCAGTAAGACTATCAGGTCAGCCACATTTGTAATTTACCATTTCCTAGTGGTCACATTAATTAAAATAAAAATAGAAAAACAGATGAAATTAATTTTGATAACGTATTTGCTTAAGCCAGTCCATCCAAATTCTTATCATTGTAACATGTAAGTGATATTGAGGCAGGAAGTACCCCCCACCCAGGGTAAGCAGCTGGAGTTCATGCCCTGGGGGCAGAAACTCCAAAGTATCAACAGCAGGTCAACAGAGAGAGGAGGCTGGGCCCTGCCCAGGTAAGAGGGAAGAGACCACTTATTTTTCCTTCTTGAAGTCAAGGAAACCTTCCTAACTACAAATCTCCTTGGAGGTCAAATGGGGAATGATGTCAAGTCTACCCATAGCCCTCTTCGCTGGAATCCATCCCGGCTGAGAGAGGCACTGGTGTAGATGCGAGGATCCTGAGAAACACCAAATACAGACTTAGAACCAGGCAAAGCAAGATGATTGGCCAGAGGAAACCTGGAAGAAACGCCCCATTAAAGTGATTCAATCGCAAGTGTGCGATTCTCTTTGAGTCCACCCGTGTGTCTATCCACACGTACTGTACGTTTTCCTCCTGATAAACACTTTACTTTTTTCACTGCTTTCGATCTTTGTAGGAATTCTTTCCTGCAAAACTGAAGGGCCAAGTGCCTTTTCACTGACCACTAATCTAGGGGCTAGGATTCAGCTCCCTCTCTGCCATGATCCGACCTCAGTCTCTGGCTAGGAATCTAAACTCTGCTTCAAGTCACAGTAGGCTGAGGCCACCTGAGATAATATAAGAAACTATTATAGATGTCCCACATTTAAACAAAGAAAAATGAAGGTCTTCAACATCTTACAAGATTTTATACTTGTGGTACATTTGTGGTATACTTGTATTTTATACATGTGGTATACTTGTATTTTATACATGTGGTATACTTGTATTTTATACTTGTGGTACATTTCAATTCAGACAAGTCAGATTTCAAGCGCTCAATAGTCATATGTGGCTACTGGCTTTTCTCTTAGACACCTGAAATCTAGACCACTTCATTGTCAAGGTGATATAGCTCTCTGCTAGCAGATTCTGGATCCTGTGGGTTCAAATCCTAGCTTTACTGATTCTCCAAGCCTCAACTTCCTCTTCACAAATAATAATGATAATGAGATTATTTGGCACACAGTATGCATTCAAAAGGCATTTGTTCAATGAATGAAAGTACTTTTCATAGATTTTTGTTTGAAGGTTGATTGAGATCATGTAATGCCCTTAGCACAGAGTGCGATATATGGAATCTCTTCAATAAAAATGAGCAATTACTGTTACTAAGATCATGTCTAGACACTAAAATAGATTCAGTAGATATATCCCCCCTCATGTCTCATGGTCAACCTTTTAGCCAAGCTTTAATACCCATCTCACAGAGGCTCCCTTTGAAGCCTTCTTCCTTTCTAATCAAATCCATAGGAACTTTTTCTTCTTCTGTTTTCTCACAAAAGTTAGTTCATCCTTTTAAAATTCCTCATCACGTTATAACATAAGGATTTTTGTTGTTTTCATTTTCCTGCAGACTGTAAGCCCCCACACAATTGCAGGGGCATTGTCTCTTTATCCAGGGATCCTTCGTGATGCACCACGCATTAACTGGTATGAAGTAAGCGCTCAGTACATTTTATATAATAAATAAACACACCCATTTCTTTGTAGCATAGGAGGTTGAGATCTTTTCCAGAAGAGATCTTGATGGATTGCTTTTCTATTCTGAACTGTTCTTAGATATAAATATGCTGTCAGCTTTGAGTTTCCTCTTAAACATTTATTGGGCTGATAGAGATTTCTTGAGATATTAAAACTCATAACCAGTTTTAATACGACAGTTACGGGCCCCGAGGAGAGGATAAAGTGTTCATGATTGCAAGGTGATGGAAACTTTGTAAAAAGCCACTGAAACTAATATAAACAACACATTTAAACTGAAGATAATATGTCCCTTTTGCATCGTAGGTCACAGCTGTGTAGGGCACCGGCTAGTTCATGAAGGGTGTATAGTTACCCAGGATTTAAACTTAGATAAGCTCTGAATCTGCAGCTGCCAATCACAGAACGTTCCCAGCGCTGGGCAGAGCGGAGCTGTCACACAAGTCTCCTTCTGCTTCTAGGGTTTGGCCCTGTGTGGCACATCGGTTTCAGCCCTAAGAAGCTTCCATTTCTGGGGCTAATGTTATTCCTTTAATTCTATCAGATAATGCGGCCAGGGGACTGAGGTCATAATCTCGGGTGTTAGTTCAGTCAATTTTACGTGTGCCCAAATTGTGTGGAAGATGTTAACTTTTGTGGATTTTTTTCCTGTTCCTTATACCTGCTCTTGACTTTCATTGCCATTTTCTCAGTCTTCCTGTACAGTTTAAGCAAAAGTATTAGTGAATAGAGCAATCAACACAGAGCTATAACTCAAAAACATACATGCACTCCAATGTTCATTGCAACACTATCTATAACAACCAGGACATGGAAGCAACCTAAATGCTCATCATTGGAGGAATCGATAAAGAAGATGTGGTACATATATACACAGGAATATTACTCAGCCATAAAAAGGAACAATATTGTGACATTTGCAGAGGTGTGGCTGAACCTAGAGACTATCATACAGAGTGAAGTAAGTCAGAAAGAAAAACACAGTGTATATTAACACATATATGTGTTATATGTGTGGAATCTAGACAAAAAGAAGAAACAGTGTATATTAACACATTTATGTGTTATATGTGTGGAGTCTAGAAAAAATGGTATAGATCAACTTATTTGCAAAGCAGGAATAGAGACAGATACAGAGAATAGATGTCTGGATGCCAAGGGGTGGAGAGAGGTGAGATGGATTTGGAGACTGGGATTGACATATATCCACTATTGATATCATGAATAAGATAGAAAGGACTTCCCAGGTGGTACAATGATAAAGAATCTGCCTGTCGATGCAGGAGAAGCAGGAAATGCTGGTTCAACCTCCGGGTCAGGAAGATCCCCCGGAGGAGGAAGCGGCACCCTACTCCACTGTTCTTGCCTGAAAAATTCCAAGGACAGAGGAGCCTGCTGGGCTATAATCCATGGGGTCACAAAAAGGCACACATGACTGAGCAACTAGGCACACACGTATAATAGATCACTAATGAGAACCTACTGCAATTTTTTTTTTAGTTCAAAATAAAGTGGAAGAAAAAGCCCCAAGTGTTTACTTATTCCACTGCTATCGGTGTCACTGCCTTAGGCATTCAGGCATAGACATGAGCAAGAAGTGGCCCGTTCTCTCATGTGTGGCACGAGAGATGGACAATGGGCAATCCCAGGAGTGCTACCAGGTACAGATAGGTATGGAAGGGTAGAGAAAGGACGGTGAGTAGTTATGTATTAGATAAAAGTCAAAACAGAAAAATCGCAAGGCTCTATCTCTTCTTGGCCGGGTAGCCATGAGTGGGTGAAATAACCTATCTAAAGCTTGTGTTCTTCAATTGCAAAATGGGAATGGCAACCCACTCCAGTATTCTTGCCTGGAGAATCCCATGGACAGAGGAACCTGGCGGGCTACAGTCCAGGGGGTCGCAAGAGTTGGACACGACTTAGCGACTAAACCGCCACCACCAACAAAGCTTGTGCTCTTCAACTGCAAAATGGGGAGAATTAAAGTACTTGTCTCTGTGAATGGAGTTGACTGCAACCATATGCCAAGCAGCAAGAGAAGTGGATACATAATCCGATGCCTGCAGAACACTTGGCACAGTGATAAACGTTGAGTAAGTGTTTCCTATTGCTGTACGTATCCAAACCTGAGATAGTTCTTTGAAGTGTATTGGCCCCTACATTTTTTGTAATGGGACAGATTTTGCCAGAATTTAATTGTATATTTAGACTCAGGGTTTTCTCATGACAGTATGAAAATTCATAATTTTTTGTCAAGTCAATATGTTCTAATTCAATTCCAAGCTGTATGGAAGAGTAATTAAGGAGAACTTGCTCTGTCAACATGAAGAGATATTATAAAGCCAGAACCATTTAAATTCATGATGTTGGTAAAAGAATAATTGGACAGATGACTAAATAGAATAGACAATTCAGACATAACTTTATACAGCTTTATATATGACAAAGGAGGCATTGCAAATTAATAAAGAATGAACTATGTAAATTGTGTTGGGAAGTTGGCTATTTGGAAAGTGAAATTAATATATATCCCTCTTCAGAGACTATATAAAAATGCACCCCCTGTGAATTAAGTTCTAAATATGAAATACACACACATACACTCACACAAAAATGCATATGACCAAATACTTGCTCTTTGGTTAGAGAGATGACTTCCCATTGCTCTTAGACCAAAGTCTAAACTTTTTAGTACAACTTGAGCGATTCTTTCAGCTCTGCCTGGTACTTTGCTCTTGATCAAAATCATTCTGCCACCCTGTGCTCCTTCTCAGGGGACTTCTCTCAGTCCCTCAAATATTCTAACTTGGTGGTTACTTTGTCTGAATGCTCTTTCTCCTCTCTACCCTCACCCCTACTCCCCAGTCCCTAAACCTTGTTTCAGTCAGCTTAGGTATCACACCTTACACCTTATATAATGTTAAATACCATTTTGGGGCTGTGATTGTGCAGTATTCTGAATGCTTCCTTTCTTAGGATCCTCATATGTGTAATTAAAAGTTACATGAGAGCATAGCCCAGGTTGGTCTGGCTCACTGCTGCTGTTACCTTAGTCTAATAACCATTGCTTGATGTTATGTGATGGCACTTGAAAACTACACCAAGGGAAGAAACCAAGGCAAACAGAGGTTTGATTAGACAAAAATGAAAATATACAAGAAAACCTTTCATGCTATTATAAATCACTGGAGAAGGAAAATGATTTAAAAATGGTTAAGACCTCTCCACTGTTTTTTCTCTACTCATAAATCACCCCCAAAACAAGAACTAAAGGCAAAACCCAAATACCATCTGCAACGAAACTCTGGCAAATGAAAGAATGGTAAGTTAATCCATGACACAGAGGAAAATGAAAGCTAAATGCTTACAGATGATTGCACCAATGAGAGACATTCTGATTTTGTGTGTGTGTGTGTGCTTTATTTTTGGCTGAACTGGGTCTTTGTTTCTTTCTCTAGTTGCAGCCAGTGGAGGCTACTCTTTACTGCCATGTGTGGGCTTCTTATTGTGGTGGCTTCTCTTGTTGCAGAGCGTGGGCTATAGAGTTCAGGCTTCAGTAGTTGTGGTGAATGGGCTTAGTTGCAGCATGTGGCATCTTCCTTCACTAGGTATGGAACCCATGTTCCCTGAGTTGGCAGGTGGTTCTTAACCACTGGCCCACCAGGGAAGTCCTGGAAACATTCTGATATAATCCACAAATGCCAATGAAAGCCCTAGAACTTATTTATAATAAGACCCTGAAACTTATTATAAACTTATTATAAGCCCTGGAACTGATTTAATCCACCATAATCCTTCAATTGAGAAACCTTCAAAAGAGAAAACTAAAGTCAGCCACTGTTTCCACAGTTTCCCCATCTATTTGCCATGAAGTGATGGGACCGGATGCCATGAATTTAGTTTTCTGAATGTTGAGCTGTAAGTCAACTTTTTCACTCTCCTCTTTCACTTTCATCAAGAGGCTCTTTAGTTCTTTACTTTCTGCCATAAGGGTGGTGTCATCTGCATATGTGAGGTTATTGATATTTCTCCCGGTTCTTGGTTCCAGCCTGTGCTTCTTCCAGCCCAGCGTTTCTCATGATATACTCTTCATATGAGTTAAATAAGCAGGGTGACAATATATAGCCTTGTCATACTCCTTTTCCTATTTGGAACCAGTCTGTTGTTCCATGTTCAGTTCTAACTGTTGCTTCCTGACCTGCATGCAGATTTCTCAAGAAGCAGGTCAGGTGGTCTGGTATTTCCACCTCTTGAAGAATTTCAGTTTATTGTGATCTACAGAGTCAAAAATTTGGCACAGTCAATAAAGCAGAAGTATATGTTTTTCTGGAATTCTCTTGCTTTTTCGATGATCCAGCGGATATTAGCAATTTGACCTCTGGTTCCTCTGCCTTTTCTAAATCCAGCTTGAACATCTGGAAGTTCATGGTTCACGTATTGCTGAAGCCTGGCTTGGAGAATTTTTAGCATTACTTTGCTAGCATGTGAGATGAGTGAAATTGTGCGGTAGTTTGAGCATTCTTTGGCATTGCCTTTCTTTGGGATTCAAATGAAAACTGACCACTTCCAGTCCTGTGGCCACTGCTGAGTTTTCCAAATTTGCTGGCCTAGTGATTGCAGCACTTTCACAGCGTCATCTTTTAGGATTTGAAATAACTCAACTGGAATTCCATCACCTCCACTAGCTTTGTTCATAGTGATGCTTTCTAAGGCCCACTTGACTTCACGTTCTGGGATATTTGGCTCTAGGTGAGTGATCACACCATCATGATTATCTGTCCAAGAAAATATTAAAAAAATAAAATCAAATTGAATAGAATTGTTACTAAAAACAAACAGCCCCATCATAAAAACCACAAAGCTCTGATGGGGAGTCATGTGCCTATGCGAGAGGAGATATCAAGGGAAGGAAAATCTATGCAAAGCCCCTGAGGTGCGACCACGCTTGGATTGCCAGGTGAGGAGGTGAAGTAGAGATGGGAGTGATTGGGCCTTGAAGACCTCAGAGGTGACATAGACCAGATTATATAAAGTTCACCTATTAGACACAATGGCCCATACCATAGCAAATGTTTTGGAATACCTCCTATACTTTGCTGAAACTAAATTCATAGATAATATGATATCATGGGTCTTCCCATGTGGCGCAGTGGTAAAGAACCCTCCTGCCAATGCAAGAGACACAAGAGACTTGGGTTTGATTCCTCACTCAGGAAGATGCCCTGGAGGAGGAAATGACAACACACTTCAGTACTCTTGCCTGGAAAATTCCATGGGCAGAAGAGCCTGGAGGCCTATAGTCCATGGTGTCATAAAGAGCTGGACCTAACTGATCACACACTCACACTCATGACTTCATTCATAATTTCAAAAAAAACGTCTGTAATTCCCTGATAGGAAAATATGTGAGAAATTTCTAAAAATATATGTAAATTCTGGTGCATGATTGCACCATAAGACGTAACAGGTAATTCCCTGGTGGTCTAGTGGCTAAGACTCCATGCTACCAATGCAGGGGGCTCAGGTTCGATCCCTGGTTACTAAACCCCACATGCCACAGCTAAGAGTTCACATCCTGCAACTGAAAAAAGATTCCACACATGCCACAACTAAAGATTCTGCAGACCACAATAAAGACTGAAGATCCCACAATCTGCAACCAATAGTGTAGCCAAATACATAAATCAAAATGAATATTAAAAAAGGAAGACACAATGAAGCAGTCAGATGCTTCACCTTTAGTCAGAGTATCTATAAACATGACATGAAAATGTATACTGATATAGACCTGATATAATGGTGACTCAAATATCATGAATGCATATCATGAATGCAATGCAATGCCATTGATGACATGGCTTTGTGAAAAGAGTAATTCTTGATAAAATTCTGAAGGAAGTGATGCATAACATCCAG
Source organism: Odocoileus virginianus (assembly GCF_023699985.2). Taxonomy (NCBI): domain Eukaryota; kingdom Metazoa; phylum Chordata; class Mammalia; order Artiodactyla; family Cervidae; genus Odocoileus; species Odocoileus virginianus. The sequence continues at coordinate 2,389,176 of NC_069701.1, forward strand.
AGAAAATTCCAGGAAGCCAGGCAGGAGGCAAGGAGATGCTTATTGTGTGGGCTGTCCATGTATTTCTAATCATTCCGTAGCCATGCCCTGCTCCCTAGATGAAGGAGAATGACACTCATAGTCATAGCAAAAATACCCTGGAGAAATTTACAAAAGGACAGCTTCATTGCCTTACACCTCCATTAAGAAATACTGACTGAAGGTCTTGAAAGCCATTTTAAAGGCTTTTGGCATTTACTAGGGACTGCTATGGAAAGCCACTGGAAGTGTTTCATCGGGAGAATAATATGATTTGACTGACGTTTTAAAAGAAGACTGTGTTGACAACAGGCTGTAGAAAGGAGGGACAGAAGCAGAAGTTTTGTTCAGGGGCTCTGTGATCAGCCAGGACAGCTGCCTCTCACAGTGTCAGCAAGAAGTACCTGGAGACTGGAGACTTTTTTTTTTTAATGTAGCAGAATTTGCTCATGAATTGCATGTGAAAATAACAAAAAAGGGATGAATCAAGAACAACAAAATTAGGTATTAGAGTTTTCTGAGGTGGTGTTTTAACACACTGTCCATGCTTCTTTTGTCCTACTTTGTTGGCATGGAGGCTAATCCTACATTGTCAGATTTTGCAAAGATACACCATTTGTTTGTCACTCATCTGCTAGGTTATAATTCCTTCATTTTTTGCTGTTGACTTGTCAGTTGCTATCCATGGAGACCAGAGCTATGACTAGAATATTAAAATGCATACTCACCTAGAGTTCCTTTAAGAGGGCCTAGGCATGGTCCAAAACTGCAAAACTCATTAACCTGAACAACGTCACGTCACTCTACTACCTGATCATCTTACTCCTGCACAGCTAGGAAACTGGAGAAGGAGGTGAAGTGAGTGTTCCAGCCCTCAGGGGACGAGGTCAAAGCAACACAAAACCTCTGCTTTTCATGAACAATACCTTTCAAGTCTAGACGCTAAGCACTAAAAACAGAAATCAAATTGGGATTGACATGTATGTATTACTACATATAAAATAGATAACTAATAAGGACCTACTATATACCACAGGGAACTCTACTTACTATTTTTTAATGACCTATGTGGGAAAAGGATCTAAAAGAGTGGATGTGTGTATTTGTCTAACTGAGTCACTTTGCTGTACACTTGAAACTAACAAAATATTATAAATCAACTGTATGCCAATCAAACTTAAAAAAAATAAAGCTATCATAGGCAATGTTTTAAAATTCTCAAATCTTACAGCAGTGAGGAATCGCTGTGATCTAGCAGCTGGATGAAAGAATCAGGGACTGAATCTAAAATGACCTTCAGTAGGTAATAAAGTTCCTTAAAATCTTATGTTTTGTCTTTAAAATTCATGTGAATTTTGTATTCTACTCCACATTATTTTTATGCTTTCTTACAAACAAAGAATAATGTAAATTATTTGCTATTGAGTAAGATTGAAGGATTTGCTTCGACTTTGTCTCTTCATTCTTTCTGGAGTTATTTCTCCACTCTCCTCCAGTAGCATACTGGGCACCTACCTAACTGGGGAGTTCATCTTTCAGTGTTGTATCCTTTTGCCTTTTCATACTGTTCATGGGGTTCTCAAGGAACGATTACTGCAGTGGTTTGCCAATGCCTTCTCCAGAGGACCACATTCTGTCAGAACTCTCCACCATGACCTGTCCATCTTGGGTGGTCCTACAGAGTATGGCTCAAAGTTTCATCGAGTCAGACAAGGCTGTGGTCCATGTGATAGAGAAACAGCACCAGAAAGAATAAAGAGATGGAGCCAAAGTGAAAACAACACCCAGTTGTGGTGACTGGTGATGAAGTAAAGTCTGCTGTAAAGAGCAATATTGCATAGGAACCTGGAAAGTTAGGTCTATGAATCAAAGTAAATGGGTAGTGGTCAAATAGGAGATGGCAAGAGTGAACATCGACATTTTAGGAATCAGTGAACTAAAATGGACTGGAATGGGTGAATTTAACTCAAATGATCATCATATCTACTACTGTGGGCAAGATGCCCTTAGAAGAAATGGAGTAGCCCTCAGAGTCCACAAAAGAGTCTGAAATGCAGTACTTGGATGCAATCTCAAAAATGACAGAATGATCTCTGTTCGTTTCTAAGGCAAACCATTCAATATGATAGTAATCCAAGTCTATGCTCCCACCAGTAATGCTGAAGAAGTTGAGGTTGAATGGTTCTATGAAGACCTACAAGACCTTCTAGCACTAACACCCTCAAAAGATGTCCTTTTCATTGTAGGAGACTGGAATGCAAAAGTAGGAAGTCAAGAGATACCTGGAGTAACAGGCAAGTTTGGCCTTGGAGTACAAAATGAAGCAGGGCAAAGGCTAACAGAGTTTTGCCAAGAGCCTGCACTGGTCATAGCAAACACCCTCTTCCAATAACACAAGAGAAGACTACACATGGACATCAACAGATGGTCAACACTGAAACCAGATTGATTATATTCTTTGCAGCCAAAGATGGAGAAACTCTATACAAGTCAGCAAAAACAAGACTGGGAGCTGACTGTGTCAGTTTATTGCCAAATTCAGACTTAAATTGAAGAAAGTAGGGAAAATCGCTAGACTATTCATCTGCAACCTAAATAGAATCCTTTATGATTATATAGTGGAAGTGACAAATAGATTCAAGGGATTAGATCTGATAGAGTGCCTGAAGAACTATGGATGGATATTTGTGACATTGTATAGGAGACAGGGATCAAGACCATCCCCAAGAAAAAGAAATGTAAAAGGGGAAAATGGTTGTCTGAGGAGGCCTTACAAATAGCTTAGAAAAGAAAAGGCAAAGGAGAAAAGGAAATATATATCCATTTGCATGCAGAGTTCAAAAGAATAGCAAGTAGAGATAAGAAAGCCTTCCTCAGTGATCAAAGCAAAGAAAAAGAGGAAAACAATAGAATGGGAAAGAATAGAGAACTCTTCAAGAAAAGTAGTGATATTAAGGCAACATTTCATGCCAAAATGGGCACAATAAAAGACAAAAGTGTTACGGACCTAACAGAAGCAGAAGATATTAAGAAGAGGTGGCAAGAATACACAGAAGAACTATACAAAAAAGATCTTCATGACCCAGATCACACGATGGTGTGATCACTCACCTAGAGCCAAGCATCCTGGAATGCAAAGTCAAGTGGGCCTTAGGAAGCATCACTATGAACAAAGCTAGTGGAGGTGATGGAATTCCAGTTGAGCTATTTCAAATCCAAAAGATGATGCTGTTAAAGTGCTAAACTCAATATACCAGCAAATTTGAAAAGCTCAGCAGTGGCCACAGGACTGGAAAAGATCAGTTTTCATTCCAATCCCCAAAATGGCAATGCCAAAGACTGTCCAAACTATCACACAATTATACTCAACTCACAAGCTAGCAAAGTAGTGCTCACAATTCTTCAAGTCAGGATTCAATAGTACGTGAACCTGAACTTCCAGTTGTTCAAACTGGATTTAGAAAAGCAGAGGAACCAGAGATCAAGTTGCCAACATCTGTTGGATCATCGACAAAGCAAGAGAGTTCCAGAAAATACATCTACTTCTACTTTATTGACTACGCCAAAGCTTTTGACTGTGTGGATCACAATAAACTGTGGAAAATTCTTCAAGAGATGGGAATACCAGACCACCTTACCTGCCTCCTGATAAATCTGTATTCAAGTTAATAAGCAACAGTTAGAACCAGACATGGAACAACAGACTGGTTCCAAATCAGGAAAGGAGTACATCAAGGGTGTATATTGTCACCCTGCTTATTTAACTTATATGCAGAGTATATCATGTGAAATGCTGTGCTGGATGAAGCACAATCTGGAATCAAGATTTCCAGGAGAGATATTAATAACCTCAGATATTTAGATGACACCACCCTTCCAGCAGAAAGTGAAGAAGAACTGAAGAGCCTCTTGATGAGAGTGAAAGAGGAGAGTGAAAAAGTTGGCTTAAAGCTCAACATTCAAGAAACGAGGATCATGGCATCTGGTCCCATCACCTCACAGCAAATAGATGGGAAACAATGGAAACAGTGACAGATTTTCTTTTTGGAGGGGTACAAAATCACTGCAGATGGTGACTGCAGCCATGAAATTAAAAGCAGCTTGCTCCTTGGAAGAAAAGCTATGACCAATCTAGACAGCATATTAAAAAGCAGAGACATTACTTTGCCAACAAAAGTCCGTCTAGTCAAGGCTATGGTTTTTCCAGTAGTCATGTATGAATGTAAGAGTTGGACTATAAAGAAAGCTGAGCACCTAAGAATTGATGCTTTTGAACTGTGGTGTTGGAGAAGACTCTTGAGAGTCCCTTGGACTGCAAGGAGATCCAACCAGTCCATCCTAAAGGAGATCAGTCCTGGATATTCATTGGAAGGACTGATGCTAAAGCTGAAACTCCAACATTTTGGCCACCTGATGTGTAGAACTGACCTATTACAAAAGACCTGATGCTAGGAAAGATTGAAGGCAGGAGAAGAAGGGGATGACAGAGGATGAGATGGTTGGATGATTTCACTTACTCGATGGACATGAGTTTGAGTAAGCTCCAAGGGTTGGTGTCTGACAGGTATTCCTGGTGTGCTGCTGTCCGTGGAGTCACAAAGAGTTGGAAATGGCTAAGTGACTGAACTAAAGACTGGTATATTATTTTTTCTTGAGGCTTCCTGTACCCTTATGTATACTGCACGGGTAACCAGAAAGCATTTGTATTAAATTGAATCAAAAGACAATGCAGACAAACAGAGGAATTGAAGAATGTCCAATGAAGGTATCATTTTTAATGTGGACAGGCAGAGTTAAAGAAAACCAACATAGAATAGCGAAGTACTATAGTGGGTTGAATGGTAGCCTTGCCCAAATATCAGTATATGTCCACACCCTAAACTTTTGAACTGATAAATATTGCCTCATGTAGCTGAAGAGAGACTATAGTATTGTAAGACAATAGACGTGATTATATTAAGGATACTGGGATGGGGGAGGTTATCTGGGATTATTCAGTTGGGCCCTAAATGCCTTCTCAAGTGTCCTTGTAAGAAAGAGACAACACGGAAGGGAGATAACAGAAGAGGAGGAGGCAATGTGAAGGCGGAGACAGAAATCAGAGTGAGGAGGCCATAAGCCAAGGAATGTGGATAGCCATCACAGTTCACAAAGGCAGAAGGATTTTCCCCTCGAGCCTCTGAGTGTGACCTTGTGGGCACTTTGACTTCACACTCTTACCTCTGAAGCTGAGAAAATAAAGGTCTGTTGTTTTAAGTCACCTGATTTGGTGCTAAGATTGGGGCAGCCACAAGAAAGTAACATAGGCACCTTTTTGCCAGCAACAATGAGGAACCATTAGCATCGCTAGGACAGAAGCTTCACAGGAGAGAGTGGTCTACAGCACCGAGGGAGACAGCTGCAGCCAAGGGAGGGAGCCACTTGGCAACACGAGGGCGTCTGCCAGAGGAACCGCCCCACAGGAAGGGAGCCTAGGGTGTGAGACTGGGACCTCTGCCTCAGTTCACCTTCTGAGCCATTCCCCGCGGTTCCCGGGGAATCCAGCGGGAAGCTTGGCCTCAGAAGAGCCTGGTTGATACAATCCATAGGAAACAGACTCCTTGAAGAGAGCAGAGTGGAGCAGGATGGTCAAAGAACAGACTATCCAGCATCCTGTTTGTACTTTAGTCTCTTTGGTCTGAAAAGAGTGTAATGAAACATGTCAGAAGTTGGCGATGTCTCAGAGACTGTCACCTACAGTTCAGTTCAGTTCAGTTCAGTCGCTCAGTCGTGTCCAACTCTTTGTGACCCCATGAATCGCAGCACGCCAGGCCCCCCTGTCCATCACCAACTCCCGGAGTTTACTCAAACTCATGCCCATCGAGTTGGTGATGCCATTCAGCCATCTCATCCTCTGTCCTCCCCTTCTCCTCCTGCCCCCAATCCCTCCCAGCATCAGGGTCTTTTCCAATGAGTCAACACTTCGCATTAGGTGGCCAAAGTACTGGACTTTCAGCTTCAGCATCAGTCCTTCCAATGAATACCCAGCACTGATCTCATTTAGGATGGACTGGTTGGATCTCCTTGCAGTCCAAGGGACTCTCAAGAGTCTTCTTCAACATCACAGTTCAAAAGCATCAATTTTTCGGCACTCAGCTTTCTTCACAGTCCAACTCTCACATCCATAATACATGACCACTGGAAAAACCGTAGCCTTGACCAGACTTTGTTGGCAAAAGTAATGTCTCTGCTTTTTAATATGCTATCTAGGTTGGTCATAACTTTCCTTCCAAGGAGTAAATGTCTTTTAATTTCATGGCTGCAATCACCATCTGCAGTGATTTTGGAGCCCAAAAAAATGAAGTCTGACACTGTTTCCACTGTCTCCCCATCAATTTCCCATGAGTTGATGGGACCAGATGCCATGATCTTAGTTTTCTGAATGTTAAGCTTTAAGCCAACTTTTTCACTTTCTTCTTTCACTTTCATCAAGAGGCTTTTTAGTTCCTCTTCACTTTCTGCCATAAGGGTGGTGTCATCTGCATATGTGAGGTTATTGATATTTCTCCCGGTTCTTGGTTCCAGCCTGTGCTTCTTCCAGCCCAGCGTTTCTCATGATATACTCTTCATATGAGTTAAATAAGCAGGGTGACAATATATAGCCTTGTCATACTCCTTTTCCTATTTGGAACCAGTCTGTTGTTCCATGTTCAGTTCTAACTGTTGCTTCCTGACCTGCATGCAGATTTCTCAAGAAGCAGGTCAGGTGGTCTGGTATTTCCACCTCTTGAAGAATTTCAGTTTATTGTGATCTACAGAGTCAAAAATTTGGCACAGTCAATAAAGCAGAAGTATATGTTTTTCTGGAATTCTCTTGCTTTTTCGATGATCCAGCGGATATTAGCAATTTGACCTCTGGTTCCTCTGCCTTTTCTAAATCCAGCTTGAACATCTGGAAGTTCATGGTTCACGTATTGCTGAAGCCTGGCTTGGAGAATTTTTAGCATTACTTTGCTAGCATGTGAGATGAGTGAAATTGTGCGGTAGTTTGAGCATTCTTTGGCATTGCCTTTCTTTGGGATTCAAATGAAAACTGACCATTTCCAGTCCTGTGGCCACTGCTGAGTTTTCCAAATTTGCTGGCCTAGTGATTGCAGCACTTTCACAGCGTCATCTTTTAGGATTTGAAATAGCTCAACTGGAATTCCATCACCTCCACTAGCTTTGTTCATAGTGATGCTTTCTAAGGCCCACTTGACTTCACGTTCTGGGATATTTGGCTCTAGGTGAGTGATCACACCATCATGATTATCTGTCCAAGAAAATATTAAAAAAATAAAATCAAATTGAATAGAATTGTTACTAAAAACAAACAGCCCCATCATAAAAACCACAAAGCTCTGATGGGGAGTCATGTGCCTATGCGAGAGGAGATATCAAGGGAAGGAAAATCTATGCAAAGCCCCTGAGGTGCGACCACGCTTGGATTGCCAGGTGAGAAGGTGAAGTAGAGATGGGAGTGATTGGGCCTTGAAGACCTCAGAGGTGACATAGACCAGATTATATAAAGTTCACCTATTAGACACAATGGCCCATACCATAGCAAATGTTTTGGAATACCTCCTATACTTTGCTGAAACTAAATTCATAGATAATATGATATCATGGGTCTTCCCATGTGGCGCAGTGGTAAAGAACCCTCCTGCCAATGCAAGAGACACAAGAGACTTGGGTTTGATTCCTCACTCAGGAAGATGCCCTGGAGGAGGAAATGACAACACACTTCAGTACTCTTGCCTGGAAAATTCCATGGGCAGAAGAGCCTGGAGGCCTATAGTCCATGGTGTCATAAAGAGCTGGACCTAACTGATCACACACTCACACTCATGACTTCATTCATAATTAAAAAAAAAAAAAAAAACTTCTGTAATTCCCTGATAGGAAAATATGTGAGAAATTTCTAAAAATATATGTAAATTCTGGTGCATGATTGCACCATAAGACGTAACAGGTAATTCCCTGGTGGTCTAGTGGCTAAGACTCCATGCTACCAATGCAGGGGGCTCAGGTTCGATCCCTGGTTACTAAACCCCACATGCCACAGCTAAGAGTTCACATCCTGCAACTGAAAAAAGATTCCACACATGCCACAACTAAAGATTCTGCAGACCACAATAAAGACTGAAGATCCCACAATCTGCAACCAATAGTGTAGCCAAATACATAAATCAAAATGAATATTAAAAAAGGAAGACACAATGAAGCAGTCAGATGCTTCACCTTTAGTCAGAGTATCTATAAACATGACATGAAAATGTATACTGATATAGACCTGATATAATGGTGACTCAAATATCATGAATGCATATCATGAATGCAATGCAATGCCATTGATGACATGGCTTTGTGAAAAGAGTAATTCTTGATAAAATTCTGAAGGAAGTGATGCATAACATCCAGAGAAAATTCCAGGAAGCCAGGCAGGAGGCAAGGAGATGCTTATTGTGTGGGCTGTCCATGTATTTCTAATCATTCCGTAGCCATGCCCTGCTCCCTAGATGAAGGAGAATGACACTCATAGTCATAGCAAAAATACCCTGGAGAAATTTACAAAAGGACAGCTTCATTGCCTTACACCTCCATTAAGAAATACTGACTGAAGGTCTTGAAAGCCATTTTAAAGGCTTTTGGCATTTACTAGGGACTGCTATGGAAAGCCACTGGAAGTGTTTCATCGGGAGAATAATATGATTTGACTGACGTTTTAAAAGAAGACTGTGTTGACAACAGGCTGTAGAAAGGAGGGACAGAAGCAGAAGTTTTGTTCAGGGGCTCTGTGATCAGCCAGGACAGCTGCCTCTCACAGTGTCAGCAAGAAGTACCTGGAGACTGGAGACTTTTTTTTTTTAATGTAGCAGAATTTGCTCATGAATTGCATGTGAAAATAACAAAAAAGGGATGAATCAAGAACAACAAAATTAGGTATTAGAGTTTTCTGAGGTGGTGTTTTAACACACTGTCCATGCTTCTTTTGTCCTACTTTGTTGGCATGGAGGCTAATCCTACATTGTCAGATTTTGCAAAGATACACCATTTGTTTGTCACTCATCTGCTAGGTTATAATTCCTTCATTTTTTGCTGTTGACTTGTCAGTTGCTATCCATGGAGACCAGAGCTATGACTAGAATATTAAAATGCATACTCACCTAGAGTTCCTTTAAGAGGGCCTAGGCATGGTCCAAAACTGCAAAACTCATTAACCTGAACAACGTCACGTCACTCTACTACCTGATCATCTTACTCCTGCACAGCTAGGAAACTGGAGAAGGAGGTGAAGTGAGTGTTCCAGCCCTCAGGGGACGAGGTCAAAGCAACACAAAACCTCTGCTTTTCATGAACAATACCTTTCAAGTCTAGACGCTAAGCACTAAAAACAGAAATCAAATTGGGATTGACATGTATGTATTACTACATATAAAATAGATAACTAATAAGGACCTACTATATACCACAGGGAACTCTACTTACTATTTTTTAATGACCTATGTGGGAAAAGGATCTAAAAGAGTGGATGTGTGTATTTGTCTAACTGAGTCACTTTGCTGTACACTTGAAACTAACAAAATATTATAAATCAACTGTATGCCAATCAAACTTAAAAAAAATAAAGCTATCATAGGCAATGTTTTAAAATTCTCAAATCTTACAGCAGTGAGGAATCGCTGTGATCTAGCAGCTGGATGAAAGAATCAGGGACTGAATCTAAAATGACCTTCAGTAGGTAATAAAGTTCCTTAAAATCTTATGTTTTGTCTTTAAAATTCATGTGAATTTTGTATTCTACTCCACATTATTTTTATGCTTTCTTACAAACAAAGAATAATGTAAATTATTTGCTATTGAGTAAGATTGAAGGATTTGCTTCGACTTTGTCTCTTCATTCTTTCTGGAGTTATTTCTCCACTCTCCTCCAGTAGCATACTGGGCACCTACCTAACTGGGGAGTTCATCTTTCAGTGTTGTATCCTTTTGCCTTTTCATACTGTTCATGGGGTTCTCAAGGAACGATTACTGCAGTGGTTTGCCAATGCCTTCTCCAGAGGACCACATTCTGTCAGAACTCTCCACCATGACCTGTCCATCTTGGGTGGTCCTACAGAGTATGGCTCAAAGTTTCATCGAGTCAGACAAGGCTGTGGTCCATGTGATAGAGAAACAGCACCAGAAAGAATAAAGAGATGGAGCCAAAGTGAAAACAACACCCAGTTGTGGTGACTGGTGATGAAGTAAAGTCTGCTGTAAAGAGCAATATTGCATAGGAACCTGGAAAGTTAGGTCTATGAATCAAAGTAAATGGGTAGTGGTCAAATAGGAGATGGCAAGAGTGAACATCGACATTTTAGGAATCAGTGAACTAAAATGGACTGGAATGGGTGAATTTAACTCAAATGATCATCATATCTACTACTGTGGGCAAGATGCCCTTAGAAGAAATGGAGTAGCCCTCAGAGTCCACAAAAGAGTCTGAAATGCAGTACTTGGATGCAATCTCAAAAATGACAGAATGATCTCTGTTCGTTTCTAAGGCAAACCATTCAATATGATAGTAATCCAAGTCTATGCTCCCACCAGTAATGCTGAAGAAGTTGAGGTTGAATGGTTCTATGAAGACCTACAAGACCTTCTAGCACTAACACCCTCAAAAGATGTCCTTTTCATTGTAGGAGACTGGAATGCAAAAGTAGGAAGTCAAGAGATACCTGGAGTAACAGGCAAGTTTGGCCTTGGAGTACAAAATGAAGCAGGGCAAAGGCTAACAGAGTTTTGCCAAGAGCCTGCACTGGTCATAGCAAACACCCTCTTCCAATAACACAAGAGAAGACTACACATGGACATCAACAGATGGTCAACACTGAAACCAGATTGATTATATTCTTTGCAGCCAAAGATGGAGAAACTCTATACAAGTCAGCAAAAACAAGACTGGGAGCTGACTGTGTCAGTTTATTGCCAAATTCAGACTTAAATTGAAGAAAGTAGGGAAAATCGCTAGACTATTCATCTGCAACCTAAATAGAATCCTTTATGATTATATAGTGGAAGTGACAAATAGATTCAAGGGATTAGATCTGATAGAGTGCCTGAAGAACTATGGATGGATATTTGTGACATTGTATAGGAGACAGGGATCAAGACCATCCCCAAGAAAAAGAAATGTAAAAGGGGAAAATGGTTGTCTGAGGAGGCCTTACAAATAGCTTAGAAAAGAAAAGGCAAAGGAGAAAAGGAAATATATATCCATTTGCATGCAGAGTTCAAAAGAATAGCAAGTAGAGATAAGAAAGCCTTCCTCAGTGATCAAAGCAAAGAAAAAGAGGAAAACAATAGAATGGGAAAGAATAGAGAACTCTTCAAGAAAAGTAGTGATATTAAGGCAACATTTCATGCCAAAATGGGCACAATAAAAGACAAAAGTGTTACGGACCTAACAGAAGCAGAAGATATTAAGAAGAGGTGGCAAGAATACACAGAAGAACTATACAAAAAAGATCTTCATGACCCAGATCACACGATGGTGTGATCACTCACCTAGAGCCAAGCATCCTGGAATGCAAAGTCAAGTGGGCCTTAGGAAGCATCACTATGAACAAAGCTAGTGGAGGTGATGGAATTCCAGTTGAGCTATTTCAAATCCAAAAGATGATGCTGTTAAAGTGCTAAACTCAATATACCAGCAAATTTGAAAAGCTCAGCAGTGGCCACAGGACTGGAAAAGATCAGTTTTCATTCCAATCCCCAAAATGGCAATGCCAAAGACTGTCCAAACTATCACACAATTATACTCAACTCACAAGCTAGCAAAGTAGTGCTCACAATTCTTCAAGTCAGGATTCAATAGTACGTGAACCTGAACTTCCAGTTGTTCAAACTGGATTTAGAAAAGCAGAGGAACCAGAGATCAAGTTGCCAACATCTGTTGGATCATCGACAAAGCAAGAGAGTTCCAGAAAATACATCTACTTCTACTTTATTGACTACGCCAAAGCTTTTGACTGTGTGGATCACAATAAACTGTGGAAAATTCTTCAAGAGATGGGAATACCAGACCACCTTACCTGCCTCCTGATAAATCTGTATTCAAGTTAATAAGCAACAGTTAGAACCAGACATGGAACAACAGACTGGTTCCAAATCAGGAAAGGAGTACATCAAGGGTGTATATTGTCACCCTGCTTATTTAACTTATATGCAGAGTATATCATGTGAAATGCTGTGCTGGATGAAGCACAATCTGGAATCAAGATTTCCAGGAGAGATATTAATAACCTCAGATATTTAGATGACACCACCCTTCCAGCAGAAAGTGAAGAAGAACTGAAGAGCCTCTTGATGAGAGTGAAAGAGGAGAGTGAAAAAGTTGGCTTAAAGCTCAACATTCAAGAAACGAGGATCATGGCATCTGGTCCCATCACCTCACAGCAAATAGATGGGAAACAATGGAAACAGTGACAGATTTTCTTTTTGGAGGGGTACAAAATCACTGCAGATGGTGACTGCAGCCATGAAATTAAAAGCAGCTTGCTCCTTGGAAGAAAAGCTATGACCAATCTAGACAGCATATTAAAAAGCAGAGACATTACTTTGCCAACAAAAGTCCGTCTAGTCAAGGCTATGGTTTTTCCAGTAGTCATGTATGAATGTAAGAGTTGGACTATAAAGAAAGCTGAGCACCTAAGAATTGATGCTTTTGAACTGTGGTGTTGGAGAAGACTCTTGAGAGTCCCTTGGACTGCAAGGAGATCCAACCAGTCCATCCTAAAGGAGATCAGTCCTGGATATTCATTGGAAGGACTGATGCTAAAGCTGAAACTCCAACATTTTGGCCACCTGATGTGTAGAACTGACCTATTACAAAAGACCTGATGCTAGGAAAGATTGAAGGCAGGAGAAGAAGGGGATGACAGAGGATGAGATGGTTGGATGATTTCACTTACTCGATGGACATGAGTTTGAGTAAGCTCCAAGGGTTGGTGTCTGACAGGTATTCCTGGTGTGCTGCTGTCCGTGGAGTCACAAAGAGTTGGAAATGGCTAAGTGACTGAACTAAAGACTGGTATATTATTTTTTCTTGAGGCTTCCTGTACCCTTATGTATACTGCACGGGTAACCAGAAAGCATTTGTATTAAATTGAATCAAAAGACAATGCAGACAAACAGAGGAATTGAAGAATGTCCAATGAAGGTATCATTTTTAATGTGGACAGGCAGAGTTAAAGAAAACCAACATAGAATAGCGAAGTACTATAGTGGGTTGAATGGTAGCCTTGCCCAAATATCAGTATATGTCCACACCCTAAACTTTTGAACTGATAAATATTGCCTCATGTAGCTGAAGAGAGACTATAGTATTGTAAGACAATAGACGTGATTATATTAAGGATACTGGGATGGGGGAGGTTATCTGGGATTATTCAGTTGGGCCCTAAATGCCTTCTCAAGTGTCCTTGTAAGAAAGAGACAACACGGAAGGGAGATAACAGAAGAGGAGGAGGCAATGTGAAGGCGGAGACAGAAATCAGAGTGAGGAGGCCATAAGCCAAGGAATGTGGATAGCCATCACAGTTCACAAAGGCAGAAGGATTTTCCCCTCGAGCCTCTGAGTGTGACCTTGTGGGCACTTTGACTTCACACTCTTACCTCTGAAGCTGAGAAAATAAAGGTCTGTTGTTTTAAGTCACCTGATTTGGTGCTAAGATTGGGGCAGCCACAAGAAAGTAACATAGGCACCTTTTTGCCAGCAACAATGAGGAACCATTAGCATCGCTAGGACAGAAGCTTCACAGGAGAGAGTGGTCTACAGCACCGAGGGAGACAGCTGCAGCCAAGGGAGGGAGCCACTTGGCAACACGAGGGCGTCTGCCAGAGGAACCGCCCCACAGGAAGGGAGCCTAGGGTGTGAGACTGGGACCTCTGCCTCAGTTCACCTTCTGAGCCATTCCCCGCGGTTCCCGGGGAATCCAGCGGGAAGCTTGGCCTCAGAAGAGCCTGGTTGATACAATCCATAGGAAACAGACTCCTTGAAGAGAGCAGAGTGGAGCAGGATTGTCAAAGAACAGACTATCCGGCATCCCGTTTGTACTTTAGTCTCTTTGGTCTGAAAAGAGTGTAATGAAACACGTCAGAAGTTGGCCATGTCTCAGAGACTGTCACCTACAGTTCAGTTCAGTCCAGTTCAGCCGCTCAGTCGTGTCCAACTCTTTGTGACCCCATGAATCGCAGCACACCAGGCCCCCCTGTCCATCACCAACTCCTGGAGTTTACTCAAACTCATGCCCATCGAGTTGGTGATGCCATTCAACCATCTCATCCTCTGTTGTCCCCTTCTCCTCCTGCCCCCAATCCCTCCCAGCATCAGGGTCTTTTCCAATGAGTCAACTCTTCCCATTAGGTGGCCAAAGTACTGGACTTTCAGCTTCAGCATCAGTCCTTCCAATGAATACCCACGAATGATCTCATTTAGGATGGACTGGTTGGATCTCCTTGCAGTCCAAGGGACTCTCAAGAGTCTTCTTCAACATCACAGTTCAAAAGCATCAATTTTTCGGCACTCAGCTTTCTTCACAGTCCAACTCTCACATCCATAATACATGACCACTGGAAAAACCATAGCCTTGACCAGACTTTGTTGGCAAAAGTAATGTCTCTGCTTTTTAATATGCTATCTAGGTTGGTCATAACTTTCCTTCCAAGGAGTAAGTGTCTTTTAATTTCATGGCTGCAATCACCATCTGCAGTGATTTTGGAGCCCAAAAAAATGAAGTCTGACACTGTTTCCACTGTCTCCCCATCAATTTCCCATGAGTTGATGGGACCAGATGCCATGATCTTAGTTTTCTGAATGTTAAGCTTTAAGCCAACTTTTTCACTCTCTTCTTTCACTTTCATCAAGAGGCTTTTTAGTTCCTCTTCACCTTCTGCCATAAGGGTGGTGTCATCTGCATATCTGAGGTTATTGATATTTCTCCCAGCATTCTTGATTCCAACTTGTGCTTCTTCCAGCCCAGCGTTTCTCATGATGTACTCTGCATATAAGTTAAATAAGCAGGGTGACAATATACAGCCTTGATGTACTCCTTTCCCTATTTGGAACCAATCTGTTATTCCATGTCCAGTTCTAACTGTTGCTTCCTGACCTGCACATAGGTTTCTCAAGAGGCAGGTCAGGTGGTCTGGTATTCCCATGTCTTTCAGAATTTTCCACAGTTTATTGTGATCCACACAGTCGAAGGTTTTGGCGTAGTCAATAAAGCAGAAATAGATGTTTTTCTGGAATTCTCTTGCTTTTTCGATGATCCAGAGGATATTGGCAATTTGATCTCTGGTTCCTTGCCATTTCTAAAACCAGCTTGAACATCTGGAATTTCACGGGTCACGTATTGCTGAAGCCTGGCTTGAAGAATTTTGAGCATTACTTTACTAGCGTGTGAGATGACTGCAATTGTATAGTAGTTTGAGCATTCTTTGGGATTGCCTTTCTTAGGGATTGGAATGAAAACTGATCTTTTCCAGTCCTTTGGCCACTGCTGAGTTTTCCAAATTTGCTGGCATATTGAATGCAGCACTTTAATAGCATTACCTTTCACCATCACCTACACTGAGGCTTAAAAGGAGAAACAGACTTACATGTGGCACGCGATTGTCCAGGTCGAACTATCTCACATGTTGGAGTGTTTGCTGTTACTTTTCTAGGCTTTGGGGAAGAACCTACTGTCACACACTGAGAGAAGCAGGAAGTTGAAGGTAAGCAGTTTAACATTCCCTGTTGGAGCGCAGGCTCAAATTTTCTGGGAGGTCCTGTGAAGTGTTTTTTCTGCACCTTGCGCTTGTACGCCTGATGCTTCCTGCCCCATTCTCTGTCCCACCCTAGTTCAGAGAACCAGTGAAAACTCTGTTCCTTAGTGATGCCTTTCCTGACCTACCAAAGTAGACCTGTTCTTAAAATAATCCAGGCCACCTATGTACTTTGTATGTTTCTCTATGATTTCACTCATTGCATTGTATTTCTGATATTAAAATGCGTGTTTGACTCTGCCCTTCGACAGTAATTACCTCAAGGGCAAGACAAGGGTTGTGTTTCTCCTTATCTTCAATTTTTAGCACAGTGTCTAGCACCTGAAAAGTGAAAGTGGTAATTGCTCAGTCATGTCCGATTCTTTGTGACTGCATGGACTGTGGTCCACCAAGCTTCTCTGTCCATGGGATTTCCCAGGCAAGAATACCAGAGTGGCTTGCCATTTCCTCCTCCAGGGGATCTTCCCAACACAGGGATAGAACCCTGGTCTCTTACATTGCAGGCAGATTATTTTACCATCTGAGCCACCAGGATAATTAATACCTACCCTAGTGGATATTTAACATCACTTGTTTAATGGATGAAAGGAGTTGCAAAGAAATGCATGAAATTGTGTAAACTATGCCAGAATCTAGATGTGCCTGACTATTTGTACTATGGGTGTAGATTCACTCTAGGATTCAAAAATAGTTCAATCAAAATGTATTAATTCAGCCTGGCTTGTTGACTATCCTACTGTTTTCCATCCACCTGAGTGATCCGATAGCTTCTTGGACAAACGTCAATCTAGACTATACCATGGTAAAAAAGTTCTCTCTTTGTCTGTGTCTCCTACTATTTTGGGAGCCTCTGGGGATTAAAACTTTTTCTTCTTGTATTTCTAGCACATATCACAATGTCTGGCACAGAATACTCAATTACAGTTTATTAAAATTAATTGAATGTCTACTAATTGACATTAATTTTATTTCTTTGACAATTGCCAGAGTATGTAAGAAATGGCTGAATAGATTTTTACCATTTGTTTGATCCTATGTTTGGAAATGTGTTTGTTGCTGTTGTGTTGTTCAGTCACTAAATTGTGTTCGACTCTTTGGGACCCCATGGATTGTATTCTGTCATGCTCCTCTGTCCGTGGGGTTCTCCAGGCAAGAATACTGGAGTGGGTTGTCATGTATGATATAAATTAAAAATATACATATGCAGTGTATGCAAGATTTGGGCTTCCCAGGTGGTGCAGTGGTAAAGAATCTAGCTGCCAATGCAATAAACATGGGTTTGATCCCTGACTCAAGAAGATTCCCTCGAGGAGGAAACAGTAACCCACTCCAGTATTATTGCCTGGAAATTCCACAGACACACGGGGTTGCAAAGAGTCAGTCATGACTGAGTGACTGAACATGCACACACGCATGCAAGAGTTATTTTTGCATGAGCCCCAGGAAGGAACTCACAGAGTCGGTCTCTGGAGTACCTGAAACTGAGTGACAGTGAAGAGCGCTTGATGCTTTGGACCCAGAGAGACACGGCACGCGTATGAGAAAACACTCTGTGATTTCAAACAGATCCCCAGAGCCGAGTCACTGGGGTAGGAGCTTTGAACAGTCAGCATTGATTGGTGTCCAGGCTGCTTCTCAGGTGGGCATGCCTGCGTTGCCTGCTCCAGGATAACGGGTAGCATGGATTTTTAATTTAACTACAGGTTAGTGAGTCTCTCCAACAACAGGAGACAGCCAGCTAATTTTCATGATGGCAACTGCTTTGCAAATACGTTCTCACATATTAATCCATTTGCTCCTCCCAATAACTCTGTGAGGAAGTTATTTCATCCTCAATTTAGTGATGAAGCTGAGGCTCAGAAAGTTTAAGTGACTTGTCTGAGCCCACGGGTGGCGCTAGTGGGAAAGAATCCGCCTGCCTCTGCAGGAGACATAAGAGATGTGGGTTCAATTTCTGGGTCTGGAAGATCCCCTGGAGGAGGGCGTGGCAAACCACTCCAGTATTCTTGCCTGGAGAATCCCATGGACAGAGGATCCTAGGGGTGGGTTAAGGGTCACAGAGTTGCAAAGAGCTGGACACGACTGAAGTGACTCAGCACACAGGCACAGAACTAACAAATAGTCGACTGGAATGCACAGCCTCATCTCCCAATGACAAAGATAAAGACTGTTTCACCATGTCACCCTCCCTTCCCCAATAAAAGTTGCTAAACAATGTCAGTCTTCAGATGGATGGATTCAGTGCTCTCAAGAATCCTGGTCTTCCTCCTCCCTCCATTGACGGATTCACATGTTAATGAGGCAGCAGCCTGAGTAAGTTGGGGCTTCATCTCCTGCCTGACTGCTCTGAGGTTTCTGTCTCTTATTAAGTTTTTAATTTAGTCTTATGATGGAGACTAATGACACAGTTAGAAACTCAGAATCTTCCAAAAGAAAGCTCAAAGAGAAAGCTTTCTGAATGTGGTTAAGCCCTTAACTTTTTTTCCCTCTCCTTATCTGTTTTAGACAATGACAGTAATTAGAGTGGAACCAGTGAGGACTTAGATGCCTTAGTGGCAGGTGGTGGAAATAAGGAGACCTGCCACTCACCGTCAGGAAACATGTCTTCTACCACAACTCTTGCTAGGACTGGGCATTTATCAGTTGCCTCTGTGTTCTGATCTCTCTGACAAGACGACTGTCATCCAACCTCATTTGCCACCAGTTTCATTCCCCCTGACCTCCCTCCTGCCAGGTGTATCTGGAGGGATGGTGAGTGATTCCGAACGGCGATTTCCCATAGATCCCTTTGTCAATGTGGTTGGGAGAGGAATGGGCTGGTGGGCAAAGGTGAGAAGACTGGAAAGAACTCTACTCTAATTGGGTCTTTGCAAGTGAATTAGCTAAGATTTTTGCTACCTCCCTCTTTTAGCTGGCCTGGAACTTTGATCTCTGTTATCTGGCTTAGCTCCTTTTCCAAACAAAGTGGGATGATGGTTAATAATGCAATGTGAATATGATGCTAAAAATTCAGAGAGTCAGTAGATGTGACTCTAGAGGAGCAAGGGTGTGCCATGTGCTATAATAAAAATGATCCGCAGGGACTGCTCTGGTGGCACAGGGGATAAGAATCTGTCTGTCAATGCAGGGGACATGGGTTTGATCCCTGGTCTGGGAAGATTCCACATGACTGGGGGCAACTAAGCCCATGTGCCACAATTTCTGAGCCAGTGTTCTAGGCCTTGAGGGCCACAGCTACTGAGCCCAAGCATCTAGAGCCTGTGCTGTGCAACAAGAGAAGCCAGCGCAATGAGAAGCCTGTGGTCGGCAATGAAGAGTAGCTTCTGCTCCTCGAAACTAGAGGAAGCCCGCCCACAGCAACGAAGACCCAGTGCAAAGACAACAGGAATGACCCGTGGAAGTTGTGTCCTCCCAGCCTTAGCTGGGGGCTACTGGCTTGGGTTTCAAAGACTGAGACCCAAATTTAAATCCCTACATTCCCATTTTATAGCTGTAGGGCTTTGGGGAATGATTCATCTCTTTGACTCTCAGTTTCTTGATGAGTGAAATAATAGTGCTTGCCATGTGGAGCTGAGAGGATTAAATGCTTAACGATGTGACCGTGTTTACTTAGCATCCGTAAGCATTCATTTTTACTAGCCTTTAACATAATATAGTCTCAACATTGGCTACACATTAGAATTACCTGGGGAGCTTTTAAAAATCCCAGTGCCCAGGCCACACCCCAGATCAATGAAATCTGAATGTCTGGTGTTGGATATCAGTAATTTTTAACATGTCCCTTGGTGATTCTAATGTGTGGCCAAGGATAAGAACTACTGTTAAAATCTATTATTAGCCCATAAAATTTCATCTTGTGCAGTTTATATCTGGATAAAAATGAATGATGGAAAGCAGTTAAATTATACTTAAGACCAATCTTGCCTCGTGCTTCTCACAATATTCCCATTTTATGGGTGAGCAAACTGAGGGGTTCTGGGTGTTAAAGTAGGATCTTATGGAGCTAAACTGCTAATGCAGGGCTGCTAAATGTCAATTAACACAGTTTCTGCTGCAGGTGGTCCCCAGGCTATTTTTAGGCTAGTCTTATGGACTGGTGCTTGGATTCTTTCGGATTTGCTCTTCTTGTTAAATTTTGGATTAAGCCCTGCAGGAAGGAAGCAGGTGAGCATTATACAGTATTTGCTGTTTTTTTTCCCTATTATCACACCGCTAAGAGGAGATTACAGCTGACAGTGGGTGGTTATTTGACTCAGTAGAGGCCTGGGAGTCGGATGTCAGTATAGATACTGCTCCTATTATGTATGACCCAGATGGTCTTAGACAGTTTGCTTAGCATCTTTGAGCCTTCCACTCCTCAGCTATAAAAGGACAAGAGACGATGCCCACAGAAAATCTTTCACATGGTGTTTATTTATAATTGTCAAAACTTAAAAGCAACCAAGATGCCCTTTAATAAATGAATAGATAAATAAATTGTGGTACCTCCAGACAATGGCATATCATTTCACATTAAAAGGAAATGAACTATCAAGCTAAGATGAGACATGGAAGAAACTTAAATGCATATTACTAAGCAAAAGAACTAATCTGAATAGGCTTCATGCTGTATGATTCCAGCAAGATGCCATTCTGAAAAAGGCACAGTTATGGAGACAGTAAAGATAGCAGTAGTTGTCAAGGACTGGGGGGCAAGGAGGAATGAGAAGCAAAGGACAGAGAAATGAAGTTACTTTGTATGGCATTGTAATGGTGAATATATGTCATCATACATTTGTCCAAACCCGTAGAACAGACACCACCAAGAGTGAACCTGAGATAAACTGTGGACTCTGGGTGATAAGGCATTATTAATGTAGGCTCTTCAGTTGTAGCAAAGATACCAGTCTAGTGGGGATGTTGGCAGTGGGGGAGGCTATGTATGTACAGGAGCAGGAGGAATACGGGAAATCTCTGTACCCGCTGCTCAGTCTCTCTTCTCTATTGGAATATAATTAATTTACAACATTGTGTCAGTTTCCACTGTACAGAGAAGTGAGGCAGCTCTATGTATGCATGTATCCCTTCCATCCTGGACCTTCCTCTCACTGCTCAGTATTTCTGTGAATCTGAAACTGTTCCAAAAATTGAAGTCCATTAAAGAAAAAAAATGACTTGAAAATTCTGATTATTTCTTTATTTTTTATGGTAGAATTAGCAAAGAGAGTTGAACCTCACGCAAGACTCCTCATAACCCACTCCTTCCCCAAACAAACTCCAGGCAAGCCAGATACAAACCAAGGAGGCACAGAAAGCCAGTCTTTTCTGATCATCACAGTCTGGGTTAGGTCACCAAGGTTGTAAAATAAAGTTTACTGGAGAGAAAGAAGCACAATGGTCAGTGTTGGGGGCCTGCAAAGGCTCCACCCTGGAGCTCCCCAACCAGTGACCTGGGATAATTACAGGCATGGACACACCTTGCCTTCTCTCATTCTGACAGCAGCCGGGATGCGCTGAGAATGGCCAGAGCCTCAGGCATCCTGCTTGGCCCACAGAGCCGAGTCCATGCCCTGGGCTCATGGGATATGATCCCCGTCTTTGCGGATCAAGCTGCAAAGAAGCTACAAGAGATGCTGCTTTTGTTCCTCTTCCTCCTCTTCCTCCCTCACTCCCCACCCCCCGTGGAGTTCTCTCCTGGTCATCAGGCACTATGTCACTTCAGTCCTGTCTGGCTCTTTGTGACCCTATGGACTGTAACCTACCAGGCTCCTCTGTCCATGGGATTCTCTAGGCAAGAACACTGGAGTGGGTTGCCATGCCCTCCTGCAGGGGATCTTCCCAACCCAGGGATCGAATCCTGGTCTCTCATGTCTCCAGCATTGGCAGACAGGTTCTTTACCACTAGCCCCACTGGGCAGCCTGTCAAGCACCAGGGAGGCTCTGAAAAGAATGTTTTCCATAACGCTCTGTTGTCTGTCGTGGCCACAGGATCCTGGCAATACGACAAGACTTCACAGTGGCTTTGGGAGACATCGAGGGTTGGCTGAGAGCTCAGAGGCTTCCTCTGGTTTCAATCCTCAACCTGAGCCGGGGTCGGCGGTGTTGCTAGGTAGCTTAACCCAGTGCCTGATCCCCAAAGATGCTGGGGTAGCAGTGATTTTATAGTCACAGCGAGGGGTTTGTGCTTAAAGTTTTATATTGCTATGCGAGGAGAGACGAAGAATTGGCCACTGGAGTCTCTGCCCTTGTAAAGGAAAACTTAACATTTTGATATGCTTAGGCATGTTAAAGGGCTTCCCTGGTGGTTCAGGGGTAAAGAATCCACCGGCAAAGCAGGAGATGCAGGAGACATGGGTTTGATCCTTGGGTCAGGAAGATTCCCTGGAGAAGGAAATGGCAACCCACAACAGTATTCTTGCCTGGAAAATCTGATGGACAGAGGAGCCTGGCGGGCTACAGTCCATGGGGTCACAAAGAGTTGGGCACAACTGAGTCTGACCGACCTCATCCTTGGTTGGCAGGTCCCCAAGAGACAGAGCTTGTCTTGGGGATCCTCATGCAGCAATCTGTTTGATTTAACTCTCCCGTGTGATAGAGGAGAAGCCGGCCTGAACCCTTGTCCTCTACAGTATCTTCCCATCAGAGATCAGATGCTGGAGAGGACACCAGGAGGAAGGTCCTGGGTAGAGGACATCCTACCCTCGCGTCTGTTCTAGCAAGGGAAGATGAAGACCCCCAAGCACCTCTTCACCAGAGTCATCCTTGGCCCAGCCCTACCTTCCAGGGGCAGTAAGGAACACTGCAACACCAACCACAGGTCTGCTTCCAAAACACACAGCCTAATACACAATCTGACAGCTGATGTGATCTGCCTTCTACTAAGTGTATTTTGAAGATATAGAACAACAGCAAATGGCTTTTTATATCTCTCTACCAATGGTGTCACTGACTCAATGGACATGAACTTGAGCAAACTGGGAGATAGTAAAGGACAGGGAAGCCTGGCATGCTGTAGTTTGCAGGGTTGCAAAGTTCTGGACACAACTTAACGACTGAACAACAACAGCCAGATAGTCTTTTGTCTTTTTAAAGTATTATTTCATTAAGAGACTATGCAATGACTGCAATTTGAAACAAGATGGGTTATAGTTATTGGAATCTGTATAATTAGAGCTGTAGAATATACATATATAGATCAATTGATTTCATTTTATGTAATTCACAGATAGTATAATTAGAGAACTTTTATTGTAATTAACTTAAAATAAACCAGACACACAGAATATTGTTTGCTGTTTTACCTGCCCCCAACCATAAGATCAACCTTGCTCAGAGTTTTACATGAAAATTTCCCCAGTGGAGACATTTCAAAATTAAGATTTATTTCTGTACAATGAGGGCTCATTACTCTCTGGTTATAAGATGAATATTATTTGCCATTTTAAAATATGATTAATTAAAAAACAAAAGACCTTTAAAAAGTGGATAATAGACCCACATTTCTGAAGTACTTTTGCTTCTCATTGGTCAAGCATATGAAAAATTAATTATCCAGTATTACTGAGTTATTGTGGAAAGTAGTAGATTGAAAATACTTTGTATAATGCCACACTATTGTCTGTTTTTATGATGGTCTAGCCCCTCTCTGTATTTAGTGGTGAAAATACAGCCCAGAGAAGTGTTGACTTGGCCAGCAAAATAGT
The DNA here is from genome assembly GCF_023699985.2 of Odocoileus virginianus. NCBI lineage: Eukaryota > Metazoa > Chordata > Mammalia > Artiodactyla > Cervidae > Odocoileus > Odocoileus virginianus. The sequence continues at coordinate 2,412,707 of NC_069701.1, forward strand.
GGGTTCATGTTCGGTGTGGGAATGTATGCTAGATTTAGGATCCCAGTCGTGTTCTTTTTTGTCTAAATAAATGATGGTGTTTAGTCTCCTTCCATCAAGGTACCTGCTAATCATGAAATGTTCTGAACCTTGTTGTTATTGTTCAGTTGCTGAATCGTGTCAGGCTCTTTGTGACCCCCATGGACTGCAGCATGCCAGGCTTCTCTGTCCTTCCTTATCTCCTGGAGTTTACTCAAACTGATGTCCATTGAGTCAGTGATGCCATCCAACCATCTCATCCTCTGTCCCTGTTCTCCTCCTGCCTTCAATATTTCCCAGCATCAGGGTCTTTTCCAGTGAGTCAACTCTTCACATCAGGTGGCCAAAGTATTGGAGCTTCAGCTTTAGCATCAATCCTTCCATTGAATATTCAGGGTTGATTTCGTTTAGGATTGACTGGTTTGATCTCCTTGCTGTCCAACAGACTCTCAAGAGTCTTCTCCAGGATCCTAATTCAAAACTATTAATTCTTTGGCACTCAACCTTCATTATGATACAAGTCTCACATCCATACATGACTACTGGACTTAATACTATAATTAGCAACTAGAAAATTAACTCAACTCATAGCGGGCATACACATTTATACAAAGGAAGGATTCAGCATCAAGCCCTTTGTTTAGAGCACTAATGGCGTATCAGTCTTTCAGGTCACCTGAATCATTCTGCTACACTTACACATTATTGTGATTACTGTATCATTTGGCTTGTATCAGGGTTATATAATTAATATTTGATTTGACTTGAGGAGAAAATATTTAAGCTAATGCTTAGAACTTGACTAATACTTGAGAACTAAATTGGAAGGCTTGCAAAATATTTAATTTTAGGATTTGGAAATTTATAGTGAAGTCATTTTATGTCTTCAGCTTTACCTGTCTGCAAGGTCAATGACTGTTACCGCACACTGCAGTGGCTGATAATGCCCATGGTTTGGCAGAGAATTCACTCCAGGGGCACACCTATGCCTACCTTCAGGAGGAAGTCACTTGGTGTGGATTGCTCTGTGTCTGATGTGTGCCCAGGGACCTGAGTTATTTTAGCACCGCTGTGGAGGCTGAGCAGCCGTTATACTCACTATCATCATCCAGGGTTGCTCTTCATCAAGCATATTGCTGCGTATCAGAAAGGACAGAGGCTTTGTGCTGAAGTGCAACAGGGAAAGTCACATAAAGGACCCTGAAAAGCCTGTAACAGAAGTAGGAACTGATAGAATGAGATTCAGTCTTGGTAAATGCGATCTGATATGGATGGGGCAAAAATCAGATGAAATACAGATATTGAATGGGTTAGAAAAACCCAGGAAGCATTGACGGTGAAAAAAAAAAAAACCTTGAAGTCTTCCTAGTAGATGATAAATTAGATTTGGACTTGTAATGGGCAAGCAAAATAAGCTCATGCTATTTTTGGCTAAGGGGACTAGCTTAAGTGCCACATTATTCGAGATATAATCTAGTATCTTTAAAAAATACTATTATTCTTTTCATCTACTGCTATTCCCTTTTCGTCAATTTATGCAGCCTACCTCCCCCAGGTTTTTCTGTAGTGTTGGAGAAGCTGCCAGTTTGGTGGGAGACAGGCCTGCAGAACTTGCAATTCTATCTCTGGGACATCTCAGTCCACAGCTATGTGTATTATTCAATGGGTTGGAAATGACTTGGCAGTTAACAAAAATGAGAGAGAAAAAAAATGAATTAATCTTTTCTGGAGCAAGTAACTTGCATTTCCCTAGTGATTAGAGGCCAAGAAATAAACTTATTCTGTGTAAAAACAGATCAGTTTCTATAGGAAAAACTCAATGTGAGCCCACCAGCGTTGTGCATACATCTGAATGGCAGTTGGTGATTAAAGTAGATTTAGGCTTTTGTGTACGTGGCCAAGATCAAGAGGTCTGAAAATGGCTGGTCTAGTGTCTTAAGGAATTATGATTCGCTTTAAAAGATTGAGAGTCCAAATTCTGGTTTGATTTTAAAAATCCAAATAATTCATTTGTCAGCTGTACCTTGATATCCATAGATGGTTTTGATAGTGAATTACTTATAAATGTTTCTTTATTGAGTCCTTTTTAGTGTTTATGCACTATAGTAAATGTGGAAATTATTCTCCACAGTCTGAGGGACTGACTGCTATATCTAAGTGTAAGAATTCTGAGCAAAGTTTTCATTCAGAGGGTAAAAAACAATGAAATAGTTACATACTGAATCTTTCCAAGAATTTCTATTTATGCCAGAAAAGTGACCAGAGAAGTCAAGTTTAGAAGAGTAGAAAAGTAAAGCCTCAGAAAAAATATGTAAGTAGGAGAATCAACATTGCAGTAAGATAAGTTTTCTTCCCTCTGTGTGTGCGTTCCATTGCTCAGTCATGTCCGACTCCTTGTGACCTCATGGACTATATCGTCTGCCAGGCTCCTCTGTCCATGAAATTTCCCAGAGAAGACTGCTGGAGTGGTGCACTTCTTCCTCCAGGGGATCTTCCAGGGCTGCGGGGCTGAATTCATGTCTCCTGTATCTCCTGCATTGGCAGCCGGATTCTTGACCACTCTGCCACCTGGTAAGCCCTTTCTCCCCCTTGCTTTTTTAGGCATACTTACAGTGTATTCATTTGACACTCTATTCATTGTGTGTTTATCACTCTATTTGTTGTGAAGACTAGTGTGACTGAGTAGACATGATGAAGAAGGCAACTGGACCCAGTGCAGAGATACAAACAAGTTAAGACGGTATCTCAGATGTAGTTAAATGCCTTATTAGCACTGACTTCTTAGGGTTAAAGACTAAATGAGCTTAGCACCGAGTCTGACACACAGCAAGTTCTTATAAAATTTTAATTCTTGTTATAAGATTACAATTTTTATTCTCAAAAACCTATAGAGATAGAAGAAGTTTAAGGCAAGGTGATAGGGAAAATAAAGCTTTAGGACTGATGAAAAGAATTTGACAGGAAAGCAAAGGCTAGACTCTTTGTTCTTCAACTTGTACCATCTTTATTTCCTGCCCTGGATGTAGTCAGAGCTTTTCAGGCCTGTCTTAGCAGATTTTTAAAAGATTCTTTAAACCAATGCTCAGTTCAGTTCAGTTCAGTTACTCTGTCGTATCTGACTCTTTGTGACCCCATGGAATACAGCACGCCAGGCTTTCCTGTCCTTCACCGTCTCCCAGAGTTTGCTCAAACTCATATGCATTGAGTCGGTGATGTCATCCAACCATCTCATCCTCTGTCATCCCCTTCTCCTCCTACTTTCAATCTTGACCAGCATCAGGGTCTTTTTCAAAGACTCAATACTACATTGATTTTAACTTTAGGGGAGAAAGCACGATTTTCTTCAGTTAGTATATCTCCACTTAACTATGTGTAAACATTTGAAAATTAGCAATTTGCTTATGCAATCTTTTTCATTAAGTCTATATTTGCTCAACCTACAAAGTTGTCCAGACAGCATGGAAAAACAGTACAAGTGACCAGCAATTGTTCACAGCAAATTCCCAGGAACATCCATGTGCAAATTGATTCTAAGTCCGCAATACTAGGTTTGAGAATGAACTCAGAATGAACTCACTGAAACTCACTGAATTCACTGAAACTCAGAATGAATTGAAAAGAGCATCTTAGGAGAAAAGGGCCCCATGATGAACCATACATTTTGCAGCTTGTCAAGGTTAAACTTGTTTTAACTTTTAAGGAGTTGAACGGTTGTGTTCCAGTTTGCAGTGCAGTCATGAGTACCAGAACTCATTAATGTCTTTCATTGCTTTCTCTTCACATCTGAATTGAATCTCCATAAATTAGATGTTCATACTCCCATCCAATGATATGACTCATTTTCTCAACTTGCACAGACCCATAATCACCATGCATCAAAGAGATCTGTGATCTAAGAATACAACATTCAGCCCAGAAAGGCCTGATATTAAAACACCTTTGTGTGTACAGAGATTTTTCAGATTCTTTTCAAGACATTTTTTGGATAGTGTGATATTTCTTCAATTTAAAAAGATTTATTGAAGTATACCTGATTTACAATGTTCATTTCTGCCATACAGCAATGTGATTCAGTTATACACACACACACACACACACACACACACATATATATATTCTTTATCATATTCTTCTCCACTATGGTTTATCACAGGACATTGAATATAGTACCCTGTGCTGCACAGTGGGACCTTGCTGTTTATCCATCCTTATATAATAGTTTGCTATTTCTTTAGTGTGGAACACATACAACATGTTCCAAATAGATTGAACATAGATTGAATATTAAACATAGATTAAATATTAAACACTAGGAATAAACATAGAAAGCTTTAGCTATCCATGCAAACTCAAGTGTCTGTCAAATTATTTGCAAATGACATGCAATTCTTTATGCAAACTTATTTCAAAATAGCATCCCGTGACCACAAGGCAAAAATTCCGAATCTTCTACCCAACTCACTTGGAAAAGTCAGCCTCCAGTGTCTGCCTTCGTCACAGGTAATTTAGAGCAGTTCTTCTCCCTTTATTACCAATTGTCAGGTTTGTGTGTGTGTGTGTAAAATAATATTTAATTCAAGCTTGAGGCTCAAATACCACACAGATCCCAATTAGGAGTGGGGCACGATAAAAAATTAATAGAGGAGCCCAAGCGAAATCCAGTGACTGAAGGTGCCACTGACAGGTACCATGGAGCACACTTTACTTCCCACTCTGGTTGGATAAAAGCGCCTTTGATGGCATTGCTGACATCATTTTTTAAAAATTATTCTGAACCCCTCTTTAAAATATGTAAATGTTATGTGCTTGGCAGAAAAGAATACAAAGAAAGTTCTTGGTCTCGTGCTTTTATTAAATTTTTTTAAACTACTTTTTATATTCCTTGGGATAAAAGGCAAAACTCTGTAGCAAGGTGCTGTGGACCAAATGGTGGATTTGAGGAATTTCTTTGTGGAATTTCTAGAATTCATTTGTGGAAGCCCTAACACTCAATGTGCCTGCATTTGGATAGAGGAACTTTGGGAGGTAATTAAAATCAAATGAGGTCATACAGGTTGGACTCTTACCTAATAAGACTGATATCTTTATAAGAGGAGACACCTAATTTACCTATACTTTGATCTTAGACTTCACAGCTCCCAGACTGTTAGAAGTAAATTTTAGCTATTTAAGCTACCCAGTCTTTGTTGCATGTTTGTTGTGACACTCTAGCAGAATAATACTAGATGTTGGGCACTGTTGTGGAAGTGAAAGTGAAGTCGCTCAGTCGTGTCCGACTCTTTGGGACCACATGGACTGCAGCCTACCAGGCTCCTCCGTCCATGGGATTTTCCAGGCAAGAGTACTGGAGTGGGGTGCCACTGCCTTCTCAGGACATCTTCCCAATCCAGGGATTGAACGCGGGCCTCCCACATTGTAGCCAGACGCTTTGCCATGTGAGCCGGTGCTAGCAAGTAACTAAAAAGGTAGAAAGGGCTTTGGGGCTGGGTGATGGATAGAGGCTAGGGGAGTTTTGAGGTGCATGCAGGAAAAATCCTAGAATAGAATATTGATGTAAATACAATATTAAAGGCTTTTCTGGAGAGATTTCAGATAGAAATGAGTGGCAGCTTATCAGAAACTGGAGAAAAAGCAATTCTTGCCACAAAGTGGCAAAATACTTGGTTAAATCATGGTCTAGCATTTTGTGGAAAATAGAACTTGCAAGCCATGGAATGAAATATTTAGCTGAATAAATTTCTAAGCAAAGTGTTGAAGGGGCAACCTGGTTCCTCCTGATCAGTTTAGGAAAATGTAGAGGAGTGAAATGGATTGAAGAAAGAATTGTTAAGCAAAAAGGAGCTGGGATGAAAGACTTACAAAAATACCAGCTGATCCTTATTGTTTAAAAAATGAAGAGAGAGAGAGAGCATTTTGTTTTGGAGAGAGCACCAATGATGGAGCTGGCTAATTGTTCTGTAGAGAGGTCACCCATGACGTTCATCAGCCTTCTCAGCAGAAGCCAGGGATGATGTCAGCAGAAAAACTGCCAGTGTGGACTACAGGGGACAGAGAAAGTGGGACAGAATGAAAGAAAGCTGTCAGACTTCTCAGGTTGTACAGGACCCAGTCATCTACCTAGTCCACTGTGAACATGCCGTGTTCCCCAGGAAAAGGGTGGAAGGACCCCAAAGTTAATTCAGAGATCATCAAAGCTGCCAAGTCCATCATGACCCTGGGGCAAGAGGGCTTCCATCTTGGTTTCAGAGGGCAGGGCCACCACTGAGAGCTGCAGGGTGATGCTGTCACCCCGGGCCAGGGAGGAGGGGCACTGGGCCAAAGAAGGTTATTCCCAAAGCTTAAGATCTACTGGAATTTGTCTAGCTGGGTTTTGGGTTATGTTGGGGCCTATCACCTGTTTCTTCTTTCTCTCTTTAGGAATCAGAATGTCTATCCTATGTCTGCCCCATCATTGTATGTTGAAAGCACAGAGCTTGTCTGTTTTCACAGGTTCACAACTGGAGAGGACTTAAACCTGAGGATGGATTGTACTTTGAGTCTCATCCATCCTGATTTAGATCACAGGTGGTGCTGGTTTAGTCACTAAGTTGTGTCTGACTCTTGCGACCCCATGGACTGTAGCCTGCAAGATTCCTCTGTCCATGGGATTCTCCAGGCAAGTATACTAGAGTGGGTTGCCATTTCCTTCTCTGGGGATCTTCCAGGCCCAGGAATTGAACCCAAGTCTCCTGCATTGCAGGCAGATTCTTTACCAACTGAGCTATAAGGGAAGCCCTTCATTTAGATCATATTTATTTTTTTACTTGGAAGAAGATTAGTTTTCAATGTTGTGTAGACCATATTTAGATAAGGTTTTAGACTGAAATGCTTTATGCTGAAATGAGTTAAGACTTTGGGGGTTGTAGGGATAGAATGAATTTTGCAGCAAGGGTATGAATTCTGGGGGATCAGGGTCAGAATATTATGGATCTAATTGTGTACCCCATGCGTTTATATATTGAAGTCCTATACCCCAATGAATAGAATTTTATTCTGACAGAATTGTTGTCCTTATAAGAAGGGAAAGAGAGATCAGAGGTCACTCTGCATGCTCACATACTGAGGAATGGCTCTGTTGGCAAAGTCTTCTTCTCTCAAAGTCTTCTCCAACACCACAGTTCAAAAACACCAATTCTTCTGTGCTCAGCTTTCTTCGCAGTCCAACTCTCACATCTGTACATGACTACTGGAAAAACCATAGCCTTGAATAGACGGACCTTTGTTGGCAAAGTAATGTCTCTGCTTTTTAATATGCTATCTAGATTGGTCATAACTTTCCTTCCAAGGAGCAGCGTCTTTTAATTTCATGGCTGCAATCACCATCTGCAGTGATTTTGGAGCCCCCAAAAATAAAGTCTGACACTGTGTCCACTTTTTTCCATCTATTTCCCATGAAGTGATGGGACCAGATGTCATGATCTTAGTTTTCTGAATGTTAAGCTTTAAGCCAACTTTTTCACTCTCCTCTTTCACTTTCATCAAGAGGCTTTTTAGTTCCTCTTCACTTTCTGCCGTAAGGGTGGTATCATCTGCATATCTGAGGTTATTGATATTTCTCCCGGCATTCTTGATTCCAACTTGTGCTTCTTCCAGCCCAGCATTTCTCATGATGTACTCTGCATATAACTTAAATAAGCAGGGTGACAATACACAGCCTTGATGTACTCCTTTTCCTATTTGGAACCAGTCTGTTGTTCCATGTCTGGTTCTAACTGTTGCTTCCTGACCTGCATACAGGTTTCTCAAGAGGCAGGTCAGGTGGTCTGGTATTCCCATGTCTTTCAGAATTTTCCACAGTTTATTGTGATCCACACAGTCAAAGGCTTTGGCATAGTCAATAAAGCAGAAATAGATGTTTTTCTGGACGTCTCTTGCTTTTTCGATGATCCAGCAGATATTGGCAATTTGATCTCTGGTTCTTCTGCCTTTTATGAATCCAGCTTGAACATCTGGAAGTTCACGGTTCACACACTGTTGAAACCTTGCTTGGAGAATTTTGAACATTACTTTGCTAGCATGTGAGATGAGTGCAGTTGTGCAGTAGTTTGAACATTCTTTGGCTTGCCTTTCTTTGGGATTGAAATGAAAATTGACCATTTCCAGTACTATGGCCACTGCCGAGTTTCCAAATTTGCTGGCATATTGAGTTCAACACTTTAACAGCATCACCTTTTAGGACTTGAGATAGCTCAACTGGAATTTCATCACCTCCAATCTCTCTGTTTGTAGTGATGCTTCTTAGGCCCCCCTGACTTCACATTCCAGGATATCTTGCTCTAGGTGAGTGATCACACCATCATGGTTATCTGGGTCATGAAGATCTTTTTTCTGTATTGTTCTTCTGTGTATTCTCACCACCTCTTCTTAATATCTTCTGCTTCTGTTAGGTCCATACCATTCTATTTTATTTAAATTCTCTGGACTCCCAGGGAACCATGGTTCAGGGGTCAAGGCCTGGGACTTGAGTCTCAACAACTATAGATCTCTCACTGATTAACTTGAACAAGAGGCTTCCCTAGTGGTCCAAGGGCTGAGAGTCTATGGTCCCAGTGCAGAAGGCCTGGCTTCAGTCCTTGGTCAGGGAACTAGATCCTGCATGCCACAGCTCACAGGCCACAACTGAGGATTCTGCATGCCATGACTGAAGATTCCAAGCGGCGCCACTAAGACATGGAGCAGCCACATAAATAAAGAAAGACTACCTCAGAGAAGGAGGCAACAGAGGATGAGATGGTGGGATGGCATCACCAACTCAATGAACCTGAGCTTGAGCAAACTCCGGGAGACAGTGAAGAACAGGGAAGCCTGGCGTGCTGCAGTCCATGGGGTCACAGAGTCAGACACGACTGAGCAACTGAACAACGACTCACACAAAGTACTCAACCATCCTTAGTTTTTTCATCTATAAAATGGGGATGATAACAAGATTAACTGTGATTGGAGGGCGTGTTAAAACACAGATGGCTGGACCACACCAGAATTAAGGATTTAGTCGGTCTGAATGAGGAGCTCAGGAATTAGATTTCTCACAAGTTCCCACTCAGCCCTAAGCTGATGGTCACAGGATCTACTGTGAGAATCACGGCAGTCTGAAATTCACAACAGAATGACTCATATATTCATTTAACACATATTTGTTAGGTATCTTTATAAGTCAGATTCCAGATCGATGTTAGGGATGCAATAGTTAAGTAAGTCAGTTTATTTTCTTAGAGACCACAAAAATGTCTGTTGGAGACAGATGGAAAACAACAATAGATAAATAACAAAACCAACCAAAGTAACTTCAGATGATCAATGTGAGGGTGAGAAGACAGCTTTGTGAAGAGTTTTTAATTAGATTGGTGAGGAAAGTCCTCTCTGAGGAAGTGATATTTGATTTGAGGCCTGAGGATAGGAAAGAATCTGCTCTGTTGATAAGATGGTAGAGGTTTGTAGGCAGAGGGGAAAATAAGTATAAACTTTCAGAGCAGGAAGAGCCTGGCTTGTTCAAGGAACAGAAAAGAACCCATCTTGCTAAGGGGCAGTGTGTGCAGAGGGAAGATGATCTGAAGTCAGTAGGCAGGCTCCAGACCGCCTTACTGACTTACCGATGGTGAGCTGTTTGAATTTTTTTCCAGGTGCGTGTACATGCTAAGTTGCTTCAGTCCAACTCTTCGTGACCCAATGGGGTGTAGTTCCCCAGGCTCCTTTCTCCATGGGATTCTCCAGACAAGAACACTAGAGTGGAAGAGGGGTGTCATCTACTTTACATTTTATTATTTAAAAATTTTTTTAAATTTTAGGTGTTTTTGATGTGGATCAGTTTTTAAAGTCTTTACTGGATTGTTGCAATATTGCTTCTATTTTATGTTTTGGGTTTTCAACTGCAGGCATGTGGAATCTTAGCTCTTCGATCAGGGATCAGCCCTCACCCCCTGCACTGGAAGGTGAAATCTCAACCACTGGAGCTCTGGGATGTCCCTGCTTCACATTATGAAAGATGACTGGCTGCTACGTGAGAGGGTGTGAGGGGTAAGAGAAAAGCCATCCTCAGGTTTCGCAAAGGTTCAGGGAAGAAACGGATGTCACTGACATTAGCATGAGGGAACAGGGTATGGAGGGCGTTGGACAAGATTTGAGAAGGCTTTTGAAAACAGTGCTGGTAGGACTCGTTGATGGATTAGCTGTGGGGGATGAGAGTTTGAGTATGTTCAATAGAAATTGTTTTCAATAACAGAAGTGTAAATGATTGAAATGCCTTAAAAAATGCCTATAGGTTCCATGCCTGACTTTTAGTTTATTAAAAATAATAAATTATTATGGATAGTGGATCTAGTTTTTTCCCCAGGTAGACAACTGATGATTAAAGCTGCCAAGATACTTCAGGCACTGTATCTGAAGATGCGGCCACACACATCTGGAGCATGGACGGATGCGCACATTAAAGGAAGTTATGATGGACTCTGATGAACATGATGAATATGATGGAATATGATGAACATATTTCTACACTGAACTCTTAACTGTGCAGCAAATCAGGCTCCTACAATAAGGACAGCAAGTGGTTTGGAAGAGAAAGGAGGTTGAGCAGTAACAGGCTTTTTCTTCTACCCAAATCTCTGTATCTCCTCTTACTAAGCACCTTTCTCTAGTCTTCTTAAAAATTCCCTTTATGAACTTCAGAAAAAGAGTGAAAAAATAGTAGCAACCTGTCTTCAGCAGCATGGGATATGTGAACACATATTGACACACGAAGGTAATGAAATGCTTCTACTGCAAGTAAATGCTGTTTGACGTGGAACCAGATGCATTTTCTTTCCTTGTTCTGTATGCCCCTGCCTACTTCATTACAACTGGGCTTTCAGGTTGAAGTTATATCTCTTTAAAAGACAACAGACACATCAGACGTCATTTCTTTGAGTTTCAAACAATTCTATTTTAAAGTTAGTAGGTAGACTTTCAACTCAGGTAGGTAGGATTTTACATACAAAATCAGTTATATAGAGACTTGATTTTACAGAAAGCCAAAGAAAAGCCAAGAGGAGGATGTGATTTAAAAGGTTTTTGTTATTTATTAAAGGGGAAATTGCTTTGTAAAATTGTGAGTGGATAGGATAAAACCAAGAGAGAGAAGATGAGATAAAAACCAGGGACCTAAATGTTGTGGTGGCTTCCTTTTAACAACACAGGTAGACATAAGAGGCTTGACTTTGACTTCTGGGTCAGGAAGATCTCCTGGAGGAGGGCATGGCAACCCACTCCAGTATTCTTGCCTTGAGAATCCCATGGAGACAGGAGCATGGTACAGTCTATAGGGTCACAAGAATTGGACATGACTGAAGCGACTCAGCATGCATGCATGTTTTAAACAAGAAGACATAGGGATACCTTCACTTGGCAAATTTAATGCTTAATTCTCAGTGGGAATGAGAGCTCAACAATGCATAGAAATCTGTGAAGGAAAAGAAAATTGTTGGCATTTATTGCTATATTTAATATTTTTGTATATCTGTGTAAACCTTTAAATCAGCTGCATTTATATTATGTAATCATTTTTTAAATGCTGGAATAGAGCGCATTGATATAAAACACTTTGTCACCTTTAAAGTTTATAATGAAAAGGAGGCCATGGAATTTTTTCTATAGCATGAAAAATTTGTAGAAAGAAACAGTACAAAAATGTCTACATCAAAGTCTACATCATGGCCTGTAGGGGATGGCATTATGAGTCATTTTTCCTCTGTGATTCTTATAGCTTCCTATACATTTAAAAGGTGTTATTTAAAATCGATTCTATCAAAATATGATTTACATATAATGAAGGGCAGAGATTTTAGGTACACAGTTCAATCATTTTTTACAAGTGTATAAAGCCATAGAAACATTACCCTTATTAATATCATACAGCATTTGCTTGTGTGCCTTTGGATTTAAAATATACCTTCTGCCTCAAATACTGATGTGATTTCTAGCACCATAAACTTCACAGAATTTGTTTGGCTTCTTTGAGGCAAAATAAAGTCTATGAAATTTATTCATGTTGTTTTGTGTATCAGAAATTCATTTTTAAAAGTTTCTAGCTAGTATTCAACTATATAGTTCATCTATTCACCTATTAAAGAATATTTGATTGCTAAATAGCATTTAAAATTTATTTTAATTAGTTCCTCTAGAGACTACTATTAATATATGACATTTTAAATTATTACAGTCAGAATTATATTGAAACATGTTACACGTCACTCTTCAAAAATCATATTTCACAAATGTATAAATGCTATAAATCTTGTAACAGTTTAATTTCATTGGCTGCATTCTTCATGCTGTGGTTTCCATATGTTTTAATTCTTTATAGATTATAGATGGATATTACAGTGCTATTTTATTTTATTTAATTTATTTATTTTTAAATTTTTATTAGTTGGAGGCTAATTACTTTACAATATTGAGTGGTATTTGCCATACATTGACATGAATCAGCCATGGATTTATATGTGTTCCCCATCCTGATCCCCCCTCCCACCTCCCTCCTCATCCCATCCCTCTGGGTCTTCCCAGTGCACCAGCCCTGAGCACTTGTCTCATGCATCCAACCTGGGCTGGTGGTCTGTTTCACCCTAGATAATATACATGTTTCTATGCTGTTCTCTCTGAACATCCCACCCTCGCCTTCTCCCACAGAGTCCAAAAGTCTGTTCTGTACATCTGTGTCTCTTTTTCTGTTTTGCATATAGAGTTATCGTTACCATCTTTTTAAATTCCACATATATACATTAGTATACTGTAATGGTCTTTATCTTTCTGGCTTACTTTACTCTGTATAATGGGCTCCGGTTTCATCCATCTCATTAGAACTGATTCAAATGAATTCTTTTTAATGGCTGAGTAATATTCCATTGTGTATATATACCATAACTTCCATATCCATTTGTCTGCTGATGGGCATCTAGGTTGCTTCCATGTCCTGGCTATTATAAACAGTGCTGCGATGAACACTGGGGTGCACGTGTCTCTTTCAGATCTGGTTTCCTCAGTGTGTATGCCCAGGAGTGGGATTGCTAGGTCATATGGTAGTTCTATTTCCAGTTTTTTAAGGAATCTCCACACTGTTCTCCATAGTGCTGTACTAGTTTGCATTCCCACCAACACTGTTAGAGGGTTCCCTTTTCTCCACACCTTCTCCAGCAATTATTGCTTGTAGACTTTTGGATAGCAGCCATCCTGACTGGCATGTAATGGTACCTCATTATGATTCAAACCTTCATTTTTCTTTTAAATAAATTAAAATAAGAAAAATGCTGTTCTTTTTTATTTAGGCACAGGTTACTCTTTCCTGGGCTTTTCTATTCTTTATGTAATCAGTTCCCATCTTATACTACTTTCTTTCAGCCTGGGAAAATATTCCTTTAACATTCATATGAAAAAGATACATTGGCAGCAACCTGTGAAGCCCCTGAAATATGCTCACTAGACTTAAAATTCTTTGTGGACAATCTTTCCCTCTGCTCCCTTTCCCCTTCTCCAAATTCCAGCTCTTTAAACATGGTCACTCTTTTTGTCTTCTGACCTCCATTGTTTCTAATGAAGAATCATTTGTCGCTATTTTTTTTTTTCCTTTTGTATGTGACATGCCATTTACCTGTGGGGGCTTCTAAGGTTTTTCTTTTACTTTGATTGATTTTTAGCAGCAAGGCTGTGATGTGAATAGATTTGGTTTCATTTTTGCTTATTCTCCTGGAAGTTACTAAACTCGTAGGGCCTATACATCAAAGTTTTTCACCAATTTGGTCACAGTTCCTTTAAATATTTTTTCTGCCCCATTTTCTCTCTACTCTTATTATGAGACTCCATGTCCATAGGTTAGTGAAGATTTTTTTTGTTCCTACCCTATTTCTCTGCTTTTACCAGAGGTTTATTTCTATGAATGACTTAAAGTTTATTGACTTTTCCTAATGCTATTTCTAATCTTTATTAATGACAAATAGTGACTATTTTAAAATTTAAGAAGCTGTAATTTTCCATTAGTATTTATTTCTATTCATCTTAAAAAGATAATTTCCATTTCTTGGCTGCAATTCTTCTCCAGGTCACTTATTAAGAGCTATTTTTGGTTAAATCCTTCAACATATTTAGCAGCTGCTTTAAAGTCATTGTCTGCCAATTTTAATGCTGGGTCATTTCTTTTGGATTGACATTTTTCATGATCATGGACAATATTTTTCCTGCATTTTGTATGCATAGAAAAATTTTTAAATTTTAAGCTGAGCGTTCTGGAGTATATAGTAGAGTTTGGGCTATGCTGTCTTCCGTAATGGAACGTTGAGTCTTTTCTGACAGGCAGTTGATTACTGGAAGGTTTCATTCATCTTACTGACACTCTGCTTAGTGTTTGTAAAGGTGCGTCTAGAGTAGCTTCAGACTAAGACATGGTTCTTAAGAAACCCCTGAAATGTTGCCATCCTGTGGTTTGAGCTATGTGTTCAGTATATTAACAATGCCTTTTTGCTCTCACTGGGCCAATGTTTCTTATTATTCTAAAATATCTCCATTGCACTATCAACCCAGTAGCAGTCACTTGGAAGGACATTACAGAATCTCGCACTGTATATACACAGGCTAGGAACTTGTCCAGGGGTCTGGAACTTCCCTGGTGGTTCAGACTCTAAAGAATCTACCTGAATGCAGGAGACCTGGGTTCAATCGCAGGGTCAGGAAGATTCCCTGGAGAAGGAAACGGCAACGCACTCCAGTATCCTTGCCCGGAGAATCCCATGGACAGAGGAGCCTGGCCGGCTACAGTCCACAGAGTCGCAAAGAGCTGGGCACGACTGAATGACTAGCACTTAATCACCTACATATGGTACGCTGTTACCTCTAACTCTCTGCTCTTGTTTGCTACAATCCAGGTGCTTCTGCAGCCTGCACTTGACCCTTTGCCTCCTCAGCCTAGAGGGACCCCTGAACTGTGCTTGGGTTCTGCTTCTCTGTGCTGTGGTTTTGAAAGCAGTTTTATGTATATCTATCCATCTGTTCAGCTCAGTTGCTCAGTCATGTTCGACTATTTGCAGCCCCATGGGCTGCAACATGCCAGGCTGCATCCATGTGTAGAGTCTTCTCTTGTGTTGTTGGAAGAGGGTGTTTGTTATGACCAGTGAGTTCTCTTGGCAAAACTCTGTTAGCCTTTGCCCTGCTTCATTTTGTACTCCAAGCTCAAACTTGCCTGTTACTCCAGGTATCTCTTCACTTCCTACTTTTGCATTCCAGTCCCCTATGATGAATAGGACAACTTTTTTGATGTTAGTTCTAGAGGTCTTGTAGGTCTTCATAGAACCGTTCAACTTCAGCTTCTTCAACATTAGTGATTGGGGCATAGACTTGGATTACTGTGATATTACATGATTTACAGACCATGCTTTGCAGAGAGCACTGTAAATCTTGGGGCTTACCTGTTTTTTCTCTTTCTGTCAAGAATTGTAGTACTCTGTGGCCTATTATGGGCTTCCCAGGTGGCGCCAGTGGTAAAGAACCCACCTGCCACTGCAGGAGACAGAAGAGATGCAGGTTTGATCCTGGGTGGGGAAGATTCCCTGGAGGAGGGCGCAGAAACCCACTCCAGTGTTCTTTCATGGAGAATCCCATGGACAGAGGAGCCTGGAGGGCTACGGTCCATAGGGTCGCAAAGAGTCAGACCCGACTTAAGTGACTGAGCATGCACATATATGGCTTGTTATCCAGTGCCTAAAACTAGTAGCCTTATACATTTTGTCCAGTTTTTATTTAATGCAGGGAGATAAGTCTGGTACCTGTTAATGTAGTATGCAGGAAGGAGGAATTTTTCAACTGTTAATTTTAGAAATTTATTTTATTGAAGTATGGTTAATTTACAATGGTGTGTTAATTTTTGCTATTCAGTGAAGTGATACACAAACACACACACACACACATATACTATTTTTCATATTCTTTTCCATTATGATTTATCTAAGGACATTGAATATAGTTCCCTGTGCTGTACTGTAGGACCTTGTTGTTTATCATTCTATATGTAATAGTTGACATCTGCTAATCCTGAATATCATTCTATTCCTCCCTCACCCTCTTCCTCCGTGGTAATCACAAGTCTCTTCTCTATGTCTGTGAATCTGTTTCTGTTTTGTAAATAAATTCATTTGTGTAATATTTTAGATCCCACATGTAAGTGATATCATATGGTATTTGTCTTTCCCTTTCTGACTTACTGCCCTTAGTATGATCATCTCGGTCCATCTATATCGCTGCAAATGGCATTATTTCATTTATTTTTATGGCTGAGTAGTATTCTATTGTGTGTGTGTGTATATACCACATTGTCTTTGTCCATTCATTTGTTGATGGACATTTAGGTGGCTTCCATGTCTGTCTACTATGAATAGTGCTGCTATGAATATTTGGGTGCATGCATCTTTTTAAAAAAATTTATTCATTTTAATTGGAAGCTAATTACTTACAATGTTGTAGTGGTTTCTGCCATACATTGACATGAATCCACCATGGGTGTACATGTGTCCCCCATCCTGAACCCGCCTCCCACCTCCCTCCCCATCCCATCCCTCAGGGTCGTCCCAGCGCACTGGCCCTGAGCACCCTGTCTCATGCATCAAACCTGGACTGGCGATCTGTTTCACATATGATAATATACATGTTTCAGTGCTATGTATCTTTTTGGATTATAGCTTTGTCCTGATACATGCCCAGGAGTGGGATTGCTGCATCATATGGCAACTTTAGTTTTAGTTTTTTGAGGAACCTCCACACTATTTTCCATAATGGCTACGTTAATTTACAATCCCACTGACGATGTAGAAGGGTTCCCTTTTCTCCACATCCTCTCCAACATTTATTATTTGTCAATTTTTTAAATGGTGGCCATTCTGACTAGTGTGAGGTGATATCTTATTTAGTTTTGATTTGCATTTCTCAGTTGGGTACCATCTTTGATGATAGAAATATATGTAAGCTTTATTAAAATTTACAGCATATGCCACTTGGTTATAGGAGAGCCTTGAATTGCAAGGTGGAGAATTCAGTATTAGTTCAGAGATATGAGTCTGCAGCACTGACAATTTTTTATGTTGATATGAACAGAGATTGTTTCTCTGTTATTCCCAGATTATACAATTATCTTCACAGTGTGACAAAGATTTTCACATGGACAGTTCAGGATCAAGCCAGGAAATGGCCAGCCTATTTTGTCCCTATAACAGGAAAATTGATTTTATTGTGTTCACTGTGAATGGTTAGGAAAAAAATAAAAGAGAAATATTGTAGTAAGCCTTTTAAACTGCCTATCTATATGAACCAAACAATCCTCTTCTTATCCTCTCTCTCTCTTTCCCTCTAACTCTTTCCTTCATTTTGTGTGTTTATTTTTTTCTTTTGTCTTTAATGTTAATCATTGGATCTACATCTAGTCTTTGCTCTATTTCTCCTTGCTTTATGTACTCTATTTGACCTTTAACCACTAGATCAGGGATATATCTAAAGACATTTTAAAACATCTAAATCAGTTTCTAAATCAACAGTGAAATGGTCTTCCTTTTGACAAGTTATAGGAAGTGTCAGTCTATTTAAGCCTCTAAGTCAGATCTGGAAGAGCAATGCCTGAAAAAAGAAAGATGTCTGTTTATTTAAAAATGTTAAATCAAGCAACTGTTAACTATGCAATTGATTTTCAGTATGACTTTCATAGCACAATATATCTATTTGTTATTGTTGTGGAACACTTTCAGAAATTTTTCTGAAATTTCTGGCATCAGTCTCCTGGCAATGGGGCATCAAAACACAAAAGTTTGAGTTACTAATTTTAATACAATTCTTTTGCCTTTAGTTTCTCTGCATACTACCCATTTTGTCATTTTCCCCATTCGAGGAAGAAAAATAACCCTAGGGTCTGTCAATTGACATGCCAGCGAGTCTTCCCATCCTGAAATATTCCTGGAAAGATCTATTCATGGGACATTGACTCAACACCGCACCACTGATCATTCAGTTTCACGACTAAATTCTTCTCTCAGATACACATTTACACAGTGCCTATTCTCAGCCATATCAAATTTTAAATGGTGCCTGAAACTTCTGATACAGTAAGAAACAGTGGAAAGTGCACGGAACATGGAATCAGATAAAACTGGATTTGGTTCTTGGCTTCATTGCTTGCAAGCTCTCTAGACCCTTTAAACGATAGATTTCTCACTTGTAAGATTCAAATCATAAATATCATTCATATGTCCTACACAGGTACATACCTTGAATAATTTATGACCCAAGGTAGGAGCTCTTAGTAAGAGTATGATATTTGCAATTCTTTATAAAATCTAGTCACTTAACTATCAGGAAACCTGGAATAATAGATTCTCTTTTCACTGGAGTTGATTTATCAAATAAACTCTTCTTTTTTCCAAATAATTAATGTTGTCTTGAGAGGAGAGCCCACGCCACCCTTTAGGTAGTTGGAACCAACTGGCTATCTCCTATTAACCAAGTCACATGGGCGTGACATTGGGCATTTCTCAAAGGAAAACAGACATTTGTTTTGCAAATGTCTGAATTCTTTAGTCTGCTGTAGATCTCATTCAAAGGTCACATTTTAGTAGGCTTTTTAAAGCCATTTTAAAAGACAGACCACAGGCTCTAAAGCCAGAGGGAAACTGAATACAATTCCCAATGTTTCTACTTCCTAGCCGCATGTCATCGCTCAAGTTGCCTATTCTTCATGAATCTCATCTTTCTTCCTCATTAAATGGGAATAACATCACCTGCCTTGCAGGATGTTCCTCGTGATTAAATGAGGTAGCCTATGTAAAAATGTTCACGCTTGATTGTCAGTCAAATATTAACTGCCTTTCCACTTTTCTCTTCCACCTCTGATCTATGTTACTGAATAACAACTTGAAAGATTTCCTAGAATTTAGAAACCAATGTGCTCAGTCTTATGACCAAAAAAAAAAAAAAAAAAAAGTATCTTGCACTTTGGTTGGGCTTCCCTGGTGGTGTAGTGATAAAGAGTCTGCCTTTCAATGCAGGAGATGCAGATTCAGTCCCAGGGTTGGGAAGATCCTCTGGAGAAAGAAATGACAACCCACTCCAGTGTTCTTGCCTGGAAAGTCCCATGGACAGAGGAGCCTGGTGGGTTAAATAAAGTCTATGGGGTTGCAAAAGAGTTGGACATGACTGAGTGATTAAATAGCAACACCAATAACAAACTCTGGTCATTTGTGTTGGTCTAACAATCCATATGGAGGCACTGGCCTCGCACTCCAGTGCTCTTGCCTGGAAAATCCCATGGACAGAGGAGCCTGGTAGGCTGCAGTCCATGGGGTCGCTACGAGTTGGACACGACTGAGCAACTTCACTTTCAATTTTCACTTTCATGCATTGGAGAAGGAAAGGGCAACCCACTCCAGTATTCTTGCCTGGAGAATCCCAGGGATGGGGGAGCCTGGTGGGCTGCAGTCTATGGGTCACACAGAGTTGGACACGACTGAAGTGACTTAGCAATAGCAGCAGCAACAATCCATACAATTTCTGAACCTGAATTTTAATTTAAAGTTTTAGCATGAAAACCTACATGTGATTGAAACTGTATACATAGAATAATTTTAAAACATTTTTCATTTAAACTATTTATGCCATTGTGGCATTTCTCTTAATGTCTTTAAAAAGAATACTTTCATGGCAAACTGTGAGGCCCAACAAAACTCTCTGCTCCTTTTGGCCACTCACTTGGGATAATTCGTGTCATGCCTAGATCCTTACTCATGTATCAAGATGCCCTGTGTATGTGTAACATCAGGGCACAACATTTTTGAATCAGTCATAAGGAGAAAATGAAAAAATCCTGGATGGCTCTTAGGGACCTTACTGCCTGGCCCCAATTAGGCTTTCTTACTTAAACCACAATATCGAATACCTTGATAAATGTACAGTTTAGGATTATTGTTTCCCTATCTTGAGTGTTCCAAGGGGTCAAACCATGTTAATCACTGTAAAAAGAAGTGAATTTTAGCATGGGAAATTTTACATAGGAGACGGGTTTTGTGATAAAATAACATAAAAGTTCTTTCTTTTTCCTGGAGATGAATGACAGTTTGGTCTACACACGGAGTCATAGAGATGACCAAAGCCTTTCTGACATCGCGGATGGGAACGTGCACTTGGTTCCAGGGAGGCAGCCCAGATGGTGCAAGAGATGGCCTTTTTTTTTTTTTTCCATTTATTTTTATTAGTTGGAGGCTAATTACTTTACAATATTGTAGTGGTTTTTGCCATACATTGACATGAATCAGCCATGGATTTACACTTGTTCCTCATCCCGACCCCCCCTGCTCCCGCCTCCCTCCCCATCCCATCCTTCTGGGTCTTCCCAGTGCACCAGCCCTGAGCCCTTGTATTGCTTAAGACTTTGCTCAGATGCTCAGTCACGACCACTAGCGCCACCTATAGTTGCTTTACACTGCTGTTATCTTCCGCTGCACAGCATAGAGGAAACATATATCCTCTCTTTTTTGGATTTGCTTCCCAGTTAGGTCATCAGAGAGCACTAAGTCACGTTCCCTGTGCCATATAGAAGGTTCTCGTTAGCTCTCTATTTTATACACGGCAGTAAAGCACATATGTCAATTCCAGTCTCCCAGTTTATTCCACGCCTCCCCTTTCCCCGCATGGTGTCTATAAGCTTGTTCTCTAGGTCTGTATTTCTATTTCTACTTTGAAGACAGGTTCATCTGTACTGTTGTTTCAAAAAGCCATCTCCTTTTTTTATGTAATACAACAGAATATTGCCATAAGAAGAAGATGGTTCTTAAAGGAACATTGGGAGTTGTCTGCACTTCGGCAGTCTGTTGTAAATTATTCTGTGTTTTGTTTGTTGCTTTTCCAGTATCCCTGGACCATCCATAAAGTGAAGTAGGTCAGAAGGGAAAAACATATATTGTATATTAATGCATATATATGGAATCAAGAGGGCTTTCCTGGTGGCTCAGATGGTAAAGAATCTGCCTTCAATGCAGGAGAACTGGGTTCGATCCTTGGGTCAGGAAGATCCCCTGGAGAAGGGAATGGCAACCCACTCTGGTATTCTTGCCTAGAAAAATCCCATGGACAGAGGAGCCTGGTGGGCCACAGTCCATGGGTTTGCAAAGAGTTGGACACGACTGAATGGCTTCTCCACTTCATGGAATCTAGAAAGATGATGCTGACGAACCTATTTGCAGGGCACTGATGGAGATGCAGACATAGAGAACAGATCTGAGGTCACAATAGGGGAAGGAGAGGATGGGACGAGTTGAGAGAGCAGCATGGGAACACACACATTACTGTATGTAAAACAGACAGCTGGGGGAACTTGCTGTCTGGCGCAGGGAGCTCAACCCGGTACCCTGTGACCACCTAGAGGAGAGGGATAGGACAGGAGATGGAAGGGAGGCTCTGGAGGGAGGGACAGACGTCTACCGAGGACTGACTCATGTCGATGCATAGCAGAAAGCAATGCAACACTGCAAAGAAATTATCCTCCAATTAAAAATAAATAAGTTTAAAAAAGAGCAATAGAATAATCTGTCTTATTTTGTGAGAGATTAAGGAGAAGGGCATATTTCATCCTTGGAAGAATATACGAAAGGAAGAGTTACACTGTTTCTCCAGAGACAACAGTAGCGATCACACCTAGGTAACCAGCAAGGACAGCTGTGTACACTGAAGCAGTGAGCTCTCAGAGGTTTTGGCAGCAAAAGCAATCAGCGGCAGCCCATCACGAAGGGGAGAAGAGCTGGGCTGAAAGGACACCGACACGTTTTTCTGGAGATGGTGTCATGGAAATCGCTGACAAAGCTGTGAATCTTCTAGTTACTAGCAAGGAAGGCAATGGAGGCTCTTCTTTTTGGAACTTGAATTACACATCGGCTGTTTTGAATTGTCATTGGAGTATTTATAGAAAGAATTCAGAAAACTCAAATAGTTCAGTTATAAAAAATAGTTAATATATTTTATGTCAATCTTCGAAGTGGAGTATTTTAAGCAAGATCATAAATACTCGTAATCCTTGCCACTAGGAAAATAATTTTCCAAATTGGGAAATTCACATAAATAAGTAGGAGTGGGAAGAAAAGTACCAAAGAAATGGAATGACAGCCTTTTCTATCGATGCGAGGAGCACGGGCACGGGCGGGAGAGGAGATTTCAGAGCAGCTCTTTGGTGAAGGTCGTAGAATACAGTTTGTAAAGATATTTGATCTAAAGAGAAGGCACACATTTGAAGCATTTGAGTTGTGTAATTAATGTTACTTTAAAAAAGCAAAAGTTTGTTCATTATCCTTTAATCAGTTTACCTTCTAGTGTCTGATGGTATTTGTCCAGCAAGGATGCACTGCTTCATTTGGCCAATATCAATTATTTTCCTTTCTTTCCAACAGAACTTGAAATAAACATTAGTGTTAGCATTCTTTACAAAAAAAAAAAAAAAGAAAAAGAAAAAAAATTCTGTGTTTTTAATCTTTTGGTTGCAACACGTGGCATGGGTGATCTTTCTTCCCTCTCCAGGGATCCAAGTCGCATCCCTTGCATCGGAAGCATGGAGTCTCAACCACTGGACCACCAGGGAAATCCTGTGTTAGAATTCTCATATGCATTAAATCTTGGTGGCTCAGATGGTAAAGAAACTGCCTGCAATGTATCAATCCCTTGGTTGTGAGATTCCCTGGAGAAAGGAATGGCTACCCACTGCAGTATTCTTGCCTGGAGAATCCCATGGACGGAGGAGCCTGCTAGGCTGCAGAATGTGGGGTGGGAGAGTCGGACACAACTGAGTGACCAACACTATGCACTTAAACATCAGGAAGTTAGGCTCCTTTTACTTTTAGGGTTTAACAGTAAACAAAGAGAATTACATACACTGGTTAAAACTCCATGTTGTCTCTTAAGAAAATATCTCAGTAGGTTAAACCTCTTATTTTATTGGCTCTCTTCTAGGTACAGGATCTCAAATAGCTGAAGAATATTAAGGATAAAATAACATTTTCGCTTTGGGAATTCTCTTAGATGTCATCTTGTCTGATTCTCAGGAATATTTTCTGCATTATAGCCAATGCTTCTGTTTAAATGTTCTACTTATTTCTTGTAAGTAACACCATTTGAGAAAATTCTAGTACATTTGACTTTTTCAAATTTGGAAAGGAGTACATCAAGGCTTATATTGTCACCCTGCTTATTTAACTTACATGCAGAGTACATCATGAGAAACGCTGGGCTGGATGAAGCACAAGCTGGAGTCAAGATTGCCAGGAGAGATATCAATAATCTCAGATATGCAGATGACAACCGACCTTATGGCAGAAAGCAAAGAAGTAAAGAGCCTCTTGCTGAAAGTGAAAGAGGAGAGTGAAAAGGTTTTAAAACTCAACATTCAGAAAACTAAGATCATGGCATCCCATCACTTCATAGCAAATAGATGGGAAACAGTGGAAACAGTGGCAGACTTAATTTTTGGGGGCTTCAAAATCACTGCAGATGGTGACTGCAGCTGTGAAATTAAAAGACGCTTACTCCTTGGAAGAAAAGTTATGACCAACCTAGATAGCATATTAAAAGGCAGAGACGTTACTTTGCCAACAAAGGTCTGTCTAGTCAAAGCTATGGTTTTTCCAGTAGTCTTGTATGGATAGGAAAGTTGGACTATAAAAAATGCTGAGTGCTGAAAAATTGATGCTTTTGAACTGTGGTGTTGGAGAAGACTCTTGAAAGTCCCTTGGACTGCAAGGGGATCTAACCAGCCCATCCTAAAAGAAATCAGTCCTGAATATTCATTGGAACGACTGAAGCTGAAACTACAATACTTTGGCCACCTGATGCAAAGAACTGACTCATTTGAAAAGACCGTGATGCTAGGAACGATTGAAGGCAGGAGGAGAAGGGGATGAGAGAGGATGATATGGTTGGATGGCATCACCAACTCGATGGACAAGAGTTTGAGCAGGCTCCGGGAGTTGGCAATGGACAGTGAGGCCTGGTGTGCTGCAGTCCATGGGGTTGCAAGGAGTCAGACACAACTGAGCAATTGAACTGAACTGAAAAGTTATGAACTTTCTGAAGTTTGAGCTATTTATCTTCAAATTACACACAGAGAAGGCCCCTGATGAACTTTAAAAACATCTTGTCCCCTTTAGTGACTTAGCAGTCTCCTCTGAATAGTTAAAACTTTACTCCTTTTTTTTTTTTTTTTACAGGGAGTTAAGCTCAGTGTCCTTTAAGATCACTGCCTAATCGAAAGGGCTCTGACTACTTGGAAGCCTGTGGTTTGGGAGTATGCTGAACTGTGATGTCACCAGACCTCTGCTCTGGCTGTCTGAGCAGACCAGCCAGTATCTGGAGATCCTCATTCGTTACTGAGAGGAAAGAGCTCTTTCTTTCCTACGAGTCCTTCTGTTTGGGACGCTTCCTCTGCTCCCTCTCAGTGACTGCTCAGAGTGAAACGTGAACAGAGAGAAACCATCAACCACAATTTAGCTAGATGCCTGCTTTAAGTGCTCAGGGATGCAGCTAAATGTGAACTGCAAACTCTGATGAATAGCAGTGCTCCCGACACAAGCAACAGGACACGCTAGGACCTTCTGTAAAATGAGGAAAGCCACAACAGGATTAATCAGGCAGGGTGTTGAAAAATATTGGATTGGGTCCTCTTCTCCCATCCATGTAGTATCTCCACATCTATGCCACTTTCTTGGAGCTGGTGGGGTTCTTAGTCTACCCAGCAGAATGTGATAGTAAACCCTTGGATAACTTGGTAGGGATGACTTTCAGAGTTGTGTGTTGACAGTATGTTCAGCAACTATTCACTGCATACCTGCTGTCTTCTGGCATAATGCCTACAGCTTCATCAGGTTCATTTTGTTGTTTTTTCATCACGAACTGGTAAAGTAAGCGTCATTATCTTCAGTTTACAGATAAAAAACTGAGGCACTGAGAAGGTTAAGCAATAGGCTCAAATTAAACTGCTAATGAGTGGCACAGTTATTCTTGAACACAAACTCCTATATTAGTTTCTAGGGCTGTCATAAAAAATTACACAAACTTAATTGCCTAAGAGCAATATTGCATAGGAACCTGGACTGTTAGGTCCTTGAACCAAAGCAAATTGTATGTGGTCAGTCAGGAGATTGCAAGAGTGAATGTCGACATTCTAGGAATCAACAAACTAAAATGGACTGGAATGGGTGAATTTAACTCAGATGACCATTATATCTACTACTGTGGGCAGGAATCCCTTAGAAGAAATGGAGAAGCCATCACAGTCAACAAAAGAATCTGATATGCAGTACTTGGATGCAATCTCAAAAATGACAGAATGATCTCTGTTCGTTTCCAAGGCAAACCATTCAATATCTCAGTAATCTAAGTCTATGCCCCAAGCATTATCGCTGAAGAAGCTGAAGTTGAACGGTTCTATGAAGACCTACAAGACCTTTTAGAACTAACACCCAAAAAAGATGTCCTTTTCATTATAGGGGACTGGAATGCAAAAGTAGGAAGTAAAGAAACACCTGGAGTAACAGGCAAGTTTGGCTTTGGAGTACAGAATGAAGCAGGGCAAAGGCTAACAGAGTTTTGCCAAGAGAACGCACTGGTCATAGCAAACATACTCTTCCAACAACACAAGAGAAGACTCTACACATGGACATCACCAGATGGCCAACACCAAAATCAGATTGATTATATTCTTTGCAGCCAAAGATAGAGAAGCTCTATACAGTCAGCAAAAACAAGACTGGGAGCTGACTGTGGCTCAGATCATGAACTCCTTATTGCCAAATTCAGACTTAAATTGAAGAAAGTGGGGGAAACCATTAGACCATTCAGATATGACCTAAATCAAATACCTTACAATTATACAGTGGAAGTGAGAAATAAATGTAAGGGACTAGATCTGATAGACAGAGTGCCTGGTGAACAATGGAGAGGTTCATGACATTGTACAGGAGACAGGGATCAAGACCATCCCCATGGAAAAGAAATGCAAAAAAGCAAAATGGCTGTCTGAAGAGGCCTTACAAATAGCTGTGAAAAGAAGAGAAGTGAAAAGCAAAGGAGAAAAGGAAAGATATTCCCATTTGAATGTAGAGTTCCAAAGAATAGCAATGAGAGATAAGAAAGCCTTCCTCAGCGATCAGTGCAAAGAAATAGAGGAAAACAATAGAATGGGAAAGACTAGAGAGCTCTTCAAGAAAATTAGAGGTAACAAGGGAACATTTCATGCAAAGATGGGCTCAATAATGAACGGAAATGGTATGGACCTAAAAGAAACAGAAGATAAGAAGAGGTGGCAAGAATACACAGAAGAACTGTACAAAATAGATCTTCATGACCCAGATAATCACGATGGTGTGTTCACTCACCTAGAGCCAGACATCCTGGCATGTGAAGTCAAGTGGGTCTTAGGAAGAATCACTATGAACAAAGCTAGTGGAGGTGATGGGATTGCAGTTGAGCTATTTCAAATCCTCAAAGATGATGCTGTTAAAGTGCTACACTCAATGTGTCAGCAAATTTGGAAAACTCAGCAGTGGCCACAGGACTGGAAAAGGCAAATCCCAAGAAAGGGATTTCTTTCAATCCCAAAGAAAGGCAATGCTAAATAATGCTCAAACTACCACACAATTGCACTCATCTAACACACCAGTAAAGCAATGCTCCAAATTCTACAAGCCAGGCTTCAGCAATACGTGAATGGTGACCTTTCAAATGTTCAAGCTGGTTTTAGAAAAAGCAGAGGAACCAGAGACCAAATTTCCAACCATTGGATCATAGAAAAAGCAAGAGAGTTCCAGAAAAACATCTCTTTCTGCTTTATTGACTATGCCAAAGCCTTTGACTATGTGGATCACAACAAACTGTGGAAAAGTCTTCAAGAGATGCGAATACCAGACTACCTGACCTGCCTCTTGAGAAATCTGTATGCAGGTCAGGAAGCAACAGTTAGAACCAGACATGGAACAACAGACTGGTTCCAAATCAGGAAAGGAGTACGTCAAGGCTGTCACCCTGCTTACTTAACTTATATGCAGAGTACATCCTGAGAAATGCAGGCTGGATGAAGCACAGACTGGAATCAAGATTGCCAGGAGAAATATCAATAACCTCAGATATGCAGATGACACCACCTTTATGGCAGAAAGTGAAGAGGAACTAAAAAGCCTCTTGATGAAAGTGAAAGAGGAGAGTGAAAAAGATGGCTTAAAGCTCAACATTCAGAAAACTAAGATCATGGCATCCGGTCCCATCACTTCATGGGAAATAGATGGGGAAACAGTGGAAACAGTGAATGACTTTATTTTTGGGGGATCCAAAATCACTGCAGATGGTGATGGCAGCCATGAATTGAAAAGACGCTTACTCCTTGGAAGGAAAGTCTTGACCTATCTCAACAGCATATTAAAAAGCAGAGACATTACTTTGCCAACAAAGGTTTGTCTAGTCAAGGCTGCAATTTTTCCAGTAGTCATGTATGGATGTGAGAGTTGGACTATAAAAAAAGCTGAGTACCAAAGAAGTGATGGTTTTGAACTGTTATGTTGGAGAAGACTCTTGAGAGTCCCTTGGACTGCAAGGAGATCCAACCAGTCCATCCTAAAAGTGGTCAGTCCTGAGTGTTCATTGGAAGGACTGATGTTGAAGCTGAAACTCTAATACTTTGGCCACCTGATGCGAAGAGCTGTTTCATTTGAAAAGACCCTGATGCTGGGAAAGAATGAGGGCAGGAGGAGAAGGGGATGACAGAGGATGAGATGGTTGGATGGCATCACCAATTCTCTGGACATGAGCTTGAGTAAACTCTGGGAGTTGGTGATGGACAGGGAGGCTTGGTGTGCTGCAGTTCATGGGGTCACAAAGAGTTGGACACGACTCAGAGACTGAACTGAATGGCTTTAAAAACAAAATTTACCATCATATAGTACTGTAGGTCAGATATCCAACATGGTCCCCACTGGGCTAAAATCAAGGTATCCACAGAACTTTAGCTTCTGAAGGCTGTTTGGGCAAATTGGTTTCCTTGCCTTTTCCAGATTCTAGAGACCACTTGCATTCCTTGACTTGTGGCCCTCTCTTTCTGTCTTCAGGCTAGCAACTCTGAACCTCTCTGACTCGGTTTTCATTATAACACCTCTTTCTCTCCATAGCTAGGAAAGGTTCTCAGATTTTAAGGAGGATTGGGCCTAAGAGAATCTCTGCACCTCAAGCTTCTTAACTTAACCACATCTGCAGAGTCCCTTTGCCATGTAAACATATAGTAACAAGTTCCTGGGATTGGAACATAAACATATGGGGGACTTTACTCTGCATAGCACCCCTCCTTTTGATCCTATTTTCATAAACTTATTTTTCCAGACTAGCCTTGCTTCATAAATTCTGTGACATTTCTAGCATCTGACCTATTCCTGACAGATGGTGAATACTCAATAAACATTTTTGAGCAAATGTATAAAGATACTAGGGCTTCCCTGGTGGCTCAGAGGTTAAAGCTTCTGCCTCCAATGCGGGAGACCCAGGTTCGATCCCTGGGTTGGGAAGATCCCCTGGAGAAGGAAATGGTAACCCACTCCAGTATTCTTGCCTGGAGAATCCCATGGATGGAGGAGCCTGGTAGGCTACAGTCCACGGGGTCGCAAGGACACTAAGGGCTCCAGGTGGTTCAGAGGTAAAGAATCCACTTGCAACACAGGAGATGCAGATTCGATCCCTGGGTAGGGAAGATCCCCTGGAGAAGGAAATGGCAATGCACTCCAGTATTCTTGCCTGGAAAATCCTATGGACAGAGGAGCCTGGTGGGCTACAGTCCATGGGGTCACAACGAGTTGGACTGAGTACAAACAAGCAAAAAGGTACTAGAATACCAGAATTTGGAAGTGGTGTTTCCCTGTACACAAATGGACTAATAATGATTGATTCAAGGGGTAATTGTTTGTAACATTCTGGACTTTTAAATTGGAGGATAAAGGTTAATCAGTTTTCCTAGTGGAGCTGAGCTGCTTACTCGGCATGCAGGTGAAGGAACAAGACGTGCTCTTGCTGGGCAACCCTGGCTAATTAGTTGACAGCACTGCTAAGGCATGCATTATTGGGGATATTAGGGATGCAACCCATCTCTGCTTTAAAGGTGGTCTCTTTGGTCTGGAATTCTTCTGGGAAAGGAGTATTCAGAAATTTCAAGGAAGCTAAAAATTCAAACAGAAAGCATTGATGAAGCTTTCGTAATAAGTTTTTTTTTTTTTTTTCCTCTTTGCCTGGTTCAAGTGGAGACTGGGTATAAGCAATTAGTCAGAATGCCAGAAAATAAGCCCCTTATGGGTGTATATTAATTGGAGTCAGTGGGAATACTGCAGGAATGTTTCCCTGAATTAAACACACGGTGTTATCTAGCAGGAGAGAGGGAAACATGAAAGTCTGGCAATTTGGTGAAAAGTAGTGCTTCTGGTATTAAGCTTCACTGGGCAGGGGGTTTATCTCCTCCCCATCTGGAGGCAATGAGGACTGAACCAAGGTGGGCTACCTGGCACATTGCAGAGACCCATCTGACTGCTGAGACTTGGGGATGGGCTTGCGGCCAGTTACACTCCCTGGATGCTGCTACGAACAACCGCAATCGGTGCTAACCCAATTTTTAGACAAAGTGTGAAATTAGATCAAAGATCATCATGGTACATAACAAAATCACACCTTGACTAGGATTTGGCATCTTTATGTGATTAAAGAATTCTGTTTAAACATCCTGTGAAAGATGGCACTGTGCCTGTGGCAGGCTTCCAGAATGCCCAGTGTCCCTCTTTGGCGTGTCTCTGGTCTCCCTAGCGACAGGTACCCGTGGACGTCACACAACCAGCTGAGCGAGGCAGGCTAACCAGCAAGGGGAGATGGTGTGCCTTTAACAAAAACCCAGGGTGTCGATGTGGGCCTCCCCAAACAGAGATAAATACATGCATTTCTCAGCTGCCCTGAAAAATAACTGTGAATGTAACAGCAATGTCACTTCAAATTACTTACTGCTTGCATTAAGGGGAGGCAAATGTTTTATTAATAAATGGGCGGTTAGAGCACTATTTGTTCCCAACTATATGAGTCTGGGAGGGCAGGAGAGGCCCAGCTGAAACCTCTGATGACAGAACTGATTCTGTGATTCCGTATGAGTGACAGGCTGGAGATGAAAAGCGCTGCGACTGTGTAGCGTCAAGGAGCAGCTGAAGGGAGGTGGCTAGAGCTCTGGGACCCCTAGCTTTGCTGGAGTGGAGAGCTTGCTCATGGGAGTGTGGTCTGGACTGATTAGGGTGGGACTAATCAATCCCACTCTGGGGAGAGAGACAGAGACCTGGAGAGGGGAAGGCGGGGGAAAGACAGATGCTGCATTTGGGACAGAGTACAATTTAGGAACTGCACATTCACCCATCACCAGCTGGCTAATAACTAATCAATGATTGCAAAGCCCTTGGAAAGTAGTAAGTTTTCTACGAATGCTAAATAACAAAAAAATGCTGGAATTTGGTTCAGGACTGTAGCCAAATCTAGCCTGGCAGGGAAAGCTGGTAAGGTTATTTGCTTTGGGAAGGGTGTGTGTGAAAGACTCTCACTGTATAAATCACAACTGGTTTCCTTATGCTTTCGGCTGAAGGTGCTGTTGAGCTCGGGGGCAAATTGACTGTGGTTTACTTAGGGGTATTGCACTCCAGGGGGCACTGTTACTCTCCTGGATTTTTTGTCCCTGCATTCAAACTGGCCGGCTCCAGGGACGAGCTCACGTGTCACATTGGTATGAATGAAACTTCCCCATTAGAGGCTGCACTGGCTGTGATTTATCCACGCAGAGCTGTCATAATAAACTCACTGTAAAGACAGGTAGCATTTACTATCAACAGAAGCCCTGCCTCCTTTTGCAAAAGGCTGCGGCTTTCCGTAGACATCTGTCCTTTCCCCTAGGAACAAGAGCTTAGAGTCTGGTCATTCTTCACCTGTGACAGCTCTTTGAAGAGAAAAGAGCAACACACTTTTGATTCCCAAAACTCCTTTTGCCATCTTGGTGTTTGTGGTAGTTCTCTACCTCTATCATTGTTTCTATAATCATTTTTTTTATTTTCTAGAAAGAGAGATATAGCTCCTCCTCTTTAGGAAATTTAATTACCCCAGTATTAATCTGTCAATTTCAGGCTGTTCAGTGAATTCCTATTGCAAAAACAGCTGTAGCCAACAGTATTGCTATAGTGTATTCTTAAGCAAACAGCAACTTATCTGGAATGTGTGTGCATAAATATTAATTAGGAAGAGAAACAAGACAGCAATAAAACAGTTTCTATTAATTATGTTGGCTTCTTTTCAAATTTGTTACAGTTTATCTGACTTTCTTTTTGGGAAGCTCTCAGAATAATCTGTCTTAGCCTACTTAATGCACTGAAGGTGTCTGAAAGTCAGGGACTAAATTTAGTGGTAAATCCTCTTTAGAAGAAATTTTTTTTTTCTTCTTTGCTAATCTGGGCCCTCGGTGAAGGCAGAGAGGAGTTATTTGATTTCCCCTGTTTTGGCCAGATGGCTCCTGTGGACAAGCTGTCAGAGGATTCCCAGGACTTTTTGGCTCTAACTGGGCCTTTTCCCCAGTAATTATCGACTCAAACCTTCCCAGAGTCTTGGGGGGCTCAAGAGCTCAGATAGTTCCCATTGAAAAGACAAAATAAATAAAATGCCAGTGCAGCGGATTCTTAGTCATTCAGATGAACTTACTTGGAAAAACCCATTCTCTGTGGGCTTCCCTGGTAGCTCAGGTGGCAAAATACCCACCAGCCAAAGCAGAAGGTGTGGGTTCCACCTCTGGGTCAGGAAGATCCCCGGGAGTAGAAGACGGCAACTCACTCTAGTATTCTTGCCTGGAGAATTCCATGGACAGAGGAGCTGGTGGACTACAGTCCATGGGATCACAAGAGTCTTATGATTTCAGCAACTAAACAACAACACAACAACAGTCCATTCTCTGCAGCGCAGTCAACACCCAGAAGCGGAACACAAAGTTCTCCGAGGAGCTAAGTGATCTCCCCGGAGCAAATTTCCGAGTTAATTTTGCATTCATTTGGCAAAGTTCTAACTGGTTAGCTTTTCTATTTTTTTCCCAAGCTGTTTATTTATTGACTCATTTGAGCCCAGGGAAAATTAGAAAGTGTGAAGATGGTAAGTACAGGGCAACTGCTAGAGCGGTGTAAAGACAGGGGTCAGAAGGGCTCACCGACGCCAGGTTAAGAGGTGAGAAGAAGCAGACACAGCAGCCGGTCTAAAGCTCTGGCTCAGCCACCGAGAACGAGGGGCCAGAAACCCGCCCTCTGCCTCAGAGACCTCAGCAGGAAGGGCTCCACATTCTGAACCACAGCCTTGTGTCATCAAGAACAGAATCAGTTTAGTTCACAAAAGAGGAATTCCCAAATGGCCAACAAAGAGTTGTTTGCCACAGGTAACCAAAGAAACGCAAATTAACTCTGAAAACCGTATTTATTTATCTGTCAAATGGACAAAACTCTAAAAAGCAGATGATAGCCAAGTTTGCCCCAGGGGCAAAGAAGCAGGTGTTCTCATCTGTCTTGGGCACAGAAGTGAGTTGGAACAAGCTTCCTAGTGGGCACTTTGGCAGCAGATGGAAAAACCTTTAAAATGTATAATCCTTTTGTTAGGTAGTTAGAATAGGGAAAAGGAGTCCAGAATGGCAGTGGCTAAAAGATAAGGAAGAGAAAAGCCCACGAAAATAGAACAAAAGAAGGTCTGAGGACCTGAGTGAGGACCTCGGGTAGAACAAACAACACTCTTGGCTAACCTAATTTATATAGGGCAGGCCCGGGGTGGGGTGGGGGGAACATAAAAAGAGGAGCCAAAGGGCTGGGGGTCTCTCTCTCTCTCCCAGGCACTGGCACGCACCCCCACTCTCTGCTCTTCGTGTCTTTGGGTCGGCATGCCCTCACGCCTTGAGAATGGATTTACCTGTTATTATCTAAATTAAATAGAGCTGTAACATGGAGCTGTAACACTGATTTGTCTAAGAGCTATAACATGGTCCATTCGAGACCTGAGAGCTATAACACGGTCTGTCCAGGACCCGAGAGCTGTGACAGGCCGAGGGCTTTAGTGTCCGTCACTCCAAGTCTTTGTTGTGACGAGACAGAACTGAGGTGTATGCACTCGACTGACACTTTGACCCAGTAAAGGTGAGACTTCATTCCCCCAAACATTAAATGTGTCATAATCTGCCAGGAAGTCAGCGGAGCTACATCGTGGTATTGCTGCCTCAGCATCCATTTAGTTGGCTGAGTGACCCCTGGGGGCCTTCACATGACTCTAGCCCCCTTGGGCAAGCTGGTACCCTAGATCACACAGTCCACAGAGCCATGGGCCCTGATCTGACCTTCCCAACAGCCCTTGTGATCCACAGCTTACACACCTCCCAGGGCCGGGTGCACCCCCCTAGTTAAGACCTCCCGTGGAGCTCACCAAAATCCCCTTCTTTTTAGCTTGGTGAATGTTGCCTTAGCTTGAGAACCCCTAGGCACTTCATTGTGGACCCCAGTAAAAACAGGTGCCCCAGTCCTGCCCCTGTCTCTGTGTGCACACTGTCTTGGTTTCCCTGTGGGACCCTTTAGGTGTGCCTGAACTTCCTCTAGGATTTGTGAGTAATAATCTTCTTAGTTTCAATTTCTCCTGTGATCTTTTGTGGAACCCCAGCTCACCATTCAGAGCCTATACTCCTCTTAACAAATGTTGACTCAGCAAAATTAAAACATGAAATTTTGACTTCAAAAATTGTTAGCAGAGAATTTATTGTTGTAAAAGAAAAATATTATAAAATCTAAAAACCAGTTATGATCTAGCCAAGTAAAATAATGCAAAGTAATTATAAACATGAAAGAGAAATTATTGATTGATATGGAAAGGTTTTCCTGATAAGTGGAAAAAACAAACAAGTCACAAGAAATTTACTAGTATAGCTCAAGTTTTGCTTTGTTATTTTTCAGTTGCTCAGTCATGTCTGACTCTTTGTGACCCCATGAACTGCAACATGCCAGGCTTCTCTGTCCTTCACAATCTCCTGGAGCTTGCTCAAACTCATGTCCGTTGAATTGGTGATGCCCTCCAACCATCTCATCCTCTGTCATCCCCTTCTCCTCCTGCTTTTAATCTTTCCCAGCACCAGGGTCTTTTCCAATGATTCAGTTCTTCACATCAGGTGGCCAAAATATTGGAGTTTCAGTTTCAGTATCAGTCCTTCCAATGAACACACAGGACTGATCTCCTTTAGGATGGACTGGTTGGATCTCCATGCAGTCCAAGGGACTCTCAAGTGTCTTCTCCAACACCGCAGTTCAAAAGCATCAATTCTTTGACGCTCAGCTTGCTTCTTTTTTTTATTAGTTGGAGGCTAATTACTTCACAATATTGTAGTGGTTTTTGTCACACATTGACAGGAATCAGCCATGGATTTACATGTATTCCCCATCCCAATCCCCTCTCCCACCTCCCTCTCTACCCGATCCCTCTGGGTCTTCCCAGTGTACCAGGCCCGAGCACTTGTCTCATGCATCCAACCTGGGTTGGTGATCTCTTTCACCCTAGATAACATACATGTTTCGATGCTGTTCTCTCGAAACATCCCACCCTCGCCTTTCCTACAGAGTCCAAAAGTCTGTTCTGTACAGCTGTGTCTCTTTTTCTGTTTTTCTTTATAGTTCAACTCTCACATCCATACACGACTACTGGAAAAACCATAGCCTTGACTAGACGGACCTTTGTCAGCAGTGATATCTCTGCTTTTTAATATTCTGTCTAGGTTTGTTACAGTTTTTCTTCCAAGGAGAAAGGACCTTTTAATTTCATGGCTGCAGACACTGTTCACAGTGATTTTGGAGCCCAAGAAAATAAAGCCTGTCACTGTTTTCAGTTTTCCTCCATCTATTTGCCATGAAGTGATGGGACTGGATACCATGATCTTTGTTTTCTGAATATTGAGTTTCAAGCCAGCTTTTTCACCCTTCTCCTTCGCCTTCAGAAAAACAGATAGAAAATAGAAAAATATATATCAAAATAATACTAATAATCTTTGAGTACTGGATTTGAGTGGCTTTTATATTTTCAATGTTCTTTTTTTTTATTATTTTCCTTTTTGACAAAACAGATAATACTTAAGCATTAACATGAAATAAAGGTTCAAATAATGGCAAAAACTTGTCAGTGAATTCTATGTATTTTATAAGGAAAGCATTAAAAAGAAAGACCAGTTATATGAGCATGAGCACTCAGTTGCTCACTGTGTCTGACTCTGTGACTGCAGCCCACCAGACTACTCTGTCCGTGGGATTTCCAAGGCAGGAGTGGGTTGCCATTTCCTTCTCCAGGGGATATTCCCAACCCAGGGAACAAATGCAAGTCTCCAGCACTTCCTGCATTGCAGGTGGATTCTTTTACCATCTTTTACCACCTTGAGCCATCATGGAACTCCTACATGAGCATATTCTAGTTTAAAAATAATAGGAAATGGTGCAGCATATTTTAGAACAATCTCCTTTTAATGATTTACTCATTTATTCACTTATCTGTTTTCTAGCAATATAATCTGAGCACCTACTATGGGGTAGGCACTAAATATACAACAGTGAAAAGGAATATGTTCCCTTCTAGGAACCTGATGCACAGCATAGTGATTATAGTTATTAATACTGTATTGTATACTTGAAAGTTGCTAAGAGAGTTAATTTTAAGTGTTCTCACCACAAAAAATAATAGTTATGTGATATGATGGAGGTTTAGCTAACATTATGGTATTAATCATTTTGCAAAGTATAAGTGTATCAAATCAGCATGTTTTAGGCCTTAACCTTACATAATATTGTACATCAAGTATATCTCAGTAAAGCTGGGAAAGAAGTAGGTCCTGCCTTAGTGAAGCTTACAGTCGACATGGGGAGATGAATAATCCTGTAATTACCCATACAAAACATCGCCACCATGACAAGTGTGTATAAGAGAGACAGCGAGCCTGTCAGAGAGAATTAGGGTGGGTGCAGAGGGCTGTTGGAGGGAAGGGGAGGGAAGGGAGAGTAGATAAAGTGCAGCAAATGAGGGGCTCTTATGCCAGGTGTAGGTCCACAGATAGGTAAGAGGAATGGATAGCATACGTCCTTGAAGGCCATTTTAACTTTTGCCTCAATCTCTTGTAGGGGAGCAAAATTTGCCACCTCATACCATCTCTTTGGCATGTGGATTATTTCAGACTGAAAACAACAAGAGTCCAAAAGACTTAGGAAGAAACTTTGACGCTGCCCTAACTGCCTAAAAGAATTTAGACAGAGGGCCTGTTCACTAATAGAGCTGTAACCAAGCGTATCTGCAAGGAACATTGGCCTTGTGTGGTGGGGAGATTCTAGGCAGGGCTTAGGATCAGAATTCCCACTCTGTGCCTCAGTGTCTCTGCCTAGCCCAGCAAACACTCATTACCAAACATTTGCTTTTCCATCTCCCTGTGCATTCACTTCCTCCTCTTTGAAATACTTTAGCTGAAGATGGTATTAAGGTGAGGTTTTCTGCCATTCGACAAGTTATTAGTTCTCCTGGATCTCTCCTATGTACACATGTTATTAAACTTTTGCTTGATTTTCTTCTGTTAATCTATCTCATGTCAAATTAATTCTACACCAGTCAGAGTAACCTAGAAAGATACAGGAAAATTTCCTCCCTCCCTACCCCCTCTTAAGAACAACGGGAAACTTTCACTGCTTTCAGGCATAGATGTGAATAATTGCCTTTTGAAAAGGTAATTCTAACTCTTGCAGAAGACACAGCAAAGGAAGGCCTGAATTGATAACAGATATAAAAATTATAAAGTTATAAAAATAAGAGGAAATTGAGACGTAGGAGAGGAGCTTGCCTTGAACCACATGGTGATGGCAGTGGAAATTGAAAAAGGGAATTCCACTTGAATGTTATTCGAGAAGTTAATTTAGTACAGAGGATCATTAAAAACCTAAAAACAGAGCTACCACATGATCCAACAACACTACTCCTGGGCATGTATCCAGAAATAATAAAAACTCTAATTTGAAAAATTACATGCTCCTCAATATTCATAGCAGCATTTTTTTATAATAGAATTTGGAAGCAACAAAAATGTTCATCGACAGAGGGGTGGATAAAGATGTGGTACATATATGCAAAGGAATATTACTCAGCCATAAAAAGAATGGAATATTGCCATTTGCAGTAACATGGATGGGCCCACAGATTATCACACGAAAAGCAGCAAGTCAGAAAGAGACAAACGTGTGATGTCATTTGTATGTGGAATCTATAATATGATACAAATGAACTTATTTACAAAGCAGGAATAGTTGCATAGGTATAGAAAACAAACTGGTTACCAAAGGTAAAAGTGGGAGGAAGGGGTAAATGAAGACTTTGGTTTTTAAATATACACATTACTATGGATAAAATAGATAAACAGTAAAGATCTACCGTACGGTATAGGAAAGCATATTCAATAGCTTGTAATAATCTATAATGGAAAAACATCTGAAAAAGAATATGTTTGAATCGCTTTTCCATATGCATGAAACTAACACGACATTGTAGCTTAAATATACTTCAGTAAAGAGCGATGAGTTTGGGGATGAAGTGGATGTGGGGCAGATGGAGCGGAGATACAAAGAAGATGACTACTGTTTTGCCCACATCAGTACTGACAGTGTTGGTACCACCTCTTGAGGTATGAAACATCGGTCAGCACCCAAGGCTGGGGTCAGGGTCCTATCTGGTAATGATAGGATTTTGGACACATTAGTCTGAAATATATTTAAGACCCCCAAGAGGAAATGTCAAATGATAGGTGATAATCCTGGTGAGAAATTGAGAGAAAAGGGAGGCATCACAGAACTTTCACAAATATGGCTTTTTATTGTCACCTGACCCAAAAATCTGTCCTAATTTTTTTTCTTTATTTTCCCTAGAAGAACTCTTTCCATAGAATTCATGTATTTTGAGGGGGCCTTGGCAGACTCTTATGATGTAAGATCGTCATATGTCACACACCTTCCTTTGCTTTTGAATAATGCCAAACACAGTGTAGTCATTTCAGTTTGTAGTCGGCAAAAGGTAGCTCAGTAAATAAATCAGTCTGTGAATTCAGCTAAGCCCATCACCGCTCCTCCTGAGCTTATGTTTCAGAGCCCTGGAGCCACAACTCCTGAAGCCTGCGTGGCCTAGAACCCACGCTCGCAACAAGAGAAGTCAGCACGACGAGAAGCCGCACATTGCAACAAAGGGCAGTCCCCACTCGCTGCAACCAGAGAAAGTCCAGGCACAGTAGTGAAGACCCAGCACAGCCAAAAAATCCACTATCAGTCCTCACTCCATTTTAAAGGGGAGACTGAGCAACAGGGCGACTTTATTTGACCAATGTTTTAGAAAGGTTTATCTGGGAGCTAGTCAATACTAGAGGAAATCAATCCTGAATATTCATTGAAAGGACTGAAGCTGAAGCTCCAGTACTTTGGCCACCTGATGGGAAGAGCTGACTCATTTGAAAAGACCCTGCTGCTGGGAAAGATTGAAGGCAGGAGGAGAAGGGGACGCCAGAGGGTGAGATGGTTGGATGGCATCACCAACTGGATGGACATGAGTTTGAGCAAGCTCCAGGAGATGGTGAAGGACAGGGAAGCCTGGTGTGCTGCAGTGCATGGGGTCGCAAAGAATTGGACACGACTGAGTGACTGAAAAACAACATCTAGGAGCCTAAGTGTGAAGTCGTAGTCAAGAGAAAAGGTAGGGAAAGCCTGAGTTGGTTTAGGGATGAAGCAAAGACTGGGGACAGCTGCGGGCACCTCTGCGGAGGCACCACTCACATGATTTAGCAACAAAACGCAGAGGACACCTAGGGGCCAGATGCCATTATTCTCCTCGGGCTTGTAAACCTAGGGGACTGGAGACAGAAGACCGACTCATAGTCAACAACTAAACTCTACCAGCTACTTGTATTTGTACCCTCGAGTTGATATGGGTTGGGAACACGGCAGGCTACTCACCAAGAAAGGTTACAATGGGCCCATCATTGGATTACTGAAAGACTCAAAATGGACTTGATCTTATGTGAGGAATATGTGAGGAGAAAATGAGTTCAGAATTAGTCCCAGCTATATCCAGAAGGAATATATCATGATATCCATGTTAACGCTAGGATCAAAAACAAGGAATTTGATGTCTGTTGCAAGTCTAAAGTGTTAAATAAATTAACATAGTTCATAGTACTTATTTACCTGACTTGGAACTATTTTCCAGTTATCATATATAGATGAAGAAAGTAATTTATCCCTGGTCAGACAGATGGCAAATGACAGAGACACCTTCTGACTTTAATTTCAGTGCATTTCAGACCACCAAAGAGGCAAGTGTTGCTTTTACCTACATTTTTCTTTTCTACTTAAAAAAGTGATTTTTTTAAAGATTGAGCACTTGCTCAGTTTGGTCCTGTTCTTGCCCAGTGGTCCCGCTCAAACACACACCAAATACCTATGAGTTTTCTGGTCTGTGACTCACATAACTCTTATCATTGGGCCCTGGCACAGTCCAGTAACACTTGCCTCTGAAGCATTTCAGCTTTTTTTTTTTTACCACTTTCAGGTCCTGCTCCTGGAAAAACAATATAAAATAGTTTGCTTTTAGTGTTCTTGGGTTTTGTCTATCTCTTCTGTTTCATTAACCATGTCCATCATTTCCTTGATGCCCTTCAGATGCTCAGATATCTGCACTGGGTGCAAATCAGTTTTATTCTATCTTGTTCTACTCTATTCTTTTCTATTGTATGTCATCTCCATAAAATGTATTTATCTTGTATATCATTCTTTCAGAATCTAGGGAGATG
Organism: Odocoileus virginianus; assembly: GCF_023699985.2. NCBI lineage: Eukaryota > Metazoa > Chordata > Mammalia > Artiodactyla > Cervidae > Odocoileus > Odocoileus virginianus. The sequence goes on from NC_069701.1 coordinate 2,452,692, forward strand.
ATTAGGTAATTTGGTATTGCAATATGATGTCCCTTTTTTGTTTGTTTGTTTATCCTATTAAAATTTGACCATATTACTCATGGTTCTCCAGAGGAATTTAAGCAAAGAGATGTGTGTATGTGTGTGTGTGTGTGTGTGTGCATACACATATATATGATTATATGTGATTTGTCACAAGGAATTGCCTCCAGCAATTATAGAGCCTGAAAAGTCCAAATATGCTCTATTGCCTGGCGGATGGAGACTGGGAGAGCCAAGAGCGTGGCTCGAGTCGGAAGGGCCGCTGGTAAAGACCCAGATTAGCCAGGGCTGCAGATGAAGTCTGAAGGCAATTTGCTGCGGAATTCCCTCTTGCTCAGGGAGGTTGGACTTCTTGTTTCATTTGGGTCTTCAGCTGATTAGATGAGGCCCACCCACAGTATATAGGGCAATTGGCTTACTCAAAGTTAACAGATACATATGTTAATGTCATTCAAAAAACTTTCTACATTGATTCATAATATTAACCATTATATCCTTTTGCCAGTCATTCCTGAATAATGCATTTCAAGAGGGTTAATAATTAGCCTATTGGAAAGTCAATAAGAGGGATTTTGAGTGAGGGATTTTTCCTCAGTCTCCAGAATTATCATTGTGTAGGTCACTAACTTTCTCTGATGTCTCTCTGGGTCTCCCTAGAACTTAGAAATGTTCGCCTGTGTTGAGTGATCCACTTTTGTGACTGGGCTGGCACTCTTTATCAGAGTGCCTCACAGAAGTAACTTCCAGGTGCATATATACAGCAAAGACACAAACAAATAAGAGAAAAAAAAATCACCCACTTGCAATTCTTATCTAGGAGTATTCTCCAATTTCTTCTGTAAGATCGAATTAGACACATGCATTGTGTGGCAGCCTGGACTCCTTCCCTTCTGTTTGGAAGCCTCTTAAACATTGGGCATATCTACTTCCATATGGGACCAAGCTGTACAACCTGAGGTGTGAGGTATTCTTCCCCAGATTTATAGATGTTTCTGATGCTGCTAGAGGTTTTGGCATTCTTACTAATATCTGTGAGATATGTTTGGGAGGCTAAATGAATGTTTAACAGAGTTACAAGCATTGAGTTTTAGGAGAATGTCCAACTGTGACAGGACTCTAAACTCATATACTTATACGAAGCCAGAATGGTAAGTAGATGTATACAAAAAGAGAAGAATTTGGCAAGCTGGAGAGCTAATGCTTCCTCTAATGGAGGCAGTCACTATTTAGATAGAAACTCACAGACTTAGAGGATGAAGTTAGGGTTGTCTGGGGGGAAGGGATACTTAGGAAGTTTGGGATGACATGTATATGGTGCTATATTTAAAGTGGATAACCAACAAGGACTTACTCTATAGCATATGAAACTCTGTTGAATGTTTATTGGCAGCCTGGATGGGAGGGGAGTTTAGGGGAGAAGGGATATATGCATATGTATGGTTGAGTCTCTTCGCTATTCAGCTGAAACTGTCACAACATTGTTAATCGGCTATGTGCCTGCATGTGCGCATGGAGATATTTATTGCTTTATCTTATTAAAAAATATCCAATAATTTCACTAACATTGTATCCTCATTTATTTTTTAAAATTTATTTTGTTATTGGGGTATAGCCAATTACCCCAATACAAAATAAAAGTTTTTTTTAATGGGATATAGCTGATTATCCCAATTATTGTTGTTGTTTAGCTGCCCAGTCATGTCTGACTCTTTGCAACCCCCAAGGACTGCAGCACGCCAGGCTTCCCTGTCACTCACTCTCCCAAAGTTTGCCCAAGTTCATGTCCATTGCATGGGTGATGCCATCCAGCCATCTCGTCCTCTGACGCCCTCTTCTCCTTCTGCCTTCAATCTTTGGAGTTTCAGCTTCAGCATCAGTCCTTCCAATGAGTATTCAGGGTTGATTTCCCTTAAGATTGACTGGTTGGATCTCGTGCAGTCCAAGGGACTCTCAAGAGTCTCCTCCAGCACCACAGTTTGAAGGGACCAGTTCTTTGCTGCTCAGCCTTCTTTACAGTCCAGCTCTCACAACCATACATGACTCCCCGGAAGGCCACAGCCTTGACTATACAGACCTTTGTCAATAGAGTAATGTCTCTGCTTTTCAACACACTGTCTAGGTTTGTCATAGCTTTCCTGCCAAGGAGCAAATATCTTCCGATTTCATGGCTGCAGTCACCATCAGCAGTGATTTTCGAGCCCAAGAAGAGAAAATCTGTCACTACTTCCATCTTTCCCTCCTCTCTTTGCCATGAAGTAATGGGGATAATGCCATGATTTTGTCTTTTGTAGCATTTAGTTTTAAGCCATCTCTTTCACTTTCCTCCTTCACCCTCATCAAGAGACTGTTTATTTCCTCTTCACTTTCTGCCATTAGAGTGGTATCATCTACATATCTGAGGTTGTTGATGTCTCTCCCAGCTGAGGTTGTTGATCACAGCTTGTAACTCATCCAGCTTGGCATTTCTCATGATGTGCACAGTGTATAGATTAAACAAAGGATTAAACAGTCCTTTCCCAATCTTAAGCCAATCAGTTGGTTCCATACAGGGTTCTAACTTGCTTCTTGACCCACATACAGGTTTCTCAGGAGACAGGTAAAACAATCTGGCATTCCCATCTCTTTAAGAGCATTCCACAGTTTATTATGATCCACACAGTCAAAGGCTTTGGAGTAGTCAATCAAACAGTGGTAGATGTTTTGCTGGAATTCCCTAGCTTTCTCTATGATCCAGGGAATGTTAGCAATTTGATCTCTGGTTCAAACTGATTATCCCAATACAAAATAAAAAATTTTTAAAAACATGAATGAGGGTATAATGTTAGCGAAATGATTGGATTCTTTTGTAAGTAGAAACAATAAAGATCCCTAGATTACTCCATTCACCAAAATAAATTATACATACCTAAATACAATTACATTTTAAAATTCATAGAAAGACCAGAAATCACCATAGATGAAGATTTATATGACCCAAAGGGAAAGAAATCTCCAAGGACTATATCAAAGCCCAAAATCAGAAAGTATGAAGAAAATGATGGTTAGATTTGACTACTAAAAATCTAAAGCTTAAAAACTGCTTTTGGCAAAAATATAACTTTAAGACAATCATGAAATGATGGTAAACTATTTTAGACATGTAAGAGAGAACAGGTTAATATTCTTATTACATGGTAAAATATTTACAACTATTTTACCTAAAGAAGAATACTTTTATAAGAATGGGGAAAAGATATAAGGAAGCAGTTCAGGAAAACGCAAAATTGCTTAGGCTAGCTGGTAATATAACTTTGAAATTGAAATGTAATGTAATAATTTACCAACTAAATTGTAAATATTTTAAAATGATAAGTAGCAATGGGGGAAGGAGAGGGTGGGATGGATAAAGAGACCAGCCCTGGAACATACACATCACCGTATGTGAAGTGGAGAGCCTGTGGGAACTTGCTGCATGATGCAGGGAGCCCAAACCCAGCGCTCTGTGACAGCCTAGAGCACTGGGATGGGGTGGGGTGGGATGCGGTAGGAGGGTGGAGGGAGGTTCAAGACGGAAGGGACATATGTATACCTATGGCTGATTCATGTTGATGGATGGCAGAAACCAACACAATATTGTAAAGCAATTATCCTCCAATTAAAAATAAATGAATTAAAAAAACAAAAGCAAATAAATGGCAAATAAAAGGCTGAGGCAGTGGGAAATTACAAATCACATACCTTGTTGGTAGGGAATCAATTTGAGAAAAAATTTTGGGAGATAATTTGGTAAGATGTATTGACAGACTTAAAAGCTTGCTTGCTGTTTGACCCAAGAATTTTGCTTTTTCGCTTTTCAGAATCTACCCTAAGATTGGTCAGTCATGTCTGACTTTTTTTGCAAGTAGAATTGACAGGCTCCTCTGTCAATGGAATTTTCCAGGCAAGAATGCTGGAGCGGGTTGCTATTTCCTCCTCCAGGGGATCTTCCTGACCCAGGAAATTGAACCCAGATGTATTACTCCAGTACTTACCTGCAGAAATCCATGGACAGTGGAGCCTGGCAGGCTACATCTATGGGGTCGCAAGGAGCTGGACACGATGAGCGACTGAACTGATGTTTTTACTTGAGCCTAGAAAACTGTCTGTCATACAGTTTTGCTGTTGTTCAGTCATTGGTCATGTCCGACTCTTTGTGATCCATGGACGCAGCATGCTAGACTTCCCTGTCCTTCACTATCTCCCAGAGTTTGCTCAAACTCATGCCCATTGAGTCGGTGATGCCATCCAACCATCTCATCTTCTATCTCCCCCTTCTCCTCCTGCCTTCAAGCTTTCCCAGCATCAGGGTCTTTTCTAATGAGTCAGGTATTCTCATCAGGTGGCCAAAATATTGGAGTTTCAGCTTCAGCATCAGTCCTTCCAATGAATGTTCAGGGTTGATTTCCTTTTACAATTGACTGTTTTGGTCTCCTTGCAGTCCAAGGGAATCTCAAAAGTCTTCTCAAACAGTTCAAAAGCATCAATTCTTTGGCACTCAGCCTTCTCTATGGTCCAACTCTCACATCCATACATCACTACTGGAAAAACCATAGCTTGACTATATGGACCTTTGTCAACAAAGTCATGTCTCTGCTTTTTAATATGCTCTCTAGGTTTGTCAAAGATTTTCTTCCAAGGGGCAAGTGTTTCTTTTAATTTCATGGCTGAAGTTGCCATCTGCAGTGATTTTGGAGCCCAAGAATATGAAGTCTGTCACTGTATCCACTGTTTCCCCATCTATTTGCCATGAAGTGATGGGACCGGATGCCATGATCTGCATTTCTGAATGTTAAGTTTTAAACCAGCTTTTCAGTCTCCTCTCTCACCTTCATCATAAGGTTCTTTAGTTCTTCACTTTCTGCCATTAGGGTGGTGTCATCTGCATATCTGAGGTTATTAATATTTCTCCCAGCAATCTTGTAGTATGTAGTCAATAAATGTTTGTTGAATGCTGGATATCAGTTATTTATTTATTTTTTTTTTACCAAGGACCTTGGCACCTTAGAGTGTGTCTAGAGAAGAGTGACTAGAACGTTGAGGAATTTGAACTTATGTCATGAAAAAGCAAGGTATAAGAACTCTTGCAGGAGCAACCAGCAAAGGCTCTGATAACTGGCTTGAAACATGGGAAGAGTGGTTTTACTCATTCTGTACAACTTCTAAGTGAAGAAATAGATCTATGGATGAAATTTATAGAAAGGAAATGTGCAGGCTCTATTTAAAGAACTACTTTAAAACAACTCTAGCTATCCAAAATGGATTTGACTCCCTTGATGTTTATAAGCAACTCACTATGGCTAAAAATGTTCAAGCAAAAGTAATTACAGAAAGATCCATAATGCAGAATAAGACCCTGACTAGGTTTAAGTGCAGATTTTCTCTGCTAAGCAGGCTCACCTCCCCTTCCTCCCCAACATCACCTCCTCTCCCTTCAGAGGAGAGTTACTCCTTCTTAATTTCAGATGCCATTCTAATGTTACCTCTCTCTAGAACACTTCCCCAACTGTTCATTGAACACTGGTTTTTGTTTATGCCTCTTATAGCCATCTCACTTTTCTCTTCTTGTCACTTAGAGTGAATTTTAATTTTCCTTTTACCTGACTGTCCACTAGGATGCAAGCTTGATGGAGGTAGGGAGTAGTTCTATCCTTCTATCTTTTTTTAAAAACTGAAGTATAGTTGATTTATAATGTTGTGTTAGTTTCAGGTATACAGATTCAAATATATATCTACATCCATCTATAGGTTATTATAAAATATTGAATGTAATTCCCTGTGCTATGCAGTAAGAACTTGTTCACCTATTTTATATATAGTATTGTGTGTCTGTTAACCAAACTTCTAATTTATCCATCCCCTCATCTTTCTATCTTGCCCATTTTTTAATACCTGGTGTCTAGTACAGCATTTAGTACATAGTAAGATCAAATTAAGCTTAATAAGGTAGGTACAAAGGTTTAAATAATTTGGTATCTAATTTCTTTGGGACCCAGGGGTCACTGAATCATGGAAGCACATCTACTGTTTTCTTCATGTGTATTTGATTTCCAATTCTCATGGTTCTGTTCATCTTGGGAGTGCTTTGGCCAGTGCATACAGCTTAGGAACTCTAATGAGAGGACTTCTGACGGCCTTGTTTCCTCTTTGCTCATGTAGCCTCCAATCACCCCTGGGGGTCCACTTAGTCATTACGTACAGGTGCAATGCAGCCCCGGTGATGGCCTAAGTCTGCTATTCAGGAGATTATAGAAAGCTTGGTGAGATCTCCATAGGTTCAGCATGCTCAGCTGATGCAAAGCCTTTCTCAGATATTGACTCAGATTCTGGACAGTGACTACTGCTTTTCCAAATTGGAATTAGTTTCATTAAATTATAAATGTCAATTATATTTATTATAAAAGTTCAGATAAAACAAGGATAATGCAAAATCAGCCATAATAAACCTAAATATGACCTATTAACATTTTAGCTTATATATATATATATGTGTATATATACCTCTTTCAGGCTTAAAAAAGCAAGCATTTTATGGCAAAATATTATCACAGTATAGAAACTATTTTATAACATACTTTTCTATATGGCATACTAAGAAATCCTCTCCAGGTTAATAAATACATATTTATATAATCTTTTTATCATGCCTGTATAGCATTCCAAAATATGAATATTCCATAGTTTATTTAAATGATTTTCTGCTTTAGGATATTTAAGTTCTTTCAGACTGTCACATTCAGGAGCAATGGTACAATAAAGCTTCTTATCAGATATCTAGTCACATGAAATCAATTATTATATTAGCATAAATTCAAAGATAAAATCCTAGAATTAGGATTCTTGGATCACAAGGTACCTATAGTATTTTAGCTTTGGTATATATTATTGCCAATTTGCACTCTAGAAAGTACGTAGTAATTTCCACAGGTCCAGTTAGTATAATGTCATTGCTTGATTGGCTCACTTACTGTTTCATGAATTTTAAGATAAAGTTCCTTTCACCTTACATGATGGAAAGCAAGGAAGTTGGTGAGCCCTAAAGTAAGATAGTAAACATATACTGTTATCTTTGGCACGTGATGGAAAAGTGTTTTTGACTGTTTGGTAAAACTGATGGGAATGAGGAAAAATGTGTTTATTAACTTAAAAGTTACACGAAAAATTCCAGATACTGTGTTGATTCATTTGCTAAAAGTTTTACATTTAAGCACACCCTTGTCACTGGCATCTCCTCTTTTTTCTTTTCTTTTTAATTATTAAAGCCATGATAAGATTTTGTTATCAAAACTTTATTATAAAAATCTGACTCAAAGAAAATCAGACCAGTTAGCTGATAAAGTTGATCCTTTCTCTGGCAATCAATCAAGCCTCCTAAAAAAAAAAAAAATGGATTGGCTAGAGTGTAATAAAATGTAAGAAATCTCCCATATACTGAAATATCTCATACTCCTGGTATTTATACCATCACTTTAAAAATCACTGGTATTAAATTTTGAGATAGACATTAACAATTTCAGAGTTGAAAGAGGAATAGAAACAAACACCCAACTGAACCAAGGAACAGATGGGATAGCATGGTTGTATTCAGCATCAAAAGAACTCCATTACTCTTGTAACTTTGTATTTCTTTTTAAACAGAATATCATGTTAGCAGGTAAAGAAACTAGTATTTTTAAATGGATGCTTAAGAGCACAGTTAAACTAACCATCTGCAGAAACTATAAGAGAATTAACCATATCTGAACTTCAGCTAAGCTCCACCACTCAATAGATAAAGGACCTGAAGTCAAAAGCTGTTAGTACCTCTTGAATAAAGTATCCAGTTTTCCCTTAGTTGAACAGACCCAAGTGTATGAACTGGCTTAAACTGAAGCCTGCTGAGTTGCTTCAATTGTGCCCGACTCTGTGACTCTGGACTTTATCCCGCCAGGCTCCTCTGTCCATAGGATTCTCCAGGAAGGAATACTGAAGAGGGTTGCCAGGCTCTCCTCCAGGGGATCTTCAGGAATTGAATCTGTGTCTCATGTCTACATTGGTAGACATCCACAGATCCTCACTCCTGATGCTTAAATTATATTTCTGCCTACCAGACCTCTGTATGCCAAGCTATATCATTGTGGACTGCACATCTATTTTATTTCTAGGAAACTTGCAATCAGTTAACTATTGCCATAGAACCATATGGCTGTTAATCAGAATCAAAACATTCTGATCACCAATACTCCATATTTTATTGTAGCATCTGCATGCACCTTTACTCTGAGAGTTAAGTGCCGCTACTTGGGCTTCCCTGGTGGTTTTGATGGTAAAGAATCTGCCTGCAGTGTGGGAGACCACGGTTCAATCCCTGGGTCAGGAAGATCCCCTGGAGAAGGGAATGGCTACTCCGTATTCTTGCCTGGAGAATTCCATGGACATAGGAGCCTGGTGGGCTACAGCCCGTGGGGTCTCAAAGAGTCAGACACAACTGAGCCACTAACACTCACACTCACAGTCATTCGCTTTACTGCACCAGCATCTCATTATTCCATTTGAGGTCAGGGTCCATTCAGTGGAGCAGTTACCACCATCCTCTCCAACCTGCTACACAGGACTCTTCAGGACACCGGGCACTCAGTCTTCGCTCACACTAACATAATTTTTCATAATAAGAAAGAAGTGCTTTCTGAATTTTCAAATGAGATATACTTTAGGGGATTGATGAGAACAAAGGTGATTCATTCCACTGCTTCCCTTTCCTGAAGCCTTCTGTCTTCACTCTAAAACATACCTGGGCTTTTGTTTTAATCAAATATGAGGGAGATGACAGACATGAGACAGCTTCCTTGAAAGAAGGGTTATTATTCATGGCTCCTAGGAGGACGGGCAGGTCGTGCCGTGTGAGGAAGCACCTGAGTCAGTCAGGAGACAAAGGGACCGAAGGGAAGCTTGGGCCCAGGACTTTATGACAGTTTTTTGAGGGAAGAAGATAGATGAGGCAGGGTAGGTATGCTGAGTAAACTTAGGTTTGGAGCGTTTGCACATTTTCTGAGGCTCTGGCCTTTTGGGGTGGTTCCTAGGTGTCAGGTACCCAGTCTGGGGTGATTTTGGGCAGGGGGAATATTGGTTTCACATGTGAGAATTTGATAAAAGGAGGTGGTTGGGAGTCTATGGCTTCTGTATTGTTGGTTTGCATATCAAAAGTGTGCGCAAAGTCAAATTTTTGCTGTTTCTAGGAATGACTTAACCCTCAGAAGGCCAATTTCTCCCTAGGCCTACAAGACTCTAAGATGTCAAAGCATCAACAAGTACAAAACCACATGGAATTCTGATCCCAATTACTATGCCAGTTATGAGTCTGAAAGTGAAAGTCAGTCAGTCGTGTCTGACTCTTTGTGACCCCATAGACAATTTAGTCCACGGAATTCTCTAGGCCAGAACACTGGAGTGGAGAGCCTTTACCTTCTCCAGGGGATCTTCCCAACCCAGGGATCAAACCCAGGTCTCCAGCGTTGCAGGTGGATTCTTTACCAGCTAAGCCACAAGGGCAGGAGATAAATGACAAACCAAAGTTAGCAGCTTAAAATGGCATCCTGAAATAAATTATTTAAAATTGGGTAATCAGAGAAAATTTTAATAAACTATTATAAAAATAAGCGCCTAATGTAGAAAATTGACAACGGATAAAGCAGTTCACAAGGCTAGTAATAGTGAAGGCTGTTACCATTTCTAACTCTGAAAGGGTAAGGAGTGGGAACAGTTAGCAGAACCTGGAGACAAAAAACTCTGGAAAAAGTTCATTTAACGGAACCTGGGACCTTTGGCTGTGGGACACAGCCAACTGCCAGGGCTATTAGTAAGAGCAGGAAAATAAATACCCTTATCTCATCTTTATCCTTTATTTTGATCCCCTGTAGGGGTTCCTCATGGATTAAACTTAACTAAAAGAAAAAGGAACTCATTGCTGTAATCCTTATAAATCAGCCTTCTGGAGCACAGGGTACTTCTCTTGAGTGGGCTGTGGATATGGAAAGGCTAAGTTTTCATCTTGAGGTGTATTCTAGCTTGATTGAGCTGGACTTGCTCTCTAAAAAGGTTGAAATCTAAGACTTGACTTCAATCATCTATTCATTTAGTGCTGTCAACCTAGAGAGAGGCTGGAAGGACAGGAAATGGGGTGAGCTTCTGCAGAGAGTGCCTCCAAGGACAATTTCTGGTGTGTTAGGGCGTTTACTCTACGTTCTGATAGCTAGGATAGGATTTTAGCCTTTACAGCAGGGGCTGATGAACTTTATGCAAAATGCTACGTAATAAATATTTTAGATTTTGCAGGTCAGATGGTCTTTATCACACCTGCTTAACTCTCAGGGTAGCTCAAAAGCAGCCATGGCATGGCAATACCTAAGCAAATGGATGTGACCAGGTTCTTATAAAACCTTATTTACAAATTAGATTGAGGACAGGATTTGGCTCAGGGGGGTCATGGTTTCCAGACCTCTACTCTATATGGAAGCTGGAATCAGGAATAGGAAATTGAATTAGAAGCTCATAATATAGACTGGACTAACCCAACAGTAATTGGTGAATGGTGGGGTCCAGTCAGTATAATTATATATTCAGGTTTTACCCTCATCAAAATGACTTAAAGCAGTAAGTCTACAGTCCCAAAATTAATTTCTGATCTCCTTGGCTATAAGGTTGATGCCGTTTTTCTAGTTAGGTTTGGTTCAGGAACTCAGTGGAACCAAGGCTCTAGGTAGGAGGCACCCTTGACTTTTCAGAAACATAAAGATGTCAGCTGCTCTGTTCCAGTGGGCTTCCAAGACCCCTGCAGGAGCCTCCCTTTCCTACCAGACTCTTCCCTGTACATTTGTTTACTTAGGCTTGCCTCATTTCTCTGAATTTCCATCTATTGCTCACTCTTGGGTCTCAGAACAGACCTGCCCTTGTCTTCTCCAGTGGGCTTGCTCTCCAGATTCTAGCATTTTTAAAATCTGACCAGTGCTGGTTAGGCAGAACATAGATTAAAATTGCTTCATTTCCAGCTTGTATACTTGTATGTATATTTTTTCCATTTACTTTCATAGCTAAAGCTTTGGTTTTATATTATTGGTTATTTTAAAAATGGACCTGGACTTGGTGCCTATATTTTTAAGCCATTAAAAACTCGAATTGGAGATTCAGGAGTGAAATCCATTTGGATTTCCAGATTTATTAGCCTCTGGATCACACACAGCAGAAACCAGAATGTTGGATTTGAGCTACATCCAGATTTGAGCTACTTCAATGTGGCTTCAACATAGAGAAGACACAGTTCAGGGTTTTCAGCTCCAGATTCACACACTTGATTGTGTAGAGCTCTGGCTTTTGTCCAAAAGTTCTGACACTTGAAAAAAAATACACGCTTTTCTTCTGTAGAGTAGGGAATGGATTTCCAGGCACATGATGACTTTCCCGGTGGTGCAGTCATGAAGGATCCGCCTGCCAATGCAGGAGATGCAAGAGACTCTGGTTCGATTCCTGGGTCAGGAAGATCCCCTGGAGAAGGAAATAGCTACCCATGCCATTATTCTTGCCTGGAAATTTCCAAGGATAGAAGAGTCTGGTGGGCAACAGTCCACTGGGTTGCAAAAGGGTCCAACAGAGCTGAGCATGCACACACATACACACACACGCTCACACACACTCTCTCACACACACACACACACACACACACACACTCACACACACACACACACTCACACTCACACACACTCTCTCACACACACACACACACACACTCACACACACACACACACTCACACTCACACACACACACAACAGACACACAATGAGTTTCCCTCAGTCCCTCAGCTCTCAGTCTTTCTGACCAATGGTGTGCCTTCCACTGAAAGGGGTTGATCTGAGAGTGTGGCCACATGGTGCAGCGGTGATAATGGGCCAGAAGCGGAAGAAATGAGCTTTGTTTTCACCTTATGAATTGGACGAGGCACAACCGTGAGTCAGCCTAAGTGATCTTAAAAGCAGACTTGCTCATCAGCCATCTAGTCTAGCGGCCGTTTGCCATTCGTAAGGTAGAATGTGAAAACCAGCAGCAGTGGCTGCCTACGCTTCCTCCTTGGAAGGAAAGTTATGACCAACCTAGACAACATGTTGAAAAGTAGAGACATGACTGCTGACAAAGGTCCGTCTAGTCAAGGCTATGGTTTTTCCAGTGGTCATGTATGGATGTGAGAGTTGGACTGTGAAGAAAGCTGAGCGTGGAAGAATTGATGCTTTTGAACTGTGGTGTTGGAGAAGACTCTTGAGAGTCCCTTGGACTGCAAGGAGATCCAACCAGTCCATCCTAAATGAGATCAGTCCTGGGTGTTCATTGGAAGGACTGATGCTGAAGCTGAAACTCCAACACTCTGGCCACCTGATGAGAAGAACTGACTCATTGGAAAAGACCCTAATGCTGGGAAAGATTGAGAAAAGGAGGAGAAGGGGACGACAGAGGATGAGATGGTTGGATGGCATCACTGACTTGATGGACATGAGTTTGAGTAAACTCTGGGAGTTGGTGATGGACAGGGAGGCCTGGCGTGCTGCAGTCCATGGAGTCGCAAAGAGTAGGACAGGACTGAGCGACTGAACTGAACTGAACTCAGCTCTTGAAGAGAGCAGTTGTGGAGGGTGGGGAGGTGGGGTGAAAGCACAGAGATGGGGTAGAATCCATAGGATTTCTCTCAGGACACCAAGTGGGCTTAGGACAACCACATAAGCATCAGGACAGTGACAGAGAGGAAGTGCTTCTGTCTGCAGTCCAAGACAGTTACATGCATTCTGCTGAGCTTCAGAAGGCCTGAGCTTGGGCAAGATTGCAAGTTCAAAAGAGTCCTGTATGTAGGAACATGAAATCAAGATTCCAGTCCTAGCTTTGCCTTAATTGCTATGTAAGTGAGGTCTAATCATTCAGCCTTCTGTGGGAATTTGTTTCCTTATCTGTGAAGTAGGGATAATTAGTCCTGCCCTATCTCCCTCAAAGAGATTATGACAAGTACCAAATGAGAACATTAATGAATGCAGAAGAACTTCGAAAGCTTTATAAAGCAAAAGAAAAAGACAGTATTATCAACTGACTCACTAGCAACAGAATATTCTCTCTACCAAACACGAACTTCTCACCCAGGCTTCCACATCCTTCTTTCAACTGGACTTGACTTTAAGAGGAGCTGTTATCAATCCCTTGCCTGGGATTGATAAGCAAAGCTATTCTCATGACATTTCTTTCCACACCATATTTTGCTCACCCCTGTGTACGCATTTTCCATATTTTGTTTCTAGTTTTCCTCCTAACTCTTTTTCAGTTCTCCTCACATCCCATCCTGTGTCTGAAAGCTGGCTCTGTACACCTCCCTACTCAGCCCCCTTCTCATTTAGAGCAGTCTTTGGGAAGTAGCATCTCCTCCTGCGTATCAGCTATCATCCACGGACTGATAAGATCTCATTTCACATTTAGTGACAACACCACCCCACCACCGGAAGTCAGACAGGGTGGAATCATTCCCTTTCCCTCCTCCTTTCTCATCCTCCACATTTCCTTAGCCATCAGGTCCTATCGCCTCTATCTCCTGAGTCTCTGTATGGTTGCCACTGTTTTTCTCTGGGCCCAAACCTCTGATACCTTGGATTGCTGTCACAGTTTACTGATCAGATTCCCTATTCCCAGTCTGTTTTCCTGCCAGTACATCTTCCACTCTACTGCCAAACTGATGTTTCTAACCCACAAATCTGATCAAGCCGTTTCCGTGCTTTGGGTGCTTCAATAACGTTTACACTTTTTAGAGTTAAGTTCAAACACAGCCCAGCAGCGCACAAACCTCACCATGGTCTGGCCCCACTGGATCCCCTTTCCTATTGGGATGGGCCCTTCTCAGGTGTTGAACTCGTGTACGAATTTGAGGAAGCAGAAATTTGTAGGTAAAGATTTGCAACCAAATGGTTATTTGCTCCTGAAGCTCAGCCCTGCCACGCTTTTGGACCATGTTTGTGGTCCCTCGTCAAGCCTTCCTGCCTGCCGTTCCTCACGGATGTTTAGCTCCAATCATGCAGATATTTGGGAGTTCTTCAGTGCTGGGTCGCTTCTTCTGTGCCTGCATGCCTTCAAACTTCGTGTCTCCTCTGCTGGGAATTCCTTTTTGCTGTCTTTGTCCAGCTAAAGACAACTTGTCCTTCAAAACTTAGTTCAAATATTACCACCCTGATGGAGTCTTTTCCAATTCTTCATCTGTTGATTCCCGTCTTGTGGTTCGAGAACAGCTTGAATAGTCTTCTATCCCACCTTCCCTCTATAGAGTTTTAATCCTTTGTGTGTTTACTTGTTGGAAAATCTGAAGGCAGAGATCTTGTCTTAATCAACTGTCTATTTGCAGCTTAAAGCACGTTACTGTGGCATATAAGAAGCATGAGATAAAATGCTTGCTGAATGAAATTGAAGAATTCTTATCTGGAATACTCTTCTCCATCTCTCTTACTAACGGATCTTATTGTTCTCTTAAGGTTACCCTCAAAGACAATCTCTTTATGTAATCTTGCTTTATTATCTCCATCATCATGAATGGTCTTCTGCTTGAATTTCTTTATTGCTAGTGTGTGTTTTTAGCATTGTATGTAATTTAGAGGTGGCTTTGAAATATATCATGCCTCAACCATTGTTATGCTTTAAATATAAAATGCAATGCAGGGTACAGTATGCTGGGAAAAGAGTCAGAAGAGCTTCTTTTAGTTTTACTCTGCTATGAACTAAATGTGTGGCCCTGGGCAAAATATTGATTTCTTTTTCCCTCTGGGTTTAAATTTTCTTATTTTGAAAATGAGGGATCTATATAATCTTTAAGGTACCTGCCTGTTAAAAGACTACATGCCATTGGTGTCTTTAATTCTTTTCCATATCATATCTCATATATTTCACTCTTAAAATCACACTGAATATTTTGCCTGCAGGAGATATTTTGTGCTGCAATCCCTTTTGTCTGTGGGTCACTGACTACACATCTTATTATCTATGTAAAATGAGTGCTTAGTAAACTTAGTAAACTCTAAGCATCACCTCCAGAGATTGTGTGAAAGAATGATGTAACAAAGGGTTAACATAATCATTTTTTTTTTTACAACTTCAAATCTCTAGATTATACCATGAGTTATATGTGGTTAATGAATCTCATGGATTCATCCCTATGACCAGTCCATCCTTTAGAAAGAAGGCCAGATTGAATCTTCAAACCTTCTTTTTGAAGTAGGAATTTCCTTCTTGGGAAAAGATATATTCTGATTCAAAGTGGGAAAAAGAGACCCTGAAAGAGCTTCAAAGGAATTTTTTGAATCCAAACTATGGCAAGAAAATTAAGAAAAAAGAAATCAGAAAAAAACACAATTGATTTTTTCCTTGTTAATCTAAAGGAAGATGTGCTGTGATACAGAGTCTAATTTAGGGTTTCCCCAGACTACGACTTTCTGACTGGTGGTCAGAGACATTTTTTCTGATTCCAGGGAAAGACCAAAGGTGAGTGGCCGCAGTCATAAGTGATGATATTTATTGCAGTCATACTGGCTTTAAAAAGAAAACTCTGTGTTTATCCATCACAGGGGCTTTTCATTGTCTTTCATCTTAGCTTTTGAAAATCAGGAGCCTTCTTCCCTAGCACTGGCCATATATAAGAGGTCATGAGCTTGGGCTGCAGAGATCAAAGAGCTGCAGTGGGAGTGATGCTCAGAGCTGAGTATTGGATCCTAAGCACCAAACACTGTTTTTTAAAGAGTAAATACAGTTTTTCCTTGACTAATTCAGATAAACTCTGTTGCTGAAATTGCAACAATCACTAGGCATTTAATCCGCCTCAATCATCTGTTCCTTTTCTGTTGGTCAAGGTAGGTGGGAAATGGCCTTGATGTTCTAATTAAAGGAATCACAATGACAGTAACTACACATTTATTGGGCTTCCATGGTAGCTCAGGTGGTAAAGAATCTTCCTGCAATGCAGGAGACTTGGGTTCAATCCCTGGGTATGGACAATCCCCTGGAGGAGGAAGTAGCAACCCACTCCAGTATTCTTGCCTGGAGAATTCCAGGGACAGAGGTGACTGGCAGGCTGTAATCCAGGGAGTGGCAAAGAATTGGACACGACTGAGCGACTAACACTTACACTTTGCATGTATCATTACTTGTTTAGTTTTATATCTCTACCAAGAGCATATTAGAGTATTTGACACCTAATGCAGATCAATCTTAAAACCTCCCCATCTCTATACACAAAATTATTTTCTGTAATGATTATTACTTTCTGTGGTACTCAATACACTACACTATGAATTCTTTGAAGTCAGACATTATGACTTATTTATCTTTGAATACTGGAGTGAGTTGCCATTTCCTCCTCCAAAGGATCTTCGTGACCCCAGCATCGAACCTGCATCTCCTGAGGCTCCTGCATTGGCAGGTGGATTCTTTACCACTGAGCCACTTGGGAAGCCCCTTTAAATCTTCAAGGTCTAGTATTCTTCCTGACTTTTTACTAGGTGCTCTAGAATTGCTTGCAAATTGAGTGGATAAATGAATAAATGGATAATTCTCTGTAGCATAGCCAGGATTGAATACTAAGTGACTTTTAGCATGCTAGAGATGATACACTGCATTAGATAGAGGTTTGCATTTTCCTTGGTATGCCTAGGCAATACCTAGAGAATTCTTTAAAGGAGTTATATAGTTCTACCAGAGAAAGCCTATAGACTTGACAATAGGTTCATATATTCCCATGTCAAGTATGATCTCTTCAACTCTTTCAAAACCATAGCTCCTGGCATTTCAAGTTCTTGAGCTACAGGCCCAAAGTGGGTCAGACGCCTGAACTGTCATAGTTAATTTGCTCTTACTATTGAAAGTCTGTGCTGGATGTCAAAAACACACAATTATGCCTCTTACCCTCTAATTGTTACTCAATTTTCATTTTTCACACTCATTTTGCAAGCACTGAAGTGCAAATTAAATAGTAATTAGGGGGTAATAATATACAACTACACAATTCTTCAGTCTTCTGTACAATACCAGTTGCCCCACTGAAATTCTCAGTAAAGATGCTAAAGCAAGCACCACCATTCAAAGAATTTGAGTTCTCTGTCACACTCAAGGTGATCCATTTAAAAATAACCTTTCTGCCGAATTTCTGTTTATCCATGGCTACAAAAGCAAGGAAGTAAGTAAGAATACGAGCAATCTTTAACAAGTAACTCCTTTGCCAATTTCACAACTTAACCCTGAAAAGCAGGAGAGTTATATCAATGACTAAGATCTGAATTTGCTTCCCAAGTGACCGAGATAGTTTTCCACCCCACAAATGTAAGAGTAGATTCATTTACCCAATTAGTATTCAGTTCAGTTCAGTGACTCAGTCTTGTCTGACTCTTTCTGACACCAAGCAGGCCTGGCCTCCCTGTCCATCACCAACTCCCAGAGCTTGCTCAAACTCATGTCCATGGTGTCAGTGATGTCATCCAACCATCTCACCCTCTGTCGTCCCCTTCTCCCCCTGACCTCAGGGTCTTTTCCAATGAGTCAGTTCTTCACTTCAGGTGGCTAAAGTATTGGAGTTTCAGCTTCAACTTCAGTCCTTCCAATGAACACCCAGGACTGATCTCCTTTAGGATGGACTCGCTGGATCTCCTTGCAGTCCAAGGGACTCTTAAGAGCCTTCTCCAACACCACAGTTCAAAAGCATCAGTTCTTCAGCACTCAGCTTTCTTTATGGTCCAACTCTCACATCCATACATGACTATTGGAAAAACCATAGCTTTGATTAGATGGACCTTTGTCGGCAAAGCAATGTCTCTGCTTTGTAATATGCTGTCTAGGTTGGTCATAGCTTTTCTTCCAAGGAGAAAGCGTCTTTTAATTTCATGCCTGCAGTCACCATCTGTAGTGATTTTGGAGCCCAGAAAAATAAAGTTTGCCACTGTTTCTATTGTTTTCCCATCTATTTGCCATGAAGTGATGGGACTGGATGCCATGATCTTAGTTTTCTGAATGTTGAGTTTTAAGTAGGCTTTTTCAGTCTCCTCTGTCACTTTCATCAAGAGGCTCTTTAGTTCTTCTTCACTTTCTGCCATAAGGGTAGTGTCATCTGTATATCTGAGGTTATTGATATTTCTCCCGGCAATCTTGACTCCAGCACATGTTTCCTCCAGCCCAGAATTTCACATGATGTACCGTGCATATAAGTTAAATAAGCAGGGTGACAATATTCAGCCTTGACATACTCCTTTCCCAATTTGGAACCAGACCATTGTTCCATGTCTGGTTCTAACTGTTGCTTCTTGATCTGCATACAGATTTTTCAGGAGGCAGGATGCAATTAGTATTAATAACATCTTAAGGAATATCCGGTCTTAGGAGGCAAGCAATGTGTATCTTACAATATGCTTTGAAAATTCTTCAAAGTGTTCCAGTCTTCAAAGTGGAACCAGGGTGGTGGATGAGAGTGTGAGCTCTAAGGATCTCCCATGATCTGGGATGGGAGGGGGTGTTATTGTCCTCCATTGCATAAAATATTTAAAAAAATAAATACCCCTCTTGATTAGTGCCCTGGCAATTCAGAATCTTGCCCAGATGATAATGATAATGCACAGAAGAAATTCCAATGGCCTAGAATAATCCACCCCCCCCTTTTTCTTTTTTTGCTTCTGACATTTTTGGGGGTCTGGTGTTTGTATATGCTTGGCACTCTGCTAAGGCAGCTTTGCATGAATTTAGATAATTGACTTTAATTCTGTCAGTAACCCTGCGAAGTAGCAAAGTAGTTTTGGTTTCTCTCCTTTTACACAGGAGGTAACTAAGATGTTCAGGTAATTAGCCAGTGTTTGAAATCAGATTTTCTTATTCATTCATGTGCAGTATTCTTTTTATAAAATGACAGGAAGGACATTGGGAAAAGTGGTCAGTGGCCTCTGCGTGACTTTTCCCTTTCTATGGCTTTTGGTTTGCCTGTTTTCCCTCATACATGAGTTTTAACTGCATTGACCGTTTTCCAGTTTGTTAAGTTTAACATGCCTTCTCCCATACCTCCTGGCTCCGCACAGGTTGTTATCAGATATCACTGTTTCCTTTCTCGGTGCCTGATAAAGTGCTCCCTGCTGGAACCATCAGGAAAGTTTGAACCACCTCTGGGAAGTCTGCACGTTCGCTTAGCACCTGGCACTTCTGCAGTTACAGCACTAATCACGTGCATCCTAAAGCCTTGCTTACTGTACTACCCGTGGCTGTAAACCTTGTGAAGGAGCGAGGGGTTACCTGTGGCGCCCAGCGGAGTGCCCGGAGCCGCGTAAGCGCTCAGAGCAGACACTGATCGGCTGTGGGTGCACGCGTCAATGCGTGCTCCGTCGCTAAGTCCAGTCCAACTCTCTGCCACCCCGTGGACTGTAGCCCAACAGGCTCTTCTGTCTATGGGATTTCTCAGGCAAGGATGCTGGAGTGGGTTGCCATTTCCTTCTGCAAGAGATCTTCCCAGCCCAGAGATCAAACCTGCCTCTCCTGCGTAGGCAGGTGGATTCTTGACCACTGAGCCATCAGGGGAGCCCAGCTGTGGTTGAGTCTGATTGCGATTTCTCTGCTCCCTCTTCAAACCCCCAGTCTAGAATGTGCAAAGAACACTAACAGTGGTGATCTCTGAGGTCGGGGAATGGAAACCATGTGGGAGGGGAACATGCTTTCCGTTGTATACCTTTGGTGTAAATAATTTACTATGCACGGGAATAAAACTGTAAATAAAGGCAAAAAGTACTAAGAAGAAAAAGAAAAAAAAAAAAAAAAACTCTGGCAAGATGATTTTGAAAGGCTGCACTTTCCCGCATGTTGTCTTTATCTAAACTCTTTCTATCTGTTGGCAAACCAAGAGTTCTCAACAGAAGCACCGATGGATCCGTTGCTGAAACATCAATGCCGGAACAGGAACCTCCTATTTAGCTTCCTCAGTAGCACTGGCTGTGAACCACAATTTGCTGCTGCTGGATGTAGCATAGAAAACCAAACCTTGTCCAGAAAAATTCTCACATTCAAGGCTTACGAAAGAGCCATGCCCAATATATTTGTTTGATTTATAAAAAATTTTAATTTTCCCCAGTGTATATTATATACCATAAATCACTTGAAGCTTGAGGAAAACTGAGATATTTTGGCTGAAATGTAATAGGACATTCTCTTTTGATAAGAAAACAATATAAATGCACTTGATATGAATCAGCCCCAATAAATAATCCAGGAGATTTTTAAGGTAGAAAAATAAGTTTTTCAAGGCTATAAATCCATAAGGAGATAGACTGCTAGAGAATATATTGAACTAACTGGGAGGCAAACTCCATTAAAAGAAGATTAAATTAAAAGCTCAGAATGACTTCAAAGTGCCCTTGTTTCGAGTGAGAATATGGAGACCCACAAGTGGAAATGGAATGTAGAATAGTTGGTCATAAATATGACCTGTTAATAAAGAAGCAAAAATTAAAATTATTTTAATTCAACAAATAGTTATGAAATGCCCCTTTAAAGCACATGGAAAGCTTGCTCAGGTACTGCAAAGCAGATGGGATGTGAAGCTAATTCTTTCCATTAAGGGAATTTACAATCCAACATGGTGGTGATAAGACACTTACTCAAATAACCAGTGACCAAAAATTTAGAATTATTTCCCAAGGGGTATAAAAGTAAGATTGGGAGACCTCATGTAGGCTCAAGTTGAGACTTCCTGCATGGCCCCTGAGGCTTGGGGTCTGCAGTGGGGCAGGAAGCATTCTAGAAAGAAGGGGTAAGCAGAGCAGAGTTGGTGTTCAGAGCAAATGTAAAGGATAAAGAAGCACACAGATTATTTGTGCTGTTGGGAGGGTCTCAGTTGGAGAAACTAAGCTGTGTTTTTCAGCCAGAATTCAGTTATGTGCTTATTGCTATGCTTTGGTTCCTGAAATGTATTTCTGAGTGCTCTAACGAGTTATCTGGAAAACAACATGTTCTAAAGGAAAAAAGCATTGAGGAATGGAAGGCAGTATACACTGCGGATAAGAGTACACACTCTGAAATCAAACCTGGGCTTGAATCTTGACTTCTTAGTGCTGATAAGCTATGCAATTTCTTCCAGTGATGGTGATAATGATTGGTGTAAATGATGTAATGATTAATGTACTTCAAATGCTTAATAGGATGCCTGGCAGCTACCACAAGTTCAATAAATCATGACTATCATTAATGCTTTTAGTGTTACCATTATCTTTATGCTTGGTTTCAGGACAGTGGCAGGGTCGGGGTGCAGAGGTATCGGTCAGCTGTATTTTCTGGTGATACAGTGTCATGGAGTCACGCCTGAGGTCCAGGGAGAGATGTGGCAATAGTACAATGGGTGAAATGAGAAGAGTGAATCTGGGAGGGACATGAGGTCGCATGGCATGCCAGCCCGTGGGGCAGACTGATGCGATGCCAGTGGATGAAGGCTGTTGGAGCCCACTGAACCTGGCGACCAGCCGTCAAAGCCACAGAGCACACACGCTACATTTAGAACAATGACCATGATACAGTGCAGTGGTCCCTCTGTGACGGCCATAGGTGATGCCTGCAGCAGCATCGTTTCAGAGATCCAGAAAGGGAGGAAAGAAAAAGGGTGGGAGGGAGCCTACTGCTTAGGGGAGAATTTGAGAGATGGTATGTCCATCATCTCTCTGAAGACTTAGGGAACTTCAGGGGGAAATTTGAGGAAGCTAGGCTAGAAGGCAGTCAGTTACTATTTAGTGACTACTCTGGGCCTCTTTTTCCTCTGCACCTTCCACCTTGACCCCCAATCCTGGCTATTGCCCCACGTTGATGCCATGTAGGGTAACTACTGGTTACACTGAGGCGGGAGAAACAGAACAAGGTTTGGGAGGATAGCAGGGTGCAGGGGGAGAGACTGGGGAGACACTGGAGCAGAGAGAGTCCTCTGGTTCTTCAAGCTGCATTCTCCTCCCAAGAATGTGGGCAAGACAGTTCATTGGCAGAAGGAAAGAAAATGTTAGATCTGCCAGGTCTATTTCTTTAACAGAAATGACAGGAAAAAAAAAAAACCCACCTTCAACTAACACTTATATCCTATTTGACACCAACTTCTTGATTTCACTTCTCATATTAAAGGGCGAGAATCCTAATTAAGGCCTACCACAACAACTATTAATCACTTTTAATTGAGCTTCAATAGATGAGGCTTTGTTTTGCTACATTTTATGGCAATTAAAGGCTTTAGACAACTTGTCATTTTAGCTTCTTAATAACATGTTGCTGCTTCAATATTTACTTTAATATTTGGCAACACATGCTTTTGGTGACCATACAGTATTACTCCAACACACCTCTTGATTTCTCGACACCCTAGTCTCCTGGGATAGTTGTAAAATGGGCTTTCCTTCCAACCAGCAGGTGACTTTGAAGACATATTGCCATATGGTGCTAAAAACATTATAATACATCACCACTTGTTTGCCAGCTGTTGTTCTCCTCTGCTAGGCAGTGATTCAGATGCTCTGGGATGATTTTGCAAAATGAATCTTGCTAAATGAAAGAGTTTTCATTGTCACATCCCATTTCATTATTATTAGCTGGATATTTCAAACATACAAAGAAAAATGAAATATTTGAAAATAATCCTTTATATATGCAAATAGTATTTTTCTGCTGTCCAGGCGCCTGCCAGCCTCGTGTGTGACAACATTCCCATTTCCCAGAATGGGAGGTGGAGCCATCGGATACTGATTCCACGGGGCCACTTGGATGTAGATGGACACCGTCAAGGGTTCTTTCAAGGTACTGGGAGCTCAAGCTGCTTTCTACCTGTCTGAGCAGAGACAAGCCCAGACGTTCTGTAGCTGCGTAGCCAGCTGCTTTTGTATTATGGTCCAAGAAGGGCCAGGAAAGTCCCCTATTGTCTGTCTATGCAGCAGTGCCTGCATTTCCACCGTTACTGATCTAGGATTTGAAGTAAGGAACTTTTTCTCCAGAATTTCTCTTTGAAATCTTCATATGTTACGTGGGTGGGGCACAGTTTATAGTATGCAAGGATTAAAACTGAGACCCAGCCTTTGGTTTCCTTCACCTTATCTCCATCTTCACCTCAGTATCCCTAGGACCTGCTAAGCACTCAGTGACTATTCACTGAGTGAGTAACTGAATGACTGAACACATGAACAAAAGAATATGACCAGCCTCCATCGAAAGAGCACTGGTGAGGAACATGTCCCTCGGCATATGTGTGGAGCGGAGAGGCTTGGCGTGGGAGGATGTTAAAAACGGCAAGTCATTTCACTACCTGAAACACCATGGAATTCCAGGGCACGTTTGGTAGAAAGAGCTTCCTGTTGCCATCTCTGTGGAGTTACCAAGCAGCTTTATGAATGACATATGTACCCCCCAATGCTGTGTGCAAACAGCTGCTTCCTCATTGGAAGGGCCTTTCAGCCCTCAGCAGATGCGAAGGCTTTCTGTAAGATGCTCTCTACTGATCATGTTATAGCACCACTTTTTTTACCCAGCCCAGGGTCAAAGTGCAGGCTGACCATTTCTACTGTCATTGATGGAACTGCCATTCTGCAGTCAACAAACCCATCACTGAATTTTTGTCTGATGCTTGCCCTCAAGTTTTGGCAGTTGGACCACAAGTCTTTTCCTGGCAAAATACCAGATTCTAATAAAAGTATGTTTAACATGGATAAATGCATTTGAAATCATTAGAGCAGGACTTGGATTCATAGTCAGGTTTGATATTCACAGCCACAAAGGGAAACATCAGATACTGATGAATTTATGATGGTCCAGAAGGAAAGCTTAATCCAATAGGATGAAAAGGTAAAGCTGAAAGAAAGACTGTTCTGGAGGTGATGGCTTCAGTGAATAGCAACAGGACAAAATTTAAAATTTCACTGTGCGAATTCAAACGATGGTGAGAAAATGCTAAAATATTCTAAGAACCAGAAATTTAAAGATTTGAAATTGTTGGTGGGTTAAACCAGTAATTCAACTTCTTATGCTTTGGAAAGAAATGGGAAAAACTTCATATTAACAAGCATTTGATATACACTTGCTATGGTAATAATTGCTTGACCATTACTTATGTGCTAGCATAGTGCTAACTGTTCTTTATTGGTCATTTCTCTTTATTCTCATTCTACCCCTATGACGTTGGTATAGGCATTGCTGTTTTTCCTGTTGTTTAGTTGTTAAGTCGTGTCCAACTCTTTTGCAACTCCATGAGTGTAGCCCGCCAGGCTCCTCTGTCCATGAGATTTCCCAGGCAAGAAAGCTAGTGTGGCTTGCCATTTCCTCCTGCAGAGGATCTTCCTGACCCAGGGATTGAACCCGAATCACTTATGTCTCCTGCATTGGCAGGCGGGTTCTTTACTTCTGGTGCCACCAGGTGCTGTTTACACCTAGGCGTAAGTAGCTAGTAGGTGTAAAGAGCAGTATTAAGAGTCAATTTAGCTTTTAAAACTGGCTCTGTTCTTGCCCTCAACACCTTGGCTAGGCGCCGTGGGAAGGCGGGAGATGCAGTGGTGTCCGCAAAGTCCCCTGCACTAGGCCTGCTCCCCCTGCCCCAGCTGCGAGGCGAGATTCTCACAGGTGGCAGATGCCTCACCCCCTCCTGAGTCCCCTTCATGGGCTTGCTCATTCTTCCCCACCATTGAGACTCACTACCCATTGATGTTTCAAGGCAGGCATCTCTGTGCCATTGTTTCTGTCCTAGAGAGTCTTACCCCACGCACAGGGCCAAGAATGTACTCAACTGGACCACTTACCACTTTCCTATCCCCTGTTCCCTTCCTGTTACAAACTCATCCTTAACAGCACTTTGTTAATAAAGCTGTCTAGCTAAATCCTCATCTCAGGCTCTGCTTCTAGGCAACCTGATCAATGAAGAGTCATGCAACCTTAAATACAAGAAAGAACTTTCAAAATAATGCCATTTAAAGATGGAACAAGTGGTACGGATCAATACTAAGCTCCCTTTATTAGGAAGGATACAGAACTGCCTGGGTCCAAGATCTGGACAGGGCACTGTGTAGGCACTTCAGGCGTGCACTAAGAGGAGGTACTACATCGATTTTAACTCCAAGATTCAGTCTTTCCATGAGCTGACATTTGAGGGTGCTGACGTTTTTATGTGTCTGTGCCTTGTATTTTTCATAGAAATAGCATTGCCTCATGGTTAAGAATATATATACTATACTCTCACTTCTTGGATTCAAATCCTAACTCCATTATTTATGTGTAGTATCACCTTGGACAAATTTCTTACCACTCTGCCTTAATAATAGCAAACGAAGCAACAGACAAAGGATTAATCTCAAAAATATGCAAGCAACTCCTGCAACTCAATTCCAGAAAAATAAATGACCCAATCGAAAAATGGGCCAAAGAACTAAACAGACATTTCTCCAAAGAGGACATACAGATGGCTAACAAACACATGAAAAGATGCTCACTATCACTCATTATCAGAGTATTGCAAATCAAAACCACAATGAGGTACCATTACACGCCAGTCAGGATGGCTGCTATCCAAAAGTCTACAAGCAATAAATGCTGGAGAGGGTGTGGAGAAAAGGGAACCCTCTTACACTGTTGGTGGGAATGCAAACTAGTACAGCCGCTATGGAGAACAATGTGGAGATTTCTTAAGAAACTGGAAACAGAACTGCCGTATGACCCAGAAATACCACTTCTGGGCATACACACTGAGGAAACCAGATCTGAAAGAGATACATGCACCCCAGTGTTCATCGCAGCACTGTTTATAATAGCCAGGACGTGGAAGCAACCTAGATGCCCATCAGCAGACGAATGGATAAGGAAGCTGTGGTACTTATACACCATGGAATATTACTCAGCCATTAAAAAGAATACATTTAAATCAGTTCTAATGAGATGGATGAAACTGGAGCCCATTATACAGAGTGAAGTAAGCCAGAAAGATAAAGACCAATACAGTATACTAACGCATATATATGGAATTTAGAAAGATGGTAATGATAACCCTATAAGCAAGACAGAAAAAGTGACACAGATGTACAGAACAGACTTTTGGACTCTGTGGGAGAAGGTGAGGGTGGGATGTTTAGAGAGAACAGCATCGAAACATGTATATTATTAAGGGTGAAACAGATCACTAGCCCAGGTTGGATACATGAGACAAGTGCTCGGGGCTGGTGCACTGGGAAGACCCAGAGGGCTTGGGTTGGGAGGGAGGTGGGAGGGGGGATCGGGATGGGGAATACATGTAAATCCATGTCTGATTCATGTCAATGTATGACAAAAAGCACTACAATATTGTAAAGTAATTAGTGTCCAACTAATAAAAATAAATGGAAAAAAAAAAAAAAAGAAAAGTAAGGATACAGTTGTACCTGTCATGGGGATTAAATAAGCTGCTAACATGGGAAATACTTAGAAAAATAAGTGGCATATAATAGATTCTCAATAAATGTTCACTGTTGCTTTATAGCTCTCTGTATATGTGAAAAAATCAGCAATGCTTGTTGTACTGAATAGTGTATATGTTTGGTTTGCACTGTTAGTGATTTTTCTTTTTCCCTCTTTGCTGTTGCTGTTCAGTTGCTAAGTTGTGTCCTACTCACTGTGACCCTGTGGACTGCAGGGCGCCAGACTTCCCTGTCCTTCACTATCTCCCTGAGTTGGCTCAGACTCATGTCCACTGAGTCAGTGATGCCTTTTTACCATATTGTAAATTCCTTGATTGGAAGGAACTCTGCCTTTGTAAGAAAATTTAGATATAATTTACATACCATAAAATGTAATCTTTTGAATTGTACCCTTCTGTGACTTTTAAGATATTCACAAGGCCATGCAACCCTCTCTACTATATAATTCCTTAATATCTTTTCCACCCTAAACAGAACTTATGCCTGTTAATAGTCACTTCACATTGCCCTGTCTTTCAATCCCCTGGCAACAGTTAATCCACCTTCTGTGCCTATGGATTTGACTGTTCCAGATATTTTGTATAAATGGAAACATAATAAGTGGTCTTTTGTGACAGACATTTACCATAATATTCTTAAGGTTCATTCATATTATAACATGTATTAGTACTTCATTCATTTTAATAGCCGAATCATATTCTATGCTTTGTTTATATATTCACTAGTTGGTGGACACTTTCCCCACTTTTTGACTATTATAAACAATGCTACTAAGAACCACCTGAGTGCATGTTTTTGTGTAAATATGTTTCCAATTCTACTGGCTATTTGCCCAGAAACGCAGTTGTTGGGTCATATGATAACTTTATGAGCTTCCCGGGTAGCTCAGCTGATAAGGAATCCGCCTGCAATGTGAGAGACCCTAGTTTGATTCCTGGGTCAGGAAGATCCTCTGGAGAAGGGACGGGCTACCCACACCAGCGTTCTTGGGCTTCCTGCTGGCTCAGACGGTAAAGAATCTGCCTGCAATGCGGCAGACCCAGATTTGATCCCTGGGTTGGGAAGATCCCCTGGAGAAGGGCATGGCAACAGACTCCAGTAATTTTGCCTGGAGAATTCTAGGGACAGAGGAGCCTGGCAGGCTAAATACAGTCCACAGGGTCACAAAGAGTCGGACATAACTGAGCGACTAAGCTTAGTACACAGCTTGATAACTTTATATTTAACTTTTTGAGGAACTGTTTAATGGTTTTCCAAAATGGCTATATCGTTTTATATTCCCACTGTCAAATATAATGATTCCAGTTTCTCCACATCCTTGCCAACAATCTTTATTGTCCATCTTTGTTTGTGTGTTTAATTTTTAATTTGATGATAACTGTTTTATAGTATTGTATTAGTTTCTGCCATACATCACCATAGTTAACCTAGTGATTATGAAGCTGTATCTCATTGAGATTTTGATTTGCATTCCATAATCACTAATAATGTTGATCATCTTTTCTTATGCTATTGACTATCTGTATTCTAAAGTATTCTATGTAGAAATGCCCATTCAAATATCTTGCTCATTTTTAATTGGTTTATTTGCCATTTTATTGTATGTTTATAATAGTTCACTGTGTATTTCAATATTATGCTTAGTCAGATATATGATCTGCAAATATTTTATTACATTGTTTGCATTGCCTTATCACTTTAGATAGAGTTCTCTGAAAAACAAAAGTTTTAGACTTTGAGGAAGTTCACTTTATCTATCTACCTTGTACTTCTCTGTCATGTCTTGTAGTTTAGGTGTTATATCTAAGAAACCATTGCCAATCCGAGGTCATGAAGATTTATTATACTTAGGTGTTGTCAAACTTTGCCTCTCTTGACTTAGGATCCTTAAACAAAAGCATGCTATGTGGAACCTAACAGATTCTCACAGTCTTGGCTGCACTGACATTGGGCGCTGGAATGGCTGGCCAGCCTGTGTGGGCACAGGCCACACTGCTTCACCATCTGCATTGTCACCTAGCATCCGGCATTGCACTGGCACTGTAGCGGGGCTTCACATTTCTTTGACACTTGGTCAATGAAATCAATAAGGCTTGTGACATTCTCACTACAAACTTGTGATTGAGGCGAGGGAGGTGTTATTAGATCCATCTGATAGATGAGAAAGCAGGACTAGAGACTACGTGAATTACTCGAGGCCACATAACTAGTGGTAGGGTGCTGCCTCCTTCTGAGGGCTCCCCATTCAGCTCAGATGTACACCCCTTCTCTAGGTTTACCAGTCACCATGGTTTCTTGGCATTTTTTTTTTTCCTTCAGGCACACTTTCCCTCTGTGACTTCTAAGTGAATACGTAGCCCTGTGTGAATTGAGTACACAGAAATTTGGTAAATATTCGGACAAATAATCCCCCAAGAGTTTTAGTCCTTATTCTCCCGCTCTTTTCTCTTTGCCTTTGGCAATATCTGCTGCATTTCCTTCTTCTTTGTGGACAGACTGGACTTCAGGCTTGCAGAGCTCTTTCTCTGAGCTCCGGCAGTGTGCTGTTACCTGGCTAAGAGTCACCATTCAGTCACTACGTGGGATGCGCTACTCCAGATTGCTCTTCGTGGTTTTGAATGTGAGATTGTTTTCTACTCAATTTAATTGTTAGGTCCTTGAGCACAGAGATGATTCCTTATGTGTTTTTTTTTTTTTTTCCTTTTTAACATCTCTCCACATTAGCCAGCAAAAGTTTTCATTCCTCTCTGACACGTGTCAAGTTTTGTTTTATATTCCCGTCCTGTCTGTCTGCACATTTAATGAACATCACTGTTTGCCCAGCACCTTCTCCAGGAAGCCTCTGCCAGCCCTGCCTTCTGAGCTCACGTGATACCTGTCTGACAGCTCGTGAGTCACTGGCTCCACACTACCCTGTGTCATGGATATCCACAGTCATGCCTGATTTTTTCTTACTGCTCCTACTCACTTCTAAGGTTCTTGAGAGGAGATATCATTTATTATCCAATTTTATGCTTTTTTGCTCCCCACAAAATCAGTGCTTTGCTCATACAAGGCCTCAAACCAAATATATGCTTCCTGACACTCCTCAAAGCTGGGAAACTGGATAGGATTTGGACTCATGAGACCCAAGCTGATTTTCCGTCTCTACTACTGTGTGATCCTTGCAAGGTACTTCGTGTAGTGGACCTCAGATTCCTCATCCTCTTCCATTGTTATTATTATTAATAACTTATTATTAGCATTTATTATCTCAAATGAGAATTGGAAGGGTCAACTATATTTAAGCTTCTATGTAGAAAATGAAGATTTCTTTTTCTCTGAAGTGTTAAGCTCTAGCCAGTCAGTTTCTGTCCCCTTTAACCTAATGCATCTGAACTTAACTTCTTAAGTTCAGTGTTATGATATATATAGAGCATAATTCAAAGTTTATTAATGGTAATGATAGTTTTTTGTTGTTATTTTTACCACTCTGAAATAACAGACAAGACTTGAGTTCATCATCAGTGAACATACATTGCATTGAGGTATCTGGTCCCTACAAAGCCAGTAACAGATGCTAAAAATCAGATGAAAAGAAAGAAAAAATCTTAGGAGGTTCCCAGGCATAGGTTCAGTGCTCAAACATGTGCATTTTGATGCTAGAGAGTTTGCTTTCCCTTTAGAGAATTCCCAGGCAAAACCAGGTCTGTGTCTTTTTATATAATACACTTTGTAAGTCTGCCACATGCTTAATTATTCCATTGTTGACCAATATAGTGCAGCAACTGAGAAAGAAAATGTGTCTCTATGCAACACAGTTTCAAGCTTACTGTTGGTGTTCAATGAATGCTAATATTCAGTTCAGTTCAGTTCAATCACTCAGTCATGTCCGACTCTTTGCGACCCCATGAATCGCAGCACACCAGGCCTCCCTGTCCATCACCAACTCCCGGAGCTTACTCAAACTCATGTTAATATTAGATACCTAAAATAGAGCAACTCCTGTGGTAAGGAGAGAAAGCATTTAACACAAGTTAGCCATTCTCTCTACTTGTTAACACACAGACAGAGAATTGCTACTAAAATGAGTTCAGTACCTTGCATGTTCTCTGTGAAGAGTGAGCACACTTTAAAACCTTGCGTGGGGTACTTAGCACAGAGTTTCACTGAAAATGTTAAGGAACCTGATTTCATTCAGTTCATCACTCACCTTAAAAACAAAGCTGCCCAGAACTCTCTTAGTTGCTGTCAGGGCAAGCCTAGTAATTGATCTTCCAATGAACATGTATGTAAGAATGGAGAACTACATTACTTCCCGTTGTGATTATTTTTAACCAGTAAATGAGAGGGTGAAACAGATCCAGGGTGAACGGAAGGCAGTGCTGACTCCATCAGCGTTTCTCCTGGGGCTGTGCCTGTGGAAGCCTTCCTGTGGCCTTGGTGGGCAACCACTGGGGAACCCCTTGCAGCACATTTACCCCACTTGGCATCCAGGTCTTTCACTGAAGAATGGGAACAGGACAGGCATGGAATGATCAGTAGTATAGCTAAGATCCTTCCGTGTGAGCTCCAGAAATAGGAAAGTCAGTAGATGCAGTTACTTCTAGAATGGCAAAAAGTCTCAGCTAATCTGTGGCAGAAATTTGACAAAACATGATAAGATATTTTACATATGTTAGGAATTAAGAAGCTGCCTTTTTGTTGATTACCCAAATCTAGACTATTCAGAGAACTTCCAAAGGTAACTGAACACTGTTATAGGAGAAGATGTGGCATTTATTCTTTCAGGCCTTTGTTCACAAAATTTCTAAAATTCCCATTACACCCCAGGAACTTGAGATATAGACATGGTGCTATCCTCTCATACAGGAATTCACAAAAAATAATAAACAAAAAAATGAATAAGCAAAAGACATAGTCTTTACCCTCAAAGAATTTACGATCTAAGAGAGAAAACAAGTGGGAAAATATGAAACAGAGAACAGTTAAGTCATATGGGTGATTAAAATGCAAATAGAATTTTTCTTAAACATTTTTGGGTACAAAGATCTCTTTAAGTTTCCAATAAAACACAAAGATAATTGTATTTACTGGAAAACAGAACATGAGCACTCACACATAAAAATCTGAATGCAACTCCAGGGAAACAAACACACTGATGTCACCAAAATTAGGAGCTAATATAACAGGCGTCCGAATCTCTGCGACCCCATGGACTAAACAGTCCCTGGGATTCTCCAGGCCAGAATACCGGAGTGGGTAGCCTTTCCCTTCTCCAGGGGATCTTCCCAACCCAGGGATCAAACCCATGTCTTCCGCATTGCAGGGGGGTACTTTACCAGCTGAGCTACCAGGGAATCCCAATAGGTGTCCCTGTAAGCCTATTTCATATAAAATACTTTCGTCAAGGTAGGCTGTGTGGATGAATTAGGACTTGATGAAAGGGAAGGTGAGAGAATAAAAAATGAGATAGCTTCTGTAATTTTGGTGAAATTCTAGAGCAGTTTTACATTTCTAAAACAAGAAGATTTGTTGGGGGGAGACTTAGGAGACAGGGATTCTGGCTGGGTCAACTTGCTTGAACAAAAGCAGAGGGTTGGGCAGTAACCTTGGTGTGTGGGTACAAATTCACCAGCCTGGGATGGAGATTCAAAATTGGAAGCATTGAGATGCAAGGTGAGATGGATAATGAGATATGAATTTGGGGGGTCATTGTTGGTCTTTGTGCAGGCACTCATTACAGAGTTAAAAAAAAAAAAAAACCCAAAGAAATTTTTGAGCTGATTGAGTCCAACCTCTAGACACCCCCAAACCTTGGCAAGTGGTCATTTAGTTTGTGCTTGAACATATTAGTGGGTGAATCACAATGGGATATGCAAACTATTCCATTGTTAAATGGCTCTAATTGATAAAAATTGCTTCCTCATATCAAGATTAATTTTAAAAAACTTCTGCCTTCCCATCCCAGGTATATCATCATGATTTTGGTTCTCTGGAAACATAAAACAAAGCTTATCCTTTTTTGGCTTGATAGTCCTACAGCTGTTTTACATATTCCACTTAAGTATTCTACTTAAAGACTAAGCATCTTCAGGCTTCAGTCTTTTCTGGTGAGTATGATATTTAAAATTAGTTTGGAAAACCTGTGTAAGACATGTTAGATCAGGAAGAAAACTACCTTTGGGGAGACTAGTTGGAATACTCTTACCACGACAGCGGTTAGAGAAAAGTGGAAAGGAAATGAAGAATAAAGTTTTAGATGGAAGGATTGATAACTAGCAGACAAATGGCCATTGGAGATAAAGAAAAGATGTGATTTAAAGATATCCCATAGCTCTGGCCTGGGATGATGGAAGAATGGTTTTTTTGTAACCATCAATTTTCGAGAGGAAGGTTCGACATTTTTTTTCTTAGCAAGAGGTATCTTGGTATAGTGGTTAAGAGCATGAATTCTTAGTGGCAGAGTGATGGGAGATTCAAATTCTGGATTTAACACTTACGTTATATGACACTGGGCAAATTATTTGGCATATGAGTATCTTGATTTTATCACCTATAAAACATAATATTATGATAAATATTACATATAGTGATATATAAATATCATTATATATATACATATATATATTATATATATATGTTGTTGCTTGACTGGCAGAAACAGAGAAGAAGCCCTAAACAACAACAATCTATTAATACTTTAATGGGTTTAATTGGAGGGAGTTAAAGTCCAAACTGAGAACTTCAAAACTGTCTGGGGAGGGATAATCAGGACATTGTGAAGTCATCATGTCAGAGCAGAAGGAAATACTACAGATGGAAATGAGCTTGCAACACCTGAAATAGCAGAGTCATTTCCAAGGTCAGAAGCAGCACAGGTCAGACTGGAAATACAGGTAATTTGTTGCTTTTTCAAGATACGTGGCAGAAAAAGGTCAGGTTTGAAGCAGAATTTCTCTAGCCCAGGAAAGTAGGCCTTACATTTTAAATACCTGTCTCCCCATGATCTGCTTCTCTTTGTCTGCCCTGGATTATGGGTTGATCCTCATACACACAGATTACATATTTCTTCAAGATGAGGAGGTTAAGAAGATCACTCCACTGAGGATGTCAAACTCCAGGCAATGGGCAAATACAAAAGCAGAGATGTTTTATGAGCAGTTAGAACTCAGTTGGAGATGTAGCTGGTGGCAAGGGAGGCCAGTTTATAGGTGCTGGTGGGTGTTTAGAACTGGCTGAGCTCATTATGCATTAATGCATTCAGGTGTCCGTATCTCTCAGAAATTCTCTCTTTGTTTCGGTGTAGCCCATCATGAAATAATCCTTTCTGATCTTTAGAAATTATAAGATAGTTTGCAATCTAAGTTGATGAAGGACATGCAATACAAGGGACAGAGCAATCCAGATAGTTTTAATCAGGGGCAAGTCAATCACCTTTCTGAGCTTGTTTCATCATCTGTAAAGTGAGAATAATAACAACACCTACTTCATGGAGTTATTTTAAGGAACACACAAGATAGCATTTTCACAGTTTTCTTGCATAGCAGCTGGTGCTTGGAGGCCCCCAAATAAATGTTAGTTTAAGTGGATGGTGACTATCATCAATTACTTGTTGAAACCCATACTGTGAAAATATATATGGTGTAAGCTATGATGGAGAAGCTATTTGGTGGGTCTAATTTGCTTATTTTTTAGTATTATTTTTATTTAGTCTATCTAATTCTCACCTCTGTGTTTCTGGAAACCAGGCAAATGTAACCAGAAGTGATTTTTTTTTTTTTTTTTTAATTTTAACTGCCTTGGCTCCGAAGGCTTGGTTTTAAAAAATCATTCCATATGTTTATTCACCTTGAGAAGCCCAGTTTGCTGTACCTAATTTCCTTGTTTACTCTTTCCATACTAATGTTGCTGAGCATGTAAAATATCATTCTTTATCATTCCAAGTAGGTCTTGGGTTTAATTATGGATTATGAGAAATGAGCTGAGTGAACATTTTGGAGCCTGGTGAGACTGATTTGTTCGGGATGGTTAAAGGCATTTCATTCCTTTGGAAAAAAATAAGCCTGGTGTTGCTCACTTGTGCTACATGAAAGATGAAGTGTGGCTGAAGTCAAACGATGGGACCCAGACCTCTCTCAGTCACCCTGATTCATTAGGACCTGTGTCAACTTCCCCCAAGACGTACACATGTGCTCAGATGCTCAGAGGATGGAGAGGACACATGTGACCTCCCGGGGGGAGCAGTCAGCTTGGAACATTGCCCTTTGAGCTGGGAAAGGAGTGATAAGGCTGCGTGCATCGCTGAGTAGCCATTTTCTTACGCTTCTTTCCTGTGCATCCCAGGGGCTGTGCCTGGAAGCCACATCTCCCCGATGGGGAGAGTAGACACTGGAGAAATTGCACTTGGCAAATAACTTAAAATACATCGGTTTAAATTAATAC
Organism: Odocoileus virginianus; assembly: GCF_023699985.2. Lineage (NCBI taxonomy): Eukaryota > Metazoa > Chordata > Mammalia > Artiodactyla > Cervidae > Odocoileus > Odocoileus virginianus. The sequence continues at coordinate 2,487,603 of NC_069701.1, forward strand.
CTAGTATCCATCCTGAAAGAGATCAAACTAGTAAACCCTAAAGGAAATCAACACTGAATATTCATGTGAAGGACTGACGCTGAAGCTGAAAGTTCAATAATTTGGCCAACTGATGCCAAGAGCCAAATCACTGGAATAGACGCTGATGTTAAGGAAGGTGAGGGCAGAAGGAAAAGGGGCTGGAGAGGAGGAGATGGTTAGACGGTGTCACTAACTCAATCGACCTGAATTTGAGCAAACTCCAGGAGACAGTGAAGGACAGAGGAACCTGGCGGCTGCAGTCCATGGAGCCGTAAAGAGTCGGACACAACTTAGCAGTTAAACAACTCCTTTCTGAATGAGGAAGACTAAGAAGACAGGATGTATGGAGGCATTTAAAGAAAACCAGGTTTATGAATTCACTGTAGGAATTCTAAATGTATAAAATAAGAGTTAGGCCTTTTAAAGGGACAAATAGTATTTCTAATGAGAGCAAGTGAAAACTGAAACTCATGCATTCATTTATTCAATTTTTAAGGCAACACATGTTCCTTGAACTCTTATCCTCGTAGGCCCTACGCAAGCCACGGAAGACGACAAACGAGACACAGGAGTCTTTGCCAGGAGTCAAAGGCTCACAGTCTGGTGTGGGTGCCAGGACCGAGGGCAGGCAATGGAATCTAGGCTGAAGGATGCTATGACTGAGGGGAGCCTGGAGGCCCTAGTGAACCGTAGGGGAAGGAAAGGTAAATAATTCCAAGGAATCGTTCAAAGGGTCTTCCATGAGAAAGTGGTGGAGGAGCCAGGACTGGAAAGAGGAAGATGGGGTAGCCAGCTGATGGAGGGTGAGGAAGGACTTCTGGGGGCTTGGAAAAGCCGTGTGCAAGGACTCAGTGCCGTCAGGACCACGGAACTGAAGGCCACCGCAGTGTGTCTACCTCCAAGGGTGTGATGGGGAAACTACAAAAGACGCTGTTGGTGGAGGCAGCAGCGAGGTGAAGTTCCTCTCAGTAAAGTCTTTGGGGAAAGACGGCTTTTATTAATGGTGCAAGCCACCATCAGAAACTTCCACCAAACCAGCGAAACCAAGTACACAGCATTTAGGGATCATGCGACTTTTGTTACAATCGACAGTAAATCCAGCTCATCTCAAATCCCACAGTCCTTTTTCTCTGTTAGTAATATGTGTGCGACTCACTCAAGATCAAGCCTTCATCTCCTCACTTTATTTCCATTCCATCAGCAGCCCATTTTTCCAACAATAATGGCTGGGGGAAATACAGAAGCTTGGTAAGTTCAGGGATGGGATGGGCCTTGTGCAATGGAAGGATGGTCTTGATTAGAAGCTTGACATCTGTGTGCCTGCTTTTGGCTCTGACTTCTGAGACATGTGGTCACCCAGGCAATTCCGCACAAATAGGAACACAGTGCTCAAGACTGAGGCACAGAGTGCACTTTCTTTCTGCTTCACTGCAGTCTCACAGCATTGCTTCTATGTCTGCGATATGCTTTAGAGTGTTTGTGAAAAATGTCAGGTCCATGGCCTCTGGGGATTGCTCAGGGAGATATTGTATATCAGAGTGAAATCCATAATTGACATAAAAAGGACGTTGACAGATAACACTGCTGCATGCACATAGAGGTAATTGAGATATTTGACTGTTTTGTTGGTATCTCCAGCACTACCTGAGGTAATGTTTAACAGTTGGCCTTACTTGTTTTGACTGGTCATGAACTTGAGATGGGTATGCTGGAGCCTGGGTAGGTCAGAGAGGCCTAAAAAGGATAGATGTGATTCCCCCAAATAGGAAGGCTGTGGGCCCTCAGGCTATAAAAATTTCCAAAATGTTTTTGTGTATTGATTTTCACTTTTGATTCAGCTCCATAGTACTCAAAATCCACCAGCTTTGATGTATTTAATGTGAAATGTCATGAGGTTGGCTTCTTAATTTAAATGGTTCAATTTAAATATATGCAGTCAAGCCTCATTATTCACGGATTCTGTATTTGAAAATTTGCCTACTAGATCATTCATTTGTAACCCTCAGATCAATACTCACAGTGCTTTCATGGTCATTCAAAACCAAGTGCAGAGTGATGAAAAATTTCAGTTGCCTGACATGCATGCTCCCAGCTGAGGTCAGACAAGGCATCTCTGCTTTCTTTTTTTCATTTCTCATACTGTAAACAAGTAAGTATTCCTTTTGCAATTGTGTTAGTGGTACTTTCTTATATTTTTTTGTCGTCTTTGTTGGTGATTTCCCTACTTAAAATGGCCCCAAGCATAATACTGGCATGCTGTCTAGGGTTCTGAATGCAAGAAGGCTGTGATATACCTTATGGGAAAAATGCTTGCATTGATAAACTTCCTTCAGGCATGAGCTATAGTGCTGTTGGTTGTGAGTTCATTGTTACTGAATTAGCAAGAAAATTTTTTACTGTTTTTGGGGGGGACATGCTGTGAGGCTTGTGGGATCTTAGTTCCCTGACCAGGGATCAAACTGGTGCCCACAGAAATGAAGGCATCTCTTAACTACTGGATGCCAGGAAATATCTTAACAGGAATATTAAATAAGATGTCCTTAAACAGAAATACACATGAAACAAGCATATGTATTGATTGGTTGATCAAAAATATGGTGACCAGAGACTCTCAGACACTGAATCTTGTGTTTTCCCTCGGAGGAATGGTTCAGTATTTACTAATTCAGCATTTGAGGTGACTTTCTGGAACATAATCATCTTGAGTAACGTGAATCAACTGTTGTTGTTGTTCAGTTGCTAAATTGTGTCCGACTTTACGGCCCCATGGACTGTAGCACTCCAGGCTTCTCTGTCCTTCACTGTCTCCCAGAGTTTGCTCAGATTCATGAGCACTGAGTCTGTGATGCCATCTGACCACCTCATCTCTTGCCACCCTCTTCTTCTTTTCAACTGTACATGAACATGTATGTAATGTGTATACACACACACATATATATACACATGCATAGGTATATACACACATGCCCATATAAAAACACATAAAACAAAAGCTAGTGAGCATAAATGTAATGTTAGCAGCTGGTGGATTTGGATACCAGATATATGGCTGTTTATTGTATTATACTTACCAAAATGTTTTTAGATTTGAAAATCAGTTACCTGCCTCTCTGGGCCTTAATTTCCTCAAATAAGGGAAATTACGTTGCCTCAAGAACCTCTTCCAGGTCTGCTATTCTGTCATTTTAAATTAACCCCAGACAGGAGCCATTTGATTTAGATATTTAGTAGAGATTTAGTCTTAGAATCCAGTCCAGCGTTAGTTATATGATACTTAAGTATAGAGTTAAAAAAAGGAGAAAAAAAAAAAAAGGCACCCAAGAAATGAAAGAGAAATGATAACTTTTTTTTCATTTATTTTTATTAGTTGGAGGCTAATTACTTTACAATATTGTAGTGGGTTTTGTCATACATTGACATGAATCAGCCATGGTTTTACATGTATTCCCCATCCTGATCCCCCCTTCCACCTCCCTCTCCACCCGATCCCTCTGGGTCTTCCCAGTGCACCAGGCCCGAGCATTTGTCTCATGCATCCAACCTGGGCTGGTGGTCTGTTTCACCCTTGATAATATACATGTTTCGATGCTGTTCTCTCTAAACATCCCAACCTCGCCTTCTCCCACAGAGTCCAAAAGTCTGTTCTGTACATCTGTGTCTCTTTTTCTGTTTTGCATATAGGGTTATTGTTGAGCAATGATAACTTGATTGACAAATATCCCAGGGAAGGAGTTCCTCTATGCAAAGTGAAAGTGAAAGTCGCTCAGTCGTGTCTGACTCTTTGTGACCCCATGGACTATGGGGGTAGCACGTCAGGCTCCTCTGTTCATGGAATTCTTCAGGCCAGAATGCTGGAGTGGGTAGCCATTTCCTTCTCTAGGGTATCTTCCCAACCCAGGCCTCCCTCATTGCAGGCTGATTCTTTACCAGCAGAGTCACCAAGAAAGCCCAAGAATACTGGAGTGGGTAGCCTATCCCTTCTTAGGGGATCTTCCCGACCCAGGAGTTGAACTGGGGTCTCCTGCATTGCAGGCTGATTCTTTACCAGCTAAACTACCAGGGAAGTCCTATATAAACTTAGTCCTATTGAACAAAGACTTCCAAATAATATGGGAAGTATCTAGTGATGACGGAAACTTGTCATTTTAACAGTTTTTATTTGTTTCCATTTTTGATTAAATTAAAAAGGACTTATCATAGACAAGATTACTTATTTGGAAAAATGTGCTATGTATCCATAGCCTTTTCTTTAAATGTCCTCTAAGCACATTGCATAATAGAAAGAACATGGGATTTGGATTAAGTCAAAGCCTACTTCAAAAATTTTTGTTTCTCCAAATAGCCTACTTGTATGATCTTAGCAGAAGTGTGTATCTTCTCTGAACCCCAGTTTCTTTGTCTATAAAAATGGTGACATTATTTTTCCTGTAAGGAGAAGATTAATACATGAACTAATCTTGTGAAGGCATGAAAGCATCTGGCAACAAGAGGGCTTCAAAAATGCTAGTTCCATTTTCCTAGCCTACAAATGACCATTATTTTCTAGGAAGACATATAATGTATTAGTTAAGAACACAGTCTTTGGGACTATGACACCAGAGTTTAAATCCCTGATTCACCATTTACAAGCTGGGTGCTTAGAGCAAGTTATTTAACCTCTTGTCTCTCAGTTTTTTGTCTGTAAAATAGGGATGATAATAGCACCTACCTCATAGAGCTACTGTATGATTTGAAATATTAATATCTATATAAGTTACTTAGGACAGAATGGGAAGCCTTATTAGGGTGTGCATTATTGATATTTCTAAGAACTGTGAGAAGTCCTATGTAAGCTAATAAAGGTAGAGTAATAGAGACTCTTGACTTGCATAAGGACTTCACATGAAGGTAAATTTTAAGGTAAACCTGATCTTGTACTTTTAGACTGACCAGATAGAGGATTGATACGTAGTCATTGATTACTTTATTGCTTTGTACTTCACTGCAGTTCAATGATTTTATTTTAAAACCTTCATCCTTGATTTAAAATCTTTGAATGTATCCCTAGTTGTTCCATGTTATATCTTCTTCTGGCAGAGTTGTTCAGATGCGTACTTTTTATCGATAATAATGGCTATTTTTGTTGAGCAGTTCCTAGGTGTCAGGTCAGGGGTCTAGCCCTACTTGTTACCTAATGGATTAATGTGTGTTTTGGATGCTGAGAAGACACAGACTCCTGGATCAAGCGTAAAAGACTTTTTACTGCTTGCGGTACAGCAAGCATCATGTGCATCAGCAAATGCAGTGGTTCTCCATGTCCTTTGCCAAGTCTCAAAGAGATGAAGCGCTAAGGGTCACGTGGATGCCGTGCGCATCATCAGATTTCATCGCAGCCAAGGAATATTACATTTGGGGACCTCATCATTTTGCAGCTAACAGTAAACAGCGTTCTCTTAGACCCAGGGGAAAACAGTTCTTCCTCCTTCAAAGTTGCTCCCTGCAAATACAACTCTAAGAAGCATTTGGGCAAAAACCATTTGGGCTTTGCATTCTTGGTACATCCAACAAGAGGTGCAGGGTTTGGGACTAAAGGCAGATTGCCTCTTTCAACACTGGTTCTAGGAACAATGCCAAATGCTTTAATTGGGGCAATGCTTCCTGGTAGATCACTATGTAGCTAATGTCCTATGTATGTCTTACTCCTTTTAACAGGGTTGCCTCTGGGTGATATTATAAATTGGTCCATTTTGTTTGTACCCCCATCTTCCTTTGGAAACCTCTTTTCCTTGGGCAAATTCCCACATTCAAGACTCGCATTTTAATGGCTCTAATCTGATCTTTGAATGCCCATTTTCTTAGCCTGACCCTATGCCACGTTCAGCTCATTTCTTTTCCCTCTTTGTCCTGAAACAAAATTTACCCATTCTGTGGCCAATCTCTTAGAACTCTTCTCACTTGTAAAGGGTCACTGAGAAACAAATGGAAATTAAAATAGGTTCATGTATAGAAGGGTGGCTCATCAGAGAACACAAAATTTTAAAAGAGACCTTGTGAAGACATGCTTTAGCTGAGGAATCATCTGAATGGTGGGAATCTGGGATTTCAAGACTATATATACAACTCCATATGTTAGCTCTGTGCATGGTGAGCCCTGGATCTCAGGGATATATTTAGTTTGATTTTATATGAAGCATTGGTTTTTGTGTTCTCTGAGAAGGAAAAAGGATATTTTGAGGTACAGAATTAAATTCTATTTCCTTTTCATTCCCTATCGTCCGAGGGTTTATGAGATAAAGTTTCGGATCTTAGTGAAAGCTACAAGAGGTTGTGACTAAGTCCTTATAATATTAGGAGCTGCTCTCCTTCTAATAAGCAACCATTACCCAAACCATACTTTTTAATGGAGGCGCTGCCCAGGGAGTTCATGGAAACACATTCGAACGTGGAAAACGGAGCTTACTCAGGCCACAAAGCAGCAGTTCCATGACATAACGCTTCTATTGGCACCTGCATTTGGCATCTGTAATGTTTTCCTCACTGTGCTTTTAAGACCCAAGCGATTTAAAAAGAAGTGACTGTGTTCATAAAAATGGGAAACTATAAACCAACATAAATGTCAGTTTTTATGTTGATATTTACATTTATCCCATGGAGAGACTGAATTGTGTAGTAATGTGATTCAATATTTGGGGGTCAGATATTTTGGTAACATTTACAGATCAATAAATTAGACACATTCCATCTTAAATGATCAGAAATAGCTTCGTTTCCCAATGTGAGGCCAACTTAAATTTTCCAGCAGGGTACATTCCCTGCAGAATTGTTAATTGCACAAGTGCTATAATAGTATTACATTTTAACTACAACTGTGGTAGATTTTCAAGCATCTCAGAGGTTATAAACCAGTCATTAAAATTCATTCCTGTTGGCAATTGGGTCTGCAGAGCCTCTGCCAGAAGAGCATGCTTCTAATATTTATGTGATTTCCATTTTAACACAGCCATTTGAATTGCTTGTAATACTCCAGCCTTTGTAATGTGCTCCCTTTGCTATCCTGCCCCTACACTTCTCACCAGGAAAGGGTGAGATTCCCTCCATTAAAAAATGGGTGCTCGCCCCTCCCCCACCCCAGGCACGTGACTTCTTCTAGTAAGCCCATGTGATTAAAGCATGTTGCTTACAGTGATAGTTGCTTACAATTTTTATACTGCTGACACGAAAGAAACAGATAAGGGAAGATATAAGCTGTGTGTACTTCATCACAGGTGAACAGCAGGCAGAAATCTGGTACTATTTATTCCCAGGTCCTTAAAAAGCAATGGGCCAGGTGGTCACCAGGGAGCTGGCTTAAAGGAAATCAAGTTGTGCTTACTGTGACATTGATTTGTTTCACTCTCTGGTCCATCTTGGTTTTCTTTCCTCAAGTGTGAATTAGCACTTCTATGTTGTCTAACAGTCATTTTTTCACTCATTTTTCCCTTAGAATGAATGCTGCTGAGATCAGGACCCATTCAGGCGTTGTCTTTTCCTCTTTGTCCTAAGCATCTAAGTCGGTGCCTAACAGTTAATAGATGCACCATGATGTGTAGTAGGTTAATGTTCTTATGGATTTGTTTTATTTCACTTCAACTTGAGAGTTTAGCTCTAGGCAAGACTTGACACTTTAATTCCAGTTTATTTTATTGGGTTGGACCCTGCTGAAATGAACATTTATGGATTACCTACTTGGCAATTACAAAAGATGGAAAATGTGACGTGGTTTCTGTCCTTTGAAAAATTCCAAATAATAGAGTGGAAGATAAGAAGACTAAGAGAAATAAGAGGTGCCACCTAAAAGTTATAAAAAAAAAAACCTAATGAATTTAAAAGGATCATACTGGACTTGTATGACATGGAATATTTGATATAAGGCTTTCAAAATGAAGTAGGGTACAGTAAAACTCACACTGGATAACTTGGGAGAAAAGTTTTTTGATTAGGGGAGTGACATGACTTGTTAGGAAGCTTAATTTGGATGAAGAAAAGTTATGACAAACCTAGAGAGCATATTAAAAAGTAGAGACATCACTCTGCCAACAAAAGTCCATATAGTCAAAGCTATGGTTTTTCTAGTAGTCATGTATAGATGCGAGAGTTGCACCATAAAGAATACTGAGCACTGAAGAATTGATGTTCTCAAACTGTGGTGCTGGAAAAGACTCTTGAGAATCGCTTGGACAGCAAAAAAAATCAAACCAGTCAATCCTAAAGGAAATCGACCCTGAATATTCATTGGAAGGACTGATGCTGAAGCTGAAGCTCCAATACTTTGGCCACTTGATGTAAAGAACTGATTTGTTAGAAAATAACCTGATGCTGAGAAAGATTTGAGGGCAGGAGAAGAAGTGGGAGACAGAGGATGAGATGGCTGGATGACATCATGAACTCAATGGACATGAGTTTGAACAAACTCCAGGAGAAGGTGAAAGACAGGGAAGCCTGGGGTGCTGTGGTCCATGGGGTCGCAAAGAGTCGGACACACATGAAAGACTGAACACAAGGTGATGGTATCTTTCTAGCAATGCTGTGGAAGATTGGTAAATAGGACTTGGTAAACAGAGGAGTTTAACATGACTCTGCTTTTCAGCCTGTATGACTTAGAAAGAAGAATTGTTGGCATTAAAAGAAATAGGGAAAGCAGGATGATGAATGACTTCGGAAGCAATTGGAAAAAGATGGTGGTTTTGGATGTCAGTGTTTTAGGTCTTTTGGACACTGAAACCTCCTGTGTCTAGCGAGTTGTAATACATTAGGGTGGGTAGGCTAACAAAGAAGATGCCATTAGTCTGATGGATAAGGTGTCTTGTTAGTTGCCAGCTCTGTGACCTAAGACAAGTTATCATCTGACCCCCTCTATTTTTCATTTTCCTTGTTAGTATCAGAAAGAACTAGCTTTAGTAAAAGCTAGTTTAACATATGGTGAATTCCTGGCAAGTATGAAGTGATTGGGAACCCGTTAAGAGGTTCCCTGGGGGCCAAGGGAGTTTGCCCTGGATTCTCTACTCACTTTGGGTCATGGCTGTTATCCCTCTATGGTTCCTCCCCAGACTTGGAGATTTGCTGTCACTGAGGTTATCAAAGCTGTCCAAATTGATGTCCATAGATGCTACCAGGGTCTCTGCCTTATGAATCATAAATATTGTTGGTTAAAAGGAGGCCTTCACAAGATGCATGCTGTTAAATTTGCAAAAGTCTACTTACCTAAAAAAAAAAAGGCCCAATTCACTGCATCACTTTGTACCCTCTTTTCAACTTTTGATAAAAATATAAAACACCATCATAATTTCCATAGAGAAAGACAAGAACAATCACAGATAATCTTCTTTGACTTTTTGAGAAGTTCCTCACTGAGACAGTTGAGTCCTCAATTCCCCTTTTAAGCACCTACATTGCAATTCAGCAACATTTGATTGAGTAGAGTGATGCTGCCAATGTTCAGTCAAAGTTAACCTCAAAATAGAGATAGAAAATGGTAAAAGTTTTGCTCAGATGATTCACCTGCGTCTGATGGAAATTTGACTTTCTGCCTGGGATATTTTCTTATATAATTAGAAATGTATAAGTTTGATATTTATAGCTGGGAATATTTCCCTGCTGGTTTTTGGTTCATTTTGTTTCTCATTAACCTTTATAAATATTCTAGTCGGAAATACCCTTCTATTTAGGATACAGTGCTTTCTTAGGTAAAGAATGAAATAATGTTTTAATATTCCTGTTATTTCCCTCTATCAACTATCTTGAGAGATACCACAGAGAAAGGCAGTATGGCATACTTGGAAGGATTTTGGAGGTACAGAAACCTGGATTCCATTCTGACTTTGTGATTTACTAGCTGTGTGACCTAAGGCAAGTGATCACCCAGCATCTCCGAGTTTTTGTTTTCTCGCTGATGTGACAGGTTAAGACCTGACCATCCGAGTGTTGTTGACAAGATCAGGTGGAGTAGTGGTGACATTTGCCCTGAGGTCTTTAAGCCCTGTGTATATGCTTCTCACTCAATCGCGTCCCCCTCTTTGTGGCCCCATAGAGTGTACAGCCCACCAGTCACCTCTGTCCATGGGATTTTCCAGGCCAGATTACTGAAGCCACTTTCCATTTCCTGCTGCAGGGGCTATTCCTGACTCAGGGGTCGAACCTGCCTCTCTCGCATCTCCTGTATTGCAGGCGGATTCTTTACCACTGTGCCACCAGGGAATTCTAAGCCTTGAGGTTCTAGTTTTACTCCATGGGCCCAAATCTGATTATACTCTGGTCAAGATATTTTATATCATTAAAGTCCTTTCCTCATCCATAAAATGAGAATTATAGTAATGCCTGTTTTATAAGCTTCTTATGATGGTGAATGAGCAAAACTGTGGAGAACATAGTGACTGGATAATATTAAATATCCACTAAATGTTGTTGATAGCTATTTCAATGAGTACATAGTAGGGGCTCAGTAAATGGAAGCTACTCTCATTTTCCTCCTTAGTAATCCTTCATGGTTTCTCTTCCATATATTAAGCAAAACAACTTTTAGAATATTGGAGAAAAAAAATCCTTACATTTGTACAAAAGAGAAGATCATTTGTTGATTTTAGCTACTGACTTGTTTTGAAAATAAGGATTGGGAACTCTGAGCTGAAGAAGTGTCTCCTTTCTTTAAAGCAGCTATGAATGTGTGCAGTCTTCTAGTTATTGCAATTTTAAGTTACTCTGGCTATCCCCCGTCTATTGTCCTAGCTTGCAAGACATTTAAAAAAACCCTCCAGGTGCTATCTTTCTTTTTAGTTATCTTTTGCCTCACTTCCCCCTTTCTTATGAGAACATTTCTCAGTTCCTCTAGGCACTGATTTCTCTTAAGACAACTCTGAAATTTGTAGGTTTCCGTAGAGCCCATATTCTTTGAGCTTAAAGCATTTTGTCTAGTAATGTAGCAGAATGTAATGTCAAAGAAATAAATAATCAGTTCTGCAGTTTCCTAGTGTTAGCTACTCAGTCGTGTCTGACTCTTTGCGACCCCATGGACTATGTAGTATGTCAGGCTCTTCTGACCATGGAATTCTCCAGGCAAGAATACTGGAGTGGGTAGCCATTCCCTTCTCCAGGGGGTCTTCTCCACCCAGGGATCGAACCTGGATCTCTTGCATTTCAGGCAGATTCTTTACCACCTGAAATCCTCTATAAATAAGATATGACATAAATAAGATAGGAAATAACAAAATGCTTTACAATTTTCCAGAAGTCAGAATGTAGAAGATAGAGCAGAGATCCTAGCACAGTTCAGGATAAACCATTCCACATTTATCTACTCATCTGCTCAATCTCTCACTGTACAGTTACTAACTACCTAATGTAGGTAAGATGTTTTAGAGCCATAATACTCTAAATGTGACTGTATTTGGAGATATAGCCTTTAAAGAGGTAACTGAATTAAAATGAGGCTGTTCTCATGGGCCTTAGTGCAATCTGACTGGTGTCTTTATAAGAGGAGAAAATCTGGCAACACAGAGAGATAGTGGGGGTACTGACACAGCAAAAAATGCCTGAGTGGAGACACAGTGAGGAGGTGGCTGTCTGCAAGCCAAGGAGAGAGACCTCAGCAGAAACTGCCTGCTGCCACCTAGATCTTACCTCAAACTGATAAAGTATATTCCTGTTATTTATGCTCCCCATCAGTCCGTGGTATTTTGTTATAGTAGCCTTAGCAAACTAATAAAGCAATGCTTTAAATTTGTATTACATTTACAACTCTATAACTTTCATATTGTCTTCCCATCCATAGTATATGGCATAATTGCCAAAAGCATTGACTCTGAAATTAGATTTTCTGGGTTCAAATCTATCACTTGTGTGGCCTTAGGCAAGTTACCTAAACCTTTGTTCAGTTTCTTCATCCATAGAATGGAAATTATGAAATTGTCTACTCCATAGGATTACTCTTTTACCAGCTGAGCCACAAGGGAAACCCACAAATACTGGAGTGGGTAGCCTATCGCTCCTCCAGAGGATCTTCCTGACCCAGGAATCAAACCAGGGTCTCCTGCATTGCAGGCAGATTCTTTATCAACTGAGCTATCGGGGAAGCCCACTCCAAAGGATTACACTCTGAATTAAGTCAGCTAATGTTTTAAATTATTTTAACACTTCTCAGCACATAGTTAGTTTTAAAAAGTTATTTCATAAATTAATAAAAGAGAGTGCATATCTTAGTTCATTTTATTCCTCTTTAATCTTGTGAGCTAGAGAGAGAGAAAAGGTAAGGGATATAACCCTTACTAAGTCTTTATTATGGAGTAGACAATGTGGTGACCATTTCACTCACATATGCAAATAAGAGATTAAAATTTTACCCACATTTACACGCTGCTAAAAGGTGGGGAGCTTGGGGCATTCTTCTATCTTAAATCTGAATCTATTGTTTTTTAATTTTATTCAGCATGCTCAAACATAGGAACAAAATCTAAATAAATATGATTAGGATCTAAATAAAACAGAAAGGATAATCATCAAATTAAGTATTGTATCAATCAAAGTTCAACTAGAGAAGCAGAACCAGCAATGTGTACATACATTCACATACCTATATGCCTACATATAGATATTTCATGAATCTTTCTATACATCATCTAACAATACACTATTTTATGTAATTAATCTTGAGGACTAAGAAAATCTGAAGTCCATAGGACATTCATGAGCAGACTAAAATCCCATGGACTCAAGACAGAGTTTGTTATTAATAGGTAGGAGTATCTGTCTGTCTGTCTGTCTCTCTCTTAGAGAGCAATGCACTCTTTAAAGGCTTCCAACTGATTAAGTGAGGCCCACCAGGACAATCTGTCTCATTTAAAGTCAGTTAGGACTTTAATTACATCAGTAAAGTATCTTCACAACAGCAACTGGAATTTAATTAAATAGTCAAGAGAAGGCATGCTACAAAATGTCTGTACAGTCCATCCTGTCACTCTCCTGAAAAACCATCTCCTGTGACTCACCCTATCTGAAAACACACTGGAAGGGGGCATTCTAAGGAATGTAGTTTAGCTTAGTCAGCTTGAGACACCTCAAAGTCATTGGGGATATTTTTAAATTAAATACTATACCTGGAACTGGGCACATTTTAATATGAACTTCTTTTTTTATTAAATATTTAACTCTCACAGTAGACCTTGAAATATTATTGCCATTTTATGAGTGAGAAAACAGAGGCTCCAGTAGTTTAAATAACTAGCCTAAGTCACAAATCAAGCTAGTACGAGAACCACAGTTAGAAGTCAGAGCTGACCCTGAAGACTACATATTTAAAAGCAGTAGGAAATCGCCTCAAACTACCTCTTAAGTTGTGATGGAACTTGTGTAGAGGAGAAACCAGTACTGGTTGGGCCTTAGCTAAGCTGCATTTTGAGCAGGTAGGAAAGAAGAATGAGAGGAGGGGATCTGCAGTTTTAACCCCCTCTCCAGGACAGGGCTGTGGCTCTTCAGAGTCTCCTCTGCGGAGAACTGTGCATTTACAGGAAATTAGGAATTACTCTTTTCCAGAGGCAGTGTGTGTGTATGCGTGTCTGATGTATTATTCTAAAAAAGAGAGCTCTTGGAACAGCATGTATATTATCTATAGTGAAACAGATCACCAGCCCAGGTGGGATGCATGAGACAAGTGCTTGGGCCTGGTGCACTGGGAAGACCCAGAGGAATCGGGTGGAGAGGGAGGTCGGGGGTGGGGGTGGGGGGATCAGGATGGGGAATACATGTAACTCCATGGCTGATTCATGTCAATGTATGACAAAACCCACTGAAATGTTGTGAAGTAATTAGCCTCCAACTAATAAAAATAAATGAAAAATAAAAAATAAAAAAAATAAAAAAGAGAGCTCTTGGATTTATGTTTTGGGTATCTTCTTAATGAATCACATAGCACCTTTTCACAGTTCTGTGATAGATACTGCGATACATGAAGTAATGCTATTTACAAAGTAAAATCAAAGTGCCCATATTTAAATACTTGTTAGTGATTCGGGCCACTTGCAAATTGGTAAGTAGACTCACTGCCTTCATAGTAATTTTTATCATTTTGGATTTTACTATGTGCTAAGAAGTCTACTTGGAGCCTTTGAACATCCTGCCTCATTTAAGCCTTATAATGACCATGTGAAGTTCACTGTATCCACACATGGCTGACAAAGATATGAAGGCCAAGAAAAAATAAGCAGCTTGCTCCAAATGTACTATGCTTGTGTGGAAGAGTTACAGTGTAAGTGGGATCTGGCTAATTCCAAAGGCCAGATGCCTAATAACTAAGGAAGCAAAATCCTCACAGAATGTTGTAGTGATAGGCAATTTTTTAAAAGCTATAAAGTTATCTTACTTATAAAAAATAGTGCAAAGATTTAAAAAGATGAGTTTTTAAAGTTATTACATTGATTTTAAGTCAATCAACTCAAGTAAAGTATTGCAAATGAATGACCCCTGATCTTTTGAAATCTTGTTTTGAAGTCCTAGATAATTTGTCTTTGTGAATTTCATTTTTTGCTATTCTTTGGTGAGAATAGCTCAGACCTGAAATCACGGAGCCAGTCACCCTGCCACAGACTCTAGTCCCATTTTCTACCGATCCGTCATAATCAATTCTAATTCTGCAAGAATCTTTTCAAATACCCGTTGGTTGACACAGAATGAAATTCAGGAACATAGCACTTTTAATGGGAGACTATCCCACAGTTATAACACCATTTGGTGCAATTAAAAGTGCCAGTTAACTTTAGTGGTAATAATCTGACACCCTTAACCAACAGGGCAGAATGTACACTAGCATGTGCAAACAGAATACATTTATTAGAATCTTGTTTTAGTTCTACAGTTAGAAAGTAGCCATTTGTCAATTTCAGAATAATCTTGTGCTTTGGCTATATAAAAATATATGAAAATACTAAGGGAGGCTGGTATTCATTGAGAAAATTAGGGACATATGATTGGTGTATGCTTACAAATTCTGGCAAATCACATCTTAGTGATAAGTTGTAATGACTATAATAAGCCATGGAAAATTCAGTTCAAATTCCAGAATGGGGTTCTAGTTAACAATAGAAGTTTAAAGGTTAATCTAATTAATAAATGTGCTTGCAGTATTTTAAGTGCAGTCATTTGAGTTTGGACATATAAGGCATTTAAATCATTTTAGACAGGTGCTCAGAAACCACATCCACTGTGCTTAATAGCTGAAGACTGTATTTTTACATGGAGAGTATAACTTACATCAGAGCTGCCTGTTGCAGAGTCATCACGAGTCCCTCTGATATTAATTGTTTGAACACACAGTTCTGAAACTCTAAATCCCTGGGAGAAAAGGCATAGTTTGGTTTTAGTGTGAAAGAAAACTAAAGCACACTGATCCATGGGAAATAATACTGAAGCTGTAAAGCTGGGCAAATTAGCTGACACCTATGCTTATATTTTCATGGTTCTTCTTTTTCATGGTTCATCATTTTCATTTGGTTCTTTTTCTTCATCAGCATATGTTTCCATCCACACAAGTACTGTAAATCAATGGTCTCTCACAGTATGACTTTTCTTTTTAAGGAAAAGAATGCATTTAAATTTTACCTTCTAAAGTAAGGAAAAGAATAAAAAGATCAACCATAACACTCTCTCTATAAGTAATTTATTCAGTGAAATGGATACAAAATTTGGTGAAGTCTCGAAGGAACACAACAATACACTCACAGACATGCACAGACTCACACAAATAAAACTCCTGAGACATCCACCGTGTTGAGGCTCAGATGTTATTTCTATCAAAAGACACAGATAGAGTGTTTATTAACTCCTCACAAAGCCTTTACTCAAGATAAACAGATCGACCAGGACAAGCAAATCCCTGAGCAAGCACCCCGAATGGGATGGTTTTGCTGTTTGTGGTGAGACGTTGAACAACGGTGCTGCTTCTGGGGAGAGAGAGTGAGAGGTCGGGGAGGGAAGAACCAGGGACTCGCATTGGCCCTGAAATTGCTATTTACCCCTTAAAGCAGAATTCTCACCTAGACCTCACATGAAGTATCCTAAGATTATCTGGGAATACGTCTTTAATTAATGGGCCTGGATGTCCCTGGCTGAATCGCGTGAAAGCAACCTTTTTTTGTGAGCTGTTTATCACCTAAACTGTGCTGAACTGAAATAAGAATCGTCAGGAAGGCACAAGTGAGTCAGGCCTTCTGGGGAAAACCAGGCTACCACCGCCCACGTTTCACTCTTATTATTCAAAGGACAGTGTGCAGGAGGTGAAGGGGGAAAGAGCATATGACCCTCATGCCTAGAAGTGACTGCATGCTGTTTTCCAGGGGACAGTCACACCATTTGTCAGGAGGGAGAATGAACCCAGGCAGATGAGAAAATGTCTCCCTTTAGGGTGTCATTCTGGAATCTAGTTGCAATATAGTTCATTTGCATCTCATCTTTTGTTTGCTTGCTTGATATTCACAGAAGGAAGAAGGGAAGGAAAGCAACAATAGGACTGGCTCCCTGCAAACAGTTTTTCCCTTCCTCCCCCACTTGCAATGTAAGCTCCATCCAATTTTCAGAGGTCTAAATAAAATACACTGAGGATCTACTATTGCCGAGTCAAGGTGCCCCCTGAATGGCATGCCCAAAGATGATTGATCCATAAGTCAGGATCACAAAAGGCCACTGGGGATGAAATCAAGCCTGGGGTTTGAATTCCAGGTCCTATTACCAGCTTCATGACTTTGAGTGATTTACCTGGTTTCTCTGAACCTCAATTTCCTGATCTGTAGGATAGAGATAATAATAGTTGACACTGTCATCATCTTTGACATCATCATAATTTCTTATAGAATGTTAAGAATCCTGAAAGCAAATGCATGTAAAGAGATTTTATAAAATTAAAAGCGCTATATAAGGCTACTCATTATCATTGCTATTTTGAAACCACCTTCATCTCATCTCATGTGCAATTTGACAGGTTACTTCTCTATCAGTCAGCCTTTCCTGGGACTTTGCAACCCTATTCACAGATATCCACAGATGGCAGTAAGCTAGAAATGCAGAACCTACAAAGTATCCTTTTTGGAAGTCTTGCCATTTTGTTAGATAGTTCTGTCTCTCTCACCTGGGATGATTGTACATTGCTTGAGAAGATTACCAGTTGGTGTTACTTTGGGCCTAAATAAGAGAAAACGTGGGGAGAGAAAGAATCCTTCTATTGGCAGCTGAATTTCAATTCATAAACCTAGTCCAGTTTAATGTAAGGCATTGGAATAATGACTTCCTTAAATAACAGCCTCATAGTGACTATCAGGAGAGAAGGTTATTGGGTAACCTACCACATAACACAGACTGTATGAATTTTATGCTGGCTGTTTTAAGTACTCCCCCCCCCCCCCCCACAGTAGTTAATAAGCTAGTAAAAAACAAAGGCAATCTTTTGAAACACTGACACTCTGGCTGAAAAGTTTTATTTCCTGGTATGGGAAACTATTGTAGACCGGTAGCTGGACTGATAAGCATCTGTCCTGACAATTATTTTGATGATTTAGCAAAAATAAGGCATTGGCCACCTGATGTGAAGAGTCGACTCATTGGAAAAGACCCAGATGCTGGGAAAGATTGAGGGCAGGAGAAGGGGTTGACAGAGGATGAGATGGTATTGTATCAACTACTCAGTGGACATGAGTTTGAACAAGCTCCAGGAGATAGTGAAGGACAAGCTCCGGGAGATAGTGGGGGACCAGCACACAAGCTGGTGTGCTGCCGTCCATGACGTTCCCAAAGAGTTAAATATGACTCAGCAACTGAACAACAACAATAAAAACAACAGTAGCACCATCCAGACATTGGGAGATGCTTCGGTATACTGTTTGAGAAACTGGAGTTTGAAAGCAGACAGATCTGGGTTCAAGGAAAATTCGGGTACTTCATAGCTATGTGATTATTTTTAACCTTGATCTATCAATACTATAAAAGCATTTTCATCAAGACTTCTTGGGAAGACAAAAGCATGCGATAATGGGTAAAAAGACATTGGAAAAAATGTATCATCAATTCTGAAATTAGTTACCTATTGCTGTGTAACAAAGTATTTCAAAATTTAGTGGCTTAAAAATAAACATGTATTATTGCAGTTTCCAGAGATCAGGAATTCAGGAACAGCTCCTCTGGATGGTTCTATCTTGGATCTTCAATGAGGTTACAGCTATGATGTTGGCCAGGAATGCAGGCATCTGAAGACTTGACTGGGATGGGAAAATCCAGTTCCAAGAAAGCTCACTCACATGGCTGTTGGCATGAGGCTTTGGCTGCTTTACCTGCTGACGGCAGGCGGCTCAGTCTCTTGCCACGTCGGCCTCTGCAGAGGGCTGCATGAGCGTCCTCACCATGTGGCAGCTGGCTTCTGCCAGAACAGGTGACCGAAACACAGCAAGATGTTAGCCACTGTGCCTTTGATGACCTGGCCTTAGAAGTCACCAGCCACCGTTTCCATGATATCTGAATGCTTACAAAATCAGCCCTATTAAGTGTGAAGGAGAATGGCTATACAAGGGCAAAAATACTAAGAGGCAGAGGTCACTGGGGATCATCTTTGAGACAGCTGCCACATAAGGTAAAAGTAAGAAGCTATTTGTATAGTGCATTCAGAATGTCCCTAAAGCAGAACGTCCCTCAGGGCTACTACTGTGTGTGAGAAAGAGGGACTCACAGAAAGATGCAGGGGAAAGAAGACTTCTCCTAAGCACTGGTGGAATTAGGCCTTCATAATTCTTTTATCTTGAATTAAGCATGTAATTAAAATTT
Source organism: Odocoileus virginianus (assembly GCF_023699985.2). Lineage (NCBI taxonomy): Eukaryota > Metazoa > Chordata > Mammalia > Artiodactyla > Cervidae > Odocoileus > Odocoileus virginianus. The sequence continues at coordinate 2,506,428 of NC_069701.1, forward strand.
CCTTATTCTCTCTAGGGAGCTCAAGTCACCACCTAAATGATCAGTTTTTTGGGTTTTTTTTTTTTTTTCTGGCTTAAAAAGTAACATTTCTTAAACTATACAAAAGGAAAGACTGATAATTTTTTTTTAAACTCAGTTTGGCCTAGAAAAAAGAGAATTGATACTTTTAAACAGATATAAGCATCCATTCAATGAGTTCAATCATATTCCATTGACGCCAAATCATACCCTGTAGAATATAAAGCCAGCCCACGAGTCTGCTTTACTAGAAGTGTCTTGAAGTATCTTCCTTATTAAGTGAAGTGAAGTGAAGTGAAGTGAAAGTTGCTCAGTTGTGTCCGACTCTTTGCGACCCCATGGACTATACAGTTCATGGAGTTCTCCAGGCCAGAATACTAGAGTAGGTAGCCGTTCTCTTCTCCAGGGGATCTTCCCAACCCAGGGATCCAACCCAGGTCCAACCCAATCCAATCCACCTGCACTGCAGGTGGATTCTTTACCAGCTGAGCTATCAGGGAAGCCCGTCTTCCTTATTAACTCTTTGTTATTTTTCTCTGTTATACTATTATAATGGGTCTTTATAATATTTTGTTTTGGGTGATGATGGACGAGGGAAATTAACAAGAGGGTCAAGGGCCTCAAGCAATGTTCCTGTGATAGGAATGAGAAATCAAATGTATTGTAAATAGTACTTCTTTTCTGTTTATCAGTGTTTTAGCTAAACGTTTATACATTTAGTATGCTAGGGATCAACACTGACTATAACATGCAGGCCTCCACTCACTCCACCATTTTCTAGCTTTGAGATCTTGAACAAACTACTAACCTCTTTGCAGCTCAATTTTCTCATCTGCACACTGTGAATATTAATAGTTTCTATCTTTTACAGTTTTATAAGGATTAAATGAGCTACTATGGGTAAAGTATTTAGAACAGTGCCCCATGTCTGCCAATCATCACATATTAGTGATCTAAACAGCAGCTGCATGCATTCATATCTATATCACTCTTCCCTCCCTACTTCCCTTCTTTCCTTCTGTGTGTGTGTGTGTGTGTGTGTGTGTGTGTGTGTGTGAAAGTTTTCTTCTTTTAGCCAATTTGTTAAGCAAGATTTATATTCTTAACCTTAATAAGGGTCACTGGGGAGAAAGTTTCATTCATTCATTCTTCTTTGATTCAGTGAATCTATTTTAAGCCTCTACTGTGTGCTAGAAACTGTAGAAGGGGAGAGTCCTGGAGTAAAATTATAAATGTAAAGACACACACACACACAGAAATTCATATAAGGACATCAAAATCCAGTGAGACATACAGGCATTCTTATAAATAACTCTAGACCAGTACACATATCCCAGTGTTATAAGGGTACAAAAGAAGCTTACACAAAATGCAATGGTTCTGTGAAATAGAAAGCAATCAGTTTCAAAATGGGACTATTGATACAGGAACCATAGAGAGGGATGAATTTAAGCTGGTCTTTAAAAAAATGAGTTGGTTCAGGGAGACAGAAGATGTACAAAAAAGGAGAAAGTCACTCTAAATAGAGGGCACAGCAAGAAAAACTTACACAAGAGAGAAAATGCCCATTATTTGAGGTAACTGTGAAATACAACAGCATTCCTGGAACTTGGATTTGCAGGTCATAAGTGGAGTTGATGGAAAAGCCTTGATCCTGAAGACATGAGACTTCAGCTTATAGACATTCAGAGCCCCGCACACGCCCATTGCCAGTATCTGAAGGTGTTTATAACTCTTTCCTTTGAGGTGTTTATTTAGGTATTTAGAAGATTTGTTTTCCTGGAAAACTGGGAAAACTTCAAGTGAAAAGCCACAAGAAATAAAACACGGTGAAATCAGTATAATTATCTACTTGGGATATGCTTGGGAGCCCATTTGCACAAAATACATTTGTGCCTTCCTTTGGGATTGCAGTTTATCCAAATTGGCTGTCCTAAGGCTCAAAGGATCCATGTATGCAAGAATGACGGCTTCTTTGAAGTGGAAACTGGCCCCAGACATGACATTCTTAAAGAAGGTGTGCTGGAGTCACTGGAAGGAGCAAAAGGAGGGAGGAATTGAAATGGTCGTGAGCAAAGGTTTTGGAGATGGGACTTACAATACAGGGGAGATGTACCGTTTCCTCTCTGTGGATTTAAAGCAGATTACTTGTTCTCTTATTTAAGACTTTTCATCTATAAAATTATAATAACCAAACCCTATTGACTCTATTGTTTTGAAGATTTAAAGATATCACACATATGAAGTGCTTGGTACTTGGCTCACAGTAAGTGCTCAGTAAGTGAAGAATATAATTTTTGGTGTTGTTGATGTGTTGTGGTTAATTTCATATGTTAAACATGGAGAGAGAGCTGAGTCCAGACACAGTGAACGTATTAACTGAGACTGAAGTTTTTGAGCTTCTATCATGTACAACATCCTTGTATTGAGAACTTCCTGCCCCATTTTTCTGTATATGGGCAATAAGGGCTAATTTTGAGAGTACCAGGTCATCCTACCTTTGTGATATAAGAGAAGCCTTGTTATCTACAAGGAGATTATTTTTTTTTTTTTGAGAGTGCATCAGTGGAAGTAATGAGTGAGAAAGGAGGGGGTTTGTGTCCAGCCAATCAGAAGAGCTGAATGACTGAATAACGTTTGTATTTCCTTCTTCCAGCTTCTGAAGCAGGAGTTAATGTACCTTGTCTGTGCTTCCCTAGCACTCAGTGTAATGTCAGTAGGATGTAAGAGCAGAAACTCAGAGGTTAGGTCTTTCTGTGCCTTTTGTTTCTCTATAAAAGAGGATACTTTTGTATGGCTTCACTGACCTGATTTATGTAAGCCCTTGCAGCAATGACTAGAACAGATGCTCTACAAGTGTTAGTTATTATTTTAGATGATCACTACCATGTACTATAATCGTGAGGCTGACTGTTTATATCCACTGTTAGACTCCAAGCTGATTTATTTTGAAGAGCATATCTGAAACAAGATATACATCCCTAGAGAAAGTATAGAAACATGAAAACACAGGGTTCACTCTGCCAAATAGTGGAGAAGGCCCATTGTCCTTCAAAAGACAGAAGCAATCCTGGTCTTTGGATGCAGGTGGCCATGGCCCAGAGAGGACCTGAGCCTGGCACCCTCTAATGCCAAATCATGCCAAAGCCTGGTATTAGCTTGTGAGCCAGTGTGTTCATGCCAAGAACATCCGGGGGACCAGGCCAGCGTTACACAGAGTGGGCGCTCTATTGGCTGAATCTCCTTGGGGCCTTGCCAAGGGAGAGGTAGGAGGGGGCAGAGACCACAGAAGAAGGCCTGGGAAGCGAGGCTGCTAAGAAAGGAGGACACTGCTGAACATATCTCACAGCTTCTGTCCCCTCCATTCCCGACCACTGCTTCCCATCCAGTCGGTTCATAATGGCAGCAACAGATGGGTGATCCCTGAAATGTACTACATTTTATAAGCTGCTGAGGCTTTAGAAAATTATTTTTGGAATAATGACTGTGTGTATTCTAAATTCCAGGAAGTCCGAGTCAAAGTAGCTCCAGAGAATCATAAGCTTTGGAAATAATGCCCCTTCTGGGAAAGTTCTTTTGTTTAGTACCGACTCCATCATTAGGCCCAGGCCATCAGAAAACTGCATTTCAATCTTGCCCTTTTAATCCCCAGAACAGACCCTGCCAAGTGTCATGGTTGCCACCCAAGCTTTAAGAAGATTGACTTAAACTTGGTCCTTTTTTCTTACACTTATTTCTGGTCCTTTCTTTCTTTCAGTTCAGTTCTTCCTTTCACTCACTTTATTTCTAGGCTCATATTGTTTTATTTTTATTAATTTATTTTTAGGCTTGTTTTGTTTTGGCCATTGGGTTTTTTGTTTCTCATATAACTTATAATAGTACATTTGAGAAATAAAGAACTAGAAAAAGAAATTTTTGAAGTTTCACCATTCAATATACAGAGAGATGACTAAACAAATGCAAATGATCATTTCTAGCTTTTTTGCAATTATGAATAATGTGGCTAAAAACATTCTTGGACATATCCTCTGTTGTGTAAATGCAAGAAGTTATATAGGGTAGAGCAAGAAATTCTATGAAGCAGTATTACTGGCTATTAGGAGATTCAGAACTTTAGTAGATAATACTAGCTTCCCTGATAGCTCAATTGGTAAAGAATCCACCTGCAATGCAGGAGACTCCAGTTCGATTCCTGGGCTGGGAAGATCCCCTGGAGAAGGGATAGGCTACCCACTGCAGTATTCTTGGATTTCTTGTGGCTTTGCTGGTAAAGAGTCCATGCGGTCGCAAAGAGTCGGATGCGACTGAGTGAGTTTCACTTTGACTGGATTCCACCGTGACTGAAATCATTTACACACTCCCCTCCTCCTCCACCCCAGAAATGTAAGGGGCTTTCCTGGTGGCTCAGATGGTAAAGAATCTGTCTGCAATGCAACAGACCTGGGTTCGATCCCTGGGTGGGGAAGATCTGCTAGGGAAGGGATAGGCTACCCACTCCAGTATTCTTGGGTTTCCCTTCTGGCTTAGCTGGTAAAGAATCTGCCTACAGTGTGGGAGACCTGGGTTTGATCCCTGGGTTCGGAAGATCCCCTGGCAAAGGGAAAGGCTACCCACTCCAGTGTTCTGGCTTGGAGAATTCCATGGACAGTACATGGGGTCGCAAAGAGTCAGACATATCTGAGCGACTTTCACTTTCACTGGATTCCAATGTGACTGATATCACTTATACATCACCCACCAGAAATGTAAGGGGCTTCCCTGGTGGCTCAGATGGTAAAGAATCTGTCTGCAATGAAGAGACCTGGGTTTGATCCCTGGGTTAGGAAGATCCCCTGCAGGAGGGCATGGCAACCCACTCTAGTATTCTTGCCTGGAGAATTCCATGGACAGAAGAGCCTGGAGGGCAACAGTCCATGGGGTCACAAAGAGTCAGACACAACTGAGCGACTAATCACAGAAAGGTAAAGGTTCTATTGCTCCTAATTCTCAACACTTGGTTTTTCAGATATAATTTTTTTTTATCATCTGGCAGATATTATTTACAGTATTTACTTTTAAAAATTGCTAGGGAGTTTTTGTTTAACTTTTGTATCACTTTGTGTTTGGAAGCTTGTAGCCCTTGTGCATTTTGGGCAGTGCTTTTTGTTACTTAATGTGTGGTCATCAGCCTCCAAGTTGAGCTACAATAATTTCTGCTTCCAAATCTCCATGCCTTTACGTAGTCTCCTTCTACCTTGTTTCAGAGTCTTTCTGTGTGGTAGAATGTGGCAGAAGTGGCTGCTTGTGATCCCCAAGCATTTGTTACAGAACACACATACATGTGGTCTCTCTTGGATCGCTCTGTCTGGGGGAAATCAGCTGCCATCATGTGCAGACCCTCAAGCAGTGCCATGGAGAGGCTCATCTGGGTGAGCACTGAGGCCTCTGTCAGTACGTGTGTGCATGGGCAATCTGGGCAACGAATCCTCACCTCCTCTCAAGGGTTCAAGAGGCCGCAGCCCTCCCCAGCCACCATCTTGATCGTAATCTGGAGAGAGACTGAGCCGGAGCCAACAGTTAAGCTGCTACTGAATTCTTGACCCACAGAAGATGAGATAATAAATGTTGGTTGATTTCACAGCTGCATTCTGAATAATTTTCAGAGCAATAGATACATAATACAATATTGATTTATAGAAGCATCTCATAAAAATGGTTATAAAAGTATTAAAAAGTTCTTATTAATCAAATGCCTTGTAAACATTTTATGTTTCTCATTGAATTATACTCTTTAAACAAAATCTTTTACCTTTTAAATTGAACTGTCTCTGGAATTCTAGTAGATTTTGATATATTAAATCATATTTTAATTTTTCTATTATGTTTTACCAGAACTTATCATTATAAACTTATTGATTTTCATTATTTTTAACAGCACATGATCAGATTGCTTAGACTCAGTTTCAGATTATTTGCATTGTAGTTATAATATTTAACCTGTTTTCATCTATTTTGAACAAATTATTTTTATTGTTAAATTTTGATTTATGCTTTCCATTTTTTTCCTTTGTGTTGCCTTGCTGATACATTTCTCTTACATACATACATATGTATATTTCTTGTTTAAGTGTATTTTTTAGATTGTAGATCTTACACATCTGTATAAAAATGTTTATTTCCAAGATGTGTTTATAAAGTAAGAATTGAACCAACATCTTAATTATAAAAACCAAGAAAACACAAGGTCAAAGTCATTGATCTTTAAAGTGTGGGTCACAATACATTAGTGGGTCATAAAGCCAATTTAGTGCACTGTATTTCAAGTCTTTAGCTATGGCCCACATTAAAAACTCATTTACCTCACAATCAAATATAGCAAGATGCTGAATGAGAAAGATGCGTGTTTTTGCTGGGTAATAATGAAAAACATGCATGTTATTGTGTATTATAATCAGAACAATTAAAAAAAATCAGTCTTGTCTATTCAACATTAATCTATAAAAATGAGAAAGTTGACAGGTCTTATTTTTGTCACCATTCCCCTACACACTTCCTAATTTTTATTGTTAATAACAGGATTTTATTTTGTCCTTTTCAGAAAATAGCTTTATTGAGGTACAACTTATATACCATAAAATCCACCATTTTAAGGGTCATCCTTAAAGTGATCCTTAAGTCATTTCAGTACATTTCCAGATTCACGCAATCATCCCTCAGTCCAGCTTTGGAACACAGCCACAGATACAGTGACTATTATTAATGCTTATTGTATCTGATACATCTTCCAATTTTTAAAACTCTGATTTTCTATTTGTAGAAAGTATATATCAAAAGTATATTTTTGTTATATTTAATTGATTTAATTGCTTACCAGAATATTATTATCCCTGTAAGAATGTAGTTATTGAATTTTCAAATTTGATTCTTATGCAGGTTTGCTGTAGAACTTCACAGAATAATTTGCTGAGGAAGCTATTATTGCTTATTATATTCATTATCTTTTTATTTTATTTTTTATTTTATTATTAAGGTTTCTCCAGTAGTCATGTATGGAAGTGAAAGTTGGACCTTTAAGAAGGCTGAGCACTGAAGAATTGATGCTTTTGAACTGTGGTGTTGGAGAAGACTCTTGAGAGTCCCTCGGACTGCAAGGAGACCTAACCAGTCCATCCTAAAGGAGATCGGTCCTGGGTGCTCATTGGAAGGACTGATGCTGAAGCTGAAACTCCAATACTCTGACCACCTGATGAGAAGAGCTGACTTGTTGGAAAAGACCCTGATGCTGGGAAAGATTGAGGGCAGGAGGAGAAGGGGACGACAGAGGGTGAAATGGTTAGAGAGCATCATGGACTCAACGGACACGAATTTGAACAAACTCTGGGACGTAGTGGAGGACAGAGAAGCTTGTTGTGCTACCGTCCACAGGGTCGCAAGAGCTGGACACGATAGCAACTGAACAACAACAGCAGCAAGAACAAAGATTATTTTATTAAAAATAAATTATTAAGCCTGGAAGCTGGAATAGTATGACTTAAGGAGCTGAATTAACATATATATATATATATATATATATATATAAAGCAACTTTTAATATTTAATATGTGTAATAATATATATTAAACAGCTTTTAATCAACAAGTATTTTAGGAATAAGAATTATTTGCCAAACCTTGTGGACTTCAAGAATGCAAAAAGAATATAACTGTGAGTGGTTCACAAAGCAGTTGGATTTGATCCCATATAAAGTTCTTAATACAGTGTTACTGAAGAAAATGAAGTCTCACAAGCACTTAGTGGTCATGCCTGATGCTGTTCAAAAATCTCTTAAGAGTATCAAAACAATTTAATGTTCAGAAAACTCTAAAATGTGGGTGCTACTGCCATCCTTATTTTATATTTAGTGAAATAAAGGCACAGATACTTAAATAATTGACTCAAGTTGAGTAGACAAATAGAAAAGCTGGGACTCCCTACCACAAACTCCATAACCTGTATTTTAAATTAATACTTATTTCAATATCATAAGGTTTAGGTTTAAAATTCTTTTAGAATTTATTTCTACTACTTTTTTTTTTTTACTAAAAAATCTTTAATGGGTATTTTTTAACCACAATATGGTGGGTTGAGCTAAGAGAAAGTGCCTTATTACTGATAAAAAGAAATACTAAATACAACATGACCAAAAAAGAAAGAAAGAGGGAAAGAAGCCTCTGAGTTCAAAAGAAAGAAGTGAAAATTCTCACATGCTAGAAGCACAGGGCGTTTAAAACAAGATTCTAAAGGTGGACGTGTGGAAACTGTGGAAGATTCTAGGACAGGGCAGAGTGAGGCCCTGGAAAGGCTGCCTTTGTTTTAAGAAAAAAAGATGAGAAAAACACCTTCTATCAGCCGATGTAAAGCTAATTTTTGCTTGGAGGGGAATGAGAAGCCACTGGAGGGTTTTGAGTAGGCATTGCATGATCTGAAAAACGTTTCTACCAGGACACTTCTGGCCACTGTTTTGTGAGTAACCTGTAAGGGGAAGAATGGGGGAATAAAGAGATCAACTAGAAGGCGATCACAGAAACCTAATGGGGAGATGATGATGATTAGGACCAGGGTAGAGAAGAAGAAAATATAAGTAACAAGACTTTGGATATATTTTAAGGTAGAGCCAAAATGTGTGTAGAGTTGATGTGAATATTTTAGAAATCTCGAGAGGGTTGGATGATGAAGTCTAATATGAATATCTGGTAGGAATCGTAGAAGGAGGGAATAGGGAAAACGAAGAAGAAGCAATATTCAGAAAGATTTTAGCTAAGAACTGTCCAATGTAGATGATAGAGAGAGTAGTCCTCAGATTAAAGAAGCATACCAGTATTTTCAAGCAGGAAATCCCACGGACCAAGGAGCCAAGTGGTCTACAGTCCATGGGGTCACAAAGACTCAGATGTGACTTAGCGACTAAACCACCACCATACTCTTAAAACCTGTCTTAGTGTGCTCAGGCTGCTATAACTAAACAAGACAGACTGGATCGCTTATAAACAACAGAAATGTATTTCTCACAGTTCTAGAGACCCCATGGACTGCAGCACGCCAGTCCTCCCTGTCCATCACCAACTCCCAGAGTCCACTCAAACTCATGCCCACTGAGTCAGTGATGCCATCCAACCATCTCATCCTCTGTCATACCCTTCTCCTCCCACCTTCAATCTTTCCCAGCATCAGGGTCTTTTCAAATGAGTCAGTTCTTTGCATCAGGTGGCCAAAGTATTCAGACCTTCATTCAAAGTCACACTAAGAAACAAAAATAACTAATGGGTCTCACAAACTTAGATATAAAAATTATAAATAAAGTACTAGCAGACTGACTTTAGCTTTACAGAGAAATAAAAGATTCCTCAAGTCTAATATGAATATATTCCAGGACAGCAAGATTGGGACATTTAGAAACAAATCAATTTAAATAATTTTGTGATGTATGTAAGTCAAATAATTATGCTGTACATCTTAAACTTCCTTAGTGCAATCTGTCAATGATATCTCAATAAACTTGGGAGGGAGAAAACCAAATCAATTTAAGATATCATATTAATGGAGATAAGTCACAAATCTTATAAAAATATCAAAAGAGGTAGAAAAAGCATATGCTAAAATTCCATATTTAGTCCCAGGAGATAAAATAGGAAAATCTTAAGGGTAGAAGAAATGTTTAAGCTGAGACTTGAAAAAAATAACTAGGAGAGTTTTCTAGGTGAAGAAATATACATGTACACGCATACTTGTGTGTGTGTGTGTGTGTATGTGTGTATATATGTGTGTGTATGTGTAAAAAACTGGGAGTAGGAAGTGTAGGTAGGGGAATAGAATGCAAGGATAGCTGCAAAGTTATCTGAGAGCTTCAGTGTTTGGGAAACTACCTTAAAGGAATACATCACAGAAGTTAGGAACAGTGGCTGGGTTTTCCTAGGTGAGTGTTAATATCCTGGCTTTATGGGATATTCAATTTTGCTAAATCTGACTTTTTTCATCTGAAACACAGGTGGGGTTATTAACTACTGTAGCATTTACTTCATAGGCAGGGTGGATTTACACAGAAGCTTCTTCTTGAGCACTTAGGAGGCCCTGGCATAGGCCAGGACATTTTAGGTCTGTGTGCTTGCAGAGTCACTTCAGTCCTGACTGATTCTTTGCCACCACACCCTGTGGACTGCAGCCCGCCAGGCTCCTCTGTCCATGGAATTCTCCAGGCAAGAATACTGGAGTGGATTGTTGTGCCAACCTCTGGGGGATCTTCCTGACCCAGAAACCAAACCGGCATCTCTTACGTCTCCAGCATCGGCAGGAGGATTCTTTACCACTAGGGCTACCTGGGAGGCCACACAGAAGTTAATTAAGCTCATTTACAAGGGTTCCTTGCAAGGCCTCTACCCTGAGAGGGACTTGAGCAATATATATACAAGGGTCTACTTTTCATCAGGGGCTTCTCTTGTGGCTCAGCTGGTAAAGAACCCACCTGCAATGAGGGAGACCTGGGTTCGATTCCTGGGTTGGGAAGATCCCCTGGAGAAGGGGAAGGCTACCCACTGCGGTATTCTAGTCTGGAGAATTCCATGGACTGTACAGTCCTTGTGGTCTCAGAGTTGGACAAGACTGAGCAACTTTCACTTTCATTTTTCATCTGTTGTAAAGAAGCAATGTTTGAAATACATGGAACTGGAAGTTAGACTGGAGTCTAACTTGGCTGAAAGGAAAAGAGTTATAAACACCTGCAAACACTGGCAATGTAAATACTTGTAAATACTTTACAAGATTGGTAGCAAACTTGATTCAGATTTTCCCAAATGTGAAAGCAGCTCTAAAATTTTGCTGACAGTACCGTTGATGAGCCGTGGAGTTGTTAAAAAAAAAAAAAAGATTTCCTAAATCATTAATAAAAACAAAATTTTAATCAACCATGTTAGAAGAATAGCTAACTTAGCATTCTAATGTCACTGTCAAAAATGATACTACAAAATTGTCACTTGAATAGGTGATCAAAGAGCATATAGCCAAAACATGAAGGATAAAGGTATGACAGAGATATATGATGAAATTATTTAAGAAAAATAGTAAGTTTTCTGGATTTTGTCATATCCTTAGTATTTGTACATTCTTAGAAATTTGCAATTTATGGTGATTTCACTTTGCATTCTAAAATAAATATTCACTTTGTACATAATTTTGGGTTTGTGAAAACATTGCACCTGGCTCGTTGAAAGCGCTAACTGAATACCATGGTCGCTGCTCCTGTAACACTATCAGATGTTGATTTCCCCAAATATAGCTGTCTGTGAAGTGGAGGCTTGTGTTGTAACTTAGGGGTTCAAAAAATTGGTCACTAATAAAAGGTAGAAGAGACTCTATTCGGCTTAGGGGTATTCTGCCAGCACACTGTCAAGGAAGGCAGAAATTTCTCTTTTTGGGTTCTTGTGGCTGGACTAATAATCAAATTAATATAAGACAAATTAACAGGAGAAAAAGAGATGGATTTTAATTTATGCACATGGAGATTTCATAGAAGTAAGATTCAAGAAGTGACCAAAGTGGGCAGATTTTACACTTTTTAGACAAACAGCATGCTTGTGATGAACTGACAGGACAAAGAAACTTAGATTCTGGGTTCTGAATTAGCGAAGACTCTTAAACAGATTTTGGACTTTGGGCAGTAAATTAAAGAAGTAACAGGGTGTGGTTAGACAGGCTTTTCTGCCCTGAATTCCTTATCTCTGGCGATACAAGTGTTTTTCACATCCAGATGCAGGCAGGGCACCTTTCACATGAGAGATTTATTTCCTGCTTACAGGAGAGAGAAAGGAAGATCAGAGTATCTCCTTTGCTTCGATTCTTTCTTAAGTAACTTTAATTCAAAGCAGTCAATGTGCCATTGTGGCATATTTTGGGGTGACTTGCCCCGACCCCCAATAACAGAAACTGCCGGATTACTTGGCAACAATAAATAAAGGGTTTCAGCATCAAACAGGAGGTTGGACTACGTTGTCTTTCATGTCAATTCCAATGCTCTAAAGCTATGATGATGAGCTTTACAACCACGCCTTCTCTTGGTCTGTAGTATCATTTCCGTGGCTTCTCTGATGGCTCAGCAGTAAAGAATCCGTCTGCAATGCAGGAGATGCAGGTTTAATCCTTGGGTTGGGAAGATACCCTGGAGAAGGAAATGGCAAGCCACTCCAGTATTCTTGCCATGGACAGAGGAGCCTAGTTGACTATAGTCCATGGGGTCACACGAACCAAACACGACTTAGCAACTAAACCACCTCTACCACCACTGTCATCTCTGGAACAGAGTTCTGGAGCCCTGAGGGTTTTAGAAATGGTGAAACTACCTTTGTCTGCAGGGACCTCTGTGTGCAGCCGTGTAAGGACAGCTTTGGGATGAGTTCAAGTTGTGTCACAGGAGGAGGGTGGAACATGTCTAATTTAAGCTTTGTTTAAAATTCTGCAAAGTGCACACATCCCTTCTTACTTGATTAAAACTGGTTGGATCATTCCTTAAATGGCACGTGGTGGCAGTATTTAATTTTTTCAGCTAAATGTCCACCTAACACGTTACGGAGGCGTTTTGCATATGTTAGTGCATCACAGAGCTCTCTGACGTGCGCAGGGTGCTCACCATGAACCTGGGCCTCTGGTTCTCACACGACTGTTCTATTCTTTCCCTCTTCCAAGTACATGCCACCAAGAGAAATGCTTTTCACATGATAATGAGTTTCTGTCATCCCACAAGCAGTTAGTTTGATCAGAAATTAAAGTTAAATATAGACTCAAAGGGAATATAAGTGCAATATTTAACTTTGGAAGGTTACATTTGTCTTTCAGCAATCTGCAAAATGGCATAAGAGCTTTGCAACCTATCCAGTGCATCAGTCAGAGCTGCGCTCAGAAGCAGCTTGGACACTGCTTTGTTTTGACCAGTTTGGGTCATTTATTCTCTTCCTTTGACCTCTTCCATGTTTCTTAATTTGACGAATGTATATTCTTTAGGGCTCCAGTCTGCATACTCTGGTTCAAATGAAATGTGTGTGTGTGTGGGTGTGTTGTGTGTTTGTTTGAAGTCTTTCATACTAGGAACCTGTGAAAGATCAGGTTACAGAAGAAAGCAAGGTGAGATGGGAGTGAGATTCCTGGCAGCCCAGAGAGTATTTTCCATACACTCTAGTGAAAATAAGGCCTTTTCTTGCCAGCATGTATTTCCCACATCATAAAAATACAAATTCCTCCTTGGTCAGGCTCATTTTATCTTAGGCTCCCTGAGTATGTCCACACAAATCTAGGACAACTCATTGATTCATAGAATCACTAATCGAGCCTGTCAAATTGCCCTGAAAAACTCCAGCTGGTATTTTGGCAGAGACTGAACAGGATCACTTTACATAATGGGTAGCATTGTGGTTTGTTTTTTTTTCACCAGCTTCAGTTTCCCATACTTGCCATTTTTCTAAGATAACATTTATTCATTTATCAAATTCACTAAGGTGTTTGGGTGTCCAATAACTCTGCTAGCACCATGGGAAATGTGAAGCTATACAAGATGTAAATACTTCTCATAGGAAGTTCATCTTAGTGAGACTGATGCATAAATGATAATTATTCACAACGAGATGCAGACCAGTGGGCACAGGGTGCTAGCTGAGACACATTTTACATGATGCAAAAGCATCTCATAGTTGAAATAGGTCTAGACCCACAACATATGTGAGAAGGAGAGCTTAACTCTTTTTCTATAACTTGACAAGTTTTTTGTTTGTTTGTTTGTTTTTAATGTGCTACTCTGTTAGAGGGTATGGGAGATTTACTTCTAAATTTGGGAATCATATTTCAATATTTTCCCTGGATTTCCTTACATCCTAGAGGGTTTATTTGGTAACAAAGCATTAGAAGGTTGGCCCATTGAGTCCTCTCTGTCATGTAATAATACAGGCGTCCTCTAAGACTCCTATTATTCCAACCAGAGTTGGGTCAGAAGCACATTCAAGAGTCCCTTGGAGACATGTCTTATTTCTATCTGCATGAGCCTTCAGGTCTAGCTGTCAGATGGGACACCATTCTCAGGAACATGCAGATCATCCTCCTATACCATGCTCTAGGTATTGCAAAATTTGTGAGGTTCTCTAAGGCCCCATCTATCAGAACCTGTCTGGGTGCCATGGAGTAATTTCTCGTCTAGAGTCTTTTTTGATGAATGTGTGTTTGATAAGGCCCCTACCTGTATCCTCTGGCTGCAATGAACTGTATGTGTGAGGGTGTGTGTGTGTTTGAAGTCTCCTTCCTGAGATCAGCCTAAGATATGGGGCCCCGTTCTCTGAAGCACAGGCCACCTCCTAGAGCTCACGCTGGAGTCCACCCACTGGGATGCACGACATCACCTCTGTGCTCTCTGCCTCCCCTTTCCTTTCAGTGGAATACCGTTGACAGGGAAGGCTGGGGCAGGCTGACTAGTCCTTATGACTATTTTCTGCCTGGTTTGTTGTCTTAGATGTATGTTCTTTATATTCTCCCTAGTGTGTAAGGTTTTAATGCATAAAAATAGAAGGAGAGACTGCCTCTCTCTCTTGCTCTCTCTGTCTTTCTTCCAGGGACTGCCATTTCTGTTTCCTAAGTCCTTGGGCACAAAATTCTGACTGCTAGAATGGGAAGATTGGCAAAACACACAAAAAAAAGAAAAAAATTCATGAAAAAATTAATTTTATTATATTATGACAACATTTATTTTTAGTCGAAGATCATTTTAGACACATTAATTGAAAATCTACTCAGGGGCTAAACTATTAATACTACACTTTCTCTCCAAGTACTGGGATCTTTTCTATTCATGTATAGTGGGCTGTAACAGGAATTTTTTGACTTCTTGGCTGGGAAGGTTTTATGTTGGAATTGAGGGTTTCCTGTTTATGATGAGTTGATGTGGTTCTACACACTGCTACCCAATTGAACTCTACATGGATCTCATCATATAATCCCTCTACTTGAAAATGCCCCTTTCAGTCCAAAAACTCTGCTGCTGAGTTAGGCGGTCTGTACCCTATCTCATATTTAATGCTTCCCACGGCGCCCTCCATGATTTAGTTCCTGTGTGATACAAGTTTACCTTGGAAGCTCTGAGAGCAGAGTCCAGGCTCAGTGGTAAAGAATCTGTCTTCAAATGCAGGAGATGTGGGTTTGATCCCTGGGTCGGAAAGATTTCCTGGAGAAGGGAAAGGCACCTCACTCCAGTATTCTTGCCTGGGAAATCCTTGGGCAGAGGTGTCTAGTAGGCTACATGTGGTTGCAAAGAGTTGGGCACAATTTCACAACTAAACAACAACCCTGAGGTGGTCAAACCTTACACATTCTAAGTAAAGAGCTGGCCCTTCCCAGTGTCTAGGAGCTGCCCCTAAGCCTTCGGAATACCCCACCCGACAAGGGAGTGTTGGTATCCCTGGGGCCCTGGGACAGGACAGGGTGGCTAACCATGTGATTTATGGCGGGTGCCTTGTGCTTTTTGTATCAGTCTGACCTTCTCAAGGGCTGCAGACAGAGCAACTAAAGTAGGTCAGAAATGCTCCAGGCCTCTGTGACTCACTCCCGGCATAAACCATGGACATCAAGGCTTGAGTGAGCTTTCCTGATGGGTAATATTTCACATCTGGTGCCACACACTTGCTGGGAGGATTGAGTGCCTCCTGGGGACTCCACTGGGAGAAGACATCCAGGACAAGAGTGCAAGAGGAGTTTGTACCGCGTCTTTCCCGGGCTCTGCCTTGTGCACTGGGGGCCTTTGCTGATCTTACTCTGTACTCTTCTGGTGTAATAGACTGAAACTGTGAGTATAATCACTTTTCTGAGTTCTTCTAGTCTTTCTAGAAAACCACTGAACCTGGAGGTGGCTTGGGGATCCAAGACACAATCTTGAACTGTCCTTCCAGCCTTGATAGTTCTAGATACTAGATACTTCTAGATACTCAGCTTCTCACCTAGATGAAACGGTTTCCTTTCCATCATCCTTGCCCCAGGCTTTCTGATGCCCAAGTATTTGTCTGTTTCCTTGCCATAGGACCCACCTGATGTTTATCAGTGAGTGAGTGAAGGCAGAAGCATTACAAGATCACCTATTTCAGATCCTAGGCTACCTGCATCCTTAGACTTTTGAATTCTGGTGGATTCACTCTTAGGCTTGTTGGTATTCAGAAATCGGTTTAATTATTAATTCAAGGTGTCCTAGTCAAGCTCCCAAATCTCTACCACTTTCCCCACAAGGCTTTAAATTCAGAGTCTCTTCCTGCTTTTTCACCTGACCAGAATGTATCACCTGAACAGATATGAATTCTGTCCAAGTAACTGCTGGTTGTTTTGTTTTTTAGATTAGCAAATGGCATTCTTCTGACACCATAAGGAATTTTGTCATTCTCATCTCAGATCCATATATGTAACAACTGTTTTTAAATGCTGGACGTGTCAGATGATTTGAAGAGCATTAGAGTCTCAGACCTAGCAACCTCTTGGCTATGCAAATCTGAAGGCTGTGTGTGCTATTCCCCTGGGCAACAAAATACACGCATACATCTTTGCATAGATTCTTGCTGGTGAAGGGAATCTTAAGTATTCCCTGTGCAACTATGAATAATTGAGGGTTGAAAATTTTTATGCTTTATTAAAATGAATCTTCATAGGAGAGATGTACAATTTTCTCTTCCGGGAAATCCCAATTGTTGGTAACAAGATAAAATAACAACATATCAAAGGCAAACAAGTAAATAATTTACATTCCTAAGTAGCAGAGCCTGGAAACTTGCAGGTTTACATTGGAAATTCTTTAAGATCTTACACAAGGAAGCCACATAAATTATCAGTTGCTTTGTAGAAGTGATGCGTGAAGCCACAAGGGCATGATAGATAAAAGAGTGGTTAGTTGGCCTTACTGCTAAGGTCTGGGATAAAATGGTTTCTCCCCTTTAGTTAGTGCTGCTGACAGAGCAGACCCCCATTGCTCCAGGGCAGATTTTGTTTATTAGGAGACTCTCTGTTCAGGTAAAATTTGGAACAATTGACTAAAAACACTTCTGGTTTTCAGTGGCACTCTAAACCTAAATATGGCTCTCTGAGACATCACCTTGGAATGCATAATAAGAGATTTCTTAGTCTCCTCTTCCTCAGAGGACCATTTCCATGATCTCCACCCTCCTTGCCTACTAGCGCAATTTGGGAAATAAATGTTTTTAGAGAAATTTCATTTCCTCAGGTCTTCCTTAAAAATCTGAAGCTTGTCTGGTAATGTTGGATCCAGGAGTCAGGAGACCTAGTCTTGAGACTTGGGTCTGCCATTTAGAGCTATGTGACCTCAGGCAAGTAATTAAAATACTGATCCTCAGTGTCCTCATCTGTGAAATGGGGGATTATAGCTAACCACCCTACTGCACAGAGCTATTGTAAAGGTCAGCTCTAAGAATGGATGTGAATTACTCTTAGATATTAAGCCATATGCACATGTAAGGTTTGTCTTTTCTTTTTTCTTTCCTTCTTTCCTTTCTTCCTTTTTTTTTCTTTCCTGAATATTATCAAACACCTTCTTCATAACTGGATGTATGCAGTGAAATGTGTGTGAGCAGTTGCTCAGTTGTGTCTGTGTCTTTGCAACACCCAGTGCTGTGGCCTGCCAGGCTCCTCTGTCCATGGAGTTCTCCAGGCAAGAATACTGGAGCAGGTTGCCATTTCTTACTCCAGGGGACCTTCCTGATCCAGGGATCAAACCTGCGTGTGTTGAGTCTCTGGCATTGGCAGGTAGATTCTTACCACTGAGTCACCTTCTATCCATGGGCTACAGTGTGAGGATGCTGTTAATGTACTTTTGCCGTTTCTGCCCATCCATGACCCTGCTGGGCTTGTGATGCTTGTGGACAGATTTCTGCTGCTTTTGCAAAACCAAAGTGTGGGGTCGAGAGGCAGGAGAGAAGGAACTGTCCGAGGAATTCTAGTTCCCAGGATTCGAGTAGCGCTTAACCCAGAGCTTTCCAGTTGCACTTCTCAGAGAACACTTTACCTTCATGGGGTTAGCCTACTTTCATTTGTTTTTCCATTTTTAGATTTTTCTTCCAAATAATATTTATTTCGACAGATCAAAGCTGGAAAGAAACAGCAGCTTTGGGACCAAATAGAAGACTATATTTCTGATTGGAGATAGCATATGTGGGAGGGAATATGAAGATGAAAAGACAGGGTGTTACCTCAAGACTTTTATCGTCTAGTTGTGAAGCAAATAAGTAATTAAACAAAGCAAAAGTATAATCCTTATGGAGGGGCCCTAGGGACCTTGTATGGGGGTGAAGATGGGGCTAGAGGTGGGGTGAGTTATAAGAAAACAAAAGGAGACTGGCCGCTTGGTTAGGGAAGAGAAACAGGCAAGGCTTTATGGGAGAGGAGGATTGGAATAAAGGCATACAGATGCTTAGTCTGGAACGGCTAAAAATTCCTTGGGAGGAGATGCACTACTCTACGGAAAACTTGGTGAAGCAAAGGTAATAGTGAAAGTGAAAGTTAAGTCGCTTAGTCGTGTCTGACTCTTTGCAACCCCATGGACTGTAGCCCACCAGGCTCCTCCCTCCATGGGATTCTCCAGGCAAGAGTACTAGTGAGAGATGAGACTAAATTCAATTCCTCCCTTTAATTGTGGAGAGGAAGCTAGTAGGCGAGGGTTCTCAGAGCAGTCAGGGACAGAGCTGGAGTGGGATGAGGGCTGTGCCCTTCCTGAGACAATGCCAAGGGAGAGATTTCTTGTCTTATCCTTTAGAGAAATGGTCTCTGCTTTCTCTCACTGAAAACTCTCTTGGCGCCTTGAGCCAAACATGGCTTTAAGTATCACCAAGAATGTCTTATGTGTGCAAATAGGAGAAAGTGTGTGTGTGTGTGTGTCTGTGTGTGTGCAGGCTTAGGAAGGCACAGGCAAGAATGACACTTAAAAACTGCACAACAATTTTCAACTCAGTATTTAGCAGATGGGCTTCCCCGTTGGCCAGTGGTAAAGAAACTGCCTGCTAATTCAGGAGACATGAGTTTGACCCCTGGGTTGGGAAGAGCCCCTGGAGAAGGAAATGGCAACCCACCCCAGTATTTTCGCCTGGGAAATCCCATGGACAGAGGAGCCTGGTGGGCCCCAGTCCATGGGTTCGCAAAAGAGTCAGACACAACTTAGTGATTAAGTAACAGCAACAATTTAGCAGACATTTATTAAGCATTATCTGTATATCAGATATGAAGATAGGCTTTAGGGAATATAGTAAAATTCAAGGCAGACAGAATCTGGGTCCTGATTGAGTTTATAATCTACAACTCCTGGAATATTGGCAATTGTTGGGTGGGCTAAGGTAAGAGTTACATTTCCATAAGAATGCCATTTCTTTGTGCTGAAAAGGAGCATTAAGAATTTAGGGTGAGTCATAACTGTGATCTGCACAGCAAGCTGCACCAGGAGGCATAGTGATGAAGGCCGCAGGGAAAACTTAAAACGCCGTTGATCTGTCGTGCACACAGGCTTCCCAAGCCTCAGGTATGGTAAGACAGCAAAGTGGAGGCAGGCTCCGATGATGCGCAAATGGTGTTCTGTGAGATCCCAGGAGCTCCTCAGAGCCGGGATCTGCCCTTGCACGGTGGCTTGGTGTCTGGCTGTCTGACTGTTGTCAACACCACCATTTTGTGTTGGCAAAATGTTTGATGCTCCACCAGCTTTACCAAAAACTGCCAGATAGTCTTTGGGAACTGTCAACAGAGCTACAGAAAAATCAGTTAAGACAAAGGAACAGCTCAAACAGAAACAGACAACTTTCTCTACCAAAAAGATTACTGAGAAGACTGTTAAGGCAAAAAGTTCAGTTCCTGCCTCAGATGACACCTATCCAGAAATAGAAAAATTCTTTCCCTTCAATCCATTAGATTTTGAGAGTTTTGACCTGCCTGAGGGGCACCAGACTGCACACCTCCCCTTGAATGGAGTGCCTCTCATGATCCTTGATGAGGAGAGGGAGCTTGAGCAGCTGTTTCAGGTGTAAATATGGGCAGCGAGACAGGCTAGGGGCAAAAGGACCCAGAGGCAGTCATAAGAACTCTTTCCGACCAGCAGTGGTGTGGAGGAAGCCTGACACAGAGGTTTCTGTAGCTGAAAAGCTACAGATCAGGTGAGGTGGATGTTTCCCAGTCAAATTGTTTTATTAAAACATGGCACTGCATGCTGTCTCAGAGAGATGCAGGCGTCATGGGTCCCAGGGCGTGGCAGTGAGCTTTATAGCTTCCCGGGGCTAGCTCTTGTGTGTTATCTTCTGTGTATTTTTCTGCAGTTTCTGGCGGTCAAATTGTTCTTTTTAAAATTTATTTATTTTTAACTGGAGAATAATCGCTTTACATCATTGGGTTGGTTTCTGCTGTACGTCGACACGAATCAGCCACAGGTGCACATACGTCCCCTCGCTCTTGAGCCTCCCTCCCGCCTTCCCCCGCCCTCCCTACCCACCCCATCCAGTGCTCTAGGCTGTCGCAGAGCGCTGGGCTCGGGCTCCCTGTGTCCAAATTCCCACAGGCTCTCTATTTCACATATGGCGATGTGTATGTTTCAGCGCTGTTCTGTCTGTCCCGCCCCCTCCTTCCCCTACTATGTGTAAGCAGTGGTAAAACTCTTAGAACAAAGAAGCGTGCATTTTGCTTCAGAGGCCACGGAGATTTTAAATCCCCTCCCTGCAACCGTGCCCACCCCCGTGTGGTCAGGCCACTCGAGATGCTGCCCCGCTGCTCCCCGCCCATGCCCTGCCCAGCCAGCATGTGCTTCCCGGACAGCTGACTCCCAAGACTGAGACCCTGCACGCTTGCCCGGGGCCCCAGCGGCTGATGGCGCCCCTCTGCTGGTTTCCCTGGCAACTACCGAACCTGCTCTCCTTCCCTTCGCCCTGTCCTGCACACGGTAAGGTGTGGCTCCAGCACCTCACGGCAGACGCTTCCCCACCCGTTAAACCCCTGCAGATGCAGACACCGCTGGGGAAGGAGAGGGTAGGGTGAACCGAGGAAGGAGCTTGACATATAGTCACCACCAGGTGTACACAGACAGCCGGTGGGAAGCCGCGTGTAACACGGGGAGACGGCCCTGGCGCTCTGAGACACCTAGAAGGCCGGGTGCGGAGGTGGGGCTGGGGAGGTGGGATGGAGGTTCAGTCACGTCTCACTCTTTATGAGCCTGCAGCTCACCCGGCTCCTCTGTCCCTGGGATTCTCCAGGCAAGAATGCTGGAGTGGGCTGCCATTTCCTCCTCTAGGGGATCGTCCCCACCCAGGGATGCAACTCGCATCTCCTGCTTCTCTTGCACTGGCAGGCAGATTCTTTACCGCCGCGGCCACCGGGAAGCCCCCAAGAGGGAGAGGGTGTGTGTATATGTGTATAGTCAGGGCCGATCTGTGCTGCTGCATGGCAGAAACCAACACAACATTGTAAAGCAATTATCCTCCAATTTTAAAAAAAATGGATTTCTCTTTTGCTGACTCTTGGCTCTTTCTTGGATCTTGAAGCTGGGCAAGCACAGGGTTTGTAGGCCTGCAGGGTGCAGCCCAACACCTCCATCCTTGAGGGGAAAAATAATGGAGTGGGACCCACCCACAAGGAGAAGAAGCACAAGTGAGTTGTATCCTTGGGTCTTTTGCTTGAAGGGATTTAAATTGGATGCTGACTACAGCTGAGCCTGTATGAAAACCCTGAAGTTGGTGTTAGACTGGATCCAGATTGTATTTTCCCTCTTCTTTAACCATGTTGCTCATTTGCCTGCTCTAACTTTTGCTCAGTGCTGGCAACACACCAGACCTATCCTGTGTTTTTCTCCCTTGTCTTCTGTGCCCCAGGGAGACCAACAGTTCGGATCATCACATAGGCTCTTCTGCTGTCTGGACTCCAGTGGGAGTCATGGCAAGCACTAGCGAGACACTCGGGTGTGAGAGGAGAGAGGTCAGAGTATTTAGTCCCTGCTTCACTTCCCTCGCGCTCTGGGCCACAGCTTACGGGAGTGACGTGCGCCTCTAGGTGCCATGCAGCTCCTGCCAGATGGCTCTGTATGTTTCATGGAGCCTCCTAAGCAAGACTTCCTCCTCTTGCCTTTTCTTCTTCTTTTTCAAATTGGAGTACAAAAGCTATGTTCTTGGACTTCCCTTGCAGCTCAGCTGGTAAAGAATCCGCCTGCAATGTGGGAGACCTGGGTTCGACCCCTGGGTTGGGAAGATCCCCTGGAGAAGGGAAAGGCTGCCCACTCCAGTATTCTGGCCTGGAGAATTCCATGGACTGTAGAGTTCACGGGGCCACAAAGAGTCGGACATGACTGAGTGGCTTTCACTTTCACAACGTCGTGTTACTTTCTGCTGTATAGCAACATGAACCAGTTATATATATATATATATGTATACACATGTACACATCTCTTCCCTGCCACCCCCCACCCCTCCACCCGCCCCTCTAGGTCGTCGCAGAGCGCTGAGCTGGGCTCCCCGTGTTCCAGGGCAGCTTCCCGCTGGCTGGCTGTCTCACCCGGGGCAGCCTATGTCAGCGCTGCTCTAGCACTTCAGCCCACCCTCCCCTTCGCCTGCTGCGTCCACTCGCCCCTTCTCCCGTCTTTTCCTCACTCCTCATCCCCGCTGGTTACTGTGTTCCTCACCTGCCTACTGACTCCTCTTGTTTTGCTCATGCCTGTGTAGATTATCCCTTTTTTACAGCCTCAGAGAGATTCTGTTTCCTATCAGGACCCTGAAAAATATAGTTTGGAAGTCATTTAAAGGCAGGCACTGTGTATAATCAATAATTTGAAACTAATTTTTTTCTTTCAGAGCTTAATCAAATGCTAGACACTTAAGATGTGAATAGTTTCTTCTGTTTTCATCTTCCTGCCATATCCAACCTATCAGGAAATCCAGCTGGTTCTATTCTAAAATGTAATTTAGACCCATACATTTTTTTTCTCCCTTCCCATTTCTAATGCTATACTCGTTGTTAACTTCTCTGGATTCTGCAACTGACAATAGTCTCCACCTAGTCCCTTTGCTTTCTTTCTTGGACCAGATTGTCAGCTCTCTACATCAAAACCAGAGCAATCCTTGAAAAATTCAAAGCCAGATCATATTACTTTCTGTTCAAAAGTCTCTGATGGCTTCCCATTGTCTTAAACCAAAACCCACAGTTGTTTTCTTGGAAAACAAGATTCTACACCTCTGGCCCTTGCTTCCCTCCTAAAGTTCACCTGTCTCTCGCCTCTTTTGTCCCCAATCCTTTGTCACTCTGTCTTCCTTGAACAAGACAGACTTGCTTCCCTTAAGGCAGCATCTGCACATGGTGTTTCTTCCATCCCAGATCCTCGCATGGTTGACTCTTTCTGGCCACTCAGATTTTAGCTCCGACTTTCTCAAGGGTCTTCCTCCGGCCTCTCTAATAGAGTGCCTTGGTCTCCCCAGCTTATTATGGCACATCACGTCATTTTATTTCTCCATGTAATTCATCTGCATCTGAAGTTACTGTTTTTCTTTACTTACCTCCTGGCTTAGAGTCTGACTCTACTAAGAACTGATGATCTCATACCTTGCCTGTCTTGCTTATCACTGTCCTCTCAGCGTCAAAGTACCCAGCCCTGGCATGTGCTCAATTTATCTGCACACACACACACAGTCACACTCACACATATTCACACGCATACACACACACACACACACACACACACCCAGAAAGGGAAGATTACTGATCAGCACCCTTTTAAGTGCTTTCCTTGGATTATTTAATTTAATCCTCACAACAACCTCATTCATCAGGAACTGTTATCATCCTTGCTTTACAAATGAAGAAACGGAAACACAGTTCAGTTAGATAACTTGCCAGAAGATATACCCAATTAGGAAGTAGCGGAGCCAGAATTTGAAGTCTGGCCATCTGGCTCTTAGACCATGTTCTTAACCGTTAAACTATACAGCATCTTAACATCTGTTCAATAAATTAATGAACAGTTCCCATCAGCTTCCTCCATTTCTCACTCGGACTTTAGAAAGAAAGAAGCTATCTAATTTTTAAATGTGGGAGCCTGCCCAACCCCATGCGGAAGGGTCTTCTGCCCCTGATAAAGGATGCTCTTACCCCTGGAAGATAGAGAAGAATTATTCTTTCTTGAATACCAACACTTCGGGGAAAGTTTCCAAAGAGCCCCAAAAGTGATGAGCCTCTGGACTGCCAAAAGTGTGTTCTGTTATACAGAGTGAAGTAAGTCAGAAAGAAAAACAAAGTATATTAACGCATATATATGGGGTCTATAAAGATGGCCCTGATGAACTTATTTGCAGGGAAGCAATGGAAAAGCAGACTTGTAGACACAGTGGGGAAAGGAGAGGGTGAGATGAACTGAAAAAGTAGCATTGAAGTATATCCGTTACCATGTGTGAGACAGACAGCTGGTGGGGAGCCGCTGTGTAACAGAGGGAGCTCCCCCTGGTGCTCTGCGACAACCTAGGGGGCTGGGATGGGCTGGGAGACAGGAGGCAGGCTCAAAAGGGAGGGGACATACGTACCCCCATGACCGATTCATGCCGATATAGGGCAGAAACCAACACAATATCCTAAGGCAATTATTGTCCAATTAAAAATAAATTTATATTTTTAAAAAGTGTGTTCTTTAATATCACTGCAAAGAATATTTTTTCGAGTTTTCCGTCATTAATTGATACAGAACACACTGAATAAGCATATCTATTGTACTCAACGCTTGGGATTCAGAGATGAACAAGACAAGGTCCCAGTTCTCTGTGAACTTATAGGTTAATGAAACACCAGCTCTACTTCGGAACACACATTCTACTTGTTCAACTATTTTTTCTTGAATCAACTGAAAATGGGAAAATAGACAAATGTTATCTGAACTGACTCTGTGCCTGGTTTGAAGATGCAACTTTGTCAGAAGGTCAAAATCTGTCTCGGGTTCAGACTCACTTTCCAAAGAGCTGCGTGTGCATTCTCCTTTACATCTGTGGCAGTGTTGCTTTCATAGGTCTCTGGATGGCCATGTTAAGGTTGCTGCCCATTTGAAAGTACTTATCAACTTTTCAAAACCACCTTTTCTTTCCTGAGGCTTAGTCCCCTTTTGACAAGTAGTACCCCAGTTTCCCAGGTGGCATTAGTGGTAAAGAACCAGCCTGCTAATGCAGGAAACTTAAGAGACCTGGGTCCAATCCCTGAGTTGGGAAGATTCCCTGGAGAAGGGCATGACAACCCACTCCAGTATTCTTGCCTGGAGAGTCCCATGGACAGAGGAGCCTGGCGGGCTATGGGTCACAGGGTCACAGAGTCAGACACAACTGAAACGACTTAGTACAGCTCAGGCATTTTCTCACCAGAGCCCACATCGTTACCAGCTTATCATCATCTCCACTGTCCCTCGCCACCAGGTGAGATAACCTACATCTGTCCATCTCCCTTTCTGGGTGTTCAATCACTCCCATCCATTGACTGTTTCTATCCCTGACTTCCAATCACCCTGCTGTTTGCCCCTTTCACTCTATCACCCAAGCCCTGAAAACCAAACTTGGTCTAAGCCATGCAGCCCCACCTAGGGGTCACCTTGCAGCCATCTGTGGCTGTGAGACTTAAAACGCAGCCAAGAAATGCGTTCTGTTTTTTATTCCGCTCCCTTGCACCATAAGCTTATGTTGAAGTATCTAATATCACCTTCCTGTTCTTTTTTTTTTCTTTTTTCTTCCTCGACTTGTTGCTTTCCAGGCTTCTCCCTGGAAATTGAAATAGCTGTGTTTTAGGTTCCCTTCCTCCAGCTGTATTAGCTTTCAGGCCTTCATGCTGAGGCTCATTTGGCAATTTCCTGCCCATATTTCTGAGTTCTGCAGCCCCTTTATGTTACTTGCCTGTCCTTCGTGGTTTTGCTATGCCTTGCATTTCAGCTTGATCTGCAGATTTAATTAGTGGGCTTCGTGTCCTTCCACTTTAAAGAACACATAAGATCATGGCAATTCTCTGCAGCAACAGGTGGATAGGAGAAACAAGGAAGGGGGGGCACCATAAACAGCTCTCTGCAAAATAGGGAGTGGGGGGGAGTGAGAGAAGATGTGGGTTACATGACCAAACAGCTGGGAATGTGACCGTCTTAGAGCAAATGCCTCCCCTGACCCCCAGTTTGCCAGGCTCTTTTGCACAGATGCTGTGGCAGCACCTACTCGTGCAATTTCAGAAACAAAAATGCAAAGGGTGAGCAAGGTGAGACAGAGAGATCTCAGTTCAGAAAAGGGCCTTGGGGGGATGCCACTATGAATGGTTTTTACAACAGTCCCTAAGAATAAACCTCACATCTGTCTTAGGTCAGGTTTCTGGGAAACAGACTATATGAGATGCAATTTGACTGGGTGTGCTCTCAGAAACAACGCCTGTGAGGGAGGGAAGGAGACAGGAAGGGGCAGAGAGAGGAGCCGAACTGTCCTGCAGTCTCAACAAAGAGCTCAGCCATTTTCTCTGGGGGTTCTCTTGAGCTGCTGGCCCCTGCAGTGTAGCTGTGCTTCGAAGCCGGGAGTCTGTGCTTCATATCCACGCAGGGCCAGATCTTATACTTGGGCTGCCTCTAGAGAGGGAGAACCAGGTCTCCCAGTTGGCTCTCATGGTAAAGAACACGCCTGCCAATGCAGGAGACATAAGAGGTGCAGGTTCAATCCCTGGGTCGGGAAGATCCCCTGGAGGAGGACATGGCAATCCACTGCAGTGTTGTCACCTGGAGAATCCCGTGGGGAGAGGAATCTGGTGGGCTACAGTCCACAAGGTCACAGAGAGTCGGACACAGATGAGCGATTTGTCATGCGTGCATAGAGGGAGGATTAACCTGGGTGAGGAAGGTGGTTCCTGACAAAGGACTTAGCTCAGAGTCATCATAGCAAACTTTCCCAGCAGCTGGGAAGAGGAGGGCTTCAATCCTGACAGGGTCTGAGTGGCACTCCGCATCATCCACTACAGTGTCCTATGAGACCATGTAAGCTCTCAGCAACATTTGGCATCGTGAACATTCCCTGTCCAGTAAGAGGCTTTCCTCTTTGGTCTTCTGTGACCCAGGTATCTTCTGTCTTCCTGATTGTTCCTTCCCAGTATCCACTCTGGTTCTTTCTCCTTTTTTCTCCCCCAGTTTCCTCTTTGAATATGGATTCACTCATTAGTTTCATCCATAAGTAATTATTAATTGTTCATTTATTCCAGATTTCCCATAATATACTATTTTTAACCCTCTTTTCACCATTTATCTTCCTCCCCTGGGAAATCTTATCCACTCAGATTTTGCCTTTTTCTTCTCATCCAGTGATTTCCAACTCTTTATGTCAAGTGTTAGCTTGTTTTAGAACAACAATCCAGTCTCTAACTGTTGACTGGAGGGTCTCAAACAGAATGTGTCCAGAAATGGAATCAGTATTTTCCTCTGATCCAAATGGATTACATTTAATGAAACATATAACCAACCTCACAAGGATGATGTAGTTAGGAGATGTACCAAGTCTGGCTACTCAAAATATGACTCATGGACCAGCAGCTTGTGAGAAATACAAAGTCTTAGTCTCCATACAGATCTAGTGAGTTGAATCTTCATTTTTAACAAGATCAATGATCTGTAAGAACATCAAAATTTGGGAGGCACAGATCTAGAACTTGCTTTTTCCTGAAAATCTATATCCATTGAATAACCAAATCATTTGTCTTTTAATTCATCA
This sequence comes from Odocoileus virginianus, assembly GCF_023699985.2. Lineage (NCBI taxonomy): Eukaryota > Metazoa > Chordata > Mammalia > Artiodactyla > Cervidae > Odocoileus > Odocoileus virginianus. The sequence goes on from NC_069701.1 coordinate 2,534,183, forward strand.
AGGATATCACAAGAACCTTCTACGTGATACTTCAGTTCAGTTCAGTTGCTCAGTTATGTCCAACTCTTTGTGACCCCATGGACTGCAGCATGTCAGGTCTCCCTGTTCATCACCAACCCTGAAAGTTTACTCAAACTCATGTCCATTGAGTTGGTGATGCCATCCAGCCATCTCATCCTCTGTCATCCCTTTCTCCTCCCACCTTCAATCTTTCCCCGCATCAGGGTCTTTTCAAATGAGTCAATTCTTCGCATCAGGTGGCCAAAGTATTGGACTTTCAGCTTCAGCATCAGTCCTTTCAATGAATATTCAGGACTGAGTTCCTTTAGGATGGACTGGTTGGATCACCTTGCAGTCCAAGGGACTCTCAAGTGTCTTCTACAACACCACAGTTCAAAAGCATCAATTCTTCAGGGCTCAGCTTTCTTTATAGTCCAATGCTCACATCCATATACGATTACTGGAAAAACCATAGCTTTGACTAAATGGACCTTTGTTGGCAAGGTAGTGTCTCTGTGTTTTAATAAGCTGTCTAGGTTGGTCATAACTTTTCTTCCAAGGAGCAAGCGTGATACTTACAAGTTACTAAGTAGTTTCTTATTTACTGCCCTCAATCTCTCTCCTTTAATTGGGCTTTCATATTGATGTATAGAGCTTCTCCCATGGTTCAGTGGTAAAGAATATGCCTGCAATGCAGGAGGTGCAGGGAATGCAGGTTTGATCCCTGGGTCAGGAAATGCCCTGGAGGATGAAATGGTAACCTGCTCCAGCACTCTTGCCTGAAAAATCCCATGGACAGAGGAGTCTGGTGTACAGTTCATGGGGTCACAAAGGATTGCACATGACTGCACATGATTGAGCGACTGAGAACGCATGCACTGATGTATACTGACCATTCTAAGACATATCATGTCTTCTTGAACAAACAGGTATGCCTATAGGGTAAATTCCAAAGTCCTAACATGGTACTCACGGGGCTTCCCAGGTGGCACAGTGGTAAAGAATCCACTGGCCAATGCAGGAGGTGCAAGAGAAGTGGGCTTGATCCCAGGAGTCGGAAAGGGCAGCACACTCCTGTCTTCTTGCCTGGAGAATTCCATGGACAGAGGAGCCCGGCAGGGGACACAGAGAGTGCGAAACTGATGTGCCTGAGCGAGCACACAAAAGGCGCTCACTGCCTCATTTTCTGCTTTTACCTTCTCTTGCCCTCTTCCACATGCCGCTGCTCCATCCTTCCTGGTCCACTCTTAAGCTGAGTACACATACACACCACTGCACCATCACGTACACTATTCTGAACCATCCTGTCGCTCTTGACTTTGCCTGTCAAAGTCTCAGCTCTAAGATGCAGCCTAAATGCCTCGTCTTCCAAGAGTTTCCTCAAACTCCTTGCTTGAAATCATCTCAAGACACATTGGTCATCTCCATTTTGCCACACTTTCACTCTTCTTTGTGTGAAGGCTAAATCATATCAACAAACTAACAGAAGAAGAAGAAAAATCTCCAAACGAAACCTCCAGTCAGATTAGCTCAGTTCAGTTGCTCAGTCATGTTCTACTCTTTGCTACCCCATGGACTGTAGCATGCCAGGACTTCCTGTCCATCACCAACTGCTGGAGTTTACTCAAATTCATGTCCATTGAGCCTGTGATGCTATCCAACCATCTCATCTTCTGTTGTCCCCTTCTCCTACCACCCTCAATCTTTCCCAGCATCAGGGTCTTTTCAAATAAGTCAGTACTTCACATCAGGTGGCCAAAGTAAATTTTAGCACCTAGAAAAAGGCTTAGCATGTGGGTGTGCATGTGTTCGTTTTTAGTAATTAAATATATCCATGAATGAAATGAATGAACATCTATAATCAGCAAAGTTTATACATACCATAATCTGTTTGACTGGAAAATTGGTCATCTCATGGGTTTCCCAACCATAGCATCCAGATTTTCTGAGACAATCCTATCTTAGGAAGTTTTCCATTTTTCTTACATGGTCCTCTCTTTCATGGTCTCTAAGCTGCATCACTTAGTCATCCCTGATATAGGCTTTAAGAGTGATGCGTAGCTCCACTCAATGAGTGATGGATTGTGCTGAGAGTCCCAGAACAGTTTCATCTGAGATTTCCCTGTGGTTCCCCAAGCCTGGCCACTTGCCTTAACATCTACACATAATGCCCTCCTCCCTTCTCTTTCCCTGCCGCCCTTGGTTTCCGCCTGCCAGAGTAGAAGGAGAGAGAATCGTTTCCTTTTGCTAGTTCTGGCTGAAGTGATAGAGTTGATCAATGAGTTGCCCTGCCTGTCCAGGAAAACCAGTTTGATTGCCCTCCTGTGGCTGGGCTGACAGCATTCTGCCTTTTATGAACTGAAGAGTGAAGGACTCTTTGGAGCTCAGTTTTGCCTGTTTATGATGGATTCCATCTGTATTTTTTATGTCTGCTGTTGTTATATCATTGTCATTAGTATTAATTTCTGGTTAGTTTATTGGCTGTGGAATTATAATGACTTTACATCATAAACATAAAAAGAGGGAAAGCAATTGAATGAACTTTAGATAATGAGGAGACCCAAGTGAAAAGGAGAAGATACTTGAGGCTAATAAGATTCACATAGCTTGACAAGTCTAGCTTGCAGGCAGTTGTGCTCCCGGGAAATGGAGCCCTGTTTGGATTCTAACACTTTTCCATACTTGTTGAAAATGAAATAAGATTTCACCGTAGCAGCAGAAAAGCTCATTGCTGGTGTATGAATCCTATTACAGTAATCCTAACACTCAGAGGAAAACAGAAAACATTATGGAGTGAGGGGCCCTCTTTGGCTGAGGATTTATTTGATTTTTAATACCAATGATGTGAAATCGCTTCAGTCATGTCCAAATTTTTGTGCATCTATGGACTGTAGCCTGCCAGATGCCTCTGTCCATGGGATTCTCCAGGCAAGAAAATTGGAGCGGGTTATCATGACCTGTTCCAGGGGATCTTCCTGACCTAGGGATCGAACCCACAACCCTTATGTCTCCGGCATTCCTTGGAAGAAAAGCAATGACAAGCCTACACAGCGTATTAAAAGGCAGAGACATTACTTTGCCAGCAAAGGTCTGTCTAGTCAAAGCTATTGTGTTCCCAGTAGTCATGTATGGATGTGAGAGTCGGACCATAAAGAAGGCTGAGCACCAAAGAGTTGGTGCTTTTGAATTGTAATGTTTGCTGTGACCAGTGCATTCTCTTGGCAAAACTCTATTAACCTTTGCCCTGCTTCATTCTGTACTCCAAGGCCAAATTTGCCTGTTACTCTTGACTTTCTACTTTTGCATTCCAGTCCCCTATAATGAAAAGGACATCCTTTTTGGGTGTTAGATCTCAAAGGTCTTGTAGGTCTTTGTAGAACCGTTCAACTGCAGCTTCTTCAGCATTCCTGGTCAGGGCATAGACTTGGATTACTGTGCTATTGAGTGGCTTGCCTTGGAAACAAACAGTTCATTCTGTCATTTTTGAGATTGCATCCGAGTAATGCATTCCGGGCTCTTTTACAGACCATGATGGCTACTCCATTTCTTCTAAGGGATTCCTGCCCACAGTAGTAGATATAATGGTCATCTGAGTTAAATTCACCCATTCCAGTCCATCTTAGTTTGCTGATTCCTAGAATGTTGATGTTCAGTCTTGCCACCTCCTGTTTGACCACTTCCAATTTGCCTTGATTCATGGACCTAACATACCAGTCTCCTATCTCATAATGCTCTTTACAGCATCGGACCTTGCTTCTATCAGCAGTCCCATCCACAACTGGGTATTGTTTTTGCTTTGGCTCCATCCCTTCATTCTTTTCTGCAGTTATTTTTTCCACTAATCTTCAGTAGCATATTGGGCACCTACTGACCTGAGGAGTTCCTCTTTCATTGTCCTATCTTTTTGCCTATTCATACTGTTCATGGTGTTCTCAAGGCAAGAATACTGAAGTGGTTTGCCATTCCCTTCTCCAGTGGACCACATTCTGTCAGACCTCTCCACCATGACCGGTCCGTCCTGGGGAGCCCCACACGGCATGGCTTAGTTTCATTGAGTTAGACAAGACTGTGGTCCTTTGATCAGCCTGGCTAGTTGTCTGTGATTGTGGCTTCAGTCTGCCTGCCCTCTGATGCCCTCTCTCAGCGCCCACCATCTTACTGGGGTTTCTATTACCTTGGACTTGGGGTCACTCCACCTGGTCCCAGCGCTGCACAGCTGCCATTCCCAGCACAGAATGAAGCAGGGCAAAGGCTAACAGAGTTCTGCCAAGAGAATGCTCTGGTCATAGCAAACACCCTCTTCCAACAACACAAGAGAAGACTCTACACATGGACATCACCAGATGGTCGACACCAAAATCAGATTGATTATATTCTTTGCAGCCAAAGATGGAGAAGCTCTATACAGTCAGCAAAAACAAGACTGGGAGCTGACTGTGGCTCAGATCATGAGCTCCTTATTGCCAAATTCAGACTTAAATTGAAGAAAGTGGGGAAAACCACTAGACCATTCAGGTATGACCTAAATCAAATCCTTTACGATTTTACAGTGGAAGTGAGAAATACATTTAAGGGACTAAATCTGATAGACAGAGAGCCTGATGAACTATGGACGGAGGTTCGTGACATTGTACAGGAGACAGGGATCAAGACCATCCCCAAGAAAAAGAAATGCAAAAAAGCAAAATGGCTGTCTGAGGAGGTCTTAAAAATAGCTGTGAAAAGTAGAGAAGTGAAAAGCAAAGGAGAAAAGGAAAGCTAAACCCATTTGAATGCAGAGTTCCAAAGAATAGCAAGGAGAGATAAGAAAGCCTTCCTCAGTGATCAGTGCAAAGAAATAGAGGAAAACAATAGAATGGGAAAGACTAGAGAGCTCTTCAAGAAAATTAGAGATACTAAAGGAATGTTTCATGCAAAGATGGGCTCAATAAAGGACAGAAATGATGTGGACCTAACAGAAGCAGAAGATATTAAGAAGAGGTGGCAAGAATACAGAGAAGAACTGTACAAAAAAGATCTTCATGAGCCAGATAATCACAATGCTGTGATCACTCACCTAGAGCCAGACATCCTGGCATGTGAAGTCAAGTGGGCCTTAGGAAGCATCACTATGAACAAAGCTAGTGGAGGTGATGGAATTGCAGTTGAGCTCTTTCAAATCCTGAAAGATGATGCTGTGAAAGTGCTGCACTCAATATGCCAGGAAATTTGGAAAACTCAGCAGTGGCCACAGAACTGGAAAATGTCAGTTTTCATTCTAATCCCTAAGAAAGGCAATCCCAAAGAATGCTCAAACTACTGCACATTTGTACTCATCTCATACACTAGTAAAGTAATGCTCAAAATTCTCCAAGCCAGGCTTCAGCAATATGTGAACTGAGAACTTCCTGATGTTAAGCTGGTTTTAGAAAAGGCAGAGGAACCAGAGATCAAATTGCCATCATCTGTTGGATCATTTAAAAAGCAAGAGAGTTCCAGAAAAACATGTATTTCTGCTTTATTGACTATGCCAAAGCTTTTGACTGTGTGGATCACAATAAACTGTGGAAAATTCTGAAAGAGATGGGAATAGCAAACCACCTGACCTGCCTCTTGAGAAATCTGTATGTGGGTCAGGAAGCAACAGTTAGAACTGGACATGGAACAACAGACTGGTTCCAGATTGGGAAAGGAGTACTTCAAGGCTGTATATTGTCACCCTGCTTATTTAACATATATGCAGAATATGTCATGAGAAATGCTGGGCTGGATGAAGCACAAGCTGGAATCAAGGTTGCTGGGAGAAATATCAATAACCTCAGATATGCAGATGACACCACCCTTATGGCAGAAAGCGAAGAACTAAAGAGCCTCTTGATGAAAGTGAAGTAGGAGAGTGAAAAAGTTGGCTTAAAGCTCAACATTCAGAAAACTAAGATCATGGCATCCAGTCCCATCACTTCATAGCAAATAGATGAGAAAACAATGGAAACAGGGACAGATTTTTTGGGGGGGCGGGTTTCAAAATCACTGCAGATGGTAATCTCGGCCACAAAATTAAAAGATGCTTACTCCTTGGAAGGAAAGTTATGACCAACCTGGACAGCCTATCAAAAAGCAGAGACATCACTTTGCCAACAAAGGTCCATCTCATCAAGGCTATGGTTTTTCCAGTGGTCATGTATGGATGTGAGTTCAGTTCAGTTCAGTCGCTCAGTTGTGTCTGACTCTTTGTGACCCCATGAACCACAGCACACCAGGCCTCCCTGTCCATCACCAACTCCTGGAGTCCACCCAAACTTATGTCCATTGAGTCAGTGATGCCATGCAACCATCTCATCCTCTGTTGTCCCCTTCTCCTCCTGCCCTCAATCTTTCCCAGCATCAGGATCTTTTCCAGTGAGTCAGCTCTTCATATCATGTTGCCAAAGTATTGGAGTTTCAGCTTCAACATCAGTCCTTCCAATGGATTTGAGAGTTGAACTATAAAGAAAGCTAAGCACCAAAGAATTGATGCTTTTGAACTGTGGTGTTGGAGAAGACTCTTGAGAGTCCCTTGGACTGCAAGGAGATGCAACCAGTCCATCCTAAAGGAGATCAGTCCTGGGTGTTCATTGGAAGGTCTGATGCTGAAGCTGAAACTCCAATATTTTGGCCACCTGAAAGACTCAAAGAGCTGACTCATTAGAAAAGACTCTGATGCTAAGAAAGATTGAAGACAGGAGGAGAAGGGGATGACAGAGGACGAGATTGTTGGATGGCATCACGGACTCAATGGACATGAGTTTGAGCAAGTTTTGGAAGATGAGGAAGGATAGGGAGGCCTGGCGTGTTGCAGTCCATGAGGTTGCAAAGAGTAGGACATGACTGAGTGACTGAACAATGATTGGCAGGCAGGTTCTTTACCACTAGCACCAGCTGGGAATCCCTTAATACCAGTGAATACCAGGTTAAAAGAGTCTTTTCAAGAGAATTTCCACAAGGACCTACAATTCCAGCTTAGGATAGTGGCCACAATCTTACAACTCCAAAGTCTATGATTTTCATAGCACAGCATGAGTTCCAGATTCCTCCATGGTTGACAGACACTATAATTTTCTTGGCTCATGTTTTGCCTAAAAGTGAATGCATTTGTCAAAGCAGGAAGATACCTGTGAAAGGTGCCATGAAAATAATTAGATAGATAATCCCCCTTTGATAGGTAAGCCATTTTTAAAAAAATTAAAATTTAAAATATATCCAGACTTTAACTTGATTAACATATTTTATTGAAATACCTTAAAATTCTTTTCTGGAAAATTGGAATAGACAAATAAGCTTTAGTGAAGAAGAATCTATTTTCTGTACCTCTATATTTATTTTCTTCTGATGAGGTGGCTCTGTTGTTAACATCTCTGTGTATAGAAAAGGTACTTCTTATCATAGGAAGAAGTAAAAAGAGAATTGAGATCCTTCAGAGCCTTAAAACAGAGCTTTCAATTGCCAGCAACTCCTCCCACTTCTTTAAGCCGCATATCTGTCTCTTCTTTGGTAACGTTTTAATGATCAGTTCCATCGTTTTGCCACTCCTAGGCAGAGCTGATCACTCTCTTTGTTATACTGTTGTCTCTTTTTGATTCTTTTTTGTGGTGCTTTTTCACACTGTTGAACAATAATTCAGTTCTGTATCTCTGAGGGTTCAAACTCCATATGGTGGTATCATCACCACCAACACCACCATCATCCATCATCATCATTTCACCTTCATTATCACCTGACCATAGCTAACATTTTTGAGTGTTAGGAACCAACTATTACGCTAATCAACTATATGAATTAGCCTATTTCATTCTCCCAGTGATTCTGTGAGATAGGTACTTTAAAAATCCTCATCTTAGGGTAAGGGAACTGAGACCCAGGGTGTTTTATTCAGTGTTATTCACTTTTATGACCTCCTTGCTTAGCACTCTTGGCACAGAGCAGACATTTGATCCTTATAGAATGCGTGTCTTTCTAGATAATCTCTATCAGTTTATTGTTCAGTTATAAAATGATCTATAAGGTTGAATATAAATACCGTGACTTAGAAATGTTCCCTCCTGCTTGTTCAATTCAAGTTTAATTCAACAAACACTTTTCATTTCCATACTGGTTGGTTTTGCTTCTTGTTGTCAGAGATGGTCTGAAAGTTCCCGAGGAGACACATGTGTGAAATGGTAGTGATATTAGGGGTACTATCAAGGTCAACTCTTTCAAGACATTGGACTCCAACACATGTATACTGTCCTCCAATTTACCCCAATCATTTTCATATTCACATCTGTGATCCTACTCATTGTTTGATTTATTCATTCAGAAAACCATTAACGCTAGACCCTAAGATACAAAAGTAAATAGAATGAAAGAAGAGCAGCTCTCAGAATGCTTATGGTGATAGGTTGATAAGGAGAGGACAGAAGTAGATAGATACCATGAGACACTAACAAAGAAGCACAAAAAAGGTATCTATTACTATCTTATGAGAGTTCAGAGAATACTTCCTCCTAGAGTAAGACCTGAGAAGTGGAAAAGGAGCCAAGAGAATGTGGGGAGAGCATTCCAGGAATGAGCATGTACAGAGTCTCAAGGAAGAACATGTTTGGGAATGTGCAGACCATTCAGTATGACTTGCTTACATGGTGTGATTACAGATGAGGATACAGACAGAAATAGAGGCCAAATCAGAAGGCTCTTGAACGTCACACATTTGAGTTTCAACAACCTAAAGGCAAAGAAGATACATCAAAGGAGAGAGCAAAGGCCAGGTTTTTTAATTACATGGTTTCTTATTTTTCACCTTAATTTTTATTTATGGTTTTACATATACTTGCATCTGTTCTTTTAAAAATGATTGTCACATGTAGGTTAATACAAAATATCAAGCAGAATGCTGTGTACTATACATTAGGCCTTTGTGGATTATCTATTTTAAATATAGCAGTGTGTACATGTCAATCCCAAACTATCAATCTATTCCTCGGCATGACGCTTCTTCACTGATAATCATAAGTTAAGTCTGTGAGTCCACTTCTGTTTTGTAAATAGGTTCATTTGTATCATTTTATTTTTTTTTAGCTTCTACACATGTAAGTGATAGCGTGTATTTGTTTTACTCTGTCTGATTTTACTTAATATGATAATCTCCAGGTCCATCCTCATTGCTGCCAATGACATTATTTCATTCTTTTTTAATGGCTGAATAAGAGTCCACTGCGGAGAAGTCACTGGCTCCCCACTCCAGTACCCTTGTCTGGAAAATCCCATGGACGGAGGAGCCTGGTAGGCTGCAGTCCATGGGGTCGCTGAGAGTCGGACACGACTGAGCGACTTCACTTTCACGCATTGGAGAAGGCAATGGCAACCCACTCCAGTGTTCTTGCCTGGAGAATCCCAGGGACGGGGGAGCCTGGTGGGCTGCCGCCTATGGGGTCGCACAGAGTCGGACACGACTGAAGTGACTTAGCAGCAGCAGCAGCAAGAGTCCATTGAATATATGTACCAAATCTTTATCAAATCAATTCATTTGTTGATGGACATTTAGGCTGCTTCCATCTCTTGACTATTATAAACAGTGCTGCAATGAACACTGGGGTGCACGTATCCTTTTGAACCATGTTTATCTCTGGATATATGCCCAGATATGGTATTGTTGGATCATGTGGTTGTGACCCCATGGACTGCAGCATGCCAGACTTCCCTGTCCTTCATTATTTCTTGGTATTTGCTCAAACTCGTCCACTGAGTCAGTGATGCCGTTCAACCACCTCATCCTGTCATCCACTTTTTCTTTTGCCTTCAATCTTTCCCAGCCTCAGGGCCTTTTCCAATGAGTTGGCTCTTCACCTCAAGTGGACAAAGTACTGAAGCTTCAGCTTTAGCCCTTCCAATGACTATTCAGGGTTGATTCCCTTTAGGATTGATTAGTTTGATCCCCTTGATGTCCAAGGGACTCCCAAGACTCTTCTCCAGCACCACAATTCAAAAACATTAATTCTTCAGCACTCAGCATTTATGGACCAACTCTCACATTCATACTTGACTATTGGAAAAACAATTGCCTTGACCATACAGACCTTTGTTGCAAAGTGATATCTCTGCTTTATAATATGCTGTCTAGGTTTGTCATAGCGTTCTTTCCAAGGAGCAAGCATCTTTTAATTTCATGGCTACAGTTATTGTCCACAGTGATTTTAGAGCCCAAGAAAATAAAGTCTGCCACTGTTTCCACTTTTCCCCCTTCTATTTGCCATGAAGTGATGGGACTTGTTGCCTTAATCTTTGTTTTGTGAATGTTGAGCTTTAAGCCAGCCTTTTCACTCTCTTCTTTCACACTCGACAAGAGACTTTTAAGCTCCTCTTCATTTTCTGCCATTAGAGTGGTATCACCTACATACATGAGGCTATTGATATTTCTCCTGGCAATCTTGATTCCAGCTTGTGATTCATCCAGCCTGCCATTTCACATGATGTACACTGCATATAAGTTAAATAAGCAGGGTGACAATATACAGCCTTGACATACTCCTAACCCAAATTTTGAACCAGTCTGTTGTTCCATGTCTAGTTTTGTTACTTCTTGACCTGCATGTAGGTTTCTCAGGAGACAGGTGAGGTGGTCTTGAATTCCCATCTCTTTAAGATTTTTCCACAATTTGTTGTGATCACACAGCCAAAGGCTTTAGCATAGTCAATGAAGCAGAAGTAGATATATTTTAGGAATTCCTTTGCTTTTTCTATAATCCAATGGATGGTAGCAATTTGATCTCTGCCTTTTTAAAATCCAGCTTTCACATCTGGAAGTTCTTGATTCACTTACTGTTGAAGCCTAGTTTGAAGGATTTTGAGCATTATGTTGCTAGAATGTGAAATGGGTACAATTGTACAGTAGTATGAATATTCTTTGGCATTGCCCGTATTTGGAATTAGAATGAAAATTGACCTTTTCCAGTCCTGTGGCTAGTGCTGAGTTTTCCAAATTTCCTGGCATACTGAGTGCAACACTTTCACAGTATCATTTTTTAGGATTTTAAATATCTGAGCTGGAAGTCCATCAATTCCACTAGGTTTGCTCATAGTAATGCTACCTAAGGCCCACTTTACTTCACACTACAGGTTATCTGGCTCTAGGTGAGTGACCACACCATCATGGTTATCTGCATCATTACAACCGTTATTGTGTGTATTCTGTGTATTCTTCTGTGTATTCTTGCCACCTCTTCTTAATATCTTCTGCTTCTGTCCTTTGTTGAGCTCATCTTTACATGAAATTCTCCCTTGGTATCTCTAATTTTCTTGAAGAGATCTCTGGTCTTTCCCATTCTATTGTTTTCTTCTATGTCTTTGCACTGATTACTGAGGGAGGCTTTCTTTTCTCTCTTTGCTCTTCTCTGGAACCCTCCATTCAGTTGGGAATATCTTTCCCTTTCTCCCTTGCCTTTCACTTCTCTTTTCCTCAGCTATCAGTTAGGTCTTCTCAGCCAACCAGTTTGCCTTCTGGCATTTCTTTTTCTTGGGGAGAGTGTTGGTCACCACCTCCTCTAGAATGTTGCAAACCTCCATACGTTGTTCTTCAAGCAGTCTGTCTACAAACCTAATTCCTTGAATCTAGTCTCTTGGATCATATGGCAGCTCTATTTTCAATTTTAAATTTACTCCCATACTATTCTTCGGTGGTGGTACTGATTGAGATTCCCACCAAGAGTGTAGGAGGATTTTGTTTCTCCCACACCCTCTCCAACATTTATTGTTTGTAGGTTTGTTGATGATGACTATTCTGACACATGTAAGGTGATATCTCATTTTACTCACTGTAGTTTTGATTTGCATTTCTCTAATAATTAGTGATGTTGAGCATCTTTGCATGTACCTTTGGCCATCCATATATTTTCTCTGGAGAAATGTCCGCTTTGGTCTTCTGCCCGTTTTTTGATCAAGGTTTTTGTTTGTTTGTTTGTTTCTTTGTTTTTAAAGTTTCAAGCCATATGAGCTATTTGTAAATTTTGGACTAATTTAAATTCAGAATATGCTGACTACAAGCAATAGACAGATTTTTTCATTCCACAAGTACTTATGCAGTACTTAGTATATGTCAAAACACAGTAATATTCAATACTTGGATGAACTGGAGATGTAGAATGGTGGAGGCAGTTAGATCAGCAGAGAAAGAGGCTGTTGGAATAAATACTGAGGAGTTAGAAACAAAAGCAGTGAGATTTATTTGTAGTCAGTGCATTTCATTAATATTTCCCCTCTAATTACCACCTACAGAAAAATCATTGAATAAGAGCTTATCATTCAGTACACCTAGGCTTACCATTAGCTTAGGCTTTTTCCACCATGTTTGTTTATTTAAGGGACATTGACTAACTAGCTTGGCAAATGATTGGATAACTAGCCAGGCAAGTGAGAAGGATAAGTGCTTTGGAAACAGATAAATATAGGTTCAAATTACAGTTCTGCTGCTTCTTAATTGAGTGATGTTAGGACCTGTCTTGTGTAGGTTTTTAAGATATGAAATCCTATTCCTTTTCATTTCATTCTGGAAATCTCACCTTGACATGGCTTCCATTTCTGTTTTTGTTGTAAATTGCTGCTAGTGCCATTGAAAAAGGTCAAGACTAGAACACAAGAGCCAAGAATGAATTATAACTCAGACGTTTAGAGTTATGGCTTTTTGAAGAACAAATTCTTTGGTCAAAATTTTTGCCTCAGAGAACACTAAAACAGTATATCTGAATGCTCCCTTTTCTGTGTTTGGTAGATTGTCATAACAGGAATTACTTAATCAACTTTATGCCACTGTCTTAAAGGTAGTGTGCTAAGTACTTGACATAAGTGAACTCATTCAGTCTTCACCATAAACACATGAGGCAATTATTATGTGTTCATTTTATCGCTGAGAAAGTTGAGGCTCAGAGATGTGGAGGGATGTGTTCCCAAAACCACTGAGACAGCTGAACCCCACATAAGCTGATCAAGCTCTATCCTATTTCTTCCAGAGCACACTGTGTCCTTTTCCTTGTAAGAAATATACCGGGCACAGAAAGGAAACTGTGGCAAAGGAAGGTAATACTCCACCCTGCCCTTCGGAAATGCATAATATAGTAAAATACACAAGCAGCAACCCATTTATTGTTGTCACTGTGTGTCACCTGTCACAGGCTGATCCTGTTGACCAGGATACCAGTCTAACTTTTCCTTATCCTGCTTTGTTCCTACAAACTTAACACTAAGACCTTGCCATCTGTCCAGTTGGGTTTTTTTTTTTTAAACAAGACAAAGGAGGAGTGAGGTATTCCCAGAAGTGCATTGTGTACTGCCTGTCTCAACTGAGGAGTTAAATCAGGGCCACTGGAGCAACTGAGGCAACAACTTGGCTCTGAACGAGTTAACTGCTCAGCCCTAACAGGGTTCTGTACAGTGAAGCAGAAGGACTGGGTGAGCCGTGAGGCTCCTGGAAGTGAACAGTCTCTGGGCAGTTCGGTTTTCGCAGTGTCTCCTGTGGGAGATCTGGCCAGCCTGGCTTGGTTGACCAAGCCATATAATTAGCCAGGCATGTTCAGAAGTAAATATTGTTGAAGGAAAAATGAGAGAGTTACCCATGGTTACATCTACCTCAGAAATGGCCAAAACTGCTCCTGGAATGACTAAGTAGACCAGAAAATGCTTGTCTAGTAACTCTAGATGAGAATTTAAAGTAAGAAAGAGCTCAATTTCTCTCTGTAGGGTTGGTCCATTTTTAGGCAAATGCTGCCTCTTCCAACCTCTGGTTTACATTACAAGAGGCTTTTCTCTAATTCTTTCTGGCGGTTCTCCCCACCCTTTATTCACTCAGCACCCTGAGGAGGACAAGTGCCAAACTGATGAGTAGATTTGTGAAGAATAAAGCTCGGGTCAGCTCCTGTGGGCAACAAGTGCCCAGGGAAGAGGGTTTCTTCAGTGCCCCTCCGTTCTGCATACCCCTCCTGTGTGGGCCTTGGACTTGGAGGGGGTGCTGTAGAGAGGAGTAAGTCTGACCTAGTCTGAATTTTTAGTTGGCCTGAGCTCTCATGCTAGCTGATATCTTCTACCTCAGCCATAAGGAGTCATTAGGGAAATTTGACCGCCTTCTTTCACTCATTTCTCAATTTGCTCAAGAGGTAAGGAAGAAGGTCATTAATTATCCTGGCTTGCATGGAAGCCCCGTCCTCACATGAAAGTAACAATGTAATAAATCAGATTATTAAGTTGAGTGGAAGCGGGAAAATGGAGGAGGACAGAGGCACATGTGGTCTTTATTTCCACTCAAGATAGACTATCTAGACGGGGCTGAGCCTGCCACAAGTGGGTTTATCTCAGACATGTGGAAAAGTTCCTGACTGCATTGGGTGCCTGACCAGAGGAAGGGCTTACCAAAGAGCTCTGCGAGACTGTTTCCCCGCAGACATCCTTAAGGGCTCATAAATGTCCAGGGAGAATTAAGAACAGCTAATCATGATAATCATCAATAAAATGGCTGAGTACTCAGAAAGCCTGCAGCACTTCCGGTGACAGACATGGCAGCCACACTGACCCCCTCAGGCCCAGGGCACTGGTTACTTGTGGTGGCTCTAGTAGCTGTGGTGAAGAGGTGAATTGGAACTCTAGTGTTAACTGAATTGCACATATATTTTAAATAATTTTTAAGTGTCTATTGAATTTGTTGCAATATTGCCTCTTCTTTTGGCCATGAGGCACATGGGATCCTAGCTCCCTGACCAGGGAATGAACCTATGACCCTGGCACTGGGAGGCCAAGTCCTAACCACTGGGCCATCAGGGAAGGTCCCTCACGTTTCTGCTAAAGAGGACATTCACAGACTCCTAGATGGCAATCTGGAATTAATTTTATCTTATTGTCTTCTTCTGCCTCATCTCATTCTTTACCAACACCCTCAGTCACCTAGTTGAGATCTGTGCTTTTTTAGCTCTTTCATATATTTTCTTCTACTTTACTGAAAATAGAGCCTGGATGGCAAAGATTTTGGAGACCTCGGTAGAGGTTAAATTGGAAAAAAGTGAGGTTGAGATCAGGTATTGGTGACCACTCATGAGGTTTGTCAGACTGTGGGGAAAGGGTGTAATGGTGGATGGAAAGGAGAGAGTTTTGGATACCCAGGATTAGGGGCAGACAGTAAATGGAGACTCTGGGGCTCCATAGTCTGGTTGCAGAAATGGTGTGCAGGAAGATAAAGGGTTTAGAAGCTTGGGATGACATAATGTGGCTCAAAGAATTCTTCCTGGTCTTCCCTGTTCGGGCTGTGTGTTATTGGACCAAGTACTCCTGGAGCAGTTTTATCCTAGGTCTCTTGAAGGTACCATTTATTTTTTAAAAGTAATTATTTTATACATTAATTCTGATATTCAACAGAAAAAACACTCAGTAGAGAGGAGAGGAAGGAAAAATTGTTGATGTACATGGTGGCCAGAATGTTGGTACTTTGTAAATACTTAACAGCTCTGGGGTTAACATTCTGTGATTCAATGGATTGAATTAAATTAAACCAGCTTGAATTTTCAGCATGACGGGAGGGTAGAGAAGAATAACGGATGCCCTCATAATACAGGCAAAGAAACACATCACATTATTTTATTCTTGGGAGTAATAAAAATTGCCCTAATCCTTCCGTTAGCAAATAGTTCTCAGAGAGAGGTGGTGGGGTCAGGCTATGGTTTCAAGGAGAAGAGACTTTCAGGAATTCACTAATGAAGACATGAAAATGTCAAAACACAACTGAAGAATTAAAACATATCCAAGGGCATGGATTTGTAAAAGTGCCTTCTTTAAGAAAATGCCATGGTATATATATCTCCGAGAACTAATTGTTAATGGAATATGAAAAATGGCCCCTGGTTATAAATTCAAAGGATACTATTTATAATGGTATTGGAGGCTCTGCACATCCTAACAATTAGCCAAATCTTCCTTTAGAAATTTTATGAAGAATTGGCATTAACGAGGAGGGATAGATGCCCTCCTTTTCACTTCTGTAAGTAAAAAAGTCAGAGTTTTTGTTAATAAAGTTCATTCAGTCAAGCTATTTACTTGAAAAGTGGATTTCCCAAAAGACATTCCAAATGGTAGACTATCCAGGACTCCACCAGCTCATATGACTTCTTAGAGTGAACCAGGGGATCCTTTTGGGGAGGTGCGTACTTGGTGATTCCATTGAGCAGTTCAGCATGTCCCTAGGCCCAGAGCAGGGCTCGGGGAGTGGAGGTGGGGATGGTAGTCTTCAGCCCGTGGGCCCCTGTGGGAAAGACACTCCCTTGCAACATACCTGCGTGGAAATCCTATAGAGGGCAAACCACACGCTGATTTCTGTATCTAAGTGCCGGACAGAGATTCAGATCACCGTAAAAGGTGACTGCAGCCATGGGGCCCGGTGAAGGGTAAGAGGGACAAGGTACAGCTGAAATGACTGATTCTGACTCTTTAGCCTGTCACCCTGGATATTTTCTTCCTTTTTACAGGTCACTCAGCATTTCCAGTGTTCCTGCCAGGATTCTCCTTGGCCTTATCCAATTCTGTTATCCTCAGCAAAGTTCCAAGGAGGACATGGAGAGGTTCTTGGTGCCTCTCTGTAAATTCTGAAGAGATTATGCCATTCTTGGCAGACTCACTTCTCTTTTCAAGCTCTGGGTATTCTTGTCAATATAATGAAGAGTTTACGCACATAATTTTTAAGGCCTCTTCCAGCTCCAAAGTCTGAGCTAAGCAAAGACACATATTCTCTGGTTACTTACTTATATGAAAACTCCCAAATAAACTGCCCAGAGAAATGCTGGCACATTTGTTAACAATATTTCATTTGTTGTGAAATGTGGCAAAGAGTTTTTGGGTCATTGTACATTTCTTAAAGTAAAGTCTACTTTATTCTAAAAACACAATTTCTATTTTTGCTTTAATTTGTAGGAATCCAAGCAAAAAGGAGAAAAAAGCATAAATTATTTAATTTCCAGTCAATTCTCAGAAGAGCCCACAGTTAACACAGTATGTATAAACATTTCTGTAGAGTTTCAGGAGGTAATATTGACGCTAGCCAAAAGTGAGTGAGTTGCAAGCTTTCAGCCTATGAGTCATATGTTAGAAAGCTCTGAAATAATAAGTACTAATTTTTAAATTACAAGTCATTCTTTCAAAGTGGTTATTTAAGGAATATAAAGGGCCCTTACCATATGAAAATTCAGAAAAATATACATTTTAAAATTTCAGATAAACCGTAGAAGATGGGTCAAATGAGTGAGGACCAATTTTACATTGAAGAGCTCCCCAAAAGGAAGTTTTCTGATAACAGTAATATGGAAAATATATTTTTCTCTCATCCTACAAAGTTCAATTTACTATACTCTGGGTAAAGTCCACAAGGCTTAAAAAAAATCTTGCCAAAAGAGCACATTTTCAGAGGAATACACTGGGATGCTAAACTCCAATATGTGCTTTTCTAAACAGAGTTGTGGGGTGATAAAGATATTCCAGAAATACCAGATGCTACAGATATTTCACACTGTTTAAGAACATTAGCATGCAGTTTTCAAAAAAGTAAAACAATCTAGATGAATTAATATCAACTATAATAAATTATTTACTAGAGGTTCTCTACCCTCGGTCCAATTTCAAGTAAATGTCTTCAGGATGCCCAGGAGGACCTGGAAAGTGTCTCTTTGCGCAACCATCTTGAATTAATTACATTCTTCCAGCCAAAAAAAAAATACTAAAGGAAAAGAGAAACTAAAGCAAAGGGAATTAAGAGGAGAGTACATTTAGCTCAAAATATTTACACTATGCTTTTAGTTTCAAGCAGCATTTCTTGGAAAATTGGAAAAAAGAGTACAGCTTCATGTGAGGATGTTGAAAGGGTAGCTATGTGTGCAGATTAACCAGATCATCAAATCGTGGGCATCCTTGGCCTTCACACATTTCGGAGCTGAGGGCATAGGTGTGGGCCATGGAGAGGCAGGCACTTCTACTCGAAACAGTTCCATCTCTTTCTGGTTTCTCCGTCCATTCTGAGCTTCTTTCCCTTCTGACTTTCTCTGCCACCCACAGGATTCCTCTTCTCTTTATCCACACAGCCCAGCTCACTGTCTTGGCTCTCTGTTGCTTCTGTTGTGGTTTCCAAGAGATACAGAAGTTTAAAAAAAAAAAAAAAAGCAAACTGATTTATATTATAGATTACCAAAAATCTGTATTCATCTTATTTTCTCTCTTTTAATGTTTTTTGTTCCAAGGGGAAACTGTCAGTGCCTCAGACACTGACACCATTTCTGGCCACCATGCCTAAAATAGCCCCCAGTCCCCCTATAATCAGAACTGTAGTGTTAGAGAAGGCTCTCGAGAGTCCCTTGGACGGCAAGGAGATCCAACCAGTCCATCCTAAAGGAGATCAGTCCTGAATATTCATTGGAAGGACCGATGTTGAAGCTGAAACTCCAATCCTTTGGCCACCCGATGAGAAGAGCTGACTCATTGGAAAAGACCCTGATGCTGGGAAAGACTGATGGCAGGAGGAGAAGGGGATGACAGAGGATGAGATGGTTGGATGGCATCACCGACTCAATGGACATGGGTTTGTGTGGACTCCGGGAGTTGGTGATGGACAGGGACGCCTGGCGTGATGTGGTTCCTGGGGTCGCAAAGAGTCGGACACAGCTGAGCGACTGAATGACAACAAAGTGACCAACGCATAGAGAGAGCTGAGTGGAGAGTGCGCAGGCCCTGATCTTGCAGGAAGTGAGCAGGGAAGAGGAGCCTCAATGCCCCTCTCCCCTCTTCTTCCGCTTTCCCTTCCAGGCCAGGGCACTCCCATCGATGGGACCCAAACTGGAAGAAGCAAGTAGCAAAGGTTCAGAGTGGATCTGGAGGGAAGAGAGGAGATTCCCCATATTGACTTCACTCTCTGCCACCTTTCCTTATTTTATTCTTCCAGAGCCTTTGAAGTTATGCGTATGCTTTGCTTGTTGGTTAATTATTTTGGTGGTAGGAAAGAAGCTTTATGGAAACAGGGGATTTATTTTGGATTCTCTGTAGTTTTCTAGAATGCTTCTGGACAAACAGTATGCACTCATTAAGTATTTGTGAAGGAAAGGAGGAAAGGAGGAATTAAAAAAAAGAAAGGTTAAAAAAAAAAGAAAACATAAAGAAAATAAGAAAATTTACACTTATGCAGATGCTCAGGAAAGTCTGTTTTTCTTCTCCCAGTGGTATATGAGGTGATTTTAGCTAGTATGTGACTAACTGCGTTTAATTTAATTACCATGTATCTATTTTAATCATTATTAGATGATATTTTTCCCCATCATGAGTCTTGAGTAGGTATTTAAATATAAGAAGCAAAGTTATGGAAAAATATTAGATATATGTTATTTAAAGTAAAGAATGCTACATAAATAAATGAAGTTTGGGGAAAAGGTAGAGTGAAATGTTCCTCAAAACTCCATGTTTTTATTTTTGAAAATCTTTTTATTTTTAAAATTTATTTTACCAAAATATACTTGATTTACAATGCTGTGTTAATTTCTTCTGTACAGCAAAGTGATTCACTTAAACGTGCATATATATTCTTTTTCATATTCATATAACTCCATGTTTTTATAAGCAACGGTAACAAGCACAACTCTTTGTATCTTCATAGCATTTTGTTGTTCAGTTGCTTACTCATGTTCCCCTCTTTGCAACCCCATGGACTGCAGCACACCCCCTGGCCTCCCTGTATTTCACCATCTCCCAGAGTTTTCTCAAATTCATGTCCACTGAGTGGATGATGCCATCCAATCATCTCATTTTCTGATGATCCCTTTCCTCTTGCCCTCAATCTTTCCCAGCATCAGGGTTTTTTGCAATGACTTGGCTCTTCGCATCAGGTGGCCAAAGTATTGGAGCTTCAGCTTCAGCATCAGTCCTTTGAATGAATATTCAGGACTGATTTCCTTTAAGATTGACTGGTTTGACTTCCATGCTGTCCAAAGGACTCTCAAGAGTCTTCTCCAGCACTACAGTTCAAAAGAATCAATTCTTCAGTGCTCAGCCTTCTTGATGGTCCAACTCTCACATCCATACACGACTCCTGGAAAAACCATTGCTTTGACTATGTGGACCTTTGTTGGCAAAGTGATGTCTCTGGCTTCCCTGGTAGCTCAGATGGTAAAGAATCTGCCAGCAACGCAGGAGATGTGGCTCAGTCCCTGTGTTGGGACAACCCCCTGGAGGAAGAAATGGCAGGCCACTTCAGTATTTCTCTGGATGATCCCATGGACGGAGGGGCCTGCAGGCTACAGTCCACGGGGTCGAAAACAAGTCAGACATAACTTAGCGACTAAACCACAACCAGTGTGCTCTCCCAATACCGCGGTCCAGAGAGCCTAAAAGGCGTTGTCCAGGGTCCTGGACCAGTTGCTGATCAATTCAGGAACACGGCTCAGGCCTTCTCGTGTGAGAACAGTTCTCCCGTGTTGTGCTTAGCATGGCACTCCGCATGGAGATGAGCAGTGAGTGTGCGTGTCCATTTCTCCTGGCAGGAGCACTAACTTCCCAGGATGGACTGCCCTGGCTCAGGCCCCGCTCCCACGTCATTAGGGCCTCCCTGGTAGCTCAGGTGGTAAAGAATATACCTGCAATGCAGGATACCTGGGTTCGATCTCTGGGTCAGGACGACCCTCTGGAGAAGGGAATGAATACCCACTCCAATATTCTTGCCTGGAGAATCCCATGAACAGGGGAACCTAGAAGGCTACATACAGTCCATGGGGTCACAAAGAGTCAGAGAAGCCTGAACAACTAACGCTTACACTTCTTTCACTTTCTGGTAAATTACTAGCTTACTCTGTGCCTTGGTTTCTTCATCTGTAATGTGGTGTAACTGTAACTCTTCTGTTGGGCTGTTGCCAGGACTGAACAAATTAACGTGAGCCCTAGAAAAGTGTCTGGGACATAGTGTGCTGATTTTCTAGTGTGAAAGTACTTCTAATCACCTGGAATTCCAGTCTTCTTCTTTCTGTCTTTTTCCTCCCTCTGTTATATGTGCACAGAAAGATTTGAGCAGCATACTTTGGACCAAAAATATATTCATTTGATGTGCTCAGCATTGATATATTGCCCTGGAGTCCTGACAAATGTACTTTAATAATTGAACTCTGAGTGAGTGGGCATTTCATAGATGTGGAAGATGACAAGAGAATCTACTGAAATGAGATGAAATGTGTATGCCAACGTTATCAGCTCTGGGAGAATGCAAAAAAAAAATATATATATATATAGACGTGAGGCATAAAGTAATTCTATTAATAATAAAGGTGCCTGCATTTTTGCTTTTTCCACTGTGGGCATACACTTGAATTTATTCACATTATAGAATAACCTTATTGTATTACATATGGTTACATCATTCTATAAATTTGCATAAAGTTACACACCCCTATATGTAAACCATCTCTATGTGTAAAACAGTGTTCCTACTTGACAGGACTGTTATGGTCTCCTGCCCCTGTTTTAATAAATTCCTGTTTACTTGTAAACAAGTTCTTATTTGTTCTCCTGCTGCACGTTTGGTCAATACTGAGATGATGGTACTGAACACAGCCAACTAGCAAACATAGCCTTCAACTCTGGAACTTATCCAGTGTTCCAGTGAATTCCCACATATTTTTTTTAACTAGTTTTTTAAAAACTGGACAGTGTGAACAGTAACGGAGGATTCCTTTTGTAGACCTCTGTGTAATTAAGAGAATCTCACTCTGTCCCAATTCAAGGGCACGGATCCAGAATTAATGATGGCATCACTTCTGTTGGAAAGAAAACAGATAAATTAACAATAAAACAAACAAAAATCCAGGAGTTCAAAGTGTCAACAAAGTTTTCCTAAAAGAAAGTGATCTTAAGGCTCAGTAGGCTGTCTAGGTCTGATGGGGTAACAGAGTGGTGATATCTTCAAAGAATGACAATATCAGGGTTGCTGAGGGTTTGGATACCAACTGCAATTCCTTTAGGAAAAACTTTAGACAAAAAAAGCCCATGCTTACTTCTTAAGATTATAGATAATGTTTCTATTTTATTGATGATATTCTGCTTCATAGAAGATTCTATACTATTTTGGGGGAAGGGGAGCATGAACTTGAGAATTTGCTCCATTTGGGCAAGTACAATTGGATGCTTTTGAAAAAAAGAGAACTATATAAATTTTAATCAGTTGAGAATTACATGGACAGAGGAGCCTGACAGGCTACAGCCCATGGGGTCACAAAGAGTTGAACACTACCAAGTGACTAACACTTTCACTTTCAATCTGTTGATCACCTCTAGTTTAGAGCAAAACTTTTCTGTTTTTCACCTATATGGTGAAAAATGTCTTGATTTATTAGAATTCTTTGTGAAGTCAGCTAGTGAAGGACTTAAAAATATAGTCTTAAGTCTCAAGACATCCTTGAGCATGAAGATGGGGAAGGTTAACAAGATGCCAACTGGGAGAAGTAGCCCAGACTTTGGCTTTGATTGGGTAAATGGAGTCAGAGCAAACACGGCCTAGACCAGGTTGAGGATCAGCACTAGACCTACCTAATCAAGTTGGGTGGAGGATTTAATAGATGGACCATTAGGAATAGGACAGATACAAGACTGAGGGGAAACCTAGTCAAGAATCTGGCCATCACTGGAGCTGCAATTTTCTCATATGTTTTATACTCTTTTTTTGCATTCGGATATAATCAATTAACAATGTTGTGATAGCTTCAGGTGAAGAACGAAGGGATTCAGCTGAACATATACATGTATCCATTCTCCCTCCTCTGCCCCTCTTCACCTTCAGGCAATTTTCTCATATTCTTAATAGGAATAATGATAGTGCATATTTCACAGGGCTGCTGTAGGAATTAATTGAGATTAAAAAATATAAAGCTCTTAGCAAAGTGCCTGTAACTTAACAATAGCATCTTTGCTTTTGTTTTATAATAATAATATAATAATCAGTATTATAATAATTATATAATAATAAGTATTGAAGTAGCACAGAGGAGAAGTTCTTGCTATGGTGAAATGTTCCAATAATTCTTTTGTAACTTATTTAAGAATCATATATATCTAACCTTTAATGTCTAAGAGAGACTTGGGCAAAGGCCAGAAGGATTTTTAAAAATTTTATTTTCTACAGCACCACATGTGAATTGGGAGTGAAGAAGCAGACAGGATAACAGATGAAGAAATTTCAGTGAGAGAGAAAAATGCAGTTCTGAGAGCTTCTCCAATTTTATACCAAGGATGACCTGCATTTCTTCTCAAATTATTATTTTAGTCACATGCAATGCTCTCCAAATGGTCTCATTAAAAAAAGTGCCACTTGGCATCTCCTTACAAAATGTGGAGTTAAGTTTCAAACTGGCCTTTTGCTTTGTTTTCTTCCTGTACAAGAGACAGCGACTGTAGACCTAAACTGGCTTTCTGTAGAATGACTTAGATAAGCACATCATTGTCAAAATGCAGAGCTTCCCGAAGCAACAGCCTCAGGTTGAATAAAACCTTGATGGTGATGTCTGTAATGATGTTCACTTAAGAGGCCTGCAGGGAACGGTTGAACTGTGATCCCTCTATGGCCTTGTGTATAGAAGGCCCAACCTTCAGGATCTCAGCATGCAACCACATTTGGAGATAAGGTCTTTAAGCAGGTGACTAAGTTAAAATGAGATCTTTAGGGTGGAGGTTCTCTAGTTTCATGGGCTCCCCAGGTGTCACTAGTGGTAAAGAGCCCGCCTACCAATGCAGGAGACGTAAGAGCATGGGTTTGATCCCTGGGTCAGGAAGATCCCCTGGAGGATGGCAAGGCAACCTGCCCCAGTATTCTTGCCTGGAAATCACAGACAGAGGAGGCTGGCAGGCTATGGTCCATAGGATTGTAAAGAGTCGGATATGACTGAAGAGACTGAGCAAGAATGCATACCTATAGTCTCACAGTCCTTATAAGAAGAGGCAGAGACACAGAGAAAAGGCCATGTGAGGACACAGCCAAAAGATGGTCACCTTCAGGGCTGGAAGAGAGGCCTCAGAAGAAAACTCAGCTGCTGACACCTTGACCTTGAACTTCTAACCTTCAGAACTATGAGAAGATAGATTTCTGTTGTTCTATTGCCGCTCAGCCTGCAGTATTTTGTTAAGGTAGCAAATGAATACACTTGCCTTGTTCTAGAATCTTCAGCCTGATCTTTCATACTATATGGAACTCAAAGTTCAAGAAATATGAAGATCAGGGCGGAGAGTCCCTCCCTCTGTATTTGTTTTATAGTAACAAGCTTGCAAAAGCAGCCAAGTTGTCTGTAAGTGACATGTTAAATATCTGAGTGATCCTCCTGGTTAGTGCCAAGCTATGGTCAGCAAGATGAGGCTACAGTGTAATCCCAACCCACAGAAACATGCTCGGGAAATATGACACAGCTGTTTGGAAACATCCTTGACTTTGCTGTCACTGATAAAGACATCCACGTACACACAAGTGCCTGTGTGTATACATTCACACACACACACACACACACACACACACACACACTTAGACACATACACACACACACACTTAGACACATACACACACATTATACACAGATGTCCACATCTTTAAGGAAATGAAACAAACTCACACAAGCCTCACTCAGTGAAACATCCTGGAGTCATGAGGAGCTATTATTCATCAGAAACAAGAGGAAGTATAAGAAAACCACCAAGAAGAAGTGCAATCAATCTCTCTCTGTCTCTTTTAATGTCTCTTCTTTTTTCACTGGACTAATGCTGTTGTGGCTGGACATACTACTATCAAATGCTCCTTGGAGCTGCAATCTCACTTTCATAAAGCTTTAGGAGGGATTTGAAGAGACTTCCTGTACAGCCTAACATTAAGGGGGAAAAAGTTAGTGAGGTTAGGAATTCCAACAGTTCTTGTATCTTCTTCTATCTCTCTCTCTGCCTAGTCACCAGTGTGGTCATGATTATGATGGCTCCTGTCAACTCTCTGCCTGCCATGCGACACTCACTGTCCCTGGGGGAGACACTGCATCACACGAAGTCAAACAGGGCTGTCCACCCACAGTCTGGCTAGAAGTGCAGCTGGTCCTGGGGAAGAGCGTGGCACTTCATCATCCATTTCATTGCTAGTAATGTGGTGAAAACCACAGTCAGCTCCTCTCCTAAATCACAGACGTCGCTGCAGCAGCAGTTCATAGGGGATCCACATGTCAGCTCCTCCAGGCTGTGTGCTACAGGAAGCCAGGAACAGCTCCGCTTCTCAATTAGGTGAGAGTGAGCTTGGTCTGAAGGGCGGACAAGCACCTCTTTCTTCCACCTGGATGGACTCCCACCCGCCTGCCCTGTTTCTCTCATTAACGTGAGCTTGCAATTAAGACACGACGCTCTCAAGACCCAAGTGTTCCTTCATGCCGAGGATGTCTGTGCCTTTTCCTTCCTGTGTGGGAATGCTCCTGCCCATCTGAAAAGTCCAGAAATAAAGCTGTCAGTATAAGCACGTTAAATCAAGAAATGATGAGAGCAAAGCCACTCACGGATCCTGTCTCCCAACAACGAATCTCTGGAGGGACATTTTCCTGTCAGGGAAGCTCTTTCTAGAAGTGTCCACCTTTGAAAACATTTTGCACTCTTGAGAGAGGCATTAAATTTTATTAAGTCTAAATGAAGTTTATTTTACTTTTATGTGTTTTAATCTGTCTTGGAATGCCATGGGAGCTGTTATTGATGGACACATCTGAGTTCTGTTTGAATGTAAGCCAAAGATGCAGCTGATCGAGCCATATTCTTAACATTATCCATTAACGTGTTGAAGGCATCCCAGCAGTAAAACCATCCAACGGATATTTACGAACATGAGGCTCTATCGCTGAGATGCCCAGGCACGGCGGATCTATATAGGGAAAAATTAAATCAAGAGAGATGGATAAGTGTCTGGTGAGCTTGAAATAAGTGTACACATGTATGAAACACATTAAAAGGTGGAAGCAAAACAGAAAAGGGACAAATAAAAGAGAGATGATGACTTACAGCAGATATGTAGGCAATCATATTGTCTCTCTAAAGAGTCTTGCTTCCAGGGAGTTTAAGCTGAAAGCTTGTTTAGGCATTTATTTAATAAATACGCGTCGTGTCCTTACAATGCACCTGGCACTCACTAGGCATGTAGGACATAATGATAGACTCCCTGTTTGCGTAGACACCGCCGTCTGTTGGGGCAGTGAGACTCTGGCTTGACTCTAAAAACTCTGAAGGTGTGGAGGCAAGTAGTCAGGGGAGCAGAGAGTCTCAGTCGAGGCCAGGGATCAGGCTCAGGTCCTGGGAATACTGGAGAAAGGCTTTCTGAGTGGCGCAGCGAGATCGTGAGCAAAGACGAAGATACAGAAGAGGGTGTCTGGTGTGGGCAACGGAGGGGAACAGAGGTGGGGGCGGAAGCTTGGTTTGGGGTGAGGAAGAGCACGCGCACGCGATCTGCCCGCTGGGTGGTGGACAGCCCCCGGGCCCGGAGCCGGGAGCCCAGAGCCCGTGAGGACACGGGGAGAAGGCGCGGACATGAGCTCAGGAGTGGGCCAGCCCGAGCCGAGGCACGCGTCCTGTGTCCCAGTCGTGGAGAGCACAGCCGCAGTCAGCTCTGCGTTCCTGCAAGGCCATTCTGTCCATGAGCTGCGCGGCAACAGGCCGAAGCCGGCGAGTGGCGCCGGATGGAAGCTTTTACGACAGTTTGCGCCCCTTGACGCCCTTTGCTTTTGCTTCTTCGCTGAGCAATGGAGGTCTGCAGTTACTCTCTCTAAGGAGGTCGTTTGAGGCTGTGCCTTCAGGTTTGACCCTGCCTGCTCTCCCTGGCGCCTGCTTTAGCGCTTTCACCTGGCGTGGCTCTCTGTCCTCGGGGTGGTGGCCATGCAAGCAGAGAGGAGAGCGAGGTTTGAGAGACATCCCAGGGACACAATCTGTATTTATCACTTCAGTCGACCCAGTTCACACACGGACTAACATTTGAAAATTGCTCAGGTAAACCACCTTTACTTTTTTCTTTCCTATTTCTTCTTAAAAATTTTTTTTAATATAATTGATTTATAATGTGTTAGTTTCAGGGGTACAATAAAATGATTCATATATATGTGTATATATATACACATATATATTCTTTTTCAGATTCTTTTCCATTATAGGCTATTACAAGATATTTAGTTCCCTATTTTAGCGCTGTATATGCAGTAGGTCTTTGTTGGTTTCCTGTTTTATGTATAGTAGTATTTATTAATCCCCAGTTCCTGATTTACCCCTCCCATCCTTTCCTCTTTGGTAGCCATTTGTTTTCTATGTCTGTGAGTCTGTTCCTGTTTTACAAATAGGTTCATTTGCATCATATTTTTAGATTCCCCATATAAATGATATCATATGATATTTGTCTTTCCCCATCTTAACTTCACTTAGTATGATAATCTCTAGGTTCATCCATGTTGGTGCTGATAGCATTCTTTCTTTCTTTTTTATGGCTGAGTAATATTT
The DNA here is from genome assembly GCF_023699985.2 of Odocoileus virginianus. NCBI lineage: Eukaryota > Metazoa > Chordata > Mammalia > Artiodactyla > Cervidae > Odocoileus > Odocoileus virginianus. The sequence goes on from NC_069701.1 coordinate 2,561,699, forward strand.
TATTGTATATTTCTTACATATATGCATATATTGCACTGTAAGTATCCTATATATGCATATATCCTGAATGGATATTTTTTTGTCCATTCATCTGTCACTGGACACTTAGGTTGCTTCCATGCCTTGGCTGTTGTAGATACTGCTGCTATGAAAATTAGGGTGAGTGTATCGTTTTGAATTAGAGTTTTCTCTGGATATCAGTTCAAGAATTCCATCTTTTTTCCCCTCCCCAATCAACTTTCTCCCCTAAGGTTTCTGTAAAGATCATGTTAATCTAATCTTCACCTAAAGAAGTCTCTAGGAAATGTAAAAGGAACAAGTTCTATTACTCTATTAAAGGTATAATACATATCTACCAGGTATACATCTAAATGCTTTCATGAATTAAGTCATTTAAGCCCACAATGTTAGGTACTTCAAACATACAACCTCTTTTAATCATTAAAAAAACACATCTTATGGTACAAGTATTCTTGTTCTCATTTTATAGATTTGGAAATTTACGTCTTTGGCAGTTTCAAGCATATGGGAGTCATCTTTTTTGATGATAACCTTCTTTATGGTTCTCAAATCACACTATAGACATCAAACTTCTATCAACTTCATCGATCAATATAATTCTAGATTCTCAGAATGAGAGGAATTTTGTAGGTACTTTCTCCAGTCCCACAGTCAAGGTTCCTATATGTGTTTTGGGCCTAGAGTACATTCATTCCTTTAGTCATTCCCTCACTGCCCATCAGTTCAGTTCAAATCAGTTCAGTCACTCAGTCGTGTGCAACTCTTTGGGACCCCATGGATTACAGCATGCCAGACCTCCCTGTCCATCACCAATGCCCAGAGCCTACCCAAACTCATGTCCATTGAGTTGGTGATGCCATCCAGCCATCTCATCTTCTGTCATCTCCTTCTCCTCCTGTGTGGACTGCTGATTCTTTGTCTAGATGGTCACTGCTGTGACAGGTACTCTGCCTGTCCTGTCATCCTTCTATGCTTGGTTTCAGCACTTTTAGTGACAGGGAATTCATTGCCTTCCTGAAGCAGCCTATTCTGTTGTATATTTAGTTTCTCCATGGCCTGGGTTCAATCCCTGGTCAGGGAACTGAGATCTAGCAAACCCTGTGGCCAAAAAGAAAAAAGAATGTAGTCTTGCTTATTTAGTCTCTGAGATTTCTTATATTGAGCCCAGACCTATTTCCATCCAACTTGCAATCACTGATGGTAATTTTATCCTTTGAGACCATCTAGAGTAAGTGTAATCATTTTTCCATGGAACAACTCTTTTAATTGAAGGACCTTTTTCTTTAGGTAAATTTTCACTCCATTCCACCAAGTCTCCTCTTTCTTGGCTCTACATCCTTCATACTTTATGTGGCTCAGTTTCAGATTTCCTTAGAATCTTAATTACTATCCTCAGGTTGTTCATATCTAAACACATCCCACTTCATCTACTTGAGCCTTTCCACGCAGTGTCCAGCACTCTGGAAAGTCTCCAAGCCTTCTCTCTTCTAAGAAGGGCAGGGAGCAGTTTTCCCTCACTTCCCATTGCCTTGCCTTAACTCATAACATTTGTAATTATGTCCTTGTGTTGGTGTCTGTATCCCATGCAAGAGAGCGAGAGGGGCAAAGATCATGAACCAGTTTTGTTTTCAGTAGTATCTACAGCACAGTGCCTGGCATGAATAAATGTGCCACAGCTGTTTGCGAAATGAGTGAATGACTAACTGAATGAATGGTTCACTGCTATTAAGACACCAAAAAAGAGCATGCTGGGTTTTCTAAATTACAGTGAACTAGAAGATTACAAATGACCAATAGGTATAAGAAAAAAATGTTCATTGTCACTAACCAATCAGGGAAGAGCAAGTCAGAATCACAATGAGATACCACCTTACATCTGTCAAGATGCCTGTTGTTCAGTTGCCCAGTCGGGTCCAACTCTTCACAACCCCATGGACTGCAGCACATCAGGCTTCCGTGTCCTTCACCATCATTTTTTTTAATCAAAAAATGAAATAAAATAAAAAGACAACCCCCATACCCCACCAAAACAGTGAACTAGAGGTGACTTTTGGAGATGCACTATCCCCATTAGCCCATTTTCAGGAAGGAAAACTGACCAGAGGAGTCAATTATTTGCTTAAGGTCACACATCAATGCTCAGAGCAGAACTCTGGCCCATTGATCCCCACTTCAGAGCCAGTGAGTGAAAGGGCACCCCAGGTCTCAGGGTATGGTGGTGGTGGCTGTGGGCATGAGACAGGCGTTTGCAGGCTCTGAGTGCCAGGCACCTTGGGCTCTGCTGGGACCCTGGGCAAAGTGCAGGGAGGTAGCCTTTGCGGCCCAGGCCTCACTTCCAGTGCAGCAGCTAACTCAGTGGGCCGGGGCTGTGTTCAAGGCAGCTTTGGGCCCCAGCTGTGTATTCAGGGCTTTTCCAGGGCCTGCATAGGGCTCAAATATTGATTTAGCATCTCTCGTCTAAGATCTCCTCAGCTGTACTGGGAAGGGACTGACAAATAAGAAACCACTAGGGATATACCCAGAGAATTATTCCAGGGAAATGAAATGAAGTGTTGGCAGCACCATGAAATACATTCCGTTTTTGTTCTGCTCAGGCTCACGGAGAGGAAGGAAGGAAGCTGAGGCCATTACCGTTCTTAGCAAACAAAGCGAGTCTGGATGTCAGTTGCTGCTTTCCCCTGTAGATGCTGTTCATAGACGTGTCTGGCCTGATCACAGGAGAATTATGGCTCTCATACCATAAACAGCACTGATCCGTAGCCTCCCTCTGAGACTATGAGGGGGATTCTGCATTAGTGTTTTACGACTTGAAACAATGTATAATGTAAGCCCCTAATCTGATGGTAATGGCCCACTCTGTCACCCTGAGCTGCACCAGTGCCAGTGACAGCCTGAGTGACGCCTGCCCGTCTGGGGCTCTGTGGCCTGGCATGACTTCATTCACTCCTCCCAGCAGCGGTTGCCACCATTTTAGAGGTGGGGGAATCGGGGTTCTGGGAGTGCCAATTTTGAAATCACGTCTCCCTAACTCTAGACTCAGTGATCTTAATGCTGTGCTCCGTGCATGCATAGTGTGCTGGGAAAACGACTGTTAATCTAATTGTGGCTCTCTTGTTTTAGGCAGAAATTTTCTCTTCCTGGCTTTCACATATTGCTTTCTGCTTTGAGTGTCTTTACAGTCCTCCTGCTCCAACTTTGTGTTTGTGCGTGAACTCAGTCGAGTCTGGCTTTGAGACGCCATGAACTGTAGCCCGTCAGGCTCTCTGTCCAAGGGATTTTCCAGGCAAGAACACTGGAGTGGGTTGCCATTTCCTACTCCAAGGGACTTTCCTGACCCTGGAATCGAATCTGCGTCTCCTGCATTGGCAGGCAGGTTCTTTACCACTGAGACACCTAGTAGCCTACCTCTTCTCATCTTGCTGGATTCCATGCAGGTACCCCTACTTCTAAGAAGCTCTCTTTGGCCCCTCCTTCTCACCTGACTTTACTTCTCCCCTCCATCACAGTTCTGCCATTAAATTAATGATTCTGTTTGCTTAACAGCTCGTTTCCCCCACTGCTAGACTGTGGACCCCTTGAGGTCGATGGCTATTACTTATTGAGCCCGTGTCCCCAAAGCCAGGCATAAGTTGGTTTTCTTTCTAGATTTCATTTATTATGTGAAAGATAAGACTCTGGAACACCTGAAAATTGGTAGCAGCATTTTTCTAATCACAAGATGGTGGGAGGTGGTTTTAAAGTTTACCTGCCTCCTTGCTTTCAGCAGTATCCCCAGGAGAATACCTGGCTGGAGTAGATACACAGTGAAGTGAATGTGGGGGTGGTTCAGTGGTAAAGAACCACTGCAATGCAGGAGACGTGAGAGATGCTGGTTCAATCCCTGGGTTGGGAAGATGCTCTGGAGAAGAAAATAGCAACCTGCTGCAGTATTTTTGTCAGGGAAATCTCATGGACAGAGAAGCCTCATGGGCTTCAGTCCATATGGTTGCAAAGAGTCAGAAATGACTGAGTGTGCATAGTTGATTTAGTTGACTATAAAAGATTCAGAAAGTCCTACCAAAAATATACTCAATTAAAAACAAGAAAAGACCAAGCTCAGGAGGGAATGATGAAGGCCATTCAAGATATCCAAGCACAGTAGGAACAACTTGGGACTCTGGTGTTAGAAAGACCTGGGTTTAAATCCTAACTGTATCTACTTGGCACTTGATCTAGCAATTAAGTCACTAAAGTTAGTTTCTCCATCTAAAATTGGTAGATAATAATAATGCCAACATTAAAGATCCATTGAGGGAATTATTTGCAATACTACCTATAAGAATCTTAGCACAAAGCTCAGCATCATGTTTGCACTAATAAATGTGACTGTGTACTTCATTCTTTGCAATGGATCTATGAAGGTCTTGAGATATACTTTTCTTGAAAAAAAAATGTTGCTAATCTGATATGTAGGTGGGGGTGACTAGGTGTCCATGATTTCACATCAGTAGTATATAAAGTGTGGAACTAATTTTTTCACATTGAATTCATGGCCTAAGCAAACCTACTTCCACATGACATTCTTTTAGTAAAGTCAGTCACTTACACATACTGCATTTTATAACTTATATTTTATGGCAATTTTTATATCATGCTTTTTTTTCTATACTGTGAGTTATTTAAGGTGGAAGTTGTCTCAAATTCACCTTTCCTTAGGATTTGGACATAATACAATGCCTGGCATACAGTTAATTTTTATTTTTAACATTTATCACAACTGTCCTTGAAAGTTTTTTTAGGTGCAGTTATGTTTTGGGCTTCCCTGGTGGCTCAGTGGTAAAGAATCTGCCTGCCGATGCAGGAGATGCATGTTAGATCCCTGGGCCTGGAGGATCCCCTGTAGAAAGAGTTATAGGTAGGTGTGACACTTACCTCCTCTATAGGTTATTCTGACTTCAGAATGCCCAGGAGTTACCTGGAAAAGTGGGTAAGATGCAGCTGAAGGTGCTGGTAAGGATGGAGGAGACAGTTACAGTAAGTCCCCTGCATGCATTAGTGGTAAAGAACCTGCCTGCCAGTGCAGGAGACAAAAGAGACGTGGGTTCAATCTCTGGGTTGGGAAGATCCCCTAGAGGAGGGCATGGCAACCCACTCCAGTATTCTTGCCTGGAGAATCCCGAGGACAGAGGAGCCTGGAGGACTATTGTCCCTGGGGTCATTGTACACAACTGAAGTGACTAAGCATGCACACACACGTGAACTTTGAATTTGTGAACTTTCAAGGATGTGAGTGTGCGCCTCCATGCCTGTTGTTGTACTGTACTACTGTACTTTTCAAGGTACTGTACTGCAAGATTAAAAATGTGTCCTTTATTTTTGGGCTTTGTTTTTGATGTATCATTTGTGTGAAAAGTAGTATAAACCTATTACAGTACTGTGCTAGATAGCTGATTGTGTTGGTTGGGGACCTAGTTGGACTTAGGAACAAATTGAATTTAACAAACAGATGCCCAGAATGAAACTCAATTATATGCAGGGGACTTACTGTATAAATGCTGATAGAAACCTTACTGCCGCAGGACAGCTGCCTGCTATTCTGGGGCAGCCCCAACAGCTGCAGAACTTAGATGTGGGTCCAGCAACCTGGTGATGGGTCACTGAGGGAGAGACACTCTCAGAGTCCAGGCAGGGGGACGTCATCAGGCAGCCTCGAAATGTGATGTGGTCCTTAATCACTGGCTTGAACATGAGGGAGAGATTGGGTCTCTGGGTGATGGACTGACTGCAGCTAAGTAGGACTTCTGTTGCAGAGGCACGGTGCTGCCGGGGATGTTGCTAAGTCAGGTGCAGAAACAAGACCTAGCACCTGAGATGGGGTGTGATGGGCCGCATCTTTTTCTTTATGGCACAGACACAGCTCAGGCATCTCCCCACTGTACTTGCTTCTGCCTCTTGCATTGCAGTCATCACACCGTACTGCAGTGATCTGCTTGTAGTTCTGCCTCCCTAGTTATGTGGTGAACAGCTTGACAGCATCAGCCATGTATTGTTGTTGTTGTTTATTTGTCTTCGTGTCCATAGTACTTATCTCAGAGCTTGGCTGATGATACCTATTTTCTGAATTATGGAATAAGTGCGTGGCCGGGGTGGATTTGTGAATGACTTATTTTCCTTCCCTTTCCCACCCCCCCTGTTAGGAGAGAGTTGTTTACATCCCTCTAGCAGTACTCTTGCCTGGAAAATTGGAGGAGCCTGGTGGGCTACAGTCCATGGGGTCATGAAGAGTCAGACACGACTGAGCAACTTCACTTTCACTTCTCACTTTCATGCACTGGAGAAGGAAATGGCAACCCACTCCAGTGTTCTTGCCTGGAGAATCCCAGGGACGGGGGAGCCTGGTGGGCTGCCGTCTATGGGGTCGCACAGAGTTGGACAGGACTGAAGTGACTTAGCGGCAGCAGCGGCAGCAGGAAAAAGGGCTTCCCAGGTGGCTCAGTAAGTAAAGGATATGCCTACAGTGGAGGAGATACTGGTTCGATCCCTGGGTTGGGAAGATCCCCTGGGGAAGAAAATGGCAACGCACTGCAGTGTTCTTGCCTGGAGAATCCCATGGACAGAGAAGCCTGGTGGGCTACAGTCCATGGCGTCTCAAAGAGTTGGACACGACTGAAGCGGCTGAGCACGGCAGGAAAACGGCCCTCCTGGGAGCTGAAGAAGGTTTGACGTGCCTGGTGGGAATTAAATGATCCCATTGTGGGAAAAGACAAACCAAAGAGGTAAGGACCAAAAGAGGAAAAACTGAACCACTAGATATCCGTCATTGACACGTTAGTGGCTGAATCTGTGATTCTTTTTATTTTTTTTTCTTTATCAACACAGCTAATCAGAGAGTGATGAAGGTAGGAAGGAGGAAGAAAAAGTTTACAATGATAATATATTTTTTAGTTATATCTTCAAATTTAAACCTTAAATGGTTCCTGTAAAACAGATTTATTGCCTCACCAACGATGTAGAAACAGAGTGATTTGCTTAAGATCCAGGGCAGCCTGGAGTCGGTGGTACTCACTGGTGAGTGCTTACCTTAACTTAGGTCCTGAGGATAGAACATGGGTATTAGGAACACATTGGACGCCTGAGGGGAGGGAGTCTGGTCTCCTCTTTCCTGTGAGTGCCTCTGACACACACAGCAGGGCCTCCAAGACATGAAGTACCTTCTAGGGAGGATGTCATCAGTCCTAACTTGTTTCTTACTGATAATGCTGGGTGTTCCCCATGGCTTCTGTGTAGTTTTATTATGTTGATGAAGCTAATTATCTGCCATAGGAAAATGGTTATAGCCAGAAATTTGGGGGAACACATATTCTGCAGCACTTGGTTCTAGAGACACAAATATAATAAAAATATAATTACCCTTTGTTTAGCAACTGGAACTATGCTAGCACTTCCTGAGTGTTCTAATTCCTTGTCACATGAACTCTACAAAGTAGGTATTATTATCACCTCAAATTGGCAGATGAAGAAAAGAGGCTCTAAAGGCTAGCCAGCTTAGCTCTATGTGTGTGCTAAGTTGCCTCAGGCATGTCCAACTCTTTGCAACCCTATGGACCATAGCCCACCCAGGCTCCTCTGTCCATGGGATTCTCCAGGCAAGAATCCTGGAGTGGGTTGCCATGCCCTCCTCCAGGGGATCTTCCTGATGGGAAGATCAAACCCTTGTCTTTGATCCAACCTTTGTCTCCGGCATCTCCCTCATTGACAGGTGGGTTCTTTATCACTTTTGCCACCTGTGAAGCCCAATGTAGCGCTGCTACTTTCAAATTCTGGCCTTGAATGATTCTTTCTGACTTCAACTCCCTTCTCCTTTGTATTACCGCATGCATGGATCAGGGGTTCATTTGGGGAGGTAGATTGTACTTATACAATTAAAGAAAATAACTGACATACTGCTTTAATAGTTGTTACAAAACACGGTGGGGCTGATCAGTTCTTTAGTTGGAGAAGGTGGAGGTATGGATGGGACATTCAAATTGAGTCTTAAATAAGGAATAGCTTTTTAAAAATCACTCTCCTGCCTTGTGTTTAAATCACTTTAAGTTTCAACCAGCAAACAGGGGAATGGAAAGTGTGTCCATGTGTGCAGCCTCACTTTGCCCTGGAGCCCGTCACTTCCTCTGCTCCCTTGGGGCGGGCCTTTTTCTACCCAACACTGTTGGCTGCTCACCCTGGGTGCATGTTCATGGTTAAAATGATGGTCCAGCTGTTCCCAGTGAAGAGAACAAATATTCTGATGCAATCCTTGAATGTAGATCTGTCACATCATTAAGGCAGAGCTGTCAAACATCTTCTCTTCCAAAGACCAGAGTACATTTTCAGCAACATGTTTTGTGTGTCTATGTTGCTCATTCAGGGCTGTGCTACAATCAAGAATATTTCAAGAGATTCCCTGCTGGTGTTGGAATTGGCAATCATTACACGTATGAGAGGAACATTCAGTATCCTAGGGTAAAATTTATAATTGACTCTTTAGATAGCACCATCTTTATAAGTTGTATTTCCCTTTCCTTTTCATTATATCTTTTTACTAGTCTTGTCTTCTTCTAAAAACCAAAACATGCTTTCAAAAAATCTGCTCTTTTTTTGCTTTTTTTCTCAGAGGTTTTTATTTTTTGCTTTTTGTTTTTTTTTTCTAATTATTTCCCTGGTGTGGTTCAGTGCTCAGTTGTGTCTCACTTTTTGTGACCCTGTGAACTGTAGCATGCCAGGCTCCTCTGCCCATGAAATTTCCCAGGGAAGAAAGCTAGAATGGATTGCCATTCCCTTCTCCAGGGGATCTTCGCAACCCAGGGACTGAACCTACATCTCTTGCATCTCCTGTATTGGCAGGCAAATTCTTTACCACTAGCACCACCTGGGAAGCCCTCTGGACAAAGTTACAGTTGTCTGTCCTGGGATATTTTAAGCTGTTCAGTTGTGTTAACTCAGATATTTGAGGCCTTAAGCCCTGTTTCCATTGTGGCTCCATAATTTACTGAGAGTTATGCAAACTTTTTAATACCAGTTTTCTCATTTGTAAAATAGGATGATGATAACACTGATCTAATTGACTTGGTGTGGCATCAAATGAGATAATGTTTATAGAAGGCTGAGTAGTATTCTTGGTAAACAGGGAAATCTCCAGGAAATGCTAGTTAGTATGGTGTTTTCTAACAGTTCTTGTTACATAGAAGATACTTGAATTTGTCTGTTAAATGGCAGAAGAAGACACAAGCCATGGGGAAATTGACTAACTTAATTAAGGAACCACATTTTATGGCAGAAGTGAAGTGTTGTTATTTTTCAGTAGCTAAGTGGGGTCAGATTCTTTGCAACCCCATGGACTGCAGCATGCCGGGCTTCCCTGTCCTTCACTATCTCCTGGAGTTTGCTCAGACTCATGAACTGAACTATGGGCCACCTCTTTCCAGCCAAGGCTATTTCTTTTCCTAGTAGAGCAATCTACCTTTCTTCTTTTAAAAATGCCATTTGTCCACATTTTAATCTATGAAAAGTGGCTTGTGTTATTTCTGTTTGTATTTATTATTGTTTCTAAATGCTTCTCACTTCCAAAAATTGTTTCATAAAAGCCATAAACTATAGATAGACCATCACTTAACAGATACTGGAAAACACTAATCCAAAAACAGAGAGAGGGGATAAGAAATTACATATCAAAGCCACAGTGAGGGAGGGGCAATGCTCGAGCTCAGCGTGTGGCTCTCTGAGGCCGGCAGTCGGCCACACAGGTACGTGTGCCCAGAGGCGACCCTCAAGCTTTGAGCCCCCAGAGATCCACGTGAAGCTCTTCCTAGAAGTGTAGTGAGGCCTCCATCACTGACATGTTTACAGTCCCTCTTGACATGCTTAACACATCTAAAAGGTCAAAGACTGGGCTGCTGTCAGACTGCCCCTCAACTGCTGAGACCTAGTTTAGCAAACATAGACATAGATCTGCTTACTTAGCTTTCATCAGAGAAGCTTGCAGCTGAAAATACAGATGGACTACAGCACCATAAGCCCATGGTCCTTCCAGCTGCTCAGGCCAAATGTCAAGTTGGAGAGTAGCCTGAGTCTGATGTTCCAGTTGGAACAGGCTGCAGAAGGCCTGTTGGTTTAGCCTGTCAGATCAGTCACTGTTTGCGCTTTGCAAAGTGGTAGTCCAGCCAAGGGCACCTTTATTACTATTCTTTATAACTACACTTTACCCTCACACATAATTAGAAACTCACAAGGCGATGCGAAGCTTCTGTGATTCAGTTATGTGTCCTGCTGACTGCAGAGTGGACCTCCCTAGTTTTACACAATGCCTGGAGTGTTAATTGGCGCTGTCCAAGAAGGAAGTCTCCAGCTACCTAGAGAAAACACATCCATCCTCCATTTTATGCGACATGAAGATAAAATGCTATCTTGGTGAGTTATCTCCTGCTCTGGAGGGTATGTGAAGAAATTATTCAGAATCCAAAGGTTGCAGCCTAATGTCAGAAAGCTATTCTATTTGATTGTATCTTCAGAGGGCTACTCTTTCAAATATTGTGGCCAAGCTGTATCTTCTGAATGCTTCTGAAACAAAACTACTTTTAAAACCTCAAAAAAAAAAAAAAAATCAATCATTCATACACTGGTCTATCCAGTGACTTATACATACAAAAAAGACTTTAGTATACTATTTGCTAAAGAGTTTGGTTGTCATTACAGTTACATAAAGTTGAAAAATTGTGATCCTTAAAGTCAAAGAACTTAAAGAAATACTTATCCTTTATTCTGGAAGGAAATGCAATGTTTATTTTTTAGTCTAGCTATCTTCACAAGAAGTCTGGTAGGGCAAATATGATTTGCTGAAAAATATTTTTAATGAAAAAGGAACTATACTAACATTGTACGGTGTTAAAGATGTAAAACTGAAGTGCTATGGATTCTCAGGTTGTGGAAAGACTATTTGAGTTGTCAGGGAAGATTTCACAGGGCAGGTGGCATTTATTTGGTTCTTAGGAAATGGTCTAGTGCCCTGAATGCTGGTCCCAAAAGATGTCCGTTGCAAATGTCTAGAACCTTATATGGAAAGCAGATTAAAAGAGTAAACATTTCCTTATATGGAAAAAGAAAAACATCTTATATGTGATTACATGAAGGATTTTGCATGGAAGAGCTTATCCTAGATTATCAGGGTAGATACTTCTCAATCCAATAAGAAGAATCCTTTTAAGAATGAGGTAGAGCCTAGTTACATAAGTTACATATACAGTTACATAAATCAGAAAGGGAAAGATAGGTATTGTATAATATTCCATATATATGGAATCTAGAAAAGTGATGCAGATAAACTTATTTGCAAAGCAATAAAAAGACACAGCTGTAGAGAAAAAAACATTATTATCAAGGGGGGAAGGAGGGTTAGGATAAATTGGGAGATTGGAAATGACATTATACACTACTATGTATAAAATACATAACTAATGAGGACCTACTGATTTGGCCACCTGATGGGAACAGCCAACTCATTGGAAAAGACCCTGATTCTGGGAAAGATTGAGAGCAAAAGGAGAAGAGGGAGTCAGACAATGAGATGGCCGGATGGCATCACTGATGCAATGGACATGAGTTTGGGTGAACTCCAGCAGATGGTGAGGGACAGGGAGGCCTGGCGTGCTGCAGTCCATGGGGTTATAAAGAGTCAGGCACGGCTGGGTGACGGAACAGCAACAAGAACTGTATAGCAGCGGAAACTCTACCCAGTGCTCTGTGGTGACCTAAATGAAAAATAGATTCAAAAAAAGGGATTTATTTGTTTATGTAACTGACTCTTGGATGTACAGTGGAAACTAACACACAGTTGTAAAGTAACTATGCTTTTGAACTGTGGTGTTGGAGGAGACTCTTGAGAGTCCCTTGGACTACAAGGAGATCCAACCAGTCCATCCTAAAGGAGATCAGTCCTGGGTGTTCATTGGAAGGATTGATGCTGAAGCTGAAACTCTAGTACTTTGGTCACCTCATGCGAAGAGTTGACTCACTGGAAAAGACCCTGATGCTGGGAGGGATTGGGGGCATGAGGAGAAGGGGACGACGGAGGAGGAGATGGTTGGATGGCATCACTGACTCGATGGATTTGTGGGTTTGAGTAAGCTCCGGGAGTTGGTGATGGACAGGGAGGCCTGGCGTGCTGTGGTCCATGGGGTCGCAGAGAGTCGGACACGACTGAGCGACTGAACTGAACTTCAAGAAGATTTAAAAAAAGGAATGAGGCAGAGAAGGATTTGACAGGCAGAAAAGAAAGGGGCAGTGTGATCACAGTAGCAGAGACTGGAGTGATACGAACATAAGCAGGAACGTGAGAACCAGATGCTAGGAGAGGCCCCCTGCATCCTCGAGGGGGCTGCAGGCCTGCTAACAGTTGATTTTATACCTTTGGCTTCCAGAACTGTGACAGAATAAAATTCTGTTGTCTTAGCCACCTAGTTTGTGGCAATTTGTTACACAGCCATAGGAAACCAGTACACATATGTTGGATTTTATCAGAGAAAACGGGCAACTAATGTAGAAGGAACAATGTGAAGAACAAAAAAAAAGGAGACAGAGAAACTTTGGGATCCAGGAGGGGCTTGGTGTGTCTGGAGCACAAACAAACATAAATTACGCTGCCGTTTACTGAACACTGTTAGATGCCATGTCTGTGTACTGTGCTCTCCATGCAATTTCTCATTCATTCCCCACAGATCCCCCGTGAAACAGATTTTCTCATCTCCATTTTATAGATGAAGAAATAGGCAAACACGTTGAATCGTGTGCTCATGGTTCCAGAGTTAGGAAACATTTGAGCTAGTATTCTGAGCCTGTCTGTCTGCCCAGGCACTAACCTCTATGTCATATGGTCTATTTAGAAATAAAAGCACGGGCTTTCTCTGCTCCTGTATGAGTGTGAAGTTGCTTCAGTCTTGTCTAACTTTTTGCGACCCTATGGACTGTAGACCTCTAGGCTCCCCTGTCCATGGGATTCTCCAGGCAAGAATATTGGAATGGGTTGCCATGCCCTCCTCCAGAGGATCTTCCCAACCCAGGGATCAAACCCACATCTACCTGAAGCTCCTGCCTTGCAGGCAGATTCTTTACCACTGAGCCACCGGGGAAGCCTGCTTGTTTCTCCTGCTAGAGTATAAAGTCTATGAGAGAAGAGGATGTAATTCCTAATCACCAGTGATTCCCCAGGCACAGCATAGTGAATTATAAGTATTTACAAACTATGACAATTCATTGGAAGGACTGATGCTGAAGCTAAACTTCCAATACTTTGGCCACCTCATGTGAAGAGAAAAGCCCCTGATGCTGGGAAAGATTGAAGGCAGGAGGAGAAGGGAACCATTGATAGAGGATAAGATGATTGGATGGCATCACCAACTCAACGAACATGTGTTTGAACAAGCACCAGGGGTTGGTGATGGACAGGGAGGCCTGGCGTGCTGGAGTCCATGGGGTCGCAAAGAGTTGGACATGACTGAGCGACTGAACTGAACTGAACTGAACTGGCAATTGCTAAGCTCTATGAAAGAATGCAAGAGAAGGAAAGAGAAAGCATTGCTGAGAATCTTTTAATTTGAATGAGGTCAGGAAACACAAAGGCCCTCTTCTATTCCATCTCCATATCACAAAAGGATTTTTTTCGCCCTGAAGGAAACTTTGGAGATGTGTGTGGGCAGAGGGTAGGTGCAATCTGGTAATCTCCATAAGAAAGAATCACTCCAAGACCAGGCCCTGTGCATACCATGAGCACCACTGGTGGAGTGTAAATTCCTTCTACTGCTTTGTAGATCCCCACAAAGAAGGATCCGCTGTAGTCTTCCTCATGGATGCTTCTGAGACATTTGAAGGAAATCAGAAGCACCATATGGTATTGTTGTTTTATCCCTTGGAAGAATTATTCCTTAATGGGAAATTTTTTTCTTTTAAGAAACCAGTCTCTTTTTTTCCTTCAAAGCCAAGCTTTCCCAAGTAGGTGTCCAGTTCTTACTACTGCCAGTTAGGACAGAACGATAGTTGCCATCTCTACTGTGGAGCGTGGGTCTCCCTGGTGGCTCAGATGGTGAAGAATCCGCCTGCAGTGAAGGAGACCTGGATTCGATCCCTCGGTTGGGAAGATCCCCTGCAAGAGGGCATTGCAATCCACTCCAGTACTCTTGCCTGGAGAATCCCCATGGACAGAGGAGCCTGTGGGCTACAGTCCACGGAATCGCAAAGTCGGACATGACTGAGTGCCTAAGCACAGCACTGCTGTGGAGTGCAGCTTTAGCTTAGAAGTCAGGGGCTGAATGAAGCTCGTGCCGGAAGGTGCTGGTCTGCAGAGAGGTCTGTGTTCAGAGTCAGCACAAGCAGAAACTTGCCCTGGAGAGAGTATGCTGGCCTGGGTGTGGTAAGAGAGTCATGGACAATAAAGGCAGCTACATCAGTAAAAGAGGAGCAAACCACACGGTAGAAAAAACGGCATAGAAGGATCCGAAGTGAAGCATCTGTGAAAGAGGCGAGAACAGGAAAGAGTGCAACGTGGAAAGCAACTTATCGTAAGAATTTTCATGGAAGGAAACACATCCCTGAAAGAAATGTTCATATTATAAACCTGGCAACCCTCTACAACTGCACCCGCACACACACACACACACACACACACACACACACACACACACACACACACATGTGTTAGCATAGAGAACACAAGAGAAAAAAGAAGTTAACCAATAAGGATGATGGATCTGACTCTGATTTGTTTATGTTCATATTCAGAAGCCTCCAACCTTTCTCCATTTAAAAAAATTTCAAACTCTCCATCTTCTCAACTTCTGCATTCCAGCTCTTATCTAAATTTTGTGTTATTGTTTCCGACCTCAGTCCAGGCCTGTGCATGCAGCTTGTATTAGCCTGAGCACAAATCTTTCACATTTCCTGTTTTCCTTCCTTGGTATCTCCACTCACAGAATCACCTCAACATGGATTTTCAGTATTATTTCTTCCTCTAGGAGCTTCCCTCCCATCTCCACCCTTTAAGGCCACACAGAAGCTAACATACTTTATCCATTCATTCTTTCATACTGGACCAGTGTTTGTTGAGAACTTTCTGTATTAGCACAGGTAACACCACTTCCTCCTGTTATTTTTGTTGTCGTCATTGCCCTCCTTACTAACAGGTTTCCCTGGTAGCACAGTTGGTAAAGAATCACCCGCAATGCAGGAGACCCCAGTTTGATCCATGGGTCAGGAAGACCCCCCTGGAGAAGGGAGAGCCACCCACTCTAGTATTCTTGGGCTTCCTTTGTGGCTCAGCTGGTAAAGAATCTGCCTGCAGTGTGGGAGACCTGGGTTCGATCCCTGGGTTGGGAAGATCCCCTGGAGGAAGGCAAGGCTATCTACTCCAGTATTTTGGCCTGGAGAGTTCCATGGACTGTATAGTCCATGGGGTCACAAAGAGTCGGACATGACTGAGTGACTTTTTCACTTTTCCTTGCTGACAGTGGCAGTTTTAGCTTGTAAGTCCAGAGTGCCTTGATGCCAGTTCTCACGGGTTTTTTGAATAAATGATTCCTTGGCAAGAAGGGTCCTTTGCCAGTTAAAATGAAACTCACTAAGGATGTTGGCCATGCATTGACATATTTAATCTCACTGTTTAGTAAAATTTGCTAAGATTTGTCACAGTGTGGGATGGGCACTGCCCAGAAAGGCCTTGCTATTCCAAGACCGTGTTGCCGTTTCTCTAGTATGATACCACCTATCCCCTGGCTGGCTGCACAGGTAACACCACTTCCTCCTGTTATTTTTGTCGTTGCCATTGCCCTTCCTTACTGACAGGTTTCCCTGGTAGCTAAGTTGGTAAAGAATTCACCTGCAATGCAGGAGACCCCGGTTTGATTCGTGGGTCAGGAAGGCCCCCCAGTGATCCTGCTATCTTCAGTCATGCTGCTTTGAATCTATTTGCCATCCAACAGTCACAGCAATCTTTCTAAAACACAGATCTAAAACACAGGTGCTCATCGCTGCAGAAAGCCCTCGGATGGCTCGCTCTGACTTAGAAGACGCTGCAGTGTCTCCTCACAGCTCCACTCTTCAGAGAAAATATGCCTCATTTTCTTGCCACTCAACCCACCTCTGCTATTCCTTCTGCCTGAAATGATGCTCCCCACACCCCAGCATCATGCATCCCATCCCCCTGGTTAGCTCTTAGTTTTCTCTTATGTGACCAAACGCCCTCCTTCCACCCCAGTCTGCGATTTTGTTTATATAGCATTCTATATACCCTCAGCTGTGGCATGTTTCATGCCAGTTAAATTGCCTGCTTATTTTTATCGAAGCCCCGTGAAACTTAGAATTTGTAAAAGACAAGCATCCTGTCTTGTTCACCAACTAACACAGGGATCTGAGACAAGACAGTAGGGGAAGTTGGAGCACTGAGTTTAGTGCAGTCTCCTTAGGGAAACTGACAGGACACTTATTCTATAAAAAGTTCCTAAACAAGAATAGCACTATCTCATTCAATATCACTAAACAGGTTACTTAGAGAAAATAGAATGACCCTTCTGGAGTCTGTGTATCTTCACTTAACCAGCTAAGAGAGGAGGAAATGACTTTCCAAAAGGAATGTTTCACTTGTTTCCTGGGAACGCTTGGGCCTGACCTGCTTTGCAAGAGCTGTGATTATAAGTTACAACCCTTAGGAAAGAATAATAATCTATACTCATTGAGTGCTTTCAACATGACGGCTGCATTTAATACATATTTTTTCTTGGCATATAATTTATTTACTTTTGTCTCAAATTCTTTCATTTTTTAAAAACTGGAATATAGCTGCTTTACAATGTTGTGTTACTTTCTGCTGTATGACAGAGTGGATCAGATATGTGTGTACACACATGCCCTCCCGCTTGGACCGCCCTCCCGCCAGCGCACCCCTCCCGCGCCCCTGCCACCCCTCTGGGTCACCAGTGAGCACCAAGTGAGCTCCTGCGTCAACAGCGGCTTCCCACTAGCTGCCTGTTTCACCCGTGGCAGGATATGTATGTCAGTCTCACTCTCCCAGTTCATCCCCCCTCCCCTTGCCCACTCTGCCTCCACATGTTCATTCCTTATGCCTGTGTCTCTATTCCTGTCTTAGAAATGGGTTCATCTGTGTCATTTTTCTAGAGTCCATATATATACATTAATATACAATATTTTTTTTTCCCTTTCTGACTTACTCCACTCTGTAAGACCAACCCTGGGTCCAGCCACATATCTACAAATGACCCTATTTCATTCTAAGTGGCTGAGTAATACCCATTATGTACATGTACATCTTCTGTTATCCATTCATCTGTCATTGAACATGTAGGTTGTTTTCATGTCCCGGCTATTGTAAACAGTGCTTCAGTGATCACTGGGGTCCATGTGTCCTTTTAAATTTTGGTTTTCTCAGGCTGTTTGCCAAGAGATGGGATTTCTGGATCATATGCTAGTTCATATTTTTAATACTCAAAACTACCCCATAAGGCAGCATCATTATTCCTTTTCAACTCAGAGGTAAGTTGCTTGTCCATGGATTCCAGTGTTATTAATAGTAAGTCACAGAGCCAGAGTTCAACCAGAGCTGCTTTTTATTCCAGAGTCTTTGCTGTTTGCATTTCACCAAGTGGTCTTTCTTAGGGTTTCCCATAATGCAGGCTGATAATGGAGTAGAGACTGGAAAAATTTGGCTAAGTACACACAGCAGTGGGTATCTCCTAGAAACAGAATGTTGGGAAAACATTGTCCCTGTTCAAAAATGAATCAGCTCTTTTTATTTGTGAGTCCACTGTTTTGATAAAGGTAAGGAATAGATGATTTGGGGGAAAGTTTGAAAGGCAGGTGAAAGTCTACTAGTTCAAAATCTATATTTATCCATATCCACTTAGCAGTTAGCTCTGAAAAGGATGAAAAACCTCTTAGCACTGCAGACGGTGTGGCTGCCAACAGCTGTTTACTATGGATCACAGCACCAAGACATCATCACGTGTCCAGAAGATTAAAATGAATCCTGGTCTCTCTGACCCATGACAGATTCGGTCATCCAAGAGACAGCTCCGGAGATACATCTCAACCAGCTGAGTGAAAAACCAGGGCATCATCATCGAGCTGTTACCAAATGAGAAACTTTCTATTATTCCAAGATATAGTATGCTAAATGGCCAGTCATTTTTATTGATTCTCAGTGCTATTAGGCAAGAAGTTGTGAGTACATGATCTTTGCTGATCTTGTGATTCTTGGAAATGAGAGTTCAAGCCAGCAGCTTCCTTTGTGGAAGCGTGAGATGAAGCTGGCAGTGCCTCTTCTGTTGCATTATTCTTGCATGAACCCATTCACTGACAGCCAAGCAGGACTCCTGTTAACTCCGTGCTTAGGAGCAAGAGTTGAGGATCAAAGTCTCAGCAAAGGTGTGAGAGATTATGTGAAAATGTCAATAATTTTTAGGTATTATTCCCCACAGCTTAAGACTTTACATTCTGCATTTGAGAAAAATAGGGTGATGCCTATGACAATTTCATTTCCCCTACTCTATAGGAGCAAGTACCATACTTCACCTCAAAAATATCTGTGGTTTTTGGCAAATGAGTGTCTAAACCACTCAGCTCATTTAGGGAAAGTCCTAGAATCTTACCACTTTTATTTCTTTACACCAACTTTCAATAGACAATTCATTCATATAGCTCATACATTTTCAAAATGGGAAGAAAGAGTATAATAGTCTCTCTCCAATCTGTCACTCTCCCATCTCCTACCCAGACCTTCCATCTCCCACCCACTGCCACATAGGGAACCACTGTCTTCAGATTCTTGTGCATTTTTTTATTGCTTTATGAGTATACAAATATAGAGAGATCTTTCCTGCTTTTATTCACCTTATAAAGATAGGATGTTGTACATACTGTTCTGTACTTCTATCTTTTCTTCTTCATCTTAATATATCTTGGAAATAATTCTACACCAGTGTGTGGAGAACTCTTCCTTCTGTATTTTACCTGCTTAGTATTTCATAATTTATTGAACCAGTCTCAGCTGATGGACACTAGGATCACTTATTTCTTGATATTGCAAGTTATGCTGCAAATTTGTACATATACGGGCAGAGTATCTGTACAGAATATTTGTAGAAGTAAAATTGTTAGATCAAAGGATCCATTTATATCAAGTTCTGAGAGCTGTTTTCAGGTTGCCTCTCATAGTCCTTTTACCAATGAATGGTCTCACGAGCAATATACAAGGGTTCTTGTTTCCCTCAGCATCTTCAAGAGTATATTATTAACCAATCTACAGACCCAATGCTATCTCTATCGAAATTTCAATAACATTTCTCACAGAGCTAGGACAAATAATTATAAAATTTTGTATGGAATCACAGAAGATCCCAAAGCAACCTTGAGAAAGAAGAACAGAACTGAAGGTATGTGCTCCTTAAATTTAAATTATTCTAAAATGCTGTACTAATTAAAACAATATGAAAGTGAAAGTGTTAGTAGCTCAGTCGGGTCTGACTCTTTATGACCCCATGGACTGTAGCCCTCGGGCTCCTCTGTCCATGGAATTTTCCAGGGAGGAATATTGGAGTGGGTAGACGTTTCCTTCTCCAGGGGGTCTTCCTAACCCAGTGATCGAACTCGGGTCTCCTGCATTGCAGGCAGATTCTTTACCACCTAAGCCACCAGGAAAGCCATTAAAACAAGATGGTATTGGCATAAAAGAGACCCACAGATCAGTGGAGCAGAACCGAGAGCCCAGAAATAAATCCACACATACATGGACAATTAATTTATTTTTATTATTTTATTTATTTTATTTTTATTATTTTTATCATTTTTATTATTAAATTAAAAAATAATTTATTTTATTATTAACTAAGGAGCCAAAAATATACAATGGGTAAAGAGTAATCCCTTTAATACATGATATTGGGGAAACTGGACAGTCACATGTTAATGAATGACACTGGTCACTGTTTTATACCATATACAGAAATTATCTCAGGGATGATTAAAGGCTTGGATATAAGGTCTGAAACCATAAAATTTTAGAAGAAAACATAGGTCATAAGCTCATCAGCATCAGACTTAGCAATTTTTTTGGTGGATTTGTCTCCAAAGGCAAGGGAAACAAAAACAAAATAAATGATTACACCAAAATTAAAAGCTTCTGCACATTGAAGGCAACCATCATTAATATAAAGCAAGCAACTTGCTGAGTGGGGGGAAAATTATGCAAATCATTATTTCCAATAAGGGATTAATATCTAAAATATATAAAGAACTCATACAACAAACTCATACTCTACAATAACAGGAAAGCAAACAGCTCACTTTAAGCAATGGATAGAGCACTGGATAGGTATCTTTCTAAAGAAGATATAGATGGCCAGGAGGAACATGAAAAATCGGGTGGAGAGGGAGGTGGGAGGGGGGACTGGGATGGGGAATACATGTAAATCCATGGCTAATTCATTTCAATGTATGACAAAAACTATTGCAATGATGTAAAGTAATTAGCCTCCAACTAATAAAAATAAATGGAAAAAAATAAAATAAATAAATAAATAAATAAATAAAAGAAAAAATGTTCAGTGCCACTAATTATTAGGAAAATGCAAATCAAAACCACTGTGAGATATCACCTCACAGCTGTTAGATAGCTATCATCAAAAAGACAAGAAATAAGTATTGGAGAAGATGTGTAGAAAAAGATAACCCTTGCATACTGTTGATGGAAGTGTAATTTGCTGCAACCATGGTTGAAAACAGTATGGAGATTTCTCAATAAAATTAAAAATGAAATAACCATATGATCCAAATATTCCACTTCTGAGTATTTATCTGAAGGATACAAAAGCACTAACTTGAAAAGATATTCCAATTCCAAAGTTCATTGCAGATTATGTATGTGTGTGTGTGTATATGGAATATGTGTGTGTGTGTGTGTGTGTGTATATATATATATAAAATGGAATATATATATATATGGAATGTATATATATATGTATATATAATGGAATCTTAGCCATAGAAAAGGATTAAATCTTGCCATTTGAAACAACATGGATGGACCCTGAGGGTATAAAGTGGAAAAGACAAATACCACGTGATTTCACTCATATGGGTTCTAAAACAAAGCAAAAGCAAACTCATATTTAGAGAGCAGATTATTTTTTACTGGAGAGGAAGATTAGAGGAGGACAAAATGGGTGAATAGGGTCAATGGTGACAAATAATAACTATTAATAGAACTTTGAAAGTGATAACTTTGTAGAGTATACAGATGTTGAATTATAATGGTGTACCCCTAAAACATATAATGTCATATACCAATTTTACCTCAATAAAAACTATATTATTAAGGTTTGTCCATATTCTTGCCATTTTGATAGGTGAAATTTAGATCTCAATGTAGTTTTCATTTGTATTTTTTTTTTATTTCTAGTGAGGAGTATCTTTTCATTACTTACAGCTATTTTTATTTCCTTCTCTGTAAACTAATTGTTCATATCCTTTGCATATTTTTTTTACATGTCATTGTTCTTTTTAGCAATAAGATTTTAGGAGCGCCTTGTTTATTGGTAATGTTAGTGCTTCACAATATCATGCAAGTTACATACCTTTTGCCCAGTTTTTCTTCCTTCTTTCCTCCTTCCCTCTCTCCCTTCTTTCCTTATGATTGTTTTGTTTTTTGCTATTTAGAAGTTATATTGTGTAGTAATTTTTAAAAATAACTGGATTTCTAATCATGATTAGGAATAATTTTCCTCTGCAAGATACACAAATTCCTCCAAAGTTCCTTTTTTTCCCCAGTTCTTTTGGGATTTCAATTTTACATTTAAATCTTTGATCCAGCTGGAATTTATTTTGTTGTACTAATATGTGTATTTGACTTATTCTTTTCTCCAAAGGCTACTCAGTTGTTTTCATACCATTTATTGAATAGTCCTTTCTTTACCAATGTGATTTGAGAGGACATCTTATACACTTCTGTATTTGAGTCCATTTTCATTCTTTTAATTCTCTCCATTTTGTTTATTCATGTGCCAAAACTGTAGTTTTATTATTGTGGCTTGATAATTCAATGCGATTTATTGTTAGACTGTAACCCTCACATTGTTCTTCTTTTTCAGTTCCAGCATTTTTGTTTATTTATTAAATTTTAATGAGTTGTCCCATCAACTTGTCTAATTCCTCTCTGTCCCCATCCCCGTGATAATAATAGCAACAAAGAGCAATTTTGTTGAGATCTTCTTCAATGTATAAGATATTAATACTTTGGGGGAAAATGAGCACCTTCATGATGTTAATCATGAATCCATTCCAAGAAAAGTTCTTTGCCTTTTCCTTCTTTTGCATGCTTTAATGGTAACTTGAAATTTTCTTTAGAGATTTTGCACATTGATTGTTATTTTATTTCTTCTAATTTTGTTGCTTTTGTTGCTATTCTCAGTGGGATTTTTCTCTTTTTATTTTTCTAGCAGATTTTTTTTTTGTATATATGAAATCTACTGATTGATTTCTGTATATAATCATTATTATATTGCTTTTATTCTCTAAGCTTTCTGAAAACTCTCAGTATTTGTAATTTTCAGATTATTTTCTTGGGTTTTTTTTTTTAGGTACACCATTATATCATTTGGTTGTAATTCCTTTTACTTGCCTAAATGCCTTGGCTAGCTCCTCCAGTTCAGCGCTAGATGAGACTGATGATGTGCATTCTTGCTTTCTTTCTTGAGAACTGTGGTTCTTTTATCTCATAGTTTCTGATACATATATCAATTTCATTAGCTTTCCTTTCTTGAGATTCTATAATTTTGTTTTTATTTCTACTTTGAATCAAAAGTTTATTTTTTTTTAATTTTTTTTTTGTAAAGGTTTTACACATCAATGTCTTTTAATGTTATTATTTAAGTTTTTCATGCAAATGTATTCAGTTTTATGAGTTTTGAAACATTTCTGTGTTTGTGTAACTGGCACCACAATCAAGATATAGAAAAGTGATCATTGCTCTAACACTTTCTTATACTACCCCTCTTTAGTGACACCTCCCTCTTACTCTTAACTTGTAAAAATCAGTGATCTGTTTTCCATCAGTATTTTTTAACCTTTTTAATAGTGGCAAATAAATGAAATCATACAGTGTCAAATAAATGAAATCATAGAATATTAACTCTTTGAAACTGTCTCTATCCATAAGCATAGGCATAATGTCTTTGAGATTCATCCAGACTGTTGCCTGTATTAATAGTTTGTTCTTTTTTACAGTTGAAAAGTATTCCATTGCAAGAATTTACCAGAGTTCATTTTTCCATTCATTTGCAAGACAGTTTGCTTGTCTGAAGGTTTTTGCTATTACAAATAAATCTGCTAAGAGCATTGGCATATAGGCTTTGAGTGAATTTCAGTTTGCATTTAACAAGAGCAAACACCCAGGAGGGGAAATGCCAGGATACATGGTGAGTATATGCTTAACTTTGTAAGAAATTACCTGCATTAATTAGGGTTCTCAAGAGAACAGTACCAATAGGAGGTGTGTGCATACACACACACACACATATGTGTGTGTTGTGTGTGTGTGTATACATACATATGTTTGTATAGGTACACATATTCATGTATATTTATGTATGTATATATACACATGTATATATGACTTTCATCTATCTAACTATCTAGAGATTTGTTTTAAGGAATTGACTCATGGCTCACATGATTATAGAGGCTTGGTGAAAACAATATCTGATAGGATAGGACTGCAGATTGGAGACTCAGGAAAGAAAATGCAGTTTGAGTCCAGAGGCAGTCTCCTGGAAGAGTTTTGTTTTGGCTCTGAGAAAGTTAGTCATTGTTCTAGCAATGTCTTTCACCAATTGGATGAGAACCACCTACATTATAGAGAGCAATCTGCTTTGTTCAAAATCTACTGACTTAAAACGTTAATCTTGTTCACATAACCCCCTCAAAGAAACATCCAGAATGGTGTTTAAGCAAATATATAGGCACTGTGGCCTAGTCAAGTTGAAATATGAAATTAACCTTCACGCTACTGCTCCTCATTCTAGCAGTGTCATCTCGCATCCTCACCAGTAATGTGTGAGAGTTCTAAAATGATGTTCTACATCCCTTTCAGCACTTTTCAATATCTTTGCTTTGGCCATTTTTCTAATAAGGATATAATGATTAACACAGTGGTTTTTAGTTTTTACTACCCTATTTGCTAATGATGTTGAATTTTTTTGAGTGCTTATTTGTCCTTCTTATATTCTCTTTTGTGAATTTTGCCTATTTTGGATTAGATTATTTTCTTATTACTGAGCTTTAAACATTCTTTATATTCTGGATGAAGTCCATTGTTAGATTTCAACAATATATGCAAATATTTTCACCCAGTCTGTATCTTTTCATTCTTTTGTATCTGCAGCAGAACAAAAGCTTTAAATTTTGGTGAGGCCCAGTTTATCACTTTTTTATTTTATAGACTGTAATTTTAGTGTCGTTTTTAAAGAACTCTTTACCTAGCCTCAGGTGTCAAATATTTTCTCCTATGTCTTTTTCCTAAACAGTTGTTCAGATTTATATTTTATATTTAAAACTGTGATTTGAGTTAACCTTTATAAACTGTGTGAGGTTTAGTTCAAGTTTCGTTTTTTAAAGCGTGGATGACCAATTGTTTCAACATAATTTACTGAAAAAACTTATTCTTCCTCAATTGAATTCCTATTACACTATCAAAAGTCAGATGATTATATTTGCATGGGTATATTTCTGGACTCTACATTTTCTCCTGTTGATCTGCATGTCTATTTCTTTGTACATACAAAAGCTTTGCTATCTATTTTTGATTTCTTAATATAGTTTTATGGTAAGTCTTAAAATCCAGTAGTATGATTTCTCCAGTTTTGTTCTTCTCTTTCAGAATATTGATTCTGTTTCCTATAGACACCCTTCTCCTAAAATAAACTTACAACTTCTTTGTACTATATCATGCAGTATCATTAGTTGAATCCTTCTTTCAAAGTAATGTCCTGTTCTCTTATGCTTCTGGGCCGTTGTTCAAGGTACCTCCTCTATCAGAACCACCTTCCTTGCCATCTGCTGTCGCAGTTCCATCCCTCTTTTAAGACTAGACAAAATCCTATAAAGTCTTTGCCCTGTATCTGCCCCTAATCTGTTAACATCTGGTGACCTGTATCAGAGTGCAGTGCAGAGGGAGGAGATGCCAGAAGCAAAGGGTCCAACACTCCCCTGAACTCTCTGCCGGGTCTTTGAGGAGCTGAGGTGAAGCTTTTCCTTCACTGACCTCCAGCCGGTTTCTTCTCATAAACCCATTGCTTGTAAGATGAACAGGAAGATGAGAATGCCTTCACAGATGTGCTTTCATTTCTGAGGGCAGCAAATGTTAAGCACTGACGACATGCGGGGAAACAATGGCATGTCACAGTGCTGTTTTCCTTTAAACCGTGCTGTTCGGACCGGTGACAGTTTTCCCCCTGGAAGAGCTGCCTTTTCCATAGCGCTGTATCTGTTTGGACCTGTTGAAGTACGCCAAGGTGAAGGTCAATGTCAGACTTTTTTCTTTTTCCCAAGAATGAAGCAAAGACATAGAACTAGATTTGCTTCCTCCACCTGTCAAAAGAGGAAAGGGAAGGAAATGAGAGGATTCAGAGCATTCATTAGTTCATTTCTGAGCCAGCTTTTTCACATACTGTTGTTAGACAATGGTAGTTTCATTCTGCCCTTACAACCAAGTCTTCCACCCAGGTAGGTGTTGCTGTCTGCATTTCTAGGTGAGGAAACTAAGTTTAGGAGAATTGCTTATAGTTGGCCATTTAGTAAGAATGGAGCCAGCATTCACATAGGGCCACTTAGACAGACAGACACACACACACAGGCACACACACACATACAGACATGCACACACATACAGACACACACACAGAGACACACACACATACACTCACGCACGGAAGAGGGAACATAAGCGGGAGACAGACATAATGTACAGACCGGGTAAGAGGGATAATGTATGCTGATATCTCTGGGCTCTGAGCACACAGTAAAAGGTATGAAAAGCTCATTCACGTTTATTATATGTATATGTATCTTCAAGTTATTTAATGATGTGGCTTATATTTAAGTTTACTAGTTGGAAACTTTGTAAAACACTCTTTCCCATTCTGTCAATTGCCATGACAGTTCCTTGCAGGCCCTTTGGCACAGACTTGGAACGTGTACTGCTGCTGTGGGTGGAGAAGCTGGCCTAGAGGATGTGTGACCGAGAAGAACGTAAGCACCAAGGCGAGACGGCCAGAGGGCCGCCGCTGCTCCTGACTGCCTGAGATCCTGTTCCTCCCAGTGACTGAGAAGGAAATACTGGCCTAAGTGTTTTCTGACTTCTTATACACTTGCCTTAAAATTTTTCACATGTGCGATTAAATTAGAGGATAAGGGAAAACCTTCTTTAAGGAAGCTAATGGCTGCCAATGCGAATGATGGGATAATCGTAATCTCCTCAAGTACTATTTGTTGGTTAAAGTTCAAAGCATTAGTATAGATAATAGGGCTCATGGTATAGGGGACCTCCCTGAATCCCTCATTTCACCCTGTCTCTTTGCAATGCACATGCTGTCCTCTTATTGCCGTTAAGTTCTTTATAGACCTCAAAGTGATCCCTCTGTCTGGGTTACTCTTCCAGTGTCTATCATCTTCTATTTGTAAGACTAATTCCTATAATGACAATGGGAATTTTGTTAATCAGAAATTAATTTTATCAATTAGAATCGAGTTACTTAATCCATCTCACTTAGGAAGAGAGGAACCATACTTCACAGAGTTTAACATAAACTTTTCCAGGCTAGACCAGTCATGCATCCACTGGGGCAGCCCAGCATGGCTGGTCACAGAAGTAGAAACTGCCATGGGCTTTCTGGTCCTCTTGGGAAAGAGAGTGTAACTTAAGACACACACAGACGTGGTGAGAGTTTGCTGTGGAAGCAGTTTTTTAAGGTTTGTATGACTCTGTAGTTACTGTGAAGTTACAGAGCTGGGAAGAGGAGTATATGTGCATTTTGAGATGTAAGCTGTGCATAATAAATCAGACCCTGTTAATGTTCTTTGAGAGATGTTAATAAGAATTGGAACTCATTTTAATTGCTTTTGGTCGAAGGGCTGTACTATTATTAGTCTGATTGTGTTTCTCTGAAGAAACTGGGCTATGTCAAGTTTCAATTAATGCTCAGATGATACTCTTAAGTGTTTTTCATGTTTCAGCTCAGTCACATTCTTTAGGAAGCTTTCCTTGATGTCTGAGTCCAGATCAAGTGCATCTCCTAGACCTCATGCTTCCTATCATAGCATTTACCAAGATAAATGGTAAATGTTGGGCTTCCCAGGTGGATCTAGTGGTGAAGAACCAGCCTGCGAATGCAGGAGATGTAAGTGACCTGGATTCAATCCTTGGGTCAGGAAGATCCCCTGGAGGAAGGAATGGCAGCCCACTCCAGTGTTCTTGCCTGGAGAATCCCGTGGACAGAGGAACCTGGTGGGCTACAGACCATGGGGACCCACAGAGTCGGACACAACTGAAGCGACTTAGCATGTACACACGTATTGTAAATGTTCATTTAATTGTCTGTTTCCTCCGATATGCTGTAATATATACATATATAGGCTAGGCTCCTTGTCTACTTTATTAATCATTGTATTCAACACTTAGTAGCTGAAATGACATAAAATACACACTCTGAACATTTATGGAAGTTCAAAGTAGGGAAAGAAAGTGAATATGTCATGATTAAGCCAGATGGTTATCACTTGGGACTGAAAGTCTTTTCTTTCTGGCTGCTTTACAGGTGATAGGTTAGTAAATATTTAGAGTAACTTTTGCTGCTGTTCAGTCACTAAGTCATGTCTGACTCTTTGCAACCCCATGGACTGAAGCACACCAAACTTCCCTGTCCTTCACCATCTCCTGGAGTTTGCTCAAACTCATGTCTATTGAGTCAGTGATGCCATCCATCCACCTTACCTTCTGTCACCCTGTTATCCTTCTGCCTTCAATCTTTCCCAGCATCAGGATATTTTCCAATGTCAGCTCTTCTTATCAGCTGTCCAAAGTATTAGAGCTTCAGCTTCAGCATCAGTCCTTCCAATGAATATTCAGGGTTGATTTCCTTTAGGACTGACTGATTTGATCTCCTTGCAGTCCAAGGGACTCTCAAGAGTCTTCTTCAACCCCACAGTTTGAAAGCAGTCAGTTCTTCAGTGCTCAGCCTTCTTTATAGTCTGACTCCCACATCTGTATACAACCACTGGAAAAACCATAGCTTTGACTATATGCACCTTTGTTGGCAAAGTAATGTCTCTGCTTTTTAATATGCTGTCTAGGTTTGTCATGACTTTTCTTCCAAGGAGAAAGCGTCTTTTAATTTCATGGCTGCAGTCACCATCTGCAGTGATCTGGCATCTTTACTGTGTGCAAAAGCTGTTCTGGACACTGGGACTCAGCAGAGATTGAAGCTACCCAAGTCTTTGCCCTAAAGAAGCACACTCTTCGATATTAAAAGAGATAGAGCTAAAGGTTAATTGAATTCCTATTTTGTTGTTCAAAGCAAGGGTTATTCATGGATGACTTATAATATTGTAGGATATTATTTTTTTCAAATTATTTTTTAATACGTGACAAGCATCTACAAATATGCCTGTCTCATCCAAGAGAAAGCCCAGCCATGGCTTGGTAACAATATTCATACCAAGGGAAGATCCTGAAAGGAAATAAAAAGTTTCTCCAGGACCTCTAAAATTTAACTTCTTAACCATGATGATGTTTTCTCCAAAGCCTTTAGGAAGTAAAAAAGAAGTCTGCAGGAGAATGGGTATGTGCAATTTACACCCAGTTACCTGGGTATATTGGAGGCAAACCTGGTGGAGGTGAGGACAGTAGGAATTATGAGATGCCTCAAAGAGGGCGAGAGCCTCACATGAGGATTAATACATTTGTATTCAT
This sequence comes from Odocoileus virginianus, assembly GCF_023699985.2. Lineage (NCBI taxonomy): Eukaryota > Metazoa > Chordata > Mammalia > Artiodactyla > Cervidae > Odocoileus > Odocoileus virginianus. The sequence continues at coordinate 2,590,752 of NC_069701.1, forward strand.
CATTGTATCTTAGTTGTGGATTTCTTAATTCAGAGGAAGTGCAAATCTTCAACCTTATACTGCAGTCTACTCAAGTTCATAGCTTCTACAGCCTGGACTGCCTCACAGTCATTTCTCTGTCCATCATGCTTTATATCTGGTAGTCGCTCTAATGTCTAGGCTCATAGAAGAAAGTGCAAAGCAGATAATTCAAAACAAGAAGTAATCAGAGAGTTATTGATTTTTCTTTTTTTGGTTTTTGAAAGTGTTTTTACCTTCCTTTTTATATTTTTCTCGGAGCACTATTCAAATTAGGCTTCCGGTGCCATAAACACAGCTGGATATAGTGAAACATTGAACTCATATGTCCTGACTCCTTCCCATATGACAGTGAAGTTATATACCTTAGCTCTGCTAATCTTCAATTCAGTATTCTGTAGGAAATTGTTTTTATTAGCTTCGTTTTGTAGATGAAGAAACTTAGCATTAGGGAGGAAGAATGACTTGCCCGAGGATACACAGTTAACAACTCTGAGAGCCCAGAGCCACATTGTGATTTCTGTATTTTTTTTTTTAAGTTTTAGCTTATTTATTTGTTTATATTTTATTTCTGGCTGCGCTGGGTTGCCTCTTGCAGGCTCTCTCGAGTTATGGTGAGTGGGGAGGCTCTCTAGTTGAATGCGGAGGCTTCTCACTGTGGTGCTGTCTCTTGCTGCGGAGAGAGGGCTCTAGATGTGTGGGCTTCAGTAGTTGTGGCACATGGGCTTAGTGGCCCCACAGCATGTGGGTTCTTCCCGGAACGGGGACTGTCCCCTGCGTTTCAGGCAGATGCTGAACCACTGGCCCGCTGGGGGCGTCCTGCGATGTCTGCTTTAAGGCTGGGGAAGGTCCTGATGCTGTAACACCTGTGGACGTGTGCTGAGACTCCAGCTTGAGGCTTACCAGTGGACATGCCTGCCACTCCATTTCACTGAGTCTGCTTTCTGTTGGTTTGTTTAATGGGGAATAACTATCCTCTTCATTAGTGCATGTGCGCTCCGTCACTTCTGTCCTGCCCAACTCTTTGTGATTCTATGGACTATAGCCCACCAGGCTCCTCTGTCCAGGCAGGAATACTGGAGTGGGTTACCATGACCTACTCTGGGGGATCTTCCGGACACAGTGATCGATCCCCCATTTCCTAGTGCCTCCTGCATTGCAGGCAAATTCTTTACCTCTGAGCCACTGGGGAAGCCCTCTTGATCAGTAATAAATGCTAATTATTGACAGATTAATAAACATAATACTCCTTACATAGTCCTCATGAAAACCTTAACACAAGAATTAACATACCCCTTTTATAGATAAGGAACACACTTCAGAGATATTAAGCAACTATACACATGACACATAGGCGGTGATGTCTTAGTTGAGATTTTGAACCCACTTATATTTGACTCAAGGCAGTACTTGCTCCACTACACTGGGGGCCCAGGTGGTATATATTTTTGGCTTTGTAGTCCATGGGTCTGTTTTGCACCTGTTTAACATGGCTGAGTTCCAATAAAGTTTAATTATGGACATTGAATTTCATGTACTATACTCATAGTACTATGCACATACTTCTTTTGATTTTTCCAACCTTTAGTAATGTAAACAGCGTTCCTCAACCTCAGCCAGGTGAGCAAAGTTTGTATCATTGAAAAGTTATATTAAAAGCATGTCAGTAACATTGATATGATGTGATATAGAGAGTCACCTGTATAATTGGAGATTCTCTGGATTAACTTCCATGAAGAATATAATGCTTCTTATAATATGTTATAAAATAGGCTAATCTGAGACTTGCATATATGCTATTAAAATTCAGAAGTAACCAGAGCATTACCTAAATGGGAAGGAAATCCAATAAAGGGGATGTATGTATACATGTGGCTGATTCACCTTGCCGTACAGTAGGAACAAACACAATGTTGTAAGGCAAATATACTCCAATAAAACTTCTTTAAAAAAGAAACAAAACTAAAAAAAAAAAAAGTAACCACAGCAATTATTTGTAACTTACAGTAGTTTTGAAAGTGAAAGTGTTAGTTGCTCAGTCATGTCCTACTCTTTGTGACCCCATGGACTGTAGCCCACCAGGCTCTCCTGTCCATGGAATTCTCCAGGCAAGAATGCTGGAATGGGTCGCCATTGCTTTCTCCAGGGTATCTACCTCACCCAGGGATTGAACCCACTTCTCCTGCCTTGCAGGCAGATTCTTTATTTTTAGAGGGAGTAAATGTTATCACTGATACGGTGTCAGCCACCATGACAAAAACAGATTAACGTTCAGTCATGTTCACTAGTGTGCTTAAATTTGCTATAGAATACAACACACCTCATAACTGACTATGTGTGAGAGTGGTTTTTCCCCCACAGCACTCAGCCCTTGGGCCACCTCTGTCCTCGGTATTTAACTCAAGGGGAGAAAAAAAAGATTCTGTTCGGGTTTCTTGTTATAGGCTAGTTGCATCCTCTCAAAATAAACATATACTGAAGTTCTAAGTATTTCAGAACATGGCTGTATTTGAAGATGGAGCCTTTTAAGAGGTAAGTTAAAAGGAGGTCACTGGGGTAGACCCTAACCCAACGTGACTGTATCCTGGTAAGAAGAGATTAGAACGTAGATACACACAGAGGATGATGTAAGACACCAGAAGAAAAGAGCCATCTATGAGACAGGAGGCCTCAGAAGAAACCAGAGCTGCTGACACCTTGTCTTTGGATTTTTACTTCAGAACTGTGAAGAAACACATTTCTGTTATTTCAACCATCCAGTCTGAAGTATTTTGTTATGTTGGTGCTAGCAAACAAATGCATTGCCTGTCCCAGAGGGAAGGGTTTTGTAGGAAAGGTGATGAATTAAGTGCTGAATCAATTTAGTCTTCACTCTCTAGGACAGTCCAAAATGTCAGAACTGAATTAGGAAGATAGCACTGAGCAAGATGAATGTGTCTGCGTCATCAGTATCCGTAGTGTCTCGTAGCTGAAGCCGCGAGGATAGATGCAGTCACCCAGAGAGAGGGATAGCGTGAGAAGCAGAAGGCCCAGGACGGATCCCCGGGAACAGCCTGCAGATCTGAATAAAGGCACGTGCGTGCTCTCAGATACATTGTGGATGGGCTTCCCAGGCTGCGCAGTGATGAGTCCTCCTGCCAGGGCAGGAGACACAGGACAGCGTGGACTCGATCCCTGGGTCAGGAAGATCCCCTGGAGGAGGGCAGGGCAACCCACTCCAGTATTCTTACCTGGAAAATCCCACCGACAGAGGGGCCTGGTGGGCTACAGTCCATGGGGTCTCAAGAGACTTTAACACAACTGAGCAACTGAACATGCACATAAGCATGCACACACACGGAACCACCAACTGGGGTTATTCACCAGAGGACATTTTGGAATGTTAAATTTTGGAAAGAAAATCATCTGTAAATAAGATTTGTCTCTGTAATAAACCTCAAAATGAACAGTTTTCCCAGTGAATGCAATCTACCCCTCTGATCCGTCTGAACAATATTTAGCTTAAAAAACTGGAGAGAAATGAAGGCTGAGCGTTTTCCTTCAAAGGACACATAACAGCTAAAATAAAGTCTTGTTGAAGAAGAAGGTTAACTGAAAATATGGGTTCCTGAAATCTGAGGTCTTTATGTACTGGAAGTGTCATGATTTTAATATCTCAGAATACTATAATTTTCATTGGTATGCTAAGAAATCAGACCATCTAGTTTGAAAAGTTTGAAAATGATAGACAACTTCAAGACTTTAGTGAGAAAAAATAAAATGTCATCAACACTTGAAATAAAAAAAATCACAGGGCTTCTCCAATTTCAAAGTTGGTTCAACGTGTGTGTGTGTGTGTGTGACAGATTTAATGTCAGATTTCAGTATAGCCTCTTATTAGAAAACAATGACTTTATTTAAATAAGTAAAGGCTAATGTCTCTAATTTTTACTAGGCTTATATATAGTTAAAGAATCAATCTATTAAAAACAAGCTAGAAGCTTTTTAAAGCAACAAACAAATATGCCTAAAAGTCCAGGGGTAAGACTGGCCTCATTCACGCTTTATGTGAAGGTGTAAGAGCTCAAATGATGGAAACAGGATCCAGTTAATCTCCTGCTCCATCCCGCGGGCTATGTCCTCTGGGTTAGCTCACTTCTCTGGCAGGCTTGCTTTCTTGGAGGCAAGATGACTACAGGTGGCCACAGCTTTCCATTCAAGTTCAAATGTCCAAGCAAAATTCTCACTGGATCTGGTTGGATTATGTGTCCATTAAGGGACCACTTTAAGTGGCCAGAGGTCATATGAAGTGCTGATTTTCCTAAGCTTGATTCATGGGCTTCACTGTGATTTGGTTTGGGTCCAATATTGTCCCTGAATTCAAGAAGGGTATATCTGCAGATAGCTAATAGCAGGAGAAGTGTGCATGAAGGTTGAATGGTTTTAACACACACACCATATGCACATACATATATGAACACATAATAAGTGTTTATATGTACATATATAAAATATGAAAAATATAATGCAAGCTAGGAAAAGAAAATTTCCAGGTGTTTCTGATGGCATTTTATTTGTGTGTGTGAGAGGAACAATAGAAGGGGAAAATGACAAATACTCCAGCTCATTGATGTTTTAAAATTGCAATAAGACTGCTCCAGGAAGATAGATCTATATAAGATATTATAGAAATAGAGAGACATTCAGTGTTATTTTTGTGGATTAATATTTTAAAATGTTTTCTTGGAACCTCTTATTTAGAACCAGAAAGCTGAAAAGCATTAAATCCTATTTGTATTTATATAGAAAATTTAATTAACTGGAAGTTTCAATGATTTCAATTTAAATAATTAAGTCTAAGATTATTAGATGAGGATGGTTGATTGGAGTAGGGATAGTGTATTCACAAGAAATATATATGTGTATGTGTATGTGTGTGTGTCTGTGTGCATGTCCTTGGCTTAACTTAAGGCCACTGTGTAATACAGTATATAGCAACAACAGAACTCTTTCATGTTTTATGAGGGCAATCAGTAGCGGGAAAGAAGCTCTTTATACACTTTCAGGTATTTGAAGAGCTTATACACATGTGGGATAATTCCTTCTACAGATGCTCTGGCATAAAAGAAAATGGGAGAAAATTGTACTCAACTTTTGCTATTTTTTTTCTGGATCTGTCTCTATTTCCTATTTTCCCCATTCTCTCTGCATTTTGCCTCTTTCCCCTCCTCTTTCTACCTTTCAGTGGTCCTTTCTTCTCTGGCTCTGGGTTCTCCATCCCTTTGTTAAATCTAATGCTCACACGTGTGCCACAACATCTAAAACCTAGAAAGGGCTCTAGGGCTATGTTTAGCCCACTCTTTCATTTTATATCTGCTGTGTTGAGGTAGAGGTGGAGAGCCCGTGACCTGCCTAAGGTCATATATGCAGTTAGCTTGTGACCTGGAAGAGCCCAGGGCTCTTTCCTCTAAGCCCTCTAGTTCCATCAGTGGATTCCCTGTTATGACCAACTCTACCTTTACCTTCTTCTGGCTTCTCAGTTAGGACTTGACACAGTAGTAGTAATACTGTTGTTGTTTAGTTGCTCAGTCACTCTTTGCGACCCCATGGACTCCAGCACGCCAGGCTTCCCTGTCCTCACTATCTCCCAGAGTTTGCTCAAACTCATGTCCTTTGAATCAGTGATGCCATCTGACCATCTCATTCTCTGTTGTCCCCTTCTCCTCCCACCTTCAATCTTTCCCAGCATCAGGGTCTTTTCCAATGATTCACCTCTTTGCATCACGTGGCCAAAGTATTGGAGTTTCAGCTTCAGCATCAGTCCTTCCAATGAATATTCAGGACTGATTTCCTTTAGGATGGACTGGTTTGATCTCCTTGCTGTCCAAGGGACTCTCAAGAGTGGTAGTGTAGTAGTAAGAGTAATATTATAATAAAATTACATACAAGTGCTTGCAATGGATCATTTATTCACCATTTTACATTGAAAACTTCCACACAACTCTATGAAGTAGATGCTTTTGCTTTCCTTATTTTGTAAATGAGATTTAGAGAAGTTAAGTAACCTATCACACTGAAAATATAATTTGAACCCAGTTCATCTGATTTCAGAGTTGGAACTCTTACCTGCAATGCTGTGTTGCCTCCTACACAGATGACCCCACATTTTAAACCCTAGCACAGCATGCCTTGGTTGCTCTAGTGGTAAAGAACTCACCTGCCAATGGAGGAGACATAAGGCACGTGGGTTTCATCCCTGGGTCAGGAAGATCCCCTGGAGGAGGGCATGGTAACCCACTCCAATATTCTTACATGGAAAATTCCATGGACAGAGGAACCTGGTGGACTATGGTCTGCAGGATCGCAGAGAGTCAGACACGACTGAAGTGACTTAGTACACACGGTGTGTCTGGCAACCTGTTCGGTCTCGTGACTAAGATGGACCAGGTAGTAAATGAATATTTGCTTTGAAACAGGGACTCAATGAGCTGTCCTCTGTTTCCATCTTAATTTTTCAGTGCTAACACCAAGTGACATATTCATTTCAATCTCAGTATTGAAGCTGGGGAAGAAGGGAAAGCAAGCATACAGAAGACAGTGGTGAAGAAAAGGGGGAAGGGATCAGGAAGTGTGGGAGAACCAAGGGTCAGATGGGAGGCAGAATGGAGCGATGTCTGAATGTGACTTTCTTTGCATTTCTGACCCAACTGACTATCTTTGTGCCATGTCACCTTTCTGTTTATTTTCTGTTTTCTTACCCCTCTAGGATCTTAAAAACATCATAAAATAAAATCCACTTTAATGCAAAGTACAGCTTACTGGGGAAAAAATGTCTAAGTCATCATAAAAACTTAGCAAATCCTCGTAACAGATATGGCAGGCGGCTGGCAGTCAAGCCAGAAGGACCCTCAAGTGCAACTAAGTTTGGGTCAATATTTGTAGGAAATATTTGTAGCTTGAACTCACAATTTACAGTAAAGAGGAAATATGCCTGCTCTAAATAGCAGAAACCTGTAATAACCCAGTCCCAATACATTTCAAAGTTGTTTTTATTGAACTCTAGCCATCTATCTAATTTGTTCCCCAGGGCATTCTCAGAGAGTAATTTTATGATATGTATAAATATATTTTAAAAGCTGGCTGCTTTCAATAGTTCAGATTTATTTATTTTCCTCAGTCTATTAGGTGTCATTCAGTCATGGCATTTTTTTAAGCTATGGTAGAAAAATGCCTTCAGTAGGCAAATTAGAATATTTAACACATTAAGACAATGAGACTAAACATGGGAATTAAATAATTTTGTATTAGATGGAGGAGTTACACAAAAGACATTGGGACTTTCAGTAGAGTCAGAACTCATAAAGACTACACAAAAGAATGGAGAAAAGTGGTAGAATTTTAGCAAAACCTCTACATCAAATTATCAGGAGAAGAAAGGGATGACAGAGGGTGAGATGGTTGGATGGCATCACCGACTCAATGGACATGAGTTTGAACAAGCTCTGGGAATTGGTGATGGACAAGGAAGCCTGGTGTGCTGCATGTCCACTGGGTCACAACGACTCAGACACAACTGAGCGACTGAACTGCACTGAACACTGGGCAGTTATTTCTGGCAAAATAGAAAGAAATGAGCTCTGGAAGAAGAGGCTCTGTTGCTCACAACATGTGTGAATCTGGCCAAGTTATCCAACCACTTGATCCTCGGGTTTCTCCATGTGTAAAATAAAGGCAATAGTCACACTCACCTCCAGAGCCATACTCGGTGAGGGCAATCCAATACTTATCCCAAGGCACAAAAATTCAAATAATTATATAAAAGATTATCAATTTCATATCAGATTTACATGTTTCCAGCACACGCACTCTTCTAGTAGCACAGGACAACGGCGTCTCTCACCTGGTCAGCCAGATCCTCCTTAGAATAAGGTGTTCCTGGAGAGTGCATCGTAGTATTAACATAGGTCTGTGAGCCATGTCGGCTTCCCAGGTATCTCAGTGCTAAAGCATCCTCCTGTCCAGGGGATGTGGATTCAATCCTTGGGTCAGGAAGATCCCCCGTAGAAGAAACTGGCAACCCATTCCTGTATTTTTGCCTGAAAAATCCCACGGACAGAGGAGCCTGGTGGGCTACCGTCCATGGGGCCACAGAGAGCCCGACACGACTGAGCGCATAGGCATGTGAGTCATGTCACGGTTCCAGCACTGACGCTGTGGCACATTTTGTGTGTGTGGTTTGCTCACAACATACCTGGTTTCAGCTTCGCCTACTTGTGAAGTTTAAATGAAATGAGGATTTTTTTTTCTTTCAGAGTAACAGAGTCTAATTCTAAACATTTAAATTACATTAAACAAAATGTTAGCTTCAATCCACAAAATCAATTTTAAGTCCCACTCATGGGTCTTGACCCCTCATTGAAAAGTCCTGGTTCTGTACTGGTATCCAATTCCTCAAGGAAAGCCCTGTGTACACAGCAGGCTCTACAGTTACTTTCCTGGTATAAAAAGCCTTTGATTCTTTCTGGGCGGCACACAGTGATTCGAAAGCACAGGATCAAGCCCATGTGCTAGTCTGCACTTACTTTTTGCTCATAAAAAGATGCTGGCCTTTTAAGTATGCTGGCTTCAGAGAACGTCTGTGTGACAACCTCTAAGGACGGGAATGACTACCTCACAAGGGAACAAGCAGGGAAATGGCAGTTGTCTGGGCCGTTGCTTGCTTTCTTCTCTGGCTCACGAAAATTCTGACCGGGAAGAATGGGCTGATGAGGGGCTGATGAGGAGAAAGCAGGGAGAATGCCTGCAGCGACTGGAAGGTAAATTAAGAGTGCTCCAAGGCCCTGTTACTTCAATTATTTGTACTTAAAGCATCATTATGAGCAATTAATGTTCAGCCATATGGCACGTCTCTAACTGATAACTGGATATTATTCATTAAGTCTGCTCATTTCCCATCCAGGTGGGTGTAAGCAAGGTAATCCAATTTGGGTGGTGTTAAAACTGAAACAAATAACAAAAAAACAAAAAGCAACCCCTTTCCCCAACACACATACACAAACACACACACACGTACTCCTCCTTTCAGCAGAGTCCTAGGTTGTTTCATTTATTGGATAGAGTTATGAGACTCATAGTTTGAGATGAAACTAATATTTCCATGTGGTTCCTTGATGCAAGCTACAGATACAAATTCTGGCTAATTTAAGCAATAAAATGTCATTAAAAGCATGTGAAAGTATTGGGTTGGTCACTAAGTTCATTTGGGGTTTTCTGTAACATCTTATGGAAAACCCTGAGAGAAATCTTTGGCCAACCCAATAGTTGAAAAAGAAAGAAAAGGCTGAAAATGTTAGATGTCAGAAAAAGCAGGGTCCATAGTGGCTCCAAGGATCCCTGTGGATGAGAAAGTATCAACTTTTTCTGTGTGTATTTGTGTGTGTAGACAGAGAGTCGGATGACCAAAGCCTGTGTAGCTGGATTGAAAGTTTTCAGGAAGCATTATTAAATGAGCTAAAAGAACTCCCCAAAGTACTTATACACTTAATGTAACAGTGCCCAGAGCATAATTCAAAGTTTGCAAATGTGCATAATCTGAACCCAAGATCACAAAAGTGCTTTGGGAAACAAACAAATATCCTTATCTTCAAAACCTGTCTGAAAAGGAATAATCACAATTTGAAGGGTAATGTTCATGTAAGAATTCTTTTTCATTGACATCAGAACAAGTGATATAATAACGAAATAACAAAGACTTCCCTGGTGAGTCGAGTGGTTAAGAGTCTGCCTTCCAATGCAGGCGGGGTGGTGGTGGTTTAGTTGCTAAGTCATGTTTGATTTTTAAAACTCCATGGACTAAATAGCCCACCTGGCTCCCCTGTTCATGGGATTTCCCAGGCAGCAATACAGGAGTGGGTTGCCATATCCTTCTCCAAGGGATCTTCCTGACCCAGGGGTCAAACCCAAGTCTCTTGCATTGCAGGTGGATTCTTTAACCACTGCACCACCGTAAGCCCCCAATGCAGGGGACTTAGGTTCTAACCCTGCTTGGGGATCTAAGATCCCACATGCCTCAGGGCTACTGAGCCCATGTGCCACGAGTGAGAAGTCTGTGCACTGCAAGGAAAGATCTCACATGGCGCAGCTAAGACCCAATGCAGCCAAAAATAAATAAATATACTTTAGAAGGCTTAAAGAATGAAATAACCAATGCTAACATAAAGCAATCAGTGAATTTACAGTAAGGCATTCTAGTATGATAAACATATAACAGTAAGATTTAATTTAAATAAAAGAAGTGTTTCTTTTGCAGAAAATCATCAAAGACGTTTTAAGATGTTAATTTGCAGACAATTATTATATTGGAGAAATTTAATTTTGTGTCTTTCCTTCCCCACTCAATGCCTGTGAAGAGCCAAGGAGAAGAAATTAGAGCAGTTTACGTTTGGAAGGCTGCTTGCTTTCTTTTGTGGCTTTAGCGGAAGCAGGATTCCCCGTTGTTCCCTTCATCCCAAGGACACACAGCGTGCCTGCCCCCTTCCAGCCGCTGCCGCAGAAAAGACCCTGCTGCGGAGCTGCAGGAAGACCTCTTTAACGAACCTGCCGAGCCGGGTCCGTGCTGTTTTTAGCTAGCCCGAAAGCGCTGTTTAATGTAACCTCGGGGTTTACTTGCCTCCAGAAATACGGCAGGATTTCTCTTTGTCAAAGGCAAATGGTGATGAATGTCATAATTAAACACTGAAGCCTATCACAGTGAACTTTTCAATGAACAACCTAGTTTTTTGTCTTAATTACATAGGATGACGAGGGAGTATCTCTTCAGAAACGGTTACCTACTTCCAGCTTTTTGCAGTCTGTGGTTTTTGCTAAGGGTTTCTGGGCAGTTGAAATACGGGCTGTGAATGATTCCAAAGCTTGGGCAGCTCTAATGACCACCGGTGGCTCCTGCAGCCTCTTCCCTGGGCAGTAAGTCAACTGAAGCCTTCAGAGCAGATGTCGGTTTCTACACAGGGAAGGCGGAGGGCTATGTTTTACATTAAAGGTTTTTTCCTACTACTTTCAAACCAGGTTTTCAGACTATCCATTTCCTCCCAGAAAGTGACATTTCTTCTTGAAGTATTTGTAGCAGGAGGAACAGGCTCAGATACCAATCGCTGCTTCCTCCCACTCTTATGTAAATTATGCTTTGATGTTAACTGTCTGCTCATGAAAGATGATCTTGGATCAGGTATAGAGCAATGTGTTTCTCCAGTTACAACGAAAGCCTCCAAGTTTGTGAGTCAGGGCTTTTAGCTGGAAAATTCTGGACTTATCAGTTGCGTGGACCAAGTTACTTGCCCATTTTTGGATTATTTTAGGAGGTTCTCACCCATAAATCCTAGAAATCACTTTGTTTGGCTCTTTGCAGCTAGACTGTGGGAATTTATTCCTGTTTTTTTTTTTCTTTTTTTTAAACTTAAAAATTTTGAACCATAATGTGCCTCCTTGAAATAGGAAGTGAAAAGGATAGAGTGGAATGGTAACAAAATGTGGAATCAATAGTCAAAAAGGCTTGAGTTTCAACCCAGACTTATTTGCTGAGTAATCTTGGCAACTTTTTGACTTCTCTGAGATTGATTTCTTATAAATGATTTTAGTAAAATCTTCCAGCACTTAGAGTTTTTGGAAGGGATAGTGCATTGTAATTTAGAACAGAGTCCTTATGTTGAAATGGCATTCTTTGCAAATAACTAGCTGTGTGACTGGTTATCTATCTCTCTAAACCTTAGTTTCTTCTTAGGTAAAATAAAAGGATTTAAAAAATCCTTTAGGATTTTTTTTTAAGTAGTGAATGAGATAGTCCATGTAAAATTTTAAGATAGTGTTCCACATAGAGCCATTTATGTTCTTACAATTATTGTTACAAATGTTATTATGTGTTAGTCAAATGAATTAATGACTAAAACATGTCCTGCAAAACTCTAAGGTTCTATACACATAATAATTACTGCATAGCAATTTGACATTTGTAGGACAATTTAAGCCATCATAATTTGAGTCTATAGTGCACTACGTGTATGAAGCAGCTAGCTCGTGGGAAGCTGCTCTATAGCACAGGGACCTCAGCTCAGTCTGTGATAACCTAGACGGGAGGACGGATGGTGAGGTGGAAGGGAGGGGTCAGGAGGGGATATAGGTACACGTGTGGCTGATTCACGTTGTGCAGCAGAAGCTAATTCAACATTGTAAAGCAGTTACACTCCAATAAAACAGAATAAATGAAAAAAAAAAAAAAAGGGTGAAATTCCAGTTGCCAGTGGATGGGCTTCCGAGCTTCATTCCACACTCCCAGGATTGCTAGGAGTATATTTTACTTACTCATTTTATAGAAGCTTGTTCCTATAAAAGCACCTTTTCTAGGTATTTGATTTATTCTTGAAGACATCTTACTATTTCCCCAATAGGATTTTATACATGGAAAGTGCTCGCTCATTATTTTATGTGATAAGCAAATAAATGACAACTTAAACTGTAAACCAGTGTCCTCAAAGTAGATATTTAATCACCTAAATCAAATACAGTGAGCCCTTATTACATGGCAATTTGAAGTAATAAAGGTTAAGTTTCTCTGCTACAAGTTTAACCACATTTTTCAACTGCTTTTGGAAGAAATCTTTCTACACTGTATAACTTTATGTCTTCTAAAAAGTATAGGTTAAAATGTGACTTTATTTTTCAATGACTCAAAATGAGCAACATGGTAATTAGTAATTGCATTAAGTTCTAATAAAGACAGTTTTGTTTTTTGCTTTTCTTTTTTTGTTATTGTCTGTCAATAGTCACTGCTAGGGTCAGTGTGCTTGCTTCTTACATTGGGAACTCTGAAATTAATTTTTCTTATTGTGATCAACCATCTACCAGTAAGATATTACTCCATTTTAGAATTTTTTTTATAGTGAGTGTCAACCTACTATAGACGGTATAATATTGAGGCTTACAAATTTGATAGTTTTTTTATAAATTTGATAAAGAAGCAGATACACTATAATAAAAAAAATCAGATATTTGATTTGAAATCAAAAGATCCAGGGCAAATTCTCCTCACTTACTAGCTGTAATCTTTTTTTTTTTTTAATTTTTTGGAATTTAGTTGCTTTTACAGGGGCTTTCCTGATGCTCAGTGCTAAAGAATCTGCCTGCTGATGCAGGAGACCCAAGTTTGATCCCTGGGTTGGGAAGATCCCCTGGAGAAGGAAATGGCAACCCACTCCAGTGTTCTTGCCTGGAGAATCCCATGGACAGAGGAACCTGGCGGGCCACAGTCCATGGGGTCGCAAAGAAGCTGGACATGATCTACTGACTAAAGACAGCAGACCGTTGCTTTACAATTTTGTGTTAGTTTCTGCTGTTCGGCAGTGAGTCATCTACGCGCACACATGTCCTCTCTTCCTTGACGTCCTTCTCGGGTGGTTCACTACCCAGCACTGCAGAGAGGCCCCTGGGCTCCACAGCAGGTTCTCGCTAGTCATCTACTTTGTACATGGTATCAGTAGTGTGTGCGTCAATCCCAATCGCCCAGTTCCTCCCAGTCACCTTCCTCCTTGGTCTCTGTAAGTATCCTTCTGCCTTTCAAATGACTGTTTCTAATCAGCTGAGAATTCAGATGACTGAGAAACTTAGTCTTGTATATAAATGAAGAGAATATCCTCCTGTTCCTCAAAATGTTCAATTTTTAGTCCAAGGGATTTGAGCAGTTATTGTAGGATTTAAAGGTTTCTTTCCTTTATTTCCTGATTCTCAATCACACTAATAATGATTGTTGATTCCAGGAAATTATAATTTCCTGGTATATAAGGAACTAAGTTATCAAAAATTTAGGGATACAAATATTCTGTGTTAAGAAATGCAATTATCAATTTCCTGATTATCTGTAATCAATAAAATTTTATGAATTTTCCTAAATATAAAACAATAATAATTATATTTAACATTAGTAAATGATTACCATGTGCCTTCAAAAACTTTATCTATTCATTTTATTTAGCTAATGCTTACATAAAGCTTGTTTATAGGTCAGTGAATCTACTATGTTATATGCAAATATTAACTTATTGAATGCCATTAAAAGTGGCTGACTTTATTTTTCTGGGCTCCAAAATCACTGCAGATGGTGATTCCAGCCATGAAATTAAAAGATGCCTACTACTTGGAAGGAAAGTTATGACCAACCTAGATAGCATATTAAAAAGCAGAGACATTACTTTGCCAACAAAGGTCCGTCTAGTCAAGGCTATGGTTTTTCCAGTAGTCATGTATGGATGTGAGAGTTGGACTATAAAGAAAGCTGAGCGCCAAAGAACTGATGCTTTTGAACTGTGGTGCTGGAGAAGACTCTTGAGAGTCCCTTGGACTACAAAGAGATCCAACCAGTCCATCCTAAAGGAGATCAGTCCTGGGTGTTCATTGGAAGGACTGATGCTGAAGCTGAAACTCCAATACTTTGGCCACCTGATGCAAAGAGCTGACTCATTTGAAAAGACCCTGATGCTGGGAGAGATTGGGGGCAGGAGGAGAAGGGGTCAGCAGAGGATGGGATGGTTGGATAGCATCACTGACTGGATGGACATGGGTTTGGGTGGACTCTGGGAGTTGGTGATGGACAGGGAGGCCTGGTGTGCTGCAGTTCATGGGGTCACAAAGAGTCGGACATGACTGAGCGACTGAGCTGAACTGAGCTGAACTGAAAATCTATGTGTGCATATTCATTCATTTCTCAAAACTAGTATTAATCTCAATTTATAGATGAGAAAACTGAGTCTTTGAGATGTTTTATAATTTGCTCAAGGTCTTATAGCTATTGAGTGATAGCGTCAATGTCTGAAAAGAGGGATGCATACCTCTAAGAATATAATCTGATGCCATAAGTACTCCAGTAGACAGCTAGTTTGGAGGAGGAGCCACGTGCTCAGAATCTGAATCCAACAGGTTTAGTCTAGTGGCTCAGAATAAAAGTGGGATGGATGATCCACATACTGGCAAAAAAATGGACTCTGAGGTACTTTCTACTTGAAAAGAAAGACAGCAAATTTGGGGAGTTATGAGAGTGAAACATCTATTTTCATTCTGATTCTTCATCCAGCTCTTAATCTGGACCATAGAACACCACATACTGGTTTTCTCAATGTTTTGATACTTACTATGGATAAAAAGCACAGGCTCTGAATTCACATTACTTCCTTAAAACATGTGTTCCCTTGTGTGAGTTTGGGGAATATACATTGTCTGAGAGGTTTCCTCATGGACTGGCAGGCTACAGTCCATGGGGTTGCAAAGATTCAGACACGACTGAGCGACTAAGCCCAGTGCAGCACAACAAATTCTTCAGTTCCATCACAGAATGACATAATGGATATTGTCATAGTAAAAGCATCCTAAAAGTCTTCTTTTGGAAACATGTTCAGCTTTATTTAGCTCAATGTTTCCCAAATTTGTTTGCCTGTAAAACTTGTGTAGGTATGACGTGTGCATTTGTGTGTGTGTTCGCACATACTTGTGTGTATGTGTGTGTGTTTGTGTGGTTAAACGTCTGTCTTATGGAACTAGTTTTCATGAAATGCATTGCTACATTGCTAGGATATGCTGCCTCTCAGCAAATATCTGAAATGAGAGTGAGAGGAAATGCATGGATTGCAGACTGCTGGGACAATTCCAAATGTAAAGTATATCAGTTAGAATAAAATATTAGCATGCTGGCTGATGGGGCAAAGGAACTTGGAACCTAGGTTCTCTGAAGGTAACTTCAAGTGTTACTAGAAGAAACTCATGGGTTTGACCCTCTGAAGTTTAATCATTACAACCATCATCACCATCACCTTATCATTATCATCATCATCATCGTCATTATTTCATCATCACTGCAACCATATATTTAGTGGTTTAATATATTTCAGTCATGGTGTTAAGTGATTTATTTGCATTAGTCATTTTGTCCTTACAGCTGTACTATTATTTAGATATCACAACTCTATTTTTTTTTTTTTTAGTTTATTTTCAGTACATTCCATTCAGTGTAACAGAATGCAGTTCACTTTAGAAAACAGTTCTATAAAAATAATAAAATATATATGCAAAACTCAGTTTATTTTATAAATTAAGGCTTCTACTATACTTTTCATACCAATGACACTAAATAATATTAGGCCATAGCAAGCATGAGTTTTCTCTTGAAATATCTGCCGTCTCCTTATACCTTTTTGGATTAAGTATTTTTCCTCAGTTTATTTATTTTTAAATTGGAGTATAATTGGGTTTACTGTGTGTTAATTTCTGCTGTATAGCAATGTGAACCAGCCATCTGTGTACATACATCCCTGCTCTCTTGAGCCTGCCCCCCACTCCTGCCCACATCCTACCTCTTTAGGCCATTGCAGAGCACTGAGCTGAGCCCTGTGTGATACAGCCAGCTTCCTACTAGCTGTTTTACAAAAGACACATGTACCCCCAGTGTTCACTGAAGTGCTATTTACAGTAGCCAGGGCGTGGAAGCAACGTAAATGTCCCTGGACAGATGAATGGATAAAGAAGATGTAGCACATATATACAATGGAGTACTACTCAGCCACAAAAAGGAATGGGATTGGTAATCTGTAGTGAGGTGGATGAACCCAGAGCTTGTCATACAGAGCCAGCTCAGTTCAGTTCAGTCACTCTGTCGTGTTCGACTCTTTGCAACTCCATGGACTGCAGCATGTCAGGCTTCTCTTTCCATCACCAACTCCCAGAGTTTGCTCAAACTCATGTCTGTTGAGTTGGTTCCATTCAACCATCTCATCCTCTGTCATCTCCTTCTCCTCCTGCCTTCAATCTTTCCCAGCATCAGTGTCTTTTCCTATGAGTCAGTTCTTTGCATCAGGTGGCCAAAGTACTTTAGCTTTAGCTTCAGCTTCAGCATCAGTCCTTCCAATGAATATTCAGGACTGATTTCCTTTAGGATTGACTGGTTTGATCTCCTTGTTGTGCAAGGGACTCTCAAGAGTCTTCTCCAGCACCACAATTCAAAAGCATCAATTCTTCGGCACTCAGTTTTCTTTATGGTCCAACTCTCACATCCATGCATGACTACTAGAGAAACCATAGCTTTGACTAGATGAAACGTTTTAAGCAAAGTAATGTCTCTGCTTTTTAATACTCTGTACAGGTTTGTCATAGCTTTTCTTCCAAGGAGCAAACATCTTTTAAATTCATGCCTGCAGTCACCACCTGCAGTGATTTTGGAGCCCAAGAAAATAAAACCACTGTTTCCATTGTTTCCCCATCTATTTGCCATGAAGTGATGGGACTGGATGCTATGATCTTTGTTTTTTTAATGTTGAGTTTTAAGCTAGCTTTTTCACTCTCCTCTTTCACTTTCATCAAGAGGCCCTTTAGTTCCCCCTTGCTTTCTGCCATAAGGGTGGTATAATCATAACTTTGTCTCTCTAAATCTGTATTCCATTATATAAAAATTAGAGTTGTGTTCATATTCATTCTTGATCTGCAAATAGGTTCATCAGCACCGTTTTTCTAGATTCCATATATATGCATTAATATGTGATATTTATTTTTCTCTTTTTGATTTACTTTACTTATATGTATATTTATTTTTCTCTTTTTGACTTACTTTACTTATGCCATATATTAATTCACATATATGGAATCCAGAAAAATGTTGCTGATGAACCTATTTGCAGAGTAGGAATAGAGAAGCACACAACTCTAATTTTATGTAATGAAATATGGATTTAGAGAGATTAAGTTATATGCCCAAGATAACGAGCTAACTATAGAAAATATTCTTAAAGTCCTGTTTGTCCTGGAAAGTAGTTTGACTGTTGTGAGAATAATTGCCAGTGTCCTTTCAAAGGCCCAAACTGCAGGGAACATGAAGGCAGCAGGAGGAAGCAGGGCCCACCTAGTGATGGAGACTTGACTTCATCAGAGGGCAATCTCTTCTTAATGTCTGAACAGCCAAGCTGAATTTCATCATGCTACTGATAAGGGCTGTTATAGGTTTTCATGAGCAATCAAAGAACCAGATTTAAACCTGGAGACTATTACAATGCACTGTATGACAGGGAAAAATAATGTAGGACAGGATCTCCACACTGTGGCCTATGCAGCAAATCTGGCCTGCCAACTCTTATTGCACAGCTGGTGAGTAAAAGTGTTTTTTTAATATTTTAAATTAATTTTATACAAGTGTCTCTATAGTATTAGTATTATCAATCCTGTTTCTTGATTCATAAAGCCTAAAATATGTACAGTCTTGCTTTAAATACATGAAAAAAAATTGGTCACCCCTGACATGATATTAATTTCATAGACTCTTCCCAATGTCTTCAATTATTTTTAAAAAAGATCAAGCACCAACTTAATTTAACCATTATTATTGAAGGAGAAGTGCCTGTCTGCAGGACATGTTAGCCATGGAAGGACCCTCAGAGAATTATCAGTTAGTAGTTCATGGAAAACTGAAGCTACCTATTTCAAACTCTGCTAACTGTGAGAATATTTTGAGGAACAGGAGGATATTCTCTTCCTGGCCTCTGTTCCCCATATGTGATAGGAACTGGGCTGAACAAGTGACAAGTTATGTCCATCAGACTTTTTCCTCATGGATTATAGTTAGCAGCCAGCTGGGCTTCCCAGGTGACTCAGAGGTAAGAATCTGCTTACAATGCCGGAGATGCAGGAGATGTGGTTTCAGTCCTTAGGTCGGGAAGATCCCCTGGAGGAGGGCAAGAATGCTCCAGTATTCTTACCTGGAGAATCCCGTGACAGAGGAGCCTGGCGGGCTGTAGTCCACGGAGTGGAGAGAGTCAGACAGGACTGAGTGACTCCAGCTACTTTGGCTCTGGAAAATACTGCTCCTTAAAAATTCCATTCCTTCACCTCGTCATCTTTTTTTTTTTTTTCCTGAGCTAGACTAAGTTGATTTTTTTGATGCAAGCAAAAGATCCTTAACAAAACAATAAGCCCCTTCAGCCTGTCAATTTCAAGTACCTTGTCTGTTGGGAAGATTTTAGCTAATGAAGCAATTTACCAGGGCTAAAAAGTATACTTGCCATGCCTTAATATTGCATTAAATAATATTAAAGCTACCATGTATTGGATATTTACATTGAGTTGTATGTTCTTCTCCATGCTGTTTAATCTCAATAACATCCAATTTACAGAGGAGAAAATGGAGGCATTGAGATTGTTGTATGATTTGCCCAAGGTGATACAGCTAATAAGAGATGGAGTTGGTTTCTTTATAAACCTTCTCCTTTTGACCTTTAGACCATCTCAGCCATGAATTGGTGGGGTTTGTGCCAGGGACAGGGTTCGATATGGTGATTTTGACTTGGTGGGCATGTATAAGGCATAAATTGGGTAGGGATGGTCCTGAGACCTTCCTAAGGGAGGTAAGAGAGGTGGAAAGCTGGCTGAAAGAAGGAAAGAAACTGCTTTTTGCATTGTCCTCCCCTACTATGTGCTCAGATATCACACTAGAAGTTTACATAGGATATCAAGTCCTTGATTTTTTCTGCTGTGCCACTCTTGGAAAAACTGGATTTTCCACCATCTCTGCAGTAAATATTGAACTAATCCAGCCCATCAGGTAGCCTGGAGAGATTGCAATACCTTGGGAATGTGCTGCAAGTCAGCAGAGCTTCCGAGAGCTGCAGGAGACTGGGACTCCCTTTGGTAAAGGGCTGGCCTCACAATTTCCTGTTTTCTTGGCGGCAGCCTCTGCTGTTGAACTCACACTAGAACAGACTCCCCAGAGATGATCTCTTCTCAGTTCTCTGATTGGGACCTTGTTCTCCAAGAAAATTTAATTCACATCATATGGGGAAACAAATTACTCCCAGATAGTAGTTTATTTTCCTTGGCTCTTCTTAGGATCAGACCCACAAATAAAAATCGTAATAATGATGATAATGATGCTATAGAAATGCAGTCTTCGGACTGTTTTTCTTACAAAAGACTGTTTAATAATAATAATTTTACAGCATATTTCAATTGGCCAGGCAGTTGTTTAGTTTTCCTTCATCATCTTCTTTTGTCACTGGTGTACTGAGTTTCCAGATGCTTATTCTACTCTGTGCCTAATTATCTATTGAAACAATTACATTAACTATGTTATCAATTAAAAAACATAAGAAAAATGTTTTCAAAGTAAAAGAAGAGTGGTAAGACTATATTGAGTGGTATCTTAAAATTTGGGGGGGAATGCATATTGAAATTGGTAGAGGACAAACTAAAACCCTCACCAAAGGGAAGCAGAATGGTGAACTCACCTTCCTTGGTGCTGGGTGAGTGGTCTCATAAAGATGCGTGGATCCCTTATGTTATCCTTTTTAATCCCACCTGCCATAATAACAGTGAAGTGGTGGGGAAGGGAAAGCCATCCCTGAAACCAGGTGAAATTTGTTTAAGACATGCCTCTGGAGCCTCCCCACACATCTGTGAAATCTGCCTTGAGCACATATCACCAGAATACAATCCAGGGAAATCCTCAACTACTCTAAGGAACCCCCTTTAATGCGCCTTTTGCAGACCTGTCCTTCCAGAAACCATTCAGTACTTTAAATTGTTCTTAGACCTCTCCCTATGGAAAATCGCTAGAGAAGGTTCTGCTTTATAACTGCTCAGACCTTCTGCTCTAATTCTACAGCCAAAACCCGTGTATGTTTAACATACTAAGTGAGATCAGCCCTCTGAATCCCAAATGAATGTTTCATGATGTCCACAGTGCAAGTTCGTGTTTCCAAATTTTCTCTCTTTTTCCACGTATTTGCATTCTTTGCAAGGCAGGTATGAAATAGGTGAGCTTAATCACTTTGCAGTGCTTAGGGGACTAGACGTTTACAGGCTCTGCTTGCGGACTGGAGTTTGTGTCTCCTCTTTGCTGAGCCTTTTCTCTCCCCGCCCCCACTGCCCCATCACCCCCACCCTCAGGCGGCCCTTTGAGGCAACTCTTTGCCTTTCTGATTTGACTTGCTTCTGGTAAACGAGTTAAAGTGTGAGTGCAGCCGGGCTCCATATTTCCTCTCTTAAAAGGAGAGTCAAACTCTGAAAAATCAGTCCACAGGAAGAGGTAACTTCAAAAACAAGGGCTCACGTTCCACAAGCCTCCTGAGCTCTCATCGGCTCCCTCGGACTATGGCGTTCCAAAGGGAAACTTTACAATAAAGACCTTGGGAGAAATTGCGGGTAGCTCCTGAGTTGTCTTCTTGTCAGAAATAAGGAGCTCTGGTCACTTGTCACGGGTGTACAGCCGTCTCCGGTGTTCGTTTGGAAGCCTTTGGCTTCCACTGAAGGGGTAGGCTCTGAGAACATGTAGGTGGCTGAACAAATGGTGACTTGCCGTAGGGAAAGCCAGAGGCTAACAGTGTTCATCTCTCTCCTAAGAAAGAGGAGAGCGGGCTTTTCCAGCTTAAAGGTTCAACTCACATCCATGAAGTTGGGAACTATGGATAATTTAAAGAAAACAGGTTTTGTTTGTTCATTGTTTCTGTGTTCATGGGTGTGACTAGCATCTTAGAGATATGTGTTGCTTGTTTCCGCTCTTCTCCCATCTCTTTGCTGACTTATTTGAACATAGGACGTATCCTGGGTCATAAATTTGTACTAATGAATCCAAGGATGCTTTGATATCTACAAGTTGTTTAAACTGATTAAAAGAAAGTCTGAAGATCTTGCTGTTGGAGTTTTTGGAAGAAAATAAACTTATGGTTACCAAAGGGGGAAGGGGCAGAGAGGGATTAAATTGGGAATTTTGGATTTAAAGATCCACACTACTCTATATAAAGTAGATACACAACAAAGACCTACTGTATAGCACAGGGAACCATGCTCAATATCTTGTCATAACATATAGAAAAATATCTGAGAAAGAATAGCCCTAGATGTATATGTATGCATGATTTCTAATATTTCACATGTACAACAAAGTGATTCAGTTTATACATGTACATCTATGTATGCATGTAGGTACATAGGTATGTAGATGTATTGTATAATGATCACTTTGCTGTGCATGTGAAGCATTATAAATAAACTGTGCTTCAAATTAAAAAATAGTACCATTCACACTGGAGTGAAATCCACTGCTCCTCTGGGCACCCAGGGGCCATCATTTTCCTGTCACTGACAGAGAGCCCTCCTGCAGCCTGCCTTCTCCCTGCAGTGTTCTTGCCTTGACACTCCCCGCTCCCATGACTCACAACACCACCTGAGAGTGTCTTTTCACAAGGACCTTTCTCTGCCTGCCAGTGCAGAAGACACGAGGGATGTGGGTTCAATCCCTGTGTCAGGAAGAACCCCGGGAGTAGGAAATGGCCACACACTTCAGTATCCTTGCCTGGAAAATTCCACGGACAGAGGAGCCTGGTGGGCTACAGTCCATGGGGTGGCAGAGATTCAGACATGGCTGAGCGACTGAACACACACAGCACACAAATAGATATTTACTGACTTGGGTGATAAAAGACTTAGTTTCATAGAAACTTACTCCTCACAGATAACACGTCTGTACTTTATTGGATCTTTCCACACCTTAGTCTCATGGAGTGATTTATAGTGAAACCTTTACGGCCCACGAGAGGCCACTGGGAGAATCTTTGAGGCTTGAAGAGATCTTTTAATGGTCTGTAAAATGGTACAGAAGCAAAGCTTCCAATTCTTCTTCTGCCAAAGTATTGTTCTATTTTGTGGAATTCACTATTATCTTTATCATCAAAGTTCAAAGTTTGTGACCTGACTGCTTGTGTGATTTAATTTTAATGAACTAAATATGAGAGAAAATATTGTTCATACAGCTTTGTATCAAACCCTCGGGACACTTTCATCAGCCACACCCACTGCCATTTTCCAGTGATAAGGGGATGAAGCTTCAACACACTAAGCCCTAAATCCAAGTCTCAAATCAGACTCCCTGTAATGTAAGGTTGGCAGAATAGATTGATGAGTGTTCTGTGACTGAGACAGCCCCAAATTGCTAAACCACTTCCCTATGTGCTGTGGGTATATTGGATAAAAGGAATAATACATGGAAGTTCTTAAATAGAAGGAAAAAAGACAACAGCGCAAGGCACTCTTTGCTGTAGTTTGTGTGTGTGTGTGTGATGATCGATACCATTCAGATGCATTTCTTTTCAAATTTTAAAGTCTCAGAAATTGGGATATATCCTAAGATCACGGCATCAGAATAATTAACAGCAGTTCTCCTGTCCTATGGGTACATGAAAGTATGGGTGAGTCTTTCCAAGGGACAGAGTAGAAAATCCTGGACCAGTGTGATGGTAAGAGGCATGGTGGCCTTACTGAGTTAAGAAAGCAGGCCTTTGTGATAAGTGAGCTAAAGCGCTGGACTACTCTGTTGCTGAATCTGATCTTCCCTTACACTGTAGTAGAGGTGGTACTGTCCACAGAAATATCTTCTCTTTCAATAACCTACTGTTGACAACTCGGCAGGAGATCGTACATTCCAGAGTCATGTTCACTTGCTCCTTGCATTCAGAGGTGATCATGTGATTTTTTTCCCTGAGAATACAAGGAGAAAAATGGTAATTTTATCCAGAAAAAGAGTTTTTAAGAAGCAGGTGTATCTTCTTCACATCCCTCTTTTTTCTTTTTATCTGTTGGATGCAAACAATGGATAATAAAACTCTCGGAGATCAGAGAGCCAAGTTTCATGAAGATCCTGGGTGTCTGAAACACCGAGTGGAGAATAGCTACCTGCTAGCAAGGAACACCTGTCTTGAAGTGTTATATGAGGGAGAAATCAACTCCTGTATTTGAGATACTGTATATATATACATGGATCTATTTGTTATAGCAGCTGGCATTGTCCTGATACACTCACATTGCTTCAAGATGCTAAATGCAAGATATGAAATTAAAAGTTAGATGAAAATTGGTATTGAAGAAGAGGCTTAATATTGTACAGTGTTGAGCCAAAAGAAAGAAAGAGGAACACTGAAGAGGTACTGCTATGTCTAAAAACATCTGAAAGCCAGTCCTAAAATAGAAAGGATGGAAATTGCGGTGGGTCCACAGGGTTTACCTATGAATAGCGGTGCATGGAAGCGGTAGAAGCTGATTTCAGTGTAATTTACTAAACACACTGTTAATTGTTTGCTGTATTCTGAATGGCCTTTGCCAAATTGCAACTCCCTCTCCCCAGTCTTTCAGCAGAAGTTGGATGAGCATCTAAAGGCACTCTGGGTTCAGGCAGGGTGCAGAGCAGATCATCTGGAAGGCAGCACTCGTCTCAGAGTGTCCACATGAGGCTTCTGTGCATGCGTAAGCGGCATTTATCTATGGTGGAAACAGCTGTTAGAAGTGAGGTGGTCCTGACAACAAAGACCAAAATCTTCTGTACGGCCATATGCTGATAGGCAAGCAAGGGAAATGAAGAGTTTCACATTTTCTCCAATAGATGGGATTGGAAAAGACAATGAAAAATTAATGTTACCAGGGAATCACTCAGTCAATACACATTTACTGAGCACGTTGTGTGTGTCTGACACCATCTTATGCAAGTACAGGGCATGATTGCTGTTCTCAAGAATGTTATGATCTATTAGGGAAGACAGGATGAGTTTACATTTGAATATTCATAATTATATATAACGAGGTTGCCAGGACAAGTGAGACAAGCCAGAAAGACAACATACTAGAGGGAAATAAGCTCAACATTTAGAGTCAGAAGAGCTAGATTCAAGGTCCATTTCTGTCTCTTATTGGCTATGAGAATTTTAGTAATTAATCCTTCTGATACTGAGCTAAATTTTTTTTTTTTATTATAAACTTAATGCCTTCAGTTCAGTTCAGTTCAGTTCAGTCACTCAGTTGTGTCTGACTGTTTGTGAGCCCATGGAGTGGAGCATGCCAGGCCTCCCTGTCCATCAGCAACTCCCGGAGTTTACTCGAACTCATGTCCATCGCCTCAGTGATGCCATCCAACCACCTCATCCTCTGTCGTCCCCTTCTCCTCCTGCCTTCAATCTTTCCCAGCATCAGGGTCTTTTCCAATGAGTCAGTTCTTCTCATCAGGTGGCCAGAGTACTGGAGCTTCAGCAAGCATTAGTCCTTCCAATGAATATTCAGGACTAATTTCCTTTAGGATTGACTGGTTGGCTCTCCTTGCTGTTCAAGAGACTCTCAAGAGTCTTCTCCAGCACCAGCACCACAATTCAAAAGCATCAGTTCTTCAGTGCTTTCTTTATAGTCCAACTCTCACATCCATACATGACTACTGGAAAAAACACAGTTTTGACTAGACAGACCTTTGTTGGCAAAGTAATATCTTTGCTTTTTAATATGCTGTCTAGGTTGATCATAACTTCTCTCCCAAGGAGTAAGCATCTTTTTAATTTCATGGCTGCAGTCACCTTCTGCAGTGATTTTGGAGCCTAGAAAATAAAATCTGGCACTGTTACATTGTTTCCCCATTTATTTGCCATGAAGTGATGGGACCAGATGCCATGATCTTAGCTTTTTGAATGCTGAGTTTTAAGTCAGCTTTTTCACTCTCCTCTTTCACTTTCATCAAGAGACTCTTTAGTTCCTCTTCACTTTCTGCCATAAGGGTTGTGTCATCTGCATATCTGAGGTTATAGATATTTCTCCTGGGTATCTTGATTCCAGCTTGTGTTTCATTCAGCCTAGCATTTCTCATGATGTACTCTGCATATAAGTTAAATAAGCAGGGTGACAATGTACAACTTTGACACACTCCTTTCCCAATTTTGAACCTGTCCATTGTTCCATTTCTGGTTCTAACTGTTGCTTCTTGACCTGCATACACATTTCTCAGGAGGCAGGTAAAGTAGGCTGGTATTCCCATCTCCTGAAGAATTTTCCACAGTTTATTGTGGTCCACACAGTCAAACAAATTGGCATAGTCAGTGAAGCAGAAGTAGTTGTTTTTCTGGACCTCTCTTATTTTTTCAATGATGCAACGGATGTTGGCAATTTGATCTCTGGTTCCTCTACCTTTTCTAAATACAGCTTGAACATCTGGAAGTTCTTGGTTTACATACTGTTCACGAATTTAATGCATACTTAAAGCTTAAAATTTAGAAGTATTAACAACTCTACAACATTTAATGACTATTAACTGTTACTTTTAAACTTAGAGGGCAATGGTTAATATTTTAGGCATTATCTTACAAAATATTAGGCATATATAAGTCAGACTATTTTAGTAACTACAGCTTTGAAAATATAATGATTCCCAACCGAAGATGGGGCTATCTAGGTGGCAGCATTAGTGGTAAAGAACTTGGCTGCCAATGCAGGAGACATAAGAGATGTGGGTTTAATCCCTGGGTCAGGAAGATATGGAAACTCATTCCAGTGTTCCTGCCTGGAAAATCACATGGACAGAGGAGTCTGGTGAGCTATAGTGCATGGGGTCACAAAGGCTCAGACATGACCTAGCCACTAAACAAGAGCAACACAATAATAAGCCATTACTTTTGAACTCAGGGCGACTGCTAATAATTTTAGGCTTTATTTTCCAAAATATTAGGTACATATAGACGAGAATATTTTAATATCTATTAGTTCAGTTCAGTCACTCATTCGTGTCTGACTCTCTGCAACCCCATGGACTGCAGCACACCAGGCCTCCCTGTTCATCAGCAACTGCTGGAGTTTACCCAAACTCATGTCCATTGAGTCAATGATGCCATCCAACCATATCATCCTCTGTTGTCCCCTTCTCCTCCCACCTTCAATCTTTCCAGCATCAGGGTCTGGATCATCAGATGAGTCAAATGAGTCAGCTCTTCACATCAGGTGACCAAAGTACTGGAGTTTCAGCTTCAGCATCAGTCCTTCCAATGAACACTCAGGGTTGATTTCCTTTAGGATGGACTGATTAGGTACATACAGACCATATGTTCATAGTGATGCTTCCTAAGGCCCACTTGACTTCATCCTGTAATGTGAAGTCAAGTGGGCCTTAGAAAGCATCAATGAAAACCTAGCTAGTGGAGGTGATAGAATTCCAGTTGAGCTATTTCAAATCCTGAAAGATGATGCTGTGAAAGTGCTCCACTCAATATGTCAGCAAATTTGGAAACCTCAGCAGTGGCCACAGGACTGGAAAAGGTCAGTTTTCTTTCCAATCCCAAAGACAGGCACTGTCAAAGAATGCTTGAACTACTGCACAGTTGCACTCATCTCACAGGCTAATAAAGTAATGCTCAAAATTCTCCAAGCCAGGCTTCAGCAATATGTGAACTGTGAACTCCAGATGTTTAAGCTGGTTTTAGAAAAGGCAGAGGAACCAGAGATCAAATTGCCAACATCTGCTGGATCATTGAAAAAGTGAGAGAGTTCCAAAAAAAAACATCTATTTCTGCTTTATTGACTATGCCAAAGCCTTTGACTGTGTGGATCACAATAAACTGTAGAAAATTCTCAAAGAGGTGGGCATACCAGACCATGTGACCTGTCTCTTAAGAAACCTGTATGCAGATCAGGAAGCAACAGTTAGAACTGGACATGGAACAACAGAGTGGTTCCAAATAGGAAAAGGAGAACGTCAAGGCTGTATATTATCACCCTGCTTATTTAACTTATATGCAGAGCACATCATGAGAAACGCTGGGCTGGAAGAAGCACAAGCTGGAATCAAGGTTGCTGGGAGAAATCTCAGTAACCTCAGATATGCAGATGACACCACCCTTATGGCAGAAAGTGAAGAGGAACTAAAGAGCCTCTTGATGAAAGTGAAGGAGGAGAGTGAAAAAGTTGGCTTAAAGCTCAACATTCAGAAAACTAAGATCATGGCACCTGGTCTCATCACCTCATGGGAAATAGATGGGGAGACAGTGGAAACAGTGTCAGACTTTATTTTTGGGGGCTCCAAAATCACTGCAGATGGTGATTTCAGCCATGAAATAAAAGACGCTAACTCCTTGGAAGGAAAGTTATGAGCAACCTAGATAGCATATTAAAAAGCAGAGACATTACTCTGCCAACTAAGGTCCATCTAGTCAAGGCTATGGTTTTTCCCGTCATCATGTATGGATGTGAGAATTAGACTGTGAAGAAAGCTGAGCGCCGAAGAATTGATGGTTTTGAACCGTGGTGTTGGAGAAGACTGTTGAGAGTCCCTTGGACTGCAAGGAGATTCAACCAGTCCATCCTAAAGGAGATCAGTCCTGGGTGTTCATAGGAAGGACTGAGGCTGAAGCTGAAACTCCAATACTTTGGCCACCTCATGCGAAGAGTTGACTCATTGGAAAAGACCCTGATGCTGGGAGGGATTGGGGGCAGGAGGAGAAGGGGACGACAGAGGATGAGATGGCTGGATGGCATCACCGACTCAATGGACATGAGTTTAGGTAAACTCCGGGAGTTGGTGATGGACAGGGAGGCCTGGAGTGCTGCAATTCATGGGGTCGCAAAGAGTTGGACGTGACTGAGCGCCTGAACTGAACCCCAAGTTGGGGATTGTAGGGTCAGAATGATTGCAGCTAGAGAGCAGAAGGACGATGTCCAAACAGGTAATCCTGGACAGCAAGCAATTCCCCAAGAAGAAAGCCTTATGGGAAGAGTGGGGAAAGTGGGGCCTTAACTTTATATTAAAAAATTAAAAAAGATGAAAGAATGAATAAACCTTTTGAAGAGTGTTAAGAATTCAGGAGAAAGAGAACCAAGCCCCAACATTTAAATTTTTTTCCCTGTGTCATACCATTTAACTCTCACAAGAATGCTATAGGTTGGAACTGTATTATTGTCCCATTTTAGAGACCAAAATACAGAGAGACCAAGCTGAGGCAACTTTCATGTCCTGAAGGCTGTGTTTGAAACAACTTTGTCTGACTCTCAGACTCTTGTACTTCCCTCCCCACCAAGGTAACGCTGAAATAAAGAGAAGCATCTTCTTCCACTGTCTGCCAGAGTAAACTGCTCATGAGTAGAGTAAGAAACTTCTGAACCGTTTCTGTCACAGGTCCCTCTGTTGTCAATGTGTGACTCACACATTTTGGCAATGACTGAAATACTCAATCCCCTTCCCGCTGTCTCCTAAGTAAGAGTTAAGGGAAAGACAGGGGGGAAGTTCAGTCAGATGAGAGAAGTAACTTGTACCTTCTCAGCAATAAAGGGACCACATTCTGGGCTTGAGATGGAGGTGGCCAGTGTGGTCAGTGGTGAAGACCTCCCTCTCTGGGGAGACTCACCTTTTGTTTTCCTTTAAGGGCAATTTTTGCAGGGAGATTGATAAGGTTCTCACAAGTTGGGGCTTCCCAGGTGGCACTTGTGGTAAAGAATCCGCCTGCCATGCAGGAGCTGCAGGAGACCTGGGTTCGATCTCTGGGTCAGGAAGATCCCCTGGAGGAGGGCATAGCAGCCCACTCTAGTATTCTTGCCTGGAGAATCCCATGGACAGAGGAACCTGGTGGGCTACTGTCCATGGGCTCACAAAACAGTTAACTACAACTGAAGTGACTTGGCATGCTCACATGTTGACTGTGTGAAATGAAGATATTTCCTGTCCTATTGGTGGGCAAGAAATGTCACAGCCATCAGCGATGATTTCTGGCCTCCAAAGGTGAAGGAGGGCTCCTCAAATGGAACACAATGCCTGTGATCCAGCAGGTGCCGCCACCCCACACAGGGATTGCTGAGGAGCCAGGGGTCAGGGGAGGAATGCAAGAAGCAGACATCTGCCCTCCTTAAGGCGAACAAGAAACAGGACTGGGCTCCAGATAGCTGAAGGGCATATGAAAGGAATGAATGTAGTGGGCCCAGAGGCTTGAATCTTCCCATAGGTAAAGTGCTAAATTCCTTCACTTGATATCTGATTTTTCCTACCCCACAATAATGTTTGGTGTTCAGGCTGCCTGCTCCCTTTGTGCAGACTTGTATACAGCCTGACTCCCCTTTCCAGATCCTTGGAGCAGTGTTCTCAGAGTTACTGAGATGCTGTCTCCCAGGCGGGGAGACCTAAACATTCCCATCAAATAAACTAACTCCGCTCTCAGGTTGTGACTATACTTTTTTAGTCTACAGTTATAACCAAGGTTGTCAATTTAGCAAATAAAAATAGAGTTGGCTCAGTTAAATTTGAATTTCAGATAAAAAGATGAATAAAAATTTTTTGAATAAATTTTTTTGGTATATTTTCAGTCTAAGTATGTCCTAAATTATTCTAAAAGGTTATCTATTGTTTATATGAAATTCATGTTTGACTAGATGCCCAGTATTTCACCTAGCATCCCTAATTGTGACTGATAACCACCCATGCTGGCCTAAATCTAAATGTCAATGGAAAAAGCTAAGGGTCAGAGACCTCAAAACCTACTGGCTGCCCAGGCCAGCCTGCCGACCCCTGCAGGGAGCACGAACTTGGAGCCCTGCTGAGGGCTCCTTGCATAGGCTCATCTCACTTTCTTGCTAGTTGGTTTTCTGGGCTGTTCAGCCAAAGTATCTTAATTTAAAATGTTCTCTATGGTTCTAGTTGAAGGGAGGAAATAATTGTGCTTATAATTCAGTGTAAATAATCAAATCAGTCCCTTAATTGTGTTCTCTGAAAGAAATGTTCTGTTTCCATCTCTGTGTATTTTATGTTTATTCATGATTTAGAAGATACTGTATTGAAGTAGGAGTCAGCAGATTAGAGGACAGAATGGTCCTGCTTATCTGAGACAATGGAAACAAAACATCTTGTTAATCAATCATCCTGCTAGCCGTTTAGCCAGATTCTCCCTCATGAGGATCTCTCCAGAGCCGTGTCATTACTAAAAGAGAAAATAAAAACAAACAAACCAAAATCGGGCTTGTTATAGCTGGGCTCCCATGTGCTGTTCTTGCAAGGTCACAGCTGTTTGCTGAGTGAATGAAGCTTCAGGATTTGGCTCTTCAACCTGCTGCTGCTCCCTGTTAAATTACTGAATTCCTGAGAAGCAGAGTACATGCATTAGCCAGATAGTTTCACTGTCAGTTTCATTCTTTACTTAATTACACATCATTTTAGAGAAGATGGAATTTGAAAGGCTCTGGGTAAAGCAGGGTTGTCACTTGGGAAAAAGTGTAGTCCTGAGACCCTAGAACTGGTGAGGGCTCCCAACACTGTATAACTGGGCTGGCAAAATGTTTCAGAACTTTTAATATAGCGATGGAGAGGGAGGCGGGAGGGGGGATCGGGATGGGGAACGCATGTAAATCCATGGATGATTCATGTCAATGTATGGCAAAAACCACTACAATATTGTAAAGTAATTAGCCTCCAACTAATAAAAATAAATGGGAAAAAAAATTTCCAAGGAGTCCACACCTTTTATATTACTGACACCCCAAAACCAAACTACCATACCTAGCGGCTGTTCACGACTGACTGAATTTTCTATGAATTTATTTATTTATTGAAAGAACTATGGTTTTTTTTTTTCATTAATTTTTTTTAATTGGAGGAAAATTGCTTTCTAATGTTGTGTTGGTTTCTGGCATATAATAACGCAAGTCAGCCATCATTTTACCTGTATGACCTCCCTTTTGTGTCATCTGTACAATGAAATATTACTCAGCCATAAAAAAGAACGAATTTGAGTCAATTCTAGTGAAGCAGATGAACCTAGAGCCTGTTACACAGAATGAAGTAAGGCAGAAAGAGGAAAACAAATACAGTGTATTAATGAATATATATGGAATTTAGAAAAATGGTATTGAGGAACCTGTTTGCAAGGAAGAAATGGATATACAGATACAGAGAACAGATTTGTAGACACATTAGGGGAAGGAAAGGGTGGGCTTTGTTTTTCTTAATATAATTTTATTTATTTATGGCTGCACTGGCTCCTTGATGCTGTTCATGGGCTTTCTCTAGCTGTGGCAAGTGAGGGCCACTCCCCAGCTGGGATACGCAGGTTACTTATTGTGGTGTCTTCTCTTGTGCCGAGCCCCGGCTCTAGGGGTGCAGGCGCCGTAGTTGTGGCACATGGGCTTAGGTGCCTTGCAGCATAAGGAATCTTCCTGGACCAGGGATGGAACCTGTGTCCCCTACATTCGCAGGTGGATTCTTAAGCACTGGACCCCCAGGGAAGTTCTCTATTGAATTTAAATAAGGTAAAAAGTTCTAACAACTAATAGTTCAATATCTCTTTACAGTTTACAAACACTTTCACATTGAGCTTATTCTATTTAATCTTTGATAATATGGTAATAAAATGGTAATGCTACAAATCACAGTAAAAGCAGGACAGTTAATAATCAATGAGAAGTTACTCGGCTCAGCCATGTACAAAGAACAGAGTGGGTGTGATTATTTACAGAACTGGAAACAGGCTTAGAGACATGAATAAACTCACTCTAATTTTCAGAGCTGGAAAGAAGTGGAAACTGGATTTAAACCTAGGCACTTCCAGAGCCTCACATTCTGCTACGGATATTATTGCTACAATAGAAGCATTTGTTGGAGAAAAACATTTTTCCATGCCACAAAGGCATTTGTTGAGTAAAACGGTTTCCAGAAACACTTCCCTATTTCCTTCTGTCTTCATTTAGCAGATGTTTGTCTAGGACCTTCTCTATGAGACTCGGGATGCAGAGAGGAACGGAATCCCTGGGAGGAAGCACTCGGGAGCTGGGGAGCTGACATGTTCGATCATTCAGTGCAGCCCAAGGATGCTGCAATGGGATGTGAAGCTTCAGTGAGGACACAAAAGGATACAGAGGACTCTGTTGGAGGACTGGGGTAGGAGGGAGCTAAGGCTCGGTTGATGGAGGAGGTGACATCAGCTGAAGCTAGAATGAAGAAAGAAATAGGTCAGTGAGAGCAAGGGTATTTCAAGCAAAGCAGGGAGCGGGTGTTAAAGGCATCAACCTAGGACACTGCACGGTGTGTTTAGGATCTCCCGGGGGTTAGGTGTGAGCTGCAGCACAGAGGGCTGGGTGTGGTGTCCAGGAGGCAACAGTCATTGGGAAAGACAAGGCTGTGTGACATGCCTTAACGTTCATCTTTTAGACAGTAAGTTAAAATAGGCAGATGACATGATTATGCTTCTATTTTAGAACAGGTATCATGGAGAGAATAGATTGGGAGGAGGGCAAAGACAACCAAAGAAAGAAACCAGTTTTGTTGCTGCATTATTTTTTGCTAACTTTAGATTCACTCCTTTTTCAAACTGATCAGAATGCCACCCAAAGACCTGAACTAATAACTTTTTTTAGAGCACTTGTCTGACCTTTATGAGGCTGTTCCAAATAGTGTTAGCGGTAAAGAAACCCTCTGCTGATGCAGGAGATGTAAGAGATGTGGGTTCGATCCCTGGGTTGGGACAATCCCCTGGAGGAGGACATGACAACCCTCTCCAGTGTTCTTGCCTGGAGAATCCCATTGACAGAGGAGCCTGGACGGTTACAGTCCATAGGGTTGCAAAGAGTCCGTCATGACTTAGTGACTTAGCATGTACCCATGCTGGTCTTTCTGAGATCCATCCCAATTTCTTACTATCAAATTTCGTTTTTGAACTTTTATCAGACACATATGTCAGGTGTTGTGCTGGGGGACACTATGGTTATTTGTATTTAATAGAAAAAGAGGTGGCTCTTTAGAGAGGTTGAACAACTTGCCCAAAGTCACACAGTTAATTGGTAATATAGCTGAGTTTTAAATCGGGGAACTATAGAGCATTTGCTCTTGAGGCTATTTTAAACTACATTATCTTGATGCTGCCTGTGGATAAGAACTTGACTTGCATTTCAATTACACCCCAGAGACTGGAGGATCACCTACCCCTTAAAATAATCTACGTGTAGTTAGTTACTGCCTGACTGCACTTTACGTGTGAAACCAAACCATTTTAGAAGTATTGAATATTTTCCTTCTAGGTCCTAGGTTCTAGGTTGAACTTCTGGAATTGGTCCATGTCAACAAAAAAAAAGTTGAAAAATATAAAATAGAATGCAGGGAGCTCAGCTCAGTGCTCTGTGATGATCGAGAGGTGTGGGATGGGGCAGGGGGTGCGTGAGAGGGAGGCTCAAGAGGGAGGACATATATGTATACTTATAGCAGATTCACATTGTCTTATAGCAGAAACTATACAACATTGCAAAGCAATTATTGGGCTTCCTGGGTAGCTCAATGGGTAAAGAATCTGCCTGCAAAGCAGGAGATGCAGACAGACATGGGTTTGATCACCAGGTCGGGAAGATTCCCCAGAGTACAGCATGGCCCACTCCAGTACACTTGCCTGGAGAATCCCATGGACAGAGAAGCCTGGTGGGCTACAGTCCATGGGGTCACAAAGAATCAGAGGCAACTGAAGCAACTGAGCATGCATGCACGCATGCAAAGCAATTATCCTCCAATTAAAAAAATAAAAATAATATTTTTAAAATAATTTAAAAAATAAAATTAGAATAAAAAAAAAATAGAATGTGGATTTTATGGCTGAAAATGTCCTGGGAACAGCTACTGCAGTGTTTCCCAGCATGAACTCTAAGGCACAGCATCATTTTGGGAGATTAATAGGTGCTCAGTGATAAAAGCCTTCTGGGACCAAAGGAGGGAAACAGGATTAAACATGATGGAACAGCTCTTTCCCCATACTGACGTTTCTTAAAGCACTGAGTATGCAAGAGGGTATTGTAAATTTTTAGGATTCAAGAAGATGGTATGTTTCAACCCATTTTACTTCAAAATCTTTTCCTCTGACACCAGCACTTTGGACAAGTACTTCCCTCACCTTTGTCCAGCAAGGAAACTGCAACCCAGAGAAAGCTAATGACTTAGACAACTATCTCTGGGCCACCAGAAAATTCTACTGTATTGAGCTACCAATACTATGCTCATGGGATGCCTCTATATCAGTCCAGATAAATCTTTTCCTCTTTGGGACAGTTTAAGGAGAGCAGTGCTATCTTTGTACTTTCTGGAAGTAGGCAGTTTCCAAATAGCCAGGAAGCAAAAGGGTTATATCCCACAAAGAGAGAGAAATTATTATCAGCTTTTATATCCCAAACCAGTCAACAGTGAGTGCACTGAAGCGTGCAGTTTTGCATTGTACTTTCCAGTCAAAAATCTTCCAAGTGGGGACTCCTTAGGGCAATCCTGTTATTTCATTTGGTTTGTTAAAGTTTCACTCTCAGCAAATTTAATCCTCATCCCTGGAATTCTGTTTCCTTGTTATAATGAGAGTAAACAACTGGTCCATTTTCTTACCTCTGTTGATAGTGCTCAGTTATTTTTCCCAGCACCCACTCCTTTATTTCCCTCCAGACAACGCCTGGCTCACTTTGTCTGGCTACTGTCTGACATGTCAGCTTACACTTCCTCAATCCCCAGCTGTTCTTCACTTTCATGGGATGGAGGGTTCTTCACATTAGACTCAAACGTGGTTTTGCACTTCCAGAGGGCTAATCTGTTTCCACAGCAACCCATAAAATGGGGTAATTTGATGCTAGACCTACCTAAAACTTTTTTTTGCTAGAAGTTTTTGCATGTGTGTATAAGTATGTATGTGTGCTTCCCAACTAAGCTCTGCTTTTAGAAAATCACTTTGCAAAAACTCTGACCAAATTTCCAATTAACAGCAGAGTTCTGTCAGCTTTCTGGCTTTTTCAAACAATGTATTTTCATTAGGAAATTAAACTGAAAATCTATTTTATGAATAATATTTAGACTAAAAGTTATAAAAAGAAAATGAGGAAGTATAGTGTCTTCCATGTCAATTTTAATATGACCATATTTGACAGATATATACCTAATCTTCATGGTTGTATATTGAATATGTATATATTCCTAATCATAACTCTATGAGGTATTATTTCTATTTCACAGAAGAGAAAACTGAGGATAGAAAGTTAGGTATTTTTTCCAGAATCATGCAATTCTTAATGAAGAAGTGGGACTTAAGCACATTCCCCTCTGACTTTCCAGCCTCCATTTTCTCATATTAAGCTCATAAGAATACATTATAATACAGATTCAATTAAAATCACCTTCATTCATTAAGTTTATTTTCATGCAGAACTAAAATATATTTTCTTTCCATTTATTTAATACATTTTAATTTGACAGATTTATATTTTTACTTGAAGTATAGTTGATTTACAATATTCTGTCAGTTTCAGGTGGACAACAAAGTGATTCAGTTTCATATACATATATATATATATATGTACACACATGAATGAATTCTTTTTCAGATTCTTTTCCTCTATAGATTATGATAGACATTGAATATAGTTTCCTATGCTGTACAATAGGTCTTTGCTTATCTGTTTTATATATAGTAGTTTGTATCTGTTAATCTTCAACTCCTAATTTATCTCTTCCCCCTACAATTTAACAAATATTAATTGAATACTTGCTATTTTCCAGTCATTGTGTCAATTCTTGTAGAAACTGAGACAAATCAAATATGGTTTTTGCCTCCAAAAATCTCATCATGTAGGACTAGCTGACATGAACCTAAGAATCTAGTTGTTGATATACACTAATAAAAATAATGTGCATGAATTTCCAACAATAGAGCCCCAAGGTTATCTTACTTTTTAAAAACACTATAATAAGATGATGTATTTCAACTGGTCAGTTTGTGTTCTTTTCTATGGCCAAAGCACAAATACAGTCAAGCCTGTTATCAAGGGCAGTTTGACTAAACAGCTATTACAGTCACCAAATCTTAGGCCCAGCTTGACTAAGAATATAGTTTAAATAATTTGAGTTAAGTGTCATATTTAACTAATAGATAAAAGTCACTCAGCTAGTACCTATTTCTGGATCAACAAAATTGCTTTTGCTTGTATTATTCATGGGCTTCCCTGATAGCTCAGCTGGTAAGGAATTCACCTGCAGTTCAGGAGACCCCGGTTTGATTTCTGGGTCGGGAAGATCCAGAAGGGATAGGCTATCCACTCCAGGATTCTTGGGCTTCCCTTGTGGCCCAGAGCAGCTGGGTGACACCCGAGTTGCTCAGGAGTTACGGTGGAGCTGGGGTGCTGACCTGAACACGACCAGGAGCCCTGACTCCTGCCACGGGATCCGGAGACCACATCTCCCGCGTGTATAACTGAAACCTCTGAGTCTGGTGGGAACTGCTGGCCTCAACTGGAGGTACCCACCTCACAGAGACGAGACCACCCAACCCAGGTTCTGAAGCTCTTATTATTCCACACTAATAACAATAGCAGTTTGTTGAACACTTGTATGTACACCTGGTCTGAGGTAATTATTGGGCCCAAGTACTAGAGGAGCATGTACTTGGGAGAGGCATGCCAAACAAAGAGAGAAACAAGTGTGATGATTAAGAGAGTTGGTTTAGGATAAAGTCTAGGCTATGCCACTTAGGTAATATGAGACTAGGTACGGAATACTGCTTTTCTTAGTTTCTTCATGAGAAAAGTAAGTGTAATCCCTCCTATGCATGAGAGCTGTGAGGACTGTCATCTGCAAGGCAGGTAGCGCAGTGTCTGGTACATACTCAGTGTCCAAAGATGAGCACCGTCATTGTAAGTGAAACGCTGAGTTGAAGGCTCTACAGGGCCAAAATCAGTGATACAGTATGTGAAGGGATTAACCTTAGCATGTATTGACATGTTCTGATGTTGTGACACCAGAGTTTCGCAGAGGACAAGCAGTGTGGGGTCCACTGGGGCCCTCCGGATATTCATGGCGCAGCCTTGACCCAGCTGTTTCTCCCGCCACTAAGTTTACAGTTCCTTGGCCTCTACATCATCATCAACCGAGGACCACATTCTTGTTCTTGTTCCATCTCCATGAGATTGCTCTGAAAACTCAGTGGTTAACTCGGGGCAGATGGGAAAAGGATTCTGGCTCTGATTTATTTAGTCAAAAAGAAGGCAGACACCAAATGTGGAAAACCTCAGCCCAGAAGGAGAAAAGGCCATTAAGTGACTAGCATCAAAAAAGAAGGCTTAAAATCAAAGCCATCTTGCCTCCTAAATGTGCCTCAACTTCTAAAATAGAAAAGCAAATACAGAAATGAGTTCCTGGGATGTGGTCATCATTGTTCAATGAAGTCGCCTCTCCATTGCTGTGTAAGTACCCACCAAGTCAGCAGGCATCTAAGTAGCCTTAGTTTCTTCCTCTTATGTGTTGCTGAGTGGAATGGTTCCTTGTAGAAGTGCTTGATTACCAGAAAATAATCTCGTTAGTGTGATTTGAAGGTCTGAGCAGAAATGATGTCTTCCTTAATTAAAATAAAACTCAAAACTCTCCAAAGTTCGTACTCTCTCTGGGGAAATTGAGGATGGGTACAGCAGGGCACAGAGCTTTTCTACTCTACTTTTAACTCAGATTAAGCAAGGGCCAAAACCCTTTTCATATGTTACTCATAGTCTATCTGTTGAAATGGGGAAGGGCTGAGAATTTTTTTTAAACAACAACAGAAAGCCTTTTACAGCAAATGATGACAACATTCTACTCAAGTTGACGTACTTCTATGGGACTATATCAAGAAGTCAGAGAAAGGACAATATACAGCACCACTTGATGAGGGATTCAATGATGAAATCAAGTTTCAATCTTCTTGCTCCACCATCCTCTTAAGGCTGGTGCCACTTAGAGTTGCAAGATGACTGCACCAATTTTGGAAGTTATTTCCAGACATCATGATGCCCAGAGGAACAGAAGGACTACCTTTCTCACATACTCCTTTTAAAGAGCAAGGGAGTCTTTCCAGATTGTCATGTGTTTCTCATTGGCCAGCACTACATCACATGCACATATATGCTGTGTGATAGTCACTGGTGATGTAAACGGGACCCTGCATAATTTTCTTGGACTGATCATGACTCAATCCCTGAAACTTCCCAGATGTACAAAGCAGTATGAAACAGATCGGGTCGAGGAACAAAAGGTTTTCTTAGGAAGGCAGAAGGAAGATGGGAGAGGGATCTCATGGGCAGAGTCAAAATGCAAAATTTAAAAAATCTAGGTGATAATGAAAAGCCAAAAAATCCAGAAATTTGGAAATTTGGAAAATCTGCCATTGCATGTTGTAAGCTATTTTCCTGAGCTTGAAGTCTTTGTACCATTCATGTGGAACCCAAAAAAGAAGCAAAATCTTCTCTGTGTCTTTTTCCCTATTCCCAGATGGACTTCACCTAACAAATAAAAAGTACCACTTAGGATACCTCTTCTAGTCATTTAGACCAGGAATGTCCCTGACTGTTTTTTTATGAGCCAAGTCTAATAAATAGGTTGTTTGAGTCATTGGTGTGGGATAAAATTTCTGAATCTATCTCTGAGCTCAGTGGGAAAGAGTGCATGTTACATTAATTGTGTCTTCCAAAGGCTGCAAAGACTTAAATGAAGGACCATGTGCCAGGTACTTGCCATTTGTTTTTTGGTTTGTTTTTATGATTTATTACTGGATATTGAATATGATTTCCTGTGCTATATGGTAGGACCTTGCTGCTTATCCATTCAGTGTATAATAGCTTGCATCTGCTAGTACTGAACACCAAATGCACACCCACTCCCTCCTTTGGTAACAGCAAGTCTATTCTATACATTTATGAGTCTATTCCCATGTCACATATAAGTTCATTTGTGTGGTATTTTAGATTCTACATATAAATGGTATCATATGATATTTGTCTTCTTTTTCTGATTTATTTTGCTTAGAATGAACATCTCTAGGTTCATCTGTGTTGCAGCATGTGACATTATTTCATTCATTTTATTGTTGTTGGTTCAGTTTCTCAGTCATGTGACCCCATGGACTGCAGCACGCCAGGCTTCCTTGTCCTTCACCATTTCCTGGAGTTTGTTCACACTCATGTCTATTGAGTTGGTGATGCCCAGCCAATCATCTCATCTCCTGTTGTCACTTTGTCCTCCTGCCTTCAATCTTTCCCAGCATCAGGGTCTTTTCTAATGAGTCAGCTTTTTCCTTTAGGATTGACAGGTTTGAGCTCCTTGCAGTCCAAGCGACACTCAAGAGTCTTCTCCAACACCACAGTTCACCATATTCCTTTTTATGGCTGAGTAATATTCCATTATAGATATAGATATAGATATAGATTTCACATCTTCTTCATTCATTCATTTGTTGATAGGCATTTAGGTTGTTTCTTTGTCTTGGCTATGGTAAATATTGCTGCTGTGAATATAGGGCTGCATGTATGTTTTCCAGCTATAGTTTTGTGTGGCTATATGCTCAGGAGTGAGGTTGCTGCATCTGAAGACAACTCTAGTCTTAGTTTTTAAGGAATCTCATGCTGTTCTCCATTGTGGCTGTACCAATTTACATTCCCACCAACAGTGTAGCAGTTCCCCTTTCTCCATATCCTCTCCAGCATTTGTCACATGTCGACTTTTTAATAGTGGCCATTCTGCAGGTACTTTTCATTCTTGGTAAGTTATTGGTCTACATTTAATCCAAGAGAAGTGGAAAATTCACCATCCCTCGAGGTTCCTCTCTTCTATCCAAAGACCCATCTTTTACCAGAGAACTGACACCAGAAAATACCCTCTTTTTCCAGGAAATCGCATCCATATGGATGCAGACTAGTCCTCTAGGTGTGCACAGTACAGTGGTCACCACAGGGTAACTATTCATACGACAAGATGCAAATTACAAATAAGAGGGTTGTCTTTTCATGCACCGTAATGAGACAGTATCTTCTACTCAAAATCATTTTCTTCCCAATTTTAGGTAATCAATCCCTCCAAAGTCTAAATTTATCCAAGTATTCTCTTTGTGTTCTCTGACAGGTCACATTTTATACCTTTCTTCCTACATTGGCAAATGAGCTCAGTTGAATGAATCGACTCCTTCATTCAATAATCTAGGAAGAATTTTAAGGAGTGAAGGATTCTGTCCAAGAAAATTTTGCTTACTTCAGAGGTCAATAAGATTTTCTCTTATTTCCTTATAGAAACATTTTTCTTCCATATTTTAAGTTTAGCTTTATTATTCATTTTAAAACAATTTTTGAGAATGGAATGTGATCAAGGTTCTTTCTTTTGTTTTTCTTCCTTATGTGCATCTAATTTTTCTAGCACTACTTGTTCAAAATCCTTTTCTTTCCTCATTTAATACACTGGAATTCTAATTAAAGCAATTAACATATTCGTCTATTAATAGATATGGATTCTGTGATGTACCATGATCTGTTTTCTACCTTTATGCAAATATCATACTGACTTGATTACTGGTTTTATAGGAAGTCTTTTTAAAAAAATAGTATATGTAATTTAAACTAGTTCTTTTGTCTCACACTTAGCCTAACACTTATAGGTATGTGGCATTTTCTTATAAAATTTTAGAATTAGAATGTCAATTACTTCAAAATCTCTGCCATACTTTGCACTGGTATTACTTTGAATCTATAGAATAATACAGTGAACAGACACCTTAACAATATTCAGTCTTCCATTTCATGAAAATGGTGTATTTCTTAATGTATTTATACCTTCACAAAAAGTGCTATAACAAAGATACAGCAGATAACATAAAAGTTATATTTGGTCATCAAAATGCACCATTAAGGAAATAAAGAGCAAATAAGCCTATAAATTATCTTCAGCCTGTCTCTCTGACAAAGGATTCACACTGTGAATATATTAAGAATTTCTACAGATAAAATATCAAAGAACAAGCAATCCAATCAAAATGGGCAAGACTTGGACTTTCCACAACAGATAACATATGAATAACAAAAAAATCACATGAAAAGTTGTCAATATCGTAAGACATCAGAGAAATGTGAATTTAAATTTCATTTCTTGGTTTTTACTGAGAGAAATAAAATAAGTTTTCTACAAAATCACTTGCTTAAGAATGTTTATAGCACCTTTATTCTTAATAATTTCAAACTGGAAATAGACTTCCATCAAAAGGTGAATTGATAAAAATAGTGTGGTATATTTGTAAATAGAATATTCTCAGCAAATAGAAAGAGCAAACAACTGATACATACAACAAAAAGGGTGAATGTCAAAACCATTATGTTGAGTGAAAATACTAGACTCAGAAAAATATATATCATGTTATGTCACAAATAAGAAGCACATAAATAGGTCAAACAAATACAGGAGTAGAAATTAGGGCGATGATTGACTCATGAGCAGATGAATGACATTAGTAGACAATGGCATAACAGAACTTACCATCGGGGTAGGAGTAGTCCATATTCTTGGAAGTGGGTTGATGTTTACAACAGTCAAATATTATAGACTATACATACTGCATGTATACTTTACTGTATATAAATTATAACTCAAGAAAACGATGATTTGAAAAAGTCCAGGCATGAGAGTAGTGTATAGTAAGGCTAGTCAAACTTCTCCTTATAATTTCTCCTTTAAATTGCAAATTGATAATATCTGTATACAGTTAATGGAGAAGGCAATGGCACCTCACTCCAGTACTCTTGCCTGGAAAATCCCATGGACGCAGGAGCCTGGTGGGTTACAGTCCATGGGGTTGCTAAGAGTAGGACACGGCTGATCGACTTCACTTTCACTTTTCACTTTCATGCATTGGAGAAGGAAAACGCAACCCACTCCAGTGTTCTTGCTTGGAGAATCCCAGGGACGGGGGAGCCTGGTGGGCTGCTGTCTATGGGGTCGCACAGAGTCGGACACGACTGAAGTGACTTAGCAGCAGCAGCAGCATATACTGTTAAAAAAATATTAATTCAGTTTGCAGACATGTATTAACCAATCAAGCAGAGATGTTGATTAGAAAGTTGAATGTAGAAAATTAGATTTTGGAGAAAAAATTGGGCTGGAATGTAAATATAAGAGTGCTTAAGATACATATGTCATCCATGCTGTTGGTCTGGACAAGGTCACTAACAAATGTAGAGAGTGGTGATAAAATATCCAGTGACTGATTCCTTGTGGCCATAACATTAGAAGCCAGGGGGAAGAAATAAAATAACCAAATGGGACTGAGAAGAAGCCATGAATTAATAGCAGGGATACTATAAAAATGTACTATTTGGGAAGCTGTCATGTACTATTTGGGAAGTGTATTGAATCTGCCTGTAACACTGGAGACCCAGGTTCAATCCCTGGGTCAGGAAGACCCCCTGGAGAAGGAAATGGCAACTAACTCCAGTATTCTTGCCTGGAGAATCCCATGGACAGAGGAGCCTGGCTGACTACAGTCCATGAGGTTGCAAAGAGTCGGACATGACTGAACGACTAACACTTGCACTTAAAAGAGGATTGAAGGAGAGGACTTGACAATAGAGATCATGCCCAACTCTTTTAAGTCTTCTGAGACAGAAGAAAGATAATTTGCTCTGTATTAAAAAAGAGCAAGACAGTTAAGGTCTGAGGGAATGGTCTTGAAATGAAAAAGCTAAAGGCCATTGTCCCTGGCTCTGAGAGAAGGACTGATGAAGAGCTCTTAGATACAGCTTGTCTGCGGGAAATTAATGCGTGATGTGCAGACAGGGACTTTAAAAATGTGTCACATAAATCTTCCCTATGAGTCCTTAAAAAATCTATATTGATTACTGATAACTTGTTGCTTAGTGGCTAAGTTGTGTCCAACTCTTTGTGACACCCTGGACTGTAGCCTTCCAGGCCCCTCTGTCCATGGGATTCTCCAGGCAAGAATACTGGAGTGGGTTGCCAGTTCCTTCTCCAGGGGGTCTTCTGACCTAGGGATCAGGCTGATGTCTCCTGAATTGGCAGGAGGATTCTTTACCACTGGACAGCCAGGAAAGCCCTAATACTAATATATTTTATTTATTTAATTTATTTATTTTAATTGGAGGCTAATTACTTTACAGTATTGTAGTGGGTTTTGCCATACATTGACATGAATCCACCACGGGTGTAGATGTGCCCTGAATCCCCCTCCCACCT
The DNA here is from genome assembly GCF_023699985.2 of Odocoileus virginianus. Taxonomy (NCBI): domain Eukaryota; kingdom Metazoa; phylum Chordata; class Mammalia; order Artiodactyla; family Cervidae; genus Odocoileus; species Odocoileus virginianus. The sequence goes on from NC_069701.1 coordinate 2,634,571, forward strand.
CCCTCCCCACCCCATCCCTCTGGGTCATCCCAGTGCACCAGCCCCGAGCACTTGTCTCATGCATCGAACCTGGACTGGAGATCTGTTTCACACTTGATAATATACATGTTTCAGTGCTGTTCTCTCAGATCATCCCACCTTCACCTTCTCCCACAGAGTCCAAAAAACTGTTCTTTACATCTGTGTCTCTTTTGCTGTCTCACATATAGGGTCATCGTTACCATCTTTCTAAATTCCATATATATGCATTTGTATACTGTATTGGTGTTTTTCTTTCTGGCTTACTTCACTCTATATAATAGGCTCCAGTTTCATCCACCTCATTAGAACTGATTCAAATGCATTTTTAATGGCTGAGTAATATTCCATTGTGTTTAGGTACCACAGCTTTCTTATCCATTCATCTGTCGATGGACATCTAGGTTGCTTCCATGTCCTGGCTATTATAAGCAGTGCTGTGATGAACATTGGGGTACACGTGTCCCTTTCAATTCTGGTTTCCTCTGTGTGTATGCCCAACAGTGGGATTTATATTTATTTTAAATAGATTCTTTCTGGGGAAGTTAAAGAGGTATTCAGTCTATGTACTATTGCTTGCTCAATCAGGATAGAGCTATTCAGTTTCAATGTAAGGGTTATATTTTTTATCAGGAGTCTCTTATACATCAGTGTTTTCAGAAACATATTCTAGGTGAGGAAATGGTGTTAGAAGGAGCCAAAGAGCAAGTTGTATCACTCACCGTCATGGAATTTACAGTCCAGAAGAAATCCACATGGACCTAAATAACTGTACCATATGAAAGAAAGTGCAGTGTGCAGAGACTAGAGTGTAAATTAAGTGCTATAGATATTCGCAGGGCAAAGAGCTCAATAGAGTTAGATAAGCAAAGAGAAGAGAGCATGTGAAATGGACCTTGAAGAATAAGCAGACTTACATATGCAGAGACATTACTTTGCTGACAAAGGCCTGTCTAGTCAAGGCTATGGTTTTTCCGGTAGTCATGTATGGATATGAGAGTTGGACTATAAAAAAGCTGAGTGCCGAAGAATTGATGATTTTGAACTGTGGTGTTGGAGAGGACTCTTGAAAGTCCCTTGGACTACAAAGAGATCCAACCAGTCCATCCTAAAGGAGATAAGTCCTGGGTGTTCATTGGAAGGACTGATGCTGAAGATGAAACTCCAATACTTTGGCCACCTGATGTGAAGAGCTGACTCATTTGAAAAGACCCTGATGCTGGGAAAGATTGTGGGCAGGAGGAGAAGGGGATGACAGAGGATGAGATGTTTGGATGCCATCACCGACTCGATGGACATGAGTTTGAGCAAGCTCCGTGAGTTGGTGATGGACAGGGAAGTCTGGTGTGCGACAGTCCATGGGATCGCAAAGTCTCTCGACGGAGAGACTGAACTAAACTGATATATGCAGAGATAAGGGACATTTGGGGGAAGAAGCAATAAGAACAGGCTCAGGAAGATGTGAAAGCATGAAGCAGATTCTGGAGAAAATTGAGAAGATTAGCTAACAGGGAATCAAGGGGAATAATGATTGATGGAGCAACAGGCAATGATATAATTTGAAGTCACTGGGTAAGTGACAGGAACAGAAAAGGAGGGGGAAGCACAGAAAAGGAAGAGAGAATAAGGAAGATGGACACTGTTCCCACATTTTTTCAGGGCCTTTTTTTAGGGCCCTTTGCTCATGTATAGCTTTCAGGAGGTGTGGCAGGCATAGTGCCAGCAACAGGACATGATTGGCTTCTTTGCCATTGAACTGGGGCCACATGTTGCTGTGTTGAGGGCAGCACAAGGTAGTTTCTCAGCTGGAGAGAAAGCTGTAATTGACCTATTAACATGGCAGAATGGGGGGACAAGGGATGCATTGATTATCTGAGTCCTTTTGCCATGTAAGTATGCACAGAAAAAGACTGGAAGCAAATTTTAATATTTTTTATTTTTGTCCCTAACGACTTCTTTCTTCAAGAGGAAGTATACTTTCACAGGAAAAGGAAGTAAAATTGGTCAGCAGCAAAGATATTATATGTATATTTCCAACAGTGTTAGAATATTTCTCCATAAAATATTAAATTGTATGTGTTTTCCATAGAATATAGTCTATGAGATGCTCTAGGGAAACACAGTGCTCCGTGGTCAGATAAGTTTGCAAATATGTGTCATGTTCCCTCTTGGAGATTTACCATCTACATTGGCATTTTTAAATCTCTGAGAAGTCCTGCCCTGCACTCAGTAAAAATGTGTAACTTTATTTAATTAAATGCTTTCTAAACTAGTTTGATAACAGAATCTATTTTTGCTTAAGGCATTAGCATTTCACAAAAGAAATATTCTAAGTAATACACTTTATTTACATCATGGTGACAGTACTGTTGGCAGAAACCTTTGATTAAGAAAGACTGCAGAAGTGCCAGAAGCCAGGAGAATAACGTAGAAGGGGTCTTCTGTCTGAGAATATGTGATCATGGGTCATACTATCTCATGAAGGGAGTCAGCCAGTCAGCAGTTCTCCACTTAACGCGTATTACACACCTGCCAACAGGTCAGGCATGGCACATATGGCTGTAGCCTCAGTGAACATAAGTCACTCGCAGGCTTTTCTTTTGAAGGTAAAACATTAATAATGAGAAGGACACAGATGACAGTTTAACAATCACTGATAAAACTGATTTATGGTCACATGGTTGACATAGTAATGGTTTAACAGGCTGAATCTTGATCACCCTTAATTGCTCCAGGTCTTCATTTTATCATTTACTGGTTGGAAATAGGATCAGTTCCACCTTCTCAACTCTATAAATCCTAGAATTTCTATATTTAAGTGCTGCTTGAAAACCATTGTTTTTTTCCTGAGCTCATCACTTTCCTCTCAAATGAATGATTTATACCACCTGCCCTCATGGAGTTTGCAGTCAGATAGAAAAATTGGCACAGGCAACTACAGTTGGCCCTTAAACAACATGTGTACAAGTACACACAGGAGTTTTACCTGGTTGCAGAGAATGTGGAGGTGCTACAGATAAAAAGGAGGGGCAACACTAAATTATACAAGGATTGCCCCCATATTGTCCAAGAGTCAACTGTAATTCATTTTTACTAATAATACTAACATTCTGCTTTTCAAGTTCTTTTGCTAATGTCAAGTTTACTAGGTAAAAATATTTACTTAGTAAATATCTAAGATATTTATTTTGAGATACAAAATTATCTCAACTGAGTTTTACCAAATATTTCCAAATGTGCACAATTCGCATCACCATTTTTTATCTTACAACAGCAATTTCCCTGACATTCTTAATTCAGTACAACATATTCATAAATTTACATATCATGGCATCATCTCATTTCTAAATACCAATTTCTGTTAACAGTCACCTTAAGCTATGTTACCTGTGGTTACAAAAGGTCCCTTATAGCTTAGAGACTTAGAGAATCAAAAATTCCTTTCTGGCTTACATTAACATCCAGCACATGTCTGTAGATTTGCTCTACATTTTCATTATGGACCTGCTCATCTCACATAAGGGGATAACAGATAAGGCAGAATCATACTCCCAAAGCTTCTGATCATTTTATTCCCAATCATAATTCATTGGCTAAAGTAAATCAAAAGTCCAAGCCAAACTTTAATGCAGCAATAAATATAATTTCATAAGGAAGTGCCACTTGGGTATGGATCATGGGGAGAAGCAGGAAATATATAATCTACTATAACTGATATAATAGTTACATAAAATAGAACAATTAGGGTTTTAAAGTTGAAAGGACCTTAGAAGTCATATAACCCAGTCAACACTTCTGCTTTATGAATGAGGAAAGCGAAATTCAGAAACTATAAGTAGCATATCCAAACTCAAATAAAATACTGACTTCAAAATTAGTGCTGTTGCTTATATTTTTAGATTTATTTCCCTTACTGTTCTTGAACCATGGTTGATGTATAATAAGCTATATAAATTCAAATTTCATGAATTGTGACATACATATAAATTGTGAAATTTTTACTATAACCAAGATAGTGATATATTCATCACCTCCAAAACTTCCTTGTGATTCTATGTAATCCATCTCCTTCTCTGCAACACCACTATCCACAGATAATGACTTATTTCCTTTCTGTTATGTTAGTTTGCATTTTCTAGAATTTTATATAGGTGGAATCATATCTTATGTATTTCTTCTTTTTGGTCTACTTTCTTTCATTCAGCATAATTATTTGAGATTCAACCATGTTGACATATAGGTCCATAGTCTGTTCTTTTATTACAGAGCAATGTTTCATTGAATGGGTATATCACCCATTGTGTATCCACTTACCAGTTGGTTAGACATTGGACTGTTTCCACTTTTTAGATATTACCAGTAAAAATGTATGTGCGAGCTTTTATTTCTTTTGATAAGTACCTAGAAATGGAATGCTATATCATATAGAAGGTGTGTTAAACTGCTGAACTATTTTCCTAAGTTATTTAGTCATTTTATATTTCTGTCAACAGTATGAGAGTTCCAGATGCTCTACGATCTTACCAACACTTTGTGTGATCGATCTTTTTAATTTTTGCCTTTCTTGTGTGTGCGTTCTAGTATCTTACTGTGCTTTTAGTTTATATATCTCTATTGAATATTATGCTCTTATTTGCCATTTATACTTCTTTGGTTAAGAAGTAACCAAGTCTTATTATTCCAAGTCTTATTATTGAGTGGTAGGAGTTTATTATAGACTCTAAGTACAAATCTTTTGTTGATATATGCTTGAAAATATTTCCTGTAAAGTTTAGGCTGCTTGGTCACTTTCATAACTATCTTTTGAAAAGCAAAAGTTTTAAAATTTTGCTGAAGTCTAACTTACTGATTTTTTTTCTTTTGTAGTTTAAGCTTTTTGTTCCTGGATTGATGGACTTTTGCTAAACAAAGGTCCCTTATCCTTTTCTCATATAATTTTATCTCATGTTTAAGACTCTGATTCATTTCTAGTTAATTACTGAATGTGGTATGAGGTAAGGGTTAAAGTTTATTTTATTTTATATATTCACATGTATTTGTATTATTGTTGATAATATTTTCTTTGCTCCATCTAATTGCCTCAGCAACTTGTCAAAGATCAAATGACTGTATAGGCACATTTTAATTCTGTTCCTTTGATCTACTTCTCAGCCTTGAACCTGGTGGTTCAGATGGTAAAGAATCTGCCTTCAGTGCAGGAGACCCAGATTTGCTCCATGGGTCGGGATGTATTCTTGCCTGGTGAATCCCATGGACAGAGGAACTGGTGAGTTACAGTCCAGGGGATTGCAAAGAGTCAGATATGACTGAGTGACTAATGCTTTCATATCAATACCATACTATTCTATCACTGTAGCTTTACAAAAAATCTTGAAATCAGATAGTATAATCCTTCAACACAGTTGTTTTTTTTTTCCTCCCTGAAGTCATTTTGGCTTCTGTAGCTCCTTTGCTTAAATGATAGAAATTTAAAAATAAATTTCTATGAAAAACATCACTGGGATCATACTTTCTTTTATCTTCTTTATCATATGAATGGTAATTATATTAATTATAGTTATAACAACTGTTTTAAAGTCTTTATCTACTCAGTTTATCATCTCTGTCATTTTTGTATATATTTTCATTGATAATTTCTCCCTTCATTGTGGCTTGTATTTTCTTGCTTCTTTACTTGCCTAATTAATTTTTATTGGAATCAAGATATTGTAGATTTTATCTTGTTGCATGCTAGATACTTTTTAACTTTTGTGAATACTCTTGATTTTCACTCTGGAAAACTTAGAAACTTGGAAACTTGGAAAGTTACTTGGAAACTCTTTGATTCCTTCATGGCTTGTTCTTAAGCCATTTTGGGTAGTACCAAAGCAACCTTTAACCTTGGGAATTTTTTTCTCTCTACTGAAGCAATACCCTTATGAGTATCCTCCAGGTGTATTAGAAGGTTTTGTCCAATCCAGCTGATGAGAACACAAACTACCCCAAGCCCTGTATCAGCCCCAGGGGTTATCCTACCTGGTCTTTTTTTGGCAATTCTTTACCTGGCCCCAGGCACACTCTACGATCAGTGCTGAGCTGAAGACGCGAGAGGAACTCTGCAGGCCTTTGAATCTTCTGTCTTCTTGTTCTCTTTCTTGCTTCCAGTCAGAAAGCCGAAAATAGTAGGCTCACTTTGTACAGTTTCCTTTTTGTAAGAGATCACTATCCTGAACTGCTTGTCATTTGAAGTCTCAGAATTATTCTTTCATATATTTTATATATATATTTTTTGTTATATCAGATGAGGAGGTAAATTTGGTTCTTGTTACTCCCTCAAAACTAAAAGAAGAAGTTGGAGTTTTAGACTTGATTTAGCACTTTCTTAGTTTAATTAAGGTAGATATTCATTTATCCAAACTACAGAGTTTTTAGCAGGCCTATGTTACTGTCGAGAACTTAAGCAAACCTGATTTACGAGTTCAACAAGCTTAACATGAGCCTTTAGATGAGATTCACTTTTGGGGATTGAAACTAGTTCAGTTTAGTTCAGTTCCGTCGTTTAGTCGTATCCAGCTCTTTGTGATTCCATGGACTGCAGCACGCCAGGAAACTAGTTAGTGCAGATTAATAATGAGAACAGCACTGATAATAGTAAGATCAGAATTAAATTACATTGGTGCTCATTAGAATTTATATATTAAATTTTTTAGTTAAAAAAAAAAGCCTCATGAATTTTACTAACAAGTTAGCTGTGACTGTGTCAGAGAGGGTTAACACAGTGATGTTAACTGAGATAATAAAGGGAAAACTCATCACCCCAATTTTCTAGTACAAGAGTCTTGGAGTAATTGCTTGCTGCAAAGAATATGAGATACTGTTCAAAATTTTTTCAGCTCTAAGAATTTGTGAAGCTTTAATTAGAATTTTTTTTTCAAGTTAAACGGAAGAATTGATCCTGTGGTTAATACTTGTTTTAGTCACGCTGTTAGTCCCTGTGGGGAACTGATTGTCAGAACATCCCAATTTGTTCATGCGGTCCCCTTTCCACGCCTCTCAGGAGTGCTCTCACACTAACTCTAGCATTGGCCTTGAGGCTTGATTTGTGCACATTTACAGATGAAATGGAAGCGGGAGCTTGAAAAGCACTTGTACCCTGGGTCTTGCTTTCTTCCTCCTCTGCCGCTTTGTGTATAAACCATGTTGCCACTCCAGGTGTAAATATGGGCTACTCTGTCAGGCATTGACAGACCACAGGTCCAAGCTAGGGATCCATCTGTCCTGGCAGCTGTCCTGGCTGAAGTCAACTTCTGGGCCTAAATCAGCTCGGCCGAGCCCAGATATTGACAGGATTGTGTGCTAAATACTGGATTGCCATTTAACCACTGACTTTTGGTGTGTTTCTTATAAAGCTGGTGTGACTTCAGATGAGATGCTGGTGTGCCTCTTGTATTTAGCACAAGTCATACTGGAATTAAAGCATAGCAGAGCATACTGGAATTATGTCTTAGTCTGTTAGGATGACAATTAAAAAAATTAAGTAGATTGAGTGACTTAAACAACAAAGTTTTTCTTACACTTCTGGATACTGGGAATTCCAAGATCAAGGCATGGAAAATTTGGCATCTGAGAGTGCCCGCTTTCTGGCTCAAAGACAACTGTTTTCTCACCATGTCTTCACAGGGCAGAAGGGGGAGGGAGCTCCCTGGAGAATCTTTTAAAAGGGCACTAATTTCATTCACGAGGGCTCTACCCCATTACCCAATCACCTCCCAAATGCTTCACCTCCAATATCATCACTTTGGGGCTAGATTCATTTCAACACATGAATTTGGGAGATTGTAAACCTTTAGTCAAAAGTAGATTAACTGGAGTTTCAAGTTTTATAATTAAAAAAGTCTGCTCAAGGCACTTGATATCCTCTTTTGGTGTCTTTTCTAAAATATAGATCAATGAGGTTAGGCATTGTGTGTTTAATTTATTGAAAGTCAATATTCTATTTAATATATTCTTGGAACATGGTAGCTGATTTAAGCCTACCTAATTCCCCAAATATTTCCCAAAATTCTGTTTGAATAAAACTGGTTTTCTACAGAATATAAACTGTAATAGATTTTGAGTCCTAAACTCCTATTCCTTCTTCTGTATAATTTATCTTAACCCATGGCAGAACCATCTATATATCCATCTTCCTTTCTATACCCTTTCGTATCATTCTCTTCCAGTCACCAAATCCTATTGTTTTGCTTTAAAAATTCCCTTTAAACCTAACCATTCCACCTTAATGCCATTTACAAACTTAAATCTGGATTAGCTATTTCTTCACTAAAAATCTCTTTGTTGGCTTCCAATGCAAAATCTAGTTGGTCATTGATATGGAGATTTGTTTCTTGTCCTCATAGCATTCATTCTGACTTTTTGCCTTTTGAATAGTACTCTGAATTTTCCAACACTGACATTTGGGAGGTAACAGCTGTGCTTGGCTCTGAGAATGAGTTGTGGTTGGTGTGAGCAAATTAGCCTCTCCACAAATCCCTGCCACACTGACTGGCTCAGGGCTGGGCACATGGGCCAAGTCAAGACACGGCCAAGGGGACCCAATTCTGTGACTTCTGTTGATCTGTTTGGGAAGCAGGTTCCCCTTATTCCCCACTAGGCGAGAGCCAGTGAGCACAGAGCCAGGAAGCAAAGCCAATCTATGGAAACAGAACTCAGAAAACAGAGGCAAACTGGACCACATTGTTTGAACTACAGATGAAGCATCATCTTGAACCATGATTATCCTGGATTAGTATCTCAAGTGAACCATTTTCCCTCTCCTTCCTTCTTTCTCTCCCCCCAGTTTTTTCTTCCTTCCTTCTTTTCCTTTTTCATTAGATCTTTTGGAGCAAAGGATCCGAAATAATTATTTTTTTCTTGGTTTTAGCTCAGGCATTTCCCCATATTTCAGTGTCATCTGCTTATGCATTTCCCCCAAACAATCTACAGTAACCAAGTAACATCATAAATAATCATTTAAATACATTTATGTGATTGGAATGAGTACTAGGAAGGAAAAGTTCAGGATTCCCATGAAATCTGCAATGGGGGGACTCTATCAGGTTGGGTGTTGGGGAACCCTTCTCTGAGGAGGAGCCTCTTCAGTTGAGACCTAAAGTCTGGGTGATAGTTTTACTCTTTGTTTTGCTAGAAGCAGGACTAACCTTGCATGTCATGACCCTGGAACTCAAGAGAAGTAGGATGTCAGACTGGATCTAAGCAGCCAGGGATAGAGCTTGTCAGGGAACTCTTAGGGACATAGTACCCAGACATTTGGAAATTCTATTCTGGACAATGTGTTTCCCTGATGGCTCAGCTGTAAAGAATCCTCCTGCAATGCAGGAGGCATGGGTTTGATCCCTGGGTCCAGAAGATCACCTGGAGAAGGAAATGGCAATATACTCCAGCATTCTTGCCTGGGAAATCCCATGGACAGAGGAGCCTGGTGGGCTATAGTGCATGAGGTCACAAAAGAGTCAGACACGCGTTATCAACCCAACAAGAGCTATTCTGAATAATGACTTTTTTCTCTTTGCTTGTCACTCTTTTGAAACACCTTAAAGGCAAATCTCTCCTGTTCCCATTTTCTTTTTAGGTTTCTGCTGCCATTGGGTGTTACAGGAGCAAACAGAACAGTCTTCAAGGGCAAGCAGAAGACAGCACAATCTCCCCTTCCTCTGTAGCTTCTTTTTACATTACAATTTCTCCCACATTGTGGAGAGTTCTTCACCAGCACATAAAACTGATGAGAAAGTTGAGATCACAACAGGACACCCCTTAAAACAGCCTGATGGACAGTCTGGTTCAATCATGAAGGAAACACTTGTTCTCTACTTTCAGAAAAAGGGGGTTGCCTTTTGGCAGGGAACTGAGAGTGCAGCATCACAAACTAAGCACTATAACACAAGATGTTGGGTACAAAATAGAAATTTCAGCAAATTGCACCACTTTTGGCAAGTAGCAGTTCACATCATCCAATGCTGAATACAAATATGACTTCACTCAGTGAGAGCTTGTGAATGTGTTAGATCTGGAGGACTTCTGTGTAAATTATGTTTTAAATTTAAATGTCCTGGGAACATGGGTTGGATCATTCCAGGGGATTTGCCTTAGAGATAGCCATTATCTGAGCTTCTGGCTTCTATTCTGCCAAATGGGGCCAAGAGCTTTCATGTCCAAATCCATTCGGGAGGTGTCTTTTTATCTCAGAATCATTTTGGCTTCTGAAGTATTTTTGTAACTTCTTTCTAGTCATTGAATAAAATAAATCTAAAAGACGGGAAAATGCACTGACTACTCTGATTCCGATCAGCATGGGAGAAACCAGTGCTGAGTGTTCTGATGAGAAATTTCTTTCTAGTCCTATTTTGATTTTCTGGAAATATGGACCCAGTTGACCTCAATATATTGATCCGTTCTTTCAAAATATTCATGGTTTGCTTAGCGATATATAAAGTGTCCCACTGGAGTTGCTGATTTGTATGGTGACATACATACAAGGATTGGTGGCAAATATGAAATCTTTCTTAGAACCACTGAGGAATATGAGAAGAACTATCTTTTGGGGGGCATTTATATATCAGAAGGGATTTCCCAGATGGTGCTAGTGGTAAAGAACTCAGCTGCCAATGCAGGAGATACAATGAGATGTGGATTTGATCCCTGGGGTGAGAAGATCCCCTAGAGGAGGGCATGACACCCACTCCAGTATTCTTGCCTAAAAAGACCCGTGGATAGAGGAGCCTGTCAGGCTACAGTCCACAGGATCACAAAGAGCTGGACATGACTGAAGCAGAAGTATACATATATAAGAAGAGATTTATTAATCTGATGGAAAACATTTGAGCAAACATGATCTTGGGAGCTTAGTGATAGTGCATTAGACAAGTTGGAAGAATCTTTGCTCATATCTATTCTTAGTTTGTGTATTGTTAGCTGGGAGATATAAAGAATGTTTTTCCTCACTTAACTCTTTGAATAGATGTTGTGAAGTTTTTTCTCTTAAGACTGTAAACTGAATTAGGGGCTCAGAAGAATAAGATAGTTAAAGGGGTTTCCAAAATCTTAGTAGGCATCTTTGTGGTTAAAACATTTCTTGAGACTCTTTCTCAGATACATACAAGGAGTTCTTTCTCTTAAGAGGTGTTTTAACTCTTTCAGTGGATACATGTGGGTGAAGCCATCCAGTAGTATTATGTCTGATGTAACAATGTAGTGGTGGTTTAGTCGCTAAGTTATATCCAACTCTTGTGATCCCATGGACTGTAGCCCCTCAAGGCTCCTCCGTCCATGGGATTTCCCAGGCAAGAATACTGAAGTGGGTTGCCATTTCCTTTTGCAGAGAATCTCCCTGACCCAGGGATCAAACCCAGGTCTTCTACATTACAGACATCTCCTACATTGCAGGCGGATTCTATACTGACTGAGCCACCAGGAGTTCCCAAGAGAGAGCTACTAAATTCTGAATAGTAGTGAGATAGCATGTGAAAACAAATTCAGAAGGGGTTAGCTATAATTCTAGAACATTAATAGTTTGTAGCATTCTTATTGTCCTGGGGAAAATGTCACATTTTATAGCAGAGCAGGACTTTGTTAGAATCGGTAAAGTGGGCAAAGTTGACATCACTGTTGCTGGTAGGATGTGTTGAGAGAAGCTTGTGTTCTGCTGTGGTCAGTCACTTCAGTCGTGTCCAACTCTGTGTGACCCAATGGATTGTGGCCCACCAGGCTTCTCAGTCCATGGGATTCTTCAGGCAAGAATACTGGAGTGGATTGCCATGCCCTCCTCCAGGTGATCTTCCTGACCGAGGGATTGAACCCAGGTCTCCTACACTGCAGGCGGATTCTTTACCATCTGAGCCCCCAGGGAAGCCCCACTGTAGCCTTGTGGCTGCTAATTTATAGATAGTCAGGTCTTTTAATTTGGGTTCATCACAGTAGGAGTTTAATACAGCTTAGATGAACATGTAAGTACATGAAGAGATGAGTTAAGGAGTGAATTTCAAAAATAAAAATTCAGTAAGAAGTGTATTATAGAAAGTGTTGACATCAATTGCTTCATTATAGAAACATGAACACTGTTCATAGAATTTCCTATCAACCAAAGACTTTTTATATCTGCCTTAATAAGTAAAGTAGAAAAATTTGTATTTAGTATACTTTTCACACTTAGAGTTTGGTATCTTTTGCAGTACTATTAAAGTACTTGCAAAGAGTTTTTTTCTCTTGAGCAAGCCAAAATCTTGCTCACAATTTACTTAGCTCATAAACATTTTTATCCCCATAAATGGTACAAAGCATTCTCTTGTTGGAATGGCCGTAAGTCCCATAGATAATTTTTAATTTTTTGAAAATATTACCTTATTTGAAAAGATTGTGAAGAAGGTTGGACAGGAATAGTTATCCTTTTTAGACAGTTTGAAAGACACATTAGAATGCAAGCACTTTCACAAATGCCTCTGATTCATCTAAACTTGAGCCAAGGCTGGAATTCAGAAACTTCTCAATCAAAATGGACATATACTGTTAATCTAATACAACTTCACTGAAGCAATGAACATGAATGTGAGCAAACTCCAGGAGACAGTGGAGGAAGGCAAGCCTGGCATACTGCAGTCCATGGGGTCACAAAGAGGCAGCTATGACTTAGCACTTGAACAACACAACTGCCTTTAATTTTCCTGTCAACAGTAGCTTTCTTCTGTGAGTAACTATACCTCCCCCTATCCCTCTATGTGGTCCCATAATGGTTCAAAAACCTTTCCCACCCCCTTCAAACCTGTAAGTGGTCCATTTGAAGCATTCTCCCAGCACAATGTGAGGTTGAAGAGAAGGTTCTCACCAGAGGCCTTCTGCAGGATATTCTGGTCTCGGGTGTTGGTCACGGTGGGGCTGTGTCCTTTCCACTCTGGAGTGGAGGGAGGAGGCTGGGAGACCACTCTCCCTGCCACATGGAGACCACTAGTGTGCAAGAGGAGAAGATGCAAGAAGATTATGGTATAAGAGAATTCTTGAGTTCATTTCCTGCTCCATTTCCTGCCTTGTGGGACACTGGTGTGTTCTTTCTCTGATTTGTGACCACTCCTGGTTTTCCTTCATAAATTTCCTTTCATTCCTGGTGGCGTGCATAATTATAAGCTTGGGCTTCAGTATCAAACTGTCTCACTTTGAATTTCAAGTCATCTTACTCCCTCTATGGGTGTGGACAAGTGCCTTGAGTTCACTAAACTTAACTCTTCATCTGCCAAAAAAAAGAGGATAAAAATAGTACTAACTTTATGGATTGTTCTGAGGATTAAGAGCTAAGGTATATGAAACACTGAGCTAGATGTCTGGAATATAGTAAGCTCTTGATATATGCTATTTGTTACTGCTTTTATCATTATGATTTAAGTTAGCCTCTGTTGGACATTTGCTGCTTTTAAGAAATCAGCCTTGCTTATTCATTTAGTTTAGTCAAATATTTGCTATTGTCATTGCCTTCCATAAAAATGCTAGATATATAAGATCTTAGTTAATGAGCTATTCTTAGATTACATAATGTTGTGGAAATCAGCTTCCAGTGTTCTCAAATAAGAATTCCATCTGAAATCAATGAGTAACTATTCCCTGATTTGAAATGAAACCATGGCATTAAAAAATAAAACTTTTTAAAAAAAACTTACTAATCTTTTATCGAACTGGAGCATTCGACTTTAGGAAAAAGTAAATAAGGTATGTAATTTATCTAGTAGGTAGAATAGGCACTTAGCATCTAGGCTTTCTCTTTCACGAAGTCTGTAGATGATACACTGACCACGAAAGTGTATCACACTCGACAGATGCTGTCTTTACTCTGCACGAACTTTCAGTTTCTCAGTGCAGATGTTGTGTTTTTGTGGGTTTTCCCTTTCGGTCCATAGACACATGACATGTATGCCATCAAAAGAGGAAGGAACAGAAATGATGGGAACAAAAAACCCTGAGCAGAGCTGCAAAAAGAAAGAGACTTCTCTTTGACACATATTGTACAACATTTCCAAAGCCTTGGAATGTTTTTGGTATATTTAACTGCAAAAGATTTTTTCAGTCTATAGCTCTTTTCTTTTTTCCTTTATCAGTGACAGTACACGTCTGGGCTGACAGTACTCTGCACACCTATAGCTTTAATTACAGTCTGATATGCCTCCACCAGTCTGCTTCCATCATCCCTATTTTTCTGTTGGCTTGAAAGATCTTTTTAAAATAATATTAAGAGATGGCATTTTAAATTTTATTCTGGTTCCTGGAGTTATGATTTTATATACTGAAATTACTAAGGCCAAGCACGTTGCTACTTGACACTAACATCATTCTCTTGATTCTTTGTCTAACTGGAAATTTGGGACATAGATTAAAAAGAGGTCAAATGACCAAATTGTGGAGGAGGAATTATGATGAAGTCTAGCTAAGCTTTGGAAAAGATATTCAAATTTTTCTCTCGTGTTGATGTACACTGACATATAGAGAGCAAGAATAAAACAATAAATTAACGGTACAGAAAAGACAGGACTAAATTAATTCAATGTGTTTATAGTATATTCTCAGTTCTGTTTGTGGAGATGGGAATAAGTAAGAGGACACATGTGTGTGCCTATGAAGTCATGTACATTGGAAAAGGAGACAAGACCGTGTTACTTGTTTTCAACTAGTTTTATTTTTCTTAAAGAAAAAAAAAGTGCTTTCTTCTTGGGTCTACTAACTTTTATGGTCTGTTAGAAGGCTTTGTAATGTAATCTCCTTGGGAAAGATGATTCACTAAATTCTATGTGCCAGAGGCAATTACTTGCCTCTAGGAATCATCAGTGAATCTGAAATTGCAAAAGTCTATTATGTTTAAAGCAAGTTTAAAGAATTTAGTGAAATTCTGGATTGTTTTTATAACTCTCTCTTTCTTTGTTTAGGAAATAGAGAGCAATGTATTCTACAGAATGACCTCTTTATTAGTGCAAACCATACTGCTTTATAGATTCTACTGAGAAATTTGAAATTTTACTACAAACTTGTTTTGTGACTTTATAGAAATGACTTATTCTCTTATTCACTGTGATTGTCAGTTCCCTTATCTAGAAAGTGGAGTAATAATATCAGTCAATCACAGGATTTTTTAAAAAGATTAAATAAGATATTACCTGTGAATGATTTGTCCTCATTTTGGCACAAAATAATTGCTCAACATAAGACCTGAGAGGTCTTTTAAAACCTTGAATTACATAATTCCCGGAAAAGGGACTTTCCTTGAATTATATAACTTTTGGAAAAAGCATTTCTCTCACCTCGCCTTAACATAATGTTTTTTTGAAGTGGCTCTCCTGATTAAAAAATTAAGCACTGATCAAATTGTCAGAATCTGAAATAACAGTTCACGGGATTTAGGGAAACAGACCTGTTCAATCTTCCTTCCTCTATTTCACCTGTGATGCTCCCTGAGGAGACCTGAGGAGAGCTATCGAGTGGTCTTTCCTTCTGTTGGACTACTCAGTTCAGTTCAGTCACTCAGTCGTGTCTGACTCTTTGCGACCCAATGGACTGCAGCACACCAGGCCTCCCTGTCCATCACCAACTCCTGGAGCTTACTCAAACTCATGTCCATAGAGTCGGTGGTGCCATCCAGCCATCTCATCTTCTGTCGTCCCCTTCTCCTCCCAGCATCAGGGTCTTTTCAGATGAGTCAGTTCTTCACATCAGGTGGCCAAAGTATTGGAGTTTCAGCTTCAATATCAGTCCTTCCAGTGAACACCCAGGCCTGATCTCCTTTAGGATAGACTGGTTGGATCTCCTCGCAGTCCAAGGGACTCTCAAGAGTCTTCTCCAACACCACAATTCAAAAGCAACAATTCTTCAGCACTCAGCTTTCTTTATAGTCCCACTCTCACATCCGTACATGACTACGGAAAAAACCATAGCTTTGATTAGGTGCACTTTTGTTGGCAAAGTAATGTATCTGCTTTTTAATATGCTGTCTAGGTTGATCATAGCTTTTCTTCCAAGGAGCAAGTGTCTTTTAATTTCAAGGCTGCAGTCATCATCTGCAATGTCTTTGGAGCCCAAGAAAATAAAACCTGCCCCTGTTTCCATTGTTTCCCCTTCTATTTGCCATGAAGTGATGGGACAATATGCCATGATCTTAGTTTTCAGAATGTTGAGTTTTAAGCCAACTTTTTCACTCTCCTCTCTTTCACTTTCATCAAGAGGCTCTTTAGTTCTTCTTCACTCTCTGCCATAAGGGTGGTGTCATCTGCATATCTGAGGTTATTGATATTTCTCCCGGCAATCTTGATTCCAGCTTGTGCTTCATCCAGCCCAGCGTCTCTCATGATGTACTCTGCATGTAAGTTAAATAAGCAGGGTAACAATATACAGCCTTGACGTGCTCCTTTCCCAATCTGGAACCAGTCCATTGTTCCATGTCCAGTTCTACTACTAGTGCCAGGTAAGCTGGGGCCTGCTTTCTTGTCAGAGGACACAATAACCAGAGTGATTCCAGACATGGTGAGCATAGTAAAACCTTTTAAATGTCCTAGTAGCTTACAAGTGTTGAAGCAGTTTTTAACAGATGGTTTTTATATTTCCATTCTGGGGCCAGTAATCACCTATTGTCATCAGCACTGTATTTTAGTATATTTCTATTCCTTGGGTGCCATATGTAGGCTGTTCTTTCAGGCTTCTGCTTGTAGTTGCAAGAGACTTGGTAAATGATGATATTGAAACATTCTGTTGCAGAGTGGTAGTTAGAATTTGGAACTTGACTTACAATAGAAACAATGCTAAAAACAGTTGGTTCTTAGACTGCTTAAAAGATTTTGAAGACCTTGGAACCAAAATGAGTTCTGAATTCTAAGAGCCACTGGCCATTTTGTGTGAAAGAAAGAAAAATGTAGGAGAGGAAAGAAATGGCTGCCTTGTTTCTAATGCAATTTCATCAATCATGGCCAAGATTTTAATTATCACGTTAAATCTTTTTTGACACTCTCCTACACCCCACTCTACACTTTCTTCTTCTGGCAGCTTTCATTTCTAGCACCTTATTCCTTTTTTTTTTTTTTTTTTTTACTTCTGAATAAACACCCTTTCACTTTACATTACTCCAGGTTTTCGTTATTATCTTTTTTCCTTCTATCGGAGTTCTCATTGCCTCAGTTAACTAATTATTATAGATAGGTGAAGCATGACCCAGTTACAACAATGAACAGATAAACCTTTAATGATATTTCATATGCACCATGGGCTTCCCTTGTAGCTTAGCTGGTAAAGAATCCACTTGCAATGTGGGAGACCTGGGTTTGATCCCTGGGTTGGGAAGATCCCCTGGAGAAGGGAACAGCTCCCCACTCCAGTGTTCTGGCCTGGAGAATCCCATGGACTGTATAGTCCGTGGGGTCGCAAAGAGTCGGACACGACTGAGTGTGTCGTTTACACGTTCGTATGCTCCACACTTGGCTATCAGCATTTTCTGCAAGTCACTAGCCCCACAAATATCCTGTGAGGTGAATCCCATGATTGACATTGTTTTACAGATGAGAAAATGAACATAGAATGAAATAGCATTTATTGTTTATGTCACATAGTTTGCAAGAGTAGAACGGAGATTTGAACACTAACAAAGTGACTCTAGAATCAATGTATGTAACCATTTTGTTTATCCAGTATTAGAGTAGGGGTAATTTCCTTAAAGAACTGTCATTTTAGCTATGTCAAGCAGTCTGGGGAATATGTTTTGGGGCAAATGAACTAATGTGGGATGGGTCTAGCCTTTATCTAAATATTAGGGTCAAAGCCCTTTTGTGTTTCTGGAATCCTTCCACTTTCCACTATGTACTTTCAATTTTACCTTGAACCTAAAACTCCTCTAAAATAAAAAGCTTAAAAAAACTGCCATGAAGTAAGTACCTCAAATCAAGTCTTTGAAACAAACAAAATAGGTAAGAGTGTTGTCCAGAAACTGGCTTCTTGGTGTGAAAAATGAACGGCTTGCTAAATTCCATCATCATTATAATGCATAACCAGAATTAAATTTACTGTGTATCACTGAATACGTTCAATGGAAATATAAAGTCATCAGCTATTTAAATGATTGCTTTTATTTCAATGTGGTCATAAAATAATGGCTTCACCAATTGTTTGATAATAAGCAAGTAAACACATAAACCTAAAAATTATGAGTCAGGATGAATGTTATAAACTCGATGTGACTGAGAATAACAAATGGACTATGGTTACTTAGATAGGGGGTTGGGAGAGTTTAGTGATGCAAATGACATGTGAATTGCAACCTATCCTCAAGGAACACAGCATTGGGTGTGGAACACAGACCAGGGATTAATAACATATGATTCAGTTTGATAAGTAGTACCACATATCTGAACTGAACTGAACTGAACCACACATCTATGAGTGCAGTGATGAGAGAACTAAGAGGAGGGAACAACTCTCTGCTCTGGAAAATCTGCACAGACCTCATAAATATCTGGGCTGGGACACAAAGTCGGAGCATGCTAGATACAAATTATGTGCTCTCTATAATTTGCTAATGCCAGAGGGCTCATGGGGTAGATTCATAAGATGCTTTTTAGTGCATGCTGTCCTCTGTCACCCAGACTATCAATACCACTCAAACGAGTCACCGTTTTAGAAATTCCTTCCGTAATGAGTTCCCTGGTGGCTCATGTGGTAAAGAATCTGCCTGCAATGCAGGAGACCTGGGCTTGATCTCTTGGTCGGAAGATCCCCTGGAGAAGGGCATGGCAAACCACTCCAGTGTTCTTGCCTGGAGAATTCCATGGACAGAGAAACATGAAGGGCTACAGTCCATGCGGTTGCAAAGAGTCTGACACGACTGAGCGACTAACACTTTCCCTTTCCATAATGAGAGCGAGCCCGTATTCAATAACTGGTCAGTCTGGGGCAAGCGAGGTACCCTCGCCCACATTTGGAGATTTCTCTAAGCTCTGAAGGTCTGTCCAGTTTCAGAGCTACCTTAGAATCTATGGTTAGCTGAGGCCTTGGCTGTGACTTCACGGCAATTCAGCTTTTCCCTCCGCTCAGTCCCGTGGCCTTGACTTCCCTGCGAGTGTCGATCTTCAATAAGCTCCTGAGGCAATTATCCATCACAGTTTGCTTCCAGGGAAACTGACTTACAATGAATCCTCAATAAACACTTATTGATTGTCTGCTTGACTAAAATGTATTTAGGAATAAAAAGGGCATTAAAACATATACTAATTATTATTACTGACAGCTGTACATATGAAGGGTAACGTTTTCAAGACTGAGATCCATATGTTTCAGTAGCATTCATTTGTAAAGTGTCCTCAGTTGCACCTTTTCCTTGTGCTTTGAGTAAATTTCCTTGGTGTCTCAGATGGTAAAGAATTTGCCTGCAATGCGAGAGACCTGAGTTTGACCCCTGAGTTAGGAGGAACCCCTGGAAAAAGGAAGGGGCGCCAACTCCAGCATTCTTGCTTGGAGCATTCTTGAACAGAGAAGCCTGCTGGGCTACAGTTCATGGGGTCACAAAAAAGTTGGACATGACTGTGCGATGATCATTTCCACTTTTTCTGCATGCTCCTCTATTACTTGTAATGCTGATGTTTAAAGATAAAGTAAATGACTCTCATCCTGTATAGCTCCCACGCCAAACTCTTGAGGAGAGTTTCAGAAATGACACACTTTTTTTGATGGGTAATTTGCTTTTATGCACTGTGAATTGTGTCCATGATGCTACAG
Source organism: Odocoileus virginianus (assembly GCF_023699985.2). Taxonomy (NCBI): domain Eukaryota; kingdom Metazoa; phylum Chordata; class Mammalia; order Artiodactyla; family Cervidae; genus Odocoileus; species Odocoileus virginianus. The sequence goes on from NC_069701.1 coordinate 2,654,347, forward strand.
AGGTGTAAATGGAATTTATACTAAAGACATCATCGGGACCTCAAGGTGAACTCTGAACTATCAAACTCAAGGAGGAAGAATCAAGATGCAGGTACAGATGAAGGTTAGTCATTGGTTACAATTTTTCTGTCTATACTTTTCTGGAGTCTTTTTTGGTCATGGTTTGGTGCTGTCAAATATTTGAGTCCATGATAAACTCCAGCTTTCAAATTATTATTACCCCATGTAACTTCTGATTTCAGAACACTTCCACAGCCTGGAAATGTTGGTACAGATAGTTTTGATTGTATAATTAGAGATGCCTCCCCAAAGCATTGTTATTTGATTTTCCTTTCCAGCTTTCTGGAGATTTTGAGAGAAGATGTCTAGCCTCCCCTAGGTGTGTCTATCAAATCCTGTTGATTATTATTCAGTGTAAGACTGAGATGACTGATGAAATAAATGAGTAGAATAAACAGCAGAATTAGTTTTTTAATTTTCTTTTTCCCTTGATTGCTCACAGTGTGTGTTTGCAAAGGCATGAAATTATGGCACCTCTTTTGTATGAGAAATGCTCAGGGCTTGTTTAGTTTGTAGTGCTAAAAATGATGATTTTTCAAGACCGACTACAATAAAGGTAAAATGAAAGAGAAACATTTTAAGAAGAAAAATGAAAACAAAATAGTTTCAGTTTTGCTTTCCTTAAGCTCTCTTCTGTACAGTTTTACATTTCTAATGAACAGCTTTACAGTGATAGGTGGGGTTTGAATCTGACAAAGCCACGGCTACTTTCTTTTTCCTCCTCTTGTTTTCTTCCCTTCCTCCTCATGACTTCTCTTGCTTCTTTTTTTCTCCTTCTTCTTGTCCTTCTCCTCTTCTTTTCTTCTCCTTTTCCTCCTCCTCTTCCTTCTTTTTGGGTGATATTTTAGAACTATGAATCATTTAGGGTTAATCCACTCCAGTATTCTTGCCTGGAGAATCCCATGGATGGAGAAGCCTAGTAGGCTACAGTCCACGGGGTCGCAAAGAGTCGGACATGACTGAGCGACTTATTCTTCTATTCTATTCTATATTAATGATCAAAGGGACTGCAGGCATGCGTCTTACTGAAAAGATACCATTCATCTTCTTGGCTTTTTCCTGATCTATAGTCAACTCAGTTCATCCCTAATATGTTAATAATGAGACTAGTCTAGACTCTTCTAGAACATCTTTTTGGGTTTTTACTTTGAACTTTTTTTCGATCATAGGAAGAGCTTTGTTCAAGTCACTTAGCTTATTAATTGCTTCAATTCAGTTAAATTTAGTTCAGTTCATTCACTCAATCTGTCCGACTCTTTGTGACCCCATGGACTGCAACACGCCAGGCCTCCCTGTCCATCACCAACTCCCAGAGCTTACTCAAACTCATGTCCATTGAGTCAGTGATGCCATCCAACCATGTCATCCTCTGTCGTCCCTTTGTCCTCCCACCTTCAATCTTTCCCAGCATCAGGGTCTTTTCAAATGAGTCAGCTCTTTGCATCAGGTGCAAAAGTATTTGAGCTCCAGCTTCAGCATCAGTCCTTCCAATGAATATTCAGGACTGATTTCTTTAGGATGGTCTGGTTGGATCTCCTTGCAGTCCAAGGAACTCTCAAGAGTCTTCTCCAACACCACAGTTCAAAAGCATCAGTTCTTTGGTTGTCAGTTTTCTTAATAGTCCAACTCTCACATCCATACATGACTACTGGAAAAACCATAGCTTTGACTAGATGGACCTTTGTTGGCAAAGGAATGTCTCTGCTTTTTAATATGCTGTCTAGGTTGGTCATAGCTTTTCTTCCAAGGAGCAAGCGTCTTTTAATATCATGGCTGCAGTCACCATCTGCAGTGATTTTGGAACTCTCCCCCCACGAAGAAAAAATAAAGTCTGTCACTGTTTCCATTGCCTCCCCATCTATTTGCCACGAAGTATTGGGACCAGATGCCATGAGGCTGGTAGGATAAGCAGCAGCCTTATTCTATGGTTCAGGATAGGTTCCAGAACTTTTCTTTATTCTAACAGGGTTGTGAAATCATGGAAAGATTTTAAACATAGAGTAACATGCTCAGATTTATTTTTAAAGTAAATTTGGAGTCTGGGCTCGATAATGAACAATGAGGAGGTATATGACCTGTAAAGAGTTATAGCGAGAGAAGACGGCAGTCTAGACAGGAGTTGGCAGCAGCAGTGTTGATTAAAGATGGAGGAGAAATAAATGGATTTTAGAGAGTTGAGGTAACATACTTGTTGGAGGAGGAGGAGAACGAGAGAATAATTCATAGTTTCCTGACTTAGGCAGTGGGATAGCTAGATGGTCTTATCATTTGTGGAAATGGAAAATAACGTTAATAGGTTTGAAGGGGAAGGTGGAGTGAGTCCTCAGCATGATGAAATTGAAATGCTACTGAGGAATGCAAGTGGAGATGGCAAGGAGTCAGGCTGACATATAGATTTGAAGCTCAAAAGAAATGTCTTAATGATATAAATTAGGAAGTCCATGATATATGAATAGTAACTGATGCTTTGGGCATAGGTGAGACCATCTTGGAAAACCCACTGTGTGGTGTTTAGAATGAGGGAAATGTAGGGAAGGAAAATCTAGGGCCAAAGCCTAATGATGGTGAGCATTTCAGAAGGTGTTTTTGTATATGCGTGTGTTTTCTTTGTGCATATCTGTGTATGTGTGTGCATGTGTATATTTGCACATGTGTGCACTCACATAAGAGACTGAAATAAAGAGAGGAGCAATTATGTGATCTGAGAAACGAGGCTTGAAAGAGTGGTTTGGGAGCACAGGGATTTGGATTCTGGAAATGCATACCTATGCCTGTGTGAGTGGGTAGCCGAGGTGAGCAGAGGAGGAGGCTTTGGGTATGAAGAGGCCAACAAACAGAGATGTGAGTGGATATGACAATCACCCAAGATAACTGCAGAAACTGGTTAGTGCAGACTCTGAGCCAAATGCCAGGAACTTTATAACTAAGGGGGAAAATCATAGAGGTAATACTTTTGTAATAATAATAATTCAATAATTATATGGAAAAGCAATGATATTAATAATTAAGATCTACTGATCACTTTTCTCTGCCAGGAGTTAATTGCTTTACTTGCATTATCTCCATTAATATTTACAATAAAACTAAGGACATTATAATCCCAACTTTAGAGCGGAGGAAACTAAAGTCACACAGAATGCTTGATTAAAACAAGGGAATGTCTGACTAGGGAACTCATAATTTTAGCCATTATTTTATACTACTTATTTTATAAACTATAGCAAGGATTAATTATGACTTGTAAACATGAAGAATGTATGTGGCTGTTGAACTCTAGAGTGAATACAGATGTGAAAATGTGAGATGTTAAAATGATTGCATTTTTGCTTTTCTTTCCTCCATGTTCAAGTAATTAAACCCATGCTTGAGTGATAAAAATCATGGCCTATTAATCTACAGACAGAGCAGGGATTTTGGTCAAAATAAACAGAATGCCTGGATTCATAAAGAATCAATGAAGATGTCCATTGTACTCATCCCAGTGCTGAGCTCACAGGTTTAATTCATATGCTGGCCCTTTTCCTGTTATGTCATAGAAAGTGAAGTTGCTGAGTCGTATCCGACTCTTTGTGACCCCATGGACTGTAGTCTACCAGGGTCCTCCATTCATGGAATTTTCCAGGCGAGAGTACTAAAGTGAGTTACCATTTTCTTCTCCAGGGGATCTTCCTGACCCAGGGATCGAACCCGGGTCTCCCGCATTGCAGGCAGAAACTTTACCATCTGAACCTCCAGGGAAGCCAGTAATGTCAAAGAGATGGTGACAATGAAGACTGTGAATACCAGAGAACATTGTCTTCTTCCTGATTAAACTGGGCTGAAAGCAAAGCTAGACTCTGGGAAAAACTAAAAATAATTAAACAAATAAAATACGCACTATACTCAAAGGTTATAAGCAGAATTATGCAGAGATGGCAGATCAGGGTTAGAAGTCCTAACAGACTTCATGGATAAGATGGATCTTAAGCTGGACCTGGAGAAGAAGTGAGGATTTGACAAATCCTGAGAATTGAACAGCATTTTTAAGGCCTTTTTAACAGTAGAATATTGCTGTATTCTCTATTATTGAGACTTTTTTATGTATTGTTACTGATTTACACCTGAAATGAATACTGAAACAATTCCTACAGAATATTCCAGATGTTCACTAAACTCTGCATGCTTTCATGCTCAGTCGCATCCGGTTCTTTGCAACTCCGTGGACTGTGGCTCCTCTGCCCATGGGATTTTTTCAGGAAGAACACCAGGGTAGATTGCCATTTCCTCCTCCAGGGTTTTCCCGACCCAGGGGTCTAACTGGCATCTCCTGCATTGGCAGGGGGATTCTTTACTACTGAGCCATCTAGGAAGCCTTTCACTAAGCTCTAGAATCTATGTATGGCTATTAAAACTCAATAGACATTGTACCCACAGTGGTATCCTTAGCTTTCAAATAGCATATGATGATGTTATGTACAGTTTTAAAAGTGGAGAATAGACATGGATAAAGCAACAGGCAGATATGGATGCCTATTCAATCAATAGACATGGATTGGAGTAATAGGCAGCTTTGGGTTTTTTTTTGTTTTTTTTTTTTTGCCTTGAGACTCTCTGAAACTGTTGATTACATTTTTCGTTCAGTCAATCATGTGTGAGAGGAGATGTGAGAGGGGACAGAGAATGGCTGAGAAACAGGGATGTGCATTCTTCCTCATGACTTGCTTATTTTCAGAAGAATTTGGGCGAGTCCTGTGACCTCTATAGTCTCATGTTCTTCATCAAGCAAATGCAAAATTAAATTTGAGCACACAATTCCATGATTTTGAGTCTATGTGGAGCATCTATGAGCTCCTTTATACTGCCTCTGCCTGGAGTGATGCTGGGAGGAGGCAACCCTGATAATGGTTTCATATATTTTCCTGACTTCTGGGATATTGTACAAGGCATTTCTATTAGAGATATCTATCTATCTATCTATCTATCTATCTATCTATCTATCTATCTATATATTCCTTGGCTTCCCCAATGGCTCAGTGATAAAGAATCCACCTGCAGTGCAGGCGATGCAAGAGATTCAGGTTCTATTCCTAGGTCAGCAAGATCCCCTGGAGGAGGCATTGGCAACCTGCTCCAGTATTCTTGCCTGGAGAATCCAATGAACACAAGAACCTGGTGGGCTACAGTCCATGGGGTCAAACAATTCAGACATGACTGAAGTGATTGAGCAAAAGCACATATACATTCTCAGTGAGTAATCACACTTATTTAAGTCAACAACTTGACTAGAGTGAATTTGCCACTTGTTTGATTTTTTTTTTTTGCTCATTATTGAAATATCTCATTCATGCATATAGAGTAAGATCATTGGTGATGTATATTTGCAACTCTATGGTGACAATTATGCAAATGTTTTCATTATGTAGCTTATTTTTCAGGGGATTAGACTTTTTCAGGGAGTGTCTACTCTTGGCAAATCATGAGTGAGCTCTCAACTAAGAATATTTAATTTTAGAATGTTGGCAGAGGATTGCATGGTACTCTTGCCTTCTCTCTCCATCTCTGACTCTCTGTCTCCTTTATTCTCTCTCTCTCTCTCGCTGCTAAATAAATGCAAAACAAAAACATGAAACCACTGAAGATGTAAGAGCCGATACCTGTGTGCACTTCAGCTTCACAAAGAATCTAAATAAAAGTGAAATTTGCCAGGACCTTATTTCTGAACAATTTTAATGATGATGGACAGATGATTGAATATGACATTTGAAGGATTCAAGTTTAAACATTCAGAGACTTCATTGTCTGAGCTATTATTTCATTGGTATTTGAAGCATGAAAGCTAAAAGAAAGTATTTTTTCACCCTTGGAAGCAGGCGCATAACTCCCATTAACTCCCGAAGGAGGAATTATACATGAGAATGAGGACAGACAATAGACAAGTAAGTATGCAAGTTCAGTCTCCAGGTTAACCCTATAGCCTATGATAGCTCTTTGGAAGCCTTTATACTCTATGAGATCAATAATCCATTATAGCTCATACTGGTGACTAAATGACTTTGGGGATTGGTAATGGCATCTGAAATCTTTACCTTTAAGCCATGGCTTGTAGTAAATCCTAAATTCTGAGGCATCACCACCCAGTTGCAGTAAAGTTGTCTTGGATTCAACACCTTGAGGCAAATAATGGCAAAGCATAGATACTCAATACATTTTTATTGAATGAAAGGATCAACAAAGAAAAAAAAATAGTCTTTAGTCCATACTCAGATCTCTTCTGATCCTCATCTCTTTAATAGCTTGGCATAGTTGGGTTCTGTTTCTGCATGGCAAGTCCCTTCAGTCGTGTCTGAGTCTTTGTGACCCTACGAACCATAGCCCATTAGACTCCTCTGTCCATGGGATTCTCCAGGCAAGAATACTAGAGTGGGCTGCCATGCCCTCCTCCAGGAGATCTTCCTGACCCAGAGATCTAACCCAGGTCTCCTGCGGCTCCTGCATTGCAGGCGGATTCTTTACCACAAGTGCCACCTGGGAAGCCCCAATATGTGAGAACCTTATCAATCTCCCTGCAAAAATTGCCCTTAAAGGAAAACAAAGGGTGAGTCTCCCCAGAGAGGGAGGTCTTCACCACTGACCACACTGGCCACCTCCATCTCAAGCCCAGAATGTGGTCCCTTTATTGCTGAGAAGGTACAAGTTACTTCTCTCATCTGACTGAACTTTCCCCTGTCTTTCCCTTAAGTCTTACTTAGGAGACAGCGGGAAGGGGATTGAGTATTTCAGTCAGTGCCAAAATGTGCAAGTCACACTGCAAACATTGATAACAGAGTGGCCTGTGACAGAAACGGTTCAGGAGTTTCCTTACTCTCCTCATGAGCAATTTACTTTGGCAGACAGTGGAAGAAGATGCTTCCTTTAATTTCGGTGTTACCTTGGTGGGGAGGGAAGTGCAAGAGTCTGAGAGTCACACAAAGTTGTTTCAAATACAGCCTTCAGGACATGAAAGTTGCCTCAGCTTTCTATCTCAGTATTCGGTCTGTAAAAACCCTCTTTAATAGCTTGGTATAGTTGGGTTCTGTGCCTGCGTGCTAAGTCCCTTCAGTCATGTCTGACTCTCTGCCACGCTACGGACCACAGCCTGTTAGGCTCATCTGTCCATGGGATTCTCCAGGCAAGTATATTAGAGTGGGTTGCCACGCCTTCCTCCAGAGGATCTTCCGGACCCAAGGACCAAACCCGCATTCCTTATGTCTCCTGCATTGGCAGGCGGGTTCTTCATCACATGGAGCATAACCCAATAGGGTCTTCTGTCCATGGAATTCTCCAGGCAAGAATACTTGCTAGAAGAAGGGTAGCCATTACCTTCTCCAGGGGATCTTCCTGACCCAGGGATTGAACCTGGGTTCCCCATATCACAAGCAGATTCTTTATCACTGAGCCACCAGGGAAGCCCTATTTGGGTTCTGCTGCTGCTGCTGCTAAGTCACTTCAGTCGTGTCCGGCTCTGTGCGACCCCATAGACGGCAGCCCACCAGATTCCCCTGTCCCAGGGATTCTCCAGGCAAGAACACTGGAGTGGGTTGCCATTTCCTTCTTCAATGCAGGAAGTGAAAAGTGAAAGTGAAGTCGCTCAGTCGTGTCTGACTCCCAGCGACCCCATGGACTGCAGCCCACCAGGCTCCTCCGTCCATGGGATTTTCCAGGCAAGAGTACTGGAGTGGGGTGCCATCCCCTTCTCCGTATTTGGGTTCTAATACCTGCTAATTCCTTCTTCTCATCTCTGACCCAATAGATGCTGGTTATACCTACTTCTACTCATCCATCTCTTTACCTCTATCACGGTGTTCCTTCTGCTAAATCACAGTAGACTTTATTTGTACTTGGACTTGCTAATAGCTCTTTTTGAGAGAGAGAAGGTGTGAGGAGTTGAATCAGCTTACTCTATGGAAGCAGAACATTGATAGGCTCTTAGATTTTCAGAATTATCATTTCCAAAAATAACAGGCAGAGGAGAGAAAAGACAAGCGTCCCTCATGTCCTGCATGAAATCTGGCAAACAATGATATTAAAATAACACTTGACAAATATAAAAATGAGTAGAAGCAGGAATAATAAAGTAGCATGCTTCAAAAATCTATATGCAGCATGCTATTAAAAAGTTTCATTTTCATTTCTAAGTTCTGTCAAGAATACTAAAAACCTTTGTCTGTCTCCATTTTTAAAGATAATAAAACTTTGAAAGAAGGAACTTTCTCCAGAACAGCTATCTTATATGTCACTGAACCAGAATTCTATTCCAGGTCAGTCTGACACAATTTTGGTCTTGCTGCTGTTATATTGTTCTGGATTGTATTTTTTTTTCCTACCACTATTTTTATATCCTGATCTTGGAAGAGGGTTTACACTGGCAGTGAGAGGCAGTATCTGAGCCTTAGTTGTACTTTCATGGTATTTATGATCTCAGGCCCAAGCCAGGCCAAGTCATAATGACAATGACTAATGTGACATCATAATAATGACATAATAATGACATCATAACCTATAGCTTGCATGTATGTACTTTTAACACACAGTATATCATTGGGTCACTGTAATAAGCCTGTGAGGAGTGACGCGTGCATGTATTGTCATTATGCTGTTTTGCACCTGAGAAGACAAAACTGAGACCCACAGCACTGGCAAACTATAATCACCTCAAATCTGTAATCTGCATCAGGGTTTATTTTTAATGTTGTACATTCTATGGATTTGGACAAATGTACCATGACATGTATCCATTATAAAACTATACATAATATTTTCACTGCCCTAAAAATCCTCTGTTCTCTGCCTATTCATCCCTTATTCACCCCACCAACTCCTAGAACTTACTAATTTTTTTTTTCCTTCACATCAAAAGAGAAAATACTTTTCCCAGAAAAGTACCTCGGAAGAAAAGGGAGATGTGAGTCTTGAGGTCACAGTGCTCAGTTGTGGCTGACCCTTCGTGACCCTGCGGACTATAGCCCCCCAGGCTCCTCTGTTCGTGAAACTTTTCAAGCAAGAATACTGAAGTGGGTTGCCATTTCCTTCTCCACATGAGGTCAATGGCAGACTTTAATTTTCTTTAAAAGTAAGAAATGATTCTTGTTTATATGCTACGGGAAAATAATTTGAATTTACTGTAGAAAATAATTCAATTAATGGAGATGGAGCCCAGAAGAAGTGAGAAAGTGCAGAATTCATATCAAGAGTTTAAACTGACTTTTTCCAGCTGTTTACTTAAAAAAGAATTTCTATACTAGTCGTTTTCCAGAATTTCCCTCTCCCCATCTACTTGTCTAACACACACACATGTACACACACACACTCACTTAGACCTTCTATCTGCTTAGAGTGTGACATTGTGTTTCCACATTGCCACATTTGCTAATAACATCGGAAGGATTATTAACTTTTTGAATTCCACTCTTCATCTGAAAAAATATTAAAGTGTGGTCAGAAACATATTTTCCAGTTTGTACTACATTTGATTCCTCTGGTTTGCAGAAATTAATACATAATTTAGAGAGTTTCACTAAAATTTCTTGGTAGATAAATATCTATTATCTATCTGTCTATCTACCTATATCTATTGATAGTGACATATTGATAGAGATATCTATTGATAAAGAACCCAGGTTTCCCACATTGCAGGTGGATTCTTTACCAGCTGAGCCATGAGAGAAACTAAAGAATACTGGAGTGGGTAGCCTATCCCTTCTCCGGCGGATCTTCTGGACTCAGGAATTGAACCAGTGTCTCCTGCATTGCAGACAGATTCTTGACTGACTGAACTATCAGGGAAGTCCATATCTATTGATAGATATACTTTTTTCTTTTTACAGAAAAGGAAACCATGATCAAAATGAAAATTCAACCTACTGAATGGGAGAAGACATTTGCAAATCATAAATCTGATGAGGGAATAATATCAAAAATACATAAAGAACTCATACAACTCAATAGCACAAATAAACTATTGATTAAAAATGGGCAAGAGATCTAAATAAACATATTTCCAAAGAGAGCATATAGATGGCCATGAAAAATAACTTTGTTAATTATCAGGGAAATACAAATCAAAACCACAATTAGGTATCACATCATATCTATTAGAATGGCTATTATCTAAAAGGCAAGAAATAATGGATATTGAAAAGAATATGGAGAAAAAGGAACTGTCATTGGTGGAAATTTAAATTGGTACAGCTAGTATGGAAAGAAGTATGAAGTTTCCTTAAAAATTAAAAATAGAACTACCATATTATCCTAAAATTCCATTTCTGTATATTTATCAAAAGAAAAATAAACACTAACTTAAAAATATTCCCAGCCTCATTACTTCCAGCACTTTTTATATCAGCCAAGATATGAGACAACCTAAGGGTCTGTCAATGAATGAATGGATAAAGAGGTACGGGTTTATATATACAATGGAACATTGTGTGCATCTGTTAGTCGCTCAGTCATGTCTGACTCCTGGGGACTCCATGGACTGTAACCCATCAGGCTCCACTGTCCATGGAATTCTCCAGGCAAGAATACTGGAGTGGGTTGCCATGCCCTTCTCCAGGGGATCTTCCTGACCCAGGACAATGGAATATTATTCAGCCATAAAAAAAGAATGAAATCTTGCTATTTGCAGTAACATGGATTGACTTTGAAGGCATTATGCTAAGTGAAACAAATCAGACAAAAAAAATTGTATGATTTTTTTATGTGGAATCTAAATAAAACAAAACAAAAACCAAACTCACAGGTATAGAAAACAGATCAGTAGTTGCCAGAGGTGGAGGATGAGGGGCAAGAAATGGGTGATTTTGGGGTTTTTTTGGTCTACTTAAATTGAATACAATTTTTTAAAAGATTAAAAAAGAATGCAAAGTAGTACAGACACTTTGGAAAATAGGACCTTTCTTATAAATGTAAGATTTACCTCTTATGTGATTTGATAATCTCACTCTTAATAATTTATTCAGGAGTAATGAACTATGTTGTGTAGACAACATATGTCCACACAAAGACCTGTGTGTGAACATGCTTAGCAACTTCATCATAGAAAAAGTGGGAAACAGCCCAAATGTCCACTGATATATGTTTAAACAAATTGTACAAAATTTATACAATAAATACTGCTCCACAGTAAAAGACAAAGTAACTATGGATAAGCAAAACTAATGGGTACATCTCAGAAATCATTATGCTAGGCGAAAGAAGCTAAACAAAAAATGCTGTATACTGTAAAGTTTCTTTTATATGACATTCTACAAAAAAGATAAGCTATAGAGACAGAACACAAATTAGTGATTGCCTGGGGTTGGGTTTGGGAATAGGAGTTGATTATAAAGGGGCAGTGTGGGGATAATAGAGCAATTCTATATGGAACTGTGGCAATGGTACACAACTACTGCATTGATTAAACCTATAGAACTGTGTGTCATAATGAGCAAAGTTTACTGTATGAAAATTATAAATGTTTGATATTTACCAGATAGTAAAGAGGTACCTAAAATGAAATGCAGACTGTGAGAAAAGAATCTAACTGAATTACAAATGACTCACCTAAGCATGCTGAAGAAAGCCAGAAAGAAAGGAACCAACTTAAATAACTCTGGGAACAGTGATTTGATTGAAAAACTGAGGGTTAAAGATGAAAAGAACTGTCCACAAATGCTGTATGCTAGTTGGTAAATTCCTTTCTCAGAGTGGTATGGGTTCAGCAATTCTGAAATTGCATTATATGTATACTAGGGTTGAGCATACAAGTAAATATTCTGTAGATAATAAGTCATATTGCTTACTGTCTGAGAAACAAATTACAAATCAGGATGAGTAGACTGTAAGAATGAATTGTATGGTGGACTTGGGTTGGGGTTATCAATAAAGCTCAAAAGTATTTTTTTTTAAATGTGTATAAGGTAAACAGAGTTAGGAAAAAAAATATATATATACACACATACATGTGTATATATATATATATATATATATACACACACACACACACACATACGCATGAGTTATTATCCATACACATGGTTCCTAGATCTGTCCACCAAGAGCTAGAAGCAGTTTCTCCCTCATAGAAATGAGAACTTGCAAGACTCAGACTTTGGTTTTTAAACACCATTCTCTGTTAGGAGAAATCAGGGATCCTTGGAGAATTGATTGATTCTCTGGAAGCAGCAGAATGAGCCATCTTCAACGCCTCTGGGCTAAGCAGACCCATCAGCCAAGGGCAGTCCCGAGAGAGATGCAGGTATGAGAATCCACCACTGCCACCACCTCTATGTTCTCTGTATCTATGGTCCTCTAATTTCCCCATAATGTTGCCTTTTCCACACTCTCATACCGTTGGGATCATACAGCATGTAGTCATTTCAGATGGGCTTCTGTCACTTAATAATAGGCATTTAAGGTGCTGTCATGTTTTTCATGGTTTGATAGCTCACTTTTTTAGTGCTTAAAAATGTATTATTTTCTGGATGTACTACAGATTATTTAATCCATTCACCTCCTGAAGAGCATCTTGGTTGCTTCCAGGTTTTGGCAATCATGAATAAAAGCTGTTATAAATATCCATGTGCAGATTGTGGAAATAAGTTTTTGCACCCGCCCTTGTCTTTTGTTTATAATTCAGGGTTTGAAATAATTTCTTATTATTGCATTTCTGGGAAAAGAATATACGTGAAGTAGTCAGAAGACTTTAAATATGGCTCCAAGCCATACCAATAAACATCTGTTTGATTCATTTAAAGGAATGAAACCCTTCTGAGCCTTGGTTTCTTCAGCTGTTAAAATATAGTATTTGTTCCACCCAACAGGGAAGAAGCAAAGATAAATTGGGGTAAAACAAGCAAGCATGCTTTCAGTTATTGGAATCACCATGTCAATGTAAGATATTGCCATTATTTTCAAAAGGCAAGAACAAAGAACAAGGAAATGTGTTAGTGGGATATCCAGTATCAGCTCTTTGTTACAATTTTGATTTCATGTTTTTCCAGGCAAGGTCAGGTTGTCACAGACCCAAGCTTCTGATAATTCCCAATGCCCAAGGTTTTTACATTCAGGGAACATGTCTGGATCATGCTTGTGTCCTGCATTGTGTCTTATGCATAAAAAACCAAGTAAATGTGTGTGGAATGGAAGGAATTTGATTCCCTGGAGGCTAGTTCTATTTCTGCTAAGACAAAACAAATGTTTCTCAGTCAGATTCTAATCCAGGTAATGGGTGACATAATAAAAAATGCAAAGTGAAGGGAAACTCTATGTAATAGAAATGGAGAAAAAAATACAAAAGGAAATTCTTTTGTCCTCCATGTTGATGTCACTACATTCACAATGATTTACTTGCAAAGGATTTATGGACCTAGTGCACACTTCTTTCCTGCTAAGGGGACTCAAATCTTGAATCAGACTTTTCATCCTATAGAGTTTACAATTTTGTTACAGAGATAGGGTATGATCACATGAAACTATGAAAAATAAAAGTATGATAAAAACAGTATTTATTGGTGATATAATTCCAGTTGAGCTATTTCAAATCCTCAAAGATGATGCTGTGAAATATGATGCACTCAATATGCCAGCAAATTTGGAAAACTCAGCAGTGGCCACAGGACTGGAAAAGGTCAGTTTTCATTCCAATCCCAAAGACAGACAATGCCAAAGAATGCTCAAACTACCGCACAATTGCACTCATCTCACATGCTAGTAAAGAAATGCTTAAAATTCTCCAAGCCAGCCTTCAGCAATATGTGAACTGTGAACTTCCAGATGTTAAAGCTGGTTTTAGAAAAGGCAGAGGAACCAGAGATCAAATTGCCAACATCTGCTGGATCATCAAAAAATTAAGAGTTCCAGAAAAACATCTAACATCTATTTCTACTTTATTGACTATGCCAAAGCCTTTGACTGTGTGGATCACAATAAACCATGGAAAACTCTGAAAGAGATGGGCATACCAGACCACTTGACCTGCCTCTTGGGAAATCTGTATGCAGGTCAGGAAGCAACAGTTAGAACTGGATGTGGAACAACAGACTGGTTCCAAATAGGAAAAGGAATACATCAAGGCTATATATTGTCACCTTGCTTATTTAGCTTATATGCGGAGCACATCATGAGAAATGCTGGGCTGGAGGAAGCACAAGCTGGAATCAAGATTGCTGGGAGAAATATCAATAACCTCAGATATGCAGATGACACCACCCTTATGGCAGAAAGTGAAGAACTAATGAGCCTCTTGATGAAAGTGAAAGAGGAGAGTGAAAAAGTTGACATAAAGCTCACCATTCAGAAAACTAAGATCATGGCATTCGGTCCCATCATTTCATGGGAAATAGATAGGGAAACAGTGGAAACAGTGGCTAACTTTATTTTTCAGAGCTCCAAAATCACTGCAGATGGTGATTGAAGCCATGAAATTAAAAGATGCTTGCTCCTTGGAAGGAAAGTTCTGACCAACCTAGATAGCATATTAAAAAGCAGAGACATCACTTTGTCAACAAAGGTCCATCTAGTCAAGGTTGTGGTTTTTCCAGTGGTCATGTATGGATGTGAGAGTTAGACTATAAAGAAAGCTGAGTGCCTAAGAATTGATACTTTTGAACTGTGGTGTTGGAGAAGACTCTTGAGAGTCCCTTGGACTGCAAGGAGATCCAACCAGTCCATCCTAAAGGAGATCAATCCTGGGTGTTCATTGGAAGGACTGATGTTGAAGCTGAAACTCCAATACTTTGGCCACCTCATGCAAAGAGTTGACTCATTGGAAAAGACCCTGATGCTGGGAAGATTTGAGGGCAGGAGGAGAAGGGGACAACTGAGGAAGAGATGGTTGGATGGCATCAGCAACTCGATGGACATGGATTTGGGTGGACTCCAGGAGTTGGTGATGGACAGGGAAGCCTGGCGTGCTGTGGTTCATAAGGTTGCAAAGAGTCGGACACAACTGAGCAACTGAAATTATACTGAACTGATTATTTGTGTGTGTGTGTGTGTGTGTGTGTGTGTGTTCAGTTGTTCAGTCATGTCTAACCCTTTCCAGCCCCATGGACTTTAGCACACCAGGCTCCTCTGCCCATGGAGTTTTCCAAGAAAGAATTCTGGATTGGGTTGCCATTTTCTACTCCAGGGGATCTCCCCAACACAGTGATAGAAACTGTGTGTCTTGTGTATCCTGAATTGGTAGGCGGATTCTTTACCTCTGCCCCACCTGGTAAGCTCTGTTTATGATAAATACTATATGAGATCTTATACACAAGCACACATGTCTGTATTCAGTTGCACAATTTCTAAGGCAACTATCATAGTTACTCTAGTAGATATTATAGTTAACCTAACCATACAAGTGGGAAAATAGGTTAAAAAGTTTGATTTTTTCATAGTCTTATAACTATCACATAGAAGACCTGGGATTTAAATTCAGATCTGCATAAGACCAAATATCCAAGTTCTGTTATGGTGAATAAGCCTCACATTTTGTGTTTATGATTAAAGTAGCAATGATAGTACATGGTCTGAGCCATCAGTGAATGTTTTCAGCTTAAGTGTGTCCCTAAAGTAATAATGTATTTGAACAGGCTGGTAAGAACATTCATATTTTGCAGAAAGGTCCCAAGAACACCTTTTTAAAAGATAGAAAATTGCCGGGTTGTCTAAACATTTTCATATCTGAGACACTTTTTTTGAATTTAAATTGTATCATTTGAGTTATGACTTTCTTTCTTATTTAATATGTGTCCATCCAATCTAGTCATCACCATCGAGTATCACCATGTACCAGCCAGGGAGATTCCTAAGGGTTAGAAATACAGCAGTGAATAAAACATAAAAATCACTACCCTGAGTACAAGAAAAGGCCCCACTTTGGAGATGCCGATGTGTGAGAAGTTACCAGCTGAGACACGCAGGAAGCATCTGCTTCTCTGACTCCTCACTCCAAAGAAACAGTCTTAAGACCCTTGGGGGGTGGTGGTGGGGGATGTCAGAGGACATCCTTCCATCCTCAAAACCACTGGAGAAGGGATAGAAGCAAACTCACATGCTTCTGCAGAGAGATAGAAAACGCTTCATATTTTACTCACTATGTTATAACATTCCAAAAAAAGTTGATGGATTGAGATGAAAAGAGGTATTGGATCATGCCTACAGGAGACACAGGACTTACGTACCCTCTTACCCCAAAGCAATTGCTGAAGACACAGTTACAGCTTGTGACAAACCCCTTGTAGTACTGCTGTGTTATCTAATAAGCTGTTTGTGTTCAGTGACCTGTGTATGGAACCATTTCTCCCACCACCAAAATACACAGAAATGGGAAATAAGAGATAGAGAGTGACTGCTCTTCCCTAATTGATCCACTTGAAGCAGTTTTATTTCTGTCTTCAAGGGATTTAAAGTGGTATTAGGAGAAGCCATTATCTCCCAGAGAAATTGTAGGCAGATTTGTGAGCAGCTGCATGAGTTTTTCAGCAGCATGCTCGCTAAGATCCTGTGTATCACGGGCGTTGCACACCGCTGGGACTCTTGGTGGTTACTTCTTGGACTCTTGACATTTGCAAAGCCTTGTAGGTTAGTTTTTAAGAATTGCCCACTTCAGGGCTGCAGGCAACTAGGATATTTGATAGCTTACTTTTCTGGTCTTTATTCTCAACTCTTCCAATGTTACAGGATAAGTTTTATACTTACAGAATAAGCCTCTAATTCTGTATTAAGCCACTCCTACTTGGAATACCTAGAATGGCTTCTGTTTTTCTCTATCAATTCTAGTTGATATAGTGTCTTTATGATCTGGGTGTGTTCTCAGTGAGTGATAACAAATTGTCAAAGTGTGTAGAGCTTAGGAGGTTGGGATGAAATGGTACATGTAATGATCTGGGAAAAAGCAAATATGTGTATGTAACCATGAGAAGCCTAGCCCACAGGAAAGATACCTTAAGGATATCTTTATATATGGATATAATAAAATCTTTACTTATATGAAAGTTAACTGTAAATTCTGCCTATAGAGAATACTCAGGTTGCAACACACTGTCGTACACACTAACCCTCTTAGATTTGAGAGAAGTCTCACAGCGGAGAGGCAATATATGTATCCTCTGTCCTCACCTGAGTCTACCCAATAATCTTATCTCAACACCATAGCAACCCTGAAAGCTGCTATTTGCCCTTTATCTTGTTTATTCCTTTACCCCTTTATAAGTCATGAAACTGAGAGTTTGAACCATTAAGCTCATTTCATTCATGTATTCATTGAACAAATGCACATTGGTCACTTCCTGTGTGTTAGGCGTTGCATCAGGTACCAGGGATGAGCTCTCCAGGTGAAAGAGCTTCCCTGGTGTCTCAGATGGTAAAGAATCTGACTGCAATGCAGCAGACTTGAGTTCGATCCCTGGATTGGAAAAATCCCTTAGCAAAGGGAATGGCAACCCACTCCAGTATTCTTGCTCGGAGAATTCCATGGACAGGTGCCTGGAGGGCTGCAGTCCATGGAGCCCCAAAGAGTCAGACATGACTGAGGGACAAAACAGCAACAACAACCAGGAGTAAAGGAATAAACAAGAAAACCATCTCCCAGCCCTCATGCTTCTTTAGTGAGAAACACTGACATTAAATAAATGATTTTTAGTGCAATAAATTCTTCTACCGAAGGGAAAGCAGAGGGCTATATGGAGACTTTAATTTTAGTGATACACAGAGAAGGCCTCCCTGGGGAGCTAATACCTAAACTGTTACTGAGATCTGAAGAATGGCAAAGCAATGGTGCTTAGCTCAAACTCACGCAGACAGGAAATGGAAAAGCCTAGAATGCAATTTGGGTTCCTTTCTTCATGACACAATGTTTGGGTTTGACTGCTTCCTAATTTGGAGCCTCCTCTGTTCCATATTTTATCAATCTGTAAATTAATAATATCCTACAACCCCTCTTTAGTCCCTTGGACTGCAAGGTGATCAAACCAGTAGATCTTAAATGAAATCAACCCTGAATATTCGTTGGAAGAACTGATGCTGACACTGAAGTTCCAATACTTTGGCCACCTGATATGAAGAGCCAACTCATTGGAAAAGACCCTGATGCCGGGGAAAGATTGTGGGCAGGAGGAGAAGGGGGTGATAGAGGATGAGATCTTTGGATGGCAACACTGACTCAATGGACATGAGACTGAGTGAACTCCAGGAGACTGTGGAGGACAGGGAGGCCTGGCGTGCTGCAGTCCATGGGGTCACAAAGAGTCCAACTCAACTGAGTGACTGAACTATAAACTCACTATTGTTAGCATTGGTTTGGCTATTGCTTCCTTATAAACAGTATAAATCTCAACAAAGCATTTAAAATCTATGTGGCAGGACCTAGGCAATGCTAATACTTCATAAATACTCATTTCTTTTCTAGGGTGTATAAAGGAACATGAATCTATTAAATTGAATTATATGGATTTGCTGATGTTTAATCATTTTTACTTTAAAAAGGACAGTTTTATATGGTTCTTACCTAATACTGAACTAGCAAACCCAGTGCAAGGTTGGAGTGCTCTATGTAATTCTTGCAAGTCCTTCGTCAAACACAAAATATACATCAATAAAACAGAAATCACCATAGATAAAAACAGTGTAAAACCTGAATAACCATGAAGTCTGGGAGAACTCACAACATTTCAAAAACTACCGTGACAGTTACAGAGAGAAAGCACTTTTTAAAAGTTGTCTAATTACAAATTGACTTTACCAAGTCAATAATTCCAGAACTGAAGAAGAACTGCAGGATATAATTGACCTTCTAGTTGAATCAATAACAAATTGACTTAAAACAGTCTAAATTATAGTGAAGATCATGATGACATTTAGAAGTACACTTTTTAAATGTAAATTGCCTGAAAGTTTTGAAATGAGCCATTGTCTCATAATGGTTGGACAGTCTGCAACAAGTAAATATTTTCAATCCTAGCATTTTATGCTAAGGAATATTTTCAAGCAAATAAATAATTTTAAGATTTCCATTGATAAAGTTTTATTTGAAAAATTTATGTAATTATTTTACAAACCCTATGGTTGCTTGTGAAGTGGAGAAATTTATTTCCATTTTTGACAAATCTTGACATTGATAATTACTTTGAGGAGAAGAATTTGACAATGTGTGCTAAAAAATCCAATGAGTGTTTTCCTTACATATTTTCAACCTGGATGATATCACCTGTAAGGGGGAGATAAATTGGTCAGAAAAAGAGGAAGGAATCTTACTCTTTTAACATATAAAGTATACTGATACCCAATTTCCCAATGTAAAGATGATTAAATAATTTGTGATATATTCCTAAAATGATATGATGTGCACTCTCTGAAAATGTGGAAGAAATTTGGTATGGAACATGTTCATATTTTCATAATTGGGAAAATATTGCATAGTATTATCACTTGGTCAAAATGCATATTAGCACTTATATGTAGAACAAAATTGACTAAAATAATTCATACCAAAATATCTTAGTGATTATCAATGAGAGGGAAATTGCAAATAATTTTTCCTCCCTTTTCTCTGCTGTTTCTTTTAATTATTTGTTTCTATCAATTCAATACCTGTGCCTAACTTGAAATTTCAAACAATAATAAATGAATTAAAAATTAAACTAAAAATTTGCTGTACCCACTCTCTTACTTCAGCTTCCATGAGGCAATGACTGTCAGCCATTTTCCCCCATGGTTACCTCTGTGTAACCTACCTAACTTACTATATCTTGATATCTTGACTTTTTGTTATTGCTGTTGCTCCCAGGTGTATTCTATTAACTTTTTATCATATTAAGGTTTATCTTTCTTATATTTTCTTAAACAATCAGAAACATTTACCCTTCAATCCACCATATATGAATATATTTATATCATAAATTTTGAATGCTCTGTATAATGTTTATAATAGTGAAAATGTTTATTGTTAAACTGCATTATTGGCTATTATTGTGTTTCCTTATTCATATATTTTTCTTGAAGCTAATGATTATTTTGTTTTATTAACTTTTCATGAGCCTAATCTTTGAAATTCTCTAATATTAATGAAAATCCTCTCTATATGAGAAAATATTTCAGATTTATTTTTTTTCTTGCAAGCATTACTTCTAGAGTCTACTATCTTCCTATCTTAATTGATATTCACCAGTTAGGAATTATTCATGGCTGTTGTCTTGGAACTTCTCATTATTACTATCTTAGAAATTCTTTTTTCTCCTACTTCCATTGTTTTTTTCTCTCTCCTTTACTTAGTTTGATGTTTGTGTTACTGAATCACAAACTTTAGTGATTTCATATCAAAGAACATAGGAGATAAAAATGTTTAAATCTGACAATGCTGTAATTCTGCTCATTTACTTTAGTAATAGTTGGCTGGGTATAGAATTTCAGGGATTCTAAAATAATTTTTCCTTAGAAGTTTGAAGACAATACTAAGTGTCTTTCAACTTCCAATGTTGGTGAAAAACCAGATGGTATTATAATTTCTTATACAGTGCATATAACTTTTTTTGTTTTTTTTGCTCTCAGAGATCTTTAGAATATTCTGTTTGTCCAAAATTTCACAATGGTATACCTGGTTGAGAATCTTTGTGTTGTTGTCATTTATTATGTTGGGTATTTTGTGGTGTTTTCATTTGGAAAAACATGTCCCAATTACAGGAAATTTTCTACTCTCTTCTGGAATTTTTATATGACTTAGATGGTGGACATCTTGAATTGAGTTCAATTTTCTCAAATAACTTCTATATCTTTTAATATTTTTCTGATTCTTGGTAGTTTCCTTCAAGTTTATCTTCCAGTCCTCTATTCAAGAGCTTAATTCTTAATTCAAAAGCTCCCTTTTTATGCTGCATTCCTCTTTATAAAAATCAGTATTTTCTTTTTACTTCATATATATGTATATACTTCATATATTTTTGAAAATATACAGAATAATTTTTGAAATTATCTTCTACTGTGTATATTTTATGTTTCTTATCATTTTCTTTTTGCTACAGCCTGTCTTTTTTAAGTTAGAGACTTTTCTAAGATATTTAGGCAATATAAAATGAGTGAAAGTCAGGTCTGACTCTTTGCGACCCCATAGACTATACAGTCCGTGGAATTCTCCATGACAGAATACTGGGGTGGATGGCCAATCCCTTCTCCAGGGGATCTTCCCAACCCAGGAATCAAATCAGGGTCTCCTGAGTTACAGGCAGAAAGTGAAAGAAAGTGAAGTCGCTCAGTCATGTCCGATTTTTTGCGACCCCGTGGACTGTAGCCCAACCAGGCTTCTGTGTCCATGGGATTCTCCAGGCAAGAATACTGGAGTGGGCTGGCAGTTCCTTTTCCAGGAGATCTTCCTGACCCAGGGATCGAACCCAGGTCTCCCGCATTGCAAGCAGACGCTTTAACCTCTGAACCACCAGGGAAGCTGACAGTCTCATTACCAAATGAGCTACCAGGGAAGCCCTTAGGCAATATACCTATTGGAAATTAAGAATGAGTTTTTTTTTTTTAAGTTTATTGAAAGATCTCTACACTTTGACAGAGCTTCTTGATTCACAGGCCTCCCAGTGAATAAATGGGTAGAGAACTGGCATTTATACTACTAAATGTATTAGTGGGTAATTTTTCTTGATAGCGATTCTCCAGTTTCTTTCACAGGGGTAAGGAGTAGTCAGAGATCTTGGAGGAGATAAATTCTCTTCTTCACTCATGTGCCAGAGGGGATTTGGTTTCTAACAACTCCTTATGCAAAATTTCAATCTATTCTCCTATTTATGACCTCATCACATTGAGAAATAATTGTACCCTCTAGCTCCTGAGTTTTCCTAGTATTTGGGAGAAACAACTTGTTTCTTGCTGGCTTCCCCACTGCATTCATGCAGAAAATCCAAGAAATTTGCAAGCCAACTATGTACTGGTTCTATTTTTTTTCTCTTTCAAAATTCCACCCATCTAGAAAAATGGTACTGCCAGACCTATTTGCAGAGCAGGAACAGAGACATAGATGTAAAGAAAGGACTTGTGGACACGGCAGGGGAAGGAGAGGTAGGGTAAATTAAGAGTGTAGCGTGGAAATATGTACATCACCATGTGTAAAGTCTAGCTGGAACTCAGCCTGTGACAATCTAGAGGAGTGGGATAGGGGAAGGGGAGGGAGGCTCGAAAGGGAAGGGATATATGTATACTTATAACTGATTCATGTTGTCATATAGCAAAAACCAACACAACACTGTAAAGCAATTATCCTCCAATTAAAAATAAATGTAAAGAAATGAGAAACAAAAACCATTTCACTCATAAGTGGAATGTAAAAAATAAACACTAAAAGAACAAACCGAACCAAACAAAATAAACAGGTACAGAGTAGTGGTTACTGGCGAAAAGGGGTTGGGGAAAGGGTAAACAGTGTTGGGCCATTCTTTGTGATAGATGAAAATACTGTAGTGTATACAGAAATTGAAATTTAATGTATACATGGAACTCATGAAACAATGTTATTTCAATTTAAAAAAGTAGGGAATTAACAGTAGGTATTTCAAGTAAAAAATTAGCTATTTAAAGTTGTTGGAAAGTCTAATAAGGAAAAGGAAAGTCACTAGTGGATATTAGGAAATCAGAAAATTTCAAGAATCAAAAAGATTCCAGTAATTATTTGTATTGTCCACAGTGTCGAAGGGTATAATACACAGAAAGAGTGCCCGAAAGACTCTGACAAGCCTCCGTATTCACATCCCTGGAAGGCTACAGGACTGCTACTGCTGTCAAATGAGCAAAAGGTTTGTTTCCAGGTCCCTCTCGGGAATCTCTCAGTGGTGGAACCCTTAACTCCACAGTGTTCCTTATACTGCTTCTAGGGACTCCCTCCTGCGCGAGGTTTGGAACTTAGGTTTTCATATTCAAAACCTGTTCCTGTCACAGTGTCCCAGAGGCGGTCCCCCTGTGGGACAGTGGCTTTTGATAACAAAGCTCTCAGAAGACTGATGCATCAATCAGAATATCAGACTCGCAAATTACAAGGAAAGCTAAAACTGCTCAAGAGAATAGATAATAGCACCAGACTGAGCTTTACCTTTAATCCCCATGAGCAAGCCGCTCAAAAAGCAAAATTATCAGAGGTTACTGGTTGAGCATTAAATCAGCAAGGGGAGTTAATTATAGGGTTTGAATGTTTAACCTCAGGAGGCTGAGGTAGTCTGATGTATCTATTGTAGTGGTAAAGATATATGCCTTCCAGAAAAATCCAGTAATCAAATTGGCTCCTTTCAATGGTACCTGTAAGAGACCCTGACAACATTTGGTCTCAGAAGCAGATTAAAAGTCTCATCAAGCCTCTGTCTGATTGACACATTTTTTAATGTTAATCCATTGAGGAGGGTTGATGTCAAGTAAAGTTGATGAGATTTGGCACAATTATTTTATTTCATTCTTATTTCTTTTTTAATTAAAAGGAAGAATCTTTGCTATCATCTGCATCTACAAGAGATCCTAAAAATAAAGGTTTGTATTTAGTATCCCACATAATCTTTTATATGGCTTTTATTATGAAATTTAACTTTGAATTACTTAGTAATTAATTAAAATGTAACTTTTAATTACAAATTAGTTTTTAATTACTTAGCTTGACTGAATATTTGATGAGGGAAATGTCTTACTCATCTTCATTTAGTACAGATAGGTGTTAAAATTTTTTGATTAAATAAATGAATGAATAATATCTAACACAAATAGCTCCGGCCTGCTAGTATGTTCACATCTTTGCCTTTGAAGTTTTCCTAAGTAGAAGTTGAATTAACACTTGTTAAAGATGTGTAAGAACAATCTTAATGCCCATGTGTGTGTTTAGTAGCTCAGTTATATCCGACTCTTTGTGACCCCATGGACTGTAGCCCTGGTACCAGGCACCTCTGTCTATGGGGATTCTCCAGGCAAGAATACTGGAGTGGGTTGCCATGCCCTTCTCCAGGGCATCTTCCCAGCCCATGGATCGAACCCAGGTCTCCTGCATTGCAGGAGGATTCTTTACCATCCGAGCCACCTAATGCCCATATTCATGTTTAAAGTTTGTAAATATTCCCTAAATCTTCATTCATCTTAGAAACTTCAATAAGATTTAACAGTGTGTGGCTGCCAAGGTACACGCTGTCAAGATACAAGGTGACGTAGGGAACAGCTAGTAGGAGAGAAGGAGGTGGCTAATGCTCCGCAACATTAAGCAATTACTTCTTTTATTGAGCTTATTTTAAACATTTTTTCTGGCTTTGCTGATATATATTTGACATTTAACATTTTATAAATTTAAGGTGTACCATGTGATGATTTTATTCAAGTATATATTATAGAGAAATGATTACCAAATAAGATGTTAGTATATCCATCCTCTCATATCATTAAACAATTATCATTCTTTCATCCATGTGACAAGAACATTTAAAATCTACTCTCTTAGCCACTTTCATGTATATATTACAGTACTGTCAGCTATAATTACTATGCCCTACATTAGATCCCCAGAATTTATTCATCATAAAGCCAAAAATTTGTACCCTTTAACCCATGTCTCATTTTCCCCACTCTCCAACCCTTAGACTCACTCTTCAACTCTCTGTTCTAAAAGTTTCGCTATTTGGAGTCCACATGTAAGTAAAATTTCACAATATCTGTCTTCCTCTTAGCATAAAGACTTTTTTCACTTAGCATAATGCCCTAAAGTTTTGTTCATGTTGTCACAAATGGCAGGATTTCCTTCTTTCTCTTGGCTAAAGTTTCCATTGTATATTTGTATAACATTTTCTCTGTTCATCCCTGGTAGATACATAAGTTGTTTCCATGTCTTGGCTATTGTAAATAGAAAATGTGAAAGTGAATAGAATGAGTGAAAGTCACTCATTCGTGCCTGGCTCTTTGCAACCTTATGGACTGTTAGACCCCTAGGCTTCTCTGTCCATAGAATTCTCCAGGCAAGAATCCTGGAGTGGGTTGCCATTTCCTTCTCCAGGGGATCTTCCCGACCCAGGGATTGAACCTGGGTCTCCAACATTGTGAGAAGACTCTTTACTGACTGAGCAACCAGGGAAGACCCTAAAAAAATATAGAATGCGTCACAAATTTGCGTATCAACTGAGCTATCAGGGAAGCCCCGGTTGTAAATAAGGCTGCAACAAGCATAATGGAGTCTATCTTCATGTTTGAGATGGAGATTCTATTTCTTTTGGGTAAATGCCCAGAAGTGGAATTGCTGAATATCCTTGTAGTTCTACTTTCGATTTTTTTTAGAAAACTCCATACTCTTTTATATAGTGGCTATATTCATTTACATGCCCATCGATAGTGTAAAGGATTCTCTTTTCTCTACTTCCTCACCACCATTGATATCTTATCCTTTTGATATAGCCATCCTGACAAGTGTAAGATTATCTTATTATTGTTTTGATTTTCATGTTTCTGATTATGTGATGTGGAGTATTTTTTAATGAACTTCTTGGCCATTTGTATGTTTCCTTTTCAAAAACGTCTATATAGGTGGGGTTTTTTTGGTCCATTTTTGATCAGATTATGTGGGATTTGGTTTGTTTGCTGTTGAGTTGTATGAGATTCTTACACATTTTGGATATTAATTGTTTGTAAGATTTATATAGTTTGAAAATAATTTGTATCATTCTGTAGGTTGCCTTATCTATCATGTTTTCTTTTCTTTTTTTGGTTCTGCAGAACTTTTTAGCTTGAGGTAGTCCAGTGTTGGTCCTTTAATGGGCCGGAACCTGGTGGTCCAGAGAGTAAGAGAAAGAGGCTGATATCCCCTGGTTTACGCGGGAAGCAAGTAGAGTCCTGTTCTCAGGGTTCGCGCTGCTACATGCAGGCATCAGGCGCCCTCTCTCGAGTGGGTGAAGGCGCAGTGTGCCTTCTCGAGAGGTTCTTAGAAGCCCGGGCAAGAAAGTGAGCTCAGCGGGCCTCCGTGCTCCAAGGAATTAGCCAGAAATAGAGAGAGAGAGAAAGACAGAAAGAGTAGAAAGAAAGAAAGAAAGAAAGACACGAGGACCAAAGCTCCGATGGAGCAAAGGTGTTTTAACCAACATGGCGTGGGCATAGATACTGTAGTTATTCTCAGCAAGGATAAAGATTAAAATTCCAGACTTACAAAACATAAGATGATCCCTATCAGAGAGAGAGTTGCAAGCAATCACCTTTTACCATTTGGCTCATAAAAAGGAATAGAGTACTTATCACAGTAATGAGAAAGGCGTGGATTCCTCAGCCCCGGGAAAGGCGTGCCTCTCCTCTTAATTCCTGAATATTCAGGAATTAATAAGGGCCAGAGGGTTCCTGACAGATCCAGAACAGCACACAGGAAGCCTTTTGTTAAATGCTTCCTGACAGTCCAGCTTATTGATTTTTCCTCTTTTTGCCTATGCGTTGATGTTCCATTGCAAGATAAATGTCACCAGTTTTCCCCCTTTCTTCTTCCAGGAGTTTAACAGTTTCTGGTCTGACATTTAAGTCTTCAGTCTGCTATAAGTTAATTTTTATAAGTAGTGTAACTTAGAGATTTAGTTTCATTCTAAAATATAGTTTTATGAATATCATTTATTGAAGAACCTATCTTGTCCACATGGTGTGTTCTTATAAAATATTAGTTGACCATATTATTAGTTAACCACTAGTATAGGCTTATTGCTGGCTTTTCAGTTCTGTTACATTGATCTATGTGTCTGTTCCCATGCCGGTGTTTTGATTACTATAGCTATACCTAACATAGTTTGAAATCAGGAAGCGTGGCATCTCTAGCTTTGTTCTCTCTCAAGATTGCTTTGGACTTTTAGGGTCTTTCCTGTCTTCATATGGGTTATAAAATTTTTTTTTTTTTCCTAATTCTGTGAAAAATGATGTTGAAATTTTGGTAAGGATTACATTCAATCTATATATGGCTTTGGGTAATATAAGCATTTTAACAATATTAACTCTTCCAATCCATGAACATGGGTTATGTTTTTATTTATTTGTGTCTTCAACTTTTTTCATCAGTGTCTTATAGTTTTCAGTGTATACATTCGTCCTTGGTTCAATTTGTTCATATTTCATTTTACTTTATTTTTTGATGTTATTGCAAATGAGATGCTTCTTTATTCCTTTTCAGACAGTTCATTGTTAATGTATAGGAACACCACTGACTTTTGTATGTTGATTTTGTATCTTGAAATTTACTGAATTTTCTTATTAATTCAAAAGTTTTGTAGTGAAGTATTTATAATTTTTTATGAAGATTATGTCATCTTCAAACCATGCATGCATGCTTAGTCATTTCAGTCGTATCTGACTCTTTGCAACCCCACAGACTGTAGCCCGCCAGGTTCCTCTGTCCATGGGATTATACTGGCAAAGATACTGGAGTTGGTTCCCATTTCCTCCTTCAGAGGAACTTCCCAACTCAGGCATCAAATCATGTCTTCTGTAGCTCATGCATTGGCAGGTGAATTCTTTACTACTGAGCCACCTGGGAAGCCCATCTTCCAACCGAGACTATATTATTTCTTTCTTTTTGATTTAGATGCCCTTTTTTTTTTTTCCCCTTGCCTAATTGCTCTGGCCAACATGTCCAATACTAAACTGAATAGGAGTGTTAAGAGTGGGAATTCTTGTCCCTGACTGCAGAGGAAAAGTATTCAGCTTTTTTAACCATTGAATATGATGTTAGCTGTGAACTTGTTCTACATGGCCTTTATTCTGTCAAAGTAGATTCCTCCTCTAGCCAATGTGTTGACATTTTTATCATAAAATGATTAATTTTGTCAAAAGCTTTTTTTATGTATTGAGATGACTGAGTGATTTTTACCTTTCTTTATATTAATGTGACATATTGTTACTGAAAGTTGTGTGTGTTCTGGTTGCTTGCCGCTTAAAAGCCAATAAACAGGTCAGATTGTTGGAAAGAAAAGTCAGATTTCAGCACCTTGAGGGGTTGGGGGAGTGAGTGACACCTGTCCAAAAGTTGACTCCCCTCCCCCTAAGTTGCTGGTATCTGAAATAAAGCAAACTTTCCACCAAACTGTGTTTGCTGCCTTCTGAGCAGGGAGCAGCTGCACCCCACACACATTTTGGTAACAGACTTTGGTGCCCAACGTGGGGCTGGCTACTGCTGGCACCTGTACCTTCATGGCACCTGGCTCTCCTGGGTTTTCCCCAGGAAAGCTGTGGTCATGATAACGTCTAAGCCTGCTGCTCACGGCTAACTGGCCCCAAGTAGGGGATTTGGGGATGTTCACAGCAGCTACAGAAACCGTTTGCTTCAAGGATCCTCCCTGTTTCTCTCAGGCTCAGCACTGGCTGCCAACTTACAAAGCTTTTCCTTGGTAGAATGGAAACCTCTGAAATCTCTCTCTGGTTTTATGTCTCAGTATGTGCTTTTGTCTTTGGATAACATTACTGAGGTTAATTTGTAAACGAGTTCTACTTAATTGCTGTAAAAAAAAAAAAGTACTTACAATTTGAACAAATCTAAATTTACCTTATTTGCCTTCGTGTAGGACCAACTAAAGATGTTTGGGTTTATTAAACATGCATGCTGTAGCATTAAAGAAAAATTATGCTATGAAAAAATGTGTGTTTTTAGAGGTTATGGATTAAGTTTTCAAATAAGGTTGCAAATGAAAAAATGCTGGCTTAATGCTTCAGTCATTTGTTCTTGGTTTTGTTAAGGTTTGCAAGGGTTAAAAATTGTATTACATAAAAATGCTAAGGGAAGCGTTTCAGTTTGTAAAGCAAGTAGAATGTGGATTGTTGGTGAAGAGGTGGTAGAAAGAATGGAAACATTTTTGTAGAGGAAAAATGATGATAATAATTTTGTCCTACAGTTAATTGCTTCTGGATGCAGAAATACAGGACAAATTTGTTTGGGTCCAGAAAGTGATAAAGGATTTGTGAAAAAAGAATTTTGAGAAAAGAATCTCATACATTATCAGGATTGTGATTATGTAAAAATTGTCCAGTGACAATTTTACTCTCACAGAGTAAAAATTCTCATGATGGATAGCACTGCTGGCTTTGAGTTTAGTAGTTAAAGCACATGTAAAATGTTTGTGTGACAATTGGGTATAAATGATAAAATGTATGGTCTATAAATCGTTTCCCTATTAACATACCTCTGTGTCTTTTCATGATGCCTGATTAGTTTCCCCCAAACACTGATAACTAGGCAAATAAATGAAAAGGAGGCCTAGCACTGAAGTACATGGATGGACACAGAGCAGACCATCAAGTCACTCTGGCAACACTGGGAAAACATATTGACTATCAGTGCTTTCTATGAAAGGAGTTAAATTTAGAGGGGAAAATAATGGAAGAAATTTTCACGTACTGAGGTATGGGGAAATCATTATCGCCTATATATGATTTAGTTTGAACTTTAGGCTAACCAAAACAGTCTATTTGTGGCCTAATATACATAGATTGTACATCTTCCTTAATTATTAAGACAGAGGATAATACAAAAATGCATTTTGATTATTATCCTCATTGTAATATGCCTAGTAATTTTTAAATGTTTGTGTTAGTCACTCAGTCTTGATTGTATGCATGCTAAGTAGCTTCACTTGTGTCTGACTCTGTGCAACTCCATGGACTGCATGCAGCCCACCAGGCTCCTCTGTCCATGGGGTTCTCTGGGCAAGAATACTGGAGTGGATCACTTGTGCCCTTTTCCAGGGGATCTTTCCAACCCAGGGATCGAACGCGCATTTCTCATGTCTAACCTGAGACATGAATTAGACCTGAGGCTCTTGTCTAACCTCAAGGTAGGTGGGTTCTTTACCACCAGTGCTACCTGGGAAGACCCCAGTCATGATTACTGGGTACCATATATATACCAGGTACTATGACAAGGTAATATCCCTTTTATTGGTACCCCACAATATTGAGAAGTATCAAAAAAAGGGGAGATTGAAACAGAGCAGGACCATATGTCCCCTGCCTGCCTTTTGTCTGTGGAGAACTTTAGTTGAAGAATAAGTTTAATCAGAGAAATGAGAACATGCAGAAACAAAGGAAAACAGTCAAAGGAGACCAGATGATAACAATGCACTCTTTAAGCATAGTCAAGGACCTTTAGTTTCTCCTCAAGGGTTACAGATACGATTCTGGGCCATATCCTGTGAACTGTCTTATAGAAACTGAACTCCTCACCAGATGAAGGAGTTACCCGATGAGCAGACTGTAGCTGTGACATAAACTAGCACAGTTATGAGAACTGGCCTCAAAGAAATGCAAACAAGGCAAGCCTGGAACTGAAGACTAACTGTACCTAAAACAGCCAAGATGATGCTGGTCAGACCATCGATGACCAGTTTGAAGATGACTGTCAGAGCTTGACTGTACCGTTTCTGCAAGTAGCTCTCTCCTTCTATCTGTAAAAGCTCTTTGTCCACTGGTTGCATGTGGGGGGACTTGGCCTTTGAACAGATGCCTGCCCTCCTCCCCACTGCAGTTTCTGGCATCTGAATTAAAGCAAACTTTCCTTTCTTTTTTTATTTCTTATTTTATTGAAGGATAATTTCTTTACAGAATTTTGTTGTTTTCTATCAAACCTCAACATGAATCAGCCATAGGTTTACATATGTCCCCTCCCTTTTGAAGCTGCCTCCCATCTCCCTCCCCATCCCACTCCTTTAGGTTGATACAGAACCCCTGTTTGAGTTTCCTGAGCCACACAGCAAATTCCCATTGGCTATCTATTTTACATGTGGTAGTGTGTTTCCATGTTACTCTCTCCATACATCTCATCCTCTCCTCCCCTCTCCCCATGTCCATAATTCTATTCTCTATGTCTGTTTCTCCACTGCTGCCCTGTAAATAAATTCTTCAGTACTGTTTTCTAGATTCTGTATATATGTGTTAAAATATGATATTTATCTTTCTCATTCTGATTCACTTCATTTTGTATAATGGGTTCTAGGTTCATCCACCTCATCAGAACTGACTCAAATGTGTTCCTTTTCATGGCTGAGTAATATTCCATTGTGTGTATGTACCACAACTTCTTTATCCATTCATCTGTCGATGGACATCTAGGTTGCTTCTATATTCTAGCTATTGTAAACAGTGCTGCAGTGAACAATGGATACATGTGTCTTTTTCAACCCTGGTTTCCTCAGGGTTTATACCTAGGAGTGGGATTGCTGGGTCATATGGTGGTTTTATTCCTAGTTTTTTAAAGTAATCTCCATACCGTCTTCCATAGTGACTGTATCAATTTACATTCCCACCAACAGTGCAAGAGTGTTCCCTTTTTTCCACACCCTCTTCAGCATTTATTGTTCATAGACTTTTTGATGATGGCCATTCTGACTAGTGTGAGGTGATATCTCATTGTTGTTTTGATTTGTATTTCTCTAATAATGAGTTATGTTGAGCATCTTTTCATGTGTTTGTTAACTATCTGTATGTCTTCTGTGGAGCAATGTTTGTTTAGATCTTTCCCCCACTTTTTGATTGAATTGTTTGTTTTTCTAGCATTGGATTATATGAACTCCTTGTATATTTTGGAAATCAATCCTTTGTCAGTTGTTTCATTTGGTATTATTTTCTCCCATTCTGAAGGGTGTCTTTTCACCTTCATTATACTTTCCTTTGCTGTGCAAAAGCTTTTAAGTTTAATCAGGTCCCACTTGTTTACTTTTGTTTTTATTTCCATTATTGTAGGAGGTGGGTCATAGAGGATCTTGCTTTGATTTATGTCATTGAGTGTTTTGCCTGTGTTTTCCTCTAAGAGTTTTATAGTTTCTGGTCTTACATTTAATTCTTTAATTCATTTTGAGTTTATCTTTGTTTATGGTGTTAGGAAGTGTTCTACTTTCACTCTTCTACATGCAGCTGTCCAGTTTTCCCATCACCATTTCTTGAATAGGCTGTCTTTGACCCATTGTATATTCTTGCCTCCTTTGTCAAAGATAATGTACCCATAGGTGCATGGGTTTATCTCTGGGCTTTCTGTCTTGTTCCATTGGTCTATATTTCTGTTTTTGTGCCAGTACCATACTGTCTTGATGACTGTAGCTTTTTAGAATAATCTGAAGTCAGGAAGGTTGATTTTTCTAGCTCCATTCTTCTTTCTCAAGACTGCTTTGTCTATTCAGGGTCTTTTGTGTTTCCATATGAATTTTTTGGAATTTTTTGTGAAATTTTTTGTTCTAGTTCAGTGAAGAGTGCCATTGGAAATTTGATAGAGATCACACTGAATCTGTAGATTACACTTGGTAGTATAGCCATTTTCACAATATTGATTCTTCCTACCCAGGAGCATGAAATATCTCTCCATCTGTTTATGTCATCTTTGATTTCTTTCATCAGTGTCTTATAATTTTCTGTGTACAGTTCCTTTGTCTCCTTAGGTAAATTTATTCCTAGATATTTAATACTTTTTGTTGCAATGGTGAATGGGATTGATTCCTTAATTTCTCTTTCTGATTTTTCATTGTTGGTATATAGAAATGCAAGTGATTTCTGTGTATTGATTTTGTATCCTGCAACCTTACTAAGTTCACTGGTTAGCTCTACTAATTTTCTGATACTATCTTTAGGGTTTTCTATGTACAATATCATGTCATCTTCAAACTGTGACAGCTTTACTTCTTTTCTGATCTGGATTCCTTTTATTTCTTTCTCTTCTCTTAATGCTGTAGCTAAGAATTCCAGAACTATGTTAAATAACAGTGGTGAAAGTGGACACCCTTGTCTTGTTCCTGATCTTAGAGGGAGTGCTTTCAGTTTTTCACCATTGAGAATAATGTTTGCTGTGGGTTTATCATATATAACCTTTACTATGTTGTGGTAGGTTCCTTCTATGACTAATTTTTGAAGAATTCCAATCATAAATGGGTGCTGAATTTTGTCAAAGGCTTTTTCTACATCTGTTGAGATGATCATCTGGTTTTTATCTTTCAACTTGTTAATATGGTGTATCACGTTGATAGATTTGCATATATTGAAGAATTATTGCATTCCTGGAATAAACCCAACTCGATCATGGTTATGAGCTTTTTGATGTGTTGCTGAATTCCGTTTGCTTAAATTTTGTTGAGGATTTTTGCAACTATGTCCATCAAAAAACAACAACAGCAACAACACCAAAATTAGTAGAAGGAAAGAAGTCATAAAGATCTGAGAATAAATAAATGGAAAAGAAATGAAAGAAATGATAATGAAGATGAATAAAACTAAAAGCTGGTTCTTTGAGAAGATAAACAAAATTGACAAGCCTTTAGCCAGACTCATCAAGAAAAAAGAGAGAAGAATCAAATCAACAAAATTATAAATGAAAAAGGAGAGGTTACCACAGACAATGCAGAAATACAAAGGATTATAATGTCACCCAACTCCAGTATTCTTACCTGGAGAATTCCATGGACAGAGAAGCCTGGCAGGCTACAGTCCATGGGATCGCAGAGAGTCAGACATGACTGAGTGACTGTCACTCACTCACTATAAGAGACTATTATAAACAACTATATGGCAATAAAATGGATAACCTGGAAGAAATGGACAGATCCTTAGAAAAGTTCAATCTTCCAAGACTGAACAAGGAAGAAATAGAAATTATGAACAACCCAATTACAAGCACTGAAATTGAAGCTGTGATCAAAACAAGAAACGAAAGCCCAGGACCAGATGACTTCACAGGAGTATTCTATCAAACATTTAGAGAAGAACTAATGCCTATCCTTCTAAAACTCTTTCAAAAAATTGCAGAGGAAGGAATGCTACCAAACGCATTCTATGAGGTCACCATCACCCTGATATCAAAACCAGACAAAGACAACACAAAAAAAGAAAACTACAGGTCAATATCTCTGATGAGCAAACTTTCCTTTCCATCAGTCTGGCCTGTTTGCTGGTTTCTGAGAGGCAGGCAGCTGGACCCTACACATTTCAGTAAAAATATCATATTTACTGATTTGGACATGTTGAAATATATTTGTATTTCAGGTATAAACTTCACTTGATCAATGTGTATGATTCTTTTAATGTGCTGTTGAATTCGGTTTTTTAGTATTTTGCTGAGAATTTTTGCAAGTATTTCCATCATGGATATTGACCTGTATTTTATTTTTTTTCCTTGTAGTATCCTTACCTAACTTTGGTATCATGGTAATGTTGGCTTCATGAAAAGTGTGTGGGAGTATTTCTTTTTCAAGTTTTAGAAGTGTTTGAGTAGGACTGGAATTAATGCTTCTTTAAATGTTTTGTAGAATTAACTGCTAAAGCCATCTGTTTGTGGACTTTTCTTTTCTTACTCATTGTTGATTGGTTCAGGTTTTCTATTTCTTTCTGATTCAGTGCTGGTAGGTTTTATATTTCTAGGAATTTATCCAGTTCTAGGTTTATCCACTTTGTTGGCATATAATATTTCATAATAATCTCTTATGATATTTGTATGGTATCCCCTTTTTCACTTCTAATTTCATTTAGTTGAATTCCCCCCATCTCTATCTCTCTCTTTTTTTTTTTTTTCCTGGTAAATTTTGCTTACAATTTGGATTTTTGTTTAAACTTTTTGAAAAATCAACCCAATTGTATCAAACTTTTCTATTTTTTTTTCTATTCTCTATTTCATTTGTTTCTGCCTTGATCTTTGTTTCATTCTATCTGCCAGTTGTGAGCTTAATTTGGTCGTCTTCTAGTTCCTTGAGTGTAGAGTTATGTTGTTTATTTTAGACATTTCTTTTTTTTTCTTAATGTAAGATTTTATTTCTATAAACCTTGCTGTTAGAACTGCTTTACTGTCTCCTATAAATTTGAGTATTTTGTGTTCCCATTTTTATTGCTTCAGGATTTTTTTGATTTTGATTCTTTATTTGATCCATTAGTTGTTTGGTAATGTGTTGTTTAATTTTCACATGTTTGTAATCTTTTATTTTTCTTTTGTTATGGTTTCTAGTTTTGTGGTCACAAAAGAAGATTGGCATGGTTTGAATCTTCTTCAATTTGCTAAAGCTTGTTGTCATATATGATCTACCCTGCAGAATGTTCCATGTCCTCTTGAACATTACTTACAACTAAATTGAATGTTCTCTCTCTATATATATAAATATATCATAATGTTCTACCTCTCTCTCTCTCTCTCTCTATATATATATATATATATATGTGTGTGTGTATATATATATATATATATATATATATATATATAGTTAGGTCCCTTTGGTTTAAAGTTTAGTTCAAGTCCAACATTTATGTACTGATTTTCTGTTTTGGGACAATCTATTTATTGCTAAAAATAGGATATTGAAATACTCTTCTATTACCATATTTTTAACTTCAATATACTCTTAAGACATCCATCCAGAAGTGACACACGTTACATCTGTTCCCCTTCACTAGGCCAAAGAAAGTTATATGGCTATACTTAAGTTTGGAGCATAGGTAGAGAAGTCAAATTCTGTCTGGAAAAGAAGTCTTAAAATATTTGGTAAATATGTCAAACAGTCCTCTCATTATCGAATATTTGGCTAATTCTTTTTTAGGCAAGTGAAATAGCTCAGGATTTTTACTGAAGGAAAAATACTACATCCAGTTTGAATGAAAGTTTAATCTAGAAGCCTGAATTAAAGAAACATGTGATATATCCTAGGCACAACTAACATACAATGGTAGACCATTAGTACCAGAATTGTAATAACCTCCACTTGTAATTGATGAGAATGAAAGTTATTTGGTAGTCACCAGTAACTTTGAAATAGCCCTTGACTGACATTTTAAGGATTCTTTTTGGTAATCTGACATAGTAGCTGCAGCCCATTGTTCATGCTGACCCACAGGACCAAACTCTGAGAGACATTCCTTTTTCATAATTCTTCTTGTCCAGATCTAAAGAGGGTGTGAAAAATATTCCCTCCCTGGGGGCTAGGCAGATTTTTTTTCCCCCATAAATGAATGAGGTTGTAAAGGTAATATTAAATCCTGCATAGATTTGCCATTTTTAAAAATTTCACTACTGTTTCTTTTCCTATAAAATGCTTTTAAATTATTTGAAGGCTTCACATCTGTCTGATTTCCATCAGTCTTACATGCCAACAGCCACAGCCATAGCTCTTTCTGGACATACTTTTTTTAGATATGCTGGACTTTCTTATCTGTCTGTCTTTCATTTCATATCTGTCTGACTCTGTCTGTTGGTCTATTTGCAGGACTTGGCCTATCAATATTAATGAGGAAATCTCACATTTAGTCTTTTATATCTAATTCCTCATGTCTCATTGTAGTAAAAGTGAAAGTCGCTCAGTTATGTCCACCTCTTTGAGACCACATGGACTGTAGCCCCCCAGGTTCCTCTGTCCATGAAATTCTCCAGGCCAGAATACTGGAGTGGGTAGCCATTCCCATCTCAAGGGGATCTTCCCAATCCAGGGATCAAACTCAGGTCTCCCATACTGCAGGCAGATTCTTTACTGTCTGAGACACCAGGGAAGCCCTTTTTTTCTACTCATGGAGCTTAGCATCTAGTTCAGTTAATGATATACTTAAGTGTTGAAAATGAAAGTGTTAGTCACTCAGTCGTGTCCAACTCTTTGCAACCTCATGACCTGGAAATTAACCCAGTTGATCTCAAAGTATAGTTCCAAGGTTGACACCATCAATATTACATGGGAACTTGTTAGAAATACAAATGATCAGACACTACCCTGGTCTACTGAATTAGAAACTCTGGTGGAATCCAACAATTGGTGTTTTATGGAGTCTTTCAGGTTGTTCTGGTCAAGCTGAAGTTTGAGCATAATAGTTTAATGCCCTAACAAACTTTTTGTCAATGCACATAATGATCAAATTCTGACTCTATTTTTATTGTTGTCTCAAGTGGTTTCACTTGAACATCATTACTCAAAGAATTTCTCGTTTGTCTTCTTTAAAAACAAAACAGAACACTGTCCTCTTTCTATATTCCAAATTTCTGAATTTATGGATATTATTCTCTATTGTTCCTGCTTGCAACTGAGTCCACTCTTTTGTTAGCTTATCCTTTCTTGTACTGCCTTACTAAATATAGCCAACAGTGATCATGTTCAGTAACTTCCAATAATACTATTTAGAAAACCAATAAAATAGCCTAAACAAAGGATCAAAGCAAGTTCACATGAAGACTTCTGATATATACAGACCTCTTTCTCTAAGGTAATCATCAAAATTCTGGAGGCAAAATTGGGAAGAGTACAAACTCTGATTACCTTTAGTGTTTAGTTCACTCTATTGAAATAAACAGCCTCTTTTAAAACTTTCATAAATAGAAATATATTTGTTGGTTATAGTGAAGATTACACAAGAAAATATATGTGAAGAAATATCATATACACTTGGAACATAATAAGCACTCAATAAAAGTTTGCTTGAGTATATTTATTCATATTCAAGAAGTATTTACTGAGATCTGCTACATGCTAGATATTGTTTTAGATGGTTGGGATTATCTGAGGATAAAACAAAAAATTATTAAAAAAAAGAAACAATATAATAAATGAGTAAATAAAATAGTATAAGTAGAGAGTTGAAAGAAATGAAGGTGAAAGCAGGAAGTTATCTGGAGAAAGAACGTTCCAGGAAAAGGAAGCCTGGAACAAAAGCACTAGGATAGAATGTGTCTAGTATAGCAGTTGAACGGCAAGAAGGCAGTGTTCAGAGGGAGTGGAGAGTAGAGTAGAGAAGATTCAGTTAGAGAAGTAAATAGATTCAGGGGATGGGGCTAGAAGGTGGAAGACCAAACCATGTTAGGGCCATTATAAGAAGTGGGAAACATTGAAGTGACATGATATGATTTATGCTTTAAAATATTTATGATTTAGAAGTTGGTGGTGGTGGTCTAGTCATTAAGTCGTGTCTGACTCTTGTGACCAGGTCAGTTTCCTCTGTTCATGGGATTCTCCAAGCAAGAAGACTGGAGTGGGTTGCCATTTCCTTCTCCAGGGTCTCTTCTCAGCCCAGGGATCTTCTGCACTGCAGATGAATTCTTTACTGAGCCGCTAGGGAAGCCCTAAAATGAGAAGTTATTAGAATTAAATTTTGTTTGATGAGACTATCTTAGTTAGACAGGCATACACTTATACATATTCACGATTCACTGTGGTCTCTGAAAATATGAACTTCCTGTTTTACCACATTGGCCTGCTTCTTTTTTTTTTTTTTTTTTGGCCCTGCCTCCTGAACAACAGTAACCAGCATACTCTGAATGCCACTATCCAGTCCCCTAGATTCAGTAGCATCGTTTATATACTGTCAGTGGTTATTTTGACAAAAAGAGCATTCCATAGATACAACAGAGACTGTATAGAATACAAATCTGGAGGAATTTACTATCTAGTCCTTCATAGAAAAAGTGCATTAGCTCCTTAACTAAATAAACCAAAGCACTGATTTCAGTTCTTGCCCTCAAGGCAAGATCAAGAGCAGGATAAATGGCTACAGAATCTAAGAGTGGCCTGAGTTAGTGACTGCATGCCTGAATTGAGATGGAACTGGCTTCCTTAAGCAGATGAATGTCATGAAACAATTCTTCAGAAGGCTATGCCTAGGGAGATGGCGATATTCCAAACAGATGACAGGACACTGGAATGGTTTAGGATATTTTTTAGATGAAGTGTACAAATTCTGAGAGTGGTGGCTTAAGGGACCAGCTTAAGAAGAAAGAGGAAGTTGGGGAACGGCCTGAAGCCTGCCATTCAGAAGATACCTGGGAGTCTTTTAAAAAATGTATTTGCATGTTTAAAATAGAAAAAGGTCCAATCAGGAGGGTAAAAAGAAGCAAAATTAAATGATTAAAGATGCAAGAACTTCAAGTTGAAATTATGGTGCTGAAACTTACTAGTTGAGAGACCCTGGGCATGTTATTTAACCTCCCTGTGTGTCAGTCTGCCCATCTGTAAAGTGAAATGATTGAAAAGCCTTCCTAAGACTGTGATGAGAACTAAATGATATACAAAAGATCAATGAATTTGTTCCTTTTATCATGCTGCCTCCATCCGTCTCCACCCTCCTCTCTTGCATTGTTCTAGCATCTCTTTGCAGTCTGTACCTTTCCCCATCATGGGAAAGGAGTGCTGACACCAAAGCGGAGCAGGATGCTTTATGAAATGGAGATACAGAGGAGAGAGCAAGAAAAAGAGGAGCTCACTGACCCAGGGCCATCATGGAAGAGAGGAGTGGACGCAGAGCCCGACTGGGAGACCTCTTCCTCCCGGCATCTCGGCTGTCTCTCCTGACCGACTTTCTGCAGACTCTGCACTGTCTTACTGCTGTGCGTACATGCATGCGTGCTAAGTCACTTCAGTCATGTCTGACTCTTTGTGACCCTGTGGACTCTAGCCCTCCAGGCTCCTCTGTCCATGGGGTTCTCCAGGCAAGAGTACTGGAGTGGGTCGCCATGCCCTTTTCCAGGGGATCTTTCTGACCCAGGGATCAAACCCGAGTCTCTTAAGTCTCCTGCCTTGACAGGCAGGTTCTTTACAACTAGTGCAACCTGGGAACCTGTTTAATTGCAAATCCCTATCAATTTGTTCCCTATTAGTAGCCCTGGGGGAGTTGGTGATGGACAGGGAAGCCTGGCATGCTGCTATTCATGGGGTCGCAAAGAGTCGGACACAACTGAGCGACTGAACTGAACTGGACTGAACTGAGTAGCCCTGGATTTTATTCCCTGATATTGTATAGCAGTTGACTAGCTCTGTTGTAGATTACTTCCCCCAACTAGGTACATCAATGCTCATTATTCTTCAAGTTGAATTTTGTTATTGTAAGGTCTGCTGAGGATAAAATGTACATTCTGTCCTCTCTGAGATAAATGGTTTTGTTTCCCTTGCGAGACACTATTTGGGCTCAAGACAGTATTTCAAATAAACAATCTTTCTATTTCTTCTGAATTTGGACAGCATCCAAATTCACAACTTTGTCACTAAACTTCAAAGAAACTGAAAGAATTTACCTGGATCCCTGCTTTATTCTCTAGCAGTTGCTGGTGCATCTGTTGAGTGTGGTGGGTCTGGCATGGCTGTAAAAATTTCCACTCAGGCTTTGATGAGAATGAGGACCTGAGGTTATTTTTAGAATCTAAAATTATTTAGTAATCAAATGATTACTGCTTTTGAAAACAATATTTAGAGTCACACTATGATACAAAAAGGAAAGCATGTCCTCATTGTATATTTACACAAAGTTAGAAATATGTATACAGAAGCAGCTTAATTTTTCAGTATGTTTATGGAAAAATTCAGGGTTGGTCTCCTTTTTCAGTTATTTACTATGGGCTAACTTCAAAAACATTTTCTTTTCCCTCAAAGTCCACTGGGGACTTTTTTTTGTTTGTTTGTTTAAGGTTCATGAAAATAAAAGAACTGTGTTGGAAAACATGGGGATTCTGACTTTTTTTTCCTTAGCATCTTCTTTTACTTTATTCATTACCAGATTATATGGATGGCTCATTCACCCACTCAGTCAATCATTTTTTTATTTCCTACTATGCATAGGACAAAATAAACACAGACCTCACTTTTAAGGTGCTTGAGGTCTGGCAGAGTACAAAGCCATTATACATATAATTCATTCTAAATACAGTCCAAATACATAAATGTGCTCAGTCACTTCAGTCATGTCTGAGACTTTATTACCCCATGGACTGTAGCCCACCAGGGTCCTCTGTCCATGGGATTCTCCAGGCAAGAATACTGGAGTGGGTTGCCATTCCCTCTTCCAGGGGATCTTCCCAACCCA
Source organism: Odocoileus virginianus (assembly GCF_023699985.2). Taxonomy (NCBI): domain Eukaryota; kingdom Metazoa; phylum Chordata; class Mammalia; order Artiodactyla; family Cervidae; genus Odocoileus; species Odocoileus virginianus. The sequence continues at coordinate 2,695,135 of NC_069701.1, forward strand.
GAGGTTGAACCAGTGTCTCCTGTATTGCAGGTGTATTCTTTATCTTTGAGCCTCCAGGGAAGCCCAGTATAGTAAATATGAAAGTATATAACAGGGAGCCTACCTACGTCTTCCTGATTGAAAGGGTGTGAAGGATAAGCAATTAGTGATGAATATATTCACTGGAAAGCAGCTTTCTAAGCATGGGAAAGAATAAAATGTCCACAGAGTCCAATAGAAGTCTGATGTCTATCAAGGGCTGGTGAGAATGGCAAGAGAAAATCCAGAGAAGTATGGGCAGTTATGCAAAGCAATTTGTGTTATTTTTTGGTTTGTCATCACCTTTCACTCCTGTAGTGTTTTGCTACTCCCAAAGTACTTTCAAACAAAATACCACTTGGTTCATCTGTGCTATGCTAAGTCGCTTCAGTTGTTTATGACTCAGCGATCTCATGGACCGCCAGGCTCCTCTGTCCATGGGATTCTCCAGGGAAGAATAATTTCCTACTCCAGGGGATCTTCCTGATGTAGGGATAGAAACCGAGTCTCTTAAGTCTCCTGCATTGGCAAGAGGATCATTACTACTAGCACCACCTGGGAAGCCCGATCTTGTGAATTCTGGTGGGAAGCTCAGAGGACAGATTAGAGGGTTATCCATATTTGCAAACTAAATCCAATTACTTGAAAGGACTTCTTTGCTGTCAGTTTATTTTCAGTATTGAAAGCATGCTGTTCAAAAATATGTAGAACTTAGTTTAGGTCCTAAACCACTCCTCCATTCTCTGTAATAATAGCTAACATTTATGTCCAAGTACTTTACATGTATTAATGCATTGAATCATCTTTTCCTTACAAAGAAGGTACTATCATTATTCAGCATTTTGAAAAACAAATATAAGAGCCATGTGTCTAGCTGCAGAGCCTTCATATTAAACAATAATGTGATTAAATTTTACCCAAGTTTTTGCTTTTTCCTCCTGTTTAAGCTCCAATTCTTTGTTTTTTGTTAGAAATCTTACCCGTATGTCTTTATAGAAACAAACAGGCTTCCCTGTAAAGTTTCAGGTTTTCTTTTAAACAGTTTTCAATTAACCCAAAGAAAAGAGAAATTGATGTATGTCAGTTCAGTTCAGTCACTCAGTCGTGTGTGACTCTTTGCGACACCACGGACTGTAGCACGCCAGGCCTCCCTGTCCATCACCAGCTCCTGGAGTTTACTCAAACTCATGTCTGTTGAGTTGGTGATGCCATCCAACCATCTCATCCTCTGTTGTCCCCTTCTCCTCCCACCTTAAGTCTTTCCAAGCATCAGGGTCTTTTCAAATGAGTCAGTTCTTCGCATCAGGTGGCCAAGTATTGGAGTTTCAGGTTCAGTGTCAGTCCTTCCAATGATTATTTAGGACTGATTTCCTTTAGGATGGACTGGTTGAATTGCTTGCTGTCCATTATATATATATATATATACAATTCAGCAAAAACTATAGCAAAAATGTCATTATTATATTGGGTTTCTACAAAGGATGCAAGAAATAGTTGAATATTAGAAAACCTGTTATTTCAATTATTCTACTTTAACATCTCTAACCTTAATACACAGATAAAATACTAATCCAACATTTGTTAACAATTAAATATTCTCAGACTATTAATAGGATAAGAAGGAAAAATCTTTACCTTGTTAGGAATCTATTATAGCTTGTAGCAAGAATGATATTCAATGATGAGATATAAGAAACATTCTCTTTGAAATTAGAAAGTAGCCTGCTATTACTACAACTCTTCATGGTAGTGGAGGACATAGGCATTGTAGTTAGGTAGAAAAAATTAAAATACAGAACTGAAAGGAAGAGACATAATGGGATCTACAGACGAACTTTAGAAATAAAGAGTTCAGCATTGTTCCTGACATAAGCTTATTATATAAAAGTCAGTGACAGTCCTACACATCAGAAATAATCAATTTATAGCAGAGAAAAATCTCTTCATATATAACAATAAAGGATCCATAGTATCAAGGAATTCATCTAACAAGGGCACACTATTTTGGAGAAAGTTACAATATAGTGCTGAGTGTTAAAGAAAACAGAGCAAAGTGAAAAGATTAATAATATTGAGAATACTCAATATGCCAGAAGATGGCAATTCTCTGAAAACTGATCTATAAATTCAAGATAATGCAATTAAAACATCAACTGGTTTTGTTTTTGTGGAATTAGACAAACTGATGTCAAAGTCAATATGCATGAGGAAAGAGTCAAGAACAAGACCTATTCAAGAAAAACAAGAAGAAGAAATGTATCCTATCATATATTATGCTTATTAGACATTTAGAATTCAAACCATGTGGTATTTTGTTCCTATGTGTTCACTGATACACAAATTTACCGAAGGACAGAAGAGGGAAGTGTATATATGTGTACCAAGATGGGGAAAGAGCAGTGGGAACAGCCCATCCTGATAGCTAGGAGTGTTTATAATGGACATGGTTTAGAATTTCTGGTACATGAAAAGGATTATAGTCAGTTTTATTATAATTTGAAACATGTTCTATAGGCAGTATTATCCTCACTGCCTTCTTCTAGGGAAGGCTACAGCCAAGTGTCTCCCTCTTGATGCAACTCAAAAACATAGTACATATATATGTGTGTGTGTGTGTGTGTGTGTGTGTGTGTGTGTGTGTGTATGGAAGTTTAGTATAAAATCACCTTGGTAGATTTTTATCTTGAGAGGCCACTTGCAGAAAGAACTAGAAAGAGATTAAGTGCCAGAAAGAGAGATGAAGGGTCAATAGCAAAGAAGTGAATGCCAGTTCTTAGAAATCGAGTAAGGTGTCAGAAATGGGAGACAAAGCAATCACAACTTTGAAGGGTTGGGCATGGAATGGGGTTCAGAGTCAGAACATGGTCAGAAACGAAGCTCCGCTCCCTGAGAGCAGGGCTCAGCCACACTGTGAGCTTAGGGGCTAGGCAGGCTTGGTTTAAAGATACTGGGCTGGGGCAAGCAGAGACGCCGAACAGAACGTTTTTATCCTGAGTCAAGTAGTTTCTGTCAGGGTTTCTCAGGAATACTTTGTTCAGCAACCCAGTTGCCATTCTTAGGGGAATAATTAAGATGGATGCTGAAAAATCCTCACATGATCAGACCTCTAATAAAAAGTGGCAGTGACATGATTTTCTGTCTAGATGAGACACAGGTCACTTGTTCCCATCAGATAGAACCGGCAATAGTGAGTGAGGGTAATCATGTTAGTTTGTCAGCTGGCTCTCAAAGACTCTGAGACTCCGCCAGTCTAGTTTGGTTGCCTGTGCTTTCCTGACATGTTAGTCTTCTTATTCCCAGGTAAGAGAGGTAATTTAGTGACTAGAATCTGAGTGAAGGCTGGAGGCAGAAAGGAAGTTGTCCATCTTTTCTCTCTTTTTCTCAAGATGTCTGAGGATTATGTTGATCCCAAGAGGTGTGCCCAAGGGAACATGAATCATTGGTGAATTACCAATCAAGGTGACGAAAGAGAAAATGTCAGGTAAATGTTATCTGTGTGTTGTTTACTTAGACTCTTCCCTGAGGGAAGAGGGCTAAGTCATTGAAATGCAGTGAGTGATTTTGCAGGTCTGTAATTCCTCTCTGCTGACAACTGTCATTGTAACCTTGTATTTGACATTTAAAAAGCAAAGTGCTGGAGAAACAGAGTGAAGGTTCTAGAATGACTAGTGCTGCTTTGCCCTATTGCCTGCCTCTTCTTGAATGTATCACTAGTGCAAATTGTCATTTTACTTTTCTTCTGTGATCCAAGATTTTTCCCAATTTTTGAACTTCCCCTGTGATTTCTCACTCATATTTTTCTACTGTTACTTTATTATGGCATGAAGCCTCAAGCATGTTTGTGAAGTAAAGTCACTATGTCATTAATTCTTGGTAGCCTTTTTGTGGTAGCTGGGAGAGGCAGTTCCCTGAAGGCAACACTCTTTTTCTTATGGGCTGGGGAAAATAAGTGGCTTAAATAGCTCTAAGAAAAAATGTTGTGACTATTTGTGGCTTCGTATATGCTAGTTCTAGTTATTAATGTATTAATTCATGTAAATATTTATTTTAGATTTATTGAATAACTACCACAAGTGAGAATTTCACCATAGTACATATCAATAAACATTTGGTCTATGGTAAAAAATACACATACATGAAAAGATGGAACTATTTTTTCTCATGGTATATGTGGAGTAAAAGTGCTTAATAACTCTAATTTCCAAGCCCTTTCACAGGGTGAAAATTGTTTTCATAAAGACAGCTGTCCAGGGAACTTCCCTGGCGGTCCAGTAGTTAAGACTTTACCTTCTAATGTAGGGAGTTCAGATTCCATTGCTCGTTGGGAAGCTAAGATCCCACATGCCTCAAGGGCAAAAAACTAAAAACAGAACAGAAGTAATATCGTAACAAACTCAATAAAGACTTTTAAAAATGGTCCACTTAAAAAAAATATTTTTAACTATAAAAGAATTATTAAAAAAAAAAAAAAAGAACAAATAACCAGATTGAATGAAGCCTAGGAGAGGTGTGCCTGTCATCTCCAGGTCTATGGTTTTTACCTTGGAAGTTATCTTTATGATTCCTTTTTTTTTCTTTTTTAATTCAACACAGGAAACTTCAGTTTCCAGGAAGATAAAGTAAATGCCCGTTTTTTTCTATCCCTCTAACTAAGTGCAGCTAAAATTCTGGATATTGTATCCAAACCAAGAATCAGTAAACTCTGAAAGGTGGTGAAAAGAAGGCAGATATGCTAGGGACACAGGAGCGCAAGGGAAACATGGTGGTGATTCTCTTGGCTTTCTTTTGGTCTCCTATACCCCAGGCTTGGAGCTGAAGAAGCCAACACCTCAGAAACACTAGCGGTACAGACACAATAATCTGCAACAAAAGCCTGCTCTTCTGGCCAAACAGCGCTAAGCAAGACAGAAAGCTTGTGTATGTTACCTTCTATTGTAGCCAAACAACAAAGAATAAACTCTGTCCTCACCCCATCTGTGCCAGCAAAGAGGGAGTAGAAAATATAAACTTCCATCCTTGAAAGACTGCAATGCTATGCTAAAAAATGGCTTGTGTCTTTCCCTCTGAGTCTAGATGTAAACTCAAACTCAACATAACATTCCCAGGCGATAATGAGCTCCAATCCCGTGTCAGTGGAGAGTATATGGAGAGTCCAGATATTTACCCCAACTTGGTGGGAAGAAGTGAGGTTTCTCCCCCGCTGGGCGGTATCAGAAGAGACTTAGAGGGAAGTCAGGATTTTCCCAGAAGTAATGGAGGTTATGGGGGCAGGGCGGGCAGTGGGGGGCGGTGGGTCCCTACCCCTCTAAACCAGGGAGATAGCAGTGGAGGCGCAGTAGTTTCCTGGAGCTCCCAGTGCAGCCCAACATATTGTACCCATGACAGTTTCCTGGTTTTGCTGTTACATTATGAAAGGGAAAGTGAAGGCCGTCCCTGGTGGGTCAGATGGTAAAGAATTGGTCTATAATACAGGAGACCTGGGTTTGATCTCTGGATCAGGAAGATCCCCTAGAGAAGGGAATGGCTACCCACTCCAGTATTCTTGCCTGGAGAATTCCATGGACAGGAGAGCCTGGAGGGCCACAGTCCACAGCGTCAGGGCCAGACACAACTGAGCAACTGACACTTTCACTTTGTACCAATGCCAGTTTCCTGTTTTGCTATTACACTCTAGTTATACAAAATGTACTCACTGAGGAAAAATGGGTAAACAGTACATGGGACCCCTCTACTATTTTTGAATGTCTCACAAATTTGCCATTACTTCAAAAGAAAAATTTAAAAAAGAGAGAAATATATGTATCACAAATTTAAACATTTGCTTACAACTTGATTTCCAGTAAATCATTTCCACCACATGAAATCAAGGCTGACTATATAATAAAGTTTCAAGACAAAAATCTGTGTGCTTGTATATCTCTTTTCCTTACTACTCTGAACTGCTATTAAAAGACGTCTAAAATACACACACATATGCACACAGCAGCTAGTTAGTGACCGTGTCCTAGAAAAGGTTCTGCAAGATGATTGACTATGGTTGCAGAGCCAGGCAAATTGTTTACTTGACTCAGATTTCCTTTCCTTCTGGATAATGTGTAGCTAGACCACATTTCTCACGCTCTCTTGTAGTTATGTGTGATCATGTGCCTGAGGCCTTGGCAAATGGAATATTATTGGAAGTGATATATGTTTCTTACAGACCGGGCCCTTACTTACGTCCCAGGTGATCCCTCACCTTCCTTCTCCACGTGTGGCTATATGGAGGACACTCCAGTTATCCTAGAGGAGACCTGAGCCTCAAAGAGAAGGGGTCTGCATACCAGAAGGACTCTAAGGAGAGGAGCATCATTTTCTCCTGCAACCAACTGGACTTTCAGTGAATGGCTAGTAAGTTACAGTTCTTAAAGTCATTTAGACCTTGAGACCTTAGGATTTATCTGTTCCTGAACTTTTAGTGATGTCAGGAAGGGGTGATCAGTAGTGCTGAGGATCTTCTCTGGAGACCAAAGAGGTTGACGTTCCAAATTATATTTCAGACCTGATACCTCTTATCTCCCTCACAAGGGAGTGAAAGCCGGGGACCAGGTTCTAGCTTACTCTGTGTTACTTCATCTTGAAAATGAGATGATTGGACAAGGTGGTCTGCATGCTCCAACCCCAATAGTCAGGGATATCTTAGCTTGTATGAGATACAGCAAGCACTTTGTAACCTTGGCTTCGTTCTCCTTTACTCATGAAAGATGTGGGTAAAAAGCTACCCAGGTATTTCCCTCTGAGCATGGATGTAGCCTCACACTTCTCAATACAGTGCTGCAGGCACCTGCAGGCAGTCTATTTGTATTGACACAGCAGTGAGACTTGTTGATTAGTGTTAGTCTGTGTTAGTCATTTAGGTGCTAAGAAGTGTCTGGCTCTTTTGTGACCCAGGCAGCCCGCCAGGCTCCTCTGTCCATACGATTTCCCAGGCAAGAATACTGGAGTGGGTTGTTATATCCTTCTCCAGGGGATCTTCCCAACCCAGAGTCAAACGCACATCTCCTGCATTGGCAGCTGGATTCTTTACTGCTGAGCGCTGGGGAAGCCCAGTACTCCTCTAGATAGTGACCTAAAATCAGCTGCTGGTTTTAGCCCCTACCCCTATCCTATCTGAAGAAGCTGATCACGTAGGTGGTGAGTTTTGTCTTTTCTGACACCTCTCGGGCACATGCCTCACCCTACTATCTTTGTCTCTCTCTCACACCCACCTATCCTCATTTGAAATGATGGGATTTGTGAGAATAGTTATGTTTCTCAGGGAAATGTCTAGATTTTAACACATGTCTTGAGAATTCATATCTTAGAGGTACTGAAGGAGAAGCAATCTTTAGGAAACTTTAGAAATAGGTGAATTTTTATTTTTATTAATACAAAGAGGTACCCTATATTTCATGTTTTGAATGGGAACCTTAGAGTCAGAAATATATTTGTAAATTTATTTTAAAAATGTGTTAAGAAAGGTCCATAATTCTGGATTATTCTAACTCCTTTTGGGGGTATGAAACCTGCCCCCACCTGCTTACTTTATATGGAAACAGCACCAGTGCTTATAAAATCTATTTATTTCTCCTCTTCCTTATCACCAGAAATAGAATCTATTTGAGATGGTAATGAATGAGTCAAATGGAAAATCCCAATGGCTGAAACATGAAAGGAACCCCAGTGTCCACTGACAGAAGAATGAATAAGCAAAATGTGATATACACATACAATATCTGACTGATGGCTTTCAGGAGCTGGAGGGAAGGAGGTATGAAGAGTTATTCTATAGGAGATAAAGAACTTCAGTTTTCCAAAATGAAATGAGTTATGGAGGTCGATGGCAGTTCTGGATATACACTTGATAAATGTTAAATATTTAATGTCAATGAACTGTACACTTAAAAACAGTGGCGATGACAAATTTTATGGTATGTGTATTTCACTACTATAAAAAATTTGAAAATAACATCCTAATCGTCCTAATGACATACCTCAAAGCAAGCCATGACAACGCCTTCCTGGGATGCAGCTTACAGGAAATGTGGTCACTGCACATGAGATGTAGATAGGACGACATGTGACTTTCTGAGAAAGACAGCTCTTTCTGGTGTGCTTACTGCCCACCTTTCTTTCTCTTCTTTGAATGCAATCATGGTGGCTTCATCAGAGCAGCCGTTCAGAAATCACGATGGAAAGGACTACAGAATCACAGACATATTCACCTTAACACTGCGGCACTGAGCCAATTCCAGCTTCCACTTCTCTCTAGACTTTGTTTCAAGAGAAAAACAAACTCATATTTTTAAGCCAAACTAGTTAGGTTTTCCTATAGCTTGCAGCTGGATAACAGGCTGCATTTACCATACATACCCATAGGAGAATATTTTCTTTTCCAATAGAGAAAGGATATATCACCTTAGTAAGAATTAGGAAAAATCTTTAACAAGAGAAGTTTAAGAATACAATTATGAAACACAGAGAGTATCTAAAATGACCCTGGGTAGAAATTTATACACAGACTTTAAAGGTTATGTAAATCATGCCATGTATGTGAGTATATAACCCTTCTACCTTCCCTAGGAGATTGTCTAAAGCTTTATCAGATTGCAAAGAGTTCTGTGACTCAGTACATTTTAAAACCATTATAGGAGTTTTAGGTATACACCATTGGAAATAATTGACCATTTAGCCAATATTAAGTCCTATAAGACTAATATCTACTACCTTCTATAATATTAATATCTACTATATAATATCTGCTGCCTTCTGGCAAGGTGCTGTGTGGCATCTACCTCTCTGTTATCTCCTTCATTCCTCACAACAACCCTATTAAGAAACAATACTTTTCTCTCTCATTTAGTAGATGAGGACATTGACATCTTAAAGGATGCAGTAACTTGCTCATAATTTTCAAACACTATCTTGTCTTATTCATAAAATCTAGAACAATATTTGGTAAATAATAGGTAACAAATAAATATTTTAAATGAATACTAAGTGCAGAAGCAGTCTTCTGCTTGTGCTCTCCTGATTTATTGAGCACCTATTACACTACAGCCTCGTTCTGAGCTCTTAGAATGTAAAATACCCTTGAGATTTCTCTTGTCCTTAATAAAATGACTGTTTAGTACATACTATTTCATGTAAACAGGTAATTTCAATGCTATAGGCAACTTTTTTTTAACTAAGATAATAAAAAATAAATTCAGAGTTGCTAGACTTCGAGCTATGAACATAGTAAACAAAGGCCGTAGCAACCGCAAAGGCACAGGCCTATTAAAAATGGGTAAATAAGAATGCGAGAATGATTAACAAATAAAATATAAGAAAAGTGGTGATGGAAGATGAGTCAAATTTAGATTAAAGGGTATTACATACCAATCTAGGAAGTTTGGATTTTAGGATTTTCTTCTAAAGTTAATGAGGAATTAGCATGGATTGCTAGGTAGTGAAGCCAAATCTCATATTTGTTTTCAGCAAGATAACTCTGGAATCAGTGTGGAAGAAAAAGCAAGAAGTGCAGGATTGTGGTAGCTGTCTAGGCATAAAAGTTGAAGGTATTTGGTTTGAGTGGATTAGATACATAGAGTCCTCTTCAGGAATTTAAGGAAAAACATAAAAGAAATTAAAATCAGATTACTGGACACAGAGATTTATAACTTTATTTAAATAAAATTATGGTTGATACTTGTTATTTGCAGATTCTGCGTTGCAAATTTGCTACTTACTCGATTTGTTTGCAGCCCCGCAAATCAAAACTTGTAGCACTTTGAGTCATTCACAGACAGGTACTGAGTGGTAATAAATCTGAGACACCCAACAAGGACGGTCCCAGCTGACGTGAGCAAGGTGATGCTCCGCCTTCCTGGCTCTGTCCTCACACTGGGGCTGTGTCCTGTTCAGTCTAGTTAGTGCAGTGCTTTCACCCTTTTGCCAAGAAGGCGAAGCAAGAGTGTCTGCTGCGTCAGAAGACGCGGTGAGGCAGCGGGCAGGAAACCTCAGGTGCCATCCTCGCCCTCCCTGCCACGCAGGGGAAAGACGGGAGGGCCGGGACAGACCGAGGGGAGCGGATGCACGGGCCTGGACGCCCGCCCCTCGTGCGGCTCAGGCTGGCCCGGGAGAGCAGGCGTCGCCGCAGCCGCAGCCGTCAGTGGAGCCACGGGCGAGGGGGAGCCCGGCGAGGACAGTCGCCAGGGCTACTTTCGGCCTCCCCAGCAGCCTCCCTCACCGCGGGCCAGAGCGGCGACGACCCCCGGGGGGGGGGGACGCCCGAAACGCGGCCGGAGCCTTAGGGTGGGGGGTCGTCCCGGCTACCCCGGGTGCCCGCAGAGGGGGCGTGCAGGCCAGAAGACCCAGGCGGCCTCGCCCCGCTGCCCTCGGTTTAGCCAGAGGCCAGAGGTGGCACCGCGAGGGGGGTCAGCCAGACGGGCACAGGCCCAGGCGGGCGGCTCCAGAACCAGGGCCAAATCGGGCGCCAGGTGGTGGTCCAAAGGCCCGGAGTCCCGCGTGCATCCAGAGGCCCAGCGCCCTCTGGGGCAGACACCTAAGGAGACCATGTTTTGACCATCTGATGGGAATCCCGGACCATCTGACCTGCCTCCTGAGAACTCTGTATGCAGGTCAAGAAGCAACAGTTAGAACTGGACATGGAACAACAGACTGGTTCCAAATCAGGGTGTGTATTGTCACCCTGCTTATTTAACTTACATGCAGAGTACATCATGAAAAACGCTGGGCTGGAGGAAGCACAAGCTGGAATCAAGATTGCTAGGAGAAATATCAGTAACCTCAGATATGCAGATGACACCACCCTTATGGCAGAAAGTGAAGAACTAAAGAACCTCTTGATGAAAGTGAAAGAGGAGAGTGAAAAAGTTGGCTTAAAACTCAGCATTCAGAAAACGAAGATCATGTCCTCTGGGCCCATCACTTCATGGCAAATAGATGGGGAAACAGTTGAAACAGTGGCTGACTTTATTTTGGGGGGCTCCCAAATCACTGCAGATGGTGATTGCAGCCATGAAATTAAAAGACACTTGCTCTTTGGAAGAAAAGTTATGACCAACCTAGACAGTATATTAAAAAGCAGAGACATTCCTTTGCCAACAAAGGTCCATCTAGTCAAAGCTATGCTTTTCCCAGCAGTCATGTTAAAGGAGGAGACTGTAGGGCCTGGACTCTATCTTAGGCCTGTTCAATGCTGGCCATGCTCGGCAGCCTTTCCGTGGACTCTGAACTCTGTGCTCAGTGCCTATGGATACGACATACCAATAGAAGGCTAAGACCCCCCCGGACAAAGGAACCTTGAGAGTCGTATCTAGGTTACTCATCACCTGGGAGAAAACATATACCAATCACCCCTGTCTCTGGACAGGTCATAAATTTTTTTCTGTACTTATCAGAGTGTAACCTCAGGCTTATTGATTAATGACCAATTGTTTAACTGTTTAAGCACATGATACATGAGTGATGGGGCTATTGTGATTGTATCTACCTTTCTTTATGCAAGTTTCAAGGAATTTGGGGAGATGGGTTTGAGCATGTACGCATAGGGTATAAAAGATTTTCACAGAAGCTGGTCAGGGTCCTTAGCTAAGAGGAGACTCTGCCTTGGGCCCGCCGGTATAATAAGCTGCACTTCACTATCTGCATCGTCCTTCTGAGTGAGTTTGTTTCCCGGAAAAAGTGGCTACAACAATGTATGGATTTGGGAGTTGGACTATAAAGAAAGCTGAGCTCTGAAAAATTGATGCTTTTAAACTGTGGCTTTGGGGAAGACCATAGAGAGCCACTTGGACGGCAAGGAGATCCAATCAGTCCATCCTAAAAGATTTCAGTCCTGAATATTCATTGGAAGGACTGATGCTGAAGCTGAAACTTCAATACTTTGGCCTCCTGATGCAAAGAACTGATTCATTTGAAAAGACCCTGATGCTGGGAAAGATTGCAGGCAGGAGAAGGGGACGACGACAGAGGGTGAGATGGTTGGATGGCATCACCTACTCAATGGACGTAAGTTTGAGTAAGCTCTGGGAATTGCTGATGGACAGGTAAGCCTGGTGTGTTGCAGTCCACGGGGTCGCAGAGAGTCGGACATGACTGAGCAACTGAACTGAACTAACTTTGACCATTTGGTGCTTTATCTTGCTGATTTCATTATTCAAAATGGTATCCAAGGATAATGAAGTGTTGTCTAAGGTTCATACATTCAAGAAGGCTGTGCTATGGCTTAGGGAGAAAATTTATCTTAGGTAAACTCTGCTCAAACATGAGTTTCCATGCTTTTGGCTATGAAGTTAATGCCAAAAAGTTAATACTATTTATTAAATACATCTTTGAATAGAAAAACACATAAAGCAAGTATATGTATTGATAGGTTAGAAGAATGTTTTGACCAGAGAGATGCTCTCAGGCTTCCCAGGTAGTTCTATTGGTAAAGAATCTACCTGCCAAGGCAGGAGATGCAAGAGACACAAGTTCTATCCCTGGGCCGGAAAGATCCTGTAGAAGAGGGCATGGCAACCCACTTTAGTATCCTTGCTTGGAGAATCCCATGGACAGAGGAGCCTGACGGGCTCTTCTGACATGGCTGAAGCAACTGAGCACGAGCGTGAGAGACTCTCAGGAACCTAACTCTAGTTTTCCTCCTGGGATCAATGGGTTAGCATTTGCTAATTCATTGTCTGCAGCAATTGTATAGAATGTAAGTACTAAAGATACTGAAAATGGATGGTATTTAGAAGAGAATATTTGAGTAGGAAGATACATGAAATAATCAAATTCAATGCTTTTATTATACAGAACAAACTCGAGTTCAAAGGTCTAAAATTAAGTGCCCAGGATTGTATGCTTATTTATCAGAGAGATTAGAACAGAATTAGAAATCTTTTTTTTGGTAGTGCTTTTTCCACTGCACAAAAATATAAACAGTTAAATAGAGTACTGTCATGGACAGAAAATTTAAGCCAAAGTCTCAGATGATTAGATTAACTCCTTTTAATTGGAAGGAGTGCTTTCAATTGACATGCATGGTGAATTGTACATATGACAGTTCAGTTCAATTCAGTGGCTCTGTCGTGTCCAACTCTTTGCGACCCCATGAATCGCAGCACGCCAGGCCTCAATGTCCATCACCAACTCCCGGAGTTTACTCAAGCTCATGCCCATCGAGTCAGTGATGCCATCCAGCCACATATGTACAATTGCCCTGCTGTGTGACTCCAGTCTAAACCTTGATAGATTCAGAACCCAAGAGCCTTTCGAAGATGACTGGAAGCATCTCTCATAAACACACCTGTGCTGTTGGGAATGCTACCTTTCTCACAGCAACCATCAACTTTCCAAGAAGTCATAATCTAGTATAGAGGTCAAGAAATTATGGTCTACAGGACAAATTTGTTCCACTGCCACCTTTTGTAAATAAAGTTTTACTGGAACTCATGTATGCTCATTTGCTTAGGCATTATCTACAGCTACTTTCATGCTACAACTGTAGAACTGAGTAATTGTAACAGAGTGTACGGCCCTTGTATTTACCATCTTGCCCTTTGTATAAATTGTTTTGCTGACTCCCTGGTCCAGCAGATAGCATGAAACTTGGTGCCAGTTTCCATGTAAATAGTCATGACAGTCTTTGAAAACATTTCATCAGTTGTTATTCCCTTAACTTGTGGTTTAAGATACTATATTGAGGAGTCTTATCAAAGTGTCTGGATGACAAGAAAGGATTATTTTTTCTATTCGATGTCATCCAAAAATCTGAATCAATTTAACAAAGTGATCCATAACTTATTTTAACACTTACTGAATTACATGTCAGTCACCTGGGTTTCTCCATTCAAGGACTACTGTGTTAAGATTCTGAATCAACAGTGTAGTTTGCTCTAGCCCATCCTTATCAGCTGTCAACACTACCTGAAGCAAGTTTTATTGCACTGTCAAAGCTAACTGACATTCGAAATCAACAGCAGGACATAATTAACTTCCCAAGTATCTTTTCTGTTGCATAGGCATATTTTAAAAATGCTTTTATTTAGCTTAGTGACATTTGCTACCCAAGTAGTGACAAAACAGTGTGTCTAAACAAATGTTGATTGTACAGATTCATTTTCCCATGATAATGAATGTTAAATGCAGAGAGGTAATTATATAATAATCTGAAAACCTCACACAGTGACTTTTGCTCAGTGGAATTGCTTGGGAAAGAGTGTTTTAATTTTATAACCTGACACTTCAATGAAAATAATACTATGGTAAACATTTTAGCAGAGTTTCTGCTATATTCCTATTCTTATTAAAATGGGCATTCTATGTATGGAAACTACCTGAATTTTTAAAAATATTTTTCTTAATTAGTACATGAGAGATGAATTAAGACATCATTTCAGTTTCTTCTAGTCTCATAAACATCTTTAGTAAAGAACATTTAGTACCCCCAGGTGGATATTTTATGAATATTAAGAATTATGTTAAACCTTTGTCTCGGAATTTGCTAAGTGTGGGGTAGAGAGATTTAGCAGGACTTGGAGGAATCAGATAAAGTATGAATAATTGTGATTTCCTTTTTCATATAGACTGGAGATTATTTTTTCATTGATTCTTTCTAAGGATTATAAGAATAGTAGAGTAGAAATGAAAAAAATCATAATCATGAGTAAGGAATGTAGAAAGATAAGATGTTTTGTGGTTAAATGCTCTATGGAGGAAAGAATGACAAGGACATCAGTCAAAAATGAGGGTGACACTACACAGAAATTAAAAATTTGGATATAAAACCTAAAACCAGAAAACTCCTAGAAGAAAACATAAAGGGTAAGTAAGCTCCTTGACTCTGCAATCTTGATTCCAGCTTGTGCTCAACATCCAGAAAACTAAGATCTTGGCATGTGGTCCCATCACTTTATGCCAAATAGATGGGGAAACAATGGAAACAGTGACAGACTTTATTTTAGGGGGCTTCAAAATCATCGCAGATGGTCATTGCAGCCATGAAATTAAAAGACACTTAACTCCTTGGAAGAAAAGCTATGACCAACCTAGACAGCATTTTCAAAAGCAGAGACATTACTCTGCCAACAACAGTCCACTTAGTCAAAGCTATGGTTTTTCCAGTAGTCATGTATGGCTGTATAAAGAAAGCTGAGTGCCGAAGAATTGATGATTTTGAATTGTGGTGTTGGAGAAGACTCTTGTGAGTCCCTTGGACTGCAAGGAGATCCAACCAGTCCACCCTAAAGGAAATCAGTCCTGAATGTTCACTGGAAGGACTGATGCTGAAGCTGAAACTCCAATACTTTGGCCACCTCATCTGAAGAGTTGACTCATTGGAAAAGACCCTGATGCTGGGAGGGAATGGAGGCAGGAGGAGAAGGGGACAACAGAGGATGAGATGGCTGGATGGCATCACTGACTTGATGGACATGAGTTTGAGCAATCTCTGGGAGTTGGTGAAGGACAAGGAAGCCTGGCGTGCTGCAATTCATGGGGTTGCAAAGAGTCAGACATGACTGAGCGACTGAACAGAACTAAACTGAAGCTCCTTGACATTGGCAAAGTTTTTTTTTTCCAATTCAATACTTAAAATAAAGGCAACAAAGTAAAAACAAACAGGTGAGTCCCCAGCTAACTAAAATGCTTCTACACAGGTAAGGAAACTATTAACAAAATGAAAAGACAACATAGAGAATCAGTTCAATTCAGTTCTGTTCAGTCGCTCAGTCGTGTCCTACTCTTTGTGACCCCATGAATCACAGCATTCCAGACCTCCCTGTCCATCACCAACTCCCAGAGTTTACCCAAACCCATGTCCATTGAGTCGGTGATGCCACCCAAACCATCTCATCCTTTGTCGTCCCCTTCTCCTCCCGCCCCCAGTTCTTCCCAACATTAGGGTCTTTTCCAATGAGTCAACTCTTCTCATGAGGTGGCCAAACTATTGGAGCTTCAGCCTCAGTTCCTCCAATGAATACCCAGGACTGATCTCCTTTAGGATGGACTGGTTGGATCTCCTTGCAGTCCAAGGGACTCTCAACAGTCTTCTCCAGCACCACAGTTCAAAATCATCAATTCTTCAGTGCTCAGCTTTCTTCACCGTCCAACTCTCACATCCATACATGACCACTGGAAAAACCATAGCCTTGACTAGATGGACCTTTGTTGGCAAAGTAGTGTCTCTACTTTTAAATATGCTGTCTATGTTGGTTATAGCTTTCCTTCCAAGGAGTAAGCGTCTTTTAATTTCATGGCTGCAATCACCGTCTGCATTGATTTTGGAGCCCCCCAAAATAAAGTCTGACACTGTTTCCACTGTTTCCTCATCTATTTCCCATGAAGTGATATGACCGGAGAAAATATTTGCAAATCACATATTTGATAATGTGATTAAATCATATTTTGATACTGAAAATATGCAAGTATATTCATATAACTTGATAGCATAAAACCACAAATAACATAATCTTAAAATGGGCAAAAGATCTGACTAGACATTTTTACAAAGAAGACATACAAATGGCTAATAGGTACATGAGCAGTTGTTCAACATCACTAATCATTAAGGAAGCCAAGTCAAAATGACAATAAGCTATCATCTCACACTTGTTGTGTCATCAAAAAGATGAAAGCTAATAAATGTCAAGAATGTAGAGAAAAGAGACCATTTGTACACTCTTGGTATGAATAGAAGCTGATAAAACCACTGTGAAGAATATTATGGATATTTTAAAGGAAATTAAAAATAGAACTGCCATATGATCCAACAATCCTTCTTCTGGGTATATATCCCAAGAAAACAAAGTTATTAGCTAAGAGATATTTGTACTATCATAATCATTATAGTATGATTCCTAGTAGCCACGAGAGGAAGACAACCCAGTGTCAGTTAATGAATAAATGAACTGAGAAATGTGAAGTTCGCACATACACACAGCCTTCTCTGGAGGTTCAGCGCTAAACAATCAGGTTGCCAATGCAGGAGATGGGGGTTTGACCCCTGGGTTGGGAAGAGCCCCTGGAGAAAGAAATGGCAACCTATTCCTATATTCTTTTCTGGGAAATCCCATGGACAGAGGAACCTGGAGGTCTACAGTTCACAAGGTCAAAAGGAATCTGACATGACAGAGCATGTACACACGATGCACGATGCTGTATTTATGAAATAAGTTGTGATGTGCAAAAATGATCATTTTTAAACATATATAAGAAATGAAAGTGATGTTAAGTAAGGAGACTGAACGTGCTTTGGCTTTGGGAAGAGCATGCTATTTGAGAAGAAACACAATGGGAAGATGGAAGTGTTTAGACTATGGTTATACATCTAACTTCTGTAAAGTTATATTGACTCAATTGACCTATGCTTCTAGTCTCAAACTCAAAAGTCATTATAAAATGTGCAAAGGCATGTGTGCTGGTAATCAGAAAGCATTGGCTACTTCGAAGTTGTTCTTTGGTTTGTAGTCTGAGCTGAACTTAGCTAAGCCTAAACCTTTCCACCTAATCATAGGCCAACTGTGAAACCAGTGGCAATCCTGACAGTGATCTGTGATTCGGGGCTCATTAGCATCACATATTTGACCATTCAAATCAATTAGCCCATAGTATAAAGGCCACAGAGTGCTGATCTTCTGAATAGTACTCAGTCCCTAACGGCATGGACTTTAAAATCAAAAAGCCCAGCTTTGCCATTTATTTGATGTGTGACTTTGGATACTTGAATGAACACTTTCCAAGCAGCAATGTCAAAAGCAACTCTTTTTGACTCAACAGACATGAATTTGAACAAACTCCAGGAGAGAGTGAAGACAGGGGAACCTGTTGTGCTGCAGTCCATGGGCTCGCAAGGAGTCAGACATGACTGAGTGACTGAACAACAAGCCACAGTACTTTATTTATGTTAGATAGGAATGGCAATTCACAAGATTGGTATCTTTACTAAATGGAAAATAGCATTGAACAATGTTATAATATATAAAATTATTTCAATGTTTAAATGTGATCATGGGCTAAATGAGAGGCTAAGTATTTCATATTCTATAAGCAATATGCGACAGGCAGAAATGAATAGAACAGCCAAGCTACCAAAGTGCTGCTTGCAGCCAGAACAGAATAAGCACTTATGTCTTAGAGTCTAATGCTAATTTGATGTTCTCCTGACACTAGCAAAGATGTATTGCTTACATACCATAACATTCCACCAGACATAACATTAAAATCCATGGGAGGATCCACATGATGATATTGCCTGTGCAGATCCCAAGGAATTCCTGTTTCTGCTCTAACTCTTTGCAAATAGAACCCGGCAGCAGGATCTGAAATGCCGTTTTGCTCAGCTGAGCTTTAAAGCCAACGTTCATCGCCCCTCAGATCAGCACTGCCCGACACACTAACGGATACATTTAACACTTCTCCATTTGAGGAAGTAAAATCTGTAAAGTTGAGCTAGAAGACTGTAATTCAATATAATGTAATGTCTATGAAGTAGCTTCTCAAAAGGAAAGAAAGCAAAATGATTTTATAATGAAGCCACCAGGTTTCTAAGAGATTAGAATTAGACCCCCAAGAAAATGTTCATATCTGTATCAAGTAAAAATTTCCACCCTGGGAATCCTTCGTTTATTTTTAGAACTATTTGATAATGCCCCCTTCCCTCTGTTTTCTAAAGAAGAATCTTCTCCACACCTTCATGGTTTGGTGAAACAAAAATTTCACACAATTTTTCAAATAGAGAAACAATATAGTCTGAGGAAGATATCTCAGGCCCTCTTTTAGGGCAGAGATTCATCTGCATCAGGATTTTCAGAATTGATCTCTATAGAGCTCCAGCAGCTCCTCAAACATGCCCTATGAGAAAGAAGGTGCCATCATCAAGTCTAAGTTACAGATTATGTTGGAGATTCCTATACAATTTCATTAAAAAATTGTGAGAAGCTTCAGATAAAGCAACTTGTTTGCTATTGTTTAACCCAGAGAGTCTCTATCATATTTATATAACGCAACGTTTTCTCCCCCAGTTTCAATATATTGTCATCTGTAGAGCTGCTTTGTCAAAAGTACTTTGGGAAACACTATCTCATCAATAACAAGTGGCCACAGGAATTTAGAAAGAATATTTAACTAATGACCTGATCACTTCCTGTGGGATAACACTGTTAATTGATGGTAATTGCATATTTACTTTTTATGTCATTGAAACTGTTTTCTTTGCACTGTGCCCTGTATTTTCTATTGATGACCCTACAGAAAAGGAATTCTCCAGGCAAGAATACTGAGGTGGGTAGTCTTTCCCTTCTCCAGGGGATCTTCCCAACCCAGGGATTGAACCCAGGTCTCCTACATTGCAGGCAGATTCCTTACCATCTGAGCCACCAGGGAAGCCCTACAGAAAAGGTCTAACTTGTGCTAATTGTCCTTGCTAAAACCCTTCTTATGGGCAGACAATGGTGGGCACTTCATTTATGCTCTCTCTAGGTAACTGTCCATAACTCTTTCATCCTTTTAAGATTTGCCTTTAGCTTTTTCTCCTCCCATTATTTTTCTGCAAATCCTTTTTAAGCACGTACAGATAACAGAGGATGAGATGGTTGGATGGCATCACCAACTCAATGGACATGAGTTCGAGTAAGTTCCAGGAGCTGGTGATGGACAGGGAAGCCTGACATGCTGCAGTCCATGGGATCGCAAGAAGTCGGACATGACTGAGCGACTGAACTGAAGTGGACTGACTGAGAAGTACAAAACCCATGTTCTCTATTTTTTTAATGTCTAGGCCCATTCTAGGTTGTTTTGCATATTGTTTCCAATTCTATATTTAGATGGCTGTTTTTAATTTCCAGACTGTATCTTCTACTACTAACTATTGACTATTTGCATATCTGAATAGAAAACTACTTGATCAAGTCTGCTTTGCATTTAGTTTCTCTCTTTTTGAGTTTAATTACTTTTTAAAAAACCATTACTTTCTGGAAACTGAATGAAAGGATCCTTCTTTCATCTATGGCACTGATAATATTTTCAAGCAACTCAGGTCTCAGATTCTTCTCTCCATCTCCACTCACACTTCTAAAAGTGGGTCAACATAGACCCACTCACTCACAAACCAACTGTGAATATTACTCCTCTCTGCACCTTAGATCCATGAAGTGTCTGTATATGGATTCTTATCAATGAATGTGTCAGAAAACATCATCATTCAACAAGCTTTATCTGAATAATATTGTCTGCATCATATATTCTGAGTTTACTAGTTTAGTAAATAAATATCATTTGGTAAATAAATGGCTTATATGATCAACAAATTGTATCTATTGTTTCTTTCATATTTACAGAGTTTTCTTTCCTATTATAATAAGAAATTAAACTTGTCTGTCACATACCTCCACTTCCGAAGGTCATGTTATCTTCATGATAAACAGGTACTAAGATAGATGATTGTTACCTCACACTTTTATAAAATTTATTTATTTTTGAATATTTCAATGTTTCTGAAACTGAGATAAATCTTATAATTGATAGTATCCTAGCAATGTGCTGAATTTAACAGGAGATTTTTCTTTCTTAATGATGTGTTTAATAATGATGAATCAGTTTCAAAAAAGATTTAAGGAAATATGTATTTTAATTCTCCCAGTATGTATACTATAATGGCCTATGAGTTGGTGAGATTCTTAGAGGAGAATTAAAATATAATTTTAATAATTCATCCAGTTATGGGCATCCGGGTTGCTTCCA
Organism: Odocoileus virginianus; assembly: GCF_023699985.2. Classification (NCBI taxonomy): domain Eukaryota; kingdom Metazoa; phylum Chordata; class Mammalia; order Artiodactyla; family Cervidae; genus Odocoileus; species Odocoileus virginianus. The sequence goes on from NC_069701.1 coordinate 2,715,895, forward strand.
TGTCTTGGCTATTGTTAACAGTGCTGCGATGAACTTTGGGGTGTATGTATCTTTTCAAAGTATGGTTTTCTCCAAACATGTGCCCAGGAGTGGGATTGCTGGATCATATGGCAGTTCTATTTTTAATTTTTAAAGGAACCTCTATACTGTTCTCCATTGCAGCTGCACCAGTTTACGTTCCTACCAACAGTTTGGGAGGATTCTTTTTCCTCCACATCCTCTCCAGCCATTTATTGTTTGTAGATTCTTTGATGATGGCCATTCTGACCAGCGGGTAGTGTGTTCTTTACCACACTCCAGGACATCAGATGGTAAAGCATCTGCCCACAATGCAGGAGACCCAGGTTTGATTCCTGGTTCAGGAAGATCCCCTGGAGTAGGAAATGGCAACCCACTCCAGTATTCTTGCCTAGAAAATTCCATGGATGGAGGAGCCTAGTGGGCTGCAGTCCATGGGGTCGCAAAGAGTCAGACACGACTGAGCGGCTTCACTTCACTTCAGGACATCTCAAAAAAAAAAAAAAAAAAATCACTCTGCTATCAACCTCTAAGCATCAGTATTCTCCACTTCATGGTAAGATGGTTGTACAAATGGTATCTGGGATCTTTGGTTACTCATGCTTTAGGAAGTGACTGATATTTCTGTCTACGACTTTAAGGCAACAAGCTGTGTCTGATCATAAAGGTGAGGCTGTTACATCAAGAACCTTTGGATGTACCCACCTGACACTCCCTGATAAGAGGGAGTGTGCTTGATCAAGTCTTCCTTGAGATCTTATCAAATAAGCGTTCCACCTGGCTGATAGTTTAGGCGTCACTGAACTGCTCCTGGGGCACTGCCAGATGCTGCTTTTGGTGTTAAACTCTTCTAGAGGTTGGCTCCATCTGCCAGAATTCCTTCTGTGAAAACCTTCAGGTCAGATTATTTACATGAAAACATGCTGGAATTACAACTGGGATATTCAATATGGAATACTAACTTGATGCTGCAGCATAGCATCATCTGTGATAGTGATCCAGGCTGGCTGACCTCCTCTGGTCCTTCAGGACTGCACACCTGTCTCTCTCTTGTCTCAAATCATTAGATGTCTTCACACCTGCCTGGTTTTGCAGTCCATTTTTTCTTGACCATTTGTGTTTTTCTTCTTTTTTTTTTGGTCCTTCTCTGGCTCTGGGTTTGACTGTTTCCTACTAGTCACAGGGGATCATTGTTAACAGTTTTGTTGCCATTTATGGTGTCACATATGGTGAAATCTCATAGCTTGCATCCAGATTTAAGTCCTTTTATAAGTGCATATATAGGAATTAGGACCAAAATTGTAGTCACTAGACACTTGGGGAAACAGGTTATCTTAAAACATATGCTAAAACAATAAATTTGCAAAATTATTATCTTTTGTACTATGATCCTATAGCATTTCTTTCTGCCCTTGATAACTTGTTAAGCTTTGTCTTAAATTACAGAAACCAACATGAGAAGCTTCTGGGATCAGGCACTGGGCTCATGAATATAAAAAGAAATTTTGCATTAATATTGCTAGGTGATTGACTTTATGAAATACCGCCAAACAACACACTGTATCTTTCCCAACACTTTCTTTCAGCTACTCAAAACCAAGCTCTTTATGACATTATACACTGCTATGTTCTTTTCACTGATCTCTAAATTGGTAATTATTCACTTTCTTGACTGTGATCACCTCAGAGAAGATTTCCCTGACTGCTCTATCTGAACAAATTTCCCTTTATTACTTTCTATCTCAACTCTTTTTCTCTTTTCTTCATAAACTCCATTGTAACACGTGGTTGCTTCCCTGGTGGCTCAATGATGAGGAATCTGCCTGCTAATGCAGGAGACACAGGTTTGATCCCTGGGTTGGGAAGACTTCCTAGAGGAGGAAATGGCAACCACTCCAGCATTCTTACCGGGATAATCCCGTGGACAGAGGAGGCTGGCGGGCTACAGTCCATGGGGTCGCAGAGAGTTGAGCATGGCTGAGGGACTGAGCATAGCGTGTGGTTGTCTTATTTGCCTGTGTTATTTGAGTTTTTGGTCTATCACTTTAAACAGAATATAAACTTCACGTATCCTATTGAGAAAGGAACTGAAATAAGAAGGTATATCTCTGTCTATCTATCTGTGTCTTTGTCCCACTTCAGCTAATATTCACTCTTCAGACTGGCTCAACAGGGGTGTCTGACACAGAGCTCCTAAGGCCCTGGGAATTTCCTGGGTGATAGCAGTATCTTTTTTGTGCTTATGAAGCAACTCTTGGTGGGCTCTTAGATGGCAACTAGTCACTAGAAGTACCAAGCCATAAATAGAAGCTTGGAACTTTTATCCCCACCCCTTATTCTCCAGAAAGGGGACAGGGACTGAACACTAAGTTAGCAATGGATCATGCCTATGGGATGAAGTTTTCATAAAACAGTCCCTAAAGTAATAAGGTTTGAAAACCTTCTGGGTTGGTCACACATCCATCTACCAAGAGAGTGGTGTGCTCCAGTACCAGGGAGACAGAAAGTCCTGAACTCAGGACTTTTCTGAGATGTGCATCTCTTCGTCTGGCTATTCATCTCTATCTTCTATCATATCCCTTACTAGAAAATAAACTGGTAACTGTAAGTCATTGTTTCACTGGGCTTGGTGAGCTGTTATAACAAATTATCAAATCCTAGGAGGAATTTGTGAGAACCCTGTCTTACAGATGCTAAGTCAGAGGCTCTTAGGGCAACCTGGGACTTGCAATTTACAGCTGAAGTGGAGGCAGTTTTTGAGAGTTGAGCCCTTAACCTGTGGAATCCGATGCTAACTCCAGGTAGATAGTGACGGAGCTGACTTGAACTGGATAGCCAGCTGGTATCAGCATTGGCCATTATGAGAGTAAACCCCCACAAATTTAAAGTAGTATTAATAGTATAAAAAGAAAACAGGGCATTTTCCCCTTTACAGAATCCAAATTTCATTTTCTCTTCATTGATTCCTAGTACACAGCCTATAGAATAAGCTCAATAAATAATAACGTGCTATGTGTGTGCAAGCTAAGTCGCTTCAGTTGTGTCTGACTCTTTGGACCCTGTGGACTGTAGCCCACCAGGCTCCTCTGTCCATGGGATTCTCCAGGCAAGAATACTGAAGTAGGTAGCCATACCCACCTCTAGGAGATCTTCCCAACCCAGGGATTAAACCTGCATCGCTTATGCCTCCTGCATTGGCAGATGAGTTCTTTACCACTAGTGCCCCCTGGGAAGCACTAATGTGCCCTTCATTATTCCAAATACTTTACATCTGTTAACTCACTTATTCTTTCAGCAACCCTAATGGAGGGTATAATTATTATCTCTATGTTGCAGCTATGGAAACAGAGACACAGAGATCAAATAACTTGTTCAGGGCCACACAGCTTGTTTGTGGATTAGTTGGAATGCAGATCCAGGAAATCTGACTCTGGAATTCATGCTTTTAATGAACATAGTCATTATTACATATAATACCTTCTTACCTATAAGAAGTTAAGTAATAAAGAAAAATGTTCTAAGGCAAAAGTAGGTGATGCACTGAAATAATGGTAAAATGTTCCCAAGTAACTTTGAAATGCAAGCAATAATGTTTTCCCTGAATGTCCTCTGTCAAAGAATGATTTCCAGGCTAGTTGAACTATACTGTTGAAAGCTCTAAGGCATTGTTAAGATATTAACATATCTAAAGAAAGAATGTGTCAATCATCAGGGAGATTATTCTGCAGTGGAAATAAACAACACAAAAAAGAGAATTAAAGGGGTGTTACTAAGCTAAGGAAACTATCCTCCTTCCCTGCTCTTTGCTCAGTCTGAGAAGGAAGATGGCAGCTTGATAAATACTTTACAGGTGTTCTTTTTGAATTGTGGTAAAATATACATAATGCGAGATCTACATTTGTACCATTTCTCAGTGTTCATTTTAAAAGCCTTTGCTGGGATTTTTCTGCAGCTAATGAGCAGCCATTAGGATGGATATGCACAAATCATATGCTTATTTCTTAATTTCTTGTTTTATATATACACACATATGTATATATACTTCTGTGCTCCTGCTCAGTCACTAAGTCATGTCTGACTCTTTATGACCCCATGGGCTATAGCATGCCAGGCTTCTCTGTCCATGGGACTTCCCAGACAAGAATACTAGAGTGGGTTGCCATTTCCTACTCCAGGGGATCTTCCCAACCCAGGGAACTCCTGAGTTTCCTGCATGGGCAGGCAGATTCTTTACCGCTGAGCCACCTGGGAAGCCCCCATATACAGATTTTTAGTAAAGCATAATTTGAAGGATGGAGGTGGGAGCAATGATTTGAGTGTAGAGGTAGAAAAAAGAAACTAAAACTGCTTTGCATCACTTTGCATGGTAAGTATACAAGCTAGCTCCAGTGCAAGCAGAAGATTTTGCAAATAACAGAAGAGGTGGCAAAATGCTTATCTTCCTAGGATGGATGAATGTTTTCCTTTGGGAGTGGTCACATATGTCCTAGCCAACAGTATACTTTTGCAAGAATCTTAAAACATTTTTGTAACCATACTAGTATAGAGATCTTTAAAGTAAACACCCCAACTGTATTGCTTGTGTGTCTTACAGTGTCACTTCCTCACTGGACTAGCTTGCCTAGAGTGACTGAGGAAGAATAACAAACTTCAAGAAATACACTGCCAGAGAGGGCGAGTGTACAACGGATGTAGGGCTGTAAAGTTTCCTAAAAGTCATCATGGGAGATCTATACAGCTTTTAAAAATTTAAGTGTGGAGCCATGGACAACAAAGTGCTGTTAGGAAAAAATTGATATGCCATGCAACTTTAAATGGTATAATTTTGCAAAAGAAAGTGAGAAACAAACCATAAAACTAAATGAGATTTGGCTCATCACCACCCTCAAACCCCCAGGATCTTGAAGGATCACATTAAGAAATGTATTTCATTTCTTGAACTCCAGGATAGAAGAAAGCAGCTGGGAAGTATATTTAATTCAAAAGCCAAGGGGTTGACTTGGAGGAGATGGATTAAAAACTGTATGTAAATATTAGGAAGAGGGCTTTGAGGAGGCTATAACTAGCAATTGAGGCTCCGGTCTTCCATGCATGGTCCAAAGAAAGGCTGTACTTCCCAGTATACCATCTGTCTGGTTCCAGGTTGAGTGGGTCAGGCTACCCAAGCCTAAATCAATAAGCATTAAAACTGCAAACTGTATCATTTGTTTTAAGACTACAATATACTAGCAAACATTTGATTACCAATTAGTTTTCCAAGTAGCTTGCTTATATGAAAGAAATGTACTGCCAAAGAATTTTTATGTACGACGCACTTGACAATTAGAAATCTCTTAGTTCAGTCGCTCAGTTGTGTCCGACTCTTTGCAACCCCATGGAATGCAGTATGCCAGGCCTCCCTGTCCAACCAACTCCCAGAGCTTACTCAAACTGATGTTCATAGAGCCGGTGATGCCATCCAACCATCTCATCCTCTGTCGTCCCCTTCTCCTCCCACCTTCAATCTTTCCCAGCATCAGGGTCTTTTCAAATGAGTCAGTTTATTGCATCGGGTGGCCAAAGTACTGGAGTTTCAGCTTCAGCATCAGTTCTTCCAATAAACACTCAGGACTGATCTCCTTTAGAATGGACTGGTTGGATCTCTTTCAGTCCAAGGGACTCTCGAGTCTTCTCCAACACCACAGTTCAAAAACATCAGTTCTTCAGCACTCAGCTTTCTTTATAGCCCAACTCTCACATCCATACTTGACTACTGGAAAAACCATAGCCTTGACTAGATGGACCTTTGTTGGCAAAGTAATGTCTCTGCTTTTTATTATGTTATATGCTGTCTAGGTTGGTCACACTTTTTCTTCCAAGGAGCAAGTGCCTTTTAATTTCATGGCTGCAGTCACCATCTGCAGTGACTTTGGAGCCCAGAAAAATAAAGTCTGTCACTGCTTCCCCATCTATTTGCTGTGAAGTGATGGCACTGGATGCCATGATCTTAGTTTTCCGAATGTTGAGCTTTAAGCCAACTTTTTCACTCTCCTCTTTCACTTTCATCAAGAGGCTCTTTAGTACTTCTTCACTTCCTGCTATAAGAGTGGTGTCATCTGCATATCTGAGGTTATTGATATTTTGCCCTGCAATCTTGATTCCAGCTTGTGCTTCATCCAACCTGGCATTTCACATGATGTGCTCTGTATACGAGTTAAAGAAACAGGGTGGCAATATACAGCCTTGATGTACTCCTTTCCTGATTTGGCACCAGTCTGTTGTTTCATGTCCAGTTCTAACTGTTGCTTCTTGATCTGCATACAGATTTCTCAGGAGGCAGGTAAGGTGGTCTGGTGTTCCCATCTCTTGAAGAATTTTCCATAGTTTGTTGTGATCTACACAGTCAAAGGCTTTGGCATACTCAATAAAGCAGAAATAGGTGCTTTTCTGGAACTCTCTTTTTTTTTTTTGATGATCCAGCGGATGTTTGAAATTTGATCTTTAGTTCCTCTGCCTTTTCTAAATCCAACTTGAACTTTTGGAAGTTCATGGTTCATGTATTGTTGAAGCCTGGCTTGGAGAATTTTGAGCATTACTTTGCTAGCGTGTGAGATGTGTGCAATTGTGCATTGTTTGACCACTCTTTGGCATTGCCTTTCTTTGGGATTGGGTTGAAAACCGACCTTTTCCAGTCCTGTGGTCACTGCGGAGTTTTCCAAATTTGCTGGCATATTGAATGCAGCACTTTCACAGCATCATTTTTTAGGATTTGAAAGAGCTCAACTGCAATTCCATCACCTCCACTAGCTTTGTTCATAGTGATGCTTCCTAAGGCCCACTTGACTTCACATTCCAGGATGTCTGGCTCTAGGTGAATGATCACACCACCATGGAATTGTAAAATTCTCTAATTAATTACATCATAGTATTCTCTAATTAATTGCAATTAATACACTGGTATTTTGGTAGTTATTTGGCTTGTTATGTAACTTACCTGCTAAGAGAGGTTGAACTGGCTATAATCTATATGCATTTGTTCTCTTTGGTTATTGTGGTTCTCATTCTATGCTAATTAACTACTATTTTATACATCATTATAGATATATTTTATACATTGACTACTATTTTATACAGTCCATACAGTTCTGGTTAATATGCATCACTTCTTGAAGATGGTACCAAGTTAAATATGCTGAAGAAATCCAGTGTTTGAAATAAAGGGTGAGGGCAGATATGAAATGTTATCAATTTATCATCACCTTTGCTTTGTTTTCTTTTTGCTATCATTCAGTTGTTCTGTCGTGTTCAACTCTTTGTGACCCCATGGAAGGCAGCATGCCAGGCTTCCCTGTCCTTCACTCTCTCCCAAAACTTGTTGATGTCTTGGTTACCAGTAAAACTGAGCTCACCAGCCGAATGTCTTTCTGCATTACTATGACTTGCAAATTCCAGTTAACCAACTACCTCTTGCATATTAGAAATTTTGAGTGTGAAGGTTTGTATGTTGTACTTCCACAAAGAGATTTCTTGAACTATGCTGAACTTGATTGCTTATATTCTGAAAACTTCAATCAAAACCATTGAGGACTATGCTGCTCCCTAACTAAGCTCTTGTAACATTTTAGTGTCCTAAACTGAATGGGTTCAGTGTGGTTTCCTCCATGCCCACATGGAGGGTCTTCCAGACCTTGCATATAAGCAGGTCTGTGTTCCAGACCTTATATATCAGCAGAGCAACCTCACAGATGCTGAACAGAGGGGCTGTCATCTCACTGCTCACTCCAGCCATCAGTGTTACTCTGCTCCTGAGAGCTACTGGGATCGCCAGACTATGTGACTCATATACAAGAGTCCTCCTGCTGTGAAACCTACTCTCTAGTCCCCACCCTGCAGTAATGTCCATTGAAAACAGAATGTGAAAATCCAAATCTTAGAGTATCACTCTTAGCTTTATACTCTTGAGTCAACTTTTGACTTAACTTTAAAGTTACTTTCATAACAGAATTTGTATTTCACTATGAAGCATCTCTATGATAGGGATGTACATTTCATGTCTTTATAGTTTGCATTCAGAGGAGTAATATATAAAAAAAACCATTGTGTCAATACTGTTTGAACACATGCTGTTAAATTTGCCTGTGACGTTTGTGGGACAGAATAATATAGCAATTCCACTGGAGTTACTTGTATATCTTGGTCATTTTTATGCATTGATGCATTTAAGATAACTGCAATTTCAATATCTTGTGGGCAGGCAGAACAGAGTCATTTAGAGTGAATTGCCAATTCAGGTATCTTGAAAATTTAGGCTTTTTGTTATTTTTTGCAAGAGATCCTTAATATAACTTTTAAAAGTATGTGAAAGACACAGGTTGTAGAAGTATATTGCTCCATACTTGGACACGTATAAAAAACATTTTGGGTATGTGTATATATATATAATGTTAATACTATGCAGTCCTGTGGTAAGATAGGAAGAAAGGCATTAATAGGAAATGTGTTTAGTGTTAATTATGAAAACCTATTTTTTGGAAGGTATAGATCTACAACTCACGACACAAGTTCTTATTTTGAGTGAAAAAAATTTTGAAATGAGGTAACATAAAATGGTTTCTGGTAATTTTGAGCAATGAGGTATACACAAGGAGGTCATAGAAACACATTAGAGTAAGTTGGCACCAATACAAAGGGATCTCAGAACAAAAATGTCCCATCACATTCTAACTTGTGTTTCTGATATGTATGAAATTGCTTTCTCTTATTAGTAGTAGTTTTGAAGAAAACTGCTTCACATCTATATCTTCTATGGAGTCCTAGATAGTGTCTCGCATAGGGTTTATTTGGAATGTGTGAATATATAAGAGGAATTGTAAGGAACATCATTAGTATGTTGATGCCATCTGGCTCAGACGTTAAAGACTCTGCCTTCAATGCTAGAGATGCAAGTTTTATCCCTGGGTGGGGAAGATCCCCTGGAGAAGGGAATGGCTACCCACTCTGGAACTCTTGAGTGGAGAATCCCGTGGACAGAGGAGGCTGGTGGGCGACAGTCCATGGGGTCTCAAAGAGTCAGACACTACTGAGCTGCTCACAAAAGGCAGCTGGCAGGGTGTTTCCCGGTCTGGGGGTGGGGTGCAGGCTCTTCTTTGCGATTGGGCGGCATGGCTGGCTGTGTTCCTTGCCTGAGTAAAGCCTCAGGCCTTGCTCAGCAGCTCGGCAGGGGTGCAGACTGGCTTTCTGCTGGGGTGGGCTGTGTGCTAGACTCTGGGCCTGGGAGGGCTGCAGGCTGGACTGCACCGCTCGGGGGTCCAGCGGCTGGGCTCTGGGATGCCTGGTGTCCTCTGTAGGATCTTGGGTTGTGTGGCCAGAGCCTCTGCGGAGCTGCTGGCTTGCTTCCTGCCCTGGACAGGCTATAGTAGGGGCTCCTGGGTGGCCAAGGTTCTCCGGTTAGGTGGGACTGGTCCCTACACTCAGCAGTTGGGCAGGACTGTGAAACGGCCTCCCTTCCCCAGTGGGGTGGTTGAAGTTTCCAGGACCAGTACAATCTTTTGCCTGGGGCCCGGATTAGGTAGCACTCAGTGCCCTGGCCCTGCAAGGTCACCCTCAGCTGTGCAGATGGACAGTGCAACCCAGATGGCTGGGATCTCTGCGTGGCCGCTGCTGTAAGCAGGACCACAGCCCACCGAGATCTCAGCCTTGGTTGCTGTGAGCCTGGCCCCTTGTCTCCGTCACCATCTAATCCCAGACGTCAAGTCCCACAGGTTCCCCCAGTGATCCCCATGAGACAAGACCTGAATGAGCCTCCCAGGAGGCCTCCTACAGTTCTGGGGAACTGAATGCCCATGTTGTGTTCTCTTTTCCCTTCCCGGAAACTAAGCACCCCAGGGTCCTGCCCCATGTGAGGAGTGACTGCTGACCTGGGGAGGGGCAGTGCCCCAGAGTGACGTTGCTCCCCTTTCTCTTCCAATGTGCTTCTTCTCCATCTCTGTGGTCCATGCTCTGAGGGCATGCTTCAGCCTCACCTCCAGTTCTGGAATTTTCACAATGGTGGCTTGCTTATGAACATTACTCATTGGTCTTTTGGTGAGGAATGGAGTCAGGAACAACCTATGTCACAAGTTTGATTTATAATATTTATCTTAAGCCACATTCCCTGGGTCTTCTCTTATCTAGTCTGCAGAAATCACGTCTCTTACTTCCATAAAATAATTTTGGGTATGCCCAGGCAACATTTATAAATGCTTACGGACTAAATTTCTCAATTGTCTAACATGTCTTTTCTCTGCCTAATAATACATAAACAAATGGCTGTGACTATGACCCAAAAAAACTTTATTTATAAAAGCAAGCAAATTTTGCCAATCCTGATGCTATTTTTACAATGTTAAATGTCAAATTTTGTCTTTTGTTTAACTTACCTGCTACTTGGTGCACTGTATATGCTCAATGCAATATTTCTGAAAAAGAGACTTAAATTATCAGATTGCATTAATTATAATCAAACTAATTGTGATGCAAAGAAGACAAATATTATTTTAGACTAAATTGCTAACTATTGGATTTCAAGGTTTTTCCATGTTTTTTTCTTCACTGTAGTGAATTTTTTTAAGTCTAAGTCTGAAAGCACAAAAGTCTGAGTCTTATTTGGAGTGACTAGAAACCCTTGGGTCTTCCAATCTCTACCATAAATTGTAGATGTAGTTATTTTCAAGTATGTGGATAATATGAAAAGAGTGAACCAACTTTTGAGACTTACCTCTACTTAATCTGGAAGCAAATGATTTCATTTTTCTCCAGAGGAAGATGGGTTCTTAGTCAACCAGAAGTAAAAGTTCTACTTTTCTGGAATAAGCTAGCAGGAATTTGATCACTTTATTTGAATTATTATATGACTGATTCATACACTGATATACTGGTGTTTTATTTTGTGTGTGTCTGTCTGAGTGGGAAGCAGTAGAGATTGTTGCAAGATGATGCAAGACTGGGCTGAGTACCCTATAGAGATTTAATCAACCAATAGATTAATTACCTTACAGGTTAAAAAAAAAAGAAAAACACCCTCTCTTACTTGAAATTTCTCATCACTTAACTGGAACTGTAAAGTTTAATAGTCTCAGAGGTCCTCTGGTCTAAGTGTTCTGTATGTTTTATGTGTGTATTTTTGTGCACTTAGTTGCTTCAGTCGTGTCCAACTCTTCACACCCATGAGGACTGTAGCCCACCAGGGTGCTCTGTCCATGGGATTCTCCAGGCAAGAATAGAGGAGAGGGTTGCCATGCCCTCCTCCAGGGGATCTTCCTGACACAGGGTTCAAAACTGGTCATTTAAGTCTCTTGCATTGGCAGGTGAGTTCTTTACCACTGGTGCCACCTGGGAAACCCTGTTTCATATGTAAGGTTGGTTTATTCAATATCTTTTCCTGAAAGATTTTTTAGGTTTTGCCTCTAATTTACCTTGCTGTTACTCAAAATATTCCAATTTGATTGCTAGCTTTGTCTTCCTGTTAGAGTTTCTCACCCACATTTACACAAAAATGCAATGATATTTAAGTCTCAAACTGCATTGGCTAAGAGCATATTAAGAGATGAAGAGAGCCTGCAGTAAGACTCTAAAGATCAGAAGGCTCTTAGGGAAGTTGGGTTTCTAACAGGGATTGGTAACCAAGAAATGATTCAAGTTTGAATTCAGGAGATTGGGTAAAGGAGACAAATGGAATGACTATTTAAAACACTGATGTCAAATATCTCCTTTCCTTTATGAGGTGTCTCTTAGATAACATCTAATTAGCTCATTGTTTTTGGAGGTATGGGCTTTTTCAGCATAACTGAAACAGAAATGAGCCTTACTTTAAGACTGACTTAGAAGCAAAGGAGGAAGGACAGAACACAACTGATGCTGCTTATGTATGAGTTAGACAAACAAGATAGGGTTATCCAGTCAAGTGGGCATACCTAAAATGCTGACATTTGAATCTGATCGCAGGGACCACAGCCTTGTCTAACTCAGTGAAACTATGAGTCATGCCGCCTAGGGCCACCCAAGATGGACTGGTCATGGTGCAGAGGTCTGACAAAACGTGGTCCACTGGAGAAAGGAATGGCAAACCACTTCAGTATTCTTGCCTTGAGAACCCCATGAACAATATGAAAAGGCAAAATGATAAGACACTGAAAGATGAACTCCCCAGGTCAGTAGGTGCCCAATGTGCTACTAGAGATCAGTGGAGAAATAACTCCAGAAAGAATGAAGGGACGAAGCCAAAGCACAAACAACACCCACTTGGTGATGGAAGCAAGGTCCGATGCTGTGAAGAGCAATACTGCATGGGAACCTGGAATGTTAGGTCCATGAATCAAGGCAAATTGGAAGTGGTCAAACAGGAGATGGCAAAAGTGAACGTCAACATTTTAGGAATCAGCAAACTAATGAATTTAACTCAGATGACCATTATATCTACTACTGTGGGCAGGAATCCCTTAGAAGAAATGGAGAGGCCATCATAGTCAACAAAAGAGTCTGAAATGCAGTATTTGGGTGCAATCTCAGGAATGACAGGATGATCTCTGTTCATTTCCAAGGCAAACCATTCAATATCACAGTAATCCAAGTCTATGCCCTGAACAGAAATGCTGAAGAAGTTGAAGTAACGGTTCTGTGAAGATCTACAAGACCTTTCATAACTAACACCCAAAAATATGTCCTTTTCATTTTGGGGACTGGAATGCAAAAGTAGGAAGTCAAGAGATACCTGGGGTAACAGACAAATTTGGCCTTAGAGTACAGAATGAAGCAGGATAAAAGCTATCAGAGCTTTGCCAAGAGAACGCACTGGTCATAGCAAACACCCTCTTCCAACAACACAAGAGAAGACTCTACACATGGACATCACCAGATGATCAATACTGAAATAAAATTGATTATATTATTTTCAGCCAAAGATGGAGAACCTCTATACAGTCAGCAAAAACAAGGCCAGTAGCTGACTGTGGCTCAGATCATGAACTCCTTATTGTCAAATTCAGACTTAAGTTGAAGAAAGTGTGGAAAACCACTAGACCATTCAGGTATGACCTAAATCAAATCCCTTATGCTTATACAGTGGAAGTGAGAAATAGATTAAAGGGATTAAATCTGATAGAGTGTCTGAAGAACTATGGATCAAAGTTCCTAACATTGTACAGGAGACAGGGATCAAGACTGTCCCCAAGAAAAAGAAATGCAAAAAGGCAAAATGCCTGTCCAAGGAGGCCTAAAAAATAGCTGAGAAAAGAAAAGATGTGAAAGGCAAAAGAGAAAAGGAAAGATATATCCATCTGAATGCAGAGTTCCAAAGAATAGAGAGCAGAGATAAGAAAACATTCCTCAGTGATCAACGCAAAGAAATAGAGGAAACCAATAGAATGGGAAAGACTAGCCATCTCTTCAAGAAAGTTAGAGATACTAAGGGAACGTTTCATGCAAACATGGGCACAATAAAGGCTATAAATAGTATGGACCTAACAAGCAGAGGATATTAAGAAGATGTGGCAAGAATACACAGAAGAATCATACAGAAAGACCTTCATGACCCAGATAACCACTATAGTCTGATCACTCACCTAGAGCCAGACATCCTGGAATGAGAAGTCAAGTGGGCATTAGGAAGCATCACTACGAACAAAGCTAGTGGAGGTGATGGAATTCCAGTTGAGCTATTTCAAATCCTGAAAGATGATGCTGTGAAAGTGCTGCACTCAATATGCCAGAAAACCTGGAAAACTCAGCAGTGGCCTCAGGATTGGAAAAGTTCAGTTTTTATCCAATCCCAAAGAAAGGCAATGCCAAAGAATGCTCAAACTATTGTGCAGCTGCACTCATCTCACACGCTAGTAAAGTAATGCTATAAGTCTCAAGCCAGTCTTCAATAGTATGTGAACCGTGAACTTCCAGATGTTCAAGCTGTGTTTAGAAAAGGAAGAGAAACCAGAAATCAAATTGCCAACATCCTTTAGATCATCAAAAAAGCAAGAGAGTTCCAGAAAGACATCTACTTCTGCTTTATTGAGTACCCCAAAGCCTTTAACTGAGTGTATCACAACAAACTGTGGAAAATTCTTCAAGAGATGGGGATACCAGACCACCTTATCTTCCTCCCTAGAAATCTGTATGCAGGTCAAGAAGCAACAGTCAGAACTGGACATGGAACAGCAGACTGGTTCCAAATCAGGAAAGGACCATGTCAAGGATGTATATTGTCTCCCTGCTTATTTAACTTTAAATCCTGAGAAATGCTGGGCTAGATGAATCAAGATTGCCAGGTGACCTATCAATAACCTCAGATACATAAATGACACTAACCTTAAGACAGAAAGTGAAGAGGAACTAAAGAGCCTCTTGATGAAATTGAAAGAGGAGAGTGAAAAAGTTGGCTTAAAACTCAGCATTCAGAAAACTAAGATCATGGCATCTGGTCCCATCACTTAATGAAAAATAGATAGGGACACAATGGAAACAGTGATAGACTTTATTTTATTGGCTTCAAAATCACTCAGATGGTGACTGCATCCATGAAATTAAAAGATCCTTGGAAGAAAAGGCATGACCAACCTAGACAGCATATTAAAAAGCAGAGATATTGCTTTGCCAACAAAGGTCCATCTAGTCAAAGCTATTACTTTTTCAGTAGTCATGCATGGATGTGAGAGTTGGACTATAAAGAAAGTTGAGCACCGAAGAATTGATGCTTTTGAACTGTGGTGTTGGAGAGGACTCTTGAGAGTTCCTTGGACTGCAAGGAGATTCAACCAATCAATCCTAAAGGAAATCAGCCCTTAATATTCATTGGGAGAACTGATGCTGAAGCTGAAACACCAATACTTTGGCCATCTGATGTGAAGAACTGAGTCATTTGAAAAGACCCTGATGCAAAAAAAAAAAAGAAAAAAGAAAGAAAAGACCCTGATGCTAAGAAAGATTGAAGGCAGGATGATAAGGGGACAACAGAGAATGAGATGGTTCGATGGCCTTAGCGACTTGATGGAAATGAGTTTGAGTAAGCTCCGGGAGTTGGTGATGAACAGGGAAGCCTGGTGTGCTGCAATCCATGAGGTTACAAACAGTAGGACATGACTGAGTGACTGAACTGATTTGACATTTAAAAGAGCCACTTACCTAATTGATATATGTTTTCTTGTAATATTCATGGTATTAGGGTGTAACTTTCAAGCCTACATTCTGGAGAGAACATTTTTGACCAGAGAGTTAAAAAAAAAAATGTTTAAAATCATTGTTATACGTTGTGGTGCAATCAGAACCATACTTAGGTTGAAAACAGTAAGCTGGTTCCTACTATAAAAAAATTACAAATTTACATACAGTAAAATTTGCTCTTTTTGGTGCATGGCAGTAGGAATTTTTGCAAGTACATATAGTCACATAGCTCTCATCATCAGCATCATCACTCTCTAAATCTTTCTTGCTCTCTCCCTGGCAACCACTGAGCTCTTCTCTGACCTTTGGCTTCTTCCAGAATACCATCAGTTCAGTTGCTCAGTCATGTCCAGCTCTTTGAGACCCTGTGGACTGCAGCACGCCAGGCTTGCTTGTCCATCACCAAATGCTATACATGAATGGAATTGCACAGTACATTGCCTTTTGACTCTGATTTTCCCCTTTAACATATTTCATTTGTGATTCATCCATGTTTTGCATGTATCAATAATTGATTAAATCCTTTTTATTGCTGATTCTGATTATTGTATCATCAGAGTTCTACTGATGATTGTATCATGAATTTTTTTTTTTAAGTCTTTTCACCAGTTGAAAGACCTTTTGGTTGGTTCTAGTTTCTGGAGATAAATAAAGATGCCTTAAACATTTGCATTCAGTTTTTGTGTGAACATAAACTGTTGATCCTCTTGGGTCAATGCCTCAGCTAGGAATTTCTGGGTAAGTGTGTGCTTTATTTTAGAATAAACTGCCCAACTTTTCCCCCAAAGTAGTTGGATCACATTGCAGCTCTGTCAGCAATGTGTAATTGTTCTAGTTTCTCAGCTTCATCAGCATTAGGTATTATCAGGTTTTATTTCTTTTATAATTCTCATATCTTTGTGGTGGTATTCCACTGTAATTTTAATTTGCATTTCCCAAATGATAATGATGAGTTTTCTTTTAAGTATTCACCAGCTGTAGTAGTTTTGATATATTTCTATATACTGTTGCTAAAAAAAATAAGTGGCTTATGAAACAACACAGATTTATTATTCAATAATTCAGTATGTAAGGAGTTTGAAATCAGTTTCACTAAAAGCAGCAGCTGAAAATCAAGGTGCTGGTAGATCTGTGTTCCTTCTGAGAATCTAGGAAAGAATCTACTTCCTTGCCTTTTCCAGCTTCTAGAAACTGCTTGCATTCCTTGGCTTGTGACCGCTTCTTCCATCATCAAGGCAAGGTATATAACACGATCTTTGCTCTATGACCTCTGCTTTCCAGCTTATATCTTCTGTGTCTGATTGTCTTGCTTCCCTCTTATAAGGATCATTGTGATTACATAAAACCTACCTGGGTAATCGAAACCAGCCTCCTCACCTCAAAATCTTTAATACAATCACAATTTCAAAGTTCCTTTTATCTAAAGTAAGGTAATACATCCACAGGCTTTGATGGTTAAGATGTAGACATCTCTGGGGACCATTGTGCAGCTTCCCAAAGTATCCATACATCTTCCTTTGGTGAAGTTAACATTCAAATCTTTTGATCACTTTTCACATTGGGTTATTTATTTTTTATTGTTGAGTTTTGAGAATTCTTAACATGGTCTAGATGCTAGTACTTTGTCAAATATATAATTTCCAAGGATTTTCCCCAGTCTGTGACTTCTGTTCCCGTTCTTAAACCAGTGTCTTTCACAAAGTAAACAAATTTGACTATTTTTACTTCACGTTGTATCAAAAGTTTGCTTCATTTTTTTAGAAATTTGATTTGTAAGTGCGTATGCATTTAAAATTGTATTTCTTGGTGGAAAGGCCTGTTTAAAATCATTAAGTAATATATCTGGCAATTTTCCTTGATATTAAATCTGATTTGTCATATATTAATATAGCTGCTGTGGCTTTCTTTAGACTGGTATTTGCATAGTATCTCTTTTCATTGCTGTACTATTTAGATAATCATATTTAAAGCACGTTTCTTAAAAACAACATAAAATTGGGTATTAATTTATTTCTGTCCAATATGACAATGACTTTTGTTTAATTTGTGTCTTCATGACATTAATAGACCAATTAATTGGATCAATAAATGACACAGTATGATGGGCTTTTGGTCAACTATTTTATTTCTTTCTGTTTGTTCTTATGATTTTGTTTCTCTGCCTCCCTTTTTCCTACCTTCTTTTGAATACTTTTGATATTTTAATATTTCTTTCCAGCTTATCTACTGACTTTCTCATATCATTCACGGCGTTCTTGTGGCAAGGATACAGGAGTGGTTTGCCATTCCTTCTTCCAGAGGACCATGTTTTGTCAGGAGAAGGAAGCAGAGGATGAGATGTTTGGATAGCATCTCCGGCTCAGTGGACATGAATTTGAGAAAATTCCTGGAGACAGTGAAGGACAGGGAAGCCTTTAATGCCACAGTCCATGGGGTCACAAAGAATTGGACACAACTAAGCAACCAAACACCGATAGCTATTGACTTCTTAGCTATCTATCTCTCATACTCTCCTGCATTGCAGGTAGATTCTTGACTGTCTGAGCCACAGGGAGTTCTAGTATCTCATTAGTTTTTAAAGGTTATTATTAGTTTTTAAAGGTTATTTCAGGAAATAAAGCATGCATGTCTCACTTTCACTGTATACTTGGAATTCATGTTTTATCACCTTGAAGAAAATATATAAGCCTTTTAACCCTACTCCTTTAACTCCCTTGTTTTATAATTGTCATATGTAATGTATCTATGTTCTTTAAACTAATCACCAGGGGATAGTGTTATTTTGCTTCCAATAGTCATTCATGTTAAATTAATCAAGATGGAAAACAATCAGTTTGCATTCACCTACATCTTTACCATTTTTTGTTGTTCTTCCTTTTTTCCTGAAGTTTCAAGTTTTCCTCTGGTGTCATTTCTTTTGTGTCTGAAAATATACCATAGAATTTCATTTAGAATAAGTTTAACAGCAACATATACTCTTTGTTTTCCTTCATTTGGAAAGGTTTTTGTCTTTATTCAAAGGAAGACATTTTTATTCAACATAGAATTTTAGTTGATAGTTTTCTTTTATAATATAATGTTTATGTGTGTATATATATATATATATATAATGATCATACATATATTTAGTAGCTTTATTATGATGTATTTTATCATGTATTTATTTGAGTATATACTAACCTTTAAAAATCTATAGATTTGTATCTTTCAGCAAATTGGGAAGCTTTAATCCACTATTTCTGCATATATATGTATATATTCTGCATAATTTATGTTATATGTATATTTCTGCATATATATATATATGTATACACACACACACACACACACACATATAGGTGCTTAGTCGCTCAGTCATGTCTGACTCTTAGCAACTCTTTGAACCGTAGTCCACCAGGCTCCTCTGTCCATGGGATTTTTTAGGCCAGAATATTGGAGAAGGTTGTCATTTTCCTCCTCTGGGGAATCTTTCTGACCTAGGAATCGAACTCACATCTCCTGTGTGTCCTGCCCTGCAGACGTATTCTTTATCCACTGAGCCATCAGTGAAGCCCATGTATATGTGTGTGTATATATGTGTGTATATCTATCTATCTATCTATCTATCAATGCTTTTGTTCTTTTTTGGGACTTCAGTGATATGAATCTCAGAAGTTCCTGAGGCTGTGTTCTCATTTCATGTATATATGTTTCTCATTAAATTTTAGATTGGATTATTTTCATTGCTCTATCTTCAAGTGCATTGATTCTTTTCTGACCTTCATTTTTCTATTTATCTCATTGAGTGGATTTTTAAAATTTCTGATATTTTATTTTTTAGTTCTAAATTTGTTTCCATTTTTTAGTTTCTATTTTTCTAGTGAGAATGCCTGTCTTTCAAAAGTACTTAATTTTATATCATAGAGTGTGCTTATAATAGGTGATTTAAAGTTGCATCTAAACCATCTCAAGGTTGGCATCTGTTAATTATCTATTTTAATTGGTCACATATTCCTGATTCTTGGTATACCAATTCATCTTGAATTATATCCTAGGCATTTTGAACACTGCCTGCCAAGTTCTGAGCCCTGTTAAAATCCTCTGACAACTGTTTTTTGTTTGTTTTAGCAGTCAATCATTAAAGTCAGATTCAAACAGCAAGTTTTAGCTGAACCAAGATTAGCTTAGTTCTCCAGTCCTTTGCTATGCTGTTTTAGGTCTGCTCTCAATGTGTGCCCGTCTGGTCTTAGTTTGGGAGCTGGTGGTTTATATTGTTGTTGAATTCTCATGGCCTTAGATATGTTTCTCTCTGGTTGCTCCATGCACACACGGCTTGGGGCTGAGTCTGGGACACATGTTAGGTTATTCACAGAATTAAGGGATCTTTTTTCCAGGTTTTATTTTGCAGAATCTATCTCCAGCATGTAGAGTACCTCATTCCCAGTTTTACTGGTCAGAAAAGTGGGGTTTACCCGTAATGTTAGCCTGCTACTCAGTCACATAGCTCTAGGCGGTCGTAGCAGTTCTGAGGGAGAAACTGCAAGAGGAAAAAGAAAGAGAACTAACTGATTGTACTCAGACTTCTAGATACAGGACCCATTTTCTGAGTTTCTCTGGACATTTTTCTGTTTCTTTTTTAATTGATTAATTTATTTTAATTGGAGGCGAGTTACTTTACAATATTGTGGTGGTTTTTGCCATACATCGACACGAATCAGTCATGGGTGTACATGGGTCCCCCATCCTGAACCCCCCTCCTACCTCCCTCCCCACCCCATCCCTCTGGGTCCTCCCAGTGCACCAGCCCTGAGTGCCCTGCTTCATGCATCAAACTTGCACTGGTGATCTATTTCACATATGGTAATATACAGGTTTCAATGCTGTTCTCTCAAATCACATAGTCCAAAACTCTGTCCTTTACATCTGTGTCTCTTTTGCTGTCTTGTATATAGGGTCATCATCACCGTCTTTCTAAATTCCACATGTATGCATTAATATATTTAATTTCTGACTTACTTCACTTTGTAGAATAGGCTCCAGTTTCATCCACTTCAATAGAACAGACTCAAATGCATTCCTTTTTATAACTGAGTAATATCCCATTGTGTATATGTACCACAACTTCCTTATCCATTTGTCTGCTGATGGGCATCTAGGTTGCTTCCATGTCCTGGCTATTATAAACAGTGCTGCGATGAACATTGGGGTACATGCGTCTCTTTCAATTCTGGCTTCCTCAGTGTGTATGCCCAGCAGTGGGATTGCTAGGTCATATGGCAGTTCTAGTTCCAGTTTTTAAAGGAATCTCCTCACTGTTTTCCATAGTGGCTGTACTAGTTTGCATTCCCACCAGCAGTGTAAGAGGGTTCCCTTTTCTCCACATCCTCTCCAGCATTTATTGTATGTAGACTTTTTGGTGACAGCTATTCTGACTGGTGTGTAATGGTACCTCATTGTGGTTTTGATTTGCATTTCTCTCATAATGAGTGATGTTGAGCATCTTTTCATGTGTTTGTTAGCCATCTGTATGTCTTCTTTAGAGAAATGTCTGTTCAGTTCTTTGGTCATTTTTTGATTGGGTAGTTTGAGCTGCTTGCATATTTTGGGAGTTAATTCTTTGTCAGTTGTTTCATTTTCTCCCATTCTGAATGCTGCCTTCTTACCTTGCTTATAGTTTCCTTTGTTGTGGAAAAGCTTTTAAGTGTAATTAGGTCCATTTGTTTTTGTTTTTATTTCCAATACTCTGGGAGGTGGGTCACAGAGGATCTTGCTGTGATTTATGTCAGAGAGTGTTCTGCCTATGTTTTCCTCTAGGAGTTTTATAGTTTCTGGTATTACATTTAGATCTTTAATCCATTTTGAGTTTATTTTTGTGTATGGTGTTAGAGACTGTTCTAGTTTCATTCTTTTACAGGTGGTTGACCAGTTTTCCCAGCATCACTTGTTAAACAGATTGTCTTTTCTCCATTATGAACTTTTGCCTCCTCTGTCAAAGATAAGGTGTCCATAGGTGCATGAATTTATCTCTGGGCTTTCTATTCATTCCATTGATCTATATTTCTGTCTTTGTGCCAGTACCATACTGTCTTGAGGACTGTAGCTTTGTAGTATAGTGTGAAGTCAGGCAGGACATTTCCTTTTTTTCTCTCTTTCTCCTTCCTTTCTTATATTTTATGTCTTTTTTTTCTTTCCTTTCCCCTTTCCCCATTTCTTTTCCTCATTCTCTTCCTTCTTGCTCCCTTCCTTCCTTTCCCCCTTCCACTCTTTCTCTCTCTCTTTCCCCTTTGGAGGCTTAAATGCCCACACCGATGTTGCAGTGCCAGATCTTAATGACTGGGTCTGTCCCTATGCAGGACATGGAAAGAAAAATTCAAGAAACAAAATGTGGCTGCTTCCCATGTTCTTCAGCTCACAGGGTTCTTTCCTGGTCAGTAAGGAGGTGTTTTGATGCCATTGCAATGTTCCCCAACTGGGCCTCATTCTGTTCAGCTGATAGACACAAGACGGAAACAAACTGGAAAAGTCACATCCTTCATGAGTCCTCTTTCACATTTTGACTTTCTTCCCCATTCCTCTCACTATTACTTATTATCAGTATTCTCTGGTAGTTAAACTTTAAATTATGTTGAGTTTTTAAATTCAAACCAGTTGGGGAAACAGACTGTAGGGTGCTCAGTCTATCTTGAAATGCATTGTTAAGTCTAGTTACTATTATTTTTGATTCTCTTTTCCTTGTAATTTTCTTCTTCCTATCAAAGAAGCAGAGTGTGGTGGTTATAAGTAGATTTTAGGACCAGAAAGCAATGTTCTGAATTATGCTTTCATTCCTTACTGTGTAAAGTAGGACTTGGCCTTTATTAAAAAAAAAAAAAAAAAAAGACTTTTTGAAATGGGGACATGATAGTTGCTTTCTCATAATTGAAGATTAAGTGAGTTAACACATAAACAGTGATTAGAGGGACTTTTCTGATGGTGTAGTAGTTAAGAATCTCCCTGCCAATGCAGGGAACATGGGTGTGATCTCTGATCTGGGAAGATCTTGCACACTAAATCCAGGAGCCACAACTACTGAGCCCATGTGCCTAGAGCCTATGGACTGCAACAAAAATAGCCCTGGATCCCTGCAAGTAAAGAAATGCCAGCATGCAGCAACAAAGACCCAGTGCAGCCAAATGAACAAATAATAAAAAGTCTTAAAAAGTGATTAGATCAGTTAACTACCAGTGGAATCATGATGTCCCATAGTTCTAAAGGGCAACATGTAGTGTAGATGGTCACAGTGGTCACTGAGCTTGGACTTGTGCAGTGTGGTGGTTCCAGAGTCAGCTATTATTTTATTATTGATGCTATTAATTATCATGTCTCTTTTTAATTCCTGTGGTGTTTTATACTTCTAATTGCAAACCAAACCCATACTTATTATATTTTTAAACAGCTATCCTCTGAGGTAGAAGATAGGGATTAAAAAGACTTGGTTGAAAGGATCATCTTCAATATGCTGTTTACTCTTATCTTGAACAACAACAAAAAATACATAAATATTCTTCAGAAAGATTAGCACTTAGTAAACACTTACAGTGCTAGTGGTCAAGAACCCGCCTGCCACTTTCAGAAGACATAAGAGACATGGGTTCGATCCCTGGGTCAGAAAGATCCCCTGGAGGAGGGCATGGTGACCCACTCCAGTGTTCTTGCCTGGAGAATCTCATGGGCGGAGGAGCCTGGCGGGGTCAAGTTCATAGGGTTGCATGGAGTCAGGCAAAACTGGGGCAACTGAACGTACTTGTGCTCAACTGATGCGGTCACCAGTAAAAGAGAAAGAAATGCTGACTCTCCTTTTGACGTGAGTGAGGCTCCCTGCCCTGTTGGCTGAGGCAGGGCGTTTTTGGAGGTATTCCTCTACAGTGAGCTGCCTCTCATCACTAATTCCTTTCTCTTCCTAATAGGACCTATCACCAATCATCCATAAGCCGAAGCTGAGTCTCTCAGGACGATTTGAATGCAGTTTTCCCGCAGAGAGTTGTATACCCAAAGCATAATTACACATTGATCTGGTCGCAAATTCTTATGTCAGCACTCATTTCCATCTCAAATTCTTTCTAAACCCAAGAGAATACTACAGAGTTGTGAAATTCAATGTTGATTTCTGGTGGGAATTTTTTTTCCCACAGATTAGAGACTGAAGGAATTTGAGATGCCTAATTCTAGAGTTGTTTTAAACTGTTTGATCTTCTGGAAATGTTTGTTTCACTTTATATACCGTGGTCTTTTGCTAATGAACTTGTTTATTCTCCAAAATATAGCATTGTGACTAAGAAGGCAGCATAGAGGATCCTGTGTTTGAGTTCTGGGTGTGTCTCTGAATAAGTGTGAAGTTTCTTTTTTGCATCTCAGTTGCCTCCTCTGTAAAATGGAGAAGATAATATTGTCCTCAGGGGGTAGCTATGCAAATAAAATAATTTATTTGTTAGGGCTCATGATAGATTCTAAGGTATAGATGTGTGCCACTTTACTTTTATTTTACAGATAAGGAAGCTGAAGTGTGGCAAATTAAGAAACAACCTCTTGGTTGTTTGGTCTTTCCGAATTCACAGATTTTAATGTTAATTTTTTTTTTTATTCTCTTGTCTTATAGATTGCATTATGAGACAACTGGTCTTTCAGGAAAATGAGGTATCCATCATAGTAATTTTTGGCAGTTCAGAAAATGTGACAAAATATCACAGTATTAAGGATTAACTTACTGATTGCCTCTCTTCTGTGTATACTTAAAAATCACTGTGTAATGAAAAAATGAAGTGGAAACCAAAATATTTGAACAAAATAATGTTTGCAGCTATAACATTTTTTAAAATGCTATCCTGAGAGACACTGGACCTGAATATCATGAAGGATTGTTTTATTAATTGTAAAGTCACTAAAAACTTTTGCTAACTTTTGTTAGCAAAAATGAAATGCTATTTTTAAACAAAAACTATGTTTTTTAAAAAAATTATTACTGTAATATTTCCATTCTAGTTAGCCTGCTTAGTTAATCAGAGGATTCTAGGAAGAACAAGTATTGCTTATTGAATAGGTAATGCTCATCATTTTCTTTCTGGACCATGTTATTTAGGATCTTATTTTCATCTCTTAAAGGCATGCTATAGGTAAGTCCTCCATTTCTCCATTCCTTCCTCTGGCTGTGTTTTTGCTGTGAATGCAGTCAAGTGACTGAAAAGACATTATAACAACAGAAGCATCTGAACTTCTGCACCTGATTCCTGCCCTTCCCCTGCCTCCATGCCAAGCCTGTAATCAGATTGAAGTGAGGCCCAGAAGAGAATTACTCTATTACTTTGTCCACTGGAAAGAAAAGGTGCAACATGAGAACTGTGAGTTATTTGGGGTTAAATGAGTATAGTTGGGGGGATAGCCACTTAGATAGTTCCAGGTAACTGCTCCAAAGAGGCAGGGAAGGGGTCTGTGTACACGCGGTATTGGTGAGGTGGCTACCGGCAGTCACGCAAACATTTTGGCAGAAGAGTGCTGCTGGTCATGAGGAGCAGCTGTCTCCATTAATGGTTTAGTGCTCTTCTAGGTGTGAGGAAATGCAAGAAATCTGGCTCATGAAATCTTGTCCTCACAGTGTATATTTGGGGGCCTATTCTGCCGGTTTTCCTGTAGCACTGAGTACCTCATTCCTGCTCTCTACCCATGAGCTCCTTGCAGTTTTGTTGCAGGTCAACAACCTCAGCGGCTGGTGCCTTTGTCCTTGTAGAACCAGACAGTAAGGGGCAATTCTCAGTTGGTAACTTACATTGCGATGCTTCTATGCTTCTGAGCCTTTTAAAATACAACCCTGATATTCTTAGCCTTTTAGTCTTAATTTTCACTTTCTTGTCTTTTGTGTTAAGCTGCCTAATCTCTTTATAAGACTGTACCTGAAAAAAAAATCCATGCTACTTTTCAGATTGGTAAAACTTTTCCATTGTGGTCAGGTGCTATTGGCTTATCACTTGAGTCACATGAACTTAAAATTTTAGTCAACTAAATAGTATTATTTAGTATTTAGTGTGGTCCATGAACTAGGCTAAGTGGTTTGTGGGATCATTTAATTCTCACAATGAATCGATGAGATAGATATTGTCATTGCTATTATTACTATCATCATCATTGCTCCCATTTATAGATGAGGAAGTGGCAGCAAGACTGACTGTATCACTGAAGGCCCTCAGGTAACAAGTGCAGTGTTAGGAGCTGAGCTCTGGTATCTGACTCAAAATCCTGTTCTCTCGCCAATTCAGCTCCAATCTCCAGCTCGACATCACTCCCACCTTGTGTGCGTTTACTTTGTTAACTCAGGAGACAGTCTATATCACAAGGCCCCTTTTGGAGCCCTTGTATCTGACTTGAGAAACTTGTGATAGAATGAACAGCTGTGTGAATACAGCTTTAAGTTTTCCTCCTGTGAATTTTTCCTATTTATGTCTATAAATAACCTTGGAACAAACTCTTTATGCATAAACCATTTCATGAATAATTGATATGATATGTACGTAAACCCCAATGCTACCTACAGGGTCAGCATATTTTAGTTGCTTTTGAGTGTCTGAAAATCAGTTTTTCAATGAACATTCCTTGATGCAGGCACCATGTATCCCTATGTGATCTCAGAGGCCCAGGCCTCCATCTGGCAATTGACCTAGCTGGGTGGTACTATTATTCTCTGCCTGATCTGAAGACTCAGCAACTGGTACAACACACATGACTATAATTCTCGTGAGCACCATTCAACATTCCTTTAAATCTGAAAGTCACGAAATGAGATTGTCAATGCTCAGTTAAGAGCTCAGCCATTTTTTTCACTCTCTGGCATCCTCTGCAGACAATATTCAGGGCTAGTAGGACTGAACTAAGAGCTTGGGAAAGACAGGCACGGATAGCATGACAGGTTATGTGTGCATGCCTGCACACATATGTAAATTTTATCATATTGTTCAAGGACTTTGGAAATTATGTCTCATTTAAATTACAGAGGCATTTTGAAAATCCATTCAGGATTGTGAGTTATCAGGAACTCATTGTATCTAGCCTTATAACTGCTGAACAAAATCAAAGGGAAAGGAAAAAGCTTTCCATCTGATGAGGTGTTGGATTTCAAAAGGGATTTTTTGAGCACAGGATTTGATGATATTGATTAATTGTCTTCTGTTGTACCATTCTATGTCACAGAACACGTGAAGTAGCAGACATAAATACTGTTCAGGGAGAAACCTTTCTAATGACATACACACATTTATGTGCTTACTTATTTATTTACTCATTTCACACTTCAACAATATGTTGGGCTCAAATTAGGTAATAGCATGCTAGTTACCTGTAATAAAAAAGATAAATAAGATGAGATACTAGACTTTGAAGAGATTATGATTTTATAAGAGATCAGACATGTAAGGAAATAATTGCAGTGGGATGTGATTAGTTACAATGCCTGTCTGTAGAAGATACATATGGGAACATTTTCCCCTATTGGTATGAATATTTCATAAACATAATTTTCAATGGTGGCATAATACATTTTAAGTAAATATTTCATTATATTCCAGACCATTTCTAAACTTCTGGAAAGTAATGTTTTTGCCCTAATGTTTAACTATTATAAATGGCATTTTGGTGAACATTTTGTTTTTTTATTCCTACATTTCCCCTTTGCATAAATAATTAGGATAGTTATTGTTGAATCTCAAAGGATATCAAAGTTTTAAGACTCATGATACATGTTAGAAATTGCTTAAGTTGTATGAATTTATATTCTCCTATAATTATATGTATCTGCCCATTTCACTGAATCCTTGAGTTAAATAATATCATGATTTTATAGACTATATATTGTAGTATGGCTTGGAAAAATCCTTGATAATTAGATACATGAAAATGGTATTTGTAATTATTTTCTATCTTTTGAGTTATTGAAAATTTTCACATTTGCTGTTATTGAGTTACATTTCCTTTCTCATGGATAGTGTGTTTGCCTTTTGTTATATATAGTTCCTCTTAAAGTATTAGTAATTTACTTATTGATTTCATGCATTTTTTAAGCATTAACAAAATTAACCATTGACTATCATATGTGCTTCAAATTATTTTTAATTATCTATTAATCTCCACAAACAGAACCGCACAAGGTAACATATTTATTTCATCCCTAAAATGTGCCAAGGATACAAAGATGAAGCCTAGTCTTGCTGGGGGAGGGCAGACTTCATCACTAATCACATTAAAATGTGTGTCTATTCACAAGAAGATTGTGAATGTAGTGTTCTGAGGGAGAAAAAGAAGGAACTTGCTGCAATGTGTTGAAAATATGCTTTTGTGCTCAACACACATTTCGATTTGACTCAAACAGTTCACCATATATGAAGAGTGTCCTTTGTGTGGCTGTGTGTGGCATAAAGGGGGGTTCTTCATCTTTGAATAAGGCTCAGGTTTTGTCTGCTCACTGTTCAAGCTCTTTTTTGTGTTTGGAGAATCCCCTATCTTTTTTGGGGGGTGGTATATAGTTGCTTTACAATGCTGTGCTAATTTCTGCTGTAAAACGAGGTGGATCAGCTATATGTACACATACACCCCTTCTTCTTGAGCATCTTCCTCACCCCCATGGCACCCCTAGGTCCTCACAGAGCCTGAGCTCAGCGCTCCTGCTCCACAGCAGCCTCCCACTAGCTACAGTGTGTGGGTCACTCAGTCGCGTCCGACTCTTCGCGACCCCATGGACTGTAGCCCGCCAGGCTCCTCTGTCCACGGGATTCTCTGGGCAAGAATGCTGGAGTGGGTTTCCACTCCCTTCTCCAGGGGATCTTCTTGACCCAGGGACCAAACCCAGGGCCTTCTGCGTTGTAGGCAGATTCTTTACTGTCTGAGCCAGCAGGGACGTGGATATGGCCCAGAAGACTTGCCCAGTGGAGAGGCTCACTGGTTTGCTCAGACCTGTGTTCCAGAGATGGAAAGAAAGGTGTGGAGAAACGAGCTTGTAACCCAAGGCTCTCCTGCGCTCCGTGGTGGCAGAGAGGGGTAGGGCCTCTGTCTCCTCGTGGCCAGCATGCTCCTCCTGGCACTCTTCCGCAGGCCTGGCACTCTGATTTCTGTATTTCTGTGGCTGGTTCTTGTTTGCTCTTGTCACATCGACCAGATCCCGGGCCTCTTAGGGACAGACCCTTTGTCCTCTCTTGATCCCTTTAGCTTTTTCTTTTTCCCACAATGCCATCTTGCATAGAGTCAGACAGACACTGTTGGCTTGGCTAAGCACCTTGTGGGACTGGAGTGAAGTTCAGTGGAGTGTGTGAAAATAGATATGGTCAAAATAAAATTAATGCAATTCAGTTAATTAAATATATTATATCGGATGTGTGCTAAGTAGCTTCAGTCGTGTCTGACTCTTTGCAACTCTATGGACTGTAACCCATCAGGCTCCTCTGTCCTTGGGATTGCCAGGCAAGAATATTGGAGTGGGTTGCCATTTCCTTCTCCATCATTTCTACAATTCAGTGATGTGTGTGTGTGGTGTGAATACATAGTTTATGTGTTTTCTAGCTGTCTATCTGTTTATATGACAGAGATAAGGAAGACTTACATATTTAAAGCAGACAATGAATGAGATCATTTAGCATTTTTTCTGACTTAATACACTTCATACGGTAAGTCCATTAGAAGGTAGTGAGTTTGGCAAGTCTCCTTACACTCCTCTTTGTAAAAGTCATTAAAAAATCATTTATGATGCTTTTAAGAAAAATAAGATTTTTAATGATTCTATAGGATTGATACATTCAACACTTCTGCTAAAAGTAACATTAGCTCAATCCAACTAACCATTTGGGCAATAACTCAAACTGAGAGAAAGAATGCTAAGGTTAATTACATACTTTTTCTTTAGCTCTATAATTGCTTCATTCATTTTAATTTTGCATCAGTAGGTAAACTTCTGGCTGTTGGAATCCCATGACTTCCTACTGTGCATCAGGAATAGCTTACACTCCTCTGATCTCCCACAGAGAAGCCAGCCTAGGATTCAAGCCCAGTAGCCACACCAGGATAGTATGAGTAATTACTTGACTAATACTAAAGCGAAAAGCACTTGGGGATGCTTTTTTTTTTTTTTTTTAAACTTTCTGGGCATGTACCCTTTGATGGGTATGAAAACACTTGAAATATTTTTATTACAAATTTCAGTATTCCTACTATATGAAAATATCAAATGTGATTTGATGATTGGTTTGGGGTATGTACAAATTACCTCACTCAGAAATTTAATTTTTTTAAATTTTATAACTTTAATATATGGAGTATATTTACACAGAATTCTAATAATATGCACCCTACAATCTTCTCTGCATTCACATTGAGATTCACACTCTAAATATTTATTAGTCTAAGTTCTGGATCACATGCAAGTTAATTTGAATGAGCTAAGTATTGCTTCTTGGTTTGAAATTTCAATATACAGAAGAAATACAAGAGAGCATTGCTTATTAATGGCTGTTAATGGCCTCTAACTGAACAGTATTTAGAGGAATAATTACTGCCTTGTTTTGAAGTATAAACAGAAGATTATTCTTTCATATGTAAATTGGTATTTTCTGCTTGGACATAGGTAGCCTTCAATTTGTGACCTTCTATAGTTCTCATTCTTCCCAGGTCATCTCATTAGAGCTCAGTAAGGCCAGTAGGCAGAGTGCAAGTGGACTGAATTCAGGCTGGTTGTTTTCTGACCATACACGTGAAGGGTCTCCTAGCTTGTTCAGTTGATGAGTAGCAACTAAAAGCCAAGGGCAACAGCTGATTAACTCTGTGGTTCTTTCCCTTTTGTCTGTTAGGTCATAGGGAAAACCTACTGTGATACGAGCTGTGGACAGAAAGAAAAAAAAAGAGAGAAATCACCCAAAATGATCAGTCCTAGAAGAAATGCCTGTATATAACCAGGAGACACTCTGGAGCTATTAAAATGCCCAATTTTACATTAAAAATAGCAGCTTAGTGAGATAAACACCTGGCTTGCAAAGATGGCCACTATGAAAGAATTATAGTTAGGTGTCCAGGCTTTGGAGTTAGGGTAACTGGGACTGAATCCTCAGCTTCACCACTCACTTTCTAAGGGACCTTGGATAAGTTATTTAACTATTTGCCACAGTTTGTTCATTATATGACTCTCAATTACTCTTGTTCATCATGTAACTCACTGGCTGGTTGTAAATATTAGATAAGGTAGTCCATGTCAAAACTTTAAAAAGAACCTGGTCCAACAAACTTTTGTAATTCATCTCTTTATTACCTATAACATAAAATATCATCACTAAAAGTAACCACATAAACTCCTTAATAGTTTTTTACGTTGGTTGGATATTTAAAATAAATAAATCTTGAGATGGAAGCAGCAAAGAGTTATGATTAGGTTTACTTTGGTTCATAACATTTCTTCTCTGTGTGGTGCATTTGGAATGAAACTGGAACTTGGGTTTGAATCCTGGTTTTAGCTACTACTTGCTAGCTATGTAAACTTGACTAAGTGACTTGACCTCTCTTAGCAGCAACTTGCTTATTTTAACTACAAGTGTGATCCTACTTTTCTCAATCCATTGATGTGAAGTCCAGCTGAGATAGCATGTTAAATGTTTATAGACCAGAATGACAGCTGAACAGATGTTTGCTCTTTTCCCTCTAGATCAAAATCAGTACAATTTTACTTTAGTTTGGCACAATGAATATCAACCTGGAAAAGGAATGGCAACCCACCTTGGAAAATTTGTTCGTGCCTGAGAATCTCAGGGACAGAGGGGCCTAGTGGGCTTCTGTCTATGGGGTCGCACAGTCGGACATGACTCAAGTGACTTAGCAGCAGCAGGGAAAATTTTGTCGGAGGAGCCTGGCAGGCTGCAGTCCATGGAATTGCAAAGAGCTGGATACAACTCAGCAAGTACACCACCAACACCAATGAATATTGGAGTTCTGCATCTGATAAAGTAGTTTTACATTTACTTAATAAAAATTTCAATGTACATATTTAATGCAAAAAATAAGAAAATCATATGAAGATAAAAATTACCTAAAATTATAATATTCAAAGAGAATAATTTTTGAGGTTTGTAAAATAATATTTCTTTCAGATACATCTCTGCTCATATATACATATATCTATGTGTAGACTGTTGTATAAATAGTTTCAAAAAAGACATGTTGCTCTGTGGCTGGATTATTTTCCTCTCATGAATGCATTTGTGGATAGCTTTCTGATTCAATATGCACAGATATACAATGCTGTTTTTAGTGACTGTATGGGATTCCACTCTAAATCTCTAACAAAATTTGCTTAATCAGCACCCAATTGATATTAGCTTCATTTTCAACTTGTCTCTATAAAGCAGTGTTTCCATGTTACATGTATATGTAACACATGTGTACATGTATCTTCTTGTGTTCAAACAATTTACTCTATGTAAATGATGCCCGTCATGGTGGACACAGTTTATATTCTGATGCACTTTTAAGTGCTTATGCTTCTTGGCTAATTTGAGCAAATTAATATCATAGTTTAAAATCATATTTTAAGAAAGGTTTTCACTGTGTAACATGGGGGCATTCAGAGATTGGGGAGCAGTTGAAGGCCGGGCCAGCAGGGCCATGTCTCCTGCTCTGCATCCATCGCCCACAGGGGAGAACTAAATGTGCTTTTGTACTAAGGTAGCTTCGTGAAAGTAGGTTCCAAGGCAGCCAAAAGACAAACACTGTAGCTTCTTTCTGGTGTAGATACTGACTATAAGGGATTATGCAAAAAGAAAAGAAGGCAACATTTTCTCAGAATGCTTTCCTAGATTTTTTTTTTCAAAATGTGTCCTGATTTCTCTTAGTATATTCAATCCTTTTGAAAGACAACCTGAGAAAACCTCCAGAGAATTTCTTTTAGATGCCAATATTTTTATTAAGGTGCTTCTTAACATTCTGATTTATTTCAGAAAACAGTGTTATGGATTATGAATAATACACAGCTTATAGACACTGGAACTGTTTATCAGTTCAGTTCAGTAGCTCAGTTGTGAAATGAAATGAAAAGAAATGGAAGAAATGTACTGCCAAAGAATTTTTATGTTTGACCCACTTGACAATTAGAATTCTCTCAGTTCAATTCAGTTCAGTTGCTCAGTTGTGTCCGATTCTTTGCAACCCCATGGACTGCAGCACTCCAGGCTTCCCTGTCCATCACCGACTCCCGGAGTTTACTCAAACTCATGTCCATCATGTCAGTGATGCCATCCAACCATCTCATCCTCTGTCATCCCCTTCTCCTCCTACCTTCAATCTTTCCCAGCATCAGGGTCTTTTACAATGTTTATACACATTAAATAATTAAAGCAATTATTTATTAAGTCTTTATAATGTGGCATCAGCATAATTAATTTAATTATCTCAATGGTCTTACAACAAGTTTAGATTCATAATTAACTATGGAAAAAGAAAAAAGAAAAACCTAAGCTCCAGAGAGTTTGAATAATTTGACCAAACTCATAGCAAGTGTGGTACAGCCACTTTTTCATAGCATACAACAAATTCCATGATATTTGATTATATTATGTTGTGATCATATTTATTTTTATATTTGTCTATTTATTAAAGCTTTGTATTATACTAGTAGCAGAGTTGATTAAATGTGATTTTTGTAGAATCTTTTATTTAAAATTTTGCTATAGGGAATGTAACTACTTCTATGCCATGTTTTGAGGCAAAAGCAGATTCAACTGAAATCATTAGGACTTATTTCTCCTTTTCTATATGCAGCCCAGCATACATAAAAAGATAAAGGGAATTACACCTCTTTGTTTGTTAATGTGTATATAGTTTACGTATATGCATGTGTGTATATAGGGCTTCCCAGATGGTGCCAGTGATAAAGAACCTGGGTACCACTGCAGGACATGTAAGAGATGCTGGTTTGATCCCTAGATCCGGAAGATCCCCTGGAGGAGAGCATGGCAGCCCATTCCAGTTTTCTTGCCTGGAAAATCCCATGGACTGAGGAGCCTGGTGGGCTATGGTCCACAGGGTCGCAAAGAATCAAACACAACTGAAGTGACTTTGCACGCACACATGCATGTGTATACATAGACACATGCATACACGTAGACATAAAAAATATTATCTAAAAAAGTAGCTTTATCTTATGATTTTATTTGATAGACTGCAATTAGCTTTATAGACTCTATGTTTGGTAAGGGTAGGAACACAAAATAGTTGCTGGATAAATATATTGAATTTAACTGTACTGCACTGCCAGTAAATGAGTTGTCAGAGATGTCTTCTCTCACTATTTAACTAAAGTTCAACCTTTATCTGTAACATACTAACTCTTATAATTGTTCTTGTTCTGTCAAAAAATGGCAAATTGATAGTGTGTACCTTGATAGTGACAGCATTTCAAATGAATTATTTTGAAAAATAAATTTTGAAAAATAAGCCATCTATAAGTAATACGAGCAAATATCAGACTGAGATCTAATTCACCATATTCATTTATTTCTTGCCACTGATACTCATTAAACTTACCATGTCACTTGTGTACAGTTCATATGAGATGAAATATAGGGTTATGGATAGTTGTATAGGTGTCTGTATAGGGCATAAAGTGTCTGCTCTGAAGCTGGACTACCTGGGTTCAAATATTAGTCCTACGAAAAGGTTATATGGGTAAATTGCTTCAGCTCTCCATGCCCCATGCTAGCTTTAAAAATGGTAAAAATAATAGCAATCACTTGATAGGGTTACTGTGAGGATAAATAAGTTAATACAGTAATATGCCGAACACAGGGCTTGGCTCAAAGTGTCCGTGATATTTAGTCTCCTAAAAGACCATCTTTTATTTTTCCTTCTTCCTCACTCTGCAAACTAAAAAAGATGGTCTGTGAAACACTTGCACAGGTTTCTATTTTTCCTACTTCTGCATACTAGCAGCAATGTCTTTGAGTCTTATTATTACAATTAAATTGTTTTCTTTGTATGATCTTTGCAGAGGCAACATAATGTGGAACAAAGTGCAGAAGCTTCAGAATTAGAAAGAGTCGTATTCAAAATCTGGATGATAATTTACTTTTTTGGTGACTTGGGAAAGTTACTAAGCATAGTGTCTAACAAAACAAAGAAAATTTAGGTCTTACTTTGTACCTAACCAGTATCTACGTACAAGAACTAAGCCATGATAGATGCTCACAAATAAAATTGTTTCCTCTTAAACAGCTGTGAAATTCTTAATGGCAGGAACGTGTCTTATTTGCCTGTGAGTTCAACTGGATTTTAGTTTAGGACCACACATGTGTCTAATTTCGCTTGGTTACATTATGCTTTAAATCAAGTTGATACGTTCATCCAGGTTCTCTGGCATGAAGCTGGGTCTTGCGGACCAAGCGATACCCTTGGTACCATGTCCTACTTTGTTTCTCTCGGTTAACTTTGTTGTTAGGAAAGTACGCCTTCCTTTGTGGTCAGACAATACAGACTCATCTTTTCCTGTCAACAATTGCAATGGAAAGAAAACACCCTTTACCCCCAAAATCTTAACCAATGTCCGGACTTGAATACCACTGGCCTTTATTTCTTAGGCTTTTGTGTTTCCCTAGAACCAGAAATTTTGGATCCACAGTCAGGAAGTGTTTTCTCTCTAGAAAAATGGTTCTCCAATCAGAAAAAAATATGACAGGATGCTGTTGTAGCTCTACAGATGCTAAATCGAGACCTCTCCTGTAACTGACTGCTTATTCTGCTAGTACTTCTATATAATCTCATATTCTATCTTGATGTCATCAGAGAAAAATCTCCTTCATCCACTCCCAGCCATTGACCTACTCTAAAATGATCAGATTAAGCAGCTGAAATTCCATTTATGTGGCAGAGAGACCATGAACAACAGCAGGTCCTTGAAAGGCATCGAGGAACGGCTGCATGGCTAGTACTGGTATAAAGTTCAGACAACACTCTGGGTGTCCACTTTCACGTAAGTTGATAATAATTGAAGAGCAATAGGGTTAAAGGAAATTGCAAGAAAAAGGTCTTTATACTACAGGCTATTGTAACTGTGGGTATAGAGGATTTCATTCATTCAACACAGATCTGAATGCCTACCATCTGTTAGACCTGGCTTTTTCTTGTTGATCTGATGGACATCTAGTTCTAATATTATAATGGTTCCAGTACTTCTTTTAGTCAAAGCACTTTTGACAATATTTTATCATACATTAATTTACATGCTTGTTTAAGGCTATTTTAAATAAATTACACTAAAGGCAAAGAGCATTATTGGCTTGTTCTTCAGTCTATAACAAGGTTTCTTAAATTGGCCATTATTAACATTTGGGGAAGAATAGTTCTTGCCTGTTAGGGCTTATCCTGGGCACTGTAGGATGTTTAGCAGAACCCTGGCCTTACTCACCAGGTAACTGGGAGCATCCCGCCTTCCTCACCTTTCCCAGCTGTCACAGGCAAAAATGTCCCCAGATGTGGACAAATGTCTCCCGAGAGGCAAAGTTGCTCCTGGTTGAGAACCACTGGTTTGCACTCAGCACGCAGTGCAGAGCATGACCCATGATAAGTTCCTCACTGTTACTCACTTTTTGTTGGCACATAGTTGCTTTACAATGATGTGTTAGCTTCCGCTGCACAGCGCAATGAATCAGTTGCATATGTACATATATCCGCTCTTCCCTGGATGTCCTTTCCATTTAGGAATTACAGAGTGCTGAATAGAGTTCCCTGCGCTATACAGTAGATTCTCATCAGGTAGCTATTTTGTACATACTGCTGTGCCAATCCTGATCTCCTAATCCATCCCATCCCCTCTTCCCACCTTGGTTTCTTGTTCTCTATGTCTGTGTCTCTATTTCTGCTTTGCAAACAAGTTCATCTATACAATTTCTCTGTCTCTCTCTCAAAGTCGCATAGTCATGTCCAAGTCTTTGTGCCCCTTGGACTGTAGCCTACCTGGCTCCTCTGTCCACGGAGTTCTCCTGGCAAGAATACTGGAGTGGGTAGCCATTCCCTTCTCCAGGCTTCCCAGGGGCGCTAGCAGTACAGAATCTGCCTGCCAATTCAGGAGGCCTGTGTTCAATCCCTGGGTCAGGAAGATCCCCAGGAGAAGACAATGGCAACTCACGCCAGTATTCTTGCTTGGAAATTTCCCATGGACACAGAAGTCTGATGGGCTATCATCCCTGAGATCACAAAGAGTTGGACACGACTGAGCACATGTCATTATATATTGTTATACCATTTTCTGGATTCCACATGTATGAATTAATAAACAATATTTGGTTTTCCCTTTCCGAATTACTTCACTCTGTGTGACAGTCTTTAAGTCCATCCATGCCTCTGAAGTTATTTATTTTGAAAATGAATCTTTTCTCCCAACTCAAACACTGTAATATTTCATAGTCTACTTCCAGCTCTTCAAATCCAACAAAGGCAAACACCCAAGGGTGAAATACAAACCGTGATGGAATGAGACTTTGAGCAATTTGTTCTTTATGGCGTTTTATTTAATTTTTTGTTGGTTGTACTTGCTTGTTTCTCTTTTTTATCATGATGGATTATGTTGATTTTAAACTATATTTGAAATTTTTTCCAATCACTATTGTTTGGCTTGTGTACATTGTTTCTCAATCTTTAATTTTCTCTAAAGAGTGCTTCAAACCTTCTTTGAAAATTGAACAGGGATGTTTTATAGCTATAACTTAGCAGGAATTCATTTTTATACTTTATTTTTGATGAGCCTGGTGTGGACACACATATAGACAGAAAATAAAATGGTATTATTTTAATTGACTGTAACTCTTTTCTATTTCATATTTAATGGGCAGCAGCAGTCAGCAAAATTCTAGTGCTAAGCTGGTTGCTTCAAAACCTTGGGAAACATTTAACAATGCAGATACCTGGGTCCTAGTTTCAGAGTTTCTTATTCAGTTTTTTTGGACTGGAAGCTAGAAATTGGTGTTTTCCTTAAAAAAAAAAAACAAAAAACCCCAAGGGGATTCAGGTATGTGTAGCTTACATTAGGAAACATCTGTAATAGACTCTCCAGATAAGATGTTCATTCTCATCTAAAGTTTTCATTAAGAGGGCATTTTCATTCCTTCTGTGATCTTCAACCAGTTTGTGCTCAAAGTTGTGCTGTCAATTCATTGCCTGCTAGGAACAAAAGTGCTAAAACATGGTAGTGGCCTATTGAAAAATCAGTTTGTTTCTCCCTATTTGCAGTTACAATGCATGCTTAATTATGTTTTTATGACAATGGCAGTTCACGTCCCTTGCTGCCTTTAATGACTGCAGGAAGTGAATTGTGGTTCTTTGTGTCCCTAATTGGATCATGGACAGAACAATTACCTGCTTGCTGACTTAATTTTCCACTGACCTCCTGGGCTGCTTTCAGAACTCCTTCTGGCAGCATGGTCACTAGTGTTTGCAAGTGCAAACCTTTAGTGCATAGAAGGACACGTTCCTTTCAAAATCTGACTGCCCATACAGCTCTGTTATGGACTTCCCAGGTGGCACAATGGTCAAGAATCTACTTGCCAACGCAGGAAACACAGTTTTGATTCCTGGATTGGGAAGGTCCACTGTAGTAGGAAATGGCAACCCATTCCAGTGTTCTTGCTTGGAAAATTCCATGGACAGAGGAATCTGGTGGGTTACAGTCCATGCAGTCACAAAGACTCAGACATGACTAAGCACAACCATTTTGTGGAGACCAGTCTAAATTATGGATGTAACATTTACCCTCATTTCTTCTAGGATCTCTTCTTAAACACAACTGCAAAACTGTTGCCTCAGCACTCAGATGCTGGCCTCCAAATACAGATATCTGACATTCTACAGATTTGCACATTTGCCTGAGTCATTATAATTCCTAGTGGGTACTTTGGACTCCCAGTTCATCTAAATGAG
Organism: Odocoileus virginianus; assembly: GCF_023699985.2. Classification (NCBI taxonomy): domain Eukaryota; kingdom Metazoa; phylum Chordata; class Mammalia; order Artiodactyla; family Cervidae; genus Odocoileus; species Odocoileus virginianus. Next base: position 2,754,013 of record NC_069701.1, read on the forward strand.
GCTGGCTTTTTCCTTGAATGCCATGACTCACTTCTCATTACTTTTCTCGTCAACTGCAAATTTATATTAGAACAACTTTTATAAGTAATCTGCCTGCAGTGTTTATTTTTTCTTTTCCAGAAAACCTTATGGGGGAAAGATGATCATTCTCTGTATTCTTACCATGAACCTGCTTTTTCTCTTTCTCAGTTTGATGAAATGTAATATCCAGTTACTTTGAAGTCAACCCACCTGGCAATGTCCATCTAGGAATGTTCTAGGAATAACAGCTGATGTAACCTCTCATTTTGGGCTCACATGTGTTAGTGTTAATACACCAGGGAACCTGTCTGTCTGAGGAAAGCTAATGACTTCTCCCTGTTTTCTATGCCTGTCCAGTTTATCCTCATGATCTGTCGCTTTGGATCATCTAGATCATTTTATAATAACTGTAATTGACTTTTTGGCTCAAATGTCCCAAACTCTTTCTCCTCTAAATTTATCTAATACATATTGTCTAATCCTGGAAAATTTTGCATTTGCTTAGAATTGTTCCATGTTGCCTAAATGTTTATATACTTTACCAATCCCATGTGATAGAATTGCATTTTCTTCACACAGCAAGGTACTCTTAACCAGTGTTAATTCTACCACATTTGTAATATTAATCACCAAACTAATACCCAGGGAAGTGAAATAAACTGCCCAGGCCACATAAGCAGGGAGTAGCAGACTCGGGTTTCTGTTACATCCTGGTCCAAACATTTTTGTCTGATACTTAAAATCTAACCAACATTTATTCAAGGTAGGCTACATAACACCAGGAGCTGTTCTGAAACCCAATGAGTGTGCTTCCTATTTTCCTCAAATGTAGTAAAAGCTTTACTGTAGATTCTATGAAATGGAATTGTGATCTCTGAGATTCTGACTTAAGGATGGATGGATCTGAGCTAGTCTTTTAGCTAAATTCTTGGAATGTTGAAGTTTATGAAAACATTTTACACACTTAAAAAGTGTCATGTAGTGAAAAACATAGATATGTAAGGGCCTATTTATACTACATAGTTATTGCAGTGGTATATATAAACTGTTTGGGCTTTTCCAATAGCTCAAGCGGTAGAGTCCACTTGCCAAGCAGGAAACGTAGGTTTGATCCCTGGGTTGGGAAGATTCCCTGGAGGAGGAAATGGCAAACCACTCCAGTATTCTTGCCTGGAAAATCCTATGGACAGAGGAGCTTGGTGGGCTCTGGTCCATGGGGTCGCAAACAGTCAGAACAACTGAGCATGAACGCATGAGAACACAGTTGTTTTCTCCATTGCACTTAGCATAATGCTAAAAACTAGATAACCACTCAATAATGCATATTAGATGAAGGAAGTGCTGTTTCTACTTAATATCCAAATTTAAAGAGGCAAGGAAGCCATTTTTCCTTAAATGGCTTTTAAATAAAGATGAAGATCTACAATTAGGAAGGTAAATAAGAGCATTTATTAGGAAATGAGTAAATCCATTGATTATAGGGAAGCAATTACTAACCCAGGATGCCAAGGCAAGGAAACACAAGGTTGTGCCAAATGAACAGATTTACTGCCTAATAAAGCTAAAAGAAGGTAACTCAGTGCAGATTGTGACAGCCAGTGAACTAATACATATTAGACTCAACAGTTAACAAGGCTAGTAGGCATTTTACCATAGTTAATGAAGAAACTATAAACTAAGACCAATGGGGCTCAAGCGTCTTTCTGTGCCACTTTGATAGGGTCATGGTTTCCAAATTCAGAAGAGGTTAAATAGGAAGAATGCAATTAAGAGAAGGGGGTGACAATAAAGGAATAAAGGAAAATAGCAGAAGGACACGTTAAAGAATGTTCCAGCAACCATGGTCCCAGGTAGCAGCACTGACTGCAACGTGTCAGGGATTTCCTCATGTGGCTCCTATTCCTTCTTAAGGAAGGTCATTCTGCCTTTAAAGGTGAAGAATACTGCCCAGTGGGTGGTCTTTTTTGGACACTTCAAGAGAATCAGGGTAAGAAATCTAACTACTGCCAAGAACTTACCTTTGCATAAATATGTTCTCCTAAGGTTTCTGGGAATGAAATGTGTATAAAGGTAGAGTCAGACACGACTGAAGTGACTTAGCAGCAGCAGCGTTAAATAGACATAATTTTCACGGACATAAACAAAGATTTGGGACATAATGAAGAATAGACCAATATTAATCTGAAATTCCTGGTAGTTGCTTATTAAACAAGCAGCATTTAGCTTTCCTTAGCTTAAACATAAATTTAAAAAAAGAAAGACAGAAAATAGTGATTCTAAAGAAATATTCCAGATTTCACTCACCAGGCTATTTTGATCTATAATTTCTTCTACATTACAAACTACAGCTCTGGTAGCACAAAAAAAGGGGTTTGTGGACTCACTTCTAGATTATATTTAACATAGTAAGAAGATCTTCGTGGATAACTACACATAACCATAGAATGTTTTCTCAAGGGACCGTGGACATTTTTTCAAAGTTTGCTTATTCTCTTTTATTTTTTTTAGCTAAATGCCCTCTGGAGTCAGACAGACTTAACTAGTAGGTTCCAGAGGGATCTCTCTCACTCGTTTAACAGAAGGCATCTTATTACTCATAGCCCGACAGAGTTAAGGTGACACTTTAACATTGTGTTTAAATTACAGATCCTGGTGATTGTGATGTGTTGCGTTAAAACCACAGGCATACCAAAGCAAGCAAACATAAAAACACCGTTTTAATTTTGTGTCTATGTGAGTGATGAAGTTACTTTCAAAACTTTTCAGAATTGTTTAAGTGCTGAGCTGAGTGACCTAAGTCTTTCCGCTCCTCAGAAATTTCTGTGGCTACACTGTTGTCCCCTCAGGTTCCTGGGACCTGGGACTACATCTTTAGGCTGGCCAGTTTAGCCTCACATGGTCTTGAGAAGGAACAGTTTCAATACAAAATTCCTCCTTTCAAATATGAAAGGTGGTTTTGGATTTCAGAACTAGATGGATTATGTAAAAATGGCCGTAAAAGATCTCGAGCTGACAGTGAAAAACAGTGTAGACACACATATTCATCATGATACCTCTGGTCAACAAAACTACAATAAAATTATTAGATCATTCTTGATATTTCCACAAATAAAAACTTATAGAGATGATCCCTTGATTCAGAAAAAATTTTTTCTGTGCTTTTTTAATGTGACTCTGAGTTATAATACCTGTTCAGTTCAGTCACTCAGTCGTGTCTGACTCTTTGTGACCCCATGGACTGCAGCACGCCAGGCTTCCCTATCCATCACCAACCGCTTGAGCTTGTTCAAACTCCTGTCCATCAAGTCGGTGATGCCATCCAACCATCTCATCCTCTGCCATTCCCTTCTCCTCCTGCCTTCAATCTTTCCCAGCATCAGGGTCTTTTCCAATGAGTCAGTTCTTTGCATTAGGTGGCCAAAGTATTGGAGCTTCATAATACCTGTTATAAATTAAAATACCTGTTCATAATATCTGTTATGAAGTATTGGAGCATTCATAATACCTATTAAGAATTTCTAATTTCTTTTAACTGGAGTTTTGTGAGAAAATTGAATCAACTTGGAATTAAAAACAAAACAAAACTGTGGAATGACTGTTGCACAGCTAGGGAAGGTCTTAGAATGTTTGCATTTTCATGAGAGAGCATTAAGAACAAGACCATTAATACACGGACACTTAACTAGAGATGTTTATTTTAAATCAAGTCTAGTATCTAATTTAACAGGAGAATGCTAAGTATGAAGCTATTATCATATCAACGTTTAACAAGGAACAGAAAGAGCCGACTCTTACCTTTAAAATGCATTCACAGCAGAACTATCTTCTTACAACTTGTAGTTTCAAGGTTTATGGCCTATGTAATGGAAAAAATCTGAAAAAGTCAATTTGACCACTGGAGGGCTCTAACTTTAGGTAAGAACAAAATAGAAATCTATTATATGGCCCATGGAATTTTAGTTATAAATCAATGTCCTTAGAATACAATGTTGAGGGTTAATTTACTAGCTAATCTATTCATTCAAAGATATTAATTAATTGTCTTCTGTGTATCAGGCCCTGGCTAAAGTAGGTATATACCTACAAATAGGAAGATAGGAAATATTTAAGCTGAAAGCAAGGGCATATATTTGTAAAATACTCCTAGAGTGAAAAATTCCCCCCAAGTGTAAAGAATGATATTCCTAATCATAAAGAGAAGAAGCATTATATTACTAATGTCAGTCATTTGACAAAAGTGCTTAAACATTGTTATGAACCAAGCAGAATGCCAGATCCCTAGAGCACAACAAAACAGATTAATCCCGTGTCTTTACAGTAAATATAGTCTGATTGAGAGGACCAACAATAAACCTATAATTAAAGAAATGTATAAGTGGGAGGTCACAGGACAACTCAGTATTGTGTGAGCGGCCGTAGCAGGGATGTCTACTTAGTCCAGGGAATGTCTCAAAGACTTTCCAGGGGAAATATGGCATCACCTTCCAAACTAAGGAATTCCACATCAAATAACTTTACATCATGTTATACAGCCTGCAGGGCCCACAGTGATCTTTGTTAGTCTGTGCTATTAAGTACTACATGGAAGAAAGAAATCAGCAGCTGTCCTGCCTCTTTAGAGTGAATCACAGATTCACAAGGTCAATACTGACAAGCAGAATTTGATGTCAATGAGACAGGATCTACATCCAGTCACAAGGTCTCTGAGGAACTGGGTGGTCTATAGTTTGCTCCACAGACTGAGAAATGATAAAATAGATTGTGAAGTTATGATTCTTAGGTTTTGCTTGCTAAGGAATGATAACCTAAGCGTTCTATAGTGATATGAAGTAGAGAGGCGGCTAACACGTAGCACTGTGTCCTGAACATGTAATGACCAGTTGATGATGGGGAAGATGGGATAGTGGTGGTAAGGGTGTATATCATGAGGAATAAGCTAATGGCATCTGTTTGTGACTTTCAGGTACTTTATCCCAAAAGTGATTTCCAAGGTTTTTCTTCAAGCTCTCCTTGACTGCCAGGGAGAGGTTTACTAAGCAAATTTCAATCTTTATTGATTCAGTCTCTATTCAGACTCTTTGCCTTTACTACTGCTTCTAGAACATTCTAACTTGGAAGGAAGGCTAGTTGTTTATTTTGGAGTATCTGGAATGTCGAACTAGAACCATATTAAACATTAATACAAACTCAAGATTGCAGTGGTTCTCAGTGTCCTTTAAAAACTCAGGCTTGTCTCTTCAATTTGTGAAGGTTGACCATCCTTGCTTCATTCTCAAGAGGTAAAAGGAAACAACACTTCTGAGCATGTGCTAAATGCCAGCAATATTGACTTGTTAGCAAAAACATTCCATAAGGCAAGTTGTCCTCATTTTACACAGGAGTTAATTGAGATCCAGAGAAACTGAATCATAAGCTCAAGTTCATATGCTCATATTGATAATACATGGAGGAGTATGGATGAGAATCCAAGAAAACATGATTTCAATATTCATCATTTTGCCTAAATGTGTGCTAAAAGCTCATTTTATATAGTTATTGTGAAAAAGCTTGTCAGTCTTGCTGGCATTACACAGCTTAGCATAGCTGATGACTTTTAATTTTATAATGCGTTGAATGTGTTTATATACTGACTGGATACTATAAGGCTTAAATACTCCTCTTTTGCATATTAGATATGATTGGAGATTCCAGTTCGTTCATGTCCTTAGTGTGTTTTTAGGTCATCAAATCAACTTAAAGTATGTGCCCTTCAGTATATGTAAAATAAATCATGAGTTTTAATGATAAGTTGTTAGATGATGTTTATTACTGAAAATTCATTTTGCTGCATAATATAATGCATGGTTGGATGTATATGAATATGCTTTCAAGTTTACCAACATAACTCAGCATTTTCTAATTATATTCTGACAGTTATCAGTTCTTTCTATTCAGTGGCTAATGGGCTGCCTTGAAAGCAGTCCTTTAGTTATGGACAAATAATTAATAGATACATTGATGCATGAATTATTCTTATTGTGCCATTTATAATACCTATAATTTGATTATAAACCTACACCACTGAAAATGTTTCAAGCCAATGATTACTGGCATTATCTAACTGGATCGTCTTGACTGAATTTCCTAGGCAACTATGACTATCTTCCAAAGACATTCTGCTGTAATTTGCAAGGAGTGTGTGGGAAGAATCCATCCTCATATACTCAGCTAATAAAGAGCAGCGCTTCTGTGTCATCTTCTCATGGCTGCCTTGAAATTCACCCTGAAATTTCTTTCTGCTTCCATTGTACGATTACATTTAAACATCTGATTATGGGGACTTCAGAAACAAGTAAATGGTTGATTAGCTGAGACCAGATCTCTCTTTGACTTTCTTATTTCTCTCTTAGGTAAATTTGTTTGGTCAAGAATAACCTTTGACATTTACAGTATAATTGGCAGTGACTAGTCAAATGAAAGCCATGTTTATGTTAAGCTCAATAATATTCCTGGGATGATCTGGTTGTGAAAACAGTGGACTTAAAAAGGAATGAAGGAATCCTTTTGAATAATTTTTTTCAGAGTGAGTTATAAATACATGTTTTAAAAGGACACTATTTGCATGCCTAAAAAGCATGCATTTGGCAGAATATCTAAAGCTTGCTTTCAGTTGCAATAGCATCATGTTTATGACACTACATCTAATGTTAAAAACATGCATTTTGAACAGAAAGTTGATATATTGTTTCTCATTCCCACAACTTTATTTTTAATTCAATTGAAAATGAACAAACCTCTTTATGTTCTGGTCTGAGAGAATGAAAATAGTTTGAAGTGATTTTAAAAAAGTTTTTCTTCTCTCTCCATTCTGGGAAGGAAAGATTGATTTTCAAGACCTAAATTTCTCTAACAATTAACATCATATAATGGAATATTTTGTGTTTTTTTTTTCTCCCTTCTCTGTACTGTTGGAAAATTACACTTAAATCAGTAACTTTGTATCTGCAGAAGAAATTTAACTTTGAAATTATACAGAAACATCTGGATTCTGCGGTTCATCCATTCTGAACAGAATTGAGAAAGTACAATGTATTTAAAATATCCCTGGATTTGCTTAACGTGTCCCTTAGATTTTATTCAGAATCACGTCGGGTTTCTTTCTCAGATATTTGCTCATCTCAGACTCTCGGCATCAGAAAGGCCATCCTGACAGTTCTCCCATGAGGTAATAAGAATCAGATGCCCATGTAGTGGTAGCCCTAGGATGTTTGGCTCTCCATATGAGGACCTCATTTGGTCAACAACCTCCTTTCTTTTGGCTTGCTTTTTATTTATCTTTTTTCTGCCCTATCAAGTTCATTCTGATAAGTGAATTAGACAATAAAAATAGAAGAGGTGGAGAATAGAGCAATTATTTTTTTCTTTTCTCTTTTTTTTTTGCATTCCCCTGGAAGGCCCTGAGAATATTAAATTTCAGGCAGATTGGGCAAATAGTTCTTTACTATTTGTGTTACTCTTTGTTTTTTACTTGTTCCTTGTTTACCTTAGTTTTGTGAGGGAAATAGTTCTGTAGCTTTTTTCCACATTTGCTCACTTTTAAACCACCCTTTATTAAATATTATTTTTTTTAAAATCAAACTTCTCAGATGGGAATTTGAGTGTGTTATGAATCTGGAGAATTTCTAAAGAGTTGATGGTAAATTGGCTTGCTTATAGAATATTAACAGCAATAGTGATGGTAATATCTAACATTTATTCAATATTTTCTATCTACTGGGTATGAAAAAAATTTTCTCTTTTAATTTTTACTGTAGCCTTATGGGGTAGATACCACTATTATTCCAAATTTAACAATGAAGAAATAATGCTTTTAAAGTTTTTAAATTTAGATGACTTCTTCACAAGTTACCCAAACTATAATAGCTGGGATTTTAAACCCTGGCAATCAGACTCAGTCTTTATTTTAAACTCTATCCTAGTGCTGAGGTCAGACATAAAATTGAAATCTATTGGAGCTGAATTTCATTTCTACATTCATTCAATAAATATTCAACTTATCCTGTATGAAACAGACAGGTCTCTACCTTCAAAGAAGAAAATTATGTAGAAAATTATTTAATAAAACTGTAAACAATAAAAACTATGGCTTTTCCAGTATTCATGTATGGATGTGAGAAGCGGACCATTAAAGAAAGCTTAGCAGCCAAGAATTGATGCTTTTGAACTGTGGTATTGGAGAAGACTCTTGAGAGTCCCTTGGACTGCAAGGAGATCCAACCAGTCCATCCTAAAGGAGATCAGTCCTGGGTGTTCATTGGAAGGACTGATGCTAAAGCTGAAGCTCCAGTAATTTGGCCACCTCATGTGAAGAGTTGACTCACTTGAAAAGGTCCTGATGCTGGGAAAGATTGAAGGCAGGAGGAGAAGGGGATGACAGAGGATGAGATGGTTGGATGGCATTACCGACTCAATGGACATGAGTTTGACCAAGCTCCAGGAGTTGCTGATGGACAGGGAAGCCTGGTGTGCTGCAGTCCATGGGGATGCAAAGAGTCATACACGACTGAGCTACTAACTGAACTGAACTGAATGAACAAGAAAGAGATAAATAAGCAAACAAAAAGGATTTACTGAACTGTAATAAGTACTGTGAACAAAATACACTCAGCACTAAGATATTACATAAGGTGGCCAGTTCAGTTCAGTCACTCAGTCATGTCCAACTCTTTGTGATCCCATGGACTGCAGCACACCCCTGTCCATCACCAATTCCCAGACTCCACTCAAACTCATGTCCATCAAGTCGGTGATGCCATCCAACCATCTCATCCTCTATCATCCCCTTCTCCTCCCACCTTCAATCTTTACCAGCATCAGGGTCTTTTCAAATGAGTCAGTTCTTTACCTCAGGTGGCCAAAGTATTAGAGTTTCAGCTTCAGCATCAGTCCTTCCAATGAATATTCAGGACTTATTTCCTTTAGGATGACTGGTTGGATCTCCTTGAAGTCCAAGGGGCTCTCAAGAGTCTTCTCCAACACCACAGTTCAAAAGCATCAATTCTTCAGCATTCAACTTTCTTTACAGTTCATCTCTCACATCCATACATAACTACTGGAAAAACCATAGCCTTGACTAGATGGACCTTTGTTGGCAAAGTAATGTCTCTGCTTTTTAATATGCTGTCTAGGTTGGTCATAACTTTTCTCCCAAGGAGTAAGCGTCTTTTAATTTCATGGCTTCAATCACCATCTGCAGTGATTTTGGAGCACCCCCAAAATAAAGTCTGTCACTGTTTCCACTGTTTCTCCATCTATTTGCCATGAAGTGATGGGACCGGATGCCATGATCTTAGTTTGCCGAATGTTGAGCTTTAAGACAACTTTTTCACTCTCCTCTTTCACTTTCATCAAGAAGCTTTTTAGTTCTTCTTCACTTTCTGCCATAAGGGTGGTGTCATCTGCATATCTGAGGTTATTGATATTTCTCCTGGCAATCTTGATTCCAGCTAGTGCTTCCTCCAGCCCAGCATTTCTCATGATGTACTCTGCATATAAGTTAAATAATCAGAGTGACAATAAACAGCCTTGACATACTCCTTTCCCGATTTGGAACCAGTCTGTTGTTCTATATCCAGTTCTAACTGTTGCTTCCTGACCTGCATACAGGTTTCTCAAGAAGCAGGTCAGGTGGTCTCGTATTCCCATACATTTCAGAATTTTTCCACAGTTTATTGTGATCCACACAGTCAAAGGCTTTGACATAGTCAATAATGCAGAAATAGATGGTCAGAGAGGGCTTCTTTGAAGGACAACATTTAAGTTTATAGTTGAGTGATCAGAAGGAATTAGGCATAAGAAAGACCAGGGAAATGCTATAATAGAGGCACAAAAAACGTAGAACCACTATCATGGGAATAAACTTATCATATTCTAGGAACTGTCAGCATGTTAGTAAAAGCTGTGCATGGTAAGCGAGAGGCAATGGGCTCCCCAGGTGGCTCAAATGATAAAGAACCCACCTGCCAAGGCAGGAGACACAAGAGTCATGGATTCAGTCCCTGGGTTGGGAAAATGCCCTGAAAGAGGACATGGCAACCCACTCTGGTATTCTTGCCTGGAAAATTCCCTGGACAGAGGATCCTGAAAGGTTGTAGTCAATGGGATCAAAGTTTGACACAACTGAACACGCACAGGCACAATACCAAATACAGTTAGAAAGTCAAATATTAGCTTGATTTTACTGGGCCTTAAAACTAGAATTGCAAGATAATTCTATACAAGATGCCCAGTTAAATTTGAATTTCACATGACTAATGTCTTTGTATATCTCAAGAATGCACAAGACATACTTACACTAAAATAATTCATTCTTTATCTTAAATTCAAATTTAGATGAGTGCTTCTATTATTATTTTCTAATTCTAGCAGCCCTACTTATAATTCATGATAACCAGGTGGAATTTTAACATAAGTTGTACAAGAAGCTACTATTTTAAGTACAACATTTGAAAAGGGTGATGGCATTATCTTATTTGCACTGTAAAAGATGCTTTTGCTACTTAAGGAGGATAGACTAGAAGGAGAAAACATATAAAATAGGGTTACCTAGGAGGCTATGGCAGTAGTCCAGAAAAAGGTTGATAGTAGTTTGCTTGTAGGTAGCTATAGGCTCAAAGTTTACTTTCAGTCTTGGAACCAACTTAATTTGCTGAAAGTTTGGGTGTTGGGTTGAAAAAAGAAAAATAAATCCCTGTATTTCTATGGAGTGTGATACTACTTATTGAAATGCAAAAGACCAGTTTAGACAGGGAAGGTGAATATAAGGACCATAGTTTTCTGAAGAATCCCTCAAGTAGAGATTTCAAAAAGACAGTTCCATGAATAAATATAAATACCTTACTAAGAATATTTTTGCCTTAATGAGATAAACAGAGTGGATAACAAAAATGTGAATTACTTGCCCTGCCAGGACTTACTTAAGATACTATAGATATAACAATGTTTAGGAGAATTTAAGAATTTAATTTAGAGATGAGCTCATGATTAGGGGACATTTGGCTTTGTCCAAAATGTCCTCTGAGACACTTGAAAAAAGTGAAAGTGAAAGTCACTCCATTGTGTCCCACTGTCTGTGACCCCATGGACTATACAGTCCATGGAATTCTCCAGGCCAGAATATTGGAGTGGGTAGTCTTTCCCTTCTCCAGGGGACCTTCCCAACCCAGGGATCGAACCCAGGTCTCCCACATTGCAGGCAGATTCTTTACCAGCTGAGCCACAAGGGAAGCCCAAGAATACTGGAGTGGGTAGCCTATCCCTTCTCCAGGGGATCTTCCCAACCCAAGAATTGAACCAGGATCTCCTGCATTGCAGGCAGATTCTTTACCAATTGAGCTCTCAGGGAAGACACTTGGTCCATGCCAAAAGGTCTTGTCACAAATGTCCACACTTAGAAAGCATCCTTGGGTTCAAATAACGCATAAAGTTTACTTTTACAGGATCAATACATAAAATGCTATCATGTTTTATTTGTTCAATAATTGTATTGTGGCTGTATGGCCAATAATAACCATTCTTAGTCTAGCTGTTAGTTGCAGCGAGGGTTAAAGTACATGGATTGGGGTTCAGATGTTGCAGGAGAGGGGGATTTATATTAACCATATATATGGAGGAGGAGAGTCCTACAGTTAGAGACAGTTAGATCAAGCCAGTCAATCCTAAGGAAAATCAGCCCTGAATATTCATTGGAAGGGCTGATGCTGAAGCTGAAGCTCCAATACTTTGGTCACTTGATGCACAGAGCTGGCTCACTGGAAAAGACCCTGATGCTGGGAAAGATTGAGGGCAGGAGGAGAAGGGGATGGCAGAGGGTGAGATGGTATCACTGACTCGATGGGCATGAGTTTGAGCAAACTCTGAGATATGATGAAGGACAGGGAAGCTGGTTGTGGTGCAGTTTATCAGGTCGCAGAAAGTCAGACACGACTGATCTACTGAACAATAATGGAGGAAAAGAGTCCTACAGTTAGAGAAATGTACAGAAGATAATTTGAAGATGGAATTTCCCTATGCAAGTTGCATTAAAATGTCACTGAATATTTGCCTGAATGTGACTGGATTGTTCAATAAGAAAGGAGTTTGATTAGAGGAACTTGATCAAGCCACTATGTCAAACAACCTAGAATGCATTGAACAAACACTTTACACAGCATCTTGCTTGTTAGGGAGGAGTGAATGTGGGTGTGGCTCTCCGCCACATAGTGATCAGGTATAATAGCAAGCAGCCATAGGGGGGATACTGGGCATCTAATTAACCCCCCAAAACTATCCCATTGCCCAGGGTTAATGAGTGGTGTTTCCCTTGAATGACATCCTATAGAGGCATGATACAGTAAACTGAAGGATGTGTCTGTTGTTATTTGAAGGGGTTTTAGTGGGTGTGACTTTCATGTTAACCTGCCAATCAGCATGGACCAACATGCCCTCAGCTGGTATCTGCCTACTGGCTGAGGTGCTGAATCCATAAAATGTTAGTAAGATTTTCTTTACCAGTAAACTAGAAACCATTGATCAGATGACTTAAAAAGAAGAAGAAAAAAAATTTTTTTGTATTTAGCGATATGAGATTTTTGTTTGAAAATTCTCAGTGGAGTATGGCAGAAATAGTATTCCCACAAAAATAAAAGCCAATGCCTCACTGAAATAATTTTACAAGCCTTTAACAGGGATCTGTGAAGAGAGGAGAATCTTCAGTGCCTCATATACAAGCAGTCAAGATAATACTGGAAGACATTACAGTCATTCAAAATGGGACAAGATATCAGTAGGGCCTGAGTGTTGAAGGGGAAGTAAGGAAAACCATTAATAGGGTAAAACATTTAGCAGAAGAAGAACCAAAAGCAGCATCATCACAGGTACCTCAAAGAATTCTCATGATATTTGTGTTGAAGAGGTCTTATTAATGTTGCCAAAAATTCATTAAGGAGGCAAGTAAATAGAATTCAAAACAGAGATTAACTGCCAAACCCAACTTCCTTTCCAGATACAAAATTCCAGAGGAGCACAAAGTGATCAGGTGGGGAGAACCTTTTCCTTTTATGTATGATTCCACTGCTCAAGATAACAAAACAGAGCTTATTTGTAAAACTTATAACAAGATTTGAGATTTAAGAATCAGAACCACCTTATTCAGTGATGACAACTTCAAGAAATCACCAAGATTGTTCACTAAATTTACCATTGTGTGATATAATATTGGGCTGTACGATACCATTGATTCATGCACCAACAGTAAAAATGTGAGAAGACCTTTACAGATATACATATAAAAAAGTACTTGCATTTGCATGGAAAAAAATCTTGACATTAATACTTCATTGGGCATGATGGGTTTTGAGATTGCTAATATAGATATGATTCAAATACTCATATCAAATGCACAAGTAAAAGGATGATTGTTGCACTTTTCACAATCACTGTGGCAAATAAAAGTATCTACCTTGGATCTAATGTGAAAGTATTGGGTTGGCCAAAAAGTTCATTTAAGTTTTTCCATAATATCTTATGAAATAAACTTTATGGTCAACTCAATATATGAAAATGGAAAGTAACACATATAAGTGTGCATCCAGGTTGTTTGAACCTTCATTTGTACCTTTGGAGAAGGTAAATGAAACTTTTGAGTACATGGTGGAGAATGCAGAAATGATTTGGATGACCTAATGGATTCTGTGGAAAGCAAATATGTCCATGGAAGATAGGGCAGAGGCAAAATAAGTCTGTGGGAAATTTGATTTCCCCAGAACACTTGGAATATTTATACAAAGGCCATGAACAGGACAAACTGCTGTGGAAGGCTGGCATGGAAAATTTCAGAAGCTGATGCTGTGCATCATCCTTCAATATGGAAATCTGATGTTGTCAGATTAGCCTTTTTTATTGAAGTGCAAAAAGATGGATAACAGAGTCATGAACAAGTCATGACTCGAATTCTTTGTGATCACACTCAGATACAACAAGCAACTGCATGATGATATAAACAAAATGAAATTTGTGTACCAGAGTTGTTAGCAGATATACCTAATAAGAAAGCCAACAATCAGGCCAATATATGCTTGAAAGCAACTTCTTATTGACTTAAGAGTAACCCTGCTGAACTTCATGACAAGGCAGAACAAAAATAATTAATTGATTGTTAAAATAACACATGCATATCTATACTCTTTATAATTCTTCCTTATGTCATAAAAAGGTTGAATTTTCGTCATGAACTTTTATTAATTTTGTCTGCATTTCCTTCTCTTCTAAAACTGGTGTTGTCATATTAGCCTTTTTCACAGTTGACTCTGTGGAAAATAAGGAAAGATAATTAGATGAAGTAGCGGGAGTTGTAATGTTTACTAGTTTGTGACATATATGTATATGTATATATATAAAACTGATCACTAAACATGTTATAGTCCAGTTCAGTTCTCTTGCTCAGTTGTGTCTGACTTTTTGTGACCCCATGGACTACAGCACACCAGGCCTCCTGGTCTGTCACCAACTCCCAGAATTTACCCAAGCCCATTTCCATTGAGTCGGTGATGCCATCCAACCATCTCATCCTCTGTCGTCCCCTTCTCCTCCTGCCCTCAATCTTTCCCAGCATCAGGGTCTTTTCAAGTGAGTCAGCTCTATGCATCAGGTGGCCAAAGTACTGGAGTTTCAGCTTCAGCATCAGTCCTTCCAATGAACACCCAGGACTGATCTGCTTGAGGATGGACTGGTTGGATCTCCTTGCAGTCCAAGGGACTCTCAAGAATCTTCTCCAACACCACAGTTCAACTCTTTGGTGCTCAGCTTTCTTCACCATGCAACTCTCACATCCATACATGACCACTGGAAAAACCACAGCCTTGACTAGATGGACCCATGTTGACAAAGTAATGTCTCTGCTTTTTAATATGTTGTCTAGGTTGGTCATGACTTTCCTTCCAAAGAGTAAGCGTCTTTTAATTTCATGGCTGCAATCACCATCTGCAGTGATTTTGGAGCTCCCCCAAAATAAAGTCAGCTAGTTTCCACTGTTCCTCCATCTATTTTCCATGAAGTGATGGGACTGGATGCCATGATCTTAGTTTTCTGAATGTTGAGCTTTAAGCCAACTTTTTCACTCTCCTCTTTCAATTTCATCAAGAAGCTCTTTAGTTCTTTACTTTCTGCCATAAGGGTAGAGTCACATGCATATCTGAGGTTATTGCTATTTCTCCCGGCAATCTTGATTCCAGCTGGTGCATCATTCAACCTGACATTTCACATGATGTACTCTGCATATAAGTTAAATAAGCAAGGTGACAATATACAGCTTTGATGTAGTCTTTTTCCTATTTGGAACCAGCCTTTTGTTCCATATCCAGTTCTAACAGTTGCTTCCTGACCTGCATACAGGTTTCTCAAAAGGAGGTCAGGTGGTCTGGTATTTCCATCTCCTTCAGAATTTTCCACAGTTTATTGTGATCCACACAGTCAAAGGCTTTGTCATAGTCAATAAAGCAGAAATGGATATTTTCCTGAAACTCTCTTGCTTTTTTGTTGATCTAGCGGATATTGGCAATTTGATCTCTGGTTCCTCTGCCTTTTCTAAAACCAGCCTGAATATCTGGAAGTTCATGGTTCAAGTATTGCTGAAGCCTAGCTTGGAGAATTTTGAACATTACTAGCATGTGAGATGAGTGCAACTGTGCGGTAGTTTGAGCATTCTTTGGCATTGCCTTTCTTTGGGATTGGAATGAAGATTGACCTTTTCCAGTCCTGTGGCCACTGCTGAGTTTTCCAAATTTGCTGACATATTGAGTGTAGCACTTTCACAGCATCATCTTTTAGGATTTCAAATAGCTCAACTGGAATTCCATCACCTCCACTAGCTTTGTTCATAGTGATGCTTCCTAAGGCCCACTTGACTTCACATTCTAGGATGTCTGGTTCTAGGTAAGTGTGAGTGATCTCATCATTGTGATTATCTGGGTTGTGAAGATCTTTTTTGTACCGTTCTTCTATGTATTCTTGCCACCTCTTCTTAATATCTTCTTTTATGTTAGCTCCATACCATTTCTGTCTTTTATTGAGCTCATCTTTGCATGAAATGTTCCCTTTGTATCTCTTGAAGATCTCTTCTTGAAGAGATCTCTAGTCTTTCATATTCTGTTGTTTTCCTCTATTTCTTTGCATTGATCACTGAGGAAAGCTTTCTTATCTCTCCTTGCTGTTCTTTGGAACTCTGCATTCAAACGGGACTATCTTTCCTTTTCTCCTTTGCTTTTTGCTTCTCTTCTTTTCACAGCCATTTGTAAGGCCTCTTCAGACAGCCATTTTGCTTTTTTGCATTTCTTTTTCTTGGGGAGAGTCTTGATTCCTGTCTCCTGTTCAATGTCACAAACCTCTATTGATAGTTCATCAGGCACTCTGTCTATCAGATCTAGTCCCTTAAATCTATTTCTCACTTCCACTGTATAGTCATAAGAAATTTGATTTAGGTCATACCTGAATGGTTTAGTGGTTTTCCTGACTTTCTTCAATTTAAGTCTGAATTTGGCAATAAGGAGTTCATGATCTGAGCCACAGTCAGCCCCCAGTCTTGTTTTTGCTGACTATGTAGAGCTGCTCCACTTTTGGCTGCAAAGAATATAATCAATGTGATTTTGGTGTTGACCCTCTGGTGATGTCCACGTGTAGAGTCTTCTCTTGTCTTGTTGGAAGAGGGTGTTTGCTATGATCCGTGTGTTCTCTTGGCCTAACTCTACTAGCCTTTGCCCTGCTTCATTCTGTACATGCTATATGGTTATCCCAAATTTCTCTTAAGCCTAGGGTGCATATGTGGGAATTCTGTTTTTACCTTTAGAAATTGGGTTGTTTTTCCTAGAGATATTTTTGCTTTACAAAATTATTCTGAGTTACAGATTCTAAGAGGGTGCCAGTGTACTTTTTACACTAACAATGCAAGAAGAACTAAAACACATTTTGTAAATGAGTCCAAGTTCTGAGTTTCTTTGTAGGCAGTGTTTTGTTTCTGTTTATGGGGACACAAAAAAGTTTTGCTATGAAATTAAGTTGCTGTGTATTTTGAATGATCTTTACCAGCTATTAGATATTATTTATTAAAATGCTACTAAGGCATTAATTTTTAAAAATTAAACATTGAATTCTAGCAAATTAAGTATAAATAATTAATCTAACTTGAATGTAAATGGATTAAAGTGGGCAAAATATGTTCCAGGATCTTTTTTTTCCACTTTCACTGAAAGGAAATTCAGCAAAATAATATGAATGAATGCTTACAGTGTGGGCCTCAGTGACTTTTTCTGTTAAATTCACCTTCCATATAGAATCACTGGCTGCTCTTCAGTTCCTTTGTGAATTCTCTCCTGACTCAAGGATCGGTTCCTTGGAGCAATGCCTTCATCTCTAATTATCCACTGACCTCACTGTCCACCTGTTGTTATCAAATCTGAGTACCTGAGTAATATTCTCAACATCTACTTCACTTGGCCTATTCATAGAGCAGAGAACAGATTATATGTGATTGTCTCATGTATGACGCATGTGACCTGTCTTCAGATAAGTTTGGGTCCAATCAGCCATTCATTTCTTTCTTAGAAGTAGTTCAGGACATTGCCTATCTCTCCTTAAACCTCGACCCCACTCAGCCTAAACTCAATGGACTTTAATGCCAAAAGTAGTGAATTTACACAATCGGAGATTATATTTCTCAAAGAAACACTAAGAGATCATGCCCTGCACCTGCAGCCCTGGTTCTGTGCAGGACCATGTGCAAACCATCACGACAGAGATCTATCTTAATTACTGCACAAGTTAAACACACTTTTTAACCTTTTTTTCAATGTTTATTTATCCAGCTGGATGGTGAAGGCTCAAGTCTAGAGTCCCTTTTCCTCCAAGAAAATTTGGTTCAGCGAAGGTGACTCAGGGAAGAACCACAGCACGTACAGCCTTGTCTTAGGTCCCTTCCTACTCCAGTGCTCAGCGAGTCTGTTTTCAGACCTCCTTGGTCTTTTCATACCAATAGATAATACACAAATAAAGTGCAACCCTGCTCCCAATGATAACAGGAAAAATATTTTGTAGTGCAAAGATTGAGTTTGGGAGTCAGATAGACCCAGGTTCAAATCCTGTCTTTGCCTGTTTCTATTTCTGAGAATTTGTTTAAGGTTTTAAATATCTCCTAACTTTAGTTTCTCCATATATGCAATGGAAGTAATAAAACTTCCCTTCTTACTTCATGAATGGTTTCAAGGATAGGAAATGATTGCAGGGGAGATTGTAGGGTTGTGACATGGTTATCAAATATCTCCCAAATTTCCTATACATAAGGTATGCAACCCCCACACCCATCAAACTTTTAAAAATGGAGGCCTAGGGACCACTCACAGCAATGAAAACCAACAGGTTATCAGTGGCTCTGTGTGCAGTGACAGATGAAAGGTAAGGGATTTTGACCAACGAAGGTGCAGAACCCCCAGGTTTCCCATAGATTCTCAAGTGAACATGTCTGGCCAATCTGCAAAGAGGAATCAAACTTGGGGGGAGAAACTTGGTAGCTGAAACCGTCTTGTAAGAGCAAGAGCTGGATAGCTCTAGAGCAGTCTAGATCCAGGAACAAGCCAAAGCAATTTTCCAGGACTAAATGGAGAATGGAGAAATTGCTAGAAGTAGAACCTAAATTGGATAGAGCAAGGATAAGAGGGAGGAAGAAAAGAGAAGAATCAGGTAAAAGAGGGAAGGAGCAGATAAAAGGGGAAGGAGAAGCAGGCAGAGATTTCAAAAAGGGCAAGGCTACAATTTGAGCACTGAAAGAAGATGTAGGAGAAGTAGAAGATTGTAGGTTCTAGAAAACTGTGGAGGAAAAAAAGATAGTGGGGTTCACAGGCTCCTATGAAGAGCACTAGAAAAGCCATCTCACAGTTCTGATATACCATCATAACTGGAATATCATGGCAGTAAGTTCCCACATCTGAAGTTTTTATTCAAAGAGAATCTATCACCATGGGAACAAGAGTGAGGGAAGCAGAGTAACTCTTCCACAGACAGTGAAGGCATTTCAGCAAACACGTCCACAAAGGCAGGTGAACACAGTCACACTGTGACCTAAAATTCTCAAGAAAACAAAAGAAAGAGTAGTAGAAACTATCAACAAGCACATAAAATAATAAACAGAATCACTCAGAGATGAGACAACTGGAAGGAGAATTTTGGAACCTAGGAAAGAGTTAGAAATAAAAGAAATAGCCACTTGTAAGAAAAAGTCTAAACTAACAGAAGAGCAAATAAACACTCCTCAAAAGTTTTTAAAAGTTCATGAATAAAAAGAGGAAGAAGAAAAATATCTTAAAATCCAAAAGAAAGTCAGAAAGACATAAAGTATCAAGAAAAGTGACACAGAAGATAAACAAAGAAGACCCATTCAATTCATGGTAACAGAACAATGAAGAAAAGGGAAGCCAAGTAACAGAACAAAAGCCAAGTGTTACAATCAAGAAGACTTTCTAGAAATAAATATATGAAAGTACATATTAAAATGATGAGCCACACATCTGAGAAAAATCCAACTGGAGTAGGTAATACCTAGATGTTGGCTAGTAAAACTGTGACAAAATCTAATAGAAAGGAAACCAGATCTGAAAGAGACACGTGCACCCCAATGTTCATCGCAGCACTGTTTATAATAGCCAGGACATGGAAGCAACCCAGATGCCCATCAGCAGATGAATGGATGAGGAAGCTGTGGTACATATACACCATGGAATATTACTCAGCCATTAAAAAGAATTCATTTGAATCAGGTCTAATGAGATGGATGAAACTGGAGCCCATTATACAGAGCGAAGTAAGCCAGAAAGATAAAGACCATTACAGTATACTAACACATATATATGGACTTTAGAAAGATGGTAACGATAACCCTATATGCAAAACAGAAAAAGAGACTCAGATGTATAGAACAGACTTGTGGACTCTGGGAGAAGGCGAGGGTGGGATGTTTCAAGAGAACAGCATTGAAACATGTATATTATCTAGGGTGAAACAGATCACCAGCCCAGGTTGGGTGCATGGGACAAGTGCTCGGGCCTGGTGCACTGGGAAGACCCAGAGGGATCGGGTGGAGAGGGAGGTGGGAGGGGGCACTGGAATGGGGAGTACATGTAAATCCATGGCTAATTCATTTCAATGTATGACAAAAACTACTGTAATGATGTAAAGTAATTAGCCTCCAACTAATAAAAATAAATGGAAAAAAAAAAAGAAATTCCTTTGCATCCAGGGTAAAATCAAAGTCTCTTAAAAAGGAAAGAAACTGTATTGTCATCAGACTTTTTAACATCAGTAGTTTATGCCAAAAGACAAATGGAATCAAAGAAAGAAAATATGAGCTTAGAATTTTATATCTGTTTAAACTAGCCTTTAAATTTTAGTGAAAGTGAAAGTAGCTCAGTCTTGTCTGACTCTTTGCAACCCCATGGACTATACAGTCCTTGGAATTCTCTAGGCCAGAATACTGGAGTGGGTAGCCTTTCCCTTCTCCAGGGGATCTTCCCAACCCAGGGATCGAAACCAGGTCTCCTGCAGTGCAGGCAGATTTAAGTTTAAAGGCATCAGAAAATCTATCGTGATTATTTTAATATCTCAGAAAGTAATATTATGGCAAGATCCTGAATATTCATTGGAAGGACTGATTCTGAAGCTCCAATACTTTGTTCACCTGATGTGAAGGGCTGACTCATTAGAACAGATCCTGATGCTGGGAAAGATTGAAGGAGGGAGGAGAAGGGGATGACGGAAGATGAGATGGTTGGATGACATCACCAGTGGGATGGACATAAGTTTGAACAAGCTCTTAGAGTTGGTGATGGACAGGGAAGCCTGGCATGCTGCAGTCCATGGGGTCACAAACAGTCAGACATGACTGAGTGAATGAACTGAATTGAAGATTGCCTTAAAAATTATACTAGAGAGTATATAGAACATTGTTTAGTTGGTAAGTCATGTCCAATTCTTTTGCAACCCCTGTTGCCTGCAAGGCTCCTTTGTGTGGAATTCTCCAGGCAAGAACACTGAGGTGGGCTGCCATTTCTTTCTTCAGGTGGCCTTCCCCGCCTAGGGATCTAACCAGCATCTCTTGCATTGCAGGTGGATTCTTTACTGCTGAGCTGCCAGGGAATTCCATGATTATTTGGATATTAATATCTCAAGAAATAATATTACTACAAGATTTCCTTGAAGAATCTACTAGAGAGTAAATAAAACAGATGCTATCATGCAAAATTATAAAAGTCTTTTGTGTATGTCTGGCATGCATCTTCTGACAGAAATATAAGCCTCCTCTGTAGAGAGATTGAGCCAGAACTAATGAGAATATGCCAATTAAATGTAGATTAAATACTAATAAGAAAATGTAGATAAAATATATATATTAAAGTAGTGATATACAGGGAAACATGGGACAGATAAACATGCTGACTAGTGTTATGGGATGCAATAGCAAAATCCAGATAGAAAGATATTCTAAAGGGATTTCCTTTTTTCTTCACCAAGTAGAGGAAAGATAGGCATCGCTGGTTGAACTAACTAAAAAATTAGACAATATAGAATTTTGAAGCACCTGTTTGATATTTGACAACAGTAAGAAGTTATCAGTATTTCAAAGTGTGGTGAAGGTATTATGTCAGTGTTTTAAAAGGTTTCTTATGTTTTTGAAGTGAAGTGAAAGTGAAAGTCACTCAATTATGCCTGACTCTTTGTGACCCCATGGACTATACAGACCATGGAATTCTCCAGGCCAGAATACTGCAGTGGGTAGCCTATCCCTTCTCCAGGGGATCTTCATGACCCAGGAATCAAACCAGGGTCTCCTGCATTGCAGGCAGATTCTTTACCAACTGAGCTATGAGGGAAGCCTATATTGATATGAATGATCTCTGTTACTATATTTGAATATCACTTTTCACATAATTACATAACTATTAAAGTTACTCTGGTCCAAAGACCATCATCTTTCACTTGCAGTAATACAAGGGATTTCTCATTGGTTTTCCATGTCTATTCTTTGTCCTCTAAAGTTTGTTCTCAACACATCAGCCAGATAATATTTCAAACCTATAATTTAGATAATAATCTCAGTAAACATTTATGAAATACCTGCTTTATTTCAGGTATAGTTCTAAGTGCTTCACATGTATTGCTCATATTTAGTAATAGCAATCCCTCAAAGAACTGACCCCATAATTATATGCCTATCTTAGAGATAGGGAGGACTTCCCAGGCCACACATGTGGTAAAGAATCTACAACACAGTACATGCAGAAGATACAGGAGAAGTGGGTTTGATCTCGAGGTTGGGAAGATCCCTTGGAGGAGGGCATGCGACCTACTCCAATATTTTTGCCTGCAGAACCCCATGGACAAAGGAGCAAGGCGGTCTACAGTCCATAGGGCCACAAAGAGTTGGACATGACTGAAGTGACTTAGCATGCACTCACGGATAGACAGGGAAGTGAAGACGCATTGAAGTTTAATATCTAGCCCAAGCAAAGGAGTCAGAAGTGAAACTCAAGCACCGTGGTGTCCTAAACTGTATCCTCTTCTGTTTTCATCACTTGCTCAAGCTCTTTAGCCCCTTCTCTCCAGCACTTAAAATACAATCCCTCTTGTTTCCATGTGGTTGGTTGTGCTGCCTGTCTTTCTTCCTCCAGCTTGCTGCTACCCAAATTCTGTCCCAGAGCTTAGGGTTATATCAACAGAAAGGATGGGGCACCTTTTTCTAATTTTCTTTCCCAAGGAGAACACTTTTTTCTAATGAATATGCTCTGGGGAAACATGTTTTTCAAATTTGTGCTGAGATGCCGAACGTGCTAGCAGCCTTGGCAGGGCCTTGCACAGTCTGGCCCTCCCTTGCTCTCACCCCATCAGGGGCCCATCATTCTCTTAGTCATTTTGTTCCAATCATACTGGTTTCTGTCAGTTTCTAGGATTTACCAAGCTCTTTCCTACCAGAGCATCTTTGCTCTCTGCCAGAAATACTGCTCCTTGAACTTTTTCTTTCGGATTTCCTCTCACGCTATGAGCTCTGTTAAATTACAGCTCTTTAGAAAGGATGTTTCTCACCAACTTCTCCCCGTCCTTCTCCGACACTGCATTCTGTTCATATGAAACACAGATTTGATTGGATCATTCTCATGCTTCACTCCATGTTGCTCTTATGATAATGTTGAGCTGTAAGGGTTAAAAAATGGTACCCATTAATCACCCCACTGGGTTTAGAACCAAGAAGTCCATACAAGGGACAGAGAGACCTGTCACCCTTAGCTGTAATGATAATTGGAGAACACGTCCTAGTTGTGAGAGCACAGTGGACCTGTGACTTCTCCTCCCTGAACTTCACTTCAGAATTGCGGCCTCCCCTCTGCCCAGGGAAAGCCATATTCAACTATTTTCTTGCATGTGTGATCAGGTTAGCCTGTGGTCTCCTTGTGTTCATACTGGTCTGAACAAGAAAATGTCTGCAAGGGTCACTACCTGGCATGTCCGCTTTCTTCTCAGAAATCCACTAATCAGGTAAGTCACTCCTATTGCCTCTGATGGGAACAGAGGAAATATGGAGTTGTTCCTGTCTCTTTTATTTGCCTATAAGATAGGATGGGTAGTCTCCCTTCAATGGAGACCCAGTGTGGTGGAACCTGAGAAAATCCTACTTGGCTTTCCTCCCAACAGATGCAATCCAGTGTCCTTACTTTACTGGCTGACTCACACTGGCTTGTTAAATCTTCAGGAATTCTGTGAGCTAGCCTTGAAACTTTTGAGAGTGTAAAATTATTTATGGGGGAATATTCACATGAAACCTGACAATTGGTAAGCACTGCAGATCAGTGAGGTCTTCCCAGGTGGCTCAGTGATAAAGAATCTGCCTGCCAAGGCAGGAGATGTGGGTTGGATCCATGGGTCAGGAAGATCCCCTGGACGAGGAAATGGCAACCTGCCCCAGTATACTTGCTTCAAAAATCCCATGTACAGAGAAGCCTGGCGGGGTACAGTCCATGGGGTTGCAAAGATTCAGACCCCACTGAGCAACGGAGAATGAGCACAAGAGCAGGCTGTGAAAACGTCCCAACACCCATGGAGGCACCACCTGCCTCCTTCCCTGACATCTTCAGCTGCCTTCACCTTCCACAGAGTCCAGGAATGGGTGTTTCTAGTTCCCAAATGCTAAACTGGTTTCTGCCTTTAGTGCTTCACACTCATTGCTCTTCTCTGGAGTGATCGTCTCCTACACCCCTACTTGGCTTACCCCTCTTCATTCAGATTCCCAGTGAAACACTGCACCCTTGGAGAAGACTTCCCTTAGCATCCCAGTTTAAAAAGTTCCCAGTCACTCTATCACGTTGGCTGTTTCTTCATAGTCCTTCACCGTCTAAACTTTTCTCAACCACTCTTTTTCCATAGGGTGTCATTCTATGAGAGCAGATCTTTATCTGTCTTGCTCACTGCTCTGTATCCAGTCCCTAGAACTGTGGCTGTGCTGCGCTGGGCTTAGTCACTCAGACCTGTCTGACTCTCTGCAACCCCACGGACTGTAGCCCGCCAGCCTCCTCTGTCCATGGGGAATCTCCAGGCAGGAATGCTAGACAGGGTTACCATGCCCTCCTCCAGGGAGAACTGTGGCTAGCACAGTTAATTGAATATGTTTAATAACCACAGGGCTTCCCAGGTGGTAAAGAATCTGCCTGTTACTGCAGGAGATGCTGGTTCCATCCCTGGGTAAGGAAGATCCCCTGGAGAAGGAAATGGCAACTCACTCTAGTATTCTTGCCTGGAAAAGTCACAAAGACTCACATGCATCTGAAAACACACACACACATACAACACTTGAATTCTAACTATAGGTTCCCAGAGGTGAAAAATAAAGATAGTTCCAACTTTAAATTTGAGCAAATATACTTTTCTGATTCCATATATGATACATTCCTTATTTTTGAAAAATAGACTACTGCCACACAGAATGAAGTCTTATTCACAGTATTTACATTATATGGCATACTTTGTACTTGAGAACACTGCAGAAAAAAATTGCTGATACAGTTTTTTTTCTTGAATGTTTCTTTAGGTCCTAGGTAGAGATTTCAAGGACCAAACCCAGTGATTTCCTTTCAAGTAACTTCCAGGACATTTTCTTATAATAGGAGAGCTGAAAATGTATCTTCTTTTCATAGAAAATTTTATTTTAAATCATGCTTTGCTTTCAGTGAATTTTTGATGTTGTCTTTCTAGAAAGCTTTTTGTTAAATATTTTATAATTGGGGAAGTGTGAAATAAACGGGTTAGTTGGAATGAGAAAGTCTCATTATTGAGCATGATATTTATTCTGAAATTTGGCTTTTGTGTGTGTGATTTTATTTATTTTTTATTGAGCTAAAACTGACATATAGCATAGTGTAGTCTTAAGGTATAAAATGTGTTGATTTGATACATTTAAAACAATGTGCTGACATGGTTTATTGCAATATGATCACCATTTTAGTTTTAACTAACACCTTTGTCACAGCACATAATTATTATTTCTTTTTTGTGTTGAGAACAATTAAGATCTAGTTTCTTGGCTACTTGGAAGTCTAATATAAAGCTTATTGCCTGTAATCACTATATGGTTCATTAGATCTCCAGGACTTTTTTATCTACTCATTGCAAATTTGTGTTCTTAAACATCAAGTTGGCTCTTTAATTGGTTAACTAAGAGCTGATTTCAAATTCAGAAGAAATGTCAAACTCAGAATCACTCAGTTTTCCTGAAAGCTGAGTGTGCTCAGAAGAACATCTTAACTTTACAGAAGGACAAATTGCTATTTTACAGGAATAAGCAAGCAGCAATAACTTTATCAAGCTCATTAAAAATTTTAAGAGCTTTTCAAAAAAGTCTTTTGTTTTAGCCAGAAAGAAACACAAGTCAAAGTAAGAAGTCTAGATACACAGCATGCTTGAGTATCCTATTCAGAGATTCAATACACTGGTCTCCTTCATTCACACTAAAAACATCTACTTCTCCTTCACTGACGACACGAAAGCATTTGACAGGATCACAGCAACCTGTGGAAAATTCTTCAAGAGACGGGAATGCTGGATCACCTGACCTGTCTCTTGAGAAACCTGTATACAGGTCAAAAAACAGCAGTTAGAACTGGACATGGATCAACAAACTGGTTCAAAATTGGGAAAGGAGTACATCAAGACTGTATATTGTCACCCTGCTCATTTAAATTATATGCAGAGTATATCACATGACATGCTGGGCTGGATGAAGCGCAAGCTGAAATCAAGATTTCCGGCAGAAATATCAATAACCTCAGATATGCAGATGACATCACCCTTGTGGCAGAAAGTGAAACTGAACTAAAGAGCCTCTTGATGAAAGTGAAAGAGGAGGATGAAAAAGCTGGCTCAGAACTCAACATTCACAAAATAAAGATCACAGCATCCAGCCCCATCACTTCCTCCAAACAGACGGGGAAATAATGGAAACAGTGAGAGGTTTTATTTTCTTGGGCTCCAAAATCACTGCAGATAGTGACTGCAGCCATGAAATTAAAAGACGTTTGCTCCTTGGAAGAAAAGTTATGACTGACCTAGACAGCATATTAAAAAACAGAGACAAAGAGCAGACTTTGCTGACAGACGTTTTGTATAATCAAAGCTATGGTTTTTCCAGTAGTTATGTAAAGATGTGAGAGCTGGACTGTAATGAAGGCTGAGCACCAAAAAATAACTGCTTTTGAACGGTTGTGTTGGAGAAGACTTTTGAGAGTCCCTTGGACAGCAAAGAGATCAAAGCAGCCCATCCTAAAGGAAATCAATCCTGCATATTCATTAGAAGTACTGATTCTGAAGCTGAAACTCCAAAACTTTGGCCACCTGATGGAAAGAGCCAACTCATTAGAAAACACCCTGATGCTGGGAAAGATCGAAGGCAGGAAGAGAATGGAACAGCAGAGGATGATGGTCGGATGGCATCACCGACTCAACTGACATGAATCTGAGCAAGCTCCAGGAGATGAAGGACAGGTAAGCCTGATGTGCTGCGGTCCATGGGGTCTCAAAGAGTTGGACCCGACTGGGCAGCTAAACAACAATGTCCTCCCTTTTACTCCACATTTCATTGGTGGCTCTGACATGAGCCATTCTATGAACTTTTATGGTGCTTCTCTCTGCCTGAGATCTTTTTCCCTCTTGATAGACCTGAGACTGCTGGACTGAGATCCTTTTCTATGATTCTGTGACCTCTGTCTCCTATCAAGAAAGCCATGACATCTTATTTTATGGAGGTTAGAAACACAGTGTTTATCAAACCTTAAGGCCAGACACGGATTTTCACATGGGAGATTTATAATAATGAGAAAGAACCCTGTGACTGTGAGAAGTGTGATGGGGTCATGGGCTGCTGTCCTTGAAGTTCTTCAATGGTTTGGGTGACACAAAGGTGACCTGAGGCAAATCTGTCTATTTGTTGACAGCTTTCTTTGCTGTCCGTTAGCATCTCTAGATTCCCACTGAAGCTCAGTGATAACCAGCAGTAACATTCTCTTCCGGGTTGCTAGCCTCCCTTCTCCCTAACCTGTCTCCCTCCCTCTCTGAAATACAATATGACTCCCTTGGATTCTCTGCTCCAAGCTACCTAGAGACTACATCCATTAAGGTGAGTTGCATTCATTTTTAATGACAGAATAAAATCCGTTAGCTATGCATGATTTTACTTTGCATGCAAATTTTACTTTGAACAGCAACATATGCATGAAAAGTTACTTCCTGTTATGAATTTCCATTTTTGAAATGTCTAGGTTATTAAAGTGGAACTTTATATACAGTGTCTTTATAATGCCCCTCAAAGCCCCTTGGCTTAGGCAAGCATCCAGGAGTGAAAGGAAAGGAGACGGTTATATACTGAAAGTCTGGTAATGGAACGTTTCTATGTATTCCATTGCACTCCTGTTAAGATTTTCCATGAAAATGAAATCCATTGGAAACAAAGTAGATGGAATGACTGCTTAATGTCCCTATGGCTATTTCCTAAAAAATCCTGATTAAAAACTTTCCAACCTCAATTCTATAGCACCATGGAAAACAAAAAAGACAACAGTAATACTCTATTTCTTCAGTCATTGGCAGACTTGAAAGGCTAAACATGTTGTAATCTACCATCCAGTTGAAAAATATAAGTATGAGATGAATGAGTGCATGGAATCCTTTGTTATATAAATCCCAAGATAATGGGGCCTGCAAGAATTTAATGTTATTTGAATAAGAGCTTTTGGCACAATATCTTCAAATTTTACACTAAAATATATCCACGGATTCAATACTCAAGCAGATGAAAACTTAAACTTTTGCCTAGACAAGTTACTGTCAAAATCTACAAAAGACTTCTCTGGATGTCCAGTGGTTAAGAACTTGCCTGCCAAAGCAGGGATGAGTGTCCAATCCCTAGTCAGGGAAGACCCCACATGTTGTGGGGCTAACTAATCCCATGCGCCACAATTACTGAAGCCAGCAGGCTTGAGAGCCCAAACTCAGCAACAAGAAAAGTTGCTGCAATGAAGAGGAGTACCCAGTCATCACAACTAGAGAAAGCCTGCAGGCAGTAATGAAGACTCAGTGCAGCCAAAAATAAGCTAAATAAATTTACATGTTTTTTAAAAAAATCTGGAAGAAATGTCTACTCACTAAAAGAGCTATGTGAAAGTGAAAGTCATTCAGTCATGTCTGACTCTATGTGACCGCATGGACAGTCCATGGAATTCTGCAGGCCAGAATACTAGAGTGGGTAGCCATTCCCTTCTCCAGGGGATCTTCCCAACCCAGGGATCAAAGCCAGGTCTCCAGCATTGTAGGTGGATTCTTTACCAGCTGAGCCACAAGGGAAGCCCAAGAACACTGGAGTGGGTGGCCTATGCCTTCTCCAGGGGATCTTTCCAACCCAGGAATTGAACTGGGGTCTCCCACATTGCAGGCGGATTCTTTGCCAACTGAGCTATGATGGAAGCCTGTACTATAGAACCAAATTAAAAACTGTAATTCATAAACATAAAATGTGTCTACCTGCCTCAAAGTATGTAGTAGGACCTTTTGTGCTTCTTGAGTTGTTGGTTTCCCTGATCCAAATGCATGTTCTAAGATAAATAGCAAATGTGTGGATTGACAGTTTCTCTTTGAGGTTAAACAGACCTCTGCTTCTTTCCCCAACAGAAGTACCTCTTTTCATGGCTATTGTCTGGATTGGGAGAATACAGTGTGGTGGTTCCCATGGTTGCACATTCATTCCTGCAACTGAAATACCAACAGACAGAATCGGAAAATAGCCCATTAGCCAGGCATAATGGAGATTTTATTTTTCCAAATATTTATTATGTTCTGAGAATGAGAAGGCTGGGCTATTTTAGTGCCACAGTCACAGAGTCAATGAAAACTCATGAGTGTTTTGTAATCTCACCAATGAATATACAAGTCAATTCACCAGACAGCTCATAGTTTGAATCAAAAAGAACTGGTATGTTTATCAATGAGATGAATGGATAAAGAAGCTGTGGTACATATATACAATGGAACATTACTATCCATAAAAAAGAATGAATTTGAGTCAGTTGACCGAGGTAGATGAACCTAGAACCTGTTATACCAAATAAAATAAGTCAGAAAAAGAGAAACAATATATATCAATGCCTATATATGGAATCTAGAAAAGTGGTACTGATGACCCTATTTGTAGGTAGGAATAGAGATGCAGACATAGAGAACAGACTTGTGGACACAGCGAGGGGAAGGAGAGTCTGGGCTGATTGAGAGTAGCGTTGAAACAGATACAGTATTGGAACAGCTAGCGCGAGCTGCTATAAGTGGCTCAGATGGTAAAGAACCGCCTGCAATGTGGGAGACCCAGGTTTGATCCCTGGGTTGGGAAGATCCCCTGGAGAAGGAAATGGCAACCCACTCCAGTATTCTTGCCTGGAGAATCCAATGGATGAAGAGCCTGGTGGGCTGTGGTTAGTCCATTGGGTCTCAGAGTTGGACACAACTAGGGACTAACACTTTCAGGGACTTTGAGCTATCCAATTTATAATAAATTCTTCCCATCCACTCCCTATAAGGAAAGAGTCTATGAAAAAAGCAAGGAAAAAAACATTATAATTATGGATGTGCAGAGGAAAAGGAGATCTTTGCAACTTATTTGAAGAAAGAAAAATTTCAAAAAGTGTTTAGCGTTCTCAATAAAGTATCATAATGTATGACTCCTTTGAAACAAATTCAGCAAACCATAAAAAAAGAAAGACTGAGACTAGAAAACAGGAAAATATGTAAGATAGTGAGATTTTATGTGGAAACCAAAAATGTAATAACAGAAATAAAATTTTCAGGGAAAGTAGTGAAGAAGGGTTAGTAACCTTGGAAAATCAAGTCAGTAATGTGGAAGATGAACTTAAGAAACTTGCACAGAATGCAGAGATTAAAAAAAAAGGGTGAGAAGACATTTAAAATCCCCTTAGAATTCAGCTTAAGAATAGCATTCGAAACATGTATATTATCTGGGGTGAAACAGATCACCAGCCCAAGCTGGATGCATGAGACAAGTGCTCAGTCCTGGTGCACTGGGAAGACCCAGAGGAATCGGGTGGAGAGGGACGTGGGAGGGGGGATCGGGATGGGGAATACATGTAAATCCATGGCTGATTCATGTCAATGTATGACAAAAACCACTACAATATTGTAAAGTAACTAGCCTCCAACTAATAAAAATAAATGGAAAAAAAAAAGAATAGCATTGAAACATGTATATTATCAAGTGTGAAACAGATCGCCAGTCCAGGTTGGATGCATGAGACAAGTGCTCAGAGCTGGTGCACTGGGATGACCCAGAGGGATGGGATGGGGAAGGAGGTGGGAGGGGGGTTCAGGATAGGGAACACATGTAAATCCATGGCTGATTCATTTCAATGTAAGACAAAAACCACTACAATATTGTACAGTAATTAGCCTCCAACTAATAAAAATAAATGAAAAAAAATTCTGTATTTTCCTTAGGGTGTAATCCAAATAACACCCTAGTTATTAAATAGTTATTAAATAGTTATTAAATAGTTATTAAAATAGTTATTAAAGGGGCATCAAAGTAAATCTTTTAGAATTTGAAAGAGGTGTGTATATGGAAATCTAAAATCATCCTTTCTGAAAAAGTCAACATAAAGAAAATTTTAACTAGATTTGTCTTGTAAGGATTTTTGAAATACACTTATAAGCAGTGGTGGGGGGGGTTGGATAAAGATAATAAAAAAGTACAAACTCCCAGTTATAAATAAATACTAGAGTTGTAATGTACAACATGCTAAATATAATTAGTACTGTTGTATCTTGGACTTCCCTGGTTACTCAGATAGCAAATAATCAGCCTGCAATGCAGAAGAACTGGGTTTGATCCCTGGGTTGGGAAGATTTCCTGGAGGAGGGCATGGCAACCCACTGCATTCTTCTTGCCTGGAGAATCCCCATGGACAGAGGAGACTGGTGGGCTACACTCCATGGGGTCGCAAAGAATTGGACATGACTGAGTGACTAAGCATGCTATGTATGAAAGTTATTGAAAATAAACCATGAGTTCTCATGACAAGGACATTTTTTTTTTCTATTTTCTTAATTTTGTATGTATATGAGATGATAGATATTCATTAAACTTATTGTGATAATGACATCATGATGTATGTAAATCAAATCATTATCCTATACACTGTAAACTTTTATAGTGCTCTGTGACACATATCTAAATAAATCAGAAAGAAAAAAGAAATACACTAACAAGGAAAATAATCATAGACTTACAAAGGCAAAATAGTATAATAAGAAAAAATATGAAAAAAAAAAGTAGACTCAGATGTCTCTTGCAAAAAATAAATATCAGAAGAGTGTCTGTTCCCAATCAAAAAGTGGGCCAAAGAACTCAACAGACATTTCTCCAAGGAAGACATACAGATGGCTAACAAACACATGAAAAGATGCTCAACATCACTCATTATCAGAGAAATGCAAATCAAAACCACAATGAGGTACCATTATACGCCAGTCAGGATGGCTGCTATCCAAAAGTCTACAAGCAATAAATGCTGGAGAGGGTGTGGAGAAAAGGGAACCCTCTTACACTGTTGGTGGGAATGCAAATTAGTACAGCCACTATGGAAAACAGTGTGGAGATTTCTTAAAAGCTGGAAATAGAACTGCCATATGACCCAGCAATCCCACTTCTGGGCATACACACCAAGGAAACCAGATCTGAAAGAGACACGTGCACCCCAATGTTCATCGCAGCACTGTTTATAATAGCCAGGACATGGAAGCAACCCAGAAGATGCCCATCAGCAGACGAATGGATGAGGAAGCTGTGGTACATATACACCATGGAATATTACTCAGCCATTAAAAAGAATTCATTTGAATCAGTTCTAATGAGATGGATGAAACTGGAGCCCATTATACAGAGCGAAGTAAGCCAGAAAGATAAAGACCATTATAGTATACTAACACATATATATGGACTTTAGAAAGAGGGTAACGATAACCCTATATGCAAAACAGAAAAAGAGACTCAGATGTATAGAACAGACTTGTGGACTCTGGGAGAAGGCGAGGGTGGGATGTTTCAAGAGAACAGCGTTGAAACATGTATATTATCTAGGGTGAAACAGATAACCAGCCCAGGTTGGGTACATGAGATAAGTGCTAGGGCCTGGTGCACTGGGAAGACCCAGAGGGATCGGGTGGAGAGGGAGGTGGGAGGGGGGACTGGGATGGGGAATACATGCAAATCCATGGCTAATTCATTTCAATGTATAACAAAAACTACTGTAATGATGTAATTAGCCTCCAACTAATAAAAATAAATAGAAAAAAAAAAATAAGACCAAGACCTAAACATCTGGCCAGAAAAAAAAAAAAAAGTGTCTGTAGAATTTGGAGACAGAGAAAAAAGAGATCCAATAACCAAAAACGTTTCCTCTTGCTAGGGAAAGAGACAGACAGTTTCAGACTGAAAGTCTCAAAAGATACGGCAAACTGTCCCTGGCTCTGCTCAGTGTAGACCCACATTCTCACTGTTTGTGTGGCTCTCTTCTGCTTTCCAGGCAGCAGGATATTTCTATTCATTGTGCTGAACATTGTGCTGACCCTCACCACTCAATAGAGGTGGAATCTCTTGTAGGCTAACATGCAGTTCATGTGTTTGCTCTGTTCTCGGCACTTTAGAGGCAAGGGAGAAAGCAGGTGCATTTATTAGAAACTCTGAGTGTGTGTTGCTTATGGACTGAGAATCCAAGTATGGAATCAGAGAGCCTGGGTTTAAGTCTTAGCTCTGTTCCCTACTAGAAGTGTTACCTTAGACAAGTTGTGTAAACTTCTTGTCCGTTAGTTACATCTCTGTTTACTGGAGATGATCATAAACGTAAGACATGCTAGTGTCCTAAGCTTACATGCAATAATATATGCAAGACAGATAGGATAGCAGGTGGAGTATTGGGAGATTTGTGCAAGTTAATGCTTTTTATTTCAACTGTAGCTAACAGTTCATCATAGGCTTCCGGCAATAGCTGATAAGAGTTGGGGCCAAGATGGTGAAGTAGAAAGAGCCAGACCTCACCTCCTCCCACAGGCACACCAGAATTGAAACTATTTACAGAGAAATTATCCCATGAAAGAGATCTAAAGACTAGGGCTTGCCTGGTGACTCAGTGGTAAAGAATCCAACTGCAATGAAGGAGACATGGGTTTGATCCCTTGGTCAGGGATATCCCGTGGAGTAGGAAATGGCAACCCACTCCAGGATTGTTGCCAGGATAATCTTAAGGACAGAGGAGTCTGGCAAGCTACAGTCCATGGGGTTGCAAAAGAATCGGACATGACTAAGCGACTAAACAACAAGAGAAAAGCTCATCAGCTAAAGATGTGAAGAAGGAAACACAGACAGGTAGGAAGAGCAGAGACGTGGTCTAACCAAGACCCATGCCCCTAGATAGGTGGCCTATAAGTGAGTGGATGAACAGAACTGCAGAGGGTCTCCCAAGGAGCAAGGGACCCTCAGTCATGCCGCTCTGTGACCATGGGCTGGGTGTCGCTGGGCCCTCCCGGACACTTCCTACAGAAGACCAGATTTCAAAGACTGAGAAACATAATAAATCTACCAAATACATAGAAATAGAAACAGTGAACTAAGTGAAATGAGGTGACAGAGAAATGTGTTCCAAACACTGGAACAAGATAAAACCTTCAAAGAACTAACTTAAGTGGAGATAAGCAAAGTGTTCAACGAATAGTTTAAGGAAATGATCATAAAGGTGCTCACAGAACTCAGGAAGACAATGGATAAACAAAGTGAGAATTAGAAGTTTTTCACAAAGAGTTAGAAAATATAAAGAAGAAGCAACCAGCAGTACACAATCATTGCTGTTTAGTCACTAAGCCGTGTCTTTGTGACCCCACAGACTATAGTCTGCCAGTCTCCTCTGTCTATGAGATTTCCCAGGCAAGTACAGTGGAGTGGGTTGCCATTTGCTCCATTGTACTGTATATAGGAAGAATGCAATAGTTAAAGATATATTAGAAGGAATCAACAGTAGTTAAATGATACAGAGGCATGGTTCAGCAACCTAGAAGATGAAGTATTGGAAATCACTGAAGCTGAATAGAAAAAAGGAAACACAAAAATGATAACAGTTTAAGAGACTTCTGTAACTACATCAAGTGTAGTAACTCTCACATTACAGGAGTCCCATAAGGAAAGACAGAGAAAGGGGAAAAGAACATATTTGAAAACATAATAGTCGAAAATTTTCTTAGCCTGAGAAGGAGATAGACATCCAGTTCCAGAAAGCACAGAGTCTCAAGCAAGATCAACCCAAAGAAGACCACAGCAACACACATCACAAATTAAAATGGCAGAAATTTAAAATAAAGAGAATATTAAAAGCAGCAGGGAAAATCACCAATTTACATACAAGGGAACTCCCATAGAGATATCAGCTAAGTTTTCAGCAGAAACTACAGGCCAAAAGGAAGTGGCCTGATATATTTAAGGTGACTAAAGGGAAAAGTCTACAGTCAAGAATATTCTACCCAGCAAGACTTTTACTTAAATCTGAAAAAGAGATCAAAAGTTTTATATACCATCAAAAGCTAGGGAGTTCAGCACCTGGAAACCAGCTTTATAAGAATTTTTCAAGAGATTTCTCTTAGTGGAAAGGAAAGGAAAGAGATATGAAAATGAAGAAAGGAAAAATCTCATTAGTAAAAGCAAAAACATAGTAAAAGTTTTAGATCAACTACTTATAAAACTAGTAGGAAATTTAAAAGATAAAAATACTAAAATCATCCATAGCCACAGTAAGTAGTTAAGGGATTCACAAAACAAAAAGATGTAAAATATAATGTCAAAAAACAATAAACATGTGAGGGAAGAAACAGACAGGGTTATGAAAATGTGTTCAAACTTAAGAGATTAGCATCTTGAAACAACCATATGTATTAGTGTATATATACTCACCCTGCATATTTAAAATGTATAGAAGTAGTGAATCACTATGTTGTGTATATGGGCTTCCCCGATAGCTCAGCTGGTAAAGAATACGCCTACAATGCATGAGACCCTGGTTTGATTCCTGGGTCAGGATCCCCTGGAGAAGAGACAGGCTACCCAGTCCAGTATTCTTGGGCTTCCCTGGAGGCTCAGACAGTAAAGAATCTGCCTGTAATGTGGGAGACCTGGATTTGATCCCTGATTGGAAAGATCCCCTGAAGGAGGGCATGGCAGTCCATCCCAGTAATTTTGCCTGGGGAATTCCCATGGATAGAGGAGCCTGGCAGGCTAGAGTCCACGGGGTCACAAAGAGTTGGACATGACTGAAGCGACTTAGCATGCACAAACATGCATGCGGTGTTAGTTTCTTAGTTTTGACAAACATACCATGGTGATGTTAAGATGTTACCTTAGGGAAATATTAGATGAGGGATGTATGGAAACTCTCTCCTATCTGCATTTTTCTGTTAATCTAAGTGTTCCTATATAAAATACACAAATATGGTTTAGAAAAAGAGTCATGTTTTCAACCCTCCATAAACTGGTATTGAATGGAGCAACATAATGGCAATGTGATTCCTAAAGAACTTGAGAAGAAATATTAATGTTTTACACTTTGAATGCTCCTCATTTTAAACTATAACTAACGAATAAGTGAGTGGCATATTCAGTCTTTTATTTATGTAACAATTTTCTAGAATCTATGATTTGTTAAAAAGATGTCCTTTTCATTATAGGGGACTGGATGCAAAGCTAAGAAGTCAAGAGAGACCCGGAGTAACAGGCAACTTCGGCCTTGGAATACAAAACAAAGCGGGGCAAAGGCTAACAGAGTTTTGCCAAGAGAACGCACTGGTCATAGCAAACACCCTCTTCCAACAACACAAGAGAAGACTCTACACATGGACATCACCAGATGGTCAACACCGAAGTCAGATTGATTACATTCTTTGCACCCAAAGATGGAGAAGCTCTATAGAGTCCGCAAAAACAAAACCAGGAGCTGGCTATGGCTCAGATGATGAACTTATTATAGCCAAATTCAGACTTAAACTGAAGGAAGTAGGGAAAACCACTAGACCATTCAGGAATGACCTAAGTCAAATCCCTTACGATTATACAGTGGAAGTGAAAAAATAGATTCCAGGGGTTAGATCTGATAGACAGAGTGCCTGAAGAACTATGGACAGAGGTTTGTAACATTGTACAGGAGGCAGTGATCAAGACCAACTCCAATACAAAAAATGCAAAAACGCTAAATGGTTATATGAAGAGACTTACAAATAGTTGAGAAAAGAAGAGAAGCTAAAGTCAAAGGAGAAAAGGAAAGATGTACCCATTTGAATGCAGAGTTCCAAAGAATAGCAAAGAGAGATGAGAAAACCTTCCTAAGTGATCAATGCAAAGAAATAGAGGAAAACAATAGAATGGGAAAAACTACTGATCTCTTCAAGATAATTAGAGATACCAGGGGAACATTTAATGCAAAGATGGGCTCAATAAAGGACAGAAATTGTATGGACCTAACAGAAGCAGAAGAACTTAAGAGGTGGCAAGAATACACAGAAGAAGTATACAAAAGATCTT
This sequence comes from Odocoileus virginianus, assembly GCF_023699985.2. Classification (NCBI taxonomy): domain Eukaryota; kingdom Metazoa; phylum Chordata; class Mammalia; order Artiodactyla; family Cervidae; genus Odocoileus; species Odocoileus virginianus. The sequence goes on from NC_069701.1 coordinate 2,791,241, forward strand.
AATGACCCAGATAAACCGTGATGGTGTGATCACTCACTAGAGCTAGATATCCTCGAATGAGAAGTCAAGTGGGCCTTAGGAAGCATCACTATGAACAAAGCTAGTGGAGGTGATGGAATTCCAGTTGAGCTATTTCAAATCCTAAAAGATGACACTGTGAAAGTGCTGCACTCAATATGTCAGCAAATTTGGAAAACTCAGCAGTGGCTACAGGACTGGAAAAGGTCAGTTTCCATTTGAATCCCAAATAAAGGCAATGCCAAAGAAAGCTCAAACTGCCACACAATTGCACTCATCTCACATGCCAGCAAAATAATGCTCAAAATTTTCCAAGCCAGGCTTCAACAGTATGTGAAACAAGAAGTTCCAGATGTTCAAGCTGGGTTCAGAAAAGGCAGAGGAACCAGAGATCAGATTGCCAACATCCTTCAGATCACCGAAAAAGCAAAAGAGTTTCAGAAAAACATCTACCACTTCTTTATTGACTTGCCAAAGCCTTTGACTGTGTGGATCACAATAAACTGTGGAAAATTCTTCAAGAGATGGGAATACCAGACCACCTCACCTGCCTCTTGAGAGATCTGTATGCAGGTCAGGAAGCAACAGTTAGAACTGGACGTGGAACAACAAATTGTTTCCAAATTGGGAAGGGAGTACATCAAGGCTGTATATTGTCACCTTGCTTATTTAACTTATACGCAGAGTACATCATGTGAAATGCCAGGTTGGATGATGCACCAGCTAGAATCAAGGTTGCTGGGAGAAATAGCAATAACTTTAGATATGCAAATGACACCACCCTTATGGCAGGAAGTGAAGAAGTACTAAAAAGTCTCTTGATGAAATTGAAAGAGGAGAGTGAAAAAGTTGGCTTAAAGCTCAACATTCAGAAAACTAAGATCACGGCATCTGGTCCCATCACTTCATAGCAAATAGCTGGGGAAACAATGGAAACAGTGAGAGGTTTTATTTTTTTGGACTCCAAAATCACTGCAGGTGATGACTGCAGCCATTAAATTAAAAGAAGCTTGCTCCTTCGAAGAAAAGCTATGACCAACATAGACAGCATATTAAAAAGCAGAGACATTTACTTTGCCAACAATGTTCTGTCTAGTAAGCTATGGTTTTTCCAGTAGTCACATGTGGATGTGAGAGTTGGACTGTAAAGAAAGCTGAACACCTAAGAATTGATGCTTTTGAACTATGGTGTTGGAGAAGACTCTTGAGCCTCCCTTGGGCTGCAAGGAGATCCAACCAGTCCATCCTAAAGGAAATCAGTCCTGCGTGTTCATTGGAAGGACTGAGCTGAAGCTGAAACTCTAATACTTTGCCACCTGATGCAAAGAACTGACTCATTGGAAAAGACTCTGATGCTTGGAAAGATTGAAGGCGGGAGGAGAAGGGGACAGCAGAGGATGAGTTGGTTGGATGCCATCTCTGACTTGATGGACGTGAGTCTGAGTCAACTCTGGTAGTTGCTGATGGACAGGGAGCCTGGCATGCTGCAGTCCATGGGGTCGAAAAGAGTCAAACACAACTGAGCAATTTAATTGAACTAATGATTTGTAATGTGTTATCTATTCTTTAAAAGTTGCACATTTAGCATAAGCTTAATTTTACAGAAACGAACAAGTCACTGCTGGGTTCTTAGAATTGCTATACTCTTTACTCTTCCTTTTTATATAAATATTTAATAACAAAAATGTTGTGCATAAAGAATAATGTAAAGAACACAGCTATAGTTTTAACTGAATTTAAACAAGGAATATTCTCATAGTAGCTGAAAATCTTTGTGTCTTATTTATTTCTCTCCTTTCACCCTAGAGGAGCCACTATTTTAAATTTTTTATTTATAATGTTCTTGCTTTTCTTAATGGTTTTATTCCACCTATTCAATATATTGGTTAGTTTATGAAATTAATATTAATGACATCATATTGCAGACAATCTCCTGCAACTTGCTGTTTTCATTCTATTTTTTGTGATATCTGTATCCATGAAAATAGCTGACAGGCATTTATTTTTACTGCTAAATAGTCTCATATAAATTGAATCCAATATTATTCATCTTTCCTGTTTTTAGTTGGTTTCAGTTATGTTCTAACACAAATAAATAAGCTATGAACATTCTTATAAATGTTCCAGGGAGCAAATCTTCAAGTTTGTCTGCTGCTGCTGCTAAGTCACTTCAGTCGTGTCCGACTCTGTGCGACCCCATAGACAGCAGCCCACCAGGCTCCCCCGTCCCTGGGATTCTCCAGGCAAGAACACTGGAGTGGGTCGCCATTTCCTTCTCCAATGCATGAAAGTGAAAAATGAAAGTGAAGTCGCTCAGTCGTGTCTGACTCTTGGCGACCCCATGGACTGCAGCCTACCAGGCTCCTCTGTCCATGGGATTTTCCAGGCAAGAGTACTGGAGTGGGGTGCCCTTGCCTTCTCCCTCAAGTTTGTCTAGGACAGTAGTATTCATTGTTGACTCAGACTTAACCTCAGAGTGTCTGATCTATTTAGCCTGTGAATTGCCTGGAATCAGTATTTGATGCATCTCCAGGTATGCTAAGGGGTCCAATTTCTTAGGTTAGAATCCCAGTTCATTGTTATGAAAGATTGCACAGGCAGATTCAAATTTCTATCTGCCTCAGTTTCTTAATAGGAAAAACTGGGGGTGAAAACAACTCCTTCTTCCTTGGATTAATAGAATTTATCTATAAGTAAAATAGAGTCCAGAGAAGGCAATGTCACCCCACTCCAATACTCTTGCCTGGAGAATCCCGTGGAGGGAGGGGACTGGTAGGCTGCGGTCCGTGGGGCCGCTACGAGCCAGACACGACTGAGCAACCTCACTTTCACTTTTCACTTTCATGCATCGGAGAAGGAAATGGCAACCCACTCCAGTGTCCACTCAGTCGGACACTACTGAAGCGACTTAGAAGCAGCAAAATAGAGTCATGCTCAGCACTCAATAAGCCTTAGCTATTACTATACATTTATTATTTCTCTCTTCGAGTGTGTTAAAAATTGCTCCCAAATGGTTTTTTGAGGCATAATTCACATACAATAAAATAAACAGACAGATGACTATGGATACTTACATACACCTATATAAGTATCTGCTTTTTGCCTTTTCATACTCAAATGGCCACGAATTTGAGCAAACTCTGGGAAATAGCGAAGGACAGAGCCTACTATAGTCCATGAGGTCTCAGAGAATCGGACAGAACTTAGTGACTGAACAATAGCATGTAAGTGCCTGCATAGTTTAAATATAAAAAGACGGCCACTCAGAAAACTCCTTTAGATAGTTTTGTAATCCTGCTCTCCCAAACTTTCTGACTACTGATCTGATTTCCATTATGATAGAACGTTCTATAATGATAGACTAGTGTGCCCGTGTTTGAACTTCTTATAGATGGAATTGTACAATATGTGTACGTCTGTGCCTGCGTTTGTCTCAACACAGTGGCTTTGAGTTTTACCCATATTATTGCACATATCAGTAGTTTAGTACTTTCCTTTCCTGGGTAGTGTTCCATTTTTTTTATCTCCCACAGTTTGTTTAGTGATTCTCCTCTGGATGGAAATGGATGGTCTTTTCAGTCATGTACAAATCTTTTGGAAGACAGTTTCCATTTCTTTTATATAAGTACTTAAGAATGGACATTTAGTCAGCCTTTAAATTCAACAATTATGCTTTTCATTTCTACATGCATTTGTAAGTTTCTCAAATAATCATGGATAAGTTTATGCTACTTTCTTTGGCTATAATTTTAATTATCTTTTACTGACATTGTATTAGAACATTCATTTTACATTTGTATCCAGACTTCCAAATATTTGATAGATTTCTACAAGGTTGGTTTTTTTAATCTATTTAGTAGTGATATTTGAAAATGAGATTACACTTGTTATAACATTACCTGTGCAAATCTCATGAGGTCTATTCAGAGGAATTTTTTTTTTTTTTTCGTTAGAGAGCTTGATATTTTTCCTGCAAAACCAGAGGCATGTGTGAAACTATTTTAAATTAATTTATTTTATATAATACATTTTATATAATTTTGTTTATATAACACCTTTCAGATCTCTCAGTATGATTTTGAAGTTTATGTGTCTTTGAATGCCAGTTTATGATCTTGCAATCTTAATTTCCCCTCACCTCAAAATCGGTTATGTTAGATAGAGTTTTTTGCCATATATCTTTGTCAAATAGGGTAGAATGTTTTTTCTAGTCACTCTTTCACTGAGGGTATAATCTTTTCTAGAGAGTTGGCTCTTCACATCAGGAGGCCAAAGTATCAGAGCTTCAGCATCAGTCCTTCCAATGAATATTCAGGACTGATTTCCTCTAGGACGGACTGGTTGGATCTCCTTGCTGCCCAAGGGACTCTCAAGAGTCTTCTCCAACACCACAGTTCAAAAGCATCAATTCTTTGGTGCTCAGCTTTCTTTATAGTCCAACTCTCACATCCATACATGACTACTGGAAAAACCATAGCCTTGACTAGATGGACCTTTCTTGGAAAAGTGATGTCTCTGCTTTTTAATATGCTGTCTAGGTTTGTTGAAGTCAAAGGCTGAGTGAGGCGAAAAGTACACCAGCTGTCATCAGCCGTTGGTTGAGGGCTGCTCTCTAGAGGAGCTTGTTTCCTGGTATTCCCAACCAGGCACAGGCTGGAGCAGAGCAGCCATAAGCTATTTCAGAGTCCAGAGCAGAAGCAGATATGCTGGCAACTGGGCGTCATCAGGATAGTCAGAGATGATAAGGCCTGAAGATAAGGGTACACGTTGACAGCATCAACACAGCACGGGGTTCTGTGTTCCAGCCCTTCCCTGTCTCCCTCTGTAGCTGGTGTTCAGCTGCTCACTCGTGTTGGACTCTCTGTGACCCTTGTGCTACAGCACACCAGGCTTCCCTATCCTTCACCATCTCCCAGGCCTGTTCAAACTCCATCTCCATCGAGTTGGTGATGCCATCCACCCATCATGCCCGCTGCTATTCCCTTCTCCTCCCCCCTTCAATCTTCCCCAGCATCAGGGTCTTTTCAAATGAGTCAGCACTTCGCATGAGGGGGCCAAAGTACTGGAGTTTCAGCTTCAGCACCAGTCCTTCCAATGAAGACCCAGGACTGATCTCCTTTAGGATGGACTGGTTGGATCTCCTTGCAGTCCAAGGGACTCTCAGGAGTCTTCTCCAACACCACGGTTCAAAACCATCAATTCTTCAATTCTCAGCTTTGTTTATGGTCCAGCTCTCACATCCATACATGACTACTGGAGAAACCATAGTGTTGACTATAGGGACCTTTGTCCCTCTGTAGAGTGAGTCTTAGACACTTGGAAGAATTTCTAGAGGATTACATTTAAAAATGCTAAAACATTAAGCACAGTTCCTGCTGTGTTTCAGATGACTGGAAAAGTTGTTTTTCTTCCTTCCTTCTCAAATCAGTTTCTATGCCTTCCACATCCTCTTCCCTCATCTGTTTATTGGAAACCATAACTCTTCTGAACTATCAAATTTTACTTACAGATATATATTCTGTCTTTGATCTTGTCACTTTTCTATAGGTTTTATCTCCTATAGTAGATTTCAAATTCGTTGAGATCTGGGTGTATATTTTTCATCTTTCTAATTACAATATCACCTGGCACATTGTCTTGCATATAATTGCATTGTGTTTAATAAGTATTCTTGAATGGATCTGAAATGAAGAATGTGTTTGATTTAATGACTCTTGAATTTACATAATTTTCTGATAACCAGACATCATGTCCAAATTCAAATCACACAAAAATAAACAAATAGAAAATCTGACAGTAACAAAATTTGGTTGAGGTGCACCCCCATTCTCACTTCAAATCAACTTTAGAATTAGTTAAGTGTAAGCATAAATTATCTCCTAAAAATTGTAATTCCTGCTTCTTACTCTGAAATCACACCTAAATTTCCTGATTTGAAATGCTAGAGTTGGAATCTCAAAAGCATTAAAACTCACAGAGTTGATAATTTAGTAGAAGGTTATTTGCAGTATGGAGTTAGATTTTCATCCCTGGAAGCGATACGGACTGTGAACTTCCAAAGTACTCAGGCTAGGCAGAGTGCAAGAAGAAAGATCTCTCAGCTGTTGCTGATTTTGAGAGTCTTGGAATTAGTTAGGAAGATCAATATGAAGGTGGGAGAATCAGACAGTTCTGGGATTGATTAATGCAATTTTTGCTCACTCTGTGACCAAGGACATGTAACTTACCTCTATGTTATGACCCCAACCTACCTTTATTAAAACCCCTGCATAATGCTTTATTCAAGTCTCTGGTGATCTGAATATAAAATGTGGATAATGATGATTACCACAAACTATTTCTGATCATGCATTTATTAAATCCTCTTAATTTATCAATCACCAAATAAGCCCTCATTAAATGATAGCCTTTACAAAACAACTGTTTATGAAAAAAATAAGCTCTGAAAAATGGGATAAATGTGACTTCGGCCAAATGATGTATATTGTTCTGACCTGGATATATATATATATTGATATTTGAGAATGAGTACAGCAGGCTGAAATAGAGAAAGCATGATTCCTTTAATCAGCAGAAGGAAATATTTGCAGTGAATGAGAATTCACCATAGTAATCCATTTGAGGAAGGCTCAGAAGACTAGAAAGGATGAAAACTGGTGAAGTTTGAAGACTAATAATATTAGCAATAGTAATATGATAAAAGTAATACTAATATACCCTTCACACCTTTCAATGAATTATCTGTCATAGTATATTTTCTCTCCAAAGTCCTTATTTTTCTAACTTAAACGGATAACCCAAATCTCGGAGCTTCATCTGCCTACTCCTTCATAGATGTCTCTGGCCATTTTCTCACTTTATCTGGCTTCTGCCAGTATTTGAAGTGTGATGTTTTCCTTTGAGGAAGATAAAACTAAATCCATTAAGGTCTGCTCAGGAATCACCTTTCTTCATGGAGAGTTCATCTTTCCTTAAAATGAACACTCTGTGCCTAGCTATACTTAAATAGTGAGCTTTGTAAAAAATTAATGTTGTATAGGTGTTTACTACCTATAAACGGTTTATTCTTTTTCCTTAATAGATCATGGGGCATGAAATTGTAAGCCCAGAGAGAACATTAAAAATTATTTATGTATTGTACCTATCATTTTGCAAGCTATATCTAAACATATTTTAAGTTTTATATACATATTAGCTCTACTAAATGTGTACATATATTTAACTTAGAATTAATATACCATATAGCCATAGATTTTCTTTGCTAAACCTCAGTGAACCATTACAAATTTGAAAAAGAAATTATAAGCAAATTGAGCTTATTAAAAAAGTACCAAGTAGTGATGCTGAGATTACAATGAAGTAATCCATTAATATGTTGCTGGTGAGAATCTAAATTGAGACAACGTTTTTAGGCAATATATAAATTCTATCAAGCATTTTAATAATGTTATTTAGTATTGTTCTATTAATATTAATATAATTAATAACAAAGCAATATTTGTTGTTGTTGTTGTTTAGTTGTGTCCAATTCTTTTGCAGCCCTAGGACTGTAGCCCACCTGGCTCCTCTGTCCATGGAATTTCCAGGCAAGAATACTGGAGTGGATTATCATTTACTTCTCCAGGGAATTTTCCTGACCCAGGGATTGAACCTACATCCCCTGCACTGGCAGACACATTTTTTTTTTTACCACTAAGTCACCAGAGAAGTCTAGAAAGGGATATTAGGGCATGGCTATTTAGAGATTCATTATTCAGAAATATATATGGAGATCAATAGAGATTAATTTATCAAAGAAAATTATAGAATGATGAAATTTCATTAAAATCTTAAATATCTAACAAAAGGTGGATGATTAAACACATATTTTAGTCATATGAAGCAATAATGCAACATAGAAAAAACTCATGCTTTCAAAAATATTTATTGACAGGGACTTCAATGAAAAAAAATGTCAGAAATATGATCTTGATTTTGTTATATGTGTGTGCCAGTGCACATGTAATTGTCTATATAAGTATGGTGTTAAAAAGGGATTACTACTGTCTCTATTGAACTCAGTCATCAAAAAGACAATAACCCCAGAAATATGCTATGAATACTCTCATATTCCTAAGTATGGTGCCACACTTTGTATGTGCAGACTTGAAATTAAAAGATGCTTGATCCTTAGAAGAAAAGTCACGAACAACATAGACAGCATATTAAGAAGCAGAGACATCACTTTGCCAACAAAGGTCTATCTAGTCAAAGCTATGGTTTTTCCTGTAGTCATGTATGAATGTGACAGTTGGACTATAAAGAAAGCTGAGCACCGAAGAATTGATGCTTTTGAACTGTGGTGTTGGAGAAGACTCTTGAGAGTCCCTTGGACTACAAGGAGATCCAACCAGTTCATCCTAGAGGAAATCAGTCCTGAATATTCATTGGAAGGACTGATGCTGAAGCTGAAACTCCAATACTTTGGCCACTTGATGCCAAGAGCTGACTCGTGGGAAAAGCCTCTGATGCTGGGAAAGATTGAAGGCGGGAGGAGAAGGGGATGACAGAGGATGAGATGGTTGGATGGTGTCACTGACTCAATGGACATGAGTTTGAGTAAACTCTGGGAGTTGGTGATGGACACAGAAGGCTGGCGTGCTGCAGTCCATGGGGTCACAGAGAGTGGGATATGACTAAGTGACTGAATTGAACTGAGTTGCTTAGTCATATCCAACTCTGAGCCCCATGGACTGTAGCCCACCAGGCTCCTCTGTCCATGGGATTTTCCAGGCAAGAGTACTGGAGTGGTTTTCCATTTCCTACTCCAGGGAATCTTTCCTCTTCCTGACCTAGAGATAGAACCTGCATTTCCTATATCACCTGCATTAGCAGGCAGATTCCTTACCACTGTGCCACCTGGGAAGTCTTGGTTTGATTAATCTACAAAAACAAATATTTTTGCCTATTTTGTTCATGGGTCAAGAACAATGGTTCCCAAATGGTATGTGCTCAGTAAATACATGTTGAATGAATAAGTGAATTAATTGATGAGCATATCTGTTTCATGAAGTTTGAAGGAATATAAGGGATTGGTGTTTGACCCATATCTGTGAAACTCAGAGGCAGTGGGCTGTGGCTAGACTTCTCTGACTTAGCAGAGAGCAGAGAGGTGGCATCCTGGGTGCCAGCCACATTTCCACCGAGAATCTGCCCCATGTTCTGTGGCTCAGAGACCAGAAGAGGGTGACAAAGAGAGGAGCTGGCTGGGTGTCAATGTTGGATTATTTCTCTAAAAGGGCTTTGCCGGTGGCTCAGATGGTAAATAATCTGCCTTCAGTGTAGGAGGCCTGGGTTTGATCCTTGGACTGGGAAGATCCTCTGGAGAAGGGAATGGCTACCCACTCCAGTATTCTTGCCTGGGAAATTTCATGGACAGAGGAGCCTGGTGGGCTACAGTCCATGAGGTTGCAAAGAGTCGGACATGACTGAGCAACTAACACTTTCTTTTAGATATTTCAATTAATGACATGGAACGATTCTTGGAACTAGAGGCATCCTGAGATATTTTTAATATTTCTGACTGGTAAGACTGTAGAATTAGTCTGAGATTTCACCCAGAAAAGGACAAGTTTGGAGGTAGGGGGAAGAATAAAGGTGTGTTACGGTTGTACCCTTGTTAACACTATTTGTAAGTTAGTATTTAAAGGTATAAGCCAGAGAGTAAGACAGAGCTGATGTGAATGCCATTTCTGCACCTTAATAACTGTGGAACTTTGGTCAAGTTGCCTGTCCTCCCTATGTTTCAGGTTACAAATTAGCCAATATATTTATAAGGGAATATTTCTCACATATTAACTTTATTCAATAAAGTCTCTATGAATAGATCTCTATATCTATTTATCTATCTTTTGGCCATGCAGCCTGCAGGATCTTAGTCCCCTAACCAGGGATCAAACTCACACTTATTGTAGTGAAATCGCAGAGTTTTAACCATAGGACAACCAGTGAAGTCCCCGTTTGTGTATCTGTGTATCTATCCATCTGTCCATCCATCCATCTATCCATCTATCCTTTCATCATCTATGTATCTAAGTAGTTAACTTGGTTAAACTAGAAATTTTAAAGAAATGTTATAGTAATTATTGCTTGTAGACTTTTGGATAGCAGCCATCCTGACTGGCGTATAATGGTACCTCATTGTGGTTTTGATTTGCATTTCTCTGATAATGAGTGATGTTGAGCATCTTTTCATGTGTTTGTTAGCCATCTGTATGTCTTCCTTGGAGAAATGTCTGTTGAGTTCTTTGGCCCATTTTTTGATTGGGTCATTTATTTTTCTGGAGTTGAGCTGGAGGAGTTGCTTGTATATTTTTGAGATTAATTCTTTGTCTGTTGCTTCGTTTGCTATTATTTTCTCCCAATCTGAGGGCTGTCTTTTCACCTTGCTTATAGTTTCCTTTGTTGTGCAAAAGCTTTTAAGTTTCATTAGGTCCCAAATGCTGGAGAGGGTGTGGAGAAAAGGGAACCCTCTTACATTGTTGGTGGGAATGCAAATTAGTACAGCCACTATGGAAAACAGTGTGGAGATTTCTTAAAAAGCTGGAAATAGAACTGCCATATGACCCAGCAATCCCACTTCTGGGCATACACACCAAGGAAACCAGATCTGAAAGAGACACGTGCACCCCAATGTTCATCGCAGCACTATTTATAATAGCCAGGACATGGAAGCAACCCAGATGCCCATCAGCAGACGAATGGATGAGGAAGCTGTGGTACATATACACCATGGAATATTACTCAGCCATTAAAAAGAATTCATTTGAATCAGTTCTAATGAGATGGATGAAACTGGAGCCCATTATACAGAGCGAAGTAAGCCAGAAAGATAAAGACCATTACAGTATACTAACACATATATATGGACTTTAGAAAGATGGTAACGATAACCCTATATGCAAAACAGAAAAAGAGACTCAGATGTATAGAACAGACTTGTGGACTCTGGGAGAAGGCGAGGGTGGGATGTTTCAAAAGAACAGCACTGAAACATGTATATTATCTAGGGTGAAACAGATCACCAGCCCAGGTCGGGTACATGAGACAAGTGCTCGGGCCTGGTGCACTGGGAAGACCCAGAGGGATCGGGTGGAGAGGGAGGTGGGAGGGGGGACTGGGATGGGGAATACATGTAAATCCATGGCTAATTCATTTCAATGTATAACAAAAACTACTGTAATGATGTAAAGTAATTAGCCTCCAACTAATAAAAATTAAAAAAATAATAATAAAAAAAAATTAAAAAAATAAATAAAAAAATTAAAAAAAAAAAGAAATGTTATAGTAACATTATGTTTTCTTTCTGAGAAAAAGTAAAATAATAAAAAATACAATATGTTGGCCTACTTTGGGCATCTTTTAGTATCCATTCAGTATTCTTATAGTTCAGAAGACCCATGCCCTGTCTTTCATGGCCTATATATTTGGGAAATCAGCAGAGACACATAATAAACTTAACACCTAATAGCTGGATACAGATCAGTTTGCCATTAATCTGCTGATGGTATGTCGAGGACTGGTGTCTTCTGTATCATCACTGTGAAATCATCATCATCAGCTTCCATTTAAATATGAAACACAAGAAACATGATTTTTATTTCCAGAAGAATTTTTTAAATATTTATTTTTTAAATACATATTTAAATATTTATTTTTTAAATATATACTAAATTAAATTTTAAATTGTAAGATTCATTGAGAAATTTTAAATCTAGTACTTCTATCCTCTGTAATAAAGCTTGCTGCTGCTGCTAAGTCACTTCAGTCCTGTCTGACTCTGTAGGACCCCGTAGATGGCAGCCCACCAGGCTCCTCGGTCCCTGGGATTCTCCAGGCAAGAACTCTGGAGTGGGTTGCCATTTCCTTCTCTAATGCATGACGGAAGTTGCTCAGTCGTGCCCGACTCTTAGCGACCCCATGGACTGCAGCCCACCAGGCTCCTCGGTCCCTGGGATTTTCCAGGCAAGAACTCTGGAGTGGGGTGCCATTTCCTTCTCTAATGCATGACGGAAGTTGCTCAGTCGTGCCCGACTCTTAGTGACCCCATGGACTGCAGCCTACCAGGCTCCTCCGTCCATGGGATTTTCCAGGCAAGAGTACTGGAGTGGGGTGCCATTGCCTTCTCTGATAATAAAGCTTGGTATCAGAAATTATCCTGATAACCAATGCAAACTAAAACCAAATAAAAAAGCATACTGTTGCTCTCAGTCATCTAAAATTTTCTGATAAAGGTGATTTGGTTAGTCTTGGATAGCTGCTTGGACCTTCTTTAGTTGGTGTGTGTATGCAATCAAAAAGAAACATAAAGAACATTTCAATGTCCAGGATATGTCTGTTTTAGAGATGAAAAGAGTTTGGGGGGGAACAATGTGTGTTTTTCAGCAAATATTTCCCTTTAGATTCTAAGGGTGGGCAACATCCCCTTCTGAAGCTGTTCTTTCTCAACTGGAACATGGTCTGTCGTGTCTGCAACCTTGAGTTCTTCTTCATGCACTTTCTTTAAAAATAGCAATTCCTTCTAGAGGTTACCATTTTCAAAATGCAGCCCTCAGGCCTTCAGGACTCAGCTAGACACAGTGAAAGCTAACTAGGATCTTGGTGCCTGCTTGTGAGGGGGTTGGGTTGTGAGCAACAGGGCTCACCACCTGTTGGCTTTCTTCCCTGCCACGTTAGTGCCCCTGCCTCACTGCACACCCAGCCTTCTTGACCCTGAGCTCACCCCTGGGTTAGACAGCGTGGGAGAGCCCAGCTAGGGCATTAAAGTGATACTTCTCAAACTTTTCTACCACTGTGACCCAAATTCTGGAAGAGAAGTGTGCATGACCCTGGGGCGCTTAAAATCTGATGAAGTCTGTCAGGTTACGTGTTTTAATTGCCGAGTTGAATTTTTGGTAACAATCATTAAAAAAATTCTTGGTTAAAAATTCTGTAGGTATGTTTTTCATCAAAGGCCTCTTGGACCTAGAGGACCCCCTTGTTTTGCTTTTGAAACAGATTCCAAATGGTTTTCCTAGAAAACTCTCATTTCTTCCTCAGGTGTTTCCTCAGATAATTTTGGCTAAGCTCCTTAGTTTTCCATGCTTTTTTAGAGATTCACAGTATATTTTAGAACATCTGAAAAGTTGAAAAATGCAGTTTGATTAATTTTAAATCATTCTATTTCCTCAGAGTTACTTTGCAGTGGAAAAACTTGAAACTTATTAACATTCAGCAAAATTAGTTTTATGAGAAGCAGAGAAATTATACTACAGAAACAATATGCACTTTTCCTTGGGAAGCTTTCAGAATGCTGCATCCTTGCAGAATTCTTTTTAATGCTTCCTTCTTTGATGTAAGTCACTTAGTCTACAATGAGGGACAATATAAGCAAGAGATGAAAAAATAAACAAAAAAAGACTCAAGGCATAGAGAGGCTGCCTAACATGGCCCAAGCTCAGTGAATCACTTTTCTATTGCTTCACATAACAGTATCACCACATACCTAAAGAACCACCCCCCCCCCCCATTATTGTCTCACAGCTTCTACGGGTCAAAAGTTAGGGCATGTGGACCTTCCATTTCAGCGTCTCATGAGGTGAATGAAGGCATCAGCTGGAGCTGCAGTCTAATCAGAAGTTCAGCTGGAGAAGTATCCACTCCCAAACTCATAGGGACTCAGTTTGTCGCTACCTGTTGGCCAGAAGCCCCCCTCAGGTCCTTGCTATATGGGTCTTCCTCAAAACTAGGAAGTAAGAAGCATTCTCCCAGCAAGATGAAACAGTCTTAGAGAATGCTCCCATAGAAGTGATGTCCCATCACCATTATTACATTACACTGATTGGAAGCAAGGTATTAATATAGTCCCCTGTTACCATACAAGGAAGCAGATTACACAAGACATAGATACCAGAAAGTGGAGATCATGGGTTATATCCCCCAGTCTCCCAGCTATTAGTGGATTCTAGAAACTGGACACCAAACCATATATTGCTTCAGAAATATGTCATGTACCTTCTGATTATAGAAAAAAAAATAGGGAAATATTAGCTCCACATATATTTCTCTGAATTTTCAGGGATTCTAAAACATCACACATATCTTATTTAATAAGGATCTCAACTTTGACCCATTTTCATTGGGATTGCATGTTCTAAACATACATCTCTTCTTATCATCCCTCAGGCCCGAATCAAAAGTTCTGCCTGATATTTGTCTTAATTCCCAATTCTCACACTAAGTTAAACAAAGGAATATGTTCTAATGTAAGAAGTGTGATTGTTATCCTCTTATACAACATATTTGTGAGCAATGTGTATTTTTCTTTTTCTCAAAAGAATAGCTGTAAAGATGAAACTTCTTATTGACATGACATCTCTGCTAGCTTACAGGATCATGTTTGTCATGGAATGTGTGAGAAGCTTGTAGAATTTCTGATTCATTTCTCTATTCCTGAAGGATGTCTGCATCTTTCTCCTCTGTAATTTTGGGCCATAAAACCTCAAGGTTAAAGCAAAGTGCAAACATATTTGCAGTACTTTTTCTCTGAAACTTTTTTCTTTATATCAATGATACCAGGCAGGAATTAAATTAAGTCAAGGCAGGAATTAAAATTGCTAAGTGTTTCTCCCAAATACTTTGGCCATTTTTTTCTGTGACCCATACCTCAGTCCACAGCTTCCAGAACACAATTAGTACAGGCTCTCAGAGCAACAGTAAGCCATGAACTGTGTGAACCGTGACATATGGATCCCTGAGCGGTAGCCAGGCAAGTCCAGAATGCAGTCAATAGGAAATCCTTACTGTAAGTCTGTCAACGTTAAATGTCATAAGGAAATAAAATGCATAAGAAAATAAAACAGAAAAGGCTCCAGGAAGATGAAATGAGTTGAATAGTATTCAAGCACCACAGAAGTTTGGTTATGGGGGAAGTCAATGTGCTTTCCAATAAATAAAATATAAGTCATTCTTGCAAAGATCACTTTGAATGGCATTGCTTTTTGGCTAAGAAACATTGTAAACATTGTGCTTATTGAATTTTAAACTCCATAAATTTCATAAAAGGTGGCTCTTCCCTCATCATCTCAAAGGAAATAGAAACGGTTTATATTATAAATACATTTCTGCATTCAAATACGTTTCTAAAGAGAAAAAGAGCTGGGCTGTGGCAATTTTCTTCCATTATACAGTGTTGCTTTGCTTATTGTGAACTCTTCAAAAAACCTTTATACATTGTATCTTTTGAATTCCATCCACAAAAGGAAAAATGTTTACTTTGAATAGAACTTCCATTAACTGTGATCTGTTCTCTTTCCACCTTTCCAAACTCATCCCCTTCTATTTTCCTACAACCCACCCTGCATTCTAAATACATGGCAGTATCATCTTTTGTGGACCTATCTTTCCTTTTCTACACTACTTATCTCAACCCTAGCACAGTGCGTGGCACACAGAAAATATGACTATTTTACTGAATGCCTCAGAGTCATCCTTTTGACTCCCTCTCAACAGTAGCATTTTTATTTAAATCTTGCCAATTATCCAATGTTATTGTTGTTGTTAGCTGCTCAGTCATGTCTGACTCTGTTGCCCCAGAGACTGTAGACCACCAGGCTCCTCTGTGCATGGAATTCTCCAGGCAAGAATACTGGAGTGAGTAGCTATTCCCTTCTCCAGGGGATCTTCCTGAAGCAGGGATGGAACCTAGGTCTCCTGCACTGCAGGCAGACTCTTAACCATCTTTGCCACTATCCAAGGCTGTCCTCAAGCGCCTTTTTGTCTTTGAAGCTGACCTCCCATTTGGGATGTTATACTTTCTTCCATGCCTCACAGTGTATGTCTTGATTATAGCAAGCATTTAATTTTCATTTGTGTTGAGGGAGCCTTCACAAGAATTTTGGGAACTACTTTGGAATTTATGAGGAGCTAGTAAGTTTTTGAGGTCAAATTGGATTTGTTTAATATTTTAGTCTCTAGCATTAAGGCTCATCTCAGCTCTCTATATTCCTGTATTTCATTATGTATTTACCAGGGTGATAATCTGTACTTTTATCTTCCAACATACTAGCTTCCTCTTTCCCCCATCGGTGCGTTGGAATTTTTTGCAAAGCTGCTGTTCATTTGATCTGTTCATGCTGAACTTGAGAGTTAACTTCAGTTTTATCCTAGGAAAGAAGCAAAGAATAAATGTTCTTCTACTTGCACATTTTGCCATGTTCTTGAGCAGATGAGCATAGGATACTGAGAATTCACAGAAAAATAAGACAACATCATAACTCTCCAATTAGGGCCAGGCCCTTCTTATCATGCCTGTGAGAAACGGTGTGGGGGTGCATTTAGAAGTGTGAATTCGGAGCAGACTGCCTGAGTTTGAATCCCTGATCTGTATTTATTAACTGGGTGTGATGGTTTTGTGCTGTGTCAACTTAGATAAACTGGAATGACATTTTGAGAATCTCTTTTTTGTATGTCTCTGGATTAGGGTTGGCCACAGGAGAAATTTGTGCTTCCTTCCAGGTGTGACAGACATCATGACATCACTAAACCCTCCTAGGAATCTAGGACTTAGAAAAATTTGTGATCACTCAGAAGCTCAAGGGGTCAAAGATGCAAAAATGATAATAATAAATGTTGCTATTAATAAACATTGCTGAAAAATCTTCTGTTGTCATCAAGTTTTTATGTTTGTCTCTTCTACCATATAATGTGGTCCTTAAGATCAGCAGACTATTTCAATTATTTTTCATCTTGTGTCACCCACACTGCTCAATATAGTGCCTACATATAATAGGAATGTTATTGAAAATAATTGAATTAAAATAAGGGGATCAAACAAATCAATCCTAGGAAATCAACCCTGAATATTCATTGGAAGGACTGATGCTGAAGCTGAAGCTCCAATACTTTGGCCACCTGATGTGAGTCACTCAGTTCAGTCACTCAGTCGCGTCCTACTCTTTGCAACCCCATGGACTGCAGCACGCCAGGCTTCCCTGTCCATTACCAGCTCCCGGGGTTTACTTAAACTCATGTCCATTGAGTTGGTGATGCCATCCAGCCATCTCATCCTGTGTCATCCGCTTCTCCTCCCGCCTTCAATGCTACGAAGAGTCGACTAATTGGAAAACACACTAATGCTGGGAAAGATTGAGAACAGGAGGTAAGGCGGGGTGACAGAGGATGAGATGGTTGGATGGCCTCATTGATTTGATGTACATGAGTTTGAGCAAGCTCCAGGAGTTGGTGACGGACAGGGAAGCTTGGCGTGCTGCAGTCCAAGGGGTCTCAAAGAGTCAGACACGACTGAGCGGCTGAACAATAGCAATATTTCGTGACACTCTTTTTTTATTTTTAAGTTTTATTTCCTGATTAAATGTTTGATGGCGCTGGGTCTTGGCGATGCACACTAGCGCCCTCTAGTTGTGGCCAGCTGTGGTGCAGGGCTTGTCACTGGCGGCTGCTCCAGCTGCAGGGCGGCGGCTGTGATCACCGGGCTTCCGCAGGTACAGCACGCAGGCTCAGCGGTTGGGGCACATGGGCTTAGTCGCCCGGGGCACGTGGGGTCGAACCCTGTGCCCCTCGCTGGTGGGTGGATTTTTAACCACCGGACCACCAGAGAAGTCCGCGGGGCTTTCTTTCTTTGAAGATCTCAGGTAATGCTGCGAGGACACCTGTGCCAGAGGGGGCTAGCAACAAAACTGGAGCCGTTAAAAGGAAGCCAAAGGACCGCGGCTGCATCTCTTCTAGCTGAAAAGAAGTGGAGGGACCAGAGGTCGTTGTTCAACAACTGATAACATCAGACTTGATCATGGGGTCATTGAAATCTTGTGTAGCATTATTCTAGATGAGCGCGGGATTAATGAGGCGGATGAAATTCGTCTCAACTTTCTTAAGTTTGGGGGAGCATGATTATAGTGTTGGTAACATTCCTTGTAACAGGAGTCTCCGGCCCCCAGGCCACAGACCGGGGCCAGTCTGTGGGCTCTTCGGAGCTGGGCCACACAGCAGGAGGTGAGAGGTGGGCAAAACTGAAACCACACCCCTATCTTGGTCAGTGGAAAACTCGTCTTCCACAAAACCAGTCCCTGGTGCCAAAAATATTGGGGACCGTTGCCTTATAAGACTGGAATTAGGTATTGATTTAATTAAGGGCTAATGGTCTAGTTTTAGTGAGGCTCCAGCTCTTAATTCTCTTTCCCCTGAAGCAATGAATTTTTACATAGGTTTGGATGTGATGGTTATTAAGCTTTGGCCTCTTGGCTCAAAACTCACCATTCTATACTTTGCTTTGTGAGGCTGGGACTTCACAGATCGCATTTCTCCTTGGTCAGCTTGCTCTCTGTTAGGCTTCGCTGACGAGAATGCCAGGGACTGGAAGAAAAGAAAGCATGTTTTTTTTTTGTTGTTGTTTTGTTTTGTTTCGGTTTGATTCCTATTTGTTTCTGCACAACTCCAAATACCACCTTCCACTCTGGCTGCAACTATTGAATCCAAGAGTAGCAGCTGGCTCTGGATTTCATGCCAACCCGACCCCACCTATTTTCAGAACCACCTCAATCGACTCACCTCACAGACATCAGCAGTACTCCTGGGGCTGCTTAAACCCCTGCTCAAAGATTGAATCCTGCTTGAGGGAAGGGTGCTCCCCAGACCTTCTGAGTGTGAGTCAGCGCTGACGTCTTCTCTCCTTAGAGCTCTCAGCCACAGATGAACAGGGATTCTCCAAGTTTCTAAATCCTACTAACCTCCAACTCTTTGTTGGATCAGCTCTGAAGTGGTAGCAGCTTCTTCTAGTCATTATTTCTGTGTTATTTCAATGCCCCCTTTGGTCTTCCGTCCTTCGATTGTTACTTAAACAATCCCTTAGAATATGATTTCCATTGTCAGTAAAATAGCAGCTGGTTCCTGTTTTCCTAAGTGGACACTCACTGATACAATGAGGAAAGGTAAGTAGGTTTTAGTGTTACTTGTAATCTTTAACTCGACATTCAAAAAACTAAGACCATGGCATCCAGTTCCATCACTTCATGGCAAATAGATGGGGAGACAATGGAAACAGTGACAGACTTTATTTTCTTGGGCTCCAAAAACACTAAAGATGGTGACTGCAGCCATGAAATTAAAAGACATTAGCTCCTTGGAAGAAAAGCTATGACAAACCTGGATAGCATATTAAAAAGCCGAGATATTACTTTGCTGACAAATGTCAGTCCAGTTAAAGCTATGGTTTTTCCAGTAGTCATGTAGGGATGTGAGAGTTGGACTGTAAAGAAAGCTGAGCACCTAAGAATTGATGCTTTTGAACTGTGGTGTTGGAGAAGACACTTGAGAGTCCCTTGGACTGCAAGGAGATCCAACCAGTTCATCCTAAAGGAAATCAGTCCTGAGTGTTCATTGGAAGGACTGATGCAGAAGCTGAAACTCCAATATTTTGGTCACCTGATGTGAAGAGCTGATTCATTTGAAAAGACCCTGATGCTGGGAAAGATGGAGGGCAGGAGGAGAAGGGGATGTCAGAGGATGAGATGGTTGGATGGCATCACCAATTCAGTGAACATGAGTTTGGGTCAACTGCAGGAGCTGGTGAGGGACAGGGAGGCCTGGTGTGCTGCAGTCCATGGGGTCACAAAGAGTTGCTGAACTTAGCTGAACTTAGCTGAAATAATCTTTAACAAACACAATGAGAAAGAAAATGGCTACTTGCCAACAGAAAGAGTAAGGTCCTTTTGTTTCTCAGCATGCCAGGCAGGCTGAGGTGCAAGTTGACAAGAGAGAAAATGGAGATGGATTTGTTTCAGCAGTGTTCTGGTTTCCAAAGAATGTAGGTCCTTCCTTATGTAGTCAGGAAATGAACATTTCCCAGAAGGTATCATCTGGGTTCATGTGAGTGGCGTGAGTTGTGTGTACCTTATTGCCTCAAACTGTCCCCAACAGATGGCTACTGGTTACTTTCTAATAATGGGGACAGCTGAGTACATGTAAGGGCTGGGCTATCCAGGCCCAAGGAGCAGTTTCAAGACTATCACACTGGTATATTACAAACACAGTGATAGATTCTAAAATCAAATGGCAGCACTATAACTTCATTGTGGCAGCCAGACTATAAGCTTTAATAATTCAGGAAACATTTTGGTGTGCAAAGAACGTCTCATACAAAGCGAAGTCCCCAAGTCCCCAGTTGAGTTTATTTCAGGAATACCTACCAAGACAGATAATATCTGGTTTATCTTTGTAAGTTTCTGGAAACCTTTCTTCACTAAGGTAATATATAGGCCATGGGTATCACAAAAGGGTATTTTTTATGTTTAATGTTGTAATGAAGTAGAGGACAGAGGCTAGTGGTATCTGATGAAGCACAGGAAAAATTAATCTTGTTTATAGAGTTGTTTGTTATCACTTGGCATGTCTATAAATAATGATTTATAGTAATCTTCATATAAACATTTGCTGTTTCTAAAAACAGTCACCTAATTATATTGAGTGTACTGCATTTAAAATAATTAGACCCTCATATTTTATAAATGGAATAACTAATAATTGCTAAAAAATCAAGAAATGGATGAAATTACTTAGAAAAGGTATAATACATATCAGAAAAACAGTCCAAACTCAATTTCTACTTGAAGGGGATGGAGTCATATCAAAGGACCTGTCTCTATTACAATATTCAGAACAACTTGATTGGGTGTATATGGAAATGGATTATTTCAAAAAGACGAAAAGTGCTAACAGTTAAAAAGTCAACAACATCAACTGAAACAATCCAAATATCCTAAACTTAGCCACAGGTATGTCAAATTGTATTAGATTCTGCTGACAGATTACATTAGAGAAGTAAGTAAGTAGCCCTCATGGAAAGAAAGGACATCTTTGTGATCTTAATGTGCACATTTGTTGGAAGACAAATGGTCTCTTGGAAAAAGCTCTATTTTCTGATTACCAATAACAAAGTCATTTAAAAGGCTATCAGAGTATCTATAAGATAAGCAACAATTTCCAGTGTCTCCTTTACCTCAGAAGTGTTGAAAATACAAGGATTCAAAGGATAACTAATGAATGGAGATAACTGTCCATTATGTTTGAGCTTCCCAGGGGGTGCTAGTGGTAAAGAACCCACCCGCCGATGCAGGCAGGAACATAGGAGATGAAGGTTCAATCCCTGGGTTGGTAAGATCCCCTGGGGAAGGGCATGGCAACCCATTCCCGAATTCAGGCCCGGAGAATCCCATGGACAGAGGAGCCTGGTGACATGGACACAGGCTGTGGGGTCGCAAAGAATTGGACAGGAGATGGCTGGATGGCATAACCGACTCAGTGGACATGAGCTGCAGTCAGACACGACTGAGTGACAGAACTGACCTGAACTGAACTGAGCACCATTATTTTTATTGCACCAAATCTTTATAATAATTCTGTGAATTGCAGGTACTTAAAAATAGGATTAGCATTATACATTGTTCATATTGGAGAAATCCCTTCTTCTGTCTTTAGAAAGGAAGGAGCCTTGGAGAAAAGAGAAAAGAAGTTGATCTTTCATTTTTGAAACATTTTTTGTTTTCTGAAGTAAAAAATTTTCTAGAGGTAAAAATTTACAAAATGCAAAATGATTAAAATGGTAATTCTTCTAGGCCAAGGTCCAAGCTGGGTAGCAGATGGACCCTGCATCTTCCTGGCTCATTCCCCACCGTATCAGTGCCTGATTTCAAGCAGCTAAGTGTAAAATTGGCTGTTTTAAAGAATGACTTCGAACATTTCCATTGCCACTCTAGAACTGTTGGAGCCACAAATATCTGTAAAAAATAGAGCATAGTATCTGACTAATTTTAAAAACAAACAAGCAAACCAAACCAAACTAAAAAGCAAATCACAGATTTCCTCAATAAAAATGTTAGTCTATTTTTTAAAATCAGAGTATATATTCAAGTGCATGAATCCAAGAAATTATAAATTATTTTAAAGGTTACTTTTAGTCATATCTTTGTATAGAAATGTGAGATTTTTTAAAAAATATTTATCTGTGATTTTTTTTCATGAAAATTAAAATAGAATTTCTGCTAAACTTTAGCATTAGGCTAAACAGTTTCAGGTTATAGTTTTGAAATGTGTTATGAATTTTAAAAAGCTGAAAATCTTATTACAAAATAACCTTTTCTTCTCTCTGTCTCCATCCGTCCTTCCTTCTTTCCTTTCTTTCTTTTTCTTTCTTTCTCCTTCTCCCTCTCCTCGCTCTCTCTAATCAGGTAGGACTGTGAATCAACCAATACCTCTATCTTGACTTTTCTGTATGATTATAAGCTTCTTGCCACCTCAAATCTGAGTTTATCTATCTTTGGAGACAGTTTTCCTGGTGGCTCAGGAGTAAAGATTACTACTGCCAGTGCCAGAGATGTGGGTTTGGTCCCTGGGTCAGGAAGATCCCCTGGAGTAGGAAATGGCAACCAGCTCCAGTATGCTCACCTGGGAAATTCCATGGACAGAGGAGCCTGGTAGTCCATAATTCACTGGGCCACAAAGAGTCAGACAGAACTTAGGGACAAGACAACAACAACAACATCTTTGGAGAGGGTGCAATAATATTTTCAAAGCTATTCTCCTGCTCTCATAAGAAATAGGTTACTAAGGCAGGAAGCTTCCCATTACTTAGAGTCTTTGAATCTGGATGGTAATCTAGATTTCCAACTAGTTGGGAATCTGGATGGTAATCTAGATTTCCAACTAGTTGGGAAACTAGTTGGCAATCTCTTCCAACTAGTCCCCAAGTGAGGGCCCCTGAGAACATTTCCCCTAGTTGGAATTCCCTCTGATGTGTCAGCATTTGTTTCTGGATATACCTCAAACATATTGAATCTATCCAATAGTCTACTTATCTTACCACTAATTCAAAGAAATACTTATTGATTACCTACTATGGATAGGAACTTTAAGAATTACTAGATTATTAAGGACCTAAGTAGTTCGAAATTTATCTTGTAAGCTACAGACTGTTACTGTAAGATTTTAAGCAGAGCAGTGGCATTATTAACCATTGCAGGTGTTTATAGTAGCAACTTTTAGAAGATAACTATAATAATGGGAGTGTGAATAGAGAGGATTCATTCCACAGATATTCAGCACATAGTATGTAAAGGATTAAAGGAAAGTGAAAGTGTTAGTAGCTGAGTCATGTCTGACTCCTTACCCATGGACTGTAGCCCTCCAGTTCTCTGTCCATGGAATTCTCTAGGCGAGAATACTGAACAGGGTAGCCTTTCCCTTCTCCAGGGGATCTTCCCAAGGGATCAAACGTGGGTGTCCTGCATTGCAGGCAGATTCTTTGCCATCTGAGCCACCAGCGAATCTCCATGTTAAGCATACTGGGGCTTATAAAAAGAAATGATCAGAAGCCAGTTGGATACACAAGTCTGGAACACAACAGAATCACTTACATAAAGAAATCTTTCTAGATTTTTCAGCTAGAAATAATCTTTATTCCTCACACACCCATAGCAGCTTATGTGTTCTGCCCTGTAGCACTTATCACTGTCTACTACACACGTAAATTATTTATGTGGGTGTCATGTCCTCCTTATTAGCAAGCTCCTTGAGGCAGGACCCATGACTGTTTATAATAATAAACATCCTTTTAGCCACAAAAATGTCTAGAAAATGACAGGCCTTCAAAATCATCTGCTAAATGATGGACAGACATCCATCTCACTGAAGATATTCCCTGGAGATTTTACGAGAGTTCCCGCTGTTATTAATGTTTGCCTCATTTTATTTTGGCCACAGGGTTGTTTTTACTAGATTGATGCTTTGTAATCAGATTATCTCCCACCAGCATCCATAGCAGAACCAGTTGTCTTGTTGGCTGAATTCTATCAGAATCATAGATTTTTTCCATCAATTCACAGGCATAGTATCAGAGGGGAAAGGCTCTTTATTCAGTTGAGCCATCCCTGGGATAGGCAGTACCACATCAATGTTCTCAAGCTTTAGGGACAGCACATTAAGACCTCTCTCATTATAAACAATCCTATGTGGGGGAGATACATATATATTCAATAGGTATTTAGTATACCTTTTTGTAACTGATATTACATGTTTCTGAGTGGTAAGTTTATCAATGGTGTTGCTCAAATCCCCCAAAAAGATTAAAAGCCTTAAAAAAAAATAAATAACAGATTCAGCATTTTGGATGAATCTTGGCCAGCAAAAGCCTGCCAAGATTCAGGATTCAGATGTGCCATTTACTTTGAGGGTTGACATGTGGGAGTTGATTGTTTGATATACACATTTAACGGTATATTAAACTGTTTTTATCACTGATTGCTTAGCTTGGCATATCTAAAATGTTACAGGTGTCACCCTGTAATCCTGATCGTCAACCTGGTATTCTGTTTCTGACATTGATACCATGGAATGTTCTGTGGGAAAGTTTTTAGGACATACTTACATCTCCATTGTATTAATCTTGCTCATCCATTAAGACCCAGATCAGGCGGCACCCTTCCAGTAACTCATTTATTTTTCTGAATTCTGGATCAGGCACCCCTCTTTTGGGTGCAAAGGTTATTATTATTTTTTTTAATACTTGTAGGCTTATTAGTCTTGGACATTGAATTATAAATTTAAGAACTGGTAATTGTCTTCAATGTTCTATCTCTAGCATCTGGATATGTACCAGATATGTAATAGGTGGCATGCTATCAGATAAATTGGGTTTACCTGGTGGCTCAGCTAATAAAGAATATGCCTGTAATGAGGGAGACCTGGGTTTGAAGCCTGGGTTGGGGAGGTCCCCTGGAGAAGGGAACAGCTACCCACTCCAGTATTCTGTCCTGGAGAATTCCATGGACTGTATAGCTCATGGGATCACAAATATTCAGAAATGACTGAGGGACTATAATTGTATAATATAGTATATAGTATCAGGTAAATTTGGGGATTCCCTGGTGGCTCAGAGGTTAAAGCGTCTGCCTGCAATGCAGGAGACCTGGGTTTGATTCCTGGGTCGGGAAGATCCCCTGGAGAAGGAACTGGCAACCCACTCCAGTATTCTTGCCTGGAGAATCCCATGGATGGAGAAGCCTGGTGGGCTACAGTCCACGGGGTCGCAGAGTCTGACAGGACTGAGAGACTTCACTTTCACTTTCACTTTTCATCAGGTAAATTAAATAACATAAATTTTCAGAAATCTAGAATGCATTTTGGCCTACCAAATTTTTCTTCGAAATTGCAATGAGGTAAGACACTTTCTTCTTGAGGAACCATTGGTTTGGTTGAGAATGTGGGAAACCAGATACCTTCCATGTGTTTATTCCTATACTCATAAACTCATTAGAACTTTATGCTTTTTCTATTTTCCCAGCCACTACTTATAATTCATCTTATGAGGGAACCTGGTTATGACAGATCTAGCCTCTCCAGGAAGCAGTGAGTAGGAGGTTAAATAGTTTTGGAGTGAATTCTTCAGATAGAGTTGAACCTAAAGAAGAAATATTGACTTTGTACAGAGTATATTGGGTCAGTCAAGTCAAACTATATCTAGACTATGGTAATCTCCTCTTGAAAGTCACATTGTAGCAAATTTATTCACATACATTTTTTCAACTCTTCTAAAAACTCCCAGGAGAGGATATAATGCTGACAAAGAGTTACTGCTTACAAAAGGTGTGGAATCAACAAGTGATTTAATAAGGCTATTTTAGGCTTAAAAATATGTTCTTTTTTTTTCTTTCTTTGTCACCATTTCTACTGTTTTGTACTTTTCTTTTTGTTTCATGATGTAATTTCTTAGTAAATTTTATAGAAAAATTGCTGTCTGTTCTTAGTTGCTCCAAGAGAAAAAGAAATTTATTCACTCCCGCTTCAGAAGAACCACAGCAGTGAAAGCGCTGGGTGTGGGTGATGTAGTCCTGGGTGGCACCTGAAAGGTGGTTGACGTTGTGACTTCAGCTGGAGAAATGGGTGTGTGTTGGGTAGGCATGGGTGATGTGAGTCTAAGAAGAGTTCAGGCAGATAAGTATAAAAAGTTAGGAGGGGGGCTTGGGAGAATTATGATTGCAAATTTCTTCTGATTTTTGGTTTTATCCAGTAAAAATCTGTCATGCATTATTTTACCTAAACCAGAGGTCACAAGCTCCTAAAAGGTAGAGATGATTATCTAGGGACCAGCCAGTAACACAAATGAGGGCAGCAGACTGTGTGAGGCAGTAGGAAGAGGTGGGAACTTAGGCAAAGTGGAAAGGACATGTCAGTTCAGTCCAGTCGTTCAGCCTTGTCTGACTCTCTGCGACTCCATGAATCACAGCATGCCAGGCCTCCCTGTCCATCACCAACTCCTGGAGTTTACTCAAACACATGTCCATTGAGTCAGTGATGCCATCCAACCATCTCATCCTCTGTCATCCCCTTCTCCTCCTGCCCACAATCCCTCCCAGCATCAGGGTCTTTTCCAATGAGTCAACTCTTCACATCAAGTGGCCAAAGTATTGGAGTTCCAGCTTCAGCATCAGTCCTTCCAGTGAACACCCAGGACTGATCTCCTTCAGGATGGACTGGTTGGATCTCCTTGCAGTCCAAGGGACTCTCAAGAGTCTTCTCCAACACCACAGTTCAAAAGCATCAATTTTTCGGTGCTCAGTTTTCTTCACAGTCCAACTCTCACGTCCATACAAGACCACTGGAAAAACCATAGCCTTGACCAGACAGACCTTTGTGGGCAAAGTAATGTCTCTGCTTTTTAATATACTATCTAGGTTGCTCATAACTTTCCTTCCAAGGAGTAAGCGTCTTTTAATTTCATGGCTGCAATCACCATCTGCAGTAATTTTGGAGCCCAAAAAATAAAGTCTGACATTGTATACACTCTTTCCCCATCTATTGGCCATGAAGTGATGGGACCGGATACCATGATCTTATTTTTCTGAATGTTGAGCTTTAAGCCAACTTTTTCACTCTCCTCTTTCACTTTCATCAAGAGGCTTTTTAGTTCTTCTTCACTTTCTGCCATAAGGGTGGTATCGTCTGAATATCTGAAGTTATTGATATTTCTCCCGGAAATCTTGATTCCAACTGTGCTTCTTCCAGCCCAGCATTTCTCATGATGTACTCTGCATATAAGTTAAATAAGCAGGGTGACAATATACAGCCTTGACATACTCCTTTTCCTATTTGGAACCAGTCTGTTCCATGTCCAATTCTAACTGTTGCCTCTTGACCTGCATATAGGTTTCTCAAGAGGCAGGTCAGGTGGACATGTAAATTCTGTCTAAAAGCTTTCAAGTTATTTTGTTTTGTAACTCTCTATAGTAGAAGGCTCAATGTAAAAAAACAAAAAAGAAAAAAAACATGTTAAATTCATATCACTGGTCAATATTTCTCTACCTCTTTGGTTCATCTCTTAGGATAACCTACTTAAAATGACCTCTTAAGATAATGCATATTATTAGTAATGCAACTATAGCTGCAGTATTACTCATGTGTCCATAGAAATTTCTGCTCCAGGACAAACCTTTACTGTTTGTAGCTCTGTTTCGAAGGATTACTAACAGCAGGCATCTGGAGAAGCTCAGACCTGACAACTGAGGTCATTATGTTAGTGGCTTTGGAATGTCTTCTCTTCTGATCATTGCTTTGCCAAGGACATTTCGGAATCAATTCTGGGCTCATCTTGCTAGCCAGTCAGACAAAGCCTAACATGCTAGAATCCCCATTGAACACCCACCAAACTAACTTCCACTGAACATATCTACAACATAGAGTGCCTAGATCCCTCTGTTAATAGGTTACATGCATTGACATGATCACTGCATGTTATTCAAAGCCTTTAATAAGCTGTTATGCCTTTAAAAATGAATTAATGTGTTCTAGAACATCGTACTTAAGTCAAAGTCTTATTACATGTTTAAGTTACTATTTCCTGTAACCAAAATGATTAAGACAACACTCACCGCCCCCCCCCCCCCAATTGTATGGATTATTTATGATCTTAAGTTAATTCTTCAGGGACACTTGGAGCTTTCCAGTTCTATCACTTAGCCTGTCAATTATATGATACTTGATTCTTACTTACCAAGAATAGTTGAACTCATACTGCCAAGATATTAGATGTTGATACACACTAAGTTATAGTCTACAGGAATGACACGTTGTGAATTATATCTCACTGATCCATAATTAATCTGTAGAACTTGCCTGCAATGTGGAAGACCTGGGTTTGATCCCTGGGTCAGGAAGGTCCCCTGGAGAAGGGAATGGCTACCCACTCCAGTATTCAAGCCTAGAGAATCCCATAGACAGAGGAACCAGGTGGGCTACAATCCATGGAGTAGCAAAGAGTCAGACATGACTGAGTGACTAACACTTAAGTGCCTTGTATTTAGTACGGGCTCAATAAATTGCTATTGATGAATTGATATATGCTTCAATAAAATGAATCCATTTCATTGCCCCCCTTTCTCAAGCCTGTTTTGATTTAAGAGGTTTAACATGCCTGATTTGAGGATACTTTAAACCATGTAGATCCCTTAGTTTCAGTATTTACTGACCACATTTGTCTTTTTCATGGTAACAGATGGAAAAGGTAATGGAGTTGTGGAACGGGGTTTAAGTTTGAAGTTCTACCTGAGCTGTCTTTCATGATGTATACACGCTTTTCATCCTTAAAGTCTCCCTGGAGTGTGAAGTAACATTTTCTGTACCAGAGTTGGCTTTTCCTCCTTCCAGTGTTTTATTTGCAGATTTATGCTGTACTTCCTCACCCTTCTCTGTTTTACTCATTCGTGAGTCACGTATGTCTCATTCCCCTCTCTTACTGTAGCATCTGCCTAGTTAGCACATGCGTGCGTGTTAAGTCCCTTCAGTCGGGTCTGACTCTGTGACCCCATGGACTGTAGCCCACCAGGCTCCTCTGTCCATGGGATTCTCCAAGCAAGAATACTGGGGTGGGTTGCCATGCCCTCCTCCGGGGGATCATCCTGACCCAGGGATCGAACCCATGTCTCTTAAGCTGCCTAGTCAGACACGGTCCCAAATCATATTTCTTTCAAACTTAAGAATGTCCTTCAGCCCCAGGTTTATATTTGTTTAGGCTTAATTGTGGTCCTCTTTCTACTAGGGATGAGAGTCCAGAGGGAGCTGGGTTTCTACCCAGTGTGATGGCTTCTGCTGTGGTTGGGGATGTGGCAAGAGCCCAAGGGCTTGCGGGTGCAATTCTGAACACGGGCCTTTTCCTTGGTTAGAGGAACAGTTGGGTCCTGAGGGTCTAAAGCTGCACTGCTGTCCTGGTTCTGGCAGGCAGGATGATGATGGCAACCTCCTCTACTGGAAGCGGGGCCCGGGCCCAGGCTGGCAGTTCCTGCCCATGTGTGTGCAAGTGTGAGTGGGCAGCGGTGGCCTCTGGCCCTGGACAGAATGTCAGAGCAGGAGCCTGGTGCAGACCTGGGGTCCCCGGGGTGGTCCTGGCCAGCTGGAAGGCTGGAACACAAGGCAGTTTTCAGTCTGCTGCCCGTGCCCTGAAACTGGAGGCAAGCAAGCTGTATGTGTGCTCTCAAAACTCTCTTTTTCTTGCAGTGCTCGGATTTTAAAAGCCACACTGCTGTTCAAACAGCTAAGGGGCTTATCTTTCTGATGTCAGACTTCAGGGCTGAGGCACCTGATATGTGGCTTGAAGCACTGTTTCCCTAGGGAAGACCCTTGAACCCATGGTTGTTCCTTCTTTATCTGGGTCACCTGCTGGGGATTCAGAACCCAACTAATTCACTTCTCCTGTCTTCCTACCAGAACTGTGTGGTTCTTTCTTGATAGCCTTGGTTGTAGAACTAGTCTACTAATTTTCAGGTGATTCTTAGAAAGAGATTCTCTATATGAAATTGCAGCTTTGATGTGTTTGTGGGGAATGTCAGCTCAGGATCTTGATCCCTACTCTGCCATATTGATCCTGCTGATAAAAAATGTTTTATTGGCAGAGTATTGAAGCACAGGAGGCTTCCCTGATAGCTCAGTTGGTAAAGAATCTGCCTGCAATGCAGGAGACCCTGGTTCAGTTCCTGAGTCCAGAAGATGCTCTGGAGAAGGGAAAGGCTACCCACTCCAGTATCTTGGGCTTCCATTGTGGCTCAGCTGGTAAGAATCCACCTGCATGCAGGAGACCTGGGTTTCATCCCTGGGTTGGGAAGATCCTCTGGAGAAGGGAACAGCTACCCACTCCAGTATTCTGGCCTCAAGGAGTCCATGGACTGTAGAGTCCTTCGGGTCCCAATGAGTTGGGCACAACTGAGCAACTTTCACTTTCACTTTCATTTAAGCACAGGGCATAAAAGAATTTCACATATACATGACAAAATGTAGAAGAGCTGATTTGCACTAACGTATTATAAACCAAGATAAGTAATTTGGTATTTCACCAAAATAATTATTTGGAGGGAAGATCTAAATCAAAAAACAATAGTTATGCATTTCAGCCTTAACACAGAAGTGATAAAACCCTCCCTGATAGTTTGCAGTTTTAAATAATGTGCTTTAAACATTTCATTCATTCAACACAGATTTATTTGGTGTCTAGTGTGTATCACTCTTTGCTAGGAATTGATGCTGAAAAGTGAATTGTCCCTCCGTTTGTGGAATTTATAGATTAATATAGGAAGTATTCCCGATAAAGCTGTGATAAAATTATGC
Organism: Odocoileus virginianus; assembly: GCF_023699985.2. NCBI lineage: Eukaryota > Metazoa > Chordata > Mammalia > Artiodactyla > Cervidae > Odocoileus > Odocoileus virginianus. The sequence goes on from NC_069701.1 coordinate 2,821,934, forward strand.
ATAGAGTAAAGAGATGACCTAAAAGATGGGTTGGACAAATTCACCTGAAAAACAGAGGGAAGATTAATGAAAAGATTCAGGGAGGCATGAACTGGTGAATCTTAACAATTTAGTAGGTCATCAAGCAGACATGGCAAAATCCAAATGGAATGAAAATTAATCTTAATTATAGCCCTTAGTAATGCAAACTACCCTGGTAGCACCAAATGTGTAACACTTGACAAACGCTTTTTTCACATTAAACATACATTATTTTTACTCATTTTCTTCTTGTCAAATTGCCATGTACCAGTTTTTCAATATCATTTCTAAATTGTCATATGCTAAAATAAGTTTTTTTTTGTTTGTTTAGCCAATTTTAATATGCATAGATTGAAGCAATCCCATCAGCCACCAAACAAGACTCCTGGTGTTGCCATCACGTCCTCCCTACCTCCTCACACTTGTTTTCCGTCACCACAGTTTCCTGCCTGTGAGAATGCCGTCTGTATCAAATCACCGAGTCTGTGAGTTTTTCAGACTGGCTCCTTCATTCAGTTTAATGCACCTGAGGTGCGGTCACGTTCTTGTGGCATTGATAGTGTTTCTCATTTTATTGCCAAGTTGGATTCTTTTAGATGGGTGTTCCAGTTTCCTTATCCACTTACCTGTTGAAAGAAACTGGAGTTATCTTCAGTTTTTGAAGATGATGAATGGAACTGATAAAAAGTTGTATATAGGTTTTGGGGTGAGTTTAAAAGTAGAAATGATAAGTCACATGCTAAATATATGTTAACCATTTTAGGACACTGAAAACGGTCTTGCAGAGTGGGTGCACCGTTCTGAATCTCCAGGGCGATGTACGCGTGTTCTATTGGTTCACTCCTTTACCAGCACTTGGGGTTCCTGGTTTTCCTTTTTTAAAGTTTAGCTATTTTAATGGGGTAGGTGGTAGTGTCTCATCACAGTTTTATTTTGTATTTAGTTTTTTTTTTTTAATTTTTATTTTTATTAGTTGGAGGCTAATTACTTTACATCATTACAGTAGTTTTTGTTATACATTGAAATGAATTAGCCATGGATTTACATGTATTCCCCATCCCAGTCCCCCCTCCCACCTCTCTCTCCACCCGATCCCTCTGGGTCTTCCCAGTGCACCAGGCCCGAGCACTTGTCTCATGTATTTTGTATTTAGTTTTAATGGGGGTCAGTTTGTCAATTTTCTTTTCTTTTATGGATTGTACTTTTGCTATCACGTCTAGGAATTCTTTATTTCACTGTCATTCTTGAAATATATTTTTACTAGACACAGAATACTGACATGATAGCTTTTTCTTTCAGCATTTAAAAAGTGTCCTGTCACTTCCTTTTGGTTTCCAAAGTTTCTGATGTGAAGACTATAATAATTTAAGTTGCTTTCCCTGCATAGAAAATGCTTCTCTTTCTTCTAGATGTTTTTAAATTATTTTTATTGCTTTTAGTTTTCAGATTTTGATATGTCTGGACGTGGACTTTTGGGGTCCTGCTATATGTTTGCTGAGCTTCTTGAATCTATAGCTTTATGTCTGATATAATATTTTCAACCACTGCTTCTTGGGATATCTTCTCAGTATTACACTATTGTATGTAAAACGGATAGCCAGTGGAATCTGTTATATGACTCAGGGAACTCAACCCAGGCCTCTGTGACAGCCTAGAGGGGTGGGATGGAGCAGGAGGCAGGAGGGAGGTGGCAGAGGGGGGACATATCCACCTATGGCTGATTTCATGTTGATGTGTGGCAGAAACTGACACAATATTATAAAGCAACCATCCTTCAATTAAAAATAAATGAATTTTAGAAATAGAAAAAAATAAAATTTTTTGTTACTGTCAGTTAGGTCTCTGATTTATGTTATTCACTTAGTTTCATATTTTCCCCCCTGTGTTTTGCAGACTGAATAATTTCTGTTGATCTGTCTTTACTGAGTACCTTCCTTGTAATCTCCATTCAAAGATTTCAAAATTTCAATTATTTTACTTAGTTCTAAAATGTGCTTAGACATTCTTCTTCTTTTTGCTGATAACCTTTTTCTAGTCATTTCAATAATGCTTATGATTACTTGTTGGAGTAAATTTTTAGTAGCTACTCTGAACTTTCTCAGAAAATTCCAAGATCTGAATCACTTTGTACTGATGTCTGTTGATTAACTTTTCTCGTGAGAGATGAGGTTCTTTGTATGCTCAGTAACTTTGAATTGTATCCTAGATATTTTGAGTATTATGAATGTATTTGTCTTTTTAAAATTCTATGGATAATTTATTTTTGTTTTAGTTAACAATCTAATTAGGTTCAGATTGCAAGTTCTAGTTTATCTTCTATCAGTAATGGTTCCTTTGCTGGTTCAGTTTCAAAAGACCTTATTAGACTATTTGCATCTGTCTCCCACCTGGGGACGATCTGTGTGTTGGTTTAGTTCTCAAATTGTTTGGTATTTTTATTACTATCAGATCCACACATAAACAGCTCAAGATTTAGCTCAGAAGTTTATAAATTATTCTATGATGTTGCTTTCCCAAGCTCCATCCACCCTATTTGCAGTCTCCCTGGATATTTTGGTTCCTTTTTCCTGGAGCTCCCCTTTTAGGTCATGTGGCCAGAAAGCTGGGGTTTTAGTGAATCCTCCCTCCTTGCCCTTTCATAAACATGCCTGCCTCTAGGATGAAGCAGAGATACAGTGGAGTGAGAGAAAAGGCAGGGAAGGATCGCCTCACCTCCTTGGGACCACAGTTCCACTGAAGGGGCTGAGTGTCCACCTGTTTCACAGTTTTGATTCCTATGGGTTTCTGTTGTGTGTGTGCATGCTCAGTCATGTCCAGCTCTTGCGACCCCACAGACTGTAGCCTGCCAGCCTCCTCTGTCCATGGAATTCTCCAGGCAAGGATACTGGAGTGGGTTGCCATTTCCTTCTCCAGGGGATCTTCCCGACCCAAATACAGCTCTCCTGCATTACAGGAGGATTCTTTACTGACTGAGCTATGAGGGAAGCTCAGGTTTCTATTAGAGCTTTTATTTACCTCAGGCTTCCCTGGTAGCTCAGATGGTAAAGAATCTGCCTGCCAACACAGGAGATGCAGGTTTGACCCCTGAGTCAGGAAGATCCCCTGGAGAAGAGAATGGCTACCCACTCCAGTATTCTTGCCTGGAGATTCCCATGGACGGAGGAGCCTGGTGGGCCACACTCCATGGGACTGCAAGGAGTCGGACATGACTGAGTGACTAACACACACAGAAGTGTTGTTTGGGGGTTCAAATGCAAGAGAATGGGAAAAAGAGGGAAAAATACAAAAAGGTGGTTTCTGTACTCTATCTCAACATTAGATGTTCCTTTTCCTGCTTTTTAAGTCAGAACTAGAGTGGTCTTCTAGAATGCCCTCTGGATGAACCCTGTGCCATTTCCTTCAGGCTTTATTTAATTTAGCTCTGGATATTGTTGTTTAGGCACTACATTGTGTCCAACTCTTTTGTGACCCCATGGACTGTAGCCCTCCAGGCTCCTTTGTCCATGGGATTTCGCAGGCAAGAATACTGGAATGGGTTACCATTTCCTTCTGCAGGGGTTATTTCAGGCCCAGGGCTCAAACCTGCATCTCCTGTATTGTAGGCGAATTCTTTACCACTGAGCCACCAGGAAAGCCTTAAAGGATATCTTGGTAGAAGTAGTAATCTCACCTCCGGTTTGGTATTTGAATTCTAGTCATGATACACAAGTTTCCTTTATTACTGTTTCCAGAACCCTCAAAATCTGCTCCATGCATTATATCCAAGTTTTATAGTTGCATTCAGTGGGAAAGACAGGGTAAAATGTGCTTATTCTGTTTCATTCAGGATTGAAAATGCATATGCTATTTTTCAATATCTGTTATTAAGTCTTTATATTTCCTTTGAGGAGCTATGAAAAACTTTTCATGTCTACCAGGCATATTTATGTAGAATCAGTAATGCCACTTGTGAATATATGACCCTGTCAAAGGGCATTGAATAAGACTTGATCTCAACAAGTTGAAAATTGCCATTTGCTATTTTGGAAGTGATAAAAACCATTTGTATTGTCTTAAATAGTTCCAGAATGGCATAAACGATCAACATTCCACAATTAAAGTAACTTTGGTTTAGTAATATTAATGTATCTATAATTTTAGTTGTAAATTGTAAATTGTTTTTCTCTTTTTTTAAAATTTGAAGATATATATTTATATTTTAAAAATATTGGTCCTCTTTTCATGTGTTTGTTAGCCATCTGTATGTCTTCCTTGGAGAAATGTCTGTTGAGTTCTTTGGCCCATTTTTTGATTGGGTCATTTATTTTTCTGGAGTTGAGCTGGAGGAGTTGCTTGTATATTTTTGAGATTAATCCTTTGTCTGTTGCTTCATTTGCTATTATTTTCTCCCAATCTGAGGGCTGTCTTTTCACCTTGCTTATAGTTTCCTTTGTTGTGCAAAAGCTTTTAAGTTTCATTAGGTCCCATTTGTTTATTTTTGCTTTTATTTCTGAAATTCTGGGATGTGGGTCATAGAGGATCCTGCTGTGATTTATGTCGGAGAGTGTTTTGCCTATGTTCTCCTCTAGGAGTTTGATAGTTTCTGGTCTTACATTTAGATCTTTAATCCATTTTGAGTTTATTTTTGTGTATGGTGTTAGAAAGTGTTCTAGTTTCATTCTTTTACAGGTGGTTGACCAGTTTTCCCAGCACCACTTGTTAAAGAGGTTATCTTTTTTCCATTGTATATCCTTGCCTCCTTTGTCGAAGATAAGGTGACCATAGGTTCGTGGACTTATCTCTGGGCTTTCTATTCTGTTCCATTGATCTATATTTCTGTCTTTGTGCCAGTACCATACTGTCTTGATGACTGTGGCTTTGTAGTAGAGTCTGAAGTCAGGCAGATTGATTCCTCCAGTTCCATTCTTCTTTCTCAGGATTACTTTGGCTATTCGAGGTTTTTTGTATTTCCATACAAATTGTGAAATTATTTGTTCTAGTTCTGTGAAAAATACTGTTGGTAGTTTGATAGGGATTGCATTGAATCGATAGATTACTTTGGGTAGTATAGCCATTTTGACAATATTGATTCTTCCAATCCATGAACATGGTATATTTCTCCATCTATTTGTGTCCTCTTTGATTTCTTTCATCAGTGTTTTATAGTTTTCTATGTATAGGTCTTTTGTTTCTTTAGGTAGATATACTCCTAAGTATTTTATTCTTTTTGTTGCAATGGTGAATGGTATTGTTTCCTTAATTTCTCTTTCTGTTTTCTCATTGTTAGTGTATAGGAATGCAAGAGATTTCTGGGTGTTAATTTTATATCCTGCAACTTGACTGTATTCGTTGATAGCTCTAGTAATTTTCTGGTAGAGTCTTTAGGGTTTTCTATGTAGAGGATCATGTCATCTGCAAACAGCGAGAGTTTCACTTCTTCTTTTCCTATCTGGATTCCTTTTACTTCTTTTTCTGCCCTGATTGCAGTGGCCAAAACTTCCAAAACTATGTTGAATAGGAGTGGTGAGAGTGGGCACCCTTGTCTTGTTCTGAGATATGCAGGGGAAAAATAAAAGTGGTTCTGTTCTTCTCAACATTAGATGGTCTTCTTGCTGCTGTTTTGTCAAACTAGAGTGTCTTCTAATCCCTCTGTTGAACGTGCATTTCCTTCAGCTTTATTTAATTTGCTCTGAGATATTTTGTTTAGGCACTACATTGTGTCAACTCTTTTGTGACCCATGACGTAGCCTCCAGCTCTTTTGCATGGATTCGAGGCAATGAATACTGGAGTTTGATCCATTTCGTTCTCATGGGTGTATTCAGACCCGATCAACTGCATCTCCTGATTGCAGGGATTCTTTACACCTTAGCACCGGATAAAGCCACTTAAGGTATCTGGTAGAAGTGAATCTCTTCCTAAGGTATTTGGTATTTGATTGCTAGCTCATGGATAACAAGGTTCGCTAGTGACTGTTTCAGAACCCTCAAAGCTCATGCATAATCCAGGTTTATTTAGATCAGTGGAAAGACAGGGTAAAATGTCTTATTCTGTTTCATTAGATTGAAAATGCATATGCTATTTTTCAATATCTGTTATTAAGTCTTTATTTTTCCTTTGAGGAGCTATGAAAAACTTTTCATGTCTACCAGGCATATTTATGTAGAATCAGTAATGCCACTTGTGAATATATGACCCTGTCAAAGGGCATTGAGTAAGACTTGATCTCAACAAGTTGAAAATTGCCATTTGCTATTTTTATAAAAACCATTTTGTATTGTCTTAAATAGTTCCAGAATGGCATAAACGATCAACATTCCACAATTAAAGTAACTTTGGTTTAGTAATATTAATGTATCTATAATTTTAGTTGTAAATTGTTTTTCTTTTTTTTTAAATTTGAAGATATATATTTATATTTTTAAAATATTGGTCCATACTTTATTTGTATCTTTCTTCAGATAATTTAAATCACTGGGTCTACTAACAAGATAAAATAGTAAAAATTTGAATTAATACAAATCTTTGAGACTCTAATGTAAGCAATGGACCCCTTTTCCAGGAAAAAAAAAAAGAAGCACAAAATTTAGGACTTTACAGATGGATTAGAGTTCATCTGTGAAAACTAGGTAAGAACCTCTATTATGATCAGCATATTTTTTACTATTAAGTAGCCAGTCATCGAAGTCTAGTTAAAATTAAAGTTTTGATTAGAAAAAGCTGAAAGAGAAGACCCAAGAATGAGTTTTACATGCATTTCAAACAGGATAATCAAAGACTAAAGTCCGAAGAACTATAAAATATTTTCCTGTCAGAAAGTCTACTTTAGTTCAGCTTGAATATTCTACTTTCATCTGATATTACATTCAGTATTCAGAAGAAGAATATTTTGAGAATTTATGCCAAAGTCTTTTCGCAGAGACACAACTGAGCTCTCAAAAATCTGAGCTATATCGTGACCAAATTGCTGACAGCATCTTCTAATGCAGACAGCACATCTGCTGACCTAGAGAAGCGATGACTGCCAGGATTGGCATCTCCTTCTTCTATATTAGGAAAGGGGAATTTATAATCGTGTGTGTGATTGGAGCAAACATTAGCATTTTGGCTGCTAGAACTATCATCTTAATGCTTTGCCTGAAAAGACTGATCTGGAAGCAATTTGGAGAGTTTGATTTACAACCAACTTTGAAAAGAATAACACATGTTCTCAAGACGTCTCAACATGCAGTGAATAGGGAGCTGTCCAGCCACTTAAACTTGCTTTAATCTTATAGTTTAATCAAAGATTCCCTCACAAACTTCACCCTTGGGAAATCGGGGACACTCCTCGGAGAGCCTCAGGTCAGAAATCAACGTGCAGTTTTACTGCAGTCACCACATGCACCTCATGTTTGCAAGACATGTTTCAGTTTATGTGCCAGGCTGAACTTAATTGTTTCAGAACTGCAGATACCCCCAGAGAATGAAGATCAGAAACTGTGCACAGAACACTATAGGGACACAGCACGTCCTGACAATGAAATGAAAAGTATTTCTCCAGTGATCCTGGAGAGATTCTGCATACTGGGTATCTGCTTGTTGCGGCTAAAGTGATGGAGCGAAGACATAATAGACTGAGCAGTTCAAGTCGCACTGTATACCTCGGACACCCTATGATAACACCCTGGTAGATACAGGGAGGGGAAAGAAACTTCAAGGAATTCAGCAGTTTTTAAATCTGTGATTTGAACTATAGTTTCACAGTTTTTGGTCTACCGTCTTAGGGTACGTACACATACAATTTTTTTTTCCCAAATACTTGTCTCTCCGTTATTGTTGTTAAATTAATAATGCCCATTACAATACTCTCATTATAAAAAAAAAAGCAGTACTTTTGCTAGGAAGAGAAGGTAACCATATGGAGAAATATAGGGAAATACAATGAAGACAAAACAATATTAAATTATATTAACTATGTTAAGTTATGTTATTAAATAACATTATACATTAAAGTAGAAATTGAGTTAAATAAGGGAATTCAAATGCTAATAAATTTAACTATTTATAAAATGTATTTCTAAATTACAAGAAAAGAAATTCTTCTTCTGGAGAAATGAATATAGTTTCCCTGTCCTCCTGCTAAGTACAACTAGAAATCTTGGACATCACACATAAAACAAACACAAAAAGAGAGAAAGATGGAGAGAAGAAGGAAGACTAACTAGGAAGGAATCTTGGGACCAAGGGAATGACACAGAGTATCCCCGAATTTTCTTTTTATATATATCCCAGGCTTGGAGCTGAAGAGGCCAGCAAACGGAAAACACCAAAAATCCCAACAAGAACCTGTTCTTATTCACTAAATGGTCAGAAAAGGGGCAATAGAGCAAGATAGAAAACATTTAGATAATTACTGCCCTAAACTAGTCAAATACCATGGTTTCTGTGGTCCCACCCCTGTCTATGTCAGCAAAAGCCCTAGGGAACCTAGACATATACCCTCTAGAGGCTGTAACAAGATGCTAATCAACAATGACAGGTGTTGTTGGGGAAAAACAGAGACACAAGACTTTCATTGCTGCCAGCTGGTGATGAGCTGTCTTTCCCCCACAGTGCTGTTGGAACTCATGTGGGGAGCCTGGCTTTTTAACCCCTACTTTGCAGTAAGGCATCTCTCCTATCTGCTGAAGAGGGTATAGGTGGGAGTCAGAAGGTTCAACATCTCCCAGGGATAACGAGGCCACCCTCAGTTCAAGGTGAGTGGAGACAGTAAAGGGAATCAGGGCTCTTACTCAGCCCAGAAATAACAAGGACCACCCACCCCTCAGGTATCAATGGAGGCTGATTGGCAATCCTGCCTTTCTACTTCTACCTGGCAATAACAAGACAGCATTCACTTTTCTCCCAATTGAACAGTGTCAGAGAAAGCCAGTTAATATGAAAATGTTTAAATAAGATCTAGAGTTCTTATATAGCATGAAAATATTCAGGCTTAATTGAAAATCACTTGTAGCCAGAGCAGGAAGATTTCAGACTGAATGATAAAAGACAATAGATGCCAACAGTGAAATGACAGAAAAGTTAGAATTATCTGGCAAATAACAAGGCATCCATAACAAAAATGCTTCAATGAGCAATTATGAGCAATCTTGATATAAATGATAGACCAGGAAGCCTTAAGAAAGAAATAGAAACATTTCAACAAGGGAATAAAGATATAAAGAAGAACATGTAGAAAATTTAGACCCAGAAAATACAATAACGAAAATAAAAAGCACAGAGGTTGGGTTTCCAGTATGAAGGAGGAGGCAGAGAAAAGAATCAATAAGCTGGAAGATAATACAACCTGAACAGCAGAGAGAAAATAGAGATGATGAGTGAACAAACCTTAGAGTGTCTGTGGGATTATTAAAAAAAAAAACAAACTAATATCCATGTGATCAGAATTTCATGAAAGAATAAAGGGGGTAGGACTAAAAAAGAAAATGACTCAAAACTCTCAAATTTGGCAGTACGTGTAAACCTATAAATTCAAAAAGCTGAGTTAAATAAGCCAGATAGAGAAAGACATATACTGTATGCTGTCACTCACATGAGGAATCTAAAAAAGTCAGAGGCATAGAAACAGAGGGTAGGGTAGAATTGTAGTTGCCAGGGACTGGGGACAGGAGAAATTGGGAGATGTTGGTCAGAGTATAAACTTTCAATTATAAGACGAAGGAGCTGTGGGACTCTAATGTGCAGCATGATAAGTATCATTAGTGGCACTGCCTTCTATCCTTGAAAGTTGCTAATAGAGTGGTAACTATATAAGCAGATGAATGTGTTTATGAACTTGATTTTACTAATCATTTCACATGAAATACATTTATTAAATTATCACATTGTATATACCTTGAGATAATTAAATTTAGAGAAGAAACATTTAGAGAGAGAATCCCAAACAATATAAACCCAAGATATCCATGCCAAAACCCATCATAAATAAACTTATAAAAGCTGAAAACAGAGAAAAAATTCTTAAGGCCAGTGAGAGCAAAATAACATTTCTAGGGAAAAACAATTTGAGTGACAGTGGCTTTCACATCAGAAATTGAAGGACTGAAGGAAGTGGCATGATCCTTCTTCAAGTGCTAAAAGAAAAGAACTGTCAACCCAGTCCTAGTACACAGTGAAAATATCCTTCAGGAATGAAGGGGGAATCAAGACATTTTCCGATGAAGAAAGCATAAGAGAACTTGTTGATGGTAGTTCTACTATAAAAGAATGTTAAAGGATGTTCTCTAAACAGTAAAGAAATGAAAGAAATACGAACTTGGGAACATCTAGGAGAGAAGAAAGAATATGAAACAAAATATGGGTAAACATAATAGGTTTGTCTTCTCCTCTTGCATTTCAACTCTGTTTGAAAATTGAAACAAAAATTATTGCACAGTCTGATGTGATTCTAAATGTTTCTGGAGGAAATATCTAGTTAAATTGCACTATAAATGAAGGAAATTGAAGGAATGTAAAAGGGGGTGCTGTTTCAGTATTTGATTTTTCAGTCCAGTCACTCAGTCATGTTCGACTGTTTGTGACCCCATGGACTGCAGCACGCAAGACTTCCCTGTCCATCACCGACTGCCAGGGCTTACTCAAACTCATGTCCGTTGACTTGGTGATGCCATCCAACCATCTCATCCTCTGGCATCCTCTCCTTTCTCCTCCTGCCTTCAATCATTCCCAGCATCAGGGTCTTTTCCAGTGAGTCAGTTCTTTGCATCAGGTGGCCAAAGTATTGGAGTTTCAACATCAGCATCAGTCCTTCCAATGAAAATTCAGGACTGATCTCCTTTAGGATGGACTGGTTGGATCTCCTTGCAGTCCAAGGGACTCTCAAGAGTCTTCTACACCACAGTTTAAAAGCTTCAATTATTTGGTGCTTACCTTTCTTTATGGTCCAACTCTCACATCCATACATGACTACTGGAAAAACTATAGCTTTGACTAAATGGACATTTGTTGGTAAAGTAATACCTCTGCTTTTTAATATGCTGTCTAGGTTGGTCACAGGTTTTCTTCCAAGGAGCAAGTGTCATTGAATTTCATGGCTGCAGTCATCATCTGCAATGTCTTTGGAGCCCAAGAAAATAAAGTCTTTCACTGTTTCCATTGTTTCCCCATCTATTTGCCATGAAGAGATGGGACACATGCTATGATTTTAGTTTTTTGAATGTTGAGTTCTAAGCCAGCTTTTTCACTCTCCTCTCTCACTTTCATCAAGAGGCTCTTTAGTTCCTTTTTGCTTTCTGTCATAAGAGTGGTGTCATCTGCATATCTGAGGTTATTGATATTTCTCCCCACAGTCTTGATTCCAGCTTGTGCTTCATCCAGCCCAGCATTTCTCATGATGTACTCTGTATGTAAGTTAAATAAGCAGGGTGACAGTATACAGGCTTGACATACTCCTTTCCTGATTTGGAACCAGTTTATTGTTCCACATCTGGTACTAACTATTGCTTCTTGACCTGCATATAGATTTCTCAGGAGGCAGGTCAGGTGACCTGGTATTCCCATGTCTTGAAGAATTTCCCACAGTTCATGGTGATCCACACAGTCAAAGGCTTTGGCATAATGAATAAAGCAGAAGCAGATATTTTTCTGGAACTCTCTTGCTTTGTCTATGATCCAACAGATGTTGGCACTTTGATCTTAATATTTCGCTTTAACTGGTAATAAAATGATGACACCAGTAGACCAGATATGTATATATAATGCAAGACATTGAACAACCACTAAAAACACTATATAATGAGACATACTAAAAACACTGTTGCTAAATCAAAATCATGCTGTAAAATATATTCAACTACTTTAGAGGAAGGCAGGAAAAAGAAAACAGAGAAACAAACCCCAAAAGAACAGAGAACAAAAGATAAAATGCCAGATTTTAGTCCAAAATATGACAATGAATAAACTACATATACATTTTCTAATAAACCAATTATGAGACACAGCTTTAAATAATGAGTTGAAAAACACGATATAACTATATGTTGTCTATAAGAAATTCATGTTAAATATAAATATTTGTAATGTTGAAAATAAAAGGATGCATCAGTTCAGTTCAGTTCAGTTCAGTCGCTCAGTCATGTCCAACTCTTTGCGACTCCATGAATCGCAGCATGCCAGGCCCCCCTGTCCATCACCAACTCCTGGAGTTTACTCAAACTCATGCCCATCGAGTTGGTGATGCCATCCAGCCACTTCATCCTCTGTCATTCCCTTCTCCTCCTGCCCCCAATCCCTCCCCAGCATCAGGGTCTTTTCCAATGAGTCAGTTCTTTGCATCAGGTGGCCAAAGTACTGGAGTTTCAGCTTCAGTATCAGTCCTTCCAATGAATACCCAGGACTGATCTCCTTTAGGATGGACTGGCTGGATCTCCTTGCAGTCCAAGGGACTCTCAAGAGTCTTCTCCAACACCACAGTTCAAAAGCATCAATTTTTCAGTGCTCAGCTTTCTTCACAGTCCAACTCTCACATCCATACATGACCACTGGAAAAACCATAGCCTTGACCAGACGGACATTTGTTGGCAAAGTAATGTCTCTGCTTTTTAATATGCTCTCTAGGTTGCTCATAACTTTCCTTCCAAGGAGTAAGCATCTTTTAATTTCATGACTGCAATCACCATCTGCAGTGATTTTGGAGCCCCCAAAAATAAAGTCTGACACTGTTTCCACTGTCTCCCCATCTATTTCCCATGAGGTGATGGGACCTGATGCCATATATCTTATTTTTCTGAATGTTAAGCTTTAAGCCAACTTTTTCACTCTCCTCTTTCACTGTCATCAAGAGGCTTTTTAGTTCCTCTTCACTCTCTGCCATAAGGGTGATGTCATCTGCATATCTGAGGTTATTGATAGTACTCCCAGCAATCTTAATTCCAGCTTGTGCTTCATCCAGCCCCGCGTTTCTCATGATGTACTCTGCATATAAGTTAAATAAGCAGGGTGACAATATACAGCCTTGACGGCCTCCTTTTCCTATTTGGAACCAGTCTGTTGTTCCATGTCCAGTTCTAACTGTTGCTTCCTGACCTGCATATAGGTTTCTCAAGAGGCAGGTCAGGTGGTCTGGTATTCCCATCTCTTTCAGAATTTTCCACAGTTTATTGTGATCCACACAGTCGAAGGCTTTGGTGTAGTCAATAAAGCAGAAATAGATGTTTTTCTGGAACTCTCTTGCTTTTTCAATGATCCAGCGGATATTGGCAATTTGATCTCTGGTTCCTCGGCCTTTTTTAAAACCAGCTTGAACATCTGGAAGTTCAGGGTTCACGTATTGCTGAAGCCTTGCTTGGAGAATTTTGAGCATTACTTTACTAGTGTGTGAGATGAGTGCAATTGTGTGGTAGTTTGAGCATTCTTTGGGATTGCCTTTCTTAGGGATTGCATAAAGATATATAAAGCACAGTTTAATCAAAGAAAAACAAGAAGAGCTATTTTTATAATAATTATTTATATATAAATATATTTAATAACATTTGTTAATAATTATTAATTACTGTAATTATTAATACTCATTAATATTAAATAAAATAGATCAGAGTGAAGAAAAATTTTAGAGACAGAATGGAGCATTGTAAAATGTTAAGCAGGTCATTTCACCAAAACAGTCCTATATATGCAACCAGCAAGAGAGTCAAGATATAAATCAAACAAAAACTGACAGAGCTGAAAGGAAAAATAGACAAATCAACAATATAGTTGGAAACTTCAAAATCCCTCTCTCAAGTATTGACGGAATCACTGGACTTATAATCATCAAAGAGATAGGAGAACTCTGCAACATATATTAATAGGAGGTAATAAGCATTTAGAGAACACTCTATCCATAGTGCTCAGAATACATACTTTTCAAGTACACATAGATCATATACCAAGATAGACAATATCATGGAATATAAAACAAATCTCAGTAAATGTCAAACAATTACAATTATGAAAGTGAAAGCGTTAGTCACTCAGTCATGTCCTACTCTTTGGAAGTCCATGAACTGTAGCCTACCAGGCTCCTCTGTTCATGGGATTTCTCGGTCAAGAATAGTGGAGTAGGTAGCCATTCCCTTCTCCAGGGGAATCTTCCCAAACCAGGGATCAAACCTCTATCTCCTTGTAGATAGCAGTTAAAATGATAAGTTGTATGCTATTTATATATACACAATAGAAAAAGTCAATTCCAGAATAATAATAAAATGGTAATTCTTTAGGCTGACAAAGAATATCCACATACTACATGCAGCATACCGAAGTCAGGAAAGTGAATGCCTTCTGGGAGTAGTAAATGAAAAAAAAGTAAGAATAGCTTTGCAAGTGCTGATTTCTTGATATGGGTTCTTACAACACAAATATTTCAGTTTATGGCATTTCACTGAGCTACACAAATAGGACATGTGCACTTTCATGTATGTTTAGTACAACTCAATAATAAATAAAAACTAAATATTTCTAAAAATTATAAAAAGTGTGTTCTCTGATTACAAAATAATCTAAGTAGAAATCAACAACAGAGACATAATAGGTAAATCTCTAAACATTTGGAAACTGAGTAGAATACTTCCAAGTAATTTATGAGTCAAAAAGGAAGTCTCAAAAGAAATTAAAAAGCATTTATTGAACTGAATAAAAATGCAAATACAATATATCAAAACTTTTGGAAATAGCTGTAATGAAAATTTATGGCACTAAATGTATGTATTAGAAAAGAAGAAATCAGAAACTAATCATCTATACTCCAACCTTAGTAACCTAGAAAAAGGTCAAAATACCCATAACAAAGAGAAGAAGGAAAATAGTAAAGATAAGAGTAGAAGCTAAAGAAATTGAAAGCTGAAAACAATAGAAGAAAAATTAATGAAATAAAGAGCTGGCTTTTTGAAAATATCAATAGATAGTCAAAACTCTACCAAGATTAACAAAGGAAAAAAAAAAGAGAGAAGATACAAATTCCAATATCAGGAATGAAACTGGGATATCACTAAAGATTCTACAGACATCAAAACAATAATTAGGAAAGTACCACGAAAATCTCTACAAATAAATATGACAGTTTACAGAAAATGGGTCCAACTCCTCAAGAAACAAAAAAAATACCAGAACTCAGTCAATAGATAATTTGAATTGCCTTAAAACTATTAAGGAAATTGAATTTATAATTATTCTCCCAAAAGAGAAATCTCCAGACTTAATTTCCCTGGAGAAATATATCAAGCATTTAAGGAAGAATGAACAGCACTTCTACACACTTCTTTCAAGAAAATAGGAAAAAACAAACAAACAAACACTTCCCAGTTGATTTAATGAAACTACTGTTATCCTGACACCCAAACCAGACATAGACATTCCAAAGTAAGAAAAGTTAGACATATATATTCACTACTGTAGATACAAAATTCTTCAACAAAATATTAGCAAGTGAAATTTATAGATATATAAAAAGAATTACACATAATGATGAAGCAGATTTTATCACACTGATGAAAAACTGATGCAGTATTCAAAAATCAGCTGATGCAATTCATCACATTAAGAGGCTGAAGAAAAAGAAATCAATAAGCATATCAATTAATGCAGACAATGCATTAACAAAATTCCCCACTAACTTATGCTAACATCTTCTGGAAAAGTAGAGTGATAACTTTCTTAGTTTGACAAAAATTACCTTTGGAAATTTAGCTAACATTATCCTTAACCTGGAAAGACTGAATGTGCTTCCCTAAGATTAGGAGCAAGGCAAAGATGCTGATTTATTCTCACTCAACACAATGCTGGAAGTCAGTGTAATAAAAAAAATACAGAAAATAAAAACAATATTGACAGAAAAGGAGAAAATAAAGTTGCTCCTATTTGTATATGAGATAACTGTTTAAGTACAAAATTCCAAAGAATCTCCAAAAAAATTTTAAAAACCAATGCCTTAAACTAGTGAGTTTAGCAAGGTTGTAGGATACAGGATAAGCATACAAAAATCAATTGTATTTCTACATACTTACAATGAACGTGTGGACCTCAATTTAAAAATACAATACCATTTAAAGTTGGTATTGGGATTCATATATACACTGCTGTGCTGGCTTAGTTGCTCAGTGATGTCCGATTCTGCAACCCCTGGTCTGTAGGCGCCAGGCTCCTCTGGCCACGGGAAATCTCCAGGCAAGAGTACTGGAGTGGGTTGCCATGCCCTCCTCCAGGAGATTGTCCCAACCAGGTCTCCCACATGGCAGGTTGATTCTTTACTGTTTGAGCCAGCAAGGAAGCCCAAGAATACTGGAGAGGGTAGCCTATCCCTTCTCCAGGATATCCTTGTGTATCCCTTCTTCAGGGGATCTTCCCGACCCAGAAATTGAACAGGGGTCTCCTGCATTGCAGGTGGATTCTTTCCCAACTGAGCTACCAGGGAAGCCCTATATACATACTGCTGCTGCTGCTAAGTCACTTCAGTCGTGTCCGACTCTGTGCGACCCCATAGATGGCAGCCCACCAGGCTCCCCCGTCCCTGGGATTCTCCAGGCAAGAGTACTGGAGTGGGTTGCCATTTCCTTCTCCAATGCATGAAAGTGAAAAGTGAAAGTAAAATCGCTCAGTCGTGTCCGATTCTTAGCAACCCCATTGACCGAAGCCCACCAGGCTCCTCCTTCCATGGGATTTTCCAGGCAAGAGTACTGGAGTGGGGTGCTATTGCCTTCTCCGATGTACATACTACTATATATCAAATAGATAACTAGTAAAGACTCACTGCATAGTACAAGGAACACTGCTCAGTACTCTACAATTACCTCTATGGGAAAAGTATCTAAAAAAAGAGTGGATGTATGTATATGTATAACTGATTCACTTTGTTGTACACCCAAAACTAACATAGTAAATCAACTATACTCCAATAAAGTTTTTTTTAAAAATTGGTGAAAAAGAGAAATAGTGTAAATCTACCAAAATATTTTCAGCACTATGCATACAGGACACATTGCTGATGAAAGAAATAAAATAAGATATAAATAAATAGACATTCTATGATTCTGGATTAGAAGACTGAAGGTAAAAATGATGTCTATTCTACCCAAGTTGGTATGCAAGTTTGTCACAACCCTTGTCTAAACTCTACAAAACTTTTTGTAGGTATATGCAAAATTAAAATGTACAAGGGAAAGAAAAGGAACTAGTAGAAGACAAATCACTGGTTACCAAAGGAGAGAGACAAAGGAGGGAGTGATTAAGTTAGGGGTATGGGAGTCAGTTATACAATCCACCATGGATTGACCTTCCCCTGTAGCTCAGTCAGTAAGAATCTGCCTGCAATGCAGGAGACCTGGGTTTGAGTCCTGGGTTGGGAAGATCCCCTGGAGAAGGAAACAGCAACGCACTTCAGTATTCTTGCCTGGAAAGTCCCATGGACAGAGGAGCCTGGAAGGCTACAGTCCGTGAGGTCACAAGAGTTGGACATGACTTAGTGACTAAACCACCACCACCACCATGTATAAAATAGATAAACAACAGGGGTACATTGTATATCACAGGGAATTATAGCCATTAACTTATAATAACCTTTAATAGAACGCAATCTGCAAAAATACTGAATCACTATACTGTATATCTGAAATTAGCATAATATTGTAAATCAACTCTACTTCAGTTAAAAAATAAGTTTGAAAAACAAGGATAAAGTGGAAGGAACCAGTCTATCTAATTTCAATATTTATTATATTACTACAGTATGATAATAAACTGTGTGGTCCTGTTGGAGGGATACATGTATAGATCATTGGAATAGAACAGAGAGCTCACACAAATTTGCTGAAAAGATTGTTGACAAAGATGAAAAAGCAATTCAATGGGGGAAATCAACAAATGGTAGTAGAGTAATTGGACATCAATAGGGAGAAAAAATGAACTTCAATCCAATTCTCACACTTCATACAAAAGCTCAAAGTTGATCATGGACTTAAATGTAAAATATAAAAGTGTAAGTCCTTTAAAAGAAAAAGGGAAATTTGGAGATTCCAGAGTTAGTAAAAAATGCTTAGCTTTGATGGAAAAGCCACAGTCCACAAAAGGAATAATTGATAAAATAGAATAAACAAAGAGTGGGAGGAAATATCTTTAAACCACATATTCAACAAAGAGTTCATATCCACAATATGTAATTATTTCAAAGCTCAACATTAAAAAATAATGTATCCAGTTAGAAAAATAGGTAATTCAGGAAATATTTCACTGAAGAGGATATGTTTACAATGACAACTGAATATATGGAAATGTTCAACTTCATTAACCATTAGGAGTATTCAAATTATAACCACAGTGAGTTATCACAATATGCCTGTCAGAATGGCTAAAATAAGAAATAGTTGGATTACTCTCAACAATTGTCTTTGAACCCAACTTTTGGTTCTACTCTCTTCTGGGTTTACCTTCTTGGAATTCTTTAAAGTCTTGCCTTTGAATTTCTATCTTCCTCTAGATATGCTTACCCAGTGTGGAGATACATGATTTTCTAGTTATAACTAGAGGTGGAAAGTCAGTAGGCATCACAGGTCGGTGTTGAATAAAATGAGTTTAAAGGTATTGCTCTTCTCTGTAGACAGTAGGCCATCTCAACCTGTATGCACATGTGGTTCTCAGTGAAATAGTGTTTTTCCAGAAAACCAAGACCTAGCCCTCTTTAAGGTTAGAAAGGCAGGTGAAAGCAAGAAATAATGAGTAAGACATAAAGTGAACTGTTTCACAAATGTGAGGGAAATGGCAATTGTGAGCACAAGTAGTTTCCCCTTTATAATGGGAATGTATCAGCCAAGAGGGGCATTAATCTCATAAAAATGACTTTTCTGTAGAGAACCACCAGCCTAAATTCCAAAAAGAAGGCATACATGATCTTGGGGAATCTTTGGCACTCTGGGAACTCCTAAAGATGGCATGGGCATATTTGGCAACATTCACCTCCTTGGGATGGGAAGAATCATTTCACGCTTTTGGTTTGGCTAATGTGCCTATAGGCAAGGCAATGAGCTGGCCGCCCGCAGACACTGGGGAAATGGAAGCATGAACACAGTGCCTTCCCTTTGCTTATCCTCCAAGTCCTTTTGCTCCTGCTGCTATTACTGCCACCATTCCTGCCCCTGCCTCTGCTGGAGACCAGAACGCTGAAACACAGTCATCAATGCAGCTTAGGGCTCAGACCAGGGGAAAAAGGAACAGTAAGTACTGGAGAGCCGGATTTTATGGGGAGGCTGAGTCCTTAAACACAGACTGAGACTCTGAGTGGAATTCACTCAGAATCAAATGCTCAGATTTCTAACATCCTGATTCCCCCCACCCCACCCCACCATTTGATTTTTGCTTCTGGGATGGTGATGTCTACCTTGTGTTGACAGCTTTCCTTCTCCTCATCTCTGACTCTGTTCAGCCAATACTGCTAATGGTGTATGTGCAGGAGAAACAGAGAGCTATTGAGATGCAGAAGTGTATCTGGTCCTCCCACTTAGCAAGGCTGTGAGACACGCCTCTGAGCTGAGTCCAGCTCTCAGTTAACTTACTTTGCATTAGCAATAGGCACATATGATGTTATCTTCATCCATACCTGTTTCAGATGAACCGGAGTCTTGTTTTTCACTTGCCTACAGCTTTGATCCTTCAAATATTACTATCCAACTTCGTGCTTACATAGTGTGTTAATTAACGTCATTCTTACAACAACTGGGTAAGGCAAGCAGGATAGCCACTATCACCATTTTTCACAATGGGAAGTTGTGGTGATTTGAAATGGTGCCATTTTACTTAATGTCCAATATCTGTACTGTTCTGTGTTGTTTCTGCTGCCTGCTGTCTACATAGCTATTGTCTGTGTGACTACTTTGCTTTGAAGGTTGATCCTAAATCCTTATAAGCCTAGAAAATAGGTATTGTTGGCCTTGATGTGCTTTTGTCGAGGCCAAAATGGATCAATCAAAATAGCTCTTTAAACTTATCCCCAAACAATTTTTCTTTTGGTCTGGGATCACAATTTTATTTTCTTGTCTATCTTTCTCATTAAGAGAAATTGTGAGCTTAGGAGGAAAAATAACTTTGGATAATAAATCAGAAAAAATTGAAATGACTGTTGACTGAGGGCTGACCTCACGCTGATACTCTGTGGGGCATAGTCTTTCAGGCTTTGAAAATGGTACAACTTACTGAGGTTCTTAAAAAATAATCCTTCACATGACTCTGCTGGCTGTGTCTGGAGCCAGATCAAAGTTCTATTTGGCTTGTGATAGAGCCTCCTGGGGGAGGGGTCAGTCCTTTGGCCTGCATTTGTATTCTGCTCCATCACTGATTGATGTGTGACAGGTGAAATTGTTCAGTCTTTGTGCCTGAGTATCCTCATTCACAAGGTGAGGCTTGTAATAATACCTATCATAGGGCTGAGAGCCTCCAGGAGATAGTATATCTCAGTTATGTAGAATAAGAACCAGATACTCAGTACACAGCAACTATATTATTGCCGATTTTCCTTTCGTCTGGCTGCTTGGAAAATATATACATTTTGAAACTTTTTTCTGAGCTTTTGATGGTAAATTCTAAGCTTTTTAAATTAAGGGGACTAGTGTTTATGCTTTTGTAGGAATAAGTAATATTGGAGACAAGTTACTAGATGGATAAAGGAGTAGAAACCCAAAACTATGATCACAGTTTTGTGCAGCAAAGAATGGATTTTAGGCTAATTAAGATTGTCTTGTTACTTATTAACTATGTGTTCTTGGCTAATTAAATAACATTTTGACTATATATCTCTGTAAGATGGAAATAATAACACTTCATCTCATCTTTGGTTGCTGTAGTGTTCAGAAATCATATTCAAGAAATGGTTCTGTGAGTGTCAAATTCTAAGAAGGTTGTTTATTATGATTCATGTTTAGATGAAAATTCAGGGTTTTTAAGTGAAGAAATCTGCTTTCAAGAGCTGTTGAATGAGCCACATAAGTTCTGACCCAAAAACTCTACTTCCTAAACTGCATGAGAACCTAAGTGTCTCTAATGATTCACTGAAATATTAATACATTAATTTCTTGATTATAAATAAGTCACAAGCCACTTTATATTTGTTTTAATGTTTTAAAGTTACAAGCTGTTTTCATGTTTGTAATCTAGAATACAGTTGTTGTTCAGTCGCTCACTTGCGCCCAACTCTTTGTGACCCCACGGACTGCAGCATGCCAGGCTTCCCTGTCCATCACCAACTCCCGGAGCTTACTCAAACTCTTGTCCACTGAGTCAGTGATGCCATCCAACCATCTCATTCTCTGTTGTCCCCTTCTCCTCCTGCCTTCAGTCTTTCACAGCATCAGGATCTTTTCCAATGAGTCAGTTCTTTGTGTCGGGTGACCAAAGTGTTGGAGCTTCAGCTTCAGCATCAGTCCTTTCAATGAATATTCAGGGTTGATTTCCTTTAGGATGGACTGGTTGGATCTCCTTGCAGTCCAAGGGACTCTCACAGAGCATACATTCAGAGTGCCATTTTTGGTTTCTGCCTGGCTCCTGTGATATCTGCAACAAGTGACTAGAAAGGCCAGCAGTCTGTGGTGGTCGTGTTTCTTCCTCCCTCCCTCCCTTCATTCTTGCCTTTTTTTTTCCTCTTTCCTTTCTTGCTTTCTCTTAATGAGTAGCACTGAATAGCACGGAGGATGATTATTCCACTTTGAGGCTTTTCAGAAATTAACTTTCAATATTTCCATTTGGAAAATCAGCTCATCCAGTAACTATTTCTTTCAAAATATCTACTATGCTATATACTGATGGGGGTAAAATGAAAGCATAAGATATTTATGCTCGAGAATTTGAGGCAGCTGGCAGTACAGAATATTCTCACAACATTTATTTGACATTTTTAAAAGATTGTACATTGTTTTTGATGTGCATATTTCACTATCATCATGATATTACCTATTAATAATATTGCTACCATACTTAATGAAACTCCAAGAAACAGGGACCTCCAATATATGATACCTAATGACAAAAGTAAGGAATGCAATAAAAATGGAAGAGCGGGATACTACGAAAAGGTATAATAGAGGGATCTATTGTAGTTTTTGAAAGGAGGAGGCTGGAGTGCACATGGAAAGATTCGAGAAGGAATTAACTTCAAGGTGATTTGTAGTGAAGCATATGGGGTTGGGTTGGGGGAACGCTGGTGTTGGATGGGGGAACGTTGCAGACAAGAAAGTTCAGCAACCAGGAGGTGAGCGTGCATTTGACATATTTTGAGAACAGAAAGCACCCTGTATAGGGAGAGCAGGGATGACAAAGGGGAAGGGTAGCCAGACCTTAAGCTGGTGAAGTAGTCATGGGCCAGACCATGAAGAACGCTGTAAATGCTGCAGTGTGTTTTAGATTGTACCCTACTTGTGATGGGAAATCATTAAGAGGTTTTGAGCAGAAGGATGACTTGATTTTAAAATATCACTCTGGTTGTAAAATGCATTGCTGTGTTCAGTCACTAAGTTGTGCTTCACTCTTTGGGACCCCATGGACTGTAGCCCAGCAGGCTCCTCTGTCTATGGGATTCTCCAGGCAAGAGTACTAGAGTGGGCTGCCATTTCCTTTAGCAGGGGATCTTCCCCACCCAGGGACTGAACCCACGATTCCTGCTTAGCAAGCAAATTCTTTACCACTGAGCTGCCTGGGAAGCCCTATAAACTATGTATGTGCTGGTATGATATTGGAGGGCCAAATGAGCAGAGCTGTATCAATTTTGGGTAGGATCTGACCTTTGAATTGGCGAAATGAAGGAGCTAAGAATTTCAAGTTGGATAATAGAGAATATAGAATTCTAAGTAAGAGAAAGTCCATGTGAAAAGGTATTAAAAGGGGGGCATCAGTTCAGTACTGCTTCCAAGGACCAAGGTACACTGTGACGTAAGGGTTTATAGTGATCCATCTGTTTCTGGCCTTGGCAGGTGACAGTTCCAGAATCATATGAACAGTAAGGCAGTGGGTTAGGGTTAGTACAAAGTACTTCTTGTATTTCTTGGCATTAGAATAACACTGTAATGGCCTTGATCTTGAAAATGGGATCTATCAGATACTTTGCTTTAGGAAGCTTAGGATAAAAGATTGGCAGAATAGGGCAAAATAACACAAGCATTTTAATAATAAAAAGAGACAATAGAGACCTAGAAATAGAGGAAAGATTTTTAAATTAGATTTAAGATAACTAAGCCACAAGTAAAGAGTGTTCAGTTGAACTACATTAAAATTAGGAGTTTTTGTCCAGAAAAAGTTGTCATTAATGAGTCCAAAGAAAAGTCACTCAATAGGAAAAGATATTTATAACACATAAGCTGACAAAGGACTTGCATTCAGAATACATAAAGAATGGCTATAAATCAATAATGAGAAGGGCCAACTCAATAAAAAAATAAGAGACTCTCTTCTTTTGCTAAATTGTTTTCATACATATCATTCCTCTGTAATGGTTCACTGTGTGACTTCTCCATAATTATCTAATATTGATGGATGTCTGGGTAATTTCCAGTATTGGACTATTAACAACTCTATCAACATTCTTATATATATCTATATTTTTGCAGAGATAAATACATGTTTATAAATTGTGCATCTAGTAATGGAACTTCATAAAAAAGGGTTCATTGAATGTTTTAAAATTGCAAATATTATTTGCAAAGAGAGAAATAAAAATTAAGTCATATGAGCTTTCATTCTATACTAAAATTGAGAAGACCCAAATTACTATGAATGAAAAAAAAGTTGATGCAAAGATAATTTTCAGGAATGAAATTGGGATATTCTATTAGTGGGAGTTCAAATGGCTGCAATGATTTTGGAAATGAGCTTTGCATAATCTCCTAATGTTGATAGTACACATGTCTTTTGCTTCTGGCTGGGAGAGTGATTGGAAGGGGCACTGATGTAGTGCTGGAGATACTCTGCTTCTTAGTAGTTAGTGGTAACAAAGGTATTCATTCTGTCTCAGTTCACTTAAGTATTTATATTTTATGCAATTTTCTGAATGTATTATACTTAAGCAGTTTTAAAATATGACAATAATTTGCCTTATAAGAGAATTCTCCACAGCGTGCCATTCATTTGAGTTTCCAGATTATATGTAGCTTCTAACTTATAAACAAATGAGTTGGCTAGCTGAATCATACATTCCACAGATGAAGTTTCCTCTATATTGGGTTTTTGGCCAAAACATTCCATGTTACAGAAAAACCCAAACAACATTTTGGCCAACCCAATACCATATATCCCTGTGGAAGAATTAATGAAGGAATATGAAATACTAGCAACATTTGGGAAAAATCTAATAAAAATTATATCAACCCTTTGACACTACAGAGGCTAACCCCAAAACATTTAATTTATTTATTCCTAAGTGGCTTGATACTTTTGAACTGTGGTGTTGGAGAAGACTCTTGAGAGTCCCTTGGACTGCAAGGAGATCCAACCAGTCCATCCTAAAGGAGATCAGTCCTGGCTGTTCGTTGGAAGGACTGATGCTGAAGCTGAAACTCCAGTACTTTGACCACCTGATGCGAAGAACTAACTCATTGGAAAAGACCCTGATGCTGGGAGAGACTGAGGGCAGGAGGATAAGGGGACAACAGAGGATGAGATGGTTGGATGGCATCACCGACTCAATGAACATGGGTTTGGGTGGACTCTGGGAGTTAGTGATGGTCAGGGAGGCCTGGTGTGCTGCGACTCATAGAGTCGCAAAGAGTCGGACACGACTAAGCAGCTGAACTGAACTGAAGTGGATCGATACTAGTCAGTTTACATATACTGGACTTGTTATTTATTTCAGACATCTTTAATAAAAATACGAAAATTATTCTTCCATTTATTGGTAGGCAGGATTTTTTTCAGAAGTGATTTCCATAAATGAAAAAAAGGAAACTTGTTTTGACTGGTGCGAACACTGCAAATTTGGGAATTAGATAATCTAAATGGCAGCCCAATCCGGTATTCTTGCCTGGGAAATCCCACAAACAGAGGAGCCTGGAGGGCTACAGTCCAAAGGGCTATAAAGAGTCGGACATGACTGAGCACACACACACCCACACACACAAACACACACCCACAGTTTGTCTAATTTAAAAATTCCATAATTACTTCTTATGACACTGGAAAGTGAGGCAGCTAAATGTATATGAAAAGTGTGAAGTAATGGTAAAATAAACCTTTTGTTAACAAGAGATGGATCACCAAACTAAAGAAAGGAAAATCATGTAATTTGCAAGCAATATTTCCATGAACATAATTGGAAAACTGAATACATGTCAATTCATTTAGCAAATTCCTTCTTAAAACTGTAAAGTCTATACATTTTCAGAAATTTAGAAGTATCCTGAAAAAAACTGAACAAAATTTGCATGCATTTCAGGAAAACTGTTGCTTAACCTGCAGGAAAATTCCTCTAGGTTAGCACGATGAGAAGTTAAAAAAAATAAAAATAAAAACTACTGTGAAACAAAGAAACTAACAGAAAGTGAAAGTTAGACAAAATCCTTCCATATCACATGATTTTCTGTCGCTTTATTGCAGTCTTTAATCACTTTTCCCTGAGGCATCTTAACTGGTGGCACTGCCTTTCTTATTAACATTCACACTCAAGGATTCTCAGTCTCCTGTTGTGTGAATGACAGTTAGCTTGAAAAAGAAAGAATAACAATGAGAGCGAGAACAGAGAAGATAAACAGGAAAAAAGGAGTAACTGGGATCCCATTTATTTCACTTTATAGTAAATAGCACATTTTAAACAGTTTTATGAAACAACTTAAAATTTAACCAACTGGATGTGACATATAAACTGACAAGTTCTCCCTCCTCACTTTTACAACAGTGGCCAAATCATAAATTTTACTCATGACTGAATAAAAACAGGTATTCATTTTTGTGTATCTGTGTGTGGGGGGTGGGGAAGGGGTTAATTTATTAGTTGGTAAATTTCAAGAAAGTGGGAATCATGTCTTAGTCACTCTTTAATCTCTACAATCTGGTAACAGTGATCTGCCCATCATAGACTCTCAATAATTACATATAATCACATCTAGTCTATGAACACTGAATTCTAGTTGTTTGTTCCAAGTAAGGATGATTAATAGTTGAAGCGTGATTCTGATTATACCTTTATTAGGAGGGATCATGTGCTTCAGTAGATGCTCCAGACAAAAAGAAAAGGAAAAAAATAATGAGTAGACTATTTAGCTGAGTTTGTGACAAATGAAATTCAAGGAAACTTGTAGAAATCCGAGCATTTTAATCTGTTGTGGCAGTGCTAGTGATAAAGAACACATCTGCCAATAAAGGAGACAAAAGAGATGCAGATTTGATCCCTGAACCAGGAAGGTCCCCTGGAGGAGGGCATGGAAACCCACTCCAGTGTTCTTGTCTGGGAAATCTCATGGACAGAGGAGCCTGGTGGGCGACAGTCCATGGGGTCGCAGAAGAGTCGGCCACGACTGAAGCAACTCAGAATGCACACACCAGCAGATTTAATCAATGCATGGGCTCTTAATAAAAATAAGGATACCTGGGCAATTAATAGAAACAGAGCTATTAATGGTTCTTATTTGCTTAGAATATTAGATTTTGGAGTTGACTCATAATTTAAATGGACACATTATGTACAGTATCCATATCTGTCTTCACAATATTTATTCTGATATTAATTAGGTTATCTAGGTTCTCATCTAAAACTAACTTCAGAACCCTCAAAGTGTTGTAAGTATTACTTACCAGAGAACCACTTTAGAGCCTCTTCTCTATGTGACACATATATAGGTGCTGGAGTTTTAACATAAATCCTTAAGAAGCAATTCCTGCCTTGTGTGGTCTTAGAGTGTAGCTTGAAACATGTAGAATACAGTATAGTTTAAAATACAGAATACAGAACAATGGTGAACATTTTAGTATAATCATGATTAATATGAATGAGCAATCCTGATAAACATCCAGCTTCTCTCATATGTGTTCTTAATATTATCATGCAATTTCCAAAACATTAAAATCCAAATGATCTGCATATTGTGTTTAGCTTTTGCTGTTGCTAATGTTTGTTGATGCCCAAGAAATGGTGAATGGTACTGAAACTTAATCTCCTATTAAGATCAATTTGCGATATGAATGAGACAAATTGAAGTCAGAGAGAGAAATAACATTTTTTAGGAATCCTCCAGTGAACTGAAAGGAAAAGGAATTAAAACTCAAAGAAGATGATCTGTGAACAAATGGTGTGTTTTATTCCCAGACAAAAACATGCTGTAATTATACAATTGTGGTTAACTCAACATATAACTCGACATATACATACATATATATTATTCCCTGTTCTCTGACTGTAATACCTATGTGGGTGTCTGTTAAGTCACTTCAGTTGTGTCTGACTCTTTGTGACCCCATGAACTGTAGCCCTCCAGGCTCCTCGGTCCATAGGGATTCTCCAGGCGAGAATGCTGGAATGGGCTGCTTTGCCCTCCTCCAGAGGGTCTTCTCGGAGAAGGCAATGGCACCCCGCTCCAGTACTCTTGCCTGGAAAACCCCATGGACGGAGGAGCCTGGTAGGCTGCAGTCCATGGGGTCGCGAAGAGTCGGACACGACTGAGCGACTTCACTTTCACTTTTCACTTTCATGCATTGGAGAAGGACATGGCAACCCACTCCAGTGTTCTTGCCTGGAGAATCCCAGGGACGGCGGAGCCTGGTGGGCTGCCGTCTATGGGGTCGCACAGAGTCGGACATGACTGAAGTGACTCAGCAGCAGAGGGTCTTCTGGACCTGGGGCTCTTCTGGACCTAGGGATCCAATCCGCCTCTCTTAAGTCTCCTGGATTGGTAAGAGAGTTCTTTACCACTAGCACTGCCTGGGAAGTGAGCGATCAAAAACATAACGCACTTATTTTATTGTTTCCTTGATTCGTATACATTGCAGATGTTTCCTTGAGTTAGAAAAGACAATGTAGCTTATTTCCAAAGGAACATGTACAGTAGTTTTTTATGTGACAATCATGAAACGTAGCGTTATAAAACTGCTAATTTGTTTTCATTTTCTATTCAGTTTACTATTTAGTTGATTATTTTATTATTTTATTAATTATTTTAGTTGATTATTTTATCCAAGTAACTGAATGATCACCTAGTGTCTAGAGGTAGATTTAGAAGGAGGTATCTTCCTATCTACTCACATGAGTAGAAAAAAGTAAAGCTAAAATAGCTCTGTCTCAGTGAGTAGGAACATGGGCACCCCTAGCCCAGGCAGAGTTTGAGTTATAGAGATTACTGTTCCTGGTAAAGTGAGGTGCATGGAGAAGGGGTTTGCCTATGTTCTGGTGGTGAGATCTTCCACCTTGTTCATTTAAAGCAAACATGGAAGTTCTTTTCAGAGTTTCTAGCACTGTAGCAACATAAAAAACCAAAGTACATACCTGACAATTTCAGAAAGTCCCAGGGACCATAGAACAAATTTTTTGAACATAGTCAATTCTTTTTGGGAATAGTGTGCAATTATGGACTGTCTCTCTTCCCCATGCTTACACAAGCCATTAATATTTCTAAAAGTTATTCCTAAGAGCCAATCACTTCTTAAAAGTTAAAATATAGAGGTTGTGCCTACATTCCACCACCTGCACCATCATGAAGGAGCACTACCTTGATTATTAATGCAGGTGCAAAAGACATCACCTATCTGGGGAACTAATCCACGAGGTCCATAACTGCTAACCATTGCTGATTTTTTTCTACTTCTTTGGATTTCTTTACAGTACATATCTGGAAATGATTCAGAGCTGGCATGCAGGTACTATCAACTGAATTGCATTTACTGAAGATTCATTTCTCGCAATTGCAAAATGAAGCCTTTGAGAAAATGATAATGGATTTGGAATAATTTAGCCTACTAAGGATAAAGCCTGCTCTTAAAATATTTTCATAATATTTTGTCCTACTTATACATCCATGATTTCCCATTTACTTGCAAAGGAATAAAACCTATTAAGAAAATGTTGGTAACAGTTGATCCAGGAAACAAATTACCAATAAATCAAGGCATTTGTTGGGAAGTCCCTGGTTCCATGAAATAGAATCATTCCCAGGATCTCTATCAACTTACCTTGCTGAAGTTTTACCTTTGATAAATACCTGATGATCACATATGTGCATATACTGAATGAGTCTAATTAGAGAAATACTTTCTAAATAAAGCCCTTCAGTTTGTAAAAGCCTCAATTTAATTTTCTACAGTCCGTGCTTCAAAGGCCTCCTTTGTACCCCCACAGATCTTGAATGATGCCTTGCACAGAGCAATAGTCAAGAAACATTTCTTGAAGAATATCTCGCTTCTCCTGAAAATGAAAGCAAAAATTTGATGTCTAAGTTATCAGGACTTCAAATAGAGGCAACATGGAATATCATCATCAAAGTAGAGATTACTACCAATAATGTTTTCTTTTAATTGTTCATAGTTTTCTCATTGATTGTTATATAGATCTGCTTTGTGGAGAGATTTGTGATCCTTGATAATTCATAAAACAATTTAACATTGAATATTTCCTAGCAGTTCCCTTGTTTTCTTCCATACAAAGATTTTTCTCTTTTGGCATCTAAAATGTTATAAATCTATCAGAGTTGAGAGGGGTAGGAAATTTTTATACACAAATGTTCTGTTCCTGCTATATTCTCTATAGGAGAGGGAACTTGCCATGAATAGAAGCCAGGACTGCCAGTGCTCATAGGGAATGCTAATGTCATTGAGGGCTTATGTTGGTTTTCTTTCATGGGTTCATGGACTTTGCTATCTGTTATGTGATTTCAAACTCTCGATGAGATTTGCATGTACTAAGTGCCTCCAAAAAATCAGATGCTGCAAATTATTTAAAAACTTCCTGAAGAATATATTTTCAAGGTATATATCAGTACATGTTAATTAAATAAAAATATTTTGTCATTAAGATTTTAATCTTGTGTTTTGCAACCATAAAGTTTGACTCTCTAGAACAATTATCAGTATGGACACCTGAGAGTAGACATAGAATTTACCTAGTTAAAAGAGCTCAAAAAAAAATTTAGTAGCCTAAAGTCTCTGTTTCTTGGGCTGAAGTATAACTTGGGTTTTGCATTTGTAATGTTAGGTTCATTTTTGTGGGCAAGAAAAACATGTTTTCATAAGTAAACTTGGAATTTCAGTGGAGAGTGGTTTTCTTTTGTCTTTCTTTTTTCCCCATAAAAAGGCAGGTATGTCTCTCTTCGAGTCACAATTTCACATGAGCAATGTCAAAGTAGTCTGGTTTCTGCTGAAAATACCATGTCAAGACTTGCCACATTCCTTGTCTGGTTTATGGCATGGTAATATGAACTATGCTTCAGTATCTTTGAATTTCTCTGCTTAGCTCCTGATGATGCTAGATAATATACTGAGTTGAGTATATTGTTGAGTAGCCTAGATCAGGAGAGTAACCAGACAATCTACCTTATCCTAACCTAAGTAGCAGATGGGATTACTGTGGCTATTCCATATTGGAATTTGATAACCTGGTTCAGTAGCTCAGATTAAGAAATTTGGCCTCTAGGCCCATTTCCAGCAAAGACTTTGGCAGAGTGCCTTGTAGTAAATTGCAAGGATCTACAGCTCCTCCGTGTTTCCATCCCCTGTCATGTTTTTTATCCAGTTACCTCAGTGTTAAGGGGAGGTGTATAAGCATTGTTGCCTCATTTGTCAAATTTCAGGGTAAAGGAGCTTTCCTACTATATCCACCTGTACCACTTGCCCTTTGCAGCCAGTTCAGGATACAAATAACTTCACGAGGCAGTTCTGCTTGTGCTACATCCATTAAGCATCCACATCCCTGTAATATCAGAGCTCCCAGCCTCCACCAGCCAGATGCCCTGCTGTGTGCTGCTTGCTTTGGGAATGAACCACTCACTCTATCTTACGGTGGCATAAATTATATCCATACAGGCTTCCCTGCTAATAGAGGATAAGCTGCATTCCAGAAGAATTGCTGATATAGTAGGCCTACGGAATGGGATGAGTTGTATGAGTGGCGGCATAACAACCTGAGAGATATAATAGAAACATCCATGATCTGAGGAAAGTAGACCAGGAGTCTGCCCTCAAATAAGCCCTTTGAGGAGAAGCAGCATGGCTAATAACTACCTAAGATTTACAATACACCATGCTTGGAGCTAAGCACTTTTAATACAATATTCTGATTAATCCTTACAGCATAAGGTATATACTGTCATTCTCATTTTACAAACGAAAAATAGGAAACTTGCTGTTCAGTCGCTCATTTATATCTGACTCTTTGCGATCCCATGGATTGCAGCACTCCAGGCTTTCCTGTTCTTCACATCTCCTGGAGTTTGCTTAAACTCATATCCATTGAATCAGTGATGCCATCCAACCATCTAATTCTCTGTCATCCCCTTCTTCTCCTGCCTTCAATCTTTCAATGAGTCAGTTCTTCCCATCAAGTGACCAAAGTATTGGAGCTTCAGTTTCGGCTTTGCTACTTTCTTCTCTTTTTTTGGATATTCTCTGTATATAATCCAGAGTTAATTTAAAGTCATTCAATTCCAATCAGCTGAATAGTGTTTATTAAAGACTCATTTCAAACAATTGCAACATAAAGTCTATGGGAAAATGATAAAGGATCTGGAATAATATCACTCACTGAAGAGAATGTGTGTTCTTAAAACGTTCTCATATTTATTTTGTCCTTTTTATGCACTAGTAATTTCTCATTTACTTCATAGAAATGTAGCATATTAAGACATTTCAGTAACTTCTTTCTCTGTCTAGAGTGCTTTTATGTTAATGTTTTTCAAATAGATACAGATTTAATGCCCAGCTATTCTCCATTTCTATTGCTGACAGAATAAAAGGAAATAGACTTAAAATTTTACCATGAGTATTTAGGTTACATATAAAAAAGAGGACTTCCCTGGTAACTGAGTGGTAAAGAATCCACCTGCAAGAGATGCAGCTTCAATTCTTGGATTGGGAAGATTCCCTGGGAGCAGGAAATGGCAACCCACTCCAGTATTGCTGCCTGGGAATTCCCATGGACAGAGGAGCCTGCAAAAGGGGTCAGAGACGACTTAGCGACTAAACAAAAACAGAATAGACCTCTTGAAAGTGAGATTGGTGAAAAAGTCGACTGGTAGATTGATGGTGGCGATGCGGTGACCCTTTTGAAGTCCGCGCGGTCAGACAGCGCGGGCGTGGGCCGTGACATTGCACAGTTTGGTCGGCCTCACGGTTCTCGGCTCCTATGGGCTCTCTACGCAGGTCAGATGAGCCATCAAAGAAAGATTGAGAGCTCACTAATACCTGCGGCGTGTCTACTTTGTATCCTGCACTCAGCAAAAGGGAAATCACGGTGAACAAGATAGACTTAGTTCTTGCCTTCATAGAGCTGACAGTACAGTGGGGCATTCAGGTGGAAATAATCATTTTCCACAAAATTTTGTAATAATTGAAGACAAATTATATAAAATAGTAAAAGTTGGTTGCTATCACCATATTTTTAGTTACAACCATAATCAAATAAGTTCTTCATGACTGACCAATGATGTGTTTCCATCAAGAGGCTTCTATGTCAGGTCAGAAGAAACTTCACACTTCTTGGAGTATCAAAAGTCATATAATTAGGATTTGGAAATCTCTCCAGTTCTGACTTTATAATTATAAAATGCTCTTACATTGGCAAGGGTGGAGAGAGGATAGCCCATGTCAAAATGAACTTGCCCCTTGACCTATTTTGGCAAGGTAAAGACATATTGCTTAAGAGAATATTATTTTGAAAGACTGCCCTCTGTATGATACAATCAATATTGTTTAATTAAAGGATGATACTACTGATTCTAATTAGCCAAAATTGCCTACCTCATTAGTCTGCAGTTTATATGTGTTTCTAGATATGGGCTGATTTAGTGAATGCAATCCTACTCTCAATGTATGGGATAGAGATGCTTATTTAAAAAATGCTAACTCTGGCGCTCCAGCTTTGAGTCATCTTTGCTCTTGATGAATGAACAATTTTGCTTGTATATAAGTTATTTTAAAATAATAGATTATGTAAGCATTCGTTCTAAATGTGCAAACATTGGATTTTGGAAAATTGAATTATTAAATGCTGGAACAATTTGATTACTAAAAAATTGGTACCACCATCAATGCTAGATTCTAATATACTTTTGAATGAATACTTTTCATTCTAAATGATCTGCCAAAACCCTTGTTTATATTTCCGTGGCCTAACATTTGTTAAACACAGGGTCTTAGAGTATATTGGATCAGCTTGGCTATTTTGGGGAATATATGTAGGGATATATTTAGACAGTAAAACACAAGGGTCTTATTTACTTTTAATCAGTGAAATGAAGACTAATAGGGATAGTCATATGCTGGGAATAAAAGACAACACAATATCTCTGTTGTCCCTATATGGTAGAAATATGAAAATGAGGGAGAAAAGTATTAGCTTGCACTGAACATCTGCTTTCTACCAGGAATAGTGCTTAGCACTTTGTGAACATGATCTCATTTAATCCTCATAAAATCCAGGATTAGAGGGTGAAGTTAGCCCCATTTTGTATTTATAAAATAAAAACTTCGGGTTTGGAGTTTAAGTTTCCCAATATTGTACGATTATTAAATTATAATTTAAAATGATAACCTGCTGACTCTAGGTAACTGCTTTTCTTTTTTCTTTTTAAGACAATGGTATTCAAAACAAGTTTAAAATCAAAGGGTTTAGGGTATTTTTTTTTGTTTTTTTGAATCTAGCCAAGAAAGAGAATGATGAATGGGACTACTGAATCTCCTTGTGTATGGATATATGTTTATCATTTATGAATGCCTAATATGGAATCATGATTGCCAGGAGAAATATCAATAACCTCAGATATGCAGATGACACCACCCTTATGGCAGAAAGTGAAGAAGAACTAAAGAGCCTCTTGATGAAAGTGAAAGAATAGAGTGAAAAAGTTGGCTTAAAGCTCAACATTCGGAAAACTAAGATCATGGCATCCAGTCCCATCACTTCATGGCAAATAGATGGGGAAATAGTGGACACAGTGGCTGACTTTATTTTTTGGGGCTCCAAAATCACTGCAGATGGTGACTGCAGCCATGAAATTAAAAGACATTTACTCCTTGGAAGGAAAGTTATGACCAATCTAGACAGCATATTTAAAAGCAGAGACATTACTTAGTCAACAAAGGTCCATCTAGTCAAGGCTATGGTTTTTCCAGTGGTCATATATGGATGTGAGAGTTGGACTATAAAGAAAGCTGAGATGCTTTTGAACTGTGTGGTGTTGGAGAAGACTCTTGAGAGTTCCTTGGACTGCAAGGAGATAGATCAGTCCTGGGTGTTCATTGGAAGGACTGATGCTGAAGCTGAAACTCCAATACTCTGGTCACCTGATGTGAAGAGCTGACTCATTGGAAAAGACCCTGATGCTGGGAAAGATTGAGGGCAGGAGGAGAAGGGGACAACAGAGGATGAGATGGTTGAATGGCATCACCGAATCAATGGACATGGGTTTGGGTGAACTCTGGGAGGTGGTGATCGACAGGGAGGCCTGGTGTGCTGCAGTCTGTGGGGTCGCAAAGAGTCAGACACGACTGAGTGACTGAACTGAACTGAACTGAATATGGGCTCCCCTGGAGGCTCAGATGGTAAAGAATCTGCCTACAGTGCGGGAGACCCAGCTTCGATCCCTGGGTGGGGAAGATCCCCTGGAGAAGGAAATGGCATCCCACTCCAGTGTTCTTGCCTAGAGAATCCTATCGAGGGAGAAGCCTGGTGGGCTACAGTCCATGGGGGTCGCAAAGTGTTGGACATGGCTGAGCGACTTCACTTCACTAATGTTGCCTTAAATAGCTGTTTTTTTAAGGGCTAGCTTGTTAGGTACTGTTCAAAATGTCTATGTATTTTAATTATTTTATTCCTCATAGATATATAATACTAATAAATATTATCATTATCATTACTTTAAAGAAGAAAAAAATAAGAGAAAATGAAGTGATTTATTTTTATATTTTACACCTAGGAAAGCCAAGAGATTCTAGTAAAGCTATGTGAACCAATAAAAAAATTTCCAATATTAATGAACTCAAGAATATATAAAATTCAAAGCTATTTTCCAATTAAGTAAAAAGCAGGAAAAAGACACAAAAAAATCTATCTGTATTAGTAACAAAAACTATATACATTTAAGAATAATAAAATGAAAAAGATACAGGATATAAATTAAGTCTTTTATTGAGAAACAATAAAGCAATGCCTTATGTTTTGAATGGAGATATTAAAAATTAATTTTCACAAAAATTAATATATTAATCCAGTTATCTGCTAATTAGTAAATTGAGGGCTTTCTGTGTGACTCAGTGGTCAAGAATTTCCCTGCCAATGCAAGAGATGCAAGTTCAGTCCCTGGGTTTGGAAGATCCCCTGGAGAAGGAAATGGCAATTCATTTCAGTATTCTTGCCTGGAAATCCTATGGAGAAAGGACCCTGCCAGTCTACAGTCCATGGGGTTGCAAAGAGTCAGAAATGACTTAGTGACTAAACAAGAGCAACAACAACTAGCAAATTGAAGATTTTCTTGGGAAGATACTTTATCTTTGAAATAGATAAAATGATTTTTAAAATATGTATATAAAAATAAATGCCCAAGAAAAACAAAGAAAATTATAAAAAGTAGAAAGGAGAAATAGGAGGGGATTTGCTTTGCTTTGAAGAAGGGTGTGGCAACCCACTCCAGTATTCTTGCCTGGAGACTCACATGGACAGAGGAGCCTGGCAGGCTACAGTCCACAAGGTTACAAAGAGTCTAACACAACTGAATGACTAACACTTTGCTTTGCTTAATACAGGAAACTTTTGTAAATGCTCTGTAGTAAAATTAATATTATGATGGCATGAAAGTCAGCAAAACAACAAAAAAGTACAAAATAATACAACACAGTAGAGACTCTGGCAATAAATCTAATATAGTAGATTATTTAGTAAATGATTGAGATAACAGTTAAACTCAATGGGAAAAGGATGGTTCACTTAAGAAATGATTAACCATTATAAACATAAAATTACATTCCTATTATCACTCCATGTGCAAACCTAAATTTGAAGTAGATTATGTATTTCCTTCTAACATAGTCATGTACATAATGCCAGGTTAGAAAAACATCTAAGATGTTACATGATGTACCCAATAATATAAGTGACTTTATTGACCAGATAAGACATTCAAAATCTGTAATAAATTATGCTAATATAAGAAAGTATAATATTTAAAGTTTCTATGGCAAAAGATAACATGAAAAAAACTGATAGACCAGTGTTTGGAAAATATATTTGCAACATAGATGGCACATAAATAAAGCTCTAACAAATTAGTAAAAAGAGCAATACCTCAAGAAAATAGATAATTCAGAGAAAAGTAAAATTAAATACATATATACATATATATGTGTACACATGGCTCAGCGATGAAGAATCTGCCTGTCACCTCCTGAGTGCAGGAGATGCAAGAAATATGGGTTTGATTCCTGGGTAAGGAAGACTCCCTTGAGGAGGCAATGGCAACCCACTCTGGTATCTTGCCTGGGAAATCTTATGAGTAGAGGAGCCTGGTGGGCTTCAGTACATGAAATCGCAAACAGTGAGACATGACTGAGCACACACATGCACACACATATGTGTATATATACATATATGTGTGTATATACATATATAGTCAATGACAAACACTAGTATTCAGAGACATGCAAATTAATGCAAAAAGAGAAAAGGGCATCTAAAAATAATATTTCTCCTATATGAATAGATTTCTTCAAAATATCCGACTTTCTATTTTTAAAAAAGGGTTTTAAAATATTTGAAACTTAGAATCCTGAAGGCAGTCCAGTGCTTGTACTGAAACAGAATTATGCTTTTCAGTAAGCTTTGTTCTCTGCCTCAATATTGATGAGACTAGCCAGTCTCTGATTATATAAATAAGATCTATGCCAGACTGAATTTTTGTAGTTCACTATCTTGTTCAGAATTAGTAGAAACAAAGAAAAATCAATTGGACAGTGCTGACACCCAGCCAAAAAAGAGTATTTAGGAAGTTCTGACTCAGATGTGGCTGTCAATTTTAACAGCTTCTATGGGGAGTAGGTGTAACAGGCTATAATGGTTATTGTGTGGAGAACTTGCAATATTGACAGAAATAGAAAGATTAAAAATGATGAAAATTGACATTTTACAAAGAAATTAAAGCATAGTGATTTTTAAATATATGTATGTATTCAGGACCAGTTTGAGATAATGTTGGAAGAAAGGCACTGAATTCCACCCTATCGATTTATTCAATCAGAAGACTAAAAGGAGCAGAAGAGAATTGCTAAGTACCAATGTCACATTGACCATATTTGTCTGCAACCCAGATCTCTTACAGAAGAATGATTCCAAAAAGGAAGTGAAAATAGTTCTCAGATAAGATGCGAAGATGATGAGAACAGTAATCATATAGCTATGGTTTTTCTTGCATGGCTTCTGACTATGACTTTGGGTACTTAAGCTGCTAGAAAGACAGATAATTAGGTGAACCATTGGTTTGCATGGTACTTGTGATATCTTAATTCGTCTTTAGTTTGTATTTCCTTTAAACGTAAAAGAAGTTAGGAGATTTGACATCATTTATGAATTTGCCAAAAGCCTGGTCCTTGAATGCTGAAGATATTTAAAGTTGACTATTAAACATTCTATTAAACATAGAATACAGTTGGATACTCTGTAAGAGAGATAATGAAGATGACTTAAGAAAAGTTTGCAGATTTATGAACAGCCATTATAAGGAGTGTGGTTACCAGCTGTTCTACATGTCCAGAGAGACTTGTGCAAGAAGTCCTTAACTGCAAGGGTAATTAAACACAGAAATAAGTTGCTGAAGGCATGGCAGTGTAATTTCCTTTTGGGGAGTGATTTCTGTAATAAGGTGGTTATCTTCAGGGGGGTTGCTTGGAAACAAGAGGATGATCTATATGACCTCTTTGAGATTTCTTATAGCCCAACAAGCCCATCCTGAAGTGAGCTCTATGAAGTATAACCTCAAAGAGCCACTGCTTCAGTAAATGTTTTCAGTGATGGAAATGCTAATTGAAGTAAAGACATTATTATAAAAAATAACAATGGAAAAATGTTTAGAAAAGCAGGTTGGGGGAGGTTCAAAAATACAGTTTGGTACTGTTGTTTAAAATGAGGTTGAGAGTCTAGGTTGTATAAATAGGAGAATTATCGCAGAGACTTTGAGACAGTTCTCTATACTTAGCAGACATCAGGCTTTTATTGTACTCTTATGACAGTTGAGGGTCTCAAAACTTCACCTAAAATTGGGAGACTTGGAGCAGCTCCAGCAGAATGAAGAAACAAAGATGAGTGTTTGTACAGAGCTTCTTTCACAGTGACAAAGAACAGGGGAAATGAAATTTGAAATGGGAAATCACTTTATTTGCTTTGTACTTTCTTTGTTAGACATCTTTCTTGCTACCTACACTTTAGAAATAAAGCTGTATGGGATTTAAGCATGCTGTGGTCCATGGGGTCACAAAGAGTCTGACAGGAAAAACTACAATGATGGGATTGAAAACTAAGGTGTGTCCCATGGATTTGAGTACCTTAAGATGAATTAAATCATATCTGTCTATCTAGTCATTAATTTTCCATTCCTGTGTTAAATCTTTTCTGTGCCTCTTTTGTCATTTTCTGCTTTCCTGGGCAATCACATCTTCTGATAAGGCTTTGATTTCCATTCATAATCTTCCTCCTCAGTGTGAGAGGCAGAAGTCTAAGATAGCCTCTAAGGCTTTTGCCTTCCGATGAATGCACACTGCATGATCTCCTCTTCATGGTGGAAGGAGCATGTGCATACTATGAAATATCAGTCTATAATCACATTGCCTTGTATGGTAGAAGGGATTTTGCTGATATAATTAAGTTCCCTAATCAGTTGAGTTAATTAAAAGGAGATCATTCTGGGTGAGCCTGAGATAACAGTGCGTTAAAAGACAGGAGATATTCAAAGCAGCAGAAACACCCTCCTGCCGGCAGGGAAGGAATAAACTGCTCCGGGAGCTGACAGCATCCTCCAACTGACAGCAAGGAAATGGAGACCTCAGTTTCACAGCCACCAGAAAATGAATTCTCTCAACCCAAGAAAAGCTGTGAGTGGATTTTTTTTCTCCTAGTCAATTAGCAGGTACCTTAATTTCAGCCTTTTGAGATCCCAAGCAGATGACCTAACTAAAATAGGCCAGACTCTTGACTCCCAGAAGCTGTGAGATAACACATCTGTGTTGTGTTAAGATGCTAAGGTGTGCTGAAGTGTTACCCAGCGATATAGAGTTAGTACATGAGCTTGGTCTACCTTATGTGCTTTCTCACTTGGGATGGCACGTGTGGCCACATATGGATCAGCTCCTACTTCCCTTCATCCCTCGATTTTTCAGTGAGAACGTTTGATTTTAACTTAAAATTAGTCTAAAGCAACTGGCCACAACCTTCCAGGTCAGGCTCCTTTACATCTCTTGAGTTACAGTGCTCATCTCCTACTCGGTCTCACTACCTCCAGTCTTGTTTCCCCCTAATACTTTTGTATCTGGGCTGTCAGAGTAAACATCCTGAGATAAATATCTGTTGACAGCTTGCTATTGCTATATCCTATACGAACTCTGTGCTTCAGCTCTTTTCCATAACGCCTTTTAGGACTGGTTCCGGACTGTCCTTCTCATCTCAGTGATTCCAAATATTTTCAGGACATCAACTTCCACCCATAAGTCGCTGAACAAATAAGTAGCTCTTTATTTTTTTTTCATTTATTTTTATTAGTTGGAGGCTAATTACTTTACAATATTGTAGTGGTTTTGCCATACAATGAAATGAATTAGCCATGGATTTACATGTGTTCCCCATCCCGATCCCCCCTCCCACCTCCCTCCCCATCCCATCCCTCTGGGTCTTCCCATTGCACCAGCCCTGAGCACTTGTCTCATGCATCCAACCTGAGCTGGTGGTCTATTTCACCCTTGATAGTATACTTGTTTCAATGCTGTTTTCTCAGAACATCCTACCCTTGCCTTCTCCCACAGAGTCTATAAGTCTGTTCCGTACATCTGTGTCTCTTTTTCTGTTTTGCATATAGGGTTATCGCTACCATCTTTTTAAATTCCATATATATGCATTAGTATACTGTATTGGTCTTTATCTTTCTGGCTTACTTCACTCTGTATAATGGGCTCCAGTTTCATCCATCTCATTAGAACTGATTCAAATGAATTCTTTTTAATGGCTGAGTAATATTCCACTGTGTATATGTACCATAGCTTCCTTAGCCATTCATCTGCTGATGGGCATCTAGGCTGCTTCCATGTCCTGGCTATTATAAACAGTGCTGCAATGAACATTGGTAGGTAGCTCTTTTACAATATTTTTCTTCACACTCTTTATATGGTCTGAAACTTTCATTGCTTGGCTAGCCCCTGCTGCTGCTGCTGCTAAGTCACATCAGTCGTATCAGACTCTGTGCAACCCCATAAACAGCAGCCCACCAGGCTCCTCCATTCCTGGGATTCTCCAGGAAAGAATACTGGGTGGGTTGCCATTTCCTTCTCCAATGCATGCATGCATGCTAACTTGCTTCAGTCGTCTCCGACTCTGTGAGACCCCATGAATGGCAGCCCTACAGGCTCCTCTGTCCACAGGATTCTCCAGAATACTGGAGTGGGTTACCATTTCCTTCTCCCCGGCTAGTCCCTACTCCATCTTCAATAGACAAGTAAAATGTCACCACTTTGGGAAATGCTTCCTTGATTCCCACACTCACTGAATATGTCCTTTTCTGTGCCTGCTGCATAGGCTTTCCTATATTTTAGTTGTGGAGCTCTTTGTTTAACCTTTTCACTTAATTGAGAAATCCTTGAAATTTAAAAGTTGGCTCATCTTTGTAATCCTATCATCTTGTAAACAGTCCAACTTGTGAAAGGAGCCAATACATGCTGAATTTACAAGTTGAAGATTAGATTTATTAATAATGAAAAAAATTAAAGGCTTTGGCTTAAAGAAGATTTTATAGTCTTTTCACATAAGTGTCCAGAAGAAGGGTGAAACTGAGGAAAATTGAAGACACTTCAAATGGGCAAAATGTGAAAGCAAAATCAGGGATTCTCTTTATAACAGTTCAGTTCAGGTACTCAGTCATGTCCAGCTATTTACGACCACATGGACAGCAGGATGCCAGGCTTCTCTATCCATCACCAACCCCTGGAGCCTGCTCAAACTCATCTTTATCAAGTCAGTGATGCTATCCACCATCTCATCCTCTGTCTTCCCCTTCTCCTCCCACCTTCAATCTTTCCCAGCATCAGGGTCTTTTCAAATGAGTCAGCTCTTTGCATCAGGTGGCCAAAGTATTGGAGTTTCAGCTTCAGCATCAGTCCTTCCAATGAATATTCAGGACTGATTTCCTTTAGAACTGACTGGCTGGATCTCCTCACAGTCCAAGGGACTCTCAAGAGTCTTCTCCAACACAACAGTTGAAAAGCATCAATTATTCAGCAGTTAGCTTTCTTTATAATCCAAATGTCACATCCATACATTACTCCTGGAAAAACTATAGCTTTGACTAGATGAGCCTTTGTCAGCAAAGTAATATCTCTGCTTTATAATAAGCTGTGTAGGTTGGTCAAACTTTTTTTCAAGGAGCAAGCATCTTTTAATTTAATGGCTGCAGTCACCATCTGCAGTGATTTTGGAGTTCAAGAAAATAAAACCTTTCACTGTTTCCATTGCTTCCCCATCTATTTGGAGGAAGTGATGGGACTGGATGCCATGGTCTTAGTTTTCAGAATGTTATTTTAAGCCAGCTTTTTCACTTTCCTCTTTCACTTTCATCAAGAGGTTCTTTAGTTCTTCTTCACTTTCTGCCAAAAGAGTGCCGTCAGCTGCATATATGAGGTTATTGATACTTCTCCAGGCAATCTAGATTCCAGCTTGTGCTTCATCCAGCTCAGCATTTTGCATGATGTACCCTGCATATAAGCTAAATAACCAGGGTGACAATATAAGGCCTTGATGAATTCCTCTCCCCATATGGAACCAGTTTGTTGTTCCATGTCCAGTACTAACTGTGGCTTTGTGACCTGCATACAGATTTCTCGGGAGGCAGGTCAGGTGATCTGCTATTCCCATCTCTTGAAGAATTTTCCACAGTTTGTCGTGATCCACAAAGTCAGAGGCTTTGGCATAGTCAATAAAGCAGAAATAGATGTTTTTCTGGAACTCTCTTGCTTTTTTGATGATACAGTGGACGTTGGCAATTTGATCTCTGGTTCCTATGCCTTCTCTATTTCCAGCTTGAACATTTGGAAGTTCATGGTTCACATACTGTTGAAGCCTGACTTGGAGAATTTTGAGCACTGCTTTACTAGTGTGTGAGATGAGTGCAACTGTGCGGTAGTTTAAGCATTCTTTGGCATTGCCTTTCTTTGGAGTTGGAATGAAAACTGACCTTTTCCAGTCCTGTGGCCACTGATGAGCTTTCCAAATTTGCTGGCATGTTGAGTGCAGCACTTTCACAGTGTCATCTTTCTGGATTTGAAATAGCTCAACTGGAATTC
The DNA here is from genome assembly GCF_023699985.2 of Odocoileus virginianus. Lineage (NCBI taxonomy): Eukaryota > Metazoa > Chordata > Mammalia > Artiodactyla > Cervidae > Odocoileus > Odocoileus virginianus. Next base: position 2,864,628 of record NC_069701.1, read on the forward strand.
CATCACCTCCACTACTTTTGTTCGTAATGATGCTTCCTAAGGCCCACTTGACTTCTCATTCCAGGATGTCAGACTCTGGGATCAGGATGTGGCTGATCACACCATTGTGATTATCTGGGACATGAAGATCTTTTTTGCATAGTTCTTCTGTGTATTCTTGCCACCTCTTCTTAATCTCTTCTACTTCTGTTAGGCCCATACCATTTCTGCCCTTTATCGTGCCCATCTTTGCATGAAATATTCCCTTAGTATCTCTAATTTTCTTGAAGAGCTCTCTAGTCTTTCCCATTCTATTGCTTTCCTCTATTTATTTGCATTGATCACTGAGGAAGGCTTTTTATCTCTCCTGGCTATTCTTTGGAACTCTGCATCCACATGGTTATATCTTTCCTTTTCTCCTTTGCCTTTAGCTCTCTTTCTCAGCTCTTTGTAAGGCCTCCTCAGACAACCATTTTGCCATTTTGCATTTCCTTTCCTTGGGGATGGTCTTGATCGCTGCCTCCTGTGCAATGTCATGAACCTCCGTCCATAGTTCTTCAGGCACTCTGTCTATCAGGTCTGTCTACCTTGAACCTACTTGTCACTTCCATTGTATAATCATAAGGGATTTGATTTAGGTCATACCTGAGTGGTCAAGTGGTTTTCCCTACTTTACTCAATTTCAGTCTGAATTTGGCAATAAGGAGTTTATGATCTGAGCCACAGTCAGCTCTCGGTCTTGTTTTTACTGACTATATAGAGCTTCTGCATCTTTTGCTGCAAAGAATATAATCAATCTGATTTCAGTGTTGACCATCTGGTGATGTCCATGTGTAGAGTCTTCTCTTGTGTTGTTGGAAGAGGGTGTTTGCTATGACTACTGCATTCTTTTAACAAAACACTACTAAGCTTTGCCCTGCTTCGTTTTGTACGCCAAGGCCAAATCTGCCTGTTACTCCAGGTGTCTCTTGACTTCCTACATTTGCGTTGTAGTCCCCTATTATGATAAGGACATCTTTTTTGGGTGTTAGCTCTGGAAGGTCTTGTAGGTCTTCATGCAATTGTTCACTTTCACCTTTTTCAGCTTTACTGGTTGGGGCATAGATTTGGATTACTGTGATATTGAGTGGTCTGCCTTGGAAATGAACAGAGATCATCTATCACACAAAAACTGCATTTTGTACTGTTGTTGACTATGCAGGATACTCCATTAATGGTCATTTGAATTAAATTCTCCCATTCTAGTCCATTTTAATTTACTGATTCCTAAAATGTTGATATTCACTTGACAGATAATTTATATCTGATGCAAATATAAATGATTTTAGACCTTAATCATTTTTTATCTGCCTCAGATAAAAATTGTATGGAAGAGATCCTATGGATTGGGAGAAAATATTTGCAAGTGATGTTATAGACAAGAACTTAATTTCCAAAATATACAAACACCTCATACAACTCAATATAAAAAATAACCCAATGAAAAAATTTGCAGAAGGCCTAAATAGACATTTCTCCAAAGAAGACTTACATTTGGTCAACAAGCACATGAAAAGATGCTCAATGTCACTAATTATTAGAGAATGCAAATAAAAACTACAATGAAGTGTCACCTCACACTAGTCAGAATGGCTATCATCAAAAATTTTACAAATAATAAATGCTAGAGAGGATGTGGAGTAAAGGGAACTCTCCTACATTCTTTGCGTAAGTATAAATTTGTGTAGCCACTATTCCATATATATATACACACACACACACATATATATGTATACATATACATATATATTATTCAATCATAAAAAAGAATGAAATGATGACTTTTGCAGCCGCATGAATTGATCTAAAGAATATCATACTAAGTGAAATAAGTCAGACAGAGAAAGACAAATATTATATGTGGAGTGTAAAAAAATAATACAAATGAATTTATTTACAGAATAGAAACAGATTGCAGACCTGGAGAACAAACTTACAGTTACCAAGGGGAGGTGGGAGAGGGGTATGTTAGGAGTACGGGATTAACAAAAAATAAATTACATACAACTTCTCAATCTTACAAAAATTAACATCTTATTCTGTAGAATCTGGGCTTGAATAAATAGTAAATCAAGTAAGGTTGTCTTTTTCCCTAGTATATCTTTAGACAGTGATCCAGTTTGACATCAGTAGGGCACAACATAATGTTGTTTTTTTTTTCCCTCTTTCCAATTTTGGGATAAATTTTAATGGAATAGCCATTGTCTCCTTCAAATATTTTCACTGGTGCTTTGTAAAAAGCAAGAAAATCTGTGTGTTAACAGGACAGGAAAGGAGGTGGATGCCGGGCAGAGGTGTTCTTTCTTTTCTTATTGTGCAACATCTCTTTAAGAATTAGGCAAGTTTAGCTGTAGAATTTAACTCTGACCAGTTGATTTCCTCTTGCCTGCCTTACGATATTCATATCCTCTCTGTAACTGCATAATTTTGACCCTCTTGCCAATTTGAGGTGACATTACAAAGCCTACTTTCTTTAATTCAACACTGAAACATATTATGTCACATCTTCCCATTCCCCTTCGTCACTTTCCCTGACACAGAAGGAAGGAAACCTTTAAAGAATGAGACTAGAATACTGCTGAGCCACGCAAGTCAAAGGATGGGAATTTCTATTAACAAACAAACAGGCAAACGAACTAGGCTGCACTGATAAATTATTTAACTTTTCCTTTATTCTTTAGAACCTGGAGTCAATATCCATGATCACTCCGTAAACTTTTCCATCTCCTTTCCCTGTATATATAACTTACTCCATTATTATATATATTTTTTCTCTCTGTCTTAAAGGTATTTTGTTTTATTCTAGTGACCAACACCTACAACTTAGGTCAATAATAAAGACTTCAATCAATAATATTTAGCTATAAACAAAATTGTGTAATTTTTTCCTTTCTAGATAAAATTCTTACATCTCAAATAGCTTCCTCCCAAGGGGGTAAGACTGATCTGAGCTCTAATATGAAACAAGCAAAAATAAATTGTTCTTATATTTGTAAATTAAGCTACAGAAAATAATGTTGAGTGTTTGTAAAATTTTCTCTTTCTCTGGACAATCTTTAATTCTAAGGATATAGAATCTGGTCTTTCTGGTATAGTTTCTAATCATAATATAAAATGTATTCATCACTTTGAAGATCGTAGTTTAGTGGAAAGTAGCTTTCACAGCAAATCTGAGAGCTTAAATTCTCATTTCTGTTCCATTCCAAAGAGATTGTGTACCAGTCTTCCTTTCTGAGTGCCAGGTAAGCAGAAATGAACCAATTTCCTCATCTGCAAATTGAAGGATGAGTACGTGAGAACTTTCTCAACTTTATTCAGCAAAATTTAATAGTGAGAATAATACCCATTGTCACATAAATTAGAGAAAAATTGGGTAAACAAAGGGAGTCATTAACAAGTCTATGCCCCAACCAGTAATGCTGAAGAAGCCAAAATTGAACAGCTCTATGAAGACCTACAAGACCTTCTAGAGCTGACACCCAAAAAAGATGTCCTTTTCATTATAGGGGACTGGAATGAAAAAGTAGGAAGTCAAGAAATACCTGAAGTAGCAGGCAAATTTGGTCTTGGAGTACAGAATGATGCAGGGCAAATGCTATTAGAGTTCTGCCAGGAGAACACACTGGTCATAGCAAACACCCTCTTCCAACAACACAAGAGAAGACTCTACACATGTACATCACCAGATAGTCAACACTGAAATCAGATTGAGTACATTCATTAAGCCAAAAATGGAGAAGCTCTATCAGTTCATTTCAGTTCAGTCACTCAGTCATGTCCAACTCTTTGCAACCCCATGAATTGCAGCATGCCAGGCCTCCCTGTCCATCACCAACTCCCGGAGTCGTCCCAAACCCATGTCCATTGAGTCAATGATGCCATCCAGCCACCTCATCTTCTGTTGTCCCCATCATCTCCTGCCCCCAATCCCTCCTAGCATCAGGGTCTTTTCCAATGAGTCAACTCTTTGCATGAGGTGGCCAAAAGATTGGAGTTTCACCTTTAGCATCAGTCCTTCCAATGAACACCCAGGACTGATCTCCCTTAGGATGGACTGGTTGGATCTCCTTGCAGTCCAAGGGACTCTCAAGAGTCTTCTCCAACACCACAGTGCAAAAGCCTCAATTCTTCAACACTCAGCTTTCTTCACAGTCCAACTCTCACATCCATACATGACCACTGGAAAAAATCATAGCCTTGACCAGATGGACATTTGTTGGCAAAGTAATGTCTCTGCTTTTTCATATGCTATCTAGGTTGGTCATAACATTCTTTCCAAGGAGTAAGCATCTTTCAATTTCATGGTGCAATCACCATCTGCAGTGATTTTGGAGCCCCAAAAAATAAAGTCTGACACTGCTTCCATTGTTTCCCCATCTATTTGCCATGAAGTGATAGGACAAGATGCCATGATCTTAGTTTTCTGAATTTTGAGCTTTAAGCCAACTTTTTCACTCTCCTCTTTCACTTCCAACAAGAGACTTTTTAGTTCCTCTTCCTTTTTCTGCCATAAGGGTGGTGTCATCTACATATCTGAGGTTATTGATATTTCTCCCAGCAATCTTGATTCCAGCTTGTTCTTCTTCCAACTCAGTGTTTCTCATGATGTACTCTGCATATAAATTAAATAAGGAGGGTGACAATATACAGCCTTGACGGACTCCTTTTCCTATTTGGAACCAGTCTGTTGTTCCATGTCCAGTTCTCACTGTTGCTTCCTGACCTGCATACAGGTTTCTCAAGAGGTGGGTCAGGTGGTCTGGTATTCCAATCTCTTTCAGAATTTTCCACAGTTTATTGTGATCCACACAGTCAAAGGCTTTGGCATAGTCAATAAAGCAGAAATAGATGTTTTTCTGGGACTCTCTTACTTTTTTGATGATCCAGAGGATGTTGGCAATTTGATCTCTGGTTCCTTTGACTTTTCTAAAATCAGCTTGAACATCCGGAATTTCACAGTTCACATCTTGCTGAAGCCTTGCTTGGAGAAATTTGAGCAGTACTTTACTAGCGTGTGAGATGAGTGCAACTGTGCAGTAGTTTGAGCATTCTTTGGCACTGCCTTCCTTTGGGATTGGAATGAAAACTGAACTTTTTCAGTTCTGTGGCCACTGCTGAGTTTTCCAAATTGGCTAGTATATTGAGTGAAGCACTTTCACAGCATCATCTTTCAGAATTTGAGATAGCTCAACTGGAATTCCATCACCTCTGCTAGCTTTGTTTGTAGTGATGCTTTCTAAGGCCCACTTAACTTCACATTCCAGGATGTCTGGCTCTAGGTGAATGATCACAGGTATAGAGTCAGCAAAATCAATACCAGGAGCTGACTATGGCTCAGATCATGAACTCCTTATTGTCAAACTCAGACTTAAATTGAAGAGTATAGGGAAAACCACTAGATCATTCAGGTATGACCTAAATCAAATCTGTTGCAGTTATACAGTGGAAGTGACAAATAGATTCAAGGGATTAGATCTGATAGATAGAGTGCCTGAAGAACTATGAATGGAGATACATGAAATTATACAAGTGACAGTGATCAAGACCATCCCCAAGGAAAAGAATTGCAAAAAGGAAAATGGTTGTCTGAGGAGGCCTTACAAATAGCTCTGAAAAGAAGAGAAGTGAAATGCAAAGGAGAAAAGGAAAGATAAACCAATTTGAATGCAGAATTTCAAAGAATAGCACGGAGAGATAAAAAGCCTTCCTCAGTGATCAATGCAAAGAAATAGAGGAAAGCAATAGAATGGGAAAGACTAGAGATCTCTTCAAGAAAATTGGAGATATGAAAGGACATTTCATGCAAAGATGGGCACAATAAAGGACAGAAATGGTATGGACCTAACAGAAGCAGAAGAGATTAAGAAGATGTGGTAAGAATACACAGAAGAACTATACAAAAAAGATCTTCATGACCCAGATAATCACGATGGTGTGATCACTCACCTAGAGCCTGACACCCTGGAATGAGAAGTCAAGTGGGCTTTAGGAAGCATCACTACGAACAAAGCTAGTAGAGGTGATGGAATTCCAGTTGAGCTAATTCAAATCCTAAAAAATGATGCTATGAAAGTGCTGCACTCACTATGTCAGCAAATTGGGAAAGCTCAGCAGTGGCTACAGGCCTGGAAAAGGTCAGTTTTCATTCCAACCCCAAAGAAGGACAATGCCAAAGAATGCTCAAACTACCGCACAATTGCACTCATCTCACACACCAGTAAAGTAATGTTTAAAATTCCCCAAGCCAGGCTTCAATAATACATGAACTGTGAACTTCCAAATATTCAAGCTGGATTTAGAAAAGGCAGAGGAACCAGAGATCAAATTGCCAACAGCTGATATCATCAAAAAAGCAAGAGAGTTCCAGAAAAACATCTACTTCTGCTTTATTGACTATGCCAAAGCTCTTAACTGTGGATCACGACAAACTGGAAAATTCTTCAAGAGATGGGAATAGCAGATCACCTGGCCTGCCTCCTGAGAAATCTGCATGCAGGTCATGAAGCAATAGTTAGAACTGGACATTGAATAACAGTCTGGTTCCAAATCAGGAAAGGAGTATATCAAGTCTGTGTATTGCCACCATGCTTATTTAACTTATATGCAGAGTACATCATGCAAAATGCTGGGCTGGATGAAGCACAATCTAGAATTGAGATTGCCAGGAGAAATATTAATAACCTCAGATATGCAGATAATACCACCCTTGTGACAAAAAGTGAAGAAGTACTAAAGAGCCTCTTGATGAAAGTGAAAGAGGAGAGTGAAAAAGTTGGCTTAAAATAACATTCTGAAAGCTAAGATTATAGCATATGGTCTCATCACTTCATGGAAAATAGGTGGGGAAACATTGGAAAAAGTGACTGACTTTTTTGGGGGGGGCTCCAAAATCACTGCAAATGGTGTCTGCAGCCATGAAATGAGAAGACATTTGCCCCTTGGAGGAAAAGTTATGACCAACCTAGAGAGCATGTTAAAAAGCAGAGACATTACTTTGCCAGCAAAAGTCCATCTAGTCAAAGCTATGGTTTTTCCAGTGGTCATGTATGAATGTGAGAGTTGGACTATAAAGAAAGCTGAGCACTGAAGAATTGATGCTTTTGAACTGTTGTGTTGGAGAAGACTCTTGAGAGTTCCTTGGACTGCATAGAGATCCAGCCAGTCTGTCCTAAAGGAAATCAGTCCTGAATAATAATTGGAAGGACTAATGCTGAAGCTGAAATTCCAGTACTTTGGCCACCTGGTGTGAAGAGCTGACTCATTTGAAAAGACCCTGATGCTGGGACGGATTGAAAGGGAGAGGAAAAGGGGACAACAGAGGTTGATATGGTTGGATGGCATCACTGACTCAATGGACATGAATTTGAGTAAGCTCCAGGATTTGGGGATGAACAGGGATGCCTGGCGTGATGCAGTCCATGGCACTGCCAAGAGTCAGACATGACTGAGCAACTGAACTGAACTGAACTGAACCTGTAGCAATTCTTAAGATCACTTGTTTCATAGGAAAACTCTCGCTTGGTAACACCTCCTAATTATTGCATCATATTATAATGGGAAACGATCCTCTGGAGAAGGAAATAGAAGCCCACCCCAATATTCTTTCCTGGGAAAACCCATGAACAGAAGAGCCTGGTTATACTCCCTGAAGCTCCAAGAGTCAAATACGGCTTAGCGACTAAATCACCATACTGGGAAAAGAATTCAGTTAAATGTCAGGTAAATTATATGTTTGCATTCCATTTTTTCAGTTCCTGGCTGTACGACCATGAATCAATTACTTAATCTCTTTTTGTATCTTTGCAGTGATGACCATACTTTCCTCTTAGGTGTTGTATGCTAATTAAATGAGATGACCTATGTAAAGTTTCTAGCATAGAATATGATAGTTATTTTCCTGTTTGGAAGTTAATTTTTTCCTACCATCACTCTTTCAAATGTTCTGCCCTGAGAATTTCATATCCTTCATATTTTGCTTTGGTGTAAATCTTGGCCATTTATTCATTGTCTCAGATGAAATTGCCTTTCTATTTCATTCAGTATTTGCATACCAATTTCCAGTCTCTTCAGAAAAGGTGGTGAAACAAGGTCTCTCCCTCTATATTGTTAACTATATGGATTTATAATTGTGATGAAACGGGTGGAAATTAATAATGAACAGTTCTTAATTATCACATAGGTCACAGATAAAATTACACATCCATAAGTTTAAGAAATTAACTGGCTTGAGATTGCAGTGGCATGATATTATTTGGCTTGGACATAGGACCTGAATCTTAAATTATAGTCACTTATATACCATTCTTAGTTTCACTGAGTTAGACAAGGCTGTGGTCCGTGTGATCACACTGGTTTTCTGTGATTATGGTTTCACTGTGTCTGCCCTCTGATGCCCTCTTGCAAAACCTACCGTCTCACTTAGGTTTCTCTTAACTTGGGCATGGGGTATCTCTTCACAGCTACTCCAGCAAAGCACAGCCACTGCTCCTTTCCTTGGATGAGGGGTATCTCCTCACAGCTGCCACTCCTGACCTTGAATGTGGAGTAGCTCCTCTGGCCCTCCTGCACCTTCGCAGCCGCCGCTCCTTGGTTGTGGGGTTGCTCCTCTCAGCCATCACCACTGACCTCTGGCGTGGGACTGGAAAAGATGAGTTTTCATTCCGATCCCAAAGGAAGGCAGTGCCAAAGAATGCTCAAACTACCGCACAATTGCACTCATTTCACATGCTAGTAAAGTAATGCTCAAAATTCTCCAAGCTAGGCTTCAGCAAGATGTGAACCGTGAACTTCCAGATGTTCAAGCTGGCTTTAGAAAAGACAGAGGAACCAGAGATATTGCCGACATCCTCTGGATCATCAAAAAAGCAAGAGAGCCCCAGAAAAACATCTATTTCTGCTTTATTGACTATGCCAAAGCCTTTGACTGTGTGGCTCACAATAAAATGTGGAAAATTCTGAAAGAGATGGGAATACCAGACCACCTGACCCACCTCTTGAGAAACCTGTATGCAGGTCAGGAAGCAACAGTTAGAACTGGACATGGAACAACAGACTGGTTCCAAATAGGAAAAGGAGTCCGTCAAGGCTGTATATTGTCACCCTGCTTATTTAATTTATATGCAGAGTACATCATGAGAAACCCTGGGTTGAAAGAAGCACAGGCTGGAATCAAGATTGCCAGGGGAAATATCAATAACCTCAGATATGCAGATGACACCACCCTTATGGCAGAAAGTGAAGAGGAACTAAAAAGCCTCTTGATGGAAGTGAAAGAAGAGAGTGAAAAAGTTGGCTTAAAGCTCAAAATTCAGAAAACTAAGATCATGGCATCTTGTCCTATCACTTCATGGCAAATAGATGGGGAAACAATGGAAGCAGTGTCAGACTTTATTTTTTGGGGCTCCAAAATCACTGCAGATGGTGATTGCAGCCATGAAGTTAAAAGACACTTACTCCTTGGAAGGAAAGTTATGACCAACCTAGATAGCATATTGAAAAGCAGAGACATTACTTTGCCAACAAAGGTTCATCTAGTCAAGGCTATGGTTTTTCCAGTGGTCATGTATGGATGTGAGAGTTGGACTGTGAAGAAAGCTGAGTGTTGAAGAATTGAGGCTTTTGCACTGTGGTGTTGGAGAAGACTCGAGAGTCCCTTGGACTGCAAGGAGATCCAACCCATCTATCCTAGGGGATAACAGTCCTGGGTGTTCATTGGAAGGACTGATGTTGAAGCTGAAATACTTCAACATACTCTGACCACCTCATGTAAAGAGTTGACTCATTGGAAAAGATGCTGATGCTGTGAAAGATTGAGGGCAGGAGGAGAAGGGGATGACAGAGGATGAGATGGCTGGTTGGAATCACCAACTCGATGGACATGAGTTGGAGTAAACTCCAAGAGCTGGTGATGGACAGAGAGGCCTGGCATGCTGCAATTCATGGGGTTGCAAAGAGTTGGACTTGGCTGAGCGACTGAACTGAACTGATATACCATTCTCGAATAGGTTGCTGTTGTTCCATGGCTAAGTTGTGTCTGACTCTCTGTGACACCATGGACTGCAGCACACCCGGCCACCTGTCCTTCTCTGTCTCCCCTAGTTAGCTCACATTCATGTCCACTGAATTGGTGATGCCATCTAACCATCTCATCCTCTGTTGTCTCCTTCTCTTTTTGCATTCAGTCTTTCCCAGCATCAGGGGCTTTTCCAGTGACTCAGAGAGAGAAAGAGAGAGAGAGAGAGAGAGAGAGAGAGAGAGAGAGAGAGAGATTTATCCAGGCCAGAAAAAGTTATACTCCCTGTAATGAAGATTTCCCCCCAAACCTAGCATGAATTACATTGAACCACATTGGAACCAAACTGCAAACCCCTTGCTCCTCAACTTGTTTTCCCTTAAGTCTGTGCTTGTTACTATTTCTGAGTCCAAAGGCAATCTAAAGGCAAATCCTGTGATATGCACAGGCTTGAGTGGGGGAGGAGAAGGGGAGGGGGAGGGAGGGACTGTATCACTCTCTCTCTGATATCTATCAAGACATTGTCCCTAATCTGTCCATGCCACTTCTTTCTCTAGCAGATAGATTTTCCCCAAAGTCATCTCACTGTCAACCTTGAGAGAGAAAGGAAAACAGTTATATCCCTATGTGATAAAAGCCTTATTACAGGGTCACAAAGCAAATGCCAGCGGTGGCAAGACGAGTGAGTCAATGAGACAGGAAAGCAGGCAGGGTGGACTTTTGGATAGTACTTGGCCTTTCTGAAGGGAAGAGCTACTCCCAGAGCCTGTAATTATTACCACAAAGGAATGCAGAACCAATGTGCTCAAATTTCCTCATTTTCATAAGATATTTTAAATCCAGATTTTTATCTAAGATTTCTTGGTAGAGAATTGTTTGTAACTTACAAAACAATAAGCTGGTTCAACAAAACATGTTTCTATAACATACACAGAAAGAAAAGAGAAGATAATGAACTTTTCAGGCCAGGAGACAATGTTTGAATTTATTGTCTTAAAAATGTAAGTGCGGAGTTTAAATCTGCTCTAGTGTATTCTGTGTGTGATCTTCCCCGGTGGCCCTGCAGTAAAGAATGTGTCTGCAGGGCAGGAGATGCAAGGTTCATCCCTGGGTAGAGAAGATTCCCTAGAGCAGGAAATGGTGACCAACTCCAGGATTCTCGCCTGTGAAATCCCATGGACAGAGGAGCTTGGCGGGCTACAGTCCATGGCATCCCAGAGTAGGACACAACTTAGCAACTAAATAAGAACAATATTCTGTATGTCCCCTTCTGTATTCCATCTTAAAAAATAAGCCCAACTCATTTGAATCAACTTACTAAGATTTTGGTTGTTCGTGTCAAGAAAAGCTTCATTTTTTAAAAAATATATTGTTAAAGTATACTTGTTCTTAAAGGATTTTAAAAACATTTGCAGTTTTATTGCTGCTGTTGATTTTGAAATTCAGTAACATTTCTTTGAAAAAGAATCTATGTTTTTCTGTGTTATATGTATTTGAGAGGGTTAGCTTTGTTCCTTTTCTGTTGTTGACATTTATTTATTTTTTAAATTTTTGTTGCATTTATTTTTTTCTCGTGATGAATTTTCACAGTTGAAATCTAGAATACAGGAATTTATTTTTAAAAGAATGGCACCCAAATAAAAATCAGAACATGTGGTTTAAACATATGATGGATGAAAATATATGGCAGTTGAAGGTAGCTTATGCCAAAGGTCAATGAGAAAATCAGATCATTTGAGGAATATATGCTACAAGAGAGCAGTAACCATGACATAGATTAGAAGAAGGGATTTCTGTAATGAAGAGAGCTGGGAGAGATGTCTCACTGATAGAGACTTGGCCAAGCATTACTCAGTATGCAAGTTACAGAAGAACATGCAAGAATGTATCATGATGTAATTAGGAAGATAAACAACTTTCAGCTTGCTGTTTTCTCTTTACTAAAAATGTTTTTATCAAAGAAGTGATTTGGTTTACTTTTCTGATGAATGATGTTTAAGTAGTTACTTAAAGAGTTATGGCCTTTCTTGAGTAGCACTAGCAGAGAATACCTAAAATGTAATCGATCCATGAGTCACGCTCTGGTTTGTAGATTTCAAACTCACCTACTGAGAGAGGGCAGAGGGCAAGGGCCGTGACTCCTTGGATGATGTTTTCATATGTCTACATTAGCTTTGCTTACTCGCTCGGACCTCAATGATTCAATGTAATAAGCAACTAAATGATGTTCACTGTTTAGCTGAAATTAAAACAAGTGGCTTAAAACTCAACACTAAAAAATCCAAGATCATGGCATCTTGTCCCATTTAATGGCAAATAGATGGGGGCAGAATGGATACAATGGCAGACTTTATTTTCTTGGGCTTCGAAATCACTGTGTATGGTGACTACAACCATGAAATTAAAAGATGTTTGTTCCTTGGAAGAAAAGCTATGACAGGCCTAGACAGCACATTAAAAAGCAGAGACATCACTTTGCTGACAAAGATCCATATAGTCAAAGCTACAGTGGTCATGTATGGATGTGAGAGTTGGACCATAAAGAAAGCTGAGCTCCAAAGAATTTATGTTTTCAGACTGTGGTGTTGGAGAAGACTCTTGAGAGTCCCTTGGACTGCAAGGAGATCAAACCAGTCCATCCTAAAGGAAATCAGTCCTGAATATTCATTGAAAGGACTGATGCTGAAGCTGAAACTCCAATACTTTTGCCACTTGATGCGAAGAGCTGACTCAAGAGAAAAGCCTCTGATGCTGGGAAAGATTGAGGGCATGAGGAGAAGTGGGCAATAGAGGACGAGATGGTTGAATAGCATCACCGATTCAGTGGACCTGAGTGTGAGCAACTCTGGAAGATAGTGAAGGACAGGGAAACCTGGTGTTCTGCAGTCCATGGGGTTTCAGAGTTGGACCCAACTGAACGGCTGAACAACAATAGCGAAGCCAGTGGGGGGAAACATTAGTTACATAGAACTTTGATTTGGTCCATTTGTTATTTGATCTGAAAAGAACTAAATAGCACTGGAAGTGACAAAGTTAAGGAGTTCACAATAACAGTAATAAACTCACTTTGTTCTCCAGTTTGCTCTTTTCTTGTTTCTATTTTCTTGATTCTCTTTTCTTTAAATCATTAAAGGCATATTAAGGAAGTATGTCAGGGAGACAACTTTTGTTGTTTAATAGGATGCATTGTTTTGGTTAGCAAATATACTAGTCATTCTTCTGGTATTGAGTAAAGTTGAAGTTTATTTATAATAATGATGCTCAGTTAATGTCTTTTTTGTTAGACAAGAAGATACTTTGTGACTTAATTCTAGACTCCCAGTAGAACCAGAGAATGTGAATGCCTACATAAAGAAGTCAATGTGACTATTTATATTACTGTGTCAAGAGTTTTCTTGATGTGCCGTAGGCCTCATGCTTCTGTGCATTTTCCTACTCATTTCCTTAACTTTAAATGCCTTTTTCATTCATACTCCTAGCTTATCTCCCTGTTGTTGATCTGGTTAAATTTGTTCCAGTCACCACTTTTTGTAAATTTTTTGTCCGATTAAAATAAAGGGAAAATGTCTAAGAGATCTAAGGATATCTAGTCCTAAAAAGAGAGAGAGATCATTAGAATGACTAATTCAAAGAAGCAATTAAAGTTATCTATGAAAGGTACTTAAGAGGTAATAGCAGAGCTCAGATAAAGAGGTGAATGGCCAGTTTATATGTGACATGAACATGTATGTCCCAAATTCTGTATTCCTAGGCAAACACACATACATACACATATACATTTATATAAAAGTTGGGATAGAATAAGCATTTTATTTTCTCAAGGGAATGATTACATAATGGATTGTGGAATCTTATTGGGTAAGGAAGAAAGTAAACAAATAAATAGTAGGGTCAGAGTAAGTGGAAGTGCCAGGAAAAAAAAAAAAAAATGTCTGGAGAAAGGACCTGGGAAAAGAAACTTTTGGAGTTTATATAATCAATCTGATTAAGTAGCTGAAAAGCAATGCAAAAAAAAAAAAAAAAAAGGTTTTGTTTAAGATAGTCAATGAACTGAGAAGATAGGGAAGAGAAAACAAAATGCAGTTTGAGCTTCAGAGAATCTAGTGTCTGGTCATTTAGAAATATTTAAGGAAATTTTCAAGCTTGATTTTGACTTTTTAACTTTTCTTTGGTAAATTTTAGCTCCTACTTAGTTCTTCAATTTGAGCTACTTCTAATTTGTAATAGTTTTCCTTAGTCTAGAATTTCTGATCTAATCTTTTTTTTTCTTTTCTGTAATTACTTAATTTCATTTTCCTTTTTAATTATTTGATTGTGTTATAAATTATATCTAATGTAAAGCCATGATACATTTTTTGGAGTAGGCAGAAGATATAGAAATAATTGCCAATAATGAACAGGGACTCTGGAAAATATGAAACTGAAAAGTAGTTGTTTACAAACTGACTAAACTTTTCCCAATGGATGCTGGTTGTAATAGTCATTGGATTTTGGTGGGAGGATTTCTGAGAAAACAAGATATTGGTAATCAGAGTTCTGCGAGAAATCAGTAACAGACTAGAAATTCACTCTGCTGCCTTTTTTTTTTTTTTTCCTTCAATTAACCATGCTTTGCATGATTTCTCTTTATCCTTTGGTGATATGTATAAGATGCCACCCTCAGAAAAGTCACTGAAACCACATTTATTCTTCACTTGAATCCTGGCCAGAATCCTCAAAATAACAGATTTATGTGGCCTACTGGTCGCCCATATATTTTGTTCTATCTGTCTTTATATTCCATGTATTTATTTTCCCTGTCTTCTAGAGTTATCTTCCTCAGGTTCAGGGCACCCAACCTTGTCTTCTGTCTAGACTTTATTGTTTGACTTATTCCTTTATCTAATTTTAATAGCCAAGGCTCTTCTTTAAAGCCAGGTTGTATTCCTAACCTCTTTATACTTTGACCATTTTTGGATCCTCTAAAAGGATCACATTCTATTTGCATTTTGGCTTAGCTTATTATTTGCGTTTTATTTAATCTTTAGTTCTTGGAAAATCTTACTCCTGGTCCTTGGCCCTCTCACCTCCATTTATCTCTAACTGGTGAATTGATGACCGGTATAAATATTGGAATACAATTCATTAACATCCTTCATAGCTTCTGAAAATTGATCACTTCCCAGCTCTTTAGAGTTTAAACAATTTGACAAGCATGTGTGCAGTGAGCTCAAGTGACATGGATAATATAGGGCACATATCCTTATTGTAACTCATAATTTCCAGCTTAAGTTTCTGTCTTCCCTCAAGGAAAATGGGATTATAATCAGGCTTTACTGTTGATCTTTTTGCAAAGAGAGTGGTCTGGCATGTAATAGATGCCCAAGAAATATTTACTGAATAAATGAATAGGTGCTATGGAAGTAAAGATGATTGTTGTTGTTCAGCTGTTCAGTCATGTCCAGCTCTTCCTGACCCCATGGACTGCAGCACACCAGGCCTCCCTGTCCTTCACTGTATCCTGGAGCTGTTCAAACTCATGGCTTTTGATGTGGTGATGTCATCCAACCATCTCATCCTCTGTTGTCTCCTTCTCCTCCTGCCTTCAATCTCTCCCAGCATCAGGGTCTTTTCCAAGAAGTCAGTTCTTCACACCAGGTGGACAAAGTATTGGAGTTCTTCCAGAGAATATCCAGGACTGATTTCCTTTAGGATGGACTGGTTGGATCGCCTTGCAGTCCAGGGAACTCTCAAGAGTCTTCTCCAGCACCGCAGTTCAGAAGCATCAATTCTTTGGCACTCAGCCTTCTTTATGATCCAACACACATCTATACATGACTACTGGAAAAAAACATAGCTTTGACTATATGGACTTTATCAGCAAAGTGATTTCTCTGCTTTTTAATGTGTTGTCTAAGTTGGTCATGGCTTTTCTTCCAAGGAGCATGCATCTTTTAATTTCAAGGCTGCAGTAACCATCTGCCGTGATTTTGGAGCCCAAGAAAATAAAGTCTGTCACTGTTTCTATTGCTTCAGCATCTATTTGCCATAAAGTGATGGGCCTGGATGCTATGATCTTAGTTTTTGAATGTTGAGTTTTAAGCCAGCTTTTCCACTCTCCTCTTTCACCTTCATGAAGAGGCTCTTTAGTTCCTCTTTGCTTTCTGTCATTAGGATGGTGTCATATGCGTACCTGAGGCTGAGTACAGCCTTGCCATACTTCTTTTCCAATTTTGAACCAGCCTGTTGTTCCATGTCTGGTTCTAACTGTTGCTTCTTGACCTGCATACAGATTTCTCAGGAGGCAGGTAAGATGCTCTGGTAGTCCCATCTATTTAAGAATTTTCCACAGTTTGTTGTGATCCACATGGTCAAATGGCACGCTGCAGTTCATGGTGTTGCAGAGTCAGACACAACTGAACTGAACTGAACATGGTCAAAGGTTTTAGCATAGTCAGTGAAGCAGAAGTAGATAGTTTTCTGGAATTCCCTTGCTTTTTCTATTATCCAACGGCTGTTGACAATTTGATCTCTGGTTCCTTTGTCTTTTTTAATTCCAGCTTGTACATCTGGAATTTCTCAGTTCATGTACTCTTTCTGGGGACATAGCTAAAATTCATTCTCCTACTACACATATGTATAGTTATATGTCACTCTGGGGTGAGGCAATTTGCAGTGTGTGAGCCATTTCCAAGTTTTTTCTTTTCAGTTCATGAATATTCTATATTGAAGTACCAGAACTGTTAAATATTAGGAGCCTGGGTAGCCTACCTGCTGTTTGGAGGACATATGCCCAGGAGTAATACTTCTCAACCAGGATTTTCCATATTGACCTTATGTAAGTTCAGCCACTAATAATTGAGGTTGTTTGTAATGATACCTTTCTTTCCTTAATCTCAATAATTGAGGAACTTAGCTTAAAAATTTCCTCAGAAAAATTTTTCCTGAACTAACTGCCATTCCCAACACACACGCACACATAAATTCTCATGGAGTCATTTAATTTCCTTTTTTAATTACCCATTTTGCATTGACACTATTATTTGTGTGATTAATATTCACTTCTACTGGATTATATCTTCCATGAGAGTAAGGCTATGTCCTTTTCCTCAACAGTTTATCTGCTTTAGGCATTTGATAAATATTTGTTGAATGGATTAATTGTAAATTGACCATCTGGAACTATCATTATTCCTGAATTTGTGGCTAGAACATTCTGACACTTACTGCTTTCTGGACTGCATTTCTTCTTCATAAAGTGTGACAAAAATTTGCCCTCCATCTCAACTTCTCACCCAGTAAGTTATACACAACTACTCTTTATCAACCAGGTTAGTTTCTGGATGTGAAACTTCATTCAGATTTCCACTCAATCCTGGCTCCTGCCCCTTCCCATCAGCAGATTGCTGAGGCAGATCCCACCTCATGCCCAGATCTCCTTTAATTATGGCAGTTTTGTTCAAAGCCTGGACTTCCATTACCCAAATAAATTTTTTTTTTAAAGTTGCTTTTGAGAATTTTGACCTGTATTCTTATCTGCAAAGCTGCAAAATCTACAACCCCTGATGTTGCTTGATTTAGTTTTCTGGGTGGACACATGCATGTACATGTGCTCAGAAACTTTACAGGAGTTTGTTCATTGAGATTCCAAGAAACCTTCACTTCGAAGAGAAATAAAAAGTCCTTGTGCCTTTCTCTCAAGCATGGAAATGTATAATGCAGTTAATTTGGTTATTTTCCCCATAATTACCATTAGTTAACCTTGAATTTCAATTTCACAATGTAAGCTACAAACTATTAAGCATGTTACAGTGTTTCCTACTAAAATAGTATGGTAAATCACCCCCCCTAAAATATTTATGATATAATATACATGTTTTATTAAGTGCTTTGGCTGCTAAGTTCATTTTTTATCTTGGAACATTAACATCTACATCATTACTGAAGCTGCAATCTATTAACCTAGTGGTATTTTCAGTACCCGCACTCCATGCAAATGCTAAATTTTGGCTGAAAAATTATAGAACACCTTAAGTTTACATTGTGTGATTTATAGTTTTGGAATATGTTCTATGCACATTACTTTTGGATCTTTGTCAAACAAAAGCACATATAATTATGCCATTTTGTGCTTGTAGAATCCAAGCTTTTGGGAAGTGATATGGTTTATCAAGTTCATGAAGCTACTGAAGTTCAGGGTCAAAGCTTGTCCTTTAAGTTAAGTTTTCAAAGGTCTCAGAAGACTTCTTTTATTTCTTATTTTCCCTAGAAACCCCAGAATGAGGATTCTAAAGGGCTACTCTTTGCCATCCAAACCTTAGTTACTTAGGATTTTCCCATTGCCATTCTGATACTTTTTCATGGTGTTGACAGTGGTACCTCTAATGCCAAGGTCACTGGTAAAGGTATTGCATTCATCACAAAGCCAAACTTGGTTATTGCTGTGACTTTTTCCAGTTGAATCAATCAACAAGTACTTTTTCAGTATCAATTAGCGTGGCATTGTGAAGGACACATTCAAGTAAATACATCTCAGAGCCTGACAGTTAAGAAGTAGATAATCAAGGAGCCAAATCAGCATACATGAAGCAGTGAGGAGGAACACAAACACCGTAAGACTTGGACAATTTTAGAGTCCCCGAAAGGCAGATGGGACCTGACCGAGACTGAGGGAGGTGGAGGAGTGTATCCAGTCAAACAGCACACAGGCTGGCAAAGGGATTCAAAACCAACCTTTGGCCACAGATACAACTCAGCCCATACACTGGAGATGAGAGATTTGAGATTAGAAAAAAAGAAGAAGAAAAAAAAAGATAGCTTATCTTGAAGCCTCTTCAAGAAGTTTGGATAAAATCTACTTTAGAAAGAAGTAATGGTGTTTATTCCACGTGGAAAAATATAGTACAGGCACCAATGAGGAAATGGACGTGGAGGTTTCATAGGACAGGAACCAAAACTGACCCATTTGTTAAAAGCAAGATGTGCCAAACACTGAAATGAGCAGTTTTCAAATATTATTTCGTCTTATCCTGACAATGGGCCCTCCTCAGTGGCTCAGCGGTAAAGAATCTGTCTGCAGTGCAGGTGATGAAGGAGATGCTGGTTCGATCCCTGGGTCAGGAAGATCCCCTGGAGGAGGAAATGGCAGCCTCTCCAATATTCTTGCCTGGAAAATCCCATGGACGGAGAGGCCTGGTGGGCTAAGGTCCATGGGGTCTCAAGGAGTCGAACCTGACTTAGTGACTGAACACATCTTGACAATGTATCTGAAAAAAAGAGATATTACTGAGATAGCCTTCATATATTTTTCTATTTTCTTCATATTTTCTATTCCAAAAATACACATGAGCCTGGTATCCATGCCTTCTAGCATACTTGATGGAGCTTTAAATTTTGACCATTATGGACAAATGCTTAGTATTATGACCTGTTGTCACCTGGGAGAATGTTTTTTAGTAGTAGCTATGATTTCATGGAAGACTTTGCTTCTTCCGTTTCCTTTGAATGAGTATATATCATGAACTTTACAAGATGGTGAGGAAGAAAAATTCAAAACACCTAGTCTTTGCCTCTGAAAACTTAGAGTCTAGTAGGAAAACAAAAGAACACAAATAACGTTTGTAGACTAACAATGCCCAGACAAGAGATAAATAATTAATACTAAGTGAGCACCTACTGATATACTTTTAGACATACACACCATCTGCATGTGTCATCTCATTTATCTTTCAATAACCAGCCAAGAACATTACTATGCCAGTTAAGACAGGGAAAATGAAATATCAGAGTGATTCAGAAAATTGTCCTTAGTCACACAGCTGCTACAACAGTTAATCTTGAAGCCAAATCTGTCTAACCCAGAAACCATGTTCTTCATAGAGCCAGTGCCTAATAAAAGATAGCAGTTACTATTGTTTTATGTGTGTTTGGAATATCTGTTTAACTGTTTCGCTACACAAGCCCATACTTCCTTAACAGCAAATCAGAGAGAACTGCGTTTAACCACACAAATTCAATTAATCTCTACAATGTTCCTAAAAGAAATGATTTTGTCTTACTTTCTTCTCAGATCCTGATTCCTTACCATATACATAGTCTTCTTAAGTCTAACAAAAAAAGAAAAGTTCATTATTTTTTTATTTTTTAATTTAAGGACAGCTTGACAGAATTTTGTTGTTTTCTGTCAAACATCAACATGAATCAGTCGTAGGTAAACTTATGTCCCCTCTCTCTTGAAGCTCCCTCCCACCTCCCTCCCCGTCCCACCCCTCTGGGTTGATAAAGCTCAAGCTCAGGCTCAAGGCCCTGTTTGAGTTGCCTGAGACATAGGGCCGATTTGCACTGGCCATCTATTTTGCATACGGTAATGTAGGTTTCCACGTCACTCTCTCCACACATCTCACCCTCTCCTCCCCTCTCCCCGTGTCTATAAGTCTGTGCTCTATCAGACCTGTTTTAAGTACTGTGTAAGTCTCACTACAGCAGAAATTTAGAGAATAGCATCACTGACCTAAATTCTGCAGGCTGAATCATTCAGGACCTTTAAGTGACAGCTTTGCTGCAAGTGGGAACTCAGGCTTGACTTGAGTACCTAATGCTTGTTCCCAGCTTTTCTGTGGTTTGGAAGTGACTTGCTGGAGTTGAAGCGTTAATAGAGCATTGTTCCTTCTGATTTGCAGAAGGGAACTTTTTTCTATTCCAAACATATACAGCAGTGAAGCTGAAGTATGCGTCTCCTAAAACAAGTGACGCTCAGTCGTGTCTGACTCTTTGCAACCCCATTGACTATACAGTACCTAGAATCTCTAGGCCGTAACACTGGGGTGGGTAGCCTTTCCCTTCTCCAGGGGATCTTCCCAACCCAGGGATCGAACCCAGGTCTCCCTCATTGCAGGTGAATTCTTTACCAGTTGTGCCACAAGGGAAGCCCTCCAAAAGCAAATCATTATAAAAACAAGAAGTTGATCTTATGTAAGCTATATTTAATCAGATGGTTGTTGCTACCTGCACATCAGCATAGCAATTCATGTTCAAATGAATTTCTGAATCAGATAATGACAGGTACATATTTTGTGAGTATTGATATTCTGTCATAAGTATATCTTTCTTTTTTATTAAGAGGCTTATGTGCTTTTAACTTAAGGATGATTTGTTGTCCTCTTTTTGGCAGTTTTAGGTGAGTTCTAATTTAATTTTCTTTTCCTGGGAACATGAGTCACTATTACATAGTAATGGAAAGTCCTATGGCTGGTGGTGTCTAGTGTTGAAAGTAGGAGTGAGTTTCTTTCTTGACAAATTGAGAACAAAAATCTTAGCACTGATTCTCATTTGTGTGTGTGTGTGACTTTGCTGAAGTCACAAAGACTCTGACTTTCCTTTCACTCACGTGTTAAATTATTTAGTGTGAGTATTAAATAATGTGCTCCTGAGTACAGAACAGGCATATAGCAAATTTTTTATACCTTGCCTTTGAGAAGTATACCTCATTAATATTTCTCTTCTTTGTTTGTACTGATCCTTGAATTTATGGATGATGCAAGGGAGCAAGAGACAAAGCTTCCTTAAAGAGAAAATTAAAATGAAATCTGTGAGATGTAGCTCCATAATTATTAATATTAAAGCTGAATTATCAAAGATCTGGGGAACAATGCAATGAGAACAAATATGTAGAAATTTTACTAGTTCTTCCAGGAGGCTGCAGACTCACGTTTTGAGAGATACAGACTACCATATATGGTCCTCCTTGGTTTCCTAATTCATTTTGTGGCATTATGAACCTAATCTGTATTATTTGCAGTCTTATCAGTCACCTCTTTACTTCTATGATTTGGGACTCAATTTAAGAGGCAGTGGCTACCTTTGTCTCTTTCCTGAGTATAGAAGAAACCCCCTCCCACAACAGCAGACATCTCATGCTTGAGAGAATCTTGTAAAGTCGACTACTTCCTTCCTGTCTTTAAAGCATCTT
Source organism: Odocoileus virginianus (assembly GCF_023699985.2). NCBI lineage: Eukaryota > Metazoa > Chordata > Mammalia > Artiodactyla > Cervidae > Odocoileus > Odocoileus virginianus. Next base: position 2,886,605 of record NC_069701.1, read on the forward strand.
ATCTGTGTACTGCTCAGATCCAGCTCTGCAGAGTGTCAATGATCAGGAGGGAGGAGGCATGTTCAACATAGTCTGACTACAGTATTCCCAACGAACCCAGGTTTAGTTTGAACCATCTCTCAGAACTGATGCTGTGTCATTATGTATTTTTTAAGTTCTTACAAAGGCTGCAGCAGAATGCTGTGGGAATCTATTGCTGTGGCTACATTGTTTCATTTTGCCTAAAAACCCACACTTACTTCTACAGCAATAGACACATGTAACAGCTTTTTATACATTATAAATCTACATGAAGTACCTTTTTGCCTTTTCATCCATGATCTTTTTCTATTAACCCTTGCCTCAGTTTTCTCTATAACTAGTTTGATAGCAGTATTTAAATTCACTTAATTTATTTGTCAATTCACTTAATTTAATTTATTTATCAAGCTAACTCTATGTAACATAGAGAAAAAAAAAAACCTCACAGATCATGAATACAGTTACATACATTTTCAGAGAAAGAACCTATTCATGTTACCAGAAGCCACTGAAGAATGGATGAAGAGATAATTTTACCAGCATTTCAGAAACTCCTTAATTCCCGTCTAGTGACTCTCTCTCCGAATGGTACCACATCCAATACAACAGATACATTTTGCAAGGTTTTAATGAGTTCAACAATTGCAGAATTTTTTTTTTCACTTACATTTTCCTAAACAAAAATTTCATCTCAAGATCTGCATATAATTGGTGAAATATAATCTCTATTATTATTAACATTATCATTTTAAGACCAAGTATATCCTTTAAAGTGTACATTTTTAAAATAATAACTTTTATGCTTAAAATACTCAATGCAGACTGACAAAATTTGGGGAGAGAAGTTAATTGGACAGCATGTATCAGCTTGGTCAGTGTGCACTTCATTACTCAGAAATTCTAACTGAAGACTATAACACATAGAAATAGACATCTATAAGCATAGATCTGCATGTTTTAGCTTGCAGAATTGTTTACAATGGAAGATCTGAGGGGCCGAACCTAAATAGGGTTTGATATGGTGGGAACTTTGCAGCTTGTGCTGGTCCCACCTTGAACATCTGAGTGTATGTGTTACTTGCTCAGTCATGGCTCAGGGGCGTAGTCTGCCAGCTTCCTCTGCACGTGGAATTTTCCAGGGAGGGATGCTGGAATGGGGTGCCATTCCCGGGCGGCTCAGACAGTGAAAATCTGAACCTGCATGCAAATACTTATAGAAATTTTTAGTTATAATCACCAAAAACTGGAAGCAACAAAGTTTTTCATTAAGAGAATTGATAAGCAAGCTATGATATATCCATAGAATGGAATATTACTCAGTGATAAAACTGAATGAGCTACGAAGATGTAAAAAGACATGAATGAAAGTATGAAAGTACTAGGGAGAAAACAATGATGGAAGTAGGTTAAAGGTACATAGGAGCCAACTGAAAGAGCTCTTAACAATTTACACAGCAGAATAAAAAAAGTAATATATATAACTCAAAGTATAAAATAAATATCAAAGAAGCTACACTTGCATGAATAAATTATTGAATAAATAAAGAAATGAAGGAGAAGAGGCAAATCTCTTATACAGAAGATTCCAATTAATTTGTTTTGTTATTCCAAACTCAAAATTTTCCCCATTTGGTTAAGTTTCTTTAGCTCAACTCTGTCACTGTGTAGAAGTCATTTGAAGATATATTGCATGCTGTTTTCTTATTGAAAGGTTTTATTTGGGGAAGAAATGGTTCTTACAACAGCAGCAAAAACAAAAACAAAAAAATTCCGATAAACATGTGTACTTTTTTTACATTTGCTGTAGTATATTGCTGAACAAATATTGATACATTATTACTAAGGTATACACTTTATTTAGATTTTCTTAATTCTAACCTAATATCTTTATCTTTTAAAATTTCATTCAGTATTTCATAATGCATTTAGTTATTATGTCCTGTTGGGTTCCTGTTGGTCATAACAGTCCTCATCCTTTTCTTGTTTTTGATGACCTTGCTAGTTTTCAGGAATACTGGCCAAGTATTTTGTAAGGTGTCTGTCAATTTGAATGTGTCTGATTTTTTTTTTTCATAATTACAGTGAGATTATGGGTTTGGAGAGCAAGACCACATAGATAAAGTGTTATTTTTATCACATTAAATCAAGTATAGATAATATCAGCATGAGATAGCATTCATGCATGCTTGCTACTGACCTAGATGACCTACTTGAGGTAGCGTTTGTCAGATTTCTCCAATATAGTTATATTTAAAGTCATTTTCCATATTATATACCATTTGGAAATCACTATGGCCAGGTTATAATTCATATTTGTAAAGAACTTCTATTAAAACAAAAAAAATTAATCACCTGATTAAAAGATAAGCAAATGATTCATACAAACAATTCACAAAACATGCAAATACAAATGGTCTAAGCATGTGAAAAGTGTTCAACTTTACAAATAATAAGAGAATTGCAATTTAAACCATGTAGGTTGGAAAGTTTGCCAACATATTGCATTGGTGTGGAATCAGGAAAAGGCCAGACTCATGTATTTCTTGTTGAAGTGTAGGTTAATATGACTTTTGTGGGAGGCCTTCATTAAATCTATCAACATTAAAATGCACATTTACTTCCATCTAGTGAATCTTACTCTAGTAATGTTCAACAGATATGATTGCTCATGTCCAAAGTGACACATAATGAATCATCATAATTGTATGTTTTTAATTGCAAATATTAGAAATGATGTAATTTTACATCTATAGTCCTGCTCATTGCAATATCATGATTGGTATGTCCTTTAGGAATTCAATTGCAAAGTAATTGAGAAGAAAGACAATTAGCATTACTTGGTGCTTACCATATGCCAAGTTCAATGTTTCATGCCTGAAGATTCACTAAGTAAAAAGATATTATACCTTCCCTTAAGAGGCTCTGTGACTAGCTAGTGTTGCTGCTGCTGTTGTTCATTTGCTATGTTGTATCCGACTCTTTGCAACCCCATGGACTGCAGCATGCCATGCTTTCCTGTCCTTCACTATCTCCCAGAGTTGGCTCAGATTCATGTCCATTGAGTTGGTGATGCTTTTTCATCATGTCATCCTTGGCTGCCCTCTTCTTCTTTTGCCTTCAATCCTTCCCAGCATTAGGGTCTTTTCCAGTGAGTCAGCAACATCAGGTGGCCAAACTATTGGAGCTTCAGTTCCAGCATCAGTCCTTCCAATGGATATTCAGGGTTGATTTCCTTTAGGATTTATTGGCTTGATCTTGCTGTCCAAGGGAATCTCAAGTATCTTCTCCTGCAACACAATTCAAAACCATCAGTTCTTCAATGCTCTTTATGGTTCAATCCTCATATCCATACATGCTATTGGGAAAACCATAGTTTGGATTATATGCACGTTTGTCAGTAAATTGATGTCCCTGTTTTTTAATATGCTGTCTACTTTTGTTATAGCTTTCCTTCCAAGTGTCTCTTAATTTCATTTCTGCACCATCTGCAGTGATTTTGGATCCCAAGAAAATAAAATCTGCCACTGCTTCTACTTTTCCCCCCATCTAATTTCCATGAAATTATGGGACCAGATACCATGATCTTAATTTTTTGAGTGTTGAGTTTTAAGCCAGCTTTTTCACTCTCCTCTTTCACCTTCATCATTTTCTGCCATTAGAGAGGTATCATCTGCATATCTGAGGTTGTTGATATTTCTCCCAGCAATCTTGATTCCAATCTTTATCCACCCCAGAATTTTTTATGATATACTCTATATATAATGTAAATAAGCAGAGTGACAATATACAGCCTTGCTGTGTGCCTTTCTCAATTTTGAACCAGTCTGTTGTTCCATGTCCAGTTCTAACTGTTGCTTCTTAACTTTTTCTCATACAGTTTTTCAAGAAACAGGTAAGGTGATCTGGTACTCCTATCCCTTTAAGAATTTTCCACAGTTTGTGGAAACTGTGACCCCCACAGTTCAGTAAATAAATTTATATAAAATAAGATCATATTGATATCAAAAGTGACTCTTGACCACACACTGTGAACATTTAATGGAGGCTCTGATGGCCTGGGGACAGGAAGAGTGAGTGTAATAATGGACTCAGTAAAGGCTTTATAGAATAAATGATGATTATAACTAAACAAATGTTCTAGACTAAGAAGAAGCAGAGAATGGCATAAACAGTGGAAATAGCATTAGGAAAGCAAGATCTGTTTTAAATGCCTTTATGTGAGTCTTAAGTTGTTCACTATCAATATTTTTATGCTTATCTTGGATGTATTCTGTTTCTTAGAAACATGACACACCTCACAGTTCCAGAATAATTCCAAGTACAATTGTATGTCTGTCTATAATTTTGTTGAATAGTAACCTAGGGTGTTGTGAGAAAAATTCTTCAGTTCCTTATGTTTTATGTAAATCCATTGTATGGATACTTTCAAAAATTAGGTGAAAGCACTTTATAAAGTCTAAATCCATATGTGTGAGTTTGACAAAAGGATGATGATGTTAACGATAGTGATGCTGATGATGGTAGTGATGATGATGATGAAAAAACATAGAATCTACTTTGTTTCATGAAAGAAGAGACTTCTCTTACATATGATCAATTTGTTGATAAATAAAGACTAGTTCTGCATGAGCTAAAATCCTGAACAGAGCTGCTTGACAAGAGAAAATGGATTGATACCGTCTCACATATCCTTATGAGCTGAAAAGCAGATGATTTCCCCTGGTATCTGAGAGCTTGGAGAAGACAGACTGTCTCACTAATAACTCCACTTCTTCCACCAAAAGCTTCAATAAAAATGATATATTTTGATCTTCAGCATATGTCCTTAGTTGAGAATGGAGTCTGGCCTTTTTGAAATAATAGGAGCAGGGAGATATAAAAGTCAACGAGATTTTGTGTGCATTTTTTGTGTAACTGCATGTGCATGTACATACTCACATATACCGATCCATGCATACGTATACACATAGAAGTATGCACATATGTCTACATATTTCAATATCATATACATATACTCATATCTAATGTGTTATTTGCAAGTGTCTCTCATACACTTTTCCAATCTGTTAATTTCTTTTTCTTCCCCCAAACTGCAGGCATATTAATTTGAGCCAGGGTACCCTAACATCTTTCTAGAAACTGATGCCATTACATCACTGTCACAGTATTCATAAAGAAATCATCAGGAATGACTAGTATCTAATGTTGTGCATGCTGCTTCTGTAGTGTGTGAGTTCATGATAATTAAACTGGCTGTTTTGGATGCTTTGACAAAGAACTTGAATTGGAAATGCTTTTCCTCACTTGTTTAAATACAATTATTTCAATGAGTGCTTTTAAATAATTTGGGATAATATAAAATACTTTCCTCCAAGGTTTAAATGGGCAACAAACTGCATAATAATTTTTTCTTTGTCTTCTATTTCTCCTGCATTAACCACACAGAAGTAAGGCATAATAAAGAGGATAGATGGAGGAGTGAGCCCATTGTAAATAAATATATGTCCAAGAAATATTATGTGTCATTGGACTGGACATGCACCTAAATATCAGAATTAGCTAGGAAAATAACACAATAACCTTATACCTCAGATTTAGGTTTCATTGCCCAAAGAGGCATATAGATGAAGAAATTTGAGTTGCAAAGAAGACAGACCCAATAAAATTTGTTCAAATATGGATGAGGGGAGAGTTTATTATATAAATATGATGAACAATCTCATTTACATTAATAATAAGGAATGAAGTATATAGCTAGGCCTCAAAGGCCTGATTCTAGATTGTCAGGAGCTAATTAATCTCTCTCTCCCTCCTCTCTCTTTCTCTCTCTCCCAGACACACAAATGCAAATGCACTATGGTCTCCCTTCCTTCCTTTTATAATATACCAAAAAATCCCTCCCTTCCTTTTTTCCATCCTTCTATATCAGTTTGTCTGATGCATTCTACCTACTGCAAACCAGCTGTTCTATTAACTGTCTGTGTTATTTTCCCTGCAACTATAGCTTGAATGTGGCTCTGATTTATCTTGGCACAAACTCTGCAAAGTCTGGCCTCAATAATACATAGATTTTTATCTATAGAAAAACATGCTATCCTGTGGCTAACCTCTCTGACTTCTAGTTCATTTTCTCAAGAAGAATCCACTGTGCCAATGGGCTGCCTAGCCTTGCTTAAATTTAGGTATTACCATTTTTGTTCAGTGGAGATATGTGCTCATTTATGTCACTCTTCTGGAGTTCTGTGGGACTAGCATCTTGACTGTCATACTCCAGTATGTTACAGACAGTGCAAATTGTTTAGGCACCTATTGTCTACCTTATTTACTAGTCATCCTCTGTAATTTGACTTTCCAAATGAAATTTAATCAATTCATTGACAAGTAGATTTGAGCACTTGTAGATCATTGTTACCTTAAACGCTGGATAGGTTGCAAGACAATCATAAGATATATTACTAGTTTTAATGGAATTTAGAAAACAGCTGCAGGCAAAACCAATAAAGCATTTGAGATAATAAATAAATTACTCATTGCTGCAGCATATATATAATAGTTAAATAATAGCAGAATTGTGAGTGAATATAGTCTTAGATTTCATAGACAGGATAGGAATTATATATGTGCCTCCAATGATGTGTAGGACTTTCAGAATTTAGGAGAAAGGGTGTTCAATATAATGTTAAGTCACAGGTAATATCGTCCTTTCTAAAGAGAACATCTAGTACAAGATAGAGGAGACTAAGGAATAGAGGGAAATAAGTTGGGGATCAAGATTGTTGAGGGACTTAAGAGTTGAACACAAAAGACTGTTCTACAGTAAGGAGATGGTGGAACTAAAAGGAAAAAAAAATAAATATAGGAGAATGATAGTGTGCAGGTGGACTGTCTTGGAAGTTTAAAGTGAGATTACAGCCTTTATTTCATTTTAATGTGATGGCTGTAAGTTTGGAAAAAACATGAGCATGGGAGATGTCATGAAATGAGGCATTCTTGAGAGCAAAGGATTTGCTAAAGTTCTAGCACTGACTCCTCTTCTGTCTGTATCTTGGAGCAAGCCACTTGTTTTCTCTGGGACTTGGTCATCTTCATGATGCTTTTTGGAGGAGATCATTAAGAGACCATGACCATTGGTTGGCGTGGTTGGTCTGGAGTAATCAGAGGCTCCGCATGCCTTCTCCATCCTTGGAGTGTATTTTCCACCCGTAGTTCCCTCAGTGGGAGCCATTTTCAAGGACCAGACTTGAGAAAGCAAACTGCTGTTGAGACCATCTGGATGGTCCACGTGACTGATTACTTACATTAGAGCATCTATAAAAGCTTAGAAGATTCTGGTGGGAGGATGTGGAGATCTACTCATCTTGAGACCGCCCAAGACAGACCTTGCATGTAATTCCTTTGTTCGTAAACCTGCCTCCTGCCAACCTAGAGAGGCTCACCCCTTTCTCCAATCTCTCCTTGTCCTCTGTGTACAGAATCAGTTTCAGATTTCACCCAGGAAGCTCCCGAGTTTTCAAACCAACATGTCTGTATTATAATATTTCCTTAATTTCCTTTCATCTTGAGCCTAAAAAAGTCAGTGATACGTGTGGGAGAAAGTCTTCATTATTGTATTTTGTGACAGAAAGAACAGAAGGATAAAGGGGAGAGAAAAATCAGGAGTCACATCAGTGTTTCTAGTCTAGTTTTATGAATTTTTCTTATAAGGATAGTCTGTTTTGAGGTCAGTGTAATGCTAAAAGTTTTAAGCCTAAAACTGAGATAAATGCTTAGTGTGTTTAAGAAAGGTAATTGCTTATCACAGTTTCCATGTGTATGTGATTTATATGTATCTTTGCAGTAAAGCTGGGGTGAAAAGTTATTTTTTATCCTGGGTTAAAAAAGTGATTTTTGATAAAGTAACTCTGCAGTGCTTTGGAAATTAGTTGTGGATTTCAGCAAACCTGATTCCCTGCTGTATAAAATGAGAAACCCAAAGAAGAAAGATCTGTCAGGAGGATAAGTGAACTCAATACTTTGATTAACAGGTGGCCAGGTGTTAAATTTAATTGCCTCTAGAAGAAAAGAAAATTTTGCTTTTCAACATTAGTCTCACACTTCCTAATGATGGAGCATTTTTTCATGAGAAAAGAAACGAATGGTGTACCTGGCAAAGCTTATATTTTAAGGAAATATGTTGATGGTGGAGACAAAATTACTCTTACTTTAGTAGATTTTTATTACAAAAAATTATTAGATTTTAATGTAAAAGATATAAAACATACAACAGAGAGAGTAAAAAGATATACATCTATATTCCATTTTTCTCAGTTACTAGCATTCACCATACTTACTTCATATTCACTTCTTAAGAAGCCAAGTAACTACAGGTCAAAATGGTAACCCCAAGACACCTTCTTTTATCCAATTTCCTGATTTTCTCACAGAAATTTATTATCTTAAATTCATTTTCTTAATCAGGAAAAGGGGGACACAATGTTTATGGCCATGCAAACATACTGTTTGCATGTTTACATATTCATAAAGATACACTGTATGATTGCCAATGTTGCATGTTCATGTGTATTTTTAAATGAATGTTTGCAAAATTTATAAAATTGTATCTAAGTTTTTCATTTTAAAACACTTTATGGGCACTTTACTGGGGGTCCAGTGGTTAAGACTGTACTTTCACTGCAGTGGGTACAGATTTGGTCCCAGTGTGGGAAGTTCAATATGCTTCCTGGAGCAGCCGAAAAAAGTAAAAAAAAGAGAGAGAGAGGTAATTACCTATATGGAAACATGCTAACTCTAGCTAATTCCATTGTGTGAACATGCCACCATTTATTTGTTCATTCTTTTGCTAATAAGTATTTAAATGGTTTCCATTTTTAACTTGTTAGCCACATGGACATTTTTGTTTATATCTCCAAGGAGATGTCTGCTACATTTTCTCTATAAATCCACAGGTATAGTAGTTGGTTTAAGGATACATGTTCTTTCATTTTACTTTTCACTAACCAACTGTTTTCAAGATAAATTGTATTAATATAAATTAATAAAAATTATAAAATCCCATAAATAATGTATATGATATCTGACTTGTTCATATCTTCACTATTAATTGAAAAGTTCAGACTTCTCAAATTTTCAACATACTGGATGTTGGAAAATATTGCAGCTTGTTTAATTTGTATTTCCTGAATAATGCTAGAATTAAAATATTTTTGTAGGTTTACTGTTTATTCTGACTTCTATAAATTAAAATATTTTTGTAGGTTTACTGTTTATTCTGACCTCTATAAATTGTCTTTTGTAGTTTTTGTCAATTTCTCACTGCATTGGTTATGTTTTTGCATTAAGATTTCTAAAATATTTTAAAATAAATTATTGATGCTTGTCCTTTATTAATAATTTTCCTTTATCACTTGACTTAAAATTTTTAATGTTTTCTTCTGTTCACAAACATTTTAATGTACTCACATTTATTGATTTTTTTTTCTTTGTATGGCCTGCAATTCATGAATTTTGCAACAAATATTTTTCCATCTTAAGTTCATAAAATGTTATATTTTACTTAGCAAAATTTTAAATGCGTGTGTATGTGTGCCAAGCTCCTTCAGTCATGTCTGACTCTGTGGGACTCTATGGACTATAGCCTGCTGGGCTCCTCTGTCCACGGGATTCTCCAGACAATGATACTGGAGTGGTTGCCATACCCTCCTCCAGGGGATCTTTCCAAGCCAGGGATCAAACTTGTGCCTGCACATCTCCTGCATTGGCAGGCAGGTTCTTTACCACTAGTGCCACCTATTAGCATTTAAATATAAAAATAACTATATTTACACTCATTTAAAATGCTTTATTTTAAATATATTGTTATTTTTTCCACAAGGATAACTAACATTACTGAGTAATCTGAAATTTTCTACCGGCTTGTCATGCTGCTACAAACCTAAATCAAATTTATATATGTGTTGCTCTCCTTCCAGGCTCATTATTATAAAATAAATCTTACTACATGGTTTTTCTTTCAAATTTTGTTTTATTTTCTTTCCACTTTCTACATGAATTTATGATTGGGGCTGTACCAAAACGTAGAAAAACCTATTTAAGTTTTAATTTTATTTGTATTAATTTTATAGGTTATAGTGGAGACATTTACATCTTTATGACTTCAGATGTTTTCATCTATGAACATGGCATATATCTCTATCTGTCCATGTCTTTTTATTTTATTGTTTATTTTATTTGTTCTTGAACAAAATATTCATATCTTTTGATAAGATGTTCCTATGCCTCTCATAGTGATGGTGCTTATTAAATATGAATCATTACTATTATTGCTTCAGTTATTTTTTACTAATAAGAATGCTATAATTGTTTGAAGATTGGACTTTACCAGAAAAAGAGGTGAATGCTCTAAGTTTTATCTTGACATTTTTGGTAGAAAATATTTTTATTCAAATTGATTTTTTAAAATTTCCAATTATAGTACATTTTATTTATCTTAATTTGTCTTATGACTTGCTAGGACTTATAGCAACAATTTAAAATTTTATTAGGTCACTCAGAGTTTCCCATATAGATATTTACATCATCTGCAGATGGGGACTATTTTATTTCTTCCTTTCTCATCTGTATGCCTTTTATTTTATTTTCTTGCCTTATAATGCTGGCTAGTACTTCTATTACTATGTTGAATAGCAATGGAGAGAATGAATATCTTTGAGCCTTGTTCCTGTTGATAGGGAGTGAGTATCCAGTCTTTTACAAATATGTCTGATGTTAACTTCAGTATTTTTTTTAATATTTTAATCTACTTGAAATATTTCCCTTATATTCCTAGTTTTCAGAGAATTTTTATGTTACAAATAGTGTTGAATTTTGTCAAATTTTTTCTTTGCCTCAAGGCTTTTGTTCACATAATTTTTTTCATTTATCCTATTAAGATGGTGTATTACATTGATATATTTAAAAATATTAAGTTTACACCCCTGAAATAATCATAATTGGTCCAACAGAAAAGGTGCTTTACTGTATTTTCTAGCTTGTTGCCTTTTGACCATCTTTGTAAAATTTTTTTGAAATCCCTCTTTTTCATAATAGAATGAATTCAATCTACTAGGGTATTGCTGATAGGCTAAGAGGCTTATGTTTATATATTTTACATACATGTATCATTCTTCAACTGTAATTTCATATCACCACTATGTCAATGTTCCTTTTGCTCATGTAGAGTTATCACTCTCTACTTACAGACTTTACCCTTCCTTATAGGTCCTATTGAAGCTCAGCTTCTCTGAAGAACTTGTTCCAGTTTCCATAGTCCTGCAACCCTGATGTATTTGTGATTATGTAATTTAGCAATTATTGAAGTCTAGTACTTCTTCACCTTATTATTTTATTTGTTGAAGTGCTGCCTTCCATCTGGTCTGTACTTGACAAATTAAACTAAAATCAGTGTGTGTAACTCAGGTATCAATATTGCTTAAAGCACTTCCAGTTGATACCAACATGTAGCCAAGTCTTTAAGACAGCAAATGTTGTCTCAAAGTTGTGATTCTCAGACTTTAGCACATGAAAGAATCATGAGAATGAGGGGAGGTTAATGAAACAGTTTCCAGGTTCAACCTCCAGCGTTTCAGATTTAGTAGAAATCTAAATATGTGAAACCCAACAATTTGCATTAAATAACTGACTAATTGCTTGCTCCCTGGTTCACAAAACCCTATGGAAATAACAGATGCATATACACTCAGTGACTAATCGCATCACTCCTATCAGACCTGGCAGTGGCTCGTCACAGTGCGGCGGGCATCCAGTTCTCTCAGGGGCAGCAAAGCAGTGCGGTACTGCCTTCTCAGCTCTGAGTGATAAATTCACATGACACTTCACAAAAATGGAGGACTGAAAGATGAAATTGGCCAACAAAGATGAAAGTGCAACGAAGAAATAAGAAGCAGTGATGCTGAAATTGAAATCTAGTGTCAATGGAGTTATAGAAAAAATAGCTGACAGTGGGAATGTTCACACTGATACTATTATATATGCAGTGAGAGAAACTTACTAAAAGTTAACTTATCAACAGAAATAAGGGCTATACTAGTGATGACATGAACAGCAATATCCCAAAGAAGACACAATGGCAAAAAAGCTTCATGCTATAGGAAATCAAGGAGATCTTCCATAACATTTTAAATACAAAAAATGAAATAGTAGAAATTAAAATAATTCACAAAGGCATAAAAAAGATGCTTATCTCAAATTATAAGTTATCTGATGAGAAGGCAAGAAGTATTTAAGTTACTTCTGTTATCTTTTACAAAGAAAGAAAACATTAATTCTTAGTATTTTGGTATTTAAAATATAGTGTACTAAAATACTTTTATTTAAAAATTTTCTATGTATTTATTTTCTATAGGCAGAGAGTTTTAAATGTTTTGACAAAATAAATCAGAGAACAATTATAATCTTTTCATGATCATTAAGACTGTTTTACAAGGTTTCCGTTTACTTGGTTATTTTTATGATCTCTCACTATTGTACAAAATGAGAATTGCTTAGCTTTCTTGCCTGGAGAATCCCACAGACAGAGGAATCTGTTGGGCTATGGTCCATAGGGTCACAAAGAGACACAACTAAAGTGACTTAGCCTGCACACAAATAACTGCTATCTAAGAAAATCTTTATGCTTTGTAAAAGGAGTTGACTGTATTCTTGATAGTCATTAATCTGTATCAGTAAGAAGAGGAAAGAAGGGGTTTAGTTTCTTATCAGCACCATCTTATTTTCCTTTTATGAGTAATGTTTTGAATTCCTGACATAATTCCATTAGCAAAGAAGTAACCACAACTTTGTTATTTATTAGTGGAAACAATTTTTTTTTAGACAGAATTCAAGCCCAAAGAAACTAGAAAACAATGCAACGAAAATCCATTTTCAATGCTAACATTGTGCCATATGTGTTTTATGTCCTTACACTTTAAGAAATAAAACATTACAGACAGATCATAGTTGAAGCTTTCATTTCTCCTGTCTTCTTCCCCAGAGGTAAGTAGGACCCTGAATTTGGTGTGCATGAAGGTAGGAGAAATATTTATGATAATATGATGTTTTTAAAGAAGCATTAACTTCAGAATAAGGCAGGTTGTGTTTATTCCCCAAACCAGTCACTGCAGATGAGTCATTAAATTCTCTGGGCCTCAGTTTTCTCATGGATAGAAAAGGAATAATCCTACTTCTCTCACAAAGTTGAGTAAGGATGAGAAACGATTGAATCAAAGCTTTCCACACTTAAGAAACAGTAGGTAGTACCTATCAGCTTTACTGCTTTACTTTTGATCTGCTATAGGCTCAGGAGAGCTCGGCGTGGAGAGAAGTCTGCGATGTTTCCCGAGGTAGGAGTGTCCTTTCTCTTGAGCTAATCCGCAGCTCTCCCCCTGGGCCAGTGGAGCCATTCCTCACTTTTCTCATCTTTTGGTTTCTGCAGGCAGCTGTGGTTAAGTAACTCATTGCAGTCTCCCAAGCAGCGGTGCCCTGAAGCTGACAGTAGCCCTATAGCAAATGATAATATGAAGTGAAGTTCTGGGGTGGGAATCCTACATTAAAGAAACAACGATTCTGTGTAATCATTGGAGGTAGGAGCTCTTTTCATGTTGTATACATGTCAGGCAATTTGCCATGTGCAGCATCCTCCTCCCAGCCTTCAAAGGTTTGGGAGATTTTGCAAAGTGTGTTTGTGTTAGCATCAAATAGTATTTGCTCCCTTCTTGTCACAACCTATAGAATGGCTTAAACAAAACTGAAAAGGGCACCCCAAATTGTGGCTGGCATTGGACAATTTATTTCTACATCAACATAGCCAGAAGAGCATTTTAAAAAATTTCCCTCTCCGAAAGCAGGCCTCTTTGGTTTCCTCCTACAGATTTCATTGGCAGTCTGCTCCCATTCCAACTAATCAATAAGTAAAACCCAGTTAAGCCACATTTATTTCTAGAAGCAAATAGCAATCAGCGCATTACCATGGAAGCTCAGGCCCTGTCCATCAACTGAATCAGTAAACAATGAAGGTTGGGGCTTTGAGGCTCCATTCTAAAGGAGAACTGCTGCCTTAAAGGCAGAGAAATAAGCCTGGTAACTTAGATTTATATGTTACCCTACTCCATTATTTGGAGAATAAGATCAACCCTTCATTTCACTTAAGATGTACAAGCGTCACATTCTTTGATGTACTGTCTTTTACCAACACTTTGTTGTTGTTGTTGTTTTTCATCTTTTAATGATTTTATAGCAATTAGTAACTTTAAAGAAAAACATTTGATAATTACCTACTATTTTCAGGCACTGCTTTATATTTTCTCACATTTAATTCTCATATCCTGCAGAATAAAAAAAAAGAATTCAGGTTTACAGTGATAATAAGCTAGGTGTTTATTATTCAATTCTCAGTTTGCTAAGATATTCTCTTTACTTTATTCTTTCAAATGAATTGTCGTCTCCTTAAAGGCACAGAACAGGTCTCACTCAACTTGTGGCCTTCCTAGAAGCTTGTCTGGTAGGTGCTCATGTGTGTGAGAGCTAAGTCGCTTCAGTCATGACTGACTCTTTGCAACCCTATGGGACTGTAGGGTCTGAGATCCCCTGTTCATGGGATTCTCCAGGTAAGAACAGTGGATTGGGTTGCCCTACTCAATAAATACAATAAGCATGTATTTACTGAGCCTATTTAGTAGGTGCTCAGTAAATACATATTGATTAAATGAATGTACTAATAAGTTAAGATTAGCTATTCCCAGAAGTGGGCTTCCCAGGTGGTTCTGGTGGTAAAGAACCCACCTCCAGATGCAGGAGACATAAAAGACCTGAGTTTGATCCCTGGATTGGGAAGATTCCCAGGACGAGGGCATGCAAACCACTCCAAAATTCAGTCTTTAGCGTCGCAAAGAGTCAAATGTGACTGAAGGGACTTAGCATGCATGCATCCTCAGAAGTATTTATCCTATTTGCACACTCTTGCCCTCTAAAAGTAATACCATGTGATTTTCATTTTTATATAATGAAATCAAGAGACTTCACTACAGAACAGCTGAGTGACCTTGGGCAAGCCATTGCACTTAACTTGGGATCCACTTACTTCACGAAGGGGGAAAAGATACTTTCTGAATGTCCCTTCTACTTCCAAACTTCAGGGTAATTTATCTGGGAAAGAGTTGAAATAAGTCTTGTTTTATTTTTCATAAATATTCTGAGTACCCATTTTGTTATAGTGATACCATGAGACATATCACTGCAGATGTAGAAATAGAGCAGTTTTAATACATTCGAGGAAGGTGTGGTTACATCTTCTTTCTGTGAAAGTTCAGAATCTCTGACCCCACAGAGCCATCATCACCAAATGTGGTAATGGTCATGTAGTGCTTCGTTCTGCAGTGTTTTCATGAGAAGAGAGTATAGCTGAGAACAACAATTTAAATCAAGACCCTTCAATGCAGTTGTAATTTAATCAATCATATATACAACTATTTGCATATACCTCCAACCTCAGGTTTCTGGAACTCTTAATTCATTTATGGTGTGTGACTATGTGAATATATATATGTGTGTGTGTGTGTGTGTGTATATGTGATATGAATAAGCATTCAAGTTCTAACATCAGTGTTTATTTACTTTTTTATAGTAGTAGATATTTTCAGACCGATTCAAATCTTTTAACTTCTATTTTACAGACCCACAATGCTGCTGGGTAAAATCATAAACCTGCTGCTTCAGACCCTCCAGCTGTGTATCCACAAGCCAGTGTGTAGCATCAGCTCCACGGTAAGTCACTACTCCAGGCTACTGTGGAGAAAGGCTGCTTATTTCTCTGAGGTACCCTCAGGGCTTCCCAACAGTGAGTTCTGTATATCTCATGGAGCCTATTTTTCAAGTGAGAGCATCGAATTTCTTTCTTTTTTTGAAAATTGGGTGAAAATCCACCTAGTCATTTTGTTTTTTTTTCACTTAAAGGAAAAGTACATTGATAAAATTTACCTATATAAGCATATTTCTATCTTTCAGTGTATTGCAGGAGAATGGCTATGATGTGATAAAATAGGATTTGCATTTTTAAAACACTTTGTCTTCAAAAAGGAGAGTATTTTGGCAAGGGATGAGTCAAAATATTGGAGGACCCAGAGAGGAGACAAAGCCAGTAAGTGATTCACTGGAGAGTTGACTGTTTTGTGGGCAATGGTGTCACATTACTATGAAATGGAGGAAAAGGTACATTTAAGAAATGCATAAATGTAGAATTCACTGTACTTGGTGGCTGATAGGATGTGGAACATAAGCAAAGTTTCAACACATCAGGCTTGAGATTTATGAGGGAAAACTGATTGATATAAATTTGATGAATTACTATAAAGCTTATTAGCCTTTTCATTCAACTTCTTCATTCTTATTTAATTTTTGTGAACTTAGGACAGAAAAAAAAAGATTTGTATAAAGTCTCATTTTCATATTTCTTCTATGGGGAACAATATGTCAGTGTTATAGTTTACTTTTATTTATTATAAATAATATTTTTTTTGAATAGTGAATTTTCTAGCTAGTTAAAAATTGTTGACCTTTTTATTTTTATTTATTTATTTTTTCATTTATTTTTATTAGTTGGAGGCTAATTACTTTACATCATTACAGTAGTTTTTGTCATACATTGAAATGAATTAGCCATGGATTTACATGTATTCCCCATCCCGGTCATTGTTGACCTTTTTATGTTTATTTCCATTTGTCTGAAAAAATATGTGATGACTATATCTTTGATGTATTTTTAAAATCATTTATAAAGAGAATGCTTATTGCTCAACTGAAGCACTTTATAAGAATATTTTCTGTTTCAACTGATATATTTTAGTTTGGTTACTTATTTCTACCTTTTCCTTTTATTTTTCTACCTACTTTCTATGAAATGTATGTTTATTTTGCTCAGTTATTTTTAAACATATCAATTACTTTTAAGTTTTCCAAGATAGTGTTTAATCTGTATTCTGATGATTGAAATAAAATAATGAAATGGACATTTTTATTTATTTTCAAAGACTAAGAATAGGTTTCTAAGGAGAGATAAGAAAGCCTTTTTAAATGAAAAATGCAAAGAAGTAGAGAAAAACAATTGAATGGGAAAGACTAGAAATTTCTTCAAGAAAATTGGAAATATCAAGGGAACATTTTATGCAAGGATGGGCATGAAAAAGGATAGGAATGATAAGGACCAAATAGAAATAGAAGAGATTAACAAGTGGTAAAAATACAATATACAAAAAAAGATCATGATAACCCAGGTAACTGATCACTCACCTAGAGCCAGACATCCTGAAGTGTGGAGTCAAGTGGGTCTTAGGGAGCAGGACTACAAGCAAAGCTAGTGAAAGAGAGGGAATGCCAGCTGAGCTATTTGAATCCTAAAAGATGAGGCTGTTAAAGTGTTGCACTCAATATGTCAGCAAATTTGGAAAACTCAGCAATAGCCATAGGATTGGAAAAGGTCAGCTTTAATTGCAATCCCAAAGAAAGACAATGCCAAGTAATGTTCAAACTACCACACAATTGTACTCATTTCAGATACAATAAAGTAATTCTAAAAATCCTTTAACCTAGGCTTCAGCAGTATGTGATTTGAGAACTTCCAGATATACAAGCTGGGTTTCGTAAGGATGAGCAGCCAAATTGCCAGCATTTGTTGGATCGTGGAGAAAGCAAGGAGATTCCATAACAGCATCTACTTCTGCTTCATTGGCTAAACTAAAAGCCTTTGAATGTGTGGATCACAGCAAATTATGGAAAATTCTTAAAGAAATGGGAATACTAAGCCACTTTACCTGCCTCCTGAGAAATCTGTATGAGGGTCAAGAAGCAACAGTTAGAACCAGACGTGGAACAATGGACTGATTCAAAACTGGGAAAGGAGTAAGACAAGACTGAACATTGTCACCCTACTTATTTAACTTATATGAAGAGCACATCATGTGAAATACCAGGCTGGATGAATCTCAAGCTGGAATTAATTGCAAGGAGAAATGTCAACAACCTCAGATACACAGATGATATGACTTTAATGGCAGAAAATGAAGAGGAATTAAGGAGCCCCTTGTTGAAGGTGAAAGAGGAGATTGAAAAAGCCGTCTTAAAACTCAACATTCAAAAAAACTAACATCATGGCATTCAGCCCCATCATTTCATGGTAAATAGATGGAAACAGTGAGAGATTTTATTTTCTTGGGCTTCAGAATCACTGCAGATGGTAACTGCAGCCATGACATTAAAAGATGCTTGCTCTTAGGAAGAAAAGCTATGACAAACTTAGATGGTGTATTAAATAGCAGAGACATCTCTTTGCTGACAAAGTCTCTATAATCAAAGCTATGAATTTTCTAGTAGTCGTATGGATGTGACAGCTGGGCCATAAAGGAAACTGGGCACCAAAGTATTGATACTTTCAAATTGTGGTTCTGGAGAAGGCTCTTGAGAGATCCTTGGATGACAAGGTGATCAAACCAGCCAATCCTAAAAGAAACCAACCCTGATTTGGAAGGACTGGTGCTGAAGCGGAAACTTCAATACTTTGGCTACCTGATGCGAGGAGTTGACTCGAAAAGGAAACTGATGCTGGGAAAATCGAAGGCAAAGTGAGAAAGGGGCAGCAGAGAATGAGATAGATAGGATCACCGACTGAATGGACATGAATGTGCACAAACTCCAGAAGATGGTGGAGGATAGATGAGCCTGGCAGGCTGCAGTCCATGAGGTCACAAAGAGTTGGACATGACTTAGCGAGTTTCCAACAATAACATACGTATGTAAATCTAGGCTGCTTAGCAGAAGCACCTCTAATGCTTTTACAAGTTCTGAATCCCAGGCCTCATATCAAAAACACTAACCAAATTAGAAAATTTAGACTTGAACCCAATTATCCTCATCTAATAATAACAAAAAGAACAACTATTCAAGGGGTCCTGATTTTCAACTGTGTTCCTCTTCTTTCTACCCTCTTCTCTTTATTATTCTCTTTCTCTTATCCATCAGTTTAGTTCATTTCAGTTAGCTCAGTTCAGTTCAGTCGCTTAGTTGTGGCCGACTCTTTGTGACCCCATGGACTGCAGCACACCAGGCCTCCCTGTCAATCACCAACTACCAGAGCTTGCTCAGACTCATGTCCATCGAGTCAGTGATTCCATCCAACCTCTGTCATCCCCTTCTCCTTCCACCTTCAATCTTTCCCAGCATTAGAGTCTTTTCTAATAAGTCAGTTCTTCACATTAGGTGGACAAATTATTGGAGCTTTAGCTTCAGCATCAGTCCTTCCAATGAGTATTCAGGACTGATTTCCTTTAGGATTGACTGATTTGATCTCCTTGCTGTCCAAGGGACTCTCAATAGTCTTCTCCAAAACCACAGTTCAAAAGTGTCAGTTCTTAGGCGCTCAGCTTTCTTTATGGTCCAACTCTCACATCTGTACATGACTACTGGAAAAACCATGATGACTAGATGGACCTTTGTCAGAAAAATAATGTCTCTGCCTTTCAATATGCTGTCTAGGTTGGTCATAGCTTTTCTTCCAAGGAGCAAGCATCTTTTAATTTCAAGGCTGCAGTCACCATCTGCAGTGATTTTGGAGCCCAAGAAAATAAAGCCTGTCAGTTTCCACTGTTTCCCATTTATTTGCCATGAAGTGATGGCCCAGATGCCATGATCTTTTTAAAAAATATTTATTTATTTTAATTGGAGGCTAATTACTTTACAATATTGTGGTGGTTTCTGCCATACATTGACATGAATCCACCATGGATGTACATGTGTCCTCATCCTGAACCGCCCTCCCACCTCCCTCCCCATCCCATCCCTCTGGGTCATCCCAGTGCACCAGCCCTGAGCACCCTGTCTCATGCATCGAACCTGGACTGGTGATCTATTTCACATGTGATTTCACACATGTTTCAATGCTATTCTCTCAAATCATCCCACCCTCGCCTCTCCCACAGAGTCCAAAAGTCTGTTCTTTACATCTATGTCTCTTTTGCTGTCTCACATACAGGGTCATCGTTACCATCTTTCTAAATTCCATATATACACATTAATATACTGTATTGGTGTTTTTTTTTTCTGACTTCATTCTGTATAATAGGCTCCAGTTTCATCCACTTCATTAGAACTGATTCAAATGCATTCTTTCTAATAGCTGAGTAATATTCCATTGTGTAAATGTACCACAGCTTTATCTAGTTTTTTGAATGTTGAGTTTTAAGCAAATTTTCACTCTCCTCTTTCATTTTCATTAAGAGGCTCTTTAGTTATTCTTTGCTTTCTGTCATAAGGCTGGTGTCATCTATGTATCTGATGTTATTGATATTTATCCCGGCAATCTTGATTCCAGCTTTTGCTTCATCCAGCCCAGCATTTCGCATAATGTACTCTGCATAGAAGTTAAATAAGCAGGGTGACAATATACAGCCTTGATGTACTCCTTTCCTGATTTGGAACCAGTCTGTTTTTCTATCACACCAATCCAATCCAATCCAAGACTTTTGTTCCAGTTACCTATTGGAATAGTCTACATCAAAACTTTGTGTCACAGAGTATCATTTTTCTCTCTCAGGATACTATAGGTTAGGAATTTGGCAGGGTTCAATGGGGCAAAACTTTAATTACACATAACATGCAGAGGTGACAGGGTAATTGTACTGGCAGATGAGCTTTTCTGGAGGATCTAAGTAGTTTTACTCACATGCCAGGCCTCTTGGCAGTGATGGTCTACTGGAGGACTGGACTCAACTAGAATTATCTAATGTAACATCTAATTGTGGCCTTTCTAGCATATTTTGTGTGTGTGTGTGTAACAACTGTGGAATATTCTTTACTAGAATATAATATTTATATTATAATGTTATAATATAATATATAATATGTTACATATATTATTATAATATTATAATATAATATTTTATTATAATTTTTAAAAACAAGAGCATATTTGTTTTGCATATAGTATTCCCTTAAAATGAAATATTCTATTTTTATAATAAATTTATTTGTTTTTATTTTCTTTCTAACTATAAAATTCCTTAGAGTGTGTCATCAGTACTGTTTTCACTCAATATCCTGTTTCCTTTCTCATTATTTTTCTTATTGTGCACATACAGTTAAAATATACATACATAGAATAGCACAAATTTTAAGTACACTGCAAGTTGGATTTCAAAACATGAATCATCCAAAAGAAAATATGCAGTCATGAAAAAAATGTGTAGACAAATATTTATGGAAACTTTATTTGTAGTAGCCACAAACTGGAAACTATTTTTTTTCCATTTATTTTTATTAGTTGGAGGCTAATTACTTTACAATATTGTAGTGATTTTTGCCATACATTGACATGAATCAGCCATGGATTTACATGTGTTCCCCATCCCAATCCCTCCTCCTGCCTCAAGAGGTGAAAGTATAAACAAATTGTGATATATTCATGCAAGTGAATACTATTCATAAATAAAATCAATGAAGTATTGATGCATGTAATGACATGGATGAATTTCAAAATAATGCTGAGTATAAGTAGCCAGACAAAAAAATGAGCACACCAAAAATTATTTTTATATAAAACTCTAGAAAATGCAAGTTCTTTTCTTTAGTGACAGAAACTGGATCAGTAGAGCTGATCTTGTGACTAGAAGGGAAGAATAGGAGGGAGTGTATGTTCTCTAACTTGACTGTGGCAACAGTTTAATTGGCTTACGTTTGTCAAAACTTATGCAATTTTACAATTTAAATATCTGCATTTATCATATGACAGTTCAGGAAAATCCCTTCGTTTTAAAATGTATAAGATCTGTGTAATGTACATTCACATGAAGAAACAACATATTACCTGGCCACAGAAGCCTCCCTCATGCCTCCTCCCTGACACTATTCCCCCGTGTCATCAAGAATAACTCTATCTGGGTTTTTAACACCCCTGATTAATTGTATCTGTTTTTGAACTGTATATGAATAGCATTATTCAATAAGTGCGCTTTTCTGGTTTATTTTGGTCAACATTATTGTTGAGAGAGTCATCTATGTGTTTCATTTACTATTTCTCTTGGAAGTATTTGTTTCAATTAATGGGCAAAATTTTCAAGGCACATGTACCACAATGTTCAATGCAGCACTCTTTACAATATCCAGGACATGGAAGCAACAACCTAAATGTCCATCACAAAGGAATGAATAAAGACATGGTACATATACACAGTGAAATATTTCTTTTTGTTTGTTTATTTGTTTTTCCCATTTATTTTTATTAGTTGGAGGCTAATTACTTTACAATATTGTAGTGGTTTTTGCCACACATTGACATGAATCAGCCGTGGATTTACATGTGTTCCCCATCTCGATCCCCCCTCCCACCTCCCTCTCCATCCCATCCCTCTGGGTCTTCCCAGTGCACCAGCCCTGAGCACTTGTCTCATGCATCCAACCTGGGCTGGTGATCTGTTTCACCCTTGATAGTATGCTTGTTTCCATGCTATTCTCTCAGAACATCCCACCCTCGCCTTCTCCCACAGAGTCTAAAAGTCTGTTCTGTACATCTGTGTTCAAAGCCATAAAAAGGAACAAAATTGGGTCATTTTTAGAGATGAGAATGGAACTAGAGACTGTCTACAGAATGAAGTAAATCAGAAAGGAAAAAATAAATATTGCATATTAATGCATATATGTAGAATCTAGAAAAATGGTATTGATGATCTTATTTGGAAAGAAGAAATAAAGACATCGAGGTAGAGAACAAACATATGGATGCCAAGGGGAGGGAGGATGAGATGAACTGGAAGATTGGAACTGATGTATACACACTGTTGATACTATGTATAAAATAGATGACTGGTGAGAAACTATTATATAGCACCAGGGAACTCTACTCAGCCATCTGTGGTGACTTAAGTGGGAAGGAAATCCAAAAAGAGGTGTCAGCATAGGTGTAACTGATTTACCTTGCTGTAGAGTAGAAAACAATACAATATTATAAAGTGACTATAGTCCAATAAAAATTGATTAAACATAAACAATATTTCATGTCACTATCCTGCTGAACACATGAGTTGTTTCAATGTCTTTTTTTATCTTGTGGCTGTGAACATTATCATTTATGCCTTTTGTATGTTTTTCTGCTATTCATCCAGAAGCAGCATTGAGAAGTGATAATTGTATATCATACAGTAGGTGTATGTTTCAATTTTTAAGAAAATGCTAAACTATTTTCCAAAGTGTTTGTATCATTTCTATTCCAGCCAATAGTATTTGATACTTTGAAGTCCTTTCTATTTCCATTTAATTTCTTCCAGTTAGCCTTTAACTTGAGATATTGTAGTAAGTGTGTAGTATTCTCTCCCTACATTTTAAATTTTAATTTTCCTAAAGATTAAGAGGTTGAGGATATTTCAATGAGCATATGGGCCATTTGTATACCTCCTTTAGTAAAGTGTCTGTTCAGATACTCTACCCATCTTTTACAGATATATTTATTTCCTTATTAATAAGTTTCCATGTTTCTGTAAATACTCAGGATACAGGAATTTTATTAAATATGAAGTTTGCAGTATTTGTTTCTTGGTCAGTAGCTTGTCTCTTTACTCTCTTAGTAGGGTTTGCTGAGAAACAAAATTTCCCGATTTTGGCATTTGATTTGCAGTTTTTTCTTATATGGATCATGCTTTTAGTGTCTTTTCTAATAAATCATTGCCCAACTTATGATCACAAAATTACTCACTTGTGTTTTACATCAGAAGATTTTTAGCATTAAGGTATCCATTTAGACATTTAATTCACTTTCATTTTGAGTTAATTTTGTATACAGTGTGAGGTATGAATTTAAGTTCCTTTCTGTCACATCAATATCCAATAATTCTGACACCATTTGTTTAAGACTATTCTCCAGTGAATTTTATTACACCTTGGCAATTAAGTGTGTGCATATGTGCATTGTGTCTGCACTTCTGTTTAACTGATTTTTTTTTTTTTAATCTACACGCTAACACCACTCTGATTGGAATTTGGTAGCTCTTGAAAAGTCATGTAATTGGGTTCTGAAATCTCCCAGCATTACTTAACATTTACAAAATTGTTTTGGATATTATAGGTCCTTTTCACTTCCATATGAATTTTGAAATCATATTTCAGTGTCTACAAAAAAAATTCTGTTCAGATGTTGACTGGGGAACCACTGCCTTTATATGTCAATTTCGGAAGAATTAACATCTTAATATCTTAGCAATATTTACTATACCCTTATTTAGTTAATAATTAGGGTGACAATATACAGTCTGGATGTACTATTTTCCCAATATTGATCCAGTCCATTGTTCCATGTTGTTGCTTCTTGACCTGCATACACATTTTGCAGGAGGCAGATAAGTCCAGTGGCTCAGTCGTGTCCAACTCTTTGCAATCCCATGGACTGCAGCATGCCAGGCTTCCCTGTGCATCACCAACTCCTGGAGCTTTACTCAAATGCATGTCCATCAAGTCGGTGATGCCATCCAAGCATCTCATCCTCTGTCGTCCCATTCTCATGCTGCCTTCAATCTTTCCCAGCATCAGGGTCTTCTCAGATAAGTCAGTTCACGTCAGGTGGCCAAAGTATTGGTTTCAGCATCAGTCTTTCCAATGAATATTCAGGACTGATTTCCTTTAGGATGGACTGGTTGGATCTCCTTGCAGTCCAAGAGACTCTCAAGAGTCTTCTCCAACACCACAGTTCAAAAGCATCAATTATTCTGCTCTCAGCTTTCTTTACAGTCCAACTCACATCCATACATGACTATTGGAAAAATCATAGACTTGACTAGACAGACCTTTGTTGGCAAAGTAAAGTCTCTGCTTTTTAATATGCTCTCTATATTGATCACAACTTTTCTTCCAAGGGGCAAGCGCATTTTAATTTCATGGCTGCAATCACCATCTGCAGTGATTTTGGAGCCCCCTCACCCCAAAAATGTCTGTTACTTTGTCCATTGTTTCCCCATCTATTTGCCATGAAGTGGTGGCACCAGATGCCATGATCGTAGCTTTCTGGATGTTGGGTTTTCAGCCAACTTTTTCATTCCCCTCTTTCACTTTCACCAAGAGGCTCTTTAGTTCTTTACTTTCTGCCATAAGGGTGGTGTCATCTGCATATCTGAGGTTACTGATATTTCTCTCTGCAATCTTGATTCCAGCTTGTGCTTCATCCAGCCCAGCTTTTAGCATGATGTACTCTGCATAGAAGTTAAATAAGCAGGATAACAATATACAACCTTGATGTATTCCTTTTCTGATTTGGAACCAGTATGTTGTTCCATGACCAGTTCTAACTGTTGCTTTTTGACCTGCATATAGATTTCTTAGGAGGCAGATCAGGTGGTCTGGTATTCCTAACTGTTTAAGAATTTTTCACAATTTGTTGTCATCCACACAGTCAAAGGCTTTGGCATAGTCAATAAAGCAGAAGTATATATTTTTTTTTCTCGAACTCTCTTGCCTTTTGATGATCCAGCAGATGTTAGCAATTTGGTCTCTGGTTCCTCTGCCTTTTCTAAATCCAGTTTGGATATCTGTAAGTTCACGGTTCACATACTGTTGAAACCTGACTTGGCGAATTTTGAGCATTACTTTTCTAGCATGTGAGATGAGTGCAATTGTATGGTAGTTTGAACATTCTTTAGCATTGCCTTTCTTTGGGATTGGAATGAAAACTGATCTTTTTCAGTCCTGTGGCCACTGCTGAGTTTTCCAAATTTTCTGGCATATTGAGGTCAGCACTTTCACAGCATCATCTTTTAGGCTTTGAAATAGCTCAACTGCAATTCCATCACCTCCACTAGCTTTGTTCATAGTGATGCTTCCTAAGGCCCACTTGACTTCTCATTCTAGGATTTCTGGCTCTAGGTGACGGATCACACCCTCATGATCATCATGAAGATGTTTTTTGTATAGTTCTTCTGTGTATTCTTGCCAGCTCTTCTTAATCTCTTCTGCTTCTCTTAGGTCCATATCATTTCTATCTTTTATTGTGCCCATCTTTGCGTGAAATGTTCCCTTGGTATCACTGAATTTCCTGAATATATCTCTAGTCTTTCCCATTCTATTGCTTTCCTCTATTTCTTTGCACTGATCACTGAGGAAGACTTTCTTATTTATTGCTATTCTCTGGAACTCTACATTCAAATGGGTATATCTTTCCTTTTCTCCTTTGCCCTTCATGTCTTTTCTTTTCTCAACTATTTGTAAGCCCTCCTCAGATAACCATTTTGCATTTTTGCATTTCTTTTTCTTGGAGATGGTCTTAATCACTGCCTCCTGTACAGTGTCTCGAACCTCCATCCATAGTTCTTCAGGCACTCATCAAATAGACATATCAGATCTAATCCCTTGAATCTATTTGCCGCTTCCACTGTATAATCGTAAGGGATTTGATTACAGTCATACCTGAATGGTCTAGTGATTTTTCCTACTGTCTTCAACTTAAGCCTGAATTTGGCAATAAGGAGTTCATGATCTGAGCCACAGTCAGCTCCCAGCCTTGCTTTTGTTAACTGTATAGAGCTTCTCTATCTTTGGCTGCAAAGAATGTAATCAATCTGATTTCAGTATTGACCATCTGGTGATGTCCATGTGTAGAGTCTTCTCTTGTGTTGTTGGAAGAGGGTGTTTGCTATGACCAGTGTGTTCTCTTGGCAGAACTCTGTTAGCCTTTGCCCTGCTTCATTCTGTACTCCAAGGCCAAATTTGCCTGTTACTCCAGGTGTTTCTTGACTTCCTACTTTTACATTCCAGTCCCCTATAATGAATAGGACATCTTTTGTGGGGTGTTAGTTCTAGAAATTCTTGTAGATCTTCATAGAACCTACACCATCAGCTTCTTCAGCATTACTGGTTGGGGCATAGACTTGGATTATTGTGAGATTGAATGGTTTACCTTGGAAATGAACAGAGATCATTCTGTCATTTTTGAAGGTCTTGTACATCTTCATAGAACCTTCAGCATCAGCTTCTGCAGTATTTACTCGTTGTGGCATAGACTTGGATTACTGTGATATTGAGTGGTTTGCATTGGGAACAAACAGAGATCATTCTGCCGCTTGTGAAATTGCATCAAAGTACTTCATTTCAGACTTTTTTTTCACTATGATGGCTACTCCATTTCTTCTAAGGGATTCTTACGCAGAGTAGTAGATATAATGGTCATCTGAGTTAAATTCACCCATTCCAGTCCATTTTAGTTTGCTGATTCCTAAAATGTCAAAGTTTACTGTTGCCATCTCCTGTCTGACCACTTCCAATTTGCCTTGGTTCATGGACCTAACATTCCAGGTTCCTATGCAATACTGCTCTGTGAAGCATCAGACTTTACTCCCATCACCAGTCACAACCACAGCTGGGTGTTGTTTTTGCTTTGGCTCCTTCTCTTCATTCCTTCTGGAGTTATTTCTCCACTGATCTCCAGTAGCATATTGGGTACCTACTGACCTGGGGAGTTCATCTTTCAGTGTCCTATCTTTTTGCCTTTTCATACTGTTCATGGGGTCCTCAAGACAAGAATACTGAAGTGGTTTGCCATCCCTCCTCCAGTGGACCATGTTTTGTCAGAACTTTGTAAGTTATTACTTCAGGATATCAGAGTAGAAAGGCATATGTGTGCTCATCTTCTTCTGTGAGAACTACAAAATTACAACTCACTGTTGAACAACCATTGACAGGAGAATGTTGCATCCCACCAAAAAAAGATACCCCATATCAAAGGGCAGAGGAGAAGCCCCAGACAGATGGCAGGAGGGGTGAAATTGCATTTAGAATCAAACCCCATGCCTGCCAAAGATGCTTGGAGGAATCAAACAAACTTTATGTGCACCAGGACCCAGAGACCCCAGAGAGACTGAGCCAGAACTACGTTTGAGTGTCTCCTGTGGAGGTACAAGTCAGCAGTGGCCTGCTGCAGGATCAGGGGCTCTGGGTGCAGTAGACCTGGGTATGGCATAAGCCCTCTTGGAGGAGGTAGCCATTAATCCCCCCATAGAGCTGCCAGAACTTACACAGAACTGGGGAAACAGAGTCTTGGAGGGCCCAAAGAATACCTTGTGTGCACGAGGACCTGTAAGAAAGGAGCAGTGACCCCACAAGAGACTGACCCAGCCTTGCCTGTGAGTGTCCAGTTGTCGTTGGTGGAGGCATGGGCTGGTGGTGGCCTGCTGCCTGATTGGGGGAACTGGATGCAGCAGTGCATGCCTGGGGCCTTTTGAAGGAGGTTCCCTCCTTCTTCACTATCTCCACCATAGTTTGGTCTCAGGTCAAACAACAGGGAGGGAACACAGCCCTGGCCATCAACAGAAAATTGGATTAAAGATTTACTAAGCATGCCAAAAAATTGATGCTTTTAAACTGTGGTGTTGGAGAAGACTCTTGAGAGTCCCTTGGACTGCAAGGATATCCAACCAGTCCATCCTAAAGGAGATCAGTCCTGGGTGTTCATCAGAAGGACTGATGCTGAAGCTGAAACTCCAGTACTTTGGCCACCTCATGCAAATAGTTGACTCATTGGAAAGACCCTGATGCTGAGAGGGATTGGGGGCAGGAGGAGAAAGGGATGACAGAGGATGAGATGGCTGGATGGCATCACCGACTCAATGGACATGAGTTTGAGTAAACTCCAGGAGTTGGTGATGGACAGGGAGGCCTGGCGTGCTGCAATTCATGGGGTCGCAAAGAGTCGGACACGACTGAGCAACTGAACTGAACTGAACTGAAGCATGACCCTGCCCAACAGAATAAGACCCGGTTTCCTCCTCAGTCAGTCTCTTCCATCAGGAAGCTTCAATAAGTCTCATATCCTTCTCCATCAGAGGGCAGAGAGAATGAAAACCACAGTCACAGAAAACAATCTGATCACTTGGACCACAGCCTCTTCTAACACAATGAAACTCTGATCTATGCCATGTAGGGCCATCTAAGATGGAGGCAGGTAAAGTGTTCTGGTGTTCCCATCTCTTTAAGAACTTTACATGGTTTGTTGTGATCCACATAGTCAAAGCTTTGGCATAGTCAATGAAGCAGAAATAGATGTTTTTCTGGAATTCTCTTGCTTTTTCTATGGTACAAGGCATGTGGCAATTTGATCTCTGGTTCCTCTGTCTTTTCTAAAGCCAACTTGAACATCTGGAAATTCTCATTTCATGCAGTGTTGAAACCTAGCTTGGAGAATTTTGAGCATTACTTTGCTAGCATGTGCAATGAGTGCAATTGTGCAGTAGTTTGAACATTCTTTGGCTCTTCTTTCCTTTGGAATTGGAGTGAAAACTGACCTTTTCCAGTCCTGTGGCCACTGATGAGGTTTCCAAATTTGCTGGCATATTGAGTGGAGCACTCTAACAACATCATCTTTTAGGATTTGAAACAGCTCAGTGGGAATTCCATCCCCTTCACTAGCTTTGTTCGTAATAATGCTTCCTAAGACCCACTTGTCTTCACACTCCAAGATGTGTAACTCTAGGTGAACGATCATGCCATCATGGTTATCATTAAGATTTTTTTTTTTTTACTTTTCCAGTATGTTTTTTTAAAAAATTTTATTTTATTTGAAGGTTAGTTGCTGTAAAGAAGTTTGTGATTTTCTGCCACACATCAATGAGAATCAGCCATAGGTTCACCCATGTCCCCTCCCCATCCCACCATTCAGCTTGTCATAAAACCCCTCTTCGAGTCCCCTGAGTCACACAGTAAATTCACTTTGGTTATCTATTTTACATATGGTATTGTAAATTCCCATTATTCTCTCCATACATCTCTCTTTCCCTCCTCTCCTCCCACCGTGTTCATAGGTCTCTTCTCTATGTCTGTTTCTCCATTGCTGTCCCCAAAATAAATTAATCAGTGCCATCTCTTCAGATACCTTATATATGTGTCAGTGTATGATATTATATTTCTCTTTCTGAGTTACTTCACTCTGTATAAAAGTCTCTAGTTTTGTCCACCTCATTAGCACAGATTCAAATGTGTTCCTTTTTATGGCTAAGTACTATATTCCGTTGCATATATGTACCACAGCTTCCTCTATCCATTCATCTGCTGATGGACATCTAGGTTGCTTCCATGTTCTAGCTATTGTAAATAGTGCTGCAATGAAAAATGTGACACATGTGTCTTTTTCAATTTTGTTTTCCTCAAGGTATATGCTTAGGAGTGGGATTGTTGGGTCATATGGTGGTTTTATGCCTACTTTTTAAAGGAATCTCCATAACTTCTTTCACAGTGGCTGTATCCTTTACATTTGTACCAGTAATGCAAGAGGGTTCCCTTTCTCTACACCCTCTCCAGCATTTATTGCTTGTAGACTTTTTGATGATGGCCATTCCAACTGGTATGAGGTGGTATCTCATTGTAGTTTTGATTTGCATTTCTCTAATAATGAGTGATGTTGAGCATCTTTTCATGTGCTTGTTAGCCATCTGTATGTCTTCTTTGGAGAAATGTCTCTTCACGTCCCTTTCCCACTTCCTGATTGGGTTGTTTGCTTTATGTGCCGCTTGTATACTTTGGAAATTAATCTTTGTCAATTGTTTCCTTTGCTATAATTTTCTCCCATTCTGAGGGTTGTCTTTTTACCTTGTTTGTAGTTTCCTTTGCTTTGCAAAAGCTTTTAAGTTTAATTAGGTTTATTTTTGTTTTTATTTCCATTATTCTAGGAGGTGGGTCATAGAAGATTTTGCTTTGATTTATGTCATCGAGTATTCTGCCTGTGTTCTGCTCTAAGAGTTTAATAGTTTCTGGTCTTACATTTAGGTCTTTAACCCATTTTGAGTTTGTCTTTGTGTATGGTGTTAGGTAGCAATTTAATTTCACTCTTTTGCATGTAGCTGTCCAGTGTTCCCAGCACCATTTATTGAAGAGACTGACTTTTCCCCATTGTATATTCTTGCCTCCTTTGTCAAAAATAAAGTACCCATAGGTGTGTGGATTTATCTCTGGGTTCTCTATCTTGTTCCATTGGTCTATATTTCATTTTTTGTGCCAGTACCATAGTGTCTTGATGACTGTAGCTTTGTAGTATAGTCTGAAGTCAGGAAGGTTGATTCCTCCAGCTGCATTCTTATTTCTCAAACTGCTTTAGCTATTTGCGGTCTTCTGTGTTTTCATATGAATTGTGAAACTTTTTGTTTGAGTTCTGTGAAAAATGCCACTGGTAATTTATTAGGGGTCACATTGAATCTGTAGATTGCATCTGGCAGAATAGTTATTTTCACAATACTCTTTCTTCCCACCAAGGAGCATGGAATATCTCTCCATCTATTCTTGTCATCTTTTATTTCTTTCATCAGTGTCTTATAGTTATCCATATACAGGATTTTGTCTCCTTAGGTAGGTTTCTTCCTAGATATTTAATTCTTTTTGTTGCAATGGGGAATGGGATTGATTCCTTAATTTCTTTTTCTGAGTTTTCATTGTTAGTGAAAAATTGTTAGTTTCATAGGAGTTGGTGATTTCTGTGTATTGACCTTGTATCCTGTGACTTTGCTGAATTCACTGATTAGCTCTAGTAATTTTCTGGTAGTTTCTTTTGGGTTTTCTATCTATAGCATCATGTTATCTGCAGTGAGAGTTTTACTTCCTCGTTTCTGATCTGGATTCCTTCTATTTCTTTTTCTTCTCTGATTGCTGTAGCTAGAACTTCCAAAACTATATTGAATAATAGTGGTGAGAGTGGATACACTTGTCTTGCTCCTGATCTTAGAGGGAATGCTTTTAGTTTTTCACCATTAAGAATAATGTTTGCTGTAGGCTTTTCATATATGGCCTTTACTATGTTGAGGTAGGTTCCTTCTATGCCCATTTGTTAAAGCAATTTTATCACAAATGGATGCTGAATTTTAGGACTTTTTCTGCATCTATTGAGATGATTATATGGTTTTTATCTTTCATTTGTTGATATGGTATATGATGTTGATTTATTTGCATATATTGAAGAATCCTCACATCCCTGGAGTAAACCTGTCTTGACCTTGGTGAATGATCTTTTGAATGTGTTGTTGGATTCTGTTTGTTAGAATTTTATCGAGGATTTTTGCATCTATGTTCATCAGTGATATCGGCCTATGATTTTCTTTTTTCGTGT
The DNA here is from genome assembly GCF_023699985.2 of Odocoileus virginianus. Taxonomy (NCBI): domain Eukaryota; kingdom Metazoa; phylum Chordata; class Mammalia; order Artiodactyla; family Cervidae; genus Odocoileus; species Odocoileus virginianus. Next base: position 2,918,760 of record NC_069701.1, read on the forward strand.
TGTCTTTGCCTGGTTTTGGTGTGAAGGTGATTGTGTCCTCATAGAATGAGTTTGGAAGTGTTCTTTCCTTTGCAATTTTTTGGAAGAGTTTCAGACAAATAGGCATTAGCTCTTCTCTAAATGTTTGATAGAATTCCCCTGTGAAGCCTTCTGGCCCTGGGCTTTTGTTTTTTGACACATTTTTTTGTCACTCTTTTGATTTCAGTGTTTTTAATTGCATTGTTCATAATTTCTATTTCTTCCTGGTTCAGTCTTGGGAGGCTGATCTTTTCTAAGTATCTGTCAATTTCCTCTAGGTTGTCAATTTTATTAGCATATAGTTGCTCATAATATTCTCTTATGATCCTTTGTTTTTCTGTGTTGTCTGTTGTAACCTCTCCTTTCTCACTTCACTTTGTTGATTTGATTTTTCTCCATTTTTTTTCTTGATGAGTCTAGTGGTTTGTCAATTTTGTTTATCACAGAAACTGTTTTTAGTTTTATTAAGCTTTGCTATTGTTTCCTTCATTTCTTTTTCAGTTACTTCTGCTCTGATTTTTATGATCTCCTTCCTTCTGCTGACTTTGGGAGGTTTTTTGTTCTTTTTAATAGTTGCTTCAGATGTAGAGTTAGACTGTCTATTTGATGTTTTTCTTGTTTCTTGAGGTATGACTGTATTGCTATAAACTTCCCTCTTAGAACTGCTTTTGCTGAATCCCATAGGTTTTGTGTTGTTGTGTTTTCATTGTCATTTGTTTCTAGGAATCTCTTGATTTCCTTTCTTATTTGTTCAGTTACCTCTTTGTTATTTAGTTACTGTATTGTTTAATCTCCATGAGTTTGTGTTTTTTGATATTTTTTCCCCTGTGGTTGATATCCAGTCTCATGGAGTTGTGGTCAGAGAAGATATTTGATGCAATTTAAGTTTTTTAAAATTTACTGAGGCTTGATTTGTGGACCAAGATGTGGTTTATCCTGGAGAATGTTCTGTGTACACTGGAGAAGAAAGTGCATTCTTCTGCATTTGGATGGAAAGTCCTGAAGATATCAATTAGGTCCATTTGGTATAATGTTTCATTTAAGATTTTGTTTCCTTATTGATTCCCTGTTCTGATGATCTGTCCATTGGTGAAAGTGGGTTTTTAAAGTCTCCTGCTGTTATTGTGTTGCTATTGATTTCTCCTCTTATGCCTTTAGTGTTTGCCTTATACATTGAGATTCTCCTATGTTGGGTCCACAGGCATTTACAGTTGTTATATCTTTTTCTTGGATTGATACCTTGATCATTATGTAGGGTCCTTCTTTGTCTCCTATAATATTCTTTATTTTAAAGTCTATTTTGTCTGAAATAAGGATTGCCACTCCAGCTTTCTTTTGGTTTCCCTTCTCATGGAATATATTTTCCATCCTTTTACTTTCAGTGTGTTTGTGTCTCTAGGTCTGAAGTGGGTCTCCTCTAGGCAGCATATATATATGGGTCTTGTTTATGTATCCATTCAGCAGTCTGTATCTTTTTGTTGGTGCATTTAATCCATTTACATTTAAGGTAATTATTGATATATATGTCCCTTTTGGCATTTTCTTGATTGTATTAGGTTTGTTTTGTATGCCTTTCCTTTCTCTTGCATTTACTGGATATGTAAGTCCCTTTAGTATTTGTTGCAAGGCTGGTATGGTGGTGCTGAATTCTCTTAACTTCTGCTTGCCCGTAAAGCTTTGGACTTCTCCATCAATTTTGAATGAGATCTTTGCCAGATATAGTAATCTTGGTTATAGGTTTTCCTATTTTAGAACTTTAAATATATCCTGCCATTCCTTTCTGGCTTGTAGAGTTTCTGCTGAAAGATTTGCCGTTAATTGTATGTTTTTTTTTCCCCTTGTATATTACTTGTTGCTTTCCCCTTGCTGCTTTTAATATTCTTTCTTTGTGCTCAATCTCTGTTTGCTTGATTAATTTGTGTCTTGATGTGTTTCTTCTTGGGTTTAGCCTGTAAAGGACTCTGCTCTTCTTGGAACTTGACTATTTTCTTTCCTATGTTGGTAAAGTTTTCAACTATAATTTCTTCAAAACAGTTCTTAGTGCCTTTCTTTTTTTCTTCTTCTTCTGGGATCCCTATAACTCAAATTTTGGTGCATTTAATATTGTCCCAAAAGTCTTTGAGGCTGTCCTCAATTATTTTCATTCCTTTCCCTGTATTCTGCTCTTCAGCAGTTATTTCCACCAGTCTATCTGTTTGCTTATTCTTTATTTCTTCTATGTCATTGGTGATTGTATTAACTGTGTTGAATGCTTGTTGCATTTTCTCCATTCTATTTTCAAGTCTTTGGAGCACTGTTACTATCAGTATTCTGAATTCTCTTTCAGCAAGACTACTTATTTCCTCAATGTTTATTTGGTCTGATGAGTTTCTACCTTACTCTTTCATTTGTGCTGTATTTCTCTGTCTTTTCTTTTTTTTTTTTTCTATCTTTCTCCACTTGAGATCTCCTTTTCCAAAGCTTTAGGGTTATATTACTTCTTCCTTTTGGTTTTTTGCCCTTGGAGGGAAATGTTGGTTGCGTGGTTTGTGTTGATTTCTTGTTAGGGGTGACTTGTGCCTGTGTTCTAGTGGGAGGAGATCAAGCTGGTAGCTACAGAAATACTGGGACATATGCACACACACTTCCACACAACAGTTATAACCCAAGTGTTCTAAGGAAAAGAGTACAGCTTGACTTGGGGAGCAAGGGAAGCCAGAGGTAATATCAGCCAGTTGAAAGCAGAGTTAGCTAATGCTCAACCTAGAGATCTGAGCCTGAGCAGAGGGCCAGCTGGGGGATATAGCCGAGAGAGCGCAGAAATGTAACTTACCTGGTGAAAGATGAGAGTGAAGGAAAAAGGGAGAAAATAAAAGAGAACAAAGGGGCGGAGGAAGGGGAAAGAGAAAATGAGAAGTGGAGAAGAGGATTAAAGAGAGAGAGAAAAGAAAAATAGAAAAGCAAAGATGAATACACATATGTAGAAAAGATTTATATATATATATATATATATATATATATATTCAGGAATAGCTAAAGCTGGCAAAAAACTATAGGAAGAGCAGTTGAATATATCAAAAATAAAATAAAAAAAAAATCAAGGAAAAAAGTGAGAAAGAGAAAAAAAAAAAACGAAACAAATTCTTAAAATGAATTTTTTTTTTCTTTTGACAAGAAACACAGAAAGGAAAACTCCCCAGCACCACAGAAGGCTAACATGGAGGTGGAAACATGTAGGGGGAATAAACCATATGATTTATAAGAAAAAACAAACAAAAATCTTAAAATGAATTTTTTTTTTAAAACAAAGAAAACAGTGAGGACAACTCCACAACACCACAGAACGCTATTTTGAAGGTGGAGATATATTGAGGGGATAAACAGTGTGATTTATAAGAAAAAAAAGAGAAGAGAAAAAATGTGAAAAGAGGTTCTTGAGGCCGCGGCTCTCAGTTGTGGAGCCTGCCTCTGTGGATGTTGGGTTACTGTCCTGTGATGTCTTCCTGGCTGGGGGAGCTTGTGCCTGTGTCCTGGTTGGTGGAGCTGGATCTCATCTCTCTGAAGGGCAATGCAGTATCCAGTAGTATATTTTGGGGTGTCCACGGGTTCGGTATGCCTTTGGGCAGTCCTTCAAGCTTCGGCGGTGTTAGCGCATCTATTTCCGCAGCTGCTTCCAAGTGGCGCTCTCAGCGTAACTGCAGTGCTGCCGGCCCCTACGTGTCGCTGGGATCACGGCCGCTGCTTCTGTCCCCCTGTCCCGCCCTGAGCAGCGGGCCGAAGCCTGCTAGGCAGGTGCTTGTGTGGCTCCTTCCGCTTCACGGGCACTTGTGTGGGCTTTCCTCCGCCCCAAGCTCACCCTCTGCGTCGCGGGGCGTGTGTGCATTTGGCTCGGCTCCCCGGGCAGGCCTCTGCGATGCAGGGCTGGTGTGCCCTTGTTTGGCTCCCTGCGCGCGCCCTCTGCATCACACGGTTTATGTGCACTTGTTTCCTCTCGCCTCCTACCCTCTTTGTCACCGGGGTTAAGTTCTCCTTTCAGCTGTGCTGGGAGGGCTGTGCATGCTGCCCAAGGTTGCATGCCTCCCCTCTACCGGCGCCCTGGCCCACTCTGCACCGGCTGTGCGTCTGGGGCATCACCCTCGGCCAGCTGGCCCCATCCTCTGTGCCGCAAGAGTTGGGTCCGCTGGCTGGTTTTTTTTTTTTTTTTTTTTTTTTTTTTGCCGCACCACTCTCAGTTCCTCGAGCCCGCCTTCTGTTTGGGGCCACAGTCCATGAGCTGTTAACGGGCTGAAAAGAGCGGCTTTCTCTGTTTGTTGCCCTCCAAGTCCCTGCTTCGCCTGGTTTTCTGCATATCTCATCTCCCCCGGGGACCCGCCTGTGAGGGAGCCTCCCTGCACAGGGGAGCTCCTGTTTGGGGCTTCCTCCCTCCCTTGGGGCACAAGCTCCTGCCCAGAAGGTCGCCATCTTTTCCCTTTTTGTGTTTACATCCTCTCCTACCTAATTTCAGGGAGCTTAGCTTGTCCCCTGGAGGCCTGCGGTTTTCTGCTTTCACCTAGAGGATGCTTTGTAGGAGTTGTTTGATATCTTGATGAGTTTTTGATGCATTTGTGTGGAGGCTAGTGATCTCCCGTCTTACTCCTCCACCATCTTCCACCCCCTCATTAAGATCTTCTTGTATAGTTCTTCAGTGTATTCTTGCCTCCTCTTCTTAATATTTTCTGCTTCTTTTAGATCCATACATTTTCTGTCCTTTATTGGGCCCATCTTTTCATGATATATTCCCTTGGTATCTCTGATTTTCTCAAAGAGATCTCTAGTCTTTCCCATTCTATTGTTTTACTATATTCTTCCCATTATTCACTTAGGAAGCTTTTCTATCTCTCCTTACAGTTCTTTGGAACTCTGCATTCAGATGGATATATCTTTCCTTTTCTCCTTTGTGTTTCACTTCTCTTGTTTCTCTTAGCTATTTGTAAAGCCTTCTCAGACAACCATTTTGTCTATTTGCATTTCTTTTTCTTGGGGATGGTTTTAATCACTGCCTCCTGTACAATGTTACCAACCTCCATCCATAGTTCTTCAGGTACTCTGTCTATCAGATCTAATCCCTTGAATCTATTTGTCATTTCCATTGTATAATTGCAAGAGATTTAATTTAGAGAAGTGCCAGGCTGGATGAAGCAGAAGCTGGAATCACGATTTCCTGGAACAATATCAATAACCTCATATATGCAGATGACACCACCCTTATGGCAGACAGCAAAGAGGAACTAAAGAGACTCTTGATGAAGGTGAAAGAGTAAAGTGAAAAAGATGGCTTAAAACTCAACTTTCACAAAACTAAGATCATGGCATCTGCTTCCATCACTTCATGGCAAATAGATGGGGAAACAGTGATAGACTTTATTTTCTTGGGCTCTAAAATCACTGCAGATGGCAACTGCAGCCATGGAATTCCATGCAGCTTGGAAGAAAAGCTATGGCAAACCTAAACAGTGTATTAAAAAGCAGAGACATCACTTTGCCAACAGAGGTCCATATAGTCGAAGCTATGGTTTTTCCTGTAGTCACATGTGCGAGCTGGACCATAAAGAGGGCTGAGAGTTGAAAAATTGATGGTTTTGAACTGTGGTGTTGGAGAAGACTCTTGAGAGTCCCTTGGACTGCAAGGAGATCAAACCAGTCAATCCAAAAGGAAATCAACCCTGAATATTCTTGAAAGGACTGATGCTGAAGCTGAAGCTCCAATACTTTGGCCACCTGATGTGAAGGTCCAACTCACTGGAAAAGACCCTGGTGCTGGGAAAGATTAAATCCAGGAGGGGAAGGGGACCATAGAGAATGAGATGGTTGGATGACATCACCAATGCAACTGACATGAGTTGAGCAAGCCAAGGGAGATGGTGAAGGACAGGGAAGCCTGGCATGCTGCAGTCCATGGGATCGCAATGAGTTGAATATGACTGAGCAATTGAACAGCAATTTATTTAATTATTCTTCAATTTCTCTCAGCATTGTTTAGTAGTTTCCAGTACATTAGTATGCACACCTTGTGTCACATTTATCCATAAATATTGTATCTTGATGATGTTCCTGTAAATAATATTTTTAAATGTCAGCTTTTGAATGTTCATGACTAGTAACAGAAATAAGGTTGTATAGATTAACCTTGTATCTTGCAACCTGGATAAGCTCACTTATTAAGTCTCTTGACATATTTACGGATTTCATAGCATTTTCTACACAGAAAATAAAAAATAAACTGCAGATATGCAGATAGAGATTTACTTATTCATATCCAACCTATCTCTTTTGGTTTCTTTTTTGTATCTTATTGCCTTAGTCATAAACTAACTTGATTAGAAATAGAGAGAGCAGCTACACTTGCTTTATTCCTCATGTCAGGGGAAGGCATTCAATATTTCACCAATAAATTTGCTATTGAAAGTGAAAGTGAAAGTTGCTCATTTGTGTCTGACTCATTCATGTCCCACTCTTTGCGACACCATAGACTATACAGTTCATGGAATTCTCCGGGTCTGAATACTGGAGTGGGTAGCCTTTCCCTTCTGCAGAGGATCTTTACAACCTAGAGATCAAATGCAGGTCTCCCGCATTGCAGGCAGGTTCTTCACCAGCTGAACCACCTTGGAAGTCCAAGAGTATTGAAGTGGGTAGCCTATCCCTTCTCCAGTGGATCTTTGGAACCCAGGAATTGAACCAGGGTCTCCTGTGTTGCAAGTGGATTCTTTGCCAACTGAAGTATCAGGGTAGCCCATCAAGTTTGCTATTACTTGTATGATATTCATGAAAAGTGAAAATATTTTTCCCTCAGTTGTGTCCAACCCCTTGCAACCCCAGGGACTGTAGCCCACCAGGCTCCTCTGTTCATGGAATTCTCCAGGTAAAAATACTGCAGTGGGTTGCCCTTTCCTTCTCCAGGGGATCTTCCCAACTCAAGGATTGACTCTGGTCTCCTGCATTGCAGGCAGATTCTTTACCATCTGAGCCATCAGGGAAGCCCTACCTTTTATTAGTTACAGGAAATTCTAGTTGCCAAATAGTGTATAGCAAATCATAACAGACTTTATGGCTTATAACAATAAATATTTATAATCTCACATTTTTTGTGGATTAAGAATCTGGAAGCAGCTTAACTTGATGATTCTGGGTTGAGGTCTCACATGAAGTTGCAGTAAAGCTATATGCTTGGACTACCCTGATCTTTTACTTTTACATTATTTTTGTGTAGTTAGGTATTTTAAATTAGTTACAGTATCTATATAGTTATGTAACATACATTATTCATAGGTATAGATACACACTGACAAATATGTATTTATATACATGTATGAACATGTATGCATTATATATGTAGATTCACACTACATGTAACATGTAGTATTATATATATATAATATATATGAAAAATACATATATCACATATAAATTTAGATTCACTGAATTCTTTGAGAGAGCACTGGAAATATTAAGTTGGTAAGCATAAAAAATTATATTTTTCTTCTTATAATTTTTCTGGAAAGACAGCACAGTGTGTTTAAAACAAATAAAATCAGAAACAAGTGGCAGGATATATTTAACATGGTGTAAAGGAAGAACCTACACTCATCAGTACCCCACCCACCCAAGACTCTCATTCAGATTTGATGGAGGCACCCAAAGATTTACAGACAAGCAAAAACTAAAAGAATTCAGCACCACCAAACTGGGTTTATAACAAATATTAAAGGAACTTCTCTAGGTGAAGAAAAAGTGAAAACAAAGGCCACAGCTAGGAACAAGAGAATTAAGAAATGTAAAAGCTCACAGATAAAGGCAAGCGCACAGTAAAGTTAGGAAATTATCCATAGACAAAGAGAGTAGGGAGGTTAAAAGACAAAAGTGGCAAAATCATCTATATCCACAGTAAGCAGTTAAGGGATATATAAAACAATTAGATGTAAAATCAAAAACAGTAATCAGGAAGGGAGGAGAGTATAAATGCAGGGTTTTTAAAATGCATGTGAAATTGAGAGATCAGCAGCTTAAAACAATTATGTGTATATATAGACTGCTATATAAAAACTTCATGGTAACCACAAACCAAAATTCTTCATATATATTTATATATGACTCAGTTAATGATTGCATTTTATATATGGTTTTATCTCTCTCTCTTTATGTGGAAAAATTTGAGGTTAGGTTAACATAAGGAGTGAAAAAAAGAGCCATACCAAAGCTTGTAAGCTATGCAAAATTCTTAAAACTGTATACATTCAGTTTGAGATTGTCAAATACTTAATTTAGATCTTATCAAATTAGCATAGCAGCATAGTAAGGTATATTTGTAATCACTTTTCAGCTAGCAAATCGAGCAAATCTCTTCCAAACTCTATTGCAAAATTAAAATGAAATAATAGTTTATTTAACTTGCATCTGCTGATTATTTTAACCTGGAGATCAGGAAAGAAACGGAATTTTCTATAGCATCGTAAAATGTCCAAAGCCCAAAATATTTCAAAAGAAATACAGTTAAGTATAACTGAAAACAATTAACTTGGCAAATTATACTCAAAGCTTTCTCTTAGGAACAATATCTCTCTCATGGAAAGCATCATGACTTCATGTATAGTAGAACTCAAGGAAAGACAATATAATGTAATAGAAAAACATATTGGTATGGGAGTAATAAAAACTAGATTACCAAAAAGACACCTCTTGCTTTGTGACAAGGTTTGCTAAGTAGGTAGAAAAAGAGTGAAATGGGCCAGGTGAGTATTAAACAATAATAAAACCCCCAAATAGGTAGAACTCACACTCAGTCTCTGTGCAGAAGAATCTATTTGGTATTTGGAGTTGTGGTGAACTCCTGGGATCATGCCTTCCTAAAGAGAGGACTCCAAGAGAATAATAACTTGTAACTGGGATGAACTGAGTTTTATTTGTGTTGTTACCAATTTTTTGTTTTTAATATTATCTGAATTGGATGCAAATTCAAAACCAGAAATAGCAAATCGATAAAGATGGATAAGACATTTTTTAAAAAGAGAGGACACAATACTACTTTTGCCTAGTTAGTGACTGCTATTGTCAACTACAGATTGGCACTTACCAAGAGCATTGCCAACAACTGACAACAAAGGCGTTTGCCATCTGCCTCTACGGAGACTGAACCCCACGCTGCTATAGCTGTTGACCTTCAACACCCCTGAGGGAGTTCAGGGTGGAGTGAGGCGCTCTGTGCTCCAGGGAATCTGGTGGGACAGGTCTTTAGATGGTTGGATGTTTTCAGGAACAGATTTTATGATCTCAATCCTTGCATCTCATCATATCTAGAGAAGCTCTAAATCCCTTCATGGTGGCATCAGATCCTGATGACTAACAAAAAACCTTTTGTAAAATGAGTGCTTCAAGGTATTGAACGCCCCCTTCACCAAAACCTTATACATTGACTTTCCCCACTGCTGCTTCGGAGCATCTCTCAGAGCGATCTGAGATGCTGCCTCCCTGGCTGCAGTCCTCATTTGCCCCAGATAAAACTTAACTCGCAACTCTCAAGTTGTACATCTCTTTTTAGTTGACACTATATACATTTTAGCGCAGCCGCCGCCCTGCAGCCCCCCCCCCCCCCCCCCAGCCCGCGCCTGGGCTCCAGGCGAGCGGCCGGAGCAGTAGCCCGGAGGGACTCAGAGCTCAGGCTTCAGTAGCGGTGGCACGTCGGAGAAGGCAGCGGCACCCACCCCAGTGCTCTTGCCTGGAGAATCGCATGGACAGAGGAGCCTGGTGGCTGCGGTCCATGGAGTCGCGAAGAGTCGGACACGACTGAGCGACTTCACTTTCACTTTTCACTTTCATGCATTGGAGAAGGAAATGGCAACCCACTCCAGTGTTCTTGCCTGGAGAATCCCAGGGACGGGGGAGCCTGGTGGCTGCGGTCCATGGAGTAGCGAAGAGTCGGACACGACTGAGCGACTTCACTTTCACTTTTCACTTTCATGCATTGGAGAAGGAAATGGCAACCCACTCCAGTGTTCTTGCCTGGAGAATCCCAGGGACAGGGGAGCCTGGTGGGCTGCGGTCCATGGGGTCGCGAAGAGTCGGACACGACTGAAGTGACTTAGCAGCAGCAGTAGCAGCAGCATATACATTTTTTCTAGATTTTCAAAAAGAAAACAAATCCAGGTTTTTACTTTAAACCTCCCAATTTAAAAATACTCACAAGTTAATTTTTAACTAATGCTATGCTGAATTTCCATTTCAGATCTAAGTAAATGATAATACCAGACTAGGTCCCCAAGCCATAAGAAATCATAAAACCAAAATTATAGGAGGCAACTAATTACAGGCATAGGACAACAGGCAGCATAAAACCTCAGTTCCTTAGCAAATCATAATGATCCTCTGATTTTGCAAAAATGAAAAATCCCAACTATGGAACTGTGATCTGAAATCCAATTGAAGCATGGTGACCCCTTTGAGCTGAGGAGGCAAGGACCAGAATGTGTGGCAGCTGTTAAAGCTGGAATCTGAATGTCAGTGGGAGTTGGGGGTTTTCCCCAATTTCTTGGCAGATAGCTTTGCTACGCATGCCTAGGTAGAGACTGTATAAGGTTTACTAGAGAGTGAATTATGCGGTTGAAAAAGAAGCAGAAATATTCATGTCAAACAAAGTTGGAGACATTGTTTTCCTGGCTCAGCCAGTCTGAAGAGACTTCGTTAGGGTACATAGCACCTGGCTGAGAACTCAGAAAGTCCAGGACTTAGAAATAAAGACTGCATCTTAAAGAAGGGCTTGGTCTATGCTCATCCTAACAGTAGCTCAAAATAAATTCTGAAAGATAAACAAGGAGGCAAATTTTGGTGGTTAAATAACCCAAATTTAGAGAAACTTGAGAAACACTTTGGGCTTTCAGTAAATTTACCCTATCAGTCCTTGAAACTGAGCCTAAACAAGTTCAAGACAGAAAGCCAATAATTATACTATTTACCAGATCAAAAATACATACTCTTCAGAGGAGATTTACAGAACTTAGTCTTTACAATGTTCCACCAACAATGTCCAGAACAGAATTTAAAGATTAGTAGTCATGTAAATAAACAGGAAAATGGAGTTCACTGTAAAATAATTCAATAGATATTTATCTTGAGATGACTCAACTTCACCAAAAAATTTAAGATTAATTAGATACAGACTTTAAATCACCCCACAGAGTAATGTGCAAAGAAACAAATGAATACATTTTTTTTAAAAAGAGAGAAATTTGATCTACATAAGTGAACAGATAGCAATCTACAGTAGAGAAAAATATTTTAAAAAATATTAAATAGATATTTTAGAACTAAAAATTAAATTTCTGAAAAATAGACAACATTAACATCAGATTAAAGATGTCAGGAGAAAAAGGATAGGTAAATTTGATTGTAGCTCAGTAGACATTATCTAACAACTGAAGTTTCAGGAGCCTATAGGGCAATATCAAATTCTATAACCCATGTATAATAATAACTTTAAAAAACAGAAGGGAGGAAGAAGTGGAGAGAATCAAATTTTGAATTATAATTTCTCAAATTTTTTCAAGTTTAATTTAAAAAATTGACTTACATATTCCAAAGTTCTGAGCAAAACCCAATCTAGATATATACAAAGAAAATCACACACTGGCACATCAAAATTAAACTACTAACAATAAAAATAAAAAGAAAATCCTTACCATATATATATTGTGTGTGTGTTCTGTTGCTAATGCATGTCCTAATTATAGCAATCCCTGGACTGTAGCCCACCAGCCTCCTCAGTCCATAAAATTTTCCAGGCAAGAATACTGGAGCAGGTTGCTATTTCCTATACCAGAGGATTTCCCCTATCCAGAGATCCAACCCTCCTGCGTTACATACACATTACATCTCCTGCATTACAGACACATTAAATATAGACAACAGTAATAAACAAATAAGGCTGACTTCTTATCAGAAATATTGGAAACCAAACAGCAAAAGGACATATGTATTGTTGAAAGAAATAATAATTTCTTAACACAAAATATATGCATCCAATGAATGCTTTACCAGCATTCCTAAACCACCTAAAAATTGCTAAAATTTATTTTTCATGATGAAGGGGAATTTTATTAGAAGAAAACTTGTATATACACTAAAAGGAGAGAGGCACCAGAAATATTAAGTGGGTAAACATAAAAATAATACTTCTAATAATATTTATGAAAAGATAACACATTAAAAAAAATAATACTTAAAATGCTGTTTTAACATATACAGAAATTAAAATTAAGCAATAATAGAACTAACAGACAAGATGGTTAAATGGAATTTGCTCTTGTAAGTTTATTATACTTGTGAAGTGGGAAACTGGAATTGAGAACTCTGAAATATCAGGTGTGAATTGAGATGTAGGATGTAGAAAGCACAACCAGTGAAGAGTGAGACTGGAAGTGAGAAAAGTGCAGTGGTGAAGTACTGACTTCAAATAAATATTAGATTTAGTATGAACAATCTAGGTCCTAGAGCAACCTCTAAAAATAACTTTTGAACAACAGAAGAGAAACCAACCAACAATCTGGTAAATTTAAATCCAACTACATCAATAATTCTTGAGAAGGGAATGGCAACCCACTCCAGTATTCTTGCCTGGAGAATTCCCTGGACAGAGGGGCCTGTCAGGCTGAAGTCTGTAGAGTCACAAAGGGTCAAACACAACTGAGTGACTGAGCACATATCAATAATTACAAAAATTATTAAACATTCCAATTAAAGGACACATATTCCCTATTAGCTCAGTTGGTAAAGAATCCCCTGCAATGAAGGAGACCCCAGTTGGATTCCTGGGTCAGGAAGATCCACTGGAGAAGGGATAGGCTACCCACTCCAGTATCCTGGGACTTCCCTTGTGGCTCAGCTGATAAAGAATCCACCTGCAATGTGGGAGACCTGGGTTCGATCCCTGGGTGGGGAAGATCCCCTAGAGTAGGGAAAGGCTACCACTCCAGTGTTCTGTCCTGGAGAATTCCATGGACAGTATAGTCCTTGGGATCGCAGAGTCGGACATGACTGAGCGACAGTCACTTTCATTGTCAAATGAAAATAAAGGCTTCTACATATGCTATTAAAAAAGCACTTTAAATATAAAGATACACAAAACCTGGGATTTAAAGGATGGAAAAAAATATGTGAAAATATATGTAACAAACCCCCAAACAAATGTGATTTTATCTGGATGAGAAAAAAGATTCAGTAAGAAATATTATAAGAAATAAAGGACAGTTCATTATGGCATGAGATACAATTAATCAGGAAAATATAAAATCACAAATATTTATACACCTAATAATAGAACTTCAAAATTCACCAAAGCAAAAACTTGTAGCAAAGCAAAAAATCGTCATGGATTTTAATGTTTTCTCAGTCATTGATAAATTAAGCAGAAAAAGAAACATAAGGATATAGAAGATCTGAACAATCAACTTGTATACTTGATGTTTATAGAACTGTATATCCAACAAGTTCAAAATACATATTTTTTTCTGTACATGTATATTGTCATAACTTTTCATAATTAATTTTAAGAGATTAAAATGCTGTAGAGTCAATTCTCTGACACAATTAAACAAGAAATAAATAATAATAAACTATCTAAAAATTCACAAAGCATTTTGACCTTAAATAATAGATTTCTAAATGACCCATGAATCAAAAACTACAGGGAAATTAGAAAACATATTACCTGATAATATATATCAAATTTGGTGGTTTGCAGCTAATCCAGTGTATATAAAGAAATCTATAGCTATTTTTTTTAAGAAATCTGTAGTTTTAATTCCTATATTAAAAAAGAAAAAAAGTTAAATTTAATGACAATTTTCTACCTTAAAAGCCAGAAAAAGGAGAACAACTTAAACTAAAGTAAGTAAAAGATTCATAACATTTTAAAAAATATGAGCTGAATGCTATGCAGAGTATATCATGAGAAATGCTGGGCTGGATGAAGCACAAGCTGGAATCAAGATGGCCGGGAGAAATATCAATAACCTCAGATATGCAGATGACACCATCCTTATGGCAGAAAGCAAAGAAGAACTAAAGAGTCTCTTGATGAAAGTGAAAGAGGAGGGTGAAAAAGTTGGCTTAAAGCTCAACATTAAGAAAACTAAGATCATGGCATCTGGTCTCATCACTTCATGGGAAATAGAAACAGTGGAAGCAGTGACAGACTTTATTTTTGGGGTCTCTAAAATCACTGCAGATGGCGACTACAGCCATGAAATTAAAAAAGATGCTTGCTCCTTGGAAGAAAAGCTAAGACCAACCTAGATAGCATATTAAAAAGCAGAGACATTACTTTGCCAACAAAGTTCTGTCTAGTCAAAGGTATGGTTTTTCCAGTAGTGATGTATGGATGTGAGAATTGGACTATAAAGAAAGCTGAGTGTCGAAGAATTGAGGCTTTTGAACTGTGGTGTTGGAGAAGATTCTTGAGAGTCCCTTGGACTACAAGGAGATCCAACCAGTCCATCCTAAAGGAAATAAGTCCTGAATATTCATTGGAAGGACTGATGTTGAAGCTGAAACTCCAATACTTTGACCACCTGATGTGAAGAACTGACTCATTGGAATAGACCCTGATGCTAGGAAAGATTAAAGGTGGGAGGAGAAGGGGACGACAGGATGAGATGGTTGGATGGCATCACCGACTCAATAAACATGAGTTTGAGTAAACTCCGGGAGTTGGTGATGGACAGGGAGTCCTGGTGTGCTGCATTCCATGAGGTCACAACGAGTCGGACATGACTGAGTGACTGAACTGAATGCTATCCCAATGACATCAGGAACAAAACAATAGTGTCTGTTATCAACATTTGTATTCAAAACTATGCTGAATGCCCTAGCCAGTGCAAAAATCAAGAAAAAGGAGATTTACCTTTCACATTTGAAAGGAGTAACAGTGTCTCTGAAGACACGGTTGTTCACTTAGAAAGCTGTGATGAGTCTCATGGCAATCAAACTTTGTTATATAGGCACAGAAAGGCACTAATTATATAAGATAAAAAAATCAGATTTCATCACAATTAAACCTTTCTTTTCTTCAAAAGAGTTTTAAGAACATAAAAAAAGATGCCATAGACAGGAAGAAAATATCAATTATACACACACACACACACACACACACATATATATATATATCAGGCAAAGGATTCATGTCCAGAGTATATAGTGACACTTTACCTACTAGAAGGACTAAAATAAGCAAAATGTAACACTGACTGTACCAAGTGTTGGCTCAAGTTTGTAGTGCTCAGATCGTGTTGGTTGTAAAAAAATTAGTATGATAACTTGAGAAACAATTGGGCAGTTGCTTATAAAGTTAAACATACCTTTAATGTATGGCCCAGATTTTAACTCTTAAGTATTTACCTAAGAGAAAAAGAAAATGTGTACGCAGAGAGTTGTACATTAATATTCATAGAAGCCTTATTCATTTTAACCAAAAGACTGGAAGCAGCTCAAATTCTCATTAATAGGTGAACTGACAAATGTTAATGTAACCATACAATGAATATTATTCAGAAACAAAAAGGAACAAAACTGTTTATACATGAAAGAAGCCAAACACTTTTGACTACACTCTGTAGAATGTAATTGTATGAAATTCAAAAGCCAGCAAAATCAATTTACTGTGATAGAAATCTTAGTGATTATCTGGGTTAGGAAGGTAAGAATGTATTGCATTTAAAGAGAAATGATGGAAATTTGTGGGCATGAAGGAAATGTTCTAAATCTTAACTGATGATGCATATGGGAGTATATGTGTTTATGAAAATGTCACTGTGTAAACTTAAAATATATGTTATTTATTAAATTTAAATTATACTTCAAAAGATTGACTAAGGAAAAATACCATAGGTTGACCAATTAAAATACATCTTTGAATCAAAATTCAACCGAGACTAAAAGTTAATAATCTCTGCACATGTGTGCAAAGATGCTTCAGTTATGCACTCCTCTTTGCAACCTTATGTACCATAGCCCACCAGGCTCCACTGTCCACAGGATACACCAGGCATAATTACTGGAGTGGGTTGCCTGCCCTCTTCCAGGGGATCTTCCCAATCCAGGAATTGAACCTGAGTTTCATGAGTCTCCTGCATTGGCAGGTGGATTTTTTACCACTAGTGCTATCTGGAAAGCCCAATAATCTCTGCTTTATACTCTAAATATGTCCCTCAAAATTCTTGAGTAATATTGAAGAAAAAAAAACTATTCATCACTGCTAATAAATTTAGAGGACTGTCATTCCTAATGATAGGAATAACAATGAATTCTAATCTGTACTAATATAATAACCCACAGATTTAAATTAGCAGAATGTAATTTAGGCTTTCAAAGAATATAATTTAAATAATTATTCTTAGGAAAGGAAAAAAATAGGAAAATGACTCTATAAGCTAAGATTGAGGAAATAAAAATATATTTTAAATGGAAAGATCATGTTATTCCTGAAAGTCATAAATGAAAACTTGTATAAAGCAAGGCCTTGTGTGACCTAGTTGAGACAATACCGTCCAGTGCCTGGCAATGTGGACTCCAAAGTCATTGTTCTTCGGTTTGAATCCTACTTATGCCTCTTACTAGCCACATGGCCTTGGACAAGCTAGAAAACTTCTCTGTGCTAGGAAGACATAAGCCCTCTCTTGAATGCTCTCAGTTGTAAAATGAGGTTACTACATGATAAGTGCTTAGAATAATATTTGGAACAGAGTAAGTGTTCAATAATATTAGCAAGATATCTTTCAGTTTCTTAACTCTAATTAATGTAAGATATATCTTGGAGGGTGGTTGTGGGACTTTATTTTAAAAATATTGTTTTAAAAGTAGTAAGAAGGGATTTCTGATGTATTTCCTTTAATGCTGCATAAAATTCTTTCAGGAGGAAAGAAATGAAAAAAAAAAAAAGAAATTGTTTAACACTTTTGTGAAATTAAAACCTTCTACTTTGAATGAACAGGTGCTTTATTTAATCAGGTACTTTAATTTTTATATTGCTCTGTTTAAAAAAATGTTCAGGTAGTTTAAAAATGAAAACATATTAAAAAGACTAAGAAAAGTACAAAAGGAAAATAGATACAGAAAGAGATAGCTATCAGCTTGTTCAGATAGGAAAGAAATGTGGCTCTGATCTTGCAAGGGGTTGATCTGAATAGGCAAATAGGCTTTTGTATAAGATTCCTAGTGTTCATAAACTAAAAATAAAATATTGTCTTAGGAATTGCACAATTAATTCTATTACTAAGCTCAAGGAGAAATTTCTCTCCTTTGTTTTCATAAAGGCACAGTATAAAATAAAAAACAATAATACTTTACAGTAAATATGATGACATGCTTTCTATGAGGCTATTTCTTATCATCTCCATCAAACAGGGAAATGGCAAGCTTAAATAAAATTTCATAAAAGTGATCTCAAGAGAAGAATTATAATGGAGTACAGATGCATGGCTCTTTGATCACATGCCATAGTTTAGGACAGCTCATTTGAGAAGCTAAAGGAACAGATGTAATAAGTATTGTGTGAGTTGGAGTCTGATTAAGGAGGTAGAATTGCTATGAGTAATGTAAACTGAGGCGTTTTCTATGGAGAGCTGAGGTGCTATCTATGAAAGCTGTTGATCCTACACCTAGCATTAATGCTAAAGTCAGTCTATGGAGGTTGGTGCTCTTTAAGCCTGAAGTCGGTGTAAATCAGCTGGCAGGCAGCCAAGAAGCAAAGCCTTTGAGGGCAAACAGAAAGTGAAACGTGCTCAGGCAGACTGCCCTCTGTGTCTGGCACTCGTGATCTCCAATCTTAGTACTGCAGTTGACCTGCAGGGCAAACTGGCCATCTTTGCCATGGAGCCATGCAAGTCCAGGCTCGGAACTCGGAGTAGTTTAAAGAGATCTGGCAGGAGCTACAGGAACCGGTGCTGCTCCATGCCATCAGCTGAAAGCAGAGTAGTGTGAGAGCTGCTTCCAAGCGTGGCCTCATCCAGCCACCTCCAGAGCGAGGCCTGGAGTCTGGATCTTGCTACTCTTGCCATGACTGTCTTCTGCTGCTCCCTCATGGAGCAAAATAAAAGCTCTACTGGGTGACTTCATGACAATTAAAACCCTAATGGCAAAAAAGTGTCAGAGTCTGCTACCAGCTTTCATGAGACATACCATTCACTAAAATAAAATCCCCATGATATAGTTTGAGAAGTGAAAGGTGCTTGGTTATGTCCAAATCTTTGAGACCCCATGGAGCCCACCAGGCTCCTCTGTCCATGAAATTCTCCAGGCAAGAATACTGGAGTGGGAAGCCATTCCCTTGTTCAAGTGATCTTCTCAACCCAGGGATTGAACCTTGGTCTGCTGCATTGCAGGCAAATGCTTCACCATCTGAGCCACCAGGGAAGCAACTATATTATAGATTTTAATAATAAAAAAAGATGCTTTTTACTAATAATCCCACTGGGTTTGAGAATCTCAGATTCATTTAATTTCTTTATCTGCAATTATTGCTCTTGTATAATTTTCTAAGCATGATAGCTAGTGATAACAACTCTTCTGCCTTTTGAGAAATTCTGACAGGTGAAAGTGAAAGTCCCTCAGTCACGTCCGACTCTTTGTGACCCCATGGACTATACAGTCCATGGAGTTCTCTAGACCAGAATCCTGAAGTGGGTAGCCTTTCCCTTCTCCAGGGGATCTTCCCAACTCACAGATCGAACCCAGGTCTCCTATATTGAAGACGGATTCTTTACCAGCTGAGTCACAAGGGAAGCCCAAGAATACTCGAGTGGGTGACCTATCCCTTCTCCAGTGGATCTTCCCAACCCAGGAATCGAACCGGGGTCTCCTGCATTTCAGGTAGATTCTTTTCTTTTTTTTTTTTTTTTGTTTTTTTCCATTTATTTTTATTAGTTGGAGGCTAATTACTTTACATCATTACAGTAGATTCTTTTCTAACTGAGCTATCATGTAAGCCCTTGAACAATTCTACTTACTAGCAAAATGACTGATCTGAAATAGAGTTAATCCCAGTAACTTTTAAAGTTTCTCTTCTTCTATGTCATTAGTAAGTTGTTTCTACTTCCCATTTCTCTCCTTGAGCTTCAGACCTAGACAGAATAGTGTAGACGGTGAGTCAAACCTAGATATGGATCCTATTTTTACAACCTGAGTAATTATTTAACTTTTATAAATCTTAATGCTTCATTTGTAAAATGAATATCCTGATTGTACCTGTTTGTAGTAGTGATTGAAAAGACATCAAATCAAACCATTCAGAACAGTGTCAGATGCATAATAATAGCTCAAAAAATGTTTATGATTAACATTTTAAGCAGAATCATTAAGAGGAATGGATTGGACTTGAAGCATGTTTTAAGACTTTGGTTCTCCGCTCAATTAGAGGAATGCCTAAAATAGAAGTAGCTAATATTATCGGCTTTTTTCTAAATCTTGAAAGGCCTAAAATTTGCAAGGTACGATACAAACATTGGGCTTCCTGGTGGCTCAGACTGTAAAGAATCTGCCTGCAATGCAGGAGATCCAGTTTCAATCCCTGGGTTGGGATAATTTCCTGGAGGAGGAAATGGCCACTCCTCCAGTAGTGGATAGCCCCATGGACAGAGGAGCCTGGCAGGCTACAGTCTGTAGAGTTGCAAAGAGTCAAACACAGCTGAATTAGAATGGTCATGGTCCAAAAATTTAATATACATAAACAAAAATTCAGAACACATTACTTCTGGGGCTTAACATATTTGGGATTTGGATAAGTCTGTGACATTTTCATTACCTGCTTGTGTAGTCAGATTATTTTAAAAAACAAAAATGTAGGAGACTGACCTTGGGCTTTCACTGTGGTATTCAATAAGGAAAAATATTAATCCTTATGTAGAGAATAATTTCCTAGAATCATAGAAAAACATATCAGTGTAGCTGAAGTTGCTGTCAGTTTCCTTGCATGTACACATCTCTAAGTAGCAACTTTTAAAGCAAGTGTTTTAATAGAACACATAAAACTATTGTAAAGTCAAGTGGCACAGGTGTTCATTACAAGCAGTGGTTCTTTTGAAACAGTCATCGTAAGAGGTATTTTTTGACTGAGTTCATTCTTGTTTCACTCCGCAGTCACTTGAAAACCATTGCCCTACTTTCTGGCAAGGATTGAAATATGTGGAGGGCCCTTGAGTCTCATGAATTGTCATGGTGATTCAACAGAACGCTCTCTTTTTTAGCCCAGGTGTTTCTATAATTGTGAACCATGGGGGACATAACTATTGTGTTCAATTGCCTTCTCAGTCTCTTTCTACTGAAGTTGAGCCAAGGTTGTATAAGTAGCTGTCAATAACAGTTAAAAATTACCTGATGGTGACTTGGATTTTATTTATAGGACATAAAGGTAAGCCTTGAATTCATACTTCATAGCTATCTCTCTGAGGATAACACTTCTGATGATCATGTTCCTGAATAATTTGCAAAACAGATACTTTTGCTATAAAGGTATTCATAAATTATGAAGAACATAAAAGTACAACAAGCTGAATGCTTTTCAAATTGTTTTCACAAATCTCACATAAAACTTACATTGGTGCTGAGGATTAGGCCAGTACCCTAATTTACAGAAGAAGAAATCCATTCAGAAAAGTAAAATGGCTTCCTTAAGATCACTCGACAAGTATCAAGGCAGAGACTCAAACCTGGATTGCTCAATTTCAAGTCCACTCTCTTTTCTACTACCATATAAATTCTGGACACAAGCTGTTGGAGGATATTTTTATTTTTTATTGATACATCAGCATTCTGGCTTTGCAGGTTACTCTGCAGGTATTGGTGTTCATTATGAAAATGATGTAAAATGCCAAATACAGTGAAATGAGATAAAACCCAATGAAAAGGACATTTTTACAACTGTTTGAAAGACATATTTTACTTTAGAAATATGGTTTTCTGGAGCTGCAAATAAATTACTTTTTGTATGTTGAATTCTGCCTTGAAAGCTTCTACAGGTCATAAAATTATTTCAAGGAAACTCTTCTTAAAGTGGTTTTGTAAAGCAAATATTCTTTCTCTACATTTTAAATTAAAGGCTGAAAGTATATCTTTTAAAGTAGTTTGTCAAGTGTAATAATCTAGAAATCAGCTTTTTAAGGGTATGTGTGTATGTGTGTGTGTGCTTAGTCATGTTTGATTCTTTGTAACTCCACAGACTGTAGCCCACCAGGCTCCTCTGTCCATGGGATTCCCAGGCAAGAATACTGGAGAGGGGTGCCATGCCCTCCTCCAGGGGATCTTCCTAACTCAGAGAATGAACCCGCATCCTATTGTGTCTCCTGTATTGGCAGGCAGATTCTTGACCACTCTGCCACCTGGGAAGCTCAAATAAATCTAATAACTACAATTGGCATTCTGAATCTCAATCTGTGGATCAACATTTCCTACAAGAGCTCTGACAAAAGTTCAAATTAATGTTAGTTTGTTTTTTCCCGTGATGATTTTAGAGAAACCACAGCATAGGAGGGTTTATCTAATTTTGGTCATCCTTCAGAGCTTAAACACTGGAGGCACTTTTCCAGAATACTTAGAAAATCTAAGCTTCTTCTGTTACATTCTTTTGAAGTGTTTTCTCCTTCTCTCCCTGGTCACATTTACTATACATGGAGCAAGGAACTGTTCATGTGATTTTATTTTTCACTATTAACTTATATTAAAAAGCCGCATACTGCAGTCTCTACTAGCTCCACCACACCACTGTATTCTTAGCACATACCATAATGCCTGAAACAGATTAGGAGGAAAATCAGTATTTGTTCAATAAACCAAAAAGGCTTTAAAATGTATAGTTTATTCATATATTATATTTCTAAACTAAATTGGTCAATGATTAATCTATATATTTGGAAAAATATGTGCCAGTATTGTTAGAGACTATCTCTAGGTTATGTAAATTTACCGGTAATTTGATTTTGTTCTTTGTTCCTAATGGCATTTGCCAATATTTTTATGATTGATGTATATGGCATTTTTATTAAGACCAAAAGTTATAAAAATAAATTTCTGCATTATGAACTTAGTATCACCATAAAGGGTAGAATAAGAGGCATTTAGTCAATAATGAGAGGAACAATTTGTTGGCTAAAAGGAAAATTTGTTAGATCCTCATATTAAATAATACACAAAAAATAAATTACCCTATTAAAATAATTATATTTTAAATGTAACAATGAGTTCAAGGTGCAATTGAAATATTTCTGGGTGTAAGGGGAGCATTAAAGTCATAAATCAGTGATAAAATGCCCCAAGGATATTTGACAGATTGAAATATCCATATCATAAGAAATAGAATAAAACTAACTAAAAACAAACTCCAGAAAATGTTTTAAATTTAAAGAATTATTATAAAAGAATAAAGAAAACATAAGACCCAACATAGATAAATAAGCAAAGAGGTCCTATTTGCCTATAGGAACTCTGAAAAAGAGAAAACTCAAATGGCTAATTGTTGTTCAGTCACTCATTCGTAATGCATATTGTATGAAGCATTACGATGCCATGGCATGCCAGGCTGCCCTGTCCTTCACCATCTCCTAGAGCTTGCTCAAACTCATGTCCATTGAGTTGGGGATGGCATCCAACCATCTCATCCTCTGACATCCCCTTCTCCTTCTGCCTTCAATATTTCAAATGGCTAATAAGTGTATGTAATGATACTTGGGCCTTCTCCGGTGTTTCAGTGATAAAGAATTTGCCTGCCAATGCAGGAGATGCAGGTTTGATCCCTGTGTCAGGAAGATCCCCTGAATAGGAAATGGCTATCTGCTCAAGTATTCTTGCCTGGAGAATTCCACAGACAGAAGAACCTGGTGGACAGAAGAACCCTGGGTCACAAAAGTCTTGACTCAGTGACCAAACAAAAACAATGTTGATACTCACTAGGAATCAAATTCAAAGTAAAACATCAATGAGGTATCATTTTTTATATTATCAAGCTGGTAAAGATGTTTTAAATACACTTAATGTTGGCAAGGTTGCAGTGAAACAGGAGCTGCTGTTTGTATTATAACTTAGATCAACTTTTCTGGAAAGCAACAAGTATGTATGTATGTATAAGAAAACTGAACTCAATCATTCTTTTAGCAATTTATCTAAAGGGGAAAAATATATGATATATCAGGGATATGTATGCAAGGAGTATCACTGAAAATTTGTTCATAGTAGTAAACAACTGGACAACTTAAATGTTCATCAACAAGTAATACTTAGGCAATTTATCAGGTATTTGATCATCATCATTACACAGATATAAAAATGATTTTAACAAAATAATGATATAAAAGGATCATACTGTAAAGCAACAATAGGAAATTTAAAAATTAGTCATGCAGAATAACCTACATGGTGTTAAAACAGATGAAATATGATGAAAATATAACTGAAAACAATTTATTAAAAGTAATGCTTTATTGCACCTGGTTGATGTCACATCTGATGGTGCTGAGACAAGAATAACCACTAACACATAGTGAACTCTTAACAGACACACACTGTCCTAAGCACATGGCATGTACCATCTCCTCCAGTTCTTTTAACAGTCATGTTAAGCCAGTACTACTATTTTCTCCATTCATATATAAGACTTAAAGAATTTAAGTGACTCACTCAAGCTTGCATGGCTAGCAAAGAGTAAAATAGAACATCAAAACGGACATATCTCTACTGCATGGTTACTAAACTTGCATTCATTATGTCTGTTTCTTTACAATAAACATTTAAAACAACTATTTAGTAGCTCATTTCGTAAGGAAATTATAGCTATCATTATGAAAAATTATATCTGATTAAAGTCCGATATAATGCTTCTCAATATGTTCTAAGTATACTATAAACATTTTAGAAAGCAATAAGAAAAATGATAGAACTGGATCTCTATCTTGCACAACACACAGAAGTCAACTTAAAATAGAGCAAAGACTTGGATGTAAAAATGGAAACTATGAAAGTCCTAGAGGAAAACAAAGAGGCTAAGATTCTTGATATTTTTACTGGCAAAGATTTTTTTTGGATTTGACACCATAAGACAAAGGAAACTAAGCAAAAATAAATAAGTGGGACTACATGAAACTAAAGTGCTTCTGCAACAGCAAAAGAACCATCAACAAAATTAAGAGATGAGCTACAGAATGGAAAAAAAATTGCAAATGATCTATCTGATAAGGGGTTAATGTCCAAAGTTTGTAGAGAATTCATGCAACTCATAGCAAAACAAACAAAAACTCAAAGCAACTTGATCAAAAATGGGCAGGAAAATAAGATAATTTTCCATTGAAGATATATGAATGGCCAATGAAAACATGAAAATGTGTTCAACATTGTTAATCATCAGAGAAATGCAAATCAAAACTACAATAAAATACCACAGCATATCTAGTTGAATGGCTACCATCAAGGAAACAAGAAAAAGCAGATGTTCTCTCCTGATAACAAGTGATGCAATGCAATTTTATTCAGCCATGAGAAAGAACAAAATCCTTACATTTGCAACTTAGATGGAACTTGAAGGCATTATGCTAAATGAAATAAGACAGACAAATACTGCATGGTGTTACATAAATGTGGAAATGGAAAAAAAATAGAAATAGTAGAAAAGTAGTTGCCAGAAGCTGGGATGTGGGAGAAATAGAGATTGGTGTATGTGTGCTCAATCGTGTCCAGCTCTTTGCAACTCCATTGACTAGCTCACCAGGCTCCTCTGTCCATGGGATTTCTCAGGCAAGAATGCTGGAGTGGGTTGCCATTTCTTTCTCCAGGGAACTGAATCCATGTCTCTTGTGTCCTACACTGGCAAGCAGATTTTAAGCACTGAGCTATCTGGGAAACATGCATAAACTTTCAGCTATAAGATGAGTGAGGTCTGAGAATATAATGTAAAGCATGAAAATAGAGTTAATAACATTGTATTGCATTGAAGTTTGCTAAGAGAGTAAAACTTAAATGTTTTAAAACACAAATAAAAAGACAAATATGTGAGATAATGGATGGTTTAGTTAAGTAGATGGGAGAATCTTTTCAAAATGTATATGTATATCAAATCATCATGGTGTACTTTTTAAATATCTTACAATTTCATTTATAAATTTTACCTCAATATAGCTAAAATTTTTAAAAAGTGATTAATAATGAAATAGAATTTTATACATATCTCAATTGTACTAAGAATTGCATTTTCATATTATAAGGCTGAAGAAGAAATAGTCATTGACCATTCACATAATAAAAAATATAGCTCTGATTATGTGTAGACGTAGAATAAACCTAACATGATGAGAAAAAAAGACAATGGGCTACATGCACTCTTCTTAGAAATACAACAAGCATATATTTAATCTCTAAAATATGTGAGGATTATTTTCAGATGTAAAGTGCAAAACACCATCCTACTGGATAAATGGTTAAAGAGTTAGGCATTCACTTACTTAGTCATTCAATGAACACTTACCACCTTCTATGTGCTATGTACTGTGAATACACAAGAGTTATGAACATTAAACAAGTACCTTTTAAAAGTCCAGATAACTAATAAATTAGTAAAATGCTAAAAAACACAGGAAATATTATATCATTCTAGTGTATAAGAAAACTTTTTTAATTGACATGAACTTAATATCTCCAGGCTGAGTGGGAGCAAGTAAATTTCTACATAAGTGCTGATACCAGAAATTCGTGCAATATTAGCCAGTTGACAACTCATGACACAAATAATAAAAATCATGATTTTTTTAACCTAGTAATACCATGTTTTAGAACCTATCCCATGGGAATAATGCAAGAAGTGAGAAAAGCCTCTATGTTAAAAAATGTTTACAGCCACATTATCTAATATACCTGAAAAATGAAAAACAAAGCCCAAATGACCAACTGTGAAAGAAATGCTAAGCAGATAGGATCTTGCTATATTAAATTAAAAAACTATCATCTTGCCATCAGAATTACAAATGTAAGATCTATGCATGAACTGAGAATGAATAACATAATTGAGAAAAGGTAGAATGTGAAAGGCAGTATACATAATGATTACAATGATAAGAATCAGTCTACACAATCACAATAAATGCAGTATACACTATGATGTTTGCATATAGACATAGAAACGGGTTTTTCATAGTCTTTATATATATATATATATGATTGATCTAGAGACACTATAATGTAGTAGAAAAGGATAGAAAAGGATATACTCAGTTAGTTAAAATCCATATATAGAGACAAATAGTAAACTGTGACTACATTGGATATGATTGTAGAAAGACTCATCACCTTCTTATTAACATTAAGAAGCTGTTGGGCACTTTCTTCATTGTAATGAGGATGAATAGCAGGTTCACCAGTGGAAGGAAATGAAATGATTATTCTAAAATTTAAATCAAAATCTTTTTGATGGCTTAGGTAGCAATGTTATTTAAGCACATGGTCCAGTTTTATTCTATAAAATGATAAAAAGACCATAATGAATTCAATGAAATGAATTATGGTAGTAGGATTAATCTTGAGTGAAAATGAGTATATCAAGAATTAGAGAGAAAGGGGAAAGGAAAAGTAAATTATATCTCCCTTTGTTCAGCTTTTGGAATTAAGTCATTTCCACTCTCAGCCCTCTAAATGAACAGAACTCCCTGGAGAATATTCTGGATAATCAAACAGTCAAAACTCTTTAAATATATTGTTCAATTTCTGCATAGTTCTTGCTGAAATTTTTTTCTCATTCTCTCAAGGTTTAACTTTATTTTGTTCTTCTCATACTCATTTCCACAAGGCAGAACTCAAAAAGTAGGTGAAGTGAAGCACTATTGATTTTAATACCTACTCTTATGGTTTTATGTTAGCTTGTTTGTTTCTTTATAAGATAATTAACTCTGCGAGTCCAGGAGGATGCTTGCTGACCTTAATCTAACACAGTGGCTCACATAGAATACACCCGAGAAAGCTTTACTGAGCCACGTGAGAATTCTGAAACTCACATAGAAATTTACTTGGTTCTCATTATCCAAGAAAAGCATATTCCTGTTCCTCAGAAAAAACAAATGAGTATATCAAGAAAAAGAGTGAAAGAGGAAGGGAAAAGTAAATTATATCTCCCTCTGTTTAGATTTTGGAATTAAGTTATTTACTTGCCTAGCATGAATGTAGACTCTCAAGGCCATTTCAACAGGCTGTTATTACAGAATAATATCTTTCAGATGACAACATCCTTCAGATGACGACAGTCTTAAATATCCAGAAAGGGCTACCCCCCAAAATTAAGTAGAAAAATTTTAATTAAAGAGACAATACAGTACCTACTACGAACAACACCTACTGCTAGACCTGGCTAGTTTATTTAGGTTGGCAGAGATCTGTCCATTTCCTTATCCCACAATTCTATATATTCTCCTCAAATAAATTCAAAGACCAGTATCTGAAAGAATGAAACACCTTCTATGTAATTCATCATATTGAAAATACCAGAGTAAAATTAGAAAATTCTTGCCATAATATACATACATCAAAATTAAACTGAATTTTCCATTGTTGGTTTCATCATTTCTAGTCAGTTACAGTTAGTTCAACAATTAACTTCAGTCTCTATTATACAGAGTCTGATTTTTATTTTTTTCTCTATTGTATACACCAAACATACTCACTAAACATCTTAGGAAAATTACATTTATTACTTTTGTATTCTTTCAGCTAAGTTTGACAGTTACTTAAGTAAACAGTAAAAATAATGAAAAACCAAAATATTTCCAGGAGAAATCTCCTGATACCTAAGGATGGAAAGATCTCTTATGGAGACAGATATAGTGACATCAAAATTACTTTATGTGTCTTTAAGTATAATATCTCATGTCATAAAACTTATTATATCTCAAAAACTAAATCCTATGAAGTTCTCTTTTAGAAGACTGTCCTCTGTAGAATTCAAGAGATTTTTTTCCCTGGTTACTATAGTTCATGCAGATTGAACTTATATAATGATATTACATATTATTTTCCTGTATTTTGCTTCTGAGATGGACAGATCACTTTTGCCTATGAAGAGCCACTTGTCATTTAGATGATACAGACTTTTCATGAGTCATTAAAAGATAAATGAAACAGCTTTAAATATTATCAGCAAATAGAGTTGCATTACTTCTGGTAAAAAAAAAAAAAAATGAGAGTTTGAGGGAGAATGGATGTATATGTATGGCTGAATCCCTTGTTGTTATCTTGAAATTATCACAAGGTTGTTAATCAGCTATACCCCAAAACAGAATAAAAATGTATTTAAAAAAAGTTTCCCTAAAAGTCTTTAGGGAGTTTCGACCTTTTAAGCACTAGTTGCCCTGGCATCCTTGCCTCCAACTTTGATACACAGAGCCCTCAGTCTGTCTAAATAGACAAACATAGTTTGCCAAGTAGGACAAGAGATTTTGACCTCTGAGGACCTGGTTAAGTTCTGGTTCTGTATTCTCACTTTAAGACTTTTGAGAACCAGTAAACTGTTCTATTTCTTTTCTACCCATTAAATAAGAATAGTGAGGTAACATTACCAATATTCAGGATTGTTGAGAATATTAGATATGGTGCTTAATAAAAGAGGATGTAATATTATCATCATGATTAATAATGACAACAATAATAATATTCTTTGCATTTATGTTCATTAATATTATTTATTATTAATTTAAGTGTCATTTAAAATAAATTTCTAAGGCAAGTTTTAATAGCAGCACTGATATTTTAATGAACAGTTTGTTTTGTTTGGCTGCATCTAAATTAGTTATTTTCTTAGTTATAAATTAGTTATATTAGTTATATATCTCTAGCTCCTTACCCATTAATAATAGAATGATTTAAATGTTTCATTTACACACCTAGTAAATTACCTGACCTATAAGTCTGCAGCAACTTGAATTCTGAGGATACAAACTCAAAATCAGAGAGTTCTGTGTGTGCTAAGTTGCTCAGTCATGTCTGACTTTGGAGATCCCATGAGCTGTAACCCTCCAGACTCCTCTGTGCATGGGATTATCCAGGCAAGAATATTCCAGTGGGTTGCCATTTCCTACTCCAGGGGATCTTCCTGACTCAGGCGTCAAACCTGAGTCTCTTGTGTCTCCTGCTTTGGCAGGTAGATTCTTTACCACTGAGTCACCTGGGGAGCCCAAAAGTAAGGTGAAAGTGCCAGTCATGTGCCACTCTTTGCGACCCCCTAATCTGTAGCCTGCCAGGCTCCTCTAGTCACAGGGTGCTCCAGGCAAGAATACTGTAGTGAATTGCCCTTTCTTTCTCCAGGGGATCTTCCCAACCAAGAGACTGAACCCATATCTCCTGCATTAGCAGGTAGATTCTTTACTGCTGAGAGCATTAGACCATGAAAATCATTATCTTTAAAGAAAATTAGTATAAGTATATACAGATTGTGAAGGATAATCAGATATAATTTCAAAAAATTTGCAATCTAGTTCGAAAAGCCAAAAGATATATCAACAATATGTGTATCTGTACCTCTACTTCTGGGTCTTTATGTATATCTATATGTTTACTTCTATATATACTACCCTCTGTTTGGGGTAATAGGGCTAAGTATCAAGCAAACTGCATGGCTTCATTCTAAGTTCCATACCACTTTAAGTTCTTCAGGGATCCACTGAAGGGAATGGTCACTGTAGGCAGATGTTTCTGGAGAACTCAGAAACAAGATTAAACTGACTGAGTTGAGCTCAATTTGAACAACAGAGAAGAGAGACAGCAATTTAGGTATGATGTCTTAAAAAGAAAATACAGAAATGGGGATGGGTAGGAAAAGCAATATCTACTACTGTGGGCAGGAATCCCTTAGAAGAAATGGAGTAGCCATCAAAGTCAACAAAAACGTCTGAAACTCAGGACTTGGATGCAGTCTCAAAAGTGACAGATTGACATCTGTTTGTTTCCAAGGCACCCATTCAATATCACAGTAATCCAAGTCTATGCCCCAATCAGTAATGCTGGAGAAGCACTGAACAGTTCTATGAAGGCCCACAAGACCTTCTAGAACTAGCACACAAAAAAGATGTCCTTTTCCTTATAGGGGACTGGAATGCAAAAGTAGGAAGTCAAGAAATACCTGGAGTAACAAACAAATCTGACCTTGGAGTACAGAAGGAAGCAAGGCAAAGTTTTGCCAAAAGAACGCACTGTTCATAGCAAACACCCTCTTCCAACAAAACAAGACTCTACACATGAATGTCATCAGATGGTCAATACTGAAACAAGATTGATTATATTATTTGCAGCCAAAGATGGAGAAGCTCTATACAGTCAGCAAAAACAAGACTGGGAGCTGACTGTGGCTCAGATCATGAACTCCTTATTGCCAAATTCAGACTTAAATTGAAGAAAGTAGGGAAAACCACTAGAACATTCACGTATGACCAAAATCAAACCCCATACTATTACATAGTGGAAGTGGCAAATAATTTCAAGGGATTAGATCTGATACTCATAGTGGCTGAAGAACTATGGATGGAGGTTCATGACTGTACAGGAGGCAGTGACCAAGACCATCCCCAAGAAAAGGAAATGCAAAATGGTTGTCTGAGGACACTTTCCAAATAGCTGTGAAAAGAAGAGAAGCAAAAGGCAAAGGGGAAAAGGAAAGATATACCCATTTGAACGCAAAGTTCCAGAGAATAGCAAGAAGAGATAAGAAAGTCTTCCTCAGTGATCAGTGCAAAGAAATAGGGGAAAACAATAGAATGGGAAAGACTAGAGATCTCCTCAAGAAAATTAGAAATAATAAGGGAACATTTCATGAAAAGATGGGCACAATAAAGGACAGAAATCATATGGACACAAAAGAAGCAGAAGATATTAAGATGAGGTGGCAAGAATATACAGAAGAACTATACAAAAAAGATCTTTATGACCTAGATAACCACAATGGTGTGATCACTCACCTAGAGCCAGACATCCTGG
Organism: Odocoileus virginianus; assembly: GCF_023699985.2. Taxonomy (NCBI): domain Eukaryota; kingdom Metazoa; phylum Chordata; class Mammalia; order Artiodactyla; family Cervidae; genus Odocoileus; species Odocoileus virginianus. Next base: position 2,949,762 of record NC_069701.1, read on the forward strand.
AATGTGAAGTCAAGTGGGTCTTAGGAAGTATCACTATGAGCAAAGCTATTGGAAGTGGTGGAATTCCAGTTGAACTATTGCAAATCCTCAAAGATGATGCTGTGAAAGTGCTGCACTCAATATGCCAGCAAATTTGGAGAACTCATCAATGGCCACAGGACTGAGAAAGATTAGTTTTCATTTCAATCCCAAAGAAAGGCAATGCTAAAGAATGTTCAAACTACTGCACAATTGCACTCATCTCACATGCTAGCAAAGTAATGCTCAAAATTTTCCAAGCCAGGATTCAATAGTGTGTGAACCTGAACTTCCAGATATTCAATCTGGATTTTGAAAAGGCAGAGGAACTAGAGATCAAATTGCCAACATCCACTGGATCGTAGAAAAAGCAAGTGAGTTTCAGAAAAACATCTACTTCTGCTTCATTAGGACTTCTCTAGTGGCTCAGATGGTAAAGCACCTGCCTGCAATGTGGGAGACCTGGGTTCAATCCCTGGGTCAGGAAGATCCCCTGGAGAAGGAAATGGCAACCCACTCCAGTACTCTTGCTTGGGAAATCCATGGATGGAGCAGCCTGGTAGGCTATAGTCCACAGGGTCACAAAGAGTTGGACACGACTGAGCAACTTCACTTTCACTTTTCTGCTTTATTGCCTATGCCAAAGCCTTTGACTGTGTGGATCACAACAAATTCTGGAAAATTCTTCAAAAGATGGGAATACCAGACCACCTGACCCACCTCCTGAGAAATCTGTATTGCAGATTAAGAAGCAACAGAACTGGACAAGGAACAACAGACTGGTTCCAAATCAGGAAAGGAGTATGTCAATATTTTATATTGTCACCCTGCTTATTTAACTTATATGCTGAGTGCATCATGAGAAATGCTGGACTGGATGAAGAACAAGCTGGAATCAAGGTTGTTGGGAGAAATATCAATAATCTTAGATATGCAGGTGACACCAATCTTTTGTCAGAAAGAAAAGAAGAACTAAAGAGCCTCTTGATGAAAGTGAAAGAGGAGAGTGAAAAAGTTGGCTTAAAGCTCAACATTCAGAAAACTGAGATCATGGTATCTGGTCCCATCACTTCATGGGAAATAGATGGGGAAACAGTGGAAACAGTGAGAGACTTTATTTTGGGGGGCTTCAAAATCACTGCAGATGGTGACTCCAGCTGTGAAATTAAATGATGGTTGCTCCTTGGAAGAAAAGTTACAACCAACCTTGATAGTATATTAAAAAGAAGTGACATTACTTTGCCAACAAAGGTCCATCTATATAGTCAAAGCTATGGCTTTTCCAGTAGTCAAGTATGGATGTGAGAATTGGACTATAAAGAAAGTTGAGAGCTGAAGAATTGATGCTTTTGAACTGTGGTGTTGGAGAAGACTCTTGAGAGTCCCTTGGACTGCAAGGAGATCCAACTAGTCCATCCTAAAGGAAATCAGTCCTGAATACTCATTGGAAATACTAATGGTGATGCTGAAACTCCAACACTTTGGCCACCCGATACGAAGAGCTGACTCATTTGAAAAGGCCTTGATCCTGGGAAAGATTGAGGGCAGGAGGAGAGGGGATGACAGAGGATGAGATGGTTGAATGGCATCACCGACTCGATGGACATGAGTTTGAGGAGGCTCCAGGAGTTGGTGATGGACAGGGAACCCTGGCATGCTACAGTCCACAGGGTCACAAAGAGTTGGACATGACTGAGTGAGTGAACTAAAGTGGACTGAACTGAACTGAGGAAGAGCAGATTGGTTCTACAGAAATGGAATTGCTTAAGAATCTATCAAGAGGTAATATTATAGAGTTGGTCCAACTGGATTTTAGTAAAAATCATAAACCATAATATATATCAATAATATAATCTGATAGACTGATGCTACACAAATGTGCACATATGATTCATTTGTCACAAGTTCTCAAAGACATTTATCATACATTTCTAAGCTTAAATAGTTAGACAAAAGATACAGCAAGGAAGCAAAGATGTACAGACCCAACCACGAAATGGATGTCTGTGCCTTTTGTGTTACTATGAAGACAGTCCCCTCTACCTTAAACATGAAATATCATTTTCTTGTCCTTTCCTCGTTGACTGTAATTGATACTTGATACCTCATTCTAGATGTTAGCCTCATTTAGTTTACTGTGCACTCTGATAGCATTCCCCACTCATTTACTGTAGGAGATATTTTTCTGTATTATGATTAATTAATCATAGTACAGACTAACCAATTTATTTTTCAGTTCAGTTCAGTTGCTCAGTCATGTCTGACTGTTTGCGACCCCATGAAGCACAGCACACCAGGCTTCCCTGTCCATCACCAACTCCCGGAGTTTACCCAAACTCATGTCCATCGAGTTGGTGATGCCATCCAACCGTCTTATCCTCTGCCATCCCCGTCTCTTCCTGTCAGATGACACCACACTTATGGCAGGAAGTGAAAAAGAACTAAAGAGCCTCTTGATTTATTCTTAGGTATAAAGTTTTCAAAGCAAGTTGTCTTCACGTTTCCATTCCAGGTGTCCATAGAACACAATAAAGTACCTAAACCATATAGGGCTTCCCAGGTGTCTGAGTGCTAAAGAATCTGCCTGCCAATGCACTAGAAACAGTTTTGATCCCTGGTTAGGGAAGATCCCCTGGAGGAGGGAAAGGCACTACAGTACAGTAACTCACTACAGTAATCGTGACTGGAAAATTCCATGGATAGAGGAGCCTGGTGGGCTACAGTTGATGGGATCACAGAGAGTCAGACAAGACTGAGCATGCACACAACCCATATGTATTAGTTTGTCCAGGCTGCTATAACTAAGTACTACAAACTGCATGGCTTAAATAACAAAAATTATTGTCTCACAGTTTGGGAGGCTAGAAATCTGAGACTAGGGACTTCACAGATTTGGTTCCTTTTGAGGACTTTGGGGGAAGCATCTCTTAAATGTTTCTCTAATTGGCTTGTAAATACCTATCTTCATTTTCATATGTTGTTCTTCTTGTATCTTCCTATCATTGCCTTTTTGTTCCTATCTCTGTGGCCAAATATCTCCTTTTCATAAAGACACCAGTCATGTTGGATTATGGAACATTTTGGAACACTTATGACCTTACTCTTATATGATTATCTCCATAAAGACCTCTCTCCAAATATGGTCACGTTTTGAAATACTGAGGATTTAGGATTTTAACATAATATTGTGAGAAAGAATTAAACACATGACACCATAATAGAAATTTGTCAAATCAGTGATTGCATGAATTGATAGCACTTATATAACATAAAATTTACTTTAATAATCCAACTTGTGTGTTTCCCCCATGACTATGAGCTCCTTTAGAGCAAAGTCATATCACATTTATGCTTGAATCTACAGGGCTGAAAACAAAGACCAACACAGAGTTGATGCTCAAAATGCTTTGTTAAGTGAATGGTAATTAGCAAATCATGTAAATGTGCTTTCTGTAAAAATACCTCTGGAAGAATCTTTCATATGGGTCTTGGTTAAAGCTCTGTTTAATGATTTTTTTTTGCTGATCACTACAGATTGTACAGTCCCCAGAGTTTCAATGCCTCAGGCAATTTGAAAAAGTTTCTATGCGTCATTCAGAGTCTGGAAGTATAAATATTTCCATTACCTTAATGTCTTGCTGCCTTATTAGAAATCAGCTCTCATTTATGCTTTTGTGTCATTTTCATACTATGTATTTTATTTTTCTGATTGATCAAAACAAATGCTAAAAATAAAATATAAACTGTCTTTCAGTGGAACCTGTCAGAGATTTGAAAGTGTCTTTAGAAAATAAATAGAAAGATAACAAAAACTGGAGAGCCTGAGTGTGGGAATGGAGCCCAGAGGATGCCAATGTCATTGTCTAGTTCAATATGACCACCTCAATTATCATCAGGAAAGTGAGTAAAATGTTGATTAGTTTCACAGTTTTTCTAATTTAAGATATATAATCAACACCAGTAGTAATAAAACAAGTAGAGATGAAGCTACTCTCTGGAGAAATTCATGAATGTGAAGTTATCTAATAAGACAAACATGGACTAATTGTACTTATTGGAAAAAAGAGAGTAAGGCTGGGTAACCTAAGGAATGGATAAGGCAGAGTGACCTAAGGGATGAAGAGTGCCATGCCCCATTTGTATTCAAGCTAACAAACAGCATTCATGTGCATCCAAAAAGCACTTTCCAGGACTTCTTAGTGATATTAGTTATAATAGTCTTACTATTGAGTTACTTTCTGAGTAACTCCTAGTTTTAAAGAATAGAAAGAGATGTTAGGAAGTAGAGTCCAAATGAACAGAGCAATTGTGAAGTTTTGCTTGAAGAAATTTAAATTAGAAAAGTATTTATATTTACCCAGCAGTTACCGTATCTGCCATCCTAGTTCTTTTTTTTTTTTTTTTTTTTTGCAGATCCAGATTGCTATCTGGTAAAATTTTCCTCCTGCTTGGGGCAGGGGGTGGGGGTGGGGGGCTGTCTTTAATATTTATCAAACTGTTAGTCTCCTAGTGATCAATTTTTTCAGTTTTGTATATATGAAAATTTCTTAATTTTAAGGTACCTTTTAGGATCTTCTCTGGTTTTAAGTAATTTATCTTTTGTGTAATTTCATATTTTGCTTTCTTTGGATTGGTTGATCTTTTTGTATCTATAATTTTAATCAAATTTGACAAACATCTAACTATTATTTATTTTCATATTTTTCTATCCAAGTCAATACCATAAGATGGTTGAAGTCTAACCACTAAATGATGTTCTATTCATTTAGTTTATTCATTCATTTTAATTCTTTTTTAAAATTCTTGTGTTTCCTGTTAGATAATTTTTTATTGCCATGTCTTTTCATTCACTCACATTTGTAACATCTAATCTGCTACTAATCCCATTTAATGCATTTTTCATCTCAGATACTTTTGTTTGTATTTTCTTGAAGTTCTATTTGGATCTTTTCAAGTATCTTCCATGTCTCAACCTTTCATCTAGCTTCTTGAGCAGATAGAATGCAGTTACAGTAATCATCTCAATACTTTTTTCTACTAATCAATATCACCTGCCATTTGTTTGGGTTTTGATTGAATTTATCTCTTATTTAAAGGTTGTATTTTCATACCTCTTTGCATACCTGGTAATTTTTTGTTGCTAAATATTGTAAATTTTGGGGTGCTATATATTTTTTCATTCATCAGCTATTCTTGGCCTTTCTTTGTGGAATAATGCAGTTTGGTTACTTAGAAACACTTTGATCTTCTCGGGTCTTGCTTTTTAGTCTTCTAGGGAGAACCAGGGTAACATTAGTTAGGGCTAATTTTGCTCCAGTACTGTGGCAAAACCCAATGTCTCATGAATTATGTGATTTTCCACTACTGGTGCGATCAGGCACTATTACCAGTCATATGTGAGTGCTGGAAATGGTTTCCTCTAATCTTTCCAAGAGATTGTTTCTTGGGTAGAATCCTCACACGAATGCACTGACTGGTCCTGAGATGAAGATTCCGCAGATCTCCAGAGTTCTCACTCTGCACTCCTGTCTCCTTGCTGCTACTCCGCCCTTTCAGCTCTTGCCTATTTTCTCCTAATCTCAGGGAAACTGACTGCTGGTTCCTGACTCAGGCCTCCAACTGGGTCCTACTTCTCCATGCAATTACTTGCAAACTGTCTCTAGGTAGCAAGTCAAAGCAATCCTAAGACTTACCTTCACATGTCTTATTTTTCAGAGATCACTGTCCTTTACTTCCTTACACTCAATGGCTTAAAATCGGTTGTTTCACACAGTCTGTCTTGTTTGTTCAGCTAATTCAGGTAGAAATATCCTTGTGAAAATATTTTAAAATGTCATAATTCTGTGTAATAAAAATATTAATACACAGGCTATGTAGAAAAACTCCTACTTGTTAGGAGGTTTCTTGCTGTCAAGCAATGTATGCTAACACTGAGGTCAGTATGTCCTAAAGTGTGAGTTGTTTCAGTGGCCCCTGACCTCAAAATAAACTTGAATTTTCCATCACAATTTCTCTTCTTTCTATTTTCTTTCTAGCACAGGAAAAAATTTATCTTTGCCAGACTGGTTTCTAGAACCTCTGTAATATAAAATTAGAATTCATTCATTCACTTCTTCAACAATATTTATGAAGTACTTGTTCTATGCTAGACACTGTTCTGGGTATGTGAAACATACCAAGTGAACAAAGGTGAAAACATTCCTGCCCTCACAGAATTTTTATAGAGCAAAGAGAAAATAGCACTACTCTATTAACATGGAAAATAAGTAAATTGTTTATCATAGAGGAAGAAAATGTGTAGATCAGAGAGAAAAAGAAGAAAAGTCAGAAGTGCCAGATCAACATCTTCAATAAGCAGTTGGAAAAGAAGGGAGTAAAAGGAATAATTGTCTGGAAAAGGTTGAGAATTTATTATGAGGGAGGTTCTTCAGCTATTCAGGGATATAAACAAGTTGTGCAAAAAAAAACAGAGACTGCTAAGAAGAGTTACTGGATATTATAAACTAGAATTACCTGAAATTCTCTCTGAAAGATTAAATATTAAATTTCATATTATATTAAATATTAGAAGGATATATTAAATAATATTAAATATTAGAGCCCATGGCAGTATTCTTGCCTGGAAAGCTCTATGGACAGAGGAACCTGGTGGGCTACAGTCCATGGGATCACAAAGAATCAGACAGAACTGAGCGACTATCACTTCTCATGTTCATGATCTTTGAAATATTGGAATAATCTTCCTTGAAAGTTATATTATTTTCAGGAAAATGGAGGACCCTATTTCAAGTACAATCTACAAATGTGTTGCCATCATTCTCAACTTTTAAGTAGCATATTTTATTTTTGTTTTATAGATGAGGGAACTAAAGGTCAAAAATTTAAAAAAAAAAAAAGCTTGTTCAGCTAGCAAGTGATAGCCAGAACTGGAGTCCAAGTTGGCCTGTTTCAAAAATCAATACATATGTTTGTACAAAAACTACTCTATAACCTTATTTATGATGTATCAAAGGTACATTAAAATGGAAGAGGTACAAACAAGTGCTTAAATAAGGTTTTCATGACCTTTGGTCTATCTCAGAGAATTATCTAGACCACTTCCATGGCTAAGCATCTCCAAAAAGTTTGTTAATTTTATAGTTTAGAACTTTTAGGTGGAAAGTCATAATTTTTATGAAAGAGATTAAGAAATAGAGCAGATGTCTGATAACTGTAGTTAATGGTGCAGAAATTAGCCCATCATATACTTTTGTAAATAAATTTTATAGGAACACAAGCTCACTTATTTGTTTTCTTATTTTCTATGACTGCTTTCAGTAGACAATGATAAACATGAGAGCTGTGAAAAAGACTCTGTAGGCTGTAAGCCTAAAATATATACTATTTTTTTTTTAACAGAAAAATGTGCTGATCCCTGAATAGATCTTACTTCTGTAAAGTCTTAGTGGTTCTTAAATGTGGGACATCAGATCTGTGCTGATCTTCAAGTCTGGAAGATTAATTAGGTAATTTCCTTGCTGCCACATCTTTTTTATATTAATTTTATTATTGATTTACAATGCCGTGTCAGTTTCAGGTGTAGAGCAAAGTGATTCTGTTATACATATACATGTATTCATTATTTTTTGGATTCTTTTCTCATAAATTATCAGAAAACATTGAATAGTGTTTCTTACAATACATAGTATGATCTTATTGGTTATCTATCTTATATATAGTAGTATGTGTATTTTCATCCCTAGTTCCTGATTTACCTCCCTGCCCCATGTTTCCCCTTTGGTAATCATAAGTATTGGGCTTCCCAGGTAGCTCAGTGGTAAAGAATCTGTCTGCCAAGCAGGAGATACAAGTTCGATACCTGGGATGTGGAGATCCCCTGGAGAGGGAAATGATAACCTCCTCCAGTGTCTTGCCTGGGAAATCCCATGGAAAGAGGAACCTGGCAGGCCACAGTCCATGGGGTTGAAAAAAGAGTAGGCACGACTTAGTGACTAAACAACAACAATCTTAAGTCTGTTCTTGAGATTTTTAAGTTTGTTTCTCTTTTACAAATGAGTTCATTCGTGTCATTTTTTAAATTAGACTCGTCATGTGAGTTACTGTATATGATATTTGTATTTCTCCATCTGACTTACTTTACCTAGTATGATAATCTGTAGGTCCATTCCTGTTGATGCAAATGGCGTTATTTCATTCTTTTTTATAGCTGAGTAATATTCTGGTGTATATATGTACTACATCTTCTTTATCCTCTCCTCTGTCGATGGACATCTAGGTTGCCTCCATGTCTTATTTATTGTAAATAGCACTGCAATAAACATCGTGGTGCATGTTTATTTTGGGATTGTGGTTTTCTCTGGATGTGCCCAGGAGTGGGATTGCTGGATCATGATAGTTCTATTTTTAGATTTTTAAGGAACTTTCATACTGTTCTGTATAGTGGTTATACCAATTTACGTTCCACCAAGAGTGTAAAAGGGTTTCATTTTCTCCACACCCATCTAGCATTCATTGTTTGTGTACATTTTGATGCTGGCCATTCTGGCTGGTGTGAGGTACTATCACATTGTAGTTTTGATTTTTATTTCTGTGATAATTATCGATGTTAAGAGTCTTTTCATCTGCTTTTGGCCATCTGTATGTTTTCTTTGGCAGTCTTACTGCTACATCTTGAGCAATAAGAATTCTTGCAGCCCATCCTCAGAGAGACTATCAGCAGAAAATCCCCTGAAGCTTTCTTTCTTGAGGAAGTTTTGCTCAGCCAGCAGGCCATTTGTCACATAATCTCCCCTGTCTTAATGAGAGAAGTTTGAGAAGGCAGTCAGAGGCCTGGAAGTCTTTGTTACTACTTGTTCCCTAGTTTCTAGTATATTCTTTATTGAATGAAGTAACTTTAAGAATGACAATTCCATGGTTTTCAAAATATTTGGAACTGGACTTTCAATAACATCTGAAATTAAAACAAAGAATAGAGTCACTAATCATTTTAAGTTGCTAATCATTTTATTACCTCCTTTAAATAGCACATTCTGGTAAATAAAGAATTTGCATGAATAGCAACATAGAATTTTGTGTTGTGATTTTGGCATTTTAGAAAATAATACAGACTGGCTGTGTGGAAACTTTGATATGTCATTGAAGGTTTGGGAAATGCCCATTTAAATAAAATGCCCATAAAAAAATGTCCATCTATTTTTTAAAAAATATATATTTTTTCCATTTATTTTTATTAGTTGGAGGCTAATTACTTTACAATATTGTAGTGGTTTTTGCCATACAGTGACATGAATCAACCATGGATTTACATGTGTTCCCCATCCTGAAGCCCCTCCCACCTCCCTCCCCATCCCATCTCTCTGGGTTTAAGCTTCCATTTTCAATGAATTTTAGATTTATACAAAACTGACAGAATAATGCAAAGTTCTTATATTCCCCCACTCAGCTTTTTCTGATGTGAAGATTTTACATAGCCATCATACAATTATAAAAACTAGTAATTATCATCTGTATAATGCTATTATTAACTTTATAATTAATTCTAATTTTACTAGTGTTTTTTTTTTTAAACAAAAATCTCATAAGAAGTTCTTTTGTGGTTCTAGGATCTGGTTTTGCATTTAATCCCCTCAAATCTGTATATGGTTTTTCATATCTTTCACGATCTTTACAATCTTGAAGAGCCCTGGACAGTTATATTGACATATTTGTTTTCTTATGTAATGATGGAAATCTTAAGTTCCTCCCCATGGGCAAAGAAATAGCCTGCAGACCTTGCAGAGTTCAGATAGCAAATAACTAAGTTCTTTAGTCCACTGGCTATGTCTGGAGGGTCTTCTCCCAAGCAGAGCAAAAGTGGGAAGAGACTGGGAAGCTGAAGTTCTTCCTAATATTTACTCTGGCACATTCTCCAGTATATTAAGATGGTAAGTCAGAAACTGAGCTACTTTCCACATCTGAGTTTAACATCTCAGTACCTATCTGAATAAACAGTGGATAACATACACCTAAGCTGAAATGTAATAATTAATCTATTCAGAGAACATTTCTTTCATTTTAAATGAAGTTTGAAAATGCATGTGAAGATAATATTCATTATCTTGTTCAGAGAATGACCCATCTTATTATATTCATAATTCCTAAATAAATGGTAAAGTTATATAAACCACTATCCTTTCAAGATTGAGATTTTAAAAATAACAATAATGATGAAGTACAGAGAGGTTTCTTCAAAGCATCGCAATCATATTATTATTGAGATAACATTTATTAAAAATAAATAATAGTCATAGAGTTTAAAAACAACAGCATATCAATTAGAGAAAGAATATTTTATAGAAAAGAGACTATTAGGAAAATACTTTTAAGGAACTTTCTCCCTTGGTTTAGTAGAGTAAATTATTATCCCATTTTTAACTATCTATTGAGATAAAGCCTAAACAACTGAAGGAGGAAACAGATAGAACAGGCTCCATCTTGAAAGCTGGACTCCATCTTGGGCGGGACTCTGAACTTTGAGCTATGTGCCTGGTATCTATGGAAACGACAGACCAACTAGAAAACCAGACCTCTGGAAGGAAGAGCCCCAGGCCTTGTACCTAGACACTCCTAAAAGAATACCTTAATTATCCGTGTAACCGAATAGAATCATACATTCTATTATGCTTATTGGGGTATGACCACAGGCCTATTGATAATTGTCCACTGTTAACTACCTAGGCTTAAGGCATAATAATGGGTTAACTTTGTATCTTTCTTTTCCTTTGTTCAGACTAGTTTGAGGGAATTTGGGGAGGTGACTTTGGGCATGTACACTTAGGGTACAGATTTTCACAAAAACTGGTCAGGATATTTGGCTAAGAGGAAACTCTGCCTTGGGCCCACCGATGTAATAAACTACACTTCACTGTCTGCATTGCCCTTCTGAATGAGTTTGTTTCCCCAGAATGCATGGCTATAACACAATAATGTTTTCCCTAGCTTAATATAAAATAAATTGTTGCCTGAGGAAGCCTTTTTGTCTGGTAACAAACACTTTGCCTTTTGTGTAATTAATCTTAATCTGTTAGGTGGGCCAAATTTCTTAGCCATTTTCCTACAGGGGAGCTGGATTTTCAGGTGAGGAGAGAAACAACAGGATAATGTCACATCCATCTCATTAATTCGCATTCCAGGTTGTCTGAAGAGAGATGCAGTAGAAAGCATAAAATAATCATCTTGAAGATAAATTTGGTTATTTTATCTCATCCTCCCCAGTGTTGGTCACAGACAATAAACACATTTTAAAAAAGTTGTTGCCCCAGGCAATTGACAAATGTGGAACTTTCCCAGCTCTTGTGGCAGCTGTAGTCAACCAGGGCACACAGAGTTTAAACTGATATGTTAAAATCTAAAAAAGACACTGCAATGATGTAAAGTAATTAGCCTCCAACTAATAAAAATAAATGGAAAAAAATTAAAAAAAAATTAAAAAAAATAAAAATAAAATCTAAAAAAGAAGTGAGCAGTGTGATAAAGGAATACATGTTGGTTATGAGGAAAACTAGAGATTTCATCTCCAGATGGAATGAAATAGGGAAGGGAATGCAAATGTGGTCAGGGGACAAGGTGAAGGAACTCTGTCCTGAGCTCATCCATATGCATTTATAGAAGAATAAAAATTTGCTTATCACCAATGTTTAAATTAAGAAGTCAAAAATTGTCAATGTGATGTTGACATGGTTTGAATGAAATGTGATAAAATATTATCTAACGTTCTTCAGTGATCATAGCAGAACAGCCCAAACTTAAAATATAAAAATCTGAAAAATCCTCAAACATCATCTAAGTGAGAACTCAAGAAGATTAAGAAGTTTGTGAAAAAGTGAAATATATCTTTAAACTATGTTAAAATCTAATTTGTCATGAGAGATTTAAGGTGTTAGGGGATTTCTTAAGTACTCATTTAGGAAATATTTTTTAAAATAACCAGATTTAAAGCTGAAGGAAACACTTGCTAAATGTATTTGTGTAAAACCGTTCTAACTATCACTAATTACTATAGGAGAAAAATCTAAAATAGAGGGAGAACATGTGCTCCTAGGTGAGAATGTCATGTTAACATCGGGAGGCAAAGAACCAAAAGCAGAAATCTTTAAATATTTTAATGAATCAAAGGACACTTAAATAGGTTCAGGAAAACTCTTAATTTCTTCAGGTTTTATGTTCCAGATAGAGGATGTTTTAACAGATTTCCCATGGACATAAGTAATATCTGATAGATAAGCTAGCTGGTCTTTCTAAACTTTTTGTCTGTCACTAACATATGTAAGTTCTTTCAGAGTGATTGGCAAATTTTTTTAGTCTCTTTACCAAAGAGATTCAATCTTCTCTATGACAGCAAATCATTGACTTTCTGCCTTTAACTAGTTTCTCAGTTTCTTGAGACTTTAAGCTTGTACCACATTTGTTTACAAGGTGTTACTAGTAGAAGGAAGATTATAAAACCAACTAACACAGTTACAGTTTAGCAGTGCCATTTATAACTCATCCTATCTTGTGCTAAATGAGCCAATTGATATCCAAAAAATGGCTTCAAGGATAAACAAAAGCTTGTTTTCTTTTCCAAAGCAAAGTTGTGTTCAATCAAGAAAGGCCATGTGGCTCATTTCCTGATTAAATATTGGAATTCTGTGTCAGATAGAACATAGCTGGACCGTCTATGCAGTGTGTAGATCCTTTGTCTATTCCCTAGGATTGAAATGATTACTTCAAGGGATATTAAATCAGTTCTTCAGTGACAACAAAAAAAATTAGATCACCTAATTATGCTATCTTAACTACCTAACAAGTGCCAGGACCATACCAGACCTGGGGATAGAGAGAAATTAATATATTAACCTTGCCTAGCAAATACCCTGTTTACTTCATATCTGCAACATGGGAGACTAAGTGAAATGTTTTTTAACCCAATGTTATATAGTGAAGGAAAAGCTATTATGTCAATTTCTTAACCTAAATGTATAGTATCAGATTTTAATGGCATGTTATTGTTATTTTGTGAAGCATATTGCATGATCTTGATATGGGAAAGTCATGGATAAAAATATGAATCTATGTAATGATTATGATTAGTGACATAGTTGGACTATCAAAGTTAGAGAAATGAAAATGGATCAATCTCTTTATACTTCTGTAATTTCAAGGGGTACTAAGGCCAAGTACATAAAAAATCAGAACAAAGTTATTAGTATTTCTAATATGGCACATTCTTAAAAGTCAAAATTTTATCACAAGTTTTGAAGTAGGTCAATATCTTGCTTCCATTAATATCTTTCACACTTGGGGGAAAAAAAAAAAAAACAAATGTCAAATGCTACCTAATCTTGCCAGAATTCTACCTCATGTTCTCACTTTCTAAACTTTGGGTTTGCCAGAATAGATCATGTCATTTGCTAGCTTTTACTAAAATCTATTGCACACCATTTCCTTTATTCATTATTTCATATGTAGATGGTGTCTTTGGCTTTAAGTTTTTGTGCTACTTTTTGGGAATGTTTGCTATCACTTATAAAAGTTTTTTAAACATAGGATGCTTAAGTCATTTTAGTGAGGCTACTTTTTTAAATATAAATTTATTTATTTTAATTGGAGGCTAATTACTTTACAATATTGTATTGGTTTTGCCATACACTGACATGAATCTGTCATGAGTGTACATGTGTTCCCCATCCTGAGCCCCATCCCACCTTCCTACCCATCCCATTCCTCTGGGTCATCCCAGTGTACCAGCCCCAAGCACCTTGTATCATACATCAAACCTGGACTGGCAATTCGTTTCACATATGATAATATACAGGTTTCAATGCAATTCGTGCAAATCATCCCACCCTCGCCCTCTCCCACAGAGCCCAAAAGACTGTTCTATACATCTGTGTCTCTTTTGCCATCTCACATGCAGAGTTATCATTACCATCTTTCCTAAATTCCATATATATGTGTTGGTATACTATATTGGTGTTTTTCCTTCTGGCTTACTTCACTCTGTATAACAGGCTCCAGTTTCATCCACCTCATTAGAACTGATTCAAATGTATTCTTTTTAATGGCTGAGTAATACTCCATTGTGTATATGTACCACAGCTTTCTTATCCATTCATCTGCTAATGGATATCTAGGTTGCTTCCATATCCTTGCTATTATAAACAGTGTTGCGATGAACATTGGGGTACATGTGTCTCTTTCAATTCTGGTTTCCTCGGTGTGTATGCCCAGCAGTGGGATTGCTGAGTCATATGGTGGTTCTATTTCCAGTGTTTTAAGAAATCTCCACACTGTTCTCCATAGTGCTGTACTAGTTTGCATTCTCACCAACAGTGTAAGAGGGTTTCCTTTTCTCCATACCCTCTCCAGCATTTGTTGCTTGTAGACTTTGGATAGCAGCCATCCTGACTGGCGTGTAATGGTACCTCATTGTGGCTCTGATACTTTAACTAAGCCTAGTCTTAGACATAACTTCTGAAGTAGTATTAGAGGCAGTGTTTAATGTTTCCAAGACCTCAATAGATTGGAAATACTACAATCGTGTAGTCAAGAAATTGATGCTTTTGAACAGCGGCACTGGAGAAGACTCTTGAGAGTCTCTTGGACAGCAAGGAGATCAAACCACCCAATCCTAAAGAAAATAAAACCTGAATATTCATTGGAAGGACTGATGCTGAAGCTGAAGCTCCGATACTTTAGCCAGCTGATGCAAAGAGCTGACTCATTGGAAAAGACCCTGATGCTGAGAAAGATTGAGTTCAGGAGAAGAAGGGGGGGAACAGAGGATAAAATGGTTAGGTGGCATCACCAACTCCATGAACATGAGGTTTGAGCAAAATCTGGGAGATGGTGATGGACAGGGAAGCCTGACTGGCTGTAGTCCATGGGGATGCCATGAGTCAGACGTGACTTAGCCACTAAACAACAAAGTCATGAAATGTATAAAACATCTAATAAAATGGTCCTTTGTATACCCAACACTGTAGAGTATGTGTGTGTGTGTGTGTGTGTGTGTGTTCATGTATGTACAAATTTCTGAAACTTAGGGAATGTGAATAAGAAGACTGTACCAAGGAAATGTCATTCATCTCTTTTGTCAAAAGATTTTAGGTAACAGAAATAGATTCAGGAAAAATACAAGGAAAGAACACAATCACTAGGTTTTTATTAAAAAAAAAAAAAAAAGATGACTTTGAATGCTGTTCTGGCTACATCTAGTATGAATAGTATGCTGCTGCCAAGTCGCGTCAGTCGTGACTGACTCTGTGCGACCCCATCAACAGGAGTCCACCAGGTTCCTCTGTCCCTGGGATTCTCTAGGCAAGAATACTGGAATGGGTTGCCATTTCCTTCCCCAGTGCATGAAAGTGAAAAGTGAAAGTGAAGTCGCTCAGTCGTGTCCAACTCTTCGCGACCCCATGGACTGCAGCCCACCAGGCTCCTCTGCCCATGGGATTCTCCAGGCAAGAGTACTGGAGTGGGGTGCCATCGCCTTCTCCATGAATAGTATAGTCAAGGACTAGTTAAGAAAACAGAACTGTAGGAGGAAACAAAAGAATGGTAGTTAGGCTTTTTTTTTTTCAGTATCTTTCTCTTCTGCTTTATTATTACTAAATTTTCAAGTTACAATGAAAAAAATCACAACGTAATGACTGACAAGTCATTGTACTATGGAGATGTGATAACTTTGGGGTCAGACAAATCTGAGTTCAACTTGAGCTCTTTGTGTAACTGTGTTGAGCATATTATTCACATCACTGTGTAGTTTCTGATTACATTACCTCTGGGCATGTTCTGATCATGTGTTGCCTTGGCCAGTGGAATATTAGCAAGTGTGACAAAAGAAGAGTTTTCATAAGCCCTTGAATACTGAGGCTTTTTCCCTCTGAATATATGTCCCCTGCAAGGGACATATGTGAAAACCATGTGGGTGTCCAGACCCAGCTAGCATCTGACTACAAACATGAGACCCCAAAGGAGAAGAGCAGAACTGTCCAGCTGAGCCTTTCCCAAGGCACAGAAACATGAACACTGATAAATAACTGTTATTTTAGGCTACAATGTTTGGAGCTAGTTTGACAGGCAGCAACATATAATTAAAGTAGCCTAGATCAAATGATATAAGTTCAACGAGTAAGTCTAGATTACAGCTTTGCATTTAACAGATGAGGGAGAAAACAAAGTTGAGCCTGAATTACCTTGTCTTAAATTACATCACTGCTTTTTTTTTTTATTGAAGGATAATTGCTTTACAGAATTTTGTTTTTCCAGTCAAAGCCAAACATGAATCAACCATAGGTTTATGTATATCCCCTCCCTTTAGAACCTCCCTCCCATTTCCCATCCCATCCTACCCCTCTAGGTTGATACAGAGGCCCTGTTTGAGTTTCCTGAGACACACAGCAAATTCCCGTTGGCTCTCTATTTTACATATGGTAATGTAAGTTTCCATGTTACTCTTTCCCTACATGTCACCCTGTCCTCCCCTCTCCCCATGTCCTTAAGTCTATTCTCTATGTCTGTTTCTCCATTGCTACCCTGTAAATAAATTCTTCAGTACCATTTTTCTAGATTCTATATATATATGTGTTAGAATACAATATTTATCTTTCATTTTCTGACTCACTTCACTCTTGTATAATAGGTTCTAGGTTCATCCACCTCATCAGAACTGACTCAAATACATTTGTTTTAATGGCTGAACAATATTCCATTGTATATATATTTCACAACTTCTTTATACATTCATCTGTCAGTGGAAATCTAGATTGCTTCAATGTTCTAGCTACTGTAAATAGTGCTGCAATGAACAATGAGATACGTGTGTATTTTTCAATTTTGGTTTCCTCAGGGTATATGTCTAGGAGTGGTATTTCTGGGTCATATGATAGTTTTATTCCTAGTTTTTTAAGGAATCTCCACACTGTCTTCCATAGTGGCTGTATCAATTTGCATTCCCACCAAGTGTGCAAGAGTGTTCCCTTTTCTCCACACACTCTCCAGCATTTATTTTTTGTAGACTTTTTGATGATGGCCATTCTGACAGATGTAAAGTGATATTTCATTGTAGTTTTGATTTGCATTTCTCTAATAATGTTAATGTTGAGCATCACTTCATGTATTTGTTAGGTATCTGTATGTCTTCTTTGGAGAAATGTCTACTTAGGTTTTTTCCCACTTTTTGATTGGGTTGTTTGTTTTTCTGGCATTGAGTTGTATGAGCTGCTTCTATATTTTGGAAATTAATCCTTTGTCAGTTGTTTCATTTGCTATTATTTTCTGCCTTTCTGAGTGTTGTCTTTTCACCTTGCTTAGAGGTCCCCTTGCTGTGCAAAAAGTTTTTAAGTTTAATCAGGTACAAATTGTTTATTTTTGTTTTTATTTCCATTACTCTAGGAGGTGGGTCATGGAGGATCTTGCTTTGATTTATGTCATCAGGTGTTCTGCCTAGGTTTTCCCCTAAGAGTTTTATAGTTTCTAGTCTTACATTTAGGTCTTTAACCCATTTTGAGTTTTTCTTTGTGTATGGTGTTAGGAAGTGTTCTAATTTCATTCTTTTACATGCAGCTGTCCAGTTTTCCCAACACAATTTATTTATGAGGCTGTCTTTGCCCCATTGTATCTTCTTGCCTCCTTTGTCAGAGATAAAAGTATCCATAGGTGCATGGGTTCATTTCTGGGCTTCCTATCCATTGGTCTATATTTCTTTTATTATGCAAGTACCATACTATCTTGATGACTGTAGCTTTGTAGTATAGTCTGAAGTCAGGAAGTTGATTCCTCCAGCTCCATTCTTCTTTCTCAAGACTGCTTTGACTATTCACAGTCTTTTGTGTTTCCATATGAATAGTGAAATGTTTTGATCTGGTTCTGTGAAAGATGCTGTTGGTAACTTGATAGGGATTGCATTGAATCTGTAGATTGCATTTAGTAGTATAGTCATTTTCATAGTATTGGTTCTTCTTACCCAGGAACATGGAACATCTTTCCATCTATTTATGTCATCTTTGATTTCTTTCATTAGTGTCTTATAATTTTCTGTGTACAGTTCTTTTGTCTCCTTAGGTAAGTTTCTTCCTAGATATTTAATGCTTTTTCTTGCAATGGTGAATGGGATTGATTTCTTAATTATCTGATTTTTCATTGTTGGTATATAGAATGCAAGTGATTTCTGCATGTTAATTTTGTATCCTGTAACTTTGCTAAATTCACTAATTCGCTCTAGCAATTTTTTGATATTATCTTTAGGGTTTTCTATGTCATCTGCAAACTGTGAGAGGTTTACTTCTTCTTTTCTGATCTGGAATCCTTTTATTTCTTTTACTTCTCTGATTGCTGTAGCTAGGACTTCCAGAACTATGTTGAATAATAGTGGTGAAGTGGAGACCCTTGTCTTGTTCCTGATCTTAGCGGGAATGCTTTCAATTTTTCACCATTGAGAATAATGTTTACTGTAGGCTTATTATATATGGCCTTTACTATGTTGAGATATGTTCCTTCTGTGTCCATTTTTCTGAGAGTTTTAATAATAAATGGGTGATGAATCTTGTCAAAGGTTTTTTCTGCATCTATTGAGATTATCATATGGTTTTTATCTTTCAATTTGTTAATATGGTGTATCACATTGATTGATTTCCATATACTGAAGAATCCTTGCATCCCTGGAATAAACCCAACTTGATCATGGTGTATGAGCTTTTTGATGTGTTGCTGAATCCTGTTTGCTAAAATTTTGTTGAGGATTTTTGCATCTATGTTCATCAGTGATATTGGCCTGTAGTTTTCTTTATTTGTGTTGTCTTTGTCTGGTTTTGGTATCAAGGTGATGGTGGCCTTGTAGAATGAGTTTGGAAGTGTTTCTTACTCTGCAATTTTTTAAAAAGAGGTTTAGAAGGATAGGCATTAGCTCTTCTCAAAATGTTTGATAGAAGTTGCCTGTGAAGCCATCTGGTCCCAGGATTTTGTTTTTGGGGGAGATTTTGGGCCACAGCTTCAATTTCAGAACTTGGAATTGGGTTGTTCATAATTTCTATTTCTCCCTATTTCAGTCTTGGAAGATTGAACTTTTCTAAGAATCTGTCTATTTCTTCCAGGTTCTACAATTTATTGCCATATAGTTGTTCACAATAAGTAAGTGTTAGTCATTCAGTCATGCCTTACTCTTTGCTACTCCATGGACTGCAGCCCATCAGGCTCCTCTGTCCATGAGATTTTCCAGGCAAGGATGCTGGAGAGGGTTGCCATTTCCTTCTCCAGGGGATCTCCCCAACCCAGGGATCAAACCCAGGTCACCTGCACTACAGATATATTCTTTACCAACTGAACTACAAGGGAATCCTTTGTATTTCTGCATTGTCTGTTATAACCTCTCCTTTTTCATTTCTAATTATGTTGATCTGATTCTTATCTCTTTTTTTCTTAATGAGTCTGGCTAAAGGTTTGGAATTGTATCTTCTCAAAGAACCAGTTTTTAGTTTTATTAATATTTCCTATTGTTTCTTTCACTTATTTTTCATTTATTTCTGCTCAGATCTTTATAATTTCTTTTCTTCTACTAATTTTAATTTTTTTTGTTTGTTTGTTCTTATTTTTCCAGTTGTTTTATGTGTAAAATTAGGTTGTCTATTTCATGTTTTTCTTGTTTCTTGAGGTAGGATTGTCTTGCTATAAACTTCCCTGTTAGAACTGCTTTTGCTGCATCCCGTAGGTTTTAGTTGTCATGTTTTCATTGTCATTTGTTTCTAGAAAATTTTTAATTTCCCTTTTGATTTCTTCAGTAACCTGTTTGTTATTTAGAACCGTGTTGTTTAATCTCCATGTGTTTGGGTTTCTTACATTTTTTTTGTTGTAATTGCTATCTAGTCTCATAGCATTGTGGTTGGAAAAGATGGATGATCCAATTTCAATTTTCTTAAATTTACTGAGGGTTGATTTGTGACAAAAGATGTGGTCTATCCTGGAGAATGTTCCATGTGCACTTGAGAAGAAGGTGTATTCTTTTGCATTTGGATGAAATGTCCTGAAGATATCCGTGAGCTTCTTCTCATCTAATAAATCATTTAAGATTTTTGTGTCCTTATTAATTTTCTGTTTTTGTGATCTGTCCATTGGTGTGAGTGAGACTCCTACTTTTATTGTGTTACTGTCATTTCTTCTTTTATGTCTCTGTGTTTGTCTTATGTATTGAGTTGCTCCTATGTTGGGTGCATAGATATTTACAATTGTTGTGTCTTCCTCTTGGATTGATCCCTTGATCATTATGCAGTGTCCTTCCTCATCTCTTATATTCTTCTTTATTTTAAGGTCTATTTTGTCTGATATGAGGATTGCTGCTCCAGCTTCTTTTGCTTCCCATTTGTATGGAATATATTTTTCCATCCTCTCAATCTCAGTCTATATGTGTTTTGAGGTTTGATGTGGGTTTCTTGTATACAGCATATATATGGATTTGTTTTTGGATCCATTCAGCTAGTCTGTGTCTTCTGCTTGGAGAATTTAATTCATTTATGTTTAAAGTAATTATTGATATATATGTTCCTATTGCCATTTTCCTAATTGTTTGGGGTTGAGTTTGTAGATCTTTTTCCTCCTCTTGTATTTCTTGACTATATAAGTCCCTTTAACGTTTGTTGTAAAGCTGCTTTGTTGGTACTGAATTCTCTTAACTTTTGCTTGTCTGAAAATCTCTTTATTTCTCCATCAATTTTGAATGAAATCCTTGCCTGGTACAGTGATCTTGGTTATAGATTTTTCCCTTTCAGTCCTTTAAATATGTCCTGCCATTCTCTTCTGCCTGCAGAGTTTCTGCTGAAAGATCAGCTGTTAAACATATGGGGTTTCCCTTGTATGTTACTTATCACTTCTCCCTTGCTGCTTTTAAGATTCTTTCTTTATGTTTAGTCTTTGTTATTTTGATTAATATGTGTCTTGGTGTGTTTCTTCTTGAGTTTATCTTGTATGGCACTCTTTGTGCCTCTTAGGCTTGATTGACTATTTCCTTTTCCATGTTGGGAAATTTTCAACTATAATCTCTTAAAAAATGTTCTTATACCATTTCTTTTTCTCTTCTTCTGGGACGCCTAAAATTCGAATGTTGGTTCATTTGATATTGTCCCAGAGGTCTCTGAGACTGTCCTCAGTTCTTTTCATTCTTTTACTTTATTCTTCTCTTCAGAAGTTATTTTCACCATTTTATCTTCCAGCTCACTGATTTGCCCTTCTGCTTAAGATATTCTGCTATTGATTCCTTCTAGAGTGTTTTTAATTTCAGTAATTGTGTTGTTTGTCTCTGTATGTTTATTATTTAATTCTTCTAGGTGTTTTTTAATTGATTCTTGCATTTTCTGCATTCTGTTTTCAAGGTTTTTTTATCATCTTTACTACCATTATTCTGAATTATTTTTTGGGTAGTTTGCCTATTTCCTCTTCATTTTTTGGGACTTCTGTGTTTCTAGTTTGTTCCTTCATTTGTGTAGTATTTCTCTGCATTTTAATTTTTTTTAAACTTATTGTGTTTGAGATCTCATTTTCCCAGGTTTCAAGGTTGAATTCTTTCTTCCTCTTGGTTTCTGCCCTCCTAAGGTTGGTCCAGTGGTTTGTGTAAGCTTAGTATAGGGTGAGATTTGTGCTAGTTTTTGTTTGTTTGCTTGTTTTTCTTCTGATGGGCAAGGTTGAGTGAGGTAGTAATCCTGTCTGCTGATGATTGAATTTGTATTTTTGTTTGTTGTTTAGATGAGGCATCCTGCACAGGTTGCTACTGACGGTTAGGTGATGCTGGGTCTTGTATTCAAGTGGTTTCCTTTGTAAGCATTCTCACTTTTTGATACTCTGTAGGGTTAATTCTTTGGTATTCTAGGGTCATGAAGTCAGTTCTCCCAGTCCAAAAGCTCAGGGCTTGATCTCCTACCTGTATTCTTCTGTTTTCCAGTAGGTGGCTCAGCAATAGAGAGTCCACCTGGGAGGGTGTTACACAGGTCTCACACTTTCATCCAGGAAAGCACTGGGAACAGTGGCCTCAGACCCTGTGGCTCTTCCTCCAGGTCCTGCCTTGTCTCCTTCACAGCATTAACCGCCAGGCTTCCCAGTGGTGCAGGATGTCTATATCACTGTTTTGTCATGACCACTCTTCTTTCACTGTTTGGAGAAATAGAAATGTGAATAAGCACTCACCTTGGGACCAGTTTTTTTTTTTTTTTCTGATGATTTTCTTGAGACATTTACTTGCATTCTGTAACCTGATTTGAAATCATTATTTAAAAAAATATATTTACCAAGTCAACATTTGTTGATGAAGGTGTCAGACATGGCTCCTGCCCTTACAGGAATTTGTAATCTATCAAGAGAAATAAATATTAAAGAAAAACACTTAGAAATATACACAATATTTTACTGAATGGACAGATCTTGGTTGGACAGATTAGAGTATAGCTTTATTTTTCTTTCACTACTGGCATTAAACATATTCTGATGAACCAAACTTCCTCAGTCATTGATAAGAGCATCTCAATAAGGTCCATAGATTTCAGGTCTCTTTGAGCTAGAATAGTCTTATGTTAGACATTAGAACATCTGATCCAGTCAAAATCTCAAATTCAGTCCAAATTCTCATATCTAGTAGTACATGTAACAAAATATCTCTTCTTTTTTGTTCACTCATGCCTTATTTTTTAAATTTCCTCTTCTGCTCTGGATTCTCCCAGGCCTGAACTATGGAAGGGAGACTTTGAAGGGGAGGATCAACATCTTCAGTGACTACAGCTATTGTCATTGAGCTTTTGGGATCGTCTCCCTTGTGGCTTAGTGGTAAAGAACCCTCCTGCCAATGCATGAGACTCGACTTCCATTGTTGGGTCAGGAAGATTCCCTGGAGGAGGGAATGGCAAGCCACTCCAAGTATTTTCCAAGAAATCTCCTGGACAGAGGAAGCTGGCAGGCTGCAGTCCATGCAGTCACAAAAGAGTCCTGATGACTCAGCATGTGCATCATGGAGATCGTGTCTGGCTGTTTATGACCCTCTGGACCATTGCACACCAGGCTCCTCTCTCCATAGGATTTTCCTGGCAAGAATATTGGAATTGGTTGCCATGCCTTCCTTTTATATTTCTTGCATTGGCAGGTGAGTTCTTTACCATTAGCTGTATCTGGTAAGCCCAGTTTATGGATACTTTCCCCCAAAGAAGATTTTGCTTGCTTCTTCCAGGAGAGTATAACAAATACAGGACCTCTTGAGCTCCTTTCAGTGTTAAAAGTGTCGGGTTTAGCATCTTTGGCTTTCAGAGGCGTTTTATTTTTTTTTAATTTTTTTTCAGAGGCTTTTTAAACACCACTTACAATTCTGATTTCAGCTCACATTATTTTCTGTTTCTTTCATTTGTTTGCTATTAGATATAGGTCTCATATCCTAATGTTCATTGCAGCACTGTTTAAAATAGCCAGCTAGGACATGGAAGCAACCTAGATGCCCATCGGCAGACATATGGATAAGAAAACTGTGGTACGTATACACAATGGAATATTACTCAGCCATTAAAAAGAATGCATTTGAATCAGTTCTAATGAGGTGGATGAAACTGGAGCCTATTATACAGAGTGAACTAAGTCAGAAAGAAAAACACCAATATGGTATATTAATGCATATGTATGGAATTTAGAAAGATGGTAGTGATGACCCTATATATGAGACAGAAAAAGAGACACAGATGTATAGAACAGTCTTTTGGACTCTGGGATAAGGTGAGGGTGGGATGATTTGAGAGCATAGTATTGAAACATGTATATTATCACATGTGAAATAGATCACCAGTCCAGGTTCGATGCATGAGACAGGGTGCTCAGGGCTGGTGCATTGGGATGACCCTGAGGGATGGGATGGGGAGGGAGGTGAGAGGGGGTTCAGGATGGAGAGCACATGTATACCCATGATGGATTCATGTCAATGTATGGCAAAAACCACCACAATACTGTAAAGTAACTAGCTTCCAATTAAAATAAATAAATTAAAAAAAAAGAATGTTACATAGATGGGAAAAAAAAAGAAAAGCATTTTTAAAGTGTATTTCATTAATGATCCATTTGTATTGCAGTACATGTTGCCTTCTAAGTATCTAATCTCTTTAATCTTCAAAGTCATCAAATGATCTTTTAACTCCCCATATTGACTTGGAATTATGGAACAAACTCTACTCCTTTACAAAGAAGGAAGGAAATCTATGCTCATTGGGTCTTAAAATATTTTCCCCCCTTTTATTTCTTTTCTTCCTCTACTTTTTGCCCCTAAAGTTTGGTGGAAAATGTTGATGGCTGAAGAACTAATATTAATATTTTTAGTAAGTCCTGAAATTTCCTTTAGAATGTAAGGGTACAGTACCCTATGCTCATATCCAGGCTTCAACTGAAACTTCATGGTAAGTACCATTCAACATCATTTTATATTACATTTAAATGTCACAAAGGTTCTGTGAAATATTGTAATGAGAAAGATTTAATTTACATTGTGAGGGTAGAAGTCTTTCTCAAGAACTAACATTTGATTTGAGAGATGAAAAGTGATTTAGAGTTATCTAGGGAGTGAATGGGAAGAAGAGATTGACTGCACAGGGGAGTTGTAATGTGGGAGGAAAGAGTGATACAAAAGATAATTTGTAAAAACAACTCAGGCTGCTAAGTGTGGAGGGAATATAAGCAGTATATCCAAATAGAAAGCTTTTCTAATCATCTAGATTAGAAGTGTAAATGGTGTAGGTACAATGGAGGTGAAGACAGCTGGTTAGATCCAAAAATATTTTTCATGTAGAAATGAAGATAGATGCAGTGGAATGGATGAGGCACATGAAAAGGGATGTATGCTAGGGATAACACCCAGATTTCACAATTTGACAATGGCTAGATGAAGTTGCCACTTACTGAGATGATCAAAATAGGAGGAAAATAGAAAGAGCTAGTTGTGGTAGGTCAATAATTTGGTTTGAAAGCACTGTGAATCATTCAAATGATGGAGAAGAGGCATAGCTGTAAATTGTTACCTATCCCCAATGGGTCTATGACCCTTTAATGTGTCCTTTACCTGGAGAAACAAATGCAAGTCAAAGAAATCAGGTTCAGTATACAAAAGCACAAATTTTATTCACTGATCAAAGAATAGAGAAGGAAGAGCTTGTATTCTAAAAATACCTTCTCCCCAAAGGAAGAGGAGAAAGGGAGTTTTAAAGGGTAAGAGGCACACCTGTCACCAGGGCTCTAGAAAAGAGGCAAAAATTTCCAGGGGCAGCCTGGGGCAGCTGGGGCACATGCAGTCTTCCAGGCTTCTTTGCATATGGCAGAAACTGTGCCCAGCAGAGTATGAATCTGAGAACTTAGCATGGTGATGCAGCAAGGTAATGCAGCAAAGGTAACTTGCAGATACCATCAAGTCTCCTCTGTACAAGCATCTTCCTGTGGCCAAGGCAAAGTCAGTTTAGGGCATTGACCACTGCAAATCTCTTAAAGCATGACTGCAAAACATCTGTGTCAAATACCAGTACTTTTGAAGCAGAGATAAATCAGGGAAAGTATCCTTTGGCTCTAAAGAGCTAATATGGGTGATAAAATGAAAATTTGAGACCATGAATGAGTGAGTGAGTGAAGTCGCTCAGTTGTGTCCAACTCTTTGTGACCCCATGGACTGTAGCCTACCAGGCTCCTCAGTACATGGGATTTTCCAGGCAAGAATATTGGATTAGGCTGCCATTTCCTTCTCCAGGGGATCTTCCCGACCCAGGGATCAAACCCACATCTCCTGCATTGTAGGCAGACGCTTTACCATCTGAGCTGAGACCATGAATACACCTGAATAATTCTAGTATTTATTATTTGAATAGAAAGGAGTTGATAAAGGCAACTGAGGATGAACCTTTAGAAGAAAGGGCAGAAAACCAAGATTATGGCATGATGTTAAGAGTACAAGACAGGAAGAGAACACTGTTAACTGGACTTTGCAGCATGGAGGTCAAGAATGATTTTATGGAGATTTCATTAGAAAAATTAATCAGTTAATGTAAGAAAGAAGTGGAAAATTTCACTCATGCCAAGTTGAGTATTATAACTTAGGAACAACATCTCAGAAAGCTCTAAGAACTCTTTTGCCCATTAGAAGTCAAGACACAGTTATATGTTTTTTGAGAAAGAGCGCTGTACATTAAATGACATATTACTGACAGTTTATATAATCACATCTGCAAGTACAAAGTGGTAGGTCATCATTACCCCTTACAAGATCAAGAAGGAATGTTACCTTTTAAGGAGTTGTCTTGTTGACACTACAAGAATGTTATTCTTCATGGTTGAACAGATATCTCTGCCAATGGGGAGATTTGTTTACATGGAGTGATACACAAGGCACTTTAAAAGAGGGGAAAGAGGAGGACTAAAGGCAGAGAAAATTTTTTATTTTAAAATTTTCCTTCACATAAAATATGATTTTTTTTCCCCACAGGGAGCTGATTGGATGAATGGTGGAGAAGGAAATCTGGTAGTCCTGAAGGTTGGAGTTTTAGAAGCTGCACTGCCGACACCATGGTAAGTTCTTTATGATTCTTTCATTGAGTAAAATTATGAAGCAAAAGGGAAACTCAGACTCTTCATAAATGTACAGGCTGAATTCCATGAAAGGGATAATAACTCCTGAAAGATCAACAACAATCTGCATTTTATATTTTCTCTGATTGTACTTTAAATACAGGTGTGTTTATAACATGTTAATTTTTGTTTATCTTTGTATTTAACATGTTAGCAATGGACTAAAAGGGTAATATGTTGTTAAATGTCTACTAAATCCCAGTAAAAGTAAACTGATCCAGCTACTTCTCAACCACAGGAAAAATAATATGCTTCATTTACTCCCTTAATTTGCTCACAAGGATGAGAGGGAAGCATTGAAGTGCCTACCCTTCTCCAAGTTAGTAAAGCACATTATACAACTTCGAGAAAAAAGAATCCACCATCTTGCCCTCTAAACTAACTCTTTGGATTATGGTCACCAATTACAATCAGTTGGGTGTCCAAGAATTCAACTAAATAAGTCCAGACAGTATCAATCCACAGATAGCATCAGACACTACAGATAAAGGGCCCAACCCAAGACGGTTCTTCACTTCAGACCCAGTCACAATCTCAGTCTGTTAACCTCTGGTTATACATTAGAGGTTCCCAGGCTCCTCCTCCTTGAATTTGATTGATTTCCTAGGGTGTTTCACAAAACTTGGGAAACCTGCTTACACACTAGATTACTGGTTTATTACAGAGCATGTTGAAGGACGGGAATCAACATCCCGATGAAGACTAAATGGGGTGAGGTTACAACTAAAGGAGCTTCGTCTTTCTGGAAGCTGAGACCAACATGGTGACATACAGAAGTGTTCTGGTTTCCCAGCCTGGAAGCTCTTTGAAGAAGCTCTTTCAGGTTTTATGGAAGCTTCATTACATCAGTTCAGTTCAGTTCAGTCACTCAGTCGTATCTGACTCTTTGCGATCCCATGAATCACAGCATGCCAGGCCTCCCTGTCCATCACCAGCTCCCGGAGTACACTCAAACTCATGCCCATTGAGTCGAGGCAAGGTTAATTATCAGCCGCTGGTGATTGACTCCAACTCTCAATTTCCTCCAGTCCCTGGAATCCAAGGGGTTGAACTGAAAGCCCCAACCCTTTATTTCAGCTTGGTTCCTTGGCAACCAGTACCCCTCCTAGATGCTTTGCAAAAGTTTCCTCATTAACAGAAACACAATTACAGTGAAAAAAAGGGGGGCTTCTTATGAATAACAAGAGACATACTCTGTCTTTATGGTCCTAAAGCATTTCAGCAACTGAAGACAAGAAAGCAAATATTATTTTAAAAAGATGATTTCTTTGCTTTTATCACTGAGGAAATCCCAAGGATTTGAGGAGCTGTGAATCAAGAACCATGAATGAAGATCAAATATATTAAAAATATAGTTTGGCTATCTGAATGACCAAATATGTACTCTTTATAGTCCCTGATCGCTTGTAGTTGCATGGATTGTCATTGCTTTAAAGAGATGACAAGGTCACACACACACACCTACAAAATGCCAGCTACGCAAAACCAAAACAAACAAACAAGCAAAAAATCAAAATAACTCTATAAAGACTAGTTAATGCACAAAGCTGTCAGTGATAACACCATGTTATCCCAATAGTTCTGTCCTAAAACTTACTAATGAATGATGATATTGGTCCAAAAATGTGCTTGAAGTTGTGAAAAGAAAACTAGGGTATATTTTATAGTTATGATTCTTTTATATTTTTACAGGTCTAAACAAGTCTGAAGAGACAGTTTCATGTTTCATCTTATTCTATTCTTACCTGGCCATGTGGTTCCTGGACAGTAGGCCTTTCTCTGACCCTGTTTCTTTGATTATAGGAAACAACCTTCATTCAGCCTCCATGACCTTCCTGAATTCCAATGCACATATTCAAGCAGTTGTTAATTAATGAAGAGAAGGAATACAAGACCAGGGAGAAACAGCAAAGAGCAGCCTTGGGACAAGAGCCTAGCTCCTCATCAAAGGATACACACAGCAGTATCTTTGAGCTGTTTTACAGATACTGAACGTCCCTCCAGGTGGGATAAATTAATGGTTAATGATGGTATGTTGCCCACAAACATATAGACCCATTAAAACTGAAGGCTGATGATGCTGACTCCTACTTACCTCACCACCAACTCATCAAAAGAATGTCCAGAAGCTGATCATGCCCTTTTTGAACAATTACTATAAAACTTCTCACAGTCTTCCTCAAGTTGGGGCACATGGTTTTGAAGGCATTAGCCCATTGTGGCCCCCTTTGCCTGGCAAAGTGATAAAGATATTCTTTCTTATTCTGAAATCTTACACCTCTGAGATTTGATTGACAATGATGTACAGAGAAGCCAAACTTTTGGCATCAATAGATCTCTCCTAACATGCTGATACAGAGGCTTTGGGGGCAGCTAGATCTTGGTCTTCCATGCTTTACCAGCTGAGGGATCTCAGTCAAGTGAATAAACTTTCTCAAAACATCTTTTTCTTCACCTGTAATATGGGGATGGCAATAGTTCTAGATATTTCAACAGATTGCTGTGAAAATTTACTGACTTGTCACAAAACAGTTTATAAAACATGAAGGAATATTTTAGTCATTTTTAAAAGAAGTGTTTTTCATGGTGAAGTGTATAGCATATGATGAAGGAAATGAGATGGTGATCAGCTTGACCAGAGTTTGAACACCATCTGAATCAACTGCAGGTTGCGTGAACTGTGAAAGGTTACATAATACCTTTGAGACTTTCTCCTGAAGTGAATTGCTATACCAATATCTGTAGCATAAAACTATTAAAATGTTTAAATGAAATTGCATGAAAAGTGTCTAATGCTATTTAGTATGTGCACGTATTATATTCTGGATCAAAATAATACACTTTGGCCCCCTTGTGGAGGAAGGGAAGGTGACCCACCATGCCTTCCTACAATTTAACAATCCTTATTTCTAGGGAATACTTCTTAAAGACTATTTATCTCTATTGTCCTAAAAGGGGGGAAAAAAAAAGTATGAAACTTTTGATCTGCTAGTACTGGTACCGTTATTGTTTTCACAGAATGCCTTTACTCTAAAGGATATCTTGATCTTCCTGACTCAGGGATTGCAAGAACCTGGGTCTCTTGCATTCCAGACAGATTTCTTACCATCTGAACCACTGGGGAAGTCCTTTTAAAGAGATACCATGCCTTAAATAATGTAAAAGAATCACAAACATTTACAGGAAATCAATCAGTGAGATAAACATAGAAAAGACAATTTTGATATGTCCTTCAAATAGCATGTCTATTATTTCATTTACATATAAGAATGATCATCTTAAATGAACATGTATGTATGCCTTCAACTGTCTTTTCACAAAACACTTCTTTTCACCTCTGTTATACCTGGAAAAGTGACATAATTCAGCTTACCTAAAATTATTGCTAAAGCAGGGAAATCATCTCCTTGATCCTTCTACCACCAACATTATCCCTAAAAAGCAAAACAAAAGAAAAATAGAGTCATTTTCCCCCAGGGAATGATTCTGCAGAGGCAATCCAATCCCTTTGCTGAAGCAAAGGACAGTACTTGTGATTAAGTTAAAGGGGAAGAGATTAATTAACTTGGAAAGGAATCCTTAAAGACTTCCTTGGAGGAGGGTGTGAAATTCTCTATTGCTTGGATGCAAATGAATCACTCCTGTTAATTTTCATAGTCTAAAAAGGAAAGTCTCTATCTATCCTGGATGAGATTTTAGAGCCTGGAAAGGTGGAGAATCCTGTAAATTCTTCAAGAGCAGATAATCTAATCTGATCCAGTACCTATGAGAATGACTGTATGCTTAACAAGTAGATATAAAAGTTAGTTCTTGCAAAATGCAGCAGGGACAGCTGAGTGAGCAGATGCTCAGGAAGCCAAATCTCCATAGAATAACCTCCTATAATGGACATGTTGGTGTGTCCTGGGAGCCAGGCCTGAAAGACTTGGCTGCAACTTGTATCAACCAACATGTCAGATGGTAGAGGATCAGCATTCAACAGTGACACTGACTCTGAACCTTCTCTCAACTTGACAAGTGGGCTCTCTCAGTTCAGTTCAGTTCAGTTGCTCAGTCATGTCCGGCTCTTTGAGACCCCATGAATCTCAGCACACCAGGCCTCCCTGTCCATCACCAACTCCAAGTTTACTCAAATTAATGTCCATTGAGTCGGTGATGCCATGCAGCCATCTAATCCTCTGTCGCCCGCTTCTCCTCCTGCCCTCAATCCCTCCCAGCATCAGGATCTTTTCCAATCAGTCAACTCTTCACATGAGGTGGCCAAAGTACTGGAGTTTCAGCTTCAGCATCAGTCCTTCAAATGAACACCCAGGACTGATCTCCTTTAGGATGCACTGGTTGAATCTCCTTGCAGTCCAAGGGACTCTCAAGAGTCTTCTCCAACACCACAGTTCAAAAGCATCAATTTTTTGGTGCTCAGGCAGGTTTCTTCACAGTCCAACTCTCACATCCATACATGACCACTGGAAAAACCATAGCCTTGAATAGATGGACCTTTGTTGGCAAAGTAGTGTCTCTGCTTTTTAATATACTGTCTAGGTTGGTCATAACTTTCCTTACAAGGAGTAAGCATCTTTTAATTTCATTGCTGCAATCACCGTCTGCAGTAATTTTGGAGCCCAAGAAATAAAGTCTGACTCTGTATCCAATCTTTCCCCATCTATTTCCCATGAAGTGATGGGATCAGATGCCATGATCTTAGTTTTCTGAATGTTGAGCTTTAAGCCAAATTTTTACTCTCCTCTTTCACTTTCATCAAGAGGCTTTTTAGTTCCTCTTCACTTTCTGCCATAAGGGTGGTATCATCTGCATATCTGAGGTTATTGATATTTCTCCTGGCAATCTTGATTCCATCTTGTGTTTCTTCCAGCCCAGCATTTCTCATGATGTAGTCTGCATATGAGTTAAATAAGCAGGGTGACAATATACAGCCTTGATGTACTCCTTTTCCTATTTGGAACCAGTCTGTTGCTCCATGTCGAGTTCTAACTGTTGCTTCATGACCTGCATATAAGTTTCTCAAGAGACAGGTCTGGAATTCCCATCTCTTTCAGAATTTCCCACAGTTTATTGTGATCCACACAGTCAAAGGCTTTGGCATAGTCAATAAAACAGAAATAGATGTTTTTCTGGAACTCTCTTGCTTTTTCGATGATCCACTGGATGTTGGCAATTTGATCTCTGGTTCCTCTGCCTTTTCTGAAACCAGCTTGAACAGCTGGAAGTTCACGGTTCACATATTGCTGAAGCCTGGCTTAGAGAGTTTTGAGCATTACTTTACTAGCGTGTGAGATGAGCATAATTGTGTGGTATTTTGAGCATTCTTTGGGATTACTTTTTTTTCTAATTGGAATGAAAACTGACCTTTTCCAGTCTTGTGGCCACTGCTGAGTTTTCCAAATGTGCTGGCATTATGAGTGCAGCACTTTCACAGCATCATCTTTCAGGATTTGTAATAGCTCAACTGGAATTCCATCACCTCCACTAGCTTTGTTCATAGTGATGCTTTCTAAGGACCACCTGACTTCAGATTCCAGGATTTCTGGCTCTAGGTGAATGATCACACCATTGTGTGATCATGGGTCATGAAGATCTTTTATGTACAGTTCTTCTGTGTATTCTTGCCACCTCTTCTTAAGATCTTCTGCTTCTGTTAGGTCCATACCATTTCTGTCCTTTATTGTGCCCATCTTTGCATGAAATATTCCCTTGCTATCTCTAATTTTCTTGAAGAGATTTCTAGTCTTCCCCATTCTGTTGTTTTCCTCTATTTCTTTGCATTGATCACTGAGGAATGTTTTCTTATCTCTCTTTGGTATCCTTTGGAACTCTGCGTTCAAATGGGAATATCTTCCCTTTTCTCCTTTGCTTTTGGCTTCTCTTCTTTTCACAGCTATTTGTAAGGCCTCCTCAGACAACCATTTAGCTTTTTTTGCATTTCTTTTCCACTTGGATGGTCTTGATCCCTGTTTCCTGTACAGTGTTACAAACCTACATTCATAGTTCATCAGGCACTCTGTCTATCAGATCTAGTCCCTTAAATCTTTTTCTCATTTCCATTGTATAATCATAAGGGATTTGATTTAGGTCATACTTGAATGGTCTAGTGGTTTCCCTACTTTCTTCAATTTCAGTCTGAATTTGGCAATAAGGAGTTCATGATCTGAGCCACAATCAGCTCTCGGTTTTGTTTTTTGCTGACTTTATAGATCTTCTCCATCTTTGACTGCAAAGAATATAATCAATCTGATTTCGATGTTGACCATCTGTTGATGTCCATGTGTAGAGTCTTCTCTTGTGTTGTTGGAAGAGGGTGTTTGCTATGACCAGTGCATTCTCTTGGCAAAATTCTGTTAGCCTTTGCCCTGCTTCATTCCGTACTCTGAGGCCAAATTTGCCTGTTACTCCAGATGTTTCTTGACTTCCTACTTTTGCATTTAAGTCCCCTATAATGAAAAAGACATCTTTTTTCGGTGTTAGTTCTAAAAGGTCTTATAGGTCTTCATAGAACCATTCAACTTCAGCTTCTTCAGCATACTGGTTGGAGCATAGGCTTGGATTCCCACTATATTGAATGGTTTACCTTGGAAACGAACAGAGATCATTCTGTCGTTTTTGAGATTGCGTCCAAGTACTGCATTTTGGACTCTTTTGTTGGCCATGATGGCTACTCCATTTCTTCTAGGGGATTCCTGCCCACAGGAATCCCATCACCTCCACTAGCTTTGTTTGTGGTGATGCTTTCTAAGGTTCACTTGAATTCACATTCCAGGATTTCTGGCTCTAGGTGAGTGATCACAACATTGTGGGCTCTCTAGACCACTATAATTTAATTTGATAAAAAGTAAGGGAGGACTGGCGTGCTGTGATTCACGGGGTAGCAAAGAGTCGGACATGACTGAGTGACTGAACTGAAGTGAACACATTACAAAAAAATTGCACTTTAAATCTATAAAGTAATTCTTACTAATTTCCAAGACATTCAGCTATTTAGAACAAGAGCTTGATCACTTGGGGTTTCTAACTTACCCATCATAAAATTTTCTCATGCCATGGAACTTCATTATCACCTTAGGCAGTTAAAACTACCTTTCATATTTATGTATTTTTTTTTTTCAAATTCAGAGTTTGGAATGACTAAACTGTGATGTTCAGGTGGACGATTGCATGAATAATTATAATGTTAATAAGTGAGCATTATTTAACCTCACTACAAGGAGCATCATCTAAAACTGCAGAATATATGTACAAATTGGTCAATTTCTCAAATATGGACAAATGAACTCTGGGAAGAAGACTGATGCTGCTGCTGCTGCTAAGTCACTAAGCATAGCTAAATGTCTGAAGAGAGGCAAAAAGATAGGGAAAGCAAATATCTCCTTCAGCTTTTAAAATAAACAAAGGGGGAAAGTTCACAGAAACAAAATTCTGTGCTTTCCTATCAACAACCTCAAGTTACTGAGTAACTGAACTGATATTAAAAACCTGTATCAGTTGATGCTACACCTTACTCCTTAAAGAAAGTGCTATAGGCCATTCAGGAAGGGACCTGTAGAGAATCCAGTCTCATAGCAGGTTGGTAGGTCTGTCCTTGCTCAAAGATAAGCAAACAGGTAAAAATGATGTCAAATTAAAAAGTTGCATGTACAAATGTATATTCAGAGCATCTGGAGTATCAGAGCATATTTTATAATGTTTTATTGATTAAACAAAAATGTTTGCTAAGATAACACTCTTAAATGGAACCAGGAGGTCATTAAGAAATGACTTGTGCATGTCTCAGCCTGGATGGAATCAGGTCTTTTGACCATTTATTTTTCTAAAGAAGTCATCCAGAACTTCTGTCACAAACACAAGATACTTATTGGACCTTCCATTGGAAACAATGGAAACAGTGACAGATTTTACATTTTTGGGCTCAAAAATCACTGCAGATGGTGACTGCAGCCTTGAGATTAAAAGATACTCACTCCTTATGAACAACCTAGACAGTGTATTCGAAAGTAGAGACATTGCTTTGCCAACAAAGGTCCATCCAGTCAAAGCTACGGTTTTTCCAGTAGTCATGTATGGATGTGAGAATTGGACCATAAAGAAAGCTGAGCGCCTAGGAATTGGTACTTTTGAACTGTGGTGTTGGAGAAGACTCTTGAGAGTCCCTTGGACTGCAAGGAGAGCCAACCAGTCCATCCTAAAGGAAAATCAGTCCTGAATATTCATTGGAAGGACTGATGCTGAAGCTGAAATGCCAATACTTTGGCCACCTGATAGGAAGAACTGACTCATTGAAAAAGACTCTGATGCTGAGAAAGATTGAAGGCCAGAGGAGACGGGGACAACAGGGGATGAGATGGTTGGATGGCATCAGCTGACTCAGTGGACATGAGTTTTAGTAAACTCTGGGAGTTGGTGATGGACAGTGAGGCCTGGCGTGCTGCAGCCCATGGGGTCACAAAGAGTTGGACACGACTGAGAGACTGAACTGAAATGAACCCTAAAATAACTAGTAATAGCCTATTTATGTGTCAGACCCCTGACTAAAAGTACTCATGATTATTTAAGGACAAGTATTTTCTCACTAGAGTCAAGAGTCTACCACAGTTTTCTCCAGGCAACTTTTAACAGCCAAATGGCTTCATGTCTGTATAACCCCCAATACTTCATCTTCCCTGGAGCACTCTCTCAGTTCTACCTGAACCTATGTCTTCTAAACAGTATTTCTTAAGACCTCAAATAAACTCTTGTCTTATCTACAGCCTTCTGCAAAGTATTTAGTTGTCATGTCAAACAAATGCTTGGGAAAGCAATTTTTATTCTCAAGACAGTTAAAGAAAATAACACACTCATGTTCATAGTATTACTATTCAAAATAGACAAAGGTGGAAGCAAACCAAATATCTATTAATGAAGAGGTAACAAATGTGGTATATACACCAATGGAATATTATTTATCTTTCAAAAAGAAGAAAGTTCCTAGGTATACTACAGTATGGATGAACCTGGAAGAGATTATGCTAAGTACAACCAGTCAGTCACAAAAAACCAAATGCTATGTGATCCCATTTATTTGAGGCATCTAGAGTAGTTAAATTCATCGAAAGAAAGTAGAAAGCAGTCACTTGGGACTGGAGAGGGTGGGAATTGGAAAGGTGTTGCTTAAAGAGATAAATACGCTCTGGAGATTAGTTTCACAAAAATGTAAATATACTTAACAATGCTTATATATTTCTTCTTGGAAAGTGTCATGGTTCTAGTGACTTTCGGTGAACTCTCACTGGCCCTTGACAATCTGGGGTAGAAAGTGTAAATTTTGCACTGGGCCATACCCATATCCACAACCACAATTAAGAATACATTTTAAAAAAGAAAATTAATGAAAATAAGAGCATGATATAGCATATAACAGAAACAACTATCAATTTTAATTAGAAAATGTGAAGAAGAGCTACACAGAATTTAAAATACAATGAGTGTACCCGCTCCAGTATTCTGGCCTGGGGAATTCCATGGACTGTATAGTCCATGAGGTCGTAAAGAGTTGGACCCAACTGAAGGATTTTCACTTCACTTCAAGAGTAGAATCTAGACTATTCAAAGCCAAATCATTAACAGTAAAAAATGAACAAATTTCCAGATTTTAAATATTTAAAAATTCTAACAGCATTCAGAGGACAATGAAAAGATGACATAAGTGATTAAAAACAAACAAACAAGCAAAAAAGAACCAAGTTATTTAAATAGTTGACATGCAATATGCAACAAAGGAGTAAGCAGAACAAAAATAGAACAACAACAACAAAAAGAGCTAAACTGAAGAAAAGCCTGAATCTGCAGATCAAAAAGGCTCATTTAATAGTTACTCAAGACAACATATAGGGCTTTCCTTGGCAGTCCAGCCATTAGGACTCTGCCTGTCAGTGTGTTTCCATCCCTGGTCAGGGAACAAAGATCCCACATTCTATGGGGCAAGAAAATCCTGTGTGTTATAAGGAAATATCCTGCATGATGCAAGGAAGAGCCTGTGTATTGAAGCTGAGACCTGATGCAGCCAAATAATAAAGAAATATTAAAAAAAAACAACAAGGGTTTACCCAAAAGTTGCATTGAAAATGCACTAAAAATAAAACCCAAAAACACAAAACAGAAAACAATGAATAGCTAGATATGCAAAGATGAAGTTGTTGAAGTTTTAGGGTTTAGAAGAGGGAGATATTGCAAGTATTCAGGGAAAATAAAACAGAAGGTTAGAAACAATTTAACAGCAACAACAGAAAAAAAGAAAAAGAAAAAACAACAGCAAAAGCCTTTTTACTTAAAGTGTGGGAAATCTTTGCCTCTGAAATGTTAAGCTACAGAAAAAAAGGTGTTTGAAAGTAGGAGATATGACCTAAAATCTGTGTTCCTAACCTAGCTGAATGTGAACCAAACCTCTAGGTATAATGTAGAAATGTATATGGACTTAAAGTTGAATTTAAATTTTGTCCTAGTGTTCTAATTATCCTAGGTTAGCATTGATGAAATACATGAATTTGTGTTGTGTAGTGATGAATTATCAGAGAAAATAGTTTCTAGCTTAAGTCCCTAAATCTTAGAATAAATTAATACTGTACTTCTGCACTCAAAAGGAAATAAATTGAAATGGTACCTATTTGAAAATTATCCCATATTTATCATTACAAGGGAAAATTATTTTTTAAATAATTGGTAAACATTAGCTCCACAGTAATAAATTGGTACTTGTGATACTGAGTTGGTGGATTCCAAAATTCTTTGAATTTGAATATATGACCAGAGGTAATTTTTATAAATGCTTAAATTATTTTTTGATTTAAGAGGATGATCTCCTAAATGATAGATAACACATTTATCTACTGTTGGTTGACATGATTTCACTATTTCTGACAGTTCTTTAAGAGTAGAGTCCTGAAGCCAATTAGGAAAACTGGACAAAGTCCAGGAACGAGTAATAAGAATGTTTAGAAAAGCCAGCTTCACAGATGTTGAGAAACTGACCAAATGGA
This sequence comes from Odocoileus virginianus, assembly GCF_023699985.2. Lineage (NCBI taxonomy): Eukaryota > Metazoa > Chordata > Mammalia > Artiodactyla > Cervidae > Odocoileus > Odocoileus virginianus. The sequence continues at coordinate 2,987,432 of NC_069701.1, forward strand.
AATTATTTACTATAGAAAGAAAAGAGGATAGCAGCATCTCAAAGATAAAACCAAGAGAAGCAAAATGGAGAAAACAACAACAGCAACAATTCATCTTTGTCCGGAGACAATCCCAGAGAGGAGCCTAGAGGACTGGCCAGATGGATACAGGTAGTTCTTAAAATGATATAAATCCTAGACAAACCATCAAACCTAGAAACCACTTAGGAGAACAGATGGGCATTTAGCTACATTCCAATACTGCTTTATTTGAGTTGGTCACAGTTAATATTTTATAAGAGAATCATAATTTCCTAACATCTGAAGTCATTCAAAAAAGGGAATGAGTCTTCATCAGGGTTGGTTGTGTGTGGGTGGCAGGTGGTGAGTGACTTCCTGCAAAGCAAGCAAGATGATATCCACCTGTCCCAGAGAGAGCATGTTTTCCTTGCTGTTCCTTCCGACAGAAAGCCTTGGCCACTGCCAAAGGCAGGTTCAAAATCTATCAAGAGTTTAATCCCATATGTCATCTCCTATGCCCATAAATTTTAGGACTTGAGATGAAGTTGGCTTTGGATAAGAAATTGAAAAATCCTGGGTCATAAAACTACTGTCAACACAGCTGTCCAAGAACAGAGCATGCAATTATAAGTTTGAGAAGAGGAGGTTGAGGGTGGAAGAGATGATGAGTCAAAGTTGAGATTTCAATCTGTTTCCCTCAGACTTGAAAAAAGTGTAATTCTAAAAGCAGACTTCTTTCACAAGGAAGGACATATATTGAGGAAGTGGGTGGGAGAAAAAGGGAAAATAAAAAAAAAAAGCAGCAAAGACGCCTGGGGGAATGATCAGCAGCAATGAGCTATCATTGATCACAGAAACTGAGTACCATATTTTTGAAATGGAACTTTAACTAATGGGTAGAATGGGTCATGGTGTCCTGCTGGAATCCCTAATTAGCACAGGGAAATGTGATGATCGCTACTAAGGGTCAACCCAGGACCCGTCTGCTTTAATTCCATTATCTTACTGATAGGTATAGTCCTTCATAGGAAATAGCTTCATTATTTAGCTGGGAAGACCAACCACTTAGAGAATAATATCTTAGTATAATTATGCCATAAATAGTGTACAAACTAGTGTTTGTACAATCTAGAAAAACAACTTAGAGGATAATATCTTCATATATCATAAATAGCATAAAAATGAAAGGGCTACAGGAACCTGCAAAAAAAAGTACTTTCTCTTAAAAACAGTCACTAAAAGCTAATGCACTTATTCTAAAATAAAAGTATAAATTCAAATGTAGAAGCATATTCAGAACTTAAACTTTTAAAAAAATTGTACATGTATATATGTGTATGCATTTCATTCCTGTGTGTGCTCAGTCATGTCTGACTCTGCAGCCCATCAGGCCCCTCTGCCCATGGAATCTTCCAGGCAACAATACTGGAGTGGCGTGCCACTTCTGACTCCATGGGATCTTCCAGACCCAGGGTTGAAATCCACATCTCCTATTTCTCTTGCATTAGCAGGGGTATTCTTTACTACTATCTTCACCTGGGAAGCACCATTACAAAGACTTTAAAAACCACAGCCTATCTTGAGGAGATAAACCCAAGCTCTCCTGCAGAATTCTCTCATTAAGTTCTTCACATGCTTTTAAATGCCTCACTTTTCACCCTACTTGCTTTTGTATCCCCAATGGAAGTCTTGATTTGTCTTTGCATCCTCAGTGTTTAGAGTGTGTGAGTGTGTGTGCGCACGTGTGTGTGTGTGTGTGTGTGTGTGTGTGTGTGTTACTCACTCAGTCATGTCTGACTTTTTGCAACACCATGGACTATATCCCACCAGCCTCCTCTCTCCATGGAATTCTCCAGGCAAGATTACTGGAGTGGATCACCATTTCCTTCTCCAGGGATCTTCCTGACCATCATTATAATATCATGCAAAGTCATGCAAAGTATTTTCATTGTGCTAGAAATCCTCCATGCCTTCCCCTATTCATCTTTCCACACTGTTAGCCCCTGGCAACCAGTGATCACTTTACTGTCTCCTTAGATCTGCCTTTTCCAGAAGGTCATATGGGTTCACCAGGTGGCACTAGTGATAAAGAACCTGCCTGCCAATGCAAGAGACTTAAGAGAAATGGGTTCAACCCCTGGGTGGGGAAAATCCCCTCAAGGAGATCATGGCAACCCACTCCAATATGCTTGCCTGAAGAATCCCATTGGCAGGCTACAGTCCATGGGGCCCCACAGAGTTGGACACAATTGAAGTGACTTTGCATGCACACAGGCCATATAGCTGGTATATAACATTTTAAGATGGATTTGTTTCACTTCATGTTATGCATTTAAATTTCCTCCATGTTTTTTCATGGCTGGATAGCTTAATTCTTTTTAATATTGAGTGCTATGCCATTGCCTGTGTATACCACAGTTTATTTATCCATTTACCTACCGAAGGGCATCTTGGTTGCTTCCAAGCTTGGCAATTATGAATAAAACTGTTATAAATATGTGCATGCAGGTTTTTGTATGGGAGTGTTTTCAGCTCCTTTGGGTAAATACCAAAGAGAATGATTGCTGGACCTTGTGTTATAGATTCCACCTGCCAATGCAGGAGACCCCGGTTCCATCCCTGGGTTGGGAAGACTCCCTGGACAAGGGACTGACAACCCACTCTAGTATTCTTGCCTGAGAAATACCATGGACAGAAAAGCCTGGTGGTCTACATTCCATGGGGTTGCAAAAAGAAACTGCCAAACTGTCTTCCAAAGTGGCTGTCCCACACCATTTTACTTTCCCACGAGTAATAAGTGAAAGTTCTTGCTGCTCTACATCCTTGCCAGCGTTTGGGGTGTCAGTGTTCTTGAATTTGGCTGATGCGAGGAACCAACTCATTGGAAAAGACCCTGGTGGTGGAAAAGATTGACACCAGGAGGAGAAGGGGGAGACAGGAAATGAGATGGTTGGATGGCATTACTGACACAATGGACATGAATTTGAGCAAACTCAAGGAGATAGTGAAGGACAGGGAAGAGTTGTAAACCTAGCTACTGAACAACAGTAGGTGAGTATAGGTATCTCATTGCTGTTTTGGTTTTCATTTTCCTGATGATTTATAATGTGGGATATCTTTTCATATGCGCCTTTGTCATCTTAAGATCATCTTTGGTGAGATGTCTGTTCAAGTTTTGGGCCATTTTTTAATTGGATTGTCTGCTTTTGCCAACCTCTTTTTATCTTTTATAATTTTCACAACAAACCAGTTAGTTAGAGATTATAATGATTTCTTCCAAATGTTAAATATTTTTCCTAGAGCCACTGGGATCTGAGTCTTTTTGGCCTTTAATATTTTGAATCTAAATCCAAATTTCTTTGCCCTATGCCTTGATAATGCAGAAGAAGCTTGCCATCAAAATTGTCTTAAATCGTGAAATTAAGATTGGCCTTACCTTTGCGAATTCTTGTTCTGATAGTTCACCTTCCATATGCCATGGAGAAATCTGGTCTACTGGAAACCGTGTGGTATTGGCTCCCGGTTGTGTTTAATGATCCTTCTGCTCAGACTAGGGAGCTCAGACATGCATATTGTGCTCTAAAAAGATGCCACTGGGAGTCAGCCTGGAGTTCAGCGTTTCCAGCAGAGGAAGCAAAACAGCTGTTGTGATGCTTGCAGCTTGGGGCAGAAACAGAGTTATAAGAGCTGTCAAAGAGTGCCCCATGAGCTCTGCTTTTCATGGCCTTCCTTCTCACACAGTGCCTGCTGATCTCAGAGGCTTTATTATGATGATGATTCTATTTCTAGTGAGCCCAACGAGCATAAGGGAGATTACTATAAGAAAGCAGTATGGGTATATAGGACTTATCCCTTGGAGGACCATTTCAAAGGTTTTGAGTTTCAACCATGCTGATACTTTAAAAATAATCCAAGGATTTAGAAAGTCTGAAAACAGAGTTGTGCTCTAGATAACAGTGTGGTACACAAAGTCTTTGATTTATCACAAAAGACAGCAAGAGGTCAGGGCATATTTTCATCCCTGAAGTATAGATTTGGATCTACAAAAGATAGTTTATGGCTGGGGTTTTTGAAGTGTCTGGTGTCACAGAATACTTACAAGAAAAAAAATCAAGAGAAAACTTTTAAAAAGAAACTTGATCTTTTACAGGGCAGTGAATGACAGTTTAATATTTTGTGTAAAATAATATGCAATAAAGAAAATTTATAGTATTTTACAATGAAAATACTTGTAGTAGACAATTTCTCATTTCTTAAAAATCTTTTTTTTTTTTTTAATTGAGGATAATTGCTTTACGATGCTGTTTTCTTTCCTGCCATACAGCACTGTGAAGCAGTTATAACTGTATGCATATATCCACTTCATCTTGAGTCTCCCTCCTACCCACCCTCAATCCCACCCTTTAGGTGGTAACCAAGTGCCAAGCCAGGTTCTCTGTGAAATACAGCAGGTTCCTGCTAGCTATTTTACACATGGCAGTTTATGTGTCAATGCTATTTTCTCAATATGTCCCACCATTTCCTTTCCCCAAAGAATTTGTGCAGAGTAAGATGGAGATGGCAGAAAGCAAAGAGGAATTAAAGAGCCTCTTGATAAAGGTGAAAGAGGAGAGTGAAAAAGCTGACTTAAAACTCAACATTCAGAAAACTAAGATCATGGCATCTGGTCCCATCACTTCATGGCAAATAGATGAGAAAAAAGTGGAAACAGTGACAGACTTTTATTTTCTGGGGCTCCAAAATCACTATGGATTGTGACTGCAGCCACGGAATTAAAAGATGCTTGCTCATTGGAAGAAAAACTATGACAAACCTAGACAGCATATTAAAAAAACAGAGACATTACTTTGCAAACAAAGGTCTCTATAGTCAAAGCCATAGTTTTGCCTGTAGTCATGTATAGATGTGAGACCTGGACCATAAAGAAAGCTGAGTGCCAAAGAATTGATGCTTTTGAACTGTGGTGTTGGAGAAGACTCATGAGAGTCCACTGGACTGCAAGGGGATCCAACCAGTCCATCCTAAAGGAGGTCAGTCTTGAATATTCATTGGAAAGACTGATGATGAAATTGACACTCCAGTACTTTGACAACCTGATGTGAACAGCCAACTTATTGGAAAAGACCCTGATGGTGGGAAAGATTGAAGGCAGGAGGAGAAGCAGATGACAGAAGATGAGTGGTTGGATTGGCATCACCAAATCAATGGACATGTGTTTGAGCATGTTCTGGGAGATGGTGAAGGACTGGGAAGCCTGGTGTGCAGCAGTCGATGGAGTCGCAAAGAGTGGGCAGGACTGAGGGGCTAAACAACAACATAAAAATGTGAGAAATAGTCTGATAAGAAATGTAGGCATTTATTAAAAATCATTTTAATAAAATAAATGAATTCTCTTTTCAATAGTAAAATACCACCATATTTCCAAAACAGAATTCTAAAAAACAAACCAAAACCCCCCAGAAAACTGATTATAAGTGAACACAAGAAATACAAAACAGGTAATAAAAATTAATTATTAATACTTACATATCAAATGCATTAACATTATACCTATAAAAGGAAAAATTCTCTAAGTAGACTTTTAGAAAAATTCACACTGAGAAACATTCATATTGTATAAGTTACACAAAATTTCTTCAAGAGATCTGGAATCCCTATCAGGAAATAGACTTTGTTATATCTAAGATATAACAGATATTAAGAACCTATGTTTTGTGTGTGTGTTAAAACAATTTTTTAGGTTTGCTATAATTATAGATGTTAAAGTTTTACTTTTTGCAACAAAACAAACATTTCAGGAAAAAGTGATAAGGGGAAAGAAAATATAATTAAATTAGGTGAAATCTCAATACCCAAAAGCTATTATAGTAAGATGAAAAATCTGTATCATCACTTCACCTATTGTGCCCATCATATAGAAACAGTTTATTCAATGACATTGTTAGTACTGAACGGGAGCTTGCTTGCAACATTTTGTTGTATCAATACCATAGCAAACATACTTGTATGTATGTAAGCATATTTGACTTTGCGTCCATCTATATGTTATTTCTCAACTTTATCTTGGAAATATCTTTATTTGAAAGTGTAAAAATTACAAAACATTTAAAAGAATAGTCCTATGAATGCTAACATGTTTATCCTTTCCTTTGGTTCATTAACTCTTTACAAATTACTATATTTGCTTTCTCTCTGTTAATCATTTTCTTATTCTCATTACCACATAGTCATACAATTTTTTCTGAACCACTAAGAAGACTCTACACATGGACATCACCAGGTGGTCAACACCGAAATTAGATTGATTATATTTGTTGCAGCCAAAAATGGAGAAGTTCTATATAAAAAAAAAAAAAAAAAATCACCAAGACTAGGAGCGACTGTGGCTCAAATTATTGCCAAATTCAGACTTAAATTGAAGAGAGTGGGAAAACCACTAGGCCATTCAGATATGACCTAAATCAAATCCCTTATACAGTGGAAGAAAGAAATAGATTTAAGGGACTAGATCTGAAAGAAAGAGTACCAGATGAACTATGGGTGGAGGTGCATGAGACTGTACAGGAGACAGGGATCAAGACCATCCCCAAGAAAAAGAAATACAAAAAAAGCAAAATGGCTGTCTGAGGAGGCCTTGCAAATAGCTGTGAAAAAAGAGAAGTGAAAAGCAAAGGAGAAAAGGGAAGATATTCCCATTTGAATGCAGAGTTCCAAAGAATAGCAAGGAGAGATAAGAAAGCCTTCCTCAGTGATCAGTGGAAAGAAATAGATGAAGACAATAGAATGGGAAAGACTAGAGATCTCTTCAAGAAAATTAGAGATATCAAGGGAACATTTCATGCAAAGATGGGCTTAATAAAGGACAGAAATGGTATGGACCTAACAGAAGCAGAAGGTATTAAGAAGAGATGTCAAGAATACACAGAAGAACTATACAAAAAAGATCTTCATGACCCAGATAACCATGATGGTGTGTGATCAGTCACCTAGAGCCAGACATCCAAGAATGCAAAGTTAAGTGGGCCTCAGGAAGTATCACTACAAACAAAGCTAGTGGAGGTGATGGAATTCCAGTTGAACTGTTGCAAATCCTAAAAGATGATGCTGCGAAAGTGCTTCACTCAATATGCCAGCAAATCTGGAAAACTCAGCAGTGGCCACAGGACTGGAAAAGTCAGTTTTCACTCCAATCCCAAAGAAAGGCAACACTAAAGAATGTTCAAACTACTGCACAATTGCACTCATCTCACACGCTAGCAAAGTAATGCTCAAAATTCTCCAAGCCAGGCTTCAGCAATATGTGAAATGAGAACTTCCAGATGTTTAAGCTGGTTTTAGAAAAGGCAGAGGAGCCACAGACCAAATTGCCACAATCTGCTGGATCATCGAAAAAACAAGAAAGTTCCAGAAAAACATCTATCTCTGCTTTATTGACTATGCCAAAGCCTTTGACTGGATCCCAATAAACTGTGGAAAATTCTGAAAGAGATGGGAATACCAGGCCCCCTGACCTGTCTCTTGAGAAACCTATACTCAGATGAGGAAGCAACAGTTAGAACTGGACATGGAACAACAGACTGGTTCCAAATAAGAAAAGGAGAATGTCAAGGCTGTATATTGTCACTCTGGTTATTTAACTTATATGCAGGATACATCATGCAAAATACTGGGCTGGATGAAGCACAAGCTGGAATCAAGATTGCCAGGAGAAATATCAATAACCTCAGATATGCAGATAACACTACCCTTATGGCAGAAAGTGAAGAAGAACTAAAGAACCTCTTGATGAAAGTGAAAGAGGAGAGTGAAAAAGTTGGCTTAAAGCTCAACATTCATAAACTAAGATCATAGCATCTGGCCCTATCGCTTCATGGCAAATAGATGGGGAAACAGTGGAAGCAGTGTCAGACTTTATTTTGGGGGGCTCCAAAATCACTGCAGATGGTGATTGTAGCCATGAAATTAAAAGACACTTACTCCTTGGAAGGAAAGCTATGACCAACCTAGACAGCATATAACATGTAACATAAGCAGAGACATTACCTTGCCAACAAAGGTCCGTCTAGTCAAGGCTATGATTTTTCCAGTGGTCATGTATGGATGTGAGAGTTGGACTGTGAAGAAAGCTGAACACCGTAAAATTGATGCTTTTGAACTGTGGTGTTGGAGAAGACTCTTAAGAGTCCCATGGACTGCAAGGAAATCCAACCAGTGCATCCTAAAGGAGATCAGCCCTGGGTGTTCATTGGAAGGACTGATGTTGAAGCTGAAACTCCAATTCTTTAGCCACCTGATGGGAAGAGCTGACTCATTGAAAAAGACTCCGATGCTTGGAAAGATTTGAATGCGGGAGGAAAAGGGGATAACAGCAGATGAGATGGGGGGATGGCATCACTGATCAATGGACGAGTTGGGTGGACTCCGGGAGTTGGTGATGAACGGGGAGACCTGGCATGATGTGGCTCATGGGGTCGCAAAGAGTCGGACACGACTGAGTGGATGACCTGAACTGAAAGACACTTTGCACACCTCATGACTTCCCATCCCTATTTCATTGTGTATCTCCTAAAACCACTATACTCTTATGTGATCATGGTACAAATACTACATTCAGAAAACTAATTCAAAAAGTCAAACTAATTGCCCAAATAAGTTTCTTATTGGTGTTAAAAAAATTCAGATGCAATGGACTTCACTGGTGGGATTGTGGAAAGGAATCTGCCAGCCATTGCAGGGGACACAGGTTCAATCCCTGCTCCGGGAAGATTTCACATGCTGTGGAATGACTAAAGCCTCTGTACCACAGCTACTGAGCCCTTGCCCTATAGCCCATTCCTGTAACTACTGAGCAACTCTCACACTTAGAGCCTGCGCTCCACTAGAGAAGCCACTCTGCTGAGAAGACTGTGCACTGCAGTGAAGACTGGCCCCTGCTCCCTGCAGCTGGAGATACAAAACAGCAATGAAGTCTCAGCACAACCAGAAATTAATAATTTTTAAACATTTGGTGCAAAACCCCCACTGATTTAATTTATCATAATCTGCCTTTACCAGGAATTTTATATAGATTGATGTTGTGTCCTATTCAGTGCATTGTATCAGAAGACACATGATTTCAGTTTCTCCTATTACTGGCAATGCTAATTTCATCACTTAAGGTGGTGTCTGCTTAATATATATTTCATTTGTTAAAATAAATTTAATAAAATTATTAACATATGCATTTAAAATTTTTAAGATAACTTCTTTTTCCACTGACAGTTTAAAAAAATGTGATACTTTGAGTTCTGTGAATCTCCTGTTCACCAACAAAACTCCATCCCAGGTAAAGGTGTTTGGTTAGTGACAGATAAATATCTATGTATTCTTCACGGATATTGATGAATCTCATCCATAGGTTAATAATATTTTGTACTCCGAGCAGCAATTAGGAGCATAGACTCACCAACAAAGTATATTGTCAAGCTTTTGCATTTCTGTGAATCTGGAGAAAAAAACATCTTAGTGTAGTTTGTTTCCAAATTGCTTGTAAAATTTGATTGCATTACATAACTGGAATCTATAGGTAGTGCTGTGCTAAAGTTGCTAGATGGTTTGCAAGAGTCAAGCATGCATCTCTACCCAGCTTCACATTCAGTGATGTCATTTTGGTAACCTGAAACTGGCCACAGTGGGACTACTTACCCTGGAGAAATCAGAAAAAGTCAAAGCTCACCCAGGTCCTCAAAAATCCAGTTATAAAGCATTTTTTCACTAGTTTTTGTAACCAAAATGGTTTTCTTCACACTCCCTAGCCTCCAACCCAACCTGGAACTTGGAACCTACTGGTGGGATAGGTCAGCAGTCAGCTGAGAAGAGGACCACGATTTGAAGCACATGGAGGTAAGAGCAGAGAGCCCCGAGAGGAAGTGTCTCCTGTGCAAATGGCCTTTAGCATATTACCCTCCGTACCACACACAAATATGGATGGCCATCAGCTTCTTGCCATTTTAGCAACTTGATATATTATTCTTAGTGCCTGTGGGGAGAAGCCACTAAAAAGTGGAGAGAGAGTAGTTAGTGGTTTATACCAATTATTTTAAAGATAATAGAAGTTTTTATTTTACTGGGTGGTAAGAGGGGCTTCCCAGGTAGCTCAGAGATAAAGAATCCACCTGCAATGCAGGAGACAATGCAATGCAATGCAGATTCGATCCCTGGTCAGGGAGATCCACTAGAGAAGGAAATGGCAACCCACTTCAGTGTTCTTGCCTGGGAAATCCCATGGACAGAGGAGTTTGGTGGGCTATGGTCTATGAGGTCATAAACAGTCTGGCTTGACTTTGTGACTAAACCACAACAAAAGATCACAGGGAGGAGTATATAGATTTCGCTCTATTATTCTGCTTTTTCCAACTTAACAGGTGAAGAATTTGAGACTCATAAGAATTAAAGTGATGGTTTTGAAAGCCACACACCAAATTAAGGACCAATCTAGGCCTGAAATCTTGATCTCCCATATCCGAGCATGGCAGACGAGAAGAGAGACTAAAGCCCATGAGGTCAAACCTCTTACATAATAAACAGAGCAAGTACACCATGACCTGCCGTGTTACTTGCCCAAGGACAGACTGCAAGTAGGTGATAGAGCCAGAATCGCAAATACAGGTCTTTTGACCTGCAGTTCGGTGGTATTTTTAGTATCCCACAGAAATCACCTTCCTAAACTTGTGATACATTTGTGCTTTGATTTTTAGCACAGAATTTGAGGATTCTAATTCTTCCATCCATGAAGGAGAATTAAATGATGATCACTTCCCCTTGCATTTTGTGCAAACAGAAACAGATGAGAGTTAAGCAAACAAAAGCTACTAATGCCCAGAATACACACTAAGGCCAATTAAAATGAAACCTCTGAGAGATTCCACTGCTGATCTTTTTTATTGTAATATATTTAATCACCTATTTTATTTGAAAAAAATAAAATATACATTTTTTTGTGTGTGTGTAGAGTTCTTTGGTTTTGACAGTTCCTTGCAATCGTGTAACTATTGCCACAAACACTTGTGTTGTGCCTTTGTGTCAATCCACTCCCCAAATCATAGATATATTTTCTGTTACTATGTGCATGCGTGTGTGCTAAGTCACTTCAATCCTTTTCCACGCTTTGCAACCCTACGGACTGTAGCCCACCAGGCTCCTCTGTCTATGGGATTCTTCAGGCAGGAATACTAGCCGGACTAGCAGTGCCTTCCTCCAGGGCATCTCCCCCACCCAGAGATGGAATCCACCTCTCCTGTCGCCTGCATTGGCAGATGTGTGTTTTCAGTGCTGGTGCCGCCAGGTAAGCCCCTCTGTTACTACAGTTTGCCTTTTACAGATGTTCTATAAAAGGCATCATTCATGTAAATCCATGGCTAATTCATTTTAATGTATGACAAAAACCACTGCAATGTTGTAAAATAATTAGCCTCCAACTAATAAAAATAAATGAAAAAAAAGGTATCATTCAATATGTAGTCGTTTGAGTCTGGCTTCCTTTACTTGCAACAATGCATACAGATTTTTGCATGTTTCAGTAATTTCCTTTTTGTTATGGGATATGTATGACTATCACATTTTGTTTATCCATTCATAGTTGAATGATATTTGGGTTGTTTCCAGTTTGAGGGATTATGAATAAACTCCTGATAAACAATCATGTACAAGTCATTTCTCTTAGATAAATAAGAAGCATGGAATTGCTGGATCATATAATAAGTAAAGTTTTAGTATTATAAGAACGCCAAACACTAAATTGTTTTCCAATATGTCTGTAACATTTTGTGTTTTCACCAATATGATGAGAGTCTCTTCCTTAGCATTTGTACCGTTATTTTATTCTTTAATTTTATCATTTCAGTAAGTTGTAGTAGCATATCTTTATAGATGTTATTTGCTTTTCCTTGATTACTAATGATGCTGAACATCTTTTCATGTGCTTATTGACCATCAGTATATTTTATTTGATAAAGTATTTGTTCAAATCTTTTTCAGTTGTTTTAATTTTTAAAACTCTCTTTTTACTGAATGTTAAATGTTTTCATATATTCTGGGTAGAAGTCCTCTGTCAGATATTTGTTTTGCAAATACTTACTTACATTTTTTAACCTCCCCTTTTCATTCTTGCCATCATGATTTCACAGAGAATTTTTTGATTTTGATGTTCAATTTATACACTTTTTTCCTTTTGTGAATTTTTACTTTTGGTGACACATTCAAGAAATAGCTGCCTAATCCAAAGTCACACACACACAGACACACACACATTGGTTCTTTTTCTGGAGAATCTTCACTAATACAGGAGATTAACATCTTTAAAATATTGTGTCTTCCAGACCATGAACACTATCATTCTCTTGATTTACTTAAGCCTTTGAATCAATTTTTTTCTTTGCTTTGTAATGTCTAGTATTCATATCTTGCACATAGCTTGTTAGATTTATATCTAAGTATTTTGTACTTTAATGCTACTTTAAATGATATGATTTCTTTAATTTCAATTTTCAACTATTTTTGCTAGTATATAGAGAAAAAAAAGCACTTCATCTGTATAGACCTTGAAATTCTCAACCTAAATATATTAATTTAATGAGCTTTGTTGTTGTTGTATGTTCCAAGGGATTTTCTATGTAACTAAACTAATATATATATTAATCATTTCACATGGTAAATTATATTGACTCATTTTTAACTTTTGAAACAGTCTTGCTTTCTTAGAAAAATCCTGCTCATTCATGATGTTTAACTTATATTTCCTGGATTGGTTTGCTAATAATAAACTGAGAAAATTTGCTTCTATACTCATGAAAAAGTTGAGTCTGTACTTAGTATCCTTATCTTGTAATGTCATTGTCTAATTTTGGTATCAGGAAAAATCTTGCTTCATAAAAATAAATTAGGATTGAATATTTCATTCTTTTCTATTTTCTGGAAAAGTTTTGACATAATTGGTATTATTTTACCCTTAAATATTTGATAGAATTTATGGATAAAATCATCTGTGCCTGGAGGTTTCTTTATTGAAATATTTATAAGTATGAATTCAATTTATTTAGTGAATATGGTATTATCTAAATTATTGATCTTTCCATGTTTTTATAGCTTGTGTTCTTCAATAAATTAGCTAAGTTTATTTACATGAATTTATGGTCATAAAATTGTTCTTAGTAATCCCTTTTTACCTTTGTAATGTCTTTAGGATCTGTATTGACATGGCCTCTTTCATTCCTTAAATTTAAAATTTCTGTCATTTTTCTTTTTTATTCCTTTATCAGTCTGGCTAGAGGTTTATCAATTTTATCAAACTTTTCAAACGCTACTTGGTTTCTTTGACTTTTTTCAGTTTTTAATGATATTACTTTTATTACTTTCTGCTCTGTATTTCCTTCCTTTTGCTCACTTTGCATTTAATTCACCCTCTGTTGACTTTTTTTAATTGATGTGTAACTGATTTACAACATTGAATTAGTTTCAGATGTGTACTGTAGTGAGTCAGTGTTTATATAGATTATACTCCATTTTAAAATATTTCAAAAAAGGACATGTTTCCCTGTGTTGTACAACATATCTTCATTGCTTGTTTGTCTTTTATGTAGTAATTTGTATCTATCTCATACAAATTGCCCAGCCCCTTTTCTCTCCCCGCTGGTAATAACTAATGTGTTCTCTGTATCTGTGAGTCTATTTCTGCTTTGTAATACTCATTCTATTATTTTATTTCTTATATTCCACATATGTGATAACATAGATTATTTATTTCTCTCTGTCTAACTTATTTCGCTAAGCATAATGTCCTCTACATCTAGTCAGGTTATTGCAAATGGCAAAATTTTATTCTTTTCCTGACTGAGTAATATCACATTATGTGTATGTGTATATATATATATATAGATAGATAGATAGATAGATAGATATAGATATATATGCACACACACACATATATATGCAACATATACACACATATATATTAATTCATTAATTATCAATATTACATTAGTAATTAGTAATGACAATTTATTAATGTCATTAAAATATATTAATTATGTAATATAGTGATATTATATTAGTGGTTATTATTAATTTATTAATAATATTATTAATAAAGTATGTTTCATCATTAAATAGCCTCTTAAAAATTTCAATTTTGAATGTACATAGGTTTGAGCATTATGTTGGAAAGGGACAGCTAAGGAACTTGGCTTTATATTAAGTTCACATAATAGCAATAATACTTTGACTTATATTGTATAAATTTAATTAACATGGTTTAGTGGACTTGTTGGATATTTAACAAAACAAAGACTGTTCCTGTATTCAATTCTACTCTTGCTTCTATTACTGACTTCTGGTAGATTGAGACCAAAGGAGGTTTTTGTGATTTGAGATAATACCACTCCACAATGACTTTGAAATATCAGCTGTTTTGATGAATTGTTTAGCATTCTTTATACACATTTATGCATAAGTTGAATTCTATATTCATGTGTAATTTAGCAATTAACCTCTTTTTTTGGTTAAATAATACAACTTTGCTTCTGAAATATGTTTTATTCTTTCACTTGTAGCAGCACAATATTTCTTATATGTAACACGATACTATTTGATATATAATGGAAAATATTTTAAAATTCTATCAACTGTGAAAAGTCATTTCTGCTATCAGCATAGCTGGTAAGTAATATATTTGAAAACTGATGGTTATTTTATATGCTGCTAAAATATGTAGAAAATCAGTTCATTTATGTTAATAGAGTAAGTAAGCTTTTGGTTATTGCAAATAAAAACACTGGCATTATCATAATTTTCTGTGAATCTAGATTTTTCTGCTATGAATGAAAAATTTAGCTCTCTGTGTAGTATCTGTCACTTAATATGTACATATCAAAATCTCAGTGTTAGCCACTGTTTATGAGAAAAAAATCCAGTAAGCTGTAAAAAACTCCTTTGCTTGTAGCTAATATAAATTAATAATGAATATGACAAGAACAAGTATTTTAACAGTTATCAAAAAAAAAAAACCAGTTATCCAAATCATGCCAAATTACACTGCATTAACAAAACATCAAATTGCAAATGCCAATTTAAAATGGCTTAAACGCCAAATTTCCTATAGTCCACAACAGCTGTGATACTGAAGACCAAGCAGAGGATAACATATTTGTACATTTAACAGTGGCCTAGAGAAAAAAACAATAAACAGTGGCCTAGGAATGACTGGTGGTGAGGTGTGTGTGTGTGTCTGTGTCTGTGTAGAGCAAATAGGCAATCTAATTCCATAGAATTCAATGAGCCTTTGGAATGCAAATTTCAACTGTCAAATCTTAATTAAAAAGTACCAGTCAGCATTATTTAAAAATTGGAAGAGAACTAAGTGGTGGGTTTTTAGAAAATGTGCAACTTGCATTCTAAATAGAGTAGGTAGGCTGACAGGTATATAATTAACATCACATCAGGTGAAGGACAGGAAATGACTGTAGTTCCTTGAAGGGAGGAGCTTCAACAATTTTCAAGGAAGGGAAAAGTTTCTTCAATCAGAGTTAATTTATAATTCCTTTTATTTCTAAAGAGAATTTACTGTTTTTGTACTGAACTTCCCTGAGCCTTAGAAAGCAGTGACATTTGCAGAGTTGAGGTTTTATTTTAAGAGGTTAATATAAACATAAATGTTTAGGCTCCTCATGTCAATTAGAACAATTTTCTAGTCTTATTGGACTTCTGGTATCTGGGTCACTGTGATCTTCAGCTCAGCTTTTTTTTTTTTTTTTTTGGCTATGCTGTTTCCCTCTTGCATAAGAAGGTGAATTAGGCAACTATCATTTGGAAGAGCAATTTCAGACCTTAGTGTTCTTTCCTATAGAGATAAGTTTGAGTACTGGAAAATTCACAAAAGCTAGGATACATTTTGAACTATAATATAATTAAGAGGATAGCGTGATCCTCTTAAGACGACGCTAGACTCAAACTGGTTTGCAGAGGACAGTAGAACATTGCCTAGTTCATGGTTTCCCTTAAAACTGTGCACTCATGTAAAATTTTCTGAAGAGAATATTCATGACAAATGTCTCTTTGGATAGAGATCAATGGTTAACCCATCACAAGAAAAAACATTTAAAATTACTTTCAAAAAAAGTCTTGCAACAGTTTTCTCATGGTTAGAGACACTTTGGCAAAGGGCTGGGAGAACTGGATCATTTAAGAGAGAGTGGTTATTAGGATTTTAGGTGTGGAATCTTGGTGAGAAGTGAGACTTGCAGTGAGTAGAAACTGTGCAGCTACAGAGGAAGATGAGCATGTACTCTTTGATAACATCCATCACTTTTGGACACACTGGGACTTCAGGCATCCTGCAGGGTTAGAAAGAAAAAAGAATTCATAAACATCTGCTTTAGGAGAGTGCTTTTGCTTTCTGACTGATTTTGCCTGTATTTTCAGCATTACAGAGAATTTTGACAACTGATAACTTTAATACACAAATTTCAGTTTCTGATTGTAAATTCGTGACAAAAGAAGGCAAAGCTGCCTCAGTTTCCTGTGGTGCACAGTCTGTTAATGTAACACCCTCTGGTGATAGTACCTATTATGTGCCAGTGTGGAAGTCCTCGCTTGTAAGAACATATCATTGTTGAACTAGAGGTTTGAAAAATAAATAAATAAATAAAGCATAAGCAAGAAACTCACCACAAAACCACCACATTTTCCTATTTCTCTTGCATTTTTAAGCTAATGCTGATAAGTAGAGCAAGTAATGAATGATTTGCTTATTTTAAGCACTTCCTGTGGACAAAGATCAAGGAAAATATCAGTGTGTTACCTCCAGCTACTAATTCCTACACACATCATTAATTACTCAGAATTCAGAGAAATGAAGTATTTAATTATCTCAATTATCTCAAGTTTCTCAAATGCAAAAAGATAACAGTCAGCCACCATGTGAATCCACATCATAGTTGCTGCATGAGCATTTTTGACAGAAATCCTGAAGGCAGTAAAATGTCAAAACAAAACTTTTCCAAACAAAATCAGTGTGTGTGACTGCCCACTGTAACCTAAAACTTTAAAATTCATCTACCACAAAGACCTTAAAAGAGGAAATGACAACCCACTCCAGTATTCTTGCCTGGAAATCCCATGGACAGAGGAGTCTGGTGGGCTACAGTCCATAGGGTCACAAAGAGTCGGACCTGGCTGAGCACACAGGCTACCACAAAGAGCTGTATCTAGTGAATTATGATTTGATTTGAGAGATCCATTTGGATTTGCTCATGCCAAGAATTGGACAGTAGCTACCTGGCTCCTTTGTACCTGGATGTCCATCAATGCTATCTTTGCAATAGCTATGCATCCCTTATTTTTCTTCTACACCACAGAAGCTCAGTAAATGGTGGATTAGATTGCTTTTTTGTGCAGCCTTTTCAAAACTGTCATGTCTTCTAATGTGTCAACGTGTGTGCTCAGTCTTATCTGACTCTGCAACCCTTTAGACTGTAGCCCACCAGGCTCCTCTGTTCATGGGATTTTTCAGGCAAGAATACTGGAGTGGGTTGCCATTTCCTTCTCCAGGTGATCTTCCCAACTCAGGAGTCAATCCTGCGTCTACTGCATTGCAGGCAGATTCTTTACTAACTGAGCTATCAGCAAAAACTCCCAGAAAATTAATTATACTCTAGAAGGCAGAGACTGATGGAGAAGGAGTGTACTCAAGCTTTTGCACTGAGAAAATGTTCTTGGGGAAATTTCATGCATGTTACCCCATCAGTTGTGAACAGTTTTCTCTAGAGCATCTTGGGGTGGGTGTTGAAATGTAGCATAGTTCATTTAATCATTCATTCATTAAGTTAAATACTAATTGATTCATTCAGGAAATATTTACTAAATGCTTATATTCATTTGTACTAGGTTCTGATGAAAATAATGAAATAGAAAAGATGATCTTTGTCCTTGGAGATCTTAGAATTCTCAACAAGAGGGAAAAATTGAGGTAGGATAGATTTCCAGGCAATTACAATGTAGTGTGATAAATGCTCTATGTGAGGAGACAGTGAGTATAGGGTATTCAGAATACAAGGGGAGATACCTAACTTAAATCAGGGTTGCGTATTATGAGGGCAGCTAGTGCTAGGGAGGATTTTCAAAGGTTAAGTTAAGGCTTGAGGAAAAAGTGAGATATAGTCATTTTGATGGAAGAGGGGAGAAAGCTATTCAGGCAGTGCAAACAGCATTTTTAATGGCTTGGATGTGAAAGAAAAGACAGGTTTTACACCAGTTTACAGTCAGTATACTCAGATTTGCCCAATAATTAGATACATTCTGAAACTGAGACAACTTTACATGTAAAATGATAACAAAAGTAGCCCCATATCATTCTAAGACATCTTGAAAATGTTAACATCTTTAAATATCCTATGGTCACTGAGTTGGGCATATATAAACTATGTTATGCATCTAAACTTCCTAAAAGTCCTCTCGATCTGTTTCTTTGGCCTAATCTATATTTCCTTTTCTGCTCTAAAAATTTTCACCTGGTTCTCTTGTCCACTCACATAAATAATTTTAGTTTATTTGAACTTCTGTGAATTTCTCATATCTAGTTCAGTAAGCCAGTAGCCTAAGTATGAACTGCTGGAAAATTATGAAAGAAAAATAAAAATACTTACAAATAAAATACTCTGAACTGACATATTCTGTTATCAAAATTTGACCATCTAGGGAATATGGTAATTTATGGCCATGGCATATCAAATCTTGATTTATAGGCCTACCAAGAATTGATTGTACTTATTCCCTAAACTGTTTATGTTAATTGTATTGTAATTGCATGATTTGATTGATAGTGTCTTTGTCCCTGGCATATAAATAAGGACTGACAAGTGATCATAGAATCTACTAACAAAATGTTTCATTTGAGTGAGGGAAGTAAAAACCAGGCTGTAATAAATTTCATGAATAAATGTTAGACCAGGAAGTAGTGACTGTGAGAATAAACAGCTCTTTCAACAAACCAGGCTGTGAAGAGAGACAAGTGGAGTAGTGGGTAGAGGTCACATGGGGTCAAGGGAGCTTTTTGTCATTAAATGAGAGATTTAAGTAAGCACGTTACATACAGATGAAGCGGAGCCTCAGGAGGCATGCTGAAAACATGGGAAGGAGGTGGTAGTCGTGAATATCCACATGGAAAGCCTTGGCTGAAAAGCATGGTCCTGGTGGTCATATACATGCAAGTTTCCTTTAAAGCTCTGTAACCCATACTCATCATTAAATTTCTCAGACTGTCAGTGTCTCAGTTTCTCATTTGACAGTGGGGACAAATAGTGACTTTTAGTGAGTACTATTAAAGTTAAATGAAATATGCAATTAATTATTTGTGTAATTTTATTCTTTGTTAATAATTTTACTCCAAGAAGGATTAAAAATTTTTGGTAACTGTTATATCCCTAAAGACAAGAGCAGTAGCTTGTATTAATAAATATTTGCTGAGCAAATATTAAGCAAACAAATTAATGAATATACACTAGTTTCTTAACTGCTTATCACAGATTAAGCAAAAATATTGAAAAATAAAAGTTAGACAACTTTACCACTCTATCACAAAAAAGGGGAAAAAATCTGCTTGTGGGTTTCCTTCCAAAGTGCTATATCTTTGAAATCCAAAGTTTTGAGTTTTATTATTTTACTTACACCTTGGCCACCTGTTAGATAGAACTTAAAGATATGGGTCTTTACATTTAATAATTAGATCAAGTTTTTAATCAAGGTTAATTAAGATGATTATTGCTTAATGATGAAAGTAGGACATCTGAGTGGGGAGAAACTGGCACAAATGCAATAAATTAAGATGTTCAAGAAAATTTCATCCTATAGATCATACAGTAAAGATGCGTATAGCTTTATCCTAAATCCTGAAGACACTAAAATAACAAGTCAAGCCCAGAAGCAAAAACTTTGAGGAAAAGTACAAAATAGCTTATATTGCTTTGTATAAAATTTTAAAAATAAATTCTAATTTCTCTCAGTATTTAATTCCTGCTGGTTACAAAAACAAATGCTAACAAATCTGCTTATACATCACTGTTGGGCATGTATGAACTCAAATCCCTTCAAAGTAAGAATGCTTATTCTTATTTTAAATAGAAATAGAATTATGAAAGATAAGATGCCATGCTTGAAGTCACTCAGGGAGGCAGTAAACATCCTGTATTCAAACTCAGGCATCCCAATGGCACAGTCTTATTTCTGTCTTCTCTCACGAGTTTGCTTTATATATCTAAGTGTCACTCCAATGTTCATAGCAGCATTATTTATAATAGCCAAAACATGGAAGCAACCTAAACATCCATCAACAAATGAATGGATTAAAATGATGTGATATATAAATATATATATATATAAAATAAATATTACTCAGCCATAAAGAAGAATGAAATAATGCTATTTGCAGCAACATCGATGAAGCTAGAGATTGTCCTATTAAGTAAAGTGAGTCAGAAAAAGAAAGATAAGTGGTACTTTTTATATATGGAATCTAAAGTATGATAAAAAATGAACTTGTTTACAGAGAAGGAATAGACTTACAGATGTAGAAAACAAATTTGTGGTTACCAAAGGGGAAAGGGGTTGAAGAGGAATGTATCGGGAGTTTGGGATCAGCGTGTACCAACTACTATGTATAACATAGGTAAACAGAGACTTCCGTGGCAGTCCAAGGGTTAGGACTCAGAACTTCTGCTGCAGTGGGGCACAGGTTTGATCCCTGCTCTCGGAACTAAGATCCTGAATGCCACTGGTGGGGCCAAAAAAAAAAAAAAAAGATAAAAAAACAAAACATAAAACAAGGTTCTACCGATTAGCATTGGGAACTATATTTAATAGCCTATAATAAACCATAACAGAAAATAGTATGAAAAATAATAATTGTATATATATATATATATACACACACATATATATATATATATATATGAATCACTTTGCCATACCCCAGAAACTAGTACAACATTGTAAATCAACTATACTTTGTTATAATTTTTTTAAATAATAAAAAATAGATTTTTTTAAGAGAAAATTAAAAGTAAAAAGATAGTTGCTGTTGGTGATATCCAAAACATGATCTGACATTATTCCTAGCTTCAGGAAAATGAAAGTGCATTGGTTCTCAAAATACTATTTTCAAGAAGAATCTTTGTAAACTTTGACAATGATGTAAGGGTAACTGATTTATTTCAGAACTTTGGGATTAAGGTTGAAAATAGAGAAGACAAGGTTACATAGAAATTCTATAAGCCATTGGGAAAAGTGAAAGTTTTTAAAAAATTAGTTTTCTTATTTAGTATGTTTTAGGCTCTTTTTTCTTTTCCCTTGGGAAAGAAGTTCAGGTAAGACAAAACCATGGTTCTCATGGATTTAGAGTGTGTATGTGTGTGCACATGCTTGTGTGTGTGAGGAAAAAAAATTAAAACCACATTATATCTAGAAGAAAACCATCTTTGCATTTATTTCTTATTACTCAGTAATATTTTGATTAATTAATTAATGGCAAAATACCTTTTAAATTTTCCTACCTTGCACAAAACAGACAAAAGTGAGAATAAAGTTATTAAATCACTAAAATATAAGGAAAGCGATGAAAACAAAAATAGTGTAATTTTAGCATACTTGACTTTTCCTACACCAAGCAATTTAGAAAGTTTGAGGGTTTTGAAAATTATTAAACTTACTTTCAGTGAAATGTGTGTAATTGTGTAAATAAGAAAAAATGGAATATTTTTTTAAAAACTTTCTTGCGGTCTCAGGGAGCAGAAAACCTGCTGGCCTGAAAAAAAAAAAAAAAAAAAAAGAGGCAGACTCTATGAGTAAATTCAAATGAGTTATTCAAAGACACATAAGATCAGTTAAGAAGAAAAGTCTTTGAAGGAATCACAGTCCTTAGTCTCAGATACGCTGTCACCTCTCATGGGTAAGAAATTTAATGTATTTTCAGAGCCAGTACATTTTCATACTCAGCCATTAAAGCAGTAATTTGCTTATAATAAGCCTATACTTATGAGAAGTAAGGAAATCAGGTAATCATGTGGATATGTTTCTTAGATGTGTACTCTCTTTATTTTTGCCTTCTGGATCATTTGTGAGCCTTTGCAATCTGACTTTTGCAGTCTCTTGAAATAGACCCTAATCATTACGTCCCATGGTGACAGGATCCCAGCATTTAGCATGATGTTTGTCAAATAGACAATTATAGATATTTGGTCATTCCAGGCACCGTTTTACTTCCTGAAATCAAATCCTGCCCTCCAGTGACAGCGCTTTATCTTGGTTCTTCTTCCACCTTCTCCTTTTTTGGTTATTGCCAAAAGTGGCAGTCCATTCCAGTGCACTCCTTTGGAGACTTCAATCATTCCATGGTGTCACAAGAGGTGGATTCATAGTGATATTTAGACTTGTGCGCCTCTCACTTTCATGGGTCACGTTCAAAATCCCAAACAGAATTTTCTATTTGTAACATTCCTTTAGTTTTCTTAAAGACGCCCTCCCCCTAAATTGATAAATTTCAGGGCCACAACACCTGTATCTGTCCATAAATTTTTATGTATGTGTAGTTTTGTACCAATATCTTCTCCAAGTTCTATGCCCTGTTAGAGTTCACTAGCTTCTCCCATTTAGTGTGATTAAAACCAGCTGTTCTTCCTTCAAGTTAGCCCCCGCTTCTGACTTACATGTTTCTATTAAGGTCAATGCAGCACTCTCAGTCATCTTAAGTGAAAAACTGAGAGTGGTGATTAAACATTCCTTCACCCATATCCCATATTTACAGTTAATAAGCCCTATCCATCTTCATTTATTTCAAACCCTTTCCTTTCTATTAAAGCCAAACCAAGTCAGGTCCTTGTTGCTATGTCTCACCTCATCCACTGCTAAGCCTTTCATTCAAATCACTTCTGTATTTTAACCTTTCATTGTTTCGCTGGGTCTCATCTTCTATTTGTGCCCTGCCCCTGTCTGACAGTCTATTTTCAACATATCAGTCATAGCTACTTCTTTTTTTCTCTCTTATAATTTTATTTTTTTCAATTTAATTGAATGAACCATACATATATATGTATATACCCTTCTTTTTGGATGTCCTTCCCATTTAGGACACCACAGAGAATTGAATGGAGTTCCTTGTGCTATATAGTAGGTTCTTATAGTTATCTGTTTTATCAGTCAGTTAGTCATTTCAGTCCCTTGGTCGTATGCAACGCTGCGAACGCGTGGATTGCAGCACACCAGGCTTCTTGTCCATCACCAACTCCCAGAGCTTCCACAGACTCATGTCCGTTAAATTGTTGATGCCATCCAACCACTCTTCCTTTGTCTTCCCTTTCTCTTTCTCCCTTCAGTCTTTCCCAGCATCAAGGTCTTTTCCAGTGAGTCAGCTTTTTGCATCAGGTGGCCAAAGTATTGGAGCTTCAGCTTCAGCTTCAGACCTTCCAATGAACATTCAGGACTGATTTCCTTCAGGATGCACTGGCTGAATCTCCTTGCAGTCCATGGGACTCTCAAGAGTCTTCTCCAACACCACAGGTCAAAAGCGTCAATTCTTTGGTGCTCAGCTTTCTTTATGGTCCAACTCTCACATCGATACATGACTACTGGAAAAATCATAGTTTTGACTAGGTGGAACTTTGTAGGCAAACTAATGTCTTTGCTTTTTAATATGCTGTCTAGCTATAGTCAAGGTCCACAGTGAATTTGGAGCCCAAGAAAATAAAGTCTGTCACTGTTCCCATTGTTTCCCTATCTATTTACAATGAAGTGATGAGACTAGATGTCATGATTTTCATTTTTTTGAATGTTGAGTTTTGAGCCAGTATTTTCACTCTCCTCTTTCACCTTAATTAAGAGGCTCCTCAGTTCATCTTTGCTTTCTGCCATAGAGTGGTGTCATCTGCAGATCTGAGGTTATTGATATCTCTCCCGGCAATCTTGATTCCAGCTTGTGCTTCATTCAGTCCAGCATGTCACATGATGTACTCTGCATAGAAGTTAAATAAGCAAGGTGACAATATACAGTCTTAACTTGACCTGCTCCTTTCCGAATTTGGACTCAGTTGGTTGTTCTGTGTCTGGTTTGAACTGTTGCTTCTTGACGGGCATACAAATTTCTCAGGAGGCAGGTAAAGTGGTCTGGTATTCCCATCTCTTGAGGAATTTTCCACAAGTTTTTGTGATCCACACAGTCAAAGACTTTAGCATAGTCAATGAAGTAGAAGTAGATATTTTTCTAGAATTCTCTAGCTTTTTCAATGATTCAACAGATGTTGGCAATTTGATGTCTTGTTCCTCGGCCTTTTCTAGATCCATTTTGGGCATCTGAAAGTTCTCAGTTCATGTACTGTGAAGCCTAGATTGGAGAATTTTCAGTATTACTTTGCTAGTGTGTGAGATGAGTTCAATTGTGCAGTAGTTTGAACATTCTTTGGCATTGCCTTTCTTTGGGATTAGAATGAAAACTGACCTTTTCCAGTCCTATGGCTACTGATGAGTTTTCCAAATTGGCTGGCATATTGAGTGCAGCACTTTGACAGCATAATCTTATAGAATTTGAAATAGCTCAACTGGAATTCCTTCACCACCACAGTTTTGTTCATAGTGATGCTTCCTAAGGCCCACTGACTTTGCATTATAGGATGTTTGGCTATAAGTGAGTGATCACACCATTGAGGTGGATAAAACATCAAGATATTTTTTGTATAGTTCTGTGTGAATTTGCTACCTTTTCTTAATATCCTCTGCTTCTGTTAGGTCACGCCAATCCCAATCTCCCAGTTCATGCCACTGCCCACCGTTCTTCCCATTTGATATCCATATGTTTATTCTCTACATCTGTGTCTCTATTTCTATTTTGTAAATAAGATTATCTAAGCCAATTTTTTGAGCCTACCAGGTAGCTCAGTGGTAAAGAATCTGCCTGTCAATGCCAGAGGTGCAGGATACTTGGATTTGATCCCCGGGTTGGGAAAATACCCTGGAAGATGAATTGGTAACCCAATCTAGTATTCTTGCTGGTATAATCCCATGGACAGAGTTCTGTTAGGCTATAGTACATGGGGTTGCAAACAGTTAGACATGACTGAGCATGCACATGTAGCAATAGTTTTAGATTTCACATAGATGTGTTGGGATTCCCTGGTAGCTCAGCTGGTAAAGAAGTCGCCTGCAATGCAGGAGACCTGTTTGATTCCTGGGTTGGGACGATCTCTTACAGAAGAGATAGGCTACCCACTCCAGTATTCTTGAGCTTTCCTAGTGGCACAGATGGTAAATAATTCACCTGCAATGCAGGAGACTTATGTTTGATACCTGCATTGGAAAGAACCCCTGGAAGAGGGCATGGCAACCCACTCCAGTATTGTCACCTGGAGAATTTCCATGGACAGAGGAGTCTGGCAAGCTACATTCCTTGGGGTCACAAAGATCCAGACAAGACTTTCACACCCAGCCTCCATTCTGTGGCAGGTTAATTGTTCCGTAGCTCAACTTTACTTGTATAATTTTGCTTAAATCCTTTAATAGCTTCAAATTTCCTATCACAAGAAGTTCAACTTCTTGACATGCTACTCAACAACCTTCACACGTGCTCTGCAAGCTTCTTTCCAGTCTGAGTTACTGTGATTCATTTACAATAACCTCTGCCTGACCCCTCATCTCTAAATATTCCTATTTCCTGGCATTTTACTTTGTTTTTTCATTCCTCATTGTAGGTCTTTAACATCAAATTGGTCATGGAAATGTTACATATAATTTGATGAAATCTAACAAAGATATTCAGCCATCTAAAAGTCCATCCTAAAAGAAATCAGTCCTGGGTGTTCATTGGAAGGACTGATGTTGAAGCTGAAACTCCAATGCTTTCGCACCTGATGTGAAGAGCTGATACCTTTGAAAAGACCCTGATGCTGGGAAAGATTGAAGGTAGGAAGAGAAGGGGACGACAGAGGATGAGATGGTTGGATGGCATCACCAACTCAATGGACATGAATTTGAGTAAACTCTGGGAGTTGGTGATGGACAGGGAGGCCTGGTGTGCTGCAGTCCATGGGGTTACAGAGAGTTGGACATGACTGAGAGACTGAACTGAGCCGAAAAACAATACCATTGCCTACAAGACAAACAAAAATGTTCATCTCAACTATGAGTGTTCTTTGAAGTTTGAAAGCATATTGATTGGAAGCAAATTTTATAAGGCTTCCTGGGTGGCCCAGTGGTAAAGAATCCGCCTGCCAATGCAGGAGATGTAAGAGACTTGGGTTCAATACCCGGGTTGGGAAGATCCTCTGGAGGAGGAAATGGCAACCCACTCCAGGGTTCTTACTTGGAGAATTCCATGGACAGAGGAGCCTGGGAGGCTGCAGTCCATAAGGTTGCAAAGAGCTGGACATGACTGAGCAACTGAGCACACACACATGCACACACACACATGCACAATTTTATAAGTAATCAATTATTTAGTCATTTTTTTCAAGTCATGATGGCTTTTGTTTGTAATTTTGTAGCTCTTGGGAAATGAATAAAGAAAATCAGATAAATACCTCTATTACCAGCTATACACTAGCAGTTCCATCTATGATAAAATGGAAATATTAAAACACATATACAAAATAAGTTAATGAATATTTCACCTATTAGTCTGTAAACTATAATGTTACTTCTTCAAAATATCTCAAGGATCTAAAGAAGCCAGTTACATCAAAAAAAGCTGTGGCTGTTCAGTATATAGACATTAATACTGTAATAAGATGTTCTCTAGTGTGACTGGGAAATATAAAGTATTCATTCTGATATTCTTTGATTTAATTAAAATTTCACATTTCACCTTCAGACATGATGGAATGCTCAATTTCTTTCTGTCTTTATCAAGATTATTAAATATATGTTGACAGAGTGTGAGCTAAGTTGCTTCAGTAGTGCTTCAGTTGTGTCCAAGTCTTTGCAACTCCATGGACTGTAGCCCACCAGGCTCTTCTGTCCATGGAATTCTCCAGGCAAGAATACTGGAGTGGGTTGCCATGCTCTCCTCCAGGGCATCTTCCTGACTCAGAGATCAAATCCACATTTCTTTACATCTCCTGCATTGGCAGGCAAAGTCTTTACCACTAGCACCACTAGGGAAGCCCTATGATAACAATAAGATTTTGTAAGAGCAATTTACTAACTAGATGTTTTCTTTAAAGCAGACATTTTGGAGAGTTTTACAAAATAATTCTGAAGGAATTTTTATTTTAATAATGAGAAGGAATTGAAGGAATTTGTTTCACTATTTACATAAAAGTAATAAAGTTTTCAAATATTTTTAAGACTAGTTTGGGTCTCAGACAGATTTTTTCAAACATATGGAATTGTAAAAATTTACTCCTATGTTGAAATAAGCAAGACAAGAAAGGAAAACAGCCAAAAATTAAAAATCCCAGTTACTGAAATTAAAGTGCTTTTTATGGTAAACTGATTTTTTAATCAGGTTTGCCAGGTAATAGTTCAAATTGACTTTTGTGTAAAAAGAATATAGACTATATTATGTAAAAAGGAAAAAAAAATAACAAACTTGAAATGTAAAGGCTATTCTAACATTTTAGTCTTAATGGCCAAATCACACTAATTTCATAACTGACTCTATTAAGAATTCTGTGCAAAAATTGTTCAAAAAATATATTGGGGGATGAAGTTGAGGGAAGAAAACAATCAAAAACTAGTTGATCCCATGGCTACACTTGAACTCAAAGAATATTAATATCTGAATTGTCTAGCTCACAATCACTTAGTAGTAGGAAAAGTGGGCCGACATTTGTTAAACTACTTAGAAAAGTATTTGAAACATCATTAAGGTCTGGAATAAATGCCAAGCAATTGAGGAAAAACAGACAGCACAAAACTTCAAACAGAAGACAGTAATCAGTGTGATATGATATGTGTAATGTCAGTAGTTGTTTTTTTAAGTCCAGATATTGAAAAGGAATCTATAAACACCCCCAGAACAAATAGACTAAGTAATATGGCTATATGGACTTGTAAAAAAAAATAATAAGTATGCCAAATTCTGGGTCTGCTTGTGGAAGGACAAAGTTAGTAGCACTGTGAAATGCGATCTATATTTTATTGGGGAAATAGTGGAAGCATTTAATGGAATGTCCCAGAAAAGCTAGTATTCCTGCCTGTTTGACGTTGGCTCGGATATGAGCATGGTCACATCATTCGGCGTGCTGGCTGGGCCAGTGCACAGGGAGCTGGTGATGAATGGGAGTGTGTCCAGTTGTGAGGAGGCGGCTAGTAGGGGGTCTGCAGGGGCTTTGGCATGAGGTCAGGTTTTATTTTCCATCTTTATTAATCATCTCCAGGGGGGAATAAATTGCCTGCTAATGAAATTTGCAGATAGCACTAAATTTTGAGGTGTTGCCAACTCGGTTAACAAAGGAGAAATAAATATAAATGGACTTAAGCATGCTATTTATCATTTATTTGGATTAATCAAAATTGTTCCCAGGATACATTTATAAGCAATTCCCACAAATTAAATTTTAGAGGGGGAAATCTCCATCACATTGCAAGACAAATGGGCTGATGGTAGGGTCACCCTCTGCATTCTGCTTGGTTAGAAGGAAAAGGATATTCCATAGAAAAAATGCACTGGTTAGAAGGTCTTCTTTCCATGTCTGTTGATTTCCAATCTGGAAAATAGGCAGTTTTCCAAGATTTGAAAAATCTGTTTTAAGCATTCAGTGAAAGCATAGAGATGAAGAATAGCATTTGTCTTCTTTTTGTCTTCTTATCCTAACTTGGCCATCCCTAGAAAATATTGTTTTCTCTGGAATTCTCTTAAGGGAGAGATGTTATTTTCTTTTTTTTCTCCTTATGTCCTATGTCAGTACGGGACCTGGAGGAAAGGTGGATATTCACATTGTCCATGCTGACTCAAATGACCTTCTCTAGACTGAACTGAATTGATAAAAACAAATAGAGATACATAAATTCTTATTTACCCACACATATACATAAAATACTAGCTCCTTTGAAGTTTGTTCTATCAGATAGTTTAGTTACCTACGATCCACATGATTACTCCCTCTTTCAGGAAAATTTCAATATTTTACTTGATACTTTCCCTTTATCACTATACACATTGTGGTATCGCTATCCATTAATCCAACACTCTGACTTCTCAGCTTCTAGGTCCTCAGTTTCTGATCTCTTTGCTCATTCTGTGCAGCCATCCACTCCCTGATTCTTATTAAGGGCAGCTCTACCATTAGTCCCAAATCTTGATATTCTTCTTTCCCACTGTCTGATCTTCACCTCTTGTTCTTACAGTTTTCCAGTTTTTATCATTTGACTCACATCTTGAAGACCAATAAATTCATCCCTTTCAGGTTTTTATTGTCTTTTTCCTCATGTTCTTTTTCTCATCTTGTGTCACTTAAACTCCATTTTTCTATTACTATATATACTCCCTGGTATAATCGTCAATGTCACTTTTCTTCTTTGGTTCTTCCTTTGTAAAATGCCAACTTGGTTCAATCCAACTGTGTTCCACAACAGTATAGAGAGGCTGAATACGAATGTGTATGGCCATCACCACTTTACGTTTATGATGGTAAAGCTGAAGGATGGCCTTGGCGCTATTTAATAATATTACCCATTAATCAATTTATTGCATTCTTTCTGAGAAGGTCATTTTACTTTCGTCTGTCTTCAACTTCATTCGTTCATTTTTAAAATTTTAAAATTAGCTGGAGATTTATCTTTGCATTTCATGGGAAAAAAAGCAAGCAATGAGAAGCTAATCTCCCTATCTTCATACTGTCAAATATTACAGCTGCTTCCAAAAACTCTGCTTTCCCTCCAGTTAGGAGAGATGACCTGTTCTCCTACAGTTCAAACCTGCCCTTTGCACTGGGTGTAGTCCTTCTCACCTTGAGAAGGGCTTTGTCCCAGTTATCTTCTTCTGTCCTGCATGATTAATTCTCTGCTTTCCGCAGCCATTGCTATCATCATAAAAATAGTTTAAACAGCATCCAATGAGAAAATGAAGCAAGGAAAAAAAAGAAGATTCCTTAATACCTCATCCCCTATAACTATGCTTCATTTCTAGTTCTCGCTCATGGCAAATCTTCAAATATTCTCTTTCCTTTCTGTTTCTACTTCAGCTTCCATGCTTTTTCTTTTGGAGCCACACCAGTTATTCTTTCAACCCCAGTACTCCTCTGAAATTTCATTTGTCAAAGTCATCAGGGATGCAGTAATGACGTGTCCAGTGGTCAATATCAGTCCTCATTTTACTCAGCCTCTCTGTAACATATGACAATGTGGATCAGGCTCTTGTCTAGGGGAAAAAAATTCTCTTGGCTTACAGAATATTATCCTTTCCTGAATTTTCTCCTCTTGACCATCCAATATCTCTCAATAGATGCCTTTTATTTCCTCCTTTTTTCTAACAATTTGAATACCACTGTTCCCTAAGACTTAGTTCTTAACCATTTTTCATCTGTCTCTATAACTCTCCGTAAATGGTCTCACTCAGTCCTCTAGTTTTAAATATCACCTTCATGCAGAAGATACCAACATCTGTTTTTTCCTCCAAATATGCCTCACATCCAGTATTTCCAATTTCAGTAAAGGTATTATTATTTACACAAATTATAGGTCCCTGGTTTTATTATTTCTTTAATCACACATTACTGAGAAAAATATTGATTGTATTGTTTTGGGGGGTACTCTGCAGAGGTCTCTTAGATCTACCTGATTTATACATTGGTTGCGTCTTCTATAGCACTGTCGATGCTTCTCCTAGCTGTCTTCCCTGGGACTGAAAGTGTGATAGCAAAATCCCTGCTACTGTGCTTTGTCTGTCTATTTTCAGTGTTTGTTTCATGCGCTCTTGTGCTTTGTTATCAGGTACATATGTGCTTATAATTATTGTGTCTTATTTATGAGTTCACCTTTTTATCATTATAAGATGCCCTCCTTTATTTCTAGTAGCATCTTTCTTTTGTTGTAAAGTTTATTTTTCCTGATATGAGTATAGCCAGTCATATTTATGGTTGCTGATTGCTTAGAGTATTTTTCCCATCTTTTCCTTTCAGTCTTTTGTATTTTTGAATTTACAACTTGCCTATTCTAGAGAGCACAGAGTTTGATGTTATTGTTTACTTATTTATTTGTTTCTTTCTAGTCTATCTCTTCTTTTTGATCGGATAGTTTAATCCATTCATATTGATAAGGTTGGATTTCTTTCTGCCATTTTATCCTTTATGAATTAATAAGCAGATACATGTGCATTTTCTTATTTAACCTTCTTATTCATATTAAAGTTAGCGTGTTACACATATGATATTCCAGTTACATTTTTCCACTTAATGTATGCTATGTATATTTCAAGTTTGACTGTTTCCTCATGACTTTCACTACTACATCTCTGGTCCAGAGAGTTAATGTCTTAATGGTTGTTAATGATTATTCCTATTTATTTTTTATTTTTAATAGATAATTTTTAAATTGAAGTATAATGATAAAAATCTGCCTGCAATGCAGGAAACATGGGTCCAAGCCCTGGGTCAGGAAGATCCCCTGCAGAAGGAAATGGCAACCCACTCCAATGTTCTTGCTTGGGAAACCCCATGGACAGAGGAGCCTGGCAGGCTACAGTTCACTGGGTCACAAAAGAGTCAGGCACAACTGAGTGACTAAACACACATACTTGATTTACAGCGTTGTATTAGTTTTAGGTATAATGCTATTTATTGCTCTTAATATAGCAGTAGCCTCTTAACTGCCCCACCAAGCAGTCAGAGTGATATATTTAAGAGTTAATGTCTTCTGATCATGTGCAAAAGAAAATCAAAACACTTTTTCATAAACTTCCTAGTCACACATAATCATGTAGGTCTGCCTTGTATAACTCTAACCTGCTCCATATCACTAACCCTGTCCTTCATTTTTTCCCATGAATAGGACACGCACAGTATCTCTGTAATTGCTGTCCCAATGGCTGGAATACCCTTATAGTGAATCCCATCATGGATCGCCTCAACCCATCCAGCTCTAACCTCCTTAAAGAGCTCATCCTTGTCCCCTTGTGCCCCCTAAAGTCAGATCAATATTACCAGTTTTAAAGATGCTTTCTTTATGGCACTCATCAGAATTTCACATAATCTTATTGCTATTATCTCCTACTTAAAAGCGTTCTTCTGCAGAATAAGGCCTTCTTATATTCAGTACGATATTTCCTGAACCTAGAAGATATCTGTCATAAAGAATGTGCCTGTGCTTACCCTCCCAGGCATGTACCACTCTTTGCGACCCATGGGCTTTAGCCCACCAGGTTCCTTGGCCATGGGATTCTCCAGGCAAGAATATTGGAATGGGTGGCCATGCCCTCCTCCAGGGGATCTTCCCAACCCAGGGATCTTCCCAACCCAGGGATTGAACCCAGGTCTCCTGAATTGCAGGTGGATTCTTTACCTCTGAGCCACTAGGGAAATCTATCATAAAGAATAGGTAATAAAAAGAGACACAGATGTACAGAACAGACTTTTGGACTCTGTGGGAGAAGGCGAGGGTGGGATGTTTTGAGAGAACAACATCGAAACATATATATTATCTATGGTGAAACAGATCACCAGCCCAGGTTGGATGCATGAGACAAGTGCTCAGGCCTGGTGCACTGGGAAGACCCAGAGGGATCGGGTAGAGAGGGATGTGGGAGGGAGGATCGGGATGGGGAATACATGTAAATCCATGGCTGATTCATGTCAATGTATGACAAAAACCACTATAATATTGTAAAGTAATTAGCCTCCAACTAATAAAAATAAATGAAAAAAAATAAAATGCAAGAAACTAAAAAAAAAAGGAATAGGGAATCAATAATTTTTATTTAATAAGTGTGCAAATTAATCACATATATATCTTAAGAAGTCAAAACTGGCTTCACCAGGGTGCTCCATACAGAAAATCAAAAGTACATCAAATCAATAAATAAACATTTCTCATATATCAAGGAGCTGAAAAGAGTCACAATAAGCTGAATAAGCAGTAAATATTTTATCTAGAACAAAGGTATGTTCCTAATTATTATATTTATGTTGATTTGAAATTAAGTATGGACAAATAAAATAATTTAACTTGATGCTGGACATAGTTCTTTATCTCTTTACCATCATTATTGTATTGACATCTTTCTTAATATTTTTATTCTTAAGCCCCTAAGAAGGGCTGGAAAGAATATCTTGATGAGATATTTTGACTTGGCTTTGGCTGGAAAGGTATACACAAAATGCACAAGAGAATTCAGGGCTTCTTGCGAGCAATCTGATTTTTTGTCAGGGTGCCACAAAACAAAAAAGAATATATTTAGAAAGATATATATATATATATATATATAAAACCTAATTTTTAAATTACACTTATTTTCTACAGCTATTTTTTTGGAAAATGTAAAGAAGCTTTCTGTCATAAAAAATTAATACCGTTCTTATATAGGTGAATAATTGCTGTTCTGCATAAAATTTTTGTCCCACCATTGTAGCAGACAAGGACCCACCATATTATAAAGTGATTAACTGTTGACCTGAAAAGTTGATTGGGAGTAATCATTCTACCTTTACAAAATTAATTAGAAAACCTGCTGTAATTCATCAGATATTTTCCTTTTACAACTTTTCTGGCTCTTAACAAAGAATTGTGTTTGAAAAACCAAAACAGCATGGCTGATATTATAAATGTTGGGATAATTAGCAAAGAAAAGAATTGTAACACTACAATAAAATGTGTTCCATCATGTGACCTGATCCACTCTACTTTAAACTTGCACCTGCAGTCGAATGGTTGGTAGTTCCTGGTTTTCTGCTTTGGAAACCAGGTTGGCTGGAGTATGCCCTGCTCAGGAGCAAGCTTTCTTCAGAAGGTTCACGAGAAATTGAGAGAAAGGAGGAAGGTGTAAATTCGGGGAGACAGGGGGAGTGAGGAGGAACACGGCATGGCAAATTTGACCACAAGACTTCCCTTATACTTGGAAACACAAGTATAACATACATAACTACAACTCCGCTCACTGTTTTTACTTTTTCTGATTTCTGAAATGAGGACAATTATTTTGTCTAAGGAAGAATTATGAAACAAAGCTCTTCTTCACTTACTCTAATTCTCTCTATTGGCTTTTCCCCATTAGGTCTCTCTTGTCCTGAGTGGCCTGTTCCTATTTCCCACTTCATTAATCAAAGCTTGCTCTCAGGAAAGAAGTTGACAAATACAGTCACACAAAGGCAAGAATAATAAATAGTATCCTCACCATTGTTACCCATTTCCAGACATTATCATCCATCTTGATAATCTTTATCACTCATACTGTCTACATGTCCTCAAATTCCCTTTCAGCTGTAAACATTGGGCAAATTATTTTTCAATTGTTCATAGTTGGTGCTGAGGAGAAAATCTATTTCCTAATTGTGCACTAAAATATAGTTATATTTTAAAGCTAAATGGCATCTTTTTTCCTGAGGAATTTTGAATTTTTATTGGAAAAAAGGCTGTCCCATTTATAGATGATTGTCATGTGGTAAGGAGTTGAAAGAGGCCTGTATACAAGATGAGAGACTCACCATTCCTCCTGAACAATGAATGACGGACACCCCTCCTTTTCACAGATCTATAGTTTATATAGTTTATAAAATCTATAGTTTATTCATATGAATTTCCTATGTGTTTCTCCAGTCACTTTATGTCTGTAAGACTGGTCTTCTTATCTAATTTGAAGATTGTTGAGGATCAGAGCCACTGTTGATGATCCCTTTACCCTCTTCGGCTCTGAGCCCTGTTCATTTCAGTCACTCAGTCATGTCTGACTCTTTCAACACCATGGACTGCAGCATGCCAGGCTTCCCTGTCCATCACCAACTCTCGGAGCTTCCTCAAAATCATGTTCATCGAGTCTGTGATGACATCCAACCATCTCATTCTCTATCATCCCCTTATTCTCCTGTCTTCAGTCTTGCCCGGCATCAGGGTCTTTTCCAGTGTCACTTCTTTGAATCAGGTGGCCAGAGTACTGGAGTTTTAGCTTCAGCATCAGTCCTTCCAATGAACACCCAGGACTTATCTCCTTTGGATGGACTGGTTGGATCTCCTTGCAGTCCAAGGGACTCTCAAGAGTCTTCTCCAACACCACAGTTCAAAAGCATCAATTCTTCAGTGCTCAGCTTTCTTTATAGTCCAACTCTTACGTCCATACATGACTACTGGAAAAACCATAGCCTTGACTAGACTGACCTTTGTTGGCACAGTAATATCTCTGCTTTTAATATGCTTTCTAGGTTTGTCATAGCTTTCTTTCCAAGCAGCAAGCTTTTCTAATTTCATGGCTGCAGTCACCATCCATAGTAATTTTAGTGCCCAGAAAAATAAAGTCTGTCGCTGTTTTCATTGTTTTCTCATTTATTTGCCATGAAGTGATGGGGCTGGATGCTATGATCTTAGTGTTTTGAATGTTGACTTTTAAGTCAGTTTTTCTCTCTCTTTTCTCTTTCATCAAAAGGCTCTTTAGTTCCTCTTCACTTTCTGCCATAAGGGTGGTGTCATCTGGATATCTGATGTTATTGATATTTCTCCCCGCAATCTTGATCTGAGCTTGTGCTTTATCCAGTCTGGCATTTCACATGATGGAGTCTGCATATAAGTTAAAGAAGCAGGGTGACAATATACTGCCTTGAAGTACGACTTTCCCAGTTTGGAACCAGTCTGCTGTTCCATGTCTAGTTAACCCTAACCCTAACCCTCACCCTAACTCCTTGACCTGTACACAGATTTGTCAGGGGGCAGGTAATGTGGTCTGGTATTCCCATTTCTTTAAGAATTTTCCACAGTTTCTTGTGATCTACATAGTCAAAGGCTTTGACATAATCAATAAAGCATAAGTAGATATTTTTCTGGAATTCTATTGCTTTTTCTATGATCCAATGGATGTTGGCAATTTGATCTCATGTTCCTCTGCCTTTTCTAAATCCAGCTTGAACATCTGGAAGTTCTCAGTTCATTTACTGTTGAAGCCTGGCTTGGAGAATTTTCAGTGGTGTGTAAGATGAGTGCACCTGTGTGGAAGTTTGAACATTCTTTAGCATTGCCCTTCTTTGGAATTGGAATGAAAACTGACCTTTTCCAGTCCTGTGGCTATTGCTGAGTTTTCCAAATTTGCCAGCATATTAAGTGCAACACTTTCACAGCATCATCATATAGGATTTGTAATAGTTCAACTGGAATTCCATTACCTCCACTAGCTTTGTTCATAGTAAAGCTTCCTAAGGCCCACTTGACTTCATGTTCCAGGATGTCTGCTCTAGGTGAGTGATCATACTATTGTGATTATCTGGGTCATAAAGATCTTTTTTGTATAGTTCTTCTGTGTATTCTTGCCGCCTCTTCTTAATATCCTCTGCTTCTGTTAGGTCCATGCCATTTCTGTCCTTTATTGTGCCCATCTTTGCATGAAATCTTCCCTTGGTATCTCTAATTTTCTTGAAGAGTTCACTCGTCTTTCCCATTCTATTGTTTTCCTCTATTTCTTTGCACTGATCACTGAGGAAGGCTTTCTTATCTCTCCTTGCTATTCTTTGGAACTTGGCATTCAGATGTTTATATCTTTCCTTTCCTCCTTTGCCTTTAGCATCTGTTCTTTTCTCAGCTATTTGTAAGGCCTCCTCAGACAACCATTTTGCCTTTCTGCATTTCTTTTTCTTGGGGATGGTCTTAATCCCTGCCTCCTGGACAGTGTCATCAACCTCCATCCATAGTTCTTCAGGCACTCTGTCTACCAGATCTCGTTCCTTGAATCTACTTATCAGTTCCACTGGGTAATCACACAGGGTTTGATTTCGGTCATACCTGTGGCCTGCCACAGGGGCAGGGGCTCGGTGCAGCTCCCTGGACCACACAGCCTATGGCATAAGCCCTCTTGGAGGATGTCGCCACTAACCCCACCATCGAAGCACCATTAACTCCACCAAGGCATAATATGAGCTTAATGAATGAATTTTGTCTTTGAGAGGACTCTATATTTATTGAAATTCATGACAGGAGGATCCAAACTGAGTAGCTAATTGACTTTTTATGATAAATATGGTCAAAATAGAAAAACATAGGAGATTCATATTTTTTGCTTGCAAGTGATAGAAATTTAATTAAACCAAGCATGAGAAAAAAGGTTATTTTCATTACTGGTTCAAAAAATTATTCGTGTTGCTTTCTGGATACAGGCATGGCTATTCTATAGGTTCAGTGAAGTTATTAGTTCTCTCTTTCTCTCAATATCTTCATTCTATTCATTCACCCTTTTACAGACTATCTGCGTTGTGGTGTGGCAACAAAATGAACCCTAGGTAGTTGTATTAGTAGAAAGTCTGAAGGAATAACGGATTTTTTTAGAGTAAATTCAAAGTCCTTGAATTATAACTGGCTGGCTTCTCTGAGGCCCACTGTATGAGCAAGACATTGATTTCATTCAAGTGGCAAGAATACACAGAATAACTGAACAAAAAGCATCATGACCTGGATAACCACCGTGGTGTGATCACTCACCTAGAGCAGACATCCTAGAGAGTGAAGTCAGTGGGCCTTAGGAAGTATCACTATGAACAAAGATGGTGGAGGTGATGGAATTCCAGCTGAGCTATTTCAATTCCTAAAAGATGATGCTGTGAAACTGCTGCACTCAATATGCCAGCAAATTTGGAAAACTCAGCAGTGGTCACAGGACTGGAAAAGGTCAGTTTTTATTACAATCCCAAAGAGGGCAATGCCAAAGAATATTCAAACTACCACACAATTTCACTCATTTCTCATGCTAGCAAAGTAAAGCTCAAAATTCTCCAAGCCAGACTTCAACAGTACATGAACTGAGAACCTCCAGATGTTCAAGCTGGATTTAGGAAAGGTAGAGCAACAAGAGATCAAATTGCCAATATATGATGGATCATAGAAAAAGCAAGAGAATTTCAGAAAAATTTCTACCTATGCTCATTGAGTATGTTAAAACCTTTGACTGTGTGGATCTCAACAAACAGGAAAATTCCTAAATAAATGGGGATACCAGGCCACCTTACTTGACTCCTGTGAAACTGATATGCAGGTCAAGAAGCAATAGTTTGAACCAGACATAGAACAACAAAGTGGCTCAAATTTGGGAAAAGAGTACATCAAGAATGTATATTGTCACCTTGCTTATTTAACTTCTATGCGGAGTACATTATGCGAAATGCCAGGCTGGATGAAGCACAAGCTGGAATCAAGATTGCTGGGAGAAATATCAATAACCTCAGATATGCAGATAACACCACCTTTATGGCAGAAAGCAAAGAAGAACTAAATGCAGAACTTGATGCAGACAAGCATCAAACCTAGACAGCATATTAAAAAGCAGAGACATTACTTTGCCAACAAAGATCGGTATAGTCAAAGCTATGATTTTTCCAGGAGTCAGGTACAGATGTGAGAGTTGGACAATAAAAAAGGCTGAGTGCCAAATAACTGATGCTTTTGAACTGTGGTGTTGGAGACGACTCTTGAGAGTCCCTCGGACTGCAAGGAGATTCAACCAGTCCATTCTTAAAGGAAATCAGTCCTGAATAGTCATTGGAAGGATTGATGTTGAAACTGAAACTCCAATAGTTTGGTCACCTGATGCAAAGAGCGGACTTACTAGAAAAGACCCTGATACTAGGAAAGATTGAGGGCAAGAGAAGGGGACAACAGAGGATAAGATAGTTGAATGGCCTCACCAACTCAATGGACCTGAGTTTGAGCAAACTCTGGGAGATGCTGAAGAACAGGGAAGCCATGAGTGCTTCAGTCCATGGGGTCGCAAAAAGTCAGACACAAGTGAGTTGTTGAACAACAATAACAATTTCACTCAACAGCTATAAAGGGTAGAAGAGATAGAAGAGTCACAAAAATGTATGTGGCTATTGAAATATAGAATGCTATACCTATAGTATGATATCACTCTGCATGCTTGCTAAATTACTTCGGTTTTGTCCGACTCTGTAACCCTATGAACTATAGCCCATCAGGCTCCCCTGTACATGGGCTTCTCCTGGCAAGAATACTGGAGTGGGTTGCCATGCCCTCCTCCAGGCAATCTTCCTGACCCAGAGATCGAATCTGTATCTGTCATATCTCCTGCATTGGCAGGTGGATTCTCTACTACTAGTGCCAACTGGTATCACTCCAGCTGTAGCCATGATTTGTCAGATGGTTGGAATTCAGCCTATGCACCACAGAAACATTAGTGACCTGGAGTTAGGTTTGAATCAGGAAAGACCATTATACCAACACCTTTTGGTGTTTTTAGAAATTGATGAGAGTATTATTATTTATTTCAAAGTCAGGAAAGTGTTAGAAAACTGAGTTCCTAACCATATAATATAAATAAAACAAACAGACATTGTTCTTACAGGGCTTAAATCATAGAGGTCCACTCAGCAGGGAGACAGTGACAAGTAGGGAGGCAGTTCCAATAAACAGCACTGATAAACTCTACAATGAGAGAAGAATAAGGTATTATGAGTGAATTTATGAAGGAGTGCTAAGCTAATTAGCCAGTGGGCAATCCAGGATATGAAGTTAGACAGCACTGGAAAGGTATAGGAACAATATGTGAGTCAGTAAGTTGATTTTCAAAAGAAATATTTTGAAAAATATTCTTAATTACTTGTTTATTTGCTTTAACCATTAATAAATACCTGTGTTAGAATCCTTGAAGAATTGCCCTGCTTTCTTCCTTTCCCTCCACCAGTTGCTACCACCTTATATGTAACCTTATATGTACTGTGTTTAGTCGCTCAGTCATGCCCGACTCTTTGCAACCCCATGGACTGTAGTTCACCAGACTCCTCTGTCCATGGGGATTCTCCAGGCAAGAATACAGAAATGGGTTGTCATGCCTTCCTCCAGAGGATTTTTCCAACCCAGGGATCAAACCCAGGTTTCCAAAATTGCAGGCAGATTCTTTGCCATCTGAGCCACCAGGGAATTCCACTGATATAATGAGGGGGAAATATTTCCTGCTTTAATTTTTGGACCTCACTTGACTCTTCATCGAGAATTCAATGATTTCAGTTGTAAGGCAGGAAAGCATCTCTTAGAACATTGAAACACAAGCTGTAACAAGCCTAACCTGGAATAGTACAAAGAATCCTTGAATAGACTTTTCAGGTTAGGCCCTTGTTGTAAAAGAAGGGAAATCAAACAGATGTGAGAGGCAGAAAATAATACAAAAAAAAAGTTCAACTTTGCAGCTAGAAAAAGCCTGGTGAGAAGCCACAGGCATACTATGTAAGTAACAGAATTTTCTCCTAACTCTCAGTTTCTCCATCTGAACAAAGGTAATAATGTTCATCTTCCAGGATTTAAACAAGATTCAAGTACACTACTATTCACTACTTAATACACAGTAGGTGTTCAAAAAGCAGTGGTTTTGTTCTTGGTTATTAATAAATAGGTATAGTTTTTGAGAAGTGAAAGTTATTACCGGTATCTTCTATTTATAAAAATGACAGTTTGCAAATAAGAAAGAAATCATTTACTGACTTTCCAATACAGGTCAGGCTTTGTTCACGTTTATTTTCTTAAGTGCTTTTCAAATATTCACTGGGATATTTGATTTTTATCTCTTAATTTTAAAATCAAGAATAAGTGAAATTTCACTTTAAGAAAAGTGGAAAATCAGAGTGGTCTAGTGAGGTTGAACAGATGTGTGTTCAAAATACAGTTCTAAACATTAATAGCTTAATGATCCCCTGAAGTGCTTGGCACAAATTAAGTCATCATTGTTTTTTATTATTCATACTCTAAGTATTATAAATTGATTAATCTCATTGGGCTTTTGTGGAATATTGAATATTACGTGGGGAACATGAAGATGTTTAAGCAAAATGCATGGGATATAATTGATACCT
The DNA here is from genome assembly GCF_023699985.2 of Odocoileus virginianus. Taxonomy (NCBI): domain Eukaryota; kingdom Metazoa; phylum Chordata; class Mammalia; order Artiodactyla; family Cervidae; genus Odocoileus; species Odocoileus virginianus. The sequence continues at coordinate 3,028,420 of NC_069701.1, forward strand.
AAAAATTATTAATTAGCCTTCCCTTTTTACATTCCAGGGAGAAGAAAGCCCAGGATTATCTAGCAAAAATAAGGTGAAATTTGGATAATGAGTATAAACTGGAGTGTCTAGTCCCTAAAGTTGATTGGTACAGGAAGTTTTCACAAATTTTTAGCCTGGGTTTACTCTGTAATTGATTAGTCTTCTGCTTCACTTTTTTGTCTTAAGATGGATTAGCATGAAATATGTGGCCTAATAAGCAGGGCTATGGAGAAAACCCAAACAATGAATTCTATTTCATTATTTCTCCCCATGGTTATCAAGAGGGTTTATGTAGAGAATGTTCTATCAGGTTTATTTCATGGTTAAAAGGGTGCCTCTGAAGTTTCCATTGGTGTATTTCAATTCAAACATCATTGAAGAGTATCATAAAGCCAGAATGTATTGCAGTGAGCTGATAGCTGGCACTCCAACTCATGTTCACACACACACACACGCACACACACACAGTGTTAGGTTTCAGTGACTGGCAGTGTCTAATTGCTCTCAGAGATGGCATCATGGAATTTATATGCAGAGCTGAAGATTCTCTTGTGCACCACAGACCTAAAAGCATTAAGAAACTCTGCTGTCTAAGACAGCTTCCCCTGTAAGAAACAAATAACCTAACAATAATATTTATATCAATACCTATAGGTTTTATTGGGTGATAGATATATTGCAACAATATACAAAATTCTTATGAGTTTCATTTTACAGGTAAAGAAAAAAAATGAGAAAAGTTTATGTAAATTGCTTAAAATTATCCAGTCAGGTAACATGGTTTCAATATACACACATTGAGTTCAAGGTATGATTTCTTATCCACCTCATTTACAGCAGTAGGAAACCTGGCCTGTTCTTAGGGGGCTCAAAGTGATTAGTGGTCAAGAGTTGACTAATTCTTTTCTCTTCTGACTCTTCCACTTCCTTTCAGTTAGCCTGCTGATTTTCAAAAACATTCAAAAGTTCCTTATTGCCTAGTGAATCAAGTACAAATTCCTCAAGGTTTTCCATAATATGGCCCAAGCCAGTGTTTCCAAAAAGCTTTCAGCACTCACTGAATGCAATAGTCAGACTGGATTATTTATTGTTCTAAGAATTTATGGGCTTTCACATGATTGTTTTTGCTAATGATAGTCCCTAGTCCCTGATCCCTAGAGAAGGGAATGGCTACCTACTCCAGTATTCTTACTTGGAGGATTCCACGGAAAGAAGAGCCTGGCAGACTACAGGTCCACGGGGTCGCAAAGTCAGACACAGCTGAGCAAATAACACACACATACTGCCTGAAAGATACCATTCCATCAGTTAAACTGTTCACTATTTTTCAAGCATCAGGTTAATTCTCTCTTGTCTAAGACTTGCTTGAACCCCAGAATCAGGTATTATCTCACTCACTGTAACACCCAAGGTTCTTACCATTACTTTGCTCTGTATTATAGATGAGAAAACTCCTAGAAAAATGCAACTGTATATGTTATGGCTTGATAAAGTTTTGATCTTCCTACAATCCATTATTATGCAGAACTGATCACTCAGAAGAGGGTAGATAACATTCATTAGAGGGCAAATAGTTAGTGGAGCAATGATTTAGATAGAAGCATGGAGGTTACAGTTGAACTAAAAGCTAAATCACAAGAAAAAGCCGACCACTTATGGAAACAGAGAAGAACACATCAGACAAAGGGAATGCCAATTGTGAAAGCTAGAGAGCAGAAAGAAGCCAGGTATATTCCTGGGACATAGGACCAGTGGGGCTGGAGCCTCATAAATGAAGAGGGAGGAGGTGTAGCATGATGTGGAATCAGAGAATGGAGTGGGCCATGGAATGTCTTCTGAATTCAATAAATGGTGATGGAAGGGCATAAAAACATTGAGATAGCATAATCTGATTTTTTAATTTAAATGTTCATTCTTGCCCTTTTGTGTAGAGTTGAATGGAGGAAGGAAAGACGGCAAAACAGTAGTTAGGAAGCCATTATAGTAATTTAGATAAAAGGTGTTGATACTTAGGCCAGGATGGTGTCTGTGGATATGAGAAGTGTGTGGTTCTGGGAATACACTATTTTGGAGATAGCAAAAATGGAATGACGGTGGATGAGTAGAATATGCAAAGTATTAAAAAAGTGATTTAAGAGGGGCTTTTATTTTTTTATCGTTGTGGCTGTGCTGGCTCTTGTTGTAGCACAGGCTTTCTCTTGTTGCAGAGCAGGGCTCTAGAGCATATGGGCTCAGTAGTTGCAACCTACAGGCTTAGTCGCCCCGCAGTATGTGGGATCAAACCCATGACTCCTGCATTGGAAGGATTCCTAACCATTGTATCATCAAGGAGGCCCCTAAGAAGGACTTTTAAAATGTTGTGAAATGCTGCCGGGGCGGCGCAGGGTCGGGGGCGGGGGGCTTCCCTGGTGACTCAGTGGTAAAAGAATCTGCCTACAAATTCAGGAGACTTGAGACATGGGTTCAATCCCTGGGTTGGGAAAATCTCCTGGAGGAGGAAATGGCAAACCACTCTATTATTCTTGCCTTGGAAATCCCATGGACAAAGGAGCCTGGCTGGCTGTAGTCCATGGGGTTGCAGAGTCAGATTTGACTAAGCAGGCAAGCATGATATACTGAGAACACAGGGGCACCAAAAGTTTCAGAAAGAATTTAAAATGATAGGCTTTGGGTGTCTTAAGATTGAAGTCATAATCGTACTAAATTTCGATGTAAATTATATGGTTGGATATCAGGTGGGTCTAAGAAGAGTTATCAAGACTATATATAAAATGGGCAAGCTAGCATATATAAAATCCAGTGAGAGTATAGACAAAAATAAAATATCCCACACTGAGTCTTAAGTCATTGAACAGCCAAAGGTTAAGTGGAGAAAGAGTTAGCAAAGGATATTTAGAAAGAACAGCCAGAGTGAAGTAAAAGAAAAAGAAAGAGAAGAGAGAGGAAAAGACCTGGGAATGAGAGTGTTTCAAGAAATACGGTGTGGTCAGCTCCACTGAAAGCTACTCAGGGTCAAGAGGAGTGCAGGAAATGGCCACTGCACACATCATTATTGTACCCTGAACAAAAAGCATTTCTGGGCAGTGCTGGAAGAGTGGCCACACAGGAACTGGTTAAAGGGTGACTGAGACTGAAATTGAAGAAAGTGGAGAAAACCACTAGACCATTTAGGTATGACCTAAATCAAATCCCTTATGACTATACAGTGGAAGTGAGAAATAGATTTAAGGGACTAGATCTGATAGACAGAGTGCCTGGCAAACTATCGTCAGAGGTTCATGACATTGTACAGGAGACAGTGATCAAGACCATCCCCATGAAAAAGAAATGCAAAAAAGCAAAATGGCTGTCTGAGGAGGTCTTACAAATAGCTTTGAAAAGAAGGGAAGTGAAAAGCAAAGGAGAAAAGGAAAGATATACTGATTTGAATGCAGAGTTTCAAAGAACAGCAAGGAGAGATAAGAAAGTCTTCCTCAGCTATCAATGCAAAGAAATAGAGGAAGACAACAGAATGGGAAAGCCTAGAGACCTCGTTAAGAAAATCAGAGATACCAAGGGAACATTTCATGCAAAGATGGGCTCAAAAAGGACAGAAATGGTAGGGACCTAAAAGAAGCAGAAGAACTTAAGAGGTGGCGAGAATACACAGAAGAACTGTACAAAAAGGATCTTCACAACCCAGAGAATCATGGTGGTGTGATCACTCAACTAGACCCAGACATCCTGCAATGTGAAGTCAAGTGGGCCTTAGGAAGCATCACTATGAACAAAGCTAGTGGAGATGATGGAACTCCAGTTGAGCTATTTCAAATCCTGAAAGATGATGCTGTGAAAGTGCTGCACTCAATATGCCAGCAAATTTGGAAAACTCAGCAGTAGCCATAGGACTGGAAAAGGTAAGTTTTCATTCCAATCCCAAAGAAAGGCAATGCCAAAGAATGCTCAAACTACCACACAATTGCACTCATCTCACACGCTAGTAAAGTAATGCTTAAAATCTCCAAGCCAGGCTTCAGCAATACATGAACCATGAAATTCCAGATGTTCAAGCTGGATTTAGAAAAGGCAGAGGAACCAGAGATCAAATTGCCAACATCCACTGGATCATTGAAAAAGCAAGAGAGTTCCAGAAAATCTCCTATTTCTGCTTTATTGACTATGCCAAAGCATTTGACTCTGTGGATCATAATAAACTGTGGAAAATTCTGAAAGAGATGGAAATACCAGACCGCCCGACCTGCCTCTGGAGAAACCTGTATGCAGGTCAGGAAGCAACAGTTAGAACTGGACATGGAACAACAGACTGATTCCAAATAGGAAAAGGAGTACGTCAAGGCTGTATATTGTCATCTTGCTTATTTAACTTATATGCAGAGTACATCATGAGAAACACTGGGCTGGAGGAAGCACAAGCTGGAGTAAAGATGGCTGGGAGAAATATCAATAACCTCAGATATGCAGATGACACCACCCTTATAGCAGAAAGTGAAGAACTAAAGAGCCTCTTGATGAAAGTGAAACAGGAGAGTAAAAAGTTGGCTTAAAGCTCAACATTCAGAAAACTAAGATCATGGCATCTGGTCCCATCACTTCATGGGAAATAGATGGGGAAACAGTGGAAACAGTGTCAGACTTAATTTTTCTGGGCTCCAAAATCACTGAAGATGGTGATTGCAGCCATGAAATTAAAAGATACTTACTCCTTGGAAGGAAAGTTATGACCAACCTAGATAGCATATTAAAAAGCAGAGACATTACTTTGTCAACAAAGGTCTGTCTAGTCAAGGCTATGGTTTTTCCAGTGGTCATGTATGGATGTGAGAGTTGGACTGTAGAGAAAGCTGAGCTCTGAAGAATTGGTGCTTTTGAACTGTGATGTGGGAGAAGACCCTCGAGAGTCCCTTGGACTGCAAGGAGATCCAACCAGCCCATCCTAAAGAATATCAGTCCTGAACATTCATTGGAAGGACTGATGCTGAAACTGAAACCCCAATAATTTGGCCACCTGATATGAAGAGCTGACTCATTTGAGAAGACCCTGATGCTGGGAAAGATTGAGAGCAGGAGGAGAAGGGGACAATAGAAGATGAGATGGTTGGATGACATCACCGACTCTATGGACATGGGTTTGAGTAGACTCCGGGAGTTGGTGATGGACAGGGAGGCCTGGCATGCTGTGGTTCATGGGGTCACAAAGAGTCAGACATGACTGAGAGACTTAACTGAACTGAACTGAACTGAGACTTGTAGCTCTGGGGGGGGGGGGGGGGGAGCAGGATGAGAGATTAAGGTAATGTGAGAAACATTTACAGATGCCTAACTTCCTGAAAGTTATGTTATAAACTTTAAAGATAAAGAACAGAGGTCATAAAAATTATGTTGCTGCTGCTAAGTTGCTTTAGTCATGTCCAGCTCTGTGCCACCCCATAGACGGCAAGCCACCAGGCTCCCCCGTCCCTGGGATTCTCCAGGCAAGAACACTGGAGTGGGTTGCCATTTCCTTCTCCAATGCATGAAAGTAAAAAGTGAAAGTGAAGTCACTCAGTAGTGTTTGACTCGTAGTAACCCCATGGACTGCAGCCCACCAGGCTCCTCTGTCCATGGGATTTTCCAGGCAAGAATACCGGAGTGGGTTGCCATTGCCTTCTCCATCATAAAAATGGCAGTGATACAAAAGAATGGTCAGCATAAGAACTGATACTGTGGTTGCTCTTTGGAAGATAATAATTACCAGTAACATAAGAGTTTGAGTTTTAAAGACAGGGGCAAAAATTAGGTCTCTAAATGGGTGAGATAATATTAAAATACTTACAGAAATTTAGCACTCATAAAAGACTGCATCTCAGAAAGTTATTTTTGTGTGACAGCAAATAATTTCCCCAGAGAAATCAAAATTAAAAGCACATATTTCACATGGGTTTTACATTATCCAAATGATCCAGATCAATATAAACATTACCATCAACACCAGAGATACCCTTATGGTGCCTGAAAGAAGCAATTATTAAACAAAGAAGCAACTGAAAATTCAGTCCGCAAGAGAATTCTCCCATGGAATGGAGAGGAGGGGGGACTGCAAACATCAGTACATAATTTTAAAAAAGGAAAGAATGATTGTATTAACTTCCAAGAATACAATATCATATAATGAATTTAGCAAACGGATATTGCAAAAAAGTATATTTGAAATAATACCCCTTCTATAGATTTATGAAAGATTTTATACTCTGAAAATTCCTCAAACTATAGATATTTTTTCATGCTTGTGAAGCACAAAAGAACTTTTACAATATATAACTATTACTTGAATAAGAAATTGGAATTTTAGGGACCAATATATAAAACAGATAAATGAAACCAGAGTGGTAAAGTAACACTGAAGCTCTGTTTAGTGGAGAAATTTCAAACATTAAGGATTTTTCCCTGACATTTTTATTATGAAAGGTTCTGAACATATAAAAAAAGATGAAAAGGAAGGATTCACATTTTCACCACCTAAATTCTGCCATTAACATTAATAATATTTGTGTTCTTACATATCCACCCATTTACCCACCTATCCGATTATTCCATCTTATTTTTGATGCCTGCCAAAGTAAATTTTGTTGCCTGCCAAACTGGCTTCCCTGGTGACACAGACGGTAAAGAATCTGTCTGCAATGCAGGAGACCTGGGTTGGGAAGATCCCCTGGAGAAGGGAATGGCAATCCCCTCCAGTATGCTTGCCTAGAGAATTCCCTGGACAGAGGAACCTGGTGGGCTACAATCCATGGGGTTGCAGTGGGCTACAATCCATGGGGTCGCAAAGAGTTGGACACAACTGAGCAACTTTCACTTTTCAAAGTAAATTGCAGACATCAGTACACATCACTCTCAATGTTTGAGAATACACATCATTAATTGGAATTCTTTTCATATAAGATCCAATATTTTTCTGTTTATATAAAATCTACATGCAATTGAAGGCATAATTTAAACTGAGTTTCTGCAGTTGCATAGAACTGTGGAATCTAGCACCTATTCGGATACAGACTGCTACCATATTACCACTATTTCAGAAAACTTTCTGTTGACCATTCCCAATAACTATCCCTGCCTCTTCCACAGGGAAACATCTTTTTGATTTTTTGTTACCTTAAAATATTTTATATAAAAGGGATCACATTGTATATACTTTACTGTGTAAGAATTCTTTCACTTATTATTAATATATTTGAGATTTATTCATATTATTGCTTCTATCCATTATTCACTCCTTTTAACTCTGAATATATTTTACTGTTTGAGTATACTATAATTTTTATATTCATTTTCTTTTTAACTAAAAGTTTCATAGACCAATGCCATAAAAATTTCAAAGAACAAGTAGTCATTTTACATAAAACTATTTCAAATGTTACCACAACTGCAAAAGAACAATTTAAAAAAGAAAAATCATAGTCAGCCTGGCTTATAAATATTGGTGCAAAAATATCTGTTAAGATTAGCAAATATGAGCCAATAGTCTCTAACAGAAGAAACAAGCCAATTCAGGTTTGTCAGTCAAACACACATGCAAATAATCACTATCAAGTGGAGTTTAACCTAAGAATACGAGGGTGATTTGCTTTTCAGATGATTATACACATTTGTAGATGGAGAGGAAAAAGCACTGTATCATCTTCATGATTATTGCTAAAAAAAAAAATGTGATATAATGTAATGTCCATTGATGGACATTTTGATGCTTTTGAACTGTGGTGTTGGAGGACTCTTGAGAGTCCCTTGGACAGCAAGGACATCCAACCAGTCCATCCTGAAGGAGATAAGTCCTGGGTGTTCACTGGAAGGACTGATGCTGAGGCTGAAACTCCAATACTTTGGCCACCTCATGGAAGAGTTGACTCATTGGAAAAGACTCTGATGCTGGGAGGGATTGGGGGCAGGAGGAGAAGGGGACGACAGAGGATGAGATGGCTGGATGGCATCACCAACTCGATAGACATGAGTTTGAGTAAACTCCGGGGGTTTGTAATGGACAAGGAGGCCTGGCATGCTGTGATTCATGGGGTTGCAAAGAGTCAGACACGACTGAGGGACTGAACTGAATGTCCATCCATAATTAAGAAAGCAAAACCAAAAAAAAAAAAAAAATCTCTCAGTAAGCTAAGTATAGTTTGACATAGCTTTATACAGAAGTATCTACAATCATGAAGTTGATGTGTATCAATCTTAGGTCTGTTTTTATACTTCTAATATGTGCCTATACAGGGAATGTAATAATGCTTTTATGCTCAGTTTTTACATAGAAGGCAGTATTTTATTAATGCTTATTTGTTTGCTATGGGTCCCCTTTAAAATTATGGATTTTGTGACCCCATGGACTGTAGCCTGCCAGGCTCATCTGTCCATGGGATTTCCTAAGCAAGAACACTTCAGTGGTTTGCCACTTTCTTCTGCAGGGGATCTTCCAAACCAGGGATCAAACCTGGGTCTCTTGCAACTCCTGCATTGGCAGGCAGATTGTTTACCTCTGTCCCACCTGGGAAGCCCACCAATATTATGGATTTATCCATGTTGGTGTTTCTAGTATAGTTCATTTGTTTTAATTAATGTATTTTTGTGCTGCATGAACCAGATATAGACCATCTTTGAATTCTATTGAGGAATAGGTAAGGATTTTGTTTCTTTGTTTGCTTGTTATAGAGATGTAGTGAGTCCCTTAATGCACAAATTTTATCAAAGTAGTAGGGAGAACAAGATGGCAGAGGAATCGGTGGACATGGATTACGTCTCTCTCCACGGATACATCAGGAATACAGCTTCAGACACAGAAGTGCATGCAGAACAGCAGCTGAGACGGGCAGGAGGACCTGACCAGTGGAAAAGACTATATAGACCCACACAAAACTCGTAGGATGAAGGAACTAGGGGGAAAAACAGGAGTGTTAGTAGGACTGGACTTGCCCTCAGCAGGTGGGGGAACTGAAGCAGGGGTCTGATCACCACAGCGGGGCGATTGAGTCAGAGGAGAAACATTTTAGGCCAAGAGTGAAACAGCTGACCTGTGGCCACCTAAATGAATGAGAATCAGACAGTCTTTGCTGCAGCCATGCATACCCTGAACAGGGATGCAGTCCCCCTGGACGGCACAGCGGCTGGGAGCCGGAGTTTAGGAATCATGGAGCAATCCCAGGGCGAGGGCAGCTGTTGACTGTGGAGAGAGGGATGGAAGGGATGTGAGGGAGGAGACTGTGGTGGGAAATGCCTGTGGAGGAAAGCCAGGCAGCATGGAAGCAAGGCGATACTGCTGAAACCCGCTGTAGCGGGTGGAGACATCACCACCGCCTCTCTCCCCACACGCCAGCATCTGTAGGGGAACAATGGAGAGGCTGGCCCATCAAACGCCTGACACGCTGAACTACAGGGCAGGACCCCACCCAGGTGCCCCTTTAAGTGCCTGACGCAATCTACAGAGTAGGACCCCGCCCAGGGGAGCCCCTCTATGTGCCTATGCACCAGACAACAGAGAAGGACCCCGCCCAGGGTGCCCCTGTAAGTTCCTGATGCACCAAACAACAGAGAAGGACCCCAGGCAAGGGAGCCTTCTAAGTGCCTGAGCGGGCGGAGCTACAGAGAAAGGCTGGCCAAAGAGACCTTCTGATCGCCAGCTACGAGAGCCTGGAGAAAAGACTCTGACAGGGCCCTAACTCCTGCAGCGGAGGCAGTCTGTGTCCCTGACATACGTGGCGCCACCAGGGTCCCACAAGCCAAGCAGCTGCGCCACCTTCATGCTCAATCCTCACTAGGGCAGAGCTGCCACAGGCAAAAAGGTCTTGTCTGCAGGGTCGCTTCAGTTATGTCAGACTCTTTGCGACCCTGTGGACTGCGGTCTTTCAGGCTTCTCTGTCAGGGAGGGGGGTTCTCCAGGCAAGAATACTGGAGCGTATTGGCCAATACTGGGTGCCATACCCTTCTAGAGCACTGTATTTCCTGCCGCTGCCAACCCCTCTGAGTCCCTGGTGCTGCCAGAACCCCTGAGACCCAAGCAGCCGCACCGCCTCCGCATCTGGCCCTCACTGGGGCAGACCCAAGTCCTCCAGGGCAGCCTCAGGAGCAAATCCCAGTGGACGACTCACGTGCAGAGGTGGAAATAAAACCACAACTGAAACTCAGGGGCAGTGTGACTAAGGAAGAAGACCCAAAACCTTCCCATCAGCAGTACAAGGTGCAGATTAAATCCACAGGATCAACTAGGCAGACTCTGTGTCTATGGAATATATGGAAGGACATTGAGAGCTCCCACAAAAGAAAACTCACCAGCTCTGATAGCTGTGGACACTGGAGGCAAGGACACACAGGGCTAGGACCAGATAGAATCTGAGCTGCCCCCACGGCAGGTCCAGAGACCAGCACAGTGTTGGGGGCATCATAGAGGGTGAGGTGGACTGTGACTCCAAGTAAGGGACACTGTAAGCACTCTGACAGCAGTGACTCAAGAAAAACATTTAGGACTCTTATGTTTTGACTTGTTGTGTAGATTCCTTTGGATTTTTTTTTCTCTTTTTCTCCTCTTTTTTCCCCCTCTCTGTTGTAGTTGTTGATTTTATTGGCACTATAAAATCTAATTAAGGTTCTGAGCACTTTTTTCCCCTGAGTCACATTTTATTTTTTCCCACTCTGCCTCTGTGTTGGGCTTTTGGAGTTCTGCGGAGCTTTACTTTTTTTTTTCTTTCTTTTTTTTTCTTTTAATTTTTTAAACCTATTATTTTTTCTACATGTATTCCTTTGTTTGTTTTTCCTACTGTCCTTTATCCCTTGCAGTTAATCTTTAATGTATATAAATCTTCTTTATTTACCTCTATTTAAATTTGCATATTTCTTCCTTCTTTCTTTTCTTTCCTTTCAATATACTTGTTAGTTTTGTTTTCATTGCTTTATTCCCCACTTGGCACCTTGCTCTAGTTTTGTTTTCCAGTTTGTGCTTTAGTTAGTTTTGTTTTTAATTAGTAGTTATAATTTTTGGTTTCCTTTGTTTGTTGAGTCAATCTACGTATTTTTGTTGAATGGTTTTGACATTGTTTGTGGGTGTATATGTATATGTGTATCTTCCATTATTTTAATTATTATTTGGCTAATTTTGTAACTTCCATTTGTCTGGGGTTCATCTTTGGTTTCTCATTTTTGGGTATTTGTTTTAATCTCACTTAATGCAATAACAAACCATTTGTGGAATCTTTGTTCCTGACCAGAGACCAACCCTTAACCTTTGGAATGGGAGCAATGACTCTAAGACCCCAGACTACCAGAGAACTAACCCTAGGGAGTATCAAATAGTGAGAACTCACACAAAGGAGACCACTTGAATACAAGACTCAGAATCACCCAGCCACCAGTAACAGCCTGTGCAGGACGCCTCATCTAAACAACGAACAAAACAAAAACACAAACACAATCATCAGCAGGCAGGAGGACCCCCTCACTCAGCCTTGCCCAGCAGAGGGAAAACAAACAAACAAAAACTCAGCACAACTCTCACCCTGTATGAAGCTTACAAAAGCCACTGGACCAACCTTAGGAGGGCAGAGACCAAAAGGAAGAAAGAATTCAACACTGAAGCCTGGAGAAAGGAGGCCTCAAATACAATACGGTGAAAAAAAGTGAAAAGGCAGAGAAATACTATGCAAATGAAAGAACAAACTAGAAACACAGAAGTCCAAATAAATGAAGAGGAAATAGGCAAGCTATCTGAAAAAGAATTCAGAATAATGGTAGTAAAGATGATCAAAAACCTTAAAAACAAAATGCAGAAAATGCAAGAATCAATTAACAAAGACCTAGAAGAATCAAAGAATAAATATAGAGACAAACAACACAATTATTGAAATTAAAAATACTCTAGAAGGAATCAATAGCAGAATATCTGAAGCAGAAGAACTAATTAATGAACTGGAAGCTAAAATGGTAGTAATAACTTCTGAAGAGCAGAATAAAATAAAAAGAATGAAAAGAACTGAGGAAATTCTCAGAGGCCTCTGGGACCATATCAAATGCACCAATATTCAAACTTTAGGGGTGCCAGAAGATGAAGAAAAGAAAGGGTATGAGAACATTTTTTAAGAGATTATAGTTGAAAATTACCCTGATATTGAAAAGGAAATAGTCAATCAAGTCCAAGAGGCACAAAGAGTCCCATGCAGGATAAACTCAAGGAGAAACACACCAAGGTATATACTGATCAAAATAACAAAGACTAAGCACAAAGAAGGGATATTAAAAGCATCAGGGGAAAAGCAACAAGTGACACACAAGGGAAACCCCATATGCTTAACAGCTGATCTTTCAGCTGAAACTCTGCAGGCCAGAAGGGAATATATTTAAATGCAGAATATATATATGAAGTATGAAAGGGAATCTACAACTAAGATTACTGTACCTGGCAAAGATCTCATTCAAAATTGATGAAGAAATAAAAAGCTTTTCAGACAAGCAAAAGTTAAGAGAATTCAGTACGAACCAACTAGCTTTACAACAAATGTTAAAGGGATTTATATAGTCAAGAAATACAAGAGGAGAAAAAAGATCTACAAAATCAACCCTAAACAATTATGAATAAGAACCTATATATCAATAATTACTTTAAATGTAAACGTATTAAATGCACCAACCAAAAGACACAGACTGGCTGAATGGATCCAAAAAAAAAGAGCCATATATATGTTGTCTACAAGAAAATCACTTCAGACCTCAAGACACATACAGACTGAAAGTGAGAGGATGGAAAATATATATTTCATGCAAATGGGAAGCAAAAGAAAGCTGGAGTAGCAATCTCATATCAGACAAAATAGACCTTAAAATAAAGAATATTACAAGAGATAAGGAAGGACACTACATAATGATCAGGGGATCAATCAAAAAAGAAGACATAACAATTTTAAGTGTCTATGCACCCAGTGGAGGAGCACCTCAGTACATAAGACAAACACTAACAGATATAAAAGCAGAAATTGACAGTAACACAATAATAGTAGGAGACTGTAACACCCCACTGACAACAATGGACAGATCATCAAATCAGAATATTAATAAGGAAACACGTCTTTTTCTTTTTTTCTCTTTGATTTTTTTTTAATTTTAATTTTTCCAGTTTAATTGAGAAAGTATTGACATATATAAGTTTAAGGTATACAGCACAATGGTTTGATTTGCATATGTTGTGAAGTGCTTGCCATAATAGGTCTAGTTAATGACACATTAGATGTGATGGATCTCATTGATATCTTCAGGACATTCTATCCAAATACAGAAGTATACACCTTCTTCTCAAGTACACATGGAACATTCTCCAGGATAGACCATATCTTGGGTCACAAATCTAACCTCAGTAAACCTCAGTAAATTTAAAAAATTTTTGAAATCATACCAAGCACTTCTCTGACCACACCCCCGTGAGACTAGGCATCAATTACAAAAAAAAAAAAAAAAAAAAACCCTGTAAGAAACAATAACACATGGAATTAATAACATGTTTCTAAGTAACTAACAGACTACTGAAGAAATCAAAATGGAAATAAAAAAATTTCTAGAAACAAATGACAATGAAAACATGACAACTCAAACCTATGGGATGCAGCAAAATCAGTTCTAAAAGGGAAGTTTATAGCAATGCAATCCTACCACAGGAAACAAGAAAAACATCAAAAAGACAACATAACTTTACACCTAAAACAACTGGAAAAAGAACAAAAACCCTCCAAAATTGGTAGAAGGAAAGAAATCATCAACAAGAGCAGAAATAAGTGAAAAGGAAATGAAAGAAACAATAATAAAAATTAATACAATTAAAAACTGTTTTTTGAGAAGATAAACAAATTGGACAAACCTTTATCCAGACTCATCAAGAACAAAAGACAGAAGAATCAAATCAACAAAATTAAAAATGAAAAATGAGAGGCTACAGCAGACAATGCAGAAATACAAAGGATTATGAGACTGTTACAAACAATTGTATGGCAATAAAATGGATAACCTGGAAGAAATGGACAGATTCTTAGAAAAGTTCAATCATCCAAGACTGAATCAGGAAGAAATAAAATTATGAACAACCAAATTACAAGCACTGAAATTGAAACTGTGATCAAAAATCTCCCCAAAACAGAAGCCTGGGACCAGATGGCTTCACAGGAGAATTCTATCAAATTTAGAGAAGAGCTAATGCCTTTCCTTCTAAAATTCTTTCAAAAAAGTGCAGAGGAAGGAACATTTCCAAACTCATTCTATGAGCCCAGCATCCTCCTGATAACAAAATCAGACAAAGACAACACACAAAAAAGAAAACTATAGGCTGAAATCACCGATGAACATAGATGCAAAAATCCTCAACAGAATTTTAGCAAACAAAATTCAGCAAGACATTAAAAAAGCTCATACAGCATGATCAAGTTGGTTTTATTCCAGGGATGCGAGGATTCTTCAATATAAGCAAATTAGTCAATGTGATACACCATATCAACAATTTGAAAGATAAAAACATATGATAATCTCAGTAGATGCAAAATGAGCCTTTGAGAAAATTCAGCAGCCATTTATGATTAAAACTCTTAAAAAAATAGGCATAGAAGGAACCTACCTCAACATGGCAAAGAACATATATAATAAGCCTACAGCAAACATTATTCTCAATGGTGAAAAACTGAAAGCATTCCCCCTAAGATTAGGAACAAGACAAGGGTGTCTACTTTCACCACTGTTATTCAACATAGTTCTGGAAATCCTAGCTACAGTATTCAGAGAAGAACAAGAAATTAAAGGAATCCAGATAAGAAAAGAAGAAGAAAAGCTCTCACAGTTTGAAGATGACATGATACTGTACATAGAAAACTCTAAAGATAATGTTAGAAAATTACTAGAACTAATCAGTGAATTTACCAAGGTTGCTAAAATCTTGATACAAAATCAATACACAGAAATCACTTGCATTTCTATATACTAGCAATGAAACATCAGAAAGAGAAATTAAGGAATCAATCCCATTCCCCATTGAAAAAAGGAAAAAAAGAATTAAATATCTAGGAATAACCTTACCTAGGGGGACAAAAGAACTATATACAGAAAATGATAAGATATTGATGAAAGAAATAAAAAACAACATAAATTGGTGGACAGATATTCCATGTTCCTTGGTAGGAAAAATCAATATTGTGAAAATGACTACACTACCAAATGCAATCTACAGATTTAATGAAATCCCTATCAAATTACCAATGACATTTTTCATGGAATTAGAACAAAAGGTTTCACAATTCATATGGAAACCCAAAAGACCTCAATTAGCCAAAGCAGTCTTGAGATAGAAGAATGGAACTGGAGGAATCAACTTCCTGACTTCAGATTATACTACAAAGCTACAGTCATCAAGAGAGTATGGTACTGGCATAAAAACATAAATATAGACCAATGGAACAAGACAGAAAGCCCAGGGGGGGGAAAAAAAAAAAAAAAACCATGCACCTATGGGTACCTTATGTTTGACAAAGGAGGCAAGAATACATAATGGGGCAAAGACAGCCTCTTCAATAATGGTGCTGGGAAAACCGGACAGCTTCATATAGAAGAATGGAATTAGAAAACTTCCTAACACCATACACAAAGATAAACTCAAAATAGATTAAAGACCTAATCGTAAGACCAGAACCTATAAAACTCTTAGAGGAAAACATAGGCAGAACACTTGATGACATAAATCAAAGCAATATCCTCTATGACCCACCTCCTAGAGAAATGGAAATTAAAAAAAAAAAGTTAACAAGTGGGACCTAATTAAACTTGAGATTTTGCACATCAAAGGAAACTATAGGCAAGGTTAAAAGACAACCCTCAGAATGGGAAAAACTAATATCAAATGAAACAATTGGCAAGGGATTAATTTCCAAAATATACAAGCAGCTCATACAGCTCAATGCCAGAAAAACAAACCCAATTGACAAGTGGGTAAAAGACCTAAACAGACATTTCTCCAAAGAAGACATACAGATGGCTAACAAACACATGAAATGATGCTCAACATTGCTCATTATTAGAGAAATCCAAATTAAACTACAATGAGATATCACCTCACACGGGTCAGAATGGTCATCACCAAAAAGTCTACAGAAAATAAATGCTGGAGAGGTTATGGAGAAAAGGGAACGCTCTTGCACTCTTTTTGGGAATGCAAATTGATAGAGCCACTATGGAAGACAGTATGTAGATTCCTTAAAATCTAGGAATAACACTGCCATATATCCCAGCAATACCGCCCTAGGCATATACCCTGAGGAAACCAAAATTGAAAGCAATACATGTATCCCACTTTTCACTGTGGCACTGTTTACAATAGCTAGAACATGGAAGCAACCTAGATGGCCATTGACAGATGAATGGATGAATTGTGGTACACATACACAGTGGAATATTACTCAGCCATAAAAAAGAGTCAGTTTTTGAGTCAGTTCTAATGAGGTGGATGAACATAGAAGCTATTATACAGAGTGAAGTAAGTGACAGAGAGAAAGATAAATACATTCTAATGCATATGCACAGAATCTAGAAAAATGGTACTGAAGAATTTATTTGCAGGGCAGCAATGGAGAAACAGACATAGAGAATAGACTTGTGGGCAAGGGGAGAGGGGAGGAGAGGCGAGATGTATGGAAAGAGTAACATGGAAAGTTATATCACCATATGTAAAATAGCCAACAGGAATTTGCTGTGTGGCTCAGGAAACTCAAACAGAGGCTCTGTATCAAACTAAAGGGGTGAATTGGGGAGGGCGATCAGAGGGAGGTTCAAAAGGGAGGGGAAATATGTATACCTGTGACTGATTCATGTTGAGATTTTACCAAAAACAACAAAATTCTGTAAAGCAGTTATCTTTCAATAAAAAAAAAAATACATTAATTAAAAAAAAGTAGAATAGCTAGGTGGAAGGTTTATGGAGATTTTTCAACTTTTTATATGCTGTTGATTTGCTCTACAAGTTATAGCAACTGACGTTCCTACCACAATAAATAAATATCCCTTTCCCCATATCCTTCCTAAAATCTATGCTATCGGTTTCCTTAATTTCTTTTTAAAACATTCACAGGAAATGAGACTGTTTTCTATTCATGTTTAATATTGGATTTTCTTATGATTGCTAATAAGGTTTGCATTTTATTGACTAGTTTGTCTCCTATCAGAATGCTTATTTAAAACTTTTGTCTATTTTTAAAAAAACTGATCTATTCATCTATTTATTTGAAAGGAAATCTTTATGTAGGTTGTATTTAAATATTTGTTGGCTGTGTGATTTCTCATACCTGCTGCTTAACAGTTTATTCAATTCTGATGTTCTTTTGTCAAATAGAATATTTCATTTTCAGTGGCCAGATATACTAAAATTTTCTATTATGGTTTGTACATTTTATCTTATTCAAACAAATATTTTCTTACCCTGGAATCATGAAGATATTTTATCATATTTGCTAAAAGTACTATGGTTTTCCTTTATAGAAGTCTATAAAAATGATACTAACTTAGGAATTATTTTCCTGAGTGATGAGAACTCAAGCATCATGAGATAAGGTGACTTGCTTTCCTTTTTATAGCTAAACAGAGATAGAATTTGGATTGAAGTCTGTAGCTTTGATTCATAAGCCCAGGTATACTTTAACTGTATAAAATCATTGGAAATTAAAATATTTTCTTCTTAGAAATACTTGCATCTGATCCTCTTTGAGATTTAGCACCTTATACCAATATAATGTAGCTGTAATGGACATTTCAGATATTTTGACAATCTTTCACAGATTCTACCTTGAAGTAAATGGGAAAGAAATAAGAAACAGCAATGCAATTTTTAGTGTTATTTACACCACAATCACTATTTTTATCTTATAAGGATAGTTGATTTTATAATATAATTGCAAGGTACTATGTACTATACATCTTAATTTATCTAATTTAAAATTCATTTAATCCTGTGGTAGGTAGTGTCACTAACTTGAATGAAGAAGACAATGGCGAACAGAAAGGTAAAACAATTAGCCCAAGTCACAAAGAAAAGTTAGAATTCAAATTCAGACAGTTTGATTTCAGAATTTATAACTACTGCATTGTACTGGTTCTTTGTATATTTAGAGTCTGCTTATTTACAAGAATTTTCTTTAAAATAAATCAATATGCAAATGTTACTGATAATTTATGTTTATTATATAAAAATTAGAAAATACAGAAACAAATAACTAAACTCCTTACTATTCCATTTCCTCAGGGATAGTCAGGTTAATATGCTTTGTATATCCTGTGTGGATTTCCTCTCACAATACATCACAAAAATTATGTGTACCAACAAAAATTGTTTTTCAGATTTTTAAATTAAGGATGAAAGATAGTTGGAAATGTAAAAGGTTGGGTAAGACATTTCATGGCATAGTAACAAACTGATGGAGAATATTTAGGTTGTATACTGCAATGTCCCATGACTGGAATTTGTGTATAGTTATTTTCAGCTCTACCTGGATTAATACAAAATGTATCAGTTGTGATCAGATTTGGTTACATATATCAGAAAACCTGAAATTTCAGCAGCCTAAGCATTGCAGTATTTATTAATACTCTCTATCTCCTATTATTGTTGCAAAGATAGGTAGTTATACCAGACAGCACAGTGATTGACACAGAGCATGCTATGATTGTTGTTGTTGATATAATTATCATTACTCTAACATCCCTTGATATTATTACTGGATTAGATGGATTATTTTTTTGAGTTATCAACCTCCATCTAAATGTCTTTCTGAACATCACAATACAATATTAAATTCAAAGGGAACTAGGATCTTCTCTAAGAAAAAAATGTTGCTCTTGAAATTCAAGAGACATGCAAAGAAAAAAGTAATTGTCAACATGGTAAAAGCATGTTAAACAATCTTCACTCTTCACTTTCATTTTTCTGAGAATTCACATATGTTCCTGTAAAATTCAGCTGATTTGAAATAAGCAATAAATGAAACTGGTTAGGTACTCTTAGAAAAGGCACAGATATTTAACACTGGCTCTCTCAACCCCACACTCTCTCTTCCTCAGAAAACTAAAGAAAGCCTGGGATGAATAAAACTGAATTATAATTTTGATTAAAATATTAAGCATGAAAGATTCTCAGATTTTCTTAAGTGCAATTAAGTAGGATGAGATACTAGAATGGATGATGGCATAGGCTATTCAAAGAAAAATTATTATATGTTTAAAGACTCTCTTCATAGTGATTGCAGCAGGGCTAAAAACTGACCAAGCTGGATGAAAGAAAATATTCAGAAAATTATCAAAAAAAGAAATTAGTGTCCTGGATGTCTGAGATTTTAGAATATGCATACTCCAGAGATGTGTAGAAGTCATTTGAGAACAAGAGCTTATGAAAAGAGGAGCTGCTCTCAGTAATATAGTACTTTTCATTCTAGAGCATTTGGTAAATAGATATGAAAACTGTTTTGATCACATCATTCTAGCAACAGAATTCATTAGGCATTCAACCATTTAAGGTTACTATGCATAGGATGAAAGTCTGAAACAACAAAGTGCAATTAAGTAGCTTTTTAAAATAAACAGAATTGACTATATAAGCAGAAATCTCTTCTGTTTATTAAATTCTTGATTTGAGCAATGCATTTTGTGGAAATATCAATTGTTACAACATTTTCTTGACTATAGGATTTTCAGCAAGCTTTTCTGCATCTTGGTTTCCTCAATCCAAATAAAGCAATATATCTAAAGAAGCTTTGTAAACAGTAAGTTATATTATAAATATCAGTTGTGATTGTGTCCAAGACTTATCTGGACTCTGCGTGTGTGTGTGTGTATCTGTGCACACTTGTAGCTCAATCTGACTAAGACTCCATGGACTGTAGCCCACCAGACTCCTTTGTCTGTGGAATTCTCTAGGCAAAAATACTGAAGTTGGTTGCCATTCCCTTTTCCAGAGGATCTTCCCAATCCAGGAGTCATATAGTCCAGGAACTATATTCTCCTGCTTTGCAGCCAGATTATCTACAGTCTGAGCTGTCAGGGAAGCTCTTTGATTGTATAGAGAGGCTAAATAATATATAAGTTGTACACCTAAGAACTTGTGGAAAAATGTCAACATTTCTGAATAAAGAAACAGCCAATAACTTCCTGCTGATTATGTACTCTAGCATCGATTACAATGGATTCTCATTTTTGAGTGCCAGTCTCCCTTTGAGGGCCAAAGGAAAGTCTCTTGTGTCCAGAGACTCTGCATTTAGTAAGCCCTTCTTACTCGATGCTTTGCTAGTATCAACACTTCTGGAGGAAGGGGTTGATTAAGGTCCAGAGCAGGATGTCTGTTATATGATCAGATTCAGCACAGTAAGCTAACAATTAACCTCATAACTCATCTCCTGAGAGTGGTTTACATCTGTAACTATTGCTTAAATGAATGCTTAACACATCTTTTTTTCTTTTGAAGGTATAATTGACAAATAAAATCATGCAATTTTAAGGTGTACAGTGTGTTTGTTTGATATATTTATGTATTATGATAAAATTATCACAGAAATGTGAGTGATTTTGGTCAACAAGACTGCATTATATACTTGAAAGTTGCTAAGAGACTAGATTTTTAGTGTTCCCATCACAAGCCTTGCGGATAGCTCAGGAAAACTATAGACTCTCTCTTGGGCGGGGGCGGCGGGTGAGGAATACCAGGGGAGGAACATTAGGCACAGAGAAACAAAACCCTGCATCTAATCTTAGAGGAGCCTCAAAGCTATTGAGACTCATTGATGTGCTCTCTGAAATGTTCACAAACCTCAGATTAAGGATTCCTAATCTAAATTTCTGGTAGGAGAGGAAAATTTGAGGATATTTCTCTAGACAACTAATTTAATTACATTTCCACATCCAACAATTTCATATATTCCTTTTTAGTCCTATTTTGTCTCTTTAGGTTTGAGGGTTTATTCAAGTCAAGTAAAAATTGATTTTTATTGCCATTTAAGTTATCAAAACAGCCTATTTACTGACAAGTTCTTAGTTCTACTTTATCTGTTCTACTATTTGGAGGGATTATTTCACTAAATCATGACAAGTTCCATTTAAGTCTGATTCAAGGGAGTAGAAAATAAATAACATAAATATTAGATATGTATATTAGATAAATACATGCATATATGTGAAAAATATGTATATGAAAAAAAATTGCTTTTTACCTGCATCCTCTGCTTTAAGAGCAAAAATATTCATCTGTTTTATTCTTTGTTGTAGCTCCAACACCTAGAGCATTGTTCATGGCACCCAAAATATATGTATAGAATAAAAGTTTTATTAAAAATAAAAGGAAATTTTATCACTGTATGTTTAAGTACATGTCAGGAAAATTAAATAAATAGTCTTGTTTAGGCTTCAGAGACAAAGCAGAGCAGGTCTCTGACCTTGCTTCTAACCTGCCCCAACACTGCCCTGGCTGTGACTTGGAGTGACTGCCTCTGTGAGTCCAGGACTTGCAGCACTTTAGATAAGATGGGGGAGGAATCTTGAGACTGTTGAGCCCTGGAGGGGGCCTGGCCAACCAAGCTCCAGGCTCAGCAACACCCAGAGCTTTCCATGGTAAAACCAGCAGCATTAACATGAAACCAAGCTTGCAATTTGGTCACAGATCGATGATGATATCACTTTGAGTCCATCCTGGAATTATAAGTGGGAATTCCAACTGCAGTCTTTGAAGTCTCACCCATGGAGTGGACTGGGACCTTTTCCCAACTGGGACTCCAGATGTGCTGTGCCTCGGGTCTTATCAGAGCTGCTTAAGTCTGAATGTTGGTCAAAACCCAATTTGGTGATGTATTCTCTGCTCTTTCTATTTCTCTTTCCTTTTAATGTAAGTATGTTGAAAGTAAGCTAGATAATTCTCTAATAAATATCTGTGTGTGTGTGTGTGTATATATATATATATATATATATATATATATATATATATATATATAATTGTATATAATGAGTGGCTTAGTCTGTTAACAAATTCTTTGAACCTGAGATAAAAGTGAAAACTTTTGGCAAAACAGTACACTACTTTAAAATGTGTACCTGCTAAGCTAATATCAGTGTTTACTTTTCAGGAATTCCCTGATGACTGAGACAGTAAAGAATCTGCATGCAATGTGGGAGATGTGGGTTTGATCTCTGGTTCAGGAAGACCCACTGGAGAAGGGAATGGTAACCCACTCCAGTATTCTTGCCTGGAGAGCCACATGGACAGAAAAGCTTGGTGGGCTATACATTCCTTGGGGTCACCAAGAGTTGGACATGACTGAGCGACTTTGAGAGAGATACAGTTTTCACGTTGCTCGTAACAGGTAAAATTCACTTCTGCATAATAACATTTACCTTCATTGAATACTACTTTGTACTAGATATCATTCCAGGTGCTTTATAAAATTACCTCATTAATTCCTACAGCAATCTGCAAAGTGGGTATTATAATGCCAATTTTATAAATGAAGGCTGAAGGTTCTAACAGTCTGTGAAAAGTGAAATAAAGTATTCAGAGGCTTCCAATTTTACCCCTATCAGCCTTCACTTCAACCTTCATCTACATCCCCATGAGAACCTAAAAGGTGAAAAACTAAAATAGTTTCAAGAAAGTAAATTATAAGAATAAATATGAATCATTATGTGCATATTGCTTTACAAAATGTTATAAACAAGCCAGAGTAACTCTTGACTATGATCAAACTAAAGATGTCATATTTTCTCAGGGAAGTAGGTACATGAGAACACAGTTGCTTCGAAGTCATGAAGCTCACACATAGGGAAACCATGGAGTCAAAGGCTGGCATGATCTCTCCAAGGAGAGGTCCTGGCTTCCAGGCAGATATTTCTCCAAAGGGGATATGGATGTGTATTTTCTGTATCATATCACTTTGTGTCATGTTCATTGACTGAATTAAAATTTAGGCTTAAGATTTCATCTCTCGAGACATGACACACGAGCGACCAGAACACAAACAGAGCAAGAACTGAGATCTTTAAAGAGGAATCAAGCAGTTAGCTGCACAATCTGACCAGTTCCATGCGGTCAAAGGTAAGCAGTCATTATAACTGAGAACTTGAGGTATGAGGTAAAATTTTGGGTTTTGAGGACAATATGAGGTTTGCATCACCTAATTTGTATGCACAGGCAAATTTCTGCTGATCATTGTTTGTAATTGGGCTAACACATTCAACCCAGAGAAAATTAATTTGGAGTTATTAAGTAAAATAGCAATGTGAAAAGGAAGACAGAAGTAGACTAGATGGGAAAATCAATGCCAGGAACACAGCATAAAAAACAGTTCTAATTTGTTTGTCTTTTCTAGAGGAAGTTGGGAAGAAATAGGACTGTTTGTCCTGTGCTATCTAATAAAGCCTTTCCACATTGCTACTTTTGAATTTATTTAGCATACCAATTTTCATAATAAATTTAGAATTTAGAGGGAAGCACACATTTCAGTTGTCTGTATTCTGATTTGGTGGTTGCAAAGTAACAAGGAAAATTTCTAGTGAAGGAAATCAAGAAGCCAAACAACCTATCCTAAGCTGAATTTTGTGAGATCAGCAGGATGAAAGGTGTATGAAGAGGTTAGGGATGGTATAAATCCTGGAATTAGATCTTCAAGTGAACCCAGCAAGTCAGCACTGAGCTGAGAAAGAGACAGGGGAGTTGGTAGCTGCTGTGATATCCTGAATATTTTGCCAAACGTTGGGAGAATGAAAAAAAAGAACAGGGAAATGCAATCCTGTTATGTCTATCCTGAGAGCTTGAGAATGTAAATCATGTGACAGTTATTCCGGTGAAATAAAATATAGAACCCTAATCCCCTGAAATCCCTGTCACTAGGTTCACAGGGAAGCTTAGCCATCAGGATCTCCAAAGATTTGATTCTAATTGCTTAGATGCTTTCTTTAAAATGACCAGAAACCAAGGGAAGGCGTAGAGAAACACAAAGAGTTAGATTAGATTTTCCTCTCAGAGAAGTAATGTTCACATATGGCCAAGAAATCTTGGTTAGTTCAGAAAAATATTTACCACATGATTTTCTATTTGATGTTGTACTAGACACACTGTGGTATTTTTTTTTAAGTCCAGAAGGAGCTAGAATGCTAGATACTGTCATAATTACAGCTGTGATAGGTGACATAAAAATAAGTTTCAATTAAAAAAGATTAAACAAATCAACATAATCTAGTTTGGGGAACTAAAGGGATCAACTTAAATTCTGTCTTGAAAGATGACAGGGATCAGTAAATATATGTACAGAGACCATTCTGGGTGAGGCAGCATCAACCAAGCAGGCTGTAAAGAAGAAAGTAAATGGATATACGGAAGGAACTAAAAGAAAGTTGCTGTAGTTACCAGCACCAAGTGAGGTAGAAGTGATATAAAATTAGTGAGACAGGGGTCACCATTTAGTAAAAGCTAAAAGGCAGATAAATACTGACTGTGTGTGTATGTATATTCACGCACATATATAGCATATGTATAAAATGTATTATATTTATTCATATGTGTGTCATAATTATAATCATGGTCATCATTATAACTTTGGATGTTGGCCTTCTTCGCTTCTGCACAATTTAAAAAAGTATAGAAACTGGGCATGTCTGTGTGATGTTCACAAACACTAGTTTCTTTCCAGTCCTATGTTAGACTGTGCTACCCTGAACCTGTGAAACTAGGTGCTGTCTTGTGACTTGCTTCAGATCATGCAATGTGAGCAGGAGTATCAGCCTCTCTTATGAAGATATATGAAGAGCTAGCGTGCATTCTGCTATGTCCTCTTTCTTGCTGCAGCAATCACAAAATTTAGTGTAGAAATCGGTTTTCTATCAGCCTATACCTGTGAGTAACTAAGGTAAGCAGATTTCTCTGCTTGAGCTGCAGTGAAATGTTATGCTTATTGTATCATGAAAGGTTTTGATCATCAAATGGTAGTTAAAATCAATTATCACTGTATCCCCCTATAATATTACATAGACATTCACAGTATTCTTACCACTGGACAATTGGCTTTCAAAAAAATAACTCAAATGGAAAGAATGCAAGAGTGGAAAACTGAGGAAAAGCGTGACCTTGTAGATGCTAAGAATTAATTGTTCTTCATTCAGCAGACAGAAACAATGCACCCTGTCTGCACTTCTGTGCTGTGCCGTGCTAAGTCGCTTCAGTCGTGTCTGACTCTGTGACCCTGTGGACTGTGGCCCTTGAGGCACCTCTATCCGCAGAGACTTTCCAAGCTAGAATATTGGAATGGATTGCCTTGCTTTCCTCCAGGGGATCGTCCATACCCAGGGACCAAACCCGGCTCTCTATGCCTCCTGCATTGACAGGTGGGTTCTTTACCACTCATGTCACCTGGGAAGCCCATCTGCACTTACACTCTAAAGCAATGCTTTTCAAAACAGGAGGGGTGCGGCATTGGTATGTTGCAATAATTCTCAATATAAAATGTAAATAATATATTGTGCATAATACAGCACTGAAGTTTGTAAATCATTGACTTAATTAGAATGAGTTCAACACCATTCCCTTTAACTTGCATTGTCATTCTTCTTTGAGTGGGAAGAGTATATGAGAATGTAGGATTCTGAAGCCAAGTCTATGGTCAAGTTCCCAGGAGAACAACTGGGATTCTAGTTAGATGTAGAACTGTGGATAGATTTCTTATTCCCTCTGAGTCTGTGTCCTCATTTACTAAATAGTAATAGCTCCTTCCAACAGGGGAGTTTGGTGTACAATATAGATTTATAAACACAGTTGTTCTTATGATTAGTATAGTTCTATACCTATACTAATGGCAGTTATCATTTTTAAATAAGTAGATAACTATCACTTGGACTAAGTACAATGAGAGATAGAAAGCAAAATGACAATGCACCCTCAACTTTTTCTAGTTGTGAATATAAATTGCACACAGGTTAAGAAATGGCTAATAAACTGAGACATGTGGCTAGATTGTAAAGAGGAGTGTAGCTACTCCAGAATTCCAAGATAGAGGAGTGGGTTGAGCTTGCAACTGTGGTTGCAATTGTGGAGTGGGTTGAGGTTGTAATTGTGGGTCGAGGTGCAAGGAAAAGTTTCACCAAGGAGCAAAGATTGGAACTGGGTCTTGACAGCAAGTGAGGATTCAGAAACTTGGACAGGAGTAAGTTTGACGTTATTAAAGGCCTAAGATTGCATTCTCACTATGGGCTTCACTGAGCCAGTTCACATCCCTCTTCGTATATGTTGCAGAAAGATGCTTTTAAATTCACAGTGCATTTACTGCAGTCCTAATACTAAATTAGAAACAGCAATTGTGGTTACAGGGAATGCTTGCTGATCATCTACTGAA
This sequence comes from Odocoileus virginianus, assembly GCF_023699985.2. Lineage (NCBI taxonomy): Eukaryota > Metazoa > Chordata > Mammalia > Artiodactyla > Cervidae > Odocoileus > Odocoileus virginianus. The sequence continues at coordinate 3,054,828 of NC_069701.1, forward strand.
AGTAAAGGAGAAGTCAATGCAAGTAAATGCAAATTATAAGGGACAAGGAAAAATAGAAGTGACATTTACTGAGTGCCAATTGAAGGCCAAACACTGGTGGACATTTTGCATACGTATCATCTAATTATCGGAAAACCCTGCAATGTGGATACTATTTTCCTCAATATAGAAATGAAGAAACTGAGGCTCAGAAGGTTTAAGTAACTTTTTCAGGATTTTATAGCACAGAAGTAGAAGAGACAGGATGTGTACCCAAACTGATCCAACTTCAAAGCCTCTGCACATTTTAGCAGTCCGTTGCTCCTTTTGTCAAAGATTTTACAAGCTGGTGGTGGTGGGAGTGAGTGTGAAGGGAGTAGAAATTACACAGAAATAACAAAATAAGATGACTGGTGGTAAGTCCACATTGCCAATATTTAAATTAGGATACAAAATCTAGCTGAAATGAACTTAAAATATAAGGAGATGCACTATCTTTGATGGGATTAGATCCAGGATATGTATAGCAAGCAGCTTATTTTTGCCATGAAAGACTGTTTTTTGTTTTGTTCATCTCTGCCCAGTCATCCTCATGTTGCCTTTAATCTCAGGCTGAAAGCAAAATGGCACCAAGGGTCATAGCCAGACCCTACAACATGCAGAGGCAAAAAAGAGATTCTTCGTGTGACTCTGTTTGATCAGCAAAGATGCTTACCCCACGGACTTCCCAGTTGAGTTTTTGTGTCTCTCCATCCATAAGTGGGTCACGTGCCCACTACTAAATCATGTATAATCAGAAAGAATGGGTTGCTCTTACTAATACTACCATCATTTATCGAGCATTTACTAGGTGCAGACAATGTTCTATGTGCTTCACCTACACCTGATGCTCATAAAAGCTCTATGATACGGTCTTAGTATTATCATGTTTCACCACTTTAAAACTGGAGAGACTAAGCAAGAGAGAATAAGTACTTTTCTCAAAGTCAGGAAGTGAGCATGTGACTCCACCAAGTCACTGATTCTGTGCTGAATCTCAGCACTGTATTTCTTCAGACAGTGCTACCCAACCACACAGACCACTTCTGGAGCTGGCAGAGAGGTCTGTGTCTCTGAAGTGCATGGGACAAAACTAAGGTATTACATAAAAGAAGGAAAGAGATATACATCATAAGATACCAGGAGACAAAAGAGAGATTAATTTATTCCTGAGATAATCAGTGAAGATATAATGGAGGAAGAAGCATGGCACAGCTTTTTGATGGATAAACAGAATTTCTCCTATTAGACGAGTATGGGAGGATTAAAAATAAAACAGCTAATTTTATTGAAAAAAAAATATCAAACAATGTGCTTAACTATTTCATAGGTGATGTTTATTTAATTTTTACAACCCTGTATAGAGTTATTTCTGCTTTTACCATGCCAGTTTTGCAAATGAGAAAACATCAGCTTGGAGGATAAAGGTGCAAAACACACCACTAGAAAACCATAGAACTAGAATCCAAACCCAGTTCAGACTCTAACATTGAGCTCTTATAAACTACATCTGATTCCATGCATAAAACACATATTTGAAGCCTGAGAAAGGAGATCCCAATGATTCAGTGCAAACAGCAGTCCTGCATCAATTCATGATTATAGACTCAATTGACCATCTAGGCAGATATCCATATAAATCCATTTCAAACCTCCTGACCTATCAACAATCAATAAAAGTAAATTTGAAAATCTGTCTTCCTCATCCTGCTGTGTGATCCAAATTCTACGATTTGCCAGTCTTTCTCCAGCTAAGCCTGTGTAGAAGAGCAGAAATCAGGACTTTGATGAAACTCTGGTGTCTTTCCCTTCTCCATGCTTTACCTGTTGCCAGAGTAAGAGTCCAGTCTTCTGGGATACTGGCCCCTTCTATAAATCCACTTTGGTTGTATTCACAAAGATTGAGGCCGCCTTGAAGGGCTTGAAGCATGGGCCATGCTGGTTCACATGTTGCTTGCCAACAGATTTGAAGTAATCATAGCACATGGTCGGTCTGGCTCCACTGTGCTGTGTTCTGTGCTTAGTCACTCAGTCACCTCTGACTCTTTGCGACTCCATGGACTGTAGCCCACCAGGCTCCTCAGTCCGTGGGATTCTCCAGGCAAGACTACTGGAGTGGGCCATGCTCTCCTCCAGGGGATCTTCCCAACCCAGGGATAGAACACAGGTCTCCTGTGTTGCAGGTGGGTTCTTCACCATTGAGCCACCAGGGGAGCCCAAGAATACTGGATTGGGTAGCCTATCCCTTCTCCAGGAGACCTTCCTGACCCAGGAATCGAACCAAGGTTTCCTGCATTGCAGGTGGATTCTTTACCAGCTGAGCTACCAGGGAAGCCCCTGTCTCCATTACAGACATTTAATAGTGGGAAAATAAATACTTTTAAGCTTTGGTAATACTTTTGATATTGGAACCAAAATCCGTAAATATCTTTGGGTACCATATGCTAAGGGCTCTCACAGAGAAGAAAAATAGGCAGTCTCTTTGCGATTCCACTGTCACTTACACACTTGTCTGTAAAGTGGGATCTGTGCAACTCAGAATTAATGTAAGTGGACATTCTTCTAACTTTAAATGGCAAATGAATACAAATGATGGTAATGATACAGCCATTAGTGCCGATCTCCAGATTGACGAATCTGTTTCATATCTGTTAGAATTTTTCTGAATACTCAACTTGAATACTTTTAATGGTTACTTAATTAAAGGGAATTAGAACTTTAGCAGAGCAGCAATTTAATTTTAAAAAATGAGAGAGAAGTGTCACAGCGACACCTTTCATTCATTTTAATGAGAAAATGTATTCTCGTCTCAGAGAATGTAAAAGAAGAGCTGAAAAGCATTTTTCCCAAAAGAAAAGTGGGCTATAATCACATGAATCACAAAGTTGCCTCATATTCAGTTGTCATTTAGCCAATGTTATTAACTTGGTTTTATAATAGCTTAAGGGGGTAGATTCTCAGAGTAATTCAATCAGTAAGAGCAGGTTCCTTAACCCCTGTTATAGTAAATCTCTTCTATTGATTTATAGGGCATGTGGCAAATGAGAAGAAATGCAAAGCAATCATATTGCTGTGTGGAATATCAGACCTTACACACAGTTAGTCTTGACAGCTGTGTAGTCATGTTTTCGCATTCTTTGCTACATGAGTTTATTCACTAAGAGTTTTTAGGGTGTTTCAGATACAACTTCTAAATGCCACACTCAAATTTAATTCCAGTATCTTTTCATTTATTGCAAAGCACAATATATATAGTTGTGGGTCCAATTTCTCAACTTCACTGACATATGTGACTGTAGCTCGCCTAATGGTGTAAGTTTAGGAAGATGCAGTGAGTCAAGGGCTCGAAAGGTTTGCTACTGTTTTCATTTAAAAGATGTTTGAAAATACATCAATTTTTTTTATTAGAATGCCCAAAACTCAAGAATAGGCAATATCTGTGCTTTTTTTTTTATGTTAACCAAGTTCAGTTGGATAAGAGTTATTTTTATGCCACTGGCAAGCAAAACTTTTCTATTCTTAATCATGTTTGTGCATCTAAAAAAATGCAATTAGTAATTCAGTGATTTTAACAAAAGAAAAAGCATCACTCTTTGGTGCTGAGAGACAACAAAGGACAGAAAGAAATAAGGATTGCTGAGGCTTTGGGGCTAAGAGAAAATGCTTGATGGAAAGAAATGAACAAGAAACAAAGTAGGTCTGGGTCTTCTAGGAATATCCTTTCAAATCCTGTGTATCATATTAAAGCAAAATCTGTTAGCAATTTTACTCAAATTTATTTAAATGTTTGCTATTCAGATTCTTCTCTTGCATACTATGTATACTAGGAGAAGAGCATTTAAGAAAGAAAAGTGTGAAAAAGACCACACAAGGATTCACTGCATGTTGTGTTTGAAGAAAAACGAGACTAGGCCTGTCTGGAGCAGGGGAGAGAGCAAAGAAGAATGGAAGATGCCCTTGGGAAAAAAGCCAGGGTCCTGGCAATACAAGGCCAAGCAAGTAAGAACTGGAGATTCCTATTTTATCCTAACAGGAAATCACTGGGAGAGAAGGGGTTGGGGCTTTGAGCAAATTGAGATATGACCTAATATTTAATAATCTGTAACTTCATTATGGGCTTCCCAGGTGGTGCTACTGGTAAAGAACCCACCTGCCAATGCAGGTAGACGTAAGACAGACAGTTTCCATCCCTGGTTTGGGAAAATTCCCCTGAAGGAGGGCATGGCAACCTACTCCAGTATTCTTGCCTGGAGAATCCTGTGGACAGAGGTGCCTGGCAGGCTGCGGTCCATGAGTCACGCCGAGTCAGACACATTTGAAGTGACTCAGCATACAAACACAACTTTATTACATATTTTATTTCTTTATATATGTCATGTGAAAATATTCAAATATATTCTCTTCACAAAAGTAAAGAGAATACTGCATTGAACATATGCAGCCATACTTACATTCAATAATTATTAAGAAACTGCCATGCTCACATGTTGATATAAGGAACCACATATACATATTCATGCCATCTTTTCAATATACTGTATTATATTCCATAATGTGCCTTTCTCACTTAGCCCTGTATCTTAGAGATTAGTTCCTTTCAAAGTATATGAAATCATTTTTACTCAGCTTTACTGCTTCATGCTGTTCCGTTAGTATGGCTTCCGTGGTGGTGGTGGTGGTTTCTAATCTGATGGGATAATGTATTGTAAGGTAGGGAGTCAAGGGCAGAAGAAGGAGACCAGCTAGAAGACTATGGCAGTAGGTCATATGAAAAATAGCTTGGATTAGGGCAGTAGTAGTAGAGCTGATAAGTAGCAATATTAGGAAAAAATTTGAAGATGCAGCCCTTCGGAGACACTGATAACTTGGATATGGACTGAGAGAGGAAAGTGTCAAATCCACCTTTTGTGTCTGAACGTGGTGGGGGCTGAATATCAAACACTGAAGGAGGAATTGGTACAAACATGTGGAATAGCAAATGTTCATTGTGGGATTATGGGACATACTACTTTGAGGTGCTTTTTAGATATGCACGTGGAAATGATGTATAGCTAATTATGTGAATCTGAAATCTGAGGTCTAGCATAGAGTTCCAAATTTGGGAATTAATAATTTGATTATATTATTTCACTTCCTACTGAGCATTGTAATGAAAATTAGAGTTTTTTTCCTGTTAGAATTTGGTTTGGGTCTTGACTCTGGCACTTGCTATGTGATCTTGGACAAGTCACTAGACTATTGAAAACTGTTTTTTTCAGCCTATAAAATGGTGCCAATAATTCTATCTACCTCAAAAAAGTTAATGATTGGATATAATACTTACAATACTGTCTAGCATTTTGAACACTTTTAATTCATGTTGGATAGTACTATTTTTAGTAGTCACTCCTCAGGGCAATCTCAAGATTATATAATTAATCCAGCAAATGTTATTTCACCTCTTTATGAGCCACCAGTGGTCAGGTATCTGCTGGGTTTGGAGATATATATACATGTATACACACACACACACACACACACACACACATATATATATAATATACACATATACATATATATATATAAAGCACAGCTCCTGCCTTGAAGACCTCATGGTATCATTATTTCTATATTATAATTAGAAAAATTAGTTCAAGGGAAGACTTGCACTTGTTTAAATTATTAGTTAATGGAGTATTATTATTGAAGTCAGACATGCTTTGAGCAAATTTGACCAAGCAACTATCGATGAAGTATGAGAATGAATGCTGAAGCTGAAGCTCCAAATCTTTGGCCACCTTATGCAAAGAGCTGACTCATTGGAAAAGATTCTGATGCTGGGAGGGATTCGGGGCAGGAGAAGAAGGGGACGACAGAGGATGAGATGGTTGGATGGCATCACTGACTCGATGGACATGAGTTTGAGTTTACTCTGGGAGTTGGTGATGGACAGGGAGGCCTGGTGTGCTGCGATTCATGGGGTCGCAAAGAGCCAGACATGACTGAATGACTGAACTGACTGGGAACAAATTTAAATAAAAGCCATGTCTGACTATATTTTCATTTTTTCCTGGGGGGGGAGGGAAGAAAAAAACATTTGTGGTCTTTTTATTTGGGGTATTGAAGTAGTATATTTATTTACAGAACCCAACAAATTTGCTAATTTCATGTCAAACTAATGGTAGTATATGTGCTAAATCAGTTGTTAGTTCCAATGGGCAGATGGATAAAACATAAAAGGTGAGAGGGTGAAGCCATTTGTGTTAGAAGGTGGTGCTCCAAAGAATGAATGAATCTAAATACATTAAGACTGGGTGAAGCACTAAAGAAGAAGTTTTGATTCTGGCAATCACACAGTAGGGAAACTGAAGTCAAGTGGTGAAAAGATAGCCAGAGAATATTTGCATGAAGAAAGGAAGGGTTTCTCGGCATTTAACTTTTACATATATGTATTTTCTCATAATAATAATAATAATAATCATACCCATGAGAATTCTATTGGGGTTCCCACTTTATAGATGAGAAACAGGAATTGGAGAGGATAAATAACTTATCCTGAGTCACTCAGAAGATGAATGTGAGTCCAGATTCCCAGTCTTATATAGTCACATTCTTGCTCTGCTTATCACGCTGCGGTCTAAGTCCATTTAAGACTCAGCAGTGCATTATTTCTTCCTTCTGGTGTCTTTCCTTGTACTTCAGAGAAGCTGTTCACTGCATTTGGTTGCCAAGAAAAGACTCTTAACTTTGAATGAATATCACCATGCATTGAGAATTTAAAATATATTTCCCTGATTAATCCTCAAATTAACTCAATGGAGTAGAAGTGATTATTACTCATTTTAAAATGAAGAAATCATGCCTTAGAGGTTAAGTAATTTGTCAAAGTTCCCACAGGTCACACAGCAGTTAGTGGAGCCAGGTTTCTTTCTCAGCTTTACTGAATCTAGTCCTTTTCCTCACCCAACAGAGCTCTTGTGTCATAGGCCAAATGAGTTTGTCAGCTTTTTGTGACATAGTTTCTGACTCCCTTTCTGATTTTTATTTACATTTCACGGTGAACTAAAGCATCATTTCTATGAAGTCTCTTAAAAATGATTGAACTCTGTATTCCCCCAGTGTGTTCCTATAGCCAGTTGCCCATGACAGCTGTTCTCTTTTCTCCCCTTATTCTGCTGTAGTGATTTGTCTTCCACACTAGACATTGAATTCATCCAGGCCAAGAGATTGCTTAACATACCTTTGAAACTGGAATGCACTAAGTAAGTTTCTCTCTAGAATCAAAACATCATTGTTATTTAGAAGGTAGTAGTTTTCCTTACTTAGTAGCTTAAAAAAACAAAAAGTGTGTTAGTCATGCAGTCGTGTCTGACTCTTTGTGATCCCATGGACTGAAGCCCTCCAGGCTCCTCTGTCCATGGGATTCTCCAGGCAAGAATATTGGAGTGGGCTGCCATTCCCTTCTCCAGAGAATCTTCCCCACCCAGGGATTGAACCTGGGTCTCCTTCCTTGCAGACAGATTCTTTACTGTCTGAGCCACCAGGAAAGCAAAGGTATATAAAGTAACTTAAAATATTTTTGCAATGATGGAATCTTGCGGACACAAAAGGAGGGAAAGTTAAAATAGAGCCTCAAATTTTCTCATATTTTGTAAATTATTGATTTATGTGGCCTCAAGTGAATATTGATGGCTTTACTTCAAGGATTGACTACTGGAACATAGAGATAACTGAGATGATTAGGTAACTCAGGATGCTGAGGTGTTTTTATTTTTAATTAAAAGTAAAGGGTGGAGGGAGGAGCCAAGATGGCGGAGGAATAGGACGGGGAGACCACTTTCTCTCCTACAAATTCATCGAAAGAACAATTGAACGCTGAACAAATTCCACAAAACAACTTCTGATCGCTAGCAGCAGACATCAGGCGCCCAGAAAAGCAACCCATTGTCTTCAAAGGGAGGTAGGACAAAATATAAAAGATAAAAAGGGAGACAAAAGAGCTATGGGCGGTGACCCGTCCTGGGAAGGGAGTCTTAATAGAGGAAGTTTCTAACTACCAGGAAACCCTCGCGCTGGCGGGTCTGAGGGAAGTTTTCAAATCTCAGAGGGCAACCTAACTGGGAGGAAAAATTAAATAAGGCCCATAGATTACGTGCCTAAAAGTAACTCCCAGCAGAAAAGTACTCCAGACGCCCGCACCCGCCACCAGCAAGTGGGGGCGAAACGGAGAGGAGTGGGCGGCATTGCTTAGGGTAAGGACCGGCCTGAAGGCCCTGAGAGCAGTCGGAGGGAGCTTTCTTAAACTGTGGAATAGCAAGAAAAAATTAACGAGCCCGAACACACTGCCGGCGGTTCGCAAAACAAGGGGAGTGAGAAACTCGGAAGAAGAGCCGGCCCATCCCCGCAGGAGGTAGGAGGCAGGGGGGAGGGGAAAGGGGCAAACTCAGCCCCAGAGAAGCCACCCCCTCCCACACTGCAAACAGGCCCTGGTTCCTATCTAAAGACTTCCTGAGACCTGGTGGCGCGCGCTGGGGTCGCGGAGGGAAAAGGCGCGCCGTAGCCGGGGAGAGTGCGCCCAAGCCTCTGGCTGCCTGAACCGCTCAGGCTGGGGAAGGCACAAAACGCAGGCGCAACCGAATCCACGCTTTTGTGGAGTACCCGAAAACTGGAACCACACTCAACGCAAGGCCCGCTCCATATAGAGCAGCCGGGAGCCTGAGCAGTGTAGACGGGGAAAGCACAGACACCCGTGAGCGGGGCAAACCCAGTGTGGCCGGAACACGGTGAGTGCTATCCACACAGAGCGGTGTCTGTCTGCAGCGCCCCGCCCTCCCCGTAGCAGGACTGAACTGAACTAGAGAACCTAAATAAGAGATCACCTCCGCCCGCCTGTGTCAGGGCGGAAATTAGACACCGAAGAGAAGCCAAAACAAACAAAGGGAACCGCTTCAGAAAGGACCGGTGCAACAGATTAAAATCCCTGAAGGTAACACCGACTACACCGGAAGGGGCCTACAGATATCTAGAAGTGTAAGCTGGAAAGAGGAGCTATCTGAAATTGAACTGAACCTACACTGACCGCAACAACTCCAGAGAAATTCCTAGATATATATGTATATTTTTTGTTAAATTTAAAGAAAAAAAAATTTTTTTCTTTCCTTTTTTTTTAAAAAATTTTTTCACTTTTATTTTCTTTTAAAATTCCCTACTACTCCCCCTTTACTCCTCAACTTTCATTTTCATATATTTTTATGATTTTTTTTAATTAGGGAAAAAAATTTTTTTCTTTTTTTTCCTTCTTTCTTTTTTTTTCTTTTTCTTGTTTTTCTCTCCTATTTCCTTTTAAAGTCCTCTAATACTCCTCTATTATTCCTTAATTTTCATTTTCATTTCACTATAACTTTGCAAAAAAAAAAAGGGGGAGAGAAGCCCTATTTTTAAACTGAACTTCATATATATTTCTAAATTTTGTGTTTTTGTTTTTGTTTTTAAATATTGTATTTCAAAGAGTCTAACCTCTACGCTAGATTTTTAATTTTTGTTTTTCAGTATGTTATATAAATTTTGGACATTTAAGAATCTAATATTCAGTTCCCATTTCCATTCAGGAGTGTGTTGACTACTCTCTCCTACTTTCAACTCTCTGTTTTCTACCACAGAACACCTCTATTTCCTCCTTTCCCCTTCTTTTCCCAATCCAGTTCTGTGAATCTTTGTGGGTGTCTGGGATACGGAGAACACTTTGGGAACAGATAACTGCGTAGATCTGTCTCTCTCCTCTTGAGTCCCCTTTTCTCTCCTCCTGCTCACCTCTATCTCCTTCCTCCCTCTCCTATTCTTCATGTAACTCTGTGAACCTCTCTGGTTGTCCCTCATGGTGGAGAATCTTTTCACCATTAACCTAGAAGTTTTATTATCAGTGCTGTATAGTTGGAGAAGTCTTGAGAATATTGGAAGAATAAAACTGAAATCCAGAGGCAGGAGACTTAAGCCCAAAACCTGAGAAAACCAGAAAACTTCTGACTACACAGAACATTAAGGAATAAGAGACCATCCAAAAGCTTCCATACCTACACCAAAACCAACCACCACCCAAGAGCCAGTAAGCTCCAGAACAAGACATACCATGCAAATTGTATAGCAACGCAGGAACATAGACCTAAGTGTCAACATACAGGCTGCCCAAAGTCACACCTAACACATAGACCCATCGCAAAACTCATTACTGGACACTCCATTGCACTCCAAAGAGAAGAAATCCAATTCCATGCACCAGAACACTGACACAAGCTTCCCTAACCAGGAAATCTTGACAAGCCAATCGTCCAAACCCACCCACTGGGTAAAATCTCCACAATAAAAAGGAAGCACAGACCACCAGAATACATAAAGCCCACTCCAGACACAGCAATCTAAGCAAGATGAAAAGGCACAGAAATACCCAACAAGTAAAGGAACATGAAAAATGCCCACCAAATCAAACAAAAGAGGAGGAGATAGGGAATCTACCTGAAAAAGAATTTAGAATAATGATAGTAAAAATTATCCAAAATCTTGAAAACAAAATGGAGTTACAAATAAATAGCCTGGAGACAAAGATTGAGAAGGTGCAAGAAATGTTTAACAAGGACATAGAAGAAATAAAAAATAGTCAATTAAAAATGAATAATGAAATAAATGAGATCAAAAACACTCTGGAGGGAACCAACAGTAGAATAACGGAGACAGAAGATAGGTTAAGTGAGGTAGAAGATAAAATGGTGGAAATAAATGAGGCAGAGAGGAAAAAAGAAAAAAGAATCAAAAGAAATGAGGACAACCTCAGGGACCTCTGGAACTATGTGAAACGCCCCAACATTCGAATCATAGGAGTCCCAGAAGAAGAAGACAAAAAGAAAGGCCATGAGAAGATACTCGAGGAGATAATAGCTGAAAACTTCCCTAAAATGGGGAAGGAAATAGCCACCCAAGTCCAAGAAATCCAGAGAGTTCCAAACAGGATAAACCCAAGGCGAAATACCCCAAAACACATATTAATCAAATTAACAAAGATCAAACACAAAGAACACATATTAAAAGCAGCAAAGGAGAAACAACAAATAACACACAAAGGGATTCCCATAAGGATAACAGCTGATCTATCAATAGAAACCCTTCGGGCCAGAAGGGAATGGCAGGACATACTTAGAGTAATGAAAGAGAATAACCTACAACCTAAATTACTCTACCCAGCAAGGATCTCATTCAGATATGAAGGAGAACTCAAAAGCTTTACAGACAAGCAAAAGCTGAGAGAATTCAGCACCACCAAACCAGCTCTTCAACAAATGCTAAAGGATCTTCTCTAGACAGGAAACACAGAAAGGTGGTATAAACGCGAACCCCAAACAACAAAGTAAATGGCAACGGGATCATACCTATCAATAATTACCTTAAATGTAAATGGGTTGAATGCCCCAACCAAAAGACAAAGGCTGGCTGAATGGATACAAAAACAAGACCCCTGTATATGCTGTCTACAAGAGACCCACCTCAAAACAAGGGACACACACGGACTAAAAGGGAAGGGCTGGAAAAAAATACTTCACACAAATGGAGACCAAAAGAAAGCAGGAGTCGCAATACTCATATCAGATAAAATAGACTTTCAAATAAAGGCTGTGAAAAGAGACAAAGATGGACACTACATAATGATCAAAGGATCAATCCAAGAAGAAGATATAACAATTATAAATATATATGCACCCAACATAGGAGCACTGCAATATGTAAGGCAAATACTAACGGGTATGAATATTAGAAACAAAAGCAAAAATAAGCAAATGGGACCTATGAAACTTAAAAGTTTTTGCACAACAAAGGAAACTATAAGCAAGGTGAAAAGACAGCCCTCAGATTGGGAGAAAATAATAGCAAATGAAGCAACAGACAAAGGATTAATCTCAAAAATACACAAACAACTCCTCCAGCTCAACTCCAGAAAAATAAATGACCCAATCAAAAAATGGGCCAAAGAACTAAACAGACATTTCTCCAAGGAAGACATACAGATGGCTAACAAACACATGAAAAGATGCTCAGCATCACTCATTATCAGAGAAATGCAAATCAAAACCACAATGAGGTACCATTACACGCCAGTCAGGATGGCTGCTATCCTAAAGTCTACAAGCAATAAATGCTGGAGAGGATGTGGAGAAAAGGGAACCCTCTTACACTGTTGGTGGGAATGCAAACTAGTACAGCCGCTATGGAAAACAGTGTGGAGATTTCTTAAAAAACTGGAAATAGAACTGCCATATGACCCAGCAACCCCCCTTTTGGGCATACACACCGAGGAAACCAGATCTGAAAGAGACACGTGCACCCCAATGTTCATCGCAGCACTGTTTATCATAGCCATGACTTGGAAGCAACCTAGATGCCCATCAGCAGACGAATGGATGAGGAAGCTGTGGTACATATACACCATGGAATATTACTCAGCCATTAAAAAGAATTCATTTGAATCAGTTCTAATGAGATGGATGAAACTGGAGCCCATTATACAGAGTGAAGTAAGCCAGAAAGATAAAGACCATTACAGTATACTAACGCATATATATGGAATTTAGAAAGATGATAACGATAACCCTATATGCAAAACAGAAAAAGAGACACAGATGTATAGAACAGACTTTTGGACTCTGTGGGAGAAGGCGAGGGTGGGATGTTTCAAGATAACAGCAACGAAACATATATATTATCTAGGGTGAAACAGATCACCAGCCCAGGTTGGATGCATGAGACAAGTGCTCGGACCTGGTGCACTGGGAAGACCCAGAGGGATCGGGCGGAAAGGGAGGCAGGAGGGGGGATCGGGATGGGGAACACATGTAAATCCATGGCTGATTCATGTCAATGTATGACAAAAACCACTACAATATTGTAAAGCAATTAGCCTCCAACTAATTAAAAAAAAAAAAAAAAGAAATCCCCCCCCCCCCAAAAAAAAAGAAATGGTCAAGGGGAAGCCTTCTACAGGAGCTGTGGACTTCTATAGGCTGGGGCACCCACAAAGTGCACAGGGGTCTTTGCAGTGCGGGCAGCAGAGAGAACAGAGACTGACCATTGGGTCTCCATGTGTATTCTTATCCCAGGCCCACCAACATCGGGCAGGTTTTCAACTCAGGATTACAACCAACTTCACATTAGGAGGGAAAAAACAAAAATGTTTTAAGGTAAAGACAGCATCTCCCCAATAGCCTATCTTTTCTTGCCCCTGGAGAGAATAAGCATAAGTGTCTTCCCTCTGCTTCAGGAATAAATATACAAAAGGGTAAAAAAAAAAAAAAAAAGGGTGGTTAAATATAAGAAGACAAGAAAGAAACCAGTATAAGTGATTATTTTTTACAGTGTGAGGAATAGTTGAATGAATCCTCAAAGCTTGCCCTGGGGATCTGATGCTACAGATCAAAAAAGATAAGAGGTTTACTAGTGGAAACACAGTGACACTAACTTCAGAGACCTCAGCAGGGGAGATGAGGGAGAAAGGAGCATCAAGGAGTCCAGAGAAACTAACCTGTGCTGAGAAAATGGTGACTCAGAAAGGCTTAATATGGGGTTCCTATGGGATCCATGCTGCCAAAGGGGCCACAGAAGAAACTAGGGTAGATGGTGTATAGTAACCTTTTATCTGATGGACAGCTTCAGGTGTAGAGAGAATGTAGACTTAGGTATCTCCTTGACCTGACTGAAATCCCTGTTCCAACTCTTAACTACTTTTTAACTTTTAGGAACCTTACTCTCTGGGAGTAGAGTGAGGTTGGTCAAATAGACAAAACAGACACCTGCCCAGTGGTTCTTTTGGAACTATGGATGACATAATGCATGTATAGAGCATAAGTTAGTATCTGGCACATCCTAGGTTATTAATTTATCTTCCCTCCCAGTCTGTACTTCTGTTTCTTTGTGCATTATTAAAGCCCTTTTCTTTTCATCCTGTTAGGAAGTGTTTAGAAATAGGAGCAGATATTGGAATCTCTTATAATAATACAAAGTAGACAAGGTGAACAAAAAGGAAAGGATGTAATAAAATATCAGCCTGACTCTTCGTGACCCCATGAACTTCAGCCTACCAGGCTCCTCTGTCCGTGAGATTTTCCAGTCAAGGATACTGGAGTGGGTTGCCATTTCCTTCTCCAGGGGATCTTCCCGACCCAGGGATCGAACCCGGGTCTCCTGTACTGCAGGGAGGTTCTTTCCAGATTGAGCTACAAGGGAAGCCCCCAGAAAAATATAAAGACAGCCAAAAAGAAAGCAGTTTTTAGAATTATTTTGTTGTCAATGGAATGAGATTAGGATACAGATTCTAACAGTGGGACTGTGGTACACAAATGACTAGCCCTCTCTATTCACGAGTCTTCTGATGTTCACATCTGCCCAGTGAGTACAGTAACATCTGGACGGCCATACACAGGGCTTCCCTGGTGGCTTGGAGAGTAAAGGATCTGCCTGCAATGCAGGAGACCCAGGCTCGGTCCGTGGGTCAGGAAGATCCCCTGGAGAAAGGAATGGCTACCCACTTTAGTATTCTTTCCAGCAGAACCCCATAGACAGAGGAGCCAGGTGGGCTATAGTCCATGGGGTCACAAAGAGTTGAACATGACTGAACAACTTTGAGAGAGAGAGTCATTTAAAAAAAATGGGGAAAGTAGAATATACATTTAAGTTGATTAAAGAAGTTTAAACTTACAACTATGAAACTGATTGACTTTCATCAAGTTATAACTGAACTGACTAAATGGACCTATTAAAATAAGAGACTTGGGTTTGATCCTTGGGTTCGGAAGATCCCCTAGAGAAGGGAAAGTCTACCCACTCCAGTATTCTTGCCTGGAGAATTCCATGGATAGAGGAGCCTGGCAGGCTACAGTTTAGGGGGTCACAAAGAGTGGCACATGACTGGCACTTTCATCTTAATTTTGGGCTCCCCAGGTGGCTCAGTGGTAAAGAATCCACCTGCCAAAGCAGGAGACACAAGAGACACAGGTTTGACCCCTGAGTCAGGAAGATCCCCTGGAGTAGGAAATGGCAACCCACTCGAGTATTCTTGCCTGGATAATCCCATGCACAGAGGAGTCTGGAGGGTTACAGCTCATGGGATCTCCAAAGTCAGACACGACTGAGCAACTTAGCACACACAGAACTCTCTGATTTTGAGTTTGTATCCTCAGAATTCAAGTTGCTGCAGACTTATAGGTCAGGTAATTTACTAGGTGTGTAAATGAAACATTTAAATCATTCTCCTATTATTAATGGGTAAGGAGCTGGAGACAATACCTGAATATAACTAATTTAGATCCAAGCAAAACAAACTGTTCATTCAAATATCAGTGCTGTTATTAAACCTTGCCATAGAAATTTATTTTAAATGACACTTAAATTAATAATTAATATTAACAAACATAAATTATAAAATATTATTATTGTTGTCATTATTAATCATAATGAAAGCATTACATCCTCTTTTATTAAGCACCGTATCTGATAGTCTCAACAATCCTGAAAATTGGTAATGTTACCTCACTATTCCTATTTAATGGGTGAAAAAGATATGATGCTTAGAATAGTTTATTGGCTCTCAAAAGTCTTAAAGTAAGAAAACAGGGCCAGAACTTAACCAGTTCCACAGAGTCAAAATTTCTTGTCCTACTAGGCAAACTGTGCTTGGAACATTTATATTTAGACAGACTGAGGGTTCTGTGTGTCAAAATTGGAAGGATTTAAGATTTCACCTTTGAATTCTCTCTTCTAAGAAACTGTGTATCTGAATCTCTTCCGGGTCACTCTTCTTAATAAGTCCCTGTATTAGTTTGCTAGTACTGCCATAATACAGTGTCAGGGAGTGAGTGGATGGCCTAAACAACAAAAATTTATTTTCTCACATTTCTGGAGGCTAGAAGTTCACGATCAGCGTGTGAGCCGGGTTGGGTTCTACTAAGTCCTCTCCTGCTTTTAGATTTATCCTCTTCAGATGTCTGCACATGGCCTTCCCTCTGTGAGTGTCTGTATACTAATCTCTTCTTAAAAGACACCAGTCATATTGGATTAGGTCCCACCCATAAGACCTCATTTTATGTTAATTACCTCTTTATAGGTACTATTCTAAATATGATCTCATTTTAAGATCCCATGGACTGTATCCCCCTGACTCCTCTGACCATGGCCTTGGAAAAATACTGGAGGGGTTGCCATTTCCTTCTCCAGGGGACCTTCCCGACCCAGGGATCAAACCTGCATCTCCTACACTGACAGGCAGATTCTTTACCACTGACCCACCTGGGAAGCCCCCAATTTTACTGAAGTATGATTGACATATGACATTATATTGTTTGATATGTAAAGATTGGATATGCAGGTGTACGTCATTTTGCCGTGCCTTGCCTTACTGTGATTTTAGATATTGTGTTTTCTTTTTCCTTTTTTTTCCCCCAAATTAAAGGTTTGTGGCCACCCTGTATCAAACAAGTCCATTAGAATCATTTTCCCAACATTTGTTTACTTAACTCACAACATTTCAAACTTTTCAGTAACATGTTTCTTAGGGTGATCTGTGATCAGTGATTATTGACATGAACATTCCTACTGTGACTTGCTGAAGGCTCAGATGATAGTTAACACTTTTTAGCAATATTTGTTTAAATTAAAGTATTCACATTGTTTATTTAGACCTAATGCTATTATGTACCTACTAAACTACAGTATAGTATAGATATAACTTTTGTATACACTGAGAAACCAAAAAAATTAAAAAAATGTGTGACTTGCTTCATTTCAATATTTACTTTATCCTAGTGGCCTGGAACAGAACCTACAATATCTCTGAGGTGTATACACACACACACACACACACACACACACACACACACACACACACACGTACATATGTTGCAAAATGACAGCCACAATAAGTTTAGTTAACATGCATCACGTGTACTTACAATTTTTTCCTTGTTATGAGAAAGTTTAAGATCTACTCTCTTAGAAACTTTCAAATATAAAATACAGAATGTTAACTATACTTATTGTTCTGCCCGATGTCCGAATCCCTGAGCGGGAAGAGAGAACTTCCAAGACAATGCAATTTACAAAAAGGGAAGTTTTATTACTGACTCGAGTCAGGGCTTTCTGCTGCAACCAACACAGTGGCGCAAGGTCAGAAAAGCCTTGAGCAGAGGCTGTTATCCAAATTTATAAGATATGCATAAGCGGTTAGTAGCTAGCTTAAGCGGATTGGTTACATGTTTGCAAAGCAATTTTATTGGTACAAACTTTCGCGGGCTTTTTCAAACCTGGGCATTCGCGGGCTTTTCAGCTCTTCCTTTGTTTCTTACTGGGCTCATATTGGCTGGCTCCAGGTTACCTGATGGGGGTAGGGAATCTTATCATTTCGGGGGAAGCCAAAACTTAGGTCCAGGCCGCCTGTCATGGTATTAACCCTGGCAGCCTCACACTTATCATGCTGTGTATTACAGTTCCAGGACTTATTTACCTCATGGCTAGAATTTTGTAGCTTTTGATCATTTCACCCATTTTTGCCTATATCTCCCCCCCCCATTTAGTAATTGCCAATCTTCTCTGCATCAATAGGTTTGTTTTTTTAAAGGTCCATGATACGTAAGATCATATCATATTTATTTTTCTTTGATTTGTTTCACTTAACACACTCAAAGCTTATCTATGTTGTTGCATTTGTCAGGATTTTCTTTTTCATATAGCAGAAGTACATATATTATATAATATATGAGAGAAAGACAGAGATATTTATTTTAATCAATTCACCTGGCAGTGGATAGTTGCAGTTTTTATGTCTTGCTCATTGTAAACAATGCTGGAAGAACAAGAGAGTGCAGTTATCTATTCAAGAAGTGGAATTAACGGATGCCTTATTGTTAAAATTCTCATTTTGTTCATATTTTGTTTTCCTGACTCTCATAAGCATCTTTATGACCATTATTTTGAACCCTTCATCAGGTAAATAACTCACCTCCATTTTATTAATGTCATCCAGGCTGGCCCTAGCTTTTCTTTTCGTTCTCTCTTAAACCTTTGTGATTGCCCAACAACTTTTTTTGTTTGTTTGTTTGTTTCTAGTGGTTCTTAGTCATTCAGGATGAGCCAAGATCTCTCAATGTCCCAAAGGGGAGATCTCAGTCAGTATCTAGATGCTGATTGGAAGTCAGCTCTTCAGAGAAAACCTTTTAAAATAGATCTATATCAGGGAAATACTAGGAGCTGGGTGCTTCCATCTCTCTCCTCTGTTCTGAGCCCTGGGGGGATAGTCACAATAGAACTGTTCCATTTTTTTTTTTTTTGCTCCAATCCTCTGAGACCCATGAATGCAAGCCCCCCAGCCAACAGTACCATATGATCAAGCTGCACATCTTAGCATCAGCTGAGAATGTAGAGGCACCAGGTGTATGTGTAAACTTGTTCCAGGTAGACACTGGGGACCAGGAATGGGCAAGAGAGAAAATTGGAGATGGTTACTGCCAGCCTCTCTGGTCTCCAGGATAGACTGCAGTCTGTCCCTAGATGTTTGTTAATTAGAAATTAGCCCTTGGGCAGCTGCTGCTAAGGCATGCAAATAGGCCTTTTTAGGGAAAGAATGGGAGCCAGACATTGCTTTTTGATCCTTTTGCACTAATGTTTCCTGGTAGCTCAACTGGTAAAGAATCCACCTGCAATGCAGGACCTCTGGGTTTGACTCCTGGGTTGGGAAGATCCCCTGGAGAAGGGAGTGTATTCTGACCTGGATAATTTCATGAACTATACAGTCCATGGAGTCCCAAAGAGTTGGACACCACGGAGTGACTCTCACATTCACTTTTCCTTCCTGGCCCTGAGTACTGGGGGAGAGCCGCTTAAGTGTTCTTTTCACTCCCCCGGTGGTCCAGTGGCTAAGATCCCTGATCCCTTCTCAGGGAACTAAGATCCCACGTGCCACATGGTACAGCCAAAAGTATGTACAGAATTACAGAAATAAGTAAATAATCCAAGCTAAGTCCTTTAAAAAAGTTAATGAAAAAATAAGTATTCCTATGATTGCTGAAATCCTGTGGGACCAGCAACTTAAGCTCCACTAGCAGGCAATGGGAAGTGATCAAGGACACATTCTCTGGGTAGCAGCCAGTATGCCAGATGTTGGCACTGGCAGCCTGGATCTGGCAGCCTGGATCTGGCCAGAGCAGACATGCAGAGAAGTCACCTGCAGACCTTCTTGGTCTCTGGAGAGGATTCCAGGATGTCCCTAGATGCATCTTTAATCAGGAGACTGACCTTCAAGTGGAGGTCCAGGATATGAAAATGGACCTCTTTTAGGAAAAGTAGAGCATTATGATATATTCAGTGGCCTTACTGAGGATTATAAGCAGGTATGGTTGGATGGCATCACTGATTCAAGGGATATAAACTTGGGCAAACTCGGGGAGATGGTGAGTGTTAGGGAAGCCTTGTGTGCTCTAGTCCATGGGGTTGGAAAGACTCGGACACGACTTGGTGACTGAACAACAAAAACGTCCTCTTGGATAATTCTGAGGAACTGTCCCAAAGACATAACAGAGGAGCCAGGATGTAAAGGAGTTTTGCCAAAACAAAACACAAGGACAGAAAACTCATGTAGTTGAATATCAAAAGATTATTGCTAATCACACACACACACACAAACAGATATCTTAAGTTAATGATTGTAGTATTTGTTCTATGTATGGGGTCACAAAGAGTCAGACACGACTGACTTCACTTCAAGAAGACATAGGAATCTAGACTTATCGAAATTACTCCTTTGATATGCATCTTATTTATCTGGGAATAGTATCCTATTTTCTCCATCCTGAGTTCCCCTCAAAATACACAGTCTGGGGGCAGCTGTACTGACTGACAGTTTTCTGGAGAAAGTACCTTTTGTTTACTGAAATGCCAGGCAGCATTCTGTCCACAGGGAATAGCCATGGCTAGACACTGAGATCCCATTTAGAAGTGTTTCTTTCTTTGATTGTAGTCTTCTGGATCTTCCAGTCTTATCTAGCTCAATGAAACTATGAGCCATGCCATGGAGGGCCACCCAAGATGGGGAGTTCTGACAAAACGTGGTCCATTGGACAGGGAATGGTAACCACTTCAGTGTTCTTGCCTTGAGAACCCCATGAACAGTATGAAAAGGCAAAAATATGGGACACTGAAAGATGAACTCCGCAGGTCGGTAGTTGCCCAATATGCTACTGGAGATCAGTGGAGAAATAACTCCAGAAAGAATGAAGAGTTGGAGCCAAAGTAAAAACAACACCCAGTTGTGGATGTGACTGGTGATGGAAGTAAAGTCTGATGCTGTAAAGAGCAATATTGCATAGGAACCTGGAATGTTAGGTCCATGAATCAAGGCAAATTGGAAGTGGTCAAACAGGAGATGGCAAGAGTAAACATTGACGTTTTAGGAATCAGCGAACTAAAATGAACCGGAGTCAGTGAATTTAACTCGGATGACCATTATATCTACTACTGTGGGCAAGACTTAGAAGAAAAGGGGTAGCCCTCATAGTCAACAAAATAGATTGAAGTGCAGTATTTGGGTGCAGTCTCAAATGACAGAATGATTTCTGTCCATTTCCAAGGCAAACCATTCAATATCACAGTAATCCAAGTCTATGCCCTGACCAATAATGCTGAAAAGCTGAAGTTGAATGGTTCTATGAAGACCTATAAGACCTTCCAGAACTAACACCCAAAAAAGATGTCTTTTTCATCATGGGGGACTGCAATGCAAAAGTAGGAAGTCAAGAGATACCTGGAGTAACAGGCAAATTTGGCCTTGGAGTACAAAATGAAGCAGAGAAAAGGCTAACAGAATTTTGTCAAGAGAATGCACTGGTCATAGCAAACACCCTCTTCCAACAACACAAGAGATGACTCTACACATGGACATCCCCAGATGGTCAATACTGGAATCAGATTGAGAATAATCTTTGCAGCCAAAGATGGAGAGCTCTATACAGTCAGCAAAAACAAGACTAGAAGCTGACTGTGGCTCAGATCTTAAACTCCTTATTGCCAATTCAGGCTTAAATTGAAGAAAATAGGGAAAACCACTAGACCATTTAGGTATGACCTAGATCAAATCCCTTATGATTATACACTGGAAGTGACAAATAGATTCAAGGGATTGGATCTGATAGACAGAGTGCCTCAAGGACTATGGACGGAGGTTCATGACATTGTACAGGAGGCAGTGATCAAGACCATCCCCCAACAAAAGAAATGCAAAAAAACAAAAAGGTCTGAGGAGGCCTTACAAATAGCTGGGAAAAGAAGAGAAGCTAAAAGCAAAGGAAAAGAGGAAAGATATATCCATCTGAATGCAGATTTCCAAAGAGTGGCAAGGAGAGATAAGGAAGCCTTCCTCAGCGATCAATGCAAATAAATAGAGGAAAACAATACAATGGAATGACAAGAGTTCTCTTCAAAAAAATTAAAGATGCCATGGGAACATTTCAAGGAAAGATGAACACAATAACAGACAAAAATGGTATAGACTTAACAGAAGCAGAAGAGATTAAGAAGAGGTGGCAAGAATACACAGAAGAACTATACAAAAAAGATCTTCATGACCCAGATAACCATGGTGGTGTGATCACTCACCTGGAGCCAGACATCCTGGAATGTGAGGTCAAGTGGGCCTTAGGAAGCATCATTATGAACAAAGCTAGTGGAGGTGATAGAATTCCAGTTGAGCTATTTCAAATCCTAAAAGATGATGCTGTGAAAGTGCTGCACTCAATATGTCAGCAAATTTGGAAAACTCAGCAGTGGCCACAGGACCAGAAAAAGTCAGTTTTCATTCCAACCCCAAAGAAAGGCAATCCAAAGAATGTTCCAAGTACCACACAATTGCACTCATCTCACACTCTAGCAAAGTAATGCTCAAAATTCTCCAAGCCAGGCTTCAACAGTATGTGAACTGTGAACTTCCAGATGTTCAAGCTGGTTTTAGAAAAGGCAGAGGATCCAGAGATCACATTTACATCATTCTTAGGATCATAAAAGAAGTAAGAGAATTCCAGGAAAGCATCTATTTCTGCTTTAGTGACTATGCCAAAGCCTTTGACTGTGTGGATCACAACAAACTGGAAAATTCTTAAAGAGATGGTAATACCAGAT
Organism: Odocoileus virginianus; assembly: GCF_023699985.2. Lineage (NCBI taxonomy): Eukaryota > Metazoa > Chordata > Mammalia > Artiodactyla > Cervidae > Odocoileus > Odocoileus virginianus. Next base: position 3,077,019 of record NC_069701.1, read on the forward strand.
CACCTTACCTGCCTCCTCCAAAATCTGTATGCAGGTCTAGAAATAACAGTTAGAACCAGATATGGAACAAAGTACTGGTTCCAAACTGGGAAAGGAGTACGTCAAGATTGTATATTGTCACCCTGCTTATTTAACTTATATGCAGAATACATCATGAGAAACGCTGGGCTTGATGAAGCACAGGCTGGAATCAAGATTGCTGGGAGAAATATCAGAAACCACAGATACACAGGTGACACCACCCTTATGGAAGTAAATGAAGAGGAATTAAAGAGCTTCTTGATGAAAGTGAAAGAAGAGAGTAAAAAAGCTGGTTTAAAGCTCAACATTCAGAAAACTAAGATCATGGCATCCAGTCCCATCACTTCATGGCAAATAGATGGGGAAACAGTGGCTGACTTTATTTCCTTGGGCTCCAAAATCACTGTGGACAATGACTGCAGCTATTAAATTAAAAGGTACTTGCTCTTGGAAGAAAAACTCTGAGAAACCTAGACAGCATATTAAAAAGCAGAGACATTACTTTGCCAACAAATGTCCATCTAGTCAAGGCTATGGTTTTTCCAGTAGTCATGTATGGATGTGATAGTTGGAGTATAAAGAAAGCTGAACATCAAATAATTGATGCTTTTGAACTGTGGTATTGGAGAATACTCTTGAGAGTCCCCTGGACTTCAAGGAATTCAAACCAGTCAATTCTGAGGTAAACCAGTCTTGAATATTCACTGGAAGGACTAATGATAAAGGTAAAGCACCAATACTTTAGCCAGTTGAAGCAAGGACCTGACTTATTGGGAAAGACCCTGATGCTGGGAAAGATTTAAGACAGGGGAAGAAGAAGATGACAGATTATAAGTTGGTTGGATGGCATCACTGACTCAATGGACACAAGTTTGAGGAAGCTCCAGGAGTTGGTGATGGACAGGGAGACCTGGTGCTGCAGTCCATGGTCACAAGGAGTCAGACACAACTGAGCGACTGAACTGACTGTGGAGAAAAACACAAGAAAAGTGTAGCTGATGGGTGGGTGAGAGTATCCGCTGTTAAGGTGATCAACTATCTTGGTTCACCTAGAACTGAGGGAATTACTGAAAGTTAAGACTTTGATTGCTGAACTCAGGATAATCTGCAGTAAATGAGGATATTTTGTCAATGTACTTCATATTCTGGAAGTATTTTGACAGGAAGTGCTGGCTGGAAGTTGTCTCTGAGAAGGGACATTTGACCAAAGACCTGTGGAAGGTGAAGGGGAGATCCAGTTATGTATTTAGGAAAAGGTAACTCTTGGGCAGAGATTAAAGCAAATTCTAGAAGCCTGTGTTCAGTAGCTCAATCATGTCAGATTCTATGAAACCACATGGACCGTAGCCCCCCAGGCTCCTGTGTCCATGGTATTTTCCAGGCAAGAATACTAGAGTGGGTTGCCATTTCCTAACCCACCTAGAAGCCTTAGAGAGATAAATGCCATGTGATTCAGGAATAATGATAAGTGGGAATTGCTGGAAATTATGACTACTCTGTGCTACCACTGCCAAGGGCCCAGGTTCAATTCCTGGTTGGGGAACTAAAATGCCACAAGCTGCACAGTGCAGCTGAAAGAAAACAACAACAACAACAAAGCAAGAGGCTAGAGTGTTTGGAGTCTAGGAAGAGAATGGTAAGAAATGAAGTCAGAGAAGTGAAAAGGACTGGGTCACAGAAGACCTTACAGTCAATAGAAAGACATTAACTTTTACTGCAGGCATAGTAAAAAACTCATGGATGAACATAGGTGAAATATTGTCATAATCTGACTAAAATTTTAAAAAGATTATCCTTGAGATTGCTGAGAATAAATTTCAGAGGGCAAAGGTACAGAAGGAGAGACTAGAAAACTATTGCAGTGTTCCAGGAAAGAAATGATGGCAGTTCAGAGAAAGAGGCAGTGATGAGCCCTGGTGCTCTGTTTATATTTTGATGTATAAACTGATAGATATCACTGATATAGTGGGTCTGAACTATAAAACAAAGAGGAATGAAACTGCTCTTTATGACATTAAAGTGGTGATACTGAGTAGAGTAGTTAAGAGTCCCAAATTCAGGGCTTATGAAGAGCTGAAGACATATATTAACTCATGCATTAGACCCTGAGTTGTTGAGAAGATACAGAATATATTACACAAATGAAACCTATTCTTTACACAGAGGTTTAGAGAAACATCACCCAAGTTGACAGGATGAAGGAACATTTGCACAGGGGTGAGATATGGAGAAGGGAGCTTCTGGAAGTTCTTTTGCATTTGTTCTTCCTTTTTAGGTTTGTGAAAAATATTAACAGAGAAAGGATGGGCTTCCCTGGTGACTCAGATGGTAAAGAATCTGCCTGCAATGCAGGAGACCAGGATCCAATCCCTTGGGTCAAAAAGATCTCCTGGAGAAGGGAATAGCTGCCCACTTCAGTATTTTTGCCTGGAGAATTCTATGGACAGAGGAGCCTGGTGGGCTAGAGTTCATCTTTTGTGGGCCACAAAAGAGAGAAAGGATGGAGAATAGGAGCATAAAGACTGGAGGTCTGAGGTGATAGAGAATATGAAACATCACATTAACACTGTGAAAGTGAATAGTCCTGGGAAAGGTGATAAAGTTGTTGGGCAATATTAAGGCTCACTTGAAATCAGAGGTTACTGTATTAAAATAGATTCAGACAACATGATCATGTGAATTTTATAGCTACTTTTAACTGCATGGTATTAGACATGTAATAAGTGGAAAGCTGGATTTAATGGGTTGAAGTTTCAACAAAATGAGTATTTAAAAGTTAGAGAGAGGTAACAAGATGAGAAAATAAACAAGAAATTCATTTTTAAATGTTGACTTTAGAATTTAAACTGAGCTAAGAGGGAAAAGAGAGGAAATTGAGAAAGTAAAATGATAATGAAAAGGAAAGATAAAAAAATTGGATTATAGGCTTGTTGTGATGATAGCACATTAAAAAGCAGAGATGCTACTTTGCCAACAAAGGTCCGTCTAGTCAAGGCTATGATTTTTCCAGTGGTCATGTGTGGATGTGAGTGTTGGACTATAAAGAAAGCTGAGTGCCAAAGAATTGATGGTTTTGAACTGTGGTGTTGGAGAAGACTCTTGAGAGTCCCTTGGACTGCAAGGAGATCCAACCAGTCCATCCTAAAGGAGATCAGTCCTGAACATTCATTGGAAGGACTGATGTTGATGTTGAAACTCCAATACTTTGGCCACCTGATGAGAAGAGCTGACTCATTTGAAAAGACCCTGATGCTGGGAAAGATTCAGGGCAGGAGGAGAAGGGGATGACAGAGGATGAGATAATTGGATGGCATCACCGATTCAATGGACATGGGTTTGGGTGGGCTCCGGGAGTTGGGTGGACTCCCTGATGGACAGGGAGGTCTGACATGCTGCGATTCATGGGGTTGCAAAGAGTCAGACACGACTGAGCAACTGAACTGGACTGTGGTGAAATGATTACTAAAATGAAGAAATTAAAGGTAATATGTATGTGGAATATAGCACAGATTTCAAGAGAATAAAGGGCCTGCAATATTCCTGGAATCCAGGATGAGAAATTTACCCTTCTCTGTGTTTCTGAATTTGCATGGCTTCTCATCTCTGTTTCTCTTTGCACACCTGCTTCATTCTTTGTTTCTGAAGGGTTACTTTCTCTCCCTTTGTGAATCTGTGGTTATACCTAATCCACAATTACATGGAACTCCAGTTAAAAAGTCCTAAAGTGTCCATGAGAAAGAGGAAGTTAACTTGACTTGGATCTAACTTTCCCTTACAAACTGCCAATATCAAAGGTATAATATCCCCTACGCCACCACCGCTCAGCAGGTGTAGTGGGAACTGACTTCTGAGAAGAGAGTGCAAGCAGGCTTTTTAATAAGACTGTGTAAAGGTTGGGAGGAGATTATTATTAGAGGACTAGTTGGCATTATGTGAAAGTAGAGGGGACGTCAACTCACCGTGGATAGTTTCAGACTAGAGTGATGAAAGGGAGGTAGGTATGGGTTAGCTGTCATTTGAGTCTGTAAGGTAGTGGTTATTTGCTATACCTTGGCTGAAAATGAGTTGATAATGTATGTCCACTTGACTTTTCAGCCACCCAAGGCACCCTTGTCTCAGTCTTTGCTCTCCAATATCTCACCCAACTTTTGAGATTTGCTATATGTTCCATCTGTAAGTTTCATTTCCCCAACTCATCTTGTTCATATGATTTTCTTGAGCCCTGTATAATATCTAATAACTGCACCACTTCTTTAAATATCAATCATTGACAATTTTGCATTGTTTTTTTAGCCTTCTTTATTTCCCGTGTACTCTTCTTACCCCTAAGTAGATAATGATTTCTTTAAGAAAAGGAGAATTATTTGTGTTTTCATCCTCCTCAATTCAGTGAAGAGTAGTAGCTATTAGCCATCTTCTATATGCTCACACTCAGCTACACATTTATATTCAGTTTTAAACCAATGAGTAGCCATTTATTTAAAACAGAACTACAGATATGTCACTATAACCACAGTGGAATATATTAATGTGAAGAAGAAGCATATAATGTCCTCCCAGACCTTTCATCTGATAGAAGTTCTCATTTAATTTAAGATGAATAAAGACTACATAAAATAAAACCATTGTGAGCAGCCAAAGTCCTGGATCTGGCATTGGACATATGATTAGAGAAGAAAGGCACTTCAAAACCGGATACTATTGATAGGCGAACTCTTGGCAGAAACATATCCAGGCACTATTTTCTGGAGGCTCTTGAATGCAATGCAAAAGATTTGGGACTTTCCTCCCTAAATCTGTGGGAGCCACCAGTGAATTCTGAGCTATGAATTGTGATCAGAATCATGCATAGGATGACTTCAAAATAATTGCTAATTATGTAGCAGCATTAAGATTAAAAGTATAAATATGTAAGTCACTGGATGAATGACAAAGGCTTGTTGTCTTCACTTCCTCTGTGATAAATTCTGAGAAAATCAAGCTCACTGATAAACAAAGTGGGGAATATAGGTGCTATTTTGCTTTTTATCTCCATCCTAGCAAGACTTTTATGTATTTCTTATGTAGCATTGGCATCAATTCACTGAGAAGATACAGTGAAGACATGCCGCTGCTCAGCTCTTGATTGTGGATGTAAGATAGTGTGGACGATCCGATGGAAGATGCAAAATGCATCTGCCCCACTGTCTCCTGTGGCCCCATCCCGGCAGCCCTGCGCAGGTGAGCGTTCAGGAGGAGCCAAGCTCCCTGCTACAGAATTCAAGCGCTCTCTGACTACTATTCCCTTACTAGTGGTGCAGTGGAGGACGGCATGACTGCCCACTCCAACATTCTTGCCTGGAGAGTCCCTATGGCCAGAGGAGCCTGGCAGACTACAGTCCATGGGGTTGCAAAGAGTCGGACAGGACTGAGCGACTAAGCACAGCACTAGTGGCGCATGCTGTGCTAAGTTGCTTTGGTTGTATCTGACTCTTTGTGATGCTATGGACTTTAGCCCATCAGGTTCCTCTGGCCATGGGGATTCTCCAGGCAAGAATACTGGAGAGGGTAGCCATGCCCTCCTCCAGGGTATCTTCCCAACCCAGAGACTGAACCTATGTCTCTTACGTTTCCTGCATTGGTAGGCAGATTCTCCACCACTAGAGCCACCAATAGGATGAATTTCTTTCCTAGCTGCCATAGGAAAATGTGAAAATTTATGTTTGTGAGGGGCTGGAGAGAAATCTGCTTTTAATATCCCAGGAAATCAAGGGGTTAATTTCACAGCTCATGCCCTTTGTGAGGCATGCAGGGGACCTGTGTGATGTCTGCCAGTCAGCGAACTGAACTGTGTACTGAGCAGTAGACCTGGTTTCTCATTCTTGAAGAGTTATATGCTGAGAATCTCCCTGTGTTGTGCCGCCTCCAACTACAACTTAGTAGGAAACTTTTAAGGTGTAAAGACCAAGTATCTCAGTGTATTGAAAACCTAAATTTGCTGTTTGTAGGAGCCATTGATGAGGCCATTGTGATTTAACAGCAGGCTGGACTCTCAGTTGAATGGATGAGTGAATGATGAATAAGATCTCTAATTCTTTATATTCATTTAAGGCCATTTTTAATCTATGATTCAGCTATCTATGTGTGCATGCTTGCTCAGTCGCTCAGTCGTGTCCTACCCCTTTGTGACTCCATGGACTGTAGTCCACCAGGCTCCTTGGTTCATGGAATTATCTGGGCAAGAATACTGGAGTGGGTTACCACTTCCTGCTCCATGGGATCTTCCTGACCCAAGGATCAAACCTGAGTCTCCTGAATTGGCAGGCAGATTCTTGACCACTGAGCCACCTGAGAATTCCCTCCGGTATTTATATTGCTAAACAAAAGCCTATGATCCAATCATCTTTCCTTATTCTTGATTTATCATACAATAAGATATATGAGAAAGGAGATCTTGATGAAAGACCGTCTTGGGCTTGAATTCTGGTATCAGGTTTTATTAACTGAGAGGTTGATCAAGTAATTCCTGTGTTGTAACATTAACCTCCCCATCTGGATAAAGTCTTCTGGATTCAAATCCCAGTTCTATCACTGTCTAGCTTATAATACTGAGAGTTCTCTGAGCTTTCTGTGTCTCAGCTGCCTTGTCACTATAGTGATGGAATACACTGAAGTCATAGATTTACTGTAATGTCTGTGATAGATAGATAGGTAATAGAAAGATAGATAGATCTGCTGTTGCTGTTTAGTTGCAAAGTTGTGTCTGATTCTTCAACTGCCACCTGGCACCTCTGTCCATGGCTTTCCCAGACACGAATACTGGAGTGGGTTGCTATTCCTTCTCCAGGGCATCTCCTCGACCCAAGGATTGAACTTGCATCTCCTGCATTGCAAGCAGATTCTTCACCACTGAGCCACCTGGGAAGCCCCAGATAGATAGATAGATAGATAGATAGAGATAGATAGATAGACAGGTATACAAATAGATAGACAGAAAAGAATAAACATTTGGCTGATTTGGATCTGGATCAGGATGAAGCACATTTTCTCACCTTCCTCTCTAGCATCAGCAGGAGGTCAGGCCATGGATTCAGGCTAATGAGGTCCTCTAGGTCTGACTCAGGGTGAGTGTTAACTGAGATGCATCTCAGATAAAAGGTGTGAACGTGAGAGAGTGGCATGGAGAAAAACTAAAAGTGAGACAGAAACTTTATACAAGATCAAGAGAAATAGTATCTTATACCCAGTAAAATTGGATGTCAAGAAACTATTTCTTGGCGTTAGAGAAAACTCCTGAGAATTCCTTGGGCTGCAAGGAGGTCCAACCAGTCCATCCTAAAGGAAATCAGTCCTGAATATTCATTGGAAGAACTGATGCTGAAGCTGAAACTCCAATACTTTGGCCACCTGATGTGAAGAGCTGACTCAATGGAAAAGACCCTGATACTGGGAAAGATAGAAGGTGAAAGGAGAAGAGGATGATAGAGAATGAGATGCTTGGATGGCATCACTGACTCAATGGACATGAGTTTGAGTAAGCTCTGGGAGATGGTGAAGGACAGGGAAGCCTGATGTGCTTCCATCCATGGGGTCACAAAGAGTCAGACACGACTGAGCGACTGAACAGCAACAATCCAATAAAATTACTGGAGCACAGGAAGGTTTTGGATGAGAGAGAGAGGCAAGCACCATGAGGAGTTCCTTGGTTAACTGCTGTTATCTGCTGCTTGGACTTCTAGGCTTTGGAATGGGGTGGACACCATTGACCAAACAGTTGGTGAGTGCCTGTCCAATAGTCTGCTCAGGTGTTGAGAAAGGGGGTGGGCCTCCTGATTAACTTACTTTTTTTCAAAGACACAGGTGCAGGTAGGGAGTTTCTGTTTCGTCCTTGAGAAGGAAGCTGTGTTGGAAGACACCTCTAAGTCTCTCTACCCTCATTGACTTCCTCCTCTCTACCAAGGAAGAATATTTTCTGGTTAATGAAATTGGATCAGAGGTAAAGCGTATCCTGGCTTTTTGAATCTTACTGTTTTTATCTGGGTCCTCTTTGTATTCAAGTCAGTGGATTTCATTTTCACTGTTGCTGCTCACTATAAATAGCCATCCACACCCCCTGTCTGCCTTGCCCCAGACACAGACGGCAGTGGGGAAGCTGCCCTTGGCCACAGCTGCTCTGCCTTGGAGCCATGCCGCAAAGGAGGAAGGGGTCCTTGGTCTCCTTCAGCCCGTGCTCCTTTGTTAGGAGACCTCCTCTTTAGGTTATGAGGCTGCACCCTGTTTAGTGCTGGTCTCTATTTATCCACATTTCCTATCCTTTTGCACCTTTTATTGGAGTTTAAACTGCTTAGTAATCACACCATTCCACCACTTTCATCACCGCTGACTTATTTAATCAGTTGAAATGAGTTCAGAGATGGGGTGGAAAATGCGATGGTGATCTTCCTAATGCGATGGTGATCTTCCTAATGCTGTTCCCTTCTAGGCATGGATAAATCATTCTTTCCCCCTTTTAAAAAAGAAAGAAAGAAAGAAAGAAAGGGTTAGGATAAGGGTCATTCCCTAACAAGAACCAGTTTAAAATGATTGTGTTTGGATGTGACATATAGACATAAACTTAAGTTCCCATCTAACCCTATAATTCTAAAATATTGATACTACAAATAAAATCCAAATTAGCCACTGAATGCAATAAACCTAATATAATTTGTGTAGACCAGAGACAGGGCAGGAATTAATTTTAAAATGTTCAAAAGCTGCCTATTTATCTTTTTATGTACTAATCAATAGAGACATTTCATGCAATCCTATTCTCTAAAAATGAAGTATGTTCATAGAGAGATGCCAGAGAGCAAATTGATCAAAGACTAACAACAAAAAGAATTGATAAATATAAATGTACCTTGTTAGGGTGTCTGGGTGGGTGTCATGAGAGTTGTAGTAGATCCAATTTAATTAGCAGTTTAATTCTCTCTTAGAATGGTGTAAATAGTAAAAGAAATTTGCAAATTAGACCAATTGGAAAGATATAGCACCTACTAAGAAAAATAGATACATTGATTAGAAAAAGAAGTAGGAAAATGACAGCTGAACAAATAAAAGAGAGCATAGCCTTGCCCGCTTCTTAACTTTTAGCCTGTATCACAGTGAAAAAATAAATTTTTGTTGTTTTGAGCCAATGGTTTGTGATACTTTGTTGTGGCAACCTAGTTAAAACAGTGAAACACGGCTTTAGAGTCAGAGGACCTAAACTTGACTCAATCAATTTGTCACTAGTTAGCTTTGAGTCACTGAGCTAATATTTTTTGGGTGCCTTTTTCAATCTATGAAATGGGCGTAAGAAAAGCCACATGTTGTGATATTTTAGATGAATAATTTTGGTTTAGTATTTATAATTTTTTTTTTAAATGTTTTCATTTGTCATTATTGTTGTAGTTGCTGCTGTTAAGTGAAACTATACTGGTGGAACTTCTACCCAAGGGACAATCCTAAAAGAAAGATGGTATCCTATTGGGAAAAATATCATAGGTAACACATTAGCCTGCCTACTTCTATGAGCTTTTGGCTGAATTTGGATTCTCCTCTTACTCTTCTGACTATAAAATATAATTAGACTATTCTATAGAGATGCACATTACTCTCAGTAAACCTCCCTCTCGCCGTGGATCCCACCCTCTGTTTGGGCTGTTACCACCTCCCCACTGTGCTGGAATCATAGAGATGCCGTCTCTCTCCTCCGTCACTGGGAATTCATTCCACAACATCAATTGAAGCCACAGCATAGCGCTGACCTTCCCAGGCTGGAACAGAGCCAACATCATTAACAGGCCAGTCTCTGCAGCTAAGGGCTGCTGGCTTTCTCCTGTCAAGTTTCCAGTTCTTAAGAAGAGAGCTAGGGAAGATGAGGCAGAGCAGGCTTTTAGAAAGTGCCGAGCAGATGGGTCCTCTGACTGTCTGCAGCCTAGGTAGGATCAATAGCAACTTGTCACACACAGACGCGTACAATCCACTCAGCGTAATAAGCATTGACTGATACAATTTTATTTGTACCTCTGCAAAATGTTTCTGGTCAGAGGTCAGTGTCTGTGGGCAAACTCTTGCCTCTGGTATTTATTTCTAGGAGAGGTCCTGGACAGCTCACTGGAGTGGGATTTTTGAACCCTGAAAATACACAGACTGTCATTTCTTCCCACCACTGCCTATCTCACACGTACATACACACAAAAACACTGAAACATATTTATCAGAAAACTTTTACACTTAAAAAGAACAGGTTGAGAGCATCAAGTCAAGAGTCAGCCAGATCTGGGCATCTGACGCACTGGCTGGATGACTTCTCAAAACCCCAATTCTCTAATCGACATATAAAGGAAGCATTTTTATAGCCTATCTTATTTCTGATTGTATGGTTTTGGCCTGCTGGGTCTTCATTGCTGCCTGGGCTTTCTCTAGTTGTGGCGAGTGGGGGGCACTCTCTAGTTAGGATGCGCCGACTCTCATTGCGGTAGCTTCTCCTGATGCCAAGCATGGGTTGTAGGGTGCATGGGTTTCAGTAGCGTGGTGAGCTAGCTTAGATGCACCATACGATGTGGACTCTTTCTGGATCAGGGATTGAATCCATGTCCCCTGCCCGAGCAGGCAGATTCTCAACCACTGGACCACCAGGGAAGTCCTGTATATAAAGGAAATTAACAGTGTGAAACACATAGGCTTGTGTTGATTTTCTTGCAAGTTTAGCTCCTCCTTTAGATTGACTTGTTAAGAAGATATTCTATGTTTTATTTCTACATCTTCAGCCTCTAGCATAGTACTTGGTATACCTGAAACATTTCACACTTACTGAGTAAAGGCTGCTGCTGCTGCTAAGTCGCTTCCGTCGTGTCCGACTCTGTGCGATCCCACAGACGGCAGCCCACCAGGCTCCCCCATCCCTGGGATTCTCCAGGCAAGAATACTGGAGTGGGTTGCCATTTCCTTCTCCAATGTGTGAAAGTGAAAAGTGAAAGTTTTGAAGTCGCTCAGTCATGTCCGACTCCTAGCGACCCCATGGACTGCAGCCTACCAGGCTCCTCCGTCCATGGGATTTTCCAGGCAAGAGTGCTGGAGTGGCCTTATCCAAAGTAAAGGCTAGATGATGCTTAAGTCAGGTTTGCTTCTTGAACAGTGTGTGTTTTTTATCGAGTCACTTTGCTTCTCTCTGACTCTGTTTCCTGAATGTGAGAACTATAATAGATAATATAGAAAATAATTTCTTAGGTCTTTGTCACTATTAATATTCACGGTATCACTGTTTGTTCATTGTAGGGGGAAAGGAAATGCTGTCTCCATACAAGAGTTTCCTCATCTGGATTTAAGTTCATAGCCATTGGACTTTTCCCCCAGAGCCTGCTCATGTTTGTGTGTGTGTGCGTGTGTATTTAGTCATGTCAGATTCTTTACGGTGCCATGGACTATAGCCTGCCAAGTTCCTCTATTCTTGGAATTTTGCAAGTGAGAATACTGGAGTGCGTGGCCATTTCCTACTCCAGGGGATCTCTCCAACCCAGGAACTGAACCTATGTCTCTTGCATCTCCTGCATTGACAGATAGATTCTTTACCACTGCACCACCATTCATGGTGATTTTTCATAGTGGGGGAAAGGAGACACTGTTTCCATGTGAGAGACTCCTTGTTTGGGTTTAATTTCTAGCCATTGGACTTTTTCCCCATGCTCGCTCATTTATATCCAATGGCAAATACTCAACTGAATAAAATGGAATCTAGCAGAACATGCAGTATTTAGACAAACCTCAGATCTTTATTTGAATGTCTTGCTGCAGTCTAAGAGAGTTAAGGATGAGGAATGCAACACCACTCACCACTTTGTCATGAAATACATAGGTGCTATCTTTTGATAGTTTTCACCTTGTTTTGTGTGGAATAATCACATTTCCTTGCCTTTGGGGGAGAAATAGGAATGAGCCAAAATGATACTGCTTTAGGCAAAACATATGCTTTCTATTTATCTTGCTTTTCAGTGATGCCTATGTTGTCTCCATCGATAGTTTGTTTTAAGCTATTCCTGGTTATGTTCATTTCTTCTTTTAATTAAATATATCATCAGCAGAGCACTTTAGACTACTTCCTTCCTCCCATCCTAGGCTAGAGGAATTAGGAAATAGCAGTTCTGGTATTTTCTTCTTTTCACACAATGGAAATTGGTCAAATCTAACTTTATGTATGAAAAGCAAAAAAGAGTAAAAGTGTGTATTTTTCTGACTGGCTAACAGAGATGCAATTTTGCACTTTGAGGATTCAGAGAGAAGGCTCTGTGGTGTCATGAGGTGTCAAAAATATGGGAAGTACAGGTGGCAGCTGGCTGTTGGAGAGGCAGCAACTGCAAATTCACTAATTAGAGACGTGCAAATTTCAAAGGCATATTCTGTTAAACCCTGGAGCCATGATGAAGCAGTCAACACAAGAAGGGTACTAGGAGCACAGACTTTGGGGGATCTTGGAGCCAAGATGTAATTGGTTACACTTATTGGTTCACATTAAAGCAACAGCTCCTGATTTTAGAAGTAGAGAAGTGGTACACAGGGAAAATTCAGTTGTGAGGACCTTTAACCTGATAGACCTTTAACCTGGGTGACCTTCTTGTAAACCGTTTGATATCACAGAGTCCTATGCATTCCTATACCCTGTCCTGTCTTTGATTCAGTCCTGGATAGTGCAAGGTGCAGAATTTTCTGGTGATACGAAATGAAAGGATTTCATTTCTGAACAAGTCACTAACTATGAGGAAAAAGATACTAAACCACTGTTAAAAAACATGAACAAATTTAAATAAAAGCTTGATTGTTTTTGTGCATGCTTTGGTTTTGCCTGATGACCAGTAGATTTTTTTCCTGCACAGAATGAATTGACTTTTAATTAAATCAAAGTAATTGGCTGATCATTTTGAACATCAAGCTGCCTAAATGTCTGTCTTCCAGTGCTGAAGTCCTAGCATAAATTTGTTGATTATCAGATTATACATGTCAGCTGTTCTTAGTTTCAAGTTTACAGATTTCATGGAGATTTTTAAGTTAACATTAAGCAATCTATAAATATGCCAGAAATCTAGGAAATAGTGCTTGTTAAAATGCATTTGTACCTTTTTCGAAAGAGAAGGTTTATGACTTCTAATGTATTGTTATCTAATGTATTATCTATAATGTTATCTAATGTTATAATAAATAATGTTATCTAATGTTATCTAATGTATCTAATGTATTGTTATCCCAGTCACCAAATTTAAGAACGTTATTGCAGCCTTGATTAAGTGCGTCAGCCCATTTCCCCTCAATTCCCTTCATTTGCATTCATTAACGCAGGATCCAGGGGAAAGCACGAGGCACAGAATATTTCATGAGCATAGACGTCAGACTCACTCTTCACATGGCCCTTCATGCTTTAACGCATATCCCCCTGTTATTTGGAAATCTCAGGTCCCTGCTACTGTGATTGGATTCTGCAGGAATATTCTCTTTACCCAAGAGGGCAGGCTGTGGGGTGGCCTTACCTATCCAAGCAGACACTCGAGCGTTGAATAAAGACCCGATATTTTTGACATTAACATCTCCTCTCCTAGGCACTTATCTCTTTCCTGTTTCTTTTTCTTCTTGTTTCCACAGCACTCAACTCCAGAAGTAAGACTGGTTTTCTTTCTGTCTTTGTTTTTTAACATAGGTTGACACTAACCTGAATCTAGAACCTTAAATGCGGTTTTGCATTGTTGTTGTTCTGGCTTCACCATCCCCTGGTTCTGTAACATTGACTCCCTGTTTTATTTTGTCAAACCTCTGTTTCCTTATCTGTAAAATGAAGGCAGTGACCCATGCCTTGTTTTCTTACAGGGTTCAGAGGGAGAAAAACTGAGATGTCAATGAAAGCTCTCTATGAAAATTTAAGTTTCTAATAATATAAGTGGGTTCTATTTAATTTAGAAGAGGTCTATTATAAAGTTGTTCACTCAGGTAGAGAAAACTACTTCAGATCCTTTATTTTTATTAGTAAAATAACTCTTTGACCGAATAGGAAACTGGTTTTCCATGTACCTCTGTGTATTAAATAAATAGAAATGCTGACTCAGTGATAAGAGAGTGGGTCTGAGGTTCAGTGTTAGTATTTTGAGAGCTCTGAACGGGAATGCTTTTGGCTTGTTGATGACAATTTTGTGTATTTCTTCATATTATAAAGAAATATCACCATATGAAAATATATATATATTTGAAGCTAATTCTTGTGGAGTTTAGGAGAGGTTAACTCTATAGCTATTGCTCCTGAAAAAATGCTTTTAAAAAATTACCTATATTGAGAATTGGGAAAACATTGCAAGTCCAGTTTTATTCCATCTCACAAGGTACTACAGCGCTGTCTTTTACTTCTTTTGTGTGTATATATACACACCCACTCTTTGGCATTTCCCCGTGCAGGTATCACGGACTATCGCCGCCTTGCCCGCGCCGCAGCAGGTTCTCACCTGCTGCCTATGTTATACACAGCAATGTGTGTGCGTCAGTCTCAGCCCCTCAGTCCCAGTTTATCCACTCTTATCCCCTACTAACCATATGTTTGCTTTCTACATCCGTGACTCTACTTCTGCTTTGTCAATAAGTTCATTTGTATCTTTCTTTCTTAGATTGCACACATACATGATGTTACATGATATCTGTCTGTGTCTGACTCACTGCACTCAGTATGACAGTCTCTAGGTCTGTCTATGTTGCTGCAAATGGCGTTATGACCATTTTTATGGCTGCGTAATATTCCGCTGCATGCATGTACCACATCTTCCTTATCTAGTCCTCTGTTGCTTGGTCTTTAGGTCATTTCCATGTCCTGGCTGTTGAGAATAGTGCTGCAAGGAACATTGGGGTACTTGTATATTTTTTAATCTTCTCTGAGTGTGTGTCCAAGTGGAATTGCTGGGTCATATAGTAGCTTTATTTTTATTTTGTTAAGGAAACTTCATACTGTTTCCATAGTGGCTGTATCAATTTACATTCCCACCAACAGTGCAAGAGGGTTCCCTTTTCTCCACAGTTTCCTCAGAATCTGTTTGTAGATTTACTGATGATGGCCATTCTTATCATTATGAAGTGATACCTCATTGTAGTTTGGATTTACATATCTGTAATAATTGCAGCATTTTTCATGTGCTTTCTGGCCATCTCTATGGGCTTCCCTGGTGGCTCAGAGGTTAAAGCATCTGCCTGCAATGTAGGAGACCTGGGTTCCATCCCTGGGTTGGGAAGATCCCCTGGAGAAGGAAGGCAACCCACTCCAGTATTCTTGCCTCAAGAATCCCATGAACGGAGGAGCCTGGTGGGTTACGGTCCACAGGGTCACAAAGAGTCAGACACAACTGAGCGACTTAACATGTCTTCTTCGGAGGAATGTCTATTTAGATCTTCCACCCATTTTTTTGACTGAGTTGTTTTTTTGATATTGAGTTGCAAGATCTCCTTGTATATTTAGATTAATTCCTGGTCAGCTGTGTCTTTTATAAACCACACTGTCTCCTGAGCGAGGCTGCCTAGTGGACAATGCCTAGAAGGAGAATGTTTGCAACAACGGTGAGTGAGGAGACACTGAATGCTCCCTTAGTGAAGATTCAAGGTCCCAGTTTCCAACCCACAGTCAGAAAAGTGGGTTTACTCCTGAGTGCCCATTTGGCAATTTTTAGGTGACTATCCCAAGGATTTATAAAACTAAAGAACATTTCTTTCTGGATAATATACTTGTATGTGTGTTATACAAAGATAAAAAATTGAAATAATGTTCTTATTAGGTATAAAGGAGATAATAATAATAATAACAAAGGAGATTATTACCTCTTTGCAATAGAATTTCAACCTTTTTTTTTTTATATAAAACAGAGACACCTAAATGTCATTAATTCAGTGGCTGTAATATATTGTTTACAATTATTGGCCTGAATCATTCTGACATTTACCCTGGCATTACATATGAAGAACAGACACGATAAAATAATAGAAAAAATACTTGCCTCTCAGTTCCTGATACAAATCTGCCCTTCAGTTTCTAATACAGATTTCCTGAAACCCTAAATCTGTATCTAAATCTATTCTATTTCTTAACAGTGATATAATTTTTAAAGAGACATTTCTTCTCTCGGCACTTTTTATTTCCATCTTTAAAAACTCATTAGAAACTGATGGAAGTTGGGTATATTGATAAAATAACATGAGACCGTCTCTGGCTTATGGCAGCCTGTTGATAGAAATGTTTTAGAGGAGCAATGTGGTGCAGTGGCAGAAACAGAGTTGTCCTTGGGATTTGGAGAGATCTGACTTCCAATGCTGGCTTTGCTGATTTCTATGTCTGTGACCTTAGGCAAGTTTATTCATCTCTCTGTAATCCATCTGTAAATGCATATTTGTTTGAATAAAATAAAATATATGAAAATGGTGCATAATGCCTGACATATGGTAGATAGTGCATAAGCAAATGTATCTGTTATGTCAACCAGTCTGCTCGCATGTCCTCACCTACCATTTATAATAAAATCCCAGCACACACTGGTACAGGAAAATAACACAACACTCACATTGTAATATAGTTTACAGGAAAATTTAATTACCCAAAATAGAAAGCAAACAGTATTTTTTTTTTTTTGGACTGATAAAACTTCACCCTATGTTAAATGAAGTCTGGGAACAGAGTCTTTGAACTTTACCCAGGACCCAGGTTTGTGTTCCTGGATTTTATGGCTTATAATTTTCACCTGCCTTGGACTTAGAACTTGAATTTAACTGAAATAGGATCCTGGCCCAAGATGAATATGGTGACTTCAGTCAGATTCAGAGTTCACAGTCTCCAGAATCTTAATTTCATTCTCCCAAGTTGGCTGTAAGTTATAGACTCAGAGGATCACAGAAAGTCAATGGCAATTTGAGCACGATAAATCTAAACCTGATTGTAACATCATTGTCACGACAGTCCCAAAACAATGACTCCATTTTGGAGACACCTGTAAAACATCTATTATAATGACATGAACACATGGAATGTCTTGGGTAGTCTGTTGTTATATCATGCCAAACTTTTCTCCAAGAACTTTAAGGGAGATTATTTCTCCCCATTTAATTTTCACCCCAACTCTTCACTTTTACACACTTATAATACATTTTTTAGGTTAAATTTTGAATTTCTCTATTAACAATATATTCAACATTTGCCAATAAATACAAACTATCTTAGGCATAGTATAGAATATCATTTCAAAATATGCTCAGAAATGTTCAGCAAGTCTAAGTTTACTCTCCAAAAGCATTTAATATTTCATAATATTTTCATTCTCATGCTTAAATCTACTAATATGCTAATAGTTTCATTGTTCAGTTAATCATTCTGGTCTAGTCAACCAGTTTATAGTTCATCTGAGTCACTTTTGGCCTAAGAGAAGGGCAAAATCCCTTTTCTACAGTACAGTATGTCTCATTGGTCTGTGTGTTTAGGGAGTACCTACAACATCCCTGTCTTTGAACCAAATCCTGGGGATTCAAAATGGATAAAAAGTTTCCTGTCTTCAAGTTGCCCCTGACTTTCCACCAGCTATGCAGTTTAAACACGGCAGTGTGTATATATGTCAATGCTATTGCCGCAATTAGTCCCACACTCTCCTTCCCCTGCTACGTCCACAGTCCGTTCCCTAAGTCTGTGCCTCTAATAGTAGTTCTCCACTGGTAGTAGTTCTTCCTCTGATGGACAGTCTGGATTCTAGAGGCAGACTAAAGGATATCATATCCTAAATACCATAAATTGTTTATTGCTATTACTACTTAATTGACAGTCTCCATTTTGAAATACACGTTGTATACTGTTCTTCGAGTACTTTAGATAAATGGGAGGTGGCATTTGAAGTTTATAAACTATAACCCACTCTAATAAGTACAATTAAATTAGGTTATGCATGCATATATATGCATATGGTTTAGATGGTCTTGGTGGTGGTGCTTGTTCAGTTGCTCAGTCGTGTCATACTCTTTGTTACACCATGAACTGAAGCACAGCAGGATGTCCCGTCCTCCACTACCTCCCGGTGTTTGCTCAAACTCATGTCCATTGAGACAATGATGCCATCCAACCGTCTCATCCTCTGTCGTCCCCTTCTCCTCCTGCCCTCAATCTTTCCCAGCATCAGCATCTTTTCCAGTAAGTCAGCTCTTTGCATCAGGTAGCCAAAGTATTGGAGTTTCAGCTTCAACATCAGCCCTTCCAATGAATATTCAGAGTTGATCTCCTTTAGTATTGACCAGTTTAATCTCCTTGCTGTCTATGGGGCTCTCAAGAGTATTCTCCAGCACAACTTGAAACCATCAATTCTTCAGTGGTGAGCCTTCTTTATGGTCCAATTCTCATATTCATACTGACTAGGAAAAACCATAACTTTGACTGAATGGACCTTTGTCGGCAAAGTGATGCCTCAGCTTTTTCATACGCTATCTAGGTTTGTCATAGCTTTTCTTCCAAGGAGTAAGTGTCTTTTAATTTCATGACTGCAGTCACCATCCACAGTGAGTTTGGAGCCCAAGAAAATAAAGTCAGCCACTGTTTCTACTGTTTCCCCATCTATTTCCCATGAAATGATGGGACCAGATGCCATGGTCTTAGTTTTCTGAATGTTGAGCTTTAAGCCAACTTTTTCACTCTCCTCTTTCACTTTCATCAAGAGGCTCTTTAGTTCCTCTTCACCTTCTGCCATAAGGGTGGTGTCATCTGCATATCTGAGGTTATTGATATTTCTCCTGGCAATCTTGATTCCAGCTTGTGCTTCATCCAGCCCAGCATTTCTCATGATGTTCTCTGCATATAAGTTAAATAAGCAGGGTGACAGTATACATACAGGGTGATGTACTCCCTTCCCAGTTTGGAACCAGTCTGTTGTTCCACGCCTGGTTCTAACTGTTGCTTCTTGACCTACATACAGGTTTCTCAGTAAGCAGATAAGGTCTTCTGGTATTCCCATCTCTTTAACAATTTTCCATAGTTTGTTGTGATCCACACAGTCAAAGGCTTTCACATAGTCAATGAACCAGAAGTAGGTGTTTTTTCTGGAACTCTCTTGTCTTTTGTATAACCCAGTGGATGCTGGCAATTTGATCTATGCTTCCTCTGCCTTTTCTAAATCCAGCTTGTACATTGGAAGTTCTCAGTTCCTGTACTATTGAAGTATAGCTTGAAGGGTTTTGAACATTGCCTTGCTAGCATGTGAAATGAACACACTTGTATGGTAGTTTGGGCATTCTTTGGCATTGCCTTTCTTTGAGATTGGAATGAAAACTGACCTTTTCCAGCCCTGTGGCCACTGCTGAGTTTTGATAAAGACATTAATGTAATATATTTCTAGATGAAGCACTCTAATACTTTCTATTACATTGCATTTTAATCTATTCTGTTGTTAATAATAGCCAGAAGAATCCTTGTCACAACCCACTAATTTAACTTAATGATATGATAATGGGCTGAGGTCTACAGTTGGGCCACGCTGAGGTATATATGCAATATGGCCAACTAATTAAGAAATTACATAATGTGGCAAGTCACACAAATACATGTCAAGATGCCAGAAAAGGGTAGGGGGGATCTGACAAGCACATTCATTGCAAGCAGTGGAGAGTGGTCCTTTTTTACACTATGTATTGTTTAGCATATGTTGGTTCTTAAGAAATGTTTGTTAAATGAATGCAGCTGGGTGAATGTCTTACAAATAACTGTCAAGCACTCCATTTCTTCTTTCAGTTACGACAAAGAAGACAAGTCACAAAGCCTGGGCCACCGCCCTTGCCTGCTCACGGCAAAGTGATTACACCCCTTCTGTGAACTGCAGATTCTTCCCCAGTACAGAGATGGCAGCAGCTTTGACCAACCTCCTGGACCTGGCTTGGATGAGGAAATCTGCTTTTAGGATATTTCTTTACAGGGCTTTCCCAATAGCTCAGTTGGTAAAGAATCTGCCTGAGATGCAGGAGACCCTGGTTCGATTCCTGGGCTGGGAAGATCCACTGGAGAAGGGATAGGCTACCCACTCCAGTATTCTGGCCTGGAGAATCCCATGGACTGTATACACCATGGGGTTGTAAAGATCCAGACACGACTGAGTGACTTTAACTTCACTTTTATAACTTTGTATATTATGACAGTTTGACCAGAGGCAAGTTCCCTCTCTCTCTGGACGTTCTCCTTCCTTAAAGATAAGCACCATGTCACTTAATTCATTTCATCTCCATAGATTTTCTAATAGGATTTCTGGCACACAGTGGGTTCACATATTGAAATGATATATATTTGTTAGAAATACATTCAATTCTACTTTCCCATCAAATGGGACTGTTAAATTGTGAACATATTTTTTGCTTTCCTGCTTCATAAAATATGAGCACTCTAACCCCAGATGGCGCATCCTCCAGAAACATATGGACAAGATGATTTATAAGGAGTGCTCTTTCAGGAGCTGGTTCCACTTAGCCAAGGAGGCTGCATGATTTTGCCAAGACCTTTCAAGCAACTCATTGAGGAGGGTGAGCAGGTCTTAGTCATGCAGCCAAGGGATTGGAAAAAAAGTCTGACACAAAGCCCCTTTCGGAAAAGGTCTGGGTTTTCACAGTTTAGGGAAGGAGTGACTGAGGTGGGAAATTTCTCTCCATGGTGCAGGGTACGACTTTGGAGTGAATATAAAGCATGACTCTGTTCTTTTCTTGTTGTTTATTATCTGTGACAAAATAGACCATGCAGGTCATTCCAGTCCAGGCTTAGCTCAGAGAGGGCATTTGCAAAGAAGAAAAATGACCTGATATTTACTTCTCACCTATTACACACCATTGTCTAAATGCTTGCATAAATCTTTGTGTATTAAGAATGTTATATTCAGGATGCGGAGTGGTATCGAACTGAAAATACTTCTCAGGCTGTGCTGTGTGTGTGCTAAGTCACTTCAGTCATGTGCAACTATTTGTGACCCTGTGGGCTGTAACCTGCCAGGCTCCTCTGTCCATGGGATTCTTCAGGCAAGGCTACTGGAGCAGGCTGCCATGCCCTCCTCCAGGGATCTTCCTGACCCAGGGACTGAACCTGAGTCTCATGTCTCCTGCATTGGCAGGTGGGTTCTTTACCACTAGTGCCACCTGGCAAGCCTGCTGCTCAGGCTAATGAGTCAGATGGTGAGAAACTCCATGTACTATGCTAAGGGCTCGTGTTTTCACTTGACACTGGGTGGGCGCTAGGAGGTGTGTGTTTTTGCTTCCAAACATACAGTTTACAGAGTTAAGAGCTGGGTCCTCCCTGGCGGTGTCACCAGAGGTAAGAAAGTCTCAAAGCAGAACTGCCGTCAGTGCTTTTAGGAGCACAGCCGCTCAGCACCAGAAACAAGAAGGGGTGAGTTTCGCATGAGCAAGGCTGCTCTCTTTATTAGCGATCCGTAATTAACAGAGTTGGGGCGAGTTCCGGTTTCACTTTGCCCTGTGCACGCCACCATAACCCCTGGGAACAGAGTCCATTAATGGAGCCAGGACATCTATCCTGATGTGTCCGGCTCGGGCACCTACCGTCTTTTCGTCGTGCTGTGCTGCCGACCCTGGTGAGCATTCTCCGCAGTGTCTGATCATACTGAGTGTCATTAGATAAGGCTTGCATGAACAGGCATTGGATTGTTTCCATGAAAATTTCAGTGGACTATTTCGGTCCGTCCCTCCACCACCACCTGCTCCCACTGCGTATGTGCTCCCAGCACTTTCCCCTGACATGCCCTGTGCTTTTAGGTCACTGGCAGCTGGAGCTGGAACAGTTATTGATAATCCTTTATGTCGCCTTTTAGACTGATGGTCAGGGCAGAGTCCCAGACCCTTTGCTCCATGCCAGATCAAACAGTCCGCTGAGGTGTTTTTCCAGGTCCCTGTAATCCGATGACTAGTATTTGTAGAATATCTAAATCATGTTTGCATGGTTTAGCAAGACAGGATCCGAAAAAACTGCTTAAAATATGTAGTGAAACTTTGAGGGGCTTACAGATACATCACAGCTTTTATTTGCTTTCTGTTGTTAACAGAAGTTTAAGTCTGCACAGTCAGAAAAACATCCCAGAGGCGAAGAGACTGGGAGAGTTACTTTGTACTTATTTTATTTTCGGCACTGGGCAAAAAGCATCATTACATTACTGTTTAATCCTTATAATCATCAGATGTAGGTATTATTAGTTCCACATTTCTGGTGATAGAGCAAATGCAGAGGTTAGATAACCTGCCCACAGTCTTGCCCCTTAAAAGAGCAGATCTGACAGCCTCCAAAATCCTGTACGGACACAACCTTTTGTTTAAAACCCATCAGTTGAAAGAGCCCTGTTTATTCTTCTGTAAATTTCTACCATCTGCCTAGAAGCTGGAGCATCACCTAGCCCGAACACTGTCTTATTACCAGCAAATAAATGTCAGAGTAAAGACCATGAAAATCATCTGTTACCTTTGCCTTCAAGAAGTGCATCCACTTCTACCTGAGAGTGATTCTGGGAAACAGACAGATTAGTGAAGCTGGAGTCATTGGGGGTACGCAACCTTATGTTTCTGAACATTTAACTTATTAAAATTCACAAAGAGAGACCTTATGGTGCCATCATTTTACCCAACTAACATCATCAGTACGGCTCAAGGGCTGTGGCTTTTTACAGTCACCCTAGCAGCGGTGAACATATGGTTTTACTTCTCTCTGAAGCCTCAGGGCATCTGACGGTACCTTTCATGGATAATGGATAAAGGCTACCACACCAGTGGGTAACTTCTGTTCCATCAGTATTGCCTTCGTGCCAAGAATGCTGAATGAATTCCAGGCAGTTTTGAGCTGACCTAGGTCTATTCTGTGAGCAGTAACCTCCTCAGGAGCAGCAGGGGTCGTGTTTCCTGTTTACCTGCATTTTGGAGCTTCTCTGCCTGAGCTCCTTAGAACAGAAGCCTACGGAACACTGTTGAGCCACAGGTTGTAGCTCCCCCAATTTTCCAGCTGTTGCTCTGCTTGTGTTAGTTTGTTCTTTTGCTGCTTCCCCTACTGCATTTGGGTGAGAAAGGGTTTTGTCGTAATAGTCTACAAGAATTACTGCGTGTATTTTGAGAATATAGCCAAGAAAGTAAGAGAATCAAAAGTGTTTTTGCACATGATTTCCCAGGTTCTCTGCGGCATCTAAGCTATAACTGACATCACTGTTTGTCAGTGCGGTGTCTTCCTGGCGATTAAGTGCAATTCCATCTAATCCGTGTTCCACTGTCAATTGTTCAAGAGGGTCAACATCCCCTTTCTGCGTTCTCTGAAAAATGCTTACTAGTTTGAAAAATAGTGCAGTGAATTTACCAAAGGCCTGGAAATCCCCTAGGCTCAGCAACGGATTTTTCACTTATTTTGAAGAGGAAACATGTGGGCAGTTTCTACACATTCAGGACTTTCTGTAGTATAGTGAATGCAAAGAGGGCAGGTTTTGGAACCAAATCCAACTGGGTCCAAATTTAAACTTTTGTAGTATTCTGGGTTGGGTTTCCCTGGTGGCTTAGCTGGTAAAGAATCTGCCTATAATGCAGGAGACCTGGGTTTGATCCCTGGGTCTGATCCCTGGGTCAAGCAGATCTTCTTCAGCAAGTGGCTTAATTTTCTGATCATTGGTACTCTCACTTCCCCTCTTACCTTTTGGTATGTTTTATGCATATTCATGCATATTACCATAATTTATACACTTGTCATAGCACCCGGGATTGATTTCCTTAGTCAGTTTCACAAATTGATGTTCGAAGTCTATTCTGAACTTTGCCTTTTCTCATCAGCTTCAGAACAAAAGCTAGTCAAAGGCATCATCTTGTTGGTATCTCTGCTTTTACTTGCATTCATTATGGTTTATTCTTCACAAAATTTACCTCCATTGTCACTCTATGGCCAGAGTAAACTTCAATTAAAAAAATTAATTCTTTAGCTGGAAGTCTTTCATGGTTCAGATTAATATTACACATTCCTTGAGATTGCTTTTAAAATGCTATCTTATCTAGGCCCTTCCCTAGCTTTCTTTCCAGACCCCTTTCTACTTTCTCCCAGGACCACTCTGTTCCAAGCAAGCTAGCAATTTTGTTGTTTCTTACACTTACCGAATTCACTCCCATCTCAGAGCATTTTCCCTTGCTCTTCCATTGAACTGGAATTCCTTTCCCCAAGATGTCTATGTTAAATCTTCGATATGACTAAGGGCTCAGAGACCCCTCCTACAATTATCACGTTAAAATAAAATGTATCCCTGTCCTGACTTTCTATCCTATAATTCAGGTGGTAGTTCTTCATTCGATCATCACTTTGTTGTCGTTCAGTCACTAAGTCGTTTCCTACTCTTTGTGACCCCATGGACTCTAGCACACCAGGCCTCTCTGTCCCCTGCTATCTCCCAGAGTTAGCTCAAATTCATGTCCATTGAGTCAATGTGAGTCAAGGATGCTATTTAACCACCCCATCCTCTGCCATCCCCTTGTTCTCCTGCCCTTAATCTTTCCCAACATCAGGGTCTTTTCCAATGAGTGAGTTCTTTGCATCAGGTGGCCAAAGTATTGGAGCTTTGACTTCATCAACAGTTCTTCCAACGAATATTCAGGGTTGATTCCCTTTAGGATTGACTGGTTTGATCTCCTTGCTGTTCAAGGGATTCTCAAGAGTCTTCTCCAGTACCACAGCTTGAAAACATCAGTTCTTTGACATTCAGCCTTACTTATGGACCAACTCTCACATCTGTACATGACTACTGGAAAAAATATAGCTTTGACTATAGGGATCTTTGTCAGCAAAGTGATGTCTCTATTTTTTAATATGCTGTCTCGGTTTGCCATAGCTTTCCTTCCAAAGAGCAAGAATCTTTGAATTTCATGGCCTCAGTCACTGTCTGCAGTGATTTTGGAGCCCAAGAAAATAAATTCTGTCCCTGCTTCCACATGCCTCCTTCTATTTGCCATGAAGTGATGGGACCAGATGCCTTGATCTTCATTTTCTGAATGTTGAGTTTTAAGCCAGGATTTTCACTCTCCTCTTTCACCTTCATCAAGAGGATCTTTAGATTACAACTACCTGCCTCTATTTTGTATATTTTTTCACTCATGAAACTAAGGACATTTATTTTTTATTTGATGTTGAATTCTTAGTATGAGGAAAAGTGTCTGCAAGTAACAAACAAGTACTAAATTTTTATTGGATTAATAAATTAATAAGTGAATGAATATACTCTATATTTCCTAAAAATGATGTTAATATTTTCTCCCTTGCAGTGTTGCAATAAGAATTAGAGTTAAAATATAAGGGAACCAATTCAATGGACATAAACTTGGGCAAACACCAGGAGGTGGTGAGGGACAGGGAATACTGGCCTCCTGCAGGCCATGGGGTTGCAAAGAATCAGACACAACTTGGTGAGTGAACAATAACAACAGCATAAGGGAGCTAATTATGACTGGTGTAAGTTTCGCATAAAGTGTTGCTGTCACTACTAAAATTTGAACTAACTAAACTTTTAAAGACTGATCTCTTTGGCAAGTAGTATGTTTTGAAACTACATGGAATGCAGTGAATTTAGATAATAGAATGGAGTGCATGGAGGTTTTTAAGTACTCACATCTTGACTCAGACACATCAGCCCTCATGTGTGATTATTAAAGAAAATGCATTTTATTATATTTTAGATTTATATAACACTTTAAAATTTTGAACATGCACCAAAATGTAGCATTCTTAGAACTGTAGCTTATTATTATTTATTAGTTTTGATATCTAAAGAAATGCTAAGAGCACCAGCTGAGATTTGGGTGTAACTCACAGTGGCTCTAGCTGCCACTGTCTATATATGTGTGAATTTAGTTATGTGATTATCTGACTGTGACTTTGTCAGTACTATTTACACTGATAGAAACACATTCAGATTAATTTTAGCTTAAGTTTTTATCTGTAATTATTGTTTAACGTATCTCCCAATTGTTACACAGGAATTTCATATTGCAAATGATTATTTTGTGTGCCTAAGTTTCGAGAGACAAACACACACCAGTGGGATCCTATCTCTTAATTACTTTTTTAATGCATTTCCTGCATATTGACTTGTCTTTATTAGTGGGCTTTTAGTTTGAAAGATTTTATGACTTACCTCATGACGTGAGTCCTCTCCTGGACTTCTGGAACTTAATCAGCCCAAGGGTCCTTTTCCTTGACAAACAGAGCAGAAAGGATTACAAGATACAGAATGATAATTGGGCTGTCCTTTCAGGCATTAGTCCATTTGCTTTGGTCACAGTGGCCAGGGTAATTTTTGAAGCTCGCTCCAGCAGAGACCATCAGGGGCTTGCACATAGCTGAATGGAAGCCATCCCTGGTACCAGATCACAGCTGGCCAAACTCCAAGGCTGCATCTGAGAGGCTTACACGCACGTGTGCAGCCACACCTGTGGCACATGCTAGTGCTCTCCTGAAAAAGGAGGGACTTCCCACACCTGTATCACTCTTCAGCTGAGCACTGAAGAACTGATGGTTTTGAACTGTGGTGTTGGAGAAGACTCTTGTGAGTCCCTTGAACAGCTAGGAGGTCAAACCAGTCAATCCTGAAGGAAATCAACCCTGAATATTCATTGGAAGGACTGTTGCTGAAGGTGAAACTCTGATACTTCGGATACCTGATGAGAAAATCCAGCTCTTTGGAAAAGACCCTAATGCTAGGAAAGATTGAGAACATGAAAAGAAGGGGGCAACAGAGGATGAGATGGCTGGATGGCATCATCAACTCAATGGACATGAGTTTAGGAAACTCTGGGGCATGGTGAAGGATAGGGAAACCTGGCATGCTGTAGTCCACTGGGTCACAAAGGGTTGGACACAACTGAGCAACTGAACAACAACAGTCACTTTTCTTTCCTAAGGTATTCTCCTTTGACCCTTGGAGAAGAGGGCTTTGTCTGGGTCACCAACTCTTCCCCAGCAGGCCCCCGTGGCTGTATTATGGAGATGAGGCATTAAGCACTCCAGTGCCTCCCTGCAGTGCTGGGAGCTAAGGACATTGGGGTGGGAGGCAGGGTCACCTTCACTAAATTTCAGAGTTTCACTCCAACATTTCCTTGGATTGTGTGTCTATTCACCTTGCACATCTTTAATTACATGTAGCCCCTCAAGTGACTCTTTCACACGTCAATATCTGCATGAAACGATCATTGATTAAAAAGAGAGAGAAAGGCACCTACCTACATCTCATTATTGGCTGATACATGTACAAAGCAGACAAACCACAAGTAACAGCAAAATTTACTGCATGAATTTAGTGTGGTATTTTGTTGATCCTGAAAAATTATTCTTGAACTGAAGATGTATTTGAAAATCACCAGTAATTTTAGGACTTAGAAACTATCAGCAAATGAGCAAGCGAGAAGTGAAAACTATTATTCTTTGGTATTTTGGGTTCAATATTGAGAAATAAGTAGGCAGAGAACAGAGGATTTTAGGGCAGTGAAAGTAATGTGTATATTATAATGGTGGATTTGTCATCATATATTTGTCTAAACTAATAGACTGTACAACACTAAGAGTAAAACTTAAGGTAAATGACAGACTTTGGGACATTATAAATGTATTGATGTAGGTTCATCTTTGATTAAAAAAATGTATCATCCTGGTGAGTAATATTGATATGCGGAAGGCAATGCATGTGTGAGGACAGGAGGCATATGGAAAATCTCTCTAAATTTGATTACAAAACTAAAAATCTTCTGAAAAATCAAGACAAAATGAAAAGGGAGATGTGTGGCTTTGACATCTGTAGTAACTCAAAGATACAAAGACAATAACCTTGGGACCTGTGATCTTTATCGCCAAAGAAGGCTATATGCTTGCAGCATGCTCAGTCGTGTCTGACTCTTTTTGACCCCATTGACTAGCCTACTAGTCTCCTCTGTCCATGGGATTCTCCAGGCAAGAATACTGGAGTGGGTTGCCACGCCCTACTCCAAGGGATCTTCCTGACCCATGGTTCAAACCCATGTCTCTTACTTCTCCTGCATTGGCAGGAGGGTTCTTTACCACTCATGCCATCTGGGAAGCCCAAAGGAAGTATCTGGGAATATAAGTGAGTTGAAAATTGCTGAAGCTAAGGAATGGATATGTGGGTCCATCTTGTGTGTACGCTCAGTCACTCAGTCACACCCGATGCTTTGCAAACCTATGGACTGTAGTCCGCTGGTGCCTCTGTCCATGGGATTTCCTAGGCAAGAACACCTGAGTGGGCTGCCATTTCCTTCTCCAGGGATTGTCCTCATCCAGGGATTGAACCTGTGTTTCCTGCATTGGCAGGATTCTTTACCACTGAGCCACCTGGGAAACCAAATAGGACTATGCCCATTATAAATCCTGAAATTCATCTAGGACAGGTCAGGCCTCTGCCCCATAGGAAGTCTCATAACTTATCCTTGCTTCTGATTTATTTTAATGGTGTTTTTGAGTTAAAGGAATGAAACTACTGTGCTGTTCTTCTAGAAGCTGCCAATAACTATAAAAGGCAGATCCAATCAATGGGATTCTGCTTACTCCAAATGCATTATTAGAAGAACAGGGTAAGCTGTGAATTTTTCCTGCAGGGTTCCAATTGCCTGGGATCTTATTTTATTAACAGAAGTAAATCCATAAATATATAACTTCATGTGATTCTTCTTTTACACTTCTGTTTGGAAAAAAAATACTTCTCAGTTTATTGCAAAAACCCTTTCATAACAAATCAACAATAACAGATATTGTACAATTTTTTAATCAAGAGGAGCTTTAAGCAAAATTTAATTCTTCATTTAAGTATCACTTGAGTAATCCTTTCCTAGTTACAAAAATGTAAGTTGCTACCCATTGTCTGAAATATTGAGGCAATAGACTCACCTTTTGTGACTGATGAATGTTAACTTTTTATTGTCACATAAGAAGTACTCGACTGCTTGACATAAGAAGATCTGGGAAGAAAAGGGCTGAGTCTGCTATCTTTTCTTTCAATTTTCATTAGCAAATAGGTAAGAGAAGACTAGAAAACCATAAAGAAGGCCTTTTTGGTATTAAGTTATTAGATTCAAGAAGTTCATATATACTTAGTCTTTAAAGAATCCATAGAATTATGATAACAATATTAACTTCCTAGCACAGTTGCTAAAGAATGTGTCTGCCAATGTAGGCAACGCAAGAGATGAGGGTTCAACCTCTGGGTTGGGAAGATCCCCTGGAGAAGGAAATGGCAACCCACTCAAGTGTTCTTGCCTGGAGAATCCCATGGACAGAGGAGCCTGGTGGGCTACAGTTCATGGGGTCACAAAGAGTCAGACATGACAGCATGCACACACCGAAAATTGCCATATGGGTTAAATGAGACAGTGCATATAAAGTGCTTAGAAAAGCACCTAAATGCCCCTATATTTTCCGTGACATCTACCCACTGCTTCTTCTTTTTTCAGGGAGATAAACAAATTAAATCACTGGCATATAAACATCACTCAGTGAATGATAATATTATGATTTTTATTAGCCATTAAACTTCTACAGCATATAGTGAACTCTATGATAAACAAAATCCTCATTTATATTTTTTTCTATAGCATGGTTGATTTGCATTTATTAAAGGAAGCAAATGATAATATGGTGTGCCATACTTGAAGATTATTTAAAAAATAAATTTCCAGTCTGCACTAGGTTCAGTCTATTCTTTTTTCAATTAGAATTTAAAGGAAGTGATTGGAAATGTGTTTGAACAGGGAATTCTTGTCCTCTAGAGAAACTTTAGTAAAATCTATCTTCCAATTTGAGCTTCCCAGGTGGCGAAAATAGCAAAGAACGTGCTTGCCGATGCAGGAGAAATAAGAGACTCAGTCAGCACATGGACTGTAGCCCAACAGCTCTTCTGTCCGTGGGATTCTCCAGGCAAGAATACTGGAGTGGGTTGCCATGCCCTCCTCCAGGGGATCTTCCCAACCCAGGGATCAAACTCAGGTCTTCCACATTGCAGATGGATTTTTTACCCCTGAGCCACCTGGGAAGCCCAAGTACACTGGAGTAGGTAGCTTATCCCTTCTCCAGGGGAACTTCCTGACCCAGAAATGGAACTAGGATCTCCTGCATTGCACGCAGGTTCTTTACCAGCTGAGCTACCCAGGAAGCCCCTACAATCCATAGGGTTGCAAAGAGTCTGACATGATTCAAGCAATTTAGCATGCTTCACATCTTCTAGTTCCATAGCTAAAGATGAAAAGCACCCAGATGAAATTTCTTGACACTAGCTAAACTTAAATAATTATCTGTTTGAAATCTACTGTTACCAGCATCCCATGTCTTGCTGCCTCTATATTTTTCTTTTCTTTAAGCAGTGCTAAAATCTCAGGATAATTACCACTTGGGTGCTTGTTTTAGACTGAAACATATCATATCACTAAATAGTAGTGGTAGTATTAGTCACTCAGTCATGTCTGAATCTGTGACCCCATGGACTATAGCCCACCAGGCTTCTCTGTCCATGGCATTCTCCAGGTAAGAATCCTGGAGTGCCATGTCCTTCTCCAGGGAATCTTCCCAATCCAGGGACTGAACCCATGTTTCCTGCATTGCAGGCAGATTCTTTACTGTCTGAGCCACCAAGGAAGCCCAGATCATTGAATAAAAAGCAATGATTTGACCATATATAACTTATAGGAACGATATTGAACATAAACACTGCATGCAACTCCTCCTCTGGTGGTACAAAGATCAAGGTGATGAGCAAAGTGACACGACACTTTTAGCAAAAAGAACATAAATCAGCCCCACTACCACAGTACATTTCCTGATCTTGAGTTTTATGGCATTTTTCTCTTACGGGTTTTCTTGATGATTTAATTTGGTATTTCACCTAACTCTCTACAAATCCTTCCAAATGCCTGTATGTTTTCTGGCTTCTGAACATCACTAGTAACGTGTTTAAAGGAAGAAAAACCAATTGCCTTCTCACTTGATATGAAGAACCCACTTGTGACAATCTGGCTGCAAAGTCTCTTCTCTACACAGCTGTGCTAACAGATTGCTGATCAGTCAGTGACCTTTCTCACCAGAGCAGTTCAAAGCCTTCTTCCCAACTTTGCTTTTAATTTAATTATCATTTGAAGAGAGGAAAATCCTTTTATGCATCACTGAGAAAGAGATATATCTTGGAACTGCAATGATAATGATATTGCCTATTGTAAGGCCTGAGAACTGTCTGATAAAAGCAAAACTTTGTTCCAGATCAGAGAAGTGTTTAGTTTAAAAAAAAGTTTTGGATTGCTCTTCAAATAATGCAGAACTTAGATAGATTGAAAATAAGAAAAGTAAATGTTCCCTACGAATCACAGACCCTACTTTAAGCAGCAAAATTCTTTAAGCTGAGGATTGTCTTGGTTTATTTGATTGGAACAAAATCCATTTTGTTCCAGTGTGAACTTTTTTATATTGCTTTCCCACGTGAACCAGGGCAGAAAGTATCTCATGGTCTCATTTATTCTAACACTAGAAAGGTATGTGTGAAGAGATGAAAACTTAGGGAAGGCTAAGTGGTTTCTGATCAAGAGATTGATACTGATGATATATTCAATTAGAAATTTATTTTACTAAGTTTGAATGAAGGCCCCAGATTCATAAGTTTTCCCTTTCATCCCACTTTACCTTGGTCACTAGTTACATGTGGATGACTGATATTCTCTCTACATTTAAATGAGCCTATGGACCACAGGCCACTGGATCATATCCATTATCAGTTAACCCTTGAACTTGACTTTATCCTTAGCCTTGCTCTTAGAAAATCATATCTTACTCTGTCCTTTGCTTCCCAATCTGCTTCTGTTATTTTCCATTTCTGACCATGTCAGTTCAGTTTAAATCAATATTTTTTATTTTGATGAAATATATCTGCTTGTGTATGCTTCCTGTATGTAATGTTAACCACTAAGGATATAAGAATAAGATAGATCTTCCTTCCTTGAAACATTTTGTCCCATGATAATGACACACACACAAGTCATTTCAGTAAACAATGAGATATTAATAGATGGTATCCCACAGGTTGATCGAAAGACTAAGGCTTCTTTCATCATGTAGCTCTACCATCTCCAAGGTGTAGTCTACCTCTAAACTCTTGGTTTCCAGTTAGTAGACAAGAGACAAAAAGAGAATGAAGCATTATGTGAGGTTTTTATGAGTTAGGTCTATTAGACACATTGATTTTATCAACATTTTCCTGGTTACCTCTTGCTTACTTGGCCATATCCATTTATAAGTTAGCTAGATATGTCAGCTTCCTATTGCTGCTATAATGAATGACAGAAAGTAGTGTTTTAACAGAATACAAATTTGTTCTCTTTCAGTTCTTAAAGTAGGAAGTCTGAAATCAGTTTCCCTGGGCACAAATAAGACTCTGAGGGAAGAAGCAATTTCCTAGCCCTTCTCAGCTTCTGGGGGCTGCCTGCCCCTGGTTTGTGTGGTCCCCTCCTCACACAATGTCAGCCTCTGGCCTCCATGGTCGTTTCTTCTTCTGTTGATGTTTAGTCTCCTGTCTCCCTCTTACAGGGGTCATTGTGAATACATTGGTCTCAATTAAATCTTTCATTATAATCTCTCCGGCTTGAGATGCTTAATGTAATCACATCTGCAACGTGCCATTTACCATGTAAGGTAACATACGCACAGATGACTTTGTGGGCATCTTTTTGGACCATTATATGTGTCACAAGAGGGAACTCTAGCTGGGGAGATCCGCTGGAGAAAGGATAGGCTACCTACTCCAGTGTTCTTGGACTTCCCTTGTGGCTCAGCTGGTAAAGAATCCACCTGCAATGTGGGAGGCCTGGGTTCGACCCCTTGGTTGGGAAGGTCCCCTGGAGAAGGGAAAGGCTGCCCACTCCAGTATTTTGGCCTGGAGAGTTCCATGAACTGTATAGTCCATGGGTTTGCAAAAAGTCAGACACAACTGAGCGACTTTCACTTTCACTTGTGACCCTAAACTGATGCTGGCACTGGGAAAGAAAAAAAAAAATGACAAGATTCAGGTCAGGAAGAATTCAAAAGACAAAGATGCAGAGCAGGGGTTGAGGCCTGCTGAAGTCGTCAGCATATCCTGCTGAAGTCGTCAGCATATCCTGCACTAAAGGGCCTGGCTGGCTCCCACTTCAGCACACCTTTCTGAGGCAGCTCCACTTGCCCTGAAGCCGGGGTCTTCCAGCCTTCAGGTCAGCCAACCTCTATTCTTACCTCATCATACTGCACAGGCCAGAACTGCATACAGCATCTCTTTAGCAGAGAGATTTTGACTTGTACCTACCCAAAATAAATCATGGTTTCTGTCTGGACTCTCTCATTTGGCAGAAATTAAGTGAACATGCCCGCACATGGATGACCCAAATGATCTTTTCCCGAAAAACATCAAAGTGAGCCATTGTGGTTTTGCACTAATAAGCACTGAGAAGGGCTGATCGCTCTTTCCCTGATTTTTTCACAGCAACATCTGCTGACCTTTCCCTGACTTTCTCATAATGTCTATGCTATGTATAGAAGGAGACAGAGTGGTACAATGTAGCAAAATATGAAATCATTGTAACACAGTACAGTAGACAGTGTCCTTTAACCTAAGACCAGATTTTCAGACACGAATGTACTCAGCACATATTCAGTAAGGACCTATTCTTTACCAAACACCATGCTAGGTGATGCAGAAAATCAGCATTCTTGTACTAGCTTTGCTAATAATTAGCAATATGAAATTAAGGAAACAAAACTTCCTAAGCCACGGAGTTACAGTCTCTCAAATGGGTAGTAGTTGTCCATCCATGCTCAGGAATATGCTGTGAATTTCAAATAGGGTAATATATATGACATCCCTTTGTGAACAGTAGCAAATGACTCTATAATCATTTATTATTCATATAATTGTGATTAGCTTTACTTTCCATTAAAAATAGTGAGTGTATATGGTTTACAAAATTGATGAAAAATAACTTACTTTCTTTTTTTTTTTAATAACTTACTTTCTAAGCACAGATTCTTTGAAAATCATTGTTACCCTGTTCCCTCACATTGCTTGGCATGAGATTTTCTATATTCATTTCTTGGTAACTTGTAGGTTAAGTCATTACAATGTAAATGTCTTTCTGGGCTACAGGGCACATTATATACAATACTAGTATTGCCAGCATAGGAATGTACTACTCATGAATATACAATGTGTAGCTATTCACCTCTGACATGTTTAAGTAGATGCATGTTGAGTTTCCTGGCAAAATTACAGAGAGTACAAATTATTTCAATTAAAAATAAACATGCTTTTCATGAAATTAATTGCACGTTACATTTAGACTTAGACATTACATGGTGAAATATGGCTGTAAACACAGCTATTAAAACGGCATCAGGAAAACTCCAGTCTATCCAAATCTCTCTCTCCAACCCATGTTTAAAACTGTATTAAAGAATTGATTAACTTGTGTTTCTTTACCAGACAGCACTCTTCATAAAAGCAGTGGTTTTCTCATGCACTTCCAATTGAACTAGAAGCTTTTAGGTAAAATACTGATTAATGAAGTATATTTTCACTGGAAAGAACACTGAGCAAAATTTGAAATACATAAAAATGTCTCTGTGTAATTTTGTACTATCCCCATACTCACAGATTCCTAGCACTGGAAAGGAGTGTGGATTTAATGCAGCCTGAACTAACATTAGGTGACTGGGTGCTCCCTTGACACATACTTGAGTGCATGCTAAATGTGGATTGTCTATCCTTAAATCTCCCAGTGTGGAGGAGATCAATACTACCCAAAGAGTTACACTGTATTTTGAGTAACTCTCTTTAAATTCATTGCAATTAAATATATTTTTAGCCTGCACAATGGTAGGCTCAAGGCTAAACAGATAATAAGAAACAAATCATTTATCTTCTGGAAGTTTAGAAGCTAGATAAAAAATATGATAAAATAGTGAATTTCTAGAAAGTAGTTAATTTTGTTTAGTCACAAATTTGAAAATAATTATTTGTTGTTGTTCAGTAACTCAGTGATGTTCGACTCTTTGCAACCTCATGGACTACAGCACACCAGGCTTCCCTGTCATTCATTATCTCTTGGAATTTGCTCATACTCATGTCCATTGAGTTGATGATTTCATCTAACCATCTAAGTCTCTGTTGCCTCCTCCTCCTCCTGCCCTCAATGTTTCCCAGCATCAAGGTCTTTTACAATGAGTTGATGTTTTGCATCAGGTGGAAAAAGTACTGGAGCTTCAGCTTCAGCATCAGTCCTTCCAATGAATATTCAGGGTTGATTTCCTTTAGAATTGAATATTAACTGATCTGTAATTTATTTACTTATTTTCATTTATTTTTATTAGTTAGAGGCTTAATTAGCCTTTACAATATTGTAGTGGTTTGATCTGTAATTTATAGTATTCTTTACTTGAAGGTATGTAAGAAATCACACAGTTCTAATCGTCTAATCAGAGAATGTGCTGTGCTGTGCTTGGTTGCTCAGTCGTGTCCGACTCTTTGCAACTTCATGGACTGTAGCCCGCCCAGCTCCTCTGTCCATGGAGATTCTCCAGGCAAGAATACTTGAGTGGGTTGCTATGCCCTCCTCAATTGGAGGACATATACACATTAGCATGAGTAGAATACAGTTTCCCTGAAATTAAAGTTTAAGTAAATTTGCTGAACATTGCTTTGGATGAAATAAGAAACAGTATTTAAATGATAACATCACTTATTATTTTGGTAAATAATACAAATCTTCCTTCAATGACTCATTGTTCTACAGAGTTTAGATCAATTTTAATCATTGGACAAAGTATGCACAGCATTCAGAACTGCACCAACCACTTCACTTTTCAGAGTATGGAAAATCATTTTCTATAATAAATATCCTCCCCAGTTCTACAACTTTTGAACAACTTAGTACAAGTAAAGTGACTTGGATGGAACAATAGTTTCATTTAAGGTCCCATCACTTCATGGCAAATAGATGGAGAAACAGTGGAAACAGTGGCAGACTTTATTTTTGGGGGCTACAAAATAACTGCAGATGGTGACTACAGCTGTGAAATTAAAAGATACTTACTCCTTGGAAGAAAAGTTATGACCAACCTAGACAGCAGAGACATTACTTTGCCAACAAAGGTCCATCTAGTCAAGGCTATGGTTTTTCCACTGGTCATATATGAATGTGAGAATTGGACTATAAAGAAGCTGAGCACTGAAGAATTGATGCTTTTGAATTGTGGTGTTGGAGAAGACTCTTGAGAGTCCCTTGGGCTGCAAGGAGATCCAACCAGTCCATCCTAAAGGAAATCAGTCCTAAACAGTCATTGGAAGGACTGATGCTCAAGCTGAAACTCCAAAACTTTGGCCAGCTGATACGAAGAGCTGACTCATTTGAAAAGACCCTTATGCTGGAAAAGATTGAGGGTAGGAGGAAAAGGGGATGACAGATGATGAGATGGTTGGATGCCACCACCAACTCGATGGACATGAGTTTGAGTAAACTCCAGGAGTTGGTAATGGACAGGGAGACCTGGGCTGCTCCAGTCCATGGGGTGGCAAATAGTTGGACACGACTGAGTGAACTGAACTGAATCTAAGTAATCAATCTTAGTAGACTGTCCTTGTGTAGCAAACTTTAAGAGTTAAAGCAATGTTACAATTAGGTATCTAATGATAGAAATGCATACAGAAAATACACATGTTTACTTGTTTTTGCTTTCTGATTTCTTAGTTGAACTAAGACATCCTAAAATATTTTTAGCAGATTTTGATTTAGAGATTACTTTAAAACATTGAAGAAAAAAGGAATACAACCTTTTTGAGAGGAATAATTCTTTATAATATCCTCAGAACAGATGTGAAGTAAGGGAGGTTTTCTTCTGATGATCCTAGGTCAATAAATATAGTCTCAAGACACGTAATTATTTTAAAATTAATTTGATATATTGTGATCAAAACATTGTGATTTTTTGAAAAAGTTAGTTTTAATGAGATACAATGAACATGTCATTCAATTCACCTAAAATGTACAATGAAATTTTTTTAGAACATTTAGATTTGTGACTTCTAATATTCAACTTTTTTTTTCCATTTATTTTTATTAGTTGGAGGCTAATTACTTTACAATATTGTAGTGGTTTTTGCCATACATTGACATGAATCAGTCATGGATTTACATATGTTCCCCATCCCGATCCCCCCTCCCGCCTCCCTCTCCATCCCATCCCTCTGGGTCTTCCCAGTACACCAGCCCTGAGCACTTGTCTCATGCATCCAACCTGGGCTGGTGATCTGTTTCACCCTTGACAGTATATTTGTTTCAATGCTGTTCTCTCTGAACATCCCACCCTCGCCTTCTCCCACAGAGTCCAAAAGTCTGTTCTATACATCTGTGTCTTTTTTCTGTCTTGTGTATAGGGTTATCATTACCATCTTTTTAAATTCCATATATATGCATTAGTATACGGTATTGATCTTTATCTTTCTGGCTTACTTCACTCGATATAATGGGATCCAGTTTCATCCATCTCATTAGAACTGATTCAAATGAATTCTTTTTAATGGCTGAGTAATATTCCATGATGTATATGTACCACAGCTTCCTTATCCATTCTTCTGCTGATGGGCATCTAGGTTGCTTCCATGTCCTGGAAGTTATAAACAGTGCTGAGATGAACATTGGGGTGCACGTGTCTCTTTCAGATCTGGTTTCCTTCGTGTGTATGTCCAGAAGTGGTATTGCTTGGTCATATGGCAGTTCTATTTCCAGTTTTTTAAGGAATCTCCATACTGTTCTCCATAGTGGCTGTACTAGTTTGCATTCCCACCAACAGTGTAAGAGGGTTCCCTTTTCTCCACACCCTCTCCAGCATTTATTGCTTGTAGACTTTTGGATAGCAGCCATTCTGATGGCATGAAATGGTACCTCATTGAGGTTTTGATTTGCATTTCTCTGATAATGAGTGATGTTGAGCATCTTTTCATGTGTTTGTTAGCCATCTGTATGTCTTCCTTGGAGAAATGTCTGTTAAGATCTTTGGCCCATTTTTTGATTGGGTCATTTATTTTTCTGGAATTGAGCTGCAGGAGTTGCTTGTATATTTTTTAGATTAATTCTTTGTCTGTTTCTTCAATTGCTATTATTTTATCCCATTCTGAAGGCTGTCTTTTCATCTTGCATATAGTTTCCTTAAAAGCAAAAGCTTTTAAGTTTCATTAGGTCCCATTTGTTTATTTTTGCCTTTATTTCCAATATTCTGGGAGGTGGGTCATAGAGGATCTTGTTGTGATTTATGTCAGAGAGTGTTTTGCCTATGTTCTCCTCTAGGAGTTTTATAGTTTCTGTTCTTACATTTAGATCTTTAATCCATTTTGAGTTTATTTTTGTGTATGGTGTTAGAAAGTGTTCTAGTTTCATTTTTTACAGGTGATTGACCAATTTTCCCAGCACCACTTGTTAAAGAGGTTGTCTTTTTTCCATTGTATCTTCTTGCCTTCTCTGTCAAAGATAAGGTATCCATAGGTATGTGGATTTATCTCTGGGCTTTCTATTTCGTACCATTGATCTATATTTCTGTCTTTGTGCAGTAACATTCAACTTTTGGAAAAATTTTGTCACCCCAAAAAGAAGCCTTGTATCCATTAGCAGTCTCTCCCCTCTAGTTTCAAGACAAGCAATGCATTCTGTATATAGATTTGCATTTGGGACATTTTTTGCAAATGGATTCATACAACATGTGATCCTTTGAAACCAACTTCTTTCACTTATCATAATAATGTTTTCAAGGTATAGTCATGCTGTAGCAGGTACCAGTACTTCATTTTTATTGCTGAATGATGTTCTATGACTCATCATAATCATTACGATTATACCACATTTTATTCATTTATCAGTTGATGGACACCTGGATTTGGAGTAGGGAATGGCAACCCATTCCAGTATTCTTGTGGGGCATTTGGATTTTTTCACATTTTGACTATTATTACTAATGCTGCTACATACACTCATGTAGGTGTTTTTGTGTGGACATTTATTTACATTGATGTTAGATATTTTTGCTGTTTTGGAAGGCTTTCCAGGTGGTGCAGTGGTAAAGAATCCACCTGCCAATGCAGGAGATGCAGGAGACTCAGGTTCAATCCTAGAGTCAGGAAGAGCCCGTGGAAAAGGAAATGGCAACCTACTCCAGTATTCTGACCTGGAAAATTCCAGGAACAGAGGAGCCTAGTGGACTATAGTTTATGGGTTTGCAAAGAATTGGATGCAACTGAGCATACACATATACACACTGTAACTCTATGTTTACTGTTTTGAGAAATGGCTAAATTGTTTTTCAAGGATGATCTATTATTTTGCATTTCACCAGAAGTGTATAAGGATTCCAATTTCTCCTTTATCTTTGCCAACATGTTGTCATTTGTCTCATTTATTTTAGTGATCCTAGTGGATATGAAGTATTATCTTGTGTTTTGAAATTGCTTTTACCTAGTGACTAATGATGCTGAGCATCTTTATCTGTATAAGAGTTCCTTACATAGTACAAGCTTCTTTTCAGATAATGCCATGAAAATGTATTTTCCTAATCTGTGTGTTGATTTTAACATTTCTCATGGTATCAATTGCAAAACAAAAAATTCATTTTTATAAAGTCCTATTTATCTATTTTTAAATTTTTTCATTAGTGCTTTGGTCTAGATTTTCTGAAGACTGTGTAATCTATGATCATAATAATCTACTTGTATGCTTTTTCTGAGTTTTTTTTAAATCCCCTATATTTAGATCAATGATACTTTTTGAATTAAGTTTTGTGTATGAGATGAGGAAATAAAATTTATCTTTTCAGGAAAGACAAGAAAACTTAAACATAAAGTTATCTCTGGGTGTCTAAGTTTCTTCTCTCCCTCCCTAATACGCAGCTCTGCATCTGCATTAGACATTAACCACACATCTTCAAAGGTGGGAGTCCCTGTTCCACCTTAATGATCTATTTCTTCTGACTTTAGCCATATAACTTCTTCAAAGAATACTGTAGTGATTTTTTTCCAATTCTGCAGAGGGGCATGGTGACTTGCTACTCTGTTTTGTGTATGGACTATGTATCCTTGGTGAACTTTATGTAAAATATTAGTATGTCATTTTGATGTATGATCCTTTGTTTACAAAATGTATAGAAGTGTGCCTTCAACTTCTAACGTGCAGAATACTTTTCAGAGCTTTCTGAGAGTCTGTCTCCTGGTAGTAAGCCTTAGTTTGGCTTGAATAAAGTTCCCTTTTTTCTTCTTATGCATGCTAAATCGCTAAGAGTCATGTCTGACTCTTTGTGACCCTATGGACTGTAGCTCACCAGGCTCCTCTGTCTGTGGGATTCTCCAGGCAAGAATACTGGAGTGGGTTGCCATTTCCTCCTCCAGGGGACCTTCCCAACACAGGAATCAAAGCTGCATTGCTTATGCCTACCTACATGGGAAGATGCAGCACCACCTGGGAAGCCACTATTTTCTTCTTAATTTGATTTTTAATTGAACTTTCATCAACAGACATAAGGAAGGGATCAGACTTCATCTAACACAGTTTTCTCAGAAAAGTTTATTGAAAAAATGATAATTTTCCCATTTAAGTGTCTCAGCAACCATGTCAAAAAGGAATTGACCAAAATATGTGATTTTATATCTTGACTTTAAATTCTATTCCATTATTCTATATGTTTATCCATATGCTGGTATTACACTGTCTTAAATTATGTAGCTTTATAATAAGTGAAAAACATATTCTGGGTTCAATTTTGTTAACAATTTTAAGATAACTTTGGCTGCTTTATTTATTACAATTTCAATATGAATATTAGGATCTGCTTGCTAATTTTTGCCAAAACTGAAGCCAGGTAGGATTTTGATAGATATTGTGTTGAAGTTATATGTCAATTTGGGAAATATTATTGTTTTTAACAATTTCAATATTAATTATTCTGAGCCATGTTCACAGAATGTGATTACATTCATTTAGGTAGTCTATAATTTCTTTTAATGATATTTTCAAGTTTTCAGTGTAAAAGTCTTACACTTCTTTATTTCTAAATATTTTATTCCTTTTGAGTCATTATCAGTGGAAGCACTTTCTTAATTTCATTGTCAGATTCTTCATTGTGAGTGAGTAGACATATATTTAATTTTTCTAAAATCATCTCACGTTCTGTAAACTTGTTGAACTTGTTTATAAGCTATGTAAGTCACACTGCACCCATGGAGTCCTTTCAGTTTTCTGTATACAAGATCACTTCATTTGCAAATACAGATAACTTTACTTCTTGTTTTCCAGGCTGAATGCCACTTAATTCTGTTTCTTGTGTACTTTCTCAAGCTAGAACTTCCAATATAATATTGATTAGAAATAGCAAGAGCAGACATTGTTGTCTTGTTCCAGATATGAGGGTAAAAGCAATCTGTCTTTCACAATTAAGTCTGATGTTACATGGTATTTGTCGATATTATTATTCTCTTTAGAATAAAAACAAAAACAACTTTTTGTTTCATTAATCTTCTCTATTTTTTTCCTTTATTCTACTTCATTTACTTCCACTCTGAAGTCTATTGTTAATTTTCTTTTACCTAGTTTCAATCTACTTTGCTTTCTTTGTTTCCAGTATCTTTAGGTAGTATAGTCAAGATATTAACCTGAGATTTTAAAAATTATTCTTATAGCATCTATGACTATACATTTTCTTTTAAGTACTGCTAATATATATTTTATTATTATTATTTATCTCAAAGCATTTTCTAATTTCCCTTGTGAGTTCTTGAACTATTGGTTATTTAAAAGTTTATTCTTTTGTGTCCATATTTTTCTTAATTATCAAAATTTCCTTCTGTTACAGATTTCTAATTTCTTCCTATTGTGGTGAGCAAGCATACTTTGTATGAGTTCAATCATTTTAAATTTATTAAGGTTTGCTTTATGGCCTTGCAGTAATAGTCGGCTTATTCTTGAGAATGTTACATGTTTGCTTGAGGAGAATACATATTTTTCTGTTTTGGGTGGAGGAGTCTGTAAGTGTCTTTTAAGTCTAGTTGGTTTAGAGGGTTTTTCAAGCCTTCATTTTCCTATTCACCCTCACCTAGCTGTTCTATTATTGAAAGTGGGAGGGTATTAAGGTCTCCAATTCTTATCGTTGATTTGTTTGTTTCCCTTCAGTTCTATCTGGTTTACTTCATATACTCGGAAGTTCTACTGTTAGATGCATGCACATTTATAATCATTATATTTTTCTGATGGATTCACTCTTCTTCATACTAGAATGTCAAACTTTACTTCTTTTTCAAAACAATTGATTTATTAATTATTAATAAATTTATTAATAAAGTATTGATTATTGTTTAATTAAATTATTAAAACAATAATATAATCTATCAATTAATAATTAATGTTAATTGGTGGATTATTACTTTACAATATTGTGATGTTTTTGCCATATATCAACATGAGTCAGCCACATGTATACATGTGTCTCCCCCATCCTGAACCTCCTTTCCACCTCCTTTCCTGTTTTCCCTCTCGAAGCAAATTTTTTTTTTTTCTTTTAAAGTCTATTTAGCCAGCCACTCTAGCTCTGTTATGATTTCTTATAGAACTTTACTTCTATATAGCTCTATCTTCTCTTGTCCTTATTTTGGATTTATTATTAGCATACTCATGCCATTGATAGATATGTTCCAAGTCCAACAATGCTCAGCTATCATGATCATTTTATGTAACCTGTGTCTTTTAAGGAAACAGGAGGCCGATAGAAAGCGAGCACACGCTTGCGGACCCAGTTTTACCGGCCTGCCTCTCTTCAGGCAGACCTTCCTTTTCATAAGCAGGGAGCTCAGTGGGGTGAAACAAGCTCCAGAACCCTGGGCTGCGCTGCCTGGAACAGACCTTCTGCAACAGGGAGCTCAAGTGAGGGGTGAGGAGCGTGAGCAGCACTGACAGTCTTTTCAGTCCAGCAAGAAACTGTAAGCCTAGAATAGGAGTTGGGGGACAGGATAACCCGTTCTTGGCACGCTTGACCAGAGGGGAACTTCCGTCACACTTGGCAAAGCGGTATGGAGGGAACGGATAGTGGCGGAAATGCCACACATTTGCTGTTCGTAGCAAGATTTTGTAGCTTATCTCCAGCAAACCTTTCTCCATTTTCTGCACACATTTAGGACAATTCCTAGACACTTAAAGATGTTTGCTTTTTAAATTTTGATTTGTGTTTGCTCTAATCATGATGGTTTTGCCGGGGAGAGTTTGTTTGATGGACTCCGCAGTCACTATTCCAGAAGACTTGCCTGAGAGAGCTATTTTCTTCATTGACCTGAAATGATTTGTTTGCACTTAAACTGCCTTAGATTTGTCTCTTTTTGTTGGCAGATCGTCTGTGCCACTGATCCAAAACTTGGGGTGTGTACAGGTGCCTGTGTTTCCTAGAGCAATGCCC
This sequence comes from Odocoileus virginianus, assembly GCF_023699985.2. Classification (NCBI taxonomy): domain Eukaryota; kingdom Metazoa; phylum Chordata; class Mammalia; order Artiodactyla; family Cervidae; genus Odocoileus; species Odocoileus virginianus. The sequence goes on from NC_069701.1 coordinate 3,120,553, forward strand.
TTGCTATCTGAACAGGACACTGGGTTAGGGTGAAGCCCCCCATATCTGCCTCATTGAATACCCGTTGTGTTCACAGCCATGCTTGTATCCTTTTTTACCCATGACTTAATTCCTGTAATATATAAGGTTCCCTTGGGTTGCCCTGATGGTTCAGCAGGTAAAGAATCTGCCTGCAATGCAGGATACACAGGAGACATGTGTTCGATCCCTGGATGGGGAAGATCCCCTGGAGGAGGGCATGGCAACTCACTCCAGTATTCTTGCCTGGAGAATCCCGTGGACAGAGGAGCCTGGTGGGGTTCAAAGGGTCACAAAGAGTCAGACATGACTGTGTGACTTAGCACACACACATCACACATGCCCACATGCATAAGGTCCCCTTACATGTTAACTGTCTCTTGTATAGCACGGTTTTTAGTTCACTATAACAAATGCTCTGTTATGAATGAATTTCTATTTGTTGGTGTTTCTCTTTAAGTGTGGTGCCAAAATCTCATATCACACTTAAGGTGTCATTTGGAGAGTAAGGCAGAAAGTGATCCCAACACCTCATCTGTTGGGAAACGTATTTGTAATCTCTTCTGTGACCCTCTTTTCACAGCTGGCACATAAAGCTCTATTGTTAGCTAAAACAGCACATTCCTTTTGTTTGTTTGTTTGCAGTATTCTTTCCCATATCATTCTCTAACCTTCATTTATGTAGTAGCATCAGAAAATCATCTTGACTATCTATCCACTACATCAGAGTTTGGGGTGGTAGAGGAGTCTTGAGGTCATAGCTTTGTCTATTCTTACGTGGGCAAATTAAGTGTAAATAAATTCTTCCTTGTCAAAGTACTGTCAAAGTAGCTTTTTCTCCCTAAGTTAGTTGCCTCTTTCTTTGACAGATGGTCAGTCAAACTTTTAAAAGTCTGATCAATTTCTGTTAGGGCTTCCCTGGTGTCTCAACAATAAAGAATGTGCCTGCAATGCAGGAGATGCAGGTTTGACCCCTGGATCAAGAAGATCCCATGAAGGATGGAAATAACAGCTCACCCAGTATTCTTGCCAGGATAATCCCCTGGACAGAGGAGCCTGGCAGTCTAAGGTTGGGCAGAGGAGCCTGGCAGGCTAAATTCCATGAGGTCACAAGGAGTTGGACATGACTGAAGTGACCGGGCATGCACACACAAGTTCTGTTAACTTCGTTTTCTGGGTTTTTTTTAAATACATCACTTCCTGTTGCTGTTGTTTCCTTGTTCTGTACTTACACAGGCTTCTCCTGTGCTAAATTTCAGACCGTGCCTCTCCTCCATTCCTCCAATACATCAATAGGTTATTTTAAAAAGTTACTTAGATGAAAATAATCTTAATTCATACTAGCTTGTGAATGAATAAAAAAAATCTTCTTCTAAGTGATATTCGTTTATTTCTAAAAAATGAATAACATATTAATTATGTTCAGAAGTTATCAGGGCACTTTGTTGTCATGATACCTTTACAGTGTAACTGTAACCTGTAAATGATAGGTTAGTTCATTTATACATAATTAAAGTACTAACAATCATGATACTGCTGATAATTACTATTGCTGTGACACTTAACAATGTTCAAAGCATCTTTGGCATTAAAATTTCATTGGAACTTTAAAGTATCTTGTAAGATAGCTGGCATAATCCTCATCTGCATTTTACAAGTGTATTTATTTTAACATGAATGAATTTGTAGCACTGCTCCTGTCTCTCAGTCATGATATAGGAATATTGAATGCCATGGTTTATATTATCTGCACATAGCCTCTGTTTCCTATATCAAAAATTATCTTCTCATTGAAGATCCTGAAAAGTTGATTACAAAATGTTGTTGCTATTCTGCAACAGGAAAAGTGATCTGATTTCTAACTTATTATTAGGAGCCAAATAATGCAGTATTGTTAGTAATTCTCTCTCTTTTTCTCTCAAGCTTGCAGAAGAATTAGAAAGTGTCCACTTGCCTCATGATAGAAAATGAAATTAGCTGATGAATAAAGTTTCAGACTCACACCCCCCTCCAACACCACTGAGTTTTTAATGGCCTGTGTTTTAATTGCTTCTTCAGTTGTGCAAAAGCAGCATGTGATTGAGAGGTGGGGAAAAAGGGATGTGAGATGTTGATGGTTTTTCCTTTTGAAACTCTTACAGTACACATTACACATTCCTTAAAGGTTAAAAAAAGGATAGAGCAGGCAATATAATAACATATTCTGCTTCATAGAAACGTTCCATTTAAAATGTCTTGCCAGCATTAATTTATTCATTCATTACTGTTTTAAGCAGAAGGTACAAAATTTGCATAAGATTTGGCCACTAACCTCAACTGGCTCACAGTCTAGTGGTAGAGACATGTAACCAAATGATGCTACTGAGTGTTAACTAGAGGCCTTGGTAGAATTATTCAGTCCATATCTTTTGTGTTATTCCAGAAGGTAATATACACATGGAAATACAATAAGAATGCTTTAGGAAAAATCTATGTGTATTTCACATTATTCATATTCTATGATGAACAAGATAAGCTGTTCTTTAACTTTCTTAGACGTGGAATAAATGTTGAATCGGGAAGTGCATTCTGTTGTGTGTGTATGTGTTTAATTCTCAGTGTTTTGATTGAGGATACATTTCTACCAGCCAAATTGGGATTTCAGGAATGTGTGCATGAAGACATGAGGTGTTCCACTTAAGAGAACTTGGAAATAAAGGTCAAAGTGTTACTTCCTGAGATTTAGACAAGTAATTTAACATACTATTGATTAGATTAGATATATTTAGGCATAACTCAGAGATATTGCTGGTTCAATTCCAGACCACTGCAACAAAGTGAACAGTGAAATAAAGCAAGTCAAGCAAATTTTTTGCTTTTCCGGTGAATATGAGGGGTATATTTACACTATAGTATATTAAGTGTGCACAGCATTATGTCTAATAAAAACAATATACATAAATTTAAAAATACTTAATTGCTAAAATTGCTAACCATTTTCTGAGCCTCCAGTGAGTTGAAATCTTGTCGGTGACAGATTTTTCCTTTATGTTGTTGGCTACTGACTCAACGTGGTGGTTACTGAAGGCTAGGATGGCTGTGGCAATTTCTTAAAATCAGAAAATAATTAAATTAACCTCACTGTTATGGATTGACTCTTCCTTTTATGAATAATTTCTCTGTAGTGTGTAATATAATTCAATGGTATTTTACCCACATAGAACTTCTTGTAAAACTGGAATCAATCCTCTCAAACGTTGTCACTGCATTATAAACTCAGTGTATGCAATATTCTAAAGTTTTTGTTGTCATCAACAATTTTCACTATAAATAGCTTTCATCTCAAGGAGCACTTTCTTTGCTCATCAATAAAAAGTACCTCTTCATTTGTTCAAGCTTTATCATGTGCTTGCCGAAATGCAGTCACATCTTTAGGCTCCACATCAAGACTCTTAACATTTCTACCATTTTTGCCTTGAACATTACAGTCAAGCCTTGAACCCTTCAGAGTTGTCAAGAGTTGTCAGTTCTTCCAAACTCCTTTTAATGTAGATATTTTGACATTTTTTTATGAATAACAAATGTTCTTAATGGCATCTAGAATGGTGAATCTTTTCCAGAGGGATTTCAATTTACTTTGTCCAGATTCATCAGAGGAATCACTATCTATGATGGCTATAACTTTACAAAATGTACTTCTTAAATTATAACACTTTGAAGTCAAAATTACTTGATCCATGGACTGCAGATTGGATGCTGTATTAGCAGACATGAAAACAACATAATTTCTGTTTTGTACATAGGGTTATCGTTACCATCTTTCTAAATTCCATATATATGCATTAGTATACTGTATTGGTCTTTTTCTTTCTGGCTTACTTCACTCTGTATAATGGGCTCCAATTTCATCCATCTCATTAGAACTGATTCAGATGAATTCTTTTTAATGGCTGAGTAATATTCCATAGTGTATATGTAACCCTATATGCAAAACAGAAAAAGAGACACAGATGTACAGAACAAACTTTTAGACTCTGTGGGAGAAGGCGAGGGTGGGATGTTCTGAGAGAACAGCATTGAAAAAAGTATACTATCAAGGATGAAACAGATCACCAGCCCAGGCTGGATGCATGAGACAAGTGCTCAGGGCTGGTGCACTGGGAAGACCCAGAGGGATGGGATAGGGAGGGAGGCGGGAGGGGGGATCGGGATGGGGAACATATGTAAATCCATGGCTGATTCATGTCAATGTATGACAAAACCACTACAATATTGTAAAGTAATTAGCCTCCAACTAATAAAAATTAATGGGAAAAAAAAAGAAAACAACATAAATTCATTATACATCTCCATCAGAGCTATTTGATGACCAGGTGCATTGTCAATGAGCAGTAATATTTTGAAATGACTCTTTTTCTGAGCAGTAGGTCTCCATAGTGGACTTAAAGCAATCGGCAAACCATGTTCTAAACAGATTTGCTGTTATCCAGGCTTTGCTGTTCAATCTACAGGGCCTAGGCAAAATGGATTTAGCCTATTTAATAGGTAGGCAAAAATTTAGATAATTCTTAAATTGTTTTTTTTAGTGTATCCACCTTATGCTATTTTCTTAGTTGGATCTTCTGGATAACGTGCTATAGCTTCTATATTAGACCTTGCTGTTTCACCTTGCACTTTTATGTCACAGAGATTTTTCTTTTTCCCCTTAAATCTTAAGAACCAATAACTACTAGTTTAAAACTTTTCTTCTGCAGCTTCCTCTGAGAGACCTCAGCCTTTGTAGAGTTGAAGAGAGTTAGAGCCTTGCTCTAGATTAAACTTTGGTTTAAGGGAATGTTGTGGCTGGTTTCATCATCCATCCAGACCACTCAAAATTTCTCCATATCAGTAATAAATGTGTTTCACTTTCATATCATTCCTGCGCTCACTATTCCGTTCAGTTCAGTCACTCAGTCATGTCTGACTCTTTGCGACCCCATGGACTGCAGCACGCCAGGCTACCCTGTCCATCACCCACTCACGGAGCTTGCTCAAACTCACGTCCGTTGAGTCGGTGATGCCATCCAACCATCTCATGCTCTGTCGCCCCCTTCTCCTCCTGCCTTCAATCTTTCCCAGCATCAGGGTCTTTTCAAATGAGTCAGTTCTTCGCATCAGGTGGCCAAAGTATTGGAGTTTCAGCTTCGGCGTCAGTCCTTCCAATGAACATTCAGGACTGATTTCCTTTAGGATGGACTGGTTGGATCTCCATGCAGTTCAAGGGACTCTCAAGAGTCCTCTCCAACACCACAGTCAAAAGCATCAATTCTTCAGTGTTCACCTTTCTCTATAGTCCAACTCTCACATCCATACATGACTACTGGAAAAACCATGGCCTTGACTAGATGGACCTTTGTTGGCAAAGTAATGTCTCTGCTTTTTAGTATGTTGTCTAGCTTGCTTATAGCTTTTCTTCCAAGGAGCATGCATCTTTTACTTTCACCGCTGCAGTCACCATCTGCAGTGATTTTGGAGCCCAAGAAAATAAAGTCAGCCCCTGTTTCCTCATCTGTTTGCCATGAAGTGATGGGACCGGGTGCCATGATCTTTGTCTTTTTAATGTTGAGCTTTAAGCCAGGTTTTTCACTCTCCTCTTTCACTTTCACTATATTGTGTTCACTGCAGTAACAATTTTAATTTCCTTCAAGAACTTCTGTTTTACAGTCACAGCTTGGCAAACTGGTTCAAGAAGCCTAGCTTTTGGCTTATCTCAACTTTCACCAGGCCTTTTTCACTAAGCTTAACTGTTTCTAGGTTTTGATTTAGTGAGATAAATGCAACTGTCCATTCCATTTGGACACTTAAAGGCCATGGTAGGGTTATTAACTGGCCTAATTTCAATATCATTGTGTCTCAGGGAACCAGCAATTCACAAAAGAGAGAGAGAGAGAACTGCAATCAGTGGAGCAATCAGAACACACATGACATTTATCAGTTAATTTTGTGATTTTACATGGGCAAGTTAAGTGGCACCCTCAAAGCAATTACAATAGTAACATCAAAGGTCACTAGTGACAGAATCACCATAACAATGGTGATAATAATGAACAAGTTTGAAACATTATGAGAATTACCAAGATGTGACCCAGAGACACAAAGAGGAAGTCATTAGAAAAAGGGCACCAGCATTGCCCCAAACCTTGTTTTCTAAAAAATGCATCTATGCATGTCGATAAAACAAAGTGTAATAAATGAAAGTACGCCTGAACATTTATGCATTGATGGTACACCGTGGCTCCAATATTCATAATATCTTGTCTTAATCTAATTGAAGTTATTGGCTCATCAGAAGATTAAAAGCACCACCAGTTAAATAGGAAAAAGACTGGCCAATCATGAGAATATGGATAAAAGAGGACCTGCAAGTCAAGTGTTGACACTGTCCATTAAATACACCATTCCATGAAAAAGCTGGCCAAGTAGGACATAGCATGTTTTAGAAAGATTAACGTTCATATTCCTTGTTCAGTCTGGGGTGTGAATATGAATTAAAAACTAGCACATCCTATGACTGTATAAAGAATCCTGCATTTATAATTGGAGCTGCTTGAATTAAGCATGGTTATAATTTTTTATCACTTCATTTATCAATTGCTAAGGAATCATTTTCTTTGCTTCATTTTTCAAATTAAATCAAACATCCTTTGGTCCATTCTTTCCTGTCTTTCCTTTATCCTTTCTCAATTTTGCCCTAGCTGAGGGGAAATATATTCATCCAGGACTATGAAATAATGAATTCAGTGATATTTTGAGCTGAAGAAATGGAGAATAATAGCCATATTTTGGCCAGATTTATAAAATGCCGTTGCATTGCTAAGAATCCTATATAAATTAACTTTATTACTTATTAAGTTTAATAATTTATTGAGTTTGCTTATTCAATTTTATCTTGTAATAATCAATATAAATTAATATTAAATATGTAATTAATATATACTAAATATTATCTTATAATTATGTATATTTATATAATGTATTATAAGTATATATTCTATAAATATAATACATGAATATGACCTATTATATTTATTATATATAATAATATATTAGTAATGTAATTAATATAAATATATTATAAATATAAATGTTTATATAAGTTATAATATAAATTTATTATACATTACAAGTATAATATATTATCTATAATATAATATTATATTTATATATTATAAATTATATTACTAATACATAATAAAGTAATATATCTTATAATATATATTATATTTCATTATATATTTATGTTTCATGTATATTTATATATTTCTATATGATGTCTATAGAATTATAGATAACCTATATAATATAGTATATCTAATATACAAAATATAATGTTTATATTATTATATATATTTATAATATGCCTAATATTATGTATTATATTTTATGTTATATTTTATATAATATGTAATATCTAATATAGTATGATATATATGACATATACATATATAATATATAATTATATAATATGTGATTACATATAACATGTAATTATATGATGTATATATAATTATAAAAATATATATGCTATAATATATAAATATTATATATTATAATGTTCAATATAATATATGTGAATTATTAATATAATAATTTTATTATTATATATTTATTTTGTATTAAAGGGGGCATATTTTAAAAATGCCATTTATATAAATATAAATAAAATTAGTATTATAAATTATAATACAACTATATAACATTATAATATATATAATATATATAATATATAATATAATACATATTTATACATTTATATTCATAAATATATAAAAATATTGTATACATATACATTTGCATTTATAATATATATACTATATATAAAAATATATTTTATATAATTAATGTATATATATAATTAATCTATATGATATAAAAAGTATTATATATTAATTACACATATTATATAATTATATATTATACTATATACTGTATTATATAACATATATAATTATTATTAAAATATAATCTGTATTATATAATAATTATATATAATATAATATGTATACTATATAATATAACTATAATCATAAATATATATTATATTATATATTATACATAAATATACATACTTTAATATATTTTTATATATTTATATATTATATAATATACAAATATATAATTTAATGACATTTTGATATTTGAGGACTGTGATGTTGGGCAAATTAGTTAACCTAACAACAAAAAGGAAATAATAAATTTAATAAATTATAAAACCTAATAAATTAGTAAATGAATAAATCAAATATAATAAATTAATAAATATAATAAAAAAGTTTCAATATATAATAATTTAAAATAATTATATTAATTTTATATATTAATTGTATTGTATTATAGATTATATACAGTACACTATATTATATTGTATTATAATATATTGTATTATATTATTTTGTATATTATATTATATATTGTATTTTATAATCATATATGATTGTATATCGATAATATGTTATAAATATATGATATATATCATATATACTTTCATATATAGTATTATTAATATATAAGGACTATATCATATCTTATTATATAATTCATTATATAATTCATTAAATATAATTGAATATTAATATATATAATTAATCATACAATTATATGGTAATATTTATATTGTATTGTATAAATGTAAATTATTATATTGTATATTATTAATTATATAATTGATTAGATATAATTAAATTGCAACATAATAATAATATAATTAAATAATAATATTTGTATATTTTATATAATAATCATACATTATATATATTCAATATATCACATATGATGATATTTATATTATTATATATTATATATAATTATTATATATTGTATACGTTACTGATATATAATTATATACATTGTATATTTTATAGTATATATATATACCATATGATTATCTCAGTATATGCAGGAAAAACTGTTGACAAAATTCAACATCCATTTTGATAAAAACTCTCCAGAAAGCAGGGATAGAAGGAACATACCTCAACATAATGAAAGCTATATATGACAAACCCACAGCAAACGTTATCCTCAATGGTGAAAAATTGAAAGCATTTCCCCTAAAGTCAAGAACAAGGCAAGGGTGTCCAATCTCACCACTACTTTTCAACATAGTTTTGGAAGTTTTGTCCACAGCAATCAAAGCAGAAAAAGAAATAAAAGGAATCCAGATAGGAAAAGAAGAAGTGAAGCTCACTGTTTGCAGATGACATGATCCTCTACATAGAAAACCCTAAAGACTCTACCAGAAAATTACTAGAGCTAATCAATGAATATAGCAAAGTTGCAGGATACAAAATTAACACACCGAAATCCCTTGCATTCCTATTAAAACAGAGGGAGAAATTAAGGAAATAATACCATTCACCATTGCAACAAAAAGAACAAAATACTTAGGAGTATATCTACCTAAAGAAACAAAAGACCTATATATGGAAAACTATAAAACACTGATGAAAGAAATCAAAGAGGACACAAATAGATGGAGAAATATACCGTGTTCATGGATTGGAAGAAGCAATATTGTCAAAATGAGTATACTACCCAAAGCAATGTATAGATTCAATGCAATCCCTATCAAGCTACCAACGGCATTTTTCACAGAACTAGAACAAATGATTTCACAATTTATATGGAAATACAAAAAACCTCGAATAGCCAAAGTAATCTTGAGAAAGAAGAAGGGAACTGGAGGAATCAACCTGCCTGACTTCAGGCTCTACTACAAAGCCACAATCATCAAGACAGTATGGTACTGGCACAAAAACAGAAATATAGATCAATGGAACAGAATAGAAAGCCCAGAGATAAATCCACGAACCTATGGACACCTTATCTTCAACAAAGGAGGTAAGAATATACAATGGAGAAAAGCACCATTTAACAAGTGGTGCTGGGAAAACAGGTCAACCACTTTAAAAGAATGAAACTAGAACCCTTTCTAACAACATACACAAAAATAAACTCAAAATGGATTAAAGATCTAAATGTAAGACCAGAAACTATAAAACTCCTAGAGGAGAACATAGGCAAAACACTCTCTGATATAAATCACAGCAAGATCCTCTATGACCCACATCCCAGAATATTGGAAATAAAAGCAAAAATAATCAAATGAAACTTAAAGGCTTTTGCACAACAAAGGAAACTATAAGAAAGGTGAAAAGACAGCTTTCAGAATCAGAGAAAATAATAGCAAATGAATAAACAAAGAATTAATCTCAAAAATATACAAGCAACTCCTCCAGCTCAATTCCAGAAAAATAAATGACCCAATCAAAAAATGGGCCAAAGATCTTAACAGACATTTCTCCAAAGAAGACATACAGATGGCTAACAAACACATGAAAAGATGTCCAAGATCACTCATTATTAGAGAAATGCAAATCAAAACCACAATGAGGTACCATTTCATGCCAGTCAGAATGGCTGTTATCTGAAAGTCTACAAGCAATAAATCTTGGAGAGTGTGTGGAGAAAAGGGAACCCTCTTACACTGTTGGTGGGAATGCAAACTAGTACAGCCACTATGGAGAACAGTGTGAAGATTCCTTAAAAAACTGGAAATAGAACTGCCATATGACCCAGCAATACCACTGCTGGGCATACATACTGAGGAAACCAGAATTGAAAAGAGACACGTGTACCCCAGTGTTCATTGCCGCACTGTTTATAATTTCCAGGACATGGAAGCAACCTAGATGCCCATCAGCAGACGAATGGAGAAAAAAGCTGTGGTACATATTCACAATGGAATTTTACTCAGCCATTAAAAAGAATGCATTTGAATCAGCTCTAAAGAGTTGGATGAAACTGGAGCCCATTATACAGAGTGAAGTAAGTCAGAAAGATAAAGACCAATACAGTATACTAATGCATATATATGGAATTTAAAAAGATGGTAACGATAACCCTATATGCAAGACAGAAAAAGGGACACAGATGTATAGAACAGACTTTTGGACTCTGTGGGAGAAGGTGAGGGTGGGATGATCTGAGAGAATAGCATTGAAACATGTATATTATCAATTGTGAACAGATCGCCAGTCCAGGTTGGATGCATGAGACAAGTGCTCAGGGAAGGTGCACTAGGATGACACAGAGGAATGGGATGGGGAGGAAGGTGGGAGGGGGGTTCAGGATGGGGAATATATGTAAATCCATGGCTGATTCATATCAATGTATGGGAAAAACCACTACAATATTGTAAAGTAATTAGCTGCCAACTAATATAAATAAATGAAAAAAAATTTTTTTTAAATAAAAGAATTAAATATCAATGACATCATCTTTTACTATTGCAAATATTCAATGTGAATAGTAAAAAAAGAGTCTAGAACTTGTCTTCATGATAGAACTAATCCAAGCAGTAGGAAATAAAATTTGAAATGCTTCTTTAAAAAAAGATACAATATATAATATAATTAATATATAAAAATTAATATAATGATTATTATAAATTAAAATTTTATTTATTACATTTATTAATTTATTATATTTAATTTATTAAGTTTTATAATTTATTAAATTTATTATTTCCTTTCTGTTGTTAGGTTAGCTAATTTGCCCAACATCACAGTCATCAAATATCAAAATTTCATTAAATCCAGATCTGTTAGATTCCAAAGCTCAGGATTTTAACCCAATGATGCATAAACTTTGAGTCTGTAATTTAAATTTTATGAAACTATTCACAGTAAGCAGCAATGATGATCTATGAGCTGAGCTCTCTCTTAGAGCTATTATCATGCCTAACTAAAACTGCAGTAATAGAGCCAGAAAAGAATATAGTGCTTGTTATCTCACAAGATAGACTTTGGGGGCAAGGATTCATCTTTTAAAGTTAACTGTTCAAATGCAAATGGAAGTATTCCTGTAATAAGAGATTAGAAAGTGGTTTTTTGAGTTTATGTCTTTGCCCTTGTGTCAAATTTCAGTGCAAGCCAAAAATACATTTATGCCTAGCTTGATTTTAGATATCTTGAAGTAGGTATTGAAAAAAATTTATTTTTAATTTTTGCCCTTCTTGGATTCAGTTCCTGCATATGTAACTTACATATACATAATTACTTTTTATTGTTTTTTGCATACTCTTCTTGTTTTTTTGTCTGCTTATTCTATTAGTTATAAAAGATTCTAACACTTCCATCATGATTGTAAATTTCTCTATTTCTTATAATTGTCAATATTTGTTTTATATGTATTGAATCTATGTGATTGTGTGCATAGACATAGAATTATGATATTTCTGTTGGATCAACTTTGTTATCATTATGTAATATCACTGTTCTTCTCTAGCAATTTTTTTTTTGCATCACTCTGTTTTCTCTGATAGTAATATACCTGTACCTTATTTGTTTTAGTTATCTCTCTATGTTTAAGATACATCTCTTTTAAGCATAACATACTTTTGAAAAGTTTATTATGCTTTTGTATTCTTTATTTGTTAATCTAGTCTGACAACATTAGTTTTTAACTTTTAATATTTATTCTGTTTGTATTCATTATAACTACTGCTGTAGTTGGGTGTGTATTCATCTTTTTTTTTGTATTCAATAAAACTGATAAAGGAGGAAAGGGGGCATGTTATTAAAAAATGGCATAGCCTGAGGACATGGCATAAACTGATTAGAACCAAATAGGTCTAAGAAGGCAGATAAGTTACTTCCACTAGACCTGGAGCCTCAGTATACACTCATTGTGAATATATCAGCAAGCTAAATGACATACCCACCAGCACCATGACAGTTCTGAGGCTAATCATCAAAGACCAGAAAGCGGATGGTGGCCCAGTTTCTGGAAATACCTGCCCCTTCCCCCCAAATAGTTGAAATAATCCTTCCACTCATTAACCTATGAAATCACCCAACCTATAAAAACTAACCACACCGTACTTCTCAGCTACTCTCTCCTTCTGAGGTGGCCCATACTCTGTGGAATGTGTTTCTCTCCAAATAAATCCACTTCTTACCTATCACTTTGTCTCTCCTTGAATTCACTCTGTAATGAGACATCAAGAAACTGAGTTTCATTAAGTCCTGAAACCAGGTGTGTGGATAGAATTGTTGCTGTAGGATTTGATAAATCTATACTCTCCTTTTTGACTCTGAGGTTTTTCTCCTACATTCTGTGTTAATTTCTATTGCATTTCTGTCTTTCTTCTTTTAACAACATAAGAACTATGTAGTTGCCAAGATGTCCTTTTTGTTGACAAGTGCTGATCCTGTCTTTTCAACTAGATCAACTCTCAATCATCATCAAGATCACTGAGGATGACTTCTGTGTTTTTCCTTTGAGACAACTTTTTGGGCACTAACAGCCCATTGGGAAACTGTCTTGGAAGGGATAAGATCTAAAATCACAGGAGAAAGTTTTGAACAACTTGTGCAGCTAGAAGCATCTCATGAGCCTTGAGTCTAAAATGGGCTGCTGCTGCTGCTAAGTCACTTCAGTTGTGTCCGACTCTGTGCGACCCCATACATGGCAGCCCACCAGGCTCCCCCATCCCTGGGATTCCCCAGGCAAGAACACTGGAGTGGGTTGCCATTTCCTTCTCCAATGCATGAAAGTGAAAAGTGAAAGTGAAGTCGCTCAGTTGTGTCTGACCCTACCAGGCTTCTCTGTCCATGGGATTTTCCAGGTGAGAGTACTAGAGTGGGGTGTCATTGACTTCTCTGCTAAAATGGGTTAAGCTGCATCAATTCCCACCCTCTGGGCTGTGTACTTTGGGACTGGTAAAGATTCAGACAACAGGAATTTTTTTTAAAAAAAAAGCATTATGTTATGTAATCAGGTTTGGCCACAATATGACTTCAGACATTTAAAATGGAGTGAAGTAACCTATGTTCAAATTTTCATGGACTTTTATCTAGGCAATGGAGCCCAAAAGGAATTGAAGGCAGGCGTAGGTCAGAGGGCTAACTCTAGAAAGGACACAGAGGGCATGTTAGCTGACTCTCCCCCACGTGACTAATGTGGACTCGTCCTCCCTCGAGGCACAGGCCCTTTTGGCTATGCGTTCGGTAGCCCAATCTGCTCAAGACATGAGGCACCAAATTCAGAAAACGTCTGCTTGTCCTCTGACTCTGAGGAATAACTTGTTCCAATTAGCTTAGTCAGTTTTCTATAATAGGGATACAGCCAGAAAAGCTGATCCCACTGAGAGAAAAATGCAAACAGCCCAAATGAGGGCAGTGGTTTTGTCTCCTCAGAGACCATCTAGGGAAAGTGTTAGCTGCTCAGTTGCATCTGACTCTGCGACTCCACGGACTGTAGCCCACCAGGCTCCACTGTCCATGGAATTCTCCAGGCAAGAGTACTGAAGTGGGTAGCCTCTTCACTTTTCAGGGGATCTTCCCAATCCATGGATCGAACCCAGGTCTCCTGCACTGAAGGCAGATTCTTCACTACCTGAGTCACCAGGTAAGCCCTAGGGGAAATCAACTTTCCTGGGCCAATCTGGCCATGGTGGCCTGCTAGGCCCATGGGCACCCAGACAGGACTAATATACCCTGTGTGCACAAAAGAGACGCAGGAGAGAGGATTGCAATTGATGAGCCCTTTGCAATCAGCCAGGAAATCAGAAGCAGGAATTCCCCAGACATCAGAGAGTAATAGTGGCTTCTCAGCCACTGATGGTTTTGCAATCAGAAGACTGAAGTGACCCCAGGCTAAAGATGGCCCCGCTTAGAGACACGATCTATAGGGAGATACTGGTGACATAAGAGAAGTTGGTTAGCAAATAAGTGTCAAGCTAATAAGTTTCTATTATAGAGGCTTATTTTGTTTTGATTTTCACTTAAATCTTAAGGAAAGCAAGTCCAGGTCTCTCAAGCACTGAAGAGAATATCTTGTCTTTTCCTAGTGTTCAGTCTGGTGCCAGACTTTCAGTGAAATTCAAATGTGCATATTCTGAATTTTATCCACAGAGATTATCCTACTAGATTGATCCTTCTCTTTTAGTACATTAAACTGTCTTAAAATTTCCAAATTCAAACCACCCCATTCCTTGATTGACATGATGGCTTTTGTGTGTGTGTCTGTGTGTGTGTTTGCCTTTTTTTTGCTTGTTTTTTGTTTTTTACATGTGAGAAAAAGATAAGCTAAAGAAAAACTCTCTTCTGGAATGCTAAAAAGTCAGCCTTTTAAATTGTAGAATTTATAGTCAGTATTGGGCTTCCCAGGTGGCTCAGTGGTAGCGAATCCATCTGCCAAACGAGAGACACATGCCAAACAGGAGACCTGAGTTCAATCCCTGGGTAGGGAAGATCCCCTGGAGAAGGAAATAGCAATCCCCTCCAGTATTCTTGCCTGGGAAATCCCATGGACAGAGGAGCCTCGTGGGCTATAACAAATGCGGTTACAAGAAGAGGTACACAACTTAGCAATTAAACAAACAGCAGCATACTTAGGTTTATTTCATGGTTAGAGTGATATTTAACCCAGAAATGAGTG
Source organism: Odocoileus virginianus (assembly GCF_023699985.2). NCBI lineage: Eukaryota > Metazoa > Chordata > Mammalia > Artiodactyla > Cervidae > Odocoileus > Odocoileus virginianus. Next base: position 3,136,033 of record NC_069701.1, read on the forward strand.
AGGGATAAAGCACAAAGAGCCAGGAAACAGAAGAATCTGCTTGAAAGCAGTCTTGTTGAGGAAGGAATCATGAGGAAATAGTCACTCTTGAGAACTGTTCTCTAAATGCCAGTCTAGGCTGTAATCTCTTGGAGTTACAATGTTTGCTTTGGGATCTATATCACAAGGTGGTAGCAATCTTCTTACAACCTAATGAAATTTAATTTTAAAATTTTCTGTACTTTCCATATATGATTAAATTAAGTACTGAAAGCAAGAAAATTGGGATTTTATTTTTCCTTGTCAACAAGGTTTCCAAAAGAGTGGGTTCTGCTCATTACTGAGGCTTACTGATTTATAACTATCTCTTAATTGACTTTTGATAACTGCACTGAATGTTTAATAGTATACTATCATTAGCACATTCATTATTAATCTAAATCATACAATTGTGGCAATTAAGTTGGCTGCCTTTAAGCACTTGCTTTATTGATCTTTAATTATAAGAATTGCACTGAATAGGGAATTTGCTAACTGATACAATTCCATTTTGTTGTCCCCTAATTTGTGATCACATCATTTAAATTTGTAAAATAGGACTGAAATTTTCAGTGAGATAGTCTTTGTTTATATGTTGTACAAATTTTCTATTTCTCTTCTTCTTTTTTTTTAATTTATTCTCCCAAATTTAATGAGTACCTCCTGTGTTTCAGACAAGATGCTACTAGGTATTTGGCATAAAATGATGAATAAGGTTAATAAGTTTCCTAGTTTATGGAGTTTACATCATTGAGAATAAATGAGATAAATAAGAAGTAAAAATAAAATAATTCAGATTGATACTAGGGCAATTAAGAAAAACATTTTCTAATAGAAATAATAAGTATTAAAGGGGTTCAGAATGAATCTCCCCCAAACATGCCACTTAGGCATGCAGACTATCTTGAGTTGAAGGCAGTCAAAATCCAGAGTATTCAAGAAACATTTTTACTTCCCTTTAACTACCCTAAATAACAGAGATAGGGGTCCTGGCCCAGAAATAAAGCTATTATCAAGAGATAGCTTGCTATTTGCATGACCTATCCGCATGGCAGGACACACCTCTGGTTACCAAACATCTGCTCTGGCCAGTCTGTGGCTCCTCCTCAGTCCAAAGGGTTCCAGCCCAGGCTCCTCTCCCATTTCTTAGCTCAAGATGGCATTTAAGACTGAATGGGTTAAAAAAATAGTAGGTAATGGCATTTATGAATTGGAAGAAAAGTCAAAGAAAATTTTCAGAGAGTAAAAATAATATAAAGACCAGAAAATAGCAAGAGAGATATATGGGCAATATATAAAGATCACACACAATTTTACTTAGAGCCACAGATGAAAAGAGGAGAGATAATAGGGCAAATAAATGCTTTAAGTGATGAAGGCTGAGACTTTTCCAAACTGATGAGAACTATCACCTCTAAGTTTGAGAAGCTTTGCAAGTCCCAGTCAGAATTAAACAACCACCACCACTTGTGCACATAAAAGGTAAAAATGCTAAAAGCCAAAGAGAAAATTTTAAAAGCAACCAGTTGTATGTATTTTTCTTTATGGATGTTACATGTCAATTAAAAGATTAAAAAATTTCAGAGAAAGCAAGTCTTTTAATTTCAAAGTAGCAAAAAGACCCCAGCTGACTGCTCAACAGAAATTATTAGAAGTCATAAGAATATCATGATAGCTTCAAAGTTCTGAGAAAAATAACTATCCGTCTTAAATTCTATACCCCCCAAAATATTGCACAGATATGAAAGTAGAATTAAGATGTTTTCTGACAAAAATAGAGAATTGGTGACCAATAAACTTATACCAAAAGATGCAATAAATAAAAATTTTAGGTAGAAACATATCACTAAGGAAAACATTGAATTAACGGATGGTGTGAAGTGCAAAAAAATATTGAACATTTGGGGAAATATAAGGAATACTCAAATAAATTTTGAAAAACAAAGGACATCAAAACCTTGGGAGGTGTTGTATGCGTCTATTACTTTGATTGTGGTGAAGAATTCATGCATATTTACATATCTTCAAACTCATTAAATTGTACACATTCCATATATGCAATTCCTTGTATATCAGTTATACCACAACAAGACTATTTTAAAAATAAAATTTGATTGAATCAACAATTGTCATACCTTCTGGGTAAAAATATATAAAAATTTAAAATGCATGACAATATTAATAGCTGGTGTGTGATAAATACAGTAAAAGAGTCCTAGTGTTCCTCTGTTACTGGGAGATTTGTATAAAATAATGATTTGTATTGGACTGTAATAAATCAAAGATACATGTGTAAACTCAAATGTAATAAAAAATACATATGCAACAAATTACTGTATGAGAAAAAAGTAAAATGAAAACACTTGATTAATCCAAGGGAAACTAAAAAATGTGGAGAAAAATATCATGAAACACATGGTTTTGAAACTGTGCAGCTCAGATTGGGACTTGAACCCCTGGACTTCTAGCTGAGACCACACATCTGATTTTAAGACTTCATCATCATTTTTAAGTCACTCAGTCATGTCTAACTCTTTGTGACCCCATGGACTGCAGCACGCCATGCTTCCCATTCCTTCACCATCTCCTGGAATTTGCTCAAACCAATGTCCATTCAGTCAGTGATGTCATCCAACCGTCTCATCCTCTGCTGCCCCCTTCTCTTCCTGCTCTCAATCTTTCCCAACATCAAGGTCTTTTCTAATGAGTTGGCTGTTAGCATCAGGTGGGCAAAGTATTGGAGCCTCAGCTTCAGCATCAGTCCTTCCAATGAATATTCATAACTGATTTTTTCAGGATTGACTGGTTTGATTTCCTAGCTGTCCAAGGGACTCTCAAGAGTCTTCTCCAACACCACAGTTTAAAAACATCAATTCTCAAACTTATTTATGGTCCAACTCGCACATCAATACATGACTACTGGGAAAACCACAGCTTTGATACATGGACCTTTATACGGCAGGACTTATATATGGCAAAGTAATGTCTCTGTTTTTTAATAGGCTGTCTAGGTTGGTCATAGCTTTTCTTCCAAGGAGCAAGCAACTTTTAATTTCGTGGCTGCAGTGATTTTGGAGACCAAGAAAATAAAGTCTGTCACTGTTTCCATTCTTTCTACATCTATTTGCCATGAAGTGATGGGAGCAAGTGACATGATCTTAGTTTTTTGAATGTTGAGTTTTAAGTCAGCTTGTTGATTCTCTTCTTTTACCTTCAACAAGAGGCTCTTTAGTATCCTCTTTACTCTCTGCCATAAAGGTAGTGTCATTTGCATACTTGAGGTTATTGATATTTCTCCTGGCAATCTTAATTCCAGCTTGTGCTTCATCCAGTCTGGGATTTTGCCTGATGAATTCTGCATATAAGTTGAATAAGCAGGGTGACAATGTACAGCCTTGATGTGCTCCTATCCCAATTTTAAAATAGTCCATTGTCTATTTATGGTTCTAATTATTGGCTCTTGACCTGAATAAAAGTTTCTCAGGAGGCATGTAAGGTGGTCTGGCATTCCCATCTCTTTAGGACTTAATGAAGCTCATGTTCTTGATGTCTCATCACAGAGAGAATTCAGTGAGAGACAAAGTGTTAAATAAGAAGTGGATTTATTTAGAGAGAGACACATTCCACAGACAGAGTATGAGCCATGTCAGAAGGAGAGCGTGGCTGAAAAATACAGTGTGGCATATTTTTATGGGCTTAGTGATTTCATAGGCTAATAAATGGGAGGATTATTTCCACTATTTGGGGGAAGGAATGGGGATTTCCAGGAATTAGGCCACTATCCACATTTTGGTCTTTGATTGTTGACCTAAGAGCTGTCATAGGTTGGTGGGTGTGTCATTTAGCTTGCTGATATATTCACAATGAGTGTATACTGAGGACCAAGGTCTAGGGGAAGTGGATGCATCAACCATCTTGGACCTATTTGGTTCAGGTAAGTTTATGCTGCGTCCTCTGGCTATGTCTGGGTTATGTCTTTTTTTTTTTTTTTTTTTTTTTTGAGATTTTTGCTCTGCTCCCTTCCCTCCTATTTCATTCCCCCTCAGAGATTTTACTTCCACATGCTTATGGAAAGCAGACAGTTGCAATGGTTCATCTTCTATAACTGCTTCAAGCCTGAGTAGGGATGTCAACCTTGGCTGTCAGGGAGTAAAAATCTCTGGACATCTGATCTAAGTGCCTCAGGGGCAGGGCAGCTACTTGTTGTAAGTCAGTATGGGCTGGAAACCTCACAAAACCATCATCTTAACATGGAAAAGTTGTAACTGCTTCCATAGCCTTTCTATGAATCTATTTGATGATGAAGCACTTTTTGCAACAGCATCAGAGTGCAAATAGATCTGTAAATGATGCAAAACTTAAAAGGAATAGTTAAACATCTGACTACATTGTAGGTGAGAAACCTAGTTACAATAACCAGAATTAGGATTGATTGCATTTAACTTAACAGGCCAAATAATCCTACTTAAACAATTTCTCTTTAGAATATATCAGAGACCCCCTAAACATCCCAAGGTTAGCTGGAAATCAAAGGAGCTTCAATTAAAATTGGTATTTGGGAAGTTTATCAAAAAGTTTTAAACTTGCCCAGATAAGATCACAAGTCATTATGAGATAATGCTCATTACTTAACCAAAGTTACAAAAGATCTCAAAAGCAAATGCAGATCATTTGAAAGCAAAGAAGCTCATACTATCTGTTATTAAAAGCAGCATTTCAAGAAAATATTGAAGAAGCCAAATACAATCTCTTGTTCCAGTGCACTCTGAACAAAATCCATTTATCTAACTAAATTTAATCTGATCTCAGAAAATCCTGATCATGCAACTCTTTTCTCAGTACTTTTTCTCATTCTTCCCACCTTCTTTTACTGAAAATTTACATCTTACTTTCCATAAGAGGTTTTTTTTTTTTTTCATGCAGGATTACTTTTCTTGTGGAAAAATTTATAAGAGCTAGAAAAAGGTCTTATTTGACCTCTGGTAAAACTAGATATAAGAACTTCTAGAACTAACAACAAACAAGACAACCTTTTTGTCATAGGGAACTAGAATGCAAAAGTAGGAAATCAAGAGATACCTGGAATAAAGAGGCAAGAGTGGTCTTAGAGTATAAAATGAAGCAGGGTAAAGGCTAACAGAATTTTGCTAAGAGAACACACTGGTCATAGCAAACACCCTCTTCCAACAACACAAGAGAAGATGCTACACGGGGACATCACCAGATGGTCAATACTGAAATCAGATTGATTATATTCTTTGCAGCCAAGGATGGAGAAGCTCTACATTCAGCAAAAACAAGGCCAGGAGCTGACTGTGGCTCAGATCATGAACAACTTATGGCAAATTCCAGACCTAAATTGAAGAAAGTAGGGAAAACCACTAGACCATTCAGGTATGACCTAAATCAAATATCTTATGATTAAACAATGGAACTAACAGTTTCAAGGGATCAGGTCTGATAGAGTACCTGAAGAACTATGGATGGAGGTTTGTAGCATTGTACAGGAGGCAGTGATCAAAACCATCCCCAAGAAAAAGAAATGAAAAAAGGGAAAATGGTTGTCTGAGAAGGCCTAACAAATAGCTGAGAAAAGAAGAGAAGCAAAAGGCAAAGAAGAAAAGCAAAGATATACCCATCTGAATGCAGAGTTCCAAAGAATAGCAAGGAGAGATAAGAAAGCCTTCCTCAGTGATCAATGAGAAAAGGTAGAGGGAAACAAAAGATGGGAAAGACTAGAGATCTCTTCAAGAAAATTAGAGATACCAAGGGAACATTTCATGCAAAGATGGGCTCAATAAAGGACAGAAATGGTATGGACCTAACAGAAACAGAAGATATTAAAAAGAGGTGGCAAGAATACACAGAAGAACTGTACAAAAAATATCCTCATAACCCAGATAACCAATATGGTGTGATCATTCACCTAGATCATTTCACATCCTAGAATGTGAAGTCAAGTGGGCCTTAGGAAGCATCACTATGAATAAAGGTAGTGGAGGTGATGGGATATCAGTGGTTATTTCAAATCCTAAAAGATGATTCTTTTAAAGTGCTGCACTCAATATGCCAGAAAACTTGGAAAACTCAGCAGCAGCCACAGGACTGGAAAAGGTCGGTTTTCATTCCAATCCCAAAGAAAGGCAATACCAAAGAATGTTCAAACTTTTGCACAATTGCTTTCATCTCACACACTAGCAAAGTAATGCTCAAAATTCTCAAAGCAAGGCTTCAAAAGTACATGAACCAAAAACTTTCAGATGTTCAAGCTGGATTTAGAAAAGGCAGAGGAACCAGAGATCAAATTGCCAACATCCATTGGATCACAGAAAAAGCAAGAGAATTCCAGAAAAATATCTACTTCTGCTTTATTGAATATGCTAAAGCCTTTGACTGTATGGCTCATAGCAAACAGTGGAAAATTCTTAAAGAGATGGGAATACCAGATCACCTGACTGGGCTCTTGAGAAATCTGTATGTAGGGCAAGAAGTAACAGTTAGAGCTGGACATGGAAAACAGACTGGTTCCAAATTAGGAAAGGAGTAAACGTCAAGTCTGTTTATTGTCACCATGCTTATTTAACTTATATGCAGAGTCCATCATGCAAAATGCTGGGCAGACTGATTGAAGCACAAGCTGGAATCAAGATTGCTGAGAGAAATATCAATAACCTCAGATGTGCAGATGACACCTCCCTTATGGCAAAAAGCAAAGAACAACTAAAGAGACTCTTGATGAAAGTGAAAGAGGAGAGTGAAAAAGCTGGCTTAAAACTCAACATTCAAAAAGCTAAGATCATGGCATCCAGTCCCATTTCTTCATGGCAAATAGATAGGGAAAGAATGGAAACAGTGAGAGACTTTATTTTCTTGGGCTCCAAAATCAACGTGGAGGGTGATTGCAGCCATGGAATTAAAAGATGTTTGCTCCTTGGAAGAAAAGCTATGACAAACCTCGACAGCATATTAAAAAGAAGAGACATTACTTTACCAACAAAGGTCCATCTAGTCAAAACTATGATTTTCCCAGTAGTCATTTATGAATGTGAGAGTTGGACCATAAAGAAAGCTGAGTGCAAAAAAATTGATGCTTTTGAACTGTGGTGATGGAGAAAACTCTTGAGAGTCCCTTGGACTGCATGGAATCCAACCAGTCCATCCTAAAGGAAATCAGTCCTGAATAGTCATTGGAAGGACTAATGCTGAAGCTGAAGTTCCAATACTTTGACTAATTTTTGGGAAGACCAACTCATTGGAAAAGACCCTGATGCTGAGAAAGATTGAAGGCAGGAGAAGAAGGGGACAACGGAGGATGAGATGGTTGGGTGGCATCACCATTCAATGGACATGAGTTTGAGCAAGCTCCAGGAGTTGGTGATGGACAGGGAAGCCTGGCATGCTGCAGTCCATGGGGTCACAAAGAGTCAGACACAACTGAGTGACTTAACTGACTGTCTGACAACAGACATATTATTCTTAAACCGATGATTCTAAAGATCTATTTTAATCAAACTAACAAGCTTAAACCACTTTCAATACCAGATATCAGCTTAGTACTGAATATTTTTCAAATGACGTTAACCTGAAATTCATTCTAGCTGGATAATTTTATTTCTGAGTATTGGAGAAGGAAATGGCAACCCACTCCAGTATTCTTGCCTGGAGAATCCCAAGGATGGAGGAGCCTGGTGGGCTACAATCCATGGGATCGCAAAGAGTCGGACACGACTAAGCGACTTGACAAGTGTTTAATTTCCTTTAAATCAAGTAGATAAAGATTAATAGATTAATTTATAGATTAATTTGGCAATACCACATGGCAACAACACACAGGTAGATATGTACAAACACACAAAGCACAGAGACCTCGTAGTTACCATTTAAAAATGTCACCCCTGTGTCAGTCCCAGTGCCAAAGCCACTGCTGTCACACCTGACCTTTCTAGTTACATGTTTATTTACGTCTTTGAGAAATTGTCTCCAAATGCTGCCCTTTCCACAACCTTCTGAATATTCCATTTGCTCTGTGTCTTAAATGGAATCATGTTTTTCTACTCAAGAAACCACTGTGTTTCCAATAGCACATCTAAAACTCTAATTCCCATCCCTCATATTTATGTAGACAGATATTGTTAGTTACTACTACAACTTACAAATGTAAGTTCCTCTCCTTTTAGCAAAATTACCAACACCAGGGGTGTTTATATCACCTACAAACTGTTTTCCCACCATATTTAACTAATATCCAATCTAGCCCCATCCTCCCCACTTCATGATTTTTTTTTTTTAATAGGGCACCAGGAGGTCTGCAGAGAATTTAGCAGGTTTCTGGTCCAAATTCTGGCTTGGTTTTGGCAGATCTGAACCTGGAAAGATCTTGTTACAATGTAGAGCCTTCTAAGATACTGCTAAAAGGAATGTCCAATAATGAAGGTCAGGACTTGGCATCCTGGGAGCCTACTCACCAGAGAGTAAGACTCTAAAACACTTGTGAATGCCACCAGAAGTTTGCAGCCATAGCCAAACACTGAGTAACATCCATAGCTCCAGGTAAATGATCTCTGCATTCAGACCATCTCCTCTAATCTGTCTCTGACACTCTACAGAAGGAAACCCCAGGTACTGTAGGCATGCATATTGCAACATGAGCCCAGACAACTTTTCAGGTGACCTTTTACTAACCTCCTGCTCTCATTCTCACCAACTCCAATAACCAAAAGACAACTCAGTCAATGTCTTCAATGTTTAGAGTTTTGATATTGAAAATATTTCTAACTCTACCAGAGACACTAGCTGCTATAGTTCCATTGAGATTAGAATCTAATTAAAATTAGATTAAACCACTAGATTAAAACTTAAACAGTAAATTCACCAGCATTAAACTTCTAACTTTCCAATATTTTTTATATTTTTATGATGTATAAGGACTTTTAGATGACATTTTGCAATCTATTTAATCCAGTCCTATTCCTTTTAATTTGTTCACTTACATTTTGTATTTTGCTTTTTAAATAGATGTATTACATTCTTAAATTTTTATTGGGCTGTAGATGATTTACAGTGTTGTACTGGTTTCTATTGTAAACTGACTCAGTTAAACATATACACATGCCCACTCTTTTTTAGATTCTTTTTCCATATAAGTCATTACAGAATTGAGAAGTGTTGCTTTGGTATAGAGTAGGTCCTTATTAGTTATCTATTTTATACATGATTTATACTTTATAATTCATCACTGTAATCACTCCATTTAAGCACCTGCAACATTTTACTCCTCTGTCATATTTGCCTTGACTTTCCCAGACAGACAGAAACACAATTAGGAACATATTAAATTTTCCTCACAATGGATTTTCTGATCAAAATAATATCAACTAGACCAAACATTTTTGCCTTCGAAGAACACCCAATACTACCTAAAAATCCTACTTCAATTTGGTGTTCCCATTATGTGAAATGGACTTCCCTGATAGCTAATTAGTAAAGAATCTGCCTGCAATGCAGGAGAGCCCAGTTGGACCCCTGGGTCAGGAAGATCCACTGGAGAAGGGATGGGCTACCCGCTCCAGTACTCCTGGCCTTCCCTCGTGTGCTCAAAATTCTCCAGGCCAGGGTTCAGCAATGCGTGAGCCGTGAACTCCCAGATGTTTAAGCTGGCTTTAGAAAAGGCAGAGGAACCAGAGATCAAACTGCCAACATCCGCTGGATCATCGGCAAAGCAAGAGAGTTTCAGAAAAACATCTATTTCTGCTTTATTGACTATGCCAAAGCCTTTGACTGTGTGGATCACAATAAACTGCGGAGAATTCTGAAAGATATGGGAATACCAGACCACCTGATCTGCCTCTTGAGAAACCTATATGCGTGTCAGAAAGCAGTAGCTAGAACTGGACATGGCACAACAGACTGGTTCCAAATAGGAAAAGGAGTGTGTCAAGGCTGTATGTTGTCACCCTGCTTATTTAACTTATATGAAGAGTACATCATGAGAAATGCTGAGCTGGAAGAAGCACAAGGTGGAATCAAGAATGCTGGGAGAAATATCAATAACCTCAGATATGCAGATGACACCACCCTTGTGGCAGAAAGTGAAGAAGAACTAAATAGCCTCTTGACGAAAGTGAAAGAAGAGAGTGAAAACGTTGGCTTAAAGCTCAACATTCAGAAAACTAAGATGATGGCATCCAGTCCCATCATTTCATGGGAAATACATGGGAAAACAGTGACTGACTTTGTTTTTTTAGGCTCCAAATCCAAATCACTGCAGATGGTGATTGCAGTCATAAAATTAAAAGACTCTTACTCCTTGGAAAGAAAGTCATGACCAACCTAGACAGATATTAAAAAACAGAAACATTACTGTGTCAACAACGGTCCATCTAGTCAAGTGTATGGTTTTTCCAGTGGTCATGTGTGGATGTGAGAGTTGAACTATAAAGAAAGCTGAGCATGAAAGAATTGATGCTTTTGAACTGTGGTGTTGGAGAAGACTCTTGAGAGTCCCTTCGACATCAAGGAGATCCAACCAGTCCGTTCTAAAGATCAGCCCTGGGTGTTCATTGGAAGGACTGATGCTGAAGCTGAAACTCCAATATTCTGGCCACCTCATGTGAAGAGTTGACTCATTTGAGAAGACCCTGATGCTGGGAAAGATTGAGGGCAGGAGGAGAAGGGGACAACAGAGGATGAGCTGGTTGGATGGCATCACCGACTCAATGGACATGAGTTTCGGTAAACTCTGAGTGTTGGTGATGGACAGGGAGGCCTGGTGTGCTGTGGTTCATGAGGTTGCAAAGAGTCAGACACGACTGAGTGACTGAACTGAACTGTACTGTGGCTCAGCTGGTAAAGAATCTGCCTGCAATGGGAGAGACCTGGGTTCGATCTTTGGGTTGGGAAGGTCCCCTGGAGGAAGGGAAAGTCTACCCACTCCAGTGTTCTGGCCTGGAGAATTCCATGGACTATACAACCACTTTCACTTTCTTTTCATTACATGAAATGATAGCCTCAACAGATTATCCCCTCCTATAAGCAATATCCCCTCCTGATCCTGACTACTCACAATCAGCAGAGAGGCTGATCATAGAGGGCATTGAATCTACCAGGAAAGAAACCCTCGCCTCCTTACCACTTGCACTGCCACACGCATGAATGTTCACGTGGTCACCTGTGGAGAATGACAGAAATTTGAGAGTGCTTCTACATTCCTCCCTCTCTCTCTTCAGTAAGTCCTGTCATTTCAGCTCCAACATCTCTCTCTGATGTCACATCTACTCTACCTGTCCAGAGCTGCCACCTTCTTTCTGGGTCCACTCTTCTCCTCAGGAACTAAGTACAAACGAGGCCCTCCAGGTCCAACCTCGCTTCATTCTGCCTACACTCTGTAAAGAAACTCTACGTTATGACATAGCAAGCAACCTAACCTAATTCAACCATAACAACTACCTCTCCTTTATTTTCTTCTGCAAGTCACATAGGCCTTGATGCCATCCCTGAGCAGAACCAAGAATGTTGCAATTCACTATAGTGTGGGTCTTCTTTCAGAGGAGCACAAAATTCAAAACTATGAATGCCTTAAGCGTAAAGAAGTTTCTCATTAGGAAAAAATGCTTTTCTCCATGGAATTCACATGGCTTGGACAATAAGAATCCAAGGGGCTCAGTTTGTATATGCATCCCCTACCACAAACAAAAAGACATTTTCTTCAAATTACGGGTTTTATTTCATTTAGCGAGCTACTTAATTGAACAGATCATGCCAAGATTTTAGTAATAAATGCCATCCATTATCTACCCTGAATTTTTAATAAAGTTGGTATTAGTAAAAGACATACAATCTAAAACTAAAAATATTTCTAAGTTCATACATTCAGTATAATACTCTTTCACCACAAAAATAATAATAATAATAATAATGCTTAACATTAGGCCAAAAGGGCAAAAGGAAGTTGTTATCAATATAAATGAATGGAACAATTTTTTTTTCATAAGGATATCCTTCAACATATCACTTGTTCATTATAAGCCTGGTTTGTTCATCAGAAAAACGGAGTCCTAGAGATTAACTTCCTTGCAAACTGTGTGAGCATTGGATTGTTCCTTCCAAGTACCCACACCATTGTCCCTCACACTGAAAGGGTTTTGATGCCTACTTGTAGTCCATGTTCTATTTCCCATAAAATCTTTGTCTCCTCCACTTCCTTCCCTGGGTGGTGTATATCTGAAAAAAATCATACAGATAGCTTTTAGTGGAAAGGGCTTTGAAAATGTTTCTCACAGAAAGTGCTGACTTGCCCAAAAGTCCAGGCACAAGTTCTTACTAACAAAAGAGCTGAAACCAGCCAAGATCTTCAGCAGAAGCAGATCGTGTGCAGAAAGCACCTTCCTGTTTTCTCCTTTGCTGCCTGGAGCAGCTCAGCCAGACTGCTTTCCATGCCCTCAGCCTGCTGGAGACCTTGGCAACGCTCACAGAGGATAAAAGCTCCAAGGGTGGCTGCCTCCAGGGTGTCCCCCATGTCCACGCCTCCAGGGTGTCCCCCATGTCCACGCTGATCACGTGCACAGGCTGGGAGGTCTCCTCTTCTCTGGCACACAGGTCTGCCACCACCTGTTACAGACTCTCTCCTTACAGGTGAAGATGACATCCAAGGATCTCTGTACCCTTGAAGTCTTTCTGGATGGGACTTGATTTTCTCATATTTCCCCTGAGATTTGTAAGACTCCATTCCTTTGGTAGTATTTTCAGTCTTTACAGGAAAGGTTATTGCGCCTCTTCTTATATGAAGTTGAACATAGCACACCCCTGGTTGGTTGGGTGCTGGCCTTGGGAGCCTCACTCGGGATACTGCCCCCCAAAGGCCTGACATTGAAGCCTTTCCTCTCGAGGATGCATCAGGCTTCCATGCTCCTATTTGCATTACTCATACAGATCACCTACACCCTGAGGGGACAGGAAGGCATGATGGCGCTCACTTGGGACTCCAGCCAGACCGATAGATTTCAGGGTCTGACGGGATTCTGGAGCCACAGAGAATATCGGCTGGGTCCTGTTCTTCCAAGCAGTGTTAGCGTCAAGTAACAAAACCCTATTTATATGGAGTCACCTCCCCCCAGTGGAGCTGGAACTCTTGATTGGTTATTGGGTTAAATCTTAAGTGATTGGGTTTTTGCTTTTCAGTATTAAGTTAATTGGATTTGGATAGGGGCTCTCACCAGAGAAGTGAATCCAATCTAGTCATCAGAATAATCTGGTGATTAAATCACCCTCTCCTGCAATAACTTGCCTACTCACCCACCAGCACTGTGCAACCTTCAGTTAAACCTGTGGGTGCTGGTGTGTATGGGGCTAAGATCAGTTAGACAAAACAACTAATTGACTTGCCTGCCTATTACAGGCCTCTCCGATTACCTGAGGAATGCATATGGAAAACCTCTTTGAAATATCCAAACCTACTAATTCAGTGATACAAAGAATCACAATGGCTGTTCTGTACTTCTCATGTATGGTGATAACCCAGAGTGCAGTTGTGTTAAATCATATGAAGATATCTGTAGTTGTGCCCATCAATCGATAAATTCATTTGCCATTGTCAAAAGCAACCTCTGGATAACAGGCCTGCCAATGGTGTTTCACAAGTGGCAAGAACATCACATTTTCTCCCCTGGCTTTTTCTCAATTCATAATGATTCTGAAGAGAGCAATATGAACTCCCTCTCCCTTACATATCTGCAAGAGCAGCTCTGTTTCAACACTCTGTACTCAAAACAGAAGACTATCCATTACTTTTAATGATACAGATGTCAAAATTGGAAACGGGACTGTGCACTTTGAAATGGCACAGGAGAAAGATCTCTTCACAGAGCCACAGATTGAATGTTCCCATGAATCTGTCTGTTGCAGTAATTCTTACATTGCAAAGAGCCCTACATCAATAAGCATCCCAAGTCTATTCAGTCCCAAGATACACGGCATCAGCGTCGACCAGCAGCTTGTTCACAACAGAAATTGGGGCCCCAGATCACTGAATCGGATTCTCTGGGAGTGAAGCCCAAACTTCTGGAAAGTACAAAGCCCTTCAGATGACTGTGATGGGCACCAAAGATTGAGGACAACTAACTCAAAGCAGAGGTTTCTGAAACTTGGATGGACATCGATAGTCCCCAGGAAGGCGTTCAAAGCCCTGCCTCTAGATGGGAGATGGGATTTCTGAAGAGAAAAGCCAGATTAGAGAAAAGGCCAGGCATAACTGAAAAGGTAGTCAAATCTTAAACATGGGTAAAAATGTTTTTATTAGAGTCAATGACTGAGACCTAAAGCATTCTTGGGGGAAAAGAGAAGAAGAAGAAAAAAAAGATAAAGCAAGATCTTACAGTTCAGTGAATCACTCAGTCAGGTCCAACTCTTTGCAACCCTATGAACTGCAGTATTCCAGGCCTCCCTGTCCATCACCAACTCCCAGAGTCCACCCAAACCCATGTCCATTGAGTCGGTGATGCCATCCAACCATCTCATCCTCTGTTGTCCACTTCTCCTGCCCTCAATCTTTCCCAGCATCAGGGTCTTTTCCAATGAGTCAGTTCTTTGCATGAGATGGCCGAAGTATTGGAGTTTCAGCTTCAACATCAGTCCTTCCAATGAACACCCAAGACTGATCTCCCTTAGGATGTACTAGTTGGATCTCCTTGATGTCGAAGGGACTCTCAAGAGTCTTCTCTAACACCATAGTTCAAAAGCATCAAGTCTTTGGTGCTCAGCTTTCATTATAGTCTAACTCTCACATCCATACATGACCACTGGAAAAACCATAGCCTTGTCTAGATGGACCTTTGTTGGTAAAGTAATGTCTCTGCTTTTTAATATGCTATCTAGGTTGGTCATAACTTTCCTTCCAAGGAGCAAGCATCTTTTAATTTCATGGCTGCAATCACCATCTGCAGTAATTTTGGAGACCAGAAAAATAAAGTCAGCCACTGTTTCCTCATCTATTTGCCATGAAGTGATGGGACTGGATGCCATGATCTTAGTTTTCTGAATGTTGAGCTTTAAGCCAACGTTTTCACTCTCTTCTTTCACTTTCATCAAGAGGCTATTTAGTTCTTCTTCACTTTATGCCATAAGGGTGTTGTCATCTGAGGTTATTGATATTTCTCCCAGCAATCTTGATTCCAGCTTGTGCTTCTCCAGCCCAGCATTTCTCATGATGTACTCTGCATATATGTTAAATAAGTTGGGTGACAATGTACTTGATGTACTCATTTTCCTATTTGGAACCATTCTGTAGTTCCATGTCCAGTTCTAACTGTTTCTTCCTGACCTGCATTCAGATTTCTCAGGAGGCAGGTCAGATGGTCTGGTATTCCCATCACTTTAAGAATTTTCCACAGTTTATTGTGATCCACACAGTCAAAGGCTTTGGTGTAGTCAATAAAGCAGAAATAGATGTTTTCCTGGAACTCTCTTGCTTTTTCAATGATCCAGGCAATGTTGGCAATTTGATCTCTGGTTCCTTTGCCTTTTCTAAAACCAGCTTGAACATCTGGAATTTCACAGTTCACATATTGCTGGAGCCTAGCTTTCAGAATTTTAAGCATTACTTTACTAGTGTGTGAGATGAGTGCAATTGTATAGTAGTTTGAGCATTCTTTGGCATTGCCTTTCTTTGAGATTGGAATGAAAACTGACCTTTTCCAGTCCTGTGTCCACTGCTGAGTTTTCCCAATTTGCTGGCATATTGAGCGCAGCACTTTCACAGCATCATCTTTCAGGATTTGAAATAGGTCAACTGGAATTCTGTCACCTCTCTTAGCTTTATTCATAGTGATGCTTTCTAAGGCCCACTTGACTTCACATTCCAGGATGTCTGGCTCTAGGTGAGTGATCACACCATCATGATTATCTGGGTCATGAAGATCTTTCTTGTACAGTTCTTCTGTGGATTCTTGCCACCTCTTCTTAATATCTTCTCTTTCTGTTAGGTCCATACCATTTCTGTCCTTTATTGAGTCCATCTTTGCATAAAATATTCCCTTGGTATCTCTACTTTTCTTGAAGAGATTTCTAGTCTTTCCCATTCTATTGTTTTCCTCTATTTCTTTGCATTGATCAGAGTAAGGCTTTCTTATCTCTCCTTGCTATTATTTGGAACTCTGCATTCAAATGGATATATCTTTCCTTTCCCCTTTGCTTTTTGATTCTCTTCTTTTCACAGCTATTTGTAAGGCCTCCTTAGACAGTCATTTTGCTTTTTTGTATTTCTTTTTCTTGGGTATGATCTTGATTCCTGTCTCCTGTACAGTGTCATGAACCTCTGTCCATAGTTCATCAGGCACTCTGTCTATCAGATCTAGTCCCTTAAATCTATTTCTCACTTCCACTGTATAGTCATAAGGGATTTGATTTATGTTATACCTAAATGGTCTAGTGGTTTTCCCTACTTTCTTCAATTTCAGTCTGAATTTGGCAATAAGGAGTTCATGATCTGAGCCACAGTCAGCTCCCAGTCTTGTTTTTGCTGACTGTATAGAGTTTTTCCACCTTTGGCTGCAAAGAATACAATCAATCTGATTTCAGTATTGACCATCTGGTGATGTCCATGTGTAGAGTCTTCTCTTGTGTTGTTGGAAGGGGGTGTTTGCTATGACCAGTGCGTTCTCTTGGCAAAACTCTGTTAGCCTTTGCCCTGCTTCATTCCATACTCCAAGGCCAAATTTTCCTGTTACTCCAGGTGTTTCTTGACTTCCTACTTTTGCATTCCAGTCCCCTATAGTGAAAAGGACATCTCTTTTGGGTGTTAGTTCTAGAAGTTCTTGTAGGTCTTCATAGAACCGTTCATCTTCAGCTTCTTTAGTGTTACTGGTCAGGGCATAGACTTGGATTACCGTGATATTGATATCTTACCATGTAAGACTTACAGCCAGAACTATAATCCTGATTCAAAGGGAGGGCCATGTTTCAACAGAGTTGAGATAGTGTATGTCTTCATAGAATGGTTCCAATATCACACAGTGGAGGAAATCTTTACTTCTGATTTGTGTGCTCCTGAGTTTATCTCTGAGCCTTGGACGGGTCTTGTGAAAATGCCAGCACTGTGGCAGTCAGTACTTGAGCTCTCAGTGCTTGAGAAGTGCTCGAGTGTCACTCCACAGGTCTTCCTGATGTCTGCACTGCCACCAGGGCCCCCAGACCCTGGGCCACAGACCAGCACTGGTCCATGGCCTGTTAGCAACCAAGGCACACAGCAGGAGTGAGCAAAGCTTCATCTGTATTTATAGCCACCCCCTGGGCTCACATTGCGGCCTGAACTCCACCTCCCATCAGACCAGTGGTGGCACCAGATTCCATGGGAGCACGAACCCTACTGTGTAGCACCCATGGGAGGGATCTGGGTTGTGTGCTCCTTATGAGAATCTGATTCCTGATGATCTGAGGTGGAGCTGAGACTGTGATGTTAGCACTATGGAGCAGCTGCAAATACAGATGACCGTTAGAGGAGAGGTGTGACTGCATAGAGACCATAATAAATCAACTCCTTGCAGACTCATATCAGAACCCTATCAACTGAGTGGCAATTAAGCAAGTGAGTTGATGTGCTCCAAATGTGCAGCTGCATCTGGTGGCAGGCCTTCAGCGTTACTTTAGTTCACATGTGGTCCACCTATTATTTTACTCACCACTTCCAACTGTGCCTCTTTCCCACACTGTGCACTTGTCTCAGTCACAGTTTTGGTAAGCTCAGAAGCTAACCCTAGCCAAACTGAGTAAAAAACAATAACATATGTCCCTACAGGTCCTCTTTGGAAAGGGGGAAAGACCCAATGATGAGACAGCAGAAGACTCTAAGACTACCAACAAAAAGAAAGCTGTATTTAAAAGTGAATATCAAAAGTACATGTGTTCAATCATGTTTGACTCTTTGTGACCCCATGGACTATAGCCCACCAGGCCTCTCTGTCCATGGAATTTTCCAGAAAAGGATACTGGAGTGGGTTGCCATTTCCTTCTTCAAGGGATCTTCCCAACCCAGAGACTGAACCTGTGCCTTCTGCATCTTTTGCATTGGAAGAAGTATTCTTTACCACTGAGCCACCATGGAAGCCAAATACCAAGGGTCCTACTTAAATTATGGGTTCATTGCAACTGATGATACACATTCTCCAAGCCAGCTTTGTATAATATGTGGCAGTTGTCTACCCAACTTCAAAACTACTTCACCACATGAACACTAAACACTTCGCATTAAAAGACAAGCCTTTGGAGTTTTTCAAAATGAAAAACAAACAAACAACAACAACAAAAAACCCCATGAACATGAAGAACAAACTTCATCAAATATGTCTGTGCTGAAGGCATCATTCTTAGGGGCTCAGCACATTGCTAAAGCGAAGAAGCCCTTTACTTGTGGTGAAGAGTTAATCCTACTTGCTGCTAATGACATCTGTCATGAACTTTTAGAAGAGGTTGCCATTCAAAAGTGGTTCCATAACTAGACAAAGTGATGAAACAGCAAAGGATATTGAGGCATAATTGTGCCATGGTATGCAACCCAGGTTGATAAGTCTATGGATGTTGACAACAAGGCAACCATGCTTGTTCTTATGAGACACACTTTTCAGGAGGATATGCTTGAGGATATGTTACATGCACTTTTGCTGTCTACCAACACCGTCACTGCAGAACTATTCAAGATGTTTAAAGAATACATATCAGGAAAGCTGAATTGGTCATTTTGTGGCGGTATAGTATGGATGGAACAGCTGCCACGACTGGACGACTTTCTGGTTTCACTACTCGAGTCGAAAAGGTCGCTCCTGAATGTGGGTCTATGCACTGTGTCATCCATAGAGAAATGCTGGCTAGCCAAAAACTGTCACCTGAAATTGACAACATCTTACAAGATGTGATTAAAATTATCAGCCACGTTAGAGTACATGCCCTTAACTCATTACCTTCCATCTGTTGGCATAGCTCTGCGAGGTGATGGACACAGCACACCCACATCTTCTCTTACACACAGAAGTGAGATGTCTTTCTCAAGGTAGGCCATTGGCCAGAGTTTTTGAGTTATGTGAGCCATTTCAGAGATTTCTTTTAGAAAAATAATCATCACTGGCAGCACATTTCAGTGACAAAGAATGGGTCATAATACTTGCTTACTTGTGTGATGTATTCAACCTGCTCAACAAACTCAATCTATCATTTCAGGGGAGAATGACAACAGTGTTCAAGTTGGCAGATAAAGTGGTTTCATTCAAAGCCAGAGGGTGCTTATGGGGGCAACAAGTGAACACTGCAATTTTTGACATGTTTCAAACACTAGTAGACCTAATGTTTACTAATTAGTAGACCTCCTAATTAGGAGAGGGAACTGGCAACCCATTCCAGTACTCTTGCCTGGAAAATCCCGTGGACAGAGGATTCTGGTAGGCTACAGTCCATGGGATCGCAAAGGGTTGGACACGACTGAGCCAAGTTACCACCTACCACCAATCATTAGTAGAGAGTTTTAAAGATTAAGCCAAGGACTTCTTTCTCCCAGTTGGTGTGAGACCACCTATTTTAGCTTTCAAATGAGCATGAGCATTACTTTACAAGCACAAAAGACCCCCAGAGTGGGAAGGAATGTATCTGCAATCCATTTGTGAATGTCAGGTGAATCGATCTTTTTTTTTTTTTTTTTTTTTTTGGTCTGTGCTAGAAGAGTATCAACTGCTTGCCATCACAAATGATGGTGGCCTTAAAAGTATGTTTGGAACAGCTTCAAGTCTCTATATATTCTGGATTAAAGTCAAGGTGGAATATCCTCAGATTGCCACAAAAGTACTGAAAAGCCTGCTTTCATTTTCTACATCTTATCTTTATAAAGCAGGATTTTCTGCAGTGAGAGCAACCAAAATGAGATTATGGAGTAGACTGGACATAGGCAACACACTTTGAGTGTCACTGTCCCCCCTCACCCCTAGAAGGGACCATCTAATTGCAGGAAAACAAGCTCTGGTCTCCCCTGATTCTGCATTAAGTTGAGTTATATAATTATTTCATTATCTATCACAATGTACTAGTAATAGAAATAAAGTGTACAATGAATGCAATGTGCTTGAATCATCCCCAAACCACCACACTCACCCCCAACTCCCCAGTCAGTGGAAAACTGTCTTCCATGAAACCAGTTCCTGTTGCCAAAAAGGTAGGGGATCGCTGTACTATCGTATTTCAGTTAATGAAAGCAAATTGGCCTTGACCCAAGGAATTTTAAACCTCCGTGAATTGAGAATTTACAAAATGTCTTTCCTTTTGTGTAACAAAATGCATTCCCTCCAGATATTACTTCTGTTTTACTGACACTAAAATTTATCAAAAGGTCTCTAGAGTCCAATTTTTATATCTCCAGTAGGATTGCTAGATTTTGATCCTTAAAATATCAAGCTAACAGAGTTTTGTTATATCAAATATTTATTTAATTTCAATATAATAGCTTTTAATATTATTATTAAAGTCTCCTTTAAATATATGAGATGGATGACAAAAACCTAAGAGTCATAGACATGGAAGATGTGTGCTTCAGGTGACAAAATTAACCCTATGTATTCTTTTTTATTTTAAAGATTTTTTTAATGTGTTGTTGTTCAGTCACTCAGTTTTGTCTGACTCTTTGGGACCCCATGGACTGCAGCATTCCAGGCTTCCCTGTCTTTCATTGTCTCCCAGAGTTTGCTCAAACTTATGTCCATTGAGTTGATGATGTCATCCAACCATCCCATCCTCTGTTGCCCCTTTCTCCTCCTGCCCTCAATCTTTCCCAGAATCTGGGTCTTTTCCAATGAGTTGACTCTTTGCATCAGGTGGCCAAATTATTGGAGCTTCAGCTGCAGTATCAGTCCTTCCAATGAATTTTCATGCTGTATATTCTTTAGGATTGTTTGGTTTGATCTCCTTGCTGTCCAAGGGACTCTCAAGAGTCTTCTCCAACACCACAGTTCAAAAGAGTCAATTCTTCGGTGACAATATCTACAGACAGTGCTTTTTTCACTCTGTGATTCTGTTGCCTTTAGTTGCCATGGATGACTGACTCTTCATGGTAAACTCTCTTGATAGTTTCAAGAAAGACACAGTATTCACCTTGTAAGTCATTTGCGTTGTTGAAATTTGGGGGTTGATACACCAAGTGGATCATCTCAAATCAGATATCCTGAGCTTTAAATCACCTGTACAACATACTAGCCATGTGATTTAGGGCAAGTCTCACTTTTCTAATCTTTATATTTTAAATTATAACAATAAAAGTTTTAATGATATCTTTAATAATTTTGTGTACCAAATGATAATTTTAAAAAATGGCTAGACTTACTAAGCATTAACTATTAATTAGTGTCAATTGTTTGCATATCTTTGCACAAATACACAATGCATTGTTTTGGTTTTACTCTCATAGGGTAGCAATTTCTTTTTTTCCTACATTTTGGAGAATGTCTCACACTAGATTCCAAGTTTTAACAGCAGTAGTTTGTGACCTTAATGATAACTAATGATTTGTTTGTATGTCAGTTTCTCCCAGGGGGCATAGAGGAAAGAATCTGCCTACCAGTGCAGGAGATGCAAGGGGCTCGGATTTGATCCTGGGTTGTTAAGATTTCCCTGGAGTAGGAAAGGGCTACCCACTCCAGTATTCTTCCCTGAAAAGTTCCAGGGACAGAGGAGCCTGCTGGCTTACAGTCCACGGGGCCACAAAGAGTCAGACACAATGGAGCAAGTAAGCACACACAGACACTGCCTTTTATAGAATACATCTTCTGCAGCTCCTTAAATTCTGTCAGTCAGATCTCTCTTTCACACCTGTGGCCACTTATCCCCACAACTTCTGGTCTACTGATGCCAAGGCAGACCATGAGGTGTTTTTTCTGAGGCCCACCAGGCTCAGAGCTGGAACTTCTGTCTCTTTCCAGAAATTTCAGACATCTCAAAATAACACAAGACATGGATCTGACATTCTGAAATGTTGCAAAAAGGTTATGTGATCTGGAAGTGAGTGTGAGGTGTGGGATCTGATATGGTTAGTTCCCCATAGGGCAAACTTTAAGCAAGGGAAGACAGGAGACAGATGGGCCAGGAAGATGGGTTGTCTTTATCTCCCTTTTTTTTTTTCTGATATGTAGTTCTGAAGAGTGTTTTCTCTGTGACTGGTCCAGTGAATGCACTTGAGGTGTTCACTGTGGCTGGTCAAGAAGGAACGGCCGACACCAAGAATCATCACCTTGTGTTACTTCTGATAGCTCAGCTCTCTTTTCCTTCAGTTGCTTGAAAGTATGCCGTTGCTGTAGTTTAGTGACTAAGACATGGTTACATGCAACTCTTTGCCACCCCCGTGGACTGCAGCCCACCAGGCTCCTCTGTCTGCGGGATTTCCCAGGCAAGAATACTGGAATGAGTTGCCATTTCCTTCTCCAGGGGATCTTCCTAACTCAGGGATCGAGCTTGTGTCTCCTGCATTAGCTGGTGCATTCTTTACTGCTGAGCTACCAGGGAAGCCCTTTGAAATTATATACCCTATAAAAATTTTTGGAGCTTCCCTGCTGGCACAGATGGTAAAGAATCTTCCTGCAACGTGGGAGACTGAGATTCAATCCCTGGGTTGGGAAAATCTCCTGAAGAAGGGAATGACTACCTACCCCAGCATTCTTGCCTGGAGAATTCCATGGACAGAGGAGCTTGGTGGACTACAGTCCATGGGGTCACAAAGAGTCAGACATGAATTGGTATCTTACCACTGGTTGAGACTTTGTTTCTAGGAATTCAAAGCTATGACACACCTCTTTATTCATAAGTCTTCAAATACAGTAGCAGTCTTCTAACTAGCTCTCATTTACGCATTCATTTATTTATTCCATCACAAAATCCATTACTTATGTTATTTAAATGCAATGTGCACAACTGGAGATACAAAGGTGACCAAAATACGTTTTCATGCTTTATGGAAATTAAAGTCTAGTAGCAGTGACTCTACAAGTATCTGTATTAAAATTGTAGAGTAATAAATGCCTTGAAGTGAAATATATATGAATGGCAGAGTTTGAAGGGAACAATCTTAGCTGGGAGATTACAGAAATCACATACTCTGCTGGTGACATTCGTTCTGGGTCTTTTTGTTCAAGTAAATGTGTTACTTTTGACAGAGTCAATGAGTCAATGTGTGGATAAATAAAGTGATGGCTTAAATACACTATAAGCTTGTCTCCATCACTGAAATGATTCACTATGTTAGAAAGTTTAAGAACTCAAAGATATTGTTACTTATAATGGGCTCAAAATGATTATATTTAGTTTAAATATTTAAATAAATAGGTTTAGACATTCCCCTACATGAGAATATGATTGTTATAAAAAAATAAGGAAATAAAAATGAATAACATTCATAATTCCACCAGCATTAAACCACTAAGTTAACATTTCAGATATTTTCACAGGTATCCATTTTTTAAAATTGGATTATATAGGAGATAAAATTTTTGTCATCTTAGTATTATTCTCTGAATATTTTTCCTTATCAGTAATGCTAGAGAAGCTTTCAAATGACTGCATAGCTAATGTGCTTAATCATTTCATTGTACTATTGTGCCATTGTTTATCTATCCAAAGCTTTTTTGTGGTCATTTATTTTGTCTAAACTTTTTTTCAATATCTTAAATTATTTTACATTAAGCGTTCCAAGTTAGTGTAATCTTTCTGTGTAATCTTTGTTACATCCTTACATAAAATTTTATAAGTACAATAGTTATATTAAAGAACACAGGCATTGCTACAATTTTTTTCAGTTGTTGTTTAGTTAGCAGCCAAAAATATTATCTTAACATACAGGCTTACCAGTACTGGGAAATACTGTCACTGTTCTAGGATATAAAATGGATTTTATAATTGAAAGTACATGTCATTGATTGGGAGAAACTCATGTCTCATCTGTAACCCAGAGATGATAATAACTATTTCATATATTTTGTCAAGATTAAAAAAATATTTCATAAGTAAATATGTGAAAATTAATCTGGTTTTTTTAAAAGACAGCAAAAATAGAAAAGATTAGATGGGGCAAAAGGACACAAACACAGATAAAATCATTAAAAATTTACAAGAGAATAGCTGTGCAATTCAAAGATATTTTATTTCAAAACTTAGAAGTGAATAATTTCTGAGCAAAATATAAAATTTTTAAAGTTGACACAAAATTAGAACTCTGCAATGGAAACATCATAATAGATGAGAATGCAAAGTGATTAAAAATCTATTATAAAAGGACAATAGGATCAGAAGGGTTTATTACATAGTTTCTGTTTTCCTTTAAATATTAATAGCAGATGGTATTCATATTCAAAAAACTTTTCAGACCATAGAAACAAATGGAAAATTTTCAAGATCAGAATATTTTTAGAGGTAACATTTGATTGGAAGTTCACATAAAAAGAAATCCATAGGATGTATTTGTATATATACATAGACAAAAGATTTAAATGAAATATTAAAAGTTAAATCCCTCCATATTATAATAAGAATAATATACTATTGCAATGTGAGTTTAGTGCCAGGAAAATGATTCAATATCAGGAAGCATAATGACACTGTTTATTATAATAACCAATTAGAGAAGAAAATAATTAGGTCGTATGAATCAATGATGAAAAAGAATTTGATAAAATTTAGCAACTCTATCTAATAACTCTATAAGTAAAATGGAAGCAATTACTAGAATATTATAATTACCATTTATCAAATTTCCCCAGTATGCACTGTAACAAGGATGAAACATTAAATCCATTCCAATAAGGAAAATTATAAGGAGATATCACAGCACCATTTAATAATATCCCAGAAGTGTAATGAGTCAAAAACATAAAAGCCACTATACACACTGTTAAAGGCATAGGGTGTCCATTTTTTTCAATCATATGATTACATGTCTATAACACCAAGAAAGTTCTAGTAGCATGCTGTTAGCATTGATTTTTTTAAATATATAAAACAGCTAGATATGTGTTCAATATTTGGATAGAAGCTCTGTTGAGGCGGGACGGGGGATCGGGATGGGGAACACATGTAAATCCATGGCTGATTCATGTTAATGTATAGCAAAAACCACTACAATATTGTCAAGTAATTAGCCTCCAACTAATAAAAATAAATGAAAAAAAAAGAAAAGAATATACACAATTTATAAAACTTTTAGAAATTAATAAAATAAGGTTATGAAAGATTTTTATGAAAAGAGACCATAAATTATTCTTGATAAAATAAAAATATATCAACTTTTGCAGACATTGGCCATCTTCTCATGTAGAGATTCTTTATATGATAAATATATCAATTGTATAGAAATAGGATATAAATTTACTGCAGGCACAGTTGGAGCATTGACTTATGCAGAAGAATCATTGTTGAAAGGTAGTAAAGAAAATTTTGAAGAACATTAGTGCTGCTTTAATCAAATCAGCAGAAGTAAGAGAGGAAATTCAGAAATAGATCACAAGATATATTGCCTATTATAATTTTTATTTTCATTTTCCTTTTGAGTTGTTTATTTTCTGTTGGATCATTGAGATTTTGATTTGCTTTTCTGTGAATTGCCTCTTTAAAACTGGATCTTAATTACCTTCTTGATGATTTTCAAGAGTTTTTGTATTATATTTCTGTTTTCTATAAGCTTTATTGCAAATTTTTTAAAGTTTAATTAAAAATATATAAGAAAACAATACATTATATTATCTAAACTGAATAAAACCAAAAATTATTTCAATCCCTACTACTAGCAGGATGTGGGCAAAAGTTACTCATATATTTGTTGCATAAATGTAAATTATTTAAATTTATTAGAAAGTAAAGTAGGAATAGCTAATAAAATTATAGATAAATATATCCTTTAACTACAAATTCCCCTCTTTGGAATCTATTGCACAAAGTAAATACTAGTAAGGGTATAAACACAAGTATGTGCAATGTATTTAAATTATTTTATTGTCACAAAATGCAAGTGATAGATATATTTCTAATGAATATAAATGTGCATAATTTCTGATAAGTGTATTTTGTATGACAATATGATCCCAGAGAAAAATATGAAACTGTATAAATTAAGTTTTCAAGGACTTTGGAAATGTGGGAGAAATGAAAGTGGGAAGAAACATAATTAACAGACTAATAACATGTGCACTAAAACATATGTAATGCATATATTTATGTGCTTATGTAAATGTCTATATACTTATGTATATCTAAAAAATTAAAATGAATCAAGGGTAAAAACTGTTCTTGAAGTTTCCAATCTCCTCTAAAACAAACAAACAAACAAAATGAACTTTTTATAGCAGTATTAAACTCCCTTATGTTACATTTTTGCTTATTTTACTTGCTTGCCCACACTATTTTTTCAATAAATTAAGATGAATGGTATAAGCAGAGATTGGTGCACTATGACTTGTTAGCAAAATCAAGACTATAGTCTATTTTGTTTTTTCTTTCTTAAAGACCTGGAGGTAGAGACCAGCTTTTATATTTTTAAAAGATTGTATTCTCTTGGAGATTTATATATATATATATATATATATATATATATATATATATATATATATACACACACACATATATATGAATTTTATTATTGGCCCACAAGGCATAAAATATTTAATGCCATTTCTTTCAGAAAATGTTTCCCAACCTGATACAAAGGTCAAAGACTAAGTCAAGGTGTTTCCAGTAGGTGAGGTACATGGTCAATTGGTGGGTGAGAGTTTATCACAAGCTGTGAAAATCTAACCATATACTGTGAACTGACGTAAGAAAACTGACCTATGAAGGACAGAACCTTAATTGGCCAATCACCATGAAAGTGATTTAATCTGTCTTAGAAATGATTCCTTATCTTCATTAAACTTTTTGAATTAATGTCAGTTTTGGGGAATTTCAACCATAACTTCATGAAACACTTTCCTTGCTATTTTGACCATTCCAGAGTATACAAAAATGGAAAGGCTACCACAATATTAATATTATATTGATGCCAAATGCTGATAAAAATTGCATGCAAAAACTAATATTGGAGACTTCTGTAAGTGTAGATATTACAATCTCAAATCAACTCCCTCCCATGGAATATTTACAAGTATCTTAAGAGTCAGATATGACTGAGCAACTGAACAAAAGTAACTCTAAGTGGCATTTATTCCACAAATGTAAAGATGATTGAAAATGAGAAAATATATCATTCTAAATCATTGCTTTAATAATCAAAGGAGAAAAATGATAACTTAATGATGCCTAAAGGACATTTAATATTTAAAATCCATTCAGAATCTTTGTTAATTAGAAATAAAACAATGCTGTGGCAACAAGGTAAAGAAAACCAACTCAAACCTAAACATTATTTAAAGAAGAAACATTAGATATGTTCTTATTAAAGACAGAAACTACTGACAGATGTCTGCTGTTACTTCTTTAACTTCTAAAAGAATAGCATGAAATTATCTCAATGTCACTTGGTGTTAGCAGAGGTTATGGATACATTTTATTGTGTCTGCCAGCTCATCTATTTTGTAATAAGTCTTCTGAGAATCATTTTCCCTCCCTCCCACATCTATAGAACACAAAGTTGGGTCCTTGTGGTGGACACATGCTAGGGTAACCTCCAATATGTAACACAGTTTTAAATTTTTTAAGCAATGTTTGGAACCAGTGTCTTGCTTCTCACTAATAGAATATTCTAAGTAGCATGATGGCATGTAACTCCCTTGGTTAAGCTGTATTAAAAGTACTGAAATGATGTAAAGTAATTAGCCTCCAACTAATAAAAAATAAATGGAAAAAAAATAAAAAAATTTAAAAAATTAAAAAATAAAGTCAAAAATAAATAAATAAATAAATAAATAGAACAAGCAATGAGATGCCACTCTATGATTATCTTTTCTTAGGCTATATCTTATTGAGAGTGACAGATTCTCCTCTTCTTCTTGAAGAAGTAAACATCCACATTATGAACTCTCTAAGGAGACAGTCCCACGGCAGGGAGCTACAGGTGGCCTCAGGGACCAGAGGGCAGATGCTGTCAATTGCCTGTAAGACCTGGGACCTTCAGTCATACAGTCCTTTAAGGAAATGAACACTTAGTGAGTTTGGAAGCAGATTCTTTCCTAGTGGTGTCTTCAGTTGGGATTAACAGATGCAACTATTATATATAAAATAGTTAACCAGTAAGGACCTATTGTATGGCACAGGGAACTGTATTCAATATTTTATAATAACCTATAGGAGAGAAAAATCTTAAAAAGAATATATGTGTGTAGATATAGATATAGATATAGACATAGACATAGACATAGATATAGATATATCCCTGGAGAAGGAAATGGTAACCCACTCCAGTATTCTTGCCTGGAGAATCCAGTGGAGAGAGGAGCCTGGCAGGTTACAGTCCATTGGGTCACAAGAGTCAGATATGACTTAGCGACAAAACCACCATCATATATATATATATATATATATATATATTTATAAATTGGATCACTTTTCTGTGTGCTGGAAACTAGCACAGCACTATAAATCAACTGGTCGCAAAGGGTCGGACACAACTGAGCACACACACAGAGTACAAAACTTTTGATAGTAATTTTTTACTCTCTTACCAAATTTGGGGTCCAGCTGTTTGTTGCTTGAAAGTCAATACTAAAGAGGTAAGACTGGTGGAAAGGAAAGTTTGCTTTATAAAGTTTGCTTTATTCCAGAAGCTGGCAATTGGGGAAGAGGATGGACTCAGGTCCAAGGGCCAACTCTCTCCTGACCATCAGCGGCGAGAGTTTTTAAATGGGAGTTTCAAGAGCGTATTGGTGGAGGGAAGGGGCTACATGTAGAAACGCACAGTCCGCTCTGGCAGCCATCTTGATATTGGTCTTGTGGTTGTCTGATCAGCATCCTGATCACCTTAAGTGCGCTTAATCTTCAAGCCCAGGGTCAGTTTGTTTCCATTTCTTTGGGGCCAGTTCTTGGAACTGTGGCGGCGTTTGTAATGGCTACAGCCTGGCTATCGTGTCGTTAACTTCTTCCTGGTGGGAGAAGGTGGGGGTTTCATTATCTATAAAATATCTCCAAGGATATTAACTAGAACCCTTGTATGTGCACATCCACTTAGTCGTGTCCAACTTTTCTTTGGGGCCCCACGGACTGTGGGCCATCAGGCTCCTCTCTCCTTGGAATTTTCCAGGCAAGAGTAATACTGGAGTGGGTTGCCATTTCCTCCTCTAGGGCATTTCCTGACCCCGGGATTGAACCCATGACTCTCCGGTCTCTTTCATTGGCAGGCGGATTCTTTACCACTAGCACCACCTGGGAGCACTTAAGAAGAACTAAAAGTCCTTGATTTTGTTTAATGAGAAAAGTATTGTTATTTTTGCCCTGATTGATGACTTTTTTTGTTTCTCCTTTTTCTCATTTCTCTGATTAAATTTATTCTTTGAATAAAGTTTTTTCCAGAGACAGAAAGCAGCAGGACATGGAGGGGAAGGACCCTGTGATCCTGCTTCATTTCAAGTCTACTGCATGAATCAGTAAGAAAATGAATAACTTAAAAAATGTGTTACTTACACTTGTCTCTGTTGTTACTGTTGTATGTCATTATATGTCATTTCAAAACAATTGATGGAAATGTGACTATTAAGCTAAAACACTGTTTGCTGTTATGAAGTGAAAAATGAGTTCCCCTCAGCTTAATATCAAACAATTAAATTCTGTCAAAATAGTGTGTAAACTCATCCATTACACCCAGTATTTTAAAAATTAGTTATCACACATGATTAAATGACTAGCCTATATACTTGTACAATTTGACACAGACCCTGAAAATCTTCCCCATGTTATTCTGAACTGATGTGTCATAAAGTTGTCTTATAAAATCGGAATTGGTTTTGGTCTAAAAACAGAAAATTAAATGATAGATGCTTTCTGCTAACATTATGCATAGCATCCCTATAGAACACCTTGCCAAAATATAGCCACTCCAAGAGACATAAGATCTAGACCCTCTTTAACTGTCCTGCATCACTATAACTCAGCCAAGGTCTTCAGAAGTCAAAAGGAACCTCCTAACTGAGAGTTATAGAACCTGGAAATGACTGTTACTCTTTTGTAAGCTAGGCCTTTATCACACTTTACTGTGATCTTTAAGTCCCTCCATGACAGAAATGCAAGTTCAGTCTTTGTTTCAGAGTCACACAGTCTCACTAGAGTCAAAGCATAAGCTCCTACTTTTAAGACTGCAGAGGCTGTTAACCAGTTCATTTCACTAGTGAGCAGGGGGAAACATCACTAAACTGAACCGAAGGAAAGGCCTAATGAGATACTGACATTTAAAGAGGAAAGATTTGTTTCCTAAGACCGAGATCCATGCTCCATGGACCCTATTCAGATGGAGGACTGCAGCCAAGCAAAATGTGAGGGTTAGCTGCTGTGTCCTTGATACCATTGAATCAGCAGGCAAAGTGGCTGGCTGGCAAGTTTGAATTGTGCATGCTTCAGCACGTTTGCAACGCCATTTACAAAATAAATGATTCCCTTGCCATCATGTGAACATTCAAGGCACGTTGGTCATTAATTCCCAGGTCAACCAAAATTAAGAGCGTAAATGGCATTGAGAAGCCTTTTGTCTTCTACCTTGTGGTCGTGATACAGGGCTTTGGGGAAGTATTCTGTTAACATTCCTTCTACCCGGTTTTATCCAGACCGCCAAGCTCTTTCTTTAGTTTCAGTGTCTTTCTTAAGGGGTGCTTTTCTATTTGAATCCTGAACCAGAACACACACATCACATCTGTATTTTCACATTCCCAGGAGACTGCAAGTTCTATATTCTATATGTATGTTAGACTGATTATCCCTTCAAATCCTGAACAGTTCAATGTCTTCTGTTCTCAGATTTTAATTTATATGCTTCAATATTTTTGTTATGACTAAATTTAATCAAACCCAGGAAATGCTCAATAACAAAGTTGTTTCACACACAGCTGAATCTTTTGAGAAGTCAAGTTATGAAATGTAAACTATGATTCTCATTTCCAGTGATGATTTATATGCAAAATAGTAAGAGCTGCAGTGTTAGAGGTTTGATATCATAAGAGAAAATAAAAAATATATACCAAGTTGTAAAATAGAGGCTGTTCAGAAAATAAAAATGCATGGTTTGGAGAGGAGGGCATTTGACCACTTAAATCCCCTCAAAAATCAAAACCTGCTGTCTATTTTCCTAAAGTAGATTTAAGAAGACTCTCAACATTTCTATATAGACTGTGTATGTGAGTTGAATACAAAAATAAACAAGATTGGAATGGTAGGAACCATGTTTGCAATCCCATATGGTTTAAAAATTCACTTATTACTGTGATAATTAATGAAAACCAGGAGTATAAATTATTTTTAAAAGCACCCTTCCTTTTCAGTTTTATAATGATGTGGACATAAAACTAAATGTTTAAAAATTACCTGAAAAATATAATCAATTATCGAGAAATTTAAAAACATCTAGTAACAAAAATATCCAGACTTTAGGCTGATCCCCTATTGGCATTTTCAAACACATGCTTGGAATGAAAGTCAAAAAGTTTTTTTTTTTTTTTTTTTCCTTTTAAGATAAAAGCGAAAATGGGAATGTGCCTACTTAATGATTTTTTTTAAATAAGAAAATGATTTGCATTTCTCTGAAATGAGTGATATTGAGCATCTTTTCATGTGTTTGTTAGCCATCTGTATGTCTTCTTTGGAGAAATGTCTGTTTAGATCTTTGGCCCATTTTTTAATTGGGTCATTTATTTTTCTGGAATTGAGCTGCAGGAGTTTCTTGTATATTTTTTAGATTAATTCTTTGTCTGTTTCTTCATTTGCTATTATTTTATCCCATTCTGAAGGCTGTCTTTTCACCTTGCTTATAGTTTGCTTTGTTGTGCAAAAGCTTTTAAGTTTCATTAGATCCCATTTGTTTATTTTTGCTTTTATTTCCAATATTCTGGGAGGTGGGTCATAGAGGATCCTGCCGTGATTTATGTCGGAGAGTGTTGTGCCTCTGTTCTCCTCTAGGAGTTTTATAGTTTCTGGTCTTACATTTAGATCTTTAATCCATTTTGAGTTTATTTTTGTGTATGTTGTTAGAAAGTGTTCTAGTGTCATTCTTTTACTAGTGGTTGACCAGTTTTCCCAGCACCACTTGTTAAAGAGGTTGTCTTTTTTCCATTGTATATCCTTGCCTTCTTTGTCAAAGATAAGGTGTCCATAGGTGTGTGGATTTATCTCTGGGCTTTCTATTCTGTTCCATTGATCTATATTTCTGTCTTTGTGCCAGTACCATACTGTCTTGATGACTGTGGCTTTGTAGTAGAGCCTGAAGTTTGGCAGGTTGATTCCTCCAGTTCCATTCTTCTTTTTCAAGATTGCTTTGTCTATTTGAGGTTTTTTGTATTTCCATACAAATTGTGAAATTATTTTTTCCAGTTCTATGAAGAATACTGTTGGTAGTTTGATAGGGATTGCATTGAATCTATAGATTGCTTTGGGTAGTATACTCATTTTGACAATATTGCTTCTTCCAATCATGAACACGGTATATTTCTCCATCTATTTGTGTCCTCTTTGATTTCTATCATCAGTGTTTTATAGTTTTCTATGTATAGGTCTTTTGTTTCTTTAGGTAGATATACTCCTAAGTATTTTGTTCTTTTTGTTGCAGTGGTGAATGGTATTGTCTCCTTAATTTCTCTTTCTGTTTTCTCATTGTTAGTGTATAGGAATGCAAGGGATTTCTGTGTGTTAATTTTATATCCTGCAACTTTGCTATATTCATTGATTAGCTCTAGTAATTTTTTGGTAGAGTCTTTAGCATTTTCTATGTCGAGGATCATGTCATATGCAAACAGTGAGAGTTTCACTTCTTCTTTTCCCATCTGGATTCCTTTTATTTCTTTTTCTGCTCTGATTGCTGTGGCCAAAACTTTCAAATCTATGTTGAATAGTAGTGGTGAGAGTGGGCACCCTTGTCTTGTTCCTGACTTTAAGGGAAATGCTTTCAATTTTTCACCATTGAGGATAATGTTTGCTGTGGGTTTGTCATATATAGCTTTTATTATGTTGAGGCATGTTCCTTCTATTCCTGCTTTCTGGAGAGTTTTTATCAAAACCTCAATGAGATACCATTACACACCAGTCAGAATAGCTGCTATCCAAAAGTCTACAAGCAATAAATCCTGGAGAGGGTGTGGAGAAAAGGGAACCCTCTTACACTGTTGGTGGGAATGCAAACTAGTACAGCAACTATGGAGAACAGTGTGGGGATTCATTAAGAAAACTGGAAATAGAACTGCCATATGACCCAGCAATCCCACTCCTGGGCATACACACAGAGGAAACCAGATCTGAAAGAGACACATGCACCCCAATGTTCATCGCAGCACTGTTTATAATAGCCAGGATGTGGAAGCAACCTAGATGCCCATCAGCAGATGAATTGATAAGGAAGCTCTGGTACATATACACTATGGAATATTACTCAGCCATTAAAAAGAATATATTTGAATCAGTTCTAACGAGATGGATAAAACTGGAGCCCATTATACAGTGAAGTAAGCCAGAAATATAAAGACCAATACAGTATACTAACACTCATATATGGAATTTAAAAAGATGGTAATGATAACCCTATATGCAAAACAGAAAGAGACACAGATGTATAGAACAGACTTTTGGACTCTGTGGGAGAAGGCGAGGGTGTGATGTTCTGAGAGAACAGCATTGAAACAAGTATACTATCAAGGGTGAAACAGACCCGCCCAGGTTGGATGCATGAGACAAGTGCTCAGGGCTGGTAAACTGGGAAGACCCAGAGGGATGGGATGGAGAGGGAGGCGGGAGGGGGGATCAGGATGGGAAACACATGTAAATCCATGGCTGATTCATGTCAATGTATGGCAAAAACCACTACAATATTGTAAAGTAAGTAGCCTCCAACTAATAAAAAATAAATGGAAAAAAAAGAAAACTATAAAAAAAAGAAAATGATTTCAACATAATCATTACTCTTGGAGCAATACAGTGTTTTGTTACTGCTTCACCAGTAATTCATCACATTATTTGAAAAAAAGTGAAATGAAACTTGTCCAGCAAGAGTTCAGAACATCTGTGTGGAATACAAGGCATTCTCACATCCAACTGACTATCTCCATAGTGCATCATCCAGATGTTTGTATACCCGAGCTCACCATAAGGACATCTGTGACTATGCTTTGGCCACAATAACACAGCATAAAGCAAAACATAAAACAGCAAACCAAAGCAATCCTAAAGGAAATCAACCCTGACTATTCATTGGAAGGACTGAGGCTGAAGCTGAAGATCCAATATTTGACCACTTGACATGAACAGCCAGCTCATTGCAAAAGACCCTGACGCTGAGAAAGGTTGAGCACCAGAGGAGAAGGGGACGATTGAGGATGAGATGATTGGATGGCATCACTGACTCAATGGACATGAGTTTGAGCAAGCTCTAGGAGACAGTGAAGTGCAGGGTGTGCTGCAGTCCATGAGGTCGCAAAGAATTAGATACAACTTAGCGACTGAACAATAGCAAAGCACTGCAATGCCAAAACAATCAGTGTTGATTTATACAATGGTTATGTCCTTTGTTGAAGGGAGGAAAAATTTTGGTAGTACATAGACAAAAAATAAAAGGTTGTTTAACCAACAGAGTCAGTCAGGCTGTTTTATTTTACAAAGACACTGACAAAAGTATACAACCAAAAAGTTTGCCCAAAATGACAATATAAATCAGCTAATAGGTTTAGTAATCAGAAATCAGAGAAAAAAGATTCTTGGTTATTCTTTATTATGGTATAAAAGTGAAGAAAATGTTATGGAACAATTACTATAACTGACAGAAGGGTATACTAAAAGTTCATGTCTATTATCTATATTGAGTTAAAAAGGATGATCCATAATATTTTTAATGTCCAGCAGTTTTAAATGAAGATTATATATACATATATATGATTTTTTTCTGACATACATATAATTAATTTCTTAATGTAGATATATTCTGCAGTAGTAAGTAAGAAATCCTGTTTTGCCTCTCAGTTCAATATTACAAAACCCCTTTGTTTTGTCAGTAATTTAGGATGCACTAATATTTGATCTCGCTATTATTCCTATTAAACAGATGGTGATCTTTTACCTTCTTTATCATATATCCAAGATAGTTCTGTAGAGCTTTCCCTTCTTTCTGCCTGATATATTACATATTTTCACTAGTTCTCTGTCTTTTCCACAATCAAGTTTACAGAAACAGCTAAACTCAGATTTTCCCATTTATGATCCTGTTTGTGGTCTAGTCAGTAGTAAACCTCACCATAACCAACTGCCTGTTGACCAATGGATGAGTTTCCACAGGAACTACTCAGATAAATCAAAGTGTAGCAACTTTTCTTGCTGAATGATAGAACTCAACTTTTAAAATGGTAAAATTGTACTTGAGTACGTTTTATTTGGATTTACCTAATTTAGAGATTTGAAACAGTAGCATCTAAATGGCAGATAGACAATCTCTGATGCCGTATCTGTGGGAGAAGGCGAGGGTGGGATGTTTCAAGAGAACAGCATCGAAACATGTATATTATCTAGGGTGAAACAGATCACCAGCCCAGGTTGGATGCATGAGACAAGTGCTCGGACCTGGTGCACTGGGAAGAGCCAAAGGGATCGGGTCGAGAGGGAGGTGGGAGGGGGGGATCGGGATGGGGAAATACATGTAAATCCATGGCTAATTCATGTCAGTGTATGACAAAAACCACTACAATATTGTAAAGTAATTAGCCTCCAACTAATAAAAATAAATGGAAAAAAAAACACTTAAAAAAAATTATGTTGGGCATGGGCTCGTTAGCAGCAGGGACACAGTGATATTCAATTATTTAGCAAACACTTATTGGACAACTATTCTCTGTTTTAAATGCTGGAACTATGAAAGTGAACAGTAAAGGCATGAACTCTTTTCTAACAGAGTTTAAAACCTGGTTGAGAGACAGAGAAAAACAAGTTAAAAATTAATTTTTTAAAGAGGAAGAAGTTGTGATATGTGATACAATAGAAAATAAATGTGGGTTGAGATATATATTAACAGGAGGAGAGAGAGAGATGCTTTGAGACAGGCTTTAAGAAAAGGAGAAAACCTATTTACACTGAACTATAAAAATTGAGGAGACAATCCTTTGAGGATCAGAGAACAAGCATTCCAAACAGAGAAGTTAGCATGAGTTAGTGATTTGGAAAGACACAAAGTGGAACATTACATTGACTACAGGGCAGACATAAATGCCTATTTACTGTAACATTTCATCTCAAATTGCCCCCTCCCCTTTTTTTAAAGTGTACTCTGACTTACCATTTTGGAACTCAAAGAGAAGGTTAGTATACTCATTGGGAAAGGGCATTCCTGGAGATGAATTATGATTTAATATATTCACATAGGAAAACGGTTCATATTTTCTCTAAGCAGACATTTCTTAGATGTTCATGGCTCAGATAATCATGCCACAGTTTCATTTTTAATTTTGACTGTAATGGATTCTTCCTTGTGATTAACTTAAATTCTCATACCATGTATTTTTCTGCTCTATTTGTCATTTCTTGTAGAAAGAGAAAATTAAAGTTGAACATTTCTCAGTGAATTTTAATTAAAATATAATGATATGTTTTCCTTTTCCTTTATATTTTTCTTCCTATATTAGGCAATGTTAAGCCAGAGAACCAGAATCATTAGGAGATATACTCAGAGATGTATTGCAAAGGGTGGATGTACATGATTGTGGGGCTGGCTAAGAGAGTCCAGATACATAGAGCTAGTTGTCAAGAAGGGCAAGCTAGAACTTTGGAACATGGATGGAAGTAGGCAAAAGGTACTCTTTTCAGGGAAGCCTCAGTCTGCACTTATGGCCCTCCAGCTGATTGAATCAGGTCCACTCACATTATCTAGAGTAACTCCTTTATTTGAAGTACACTGAATATGAACTTTAGTTGCATAACAAATGTGTTCATAATGACTCCTAGATTTGTGTTTGATTGAATAGCTAAGAACTGTAGAATCACCAAGTGGACCAATACAATTGACCACCACGCTGCCATTTCATACTCTTCCTTTTCATTTCTTTCCTTAGTAAAATACTGAGTTCAGGATGTATTGGTTGGATCTCGGTAAGACAATCCACATGTAAAGGTAGAGCCAAACAGCTACGGTAGACTGGCTTGAGGAATCAGAGTCCAGTTAGAGAAAGAAAACAATGCTTGTGAGGGGTGGCAGTAGCAGCGATTCAGAGGATTATCAGAGTCAAAGCTGAGCAAAGAGACATTTGGGCAAGAGAGTGGCCCAGCATGGAAAGGGAGGTCTGTGTGGGATAACAAGGAAATTCACCGTGGAAAGGGGAAAACAGTGATGGTCTAGTGTGAGATAGCAAAGCCTCAGAGAAAAGGTGAGTAAGTTCATATGGTGGCGGGCCAGTGGTAGAGGTGGCCACACAAGGGTTTTGTCTATTTATTTATTTTTTGTATATATATATGAATGGTATGATGTGTGTGTGTGTGTGTGTGTATGTGTGTGTGTGTTTCCTAGCTTCATACTCATAGTTGGACTGGAAATAGAATTATCCCAGTACCAATAAATACACCTAGAGCCCAGATCTTGGCTTTGAGTTTCATTCTCCACCCACAGAAACCATTGTTTCTTGGGGAAATAGCTGACTCTGGGACTGGGGAAGGATAAGTCTGAAATAAACCCAAAATATCCTACTGTTCTAAAAAGTAAGGAAGTGCTCAAAGAATGAAAAGAAACTTCTCCAGGGGAATCCTGGAGTAAATCTGAGAAAATCCAGGTATCAAAATAAATAATATAGTAGTGGATTATTATTTATAGAATAAAATGAGTTTCTACCTATATAAATAAATTCAAAGTTGATAAGGAGCAGATATTTTTCATAGCCTCAAACTATCTCCACCCAAGATTAATAACAAAGTTTAAATAACAAAGATTAAAAACAAAAATAATAAAATTAATAACAAAGGGGAGAAATGAGTAATTTTACACTGGAGAATTTCAGGAGGTACTATCTTAGTTAAATGATCAAAGTCAACATCACCAGTAAAGGGAGGAACAGAAACCATACGTCACCTGAAATAATGCAATAAGAGCAGCATCAATTCTTTCATATTTCCCCTGCATTTAATCATGAGAACACATCAGACAAGCACAAACTGGAAGACATTCCACAAAATAGGTGATCTATAAGTCAGGTCCATATTCATCTAACTCTTCCAGGAAATTTGAGAAGAATGTGCATGTATGTGTGTGTGTGTGTGCACGCGTGTGTGTGTGTGTGTGTGTGTGTGTGTGTGTGTGTGTGTGTGTTGTGCTCAGCTAGTCATGTCCGACTCTTTCTGATGGCCTGGACTGTACCCCACTAGGTACCTTTGTCCAACAAACTTCCCAGGTTAGAATACTGAAGTGGGTCTCTATTTTCTACTCTAGGGTATCTTCAGGACCCAAGGACTGAAACTGTCTTTTGCATCTCCCGCATTGGCAGGCAATTTCCTTACCACTGTGCCACCTGGGAAGCCCCTTGAATACAGGGAGAATATTTTTTATTCTGATTAGATAAAGAGAGACTTGGTGATTATAGAAATAAGACTTGCAAGTACTTCTAGTTAAGGAAGAGTTGGGCAATTGCACATCTATTCAGTTCTTTGAAAATGTAGGTAACCAATGACTACTATTCTTAAGTTTTATTTTTGGTGTATCCTATGAAACAGTGCTTTTCAAACATTACTGGGCATATGAACCGCCCAAAGACTTCAGTGAAACATTATTTCTGATTCTGCGGATTTAAGGTGTAGCCTGGGGTTTTGAAGTTTAATAAGCTTCCAGGTAATGCTAATGCCTCTGACCCATAGAGCATACTTTGAATCATGAGGTTCTTCTCTAGCATAAGGCATGGGTAGGGCAGGATCATAATATAAATGGTACTAGTATTGTATAAATGTTACTATTAGAATTTTCTTAAATATATTATAAGTGGAAATAAGGGTTTATTTTTAATTCCTTAAGAAAATTACAG
Organism: Odocoileus virginianus; assembly: GCF_023699985.2. NCBI lineage: Eukaryota > Metazoa > Chordata > Mammalia > Artiodactyla > Cervidae > Odocoileus > Odocoileus virginianus. The sequence continues at coordinate 3,175,203 of NC_069701.1, forward strand.
GTTCTTGATATATTTAAGTTGCATGCAGACACTCAAAGTTGCTATGACAGGTGCACACATGCATTTAAATGTCAGTAAAATGAATCTCTTTTAGTGGCTGATCAAAGTTCTCAATACACTCTTCCTTTCTCAGCAAATTTAATCTGGTGATCTCCAGTTGGCTAGATGCATTATGGTTTATGTTTTGTCTGCCCCTGAAACAGCAGAAATAGGCCTCTGCCAGAGAGGGCTGTTGCATTAAATGGACAATTAATGCGAACCCCTCTGCCAGCTCATGTGGAGTTTAGCCAAAAGGCTGAATAAAGTGACCCAGACTAAACATTTAATGCAAAATGGAAGTGACGTGGAGACAAAGTCCTAGGAAATTTGTTATCTGAAAAAGAACTGTACTGCGTTCAAGGAATAGCTTCTCCCTATAATCTTTGCAACTAACAATTATAAGCAGATGGCAACAGACGGGCCTTCTAAGAGGCCAAAGTGCTTTGATCTAAAGAAATAAATCTTTGAATCTGAGCTCTCCATAAGAATCTTATTCTCCAGAGGTATTATTTTACAGGCCATGCACCTGTTTTCCCAGAATCTTCCTTAAGAAGTAAATTCCCTGCTCTTATTATAGACTATCTCTGCCCCAGATATGTCATAATTTATTGGTTATCCAAGTTATTAAATCAATTTAAGCCACTAAAGACTATTTGTAAGCAATACACACACACATGCACGTGCTCACATGCATGCGCGCGCACACACACACACCCAAGTGGGGATAAATGCAAAGCAACATAGTAAGTTTCTAGTCAAAATGAAGGCAAATACAATTATCAAATCAAAGCTATTTTAAAAATTCAGGCTTTCCACCAAGCCAGACATAGTTCTTAGACTAACCATTTGTAAAAACATCGCGTAGGCCTCCTAATAGTTTAACCAAAAAGGTTTTATTAGAAAGTGTATTATCCACAAGGAGAATAAAACAGGTGAGAAAATATATCTAGAAAAAAAAGAAATAGGAGAAAAAAGGCAACAAATCTATGCAATTAGAAGGGATAAGAGCAATTTTATTAAGCAAGGCACAGCCAGGGGTAGGACAGAGTAATAACATGTTTCCTGTAAAAATTTAGTACTTCATGCATCATTTTATTTTTAATCCCATTCTTTAGGTCTAGTATTATTCTAGTTTTTGCTTTAATAAAACTCCTCTTGTTAGAAATAAATACATTTATTCTAAAAAAAATCTAGAATTTAGGAAGAAGACTGTTTTGAGTATATGAAGTTATTAATGTAACTAGTTCAATTTATCTCTAAAGACCACAAAGATGTATGTCTAAGAAGCACACACAAATATAGAATCATCTGTGTTTATAATATAGAATCATTGGTGTTTCTCTGACATCAAAGTCCATAACACAGAATAGTGAGGAGATAGCAGTATACATGTATGCATGCCTGGATCCCTTCGCTGTCCACCTGAAACTATGACAACATTGTTAATCAGCTATGAAAGTGAAGGTGTCAGTGACTCAGTCGTGTCTGACTCTGCAACCCCATGGACTGTAGCCCACGAGGCTCCTCTGTCCATGGAATTCTCCTGGCAAGAATACTGGAGGGGTTTGCCATTCCCTTTTCCAGGGGATCTTCCTGACCCAGGGATCAAACCTGGATCTCCCACATTGCAGGCAGACTCTTTACCATTTGAGCCATCAGGGAAGCCCTGATGCTTATAGTTAATCAGCTACACCTCGATTCAAAAAAAAAAAAAAAAAAAGTAAAAATAGCTGGATATCTCAGTCAGCTGACACTGTCTCAACTCTTTGCTCTGAGTTGTCCAGTAGCATATGACCAAGAGCAATAAATATCTAAAAAAAAAAAAAGAAAAACTAGTTCTTGGGACAAGGGAATTAAAGGGTCATAGTGTCCCATGCTGTCAAGTAATTCTTTCTTTCACCACCAAGGTCTTGAGGGAACTTTTGACTCTGTGCAGACCCAGAAATTCCAAATCTGAAATTTGGAGGTGTCAAGTCCTGGAGCACTCAGGCTGGTACTTGATGAAACTGGTGGAGCTTTACAGGCAAGGATTTAATCTGGGTAATCTCAAATTGGGTATTTCCTTTTGCAACTATTTCCTGGGTATCTAGCCCCCAACAGGGAAGTGTGTGAATGACACCACCATCTTCTCTTGTCAGCCAATTATAAAACTGGGGTTATCACCTTCCCCTTTCTTCACCTCTTCTAGTCAGTCACGTAATTCCACCATTGATCATTTTTCTACCCTAAGGGAGTGCTCTTAAATATTTTTCCAATGGAAAAAATGCATATATATGAATATATACAAATATACTGCAAATGTTACTGATATACATATGTCACAGATAATTTATAAATAATCATAACATCTACACTACTTTATTGAAATTCCATATAGCCAATCAGATCTTATAGATGTATTAGTTGATTTTCACCCAAGTTTTGTGTACAGAGACAATCAATAGTTGAAGGTGAAGAAAATGGATGACTTATTGTGGTTCCTACAGAGATGTCAGTTCATGATTTTATTTGTATCAATGAGTAAGACAAAAGCAAAGCTACGATGATGGACATGGTAACTTAACTCAGTATATACTGCAGGTGGTATATTTGATGAATTAGATAACAGTTTTTGAATAGAGGAAGAATATTTAATGTTTGCACTATTTAACATGTAATAGTACAGATATGATACACTCTTATGTTGAGCCTGAATCGTTCTCTTTTCTTAGCGCTTTCTTTAGTCTAAAAAATAACAAAACAGTGTGTCAGGGTGGATTTCTAGCATTTTCATATTTCTGTGTGATAAATACTACTGCCACACCTGGTGCCTAGCTACTGATGTGATATCACTGAATGCAACTTTGGAAAGATGTGAACACAGAGTCACATAGCACTTCTGCCATATGGATACAGTAGATGTAAGTAGTCTAGAGAATGTAAACATAATAAAATGAAATAAAATACTAAATAATGGGATTTGGTATTTATTACCTTTGTTTCTAATATAGAATAGTTTATATAACTTTATAATCTGGGCTTTATTAAAAGTGGTGTGTAACCATCATTTTGTACAATTCTTGAAAATTTAATAATAAGTTCTATGAGCCAGTGGGAGTTGTGTCCAGCACACTGGTGCATTATCTATCCTCCACCAAACCCTAGCTACCCCTATATTACCTAGCCTATGCCCAACATTTCCTTTTCTGGGCTTTTATGGCAACATATGAACTGACTTAATTGTGACCTACTCTTGACTCCCTTTGAAGTTGGAGTGAGTTGGAGTGCAAGGTTTTGTATGATACTTTCCTGCTTTCAGTTCAGTTCAGTCACTCAGTCGTGTACAACTCTTTGTGACCCCATGAACCACAGCATGCCAGGTCTCCATGTCCATCGCCAGCTCCCAGAGTCCATCTGAACCCATGTCCATTGTGTCTGTTATGCCATCCAACCATCTTATGTCATCAGCTTCTCCTCCTGCCCTCAATCTTTCCCAGCATCAAGGTCTTTTCAAATGAGTCAGCTCTTTGCATGAAGTGGCCAAATTATTGGAGTTCCAGCTTCAGCATCAGATCTTCCAATGAACACCCAGGACTGATCTGCTTTAGGATGGACTGGTTGGATCTCCTTGCAGTCCAAGGGACTCTCAAGAGTCTTCTCCAGCACCACAGTTCAAAAGCATCAATTCTTCCATGCTCAGCTTTCTTTATAGTCCAACTCTCACATCCATACATGACTCCTGGAAAAACCATAGCCTTGACTAGGCAGACCTTTGTTGGCAAAGTAACATCTCTGCTTTTTAATATGCTGTCTAGGTTGGTCATAACTTTCCTTCCAAGGAACAAGCATCTTTTAATTTCATGGCTGCAATCACCTATCTGCAGTAATTTTGCAGCCCAGAAAAATAAAGTCAGCCACTGTTTCCACTGTTTAACCATCTATCTGCCATGAAGTGATGTGACCGGATGCCATGATGTTAGTTTTCTGAATGTTGAGCTTTAAGCCCACTTTTTCACTCTCTTCTTTCACTTTCTTCAAGAGACCCTTTAGTTCTTCTTCAGTTTCTTTGTTCATAGTGATGATTCCTAAGGCCCACCTGACTTCACATCCCAGGATGTCCGGCTCTAGGTGAATGGAAGTGATCACACCTTCGTGATTATCTGAGTTGTGAAGATCTTTTTTGTACAGTTCTGTGTATTCTTGCCACCTCTTCTTAATATCTTCTGCTTCTGTTAGGGCCATACCATTTCTGTCCTTTATTGAGTCCATCTTTGCATGAAATGTTCCCTTGGTATCTCCGATTTTCTCTAGTCTTTCCCATTCTATTGTTTTCCTCTATTTCTTTGCATTGATTGCTGAGGAAGGCTTTCTTATCTCTCCTTGCTATTCTTTGGAACTCTGCATTCAAATGGGTATATCTTTACTTTTCTCCTTTGCCTTTTCGCTTCTCTTCTTTTCACAGCTATTTGTAAGGCCTCCTCAGACAGCCATTTTGCTTTTTTGCATTTCTTTTTCGTGGGGATGATCTTGCGCCCTGTCTCCTGTATAATGTCACGAACCTCCATCCATAGTTCATCAAGCACTCTGTCTATCAGGTCTAGTCCCTTAAATCTAGGAATCATCACTACAAACAAAGCTAGTGGAGGCAATGGAATTCCAGTTGAGCTACTTCAAATTCTAAAAGATGAAGCTGTGAAAGTGCTGCACTCAATATGTCAGCAAATTTGGAAAACTCAGCAGTGGCCACAGGACTGGAACAGGTCAGTTTTCATTCCAATCCCAAAGAAAGGTAATGCCAAAGAATGCTCAAACTACCACACAGTTGCACTCATCTCACATGCTAGTAAAGTAATGCTCAAAATTCTCCAAGCCAGTCTTCAGCAATATGTGAACCATGAACTTCCAGATGTTCAAGCTGGTTTTAAAAAAGGCAGAGGAACTAGAGATCAAATTGCCAACATCTGCTGTATCATCAAAAAGCAAAAGAGTTCCGAAAAACATTTATTTCTTCTTTATTGACTTTGCCAAAGCCTTTGACTGGGTGGATCACAATAAACTGTGGAAAATTCTAAGAGATGGGAATACCAGACCACCTGACCTGCCTCTTGAAAAACCTGTATATAAGTCAGGAAGCAATGGTTAGAACTGGACATGGAACAACAGACTGGTTCCAAACAGGAAAAGGAGTATGTCAAGACTGTATATTGTCACCCTGCTTTCCTGCTTAAATTCTTTTAATAGTTCTGTTTGGCTCAGACAGTAAAGAATCTGCCTGCAATGCAGAAGGCATGGGTTTTACTTCTAGGTGGGGAAGATCCCCTGGAGAAGAGAATGGCAACCCACTCCAGTATTCTTGCCTGGAGAATCCCATGGATGGGAGCCTGGTGGGCTACAGTCCATGGTGTTGTAAGGAGTCAGACACAACTGAGCAACTAACACTTTCACTTCATTTTACTTTTTATATTGAAAATGAAATTAAATTTTGTTATTAGGTACACCTTTAAGTTCTGAAAAGTATATATTTCTCAATTTCACCTCCCAAACACTATCAGATGGGTTGTAATGTTCTAGACAAAATAAACCAAATAAACACAAAACACTCACATGCTTACTATCCTGGACACTTCACCCTTCCTCACAAATTCCTACATGTGATTTCATTACCTTTTGTCTGCCTACAACTTTATTCCTCTAAAATGTGCTAAAATACTTAATACTTGTCTTTGAAACCTCTTGACCTACCTTGACTGAGCCAGGTAGACTTTCCTTGTGTAGTATCCATCTGCAGTCAAAATTTTAATAGAGAATTTATTTGACTACACCCTTAAATAGTTTGAGAGTGACTGTGTAGAAGCAAATTGACATTAGTTTCCTTCAGTGTGCAGGACACTGCTCTAAGCACTTTCCATATTTATCTCATTTGCCTAAAGGGACAATTAATATTTTACACATTAGGAAGCAGAAGCTCATAGAGCATATATACACAGTCCAAGGTCACAAGACTCACAAATGGTGAGCTCAGGATAAAATGCAGAGAAGCATAAAGACAGAATTGCTTCCTGCAACATAACCTGCTTTCTTATTCATCTCCAGATTCCAGGAGCCTGGCACGGTATCCACAATGCTTAGTAACAGTGAAGAATTTAATCCAGAAATTCAGTGGTTCTCAAGTGTGTTCCCTACAGATGAGTGTTACTAGAAGAACTGATTCAACTGAAGATTCATATGCCTCTTGCCACACCTGTAGAATAAGATTCTACATGCACCAAAAATATTGAGAAACTCTGGCCTAATTGTGTGTGTGTTTGTGTGAGACTAACTTTAGAAATTATCTGATATCCTTTTATACTCTGATTCTCTGCATCATGGTACACAGTGGCAGAGAATCACACAGTGTTTCTGCCATACAGATGCAAGGGACGAAAGCAGCCTCAAGAACAGCATGAAGCTCCTCCTTCCTCTCTGTGAAGAGTCAGCAAATCACAGGATTTCTAACACAAAACCTAACAGCTTTATTGGTATCCCTCCTGTGCACACACACTGGCCTCCCCCCAATCATGGGATGCCCTGTGATGAAGCCCGTTGGAGTTGACTGTGTTCATCACTTCCCGACTCCAAGTTCATTGTCTCCACATTATTAGCTTGAAATGAGTTTTGATGGGGTAAATACACCAAATACACCATGGAACCTGGCAAAGGCTACAGATCAGTCCACCCTCCCCTCTCCCCAAAGGCCAGTCTCAGCATTTTTACCAGCATGCTATTGGATCACAGACCGAGTACCCATGGCCACTGTGAAACAATCTTGTTTCAGAGGTTGGTGACCGTGTCTCTCTTAGATTCCCTCTGTCTTACAACCTCCAAGTCAGTTGCCAGAAACCTCTTTTTCAAAAACATTACCTTTACAATTTTCCTAGCTCAGTCAGTATTCACTTCCTTGTGCTATATGCTTTTTTTCACATCTTTAAATCCTCAGCAGCAGTTTGGTGCTATTTTTGGAGTCATGATGACTATTTATATTACCTTCCCATTTAGAAGCATGTATTTGTCTATATCAATGTCATTTTTTTTCTCTTTGAAGTTGACCTTGGTAATATCATCCCATAATCTGAATATTATTTCCTATCTTATTATTCACTGATTTTAAGACTTCAGTGAACAACTAATCCATGTGGTATTACTTCTTGCCATTTCATTTTAGTCAAATTTAAAGGAAAGAATGTAGGAGACAGAAATATTAACTTCATACAGTGTTTACTCATCTCTCCATTATCAAATTTTGTTTTAACTTCAAGCAGAAATTATAGCGAAGTAAATAGCTTGCTTTAAAGTCATAAAATGTATTTCCTCCTTTGTACACAAATATTTTAGCTCATTAAAAATGGAATTGTGAATTTGAATTCTTTAGCCTAGAAAAGAGAAGTCACACTTTACAAAGTAAACTGGGTATAAATTCAACCTATAGAGCTAAAAACAATATTTCAGGAGATATTCTTGCCAAATATTCCACTGGTTACAAAGAGTGGTTTAAATTGCCTTTCTTTGTGTGTTACTTGAATGGTTTAGATTCTTTGATTGCATAAAGCAGATATTAACTTGAGACAACTGTATCTAAAAGGATAGATTATTATAAGGATACAGAGATTTGTCACAGCAGATAAGTCAAGAAATTTTAGAAAATGTAGTTAGCTTGCATTGTTGTTTGCTTTTTAGTTGATCAGTAGAGTTAGACTCTTTGGGGGCCCCATAAACTGTAGCTCTCCAGGTCCCTCTGTCCATGTGATTTCCCAGGCAAGAATACTAGAGAGGGTTGTCATTTCCTTCTCCAGGGAATCTTCCTAATTCAGGGATCGAACACACGTCTGATGAATTGTCAGACAGATTCTTCACCACTGAGTCACCCAGAAAGCCCCTCGCCTACATTAAACAGATTAAACTCAGAAATGGGATGCTAAATGAAAATCCGGAAGAATTCTTTTTCTACTTCTCATTTCTCTTCTTCTCAGATGCTCTTACTGTCTCTCTGTAGACCAGAGAGCTGCTCCTTAGCTCCAACTGTCAGTGATTACTTCTTCACAACTCCTGCTAAATTTCCTCTGCTCAAGACACAAGCCCAGCCTGAGACTGAAAACTTTAGTCTCATTTCCAAATTTTCTGTGAAAGGACCCTGACTCCATTTATACCTCGTATCTAATTTTATAATACAAACATAACCAATGGGAACAGTATTTACTTTCTGTACTGCATGATGGATTACTACAAATTTAGAGGTTTATTAATACAGTAATGAGTATTTATTACTTAATAGTTTCTGTAGGTTGGGATTTAAAGCATAGCTTAATTGGGATCTCGCAAGGCTGTAATCAAGGTGTTGTCTGGACTGCATACTTTTTTCCTTCTTTTTGTTTTTATTGAATTATAGGTGATTTATAGTGTTGTGCTGGCTTCAGGCATATAGAAAAGTGATCTAGTTATATATATATATATATATATATATATGTGTGTGTGTGTGTGTGTGTGTGTGTGTGTGTATAAAATGGTGGTTTAGTTGCTAAGTCATGTCTGATTCTTGTGACCCAATGAACTGTAACCTGCCAGGCTCCTCTGACCGTGTGATTCTCCAGTAAAAATATAACTACAGACAAAGAGACAAAACCTGAATTAAGGGTCAAGAAATTGCCTATGATTTCAGTCTCCATTGAGAAATAAAGTATCTGGAGTATTAAAACATCCCGGAGAATATAAGAATAAAAGTATTTCATTTACCAGTACCTTGAATGAGTCACTATTAAAGGTATTTGGAAGATGCTTTGATATAAGTCACTGGGAGTGGGAAGATAACACCTCTAAGAGGAGTGCTATTCAGGCTGAACCGAATCTGAATTGGATTAGCTCTGGTACTTTTGCTTTACCACACACAGACATGAGTGCACACACATACAAGCACGCATACTAGGTGCTGAATCACAGAGGAGAGGCCATGTGTCCCACAAGCAGTCTCCATCATGCTCTCTCTCTGTACCACGCAGGTCCTCTCCTGGAAATAAAACCTACTCCAGTATTAAATTGATGTTAGTTTCATGTTACCTTTTCTTCTCAAAACAGCCATAGCCTCACTTACATATGATGCATGTGTGTGCTCACTCACTCAGTCGTGTCCAACTCTGTGCGACCCCATGGACTGTAGCCAGCCAGGCTCCTCTGTCCATGGAGTTTCCCAGGCAAGAATACTGGAGTGGGCTGCCATTTCCTACTCCAGGGTATCTTCCCGACCCAGGGGTCAAACTCATGTTTCTTGCGTCTCCTGCATCTCCTACTTTGGCAGGCAGATTCTTAGCCAGTGAGCCACCTGGAAAGTCTCAAAAGCTTTGTAACACTGCTACTATTAACATATAGTAATAGCAATTACATATTACTACTGCAATTACATATTAATAATAATTACATATTTCCTCTGTAATTGCATAGTACTGTAATATTACATATTGCTACTGCTGGAAATAATATAACAAGGACAACAATAATTTTAAAAGGATTATTTTCCTCACTACCTCTCATAATATCCTTCCCTCCTAGGGACTGTTCTGGTTTTAATCCCCAAATCTTGTGCCTAGAAACCTTTCAGTACCTGGCTAACCAGGAATATTCATTACCCTAACTTAAACAAAAGTATCTTCTCATGGTAGCTAGATATCTGGAATACCAGCAATACCTCAAAAGTCTTTCTATATTTACATTACCATCATTGAATTAGGTTTTATATAATTATAACCATGTAATACTATGATAGAGACAAGTAGTATGATGATGATACTCCCTTTTTCATATTGCTATTTGGTCTTCTTGAAGGTAACAATTTGTATTTATTTCCATTTGTATAATTTGCTATTCACATAGGCTTATTTTGCTTCAAATGCTATATTATTCCATTAAATCACTGTTTTTAATGAATACCTCTTTTCCATAATTCTTTTCTTTTTTCCCAAACTGACACAATTCTGTGCTTTAAGTCACCAGACTTCACTTTCTTAAGCACATTGTTCTTTCCTCAGAAAAAGTGCAAAAAAAGGATATCTCTGATTCTTTTCATTTAAAAAAAAAAATTGAGTCACACCTTACCTTCATACTGAGTATATTTTTACTTGGCATAGTTTTCAAGGTCGAAGAATATTTGCGTTCAGAATTTTGAAGATAATTCTCTCTTAGAATCCATAGTTGCCACTGAGAAATCTGAAATTTTGTAATTCTTACCTTATGTATATGGTATTTCCCCCCTCTCTTTAGATGTTAAGATCTTCCTTTTGTCACAGACATTTGGAAATTTTATGATAATTGACCTTGGGGTAGACTTTTTTATTTGGTTATATCAAGCAGTATGTAGTCCTGTGAACTTTAGCTCCAGAAATTTTCTTGGCTAACTCTTTTTATTTATATTATCTGTCTATTCTTCCTGGTATTTTTTTTATCAGACACAGTTCTCAGATCTGATTCTTAAGTACATTTTATTTCATATTTGTTAATTTTGTGTCTTCTGTTCTACTTTCTCAAACTTATTACATTTAATTAGCCTAGTTTTTGCAATATTTTCATTTCCAAGAGTTCTTTCTTCTTTTCTGATTTTTATTTTCATAGTACTTTTTCCATAGTATTTAAAAAATATTGCATGCATTAACCCCTCTTTATGAGGAGAGTAATTATTTATATAATTTTTTGCTTGACTATTTAAAAGATTTATCTCTTTCTTCAAGACTAAATTATCATTTTTCTACATTTTTTCTCTGCCTTTGTTTTCAGATCTTTCTTCAACTGTCAGGTGGGCTTTAACTCTCTTCTTATATAAGAAGGAGTTACTAAAATATCAGTTTGAAAGCCCCTTTGTTTACTGGTGGGCAAAAAACTGGGAGCTGGATCCAGTAGTTAGGTGGACAGCCGGCTCTTTTGATGCATTACTCTCCCAAAATACGAACATGTGCATGTTGTCTCTCTGGATCTTCACTTTATATGGAGATGATCCTTCCAGGAGGTTTCCCAAGGAAGGATTTGGCAGCCTCTGCTGATGCTCAGGCTCCAGCCGGAGGCTCCCTAAGCAAATGTTTATTTTCCTTCCCTGTTTTAAGCTCTGTGCATCCCCTGCACCTTTTCTTATTACTGCTGGTTTTGAATCTTGGGCATCTGGATGGATTTTTTCAGAAGTAAGCATAAAAGTCCTGCTTGTAAAATAGATATCTGACTGCTGGTTTATATATATATATTTTTAACTCATCCTCCCAACCACCTCCCCTCTGGCCACCACTTGTTTCTCTGTATATATAACTCTGTTTCTGACGTTTGTTATTTGTTTTGTAGTTTTGTTTTTTTTTTTTTTTTAGACTTTACACATGAGTGAAGTCATATGGCATTTGTATTTCTCTGTCTGATTTATTTCACTTAGCATAAAACTCTCCAGTTCCATCCATGTTGTTGCAAAGAACAAGATTTCATCCTTTTTATGTCTGAGTAATATTCCATATAGGGACCTCCCTGGTGGTTCAGTGGTAAAGAAACTGTCTGTCAATACAGGAGACGCAGGTTCAATCCCTGGGAGAAGGAAATGGCAACCCACTCCAGTATTCTTGCCTGGGAAATCCCATGGACTGAGGTGGCTGGCAGGCTATAGTCCATGGGGTTACAAACAGTCAGATAAGACTTAGCGACTAAGCAACAGTAACAAACTATTCTATACACTTCTTATATTCTTTGCCCTGGGTGGCAAAAGGAGTGAGTCAAACAGCCATTATAAATAATTTTCAGATGACTTCTCTGTTTTCCTCCTTACTCTTTTTTCTTTCTTTCTTTCTTTTTTTTTTTTCATTCCCCCTTTTTGCTGTGTCTTGTTACTTTCTGGAGTTCTTCAGAGAAAATTCACTGAAAATTATTCCCATGAACCTGTGCTATATCCTCTTCCTTACTGTAAATCTATGACTACTTTTTGACCTGCTTTCCATTTTTCAATATTCTTTTCTTGCAGTCAGTCTCTACATTATGCCCCATTTCTCTTGATGTATACCATTTTATTCCTTTTATATCCTGTTATTTTGCAATGGACTCTGAAGGAATGAAAGACAATCAAATGGCCAATTGACCATGTCTCGACAGAGATAAAGAACACATTTATTTTAAAATGGACTAATAGTGGCAGAAGTAACAACAGTATCAGTAGTGCTTTTAGTAGAGGTAGTCGTAGTCATCATGGCAGTAACACCCAGCAGTAGGTACTGTCGATACACCGTCAATACCAGTCCATGATGCCATGTACTAATAGCACCATACAACTTACAGAAACTTTTAGGGACTTTTGATTTTACTTCACTTAATCTTTACAGTAGCTCTGTGCAAAGGAACGGGCATCCTATCTTTCCCAGTATTCATAACCCATGATCATGATTTGCAGAGTGAGTATGAAACAGTAGGTATGAATTTGATTCTAAACATCTCCCAGACTCTCTCTCATCTTGTGGTTCTTGTAGCAGCCATAGAACATGAATCTTCCCTTCAAAAATTAATTTTTTAGAAAATTAAGGTAGCTCAGACATTTTGTTATTGTTATAAATTCTGAAATAGAGAGAAATTTTCTTATTAAAATGTTTTACCATAAATTGGATATCTCTAGTAGTCCTCAGATACAACATGACTAAAAATAAAATAGCTCTTTGCTTTCTCTGGATTTCAGGCATCCTGTTTCAGAATTTTCCCAGGCATCCTTTGATCAACAAGTCAAGCATTTATTTAAACTACTTCACACCGACTTCCCTTCTACTTTGATAAAAATAATGAACATTCAGTAAGTTTGCTTAAAAAGTATTATAACTGTAAAAGTAATTATATAATTATAATTATATATAATGATAATATATATATTATATATAATGATATATATAATGATAATTATATATAATTATAATCTAGGACTTTTGGCTAATAGTCTTTATGTGTCCAGTGTACAAAGTGTACCAGTCTGTCCAACATACAAAAAAAAATTGTTCTTTAAAACACTACAGTTAGAATTGAAACCCAGATATTATTTATGCTTAGTTCAACATTTGCCCTATAATAGCATACACTTCATCTTTTTATTAGAAAGGGATTTACATTTAAATTCCCTGTCAGTAATAGATCTTTATCTTAAATCTAAGTTCCCTGATAGCACCTCTCCTTCCAAAAAAAAACCAAAAAACCTGAAGAACATCTTACCAAATATTGAAACCAGACCATCTGATTTTCTTTCCTTCCTGTTCTTCTTCCATGAAAAGAATACATTTGGTCTGACTTAATGTCTCAGAGATGTGTCTCACCCCAAAATTATTGGCTGTTATCCAGCAAGTTTCTTGCAACCATGTATGATTTCAGAGTTTAAATGCACTCCTTGTCTGAAGGGAAATTTCATGGTCGAGAATCAAATGATTCTTAATTCTTTCTGGGAAGACGAGCTTCTCTCCAAGTCTGGTTCAGTTCTTACCTCCATCCTCTACCACAAACACACATATCCATACAACTCCTGGGGCATATCATTCCTTCCCCAGGGTGTTGACAAGAGACTTGGATTACCTAGCACAGCAAAGAGTAAAAAGATCAGGTACTAAGGTATTGCATAGCACAAAAACCATTCAATGATGATTTATTTCTGTCTCGATTTGGAATATGCTTGTTTCCACAAGTTGCTTTCAATAATAAAACGTTTATGAAATACTTTGAGAATGCCAACTCAGTTGTGTACATTTTATGCTTCTAAAAGTAGAAAATGCTTGTGTGGCAATTATCATGGATTTTGTAGAGTCGTGAATTTAAAGGACATTTGAAAAAGCTGTCTAGTTTCATCCCTAATTTTTGTCACTGAGCAGTGTGTCCTTCTTGCCATGGATACAACAGTGACATTGTCTTCTCACAGATGTGGAAAAGTGCTAGAAAACTACATTTCCAGATATCTTTTTTCAGACCTCAGAGCAAATAGAAAGGGTAATGGAGAATTTTGAACCCCCAACTGAAGCTCTGTAAATTTTCACATTACTACCTATAGAGTTTGAATAAAAATATAGACAAATTTATAAAGATAAAGAAGATAAGGCACCTATGCTATTGTGCTGTGGTGGAGTCGAGTCAGTCGTGTCCGACTCTGTGCGACCCCATAGATGGCAGCCCACCAGGATCCCCTGTCCCTGGGATTCTCCAGGCAAGAACACTGGAGTGGGTTGCCATTTCTTTCTCCAAAACATGAAAGTGAAAAGTGGAAGTGAAGTCGCTCAGTCTTGTCCCACTCCTACCAACCCCATGGACTGCAGCTAGCAGGCTCCTCCGTCCATGGGATTTTCAGGCAAGAGTACTGGAGTGGGGTGCCATTGCCTTCTCTGGATGCTATCATAGTTCCACATAATGACTATTATCATCTCTTTCCCTTCATTTTCTTCTAGTTTGTTTTGCTTTCTTTCTCTTTTGACTTATTTTAAGAGGAGAATAGCTTAAGAGAAAGGTGTGGTTTTCCACCACAGGCTGAGGTTAGATGCCGGGACCCCGTGTAAGGGTAAATGACTGCCTGGAGAAGAGACGCACCGCTTTGCACCCGACTGTTGTCACCTGGTCATCATCAGGAAGTGCGCAAATGTCAAGGGGACACTGGAGCACGTAGAGCCAAAAAATGATGTACACACTCCAAATGATTCTGTGGTTGCTCCTCCTGTTTCTGTAGGCAACTGTGCCCAACAAGGAAGGTAGAGAATAAACTGATCTTGAGTCTTAACCTATAAACCCATCAAGTTCACGAGAGGTCTGCCCTTCTGCTAATCCCACATCCTGTCTTCCCTCCTGAATGAGATCTTTTGTTTGGTCTCAGAAGACAGTAAGTCCTCCCATGGTTGACTTTTATACATCTTTTCTGTCTATTTTCCATTATGAGGGTGAAAAAGTTCAAAGTTTCTGGCATAGGAAGTTATTGTCTAATGGTACATAGTTTCAACACTGCAATATGAAAAACGTTCTGGGACGGTGAGGATGGTTGCACAATAACACGAACAGTGCACTGTATGCTATTTTAAGTGGTTAAAATGGTACATTTTATGTTATATATACTTTACTACAATCAAGAGTTTAGAACTTTCTGACCAAAGGGAACAAAGATACTCCAATATGGATTGACCTATGTGTTCCCAACATCATGTATGGGAAGTGGTCATGAATAGATTTTCTCCACCTCTCTCATGAAAGGAAACATTACTTTGCTCCTCAACCTATGAATCTGCTGCTAACCACAAAAGTGCTTGAGTCTCTCTCTCTCTCTCTTTTTTTTGGAATCATTAACTCAGAATGCATAATAAATACTTTTCATTTCCTTTTTCAAAACAATCTGTTCATGCTATTTTGAAAGTTATATTTAGACTATAGAGCAGTGACCTAAGTTTGAGAAAAATAACTACTTTTGACATCAATACTATCATTTAGAATGAGCAAAACTTTTCACATTACTGTTTAGAAGTAATAGAGTCCACAGAAAGAGATGAGAATTTTTAAATTTACTTTTTAAAAATATACTTTATATATAATTATGTGTTGTAATTAAACAAGAGAATTTCACTAATAAAATAGTAAAAATGTACTGGGTTGGGCAAAAAGTTTGTGAGGATTCCCTGGTGGCTCAGAAGGTAGAGAGTCTACCTACAATGCGGGAAACTGGGGTTCGATTCCTGGGTAGGGAAGATTCCCTGGAGAAGGAAATAGCACCCACTCCAGTACCCTTGCCGGGAAAATCCCATGGACGGAGAAGCCTGGTAGGCTACAGCCCATGGCGTCGCAAAGAGTTGGATGTGACTGAGCGACTTCACTTTCATGTAAAAACCCAAATGAACATTTTGGCCAACACAATATTTTGCAATGATAATTTTTTAGTTAAAATCAATTTTCTAAATGTTCATAACTAAATCGGCTTATAAATTCACTATTCAGTGAAAATGGAAAATAAGGCAAAAGAGAGAAGGAAGATATTCCCCACTCATGAGAAAGAAGAGAAAAATAATAAGGATTCAAGGATTCTTGAGTTTGCCTTAAGGCTAAAGAGCTGTGAGATTAGATACATAAGACGTAGGAAATAGGATTAAAAACTAATATTCTCTCATGAAACGAAATGGAGAATATGTGGTAGCAAGGAGACAGTATGTTGATAAAGATTGGAAAACGCATCAGAACATCCACATTCACACTGTGGAATATATCCTTAACCGTACGGATAACGCATCAGAATACCCACATTCACACTACAAAATATATCCTTAACTATACGTATAATGCATCAGAATATCCACATTCACACCCCAGAATATATCCTTAACTGTATGGATAACAAATCAGAATATCCACATTCACACCTCAGAATATATCCTTAACTGTACGGATAATGCATCAGAATACCCACATTCACACTACAGAATATATCCTTAACTGTACAGATAATGCATCAGAATATCCACACTCGTGCTACAAAATATATTCTTAACTGTAATTATAACACATCAGAATATCCACACTCATACTACATAATATATTCTTAACTACAGGTATAACGCATCAAAATATCCACACTTTTACTAAAAAATATATTCTTAACTACATGTATAGCACATCAGAATATCCACACTTATACTACAAAATATATTCTTAACTATATGCATATACTGTATGTAGTTTCCACAGTGGCTTAGTCTGTAAAGAATCTGCCCACAATGCAGGAGACCTGGGTGGGGTTGGAAACATGCCCTGGAAAAGGAAATGGCAAACCAATCCAGTATTCCTGCCTGGGTAATCCAGTGGCCAGAGGATCCTGGTGGACACTACTTAGGGACTAAACCACCATCCACCACATACACTATAAATGCATAGTACATGACATATAGTTATATATGGTGTACTTAACTGTATAGTTGAGAATATATATCACAGAATATATAATACATGAGAATATATATTATAGTTAAGAATTTATTTTTGTTTGGTCTCTAAGTCATGTTCAACTCTTTTGCAACCCCATGGACTGTGGCCCAGCAGGCTCCTCTGCCCATGGGATTTCCCAGGCCAGAATACTGGAGTGGGTTGCCATTCCCTTCTCCAGGGTATCTTCCTGGACTGAACCCCGGGCTCCTCCATTGAAGGCAGGTTCTTTATGGTCTGAGCCACCAAGAAAGCCTATATGTATATATACACACACATATAAACGTGTAAACTATTCCATTGCAATAATACAGTTCTACTAAAAGAGTAAGGGTGTGCAGAGAAACAAATGCCATATAATGCAATCTCATTTTACATCATGATGCAACAAGTTTAAGAGATTCAACGACTTGCCCAACTTCAAATGCCTTGTGAGTGGTACTCAGGGCTATCTGCAAACGAATTCTCATTGCACTGCACAATACAATTTCCCTATGAAAGCCCATAACTTCTACAGAAAGAAATAGTAGAATCTCCTCCCTCGCTGAGTTAACTAAAAAGAAAAAAACAACTCTCTTGGACATCTTAATATTCAAAAGAATTTTGATTAAATATGAGATATCAATAAACTAATCATGTGTATTAATTCAGATAGCTTTTAGTACTCTGAAATGTTTTTCATCTCATTAATACTCATTTAATTGCATAGAAATGAGGTAAATAGCAACAGAAATACCTCCAAAATTTGAGCTTACCAAGGAAAAGTAAGTTTCTGTGGAGCAGAAGTTATTTTATCTTTTGTTGTGGGAGTTAGGGCATGCTGTGTGGCATGTGGGACCTTAGTTCCCAAACCAGGGATCAAACCCTTGCCCCTTGCATTGGAAGCACAAAGTGTTAACCCCTGGACCACCGGGAAAGTCCCAAGATATTTTAAATTAGAGCAATTAATAGCTTCTTTGAAGCAGAGGAGAATGACTTGGACCCCATTACATGACCTATTTTCACATAAGATTCGATGGTATGGTTTGGATGTTCTGATTCATCCACCTTTACCCAGCTGAACTCCCAAACAGTGCTAACCTCTTTTGAAACCAGGATGCTTATCTGGTTTACACATCCAGTAGTAAAGTGGCAGCTTCTTGTTCTTTTTGCTTCAAGTTGCTTTTCTTTCACTATTTGTCCCCAAAGACATCGCACTTGCTTTTACCCCTGTCTGAAGTGTTTTCCACGAGGCCCCTGCAAAGCTGCCATCTTTTCATGATTTAGCTTTCAGCTCAACCCATACCATCTCAGAAAAAGTCATTCCTTTGCTACCTTCATCTCAGTTTCTGCTTTCCAACTTTTCTGTAACTGGTTGCCTTTTGCCTCCAGGTAGTAGTTTTAACTACTCCAAAATTTATGTTTTTTAGTAAGAATCCCCTCTAGGCAGTTTAAACAAACATCTTCCAGCTGCTATTTGCTTGATCCCACATCCTCCACCTTCTGTAGGACAGTCACTCTCCCAACCAAAGCACTGGCTCTAAGCTACCATTGGTTCCCAAATCTCAGTTGCTTCTGAATTACACCCCTTAACTCCTTAATAATGCCCACGAGGCTGGTTTTTGTTTTTGTTTTTGGCTGTGCTGGGTCTTCACTGTGGACTGTGGGCTTTCTCTAGTTGCAGAACACACGTGTTGAGCAGTTGAGACACAGGCTTAGTTGGCCCTCAGCATGTGGGATCTTGGTTCTCCAACCAGGGATCGGACCCAAGTCCCAGGCTTTGAAAGGCATATTCTTAACCACTAGACCATGAAGGACATTCCAAGACAGTTTACTTAAGTACATCATCTCATTGGTTCAAGAGAAGCCTATACTCCACTAAGATTTTATGTGAGCTGCTATAAAAGCTACTATCTCAAATTGTGTAGAGGTTTAATAAATTTTTAGTGAAATTGAAGTCTCTCAGTCGTGTCCGACTCTTTGCGACTCCATGGACTGTAGTCTACCAGGCTCCTCCGTCCATGGGATTTTCCGGGCAAGAGTACTGAAATGGGTTGCTGTTTCCTTCTCTAGGAGATCTTTTTGACCCAGGGATCGAACCCGGGTCTCCCGCATTGTAGGCAGATGCTTTACCGTCTGAGCCACCAGGAAAGTCACCAATAACTTTTTCAACATTTAAATAAAGGAATTGATCTGTCACAGAGTGGTAGAAAATAAACCAAATTATTTAGCCATATCCTTTGGAGAGTTATGGTAGAGCTTCTCATTTCTTGAGAGAGCAAACAAGAGATTCAACATTTAGCTTGTATTCAGCATGCATTCCTTCTTACTTACTGAGCATACTTCATCCACTCTAACTCCCCTATGTCATTATGTTTCATGAATCTAGAAAACCTATATAAAACCAACACCAGGGATGCATTTTGAGTGGCTTGGGGAAATATTTTTAGAATCTTATATTAAAAGGCACAAAATAGAATACTGCTACTCTGTGTGGAGTGGCAAATCACTTGTATTTTGTGCACAGAAAAATGTTGGCATAAGCTTGGTAGAATATTCTTAGCTATCTGGGAATAAGAGGGACTGTTAATACATTAGATATCGTTTGCCTCCCAACCCCACCTCATACCTAATTACACTGTATAGAAAGTTAAGTAGGCCCTGAACTAAGAGATGTGGAATCACAGGCAGCATAATCCTACTGCGATTTTCCCCAGCACGGCATAGTTGTTATTTTTTTTTTTTCTGATAATGCAAAGAACTTCATAATTATACAGTTTCTGCCACTGAGAGAGCCAGTGTGTAATTACACAGTTCAAATGCAATAGTTCTGGTTACTGTTCAAATGCATGTAGCTACATGGGATTAAAATGTATTTAGCACTAATTACATAGAACTGTGATGGAACCTATGACTGCTCTTATGGTGAATATGAAATGTGTAGGTGTCATCAACCCGATTTGTATGTGAGGTAGTGTCTGTCCCTGTGTGAAACTTTGCACAACTATTCTGTTAGAATGATGCTCTTGATATTTTAACACCAACTTTACAAACATTATACAATGAAGTAATGAAATCCACAGAGGAACTGATTTGGGGTAATGTATATCTATTACCTGCGTATATTGCTGTGTGTGTGTGTTTTTATTTTACATTATGCTTGATTACAGGGCATTTAATATAATTCCCTGTACTATACATTGGATCTTGTTGTTTATCTATTTTACATATAATAGTTTGCTTCTGTGTTTCTTTTTTTTTTTTTTTTTGTCTTGGGACTGGCTACACCAACACACGCATTTATTACATTTAGAAACACTGTGATCAGATCACACAATAATAAATATGTACCATCAGACAGAAAAAAATACAACACAGAAAAGGAACTGCGCCCCACTCTCCCTCAATGCTCTTTACAACTATTTCTAAGGTCTTCGTAAAAGATGCACAGGGTGGCAGGATCGTCCGACCCCCAGCCTGCCTTTGTCACTGTCCCTGGCCCCCGTTCCTCCAGCTCCGCATACTGAGCTCAACAGTTGCAGAAGCGAGGTGCAGCACCCCACCCTCTCCCTGATCACCAGGGTGCCTGGTGGACTCAGTGCTCAGATGACACCCTCACACTCCAGGTCTCACTCATCCAGCTCTTCCTCAGACAGAAGGTCCCCATGGTCAGACAGCTGGTCTGTATTGCTGGTACTGGTTGCGTCGTCCTCATCCTCAGAGCTGGCCTCACAGGCTGTGTGGAAGAGCTGCATGAGTTCTCGAAAACGATGGGAAACCTCAGTAGGGGTCTTAGAGGAGATTTGGCTAAAGACAGTGGACTACAGGGCAAGGGTCCAGGAGGGGAGCTGCAGACGAAGGCCACAGAAGCTACAGTATGTGCCAACAACAGCAAGGTCAGCTCCACCGGGGAAAAGGTGGTCCTGTGGACAAGGGAAGCTGACCGGGTGATCCTGACCATGTGCCAGGAGCAAGGAGCACAGCCGCAGACTTTCAGTGTCATCTCCCAGCAGCTGGGAAATAAGACCCCTTCTGTGTTTCTTTTAACTGATTTTTTTGTTGTTCAGCAAGAACCGTCGGTAATCTCACCAAGGAACAGCAGATGGCGCTGCACTGAATAACGTGTTTTCAATTGTCAGTGACTGTTAGAAACAGTTTGGAGATGGAGTACCTCTGGGAGATACTCATGTCCAGCCTCTCATTTTGCAAATGAAACTACTCAACACGCAGAGGGGTGATACCATTGCTACAAGAACGCATTAGAGAGAAATGCCTGATTTGGCATTCAAATCCCTGTGTTAAGTTTAAAACACGCTCTCCTATCTTGCCTTGTGATTATGGCTTCATTACATCAAAGGAAGAGAAGCAGGAGGATAATGGTCAGATTTTAAATCCTAGCTGGGACACTAGCCGTGTGATGCTGGGCACATCATTTATCCACTTCACTCTTAGCTTCCTTTGTGGAAAGAAAAGGGGCAGGGACTAAAAGCAGGCCTGGGCTTCCCAGGTGGAGCAGTGGTGAAGAATCTGCCTGCCAGTGCAGGAGACACAAGTTCGATCCCTCAGTTGGGAAGATCGCCTGGAGTAGAGAATGACAACCACTCTAGTATTCTTGCCTGAAAAATCCGATATACAGAGGAACCTGGCGGGCTACAGTCCACGGGGTTGCAGAGTCGGCCACAACATACATACTTAAAAGCACACCTACCTTATAGTTTTCTTTTATGCTAAGTTGTAAAAGTTCCATGTAAAACAATTAATAAGTATCTATATAGCAGATTGTCTAGACATATTGGTCCCTTGTGAATTTAAGGGATCATACATGTTCCACATTTTTACAACCCTAAAGCTTTGGTTACATAGTGTACTTTGCTCTAAGAAGAGCAACCTTTTGCTCCCAGGAATTTATGCTCGAAGACAGATATTCAAATACAGAGCTGCAGAAAAACAGCAAAATGCAAGTACTCCAAATAATCACAGAGGCCACTGCTGTGGAAGAGACAATATGGTTTTTCAGCCTGGCCAGGGCAGGCAGGGGAACACTGCAGATATAATAGGATCTCAAGTGGGCTACTTAAACTTCTCGGGACTGGACTTTTGGCCTGTTTACTCCTTGCCTCTTACTCGTCACGAGTCTCGCTCAGTTCCTGCGATTTTCTCCGGTTCACCAGTATTACCTCCTGTCGGATTTTGGTGTGATGTACATTCTGAAGCTAGTCTTTGTCAGTCATTAGGTCTGTGACTTTAGTTCCTTTCCTGTTGTGGCCCTAATGCATTTTTGTGCAAAGTGAAGGGCTGTACTTGGTAGATGATCTCTCTTTGAAACTCTGTAGTTCTATTTTTCCCCTCTAGTCTTTTGGGACAAACCCTCTCCCCCGCCCCCGCACACACAGTCTGGCATAACTGCTCCCCCAAAGGGTCTCACAGCCCCCTAACATGCCTGTATTATTTTTCTTGTCTACTAGACTTTGTAAACAAAGTCTTCTCTCACGGTGACAGTACTTCTGCACATGACTTGCACCCAGTGAGATATTAGCAAACAATGCAAGCAGAGGCTTAATAAGCACTCTCACAGTGGATTTGTCATTTATCACAATCTCTCCCGCAATCATGAGATCACCGTGCAGAGAAGCTCACACTAGCCTTATGCAGCAATACCAGGGAACCCAGGTAACAGCCAGAACTCAAGACAACAGACATACACTTCCTCCCAGCCATTTAAGCCCCCACCTGAGGCCCCAGACCATGGTGTTGTCCCTGCTATGTCCAGCCAAATTTCTGATCAGCAATTGTGAGCAAATAAAAAGGCTGCTGTTTTCAAGCTATTAAACCTTGAGATGGTCTGTTACATGTCAACAGATAACTGAAACACCATGCAACCTGGTGGCTGCCTTTAGCTTAGCAGCTCTAAGCCTCCATCCCCTCATGTATAAGTGGTGCATAATAATAGAACCAGTGTCCCAGGAGTAGTAGTGTTACATGAAAGAATGCAAGGGTAAGAGACAGTGATAGTCACCAAAGATCTTGGTGCTAGTTATTATTAAAGGAAAGCACTGTCATCATCTGATAGATTTGGCTCCAAAAGTCTCATTCAAGTCAAGTGAAGGATTGACTATTGTTAGGAGGTTAACAAAATAACTGGGATAAACCCGCACAGTGATAAATGGGAATTCCAGGGTGACTGCAGTGATCAAAATATGCCCCATTTCCAGCTGTTGTTTAATGTATTCTGGTGGCTTTTCTCCTCTGTTGCTTAAATAATTATGAGAATAATTCTGAGACCCTCAGCTATCTGGGACTTCTAGGAACCTCATGATTACTTGAAAATTGCTTCCCCAGCTCTGCTGGGGGAGACTAAGCCAAGAAATTGCTGATGACACAGGGACAGTTTGACTCTTTGCTTCCTGAGAAGGGATCTCCTGATATTATCTCCACCCTAATTTTTCCCGCTTCATCCTCCTTTTTGCTCTTCCCTTCCTTCCAATTCCTTCACTCCAACCCCACTCCCATCAATTACAAGAACTTTACACCTGCTTCATTTGAAATCTTGGGCTGGGTGAGGGAACTAGGCTGGGCAGTTGCTAATCACATTTTGACCAGATTTCTCTGTTTTCAGGTTATATCATCATGGTGTTTTGCTGTGCTACAATTCTTTGCTATCATTAT
This sequence comes from Odocoileus virginianus, assembly GCF_023699985.2. Lineage (NCBI taxonomy): Eukaryota > Metazoa > Chordata > Mammalia > Artiodactyla > Cervidae > Odocoileus > Odocoileus virginianus. The sequence continues at coordinate 3,198,813 of NC_069701.1, forward strand.
CATGGAAAATTATCAAGTTTCATGGACAGAGGAGCCTGGCAGACTACAGTCCACGGGGTCACAAAGAGTAGGACGTGACTGAACTTGCACAGGCCATGTCTCACATGGTTAATTTTTTTACAAATTTTTATGTATTGTATGTACAGATTGTATACTATATATACATATGCAATAAAAGGTATGTATTACTATTATACATTCTTTCTATATTAACAATTACCTCTCAAATGGAGTAAATCTTATGCCCAAAATAGTACAATAAGAGCTGAACTGGGACAGACCACTATCTCTCACTGGTGACATTTTTCCTGTATGTGCAATGGGGAAATTTTACATATCTCCTATGGTCATCATGAGGATTATGAGTAATAATACAGGCAAGTAACCTATGATAGTGTTTGGTATAGAACTACAATGCCTTTACCTTTTCTTATTACGGAAAATACCCCTTATCAGAATTCCAGGACCCCATTAGTGGTACTGTATCCACCCTTCCTGGTGGCCCTAGATGTTAATGAACCTGTCTGTCAATTCAGGAGATATGAGACTCAGGTTCTGTCCCTGGGTCATGAAGATCCCCAGGAAGAGGAAATGGCAACCTACTCCACTATTCTTGCCTGAAGAACCCCGTGGACAGAGGAGCCTGGCAGGCTCCAACCCATGGGTCGCACAGAGTCGGACAGGACTGAAGCGACTGAGAACACATCCACATGAGATGCTCCCATAATCAGAAACTGTGAAAGACTCCACACTGAACCCTTCTAACAATTCAACCCTCTGCAATACATATCCCAATTACCTAATATATATGTGGTAAAATGAATATTTGCATTTTTATTTTCTGAGTTCAATGTAAATTACTGACTTGGATGTCTCTTCTACTGCAACCACCATGCTCTAGAATTCACCAAGTCTCCTGTGCATTGTCATTGCTGTATAGATCATTCTTGAATTACTTTTTATTCCTAGGGTAAATCAGATTGAAAGACTGCTAGCACTGCTCAGCACACCCATGAGACAGCTGCAACTTGAGCAGGGTCATACAGCCAATCACTGATGGAAGGAAGCAGAGGCAGAGACTTCAGCGCAGAGTATTATTAGATCAATGATAAGGTGTTACTTGGTCCTCAGGGGAAGCAAGACATCAAGCCGTATTGAGGTGAGCAACAGGATGCACTTGCCTAAATCATATCGTTGAGACTCTCTTAGGAAACCAAGCATCATGGACAAGGGTGCTGTGTAACATGGGAATGAAGCTGCATTACTGAGTCAACAGGGATTTTTGTTTGCTTTCTTTTTTTCCTCTCTTTTTTGGTAGCCATTCTTTGGTTAGCTTGGATCAAGGAAAGGAGCCAGAAAAAAGTCCGCCACAGGCTGGTCCAGAGATTTTCCTATACTACCCGTGTGCTTGCAGAGTTTCATAGAATAAAACACCCTGAGGGTCAGAGTTTAATACCATCTAGCACACCTGTGTCACAATATCCAAGTCACTTCTGTAATAATCCTGTTGACAGATGGCTAGCCTCCGCCTGAGCCTGTCTCTTATCAGAAAGCTCACTGCCGCTGTTGTTCAGTCGCTGAGTCATGTCTGACCCTGTGAGCCCGCAGCCCCTCTGTCCTCCACCATCCCCTGGAGTTTGCTCAGATTCATGTCTACTGAGTCAGATGCCAGCCAATCATCTCACGCTCTGCTGCCCCCCTTCTCCTTTTGCCCTCAGTCTTTCCCAGCATCGGAGTCTTTTCCAATGACTTGGCTCTTTGCATCAGGTGGCCAAAGTATTGGAGCTTCAGCAAAGTCCTTCCAATGAATATATTCAGGTGTGTTTCCTTTAGGACTGACTGGTTTGATCTCCGTACTGTCCCTGGGACTAAGAGTCTTCTCCAGTACTTGTGGTGCAGGAAAATCTTTACCACCTAAGTAACTCATTCATTCCTTTCAATTTTTCGAGCTCTTTCCATCCTTAAACTTCATCCGTTTTCTCCTCCATTGTTATCTTTTGTGTTATTAATGGATCATCAGATATTTGACTCATAGAATCATGACTTCTCCTTGTCTTCACCTTGTCTTGTATTTTTCATGTCTTCTAATCCTTAGGGGAAACATTTATAGTTCTTCCAATAATTTATTTCTTCCTCATATTATTTCTTATGTATAATGGTTTTGAACTCGTTCACTAGTGTAATTTCAGGAAAATGGAAAGAACACCCACAATTTGGATCAGATCTGGCTCCATTTCTGCTACAGAAATGCATGTTGGATGTGTTATTTAATGGCATGTCATTTAATGGAATTTATTGGATGGTACCACCAATTCATGATGGCAATGAACTTGGGAGATGTTGAGGGACAGGGAGGCCTGGCATGTTGTAGTCTGTGGGGTTGTAGAGTCAGACATGACTTGGTGACTCAACAACAACAGTGTTATATAAATTTCACACTCTGTTTGCTCTTCTGAAAAATGACACTAAGTTTTTAACAGATGGATGCTTCCAACAATTGTCCAAGAGGCTTGCACCTGTATTCAAATCTGGGTAACCATGTCACATGATTGACTGATTAGTAACTTACTGTGATTAAGTATAAACTTTTGCTTTCTATTTTTTGTACTTTGAACTACCCACTTTGTATTTATATAATTGGCAGTCAGATCTGAATACAAGTCTTTTCACTTTTCTCAAGTTTTAGCTTAGTAGATTCAGTCCATTTTTCCAGAAATAGACTCAAAAATTCTCTAGATATTTCTATCCAGACAGCTATGTGATATTGGCTCATATTTTATTGGGGATTATGTGATAGGTTCTATTATATGATAGGACTTCCCAGGGGGCTCTAGTTGTAAAGAACCCACCTGCCAATGCAGGAGACGTAAGAGACATGGGTTCTACCTCTGGGTCAGGAAGAACCCCTGGAAGAGGGTGTGGCAATGCACTCCAAGATTCTTGCCTGGAGAATCCCATGGACAGAAAAGCCTAACCGTTCATAGCGTCGCAAAGAGTTGGACACTACTGAAGCGACTTAGCACACACAGCACACAGGTATGATAGGCTATCTCATGCTTGCCCACGACCATGGAGACCAGGTGCAGCCCTCACGCAGGTCCCTGACGCAGTCTCAGCTTGCGCTCTGTCTCCAGCCAGTCTTAGCAATGTTCAGCAGAGGTGCCAGGGGAAAATGTGCCTGAATTCATGACCGCATCTCCTAAGTAGTTTAGAATACGCTTCGTGTCTATGTGAAAAGAGCAAATAATTAGTTAACAGCAGGACTTTTGTTTGAGTTTGATCATCATGGCTCTGGCTATTAAAATGGAAATCTCATTATTGATCTCTGGATTTCTCTAGCTATTTTTTGGAACTAGTAGTGCAACCCATGCAATTCCTTCAGTTTATAACACGTCAGCTTTATTGCCACCCATACTCCAGTATATCAACCACGTGGGAGTTATCAGACCTGCTTGAGAGAGTGAGATATGCTCATGACTTTGTTGTTTACTCTTCCATTTGGCTTTGCAAACAATTTTTCTTGAGTTTTACTGAGACATTTGAAGTGGCCAAAGCATTCCACAGTTAATTTCTAACTAAGATTCTGTATATTCATCTGACTTCTTTTAGGTCCTTTGAGGATAAGCCTAAAGATAGCTTGTTTGATTTTGGCTTTCTACATCCACTATCAGGGTAACTATGAATACAAATATTCTCCCAAGTTCAATAAACTAAGCTTGTGATGCTATGTTATGACATATTATCTGGTCTCCTGATCTTTTAAAACATAATAGCTGTTTCTCTATGATATCTTGCCTCTGGTCTGATCATATTTATAGTTTCCCTTTACTATCACCACTGTCTTTAAAAAATGTTTTATGTGTTATTTGGTCTTTAAAACCTTGTTTTCTTTCTGTAAGCCTCAACAACTCATTTAATTCCAATATCTGGGGCCCTAGCCATCCTATAAATTTTTCTTCGATCAAATTTATGGCATGCAGAAAGTGAGTTGAGTGTTGAATTCTGAATTGACTTTAAATAACTTAAGTCACTACAAGAAGAGGATTGGTTACTAGTGTAGAAGTTAACTGTGTCTGACATCCCCAACCTTCTCTCTCCTGACTGTGCCCTTGAACATTCCTGCCCTCTAGTCCTTCCAGATGTTTATGAACAGAACTATGCCAGTTGATCCCAAACTCATTTGCACAAGGATAATGATGCTTTCCAAAGTGGCCTGGGGCTTAAGGAGAGGAATTGCATGCTATACAAAAAGAAGGAACATTAAACAACATTAATTATGCTGGAGCACAAGTTTCTAGGTCTCATTATTGCTACAAAAGAATTATAGGCAACTGCCTTTCAAATGTTGTCATATGAGATTCTGTGGCAGAAACCTGCCAGAAGAATCATTTCTTCAAGGAAATCTTTCTTGATATTCTATGAGCTATATACTAGGCATATTTCTGTCATATTTTCCATCACAATATTTAATACGTTAAAAGATAAAATCTGTAGAAAGCAACCAAATACAGACTGTGTTTCAATCTGAAAGAGATGATGCTTTAAGGACTTCTTTTATAAATATAATGTCATGATTGGAATGGAAAAACCTTTATTTATGGACAAGGTAGGCTGGCTTGCATAAGAAAATCTTTACCATTTTTAAAAAGGCTTAAGATGTTTTGCTAAAAAAAAAAAAAAAAAGATTTGTAATATTCAACTGCAGTCTGTTTTTCAGTGCTTCCCAGTGTATAACTGAACCCTTTAGAATGTTAAACACGTGTAAAATAATTCTTTACAATTTTATGTGTCTCTGGTTCTCTGTGTACTTAAAAGTGTTATTCGAATATATTAGCTAATTTGATTAGCATAACAACTCTGTAAACTGGTTATTATCACTTTCAGTTTATAGATGAACAAAGCTGTCTTAAGAGTGGTCAAGTGACTTGTCAGAGGTCATTCAGGTAATAAAGCAACAGAGTTGAGAGTCAAACCTGTTTCTTGCCTCTCAGTCCAATGTTATTTCAATTCTACTGGCTATCTATTTAGGGAAAGGTCTTTTTAAGGTTTTTGAAGCCTGAAGGAGTGAACAAAAGAGAGGAAAAAAGACCTGTACATAGATAAGAGAATTACCAAAACATCTGAGGTTAGGAGAAAAAAAAAAAAAAACTTTGGAAAGATGAGCAAAACAAAATACAAAGAATACATTGTTATATCTTCATTGGAAAACTTAAAAAATGTATTTAATGTTGTGCTCACACTCTCAAATCTTCTGGAATCTGTCAGTTTCCTAAGTTCACAAACTACTTATTCCATCCGCACAGCTGTACTTCTAGTGGCTAGAGCTGTAATTGGTACCTAGTGTATGATTCATAAATTTTGCTGCAGGAATATTGAACGTGCACTATGAATGCATACAAGACTCTCCTTTTCTCTGAATTTAGGAATGATGAGAACCTTGCAGGTATAATCTGAAGCACCAAGGAAGAAATAACTCAGGCTCTGCATTCCACCCTAGATACCAACATGGCCATTACACCTTGTTCCTGGAATGAACATGGAAAACACTCTCCCTCTTTAAGAACTTAGTTTCTGCATCTGTGGAGGCCAAACCTATCTCTGAGGGTTGCTAGTGTAATGAGTGTAATCTTTTAAAAGTTAAATATTTATTTTCTCTTTAAACTTTTGAATATGCAGTCTTTGTTCTCCTTAGATCACCAAGCTCCTGATACAAGCGCGGAAGGAAGACAAGGTTACAGAATGTTACAATGTTAACGAAAGAATCTGAAGATATGATCTTTCTCAGTCAAAGGCAAGTTTTTGAGCATTCCTAAACCACAGCTCTCCCATTAAGAAGCTGGTTGTCATCTTGTAGAAAACATCAGGGGCCCACAGAAATAGTGACAATTTTTCAACCAACTGATAATATGACCCAGATGGGCTGTTTACAGTACTTTTGCAGAATCAGTTTACCAAATGGGACTAAATGAAATTAATGATTTTCCAATTAACTTAGAGGCATGCTAAGGAATAAAAATATTTCAATTAAAAATTGGTAAGCTAGGCCTTCCCATTTCAGGTCCAACATGTAAAGAACCAGTCACCACTCTTACTCTCATAACAAGAGAAATTTGAATAAACTGAAAATCAATGACTTTATTGGACTTATTATGGAACTGAAGTTTACAGGGCAAGTTGCATCTTCCAAAATCCGGACAGAGAAGAACTTGCAAAGAGATACATCTAAGATCTACTCGTCTGGAGCAAAACCTGCTGGGCACCAAAATCTGTTGGGAACAGTGAAGTGGCGATTTTAATGAAGCGCAGAAGGCTGAGTGCAGACTAACATGAGAATGGGAGGCGGGAGGGAACGCCAAGCCTCGGGGACCCCCACACTGCCATTTGCCTCCGCTGGAGTGAAACCCACCAGCTGCGGCCAGAAAACAGAGCGGGCTAGCAGCGAACGGCAGCAGCAGCAACTTAAAAAACCACTAGCAACAACCATGACCTTGGAAGAGAGGCTAAAATACCCGTGAAGGTCTAGCCCTGAGACAGGGAGAGAGTGAGCCTTAGTCAGAACGCTGTAGACTCTCCCTCACAGCCACACCATATCATGGCTCAGAAAGCCTCTCCAATTAATGATAATGAGTCTCAGCCTAAAGAGAGGCGCAGATCCTCTGAGCAACGGATAGAAACACAGAGCCAATAGCCAGGACGTGGACGCAACCCAGATGTCCATTGGCAGACGAATGGATAAGAAAGCTATGGTACATATACACAATGGAATATTACTCAGCTACTAAAAAAAATGCATTTGAATCAGTTCTAATGAGGTGGAAGAAACTGGAGCCTATTATGCAGAGTGAAGTAAATCAGAAAGTAAAACACCAATACAGTATATTAATGCATATATATGGAATTTAGAAAGATGGTAACAACGACCCTATATGTGAGACAGCAAAAGAGACCCAGATGTAAAGAACAGTCCTTTGGACTCTGTGGGAGAAGGTGAGGGTGGGATGATCTGAGAGAATAGCATTGAAACATGTATATTATCATATGTGAAAGAGATCACCAGTCCAGGTTCCATGCATCAGAGAGGGTGCTCCGGGCTGGTGCAATGGGATGACCCTGAGAGATAGGATGGGGAGGGAGGTGGGAGTGGAGTTCAGGATGGGGAACATATGTATACCCATGGCTGATTCATGTCAATGTATGGCAAAAACCACTACTGTAATTAGCTTCCAATTAAAATGAATAAAAGAAAAGAAACACAGAGTCAAGCAAGAAGACAGACAATGGACAGTAGAGGGATCTGAAACCTCTGGTAGGAATAGATACAAAACATTAAGCAGTCAAACTCCTAGCCAGATAAACACTAAACCCTCAGAACCTAACACTAATGCAAATCCAACTTGCAACAAAAAAAAATCACAAGTCATGCCAAAACGGAAATAAAAAATCAAGTGAGCATTACAACCAGACTCAGATATGAAACAGGTGTAGGAATTATCAAAACAGGGATTTAATATAAATATGATCAGCATATAAAGAGCTCTAAAGGGGAAAAAGTACAACATACAAGACCTAGTGGTTACTCTCAGCAGAGACATGGAAACAGTGAGAGAATCAAAAGAAAATGCCTGGGGAAAAGTAACCAAGAATGCATTCAACAGAGTCATCATTATGTTCAACATGTCTGAGGGAGAATTAATAAGAGGTCAATAGCCACTTTCCAAACTAATATCCAAAGAGAAGTAAGATGGAATAGCAGAGTAGTAATGGCAAGCAGATCAGAAAATTCAAGAACTGGGGGACAATAACCAAAGGTGAACACATATAATTGGAAGAAAGAGAACAGGGCAGAAGATCTAGGAAACTCAGAGAGGACCAAACAGGATAAATCTGCCCCCTGATCCCCACCTCACCCCTCCATGCACAATAAAACTGAGAGTTGATTCTTTGAAAATAATCACTGTATTGACAAACTTCTTCTCAGGTTAGAAGAAAAAAAGATACAAATTACCAGTATCAGGAGTAAAAGAGGATGATCATTAATCAGATAAGCATTCAGAGGGTAATACATTAACACTATAAACAATCTGATGTTCACACTTTTAGATAAAATGGATCAATCCTTGAACGAAACAGACTACCAAAATTCTCAAATAGGTGAACCATGTATCTTCACATCTAGCAAAGGCATTAAATTAGTAGCTAAAAATCCTCCAAAAATAAAACACATATCTCAGATGGTTTCACTGATAAATTCAACTATACATTTAAAGTAGAAATTGTGCCAATATTATATGCTAAACAATCTCTTCCATAAAATAGAAGTTGGGGGACATATTGCATGTGATTTTATGAGGCCACCATTACCTTCTAATAAAACTACATAGAGACATTATAAGAAAATAAAACTATAATTCAATATCTTGCATAAACATACATGCAAATATCTTTAATATAATATTAGCTGATTGAATCCAGCAAAATAAAAAAGAAGTTATATGTCACAACCAACTGTAGTTCTTTCCAAGATTGAAAGACTATTTCCAAAACAAGCAAATGTAAAAGCTCCACCAAGCTAGGAATAGGATGGAATTTCATTAACCAAATAAAGAGCATATTTGAAAAACTTGAACATCTTATACATCATACTTAATAGTGAAAGATTGATTTCTTTAACATGGCAAATGAAGCAAGGATATCCTTGCTCATTGCTCCTGTTAACATCATCCTGAAAATCTTACTTAATTAGATACAACAGAGAAAGAAAAAGAAAAGATATAAATTAGAAAGGATGAATTAAAACCGTTTCTGTTTTCAGATGACATGATGGATGATTTTCTCTATAAAAACCTCAACAAATCTATACATACACAGAGAGAGAGAGAGATTTTAGAAATAATAAGTTAGTATAACAACTTTACATGTTTCAATATTCATATATAAAAGTCAATTACTTTCCCATATATCAGCAATAAACAATTGGAATCAGAAATGAAAACTAAGGTCATTTACTATAGCACCAATGAGTTTAATAGCTTGGTAAAAATATAACAAAATATACATAGAATCTGTGTGTAGAAAACTATAAAACAAATAACAGAAATCTTAGATGATCTAAAAAAATAAAGAGCTATTTCTTGTTCATATATTAGAAGCCTCAATATTTTTATGATACCAGTTCTTCCCAACTGCATCTGTTGAATCAACAAAATTTTAATCAAGACCGTGGCAATTTTTTTTTTTTTTTGTAGACATCAGTAAGCTAATTCTAAAAATTCATCTAGAAAATAAAAAGCTTAGAATAGCCAATTCATTTGAAGGACTCACATAACCCTAATTCAAGGTGACCATAATCAAGATAGTGTACTATTGCATTAAAAACAGACACATCAATCAATAGTTTAAAATTAAAATGCCAAAATAAACCAAAACAATATAATCATATGATCTTTGATAAAGACACAAAAACAATTCCAAGGAAAAAGGATCATCTTTTTCCAACAAATGGTGCTACAATTGGATGATGTTTGTACTTAAAAAATTATTTTAAACAGACATTGCATTTTTCATGAAAATCAACTAAAAATGTATTATACACCTAAATTTAAAGTGCAAAACTGTAAAATGTCAGGAAGAACAATAATCAAAATTTTACATAAGTTTTAGATAGAACACTTCATGAAAATAAAAATTTTGATCAGAAAAGAAAAATATAAATTGAACTTTATTAACATTAAGCATATTTTCATTGCAAAAGAAATGGGAAATGAAATGAAAAGTGAAAAAACAAATCATAGACTAGCAAAAAATATTTGCAAATCACATGTCTGATAAGGGACTTATGTCCAGAATATAAAATAAAAATTTAAAACTCAATAATGTAAGGAGGAGAAGGGGACAACAGAGGATGAGCTGGTTGGATGGCACCACCGACTTGATGGACATGAGTTTGGGTAAACTCCGGGAGTTGGTGATGGACAGGGAGGCCTGGAGTGTGGCAGTCCATGCGGTAGCAAAGAGTTGGACACGACTGAGCGACTGAACTGAACTGAACTGAATGTAGGAAAACCCTGAATAAACATCTCAGGACAGAACATACACATATGGAAGATGAACATATGGTAAGATGATCAACATCACTTATTACTAGGTAATTTACAAGAAAAGGAACAAGATATAGCTACATATCTATTAGAATGTCTAAAATCTAAAACATAGACTATATTGATTGCTGGCAAGCATAAGAAGCATCAGTAATTCTCATTCATCAGGAATTTTCATTCATTAAGTAGGAGTATAAAGTGGTGTAGCCACTTTGGAAAATAGTATGACACTTTCTGAAAAATCTAAGCAAATTTTTAACAGTACTCATAACACAGCATCTTGCACCTGAGCATTTCCAAAGCTGATTAAAAACTTGTGTCCACATGGAAACTTGTATAAAATATTTATAAAGCATTGGTCATAACTACCAAAAGTTTAAACAATCAAGATATTCTTCAAAAGGTAAATAGATATACTAACTTTGAGAAATCCATACAAAGAAATGCTATTGAGTGATTTAAAGAAAACTGAACTATCTATGCTTGCAACAATGTAAATTACTTTTTTTTTTCCTGCTGTTTACAAGAGACTCACTTTATTTTCCCAGTTTTATTGAGATGTAACTGACATAGAAGATTATATTTGTTTAAACTGTACAACATAATGACTTGGTATATTGCATATACTGCAAAATGATTACCACAACTAAGTTTATTTGGCATCCATTACCTCCCATAGATTCATTTTTTTCCTTGTGATGAGAATTTTAAAGATCTTAAATGTGTATGGCTAAACAGAAGAAGCCAATATAAAAAGCAAACATTCTATATGTTTCCATCTACATGACATTGTGCAAAAGACAAAACTTCAGAGGTGGAAAATTATTTGATGCTTGCTGAGGTTTAGATATAGAAATTGTTGAATTGATGGAGCACAGAGTAATCTTAGGGTAGTGCAATTAGTCTGTATGATATCATAGTGGAGGATATATGACACTGTGTCAAAACCCATAGCACCTTATAGCATAGAATGGAAGCTAAGGTTTGCAAATTTTAAAAATTAATGAGGAGATCTGGGAATCCAAGCTGAGATGAAGACTCTGATAAAATAAGACCTCACTGAAGCAGGAAATGTAAAAAACATATTGACCTCAGTACCTTTGGAAAGTAATGGTCATTGTAAAACTAAAGACAAAGAGAAATGTATATAAACACTATATTTAATTAGGTAAAGCTTTTTGCTGTGGGATTATAGGTTTGCATTTTGAAACCACTATATATGGATACTGAGACTGAACAAGTAAGTTGATGTATCTTTAGTGGCAGGAGACAAGATTCTTACTCTTAGAATTTGAAGTTACAGAGAAGCAAGGGGGGAAGACTAGAATGATTCATGTGGTATTAGAGACATCAATATTTACTTGTAAATACCTTAATATAAATTCAGATTTTGAAGCATCAGTGATTAGAGATATGTGTTATACACAGGTGATCAGACACCCATACCTTTGTCAGCCCTGCCTGCTGGGATGCCCTGAAGCAAGGACATTCCAGTAGCAGTGAGCACATCCAGTGCTCAGATCTTGGTTTCTAGTATCATTCAACAACAACAACAGCAAACCTGAGCTCTTTGGAGAAATGACTAATTCTAGGTCTGGGACAAAGAATATGCAAAGTTACTCCTGAACGTTTATAACACCAGAAAGTCAGACAGTGCTAAACAAAACCAAGCAAATAACCAAAAAATTATGTTAGAGAGACACAAAAGACAGCTGAAAGAGCTTCCAATGACCAAAGCTGGGACAATTCAAAGGGGATAAAACTACACAGGAGTATAACCCAACATATAAAATAAATACCCATGAGTTTGTATTAAAATAAACAAATGTTTAAATAAGCAAACAGTTAAGGGAGAATAGACAAATATTCCATAGAGAAGAATTCCAAGTGATTCATGTATAAGAGATATGATCATCTCAAGGAGATGACAGGTTATTCATTACCCCTTAAGATGGTCTCCTTATGGAGTAAACATCTTAACAATGATTCTTTCAAAGGGGGGAAAGGAGTGAATTTACAAACAAGAAATCTAATAAACACTTCCTCAGTCAGAAGAACTAGATTATCAACAATAGTCAGTGATATTGATAGTATGTGCCTTCTGTATAATGTGATGAGAATAATACTTTGCATCTGTCTTCTTCCTGTCCCAAACCGATAATCCCTAACTTAACACAAGAAAAAATATCAGGCAGACTGAAAATGAATAAAATTTTACAAAATGCCTGATCTGTACTTCTCAAAACTGTAACATCATCAAACATAAGGAAAACTGAGAAATGATCTTAATTTAGAGGATGTAAGATGAGACATGATTAAGTGCAATATTTTCATAGAATCTGCAAATAGAAAAATGGCATTAGTTAAAACTGAGGACTTATGAATAAAGTGTGCACTTTAGTTAATAATGAGCAAAATATCAGTTCATTAGATTTTGCGAATGTGCCACACTACTATAAGATGTTAATGATAGTGTTAACTGGGATCAGCTTACACAGAAACTCTCAGTACTACACTGGAAGCCTCTCCATAAATCTAACTTTTTCTAAAATAAAGTATTTACTTAAAAATCTCATACTATATTATGATCACAATAAAAAAAACCTTGTCTTAAAAATTAGGAACCATGGGAGAAAATAATTGCAAACAAAGCAACTGACAAAGGATGGATTTCCAAACTGAATAAGCAGCTTGCACAGATCAATATTAATGTTTTCAAACTGTGGTGTGGGAGAAGACTCTTGAGAGATACTTGGATAGTATGGAGATCAAACCAGTCCATCCTAAAGAAAATCAATCCTGATTATTAATTGGATGGATTGATGCTGAAGATGAATCTCCAACAACTTGGCCACCTGATGCGAAGAGTCACCTCACTGGGAAAGACTGTGGTGCTGGGAAAGATTGAAGGCAGCAGGAGAAGGGGATGACAGAGGATGAAATCACTAACTCAATGGACAAGAGTTTGAGTAAACTCAAGGAGATAGTAAAGGACAGGGAAGCCTAGCGTGCTGCAATTCATGAGGTCACAAAGAGTCAAACACAACTTAGTGACTGAACCACAACAATAGCTCAATATCAGAAAAACAAACAGCCCAATCAAAAAATGGCAGAAGACCTAAACAGACACTTCTCCAAATAAGACATACAAATGACCAATAAATACATGAAAAAATGCTCAACATCACTAATTACTAGAGAAATGCAAACAAAACTACAAAGAGGTATCACGTTACACCAGTCAGAGTGGCCATCATAAAAAAAGAAAAAAAGAAAAATCTACAAATGATAAATGCTGGAGAGGATGTGGAGAAAAGGGAACCCTCTTGCACTGTTGGTTGAAATGTAAGTTGATACAGCCTGGAGATTCCTTTAAAAAGTAGAAATAAAACTACCATATGACCCAGCAATCCCACTACTGGGCATGTACCCCGAGAAACCATAACTGAAAAAGACGCGTGTACCCCAGTGTTCACCACAGCAATTTACAATAGTGCCTCCATGTCTTTGTTACTGTAAATAGTGCTACGTTGAACATTGAGGTACACATGTCTTTTTCAGTTATGGTTTTCTCGGGGTACATGCCCAGTAGTGGGATTGCCTGGCACACATATACGGTGGAATATTAGCCAAAGAAAAGAATGAATTTGAGTCAGTTCTAGGTAGGCGGGTAATACAGTTATGCAGAGTAAAGTCAGAAAGAAACAAATATAGTATACTAATGCATATATATAGAATCTAGAAAAGTGGTATTGCTGAACCTCTTTGCAGGGAATCAGTGGAGGAGCAAATATAGAAAACAGACTTATGGACACAGTGGGGGGAAGGAAAAAGTGAGATGAACAGGGAAAGCAGCCTTGACATATGTACACTACCATGTGTGAAACAGCTGGTGGGAAGTCGCTGTATTACACAGGGGGCCAGCCTGGCACCCTGTGATGACCTCGAGGGGTGGGACTGGGAGAAGAGGGGGAGGCAATATATGGACAATGCATTGTATGACAGAAACCAATACAACATTGTAAAGCAATTTTCCTCCAATTAAAAAATAAATTAAAAAATTGGGAACCTATTAGCCTTCATTGTAAACTGTACAGTGGTTAAAAAATAACATGAAATTTTAATTTTAATGCCTGTGGTTGGTGCACACACTGTCCAGTTTACACAGTTCCTATTACTTCTTGTTCCCTTAAATATAATCTCCTTAACACATTTATGTTATGTATCTACCCTCTTTAAGTATGTGTTTACCATTGCTGATAGAAAGTACATAACAGCCTAGAAGTAATTTTGCACTGATCATTAAATTCTCATCATAAAAATGTTTAATTTGAATCTTTAAAAGTGGAGAATTGAACCACAGTCTCTGTTTTAAATTAGCCAATAAAAACTAGTTCCAACTAATATAGCAGATATGGTATCAGTATCTTCACAGGACTTAACAGATACGAGCACATGGTAAATATTCAAACAGTGCTGACTGACTTTGAATTCTGATGGGCAGTAAGTCATAAGGATGGATTAGAGAATGTACAATTGGAAGAAGAACAGAACTTGTGGAAGAAAAAGCAGAGGAAATCTGAAGTGTAGCGAGTAGCTGAGAGGGTGCGTGCGTGTTCAGGCGCTCAGTCGTTTCCGACTCTCCGACCCCATGGACTGTAGCCCACCAGGCTCCTCCATCCATGGGATTTTTCCCAGCAAGAATACTGGAGTGGTTTGCCATTTCCTTCTCCAGGGGATCTTCCCACCCCAGGGATTGAACCTGAGTCTCCTGTGTTGTCGGGAGGATTCTTTACCACTTGAGCCACCTGGGAAGCCCCTCGCATAGATTTGCCAAATGTTTGCAAGATGGTTGTTAAAACTTCTTCTTGGATCACCCGGAAAACACTGAGAACAGTGAAAACAACAGAAGTTTCATCAAGCACTTAGCTAGTTTCACTTTGGGGAGAGACCTAGCTAGAATATTTTCGGCATCTCACTATAGAGTCTGGTCTCCGCCAAGAAACCGCAGGTCTCCTTCCAGGTTGCCATGGGTACTGATGCAGAATTACATAACTGTTCTATTTTTGAAATGCATTTCTCTATGTATACATGCTAGTACAATGCTCTTTTTATGAAAATAGCAGACCTTCTGGAACCTCTTCTCTTCCATATCTGTTTCATTAGATTTTTTCATTAATCTGAGACTATATGTAAGTGAATGACAAAATTGAATGTCTACTAATGCAGATTCAAAAAGTAACTATTTAATTTTTAACTCAGTACATATATTTCTCCTGGTAAACTAAATCTTAAAATTGTGTGTATGTGTGTGTGCTCAGTCATTCAGTCAGTCCCAACTCTTTGAGACCCCATGGACTATAGCCCACCAGGCTCCTCTATCCATGGGAGTTTTTCCACAAGAATACTGCAGAGGGTTGCCATTTCCTCCTCCAGGGGATCTTCTGGACCAGGGATTGAATCCCCATATCCTGCAACCCCTGCATCGGCAGGTAGACTCTTCAGCACTACCTGGGAAGCCAAAATCTTAAAATTATCCTATCAAAATATTCACTTTTGCTCACATTCTCTTTGTAACCTACATATGCCCTTGACTTCTCTTTGTTGGAAAAGAGTTTTCTCTTATTTTCCTTTGTTGGAAAAGCACTGATTTTTTTAACATATAAGCAACAAGGGAAGGGAAAAAATAGCTCTCTTTATAGGCCTGAGTCTGGGATCAAGCTTTATTCAAAAATTTTCTTCATAATACCTTTCTTCCTCCATGTCTTTTAAAGTGTTGAAAGGGGAAAATGTAATAGAGATCTTCTTTAGTTGTAAGGCAGCCCAAATCAACAAATGCTAAATTATTCATCTTTTTCCATTTATTTTTATTAGTTGGAGGCTAATTACTTTACAATATTGTAGTGGTTTTTGTCGTACATTGACATGAATTAGCCATGGATTTACATGTATTCCCCATCCCGATTTTCCCTCTCTTTTTTTCTGGAATTTCATCAGTCAGGGCCATCTTAAAATAGATTTGATCCCCTTGAGACCAAGGAGAAGCAAGCAAGAAAAAAAAAGTGCTGATAGACAAGACAGTGCTTCTCCAGGTGTGAATTGTGTAAACAATTAATTATACTAATCATAACCACAGTGCAATGGATTACATTCTCTGGCATCAATCTATGAGAGCCCAGAGGAAGAAATATGAATAACATAGGTGAATGCGATAGATATTAAGAAAACCTCTATAGGAAAAAAAAAAAAAAAGAAAAGAAAAGAAAGAAAAAAAGAAGACTGGAGTTGGCTTAGAATAGCAAATAAGAATGACACATTGGAAGTAAGACAGATAACGTGTCAAGCTCAGAGAAGAACTTGAACAATATAGAGCTGAAAGCACATCTGATTATGTTTGGGGAAAATAAGCCAGTTCAATATGCCTTGAATGTGGTTTGTGTGGAATAATATAAGAGGAGTCAAGTCAGGCCAGAAACAGAGTTGGTTTATAGTATGAGAGGATTGGTTGAGGAGTGTAGTCTCTTCAGGCAAAAACTAACTGGTGGAAAGTCTGAAGGCTGTGCTATAGCCTAGCCCATTAGGTATGGTAAACTAGTAATTACTCATTCTCACTCTAAGTCAAGGCATACAAAATTAAAACCTGAAGAACATACCTATCTTGTACTAAGGATCTTACACACTGATGGTTTATACAAAGTGACAGTTTCACTGCAATCAGAAGTCTTAGGACTGAGTTTTTATCCTCATCCTAGTTTAAAGGATGAAAGAACCACTAGAAGACATTTTTCTGAATCTGGAATTTGGGATTGCGAAGTAATAGACACACAGTCACAGGAGTTTGGCGAGTGTGAAACGTGACCTGAAGTGCCTGTCATCCGTCCTCCCTGGCCTTCGTGCCTCTGGCTGTTGGTGTTGTGAAAGAATCCTTGCCTTCCACTTATTCTGGATAAGTCAGAGAGGGATTCGCATCACTGGCTTCATAAGTCACTTTTGGCAAGTTTGAAGAGGAAGCTGGAGAATGTGCGCACAACTCAAGGCCACTACTCTCTCCTCTCCAATATACATGCCTCACTACTTCCTTCCGTCTTGGGACCAACAAAGAAAACTTCCTTCATCAATTAGCCTATTTTGCCAGTTACCACCAGGAGCCTTTGACGTCAAGGTCACGTCTCATCCAGGTCTGCAAACACTCCTCTAGCACATGTATCCCTCTTTCCTGTTTTGTTTTTCTCCAAAGCTTTTTGTCATCAGCTGATACTCTCCATATTTTATTTTTCAACTGTCTCACTCACTCAGCTGCAATATCTTCAATGATGTAAGCAGTTAGGGAGTTTGTTTTTATTTTTACTTTTTTTTCACTGCTGTAGCCCCCAAATAACCCTACAACAGCATGGGACACCTATTTGGAAATCAACAAGTATATTTTGAATGAAAGAACTGATTTAAGGCATAAAAAATTATGTAGAGATAATTAAAATAGCTTTCCAGGTGGCAACAGTGCTAAGGAATCTGATTTCTGATACAGGAGACTTAAGAGACACAGGTTCAATCTTTGGGTTGGGAAGATCCCCTGGAGGGGGAAATGGCACCTCACTCCTGTATTTTTGTGGAAAAAAATCCCATGGACTGAGGAGACTGGTGGGCTATAGTCCATGGGGTCCCAAAGAATCAGACACAACTGAGCATCTGAGCACTCAAAGTAGATAGATTGTAGCCTTTCTGAAGAATGGTGATTCTATATATGAATATAGAACATGAAATCAAATTGCCAGTTTGGGATAAAATCTAATATTTAAATTTGGAATGTTGATTTGTAAGACATATTGAAATTTCTCCATGTTTTAGAGAGGGGGAAAGATGAATGGGAAATCCTCAAGAAGTATTAGACCTCTCAAAATAGATCCAGGAGAAGAGGTCTTCACTTAATATATAAACAAAAGAACACTCTTGATGAGAAACATAAACAGTATTCTCAATGATCAATGTACTAACTCCTGCCTGCTTTATAGGAATGTTAGGTATCATATGTACACAGAACAGCCTGCATTCAATTTTCTTAAACATTTTTCAAAGAAAAGTGAGAGTCCATCGTTAATGTCTGACTCTTGGCGGCTCCATGGGCTGTGGCCGGCTAGCCTCCTCAGTCCATGGGATTCTCCAGGCAAGAATGCTGGAGTGGGGTTCCACTTCCATCTCCAGGGGATCAAACCCGGGTCTCTTGCATTGCAGGAAGATTATTTACTGTTGCAGCCACCACGGAGGCCCAAATTTTTCAAAAATGAGATTACTGAGTCCTCTTTGGCAAGACACGTATGTCAGTGAATTTGGTGTCTATTAGTAGTTTTAAAGGGTGTGAAACGTCCCTCCCTTTCTATAGTAGAAACTATATATTATCTGCAGACCTCTGCAGTCTGTACCTTTGGAGAGAGAGCCGCTAACACTGTCTGGCCCTTGTCAACATGCCTACAAGCAACGCTGTCCAAGGTAATTGTGGTAAAAGGGGCAGGGGCCATTGCTCTGTCTTGCCTCTGTCTGCACTGTGGGTGGGGGTCTAGCTTTTCCCTTCATCATGTGAAGCTGCTTCAACTCTGCAGAATTTAAAATGAAATTCGGAAAGGGCACGCTACTTTTAACTGCAAATTCAATGAATTTAATTCTAGTTAACATCCAACCAATTTCATCCAAATGAATGTTATTAAGCTCAGTTCTATGATCATTATATTAAAAAGCTAAATAAGAGAAAGAAAATCTCTTCAACAAGCACTAAAGTGTTTTATAAGGGAATTATAGGTATAAATTTATGTTTTCTTAATAAAAATAATGAGAATCAAGCAGTATAAATAGAGAGAGAGTGTAAAAGAGTGGTTGAAATGCCCTTTATGGTGAGAGACCCATGATTAAAATAACCAAGTCTCAGCTATTTTAGCATAACTGAGATATGGACTCTCATTTACTATAGATTTTTCTTCTGTAAAATGGGGATCATCATGCTTATGGAGGTTTTTGAGAAATAAATGAGATAATGTATGTAGAGTTTCACATTTTCCTCACTTTGAAATAATATATGGTAGCTATTAATGGAGACAGGCAGAGACTGTAGTGTTATGAGAAATGGAATTTCCTAATTTGCCATTATTCAAACTAAAAGCTAAGATTTCTTAGGCCAAGTAAGTCAGTGATTTTTCAAGGTCAGATTAGGAAAGACATATATAACAAGATCCAAGTTCTTATCTTTCTTATTTATTTATAATGTGTCTTTTTAAATAGTGAGTTCCTTGGGAGCTGCAACTGAGGTCTTAGCAGCTTACAAAAAATCAGGAATATAGAAAAAAAATCAGATCAACCTAGGTCAGACAACAAAACCCTTTTGGGATTGTGGAAGAGAAGATGTAGGCACAATTGATCTAGATCGTGTATGAATTCCTGGTGTAAAAAAGAAGTCTCTGGATCTGTGCAAGTCTTTGAAGCTAGGTTTGGAGACAATTCTTACAGCAGTGCATTTGTGAATGAATCTTGGACCTAAACATATTCTGGAATTAGAGAAAGAACAATGATTGGTGCTAATATAGCTCCTTTGGGATCTAGATGTCCCTGCATCTCCATAGCATGCTTTCATTGAGCTCAGACAATAGGATGGACTGGACCGGTGGCCATGGACTAAAGTGCGGCAACATGGTTGATGGAGGCAGCAAACCATATGGTTTAACACTGGCTTTGAAGTCAGACTCTCCGAGTTCAAAACGGTGCGTTGCTTTCCATCTGTGTTAGGATATTCGGGTTACATGATCATTCAAAGTCTCATGTTTTTGATTTGGATAATGGGGATAATATTTCCCAGGTGGCTCAGGGTTGAATAATCCACTTGCCAATGCAGGAGTTACGGGTTCAATTCCTGTCTTGGGAAGATCTCCTGGAGAAGGAAATGGCAATCCACTCCAGTATTCTTGCCTGGGAAATCCCATGCATGGTGGAGACTAGAGGGCTATAGTCTCTGGGGTCACAAAGAGTGAGACATGACTTAGTGACTGAACAACAACAAATGGGGGGGGTAATATTGCTTTATCTCACAGGATCTCTGAGAAAATTGCATGATAGACCTAATTTAAAGCATCATGCACTACCTAGCACATAATAGCAGATCATTAAATAGTGGCTATTACAATGCAAATAAACATTTGATACTTTTACTTATAAAAAATAAATCCAGAGCTGAACATAAAATACACATTTTCAGATTCCTAACTACATTTAAAGAAGAGTTGCTTTAATACTGTTTTAGTTTCTTTTTAATCTTTTCTTCTGAATCAAAGATTTTTCTCTTATGGACAAAATTTCAGGGAGAAGCATTTACAGTGGGAGATTATATAAAGCAATATTTAGTGAAACGACTGCAATGTATTTCATATTTCTTGCAGTGAGAATGAGGTAGAAATACAACATTTAATGAAACTAACTCATTCATCCCATGAGCCCTGCCAGCCTAAGGGAATACGCAGCAGAGAAATGGTGCTAAGAAGGGGACTGGGAATGCTGGCAGACTTCACTGGAAGACAGCATCTTCCTGAATCTTTGATTAATTTAAAGGAGCATTTCAGGTCACCAGCCTCGAATTTTATAAATGTGAATTTACTTTAATTTCCTCAATCCCTTAAAAGCACTTTCTGAGGCTGATTTTAAAAATAAGTGTTGCCAGCAGTTATTTACAGACCAAATTCCTATGTAAAATAAACACATCTTTTGATATTACTGAGTTCTTTTGACTCCGAGTGATTTTTTTTTTTTTCCTTCTCTTTAAATATGTTTGAAGACACGGTATATCCTTCATTCTCTCTCCCTCTCCCACTGATTGATTGATTGATTGATTGATTGATCCATTTTGTAACAAAAAGGAAAAGATGTACTATGCTGTGCACTCTTTGTGGTATTTTTCAAACTTAACTTTCCTTTTACTGAGAAAAGTAATTATAGAAATATGTTTCTGAGTTTGCCATTTCTGAATCAAGGTAAGAAAAAATGTCATTGAATATAAAAGTAAGTAAGAATGCATCCTTCAAAAGTATTTTGAACATACTTTTCAACAAGAAGCTTCTTTTCAACAAGAGGCAAATGATATGTGAATAACCTAGTTTTTGTTATTATCTGGCAAGGCTACTGTGACAGCAAAACAGCTTGATACCAATTAAGGGAAAGAAATAGAATTAATTTTTTTAATGAATTTTATTGTAAATTTCTTGCTTAGACTTATTTTGTCATGCTAAATGGGAGACACGGAGCCCTAGTCCATCCCTGAAACATTATGGTACTCAGGTGAAAATATCTACATAACAATCTTGTAAATATTAGAGTATATATAGGGTCCCAGGTTATCATGGACACATTTTTTTACTCACCAATCTCCTCCTTCCTCTTTTTTTGAAATTTTTACTCACTTTAATTCTTCAGTTTATTTTTTAATCCAGAAAACATTATTTAATGTTTGAATGGTAATTTGAATAGCCCTTTCACATCAGTTTTACTCTAAAAATAAGTATAACCACTTTAAAAGGACATATGAAAGGGATTCTATCTTTTTTCGCTGTTTTGTAGCTGTAGAAATGGGGAAATCGTCAGCTGCCAAAAGTCAACCAAACAATAAATGGGAGAGCTAACTACTAGTTCCCTGCTGTTTGTGCATTCAGACCTAGCTGCAGCCCTCAGAGCATCAGCTTGCTGATAGAGCCCAGTGACACAGCAGAGAGAGCCAGTCTACAAGCATCGTTCAGTCTAGAGGCCGGGAGCTTCCCAGGTGCGCTACTGTCCTCTCCCAGGTGGCTTATGGTTGCCTCCACCTTACTGGACTGACTGTTCATCACTTTTCCTGGACCACACAGAGGCGATGCCCCTTTCTTCTCTGACCCCTCCGCTTCTATGGGAGATGTAGCTCTGATACCACGATGGATTTACCTCATTTATGGATTCAGAAATTATAAAGCATTGTAGCCTTAGGAATTAGAAGGGAATGACATTTTAATCATCTTCTTTGCTCAAATACCTTCTCTGTCCTGAAACATCCTGGGAGACGCTCCATCCCTGGACAGGCGTGGCTCTGCCTGTAGGTGACTGCGCAAACACATACATGCATCACTGTAGTTGTTCGCACGTGTGCATACATCCCCCAACACTGCCATGATATTGAAAGTTCAGACTTTAATATGGCATGTCTTTGTATCCCCAGGGATGAGAATATCTTCTGGATTTATCAAAGGAATAAATAAAGGAAGGAAGGAACAATTAAATGAATGAATTCTTTGAAGTGCTGACCAAGTATATGCTTAATAATCTTTCAGGCTCTGTGATGAGAACAGCCCTTCACATATCATTATTGGCTAGAATCATCTTGCTGTTGGAACATGTCTGTAAAAAGCAGACTATTATCAGGAACAATAATATATTTTCTTAATGATATTAGGTTGATTTTTAATAATTTTGTCAGCTAAATCATATTATTTATGATTAAATATATATTTAGTATATAAACATATATTAAAAATCCACTCCCCAGTAGTTATTATTTCTGTAAGTTTTCCTGGCTCCAGACAGTCTAGAATTGATTCAATTCTTTTTTTCTCTGAAAGAAAAACAAGACATATTTAGAAAAGGAATGATTAAAAATAAACTCATATCATTCCACCTGGAGTTTATTTGTAAGAAGCCATCTGGTCATACTTGGATCAATAGTATCAGAAAGCTTCTGAAAAACTAAAGCTGCTATGGCAGCTTCCCACATGTGTACATGCATGCTTAGTCGCTTCAGTCAGGTCTGAATCTTTGGGATCCCATGGACTGTAGCCCACAAGGCTCCTCTGTCCAGGTATTTTTCCCAGCAAGAATACCAGAGTGGGTTGCCATTCCCTTCTCCAGGGCATCTCCAGGGGATCTTCCTGACCCAGGAATGGAACCCACCTCTCCCGTATCTCCTGCTTTGCAGGTGGGTTCTTATACCACTGAGCCACAGGGGGAGCCCAAACTTTCCCTGCTGACTGGTTATTAAATATAAAGAAGCACTTATGTCAAGGGAGCTCCTTTAAAACAGTAGTTTATACTTCAGTGAACCTCACAAGTGAAACGTTGCTTTATATTAGAGAACCTGAGATTTTAGACATGATTCAAGCCATATATTAGATAATGCTACAGAATTATGTCATGTATTAGGAAATGGCACAGAATATTGAAATGCAATAGAGATTGTTTTATCAAACATTGGAGGAGCCATTTATGAGTAGAGATGAGAAATATGAGAATATGTGTGTCAATTAAGACAATATTTATTCAGTAATATTGACAGAGCATCTGCTATTAATATATGTAAAGGCTTCCCAGGTGGCACAGTGGTGAAGAATCCACCTGCCAATGCAGGAGATGAAGCAGACATGGATTTGATCCCTGGGTCTGGAATCTGCCCTGGAGTAGGAAACGGAAACCCACTCCAGTGTTCTTGCCTGGGCAATTTCATGGACAGTGGAGCCTGGCAGGCCATAGTCCATGGGGCTGCAGAAGAGTCAAACCCGATTGAGGGACAGTGCATGCATGCTAGATATAAAGAGCACTGCGGAAATCCAGGGAAAATGAAACTTTCTCTTTAAAAGGTCACAGCCTAGTGTGGCCAAGTGGGAGAGTAACAAAGTAAAAAATATTTTAAAAACATGGGAAAATAGTATAGATGACACAATATAAAGTGGCTTGAAGATCAAAAGATCCACACTGCTTGTAGTGGAGTAGGTGTTCCTAGGAAACTTTATAAAGATGCTCATCCAGAGTCTTAATAAAGAAAAGAAACTGACATTTCCACAAGGTGGATAGGGGATTCTAGCAGAAGGAAACACACGTGCTAAGATAAAATCAAAGCGTGATAATTTTGCAGAATGGGAAGCAATTTGAATCAGCTGGAGAATCAGGCCTCTGGAAGGTGACACCAGGTTTGCATACGGGGAGTTAAATCTGATCTTAGAGGCTGCTTCAATTAACTAAGCTAAATTCTCTCTAGCAATTAGCTTCACATACATAAATATGAAGCAAAAACCACAGAGATGTTTAAATATATGCAAATGAGGGGAACAACCTTTATTTTCATTTCAGTTCAGTCGCTCAGTCATATCCGACTCTGCGACCCCATGGACTGCAGCATGCCAGGCCACCTTGTCCATCACCAACTCCCGGAGTTTACTCAAACTCACGCCCATCGAGTTGGTGACACTATCCAACCATCTCACCCCCTGTCATCCCCTTCTCCTCCTGCCTTCAATCTTTCCCAGCATCAGGGTCTTTTCCAGTGAGGCAGTTCTTCAAATCAGGTGGCCAAAGTATTGGAGCTTCAGCTTCAGCATCAGTCCTTCCAATGAATATTCAGGACTGATTTCCTTTAGGATGGACTGGTTGGATCTCCTTGCAGTCCAAGGAACTCTCAACAGTATTCTCCAACATCACAGTTCAAAAGCATCAATTTTTCAGTGCTCAGCTTTCTTTAGAGTCCAACTTCCACATCCATATATGACTACTGGAAAAACCGTAGCCTTGACTAGACAGACCTTTGTTTGCAAAGTAATGTCTCTGCTTTTTAATATGCTGTCTAGGTTGGCCGTAACTTTCCTTCCAAGGAGTAAGTATCTTTTAATTTCATGGCTGCAGTCACCATCTGCAGTGATTTTGGAGCTCAAGAATATAAACTCTGTCATTGTTTCCATTGTTTCCCCATCTATTTGCCATGAAATGATGGGACCAGATACCATGATCTTAGCTTTCTGAATGTTGAGTTTTAATCCAGCTTTTTCACTCTCGTCTTTCACTTTCATCAAGAAGCTCTGTAGTTCTTCATTTTCTGCCATAAGTTGGTGTCATCTGCATATCTGAGGTTATTGACATTTTTCCTGTCAATCTTGATTCCAGCCTGTGCTTCATCCAGCCCAGCATTTCTCATGATGTACTCTGCATATAAGTTAAATAAGCAGGGTGACAATATACAGCCATGATGCACTCCTTTCCTGATTTGGAACCAGTCAGTTGTTCCATGTCCAGTTCTAACTGTTGCTTCTTGACCTGCATACAGATTTCTCAGGAGGCAGGTCAGGTGGTCTGGTATTCCCATCTCTTTCAGAATTTTTCACAGTTTTCTGTGATCCATACAGTCAAGGCTTTGGCATAGTTAATAAAGCAGAAGTAGAGGTTTTTCTGGAACTCTCTTGCTTTTTCAGTAATACAATGGATGTTGACAATTTGATCTCTGGTTCCTCTGCCTTTTCTAAATCCAGCTTGAACATCTGGAAGTTCATGGTTCACATACTGTTGAAGCCTGATGGATAATTTTGAGCCTTACTTTGCTAGCCTGTGAGATGAGTGCAATTGTGTGGTAGTTTGAGCATTCTTTTGCATTGTATTTCTTAGGTATTGGAATGAAAACTGACCATTTCCAGTGCTGTGGCCACTGCTGAGTTTTCCAAATTTGCTGGCATATTGAGTGCAGCACTTTCACAGCATCATCTTTCAGGATTTGAAATAGCTCAACTGGAATTCCATCACCTCCACTAGCTTTGTTCATAGTGATGCTTCCTAAGCCCCACTTGACTTTGCATTCGAGGAATTCTCTCTCTAGGGGAGTGATCACAGCATCGTGATTATCTGGGTTGTGAAGATATTTTTTGTACAGTTCTTCTGTGTATTCTTGCCACCTCTACTTATTATCTTCTGCTTCTATTAGGCCCATGCCATTTTTGTCCTTTATTGTGATCATTTTGCATGAAGTGTTCCCTTGGTATCTCTAATTTTTTTGAAGAGATCTCTAGTCTTTCCCATTCTATTGTTTTGCTCTATTTCTTTGCACTGATCACTGAGGAAGGCTTTCTTATCTCTCCTTGCTATTCTTTGCAACTCTGCATTCAAATGGGAATATCTTTCCTTTTCTCCTTTGTCTTTCCTCAGCTGTTTGTAAGGCTTCCTGAGACAACCATTTTGCCTTTCTGCATTTCTTTTTCTTTGGGGTGGTCTTGATCACTGCCTCCTGTACAATGTCACAAACCTCCATCTATAGTTCTTCAGGTACTCTATCAGATCTAATCCCTTGAATCTATTTATCACTTCCTCTTATTTATCATATTTCCCCTTATTTATGATAAGGGATTCGATTTAGGTCATACCTGAATGGTCTAGCAGTTTTCCCTACTTTCTTCAGTTTAAGTCTGAATTTGGCAATAAGGAGTTCATGATCTGAGCAACAGTCAGCTCCTGGTCTTGTTTTTGCTGACTGCATAGAGCTTCTCCATCTTTGGATGCAAAGAATACAATCAATCTGATTTCAGTATCAACCATCTGGTTATGTCCATGTGTAGAGTCTTCTCTTGTGTTGTTGGAAGAGGATGTTTGCTATGACCAGTGCGTTCTCTTGGCAAAACTCTGTCAGCCTTTGCCCTTCTTCATTCTGTACTCCAAGGCCAAACTTGCCTGTTACTCCAGGTGTTTCTTGACTTCCTACTTTTGTGTTCCAGTCCCCTATAATGAAAAGGACATCTTTTGGGGATGTTACTTCTAGAAGGTCTTGTAGGTCTTCATAGAACTGTTCAACTTCAGCTTCTTCAGCATTACTGGTCAGGGTAGAGACTTGGATTATTGTGATCATGAATGGTTTCCCTTGGAAACGAACAGAGATCATTCTGTCATTTTTGAGATTTCATCCAAGTATTGCATTTCAGACTCTTTTGTTTACTAAGATGGCTACTCCATTTCTTCTAAGGGATTCTTGCCCACAGTTTAGTTGCAATGGTCATCTGAATTAAATTCACCCATTAAATTTCAGTCATTTTAGCTCACTGATACCTAGAATGTCGACATTCACTCTTGCCATCTGCTGTTTGACCACTTCCAATTTTCCTTGATTCATGGACCTAACATTCCAGGTTTCTATTTATTGCTCTTTATAGCATTGGACTTTACTTCTATCACCAGTCACATCCACAACTGGGTGTTGTTTTTTGCTCTGACTCCATCTCTTCATTCTTTCTCAAGTTATTTCTCCACTGATCTCCAGTAGCATATCAGGCATCTACTTACCTGGGGAGTTCATCCTTCAGTGGCCTATCTTTTTGCCTTTTCATGCAGCTCTAACCTTATTTTAGGGGCATGGAAATGCCATTTCCTACTTTTGTTATTCAGAGGTTAAGTGGCTGGACACTGGAGGTGTGGACTTTGGAGTCAGAAACTAATTTCCATCTTCGCTTCATTACTGGTGATTAGTGTGACTTTGAGGACATTACAAAACTTGCTTAGTATTAATTTAATTTGCTTTTTTATTTTTTGGCCATGCTGTGCAGCATGTGGGATCTGTTCCCCAACCAGGGCTAGATCCTCACCACCCACATTGGAAGCACAGGGTCTTAACCATTGGATCATCAGAGAAATAACAGCATCAGTTTTCTTGATGAAAAGTTGTAAATCATAAACTCATCTTGCAGAGGTCAGCCTGGGACTAAAAGGTCCTCAGAGCATGACTGTTGATTTCATTTCATCATGCTACTCAATCTGGGCTAGGGGATGTGTTACTCTAACAAACCCTGAATTTGAGTCACTGTGATAAGAAGATAGCATCACATATATTCCCTAAAGAGTTAGACCACTAGGCAGGGCCTCTTTATCCCATAAGGGGTATCCTTATGGCTAACGGCTCCTCGGCCCTTTCAGAAATACAAGAGCAGAGATACTGTAATATGTGTACCGCTCCTCTCATCTCTTTCCCTTACTGGATGCTACTTCCATCTCTCACTGGAACTTTACTGTTTCTCAGGAGAAAAAGGCAATGCAAACAGCCTGTGTCCATGACTGCAAAGAGAAATAAAAATAGTTACGCAGCTACTATTCCATTGTATATTGAAGGTTCACCCTGTATTGGACACTATATCAAGTGCTGTTAAAAAAAAAAAAATGGTCTTTTTCATTCTCAGGACAGTCTTTTGAGCTAGTTACTATTATAATTCACATTTTATTAATAGAAACAAGAAAAGCAAGACTTAATATGGCTAAGTCACTTCCCCAATGTCAAATATTTAGTAAGCAGCAGGATATATTACCTGAACCATATGAATTCTCAAACACAAAAAACTATTTTGCACAAGATAAATGTATCACTAATATAACATATCACATATAATTGAAAAGTAGGAGGGGCAGGGAGTAAATATCCTGACGTGCGACGCCATTCCCTGGCCTTAGTCTAGTATGTAGAGGACCTGAAAGGACAGACTTGCCACGCTGCGTCTCCCCCAATCTTCAGATATCACATTGCTTCCCACCGCTAGTCATTCATTGAGGAGTGTCTATTGAATAGCTGTTAGAAATTAGGCACTGGCATTTCTATGATGCTCAAAATATGTTTGCTACCCTTGCAGTCTTGCAGAATTCACTATAATAAGAGAAAAAATTATTATTTGAGGGCCAACCAATAATTATAATACATTGTGATGTGCTACTAACAAGAGACAAAGGCATGAACAACTATGCTTAGATTAGAATTAATAAGTTTCTTATTTAATAAACTTTATTGTAATGAAACAGTGCTATAGGAAGAAATATAATTGAGTTTCTAGCTGGGCCATGAAGGAGTGCTTGAATAGCTAACTAATGGCAACATACATTTCTGATGGAATTACTTCATATGACATATTTATGGATTCATTTTCAACCATATTATGAAAAAGAAAATTGTAAGAGATGCCTTCAATTTTGAGGAAGTGCCAACCACAATGTAAGAGACTCTCTCTTACAATTCTATTTCTTTTCCAAGGGTCAGTGATTTGGTCTTTTTGGGAGTCAGCCAGACTCACAGAATTATGGATCACTTAGGAGAGGTTTAAAAATGACTGTTATGTGCCTTAGATTTAGGGGTAAACCAGGCTTCTTGTTACCCCAGCAGATGGTGGTATGAGGTAGAGATTAACCTGAATCTTGCATAACTTACTGAAAAATGTTACACTTGATGGTAATGTCCAGCCACTATAACAGGATGAAGCATCTTATTTAATTTATTTAACAGGATGAAGTATCTTATTTAACTCATGTGATAGCAAAATGCATTAAGATATTAATTTTTACTGTGTTTATATTGCTATAGAAATAATATGTATATATATAAAATGCTCACTTTTTTTAAATTTCCTTTTCTTCCCAACTGAATTGGTGATGCCCTAAATCAAGACAGTACTTTATTAAAAAGCTGATATTCATTTTGTTCCAAAGTAAAGTATATGGGGCTTCCCTGGTGGCTCCATGGTAAAAAAATCTTTCTGCAATGCCGGAGCCACAGGAGATGTGGGTTTGATTCCCGGATTAGGAAGATTGCCTGGAGGAGGCATGGCAACCCACTCCAGTATTCTTGCTGGGAAAATCCCATGGAGACAGAATCCTGGTTGACTGCAACCCATAGGGTCACAAAGAGTGAGACCTGACTGAGCACACGTGCTCATGAATCCAGGCGAGAGGAGATTCTGTAAGTCTGTTGGACTATATAAAACCATTTGAACTTTTTTATAATTCTGGAAAGGGGGTGATTGGCCCCCAAATGACCAGTATGTAATTTCTCTCCAACCCAGTAGAGAGAACTGTAATTAAATGTGAAATTTTAAAAGAATTAAATCTTTCTTATATATTCTAGTGGCTCAAATTAATATCTGCTGTAGATGTCAAACTTAATGATCACTTAGGTTATGACATCCTGAAAAAAAACTGGAATGGGCATTAAAAGAAAAATTCACAAACTTAAGGATCAGATAAAAGAAAATGATTAACCTGTACCATCAATAGCCTTACAGACTAACTATGTTGCTTGGATTCATTTGGTGAAGTGGGCACAATTATACTTTCTCCCTTACTACTTCAAGATTATCTTTTCTGTAGCTGCTCACTCTTCTAGAAAATAAAATCATATTTTATATTGTGATATTAGAGGTTTCTAGAATCTAAAATAATTTTGACTTGATATCCTATTATCAACATATCAACCTCTTAAGACATAACTTTCTCTGCACATAAGAATCACCATATTCAAACATCAAATTTTAGTTAACTTTACTGACTGTACTGAAGATGTGACAACAAGATTAAAATGAACATCAGATGACTTCTAAATCATTTATATTTAAGCATCAGCATGCATTATGTAATTTTCCTTGTAAACTCTCACTCTTAACTTTTTTTGATAGACACACATTTAAAATAGAATGTCCATTCAATTCCAGAATTCATCTGTGGTAGGCAGCCTCTAAAATGGCTCTCAATAAATCCTACCTCCTGGTATCCACAGCCTTGTCTAACTCTCTTCGAGTGTGAGCTGGTGTCTTTCTTCTAACAAGTAAAACGTGGCAAAAATTTCAGAATGTCACTTCTGATTATTGAGTTACAAAAAGACTCTGGTGTCTCTCTTTTGCTGTTGTTCAGTTGCTAAGTTGTGTCCCACTCTGCAAACCCATGAACTGCAGTATGCCAGGCTCTTTGCCCTCCACAATCTCCCAGAGGTTGCTCAAATTTTTGTCCACTGAATGATGATGCTATCTGACCGTGTCATCCTCTGTCACATCCTTCTCCTTTTGCTTTCAATTTTTTCCACCATCAAGGCATATTTCAATGAGTCAGCCCTTTGCATCAGGTGGCCAAAGTATTGGAGCTTCAAGTTCAGCATCATTCCTTTCAATGAATATCCAGTGTTGATTTCCCTTTAGGATTGACTGGTTTTATCTCCTCATAGCCCAAGGAACTCCCAAGAGTCTTCTCCAGCACCACAACTCAAAATCATCAATTTTTTGGTGCCTAGCCTTCTTTATGATCCAACTCTCACATCCCCGTACGTTACTTGATTACTTGGAGCTTTGTTGGCAAAGTTATGTCTTTGCTTTTTAATATGGTGTCTGGTTTTGTCATGGTTTTCCTTCAAAGGGACATGGATCTTTTAATTTATAGCTACATGGTCATAGTATCGGAACTCTTCACCATGGCCCGTCCATCCTGGGTGGCCCTGCATGGCATAGTTCATCACTTCATTGAGTCAAGCAAGCCCCTTTGCCACAGGGCTGTGGTCCATGAGGGAGTTCACTCTTTTACCTCTTCGTTATTCTCTCTTTATCTCTTTCATCTCTCAATTTCTCAGTCCCCTCCCCTCATTTTGAAGAAATAAGTTGTGATATTGTTAATAATCACTTGGAGATAAGCCAGAAAGATAAAGACCATTACAATATACTAACACATATATATGGACTTCAGAAAGATGGTAACGATAACACTATATGCAAAACAGAAAAAGAGACTCAGATGTATGGAACAGACTTGTGGACTCTGGGAGAAGGAGAGGGTGGGATGTTTCAGGAGAACAGCATTGAAACATGTATATTATCTAGGGTGAAACGGATAACCAGCTCAGGTTGGGTGCATGGGACAGGTGCTCGGGCCTGGTGCACTGGGAAGACCCAGGGGGATCGGGTGGAGAGGGAGGTGGGAGGGGGGACTGGGATGGGGAGTGCATGTAAATCCAGGGCTAATTCATATCAATGTATAACAAAAACTACTGTAATGATGTAAAGTAATTAGCCTCCAACTAATAAAAATTAAAAAAAAAATAAATAAATAAAAGTTGTGTGACAGATGAAAAAAAAAAAAATAATCACTTGGAGAGATCCATATGGCAAGGAATTACCAATTGTCTGTCCAACAGCTATTAAAGACCTGAAGAACACTAGTAACCACAGCAGTGAGCTTGGAAACATAATTTTCCCAGTTGAACCATGAGACGATTTCAGCCCTGACTGGCAGGCACAGCCTTGTGAAAGAGCCTGTGTCATATACATGCTGCCACATCAGTTACCTGGCCCAGAGAAAATGTGAAATAATGAATTTTAGTTATTTTAAGTTGTTATGTTTGAGACTAACTCTTATACAGCAATAGATAATGAATATAGCAGCTGAGCTGTGAGAGAAGGAAAGTTGGTTCTTTGGCTCCTGGATGAAAAATAGAGAAACCTATTAATGTAGATAAATTTTAAAGATTATCTGATACAATTTGAATAATCCTACCTGAATGTTTACATCTTCCTTATAACAATAGAAAAGATAAGCTGCAGCTATTATGTCTACAAAAAACAAAATGCAAGGCTCACAGTTTTTTAAAGCCTTTCACAGGGGTGTTCGACCCAGCTGACAAGATATCCCTATGAATATAGATAGAAGTTAACCTTTGCAGCTTCCCTCTGCTAATCTTGTATTTTTGGTGTACTTGACTGCTACAATGAAAATAGAGACAATGCATTTCCTTGATATATAAGCATTTATGTTCCTGAAACACATAGCTGTTGAATATTGGAATTGCACACTACTTGAGCAGTTCTGAAAATCAATTCTTGACTGCTCTTTGCAAAATTGGGGGATATTCCAGAATAGATAATTCATTTATTTGAAATTGAATTTTTTTTTTAACACTCCTTATCACGAAATACTCACTATGGCTTCAGCTTTCAGATCTTGTGTGTGTGTGAGTGTGTGTGTGTGTGTGTGTGTGTGTGTGATGGGGCTGTGGGGACAGAGATTAAGTAATAGAGGTAGGAATTAAAGGATTCTGGGAGTGCTTCAAAAGAGAGATACATTGATCAGGATTCTGTTACTCAAAAAAAGACAAATGAACGTTAGGAATGCATGGCATGCTGATTTCTTGCTGCTAGATATGGGGTTGCCATAACGACAATTACATAACATCTATATTTCTATGAAACCATCTGGGAAGGCATAGAACATTCTTTTTAAAAAGGCATTATACTGTTGGCATGCTATTTGTAGTTGGTTAAAAATAGCCTGGGCATGTGGGTGTTTGGTGTTCTTGTCCTATGCTTAGGCTCACAAGAAATGCAAACCAAACAACCCTGTCCCCCAGTGCTCACTCAACTAACCACACGTTACTTTCTATTCTTCTGTCAACTAATTCTCTAGCTCCTTTCTACTCTGGGAGGAAAACCAAGGCCACACTCAACAGTCAGTTTCCTGCAACATGCAGTGAGAAATTCCTCTTGCTTGACACTGAAGTCTCCACTTGCTTGACAGGTGAAAACACTCTCCTTTAATCTTTCTGGTTAGACTTGCCCCTAACCAAACAAAACAGGCCTGCTTGCAAATACTCAGGCCTGCAGCAACCAGCAAGACAGTTTTTCAGAACTACTTGAAAATAGTGGAAAGAAATGTAAGCTGGTTATGAGCAGCTGTGGTCTCAGGGGTGGGGAACCATAAGTAGTCTTGGAGGAGAGTAAGCGACCTGTTAGAAAGTGATCTTCCTAAGGATAGAGGTTGTGGCACATTCTTCTCTAACCAAAGTACAAGGTAATGTGAGGCACTCAACAAAAGATTTGTTGCAAGAATTTTGACTAGATATGCCCATCAAAGTTTTGCTTACTGGGAGTTATCTATAGATTCTCTTCTTTCCTAAGTTCATTTGTCTATTGTAAATTCATTAATACATTCAGCATGCACAGAGCCATGCATTTCTTTTCCTCTCAAGAATCCCACTGAAAAAGACAAAAACTAATATATAAAGTAAATAAACACATCTCAAAATATAAACTTACATTCATGGATTTAACTTAGAATTTTCTCGTCTGAGGACATCCATCTACTACTCTGTGATACATGGTGTTAAGAATGTGTACACATGTTTTTAGCTTGCTTTGAATCTCAGTGACTTTTGTATGTATTCATGAGATCATTTTTCCTGTTTATTAGATTCTTAGAATTTTTAACAGATGAATTAATAATAAGTGATTCATAAATCATATATTCCCTTTGTTTCCCCTTCCCATCTGCTTACAACCATTTTCAAGAAGGACTGCTGCATTTAATGTTCAACTTCCATTATGAAGTAAGACGCGACCTAAAGAAAGTTATTTGAGAAACGCTAGGAAAACTCCTTGACTTCACTATCTCCTTTGATTCCTTCCGACTTGCATCTTCAAATTCCACTTCCCTAAAACATCAAAGACATTGTTTAAGGGGCAAGCCTTACCTGGATTGGGCAGAGTATGTAAGTCTATTATCATAAACTTTCACCTGAATTACACAGTTGGTCCAGCTCCCCATCATAAGCAGAACATTAAGATGATAGTCTAAGGGTCAGGCAGCTTTGGAGTGGAACATTAACTTATTCTGGAAATGAGAATCATCCCAGAATACTCTGAAACACGAGTGCAGTGGGATGGGGTGCTGAAAAGGAAAAGAAGAAAAAGGATAATTATCAATAATGTCACAATTTTATTTAGACCCTTATGAATTGCTGAAAAGAATTACCCCATATTTTTCTCATATCAGTAAATCATTCACATATTAAAGAGATAAACAGGAAATTTGAGAGATAAAAATCTATTTTGTCCTAATCAATAAGATTCCTGAGAAAAAAAAGTTTAGTGCATTCAAAAAATTTCAGAACCATAAGTGGTTGTAGAGATAATCTTCTTTCATCCTTTGTCTTATCTCACGATTCTCTCTTTTTAAACTTTAAATTGTGTCTTTTATCCAACAACAACTTATTGAATAAAGGGGATTTACCAGGAAGAAACTGCTTTTTTATCAACATATACCACAACAACAGTAAAAATTGCCAACATCCGTTAGATCATTGAAAAAGCAAGAGAGTTCCAGAAAAACCTCTCCTTCTGCTTTATTGACCATGCCAAAGCCTTTGACTGTGTGGATCACAACAAACTGTGGACAATTCTTCAAGAGATGGGGATACCAGACCACCTGATCTGCCTCCTGAGAAATCTGTATGCAGGTCAAGAAGCAACAGTTAGAACTGAACATGGAACAACAGACTGGTTCCAAATGGGGAAAGGAGTACATCAAGGCTTTATATTGTCACCCTGCTTATTTAACTTATATGCAGAGTACATCATACGAAATGCCAGGCTGGATGAAGCAGAAGCTGGAATCAAGATTGCTGGGAGAAATATCAGTAACCTCAGATATGCAGATGACACCACCCTTATGGCAGAAAATGAAAAAGAACTGAACAGCCTTTTGATGAAAGTGAAAGAGGAGAGTGAAAAAGTTGGCTTAAAACTCAACATTAACTAAGATCATGGCAACCAGTTCCATCACTTTATGGCAAATAGATGGGGAAACAAGGGAAACAGTGACAGACTACTTGCCGGGGGCTCCAAAACCACAGGAGCCATGAAATTAAAAGACACTTGCTGCTTGGAAGAAAAGTTATGACTAACCTCGACAACGTATAAAAAAGCAGAGACATTACTTGGCCGACAAATGTCCTCTAGTCAAAGCTACTGGCTTTTCCAGTAGTCATGCATGGATGTGAGAGTTAGACTATAAAGAAAGCTGAGCATTGATGAATTGATGCTTTTGAGCTGTGGTGTTGGAGAAGACTCTTGAGAGTCCCTTGGACTGCAAGGAGATCCAACCAGTCCATCCTAAAGGAGATCAGTCCTGATCAGTGTTCATTGGAAGGACTGATGCTGAAGCTAAAGCTCTAATACTTTGGCCATCTGCTGTGAAGAGGTGACTCATTGGAAAAGACCCTGATGCTCGGAAAGATTGAAGGCAGGAGGAGAAGGGGACGACAGAGGATGAGATGGTTGGATGGCATCACAGACTCGATGGACATGAGTTTGAGTAAACTCTGGGAGTTGGTGACGGACAGGGAGGCCTGGTGTGCTGCAGGGCAGGGAGTTGCAAAGAGTCAGACATGACTGAGGGGCTGAACTGAACTGAGCATAGCAACTGCTACATCAAAGAAATCAAAATGGTCCCCAGTCAATTATTCTTGGTAGTTTGAATGCCTCTTCTGCCCTGAGTGTTCTTTTACAAATAGGGTAAGAACATGTTGCAGTAACACATTTGTCAACCCATGAGTCCTAAAGCAGCAAGATCAAGGGTGGGTGGGGAGGGAAGTAGGAAAGAGGCTGAACAGGAAGGGGACATAGGCATATCTGTGGCTGATCCATGTTGATGTTTTGCAGAAACCAATGTAATACATAAAGCAATTATCTTTCAATTAAAAATTATTAAAAAATGAGAATGGTGACTAGGAATCTCTGATGCTCTGTCATCAAGTAGAAACCTGCTAAATGCTTACATCTAACAATATCAAAATATAATAACAAATATAGTAACTAGGTTTAAAAGGAAAAGCTCTGGCTTCACAAAAACATCCACCTGCTCCTGGTCCCTCTCAATCATTTTGTTGTGCATTTCAGGTGTGACTCAAATGATTAGAACATTTGGGAAGAATGACAGAACATGCTACTTAATGTTCCTCTGCTTTCTGCTTTCAAGTGAACACTGCAAGAAGCTTGCATTTTTATTTCACCCCTTTTTCTTGAATGTCTTCTATAGGAAGGCTTACTCTAGTCCGGCAGCACCAAAACTGGAAGGAGGAAAAGCTTTCTTTCTTTCTGGAATTCATTACTGGTAGGTCTATTTGCACAAGGGCAGAAACCGTATCCTCTAACTTGAACATTTTCTTAATTAAAAATACATATATTCAGAACACAGGGAAGGAAGATGGGGCTATATATTCTTGGACCCCTAATAAGCCACAATGGAAACCACATTTGAGCATCAAACAATAACAGCTAATATTTATTGCATGCTTAATGAATTCCAGATGCTGTTTTATGTGCTTTGCAAATATTTACTCATTTAATCCTCATATAAATTTGAGATATAGATCTGTCTATGAAGGAGAGATAGCTACTCTCTTAAATTATCTCAGGATTATTGCCTCCTCCCAAAAATTGAAACAGATTGACTTACATTCTCACCAGAAGTGTATACGAACATACACTGCTTTACCTTCTTGCCAAAAGATGGTATGGCAAGACTAAATTTTTTTGCCAATCTAACATTAAAATTTATTTTATTAGGTTTTAATTTGTACTTCTAAGATTATTATTAAAGTTAAGTAACTCTTCATATTTATTCTGTTTGGATTTCCTGTTTTGTCAAATGCCTGTCTTGCCTAGCTTTTGTTTTATGCTGTCTTTTACTCTTACATAACAATATTTTTACACATTCTGTACAGTAGTCCATTACTGCTTACATGTGCTATAAATATCTATTCAGATGTATAACTCCATTTTTCTACCTATACAGTTTTCTTTTGCAAAGAACAGAATTTGTTAAATATTGTCAATATTTCATTCATTTCCAACAGTTTTATTAAAGTATAATTCACACACAATAGAAAGCATCCATTTCAAGTGTACAGTTTAACTGTTTATAGTATATTCAGATTGCACAATCATCAAATATGACTTTGAAGATTTTTATCATTCCTAAAAGAAACCCCTTAACCTTTAAAAATCACTAACCATTTGCTCCAATACCTAGCCATAGGCAATCACTAATCTATTTTCTGTCTTACAGGTGTGTACATTCTTGACATTTCATGTAAATGGAATAATATGATATGTTGTCTTCTTGTGACTGATTTGTTTCAACTAGCATGTTTCCAGAGTTTCAATCTGTTGTCTCACGATTCAGTACATATTTATTTTTATTGCTGGAATGTGGACCTATTTCTCTTGTAAAGAAAACAATTACAAAATGTTAATATATGTAAAGTAAGAGGTCTGTCATAAGTACCCTTCCAACAAAATATTTGATTCTATAATTGCGCAGACTAGTTTCCTCTGTTTTACTGGGTCAGTCATCCCCCTGATATTTGAAGGTATAAGCTGCCATTCTGTAGTATCCTCCCCAAATTTAATTAGTTTTATTACTTGCATTGCAGATGAAAGGTATTATGTACATACACATAACTTACAAAACAAAGGGGTTTCTCTAGTGTACCTGACTTGTACCTGACTTGTATCTACATTAATCAAAATATTACAGATGGATCAATGGCAAATAGACACTTCTACTGATAGCATATGAATACAACCGTAAGCAAAATTGTCCTCTGAAGAAATTGTAGACTGAGAAAAAGAGAGAGAGAGTCATGGTGATGGAACTGTTTCAGATATATGTTGAAGTCTAAAAGATACTTCTTTCATGGAAGAAAAACTGTGACAAACTCAGACAGCCTATTAAAGAGTAGAACATCACTTTGCTAACAAAGGTCCATATAGTCAAAGCTATGGTTTTTCCAGTAGTCATGTATGGATGTGAGAGTTGGCCCATAAAGAAGGATGAGCACCAAAGAATTGATGGTTTCAAACTGTGGTGTTGGAGAAGACTCTTGAGGGTCCCTTGGACAGTAAGGGGATCAAACCAGTCAACCCTAAAGGAAATCAACTCTGAATACTCATTGGAAGAACTGATGTTAAAGCTGAAACTCCAATACTTTGGCCACCTGATGCAAAGAGATAACTCATTGGAAAAAACTCTGATGCTGGGAAAGATTGAAGGCACCAGGAGAAGGGGGCAACAGAGGATGAAATGGTTGGATGGCATCACTTAATCAGTGGACATGGGTTTAAGCAAACTCCCAGAGATGGCAAATGACAAGGAAGCCTGGTGTGCTGTAGTCCATGGAGTCGCAAAGAGTCAGATATAGAGAATGAACAACAACAAATTATCTCAAAGAATATACTGTATTATATGTCTTTTCTTTAGGTTCACCTTTCTAGAAGAAACAAAATTTTGTGTGACTCAAGTGTGTTATCAGTAACTATAATAATTAAAATTATTCAAAGGAAGACCTTATTTATTATTTTTATTTTTACTCATGCTTCTTTTGATTAGCATAAAAGTTGCAATTTGGTGCACCTGAAATTTTGACCCTCTTTCAATGTTATTTAAATTAATTGTGTCTGTGTGTGCTCAGTCAATCGGTTGTGTCCAACACTTTGCTACACCATAGCACGCAGCCTGTCAAGTTCCTCTGTCCATGGAATTTTACAGGTAAGAATACTGGAAAGGGTTGTCATTTCCTACCCCAGGGGATCTTCCTGACCGGGGGATTGAACCTGTGTCTCCTGCATTTTCTGTTTGGCAGGCAGATTCTTTACCATTGGGCCACCTGGGAAGTCCTGAAACCAAATTGAAACAACCACAATTTTGGATATACTTTTAAAAACTACACATGCCTCCACCCTGGAATTTCAGATACTACCTGTTGGGTATCATATTCCTCTCCTAATGCAATTCTTCATAAAATTAGCTAAATGAGTGACTTTGTTCAAAATATTATATAACTTTCAGCTTCAAAATTATTCTATTAGGACATGAAGAAATCTTAGGCTTAATGAATCCCCTGAGATTCTGTCCTCCCACACATGCAGTCTAGTGTCTGCCTTCCCACATATGTCTGTTATCAACTAAACAAGATGACAGAATATGAAAATAGAAAATAACAAAACAAATTTGAAGATCCTAAAGCTGTTAGAAAGCTTAGTTATTATATTTGGAATTATTGCTTAAATTATGTTTCTTTTGATAATGTCTTTATTTTGACAACTATCAAGCACTTAACAGTATCTATATAAAAGGTGGATTTTTTTTTCATAAATCACACTTCAGCAGAGAACTATCCCGATATGCCAAATCAATAGACACCAGCTGTGACAGTGGGAGTATTGCTGTATAATTTTCTGCCCCCGTGCTCCAAATTGAAGATCTGTCCAAGTTATCAAATTTTCTAAGTAACATCATTCTCAATTTCATCTGGCAATATTTTCATCTGGCATATAAAAAATGCAAGAAAGGGACTCAGAAGAAAAGTAAAAGAGTTGCTATTTCTAGAGATCTGTCTGGAAACCAAAATATAAAGACTAGCATTCTTGAGGGGAAGAAATTTTATCGTTGAGAACTGGTAAATAGATGGCATGTGTGCACAAGAAGTAGAAATTTAAGGTCAAAGACAGGATATGCAATGCGTGCATGCTAAGTCACTTCAGTCGTGTCCAACTCTTTGTGACCCAGTGGCTTTGTGACCCGCCAGGCTTCTCCATCCATGAGACTCTTCAGGCAAGAACACTAGAGCGGAGGTACAATTATTTCGCTGTTGTTGTCGCGCCGGGTCCTCGCGGCAGCGTGCTGGCTTTCTCTAGTGGAGGTCAAGGGCTCCTCCTGGCGCGGAGCGCAGGCTCCGGAATGCACAGCCTCGGTAGTTGTGGGGCGCAGACTCAGCTGCCCCATGCCTTAGCTGCCTGAAAGAGAGCGAGATCAAACCCACTTTCCCTGCTTTGGAAGCAGATTCTCAACCACTGGACCACCCTGCAAATGCGTTTCTATTTACTTCCATGTAGTATATGACCTAGCTTTTGCTGACTTAGGAGAACCTTTCATTTAGTCATCCCATTCTTTCTCTCAATGACTACGCTCGAGAAACAACTTTTCTAACATTCTGATCTCTGCTCACACGAAGGCCTTTGCTTCTCTCTCTACCTGTGTTATGGATTAAATATTTGTGTCTCCTCAAAATTCATATGTCTTAACTTCTGACATAATGGCATTTGGAGGTGGGGCCTTTGGGAGGTGATTAGATCATGAAACATACTAGAACAGTCTGCTGTATACTTCCTTTAGATTGCCACCTCACTAATTCCTTGACACCCAGATCTCCACTCAAATACCCTATCCTTAGAATAACCTCTTTTCACTATCCTCCTATATCTCTTCTGCCATCACTTTCTACCAAATTTTCAACAAATGCAATAGGTTACAAATCTTTTTTCCATTAAAGAAAAAAAATTAAATAAATTAATCATAAACTAATAATCTCTCAAAGTTCGTTATTTTTGTCTTTTTGATTGTATCAAAATACATGTACAAAGGAAATATGAGCAACTTTATAAAAATATTTCAATGGATATCCAATAATTTGGATTGATTTATAATATAATTTTTTAAAAATATAGGAATACATGTGTGTTATATATTTGTTTGCAGATATGAACTACATAAATAGAAAGATAAAATTTTGATTTTATAATTTTAAAGAAACATCTACTACAGGTGACGCAGCCGTAAAGAACCCGCCTGCCAACGCTGGAGACACAAGAGACGTGGGTTCAGTCCCTGGGTTGGGAAGATCCCCTGGAGGAGGAAATGGCGACCCTCTCCAGCATTCTTGCCTCGGGAATCCCCTGGACAGAGGTGCCTGGGGGGCTACAGTCTACGGGGTATCAGAGTTGCACATGACTGACCACATATGCGAGCACTCTCACGTACGGTTATATGCTAGGCAGTATGCTGATAAGACTCTACTACTATAAAACATATACTAAATAGAATTTAAAATGGATAACTCTAGTGCATGAAAGAGGAGATAAGACAATAAAGGAAATCATTAGGAGTCAAAAATATAAGGAAAGTGTAAATCCAAGAAGTAAGCAAGCCCCAATGCAGGTGGCTGCCTAAAGGGATATGATAATCTTCATGATACCAGAATCAAAGCAAATGCACAATTGGGAACAATGATAAATAATGACACATAAACATAGGGACTATGATGAAGTAGAGAAAATGAAAAAACTTTGGATTTATACTTGATCATAGCTGAATTTCCCTAAAACTTTTGAATGTGAAAAATCATTTCACAGAAGAATCAGTACTATATAATTATTTTTATGCAAGATTCAAAATCTTGCATAAGTATATGTATATAGATACATATAGTGTCATCCAATATATGAAATGTACACAAACATATACACAGACTCACACTAACACACAAAACTCTAAATTAAAATAAAGAAATAGTAAACATGACACTTAGGTTATTGTTACATTGTTACCTCTGTTGGAGAGTGAAGAGAATGCATCATGGAAACAGCTATGAAGATGAACACAAGGACTTCAGGTATGATGCTTTATTTCTAAAGTAGGGGTGAAGATAGGTGGAAGATAGGTAGTCATATGCTTTATTATATACACCTTTTCTATAATACAATTATACTCTTGCATACATGAAATAGAACTGAAAAAATCTCTCTCTAAAGTTAAAGCTATTGCAAATTTATTGTTAGAGATATAACCACGGCAGACAGCACGAGAGTTCTGAGGGTTTGGTATTTTTCACATGTAATATAAACCCCTCATCTTGGCAACTTATTTAATTAGTTAGCTAAAATAATTAAAATGCTGTTTTAAGAAATTTTGGACTACTTTTACCTTGCTTTCTAAACTTCCTTTATCCCTTTCTACCTAAGAATGAATGTTGATTTTTTTTTTTTTTTTTTGCAGAAAAATAGGGAACAAAACTGTGGTCTGGCCTTTGACCGTTTCATTTCATGCAACTCTGTGCAACTTAAGTCGTATCAGACCCTGAGCAAATCACTCATTTATTCATTCATTTTTGTTCACATTATCATATAAAAAACATGCATTGATATCTACTCTGTGGCAGGCGCTGTGTGTACAAAGATAGATAAAGCATAAATCTGATAGATGCAGCTCACAACCGTCGAGAACAGGAGGACCTTGATCTCATAAACATTCGGGCTCTGAAATCAGACTGCTTCCCCAGCCTTGATTTACTTTCCTGCTGAAGTATGTGTCTGGAATCTTTCCTGTATCAGTATCTTTACTGGCATTCTGAGAACCTGATTTCCAAGACATGTTTGAAAAAGTAAGACAAGGGGAGGGTCTGGACAGGGATTCTACTCCCACCATATTCCCAGAAGGACATGCCTTTCTGTGCCCAGGACTTCCTGCTGCCATGCTCTTCCTATCCCTTTAAGGATCTCTGGGATATCACTAAAGAAAGTCTGTATTGGCCTGATAAATGGCTATTCCTGTAGAACAGAACATTTTTATTTACACAGTTCTTTCTGATTTTCACTTCCTCTCATTCATAGTCTCATCCCTGAAACTCCATCATGCCTCATAATTAAGCCCTCAGGACTTCATATACTGTCTTCTTTTTAACTACTGCAGGAAACAGGATGCCTGTGAGAAAAGCAGCCTGTGGGTAACTCCTGGGTTGGCATAGCTTTGGGGTGCTCTCAGGTCCTGTGTGAAGTCTTTCTTAAAGAATACCTCTGGGGACCCTTTCTCAGAATGTGGTTACTTACGGTTTCATTTAAGAAGCAAGTGTTTCTTGGCTGAGCAAGCAGAATAGAAAGCAGCCCAACTTGTCTAATTGAAGATGAGGCAACTGACATTTACCTTGTCAGGACTTCCCTGGTGGCTCAGATAGTAAAGGATCTGCCTGCAATGCAAGAGACCTGGGTTCCATCTCTGGGTCAGGAAGATGCCCTGGAGAAGGGAATGGCTACCCATTCCAGTCTTCATGTCTGGAGAATTCCATGGACAGAGGAGCCTGGGGGAATTACAGTTTATGGGGTCAGAAGCCACTAATGGACTAACAGTTTCACTTTCACCTCCTTGTCAATATCCCAGAAACACCTACTTACAGTACTGTGAGGCTGCAGGCTTCTGAGTTCTGTAATCAAACTGCTAGCCTGAGATCTGGAGATCAGTACTTCATCTAAGCAACAGGATTATGTCTGTTTCTCTCCTTAATTGTTGCATAAGGAAAAAAAATAAATTTCTGTAGACAGAAATGGGCAAGTCCTGTATGACATTGTAATAATGGACATCATTTTTCTTTCCAAAATTTCTCTGAGAAAATTGAACAATGGCTAAATGAACTAAGGGTGAAAGTGAAACAAAATATCAGGCAGTCATCACATTATTTAATAATAGTACTGTTAGTAAAACATAAACAACTTTCTAAATCAAGACAATGGTACTGCAAAATGGGAATGTTTGAAATTATGCATATAAAGTTTATCCTGTACATATTAAAAAGTTCCTTTTTTTGAGGCCTCTAGAGAGATACTATGGGAGATAGAATGATAAATCAGATATGGTCTCTGCCCTCAAAAGGATAGTATTTAAGGAGAGTAGATAACACAGGTACAAAAATGCCTAGGACAAGGTGTCAACCGAAAAGTAAATGCACAACCTAAAAGTTGAGAGTTATATGTTTTATTTGGCAGACGTAATGAGGACTTCATACCGAGGACTTCAAGACTGGAGGGCAGCATATCAAGTCACCTAGAGAAACTGCTCTGAGGAAGTGAGAGCGGTAGCTAGGCTGTACAGGAATTTTGCAATGGAGGGCAGGTAGTAGGAATAAA
The DNA here is from genome assembly GCF_023699985.2 of Odocoileus virginianus. Taxonomy (NCBI): domain Eukaryota; kingdom Metazoa; phylum Chordata; class Mammalia; order Artiodactyla; family Cervidae; genus Odocoileus; species Odocoileus virginianus. The sequence continues at coordinate 3,243,001 of NC_069701.1, forward strand.
AGATTATTGTTAATTAAAAAAAAACAAACTAGATACCTCAAGGAATTTAGCACTTTTCTATGTATGGGAAGATGTAAGAGTCTGGGCTCACAGAAATCATTCTTTGGACATGCACCTCAGCTATCTGTGTCTGCACATCCTGAGTTTCTTCAGGACTCACCTTCAGGAGTGAGTCTGCAGTCTGCAGACTGCAGTCTGATGGTAGGTATTCTTTATTTCCTTCCTGAGTTCCCTCTGGGCTCATGAAATCACCATCAGAGGGCTGCAGTCACTGATGACCGTGACATCGCTTATTTCCTGAAATGGCAGGCAGCATTTTATTCCTCAGATGTATGAACAAAATTCTCCAATTTGAAGACAAAGTTTTCACTCTTGGCTATCTAAGAAAAGAAAACAAAGAATGACCAAATACTTAGGGAACATAAAGTTTGAGAAATATTAGGATATTTTGGTTAAATATTGTATGATGAGTTATAAACAATTGAAGGTTTTTAATTGTACAAGTTTTGTTGGGTAGGGGGAATTTCACAATTACAACCTAATTTCTTTAAAGATTAATCTAAACATAAAGTTTGGAAATGGTGAGAAAAATGAGGCTGGTAATAAGTTATGGAACTGAGGTATGAGGTACCTGGAAACATAGAAGTAGATATGGAAAGGAGCAATAGTGATAAATGTAAATCTTTCAGCCACAGAATGTATGAAATGACAAAATAATTGATGTAGGAATATTAATAGTGTACAGTCAAGAATTCAACTTAAAACTTGTTTACAATACAGAAACTCACAGACATAGGAAACAAATTAATGGTTTCCAAAGGGGAAGTGAAGGAGGGATGAATTGGGAGTATGGGGTTAACAGGTGCACACTACTATGTATAAAATAGATAACAGAGACCTACTGTATAACACAAGGAACTATATTCAATATCATATAATAAACTATCACTGAAAAGAATTTTAAAGTAATATGTATACATATATGTATGTGTATAAGCAAATCACTTTTGTTATACACTTGAAACCAATGCAATATTGTAAATCAGCTATACTTCAAGACAAAATTGAAACAAACAAAAAAATTCAATCTAGCAAATATTTTTGAGTGCTTGTTATTTCAAAAGCTATGTTGCATCCTGGGTTATTTGATTAAACTCTAACCTATATAACCAAGATGACAATAACATAACCAATAATAAAAGAGAAAATCAAACTGCCTTCGGGGATAATATGATAAATTTTGTTTGAGCACAAGTTGAACATGACATGGCAGAGACATTGAGAAGGTACATGTTGAAAGGTATTTGCAAATCTGGAGGGTTAGATGGAGAACACAACAGACAAGATAGATAATGTGGGTGTTGATTTTTAACAGAAGAATATCTGAAGTTGTAGAGAAAAGATGAGAAGACTATATTTAGGAAAAGAGGAAAAGTTTCCTCTACATGATTTCTTACATTTTAAGTTTTGAAAGGTAAAAAGATGCTAATAAGAGAGATATGAACAACCATCAAATATCTGTTAGGGAGGCAAGTATTTCAATGTCTTAGTGGCTAAGAAAAGCCAGAATTTCAACAGGTAGGTATAATCATAAAGCTAAACTGGAAAGCATTATTTTACAAATTAGCCTTCTTGAAATGGCAAGAATGAATTTATTAATAAAACTTGATAATAACAGCTTATATTGAAGAACAAAGAAATCAGAAGGTAATCGTTAAGAGACACATCAGTGATATCAAAGTGGAGACAACGACATTGACAACATCTGCAAAAACCTTTAAGGTAATAGAAAGGATTTTCTACAAAGGGAGGTCAAAAAGAGGCAGAGTCTAATTCTTTTTTTGTTCTTTTGTATAAATGAGGTCCTGTATGGTGACGTGGTGGTAAAGAATCCGCTTGCTGATGCAGGAGATGAAATAGATGTGGGTTCAATCCCTGGGTTAGGAAAATCCCTTCGAGGAGGAAAGAGCAACCCATTCCAGTATTCTTGCCTGGAAAATTCATGGACAAGGGAGCCTGGCAGGCTACAGTCCATGGAGTTATGAAGAGTCGGATGCTACTGAGTGACTGAACACACATACACACACACACACACACAAACACACACACATACATGTACAAGGAAAAGGTCAAAGTACATACAAAGAAGGGAATAAATTGACAGAGTCAAGTATCTTGGTTAACTTTCTGTCTTTTGGCCATAGAGTGATGTTTGACCCACTTCTTTCCCAATTTCAGCTTGAAAATCTACCCTTTCGTTCTTGGTCTTTATGATTATGGTGGAGCTGATTTCATATCCCCTTCATTGCTTGGTGATGCTGGTTTAGCCACTAAGTCATGTCCAAATCTTGCGGCCACACGGACTGTAGCCTGCCAGGCTACTCTGTCTGTGGGATTCTCCAGGCAAGAATAGTAGAGTCGGTTGCCATTTCCTTCTCCAGGGGATCTTCATTTGCCTTCACTAATTCAGGTGAGCAGGATCCACATTTGATTATCCAACCACACCTAACTGGTGAGAGAGACATATTTAGGAGTGTATGCTTTTGTGCTCTGTTTCTTCAATTGTGTTTGAGACTTTGCAACCCCATGGAGTGTAAACCACCAGGCTCCTCTGTCCATGGGATTCTTCAAGCAAGAATACTGGAGTGGCTTTCCATGCCCTTCTCCAGGAGATCTTCCCAACCCAGGGATCAAATCCACATCTCCTGCATCTCCAGCATTACAGGTGGATTCTTTGACCACTGAACCACCTGGGAATTACTTTAGGAGTGGTTCAGTTCAGCTCAGTCACTCAGTTGTGTCAGACTCTTTGTGACCCCATGGACTGCAGCACACCAGGCTTCCCTGTCCATCACCAACTCCCAGGCTTACTCAAATTCATGTCTATAGACTGGGTGATGCCATTCAACCGTCTCATGCCTCTGTCGTCCCCTTCCCCTCCTGCTTTCAATTTTTCCCAGCATCAGGGTCTTTTCAAATGAGTCAGTTCTTCCATCAGTTGGACAAAGTATTGGGGTTTCAGCTTTAGCATTAGTCCTTCCAGTGAATATTCAGGACTGATTTCTTTAGGGTTGACTGGTTGGATCTCCTAGCTGTCCAAGGGACTCTCAAGAGTCTTTGCCAACATCCCAGTTCAAAAGCATCAATTCTTCAGTGCTAAGCTTTCTTTATAGCCCAACTATCACATGTATACATGACTACTGGAAAAACCATAGCTTTGACAAGATGGAGTTTTGTTGGCAAAGTAATGTCTATGCTTTTTTTATGCTGCCTAAGTTGGTCATAGCTCTTCTTCCAAAGAGCAAGCATCTTTTAATTTCATGGCTACAGTCATCATTTGCAGTGATTTTTGAGCCCCCCAAAATAAAGTCTCTCACTGTTTCCATTGTTTCCCCATCTATTTGCCATGAGGTGATGGGACCGGATGCCATGATCTTAGTTTTCTGAATGTTGAGCTTTAAGCCAACTTTTTCACTCTTCTCTTTCACTTTCACCAAGAGGCTTTTTAGTTTCTTTTCACTTTCTGCCATAAGGAAGGTGTCGACTGCATATCTGAGGTTATTGATATTTCTCCTGGCAATCTTGATTCCAGCTTGTGTTTCCTCCAGTCTGGCATTTCTCATGATGTACTCTGCATATAAGTTAAATAAGCAGGGTTACCATATACAGCCTTGACATACTCCTTTCCCCATTTGGAACCAGTCTGTTGTTCCACGTCCAGTTCTAACTGTTGCTTCCTGACCTGCATACAGGTTTCTCAAGAGGCAGATCAGATGGTCTTGTGTTCCCATCTCTTGAAGAATTTTCCACAGTTTGTTGTGATCCACACAGGCAAAGGCTTTGGCATAGTCATAAAGCAGAAGTAGAGGTTTTTCTGGAACTCTCTTGCTTTTTCAATGATCCAGCAGATATTGGCAATTTGATTTCTGGTTCCTCTGCCTTTTCTAAAACCAACTTGAACATCTGGAAGTTCACAGTTCACATACTGTTGAAGCCTGGCTTGGAAAATCTTAAGCATTACTTTACTAGCATGTGAGATGAGTGCAATTGTGCAGTAGTTTGAGCATTCTTTGGCATTGCCTTTCTTTGGGATTAGAATGAAAACTGACCTTTTTCAGTGCTGTGGCCACTGCTGAATTTTTCAAATTTGCTGGCATATTGAATGCAGCACTTTCACAGCATCATCTTTCAGGATTTGAAATAGCTCAACTGGCAATCTATCACCTCCACTAGCTTTGTTCGTAGTGATGCTTCCTAAGGCCCACTTGACTTTGCATTCCTGGATGTCTGGCTCTAGGTGAGTGATCATACCATCATGGTTATCTGGGTGCTGAAGATTATTATTATTATTTTTTAATAGTTCTTCTGTTTATTCTGTGTACCAAAGTTTCTTCTGTGTACCAAAAGTTGAGGAGTGGTATCTGAACCAAAATCTACCATATCAGAGATATTTTCATCCAATTCTTGAGATTTTGTTTGTGCTATGAACAAAAAGGAGACATGGGCTCATTGTTCCCTTAGATCTGGTGATGATTTGAAATGATTTTGGAGTCTCTTAGGTCCTCTATCTGGGGACTGAAAAGGAAGTCAGTGCAGCAGAATGCACAGGAGGAAAATGTTGGAGAAACAGTATCCTCACAGCAACATTTAGTCCCTGTGTCTGACAATCCCTAAAGCCATTTACACCTGTGGGTTTTTTTTATTGAAATGAATCTATGCATTCTTACTACTGCCTAAATTTTAAATTGGGTTATCACTTGATGAAAAAGTCTTAGCTGGTACACAGGTCTCATGGAGGGTGAAGGAAAAAAATTAAAGTATAATATGGATTTTGAGATTGTGGAAGAATAGGATTTTATATATATATATATATATATATATATATAATTTTAATTAAAAAAGTAATATGAGAACATCATCCTTAATAGATGAGATAAGAATAGCTGCTGGAGGTAAAGGAGCAAATTAGTTTGGAGAACTAGAAATTACAGAAAAGTTGTGAGCCAGTTACCATGCAGAATAAATGAGAGAGCTAACAAAAAATGATTAAGTAATTACTGTCATAGGGGAATTTGTTTAAGCTGGTTGCTTTCATTTGATTTGGCCCGAATTAGGTCAATAAACTCTATAAATGTGTAGCAACCCAGAAATGAAAATTAAGTGGGAAATAATGAAACTTGTAGTACGTCAAGACTGATAGAAAAATTCTAGGATAGAAAATTCTGGCATTTTGAGGTTCTGGGATCAGTATAATATGGCTGGTCATGATGTTCAGGTGGATAAAAAGAAATATGCAGTCAAAATAAAGATGTGTTATTTACTACAAGGAAAGTGAGAAATTGAGAGACAAGTCATTCAAAGTGTAAAAGGAAGTTCTAACTAAAAGTGAAATGAATTAAAGATGTAGCATAGAGGTTGTTATTCAAGTCCCAGAGCTTGAGTTCTGATTAAGACTGTAAATGTTTTGAGTTGAAGCTCTTTCACCAGATGACTTAAATAGAGGTGAAGTTTTTACAAATGAGAATTAAAAAAAAAAAAATTGCCAGCAGACTTAAAGAAGCATTAAGTAGCAGAGGAACTCATTGAGGGCAATGGCATAGGATCTGGGTGAAAGATGTCTCTGAGCCGGGGAACAGGGGTCACTAAAGAAACTGTGGCAGAGCTCTCAAGGTTAGTAGCTACTAGTCTTCCCAGGTGTCTCAGTGGTAAAGAACCCACCTGCCACTGCAGGAGACGCAGGAGACGTGGGTTCTATCCCTGGGTCGGGAAGGTCCTCTGGAGGAAGGCATGGCAACCCACTCCAGTATTCTTGCTTGGAAAATCCCATGGACAGAGAAGCCTGGCGGGCTACAGTCCACAGGGTCACAAAGAGTCGGACACGACTGAGCGACTTCACTTTTACTTTCATGCTCAGTCATGTCCAATTCTTTTGTGACCCCATGGGCTGTGGCTACCAGGCTCCTCTGTCCATGGAATTTCCCAGGCAAGAATATTGGAGTGGGTTGCCATTTCCTTCTCCAGGGGAACTTCCCAACTCAGGGATTGAACCCACATATCCTGTGCCTCCTGCATTACAGGCTAATTCTTTACCACTGAGCCACCATGGAAATTCATGACAAATATAACTCAATAAAATATATATAGGCAATAAAATAAGTAAATACAACAAATATACCTTTTGAGTCAATTAGCTATTAAAAATAGATAAAGTAGTTACTTGTAATTTTCCTTTCATTGGCTGGTTTACCTCTGAATGTAAATTTCTTTTTTTTTTTTTGGCTGCATGGCAGGTGGGATCTTAGCTCCCTGACCAAGGATGAAACCCATACCCCATGCAGTAAAAGCTCTAGCCTTAACCACTGGACTGGTAGAGAAGTCCCTAAATGTAACTTTTTTAAAAAAAAATTAAGATTCAATTAATTTTTCTTGAAGCAGAGTTTAGAATGGTAAAGAAATTTATTATCCTAATAATAATAATAAGTACTCATTACTCTAAGTGTCTACCAGTTACTGTGCTAAGAACTTTACATTATAATGTTAATCCTCATAACAACCATAATGAAGGAAATGCTGTTAGTACTATACCTTTTTGCACCTAAGGAAATTGAAGGCTAGATAATTTAAGTAACTTGCCCAAGGTCAGAGACATAAATTCAAGTCCATCTGGATTCAAAACCTAGCCTTTTCATGGTTGTGTTTGCACGTTAACCATGGAATGTTTCGCTTACTGAACAGATCAGCGTTCTGTATCATTCAATGGAGGCACAGTTAAGACAAAATAAAAAGAGTATAGAAGGTGATATCACTTCAGTGGTTTCTGATTTGCTCAAAATAAAACCAAGTTTGCATTAGTTTTTCACTCAATAAAAACAGTCTTTACAGAGAGACATGGCACGCAGTCCATCTTAAGCTCTTATTTTGAACATGACAGTGGCATGTAATTTAAAGAAAAAAAATCAGCCTAACACTAAGTGTACAAGGCAATAAATCTTTAGTCCCCAGAGCAACATTTTTCTACCACCCCTTCCTTCAGACGTAAAAAGATGTGGGACTCCTGCCAGGGAAATAAAATAAAATGTAAGAACAGTTATAAATGAAATACAATCAGAGGCTTACAATCTGCTTCTTTGCTAGCTTGCTTTATTCCTTCCTTGAGGATTCTATTTCTTCCTCTGCTTCACTGTGGTATTCTATTTCCCTTGCTTTCATTTTCCTATTTTTACTGCTATTTATAACATTTGCCCTTACCTTTTATTCTTTTTTATGTGCTTTCTTTCTTGTTGGAGGAAAAAAAAATATGTGATTTTATTCCTATGTGTATTCAGACATAGGGTTTGCCTTTCCTATTGCCTTTTACTACTTTTTTAAAATGGATATTAATTTTTTTTCCTTCTGTGTCTTTTGTCTGTATTCACTTTGTGCTGATGCTTTGATCTTACTTCTAGGTTGGAAGGGGTCAGTTTCCTACGGACTATCTTGTTTAGAGATTTCTTTTTTTCTCTTAGCAGAGCAAGTCTTTACCCTGCTCATGGGGTCAGACATCAGAATCCCTAAGTCTAAAGAACAATGCCAAAATATATTGAAGGAGTTCACTCATTTACTTCTGCAGGCAAGAATACACTTATCCTTTTACTCTCTCCTCCGTCTGTCTAACCATCCTCCCATCCTTTTATCAGGTATTCATGGAGCACCTTAGACTTATTTGTTCATTCAGTCAATAAACATTTATAGAGAGTCTGTGATGTACCAGGAACCAGTGGTAAAAGGTGAATGCAAGCAATAATGGATGCATTGTCAGTAGAGAATTTTAAAACAATAATAAAACCAACTAAAAGTCTGCTTTTTATCATCATCATGTGCTGGAAATTTTAAACAATAATAGTGCTAAAGTAATTCTCCTGATGGAGGTCTCTCACTCCCTCCTCCTTCCCTCTTCCCCTTGGGTATGGCACTCTCCAGAGTAGAAGAAAAGAAAAATCTGGCCACTTGAAGACTATAATCTAGTAGAACAGAGAATGTGTGTGTATGAGTGTATAAATGCAAATATAGAATTATATGTCTTATATATAATTATGTAAATAAAATATATAATCCTACCAATTTGGGAATACAATTATTCATAAATGCAAAGACTATAGTCTGCACACTTAGGAGATTGAATATGCTAAGTAACAAATTAGTAGGATGAGAATGATAGATTCATCAAGGCATTACCTACTGATAGTCATAATTGAGATTAATTGGATTTCTTATATGCATCTTCTCAAAGAGGTCTTAGATCTAACTGGGAATCAGAGTCACTAGTTTTGGGCAATGGGGAACAGGAAATGTAAACATTCTCCTGCCAGATAGAGGACAGCACATTAGTTGCTCAGTCATGTCTGATTCTCTGCGACCCCATGGACTGGAGCTCACCAGGCTTGTCACTTCATGGAGTTCTCCAGGCAAGAATACTGGAGTGGGCTTGCTACAAATCCCCATGAAGAATGAATATGAGTTCAAGTTCTGACTAGGAGATTGAACTAGCATGACTATTGTCTTCTTTCCTCTAGTCGGACTCCAGAGGAATCTGAGTGGGGAAAATGGAGAAAAGCGGGACAAAGCCCTGGGGAGACTGGAGGTTTTAAACTGGTGTGTGGAGGGTATTAATGGGGAACAGGAGGCAGTCCACCACTGCTGAGGTCAAAGCAGGGTGGAAATTATTGGGGTTCAAAAAAGAAAACATTAAAAATCAGTGATGTATGGAAGGACCTGGAGATTATTGTACTAAGCAAAGTAAGAGATAGAGAAAAATAAATATATGCTATCACTTATATATGGAATCTAAAAAAGAAAAAAAAGATACGAATGAACTTATTTGCAAACCAGGAATAGGCTCACAGACATAGAAAACAAACTTATAGTTACCAAAGAAGACGGGACAAGGGATATTAGGAGTTGGGATTAATATTTACACATTACTACATATAAAATAGATAATCAACATGAACCTACTATATAGCACAAGGAATTATACTCAATATCTTGCAATAATCTATAAGGGAAAGGAATGTGAAAAGAGTATGTATATGTACATATATATATCTTATATATAAATGAATCATTTTGCTGTACACTGGAAACTAACACAACATTGTAAACAAGCCATACTTCAATTAAAAAGAAAAGTTTAAAAAAAGTCAGTGTTGTAGAAATGGGACATAGTGCAAAAATAAGTATTCTTCCCTGGAAAATCCCACGGACAGAGAAGCCTGGGGGGCTACAGTCCATAGGGTTGCAAAGAGTCAGAGACAAATGATGCACACTATATAAGATAATACAACTATAAGATGATAATACAAGTTTAGATAAATCAATAATCATAATAGATATATATGAAAAATGTTATTTGTTTCAAAGATTAATTTTGACAGATTGTGGAGAACAATAAAAGTTACCTAGAACATAAATATAAGCAAAAATTGAAGGAAAAAGCAGAAATAAAGACATTTCACACAGATATTAACACAAAGAAATAGTTACATCACTATTATATAAAATTAAGACACAAAATTATTGAGGCAGAGAGTTTCATTATTTAATAATCCAATTTCAGTTTGCCAAAAACACATAGTTTATTATAATAAAGCATGCACATATGAAATAACCTCAAAATAAATGAAATATAAATTGAGGAAAATACAGGCAGGAACGGGTAAATTTACAATTTCAGTTGTAGTTTCAGCATACACCTCTTGTTTATTGATGGTTGTGGGTGTGTGTGTTAGTCACTCAGTCATATCCGACCCTTTTGAACCTCATGGACTGTAGCCCACCAGGCTCCTCTGTCCACAGAATTCTCCAGCCAAGAATACTGGTGTGGGTAGCCATTTCCTTCTCCAGGGGATCTTCTCAACCCAACTCAGATCTCCTGCATTGCAGGCAGATTTTTTACATTTAAGGGATCTAAATAAACATGGGGGTTTATAGATCTCTAATGAAGAGACATTCTGCAAGCACACAAGTAAAATTTCTCAGACTTTGTGAGAAATTCTAAGAAAACTTCAAAGACAGGTATCATAAAGATGGAAATCTTTGATCATAGTGTAATTAATTTTGAAGTTAATGATGCAATATAAATTTAAATATCCCATATAATTGGAAAGCGTGAAAACATATTGCTAAAAAGGTCTTGATATCACAAGAAATTATAATAATACTGGAATTAAATTATAATGAAAACACTATATGTCAAAATTTGCAGGATACAGCAGTACACTTTAAGGGAAATATATACTCTAATTACTTTTACTAGAAAATAAAAAAACCTACAAATTTATGAGTGAAGGGCTTATCATAATAAATTAAAAAAGGAAAAAAGAATTAACCTTAAAAAAATTAGACAATGATAGTAAACGTAGAGTAAAATTCACAAAAATTTAAGCCAAGATACCACTGAGATTCACAACACATTTGAAAAAACAAATTTAAAAGGGAGTCCTATTTTTGTCAAGACACAACAAGAAGAAAATAAAAAGGTATAAATGAATAAGGCCAGTAATAAACGGGGCTTCTCAAGTGGTGCTTAGTGGTAAATAACCTGCCTGCCAGTTCAGGAGACAGAAGAGACATGAGTTCAATCCCTGAGTGGGGAAGATCCCCTGGAGGAGGGCACGGCAACCCATCCCGGGATTCTTGCCTGGAGAATCCCATGGAGAGAGGAGCCTGGTGGGCTGCAGTCCATGGGGACACAACTGATGTGACTGCATGCGTGCACGCATGGTAATAAAACACACTTCACTGGAGGTAACATGCCAAAAATTTTGCCCATCATTTGGAAAAAATTTAATGGAATAAATATTCTTAGGACAGTATATCTTATTAGAATTTTATAAAGAAGAAAATATAGCAGAAATAATTCTATAAGTATTAATGTAATGGAAACACAAATTTAAAATATTTCCACAAACAAAACACTAGGCTCAGAAAATTTGGACATGACTTGCTGCAAATTTTCAAAAACATCATGCCAAGTATACTCAATCTCTTAAAATAAAAGGGAAATGACAATGCCCTTCAATAGCATCTATGAGGCAGTTATCAATCTCATATAAAAACTAGACAAAACTATACAAGAAAGGACAATTACTAGTCTTTTTCACTCATGACTATAGATTGAAAAAAAAGGTCTAAAGAAAATATTAAGAAATAACCCCCCAAATGTATAAACAAAGTGTAATTCACTATGACTGTACTGATTTTATCCCAGGTATGCAAGGGTGATTTAATATTAGACAATCTAGATATTTAATCTGACAAATTAAATTATTTAAAAGGAAAAAAATCATATATTTTCAATGTAATAATCATTTGTGATGAAGATTATTAATAAATTAAGAATATAAGGGGCTTTTCAGTATGATAAAAGGTATAAGAAAATTTGAGCAAACATCATCCTAAATGATGAGAAGAAACGTTGAGACTGATTCCTTTAAGAAAAGATGCCCATTGTATTAGATACTTAGGTCATGCCTCACATTCTCTTGACTCCACTTTACTCTGTCATCATAGCAGTCAGCTGTATGTGGGTATAAGCTGCCAAGCACACTGCCTCAGTTGCCCCAGATGTTTTCACTTTCTGTCTCACAATTTTCCTAACTCTGTGACTTGAGAGAACCATGAAAATTTAATGGGCATCCATGCATTTGCACCCTGGAGGAATGAGAGATCTATGATTCATGGATAATTCTGGATCAAAGAGGGGCAGGAACCAGACCTAAATACTCCTCTCTTCTCTCAAGTTAACAATTGTGAGGTGTAATCTTCATAGCATCTCATATAATCTTGATGATACTCCAGCCTCCTTTATCACAGAGGTGATCAATCAATGATTCACCCTTGTATGGCTTTCTCTCCTTATATATTTTACTCTTATCAGTCTCCTACTCCTCCTCTGGGATTTTCTCCACAAATAAATTACTTGTATTCCTGGGTTAACCCTGCCTAAGACAAGTGCTATCAACATCCTGTCCAACACTGTCCTGAGGAGCCTTAGACTATGATTGAAAGCATAACAATTGGAAGGATATACAGTCTAAGCTAGGTTTTTTTCCAGCAGCCATGTATGGGTGTGAGAGTTGGACTATAAAGAAAGCAGAGTGCTAAAGAATTGACGCTTTTGAACTGTGGTGTTGGAGAAGACTCTTGAGAGTCCCTTGGACTGCAAGGAGATCCAACCAGTCTATTCTAAAGGAGATTGGTCCTGAGTGTTCATTGGAAGGACTGATGCTGAAGCTGAAACTCCAATACTTTGACCACCTGATGCAAAGAGCTGACTCATTTGAAAAGACCCTGATGCTGGAAAAGACTGAAGGCAGGAGGAGAAGGGAAGAGAGAGGATGAGATGCTTGGATGGCATCACTGACTAGATGGACATGAGTTTGAGTAAACTCCGGGAGTTGGTAATGGACAGGGAGGCCTGGTATACTGTAGTCCATGGGGTCACAAAGAGTCGGACACAACAGAGTGACTGAACTGAACTGATACAATATAATGATACTTGCAGATGTTATAATCATTTAATTAGAAAAGCAAAAATAATCTACAGATATACTATTGAATATAGTAAAAAGCATTTAGAAAGCTGACTGAATATATGATTAAAATACCAAAATTAATTTCTGTACACTAATAACAATCAGGTCAATATTAAAAAGATACTGTATACAACAGGAACAGAACATCTAAGAATATTTAACAAAACATATTTAAGGACTTTATGAGAAAAACATTTCGTTGTATTAAGGTATATTTAAAAAGACTTAGTAAACAGGGACATTATGAATAACCAGATTTAATAGTATAGAGGAATGATTCATTCAATCTGTAAATTTCATTCCAGTGAACAATTCCAACAGTATTATTTTTGGATCTTGATGATTTGAGTCTTAAATTTTGTGCAAAATTAAAAGGCCATGAATGTTCAAGACACTTCTAAAGAGGAAGACAGGTGAAGGAACTATTACTCTGCTATCATTTAGAACATATTTTAAAACTAGAGGATTGCTCGAAAAAGAACTGAGAAAAACAGAAATGTGAAAAGATCCACTGGATTAAAAAGGAAGATATGTACAGGGTTGAAGGTATTGATAAGTCTGGTATTTAGAGGAAGGTAATATTATTAAATATCTTGAAAGTGAAAGTCACTCAGTTGCATCAGACTCTTTGTGTCCCCACGGATTATACCCTCCATGGGATTCTCCAGGTCAGAACACTGGAGTGGGTAGCCTTTCCCTTATCCAGGAGATAGTCCCAATCCAGGGATCAAACCCAGGTCTCCCACACTGTGGGCAGATTCCCAGCTGAGACACAAGGGAAGCCCAAGAATACTGGAGTGGTTAGCCTATCTCTTCTGCAGCAGATCTTCCTGATCCAGGAACTAAACTGGGGTCTCCTGCATTGCAGGCGGATTCTTTACCAAATGAGCTATGAGGTAAGCTCTCATTAAATATCTTAGGCACCAGAAAATAAGAAATTTATGTTTATTCTAAGGTAAAGGAAAAAAAAATAGAACATGTATAATGTGATGGAATTTTAAAGGACATTTTATAGGATACATTGAGGAGAAAGAAGATGTGAACGAAAAGTCAGGTTGGGAAGCTATTATTTTTTATCTTATTTTTTGCAGAAAGGAAAAATTGCTTTATTTTTAAAATTTTTATTGGAGTATAGTTGCTTTACAATGTCATGTTAGTTTCCTCTGTACAGCAAAGTGAATCCACTATACCTGTGCGTATATCCTACTCTTTATTATATTTCCTTCCTATATAGGTCACCACAATCTATATAGTAGGTTCTCATTAGTTACCTATTTTATATATAGTATCAGCAGTGTGTGTATGTCTACTCCAATCTCTCGATTCATCTCACCTCCCATCTTCCCACTTGGTGTCCATATATTTGTTCTCTCCACCTGTGTTTCTATTTATGTTTTGCAAATAATATACATACCATTTTTCTAGAGTCCACCTGTATGAGTTAATATGCAACATTTGTTTTTAAATTGCAGGAAATAAGTAGGTAATTATTATAAGTAGAGTAAGAACAACAGATAGAAGAAATAAACTTAATAAAACTAGCATCATTTTAAGCAGAACCTCTTATGTTCCAGGCACCTGACAGGTATTATTTATAATCTAAGCAATTCACAAATGGGATATTTTATTTTTTTAAATAGTATATGAAAACTGAGATTTAGAGAGCTCAAATTACTTTCCAGAAGCACAGAAGTAATAAGCAATTGAATTAGAATTTTTGCTTTAGTTACCCTAATATTCCTATACTGACATGTATTTATATATATAAAATTGTTGATACCTTGGATATTTCTTAGGGGAGACTATTTTTTTTAAGAAAATACTAGGTAAACAGCAGTAATTGTGGCACATGGAGATGGTAGCAGAGAAATGCAGCACTATATTTTATAGCCTCTTGGTTCCATATATAATCATTTCCAGAAGAGTTTAACAGATTATCTGAAACTCAAATACTCCAGAGTGGAGAATAAGGCCCAGAGGGAACAATTTAAATTCATCTTCATATTCATAACCTGGACCTAGATATCACTGTGAAAGAGCACCCTTAGGGTTCTGAGTTCCTTTAGTTACATCACTAATTCACCATGCGATCTTTGGGAAATCAAGTCAGCTGCCTGCCCCTTATTGCAGTTTATCAGTAAAATGAAGATTGCAATGACAGCCTGATTATCTTATGGCATTACTCTGATAATCAGATGAGGCAATGACTGGACTCATTTCTACATGAATGGATTGCAAATCATATGCCATTCATTGTAAATATTAAAATGTGCTTGAAAGCAATGAATTAATTAACAACCAAACTACTGTCAAGGGCTAATAAAAAGGAGAAAAATTGTCCTATATAATAAGATAAATATTTGACAAAGAGGCCTTTTTCCTGATTGTCCTCAAGGGAAAATGAGACATTAATTGGATCTGGAGTAAGAATGATTAGTAAAGGGCCCTTTTAGAAACCTTAACTCCATCCAATGCCTATTACTTTACTGAAGTTAGGAATAGGGTGAACTTTTAAAAACTTGCATACAGTAAAATTCAGAGGTCATCTAAAGCACACTCTTAAATACAAATTGAATGCCTCAATGAAATTAACTTATTTCAATTCCTTATACCCCTCCATTGTTTAAGACTTTAGAGTGTTTTGTGCAGGCTTTTTTTAAACAGATATGATTATTCCCATTTGTGTCATAGTGACTTCTACCAGTCAACTTCAATTAAACAGACTACCATTTTTAAAAATACATATATATTTTACTGAGGATCACCGAATGAATGTATGTAGAGGATAGATTTCAGGAATGTAACAAAGGAATTGGAGATATGTGTGTGTGTTTGTGTACACAAACATTTCCTAAGGTCACACCACTTGTAAGCATTATTGAGGAGAGTTTTTAAGCTAGGTTTGGGAGGCTTGTTACTCTAGAATATTGATTTTAACCAAAGCAATATCCAATAATGAAACAAAATTGTCACAAAACAGAGAGATTAGTAAACTTTGAACATTTTTTTTTGACCAAGAGAATAATCTTATACATAGCTTTGGATATCTACCTTTGTATAGACTTTCATTTTAGTTTATTGTCCCAGCTAATTACCTTAAGAGACTGTTCTGTTTTGTAGTTCTCAGAGAGGAATCAAGCAACAATTTCATACACTAATATATGCACATGGAAATATTCATTTTTCTATGTGTATATACTTTTGGATTAGAAATGAAGTGTGTCTAAAAGAGGGCAGCTTCTGCTTTCTCCACTTGTTCCATGCACATGTCCATCATCTTTAGTGACCCTTTGTTGCATAAATATCAGAATTCTTCTTCCTATGCTTGGTTACTATCTCCTTTTGAATATTCTTAAGGAACCTCCAATTTAACTTATTCAAATTGAATTCTATCCCTGTATATTGGTTTTATGATACATAGGTATGTCACTCCAATGATTAGCTAGGTCTGATTTCAATATAAGTATTCTAGCCAGCAATCATAAAGCATTCAATAATAATTCATATTTACAAACTTCAAATAGCTGACATAATGAGTATATTATTGTATATTAATTAACATATTTGACATTAGTCTTAGTATTTCTGAATCTTTTGCATACTTGTGTCTGCCATAGGAAAAAAAAATTTGACCAGTATCTTATACCTTCCATAGTTATTAATGTAAGTGATTCTTTTCTGAGTTTGACCTTTGGAGTCAGTAATATTAGGTCCAAAAAGAACAAAACTTGTTGTAAAGTAATTAGCCTCCAACTAATAAAAATAAATGGAAAAAAAAAAAAGGACCTACAGAAGACAAAAAAAAAAAAAGAACAAAACTTGTTACATGTATACATAACAGAATATACAAATGATGAATTGCTATGTGAAATTCAATTAGTATTTTATTAATAACATGAATACCTTGTAGCACAATGTATTTTAAACTTGAAACACCAGCTCTAATCTTGGCTTTTGTTATTGTTTTAGTATCATTGCATGTGAATTGGAGATTAAACAGAAGCACCAAAGAGAAGGTAAATATCTCATTCTCAGAAGATTATTTTTGACTAATTTAACGTAGTCATGGGAACATCTCTTACTTCAATATTCATCATTGCATCCTTCAGTTGTGCTACAGAAGACATAAAAAATAGACTTAAATGAACTTTTCCATCTTCATATTTAACGGACATTGTAAAAACTATACCTTTACAAGTTTCTTTTTTCAGACCAGATATGATCAGTTCCAGATGATTTATATGGCTTGGATGGTAAAGTGTCTGCCTGCAATGCGGGAGGCCTGGGTTCAATCCCTGGGTCAGGATGATCCCCTGGAGAAGGAAATGGCAACCCACTCCAGTACTCTTGCCTGGAAAATTCCATGGATGGAGGAGCCTGGTGGGCTACAGTCCATTGGCTTGCAAAGAGTTGGACAGGACTGAGCGACTTCACTTTACTTAGATGCATAGTTGCAATTTATTGGACTTCCCTCTTAGCTTAGTTGGTAAAGAATCTGCCTGCAATGCAGGAGACCCTGCTTTGGTTCCTGGGTCAGTAAGCTCCACTGGAGAAGGGATAGGGTACCCACTCCAGTATTCTTGGACTTTCCTTGCGGATCAGCTGGTAAAGAATCGGCCTGCAATACAGGAGACCTGGGTTTGACCCCTGGCTTCGGAAGATCCCCTGGAGTATTCTGGCCTTCAGCTGTGCTACAGAAGACATAAAAAATAGACTTAAGTGAGTTTTTTCATCTTCATACTTAAGGGACATTGAGAAAACTGTACCTTTAAAAGTTTTTTTTTTTTTTTTCCAAACCAGAAGTGATCCGTTCCAGATGATTTATACTCAGTTTTAGATGCATAATTACAATTTATTGGCTGGATTTTTTAGAAGCCCTTAAGGGTTAAGATATATTTTTTCTCATGTTTATTTTGTGATTTTTTGTTGTTGTTGATGATTGGCATAACAAATAAAACAATAGTGCAAATAGTTATAAGCTCTTTGCTCTGTATTCAAATATTTATCTCTGATTGAATGTAGAATTATGTATCTTAAAATATTGACTGAATTGCCAGTACAATTAGGAAACAAAAGTGGAAAGGTTTTCTCTTGTTTTATTGTAATAAACTTGCCAAGGTGTTAGACAAATGTATTGAGCACCAGCTATTCACGTGGCTGCATGCCTGCCAAATGGCTTCAGTCACATCCGACTCTCTGCTATCCTGTGGACTGTAGCCCACCAGGCTCCTCTGTCCATAGAATTTTCCAGGTAAGATTACTGGAGTGGGTCGATCCTACTCCAGGGGTTCTTCCTGACCCAGGGATCAAACTCACGTCTCTTATATCTCAGGAAATGGCAGGCGAGTTTATTACAACCAGAGCCACCTGGAAAGCCCTAATTCAAGTGGCTAATCAGCAAAGCATGCAATAACAGAGAGATGAGAGCAGACCTAGGGCATGCGGTTTAGATGATTATTTTCATAAACTGCAAGAATATGAACAATGGAAATAATACAAACTTCAACTATAGAGTTGTCATTTAGCTATAATAGCTCTTGTTTCCAGTAGGAACAAACCACTGTAGATAGTTTGGTTCAAGAAGGCATCATATCAATCCAAGAAGAAGATATAACAATTATAAATATATATGCACCCAACATAGGAGCACCACAATATGTAAGGCAAATGCTAATGAGTATGAAAGAGGAAATTAATAGTAACACAATAATAGTGGGAGACTTTAATACCCCACTCACAACTATGGATAGATCAACTAAACAGAAAATGAACAAGGAAACACAAACTTTAAAGGACACAATGGACCAGCTAGACCTTATTGACATCTATAGGACGTTTCACCACAAAACAATCAACTTCACCTTTTTCTCAAGTGCACACGGAACCTTCTCCAGAATAGATCACATCCTGGGCCATAAATCTAGTCTTGGTAAATTCAAAAAAATTGAAATCATTCCAGTCATCTTTTCTGACCACAGTGCAGTAAGATTAGATCTCAATTACAGGAAAAAAATTATTAAACATTCAAACATATGGAGGCTAAACAGCACACTTCTGAATAACCAACAAATCATAGAAGAAATCAAAAAAGAAATCAAAATATGCATAGAAATGAATGAAAATGAAAACACAACAACCCAAAACCTATGGGACACTGTAAAAGCAGTGCTAAGGGGAAGATTCATAGCATTACAGGCCTACCTCAAGAAACAAGAGAAAAGTCAAATAAATAACCTAACTCTACACCTAAAGCAACTAGAGAAGGAAGAAATGAAGAACTCCAGGGTTAGTAGAAGGAAAGAAATCTCAAAAATTAGGGCAGAAATAAATGCAAAAGAAACTAAAGAGACCATAGCAAAAATCAACAAAGCTAAAAGCTATTTTTTTGAAAAAATAAACAGAATTGACAAACCATTAGCAAGACTCATTAAGAAACAAAGGGAGAAGAACCAAATTAACAAAATTAGAAACAAAAATGGAGAGATCACAACAGACAACACTGAAATACAAAGGATCATAAGAGACTACTACCAGCAGCTCTATGCCAATAAAATGGAAAACTTGGAAGAAATGGACAAGTTCTTAGAGAAGTATAACTTTCCAAAACTGAACCAGGAAGAAATAGAAGATCTTAACAAACCCATCACAAGCAAGGAAATCGAAACTGTAATCAGAAATCTTCCAGCAAACAAAAGCCCAGGACCAGATGGCTTCACAGCGGAATTCTACCAAAATTTAGAGAAGCGCTAACACCTATCTTACTCAGACTCTTCCAGAAAATTGCAGAAGAAGGTAAACTTCCAAACTCATTCTATGAGGCCACCATCACCCTAATTCCAAAACCAGACAAAGATGCCACAAAAAAAGAAAACTACAGGCCAATATCACTGATGAACATAGATGCAAAAACCCTTCACAAAATTCTAGCAAACAGAATCCAACAACATATTAAAAAAATCATACACCATGACCAAGTGGGCTTTATCCCAGGAATGCAAGGATTCTTTAATATCCACAAGCCAATCAATGTAATACACCACATTAACAAATTGAAAGATAAAAACCATATGATTATCTCAATAGATGCAGAAAAAGCCTTTGACAAAATTCAACATCCATTTATGATTAAAACTCTCCAGAAAGCAGGAATAGAAGGAACATACCTCAACATAATAAAAGCTATATAGGACAAACCCACAGCAAGCATTACCCTCAATGGTGAAAAATTGAAAGCATTTCCCCTAAAATTAGGAACAAGACAAGGGTGCCCACTCTCACCACTACTATTCAGCATAGTTTTGGAAGTGTTGGCCACAGCAATCAGGGCAGAAAAAGAAGTAAAAGGAATCCAGATAGGAAAAGAAGAAGTGAAACTCTCTCTGTTTGCAGATGACATGATCCTCTACACAGAAAACCCTAAAGACTCTACCAGAAAATTACTAGAGCTAATCAACGAATATAGCAAAGTTGCAGGGTATAAAATTAACACACAGAAATCTCTTGCATTCCTATACACTAACAATAAGAAAACAGAAAGAGAAATTAAGGAAACAATACCATTCACCATTGCAACAAAAAGAATAAAATACTTAGTAGTATATCTACCTAAAGAAACAAAAGACCTATACATAGAAAACTATAAATCACTGATGAAAGAAATCAAAGAGGACACAAACAGATGGAAAAATATACCGTGTTCATGGATTAGAAGAATCAATATTGTCAAAATGGCTATACTACCAAAGCAATCTATAGATTCAATGCAATCCCTATCAAGCTACCAGCGGTATTTTTCACAGAACTAGAACAAATAATTTCACAATTTGTATGGAAATGCAAAAAACCTCAAATAGCCGAAGTAATCTTGAGAAAGAAGAATGGAACTGGAGGAATCAACCTGCCTGACTTCAGACTATACTACAAAGCCACAGTCATCAAGACAGTATGGTACTGGCACAAAGACAGAAATATAGATCAATGGAACAGAATAGAAAGCCCAGAGATAAATCCACGAACCTATGGTCACCTTATCTTCGACAAAGGAGGCAAGGATATACAATGGAAAAAAGACAACCTCTTTAACAAGTGGTGCTGGGAAAACTGGTCAATCACCTGTAAAAGAATGAAACTAGAACACTTTCTAACACCATACACAAAAACAAACTCAAAATGGATTAAAGATCTAAATGTAAGACCAGAACCTATAAAACTCCTAGAGGAGAACATAGGCAAAACACTCTCCGACATAAATCACAGCAGGATCCTCTATGACCCACATCCCAGAATATTAGAAACAAAAGCAAAAATAAACAAATGGGACCTAATGAAACTTAAAAGCTTTTGCACAACAAAGGAAACTATAAGCAAGGTGAAAAGACAGCCCTCAGATTGGGAGAAAATAATAGCAAACGAAGCAACAGACAAAGGATTAATCTCAAAAACATACAAGCAACTCCAGCTCAACTCCAGAAAAATAAATGACCCAATCAAAAAATGGGCCAAAGAACTCAACAGACATTTCTCCAAGGAAGACATACAGATGGCAAAAAAACACATGAAAAGATGCTCAACCTCACTCATTATCAGAGAAATGGAAATCAAAACCACAATGAGGTACCATTACATGCCAGTCAGGATGGCTGCTATCCTAAAGTCTACAAGCAATAAATGCTGGAGAAGGTGTGGAGAAAAGGGAACCCTCTTACACTGTTGGTGGGAATGCAAACTAGTACAGCCGCGATGGAAAACAGTGTGGAGATTTCTTAAAAAACTGGAAACACAACTGCCATATGACCCAGCAATCCCACTTCAGGGCATACACACCGAGGAAACCAGATCTGAAAGAGACACATGCACCCCAATGTTCATCGCAGCACTGTTTATCATAGCCAGGACATGGAAGCAACCTAGATGCCCATCAGCAGACGAATGGATGAGGAAGCTGTGGTACATATACACCATGGAATATTACTCAGCCATTAAAAAGAATTCATTTGAATCAGTTCTAATGAGATGGATGAAACTGGAGCCCATTATACAGAGTGAAGTAAGCCAGAAAGATAAAGACCATTACAGTATACTAACACATATATATGGAATTTAGAAAGATGGTAATGATAACCCTATATGCAAAACAGAAAAAGAGACACAGATGTATAGAACAGAATTTTGGACTCTGTGGGAGAAGGTGAGGGTGGGAAGTTTCAAGAGAACAGCATTGAAACATGTATATTATCTAGGGTGAAACAGATCACCAGCCCAGGTTGGATGCATGAGACAAGTGCTCGGACCTGGTGCACTGGGAAGAGCCAAAGGGATCGGGTCGAGAGGGAGGTGGGAGGGGGGACCGGGATGGGAAATACATGTAAATCCATGGCTAATTCATGTCAATGTATGACAAAAACCACTGCAATGATGTAAAGTAATTAGCCTCCAACTAATAAAAATAAATGAAAAAAAAAAAAAAGAACGCATCAGAGGAGAAAAAACCTGAGGGATTTTCAAGATTAGGAACTTTTATACAGATGGAGAAAAAGAGCAAGCAGCCTGTTGAGGGTGTAAATATTTACTTATAGACAATTTATGAAAATTATGATGGAAATGAAAGTTGGAATGCTATATTTTAGGATCTGAATAACAAACAAAAAATTTTGGACTTTATTCTCTAGAAAATAGAGAACAGAGGAGCAATTGGATAACTGGAATAGAATCTTATTTTAGGAAGATAAATATGGTAATCATAGGTATTTTTCTTTAAATATATGGGTGCAAAGAAGTTACTCCAGGCAGAAATAATGAAAGTGGAGAAACTAGCTGGAGATTGGTACTGACTACAATAATCAACTATATTTTTTTGGAATTTCTGTTCTGGCCCCATTTTCCCATACAGGTAACAGCTAAGGCATTTTTAAGTTTATTTTTCCAGGAAAGGGATTGCACATAAGAAAAAGAGAATATTTAGAACACTTTTTAAAAAAAATTAAGAAATTAAGGTGGCCATTTGAAATGTATGTCAAGGACAGCATTGAGGTAATAAAAAATTATTAATTTTGAAAGCCTGTGTTTTTAAGTATTTTATGCATTGAATAAATTGGGTTATACATTTATGTCATAAAAAGGATATTTTGAGACTATAGACTATGGATGTGAAGACACCAGAGTCTGTGGCTCTTGTTCAAGGTTATGGAATTTGAAAGGCAGTGATGTTTATTGAGTTCAGTTCTGCCATTAAAATTGACTTGTGTGCCTAGTTTAAGAGGAAATGGTAGAATGTCACAATTCTCTCGTCTATGCAATCCTTTAGGAAAACAGCACATTTTCTCTCCCTCTTTCCTCCCCCATCTGCCACCCCAAACTGCCTTCCATCACACCCAATATCACACATACAGACATAAACATGCACACATTCCTAGAGGAAGGCATACATAGTGTAGGGGGGATACAGCAGGGGTCCATGAGTGTTTGGAACAGGAGATAGGTAAGACAGACCTGAGAAATGCTAACATCTTCAGGGTAGACTGAATGTAAGTGAAGGTCAGAGACTCCTCAATAACCCATCTCCCGCTATTACCCTTCTCTATTTGGCCAATAGAAAAGAGGGTGCAGACCTTACAGATAAACAAGTCAAAATTTAAAATAAATGACTGGAAAATAGATTTCATTTATACGTGAGATCTTTACTTTTTACATTTATATTATAATCTTCTATATTATATATATAGATATCTATCTATATATATATCACAGTTTATATTATAATCATATATATATAATTTATATTATAATCCATAACATTTTAGGCATATCCCTTCTTTTCTCTCTGCTTCGATCCTCTCTGGAAAGTGGAGAAAGCCAAATCAACCAGTACAGGCAGATTTAAGTTGTCAGGTAGCTTCCCTTTTTGCTTAATTAAAATGGCTATTCCTTTATACATGGTGCGTGTGCACGCTCAGTTGTATTCAATGCTTTGTGGCCCGGGACTGTAGCCCGCGAGGCACCTCTGTCCATCAGATTTCCCAGGCAAGAATACTGGAGTGGGTTGCCACTTCCTTCTCCAGGGGATCCTCTCAGCTCAGGGATCAAACCTGAGTCTCTTGAGTCACCTGCATTGGCAGGTGGGTTCTTTACCAGCTGAGCAACTGGGTCCTTTAAATATGGTAGTGAGAAAAAAATTAATAAATATGATAGATGTTGGGTACTGTTACTAGAAAATAATCAAAACTATATATCCTTTAAAATGTGATTTTCTCATCCTGAAAATACAGATGATAAGAATACGTATTCATTCCTAAAAGAAAACAAATTCTGAACATAACAGGTTGAAATATCATGACAATGTAGAATTAAACAGAAAAGTGAAATCTAAATGTATCTTAGTCATGAAAGAAATTGTGGACTAAAAAGATAAGATAAAGTTTAGAATAAGAAACTTTAACACTGTTAAGTGTTTTCTGAAACTTCTAAAAGGATAACATCAAAGGGACAATTCTGAAAAAAGTTGCATTTAATTGCTGGATTCCCTGAAAAAGGAAAAACAGCTAATGAGATTACACTGCTATGCTTCACCTGGGTTTATGCTCTTTATAATTAGCATGACTTACTGCCAGCATATAGAAAATAACTTCAGTTGAACAATCCTATCTAGGCCATGTCCCAGGAAGAGCGCCTGTAAACTGTCAGAAGTGGGCAGAGATAAAGAAAGATAAATAGGTTCAGCCAGAGTCATGAGAAGTTAGCTGGAGGAATGAGACACAGTGGCAGCAGCAAGTTTGGGGTGAGGTCAGGGTGGGGTTGGAGAAGACTCTTGAGAGTCCCTTGGACTGCAAGGAGATCCCAACCAGTCAATCATAAAGGATATCAGTTCTGAATATTCATTGGAAGGACTGATGCTGAAGCTGAAACTCTAATATTTTGGCCATCTGATTCGAAGAACTGACTCATTGGAAAGATCCTGATGCTGGGAAAGATTGAAGGTGGGAGGAGAAGGGGATGATAGAGGATGAGATGGTTGGATGGCATCACTGACTGGATGGATATGAGTTTGAGTAAGCTCTGGGATTTGATGATGAACAGAGAAGTCTGGTGTGCTGCAGTCCATGGGGTCACAAAGAGTCGGACACGACTGAGTGACTGAACTGACTGAACAGGGTGTGCTTATTGGGAAATCAAAGGATAGATCCAATCTCTAAGAAGACAAAGTGAGAGGATAGTTATTAATTTAAAATGTCAGGAGTAAATGAACCTCCAGATGAGAGGTGCTGGGCTTTGGCTTGGACAGTATATAGTCTGTGTTTTCAGATACAGATAATCAAACTTCTAAATCATACTGACATAAAACGTAAGGAGGAATATTGGCAAGTAAGCTAAATGTATGGTGGTCTCCAGGCATTGCTTTGCTCAGGGTACAGACTCTGTTTCTCTGCCCACTTTGTGTGTTGATGTGGTCCTCAGACTGGCTTCCCTTCTGATTTGCAAGCTTGCTGGTGACTGCAACATAATTCCTTAATTATATCTAGCTGATATGAAAATTCCTTCTCCTATCAAAAACTAGTCTTTCCTTGCATTTGATTGGTTCAGCTTAGCAAAAGACAGCTCCCAAATCAGTAGCAACCCCTAGACAAATGTCTTTCATTGACTGGATTAAACCTGGGTCATTCAGTCAGTGAAAAAGGAGATGAAATTATCATGGTTAATTTAGGATAATGAAAATCAGCTTCCTCTTATACAAGGCTGTATAATTACAATTTCTGGAGCAAAATTAGTATTCAGTAGGGAAGAAGGAGAAAATGATTTATCCATTTTACTACTTTTAGAATAATTTTTATAAAATACAGGCTTCCCTCAGTTCTGGGAGAGGTCTTTTTTTTTCCCCCTCAGATTTTATTATCTCTTAAGTTGGAATGCATCTTACAAACAATGGTATATTAAGGTTGAATTGGTAATAAAGTATTTTATCTGTTTTGTGATGGTATAGAATATAATGTTACATGTTACAGACAATATATCATAATAGATTTCAGGTAACATGGCATTTTCTTTAAGTATTCAAAAAAAAACTAGGGGTTTTCATTTCAATCACTCAATGTGCA
Organism: Odocoileus virginianus; assembly: GCF_023699985.2. Taxonomy (NCBI): domain Eukaryota; kingdom Metazoa; phylum Chordata; class Mammalia; order Artiodactyla; family Cervidae; genus Odocoileus; species Odocoileus virginianus. The sequence continues at coordinate 3,268,664 of NC_069701.1, forward strand.
AAACAGATAAATTTAATAGAAAAAAAAAGTAGCCTCAAGGATTGGAAGAACATAACCAACAATATAATGTAGATGTGATTGGAAGAAAGATAAGAATATTTGATTCACACTCATACACACACTTATAAGCCCAAGAGTCTCAGTAAATGTCAAGCAAGATAAATCCAGCAAAAATTGCATTTACATCTATCACAGTCAAACTAATAAAAATCAAAGATAAAGAAATATCCAGATAATGGCCAAAGAAAAACAATTTATATTGTATACACAGGGGAAAAATGATACAACTAAAATCTGACTTCTCATCAGAGACACTGGAAGCCAAAGCTGTATAAGGTAAGAAGATCTTTAAAATGTGAAAAGAAAAAAAACAAACAAATAATCCTATGAAATAAGAATTTTTATCCAGTCTAAATATCCTCCATAAATGTATGCAAGATATAGATAACCTCAGGAAAACTAAATCCCCAGGAAATCTATGTTACAAGAAAAGCATAAGGAAGTTCCTCAGAGTGGAAATATGGATCTATAGAGTGGATTAAAAATGATAAATAAGTTGTAAATATATACATCTATATGTAATTTTCTCTTACTTTTACTTATACAGTTATTTGTTTGCTGAGGTTACCATCACCAATATTAAATCAATGGCATTTGTCTTCTGACATGGTACATTGAGAAGAAAACATCATGACTGGCATTTCTGACAAAAATAAATTACCTGAAACTAAGCATGGGCAAACATCAGACAAACCCAAACTGAGGGACCTTCTAGTCTTTTTCAGAAACATGAAAATCAGAAAAGAAAAACAAAAGCAAAATTAACCAAATAAAAGATAAAGATCTATTCCAAATTCAGGGGAAATAAAAAGATTCTGAAAATAACTGCAATGTGTGATCCTTGTTTAAATCACAGATATGGGGGGGGTCTCTAAAAAATGTTATTGGGACTATCTGAATATGAACTGTTGATTAGGAAATAGAATTTCATCAATTCTACTTTTTCTTATTTTGATTTTTTAAGTGTAAACCTGTTCATATCTTCCCCTTGCTTGAAATCATCTAAAGGCATTACTGGTAGTTTAAAAATCCAAAATCATTTGTATCATCTAAATGGCATATTCAGTGTGCTCTGCCTTCTACCTACCTAGTTTCTTTCATATCAGCATTTTGTATGCCACTTCCAAACACACGGGAATACCTCACATGTGCACTCTGCCTTTCTCATCATTATCTTCACTTTGTTTCTCAATGATTTTCATGTAACAGCTGTGCTTTCTTGTTTAGGGTCTTTGCTACCTTTGACCTCACTCAAAAATTTCACTCCCTACCTAACTCCTATACCTCTTCAAAACTCATCTTAAAAAAAACTTCTTCCACACAAAAATCTTTCTTCTTCTTTTTGTATACTCTCCAAATATTATGTATATCTAACATAAAATGTAGAATAATTTTAATAATCAGCTGTCTTACTAGTTGTCCTTCCCACTGGAGTGTACATGTTGTGAGGGTAAGGAATGGGCTAATTCTCTTTAGTGCTATTATCTTCAATATTTAGTTCAATGCTTGCTATATAGACACAAGATTTCTTTTGCTCTATATGCATACAAGGAACAATGCAAATATGGAAAAGAACAAGTATATGTGAGTTTTGTTGGTACACAGAGGGAAGTTGAGAAAGCTCTTAAGTGTCTTTTGGATTTCTAATTTCCTTCTAATGAAAGTGGTTGCAGTTATTGACACCTAAGAAAAATCGATCTAATTTTGCATCATGTGATTATACTTCATGAGCCTCAACTTATTGACCAATAGATCACTCTAACAAAAGCCATGTACCTAGAGGTTAGATAAAGTGGAAAGCTTCTAATTTTTGAGATGACCTCCCGTGTGAATGCTGTACCTTACTTCTATACTGAGTTCTATACTGAATGATGATTGATTGAACTAATAAGCATCTTACTTGGGTAGGAGTTCAAATTTCGGACAGACCAGAGATATATAGGTTATTTTTAAAGAATGGTAGTCATTGTAGAAGAAGATATAGAAAATAAAAGGAGAAATTAAAGTAGAATAGCAGAGTACTGAGAACGTTGTCCTTTGAATGGCAGTCTTGAGAATAAGGCAACGCAGATATCTTTTTTATGGGTGAGAGACAAGATAGCACTACCACAATATTCTTGGTCTTTCTTGTTGCATATTGAGAGACAGGGATTCTTCCTCTGTTCTACTTAAGATATAGCTGTGTGGTTGCTGTCATGATTTCTTTTGTTTCTTTATTTTATGTCTATCTTCATAATCAACCATCACTACTTGGATAATTTGATCTTGTGACACATCTTTTCTGTCCTTCTGACAGATCTTTTCTGAGAGAAAAATCAAGATTATAAACTGTATTCTAAAGTTAGTCAGGTAATCAGCAATGATAATCTTTTATTAGGGTATTGATTATATTCTTGTTGTAAAATTTTACCATTTATTTGGGTAGGATTTTCTTTGACTAAAATCAATTTTTGCTTCAAATAAGTAAAAAATTTGTGTTAATTTCCTTTAGTATTTTATGCACTTATAAGTCTATTACAGTTATCCACACTGAGAATATTAGTATAACTTGAAAATAATGATTAACCTACACAAAATTATAAATAGAATTATATACATTCACCAGGTTATCAAGTTCATTAGATTGCTTACCTATTTGTCCTATAATGAAATTCACTTTATAGCAAATAAAATAGAACATTCAAACATGAAAATTCACACACCTGTGCAAACATATGCTCTCACAATATTCTGTGGTGTTATATCATAGACTGAAAGACTGCATTAAATTCACTCAGTCATTATTTTTTTATCATAACATTTGAAAGCTCGAAAAAGTTTTTCAAATCTGAGGTCAGTATTATCTTAAAAGGACCCTACACGTTTTACAAAGGGAATTTTATTACTTTTATTTGTTTGGTATGTGTTTTGGGAAGAACATAACAGATTTTATGGAACTGTGCACTAATATAGTGATTTCAATTAAATAAATATGTTAGAACAATGACACCCCTTATTGTTGACCTATGTGTCTTTTCATGAAAGAAAAAAGTAAATGTTCAAGTTAGGGTCAAGACTTTTAAAGACCCTCCTGAAAAGTTATTTATTTGAAACATGTCATTGGAGATTACAGAACCAGTAAAGTAGCAACTTCCGGCCATTCAAAAGATGATAAACCACCGCAAATAGTCTTGATAAGGACCATAGCTAAACAGACATCGTATCCAGACCTGTGCTCCATGCTGTGCTCCGCTTCACCTGATTATCTGCAACCCCGTGACCTGCAGCCCGCCAGGCTCCTCTGTCCAGGGAGCTTTCCCAGCAAGAACACCTGAATAAATTGCCATTTCCTCCTCCAGGGGATCTTCCTGACCTAGAGATCCAGGGAACCTGCATCTCTTGCCTCTCCTGCATTGCAAGTGGACTCTTTACTGATAAGCCACCAGGGGAGCCCATCCAGGCCTTAGGGCTACCATAAAGAAATCTCTTCAGACATCTAGTCAAGAAAGCCAAATCTTTAACATTGGCAAACATTTATGAAGGTAACTTGCACCCTCAAATGAATTGCTGGCAGAAGATGATGTTTGAATCAAACAAGAACATTTCTTGCCTACTCTGTCTCATTGCATCATTACCTTTGGGCAACACTCCTCTGTACACTGCAAGCCTTCTTTGGAGATGTGTCTCTTCCTTTTGTGCTGGTCCAGCTGTCCTTGCTCAGTTACTTGATGTATAGACAGGCTATTAGATCCTTGCCTATTTATGATGCATTTTCATGTATGATCTTTAAATGCTTTAAAGTGTAGCTTCAAAAGAAAAGAAAAAAAGATGAAAATATTTTAAATGCATTTCAAAATGTTGAGGTTCTATCTTAATTATGATTTTTATAGACATCCCAGAGTATACTTAATAATTATCACATTTTTGTTTTATAAATAAATGCGACTAAAAAATCAATTTTATATCAAGTAGTCCTTAATGCATCTGGTTGTGGATGAAATGTATTGATATCACTATCATGCTGTGGTTTAACATTTGATAAACATGAATGTTTTGATAGAAATATGTTGTTATATTATCAAATAATAAAAAAGGACTGCTAGCTTAGAAGTGCTTCAGGAAGTAGACCCTAATTTTTATATAACAGAATAATATGAAAAGAGTGAATAGGTAACGACATACTGGTGAATTTTAGTTTGTGAGTACAATGGAATGTAAAACTGTCATTTCAAAGAATCAGACAGAAAGTTATGAACAGAAAGTATCATGGTGAACACTGGTTAAGAAGGACTTCGTGGAAAATTCAATTCATTCTTCCCTCATCCCCTCTTTGTTGTCAAACAATGAAGTGTAACCATCAAGTGTTTTAATATTTTACTAAGACAAAGTGAAATCTTTGATAAAAACAATTGAGTTTTTCCTTCAGATCAAGTGTAAAATAACAATCTCCATTATGAAATTAATTACAAATGCAGTTGGTAACAGAAAATTGTATACCATCACTCAAATTTATAAACTCAAATATTGAAAGCAGAGTGGGCTTTCAGTTCTAGGGAAAATTACTTTATCAAATGACACATTTAAATGCTCTAAAAGTTCAAATCAAACTGCATGGAAAACTTAACTATTAAATCTGCATCCTCGATGATATATCTTCGCAAAGGAGTGAGAAATGCATTACCAGTAGCTTCCTATTTTTCTGAAAATATCTTGTGAAGGTTGTCAATATTTAAGAATAGTTTGAATGACAAAAGGTAGACAGTTGGTGGAATAATTGCCTGAAGGGAAGAGAGAGAATGATTTGGAATAGCATAAAGTAAGCTGGCATATAGGAAACATTAGAAAAATGATCTATCTGAGGACGTTTTAAAAAATGAGTCATAATTGTAATAATGATAATAATTTATGCTACTTTATCCTTAAGTGCCTTGAATATATTGTCTGTACTAAAAAGCTTTATTTCTGGAAACATAAGCCAGAGAGTGTATTTGGAATTATTCTGAGAATAAGAACAGCTACATTTTACTGAACACTTACTGAACGAATTCACTTTGTGTCTTGTCTTTTCACAGCAAACTACAGGTTAGTATTAGTGTCCAAGTACATCTGCAGAGCCCAAATTGCTAGAAATTTACTTTTGTGTTGTTTAATCAGTAAATTCTGTCTGAATCTTTTGCAATCCCATGGACTATAGCCTACCAGGCTCCTCTGTCCAAGAGGCAAGAATACTGAAGTGGGTTGTCATTTCCTTCTTCCAGAACTAGTGATTGAAGGGATTTAAAGCCAAATGGTCCGGTTTATAAATCTGTTTCCTTTCTACTATTCCGTATTATCACTAAACTGTGTGTCAACAGAAAGAAAGCTAGAAGGCAAGACTCAAACAAAAAACATTTATTTGGTCAAATAATTGCAATTCAGACCATACAGGTTCATATATCAACCCAAACCGTGTCCACTAAAGAGCAAAAGGAAGGCGATTTTAAAGGTTAAGAGGGAGGTTTGCATTACAAAGCATTTACATTGGAGCATATTTAAATCATAGTTGGAAGCAGAAGTTGGTGGTGGTTTAACCACTAAGTCCTGTCCAACTCTCATGACCCCGTGGACTATAGCCTGCCAGGCTCCTCTGTCCATGGGATTCTCCAAGCAAGAATAATGTAGAGGGTAGCCACTGGGTCAATCCCTGGGTCTCATGCAGTGCAGTCAGATTCTTTATGGTCTGAGCCACTACGGTAGCCCAGTCCCTCTTGCAAAACATGATTCATTGCTTAAACTGTCACTGGTGGTGGTGGTTTAGTCACTAAGTCATGTCCAACTCTTGTGACCCCCATGGCCTATAGCCTGCCAGGCTCCTCAGTTCATGGGATTCTCCAGGCAAGAATACTGGAGTGGGTTGCCATTTCCTTCTCCAGGGGATCTTCCCAACCAAAGACCAATCCCTGGGTCTCCTGCAATGCAGGCAGATTCTTTACCGATTGAGCTACAAGGGAAGATCCATAAAACTGTCACTTAGAGGGAGTTAAAGTAAGGATTATTGACTGTGCCAAAGCCTGTGACTGTGTGGATCACAAAAACTGTGGAAAACTCTTCAAAAGATGGGAATACCAAACCATCTGACCTGCCTCCTGAGAAATCTGTATGCAAGTCAAGAAGCAACAGTTAGAACTGGACATGGAACAACAGACTGGTTCCAAATCAGGAAAGGAGTACTTCAAGGCTGTATATTGTCACCCTGCTTATTTAACTTATATGCAGAATACATCATGCTAAATGCTGGGCTGGATGAACCACAAGCTGGAATCAAGATTGCCAGAAGAAATATCAATAACATCAGATATGCAGATGACACCACCCTTATGGCGCAAAGTGAAGAACTAAAGAGCCTCTTGATGAAAGTGAAAGAGGAGAGTGAAATGTTGAGTTGGATTAAAACTCAACATTCAGAAAACTAAGATCATGGAATCTGGTCCCATCACTTCATGGCAAATAGATGGGGATACAATGGAAACAGTGAGAGAATTTATCTTCTTGGGCTCCAAAATCACTGCAGATGGTGACTGCAGCCATGAAATTAAAAGATGCTTGCTCCTTGGAGGAAAAGCTATGACCAACCTAGACAGCATATTAAAAAGCAGAGACATTACTTTGTCGACAAAGGTCCATCTAGTCAAAGCTATGGCTTTTTCAGTAGTCATGTATGGATGTGAGAGTTGGACTATAAAGAAAGCTGAGCACCAAAAAACTGACGCTTTTAAACTGTGGTGTTGGAGAAGACTCTTGAGAGTCTCTTGGACTGAAAGGAGATCAAACTAGTCAATCCTAAAGGAAACTGGTCCTGAATATTCACTGGAAAGACTGATGCTGAAGCTGAAGCTCCAATACTTTGGCTACCTGATGCAAAAAACTGGCTCATTTGAAAAAACCCTGATGCTGGGAAATATTGAAGGCAGGAGGAGAAAGGGACATCAGAGGATGAGATAGTTTGATGGCATCACCAACTCGATGGACATGAATTTGAGTTAACTCCAGGAGTTGGTGATGGACAGGGAGGCCTGGAGTCCTGAAGTCCATGAGGTCGCAAAGAGTCGGACACGACTGAGTGACTGAACAGAACTGACTAAACCCTAATTGTCAGATGTTGCAGATGTTCTTGCAGAGGCCCCAGAATATTTACAATTTGGCCCATTTCAAAATTTATGGTTCCACCTGCTGAAGATGTGGGTAAGGTCCATCTCTTTAATGGCCCTTAAAAATTTTGAAATACACACACCATTTTATTTCACATTTCATATTCCCCTTATTTGGTCAACATTGTTTTCTCTGAAAATATCCATTTTAAGTTTGATCCATTTTGAGTTTGCTTTGTCTCACGTCTCTGGGATGGACCTGTTCCATAAAATCATGTCCCACAAAAGTCAGTATGATGAGGGTTAGGCCACATCTGAGCAGCTAAGAGGCAACCAAGAAGTGATTCACAGGCATTTTTCTCAACTGTAAACTTTATCAAACCACCTAGATAAATAAGCCTTATTTATCATTCCAACCAGTGAGTGACCTTGCTGGTTGTAGCAAACCTGGAGAAGATCTGAGTAAGCAATAGCATCAAAAGTACAAGTAGCATAAGTACATAAAATACATACGTACGTAAAAGTACAGAGCACAGTTAATTATGGCTCACATATAGATGTCAGTTTTTATATTCCTTGGGCTTCCCTGATGGCTAGCTGGTAAAGAATCTGCCTGCAATGCGGGAGACCTGGGTTGGGAAGATCCCCTGGAGAAGGGAAAGGCTACCCTCTCCAGTGTTCTAGCCTGGAGAATTCCATGGACTGTGTGGCCCATAGGGTCGCAAAGAGTCAGACATGACTGAGCGACTTTCACTATATTTCTTATATGTTACTAAATGCCCCATTTATATTAACGTTTAACCCTAATAACAACCTTATGAAATGGATATACTATTATGCCCATTTTGCTGATTAGGAAGTGAAGATATGCAGAATGGGGGACATAGAGAGTCTTTGGAACTTCTCTTAGGGCATTAGCTATTGTTAAATACAAATGAGCAATTCTCTTTCACTCTGCAGTTTGTTACTGGCAGAACTTGACAAATGACTTCTAGGAAGCCAAAGATGATTTTTTTGTCTATTATAAAATTGTCATATTATTCTGAAAAAGCCAAAGACGTGATCATGCAGTTAAAGACTGAATCATTGCAGCCCAAAACTGGATTTTTTTTTTTTTACACCAAGTGACATATTATATAGTATAATATAATTATGGTTACTTATCAGTTTATCAAACACTGAGGGAAGCAAAAGAAAAACAGAAATTAATGCTTGGAGAAAATTACAAACCTAATATCTGAGTCCTCAAGCAGTCAGTTGAGATTTCTAAATGTCAGGCTTGAAGCATCTTCAGATGGAGTGAGGGCAGGCAGCAGCAATCTGACACATTTTCTTGGTTTGCAATTTTAATGCCCCAGATGATGTCATCAGATATATTGGTAAACTTTCTAAATGGTCCATACAGCAGCAGTGCAGAGATTGTGTAAACATGAGCTACTATGACAATCTTTCTATAGTTTATGTTAAGCTGTCTACTTTCACTTTGGAGAACTAACAGAGAAAAAGGCAGGGTTTTTTTTTTTTCATAGAACATTTTTTTTAATTGAAGTATGGCTGATTTAAAATATTGTGCCAGTCTCACATTTTACAAAGACATGACTAAATTTTGCACATACATATATTCTTTTAAATATTTTTTATTATGGTTTATCCAAGCAGATTGGACATACTTCCCAGTACTATACAGTAGCATTTTGTTGTTTATCAATCCTCAATGCAATAGTATCCATCTATCAATGCCAAATTCCCAGTTCATCCCTCTCCTCCCCTTCCCCTAGGCAACCACAAGTCTGATCTCCAGGTCTGTGAGTCTGTTTCTGTATTGTAAATAGGTTCATTTCTACTATATTTTAGATTCCACATAAAAGTGATATTATATGGTATTTGTCTTTCTCTTTCTGACTTACTTCACTTAGTATGATAATCTTTAGTCACATTCATGTTCTTTTTTGATGAACAAGTAGTATTCCATTGTACATATGTACCACGTCTTTATCCATTCATCTGTCAAAGGATGTTTTAATTTTCCATGTTTTAGCTCTTGTGAATAGTGCTGCTATGCACACAGGGGTGTATCTTTTTGGATTATAGTTTTGTCTGGCTATATACCGAGACTGAACTGAACTGGCTATACACCCAGATGTTGGATTGCTGGGTAATATGGCAATTCTATTTTTAGTTTTCTAAGGAACCTTCATAATTTTTTTTTGACAGTGGCTGCACAAACTTATACTCCCACTGACAGTATAGGAAGTTTCCCTTTTCTCCACACCCTCTCTGGCATTTGTATTTGTAGACCTTTTAATGATGGGCATTCTGACCAGTGTGAGGCAGTAACCCCATTGTACTTTAAATGTGCATTTCTCAAATAATTAGTGATTGTGAGTGTCTTTTCATGTGCCTACTGGCTATAGATATGGTTTCTCTGGAAAAATGACTATTAAGATCTTTGCCCATTTTTTTTGCTTGGGTTGTTTGTTTCCTGTTGAGTTGGAAATATTTTTCCCATTTCATAGGTTATCTTTTCTTATGGTTTCCTTTGCTGTGCAAAAGCTTGTAAGTTCGATTCGGTAGCACTTATTTATTTTTGTTTTTATTTCTGTATCTTGGGAGACTGACCTAAGAAAATATCAGCACACCAAAACTGAATCAAGAAGAAATAGATAATTTGAAAAGACAGATCACTAGATGTGAAAAAGACTCTGTTAAAAAAAAAAAAAAAACTCCCTACAAACAAAACTCCAGGACCAGATGGCTTCATAGGCAAATTATACCAAGGATACATAGAATGACTTATATCTATTCTTCTCCAACTCTTCCAAAAGATGGAGTAGGAGGGAATACTACCAAAGATATTCCTTGAAATCACCATCACAGTGATATCAAAATAAGACAAAGGCACCATCAAAAAAAGAAAATTACAGGCCAATATCTTTGATGGATATAGGTGCAAGAACTCTCAAGAAAATATTAGCAAATGAAGTCAAACAACACATGAAAAAATCCTACACCATAACCAAGTGAGATTTATTCCAAGCTAACAAGGATAGTTCAACATACACAAGTCAATCTCTATAATACACCACGATAGCAACAGTGAAAAATCAAAAACAGAATGATCACCTAAATAGATGCAGAAAAAGTATTTGACAAATTTGACATTTATTCGTGATAAAATAGTTATATAGAGAACACATCTCAACACAATAAAAGGTATTCATGACAAACTCATAACTAATAAAATGCTCATTGGTAAAAAGCTGAAAGCCTTCCCACTAAAATCTGGAACAAGACAAAGATGCTCACTATCACTACTTCTATTCAACATAGTCTTGCAAGTCCTAGCCACAGCAGTCAGTCAAGAAAAGAAAGAAAATTATCCAAGTTGGAAGAGAAGAGGTAAAATTGTCACTGTATGCAGATCACATGTGGAAAAATCATAGATTTGACTATACAGACCTTTGTCAGCAAAGGAATTGGAGCTAGTCAAGATAAGAGCTTCCAGAGCAGATGCTGTGAATCTTTTATATCTCCAACACATAGGGGAAAGATTTGAATTATAAGTCTTTTAATATAAATAGGGGATGTTCTGGGAATGCTAAAGTGCCTCTTCAACTTTAGTTCTAACTTTGGAAGACTTTGTGAAATAAGGACCAGTCCTCCCAATTCCTCAAAGAGTTAGGTTATAACCTTTATGCTAAAGGACTGACACATGCTTTCACCTATGTTGGACATCCCACCCCCACCCCAGTGGGTAAATTTAGCCTAGAGGAGAAGGGCTCTAAATATCAGCTTCTAATTTGACCAATTTTTGATTACAAAGTTACATTAAACTTTCTTTTTAATATCTTGTCAATTTTTTGTGACGTGCTTAGTCACTCAGTTGTGTCCCATTCTGTGTGACCCCATTAAACTGTATCCCGCCAGGCTCCTCTGTCCATGGGGATGCTCCAGGCAAGAATACTGGAGTGGGTTGCCATGCTCTCATCCAGGGCATCTTCCCAACCCAGGGATGTTCAGTCCAGGTCTCCCACATTGCAGGAGGATTCTTTACTGTCTGAGCCACCAAGAATATGGGAAGCCCAAGAATACTGGAGTGGGTAGCCTATCCCTTCTCCAAGGGAACTTCCCAAGCCAGGAATCCAAGCAGGGTCTTCTGCATTGCAGGTGGATTCTTCACCAGCTGAGTGACCTGGGAAGCCCCTGACAGTTATCAGCTGAGCCAAACAGTAAATATTGGGGAAACACTGAAAACCTCAAAACAGTGCAAAATATATTATCTTTACAAACTCTTGAGTCACTCCTAAAGATAGACAAGTGAAATAACTGACAACTTCCATGTCCTAGGCAGGCAGAAGGCTAATCCTCATTCTTAGGATGTAAACTAAGACCAGCAAGAAGGCAATAGATTTTGGGGGAGAAATCCTTAGGAAAAAAACGGGGTCACTAACCAATAGGTATGCATTGGGAAAAAAGGAAGATAAAAATGTGAAAATTTATTTCCCTGTCTCAACTGGATACATTAATGCAGGAGGGCTGATTCTAATAAAAATTCTCACCCTTAATGGGCTTCTTTTAATTTTTTCAGAATGCCATCTGCATGTTCTGAGTCAGGTTTAAGGTTGGGAGTGTAATTTCAATATTTCCTAGAAACGAACAAGATTTTCTCATTTTTAATTAATTTTTATTTTAATTTCCCCTCAGTTGCTTAAGGGAATAACACAGCAGTTTACCAGATAATTCCTCAGAGTCTTGTCAACTCTGGGAGAGGCACACACTGTAGCCATCCTTCAAAGTTAGATATGGGGTATAAGACCATTAACTTAGTGGACTTTTGTTTACAGTGAAGTGGTTTTTTTTAGGTACCACATATCCTTATTATTATTTTTTTTGCAGTGAAACTTTCAATAAAGCCATTTTGAAATTAGAAGACTTTGCCTTTAAGTAAACTGTTTTCTGAATTTCCTTTCCCTCTCTCTTTTTGACATGTTTTAAAATGTATTTTAATAGGAAGATAATTGTTTTACAATATTTTGTTGGTTTCTGCAGTACAACAATGGGACTCAGACTAAGAATTCATATAGCTCTTCCTTCTTGAACCTCCCTCCAACACCCCACCCCACCCTTATAGGTCATCACAGAGCACTGGGCTGAGCTCCCTATGTTCTACAGCAACTTCCTACTAACTATCTATTTTACGCATGATAATGTATATGTGTGAAAGTGATATGTGCCTTATGGCAGAAAGCGAAGAACTAAAGAGCCTCTTGATGAAAGTGAAAGAGGAGAGTGAAAAAGTTAGATTAAAACTCAACATTCAGAAAACTAAGATCATGGCATCCAGTCCCATCACTTCAAGGCAAATAGATGGGGAAACAATGGAAACAGTGAGATATTTTATTTTTTTGGACTCCAAAATCACTGCAGATGGTGACTGCAGCCATGAAATTAAAAAATACTTGCTCCTTGGAGGAAAAGCTATGATCAACCTAAGCAGAGATACTACTTGGCCAACAAAAGTCCATCTAATCAAAGCTATGGTTTTTTCAGTGGTCATGTATGGATGTGAGAGTTGGACTATAAAGAAAGCTGAGTGCCAAAGAATTGATGCTTTTGAACTGTGGTGTTGGAGGAGACTCTTGAGAGTCCCTTGGACTGCAAGGAAATCCAACCAGTTAATCCTAATGGAAATCAGTCCTGAATACTCATTGGAAGGGCTGATGCTGAAACTGAAACTCCAATACTTTGTCCACCTGATGCGAAGAACTGACTCATTGGAAAAGACCCTGATGCTGGGAAAAATTGAGGGCAGGAGAAAAAGGGGACAACAGAGGATTAGATGGTTGGATGGCATCACCGACTTGATGGACATGAGTTTGAGAAAGCTCTGGGAGTTGGTGATGAACAGGGAAGCCTAGTGTGCTGCAGTCCATGGAGTCATAAAGAGTCGAACATGACCAAGTGACTGAACTGAATGTATTATGTGTGAATGATTTTAATCTGATTGGAACATTCTTAATAATGGCTATTGTAATTCTGGCCATTGTAATTACTGGAGGGTTGGCAGCAGTTTTGTAGGAACTTAGTTGTAAATATGTTTGTGTAAACTCCGGAAGTTGGTGATGGACAGGGAGGCCTGGCGTGCTGTGATTCACGGGGTCGCAAAGGGTCAGACACGACTGAGTGACTGAACTGAACTGAGTTGCAAATGTTCAGTACACATTTCTTTCCAGCATATTTTGGCACCCTCAACCTGATGGTTACCAAGTCAAGCTCTCAAGACATGAAACATGCTTAGTAAGATTTTGCCATCTTTGCAGATATTTACAAGAGTGTCAAAGTGGTACTCGATTCTTTAGAAATTAAAGATCTCATTCAATTTGCCCAGTTTTAAATTATCTGTGGTATTTTCAGTCCACTAGGACCAAAATTTACAAGTGAAAGACCATGATTCCTCAGTACAAAACTAGCTAGAATCCTTGAGGTAGGAGTCTCTAGAGGAGACTTAGGAAAAGACAGTCCAATAATATGGAAAAATGCATACACAGAAAAGAGTAGGTTTATACTTAGCAAGCAGGGAAACCCTTCCAGTAGTAATGAAAAAAAAAAAAAAAGAAAAGAAAAGTAGAGTACTCATCAACAGGGAAAGTTCTTCTGAGGGAAAGCTTGCCAGCAGCAATTGCTATGAACCAACACAACTGTACCTTCTCTCAGAGAAAGGGACTCCTTCAAACAAAAGGGGGAATATTGGTGCTTGAGAGGATTCATGGTGAGAGGAGGTGCCATTCATGGACAAAAGTTTCATACATAACTCCAGGGGACTCCAGTCCTACTGTAGCGAGATTGCCGTAGGTCCCACTTCTGACACAAAGTATGTCGACCTAGGCAAGCCTAGAAAGCAATACTCAAACAAAAAATATTTATTTGGAACAGAATAACTGCAATTTGGGGCACACCAAACCAGATAGTGACCCAAAGAGTGTCTTAACTGGGAAGTAAAATTCAGGGGCTTTTAAAGGCAAAGAAAGGAGATGCATATTTTAAAAAATTAATTGGAGTTGGAAATAGAAGCTAGTCTTGGCTAGCGAAACATGATTGATCACTAAGGAAGGCGAAAATCTATTACCTTGACAACAGTGTTCTCGTAGAGCCCATGAAATATTTGTGTTTTGGCCCATTTCAAAAATTCACGATTCTGCCTGGTGAGGGTATGCCTTACATCCTTTTGGTCTCCTGGCTCCATTTTAAAACCCCTTGACATAAGGAGTTCATTTTATTTCATGTTTTACACACGACAAATTCTTTATTTCAATAAATAGTATGATAGAAAGAATTTTTAAAAAGAAAAAAAAAGGTGCATTTTTCAGCCATGGAGAAATATATGATATGGAATGGAGATATTTTTCATAAAGTGGAAATTGCAGAGGAGATTTTCATAATTATTTTAAAGGGTTTACTGCATAACTTCAGTCTGTATATTAGCTTAAGAATATAAACATATATTATGCACAATTCATTTTGTTGATACCATTAGCGTGTTTTGTATATTACATTTAAGCATAGAGCTTCTTTAAACTATAGATGCAAGTATACTAATCAATTTTATCATAAATATTTTGTTTCTGACAAGTGGAACTACAAGTTACTGAACTTAAAAGACTCTTCAATCAGATTTTTCTTTTAATATAACTATTCAAGACTATAAAAGAATGATAACCATAAACTTTGCATAAAATAAAATATGACATGCAGTCTTTATAGCTTTACTTTCACATTTTAGTGTCAAGCAAATATGCAAAGTAGTTTTCTTCAGCAAATCTGCTGAGAATAAACAGGAATCACCAATCATTCCTGGGCTTCCTTGGTGGCTCAGCTGTAAAAGAGTCCATCTGCAATGCAGGAGGCACAGGAGAGGTGAGCTCGATCCTTGGGTCAGGAAGATCCCCTGGAGAAGGAAATGCCAACACTCCAGTATCCTTGCCTGGAAAATCCCAGACAGAGGTGCCTGGCAGGCTACCATCCATAGGATCAGGCATGAGTGAGTGACTGAACACACACACAGATACACACACACACCACTCATTCCTGCCCCGAGTGCTTCTCTTCCTCCACACTCAATGAGCACATTATCTGTCAAATAGATATGCCTGAAAACTCGTTTAAAAAATGGCATGCGTGTTGGACTTCCTTGGTGGCAGAATGCATAAGAATCCACCGGCCAATGCAAGGTACACAGGTTTGGTCCCTGGTCCAGAAAGATTACACATTCCACAAAGCAACTGAACCTGTGTGCTGCTGCTACTGAAGCCTATGGGCCTGGACCTGTGTGCTGCAGCAAGAGAAACCATCACAATGAGAAGCCCGTGCACTTTAATGGAGATCCATTGCAACCAATAAATAAACAAATATTTTTTTAAAAAAGAGGTGCATTTTGTCCACTTTTATGGAAATGCAGTAAGACAATACTATCTAGTTCATGTTAACTAATGTATTACATAATTTATTCATGTAATGGGCTTCCCAGGTGGTGCTAATGGTAAAGAATCTGCTAAAGCAGAATAGTCAAGAGATACAGATTAAATCCCTGGATCAGGAAGATTCCCTGGAGGGGGAAATGGCAACCCACTCCAGTATTCTTGCCTGGAGAACTCCATGGAGAGAGGAGCCTGGTGGTCTACAGTCCATGGGTTTGCAAACAGTCAGACATGACTGAGCTTCTGAGTACAGCATATGCATGTAATAGTATGAATGAAAGTGAAGTGGTGTTATTTGCCCAATTGTGTCCAACTCTTTGCGACCCCATGGACTGTGGACCACCAGCCTCCTCTGTCCATGGAATTCTGCAGGCAAGAACACTGGAGTGGGTAGCCATTCCCTTCTCCAAGGGATCTTCCCAGCACAGGCATGAAGTCAGGGTTTCCTGCATTGCAGGCAAATTCTTTACCATCTGAAAAAATAGGGAAGCCCCAATAGTATGAGTACCTATATAGTATTTCACAGATTAAATGTAGCAAATATACAACACCCAGTTCGTGGTATACAATGAAAACTCAATATCTTTGAGAAGTCAGATCAGTCAACAAATTAATCTATACAATGGGGCTGACACCCTCTACCTTACAGGGGAGTTGTGAGGATTCAATTAGATAGTGTACGTGTTAGCACCTCCCTTCCCTGCTACCAAGGGAAAGCCTCTGGACCTTCCATCTTGCCTATCTCAAATGTACATTCCAATCCTCTCGATCCATACACATCCCTTCCTTTGTTTAGAATATTCCCACAAGACCTGCTGTTTAGAATGTTGCTCCTTAACAGATTCCTTTTACTCCATGATGCCTGTGCCCAGGACCCCCATCACCCGCGTGCTCTCAGGTTATACTCACTCCTCTAGTATTCAGCGTACTTCCTTCATTCCCTCTATATGGATTCTGTGTTGAATCTTCCCCCTTGGAAACCACCATACGGCTACTCCACAATGTAGAAGAGGAGGGAGAGGATGAGCTTCTTGAGTCTCCATGGAGGCAGCACCCTGAACACGAGAGAGCACCCAGACTCTGAGATATGGCTGCAGCCTGCATCCCCATGCCTCTCCAAGTTCAGTTGTGTCAAGGGCTCACAAAAATTTCAGCCTGTGAAAGGAGATATTTTGCCTGCTTCTTCTCGACAAGGCCTTATGCCTATGCATCCAGCTGCTTTCTTTGATCTGAGCTGACCCTCTCCTCAGTCTATGGGTAATCTTAGCCTCCATTAAATTCCACTCCTGATCCCTCTGGAGCCATGTTAATTAAGCACAAAATTGTCACCATGTTCTCAGTCCACCCTCCTTCAGAGGCTGTATGACCCAAGAGCCTTTCCCATGTGCCAATAAGCTTTGTTCTGTCCTACTTAGATGTTTTTATATTAGTACTTAGTATGAGCAACCTTGGAGAAGGAAATGGCATTATTCCTGCCTGGAGAATTCCATGGACAGAGGAACCTGGAGGTTACAGTCCATGGGGTTGCAAAGAGTTGGACATAACTGAGTGTCCAACTAACACTTCACTTTCAAAATGAGCCAAGTACTTTGCTATGTGCTAAAGAGTTGCCTCAATTGTGTCTGACTCTTTGAGACCCTGTGGACTGTAACCCACCAGGTTCCCTTGTGCACAGGATTCTCCAGGCAAGAATACTGGGGTGGGTTGTCATGCCCTTCTTGAAGGGGTCTTCCTAACCCAAGGATCAAACACTGGCCTTTCCTGCATTGGCAGGCAGAGTCTTTACAACTAGTGCCATCAAGTATAAGTTCAGTTCAGTTCAGTCACTCAGTCATGTCTGACTTTTGGCAACCCCATGGACTGCAGCACATCAGGCTTCCCTGTCCATCACCAACTCCCAGACCTTACTCAAACTCATGTCCATAGATTCGGTCATGCCATCCAACCATCTCATCCTCCGTCTTCCCCTTCTCTCCCCACCTTCAATTTTTCCCAGCACCAGGATCTTTTCCAATGAATCAGTTCTTCACATTAGGTAGCCAAAGTATTGGAGTTTCAACTTCAGCATCAGACATTCCAATGAATATTCAGGACTGATTTCCTTTAGGATAAACTGGTTGAATCTCCTTTCTTGGACTGAAGGAGAAGTCAGGAGTCTTCTCCAATACCACACTTCAAAAGCATCAATTCTTTGATGCCCAGCTTTCTTTATAGTCCAACTCTCACATCCATACATGACTACTGGAAAAGCCATAGCTTTGACTAGATGGACCTTTGTTGTCAAAGTAATGTCTCTGCTTTTTAATATGCTGTCTAGGTTGGTCATAGCTTTTCTTCCAAGGAGCAAGTATCTTTTAATTTCATGGCTACAGTCACCAGTTGCAGTGATTTTTGGTCCCCCCAAAATAAAATCTCTCAGTGTTTCCATTGTTTCCCCACCTATTTGCCATAGTGATGGAATCGGATGCCATGATCTTAATTTTTTGAATGCTGAGTTTTAAGCCAACTTTTTCACTCTCCTCTTTCACTTTCATCAAGAGGCTCTTTAGTCCTTCTTTGCTTTCTGCCATAAGCTGGTGTCATCTGCATATCTGAGGTTATTGATATTTCTCCCAGCAATCTTGATTCCAGTTTGTGCTTCGTCCAGCCCAGGGTTTCATATGATGTATTCTGCATGTAAGTTAAATAATCAGGGTGACAATATACAGCCTTGACATACTCCTTTCCTGATTTGAAACCAATTTGTTGTTCTGAAGAGAAAAAGTTAGGATTCTCATATAACCCCCTGCTCCTTCTGTCTCTGTAACTCAGATTGCTCCTTGCAAGGTCTAGATCACCTAGGTCTCAGAAAGTGGGGACTCACAATACTAGGACCTGGAACTTATCTTACTCACCCCTGTCCTGCTCTTTGTAATT
The DNA here is from genome assembly GCF_023699985.2 of Odocoileus virginianus. Classification (NCBI taxonomy): domain Eukaryota; kingdom Metazoa; phylum Chordata; class Mammalia; order Artiodactyla; family Cervidae; genus Odocoileus; species Odocoileus virginianus. The sequence goes on from NC_069701.1 coordinate 3,287,220, forward strand.
GCCCTAGCCCCTGAAAACGTGCAAACCAGCTTAATCATGCTGGCCATGTATAAAAGCTCTCTAACCCTTTTGTTTGGGGCTTAGAGCTCAGAATGTTAAGTCCTCTGGGCCCGCCAACATAATAAACCTGAGTCCTCCAACTCTGCGAGTTTGGTGTTGTGAGGCGAGCAGAAGTAATGCCATGGCAGACAGCTTAGATTAGGAGTAGGCCTTCCTACTTCTGGGTGGTAAGATTATTAGGCGACCTGGATCAGCTTTTGCTTAGCACTGACCGCTGTTTGCCAATTAGGAATGGGGCGGAAACCCCCAGGAAAGTCCCGTGTGCGCGAAAGTTTTGACCAATGAAATTGCTTTGCAATCTGCTTCCGCTTAAACCAACTACCAACGACGTGTGCTCACCCTATAAATTTGTGTAACAGCTTGGGCTCGGGGCTCTCTGACCCTGCACCACCGCGTTGGATACGGCAGGAGCCCTGACTCGAGTCAGCAATAAACTTCCCTTTTTGCGAGTTGCATTGTCTTGGAGGCCTTCTCTCTTCCCTCTCAGGGATTCGGACATCGGGCATAGCAGTGTTTGGTTTCTGAAGTTCTGGTTTCTGCAACATTTCTGGAGGCCCCAGCGAAATTCCAATCACACCAGCCCCTTGAGCCGCCAGCCTGGTGGCTCAGCCCAGCTGGAACGAAGGAACCCCGAGACCAGTGAGGAGGTGTGCCACCAGACGGTGTTCCGGGTTCTCTTTCGACTGGTATTCCGATTCTCCGAATGGCCAAGCCCCGACTGGACCCACTGGACGGACGGGCCAGCTCACCAGGAACGGCCACAGGATCAGGTAAGGCCCTGGGGCCAGTCCCCAGTCAGGTCCTACCCCAGTGGGTAGAAGAGGAGGCTGATCTCCTCATTGGAGCTCCCAGGAAGGGTGCAGCAGTTAAGGAAACTTGGGAACTCTGGAGAAGGGAGGCATTGTGATAGCCTCTGCATGACTGTGAGTGCATGGTTGCTGATTGAACAGAGAGAGAGACATTTTTCTTTTGGAAACTGCAAAACCAATTCTTTTTGCATATGCAATTAAAAACAACTGGCTTGTTAAAAGACCTGCCTAGGAGAAAGCTTGAAGTTAACCCTTTCCATGTCCTTGAAATACACAGCCAACTTTGCTTGAGATGTCAGCCTTGGGAAAATTAGATCTTCAAGAAAAGGGAAAAAAAAGGGGCCAAAGAGATATTTTAAATCTCAAACAGAAAGCCATAAGATCTCCATCAGTCTGTCTGTCTGGATTTATGTATGTCTCAGTGTATGTCTTTTTTTTTTTTTCCTGATAATATTGTTTAAGTTGTAAATGAGTTCCAATTTAATTAGCCTAAAGAAAAGTAAGCACTTACATATCAAACAATTCTAAATATAAGAAAAATTAACCTAAATAAATTTCAGATTCATGTAAACTGGGAAATATTAAATATTAAATATCTAGTATTAATGTTTATTTGCTAATCTAATAAGGAAGTAGGATATGTTTTTAATAGAGAAGATATAAAAAATAAAATTATGTTTTATAAAGAGAAAAGAAAGTAGGTCTGACTTATAGTGGCTGTGACAAAAAGTGCTTAAAAAGTTTGTGAAAAGAGCGCCCTGAACAAAAGTTTTGTGCATGGTTAGGACTGACTAAGTTTAAAATAAATTTAGTTAAGTTTTCCTAAATGAGTTTTAAAGTAAGTTGGTGCAAAAACTTAAATTGGGCCTTTTTCTGTTAAAAGGACATGGTTTCTTCAGATGTTGAACTGCTTTTAAGAATAGATTTAAATTTCTTTACTTCTTAATTGATCTGTTATATATTTACCTTTGAAATCTTTTGCTATCTTTGGCTAAGTAAATAGCTGTTATTTCACAGTGACTTATATGATCCTACCTGATTGAGTGTTATAAACCCTTTTGATATTTATCAACAAAACTTCCTAAATAACTTGAATTATAGCTAACTTTGGGATGCTTCAGTGGGCCCCTGAGGACATCCCAAAGAGCTATTAAGCTACCTGGGTTCACTGGACATGTTAAATTACATGAGAAGTACTGTAAAAGGGGTGATAGATCTTTTCAGGTTATACTGTATTGGTTGATGTTTACTGGTTGATGTTACTAATATAGATGTCCTAAAATTACATAAAATTCATATATATCTGATATGTCCTGATAAAATATGGTCAATTATAATTATAGTTATCATATTAAAGTGTTACATATCACAGCAATGACCAGGTTTCTTTGTCAATTGCAATAGAATCAAATTTTAAACACACCTTCTATGGTTTTACTCTTATGCCTTTAGAAGAATACTGCTAGTTCTTCAAGCTTTATGGAAAAGACTTTCTAAGATTAACTGATAAACAGATTTTGTTATTAACAGTAAGCTGTTACCAGACTGGAATTTGGGCTTCTCTATGTTTAGAAAACAAAGTTTTCTTAGAATGCAGCTTTCAATAACAGATTATTAGCTTCTTTTCCTTTAAGTGATTTATATTTGTTTTTAAAATCTTTTTGTTACTTTGGTAAAGTAAATAAACATTATTTAAGATTATGGTACACGTAGACAAAGCTCATTCTGCTTCTGCAAGAAATAATCCCCCATGGTAAGACTTTTGCTATCCTGATGTCCTTAAAACATGGCAATAGTCTGCTCCTAAATCAAGAAATTAAAAATGGATAAACAGCTAAAAATCAGAGCCAGGGCTATGGGAAATCCAAGATGGCCACTTGGCTTTTCCTGACTCCCTGACAGACCTCATTTGTTGGGTTAAAGCCTTACCTGGCTACAGTGTTAATGCCCTCACAGTGAGTTCTCTCTCTCTCTCTCTCTCTCTCTTTCTCTCTCCCTATATATATATATATATATATATATATATTCACTGAATATTAAGTTCTAGTTTTGCTAATTAAGGTCTGCTAACTAAGACTCACTTATGAGATAGTTTTTTGTTATGTTATATTGGTAAGAGGTTAATTAATTTATTAAAATGATACTCTAAGATTGTTTCTAAGATTGATTATCTCAGTCACCAGTCTTTGGATAAAGGTCAGATGCTCCATGAAGTACAACCAGGAGATTAACACTTGGCTATAACCATTTAACTGAGACAGATGGCCTGGGGTATACTGAGCTATACCCAATGAAAGCTCTTGACTTCAATTCTTGCTTGTGACCTTACTAATAACTGCTAGCTGTATTATTTCTTATGTAGCTTGTTTCAGAAGATTATTTCTTACATTACCAGTGTGACTGAGCCTGTGATAAAATGCTGATATGCAGTTCCATATGAGATCAATAATTGTAATAATGCAACTCTAGATATGAGAGGAGGCAACAAGAGGAAGTATTTTCCTGCACCAAGAGACTAGTAAGACAGGTATGGTCCAGAGACTTGCTTACTTACAAGGCCTGGTCTAATGATAACACAATGAGTGGCCTGTCAATGGAATCTTTGTTAGACCAGGGAATAAGCCTTCCCAGCACCGTGGGACACACTAACCATAAAATGCCCCCCAAACATGGTCACATATGTGGCTTTGAAGGGGCCCTGTTGACTGGAAGTTGGCCCTTACCAGCTGCCTCTACAAAGATTAAATCGTGACCACTACAAGATGCTGACCTTCGCCACTCCCTTGAAAGGAGTTCAGGGTGGAGCCAAAAATAAGGCACTCTGTGCTCTGGGAAAAACCTGGAAAAACAGGCCTTCAGATAGACAGATGTTCTCAGGTAAAGATTTTTATGAGTCCAAATTCTTGTATCTTCTCATACCTAGAGAAACACTAATGTCATGAACCAATGTCTGGACCTGGTTCTCCTGACTAGCCCCCCAGCAGTTTTCCTACTTTGTTTAATCTTTGGGCCATGTATCTTTAACTTTCTTGTTAAGTTTGTTTCTCCAAGTAGTAGTCTGACAAGAATATCCCCTGGCCAACACCAGACAGCTGCTGGAACAAGCTGCCTTATCATCCTGTGGACTCTCACCTCCCTCCGTAAGTGCACCCCGGGGCCCTCAGGCTATTCTCCCTTTGAGACCTTTCACGGGAGGCCACCCCAGTCATAGAAAAGCTCAAGGGAGACCACCAACAACTAGCTGACCTGGAGATGTCCCAACCTCCAGGCCCTAGAAAAGTCTTCCGCCATATCGCCTGAGAAACCTTAGACAGAACACGCATTCTCTTGAACAACTGGGTTTATACCCATCAGCCAGGAGATGAGATATGGGTTAGAGACTGGAAAGAAGAACCACTTCAGCCAGTTTGGACAGGTCCTCACACGGTTGTCCTGACAACCCCTACTGCTGATAAAGTTACAGACATCATCCCTTGGATCCACCACACCAGAGTCAAGAAGGTAGTGGTTTCCTGTGATGAGGACCCCTGGAAAGCAGTTCGGAACCCCCAAAATCTCCTCAAGGTCCAGTTCCAAAGACAACGGCCCTCACCCATGAAGGACACTGAGTCCTGCTCCAGCTACACTCCACCAGCTGGCTGGTCAATGCACAGCGGGAGTTTGAAGATCCTACTATCAAAATATCGATGGATTTTCATAGTCAACCCTGGCCTCTATCCCTCATCGGTTTTATTGCTGTGCTCTTCATTACAGGACCAACTAGACTCCATGGCTGAGGTGGTTTTGCAGAATAGGAGAGGGCTAGACCTCCTGACAGCTGAACAGGGAGGACTCTGCCTCTTCTTGAGTGAAGAATGCCACTTTTATGTAAGCCTATCAGAAATAGTCAGGGACGTGGCCCAACAGCCAAGGAAACAAATCATAAAAAGAAGAGAGAAACTAGCTAATTCCTGGGGTAATTGAAAGAATATCTGGAGCTGGGTATTGTGGCTTCTCCCTTTAACAGTGCCTCTGTTTATGGTCTTTGGAGTACTCTTGTTTGGCCCCTGTATTCTCAATACAATTACCTAGTTCATAACCTCTCAGATTAAATCCATAAAGTTATAAATGGTAATAGCTCAATATAGCCCCCTAGATGATGGGGAATTCTGAATGTCCTACCAATACATGAGATAATGCTTTCTAAAATGAGTGATAGAAGCATCAAGATGGGGAAATGAAGAAGAAAATTTAAAATGTTTATATAACCTCCTGCTCCTTCTGCCTCTGTAACTCAGATTGCTCCTTGCAAAGTCTAGATCACCTAGGTCTCAGAAAGTGGAGACTCACAATACTAGGAACTGGAGCTTATCTCACTCACCCTTATCCTGCTCTTTGCAATCGTCCTAGCCCCTGCAAACCCAAAAACGTGCTGAATCATGCCTGTTCATGTATACAAACTCTGTAACCCCTTTGTCTGGGGCTCAGAGCTTGGAGTGTTCACACCTCTGGGCCTGCCAGCGTATTAAACGTGAGTGCTCCAACTCTCCAAGTGTGGTGCTTGATTTCTTGAAGTACTAGTTTCTGCAACAGTTCCATGTCCAGTTCTAACTGTTGCTTCTTGACCTTCATACACATTTCTCAGGAGGCAGGTCAGGTGATCTTGTATTCCCATCTCTTGAAGAATTTTCCACAGTTTGTTGTGATCCACACAGACAAAGGCTTTGGCATAGTCAATAAAGCAGAAATAGATGTTTTTCTGGAATTCTCTTGCATTTTTGATGATCCAACGGATGTGGCAATTTGATCTCTGGTTCCTCTGTCTTTTCTAAATCCAGCTTGAACATCTGGAAGTTCACGGTTCACGTATTGTTGAAACCTGACTTGGAGAAATTTGAGCATTACTTTACTAGTGTGTGAGATGAGTGCAATTGTGTGGTAGTTTGAGCATTCTTTGGTAGTGTCTTTCTTTGGGATTGGAGTGAAAACTGACCTTTTCAGTCCTGTGATCACTGCTGAGTTTTCCAAATTTGCTGGCATATGGAGTGCAGCACTTTCACAGGATCATTTTTTAGGATTTGAAAGAGCTCACTGGAATTCCATCACCTCCACTAGCTTAAGGCCCACTTGGCTTCACCTTCCAGGATGTCTGGCTCTAGGTGAGTGATCACACCATCGTGGTTATCTGGGTAGTGAATATGTTTTTTTGCGTAGTGCTTCTGTGTATTCTTGCCACCTCTTCTTAATATCTTCTGCTTGTGTTAGGTTCTTGTCCACAAAGGTCCAGCTGGTCAAGGCTATGGTTTTTCCAGTGGTCATGTATGGATGTGAGAGTTGGGCTGTGAAGAAAGCTGAATGCCAAAGAATTGATGTTTTTGAACTGTGGTGTTGGAGAAAACTCTTGAGAGTCCCTTGGACTGCAAGGAGATTCAACCAGTCCATCCTAAAGGATCACTCCTGGGTGTTCACTGGAAGGACTGGTGTTGAAGCTGAAACTCCAACACTTTGGCCACCTGATGCGAAGAGCTGACTCATTTGAAAAGACCCTGGTGCTGGGAAAGATTGAAGGCAGGAGGAGAAGGGGACGACAGAGGGTGAGATGGTTGGATGGCATCACTGACTCAATGGACATGGGTTTGGGTGGACTCCGGGAGTTGGTGAGGGACAGGGAGGCCTGGCGTGCTGCGCTTCATGGGGGTCACAAAGAGTTGGACATAGACTGAATGGCTGAACTGAGCTCTGTTAGGTTCATACCATTTCTGTCCTTGAGAACCCCATGAACAGTAGGAAAGGCAAAAAGATAGGACACATCAAGTGTCAGTGCAGAGCAAACACACATTATCAGATTATTGTCTAATGCTCACAGTCTTCTTCACAGCAACCATATAAAAGTTTTATTTACAGGGCAGCAATGGAGAAACAGATATATAAAATAGACTTATGGACATGGGGAGAAGAAGAGAGGGTGAGACATATGGAAAGAGTAACATGGCTGCTGCTAAGTCGTGTCAGTCGTGTCCGACTCTGTGCGACCCCATAGACAGCAGCCCACCAGGCTCTGCCGTCCCTGGGATTCTCCAGGCAAGAACACTGGAGTGGGTTGCCATTTCCTTCTTCAGAAAGTTACATTACCTTATGTAAAATAAATAGCCAAGGAGAATTTGCTGTATGTCTCAGGAAGCTCAAACAGGGACTCTGCATCAACCTTGAGGGGTGGGGTGGGCAGGGAGATGGGATGGTGGTTCAAGAGGGAGGGGGTGTATGTACATCTATGGCTGATTCATGTTGAGGTTTGACAGAAAACAAAATTCTGTGAAGCAATTATCCTTCATTTAAAATTAAATAAGTTAAAAAAAAATACAAATCATGTTAAGGGTTGCTGAGAGAAACTAAAGAAGACCCAAATAAAAGGAATTACAATGTGATATTGAGAAGATTCAATATAGTTAAACCTCATATTGCTTCTCAGAAGGCATAGCTCTGTGTATTTCCAAAGTCACCCCTGGATTAAAGTGGTTTTGACAACTTCCTTTGAGTTTACCTCACTACATTTCATGGTAAATAGATGGGGAAGCAATGAAAACTGTGAGAGACTTTATTTTTGGGCTCCAAAATCACTGCAGATGGTGACTAGAGCCATGAAATTAAAAGATGCTTGCTCCTTGGAAGAAAAGATATAATCAACTTAGCATATTAAAAAGCAGAGACATTACTTTGCCAACAAAGGTTCATCTAGTCAAAGCTATGGTTTTACCAGTAGTCATGTATGGATGTGAGAGTTGGACTATAAAGAAAGCTGAGCACCGAAGAACTGATGGTCTTGAACTGTGGTGTTGGAGAAGACTCTTGAGAGTCTCCTGGACTGCAAGGAGATCCAACCAGTCCATCCTAAAGGAAATCAGTCCTAAATATTCATTGGAAGAACTGATGCTGAAGCTGAAACTATAATACTTTGACCACCTGATGTGAAGAGCTGACTCACTGAATAAGACCCCGATGTTGGGAAAGATTGAAGGCAGGAAGAGAAGGGGAAGATAGAGGATGAGATGGTTGGATGGCATCACCAACTCGATGGACATGAATTTGAATAAGTTCTGGGAGTTGGTGATGGACAGGGAGGCCTGGCGTGCTGCAGTGCATGGGGTCGGAAGGAGTCGAACATGAATGAACAGATTTACACACAGATCCCTGGTGGTTCAGATGATAAAGCATCTGCCTGCAATGTGTGAGACCTGGGTTCGATCCCTGGGTAGGGAAGATCCCCTGGAGAAGGAAATGGCAACCCACTCCAGTACTCTTGCCTGGAAAATTCCCTGGACAGAGGAGCGTGGTGGGCTACAGTCCATGAGGTCCCAAAGAGTCAGACAGGGCTGCGCAACTTCACTTATTTGCTTACAGTCAGATCTTAAGCTCCAGTAACTGCCAAGTGATTGCCCTATTGTTTTCAGCATTTTCCTGGGGGGACAAACTGAATCACAGAGTAATCAGAACAAAGCTCATCTCCTTAAAAGAATAGTTTCTGAGTCAATGGAGATTTTTTTCTGACCACCCCCTCCCCCAAAGGCTCTTCCTAATTATCTTTCTCCATTTTTCTCTGAAAAATCAGCTTGTGTGTAGTTTAGCCTCCATTCCAATGATCTAGCAGTTTCCTCCTTGCTGCTTTTTGTCACCACTTCCACTTTTTTAGAGAGTCCTTAGCTTGCTTTTCTCCACAGTTTGTTATAAAACAGTCAGTTCCTTTTGAAGAAGGAATTCATAGGGCCTGGACTCCATCTGAGGCCTGTCCGTGCTGAACGTGCTTGGCCACCTCTCCAGTAGACTCTGAACTGTCTGCTTAGTGCCTGTGGAAACGACAATGGAAGGATAAGACCCCCTCCGGACAGGGGAACCTTGAAGATCTTATCCAGATTACTCATCACCTAAGAGAAAACAGACACTAATCACCCCTGCCTCCGGACAGTATCTATTGGAATGTAACCACAGGCTTATCGGTTATTAACTGGTTGGAATGTAACCTCAGGCTAATTGATTATTAACTGTTTGAACACATAACACATGAATGATGGGATTATTGTAGTTGTATTTACCCTTCCTTTGTTTATGTAAGTTTCCAGGAATTTGGGGTGGTGGGTTGGGACACATACACATGAGGTATAAAAGATTTTCACAAATGTTGGTGGGGTCCTTGGTTAAGAGGAGACTGCCTTGGGCCCGCCGGTGTAATAAACTGCACTCCACTATCTGCATTGTCCTTCTGAGTGAGTTTGTTTCCCGGAAAGCATGGCTATAACCCTTTGGGTAGGGAATTTGAAGCTCATTCTACAATCAGGGTGCTGGAGTTGGGGAAAGGGACCGTGAGATGAAAATATCTCCTACTATATCAATAAACAAGAAATATCACAGGCATCAGCAATTTCTGGTCTCCAAATGTGAATGAATGTGTGCTCAGTTGCTTAGTCCTGTCCGACTCTTTGTGACCCCCATGGACTGTAGCCCACCAGGCTCCTCCATCCATGGGATTTCCCAGGCAAGAATACCGGAGTGGATTGCCATGCCCTTCTCCAGAGAATCTTCCTGACCCAGGGATTAAACCTGTGACTCCTGTGTCTCCTGCATTGCAGGCAGATTCTTTACCCTCTGAGCCACCAATGAGGGCTTCCAAAACTGTGATCCAACAGATGCTGTCACCCCCCCTCCCCACAGTGATTGCTGGGGAACAGGGGGTGGGGGTGGAATTTGAATCTAAGGAGCGGCCACGTGCCACTCCTTAAGGTGAACGAGCAAACAGGATTGGTTCCAGATAGCTGAGACACATGAGAGGGATGAATTCAGTGAGCCCGAGGCTTGCATCTTATACAAAGAATGGTATATTCCTTAACTTCATATCTGATCTTTCATTTTCAAACTGCCTTTTCCTTGGAGCAGCTTTCTCTGATCTACTGAGATGCTGTCTCCCAGGCCTGGAGTCCTACACATCCCCACCAAATAAAATAGCTCTCTATTTTCAGATTGTGGCTGTATTTTTCAGTTGACAGGACAATGGCCTGTTTGCCTCTAAGCGGCGTCCCCTCTTTGAGAGCTCTGTGCCTGATGGACATGGGGCAGGCCCTCCAGGTCTCCCTAACTTGCCTCTCTTGAGGTTAGAATGTCCACCACAGGAGATTGGGGCCCGAGGAGTCTCAACACGCTCACGGCAGAACACCTTTTTAATAAGTGCGGGCTGAGTGACAGAAGGGAGTCTCTCCAGTTCTCAGCTACACTCAGAAAACAACCTCATAAGAGGGAGCTGCAAGCAGGTTGAGAAAAGCTGGCGTCCTGCCCCTCCCAGAAAAATAGCCTTCTGAATGGGATCCTGGGGAAGATGAATCCAACCCTATGATCTTGGCTTTAGTCCATTCAAGTGTTGCTAACTGGAAAGGGCTTCCTTGTTGGCTCAGACAGTAAAGAATCCACCTGCAATGTGGGAGACTGGCTTCCATCCCTGGGTTGGCATGATCCCCTGGAGAAGGGCATGCCAACCCACTCCAGTATTCTTGCCTGGAGAATTCATGGACAGAGGAGTCCGGTGGGCTACAGTCCATAGGGTCGCAAAGAGTTAAGATATGCCTGAGCGACTGAGCACAGCTGGAAAGGGGGAGGAAAGGTATGGGTCTTGGTTCAAATGCATTAATTCTGGTAGTTCCTAGCAAATTTTAGTAGAATATCTTGAATAAATATTTCCTTACTTGCTGTAAAACCACTGAGAGTGGGTCAGTGGAGCTCCACGTGCCATCATGCCAGAATTAGAACTTCCTTAGCCCTTGTTTCTGGTTCCTCAGTCAAGAAAGCAAGCACTCTCATTTCCTATTGTCTAGTATCTCACACATGCTTATAGTGAATGCATTTTGCAGTATGACTATTTTCTTTTTTTTAATGCTTCTGTAAAAATGCGATTCAGGTGTTATCATGAACTATGATTCATCCTACACACACATATGTCCGTTCATCTGTACATACTGCAAATCACTACTAGTTCAGATGCCAGTAACTATACATTCAAACTCTTAAAGGCTAAAAATAGCTTCTAAGCAAATTATAGGTGGGTAACAACTATTCATTTTCTTCCAGCATGCATGTTAGGCTGTAATATTAATAAATGATATGGCATTAAAGAAAATATGTTGCTATTTTAAAAAGGTAAAAAGAAAAAACTAGTTCTCTCTGCCTACTCTTATATGTGTGTGTAAATGTATATGTATGTGTATAAGTTAATAATTTACATAAACTTTCATAGAGCATAATTATTGATTAAAAAGCAAAGAGGGTAAATACAGCTCTTGCTGTTAGCTTTATAAAGATTCTGGCGCTAATAGTGCCCAGGCCATTTCACAGTTCAGATGCTTTTGTCTCCTATTCTCTGTGATTTTCATTCCCTGCCCTCTCTATACACTTTCCTCAGCTGCACACCTCTCTCAATTTCCTCCACTTTTACTGTAATAGTGTCTTATGAAGACAAATGATCTGAACTAATGCAAGCTTTAGTTCTATATGCCACATCTAATTTAAGGTGTGTGCTGTCGTTACTGGTGTGGGAACATGGGAGAGAGTATAGACTGAATTGATCATCAAAGCATGTTAGACAATAAGCCAAATGAAGCAGTATTTTCCTCTTAGAGTTTAAAAAGTATATTGCATTCAATAAATAATAAACTTTCCTTAAAACTTCTATTTATTTGAGAAGAAATCAGAATATTTAGTGGCTGTGACTCAGCTCTGATGCCCTATTCTCTGAATTCTAGCCCCAACTTTGCTATTTACAAGCTGTTTAACCTAAGAAAGTTATTTCACATATTTATATCCAATTCTTCACTGGTTAAGATGGTGTAAATAACATCTATCTCAAAATATTATTATGTGAGTTAAATAAATTAATTCATATAAAAATGACTAGGCCAATGCCTGAGACACAGTGAGTACTCAGTAAATATTATCCATTAGCATAATTACCCAATACACTGAAGCTGGTATAAGTTACCACTATCTTTCATTCATAAATCTTGAATTTGTTCTTAGAATACTTACCAGCTTCTTTTTACATTTTTTTAAGTTCAAAGATCCTATTTAGATATAATTCTTATATCTAAATATAGCACAGAGATTACTTCCAATATCTATATCAAAAATATATTTCTATAGCTAAACACTCTGCTAGATTTTAAATTGTACTTACTGCCTACAAAAGTGTAGGCATTCAAATATATATTAAATGTACAAATGACTTCATAATATATTAATTACTAAATTTTGAAATTATTTTTTTCAGGGTGAAACATCCTACAGATGTCAATTAGGTCTAGCTAGTCCATTGTGTCCTTTAAAGTTTGTGTTCCCTTGTTCATTTTCTGTTTAGTTGATCTATCCATAGTTGTGAGTGGGGTATTAAAGTCTCCCACTATTATTGTGTTACTATTAATTTCCTCTTTCATACTCGTTAGTGTTTGCCTTACATATTGCAGTGCTCCTATGTTGGGTGCATATATATTTATAATTGTTATATCTTCTTCTTGGATTGATCCTTTGATCATTATGTAGTGTCCATCTTTGTCTCTTTTCACAGCCTTTATCTGAAAGTTTATTTTATCTGATATGAGTATTGAGACTCCTGCTTTCTTTTGGTCTCCGTTTGCGTGAAATATTTTTTTCCAGCCCTTCACTTTTAGTCTGTGTGTGTCCCTTATTTTGAGGTGGGTCTTTTGTAGACGGCATATATAGGGGTCTTGCTTTTGTATCCATTCAGCCAGCCTTTGTCTTTTGGTTGGGGCATTCAACCCATTTACATTTAAGGTAATTATTGATAGGTATGGTCCTATTGCCATTTACTTTGTTGTTTGGGGTTCACGTTTATACTACCTTTCTGTGTTTTCTGTCTAGAGAAGATCCTTTAGTATTTGTTGAAGAGCTGGTTTGGTGGTGCTGAATTCTCTCAGCTTTTGCTTGTCTGTAAAGCTTTTGAGTTCTCCTTCATATCTGAATGAGATCCTTGCTGGGTAGAGTAATCTAGGTTGTGGGTTATTCTCTTTCATTGCTTTAAGTATGTCCTGTCATTCCCTTCTGGCCTGAATGGTTTCTATTGATAGATCAGCTGTTATCCTTATGGGAATTCCTTTGTGTGTTATTTGTTGTTTCTCCCTTGCTGCTTTTAATATTTGTTCTTTGTGTTTGATCTTTGTTAATTTGATTAATATGTGTCTTGGGGTGTTTCGCCTTGGGTTTATCCTGTTTGGGACTCTCTGGGTTTCTTGGGCTTGGGTGGCTATTTCCTTCCCCATTTTAGTGAAGTTTTCAGCTATTATCTCCTCATGGCCTTTCTTTTTGTCTTCTTCTTCTGGGACTCCTATGATTCGAACGTTGGGGCGTTTCACATTGTCCCAGAGGTCCCTGAGGTTGTCCTCATTTCTTTTGATTCTTTTTTCCTCTCTGCTTCATTTATTTCCACCATTTTATCTTCTACCTCACTTATCCTATCTTCTGTCTCCGTTATTCTACTCATGGTTCCCTCCAGAGTGTTTTTGATCTCATTTATTGCATTATTCATTTTTAATTGACTCTTGAAACATGTATATTATCTAGGGTGAAACAGATCACCAGCCCAGGTTGGATGCATGAGACGAGTGCTCGGGCCTGGTGCACTGGGAAGACCCAGAGGGATCGGGTGGAGAGGGAGGTGGGAGGGGGGACCGGGATGGGGAATACATCTAAATCCATGGCTAATTCATTTCAATGTATGACAAAAACCACTGCAATGATGTAAAGTAATTAGCCTCCAACTAATAAAAAAAATGAAAACAAATAAAAAAATTATTTTTTTCCATTTTCTTTATTTTTTTAAATTTTGGCTTCACTAAAGATGTTTATTATCAACATAGATTATAGCTCCTTACAAACAAGGATTTTTTATTCCTCTCTATGTTGCCTAAAATTCTGTCGATAATGAAAATGCCCTATATAAGTGGCAGTATATCTGGGTTCTATAAAACTCATCAGCAACTAAATCAGGCCTCCTAACATCTAAGGAACTGTCATCTCATTTAGACTTATTGTGCTGCTTGTTCCTGATCCCTAAGGTACATATAAATAACTTCTGATCCTTAGGTTTGGCCTGGGCACAAAACAGCATGCTTTTGGGGAGATACCTCCTGAGTCTCACTTGAGATGAAAAACTGAGGTTGTACTTTTATGACAGTGAAAGAGATTTGTTCATATTGGATTTTGATCTTGAGGCATACATTAAGGGGAATTTTTGTTTATCATTTAGTTTAGAGCCTCAGTTAACAAGGCAAGAACCCTTCATATTTAAAAACTTTAGAATAATTATTGATGGCTTGAAAAAATGTGGACTGTCTGCCAGAAATGAGGTAAAGAACAGACACAGTCTGTTGACTCAATAAAGAAATATTAAAATGATTACATATGATAACTATAGCATTACCACTAGGAGCTAGACTTGGCTAGACTTCATTGATTTTTCTTGTAATCTTATCAAAATTACCTTTACTCTGTGTGCTTTCTTGTGATGATTTTTTGAGTTCCACTTTGCAGAGATCATTATTTGCCTGAGTTTGCAATCTGTAAACAGCAAAACATTTTGCAGGTAAAAGACTACCTTAGAATTTTATTTAGCTGGAGCTAGAATTTACTGGCTCATAGGTGCTATAACATATTCCTTCCTGCAACAGATTCTTTTGCTTTCCTTTTTTAATCTGAGAGAACTAAGTAGTTTATTTGGACCTCATTTGGTTGGCATAACAAAAAAGGAGGCTTCCAATTTCTAATATTAAAAGCTGTGGATATCTTACCTTATGGAAACTTAACACTTGGACTTCATATGACAGGGATAATCCCAAAGAAATTCAAGTAAATTAAAAATTTGAGAATCTTCTATAAGCATTCTACTTTCACATATACTGTCTTATATACTCCTAATAACACTGTGATTGGAAATATTATGTTTCTTATTTTAAAAATATGGACCTAGGGCTCAGAGTAAATGACTAATTGACAATAATGAAGCTAATAAGTATCAACTGGATTTCAGTTTAGGCCTTCCCAGATGGCACAGTGGTAAAGAATCCGCCTGCCAATGGAGGAGATGTAAAAGACATGGATTCAATCCCTGGGTGGGGAAGATGCCCTAGAGGAGGGCATGATGACCACTCCAGTATTGCCTGGGAAATCGCATAGACAGAGGAGCCTGGCGAGCTACAGTCCATGGGGTCACAGAAAAGTCGGACAGGACTGAGTGACTAAACAACAACAAGAACAATAAAGATTTAAATTTAGATATTTTGACATTTTCTGCTTCACCATCTTGCTTTTACACTTAGTGCTCTGTATAGAAAAATGTCATATTTATTTTTACATATTAATCTATCTTGCTCCTCACAATATACATAATTAATCATATGATTTAATATTATAATTGCATTTTACAAATGCCATACTATATTTAAGCAATACTAATAAAAATTTCATATATATATATATATATTTTTAATTTTGTATTAGTTGGAGGCTAATTACTTTACAATACTGTAGTGGTTTTTGTCATACATTGACATGAATCAGCCATGGAGTTACATGTATTCCCCATCCCAGTCCCCCCTCCCACCTCCCTCTCTACCCGATCCCTCTGGGTCTTCCCAGTGCACCAGGTCCGAGCACTTGTCTCATGCATCCAACCTGGGCTGGTGATCTGTTTCACCCTAGATAATATACATGTTTCGATGCTATTCACTTGAAACATCCCACCCTCGCCTTCTCCCACAGAGTCCAAAAGTCTGTTCTATACATCTGTGTCTCTTTTTCTGTTTTGCATATAGGGTTATCGTTACCATCTTTCTAAATTCCATATATATGCTTTAGTATACTGTAATGGTCTTTAACTTTCTGGCTTACTTCGCTCTGTATAATGGGCTCCAGTTTCATCCATCTCATTAGAACTGATTCAAATGAATTCTTTTTAATGGCTGAGTAATATTCCATGGTGTATATGTACCACAGCTTCCTCATCCATTCGTCTGCTGATGGGCATCTAGGTTGCTTCCATGTCCTGGCTATTATAAACAGTGCTGCGATGAACATTGGGGTGCACGTGTCTCTTTCAGATCTGGTTTCCTCGGTGTGTATGCCCAGAAGTGGGATTGCTGGGTCATATGGCAGTTCTATTTCCAGTTTTTTAAGAAATCTCCACACTGTTTTCCATAGTGGCTGTACTAGCTTGCATTTCCACCAACAGCATAAGAGGGTTCCCTTTTCTCCACACCCTCTCCAGCATTTATTGCTTGTAGACTTTTGGATAGCAGCCATCCTGACTGGCGTGTAATGGTACCTCATTGTGGTTTTGATTTGCATTTCTCTGATAATGAGTGATGTTGAGCATCTTTTCATGTGTTTTTTAGCCATCTGTATGTCTTCCTTGGAGAAATGTCTGTTTAGTTCTTTGGCCCATTTTTTGATTGGGTCATTTATTTTTCTGGAGTTGAGCTGGAGGAGTTGCTTGTATATTTTTGAGATTAATCCTTTGTCTGTTGCTTCGTTTGCTATTATTTTCTCCCAATCTGAGGGCTGTCTTTTCACCTTGCTTATAGTTTCCTTTGTTGTGCAAAAAGCTTTTAAGTTTCATTAGGTCCCATTTGTTTATTTGTGCTTTTGTTTCTAATATTCTGGGATGTGGGTCATAGAGGATCCTGCTGTGATTTATGTCAGAGAGTGTTTTGCCTATGTTCTCCTCTAGGAGTTTTATAGGTTCTGGTCTTACATTTAGATCTTTAATCCATTTTGAGCTTATAAAAATTTCATAATATATTTTGATCAGTAAGATATTTTATAAATGATGACTGATTTAGGTGTGAAATCGAATGCCTTGCATTTAATTTGTATAATCTAAATGATCATTTGGCCCTGAAAGCCTCATGAACAATTGAATTTCAACTGTTATTTGGATCATATTCACCAGATAAACAATTTCACTTAAAATATGACTTGTGATATTCCTGGGGTTTGACCTTTGACCTTATTTTCATTAGGCATAAAATGATCTGTACATGAGTAGTATAATGTTTCTCTTAGGTTTTTTTGAGATTTTTGTTTACAAGGGTGGGCAATCACTAAACTGCATCAGGTTCACAAATAGAACTTTTTATCCTGAGTGTGCCCATGCCTCATATGAATTGCCTTAAAGATATGAAATTGAATTCATGTTATACAGTGAATGAGAAAAAAATTGCATAGATTTTTCTTTTACTCTCTTCTTCAGTTTTTTTTTTCTCCCCCTTTAAGTCAACTACTCAGATTTCAGAGCAGTTTCTCTGGAGTTTATGAGTGGAAACCCTGTTATAAAAAGAGTAGTATTTAAGAGATAAGCCAGGTTATTGAAAGATAAACCAGTCTTATATGTGACACTTAAATTTGTACTAGGGAAATCCATCAAATTCATTAAAAAAAAGACATAAAATAAGAACACCCATAATCACCACTAATTTACTCCATTAGGATTTAAACCACAAGGTCCATGTTTATGAATTAATGCTGAATATTCCTGCCATCTCCTTATTCAGAATGCAATGCAGAGAAAAGGATTTATATGTGACACTGGGCAGTTTTAAAAGGCACTGGTCATGCTGAAAATGCACTGTAAAGGTCACTGCTTGAAAAGGAATAAATATTGCATCCCAAGGTATACCGTCTTTGTTATCTCCTGGAAAGTTCTTAGATGCAATATCACTGTAAGATTTCTAGAATACCTAATACTGTCTTCCATGGGGCAAAGTTCATTTTTGAAGTCCTCAATCTTTAACAATTTTCCTTTGGAAATTTAGGTTGAATCAAAAAGTCCATGAGTAATCTGAAATAATCTTGAGTGGCTTCAAAAATTCCACTGTGCTTTCTATGAAACACAAACAATTTACATAGAAATAATTTAATTGAGTACATCTAATTAGGCATTATATATGGAAGCTATGCATCAGCAATTGTAGTTATATCAATGGACTCTTTCATTTATCGAGTTTGACAGTATAAGTTCTTAACTAAAAATGATAAATGACTTCCTTGCAGCTGAATAATACTTCACCTTGCAATTTCCCTCACCATATTTCAGCATGAAGGCAGAGACCTATTAATAAATACTGTAAATGTCTACTGTTTGCTTTGTTCAAACTCAATAGTTATTTTCATTCAATTAACATCTCATCTTGTATCTATTTCTAGTGGTAATGATAACATAGTTTAAGTATACAATCAGAAGAACAAACACAAGAATGGCTTAGCAACTTCTCTAGATATTTTACATTCTGATGTACTTCTGAGAGGAAGGAGCAAGTTTAATCACTGTTTCTTTCAACAAATATTCATTGAAATGCTTTTGCATGCCCTGCACTTTAAGTGGGTGCTTTGAATGATAACTTAGCTGATAACAGGCTTTTAATATCTAACTTAAGAAACCTAGAAACAGGTTTCAAAAGTTTTAAAGAAGAGCCTTATTAAAAATATATCTATATATCTTGATGACTGGAAAAGTGAGACTAGAACATGCTACCTTCCTAATACTATATGTTATATGTTTTAGCTTACAAAGCTTCCCTGAACAGAACACTTGTGGCAATATACAAAGAACAGCAACAGAGTGAAGGAAAAGTCTGACCTAAAGGATGACCAATTAAAATTGTATACATGGGTAAGTAGAAGAATGAACAAAAAGGGAAATCACTGTTTACAATGAGCAGTTGGTGGGTAGAAGCTGATACATAACAGAACGGACAAGGAAGAGAATGGGATTCAGGCTCTGCAGTTCTTTCAGTTGTTGCCTGCTGACCTGACACATAGGTCTGCTCATCCCCCGGGGCGCAGCATACATGGTCTGAGGCTGAGGTCAAAATGCAGTACTAACTCTCTGACTGGAAGCCTTAAAACCCAAGGTCACAGTAAAGTCATCCTGTCCTTTTTCCTGACAGGCAGGGCAGAGAGCAGGGCCCACACTTGATTTGTTCACCACTGTGGCCTCCACTGAGGCCTATACAGTGCCTGTGAAGGAGATGGTCTGCTAGAGGCTCAACAAAGCAGGGATTACAGAACTCAGACCTGCTAGTTCATGAAATAAGGGCTCCTGCACCTACTACCCGATAAACCCAGCCCAGTGCACATTGCTCTAATGGAGTGGGGAGATTCACGTTATTCCAGCTCTGTAAGTGGCAGGTGGGACCCGCTCAGATGGGTCACTAAGGCCAAGAAGTAATGTCGGTGTCACATTTGTGAGATGGGTACACTGCCCTTCTACAACTCATTCAGCAAGGCGGGAGTTTAGCCTGCACGTGTCTTTTCTCCAGGTGGGAAGGGTCTGAATTTTTGGAATAAACAAATGGAGGATAGGAGAATTATAAAAATGCTTCTTTGGATTCAAAATTTTACTGTTAAATGTTGATTCTTTCCCAATAGGAACCCACGTGAACTATGCTACAAAACACACACATAAAGAGTAAAATGTACCAGATGCTGCTCTAAGAACCTTACAAATAATTGCTTTAATTCTCCTAATAGCCCTCTGAGGTGGACACAGATGAAGAAATGAGTAATCAGCAGAGGTGGCATTTGAACCCATGGAGGTTGGCTGCAAATTTTGTGTTCTTAAACATTATACTGTACTGGTACTCTAGGTATAGAAATAGAAACAGACAAGCATGAGAAGTACATGCACATTAATTAGGAATCTGAACCACAAGCAAGATAAAGAGATTGGCTAAGAGAACCTGTAGGGACTTCCCTGGTGGCTCAAATGGTAGAGTCCACCTGCAGTGCACGAGACCTGGGTTCAACCACTGGTTCAGAGAGAAGGGAATGACAACCCACTTCACTATTCTTGCCTGGAGAACCCCATGGGCAGAGGAGCCTGGCGGGCTACAACCCATGGGGTTGCAGAGTCTGACACGACTGACTAAATGCACGAGAGAACCTGTTGTTTGTGAAAGGATGAACACAGAATCAACAGAGGGCTGGGGCTGAAGAAGAACTCTACATGACAAAAAATAGAAAGCAGTGAGAGCAATAGCTGCTTCAGAGCCATTGCCTCTGAGGTGATTAAGACACTTCTAATCTGAACATGGACCTCAGCTAAAGATTCAAAGTCTCAGAATGTTCAGAGTTTAGACCATGTGCCTGCCCATTGGCTAGAGGGTCCGGGAGAGGAGGATTTGTCTCCTTTTCTTCCACAACAAGGAGTTGATTCTGGAATAATATTTCTATCACTAAGAAAAAGAAGACTCTCTCAAAAGAAAATAAAGATTTTATTAGCAAGGGGAATGACTATTAGGCAACCAATACAATCCAGATGTTCACCACAATGGACAAGTCAACACATGACTTAAAATGTTAAATATCAAACTTTTAAGTGCTATGCACCAAACTGGATGGTGTACAGGTGCAGCTCAACATGGTATAATTGTGAGGAAAAAACATGTTTTTAAATCAAGCACACTTAGTGGATAAGTTATTTAATCTCTTTGATCTTAGTTTTCTCATTTATAACACAGTGTTAGTAATTCTATTTCATGGATTTGCTATGGGGATTAATTTAAGCAACATGTGAAGTGTCTCTACTAGTATGCTCTCAGTAATGATTTATTTTCTTCTTAAGTTCAATTTCCTCAAATGTTGCTAAATTTAATAAAAATAGCTACCTTTTATTGGACATTGTTTATATACTCTGCCAACATTTTCAAATACTGTTTCCTGCTTTAACCCTTCAGAGGGGTGAAGATGGGTTCTATCATATTCATTTACAGATGCAAACACTGAAGCTTAAAGAGGTCAGTTGTTATGTTGCTTGTAAGTGATGAGATACAAACTTAGATCTATTCCTGAAGTCATTCTTAACTCTCCACCACACCATCTTGGGGCTTCCCTGCTGGCTCAACTGGTAAAGAGTCTGCCTACAATGTGGGAGACCTGGTTCTATCCTTGGGTCGGGAAGATCCCCTGGAGAAGGTAAAGGCTACCCTCTCCAGTATTCTGGCCTGGAGAATTCTGTGGACTGTAGTTCATGCGGTTGCAAAGACTCAGACATGACTGAGCAACTTTCACGTCACACCATCCTAGACTTAAAAAAGAAGAGAAGAGTTTGTAATATTATAGTATAGGGTGACATTGTTATCTTAGCATTTATTTGTTATATTTCTGAAAGTGCCATATATCTCATGATGTCACTTAAAATAGTATCCATAGTTTACTAAAATCAGTGAACTTGAAACACAATAAATTATAAAGCTTATAAGCATAAAAATCTTATAAGAACTCAACTTATAATAATATAAGCATGCTATACTCCAAAAACAAATTCTTAGCAGGCAAACCTAACAGACAGCTATCTTTTAAAAAATCACACACTAAGCACATATATAGAGAAAATTTAGTTATGCAATTCAATTTAGAATTGAAAATGGATTCTTGTCATTAAATCCTTATGTGTGTGTGTGTGTGTGTGTGTGTTAGTCCTCAGCCATGTCCGACTCTTTGCAACTCCAAGAACTGTAGCTGCCAGGCTCCTCTCTCCATGGAATTCTCCAGGCAAGAATATTGGTTTCTGCTGTTCAGTTGCTCAGTCATGTCCAACTCTTTGTGGTCCTATGGACTGCAGAATGGATTGCCTTTCCCTCTCCAGGATATCTTCTCGACCCAGGGATCAAACCCCAGTCTCCTGCATTGCAGACTGATTCTTTAACACTGAGCCACTAAAGGAAGCCTAAATCCTAAGCAAAATATAGTTATTTAGAATTGAGACATAAACATATTTTGGATAAATTTTTCATCAGCTGACAAAATTATCTCTAATTTTAATTTAGTAAATGGAAGCACAAGTTAATGAAATATTTTTCTCTGACTCCATCTTTAAGCAATAGGCCTTCCTATGTTAGAACTTTAGAATGCAAATATATTGATACACTGGGATTCAACAGAAATTCCAGGTGTAGGTGAGTTTTATTTTCTCTTTCCTCTCAGTTTCAGGTTGGTTTTATGGGAATGTAATATAGGTTGGAAAAATGAAAAGATCCGTAGGTCTCCAAGGAGTTTATTGAGAAATCACCAGCACATGTGGTCTTGGCAGCAGCCTGGACTGTATGCTTGAGTTAAGCACAGGGAGGTTGCTAGCGGGGCAGGTCTGTCTGTCTAACCCAGACCAGTGTGACTGAGAACAGAGGCGGTGCTTCTAGCCAAATAAGAACTGCCAGTTCACTTGCATTTTCCAGGCCACGCCGATCCTTTAAGAGGAAGAAACATTTGTCCTAGGTCAACCAATGTTTCCATAATCTTCTCTCCATAGTCTTGGTCATCCATCTCTCTACTCCCACATGAAGTGCCTCTCTGCAACTCGTGAGCTGGACTTTTGTCATTGTTGTTCAGTCACTAAGTCATGTCCACCTCTTTATGACCCCATGGACTGCTTGCAGCACGCCAGGCTTCCTTATCCTTCTCCATCTCCTGAAGCTTGCTCAAACCCGTGTCCATTGAGTTGGTGATATCATCCAACCATCTCATCCTCTTCCACCCCCTTCTCCTCCTGCCCTCAATCTTTCCCAGCAATAGAGGCTTTTCCGATGAGTTGCCTCTTTGCATCAGGTAGCCAAGTATTGGAGCTTCAGCATCAGTCCTTTCAGTGAGTATTCAGTGTTGATTTCCTTTAGAATTGACTGGTTTGATCTGTCACAGCTCACCAAGAGTTAGAGACATGTTAGGTAAGGACAGTGGGGGCTGTGTTAATCCCAGAAGAGCCAGTATAAATGCCTGTGTTATGTTTGAGTCTCATCTTAGCCTCTTTTTTGAACTGGGGAAGCTGAATTGGGGCAAAATTATATTTTCAAATGAAGTACCCAGAACATGTCTGACCCCTTTGGAAACATTTGATTTCCATTCCTAATTGGTTGCTAAAAATATCAGTATTTTATCCACAAATAATGGTTGATTTTGGCCTTTAAAATATGCACTAGGTAGTGGAAATAATATTACAGATGCTAAAGTACTTTGATTTAAGATTATACCTTTCATTCTACCTCCCCAAATTACTAAACAATCGATAACAAACAGATGAGATACGTTTGATAGTTTTAGGTACTTTCCAACCATCAGTTCAGTTCAATTCAGTTCAGTCATTCAGTTGTGTCCAACCCTTTGCGACCCCATGAATCGCAGCATGCCAGACCTCCCTGTCTATCACCAACTCCCAGAGTCCACCCAAACCCATGTCCATCGAGTTGGTGATGCCATCCAGCCATCTCATACTCTGTTGTCCCCTTCTCCTCCTGCCCTGAATCCCTCCCAGCATCAGGGTCTTTTCCAAGGAGTCAACTCTTCACATGAGGTGGCCAAAGTATTGGAGTTTCAGCTTCAGCATCAGTCCTTCCAATGAACACCCAGGACTGATCTCCTTTAGGATGGACTGGTTGGATCTCCTTGCAGTCCAAGGGACTCTCAAGAGTCTTCTCCCACACCAGAGTTCAAAAGCATCAATTTTTCGGGGCTCAGCTTTCTCCGCAGTCCAACTCTAATCATGCACAAATCTAAAATCTCTCCCTTGCGTGCAAATTTTGTCTTTTGCTTTTAACTAATAGGATTGTTTGGCAACTTGTAATCTAGAAACACTGGAGAAGGTAATGGCAACCCCACTCTAGTAATTTTGCCTGGAAAATCCCATGGAGAGAGGAGCTTGGTGAGCTATAGTCCATGGGGTCACAAAAGAGTTGACACAATTTAATGACTAAACAACAAACAAAAATGAAGAAATACTTTAGCAAGATATCTTTCTTTCACCAGATGCAGTTGTGGCTATTATTGGCCCTGTATTCAATATCTCAACATTTTTGAAGAGAACACTGAGATTTATATCTTATTTATGTTAGAATAGATTCAACATCCATTCACCTGAGGCAAAAAGTCCAACTCAGACAAGTTATTGACAATGTTGATGTCAGCCCAGATCTTTATAAATAAATGCTGAACTTCTACTTACTTGATGTGGCCTGTCACTCCTGCAAGGCAAGTATAGCTAGGTGAAGTTGACAGCCATTTTAATAACTGCTTGATGTTGCCCAATCGAAAGCATCGTTAAACTTATAAGTGATGGTCCAAGCAGAAGAGGATATGTGACCTCCCTGATAGAAAAACCATTTTGTTGTCCAAAAAATAGTCCTCAGCATCCTTGCACCTGGTTCTTTCACGTGTTTGCCAAATTCATGTGAGCCCCAAAAGATGAAATGCAGTATACTCTATATCACCCATATTCTCTAAGAAAGTTGAATAGATGTACTATTTTCTTTAGAAAATATTTTGCCACAAGGACTTCATTTAGACTTTAAAAAGGAAAATCAATTATTGGCTCACTAGTTGGGAGAAAAACACATTTTTATCATAAATGAAATATATTAAACAGTTTATTGAGCATTGAAAGCCCCCAACAATTACATGCCTTTCCTTCTTTCTACTTTAGAATCATCATTGGTGGAAGAAACCTTTTCATTTCCATTGATTCAAAATTTAGGATTTAAGCTTAAAAACCCAGAAATACAAGATAAATCAATGGAAGATTGATCAGGCCACTCTTTTCAATCTTGGCAATTACATAACCATCTGTGAAAACTTGAATTTGTCTGTACTTTTATTAAAGTATCAGCTTGAAGATTGGAATGCATGTATTTTCACTCCTAATAGAGAAGCTTTGGCAAGATAAATTTTTCAAGGTAGACATACATTTTAAGGATAATTTCAGAGACATAAAAATTATTTCAGTCATTCATTCAGGAAATGAATTGTGTTGGCAGTAGGTTTGTTTTTTTTTTTCATAGTAAATTCCTTTTATTTTGCTCAATTAGGTATCACAGCTAACACTAAGAAGATAATTACCATGCTATTGTTATTCAGTCACTAAGGCATGTGACTCTTTGCCACCCCATGGACTTCAGCACACTAGACTTCCCTGGCTTTCACTGTCTCCCAGGAATTTGCTCAAACTCATGTCCATTGAGTTGGTGCAGTAGTCTTATAAATGTATACATAGTTGTGCTATAAACTATGTAGTTGTGACATCTTTACTTGATTGTGTTTGTGAATAAGCAGATCACAGATCTACTGTAGAAAGGTACATATGGGTATGAATATGTTTCTACCAAAATGTTCTGCTTAATTAGATGTTATATAGTAAGTGATAATAGAAGACAGCTAGATATAGAATGATGAATACTTTGCTTAGGAAATAAAAACCTATAATTTATCTATGATTCTGACATTGACCTTAGATGTAATCTTAGGCAAGATACCTAGACTTTTAAAATCTTAATTTC
Source organism: Odocoileus virginianus (assembly GCF_023699985.2). Classification (NCBI taxonomy): domain Eukaryota; kingdom Metazoa; phylum Chordata; class Mammalia; order Artiodactyla; family Cervidae; genus Odocoileus; species Odocoileus virginianus. Next base: position 3,312,427 of record NC_069701.1, read on the forward strand.
TTAATTTCATCATCAGTAAATAGTGTTACTACTATTTGCCACCTCAGTGTTTCAGAGTTGTTGTGAGGGTCAATTGGAGTAATATATGTGTTTTTAATTATGTATTGATATGATATAGCTTTAAAAGATTTAACTAAAAATATTTTAATCTATGTGAAAGAAAGTTTTTCTGAAGTATATTTCTCAGCAGTCACGGACTAGCAAATTGGGTACTGTCAACATAAATTTCAGTTGAAGATTGGAAATTGCTATTTGCTTTGTAGGCTGTATCCCCGTATGACTTTCTAAGGCCTGGTTTCCCGTAAGTGAGCCTGGGATAGGTAGGGATTCTTGTGTAGATGATTTATTGAAGGTGTGTGGAAAGCAAAATCAAGAAAGCAGTGACTTCTCTTCAGGGGTAGCTTTGGATTGGACATAAATGACAGTGGTGCGTGTGCCACATCAAGGCAATGGGGCTGACCTTAGGCCTCCATATCCATCAGTCACTGGCTGTAGACTGCCCCAGGGTCAGCGTAACCTCAGGGCAGTTCTCAGCTGCCTCAGTGATAGGCTGTGCTAAGAAGACTTCCAAATGATGAGAGCAAATTCTCAAGAGTAAGGTACACTGGCAAGCTGTTGGCAGTCCACCCACACATAAGCTGAAGATGGGGCCACCTGAAACTAATTAGGATCTAGCTGAACCACCACCAACTTCCACCTTATTCTACATGCCATTGTACATCCAGAAAACACACTCTTATATATAGTACATGTGTACCTCATTCTTATCCTCCAGGTGTTTCAGATTTGCCCAAACCTTTGGCATTCTACTTTCTGCTTTCTAGTTGTGGTTGCTTTTTAGCCACTAAGTCATGTCCAACTCTGTTACCCCATGAACTGCAGCACACCAGGCTTCCCTGTCCTTCACCATCTCTTGGAGTTTGCTCAAACTCATGTCCATGCATGATGAATCAATGTCATTCTAGATAATGATGCTCCCTGAATGGTGAAGTGGTAAATATCTCTGTCAATAAAATTGTGTCAGAGAATCACAAAAGGACTTTGCATTCTGTCAACTGAACCTGTTAAGATGTTCTTTGTTATTGTAGAGAAAAAAATGGCCCATGTCAGAGATTGTGTGATTGTTTGTTTGTTTGTTTTTCAGAAAAAGGCTATGTCTGGAATAGCAACCATACTTGTAAATACCATTTAATTACATTTAAATCATTGCCTACCATCCTCCATGATCACTGACCTCTTGCTCGGATCATAATCAAATATCCATATTCCTGAATCTTTCAGGTATGTTTGGTGATAATAATTTCTGTGATCCCCTTAAAGAAATGGCATTGCTTTTGCAATTTCAATAATATAATAATATTAAAATGCATGGATTTTTATTATTTCAATAGGGAGGCAGAACTTTAGGGACTTCTGGAATACTTTTTCAAAGGTAAAATGAGATAATGTTAATCCTTTAACCTGAAATCCCTAATCCTCTAACCAGTTTTTACTTTATCCTGTAGACCCTGGTGGCTTAGTTGATAAAGAGTCTGCAATGCAGGGGACCTGGGTTCAATCCCTGGATTGGGAAGATCCCCTGGAGAAGGAAATGGTAACCCACTCCAATATTCTTGCCTGGAGAATCCCATGGACAGAGGAGCCTGGTGGCTACACTCCATGGGGTCACAAAGAGTTGGACATGACTGAGTAACTAACATTTTCACTTTCATGGAATTTATCACTACTCAAAAAATTTTAACTCTGTTTATTGTTTGTCCCTATCCACAGAATTCTAAGCTCCATGAGGGCAGAGATGATTGTTTTGTTCACTGAATTAGCCAGCATCTAGAAGAGTGCTGGATACAGAAGACACTTAATAAATATATGTTGAATTAGTTCCTTACTATAACTTTTATGAAGAGACAATTGGATTCAAATTTATTCAGTGTGGACTAACTTTGAGCAAACTTCAGGCAGCCAAACAAAAAATAAATAGTTGAAAGCCACCCGATCTCTCAAGTTCTGATTCTAACACCTGAAAACATTTTAGGTGCATACAAAGCATTAATGTCAGCATGTGCATGTAGTCTCAATCACTCAGTCATATCTGATTCTTTGTGACTGTCCATGGGATTTTCCCACAAAGAATACTGGAGCAAGTTGCCATTTCCTCCTCCAGGTTATCTTCCCGTCTCAGGAAATGAACCCCTTCCTTCATCTCTTGCATTCCAGGTGGATTCTTTACCACTGAGCCTCTAGGGAAGTCCCTTCCTTTTACGGCTGAGCAATATATCATTGTATGCTTGTGGCAGTACTCACTCGCTCAGTCATGTCTGACTCTTTGAGACCTCATGGGCTGCAGCTCAACAGGCTCCTCTCTCCATGGAATTTTCAAGGCAAGGAAGTGGGTTACCATGTCCTACTTCAGGGGATCTTCCCAATCCAGGGATCAAATCCATGTCTCTTGCATCTCCTGCATCTCCTGCATTGGCAAACAGAATCTTTACCACTGAGACAGCTGAGAAGCATACAAGTACCACATTTTCTTTATCCATTCCTCTGCCAATGGACATTTTGGTTGCTTCCATGTCCTGGCTATTGTAAATAGTGCCAAAATGAACATCTGGGTGTATGCATACTTGCGAATTATGGTTTTCTCTGGCCATATGCTCTGAAGATGGATTTCTGAATCATCTGGTACTTCTGGTTTTTGGGACCATCTATACTGTTATCCATAGTGACTGTACTTAATTACATTCCCACCAACAGTGCAGGAGTGTTCCCTTTTCTCCACATCCTCTTCAGAATTTATTTCTTGTTGATATTTTGATGGTGGCCATTCTGACTGGAGTGAGATGATAACCTCATTGCATTTTTATACACATTTCTCTAATAATTTAGTGATATTGAGCATATTTTTATGTGTTTTTTGACCATCTATATGTCTTTGGAGAAATACATGTTTAGATCGTCTGCTGATTTTTTGTTTGGTATTTTTGTTTTGTTTTCTGATATTGAGCTGCATGAGCTGTTTGTATATTTTGGAGATTAATCCCTTGTTAATTGCTCACAGTACACCGATTTCTCTTTAACTTAACAAAAAATAGTTGTGTGAAATGGTATCAAGTAGCACGTGGAATTAATTAGAAGACTGGAGATCTGTTCAGGCAGAAACTAGGTTGGCTTCACCTTGCCATGTGAACAAACACCCCAGGACATTATTGTGGCACTGTCTACAGCTTTCAACCCTAGGCATCTGGTGCAATCATACTGGATCCTGTTGAATCCATGCACAGACTACCACGTCGCTCAACTTTTAAGTGTGACATCGATGGCATTAAGATAGTCTCTTATAGAACACTGTTCCTTGTGTCAGGTTCTCAGGTTTTCAAATCCTGATGAGAACACCCTTTTGGTCCTGTATTTTCATTTCAGGAATTGGGGAAAGATATCCTTCTAAATTGCTTTCTTTAGGAGATAAAGCTTTGCATTCTCACTATCTTGGAATTCCTTTACAATTAATAAGGATTATGACAAAATCAAATATAATCATCCTGATAAATGCTGAAGCCAAGTTTCAAACAAGTCAAAAGATATAATCACAATTAAGCAGGTAATATGTGACACAGATGAGCTAGAGTCCAGATTTCCTGATTCTTAGTTCAGTGATAATTTTGCTAAATTAGGTCTTTCTAACTAAATCTTGACTGACTTAACCAATTCTTGACTGACTAAATGATTAACAGATTTCCCTACGATGCATATATATATATATATATATACATACAGGAAGGCTGTTCCCTATAACTTCAACTATGTATTAAAATATAAATCATTAAAACTTTGTTATCTCAAGCAAATAGTTTCACCTTATTGACTCTCAGCTTCTCTATCTTTAACATAAGACTCATAAGGTCTATTTGTCAACTGAGTAAGTTGTTATAAAATATGTAGTATAACACTCTATTTATATACAGGATTTTTTTAGTTTTATATGTGATGGTGTCAAGAGGGACAAATTGTGATATAAGTCTAAAGATTCTGCCAGCATTCAGTTTGTCTGTGCATGTTTCAATAATAGTAAAACGTTTTCATCCTATTGACCCAAGTCACTTACGTTTCCCTTCTCCCTCTTCAAGCTTCCTAAGAAAGATCTGTTATTTAAAGGAATAGCAATTAGTTTGCAGGAATCCTCCATAACCATTCTTGAATACAATTTCAGTGTCCATTCAAATTGTTGTATGCCTATTAAACTGACTTCAAAATATTTTGATATTACCTATATTCACTTTATATTTCATATACTTATTCATATAAAATATATAAACACATACAGGTATACAATATAAACATCATGCAACATGATACACATACATGTGTATGCACATATACACATATATGATAAATTATTACTCATCATCAACTCATAACATAGGTAACAGAGAATGAAAATAATGTATTTGAGGAGCAGTGGGCTTAGGAATTCTGTATTTCCTTTTCTTCCATGGGTGAATTATATAGTGCTGACTATTTACATTGATCCAATTAGTTTTCCAATTGCTCCTCTTGGCTCCACTCAGCCAAGATTAAAAATCACTACTGAACTGTGAGCCTTGTGGAGGAATATGAAGATTGTAAATCTTGTAAGAAGTAATGGTCCCTGAGCAACATCCCTTCCATTCAGAGTTGCATATTCCTATTTTCAGGCTGATTTTCCCAAGTTAGTCCCAGACAGTCAAGGGACATCTACCATTATTACCACAGCTTTCCATTTTGAGCAGTAAAGGACAACACTGATTATACACATGGCATCATATTCTCTGATTCTGGGAGGGCAAGAAGAGAAAAAAGCATCTTTACCTGTAATTTTATTTGTATTTATAATTTAAATGAATCTCTGTATCTAGCTATCTCCCATTTCCATAAACACATTAATCCATAAGTGAAATAGGCAGCTGCCAATATTAGTTTTATTTGGGGAAAGGGAGGCAGTGGACTGAAAATACCTACACACACCTCTTTTTGGCAATGAAACTTAATATTCTGTTAAATGACCAAGACTGTATCTGTTAAAACATTCTAAACAAAAGAAGTCTCTTCACTAGCACTCTGAGCTTTGGAATGCTTATGGAAGATGTTGTCAATAGCAATCATTTGTCACGATGTGAGTTGTGTTCTTGGTAAAAATCATGATGAAAGTGAAAGTATTAGTCGCTTAGCCGTGTCCGACTCTTTGTAACCCCATGGACTATAACCTGCCAGGGTCCTCTCTCCGTAGAATTTTCCAGACAGGAATATTGAGTGAGTTGCCACTTCCTTCTCCAGGGGAATCTTCCCAACCCAGAGATTGAACCCAGGTCTCCTGCATTGCAGGCAGATTCTTTACTGTCCGATCTACCAGGGGTTGGCAGTAAAATCGTGATAAATGGTATTAAATGATATTTCATTATGAAACCCGGGCAACATGACAATCTACAGAGAAGCAAATACCCAATGGATCAGTTACTCCAGTCCTGGTACTACACATTTCCAACTTTCTTACCCTATATCTGACAGTTGTTGGTTCTCTATGGTCCTGGACATTGTAGATGCAGATATTAAAAACACTGATAGGAGAAGCTAAAGCAAGATGGTAGAATAGGAAGTCCCAGGCTCTTTTTGCCCCATGGAAATATCAAATAAACAACTACAGACTGATTAATGTGACTTCACAGAGCTCTGAAAATCAGTCAGCAAACTGCAGTAGCCAAGTGAGCACTCAATCAAGAAAGAGTCACACTCAGAGAGGTGGGAAATTCTGCAGTGTTTTTGCTCGCCCTTGCCCCGTTCCCCCCCTCTGCAGGGCACAGGGCGTGTTGAGAGAGGCAGCAGCCCACCCAGGCTGCCCTATGAAGCCCGGAGAGAGCAAAAGGAGCTAAGTCTGCTGTCTGCTGACCTGCTCGGAGGGCTCCTGATTGGTCTCTGTGTCATGTAGCTCAGGGCCAAATGTGGCACAGATCAGATGTCAATCTGGGAAAAGACTCCAGAAGCTGAAGGTATAATTTAGGAAAATCTCTTAGCAGGGCCAAAGACCTATAAATGCCTGGGGCAAGAGACTGTTCACCGGGTAATACAACAGAACAGCTCAGGTCTCAAGAAGGAGCAGGCTGAGAATTCTAGGGAAGTTAAGGCCTTTAAACGTAGCTGTGTATACCAGGGAGCTGGTTAAAGGCACATATCAAGGTCCAGGAAGAACACACGCTCAAAGGCCTGAAAAAAATATTTGCCTTTACCCTGGGCTGATGTCAGGTCTCAGCACTTGCCCTGCTAATTATTGAAAGTCTGTGTGGATTTCTTGGATATGACACCAAGAGAACAGGAACAAAGGAAAAAAAAAAAAAAAGATAAACTTAACTACTTCAGAATCTAAAAGTTTTGTTTATCAGAGGATATTTAAAAAACAGAGTGAAAAGCACTCCACAGAATGAGTAGAAGTATTTGCAAATCACATATCTGATTAAAGAGCTAATATACAGAATATATAAATAATTCCTACAACTCAGGTGCAACAGATACCAAGCAGATTATAAATGAGCAAAGTAGTTGAATAAACATTTCTCTGAAGAAGGCATATAAATGGTCAATAAGCACATGAAAAGATGCACAATATCCTTAGGGAATATACCTCTCCACACACATTAGGATGGCTAGCATCAAAAAATAAACAACTAAATAAATAAAACCATAAATTACAAAGTGTTAACAAGGATGTGGACAAACTAGGACTCTTGTACATTGCTGGTCAGAATGCATGATGGTGCAGCTATAGAAAACAGTATAGGAGTTCCTTAAAAAATTAAAAATAACATACGATATTTGAAATATAATCTAGAAATTCTACTTCTGGTTATGTATCCCAAAAGTTAAAGCAGAGACCCAAGCAGGTATTTGCATACCTGTGTTTATAGCAGAATTATTAGCAATAACCAACAGCTAGAAATAATCTACATGGTTATTCAGCCTTATAAAAGGAATTCTGACACATGCTGCAAAAAGGATGAACCTTATGCTAATTGAAGTATGTCAGTTAGAAAAGGGCAAACAATACATGTTCCCATTTCTGTGAGGTACCTGACCTGATCAAATTCATACAGACAGAAAGTAGAATGGTTTTTGCCATGAGCTGATCCAGAGAATGAGGGGTTAATTTTACTAGGTACAAAGTTTCAATTTGGGAAGATAAAAATGTACTGGAGATAGATCCTGTAGATGTACTTAATGTCACTGAACTGAACATGTAGAAATGACTAAAATGATGTTTTATGTATAGTTTATTACCGAAATATCATAAAAACGTCTCTGATAGTATGAACTTCACCTGGTCTTGAAGACAAGTTTTCTTAACCTGTGTGGGATACTGATTACAAAAGTAATACCATAAACAGAGGAAGAACAAAACACAAGGAAGAAGAAAATCAGCTTAGGAAAATTAGACATATGGATAAATAGTAATTAGATTGGAAATATGTGCACAGGCCAGAAAATAAAACTATAAATTACACCAAGGAGATATGATCTTAAATTCATGGTGGTAGGCCACTGACAGATTTGAAATAAAGCAAACATTGTGAAAGAATGATCAGCCTGGGAGCTTTGAGTAATAAAGATTTTCAATAGGCCACATAAGAGGTATGTTTTTGACTTTTCATACAAAAACAAGAAAAAAAGCAAAAACATACCTTTAGTGTTGCCTCTAATAAAGCAGAGACATTACTTTGCCTACCAAAGTTCATATAGTCAAAGTTATGGTTTTTCCAGTAGTCATGTATGGATGTGATAGCTGGGCAATAAAAAATGCTGATACTGAAGAATTGATGCCTTTGAACTGTGGCATTGGAGAAGACTCTTGAGAGTCCCTTAGACTTCAAGGAGATCAAATGAATCAAATCTAAAGGAAATCAACCTTGAATATTCATTGGAAGGTCTGATGCTGATGTTGAAGCTGAAGCTGCAATACTTTGACCACCTGATGCAAAGAGCTGACTCATGGGAAAAGACCCTAATGATGGAAAAGATTGAAGGCAGGAGGAGAAGGGGACAATGGAGAACAAGATGATTGGATGGCATCATCGATTCAATGGACATGAGTTTGAGCAATCTCTGAGAGATGGTTGAAGGACAAGGAAGCCTGGCATGCTGCAGTCCATGGGGTCACAAAGAGCTGGACATGACTGAGCCACTAAACAACTACAACAAGGTGTGAAGAAAGGTTTCCCTGACAGGGAATCAAACCCAGGTCATGGCAGTGAGAGTGCAGAATCCTAACCGCTAGGCCACCAGGGAGCCCATGGAAAGTTGTGACAGTAAACTTGGTAGAACATGATACGCATGGAGGGAAATGAGGGGACTTGATATTTAAATCTACAGGTTCTTGAACATGATTAGATTAGTTCTTGAGATAATAAAGGAGGAGAGTAGATGATTTCTAGTTTCTAGTTTAATCCACTAGATACAGTTTTATCTTTCACTAAGATAATGATTCAAGAGGAAGAATGTATGTAAAGTTCAATGTGGTTTAGATAAAGAGGATAATGATTTATTTAGGTTTGACTTGGACCTTCTAAAGATTGAGGCACTTTGTGAGGCTTTCAGTGTGAGATGTTACTAGGAGCTTTATATATGACATTTTGAAGGCATGCCTGTTTCACTGATTTTTTTTTTTTTTTTGTCAGTTACCAGTTCACAAGTAGTAGCTAAAATCATGAGTATGTATTTAATCATCAAGGGAGCATAAAATAAGAACTTACTAAAAAGGACAGAATCCTTTGTATTTATTTCTTTTTTTAACCGTTTCTTTCAGTAGCACTCTGGTAATGCAATATTTGTTTCCCTTGCACTCCGGGCCCATCACTGCTTCTTTGGGCAATTTCAGAATGAGATTCATTGAGTTTTGTGACATGTACCAGCAATAGAAATTTGAATCCAGATGTACAAAATTTAATCTTTCCTCTAAATTTCTATGTTCTGATAACTGCATCTAAACTCTTCACTTTGTATCTTCAGGTGTAGGATTAATAGTTCCTTCCTACAATCATATTTGTTAACTCAATATTTCTATTATTGTTTTATTTTTCAACCTCTGTGTGTCCAACTTCCTCTTTTTTTTTAAATTAAAAAATGTCTTTGTTTTGGGTTGTCATTGTTCAGTTGTTAAGTCATGTCCAACTCTCTGCAACCCCATGGACTGTAGCCTTCTAAGCACCTCTGTCCTGAGTTTTCCAGGCAAGAATACTTGAGTGGGTTGCCATTTCCTTCTCCAGGGGATCTTTCCAACAGAAGGATCCTAAACTGAGTCTCCTACACTAGCAGACAGATTCTTTATCACTTAGCCACAAGTTTGAAAGTCATTGCTCTCTCCTAACAACAAGTAAAAAGCTGAACAAACTTTAAAAAAAAGAGAGAGAGAAAAAAAAATCAGCGACTCTTCTTATCCATAAGGGAAAGTCTTATACTTTCAAGGAAACCTATCACTCATTTCCTGGGGATTGTAGAGATCCCCAGGAAAATATAGAGACTCACAACTTACTTGCAGATTATATAATGAAAAGGGATCAATTCTCCAAGAAAACACGATAATTCGTAATGAGTATTTACCTAAAAACCTTTAATGTGTATTTGCCTAATAGCAGAATATCAAAATGCATGATGTAGAAGCTAATAGAATTGCAAGGAGAAATAGATGAATCTATCACTGTAATCAGAGACTTCAATATCCCTTTATCAAAACAGGTGAATTCAGCAGGCAGAAAGTCAGTAAGGACATAGTTAAGCTTAGCAGTGCGCCCCAGGTGGCACAGTGATAAAGAATCTGCCTGCCAATACAAGAGACACAAGGGGTGTGGCTTCAATCCCAGGGTTGGGAAGAACCCCTGGAATAGGAAATGGCAACCCACACCAATATTCTTGCCTGGAGAATCCCATGGACAGAGGAGTCTGATGAGTTAAAGTCCATAGGATCTCAAAGAGTCCAGCACAACTGAGTATGCATCCAAGATAAGACTAACAACATTACCAATCCACAGGTTATACCAAACGTGTATAGATTGTTTCATCTAACAACTGCAGAAAATGTGGATATTTTATCAATGTTATGTGAAACATTCCCTAAGATGATCACATTCTGGGCCATAAAGTACATTTAAATAAAGTTTAAAAATAGGCAATTTAATATCTGCTCTCAGATTATGATGGAATTAAACTAAAAATGAAAATGCATGGTGGAAAAACCAAAATACAAAACACTTGTAAATAATACATAGTTCATAAAATAAATTTCAATAGAAATTTTGAAGTATGTGAATTGAATGAAACTGAAAATGTGATTTGTCAAAAAAATGTATGGGCTGCATCAAAAGCAGTGCTTAGAGGAAAATTTATTGAATACATGTGCCAAGAAGAGAGGTCTAAAATCAGTAATCTAAGTTTCCAACATAGGAAACTAGGGTAAATCAAATCCAAACAGCAAGCAAAAGAGGAAAAATAATACAGATTAGAATAAAAATCAGTGAACTCAAAACATAAAATCAGGAGAAAGTTAATGGTCTCAAAAGCTGGTCTTTTGAAAAGACCAAGAAAATCTATAAGCCTCAAACCAGACTAGCTAAAAAATAAAAAAAAAAGAAAAAAAAACCCAAATTATTATCAGAAATGATAAAGGAACATCTCTATAGGTCCTAGAGACATTTAAAATGTATTAGAAGAATACTATGAACAACTCTATGACTACAAATTTGATACCTGGATGAAACAGATCAATTCGTTGAAAGATATATCTGGCAAAATTCACACAAGAAGTAGACAATCTTAATAGGCTCATATCTAGTAAGAAATTGAATACACAGTTACCAACTTTCAAAAACAGAAAGCACCAGGCCAGATGTGTTCACTAATAAGCTCTACTAGATATTTAAGGAAGAAGTTACACCTGATCTCTACAATATCTTTCATAAAATGAAAGCAGAAGGAATACTCTAATTGATTCTATGAAACCAGTATTACACTAATACCAAAACCAGATAAAATTATTAGAAGAAAGAAAAATAATATACCAATATCTCTAATGAACACAGATGCAAAAGTCCTCAAAAATTTAGCAAACTGAATCCAACAATGTATGAAAAGAATTATATACCAAGTGGATTTATCTTAGGTATTCAAGGCTGATTCAAAGTTTGAGAATCAGCACTGGAATAGACCTATTGAAGGATAGAAACTAATGTAAAAACTATTAAAGTTTGAAGGCAGGTGGAGAAAGGGACAACAGAGGATGAGATGGTTAGATGGCATCACCAATTCTACAGACATAAGTTTGAGCAAACTCTGGGAGATGGTGAAGGACAGGAAGCCTGGCATGCTGCAGTCCTTGGGGTTGCAAAGAGTCGGACATGACTTAGCTACTGAACAACAAAGTAATTTGAAATTTACATGACATCCAAGCACTTGGTCATTTTTCTAGTAATTCATTTCCATTGCATTTCACAAAATTAATCATAAGCTATAAACTGAAATTTAAAAAAATCCTCACCCTTCATCACACAGTGCTTGAAAACTACTGGATTCGATTTAGGATTTATGGTCATGGGGAATTCCAGGTGGCTCAGTCAGTAAAGAGTCTGCCTGCAATGTGGGAGACCCAGGTTCAATCCCTGGGTTGGGAAGATCCCCTGGAGAAGGGAACGGCTACCCACTCCAGTATTCTTGCCTGGAGAATTCCATGTCAGAGGAGCCTGGTGGGCTACAGTTCACAGAGTCACAAAGAGTTGGACATGACTGAGTGACTAACAGTTTCACTTTCAAGGTGAAGGGATATGCGGTGGGGACTCAGATGTCAGCAGTCGAGGCCAGCGTGGTGTATATGACAATGAATAATAAATGATAGGTCTGCAGAATCTGGGGAAGTCCAAGAGGGCAATTCAGGAACCAGATACCAGGCTCCCTCCTCCAGTAACCCTTAAGTGATATCATAGCAGACTGTCATTTTCAGTATCTTTATATAGAAACAGAAAAAGTAAGCAGTAGTGTAGAACACCCATCTTCCACTTTTCTGGCTGTACTACATGGAAGATCTTCCCTAAAGTACTACTGCTGATCTCTCTGATTCTCTACCCAGGAGAGAAGGAGCAATTTCTTTTGAGACTTTAAGGGGGAGAAACTGGGGATGCCTCTTCATCTCTGTTTGAGAATCACTCACCCTCAATAAGCATCCCTACATATCCCAGGAACATTAAAAGGAAAAAAAAAAAATACAATCAGTTATTTTGTGCTGTGATTTTGAAGGTATAGTCTCTCAAAAGGGGAAGACTGTACACTGCCCCTAGTTGAACTGTTAAGTCTATCTTGTTCGTGGATAAAGAGTATGAAGTCAACTCAGTCAACTGGCATAAAGTCATATTCTCTGGTATCATCAGTTTAACCAATAATAGAGGTGACTATTTGTATCATAATTTGTCAGATTCTTGCATCTATCTTTTGATTAATCCTTAAAAAAAATCTTTAAGCAGTTCATGGATCACAAGGTCTGGAAACTACTGCCTTAAAATGAGTCATAAATGTTTATGGCTCTTTTCGGGAGTTCATTTAACTTTCTACTGATCAGTAAGATGTATCCAATTTCCATAATTTTGTACTTTCACAAATGGTTAGTCTTATATACTACAGTTTTCCCCCTTCAAGGAATTATCTGTCAAATAGAACTAATCAAATTCCAGCTTTGCAAAATTGTAACTTTGTGGCTAATAAATAGCACTGAGTCAGCAGGACGAAAAAAGTGCTCAGAAGTAAGAAAGTTATACTTTCCTGAATAAGAGCAATAAATTCCTGAATTTACATGGTCATTTCTTAGCAGGATGAAAACTAAAGCTATACCTTCATGATATCACTAAAGTACTTGCTTTGTAGCTGATGATAAATCTGCATTTTTCATCATTCATAGACTCAATGAATTGCTATACCTTTGTGAGTTGACATACTTTCCCCAATTTCTTTTTTAAAATTATTTCATATTTGATCCAATTTTTCACAATTGAATTACTGTATTTCTTTTTCTTAGGATATGAGTAGGGTTTTTTTTAAGTAAAATGTAAAAATGCTAGTCTCTCAGTTGTGCCGACTCTTTGAGACTCATGAACTGTAGCCCACCAGGCTCCTCAGTCCATGGGGATTCTCCAGGTAAGAATACTGGAGTGTGTAGCCTATTCCCTTCTCCAGGAGATCTTTCCAACCTAAGGGCTGAACCTGGGTCTCCTGCATTGGTTTCAGATTCTTTACCACCTGAACCACTATTTCAATTTTTGGATGTTGTTGTCTGATAGACATAGATTTTTTTTTTTTTTAATTTTACACACCATGTGTTTCTCTTAACTATCTAATGTGACTATGTACAGAAATAGCTGGTTCATGAGGAAAATAAACTGTGAGAACTCAAGAAGCTTATTTCTAAGTCTTCCAGCATTAATGCTTTTCACTAAACCAACCATAAAGTAATGGAAGTGTTTTTAATTTTTTTATGTTTTTACATGATTGCTATCAAAGAGAATATCATCATAGAGATCTACAAATAATTAAGAGGCAGCCTTATCAATTCTGAATTAGAATTAGAATTAGAATTAGCTACAATAGGATATAAATGAAAAGACAAGTACCCTCTAAGACTCCATTACTTACTAGAGAGAAATTTGGTTTTATTTTATAGTGGTTTGACCTCATTGCCCATTCATTCAGTGCTCACTGAGTACCTAATGTGTGAACTGCACAGCATGGTCTTTTTCTTGGAAAAACATAAGAAAAGTTACAGACACAAAATAAGTAAAGATACAATTTAGATCTGATGCAATACATATTAGAGAGGAATAAGACACTGTGAAAGCCCAGAGAAGTCAGGATTTAATTTTCCTTGAGCTTACATAGTAAGGTGATATTTGATTTGGGTCTTGAAGAATGGATATGGATTTCTCAGAAGAATAATTTCTGTAAGTGGATTTTTTTACAGTAAGCATATTATTTCAAAAGTCATGTTGTGTTATGGAAACCAGAAATGTTTCCCATGTGACTTGAGATAAGGAGAGAGAGGTGTTTGAAGTTGGATATGGAGAGAAAATTTGATGCCAGATGGGAATATCTTGCATTGGAATTCATTCAAGTGCGGAGCCAAAGAAATGTTAATACTGGAACATAATGTAGCTATACTTTTCTTTTAAAGATAGTTTTGTCAGCACTGAAGATGATGGAGGAAAATAGATATGAGCATATTGTTGGGAATTCTGATAGGAAATTTTTGCAAGTGTCCAAATAAGAGATGATAAGATATTGACATAAATATGGTCAGTCGGTTGAAAGCAAGGGATTTGTCTCCAAGAATACATTGATAATTGTATAAATATGAGATCTTAGGGAGAAAAGTAGAGATATTGAGAAACCTGAAAGTAATTTCCTGCCTAGCCTAGAAAAAGTTTAGTGTTGAAAAGAGAACACTGAAGATATTCTTTTCAGATCACATGGAGGTACACAATATTTGTGACCATCATGATGCAAATAACAAAACAATTCAATTCTATAATCAGAGAGGATAATTTATAGTCTTACACAAAAAGTCTAAGAGTAGATGTGTGCCTTTAAAATGGTTTTCTATTTAGCTGGGAAGCAATCTGAACATTGTGTGTCCCACAAAAAGAAAGGATGATAAATTTGAAATGCAGCAGAATACACAGGTGATTATAAATATAAAGAATAGCACAGAAATGTAATGTAACTGGCATGACAACCTTTTCTTGACAGTAAACAAAGAGAGGTCAGTATCATGCCAGATATTGTAAAACAAACAAGAATTCTTCAGCAGTATAGGTGACAAACATTAAATTTAAAATGGACTTTGAACAGTTGCTAATATATACAATTTACAGCAAAGAGTGGCCAGGTGTGAAACAAAGACATAATATTCTGTCATAAATTATAATTGGATTTAAGAAACATGATAGCAGAAATGTGTAAACAAAAGGAAAAAAAAATGAATGGACACATAGGCCAATCCTTGGTTGTTTCTAGCTAAGATTTCAACAATCCACATGAGAAAGAGTCAGGAAATTGAATGACTGATAATACAGGTAAAAACATAAGGAATGAGAACTGTATGCTCTCCATGAGTGTATTAATTGACTTTAATGTGTTGATTATGGAGTTTGGAATTATGTTGTATATATATATTTTTAAGTAGCACATGTTAGGGACTGAATTGTATTTCTTGAAAGTTTATGTACTGAAATCCTAATCCTTAGTACCTCCAAATGTTACTGTGTTTTGCAATAAGATGTTTAAAGTGGTGATTAAGGTTAAACCAGATCATATGAGTGCTGAGCTAAGTCACCTCAATTGTGTCTGACTCTTTGCAACCCTATGGACTGTAGCCTGCCAAGCTCCTCTGTCCATGGGATTCTCCAGGCAAGCATACTGGAGGAGGTTGCCATGCTTTTCTCCAGGGGACCTGTCCTGACCCGGGGATGGAACCCACATCTCCCATGTCTCCTGCTTCCATGCTGAGACTGAGTGAGCAAGTCTGTGCGCATGTCCTTTAAGAATGGGTCTCAGTTTCCTACAAGTCTTTAATTCCCTCATGTAAGCCCCGCTGGTGTTCCTGCCAGAGTGAGGAGAGGAAGAGGGAGAAACAGAAATTTCCTTCTTTAATTCATGTAATCGCTCTTCTTTTTATACAGACTCAGCTTCTATTAGTCAAAAGAAAGACTCAGGAAGGCCTAAGTCCTTCTTCTCCTAGGAAGCAAGTGCCCTTTGATATTAGAACATAACCTGTTTGCCTCATTAGAGAAACTCCCTAGATCAGTTTATTGACGTATTTATATGTATATATATATATATACATATATATATATGTATATATATATATACATAAAATTAGGATTGAAAGCACAGTCTTTCCTAAAGGTCACTACTGGGCTGACTGGGCATTGCTTTTATTTATTTATTTTTAATGTGACAAGGAAGAAACTCAAGGATTTAAGACTTTATTGTTTCTGTAAGAGCATTCATTTACTTCCAGTGACAGATGGTTTTCTAATTCACTTCAAGTGTGGATAATTACACTGGAGGGCTTCCCTGGTGGCTCAGGGGTAAAGAACCTGCCTGCCAATGTAAGAAATGCAGATTCGATCCATAGGTCGGAATGGCAACCCACTCCAGTATTCTGCCTGGGAAATCCCATGGACAGAGGAGCTGGGCTAAAGTCTATGGGGTCACAAAAGAGTTGGGCACAACTTAGCCACTAAATAGCAACAACAAATTACACTGGAAATATCAAGAGAAAAAAAAGTTATATCTTTATCTTTTTTTTCCTTTAAAAAAAGAAAAAGGTAAGTATCTTAATCTTTAAAACAGTAAGTACTAGTGATGAAACATACACCAACCATATGATTCATATAATATATATAATGTATACTTGATTTTTCCACTTCATTTATATTGAACCTCTATCACCCATAATTTTCAAAAAAAAAAAAAAAAAGTCCTTGGACTCCATAAAATTACAGTGGTGTTCTTTCTACTCTGTCTGTATGGGTGTTCAATGCATTAACTTAAATGAAAGTTAACTGTTCCTGTCATACATGTACTTATTAGTTACAGATTTTCCTTCTTACACAAAAGTAAAAGTAATTTCAAATTTATAGAAGGATAATAAACATTTCATATAATGAAAACATTACCTCCATAAGCATCTTAAATTTTAGTATTTTTAAAGTAATGTTTTTGATGCCTTTTAAAATATATTTGAAAATTTAGGCATTTATATTTCTTTTCTGAAATATCATATTGTTTATGTACTTGATTACTTAGAATTGCATCCTTTAGTTAAGCGAATGCTTCCCAAACTTGATTATCCATCAGGATCATGAAGAGAATATCAAAAATATATTTACACTCCCTAAGCCAGAACAAGGGAATCCAGACTCAGGAAGACTAAAATCCAGAATCAGAAATTTGTAAATTGCCAACAAAGTAATTCTGTTGTGCAATCAAGATTGAAAACCATTATTGTAAGAAACTCTTGTTCTTTTTTCAAATAAATTTCTCCTTTTTCCATCAATCTACCAGTTCTACAAAATTTTCACATTTTTCAAAACTTAACATACCCCAGAAATACTGGCAGTTGAGACACGTAGGAAATGCTTTTTGATATGAACTGAATATTTGTGAACTAGGTGATTGGAAAATCATGCCCTGACTATGCTGAAAGTAAAATCATGTGATATTTGAAAATAGGGAATCATTGATCTAACAAATACTTTGAAATCTCTGCTATGAGTCAGGCTCCCCTTTAGTCATTGCAGATAAATCAATAAAACAAAACAGACCAAAAATCCTTCTCCCTTAAAGGAGGACACGCTCTTGGGATACATCCTAGAGTGGATTTCCTCAGAAGCACACTCTAAGTAAAGTAGTTTATTTGGGAGATCATTTCAGGAGGTATTTGTAGGAGAATGGGGGAGTGAGGCAGGGAATATATGGAAGCCTGGTGTGGGGTAGGCTACTATCTAAGGCAACTGAGGTGGGCTCCGAGGGGGAATTCTGGGAGATGGTGTAGAATGTTGATCTGTGTTATCCCACCCACAGATGCTGGAGGTTTTATTCTTGCCTGGAAAACCCCATGGACAGAAGAGCCTGGTAGGTACAGTCCATGGGGTCACAAAAGAGTTGGATATGACTGAGTTACTGAGCACACACACACATACACACACATATGCTATGAACTCCCACAACTGCTGGCCATGTGGGGTTGAAAGGATATCTTCAGGAAAGAGCTGCAGGTACTATTTTATCCAGTAGGATGCAGTAGGCTTGGACAGGAATGGGGAGAGCTGAGAGATTGTGGGCAAGGCTGCTACACCATCTATTATAGCGGGGTACAAACAAAAATAAAAGCAGAATGGTACGTTTGTATTGTGATAAGGATAAGGGCTATGGAGAAATGTAAAGCATGGCATAGCAACGGGGGATGTATGTATGGAGAAGGGCGAATATGTAAAAGGACAGCAAAGGGGACCTTAGTGTGAAGTGGTATTTGGTCATACCTGACGGAGGTAAGGGAGCAGGTCATGGGGGCAGGACTTCAAGTTATGTGACGCTCATGGGTAAAGACTATAATGTCAAGGCCCTGAGGTTAATTTTGGACACTGTATGTCAGATTAACATCCATGTATTGTATGTACACGCTGTCTTGATGACTCTGCTATATATCCAATTTGGGAATCAGTTGCCTAGTTAGGAGATAGGACACGACATAAGTAAATATTCATAACTATTGTGTGGCAGTTGCTTTGAAGGTTATGAGCTGAGATCAGAAGGCTAGAGACTTACCATGTATGCCTTCAGCAATGTAAGGCTTTATAGCATAAAGGATCTACAGCATAAATGAATGGGACAAAAACCCCTGAAGGCCTCTGGACCAAGATGGTCTGATTCACACTGATGGAGAATCACCATGACTGTGCTGAGGAAAATTAAAAGAAGAAATTGTAGGAGAAGGGAGCCCAACCTAGATGATTAAATAATACAATAGACACATAACAGTGACAAGAATCAGAGAAGAATCAGGAAAGGTGAAAAAGAGAATCACATTCTGGATATATTCTGAAAATACAGTTTTACTTTTGCTGATGATCTGAGTATAAATTGTGAAATAAGGAGATGAATAATAGAGGCAAGGGTTAGTTTGAAGAATTTGACTTGAGAAACCAGAAAGATGACTTGTGGAAACTAGGAAGATGTTAAGGTGGAAAACAGATACAAGAAAAAGTGGCTTTAGTAGCTTGGGTAGCAGATCAGAACAAAAAAAGGAAAAAATTTTGGATGTGCAGAAGGTCTAAATAGATGTTTCCCCAAGGAAGACTTACGGGTGGCCAAAAGGTACATGAAAAGATGCTCAACATCACTATTAGAGAAATGTGAATCAAAACTACAATGAAGTATCATTTCACACTTGTCAGAATGGCCATTATCAAAAACCTGCAAATGATAAATGCTTGAGAGGATGTAGACAAAAAGTACCCTCCTACATTATTGGTGGGAATGTAAATTGGTACAACCACTATGGAGAGAGACATCTAGGTTCCTTAAAAAACTAAAAATAGAGCTACCATATGATCCAGCAATCCCACTCCTGGGTATATATCCAGAGAAAATCATAATTTGAAAAGATACACACACCCCAGTGTTCATTGTAGCACTGTTTAAATAGCCAAGACGTGGAAGCAACCTAAGTGTTCAGGGACAGATGAATGGATGAAGAATGGATATACACATGGAATATTACTCAGCCGTAAGATGAAATAATGCCATCAGCAGCAACATGGATGGGCCTAGAGATGATCATACTAAGTATGTCAGAGAGAGAAAAACAAATATCATATGATACCACTTATATGTGGAATCTAAAAAAATGATACAGTCAAACTTATATACAAAACAGAAAGAGACTCGCAGACGTAGAAAACAAAACTACGGTTAGCAAAGGGGAAAGGAAGGAAGGATAAATTTGGAATGTTGGGTTAACAGATCCACACTATTACATATAAAATAGATAAACAACAAGGACCTATTGCATAGAACAGGGAACTACACACAATCTTTTTAAACAATTTATAAGGGATAAGAATCTGAAAAAATAGGTATATATGTACATATAATTGAATCACTGCTGCACACCCGAAACTACCAGAGCATTGTAAATCAACTATACTTCAATTGCAAAACAGCTGTTTCGCAATTGTTAATTTGCATGCTGACATGTTAATTTGGCATACCAGTTAAAATCCAAGTAGATTCCTGAGTTGCATGTACAAATATAGACTACGGGGAGAGAGCTGGAGTGGGAATCATCAGTATAGATATGCTATTTAAAGTCACAAGACCAGATAAGATCACCAAGGGAATGTATGCAAATAGAGAATAAATCCCATTTAAGGTTTAAATCTTGGAAACACAATGATTTCAGGCTAGAGAGACTAGGAGAAGCTGGTGAGAAGACTGAGATGGAGGGCAGCGAAGCAGGAGGAAAAACAGGATGATTCAGTGGTTTGGAAGCAAAGTGAAGAAAACATTTCAAGAAAGTGAGGGGTACAACCAAATAAAAAGTTTCCGATAGGTTAGCAAGATTAAAGTATACAAAATCACTATTATTGTGGGCATACGATGGGCTTCTTTGATGGCTCAGCAATAAAGAATCCACCTGCAATGCAAGAGCAACAGGAGGCACAGGTTTGATCCCTGCGTCGGGAAGATCCCCTGGAGAAGGGCACAGCAACCCACTCCAGTATTCTTGCCTGGAGAATCCCTTTGACAGAGGAAACTGGTGGGCTACAGTCCATGGGGTCAGAAAGAGCTGGACACAGCTGAGCACGGCACCGCAAGTCTGTTAGTAGAAAACTGTGCTAAACTGTACTGAAATGGCCAAATATCATGTTTCTTATGGTTCAGTCTAAATAAGATGAGCACAGAGAGCTAGCCATTAGAAAATATGGAGCTTGAAAGAAAAATATGGAGCTTGATAAGAGCAGTTTTGATGGAGGAATGGGAGATAAGGATTTATTTAAATGAATTCAAGAGAGAATGAGAAGAAATAATTGAATGAAGAAAGACAAATAAAAAAATTGGGTCTTGGGCTGGGATGTACAAGTCACAAACTTGTTAAAGAATAAATGTTTGAATGTCCATGTGCCTTCCCCTGCAGCAAGTTGATGAATAGATTTTTTTTTTTCACTTTTGAGGTTAGTTTATTTGAGCTTAAAATACAGCTTATAAAATTTATGTGTGGATACATTTATCTCCTGGATGGAACAATTTGAGAAAATTCTAGTTGTTTTATTTATTTTACTAAACACTAGACAGACTACTTTTACCGGATACTAAGGTGGAAACAACAGCAATCAGGTGAGTTTCAAGAAGAGTTAAAATCATAAAAAGATAAACCCCTTTCCCCAAGGATTCCTTTCAGTGACATTATTTTGATGTCTATTATCATCAAGCCCTAAATATGTTATTTGTTTCAAAAACTGTGGTACAGTGCTATTCATTAGCCCGCTCAAAAAAAAAAAAAAAAAAAAAGAGAAGTTTTGAAGCCATGATATGTCTTAATGAAACAGGTGATCTTCTCATTTTCAGAATGTGTACCTTCTGAAGCACAGAAGATTGATGATCAATACAAATCACCCAGATCCAAAAGTGGGGTAAAGAGCACAGTTTTCAAAATCCTTGGTGTCAGGCCCAGCAGAGCTCTGCCTGTTCTAATAACCACCCACAACTGAGCTTTGGTATTTCCATTCCTGTGCTTTCTCCATATTGTTTTTTTTTCCGTTTTTCCATCTTTTCATTTTCTGTTGTTGTTTTAATAGAAGCATATATTTAAAGAAAGATGAAGAAAGAAAAAAGAGGGGTTTCTAGTCTTCAAGTATTTTATGTCAAATGAGAAAATATCTGCTTTGAACAATTACAATGTCACATTCTGACACTGTCAAAACAATTCAGCCTGATATAAGAGGTTCTTAATTTTCTCTCTTCCTATTTATTTGTAGTGTCAACAAATCAAAAGGTGATAGTATTCTAAACCAAATTTGAATACTTACAATTATTCATTATCTTTTCTTTGTACTGTATATTATCCCTTATAAATAATAACTAACTAATAGGGATATGGCACTTTGATTTTGCTCAAAAGGAAAACTTTCTTATGGCAATAAACATATTCTTGAAGCGCAAATTAGAATTAAAAATAAAAAAAACAGTATTGTCTTATCTGCCTTGTTGATAAGCAATAGAATCAAATAAATTTAATTGGAATCAAAGATTTTAGGACAGTCAGGGACCTTAGAGGTGGTCTAGATAAATGCTCTCACTCTACAGATTAGAAAAATGAGGCTTGAGAATCATTAAGAGACTTGTCAAGACCAGGCAGAATATTACTGGTGAGAGTGGTTAGAAAACTCTGATTGGCTGTTCACTAGCTCAGGGGCCCTTTCTTTATGAAATGCTGCCTTTCAGAGTTATGAAGGTAAGAGGCCAGCACCCCAGCATCTCTCTGACTAGTAAGTAACGCTTACAGTACATTAGAGATACAAAGTCCCTAATCTGTTGTGCATTGCAAGTAGATAGAAACCTCCTGTGAACACCTGGGAAGGCGAATGGGTGAAAAAAGCAATTATCCTAGTTGCTTCAAAAGAGAGAAGAAAGAATGAAATTGACCTTATTTATCTATTTAAAAGGTGCAGACAGAAACTGCGATAAGAAGCATCTTAGCGCCACTGTTCAACCAAGAGCTAACGCTTGTATCGTTTTCGAAAAATGTAATCATTATTTGTTGTGGATGACTTTTGCCTCCTGTGACATTTCTCACACTGTAGTCAATAAATAAAAATTGTGCTGACAGAAAGCTTATGCTGTAAATCATGTAATTTACAAGACAGTAAACTATGTCATGATACTGCATCCAGTACTTAGCTAAGAGCCTCAGCAACACATAAATCATACCATGCTTTGATGCAATCACAGTCTTGTTACATGCTATGCTTTTCAATTGCAGCTGAGCATTCATGATTGCTCTTGTAATAAGTACCATTTTTCTCCTCCATTTCTCTTCTTGCTCAAAGAAATGGTATCTGGAAAGTGCTAAAAATTTGAAACCTCCAGGAAATTGTCCTGAAACTGGAAACCAGCAGGAAATTGACCTGAATACACTACAGGCAATATTCAGAGCATTGTTTAAAACATATTCCTTTATAATAGCCTTTAAATTTTCTTCATATGCAATAGCACTCATGTTCAAGCTACTGAACTCTGTACATAGAAGTTGACCTGTAGCGCAGTAGCATCATAAGTTACAGTACAAGGAGGCTTGCACTTTTTATGAGAGGAGGAGTTTACCCTGACAGCATGTTCAGGATCATTGCTGAATATCACAGTTGCCATTAAAAACTTGCTAAGTGTCTGGGATGAAAAATTTCTGCTGAAATCTTGATCCCTTAAAAAAATCATTGAGAGATGTTTTTCAGGAAAATTACTGTTTCATCTGTTATTTCCTACTCGACTGTACTGAGCTTTTTGCATTGATTATATTTTGTTTTTCCAACAGGTATCTTCAGCACTGCTCCTAAGTACAATGGTCTCCTGTAGAGATGCTGAAACTGTTGTTTGCAGTTTGAAATATTCTCACATAAATACAGAGAAAGATGATAAACACAAGTCCTTTAGAAAATGTAACACATCACCCTTATTTTATTTGCTTCCGGAGTTAAATTGTTAAGCTCCTGTGTAACCTTCACTTTAAAACTTTATATTTTACAGTCAACTGAACTCACGGGTTTGTTCTTTCTGTATCCTCTTCAGGTTGCCTTTCTCCAGATGCAATCTTCTGCTGTCTTACGCAGCACACCTTAATCACACGTTTTGCTCTTTTATGTAGCTTTTCTTTGCATCTGCAGTCTGCTGCCTGCTCTGCCTCTCTTTACAACACCTAAGGGTGCATATGACTTTGAGCAATAACTCCCAATGAACTTCCATCCTTAGATGCTATAAGAATGGAAGGAAATATACATGTACTGAGAACAGGAAGGAAATCATATATCTACCTGAGGTATAAAAGAAAGGCATGTTTTATATACCCATTTCCACATCCCTATAGTCATTTCTACATTCTAGAAGTGCATATGTTCACAATGCATGAGCTAAAAAAGAATATGAAAATCAGTGCTTTCCCTCTAGCCCTCTATGCTTTTGACTGAAATAAAAAATTAAAAAGTGACTCTAAATAGCTTTTGTTTTCTCACTCTACCTAGGATATCAGTCATATTTTGTAGTGTGTATGATGCCAGTATTTTGAAAATTAGTCTCAAAGTAATTTCAGGGTTTTTCTATGCAATAATTTTCATAGTTTTAAGTGTAAAACTTATAAAACTTTTACAGAATAAAGTGCAGAGGAAAAAATAAAAAATCATGTGTCATTTCAAATCATTTTCAATGTTGCTTTTATATATTACTGGAGGTATACATACATTTAATAAAATTATGAGAATATCGTACACATTTTTTTCCCATTACAATATATCATAAGTTCTTTCCTATGTTATAAAATAGTCTTCCATAATTTTCAGGATGTTTTCAATTTTTTACTGCTGTACATAATGTTATGTTAATGGTTTTGTGCTTCAAGAATGTTCTATGCTTATGTATCTGTTTAGAACAATTTCCTAAAGTCCTTTGGAAAATTATAAAGCTAAAATGTTTTTGTTATAAAATCTATCAATTTCTCCTTTGTGATTGTGCCTTTGCTTTTATTGCATTCTGATAAAAAAAAATACAAAGACATGGAGAAAATATAAAATGGTTAATAGCTACCAAAAGCTCTCTTCTTACAGAGAGTAATATCCTGTGCAATTCAACACCTTGTTAACTACTTGAACTAAGGGTACTGGGAATTTAAGAAACTATATTGAAATAATACCAGATGGTCACCAAAGTACACTGTAATGTGAGAGGGCTCTATGAGTGGCAGGAATTTGAGGGTTCTTTGAACACCTAGATGAATAAGGAAGTTAATTTTGAACCCAGAGTAATTGCTCTCCAGCACAGAGAAGTCCATGAATCTTGTCGCCAAACGGGGAAAGAGAAATAAAAGAGACCTAGGGTGCTATAAGAAAGAAGAAACTGCTTTTATTAGGACCATGGATAAACGGCCTGCAGTTGTGAAGGTGTGAGAAGAAAAATTAAGGAAAAAAAGTAAGACATGAAAAGTTGAAACGTGTCCAAGACAGAGACAGAAACACCTCTTAAGGGAGTCAGACGAATCTCAAGGACAGAAAATATATACTCTGGGGGTTCATCCATAGAAGACCTTTGGGCCAATTTATGTCCTCCTAAGTTAGGTAAACTTATGAGAGGGAGTGGAGTCCTAGCTATCTTGCTCTTGTTGTTTAGTCACTAAGTCACGTCCAGCTCTTTGTGACCCCATGGACTGCAGCACACAAGGCTTCCCTGTCCTTCACTATCTCCAAGAGTTTGTTCACACTTGAGTTGGTGACACTATCCAACCATTTAATTCTATATTGTCTTCTTCTCCTCCTGTCCTCAATCTTTCCCAGTATCAGGGTCTTTTCCAGTGGGTCAGCTCTTCACATCAGGTGGCCAAAGTATTGGAGTTTCAGCTTCAACATCAGTCCTTCCAGTGAATATTCAGGGTTGATTTCCTTTAGGATTGATGGGTTTGACTTCCTTGCAGTTCAAAAGACTCTCAAGAGTCTTCTCCAGAACCACAATTCAAATGCATCATTCATCAGTGCTCAGTCTTCTTTATGGTCCAACTCTCACATCCTTAC
Organism: Odocoileus virginianus; assembly: GCF_023699985.2. Classification (NCBI taxonomy): domain Eukaryota; kingdom Metazoa; phylum Chordata; class Mammalia; order Artiodactyla; family Cervidae; genus Odocoileus; species Odocoileus virginianus. Next base: position 3,337,809 of record NC_069701.1, read on the forward strand.
ATGACCACTGAAAAAACCATAGCTTTGACTACATGGACCTTTGTTGGCAAAGTGATGTCTCTGCTTTTTAATATGCTGTCTAGGTTGGTCATAACTTTCCCTTCAAGGAGCAAGAACTTTTTTTTTTTTTAAATTTCCTGGTTGCAGCCACTGTCTGTGGTGATTTGGGAGCCCCCCAAAATAAAATCTGTCATTATTTCCACTTTTGCCCCTTCTATTTTCCATGAAGTGATGGGACCAGATGCCAAGATCTTAGTTTTTTTAATGCTGTATTTTAAACCAGCTTTTTCACTCTCCTCTTTCACTCTCATCAAGAATAACTTTAGTTTGTCTTCACTTTCTGCCATTAGAGTACTATCATCTGCATATCCGAAGTTATTGATATTTTTCCTGGCAATCTTGATTCCAGCTTGTGATTCATCCAGCCCAGCATTTCTCATGATGTATTCTGCATATAAGTTAAATAAGCAAAGTGACAATATCCAGCCCTGAAGTACTCCTTTCCCAATTTTGAACAAGTCTGTGTTTCAGGTCTGGTTTTAACTGTTGTTTCTTGACCCGCATATAGGTTTCTCTGGAGACAGGTAAGGTGGCCTGGTATTCCCATCTCTTTAAGACTTTTTCATAGCTTGTTGTGATCTACATAGTCAAAGGATTTAGTGTTGTCAATGAAGCAGATATAAATGTTTTTTTTCTGGAATTCCCTTATTTTTTCTATGATCCAACAAATGTTGGCAATCTGATCTCTTGTTCCTCTGCCTTTTCTAAACCCACCTTATACATATGGAAGTTCTTGGTTCACATACTGCTGAAGCCTAGCTTGAAGGATTTTGAGGATAAACTTACTACCATGCAAAACTGCTGATGACCTAAAAGAAGTAGAAGAGATTAAGAAGAGGTGACAAGAATACACAGAACTATACAAAAAAATGTCTTAATGACCCAGATAATCAGAATGGTGTGGTCATTCACCTAGAACCAGACATCCTGGAGTGTGAAGTCAAGTGGGTCATAGGAAGCATTACTACAAACAAGGCTAGTGGAAATGATGAAATTCCAGCTGGCCTATTTTTAAAAACCTAAAAGGTGATGCTGCTAAAATGCTGCACTCAATATCTCAGCAAATTTGGAAAATCAGCTGTGGCCACAGGACTGCAAGTTTCAGTTTTCATTCCAGTGCCAAAGAAGGTTAATGCTAGAGACTATTCACACTACCTTTATATCATAAGAAACTAGAAAAATAAGAGCCAAATAAACCAAGAGTTAGTAGAAGAAAGAAATAATAATTAGAGCAGAAATAAAGTGGAGAAAAGGAAAAAAATAGAGAAAATAAATGGAAACAAAAACTGGTTTATTGAGATGAACAATGTTGGTAAGTACTTAGATAGATCAGGCTAAAAAGATAAGATGAAAATAGCTAAAATAAAAAATCATACTGATGACATCACTAAAGAGATCACCTTAAAGAGATCACCTTAAAGAGATAAAAGGATTATAAGAGACTACTATGAGCAGTTTTTGCCAGAAAAAATTAATTTACTGAGAAGAAGCAGATTCCTTGAAACACACGTTACATAAACAAACTCAAGAAGAAATATGACATTTCATATGACCTATAAAGAAGAAACATTTAAGGAGTAGTTAAGGATCTCCCAACAAAGAAAAGGCCTGGAACATATTATCACTGGTGAATTCCATTAACATTTAAGGAATTAATAGCAACCCCTCTCAGGCTTTTCAAAAATAATTCAGGGGGAGCAAACATTTCCTATCTCATTCTATGAATCTATCATTACTCTGATATAAAAGCCAGGTAATGACATCACAAGAAAATAAAATCATATTCCAATAGCCCACGTGACTATAGATACAAAAAATAAACCGAATTTAGCAAATTTAATCTAGCAGCATATAAGAAAGACTATTCACTATGTCCACTTGAGATTTATTCTAGGAATGCAAGAGTGGATCACCATAAGAAAATCAAGGTAAAACAGCAAAATATTGGAATGATGAAAAACACCATGGTAAGTTTGGTTCAGGAAAAAAATTTGAAAAAGCTCAATACTTTTTATGACAAAAACTCTGAGACAACTAGAAAGAGTGAAAAATTTACCTTTTGCCATGTAATGTAAAGTGAAAGTCAAAGTGTTGATTGTTCAAGTCTGACTCTTTGCAACCCCTTGGACTGTAGCCCTCCAGGCTCCTTTGTCCTTGGAATTCTTCAGGCAAGAACACTGGAGTGGGTAGCCATTCCCTTCTCCAAGCGATATTCCCAACCCTGGGATCAGACCTGGGTCTCCCGCATTGCAGAAGGGTTCATTACCTTCTGAGCCACCAGGGAAGTCTGCCATATAAAGTAACCAGTGTAGGGAAAAAAAAAAAAAATCCAGGATACATTACTAATTCAAACAAAAACAAAAGGAATCTCAAAGCACTTTTTATGTTATATTACTCTTAGTATAGGAAAGGGTGAAATATAAAGCACATATGGTAGGTATTAGTATTTTTTTATACTGGAATAAAGAAACATTGGAAGAATACCAAAAAAATAAATACAAAAATGTACTTCCCTCATAAAGAGCAAGGGGGAGATGGAGTGGAAGTAAAACAAAAGAGGAAGTAGCATTCTTCACTACATCTTATTTTACACACTTTTTTAATAATCTAAGCATATTACCTATTAAAAACTTTAAATACAAATTAAATGTGGTTTTTATCTTATTAAATATATATATATATATATATGTATATATATACATATATACTTGATTTGGTTTGAGGCTCTACATATTACATGAACCTATGTGTGCCAGTGTTTTAATATCTCTGGTAATTAAAACATTCCCTAGTATTTGATTCTACACATGAGTCAACTAGCTCAAACCTTGCCTCTTATTTTGGTGCAACGAAGAATTCCTCTTGAGTCTTCTCTAGGTGTCATATAAATTCAGAAACTTGCAAATCCAAAGAAGCTCACAAATATGAAAGCAAGAATCAACTCAATTAACTCATTTTACAATAAATACATGTTCAAAAGAGGCAGCTGTTTTGCCTAGTGGCAGGAATGGATTGATCCCAAGAGACTCATTAGTTGAGTGACAAGAATTTTCCAGTTGGAGTAAGGCAAGTCAGAACAGTACTAGAGTGATGGCATCCAGGTGTGAAAGAGCCCCACTTGAGCTCAGAGAAGGCAGAGACAGTCGTCTCTGCTTGGGAAACAAGGCATGTGTTTGTGTCAGCATCTGCAAAATATGCAAGGAGAGATACGGGACTGATTGACTGGAGCCTGACTTGGAAGATTTTTCATGGTGTGTGTGTGCGTGTTCAGTCACCTCAGTCGTGTCTGACTCTTTGTGACCCTATGCACTGTAGCCCACCAGGCTCCTCTGTCCATGTGATTCTCCAGGCAAGAATACTGGAGCAGGTTGCCATGCCCTCCTCTGGAAGATCTTCCCTACTCAGGGATTGAACCCATGTCTTTTACATCTCCTACACAAGCAGTTCTTTACCCCTAGTGCCACCTGGAAGCCCAAGATTTTCCATACTATGCAGATATTTCATAACAATATTAAAAAACAAAAAGACAAAACAAGCAAGTTACCCAGAGTCTCAGTTTACACTGAGAAGCAGCATCTCTATTTGAATCTGAGAACCAATTGTGTCCCTAAGGAAACTACGCATGCTCTCCCCCTAGTGCTTTGATCATTAATCTTTGCTGTCCAGTGGCTCAGTCACATCTGATTCTTTGCGACCCCATGGACTCCAGCATGCCAGGCCTCCCTGTCCTTCAGCATCTCCCATGTCCTTCACCATCTTCACCATGGTAGTCTCTAGGACTGGCATATCTTTATTCTATTCCTGCCCTTCTCTTCCTCTCTCTCTCTTATTATTTTTCACTATGCCCAGTGACATAGGGCTGGGATAAAATGGTGCCTTCTCTGTGAACCCTTTTCTGACTTCCCATGCAGTTAACATCTCTTTGGTTCTCACAGTATTCTATACCGTTCTTTACTTTCTGACATATCACATTGAATCATAACCTACTTACTGCTTTTCTTTCTAGAATTTTAAGGTCTTGACAGAGAGGGTTAGGTTTTAATCACCTGTATTTTGATGCCTAGCATGGCCTCTGACATTTGGGAGATACTCTATAAGTTTTACTTGAAAATTAATGAATTAATATCCTCAGTTAGTTGATTCATTGTTCAAGACAGTTAGCCAGGGACTGTTCAGTCAACCTGCACATAATATGAATAAGGAAGTGATATTGTTACTTTCTTGGGCTTCCCTGGTTTCTCAGTTGGTAAAGAATCCACCTGCAATGCAGGAGACCAGGGTTCAATCACTGGGTTGGGAAGATCGTCTGAGAAGGAAATGATAACCCACTCCAGTATCCTTTCCTGGTAAATCCCAGGGACAGAGGAAATGGGCAGGCTACAATCCGTGGAGTCACAATAGTTAGACTCGACTTCATGACTAAACCACCACCACTGTTACCACTAACACAAACCGTTGACTATTTCCCTTTCATTTAATGTCTTCTGCAACAGCTACAACCTTCTGTGATCTAGATATATGCCAACTCTCTCTGCATATCATTTGTTTATATGCATTCAGTGAAATATTATTTTCCAGGAATCATTTCCTGAGCATGATTCATAATATAAGCACTGCTTGGTTTGCAACTTCTAAAACAAATGGTTCAGGATATGGCCAAACTTTTTGTGTCAAGTTTCCAACTGAAGCAAGTGTGGTGAGCCCACTGAAACCTAGCACAGCTGAGACAGACTGCTTCTGAGCAGAAGTGGGCTGAGAAGAGGCACTAGCCAGCCAAGTTTATGCAGCAACACTGAAGATAGCAAACTGACACCCAAGGAGCAGGCAGACTTTGTGTGAGCAGCTGTCGTGGCCAAGGATCTATTGTGACTTTCTCTCCTAGTCATCACTGCCTTAGGGTTGCTGCTTTTCGAGAGCCATGACTGCTTCCAGTGTTTGTCGCTTCTGCAGATTTTGTATACCAGGAAAATATTTGAGTTATAATTGAAAGGTCACGCTGACTGCCCCCGCCAAAAGGTCCCAGATAAGTACCAGGGACAGACATCCACCAATCAGCAGCCCGTTGCCAGGCAGACTGATGGACGCGAAGGTGCCAAGACTCCGGCCAATCAAGAAAAACCGACACGGGACAAAAGGCCAATCAGCACCCTAGAGCCTGACTCCAAGAGTATTCGAAAAGGCCCCGCCGCTTCCGTATCTGCCAGGGTATATAGGTGCCGCCCACTTCCCGCAGGTTGCAGACTCCCTTTGTCTCTTCACTCACCCGCCCCCGGGAGTTCTGCCCGAGAGCGATCACCCAATAAAGGCCTTCATCAACGGTCCTTAGAGGTGGCTCTTTCTTCCCGCGGCGTTTTCTAACAATAATTATTTTCTTAGAGTTGATAGCCCACACGATAATGTCGCAGTAGATATGGCTAGATATAGGAGATACAAAGGACAGAACTCTAGAGGGTTTTGAACTCAGGCTCAGGAAGTGAGCCTGAGCCGTTTGCCAGTTGAGGATAAGTATTAGGATATGATGGAAGGATTTTAAGCAGGGAATGATGATGTCATCAGGTTAGTGCTTTAGAAAATTGATCTGAAAGCTTACACAGGCAGTATCAGGTGGCATAGAATTAAAGGCAGAACATCTGCTTGCAGACTGTTAAACCAGTCCAGATGGAGGCAAAGAAAGCTTCAGTTAGGACTGTGGAAGGTAGACTGATATTTTTGATGGCCCACTGGAACTTCTCTCCAATATCTGTAAAGCAAACCATAAACTTAAAACCATCCCTAAATAACAAAGAAAACAATGAATTTAATTTTATCCTCTTCTAACACTAAGTAATTCTGCAGCCACGGATATATTTTATGACTTTGTAAGTTTTAGTTTTCTCATCTCAGCAAATGAAGCAGTTGCATCTCCAAAACTTCTATTTTTGGTTATATTCCCATCATACTTTTGATTATATCCCCATCTTACTTCAGATATCTGAAGTTGTCAGATATCTTGTAAGTATCTTGCTTCTTAAGGAAAATATAAGAACTCTTAGTTTGACTATAATGGAAATAAAGGAACATTTGTATTTAAATTTCCCATTCTAATTGTCCTTATCAGATAATTTCTAGATTCAGATATTTTTATACTTAATTCTAGTAAAATCAGTGTTTCCTGGTTTGGGGATATTAGAAAATGTTCATTATAAGAAATGTTGAACTGGGGCTTGAAAGTTTGGAAAACATCCCAGTATGAAGAAGTCACAAAATCATTCCTGTGACTAAAGTGCATGAGACTGGTTAGCATCAATGCAATGGCAGGGAAGATCAACCAGCTGATGCATTTCTAATCTGATTTCAATGACTTTTGAGTTGAAAGCCCCAAGTTTTCCTTTGACTCTGCTTGAATGCAACTCAAGTGGGCTGAGAGGTTTTGCAATATAAAGGCAAGTACCCAAAAAGTTGAGGTGCATTTAAGAATCACTTAGCCTAAGCTATTTTTGATTGAGTGCAATAGCTAGAAGATGAGATTTCACAAGTCAATTTCTCTTCGCCATTATCTAGTGAAGTAATATATACTTCTATTTTCTCAACTTGGAGAAGGAAATAGCAACCCACTCCAGCATTCTTGCCTGGAAAATCCCATGGACAGAGGAGGCTGGTGGGCTACAGTCCATGGGGTCGGACATAACAGCTAAACAACAGGTAGATGGGGCAAATGAATTAGCCCTTTCCGGCTGAGAACAGGGCCTCGGTAGATGGAGTGACATGTAGCTCATATGGCTTGGCAGTGGAGGGACCAGGGTGGAGCCACAGATTTCAAATCTATTTCACTCCAGACCATTATGAATTTTCCCCTGGGGTGGGGTCTACAGGTCCCCTTTCCTGGAGAAAGAATACTTAAAGGAAATTTAATTTCTGTTAGCAAGGAAGGGGACAGATGGCAGCCAATAGATGCCCATCACACATTCAGCCATCCCTGTACCCAGAGACTAGTTGTTTCCAGTTTTTCAGTCATGCACACAACACTGCAATCAATAGCCTTGTGTGCATACTATCAATACTTAGCTTTCATTTCTGGAGCTTAGATTTCCCAGAGTGGGAATGCTGGTACCAAGGGCTTGTGCATTTTAACATTTTAAGCTTTAATTTGTACTGCCTGTTTCTTGCCAAAAGGGTCGTGGCGTACACCTTCCCCATCTCCCCACTCCCTCTGCAGCCTCCAGCCTATTTTCTTTCCACTGTCCTCTGCCATCACCCCTTTGGGAAGAATTTGCTGATTGCCAAACAGACATACTTAGAGTGGCCCAGTGAGTCAGGATTAGTCCATTGCCTTCAGACACTGGACTCCTAAGAGACATCTGTTCTTAAAAGACAAATGATACTGCTCTCGGACTAACAAGTTTCACCAAAGCTGCAACCGCCAGGATCTCTGGATTTTTCTTTTTTTTTCTGATTCTTGATCTGCTCCATGGGTGGTTCCTTCTCTTTGTTTACTGGCGCACACACTCTAACGTGCCTTATCCTGACTCTGCACAGTCACTGATTCTCAGCCACTCCTGAAAACATCCCCCCTATTTCTTGCATTCACCCTTAACTGTCTTTGAAGGTTTTTGTTTTCTTTTCGTTTTGTGTTTGGTTTTTACCTTTGACCAATTGAAAGGTAAACTGTGTCACGCTGGTTACCTGTCTGGCTGAGAACAGCTGCTTTGTAAGTTGCTATTTACAAAGCAAATAGTAGTTGCTTTAATGTTGGAGGAATTCAGCTTGAGAGAGAAGGTAGAAGTTTAGACATGAATCCAATTCAAAGTTTTTCTTGCAGTGGTCGAGGGTCTTTTCCAGAGTGATGATACAGCTTCTGCAGGTCATTGTGCCATTGTTCCACACAGCAGGGAAAATGATGACTGCCTGGTAAACCACAAGCCAGTCAAGATCTCAACAGTGCTCAGGTATCCTTTGCCTCAGCACCAAAGTCTGCATTTGTATGCTTACTAACTGAAGTTTTTCTTTTCTTTTCTTTTTTTTCAATCACTGATCCAGGGATCAGTTTTTAGATACATAAAATGTAGCATTTCCTGGATCACATAAAGAATCTGAGATTCAGAAATTTCTGATAATATTTGCAACACTGTTTATTCCAATCATCAATTTTGTTTTTAAATGGATGTAAGTGCATCAACCCTTGGAAATCTGTGTCTGAATCAACATTACAATGTCATCAACAATTTACAGTCTAATAATCCAAGTATAATAGAAATATTTTTTTCTGAATATGCATATTTATGTCTTTCATTCAAATTTCCTTCTTTTTAGCTATTCCACTTTTGGAGCTTACTTCACGAACTTGGGTATCTTAAATGTTATACACAAATCAGTTTTTTATAATTTAAATAGCTTCAACATATCCTTAGGGGTTTCCCTGGTGGCTCAGTGGTAAAGAATCACTCTGCCAAGGCAAGGGAGGCGGGTTTGTTCCCAGGGCCAAGAAGATCCCCTGGAGGAGGAAATGGCAACCCACTCCAGTATTCTTGCTTGGGAAATCTCATAGACAGAAAAGCCTGGCAAGCTATAGTCCATGCAGTCGGAAAGAGTCAGGCACAACTTAGTGAATAAACAATAGTACCAACATTTTCTAAACTAATTAACACAGACGAATGATCTTTAGGAGATTACCGTTTATATCACACACTAAAAAATTAAGTTGATAAAACCATCTCAGACAGTAATGAATCTGCCTGCAATGTTGGAGACTGGGTTCAAGCCCTGGGGAGGGAAGATCCCCTGGAGAAGGGAATGGCAATCCACTCCAGTATTCTTGCCTGGAAAATGCCATGTACAGAGGAGCCTGGAGGGCTACAGCCCATGGGGTCACAAAGAAACTGAGAGGCTAACACTTTCACTTTCAAGAAAAATTTCAGAAGGTAACTCTTCTTTTCTCCTATAGGGTATTACAAAAAGTCTCTCACATTATGGTCTGGTGGGACACTAGTTTTTGTGAGAGAACTAAGTAGTTTTGCTATACCAATTTAATAACTGTCATATCCTTATTTACCAAATAATAACTTGTTAAAAGTTCAGTGACACTCTGTTCCCAATAATATATTTTTGTTAAACATTTGTTATGTGCTACTGCTTATCTACATTAGAATCTACCTTACGAAGTTATTAGATTAAGCCCAACTATGTACTTCATATGCTTCCCTGGTGCCTCAGTGGTAAAGAATCTGCTTTCATTGCAGGAGACCTGAATTCAATCCCTGGGTCACAAAATCCCCTGGAGAAGGGAATGGCAACCCACCCCAGTATTCTTGCCTGGAGAATTCCATGGACAGTGGAGCCTGGTGGGCTATAGTCCATGGGGTCGAAAAGTCGGACATGACTGAGCAACTCACCCTTTCACTTTCATGTACTCTCTTATTTGAGGGTTAAATTAGGTTTAAGTTTAATATATGGTATTCATAATATAATGGTACAGTGTTTATTGGTACATAATAGTGGTACATGATTCATAATATAATGGTACACATAATATTCAGTTCAGTTCAGTCACTCAGTCATATCCGATTCTTTGTGATCCCATGGACTGCAGCAAGCCAGGCCTCCCTGTCCTTTATGGACTCTCAGAGCTTACTCAAACTCATGTCCATCAAGTCGGTGATGGACTTGGTTGAAGTTGGTGATCCAACCATCTCATCCTCTATTGTCCCCTTCTCCTGCCTTCAACCTTCCTCAGCATCATGATCTTTTCAAATGAGTCAGTACTTCACATCAGGTGCCAAAATACTGGAGTTTCAATGACACATTATTTCTCTATGTATTCTGCTACCTGTACAAATCTGGAAATCACTATATTTCAGAAATGAAGAAAAAATGGAAACAATAAAATAATGGCACTAATAAATAATAACAAAAATAAGCAGTAATTTGATTGTCATTTGACCACACTTCCTTGCCAATAGCTCTCCATTTGAGGAAGCTCATGTGGAGAAATTGAATGCCGCAGCACAGAATCTGAGTATCCCGGGATCCTTAGAGCAATGCCATCACCACCTCACAGCCATATTCTGATACAGCTGTTAAGCTGTCCAGACATTAAACAGCTGTTTGAAATTACTAAAATGAGTATCTGAGGAGAAAGTAATATCAGTGTAATCAGAAAACAGAACTAGAATTCAGGAAGTACTGATCCTAACTGGCTTTATATCCCCCATTAGTGGGCATGTACCTTAATTTGTCTGAGTCTCCATCTTCTCATCCGTAAGTAGAGAGATAATAGCTGTGTGGATCACGTAAATAATAAATGGTACTTTCCAATCCCTATTAACTAATCTTTGTATATCCAATTTTTCTTCAATCTTTTCTCCAGGTATTGTCTGGATTTAACTTTACAAAACATTCATCTGCTCACCAAACTTTCACAGTGGAAAAGGATTTAGTATATTTCCATTATATAGAAGAATGTACGAAAAGTTCAAATTCTAACATTTGAGGCTATCTTCAATTTTGTCTTGCCTGATTCTTTAAACTTTATTTATTTTTTATTCTTTAAGCTTTAAAATGTCTCAGACTTTCCCACAAAAAAGGAAACTAACTATTTATTGTTTTATGAATAAATTGAACTTAACTTACTGCTGTGCTTCTATATGGACTTTTCCCTCTGCCAGGAATGTTCTTTATCAACTGCTGAAATCCTGCAAGATCTATCAGATCTTGATCTATCAAGATCTATCAGGTCTGTTACACCTTCCCCAATAAACTCACCTGAGACTCAACACTCTCTCTTCAGTCACATATTTTACTTTTGCCCAGTATTCAAAATAATTTATGAACATCTTTCCTCCTAAGAGATGTTTAGTTCCACTGGAGTTGGTAAACCTTGACAGATCCTAATACACTGGGATTGCTCAATAAATGTTTGCTGAAGCAAGTTAGAATTAGTTTATTAATCTTTGTAAACAATGAGCATTCTGTTATTAATATTACATAATAGTCTATGAAGATTATTACCTACTGCCTACACATCTCTGATTTATTTATACTAATACACTGAACAATATTCCTTATTTATGCTGCTATTAATGGTAGCCTAATTATTGTGCAGCAGACTTACTTTTGACACGTTAAAGTCAGTACATAATGTCTTACATGAGCAGTGAACAGAATAGAGAAATGCAGAGATATACCTACCTCTATATAATCTGAGCACATATATATGTATGTTTTTTCAAACTCTATTCTCTGAGTTGTAAATATTGATAAAAACAATAAATATGAAAGGGCACATCAGCTAAGCAAAGGATGGAATACTACACATTGTTAACAGAAATCAAATTGTAGATTTGAAATTAACTCCACTCTTTACTTGAGGAAGTTACTTAAATGTTTTTAGCTTCAGTTCTTTCAGCTGTTAAATGGAAATGTTAACAGCATTGATCTCTTACAGTGAACATGAGATTTACAGGATAAACACACCCACACAGTTTTCAGTCTTGTCTGGTACATCATACACAATTAGTAATCATTAGATATTATATTAATGATAACAGTGATTAGCATTTTACTTTTGTCAACATAGAATGGAAGTTGGGATTCTTAATGAATCTTTCATTTTTACTTTATTCTTGGGGCAAATAAAGACTTTGTAGTACTGTAATTAATCACAAGCTCATCTATGTTACATTTTATAGGTTCTGTGGGTTTTATTGAAATGATAAAGCCATGCCTTGAATATAAAACATATTTATAAATATCTGAACTTATGTGAGAACCAATAATATAAAATGTATAACCTCAAAGAGTAATGATTATTTTATCAACCATTTCCTGTCTTCTCTAAGTTAAAATATAGACTATGTATAAGTGGACACTTCACATGATCTTGTTCCATTCTTTGTGGTTGAAGAATGCCTTGGGTATATTGTAACCAGATATTACTTGATGAGCCATGTCAGCTACTATGGCACTTCAGATGAAATTTTCAAGACACAAAAATATTGGAGTTAATTTACTTAACATATTTGCTGATGTTGTTTAGTTGCTGAGTCCTGTCCAACTCTTTTTGAGACCCCCATGGACTTTAGCCCACCAGGCTCCTCTGTCCATGGGATTTCCCAGGCATGAATATTGGAGTGGGTTGTCATTTGCTTCTCCAGGGGATCTTCCTGACACAGAGATTGAACCCACATCTCCTGCATTGGCAGGCAGATTCTTTACACTGAACCACCTGGAAAGCCCTACGTAATATATATGGTCCATTAATATACAGTTTCTGGTGTTCATTTTCTTATGATCTCTCATGACAACACCATGACTTTTCTAAAGAGAGGGAAATCCTCTCCCTGTTCCCAACAAATATTACTAAAACCCACCTTGAAGCTTCTAGGTGAATCTAACCTGGGTGTTTTATTAAACAAAGTTCCTGCCTTCACGTGGAATTAATATTTGACTTAGACATGTTAAAGTGAAAATTACCAACAGGTATCCAGTATCATTTTTATCTGATGTTACTGCTGTGTAAAGAAGAAAAAAAATTTAAATTGAGTTTAACTATAGTTTACCTCTTATTATTATCCATGTTTCAGAATTAGAAATTTGAAAGTGAAAACAACTGGAATTTTTGTAAATGTATAGTATTACAGAACTGTCAAAGATCTGGGTGGGCAGTTACCTGAAAAGCTGTATGATGTGGGTAAATTATGTAATCATTTTGAGCTAAATTTTCTCTACCTGAAAATAGTGATAATTATTTCTTAGACATATTGTAAGAATTACAGAACATTTTTCAGGTGCTTAAAACAGTGCTTGACAGACTTCCACTTTCAGTTGCAGGATACCTTTTAATTCTAGATAATTAAAACTGGATGGATATGATAAACAAATTTTAAAGAACTCTACAATCCTCCAGATCCTATGTTCTGGTTAGTCAATAAATGTTGATGTCAGTATTGCTGTGAAGGATCTTGCAGAGGTAAATAAAGTCCCAAGTCACTTGACCTCACAGAGTTTTCTCTAGCTTGAAGCAGAGGAGGAAATCAAAGGGAGCTGAAGCATAAAGGAGATTCAACTGACAATTCAACATAATCAGCTACAATGTTTTTAAAACATCCTTGGCAGGGACTAGCAGGGGATCTGTAGGAGATGAGAGGAGCCCTGGCCAATAGCCAGGAAATGAGGATCACAGTCTATAAGCACAAGAAACTGAATGAAGCCACAGTCTGAGTGAGCTCAGAAGTCAATTTTCCTCCCCAGATCTTCTGAAAAAGAGCCCAGGTGTGAGACTCCTTCAGTGGGAGACCCTGGGCAGAGAACTCAGGTGAGCCATGCAGGACTTGCAACCAATAGATAATTGTGAGATGACAAAAAGGAGTGGTCTTAAATCTCTTTATTTATGGAAATTTGCAGAGTAGCAATAGAGCACCAGAACAGATAAATGTTAGGTTTCTTCACCTTGTAATCAATGTGCATTCTTTAACTTTTACTAATTTTTCTTAAAGTTTATCTTTTTGCATTAAAAACAAAAAAAAAGTTACATTAAATATTTGCTGGTAAGATAATTGTCTTTAAATCATTTGATCTGTATCCTTTACTTTCTACAGGTCTCCATCTCTATAGTAAGATATAGGATCCAAAGGTTGTTTTATCTAAGGACAGAAAAACAAATGTGCTTAATGTTGTTGGAATAATCTTGTCACAGTTGTACAATGAGCTACTGTCTCCAGGCAACAGTCTTCCATGAGAGAGAAACTCCAAATGTGAACATCTTCTCTTGAGTCTCATCCTCATTAGTATCATGTGGCACTTGGCTTTCCACTACATTCCCTGGATTTTACACATCAACACAGTTATTCTTTGAGCCTTACATCTTTTCTTCTTCATCTGACTCTGTGGCCATATCTGACCCCATAAAAATGGTTTTCAAATATCAGTGTTCCTCTAGCTGCTTTCTTGCTTTGATTACATGTTTTGATTCATAGATTTCATCTATTCATGATTTCAGCTCTCACTTTTCTACAGCACTTAACATGGGGCTTGTCAGCAGCTGTAGCTTTTTACACATGTAATATTTAAAACTATTGATGACTGCCAAGTTTATGTTTCTAATCCTAATTCCTCCCAAGCCATTGGACCTCATGTCCAAGTACTTATGAGACATACTCATTTTGATGTAGAGTTTTCAAGTAAAACACAAGGCTTCTTGTTGATATTTTTTTAAGTAGAAATACATACTAAGTATTGCATGGGACATACTTATGCTAAAATACTGAATATTTACCTGAAATTCAAATTAAACTAGACTTCATGTATTTTTATTTATTAAATTGGCAAATATAGTTTGAAGCACATTGAAATCTTGAAGTTAAGATTTCCAAGCTAAATTAATATTATTACACACAGCAGCAACTGTGATGTCCTTCACTGTTAGATTAATTGAGCCAACTAGGCCTGATTCCTCAGCATAAATAAGTGATGCAGCTGAGTAATTAATTAATAAAGCACAGACCTAGACCCTCAATTACAGTTGATCAGGTCTACGTCTTAGCTTCCTCATTTAATAGCTGTGTGCGTCCTAAGACGCTTCAATCATGTCCAACTCTTCGCGACCCTGCCGGGCTCCTTTGTCTATGGGATTTTCCAGGCAAGCATTCTGGAGTGGGTTTCTGTGCCTTCCTCTAGGGGATCTTCTGGACCCAAGGATCAAACCCGTGTCTCTTATGTCTCCTGCATAGTCAGGTGAGTTCTCTACCACCAGTGCCACCTGCGAAGCCTATAGCCAGTAGCAATCTACCAAATTTGCTAAAGGCTGTGTTTCCTTATAGTTAACAAGAAGAGGATAACTGTATCCTATATCAATAGGCTTTCATAAGAATTAAAGTATAGAGTCATGTAAATGACATGGTCGGGTATCTAGTAACGACTCCATTCTTTCTCCCCAATTCACAGCTCACAGAGCATGAGTTAGGGTAATATTGGACTGTAGCAATAACTCACAGATATTCAAGGAAGGTGAGCAAGTAGTGAGAATCTTGATTTTTTTTCAAATATTATTATAATTACATATTTATTTGGTAGCTTTATAGAGCAGAAATAAAACTATTCATCAGACATCTATTTTTTCATATTTATATCCTTGTAAAGAGGATCTGATTCTGTGTCTCTATCACAATATTAATTTTTCCTATTTACGAGAAACTCCTCTTTAATTTTTCTACAAAGCCAGAAGCAATGCATGATTTTAAATTTTTTCTACTTTGAGGTTTGCAAAAGCTAATTTTCTTTTGATGGATCTTAGCAATTTGTGTCTTTGTAATAGGTATTTGGCTAGATTTTCAAATTCTGGGGAAAACTTACTAGGGGGCTGAGTAACAGAAAACATTTTTTTTTAATGCACACCATCTAGTTTTAGGGAAATAGTGTATCAGTGGAAGTTGGAACACTTTCTGTTGTTTGTGTTTTCCCTGAAACTAATCAGTCATTTGGCAGTGAGGTAATGAAGTTTACATTTGTCAGGAAATTAAATAATATTCAATATTTCTTCTTACAAAGAAATTTCTGCGGCTTAAAATGGTTAAACTGGATCTGTAGCATTCTGAAGTCAGCTGTAAAAAAACTTGGACTAATTTAATATTGTAATATATTTCAATGTTTCCATGTGTTTAAATCATTAATTGATCATTCGTAACTGAACCTAAAAGTACCTGAGTGTGTCCTGTATATGATTGACAATGCCAAGGACTATGTGATGCAGGGAGTTTTTATAAGGGAAAGCTTCCATGGAATCTGCACCTTTAGGCATGCGTGCCTGCTAAGTTGCTTCAGTCGTGTCCGACTCTTTGCAACCCCATGGACTGTAGCCCCCCAGGCTCCTCTGTCCATGGGATTCTCCAGGCAAGAACACTGGAGTGGGTTGCCATTTCCTCCTTCAGAGGATCTTCCCCAACCCAGGAGCCAAAGTGGCATCTTCTGCATCTCCTGCACAGGCAGGCAGGTTCTTTACCACTAGCACCAAAGGCAGGTAGACAGAAATGACAGGCAGGACAGACTGGAGAGGGGATGGGAGAAAACAGTGGTAATAATCTATGCTTGTGCTGGAACGATGCCAGTGTAGACTATTCCAGGTAAACATCAGACTTGTGCTCAAGCCACGGCAGCACACTGAAGAGAAATCCAGGTAATAGTCCATAATGTCTTAGAGTGGGACAAAAGTGGAGGAGAAAGGAACTCTCTGAAAGACCTTTTAAAAGAAAACTCCGTCTCATTATTACTTAAATACCCATTAAAGTTAAACATAATGATAATCTTCAGCCAGGAAAGGGAGCTGAAAACTCTAACATTAAATGAACTGCTTCTATGTAAGTCAGGAATATTAGAACTCCTAGGTAATTTCCAACAGAATTATTTGACAAAAGCCTCTTGACCTGGACTGTGATATGTCACTCATAATGACTCTGGCAACATGAATCTGCAAGGAATGAATCAGGCCATGAGATAGCATCAGGTCAAGGGTCAATTTGTTCTTTGAAAGGTCAATTTGTTATCACTGGATAACAGATTGGACTCTGCAGCTCAGTCAAAGCTTGAACCCAGCTGCTACCACTCACTCACTGCCCTGCACCAGTAATTTATATCAATCAGAGCACTCCTGGGGTTATCGCAAAACCTGAAATTGGGCCCTGGCATTTGAATTCTAAAGAAAATGTCCCCTTCTTGCCTGTTAACACAGTTGACTATTTAAAGTGTTCATACTAAAAAGATACTAGGTGTTCAGATTTTCTTATATATCTTGTCTGAAAAGTTATGATAGGATTTAGATATTAAGAAGAAAGAGTAAAGAAAGAAGTTTTTTCTATTTTCAGCTATAGTGGCAGAGTTTGTTTTGTTTTCATTTGATTTGGAGATCTTTGAGGAAAGACATTCATTTTATTGGTGGATCTGAAAGATTCCCTTCAATAAGGCCAAAGCCAGAGAGAAATTATTATCCCCAAGCCCTCAAATAAACAGGGCACCAAACAGAAAATACAAGAGCTCAAATAATTGGTCCAAATCTGAGGTGACAAGGAAGCAAAGCATGTGGTAAAGGCTACTCTTTAGTGGCCACAAGATTTATATAGAATTTCAAGATTGAAAATGTGCAGGAATTACATCTCTCTATAAATTCATTGGAAGGGCTGATGTTGAGGCTGAAACTCTAGTACTTTGGCCACCTGATGCAAAGAGCTGACTCATTTGAAAAGACCCTGATGCTGGGAAAGATTGAGGGCAGGAGGAGATGGGGATGACAGAGTATGAGATGGCTGGATGGCATCACCAACTCAATGGACATGAGTTTGATAAACTCCAGGAGTTGGTGATGGACAGGGAGGCCTGGCGTGCTGCAGTGCATAGGGTCATAAAGAGTTAGACACAACTGAGTGACTGAACTGAACTGAATAAAGGCATCATAATTCCTTACTATGATATTATTTTACATAGTAAAATATCCCTATCATATATCTATCGTGATTACATTACCTGCAACTAGAGGGCAATGTAAAGTCATGAGGTAAAACAAGTATTACAAGGCCCTTCCACTATGTCTTTATGTCTGTTCCCCAGTCTCCAATCTGCCTCCATCAAAAAAGAAAGAAAGAAAGGAAGAAAGGAAGAAAGAAAGGAAGAAAGAAAGAAAGAAAGAAAGAAAGAAAGAAAGAAAACATAGTCACCAAATATCAGGATTATTTCTAAACCCAGGAAAGTTTGAGACAAAATATGTGATTGTTTTTCTGTTTTATTATATCAGTAAAGCAGGTATTTTAGATAATAGTTAACTACTGCCTCAGTCTTTAAACCCTTGTCCCTCTTGACCTTTAAAGCAGTATTATGCTAATCATAATTTCTCATATTTATTTTTTAAGCTCTTCTGCTTTCCATCTCTTCCTAAGTACACTGGAGTCCTTCTTACTCTCCATTCTTTCTGCTTACATATCCTTACTGGAAGATCTTAAATTACTTTTAAGATTTTAATAATCATCCATAGGTGAAAAAGTGTTTCCCAGATAACTCAGTGGTAGAATATCTGTCTGCCAAAGTAGGAGACATGGGAGTCAGGGTTTCCATCTCTGTGTCGGGAAGATCCCTTGGAGGAGGAAATGGCAATCCAAACCAGTATTCTTGTCTGGGAAGCCTCATGGACAGGGGAGCCTAGTGGGCTAAGCCCATGGGCTACAAAGAGTCAGACACAACTGAGACTGAGCATGTTGGTGGTGGATTAGTTGCTAGGTAATGTCTGATTCTTGCAACTTCTTGGACTATAACCTGCTAGGCTCCTCTGTCCATGGGATTCTCCAGGCAAGAATACTGGAGTGGGTTTCCATTTCCTTTTTCCATGAGATCTTCCCAACTCAGGAATCGAACCTAGGTCTCCTGCATTGCAGGCAGTTTTTTTTTTTTTTTTTTTTTTACCAACTGAGCTACAAGGGAAGCCCCAGGCACATAGGTAAACAAATTCCAAATCACTGTCTATGACTTCTCTCTGACTTTCAGATTTAGAAGTCTAAGTATCTGTTTGACTCTCCTTAGAAAACTATATTGGAGAAAGAAATGGCAACCCACTCCAGTATTCTTGCCTGGAGAATTCCATGGAGAGGAGCCTGGCAGGCTACAGTCCATGTGACTCTTTGTGTCACAAAGAGTTGGACACAGCTGATTGACTATAGCTCAGACAACTATAGACATTTTAAAAACTCAATATGTACACAGTGAGACACACTATCTTCTTTTCCAATTTATTCCAGCTTCTCCAAGCATAGTATTTTACTTCATGCTGTAGAACTTCTCATTCAATATCTTTCTAGATGCCACTTTTACTGTTTCTATCATTCTTGTTAGCCTTAGTTATTTCTAAAATCTGCCCTTCCTTGGCTTTCTTATTTCAAGATCTTAGTTGGGTCCTTCCTCACTTCTAGCCAAGAAAAATGTAAAATCTTCTTATCTCAAATGTTTATCTTAAAATATATCTTGCCTACCATTGACTGATTAGTTAATTCAAGATATACTTGTTAGCTAATTAATATATACCAGATACTGTTAAGGGTGTTGAGATTACAAGAATAAAATAAGAAAGAAATGACTCCCTTACCTTCAGTGATTTTTTTTTTATGGCAAAGTGATGAAAGAAAAAACATTACAATACTTAATTAAACAAGGTTATAAATAATACAATTGTTAATGCTGATAAGTGGTGTGCAGAAAGGAAACAGTGAACTTAAGCTGAAAATAATAAGACAAAGGAATTTAATTCCACTTTCAAGGAATATCTTTCATAGGAAGTGACGTATAAAGCTACTCTAAGACATGACATAAAGCCAGCCGTGGGAAACGTGTGTATGTATGAGGGGGTCTGGTTGTGGTGCTATAGAGCCTTCCAAGAAGAGGGAACAATATATTCACAGACTGCTGGTGGAAAAAAAGTCTGGCATAGCCAAGGAATAAAAAATCAAAACAAAGACAACTACCACTGGGTCTACTGTTTTCTCCTGTGTATTACTTTTATATGGCTCTTAAAAATGACCACACTCCTGGTGGTTAAATGCAACACCAATTTATTATTTTCAGTTTTCTAGCTTGCAAGACTGACAAGGGTGTCACTGGAATAAATCAGCCACTGTACTGCTGTATTCCTTATTGAAGCCCTAGAGGAGAATTCATTTCCCTGCTTTTTCCAGTTTCTAGAGGTCACTTGCATTCTGTGGCTCATGGTCCCTTCTCTACCTTCAAAGCTGGTTCTGTGGTATCAACTGTGATTTCCTTCAATAGCCTCCTCTCTCTCCCTCTGACTGCTTCTCCTCTTCTGTCTTTCCTATCTACACTTAAGGACCCTAGGATTACATTGAACTCATCAGCACTACCTAAGATAAACTCCCTTTAAAATATATATATTTATTTATTTTAATTGGAGGATGATCATTTCACAACACTGTGGTCGCCTCTGCCACACATCGACATGGATCAGCCATGGCATAAACTCCCTTTTTAAGGTCAGAAAATTAGCAACCTTATTTATGTTCATAACCTTAATTTGACCAAATTGAAGTTTTTCAGATTTTATCCAGTAGTTACTGGTGACCCATTGCCCATTACAATCTTTTAGAGGAGAGATATAAAAGTTGGGGAAGGGTTTTAGGCAGGGTTGTCTGGCATTAAGTTTACAGAGGAACATTGGAGAAGAGACTGTCCTGATAAAACTAAATTTTTAAAATTTTTTAACAAGAAGATTACATTTTAAATTATTTAAAGTTCACAGTTTAGAGCTCCTAATGTCTTAAATATTTATCTCTCCACCTTAGTACTAGTAAAATGCTAAGGCTTAATAGAAGAATTGATTAGTGAAATTCAATTTACTGGCTTGAATCATCTACTTAGTTTTGTGAAGTAACATTTTCTACATGAGACAAATATTTCTCAATTATATTGATGTCTATTCATAAATATGAGCTTTCTCTGGTGGCTCAGATAGTAAAGAATCTGCCCATAATGCAGGAGGCATGGGTTCACTTACTAGGTTGGAAAGATCACCTGGAGAAGGGAAAGGCCACCCACTCCAGTATTTTTGCCTGGAAAAGCCCATGAACAGAAGAGCCTGGTGGGCTACAGTCCATGGGTTGTAAAGAATCGGACATGACTGAACAACTAACACTTTCACTTTTTCACTTTCCTATTCTAAATATTGCATCCATTATTTCTGTATGCATTTTGCATAGCAAGTTAAGCTATACAGACACATTCTTGGCTATGAAGGGTCTTGTTAATTAACTAGTATGTTCATCTTTACTCAGTCACTTCAGTTGTGTCTGACTCTTTGTGACCCAGGGACTGTAGCCCAACAGGTTCCTCTCTCCACGGAATTTTCCAGGCAAGAACACTGAAGTGAGTGGCCATTTCCTCCTCCGAAGGATTTTCCCAACCCACTGACTGAACATGTGTCTCGATCGAACGTGGCTTTTGCATTGGCAGTTGGATTCTCTACCACTTGAGCCCCTTAATTATTTGGCAATGAAGATAATACAAGGTACTGTATTTACTCAGGGTTTTTACAGACAATGCTTTACTAGATACATTCAAGTTCGAAGTGCTGTGTTCAGGCTTGAAGATAACACTCCACATAGTGTCCACTCAACATAAACACAGTGGGTCCAAATCTCCTACTTTCTCATTGCAGTGCCTCTATTAATGATGTCTCTATTAACACAAACTTTGCACAAGAAGGTGATCTAGTAAAAGAACTTAGAAAGCATATCATGTGAGAAGGAGCACAAGGAAATGAAGGTAATATGTTTGAAAAGAAAAACTGAAGAGGGTATTGGCTGTGGTATTTTAAAATATCTAAAATCCTATCAAATGGAAGAGAAAATGAAATAATCTAATGGGTGAGTTGTAAAAAGGAAGCAAATTTAGGTAGTGTGAGGAAGATATGTCTGTGCTACCTAAGAGTGAAACAGGCTGTTTCAGTTCAAAAACAAAACGAAGTGAAACAAAACAAATTACTATCTGTTGGAAAGGTACTATCATTGGTTCAGAAACTGGAATGGATGACCCACAGAATTATTTCCAACTCTGTTATATTGCATGCAAATTATTCTAGCTGCCACATCTATAGAATAAGGACAACTTTGGTTCTCTAATTACTAAATTTTAGTGCTCACTTCGGCAGCACATATACTAAAAATGGAATGATACAGAGAAGATTAGCATGGCCCCTGCACAAGGATGACATGCAAATTCATGAAGCATTCCATATTTTTCAAATAACACACAAAGGGATTCCCATAAGGATAACAGCTGATTTATCAATAG
The DNA here is from genome assembly GCF_023699985.2 of Odocoileus virginianus. Classification (NCBI taxonomy): domain Eukaryota; kingdom Metazoa; phylum Chordata; class Mammalia; order Artiodactyla; family Cervidae; genus Odocoileus; species Odocoileus virginianus. The sequence goes on from NC_069701.1 coordinate 3,359,673, forward strand.
AACTCTTCAGGCCAGAAGGGAATGGCAGGACATACTTAAAGTAATGAAAGAGAATAACCTACAGCCCAGATTACTGTACCCAGCAAGGATCTCATTCAGATATGAAGGAGAATTCAAAAGCTTTACAGACAAGCAAAAGCTGAGAGAATTCAGTACCACCAAACCAGCTCTTCAACAAATACTAAAGGATCTTCTCTAGACAGGAAACACAGAAAGGTTGTAAAACATGAACCCAAAACAACAAAGTAAATGGCAACAGGACCATACCTATCAATAATTACCTTAAATGTAAATAGGTTGAATGCCCCAACCAAAAGACAAAGACTGGCTGAATGGATACAAAAACAAGACCCTTATATATGCTGTCTACAAGAAACCCACCTCAAAACAAGGGACACATACAGACTGAAAGTGAAGGGCTGGAAAAAAAATATTTCACACAAATGGAGCCCAAAAGAAAGCAGGAGTCACAATACTCATATCAGATAAAATAGACTTTCAAATAAAGGCTGTGAAAAAGAGACAAAGAAGGACACTACATAATGATCAAAGGATCAATCCAAGAAGAAGATATAACAATTATAAATATATATGCACCCAACATAGGAGCACCACAATATGTAAGGCAAATTCTAACGAGTATGAAAGGGGAAATTAACAGTAATACAGTAATAGTGGGAGACTTTAATACCCCACTCACACCTATGGATAGATCAACTAAACAGCAAATTAACAAGGAAATACAAACTTTAAGTGACACAATGAACCAGCTAGACCTAATTGATATCTATAGGACATTTCACCCCAAAACAATGAATTCCAACCTTTTCTCAAGTGCACACGGAACCTTCTCCAGAATAGATCACATTCTGGGCCATAAATCTAGCCTTGGTAAATTCAAAAAAATTGAAATCATTCCAGTCATCTTTTTTGACCACAGTGCAGTAAGACTAGATCTCAATTGCAGGAAAAAAAAAACTATTAAAAATTCAAACATATGGAGGCTAAATAACACGTTTCTGCATAACCAATAAATCATAGAAGAAATCAAAAAAGAAATCAAAGTATGCATAGAAATGAATGAAAATGAAAACACAACAACCCCAAACCTATGGGACACTGTAAAAGCAGTGCTAAGGGGGAGGTTTATAGCATTAGAGGCTTACCTCAAGAAACAAGAAAAAAGTCAAATAAATAACCGAGCTCTATACCTAAAGCAACTAGAAAAGGAAGAAATGAAGAACGCCAGGGTTAGTAGAAGGAAAGAAATCTTAAAAATTAGCGGAGAAATAAATGCAAAAGAAACAAAAGAGACCATAGCAAAAATCAACAAAGCTAAAAGCTGGTTTTTTTGAAAAGATAAATAAAATTGACAAACTGTTAGCCAGACTCATTAAGAAACAAAGGGATAAGAACCAAATCAACAAAATTAGAAATGAAAATGGAGAGATTACAACAGACAACACAGAAATAGAAAGGATCATAAGAGATTACTACCAGCAGCTCTATGCCAATAAAATGGACAATTTGGAAGAAATGGAAAAAATCTTAGAAAAGTATAACTTTCCAAAACTGAACCAGGAAGAAATAGAAGATCTTAACAGACCCATCACAAGCACAGAAATTGAAGCTGTAATCAGAAATCTTCCAGCAAACAAAAGCCCAGGACCAGATGGTTTCACAGCTGAATTCTACCAAAAATTTAGAGAAGAGCTAACACCTAGCTTACTCAAACTCTTCCAGAAAATTGCAGAAGAAGGTAAACTTCCAAACTCATTCCCTGATTCCAAAGCCAGACAAAGATGCCACAAAAAAGAAAACTACAGGCCAATATCACTGATGAACATAGATGCAAAAATCCTTAACAAAATTCTAAGAAACAGAATCCAACAGCATATTAAAACAATCATACATCATAACCAAGTGGACTTTATGCCAGGAATGCAAGGATTCTTTAATATCTGCAAATCAATCAATGTAATACACCACATTAACCAATTGAAAGATAAAAACCATATGATTATCTCAATAGATGCAGAAAAAGCCTTTGACAAAATTCAACATCCATTTATGATTAAAACTCTCCAGAAAGCAGGAATAGAAGGAACATACCTCAACATAATAAAAGCTATATATGACAAACCCTCAGCAAACATTATTCTCAATGGTGAAAAACTGAAAGCATTTCCCCTAAATCAGGAACAAGACAAGGGTGCCCACTCTCACCACTACTACTCAACATAGTTTTGGCCACAGCAATGAGAGTAGAAAAAGAAATAAAAGGAATCCAGATAGGAAAAGAAGTGAAACTCTCACTGTTTGCAGATGACATGATCCTCTACATAGAAAACCCTAAAGACTCTACCAGAAAATTACTAGAGCTAATCAATGAATATAGTAAAGTGGCAGGATATAAAATTAACACACAGAAATCCCTTGCATTCCTATACAGTAACAATGAAAAAAACAGAAAGAGAAATTAAGGAAACAATACCATTCACCATTGCAACAAAAAGAATAAAATACTTAGGAGTATATCTACCTAAAGAAACAAAAGACCTATACATAGAAAACTATAAAACACTGATGAAAGAAATCAAAGAGGACACAAATAGATGGAGAAATGTACCTGTTGTGTATTGGAAGAATCAATATAGTGAAAATGAGTATACAACCCAAAGCAATCTATAGATTCAATGCAATCCCTATCAAGCTACCAATGGTATTCTTCACAGAACTAGACCAAATAATTTCATAATTTGTATTGAAATATATTTTAAAAAAAAACCCTCAAATAGCCAAAGCAATCTTGAGAAAGAAGAACGGAACTGGAGGAATCAACCTGCTTGACTTCAGGCTCTACTACAAAGCCACAGTCCGCAAGACAGTATGGTACTGGCACAAAGACAGAAATGTAGATCAATGGAACAAAATAGAAAGCCCAGAGATAAACCCACACACCTATGGACACCTTATCTTCGACAAAAGAGGCAAGAATAAACAATGGAAAAAAGACAACCTCTTTAACAAGTGGTTCTGGGAAAACTGGTCAACCCTTTGTAAGAGAATGAAACTCGAACACTTTCTAACACCATGCACAAAAATCAACTCAAAATGGATTAAAGATCTAAATGTAAGACCAGAAACTATTAAACTCCTTGAGGAGAACATAGGCAAAACACTCTCTGACATAAATCACAGCAAGATCCTCTATGACCCACATCCCAGAATATTAGAAACAAAAGCAAAAATAAACAAATGGGACCTAATGAAACTTAAAAGCTTTTGCACAACAAAGGAAACTATATGCAAGGTGAAAAGACAGCCTTCAGAATGGGAGAAAATAATAGCAAATGAAGAAACAGACAAAAGATTAATCTAAAAAATATACAAGCAACTCCTGCAGCTCAATTCCAGAAAAATAAATGACCCAATAAAAAAATGGGCCAAAGAACTAAACAGACATTTCTCCAAAGAAGACATACAGATTGCTAACAAACACATGAAAAGATGTTCAACATCACTCATTATCAGAGAAATGCAAATCAAAACCTCAATGAGGTACCGTTACACGCCAGTCAGAATGGCTGCTATTCAAAAGTCTACAAGCAATAAATGCTGGAGAGGGTGTGGAGAAAAGGGAACCCTTTTACACTGTTGGTGGGAATGCAAACTAGTACAGCCACTATGGAGAACAGTGTGGAGATTCCTTAAAACACTGGAAATAGAACTGCCATATGACCCAGCAATCCCACTTCTGGGCATACATACCAAGGAAACCAGATCTGAAAGAGACACGTGTACCCCAATGTCTATCGTAGCACTGTTTATAATAGCCAGGACATGGAAGCAACCTAGATGCCCATCAGCAGATGAATGGATAAGGAAGCTGTGGTACATATACACTATGGAATATTACTCAGCCATTAAAAAGAATTTATTTGAATCAGTTCTAATGAGATGGATGAAACTGGAGCCCATTATACAGAGTGAAGTAAGCCAGAAAGATAAAGACCATTGCAGTATACTAACGCATATATATGGAATTTAGAAAGATGGTAATGATAACCCTATATGCAAAACAGAAAGAGATACAGATGTACAGAACAGGCTTTTGGACTCTGTGGGAGAAGGCAAGGATGGGATGTTCTGAGAGAACAGCATTGAAACAAGTATACTATCAAGGGTGAAACAGATCACCAGCCTAAGTTGGATGAATGAGGCAAGTGCTCAGGGCTGGTGCCCTGGGAAGACCCAGAGGGATGGGGTGGAGAGGGAGGTGGGAGGGGGGATCAGGATGGGGAACACATGTAAATCCATGGCTGATTCATGTCAATGTATGGCAAAAACCACTACAATATTGTAAAGTAATTACCCTCCAATCTATAAAAATTAATGGAAAAATTAATAATAATAATTACTAAATTCTAAATTTCTCTACTAATGAACATTAAGATTGACATTATCTTAAAATTTTTAAATCAGAAGCAGTTGATTTTATGTTGATGTTACATCATACTACAGGCTGAAATCCAGTGAATTGCTGAACTTGCCAATCTTTCCTTCTGTGGATCTTTAAGAAACAGAATCAGAAATATCTAACACTACATGAATGATGATGAATGTACAGTATTATAAATTATTTGTCCCTAGAGAATAGAAATTGATTTCCCCAAACTAAGGGTATCTGATGCTTCCTGTTGCAATAGTAAATTGAAGACATGTGATACACCACAAAACTGTATTTTATAGGCTACCAAATTCAAAAAAAGAAGTATATTATGTGTGTATATATATGTGTGTGTGTGTTCATTATTGAAGGGTCACAGTTTAATTTCTTAAACAGAAGAGAAAATGATGAGCCATATTTCTTTGAAGCATGCCTACTTGACTGAATGGAACTTGATAAATTTTGACTGAATTTTAGTCTATTTTCAAGTTTGCTTGAGCATTTTTAATTTATTAAATGTAATACCATAAAAATAGTTACTTTCATATAATGCTGACAGGACCATAAATTGGTACAAACTTTCCAAAGGGCAGTTTGATAATATATTTCAAAAGTCTTAAGTATTTGACAACGCACGGCCACCTTTTAAGATTAATCGTGAGAAAAAATCATGAATATGGGCAAGGATGTAGATACAAGGCTATTCATTGCAGCAAAGCCTAAAGACTGAAAAATAGAAACAATTTACATATCTAAAATTAAAGGTTTATTCTTCCATAAAATGAGATGGAATATAATCAATCAATTTATTGTAGATTGAGGTTTAATAACATGGACTATTATTTATAATAATTATAAATACACATATGTTACAAAGCAAAATTTATAGTTCTAACTAATTTTTATTAAAGAATAATTAAACACAGTGTTAACAGTGATTATTTCTATGTGTAAATTTTACTTAAAGATTTCATATTGTCTTATTTTGCTAATTTTTAAAAAATGTTCAATGTATAATGTGACTTAATAATGAGAAAGTATTTCTAACAACAACATAGTAAGTTAATTTTTTATCTGTTAGCTAACAATTGCTTACTACTATACCTGAAATTTAATGAATACAAAAATAAATTCCAAAGAATCATTGTGTGATACTTGTGGTCTATAAAAATGTGAGCTTACCAAGACCTGAGTTAAACAAAAGCAGAGTTGACCACTTGTATTAAGTAAACAACCAAAAGGGGTTAATTTAAAATAGTAAAACTGATTACCTTTTAAACTTTTTCTTACTTTCTAACTTGCAGTATGTCTGATAGTTTTATTTATTATAAAATAGATATCAACAACTACATATTAATACACACACATGCATATACTATGTTGATTGTGTCAGGAAAAAATGTTGACAACTAAATATAAAACATGAAATAAAACAAATTAGCAAAAGCATGGCATAAAGACAAATTAGCAAACATTGCAAGGTTATAATAAAATTTATAATTTTCTGGATCTTGAAAACTGTTTGCCACTCATCAAGTAAAGACATACTCCTTCATATAAAGATAATTCTGGTTCATTCACATCACTATTTTATCTTCCCAAGATAAACTAAAAATAAAAAAGTATTGAAAATAACTCATGTCTAAATTCATTAATGGTGATTGCAGCCATGAAATTAAAAGACACCTACTCCTTGGAAGGAAAGTTATGACCAACCTAGACAGCATATTAAAAAGCAGAGACATTACTTTGCCAACAAGGGTCCATCTAGTCAAGGCTATAGTTTTTCCAATGGTCATGTATGGATGTGAGATTTGGACTGTGAAGAAAGCTGAGCACTGAAGAATTGATGCTTTTGAACTGTGGTGTTGGAGAAGACTCTTGAGTGTCCCTTGGACTGCAAGAAGATCCAACCAGTCCATCCTAAAGATCAGTCCTGGGTGTTCATTGGAAGGACTGACGCTGAAGCTGAAACTCCGATACTTTGGCCACCTCATGTGAAGAGTTAACTTATTGGAAAAGACCCTGATGTGGGAGGGATTGCAGGCAGGAGGAGAAGGGGACGACAGAGGATAAGATGGCTGGATGGCATCACCGACTCAATAGACATGAGTTTGAGCAAACTCGGGTAGTTGGTGATGGACAGGGAGGCCCGGCATGCTGCGATTCATGGGGTCACAAAGAGTTGGACACGACTGAGTGACTGAACAGAACTGAACTGAAATCCATTAGATGTCTTTATATAACTTTCCAATACAACGGATTATTCAGGGAGCCCTAATTTCTTTCTTGCAAAAATGCCTTGGAAAGTCAAGTTATGCAGTGTGAGCCAAGTCTATTCACATATGGCACCATTTTGTAAAGATAATTAAGCCAGGTAGATTCTCTTATACAAAAACAGCTACTATGTATTTCCTTCAAAAGGGTGCATTTGTGCAACCACTGGAACATGGGATTTCTATTATATTTAATGAAATGTACTGAAATCAGTGAAGGAATCAAACACCTTCACCCCTGATTTCTTTTAGAGACTTTTGTAAATAAGTAAGGGCTTCCCAGATGGCTCAGTGGTAAAGAATCCACCTCAAAGCAGGTCCAGTCTCTGGGTTGGGAAGATTCCCCTGGAGGAGGGCATGGCAACCTATTCTAGTATTCTTGCCAGGAGAAGCCCATGGACAGAAGAGACTGGCGGGCTACAGTCCATAGCACTGCAAAGAGCTGGACACAACTGAAGTGACTTAGCACACACGCATGTATGCAAATAAAACTATATGTCATTTTTGGACTGAGTGAGATTTAGCCATATGTATTTCCAGAAGGAAAAAAGAGCTCAAAACAGTCTTGTGATTTCAGATGCAAAAATACAAATTATTATACAATAAATAGAAAAGCATTTCTTTAACATTTTCCCATGAGGATATAATCAGAAGGAAAAATACTTTAATAAAGGGAAAAAACACTTGACAAAGTCAAGTGTGTAAAATGAGATTATGTTAAAATGCATCATTATCATGCAACCATTTAACATCAAGTGTGTTATTGAAGTTGAATCATTGAATGGGAAAATATTATGAAAAGCACTCAATGCAAATAGAGAGAAGTCATTTTAAAATATTTATGAGCTGCTCTTCATAAAATTTTGTTCAATACATTAAATAAGAAAATTTTATGCCAAGAAGAGTTTGTATTTTAGGAAATATTTCTATTATTCTTCAATATAAAATATATACTTAGATTGCCATAGATGAGAAATCCTTTGCATACCAACTAGTTACTAAGCTCTAAAAATATTCCTGTTGCCATTTAAAAAAAAAAAAAAAAGTAAAGCATTGCACTTGATTCTGCTAATATATTATATTATTTTAAATCATCTGGTTGTCATAGAATTAGAAAACATAGTAGGATAGATGGTTTAGAAATAACTCATTTCATTTTCCGGAATTTAAGGTAAAGAATTTCTCCCATTCATGTAGATTCTAGTTGAATATCTGCATCTAAAGAGAAAATTTTTTTAAATGAATATTTTATGGAGAATCATCACATTTTTTTTCAAAGCAGATGATGAATGAGTCCCGTTCTTACTCATAAACATGTCTTTAAGATTTCCTTTCTTACACCTTTTCTTAATACCTATTTTGAAACAGATAGTCTTTTAGTTAACATCTCAAACAGAACTCTTAGTGGTCCCTCTTTTCCTCAACCTAGTCCTCATATTGGAGAAGGCAATGGCAGCCCACTCCAGTACTCTTGCCTGGAAAATCCCATGGACAGAGGAGCCTGGTAGGCTGCAGTCCATGGGGTCACTAGGAGTCGGACAGGACTGAGCGACTTCACTTTCACTTTTCACTTTCACACACTGGAGAAGGAAATGGCAACCCACTCCAGTGTTCTTGCCTGGAGAATCCCAGGGACGGCGGAGCCTGGTGATCTGCCGTCTATGGGGTTGCACAAGGTCGGACACAACTGAAGTGACTTAGCAGCAGCAGCAGTAGTCCTCATATCAGCAAATCTTATATTCACCCAGGTGCTCCCCCAAACCAAGAAATGATCCTTTGTTTCTCTTTTCTTCAAGTCCCCCTCCCTCAGCAGCTGATCTGCCAAATGCATTTTTCATGACTCACTTCTCTCCATCTGTATGTACTACCCTTGTTTAGATTATTTGTATCACTGATCCAAACTATTAGCTAGTCTTTTCATCACAGGCCTCCTGACGGGTCTCCCTCTTCTCTGAACTCCAGTCTACACTCCAGTAGCTAAAATCATCTTACTTATGATATCTATTAGGACATGGCGTTTACCTAAAATGCTCAGATATTTTATGCTGGATTAGGAAATAAAACAAACAAAGCAACAAAAATCCCTTAAAATCTCTAAGAGGGTCTTTTCAGACTCCATGGACTGTAGCTCCTCCTCCAGGCTCCTCCGTCCATGGGATACTCCAGGCAAGGATACTGGAATGGGTTGCCAGTTCCATCTTTCAGGGATCTTCCCGACCCAGAGATCGAACCCGACTCTCCCGCATTGTGGGCAGATGCTTTACTGTCTGAGCTACCAGGGTAACCCATTAACAGCTAGCTTCTCCTAACTTCTTTAAAGAAAAAAGTCGGAGAGTCAGACATGACCGAGCAACTGAACAACAAACTTCTTTACTGCCAGCAGGGACCACTTACCTGTTCTCTGTACTCCAAAGCTCAAACATGTCGACCTATTTGCTTCAGGGTCTTTGGTCTCACTGCTGCCTTCCCCCTCTTTCAGACATCGTGGCTCCCTCTGGTCATTCACATCTCAAGTCAAATGTCACTTTCTCAGGGACCTTCTCTGCTCCTCTTGCAGTAAATTTCCAACCTCCAACCGAGTTACTCCATAACAGCATCCCATTTTATTTCAACGATTCTGTGAAACTTAAAACTTAAGTTTTAAGAAACTTAAAAAAGTATATTTCATGGCTCACTTGATTAGGGCTTCATTTCCTGTTTTAGAACTTTAGCTTTATTTACTGTTGTTCCTTTAGAACTATACTCAGACAAAATAAGTGTTTGATGAGATATGTAGCTGAATAAGGTAATTAACCCCATGAAAGAAAACATCAATTTTTAAATGAGAGATGTAAGATTTCTTCTTTTATAAAGCTTATCACGTACTTAATGAATTAGTTTGAAACATTAAAGTCATCTTATAAAATTTATTTTTGCATATTTTGAAGCTTTATCTTTTCAAACTTGTGTGGGTTACTTTTTTTCTTTTGGACTTGAAATCTTCAGTAGATACAGCAGTATATTTTCATTTTCATGCGTCTTTTTACTTTAATTTTCTTATTAATCTTTCATAGTGTACTCTTTATTGCTTTGTCAATTAAACCATTCTTGTCATTATGTATACCTGCATATTTACATTATAGTGCATGTACATGCTGGCACTTCCCAATCAAACATTGCTTCTCTAGTTGCCAGCATTATAAGTCACAGACCTAACCTCTACTATATGAGAGAATTTTGTTTTGTTTTGTTTTTTGACAGTTTATATTAATTTCTTCACAATTTCTACAAAACATGAAATTACAATTATTTAATTATCCCATTTGAAATCACCATGACTGAAGATCAAAATCAAAATAGCTGCTAACTATTATACACCCAAAGGACTCTCAAGAGTCTTCTCCAACACCACAGTTCAAAAGCATCAATTTTTCGGCACTCAGCTTTCTTCACAGTCCAACTCTCACATTCATACATGACCACTGGAAAAACCATAGCCTTGACCAGACAGACCTTTGTTGGCAAAGTAATGTCTCTGCTTTTTAATATGCTATCTAGATTGGTCATCACTTTCCTTCCAAGGAGTAAGTGTTTTTTAATTTCATGGCTGCAGTCACCATCTGCAGTGATTTTGGAGCCCCCAAAAATAAAGTCTGACACTGTTTCCACTGTCTCCCCATCTATTTCCCATGAGGTAATGGGGCCAGATGCCATGATCTTAGTTTTCTGAATGTTAAGCTTTAAGCTAACTTTTTCCCTCTCCTCTTTCACTTTCATCAGGAGACTTTTTAGTTTCTCTTCACTCTCTGCCATAAAGGTGGTGTCATCTGCATATCTGAGGTTATTTATATTTCTCCTGGCAATCTTGATTTCAGCTTGTGCTTCTTCCAGCCCAGTGTTTCTCATGATGTACTCTGCATATAAGTTAGATAAGCAGGGTGACAATATACAACCTTGACATACTCCTTTTCCTATTTGGAACCAGTCTGTTGTTCCATGTCCAGTTCTAACTGTTGCATCCTGACCTGCATACAGGTTTTCAACCAGTCCATCCTAAAGGAGGTCAATCCTGCATGCTCATTGGAAGGACTGATGCTGAAGCTGAAACTCCAATACTTTGGCCACCTCATGTGAAGAGTTGACTCATTGGAAAAGACCCTGATGCTGGGAGGGATTGAAGGCAGGAGGAGAAGGGGATGACAGAGGATGAGATGGCTGGATGACATCACGGACTTGATGGGCATGAGTCTGAGAAACTCCGGGAGTTGGTGATGGACAGGGAGGCCTGGTATGCTGAGATTCATGGGGTCGCAAAGAGTCAGACATGACTGAGCGACTGAACTGAACTGAAAAGACTCAGAAATGATCTCTAAAATAGATTCACCTTTGACACTAATAAAGCAAATCAACCAATTCAACTGTAAGAGAAAATATTTTCAAGAAAAACCTGGAAGATTATGATTCTGACTTCTGGGTTAAAGAATTCAATTTTGAATAAGAAACACTGCCACAAAATCCAATCATAAAATGCATAAGTTGGTAGGGGAAGAGACATGGGAAGGTTTGTATTAGAATCCTATCACATCATATGAGTTCCATAGGAGAGAATGTGTTAATAAAACACTCATATTTTATTCTATGCCTTATTACATGTTATGAGAATGTGACAAGAAGAAAATGCATTAGGAAGCATATATCAACAAATCTCAATTTGTGTCACAAGATTGTATGCCCATATGAAGCTTCATTGCCCTCCTAGAAGATGGTTCTGATGTCAACCCTAAGAATACTTTCTGATACCTCAGTGTCTGCCCTATTGTACCTTTTATAAGTCTGAAAATCTTATGTTCATGTCACAAGATTATGAACTATTTCTATATGACATATTAAATATTGTTATATTTAATATAACACAAATCAAATGAACTTCAAAGTCTAGAGTAAGAACAAAGTTTGGTAAACATGTAATGCTTATCATGACTAAGAAGGCTAGGAAAGTAAAGTATTAGGTTAAGTTTACAGTGAAATTTAGTCTCTCCAAATGTGATATTATAAAAATTATTATGTATATATGTCTGCCTCCAGATATCTCTCCTATTTCCAGACTTAATGAAACCAGATATCATCTTTTGGTTGTATTATTATTATTATTTAGATCTTACAACCAGGTGTGATGTCAGCAGTGTCATGGATAAGCTTAGACACATTGGGTTAAATTGACAGTGTTTCAGCCAATTTTTTTTTAAATTTCAAAGCACTCTGCTTTATATATAGCTGTTGGCAGTTTTATGGGATTTTCCCCAATGGCTCAGTTGTAAAGAATCTGCCTGCAATTTAGGAGATGTAGGAACTGTGGGTTCAATCCCTGTCGGGAAGGTCCCCTGGAGAAGGAAATGGCAACCCACTCCAGTATTCTTGCCTGGAAAATGCCATGGACAGAGGAGTCTGGTAGGCTATTGTCTGTGTGATCACGAAAGTCAGACACGACTGAGCACACATGCACACACGGACAGTTTTTATTATACAACTCTCTACTCTCTCTCCCTAAAAAGAGTTTAATAGTTTAATTGACTGTCTAATCAAAGGTCCTCAAGTAGTGGTGGACATAGATGTGTAAGATGTGTGGATTCACTATACACTTATGAAATGCTTATGTTTTTTTCCAAGCATGAGCTTGATTGTGCTGTGCTGTGCTTAGTCACTCAGTCATGTCTGATTCTTTGTGACCCCATGGACTGCAGCCCCACAAGGCTCCTCTGTTCATGTGGACTCTCCAGGCAAGACTACTGGAGTGGGTTGCCATGCCCTCTTCCAGGGGATCTTTCCAACCCAGGAATTGAACCCAATTCTCCCACATTGCAGGCAGATTCTTTACCAGCTGAGCTGCCAGGGAAGCCCATTCCTATAGCGGCTCAGAGAGATATGTCTCCTACTCTCAGAATGAAGTGATTGATGGAGATGATAATCACTTTACCTGATGGGAGTCATGAGAGCTAAAGGATGGTAACAGAAAGGTCCTTGTCCATTTGCTGTGACCCTGTAGTCATCTCACTGAGTAACTTAAGTCCATTGAATTATGGTGGCAATTTGATTATACAGTAAGGATAAAAGTATCAAAATATTTCTATTGCAGTTTATAATATAAGCATTTCTTTTATGTATTTTCAGCACAAAAATCACGTTAAGTATGTTTCTCTGTCCATTAGTATTTTTTCCATCATCTATCCATTTCTGTGCACATGATTTTCATGTAAATTTCCTCTAAATATATAGTTTTCACTGAAGGTTATATATATTTTTTATATGCATCAGTTTAAATGGGAGAAGAATGCAATTTTTAATGGATTTTTACTTCATAAGAATCTTCTGAATTTGAGTGTGTGGTGACTGGAAAAAGGAGCTTGGTCCTTGTCTTCTTTGAAGGAACAATTTAGTGAAGAAACTAAGATTATGAAAGAGATAAAGCATTTATTTTAAGCATGGTGTGTGTGGCAGAACATACAGGTGAACTCTGAGTGAGCTGCACCCAATAGGGGTGGTGTGGGCTGCTTATACGGGGGAAGTCTCCTGAGTCATCTCTCAGCAATCGTCCTTCTTGTGCCCATGTTTGGTCTGACTCAGGGTCCTTTCTGGCAGGTACACACACCTCTCAGCCAAGATGCACCCCAGTGTGAAGGCGTCTAGGATGTTGCAGGACATGTTATGGCTGGTGTTTCCTCCCTTTGTTGGCTCTTTCCTAGACTAAGGACCTTCTCTGGGCATGTGCTGGGCTGGGAAATCCTCTTGATCCCAAGAATTGTGGTTGGTTTACCTTTAACCCATTTAGGGTCCCATCTTCCTGCTAGTATCTTATCTTGAACTTTCAGTTGAAGACTGGATACAGCTGCTCAGCCTGGGGCTCATTCTATTTCCTACCTACTTCCATTAATTATTTTATCCCAAATGATGGCCTGATGAAAACAAAAATAATAAGTTAGAAAGTGATAACTATTCATGTTTCATACATCTTTAAGGCTTTACATATTGTCTTTTAGAATTTGAAGACCTAGATATATGTTCAGTTTTAGATACAGAGTAAAACACCTTTCAAATTCTACACTGTTTCTAAATTTTGACATATATCTAGGTCTTCAAATTCTAAAAGACTATATTTTCCATACTCATGGATAAAAGCTAACAAATCCAATTTTATTTCACTTCTTTCTTCCCCAAATACTAAAAAGAGAAATTATAAAATCCAGAAAACTTAGAGCACATGTTTTGTAATTATTCATTTGTTATCTTATTAATTTATGAGTATGCAATGATATCTATATTGTTTTCTATTGCATTCCAGTTACTTTCTACATGTCAGCATATAGTAGTAACTAAACAATTATTTTTAAATTCGCAGTATTTCTGAGATGAGAATATGTTAAACTGAAGTCCCCTTGTCAGAACTTATGGCAAGCTTGTTTTAAGAGTGATTGATTATGGACAAGTGCTAGAAAAATGGAACACTTAGAAAAACCTTAATAGTTATTCTAAATCCTAAGCAGAAAATGGATTGACTATTCCAGACTTTAAGCTCAACAATGTTTCTATTTTTACTCATAAAGGAAGTGGAATGTCAATTACATTCTAAATCCAGCAATATCTAAAGTTTATTCCACATAAGTTTGTAAACAAACAAACAAAAAAGCTCACTCCCTAAATATCAGTGATTTCACCACTGATTCCAACTTGTACACTAAGAGAACAGTGTCTAGAATATAGAAAACTGTGCCTTTAACCTTGTTGTTAACTGAAAATAGGCTATATGAAATTTAGACTGCTTTTCTTTTTTTTTACTTTATTTTTTATATATATATATATATATAAATTTTACTTTACAATATTGTATTGGTTTTGCCACACATTGACTTGAATCCACCATGGGTGTACATGTATTCCCCATCCTGAACCCCACTCCCACCTCCCTCTCCATCCCATCCCTCTGGGTCATCCCAGTGCACCAGCCCCAAGCACCCTGTATCATGCATCAAACCTGGACTGGCAATTCATTTCACATATGATAATTTATATGTTTCAGCGCCATTCTCCCATATCATCCCACCCTCACCCTCTCACACAGAGTCCAAAAGACTGTTAAATACATCTGTGTCTCTCTTGCTGTCTTGCATACAGGGTTATCATTACCATCTTTCTAAATTCCATATATATGTGTTAGTATACTGTAATGGTCTTTATCTTTCTGGCTTACTTCACTCTGTATAATAAGCTCCATTTCATCCACCTCATTAGAACTGATTCAAATGTATTTTTTTTATTTTTTTTGTAAGGTATATCTTTAATTTATCACAGAATAATATTAAATACTATTATATCACTTCACAAAGAATTCCATTTTTCCTACCACTGACTTTTATGTTCTTGACATGTATTTTAATTCTACATAGGTTGCAAATGTACAATGAATTTTCATTATATTTGCTTTTTTTTTTGTTTGTTTGTTTTTTGTTTTGTTTTGTTTTTCATTTATTTTTATTAGTTGGAGGTTAATTACTTCACAACATTGCAGTGGGTTTTGTCATACATTGACATGAATCAGCCATGGAGTTACATGTATCCCCCATCCCGATCCCCCCTCCCACCTCTCTTTCCACCCGATTCCTCTGGGTCTTCCCAGTGCACCAGGCCCGAGCACTTGTCTCATGCATTTCACCTGGGCTGGTGATCTGTTTCACTATACATAATATACATGCTGTTCTCTTGAAACATCCCACCCTCGCCTTCTCCCACAGAGTCCAAAAGTCTGTTCTGTACATCTGTGTCTCTTTTTCTGTTTTGCATATAGGGTTATCATTACCATCTTTCTAAATTCCATATATATGTGTTAGTATGCGGTAATGTTCTTTATCTTTCTGGCTTACTTCACTCTGTATAATGGGCTCCAGTTTCATCCATCTCATTAGAACTGATTCAAATGAATTTTTTTTAATGGTCGAGTAATATTCCATGGTGTATATGTACCACAGTTTCCTTATCCATTCGTCTGATGATGGACATCTAGGTTGCTTCCATGTCCTGGCTATTATAAACAGTGCTGCGATGAACATTGGGGTACACATGTCTCTTTCAATTCTGGTTTCCTTGGTATGTATGCCCAAAAGTGGGATTGCTGGGTCATATGGCAGTTCTATTTCCAGTGTTTTAAGGAATCTCCACATTGTTCTCCATAGCGGCTGTACTAGTTTGCATTCCCACCAACAGTGTAAGAGGGTTCCCTTTTCTCCACACCCTCTCCAGCATTTATTGCTTGTAGACTTTTGGATAGCAGCCATTCTGACTGGCATGAAATAGTACCTCATTGTGGTTTTGATTTGCATTTCTCTGATAATGAATGATGTTGAGCATCTTTTCATGTGTTTGTTAGTCATCTGTAGGTCTTCTTTGAGGAAACGTCCATTTAGTTCTTTGGCCCACTTTTTGATTGGGTCTTTTACTTTTCTGGAATTGAGCTGCAGGAGTTGCTTGTATATTTTTGAGATTAATTCTTTGTCCATTGCTTCATTTGCTATTATTTTCTCCCATTCTGAGGGCTGTCTTTTCAGTTTGCTTATAGTTTCCTTTGTTGTGCAAAAGCTTTTAATTTTAATTAGGTCCCATTTGTTTATTTTTGCTTTTATTTCCAATATTCTGGGAGGTGGGTCATAGGAGATCCTGCTGTGGTTTATGTCAGAGAGTGTTTTGCTTAAGTTTTCTTCTAGATGAGTTTAATAGTTTCTGGTCTTACATTTAGATCTTTAATCCATTTTGAGTTTATTTTTGTGTATGATGTTAGAAAGTGTTCTAGTTTCCTTCTTTTACACGTGGTTGACCAGTTTTCCCAGCACCACTTGTTAAAGAGATTGTCTTTTCTCCATTGTTTATTCTTGCCTTCTTTGTCAAAGATAAGTTGTCCATAGGTGCATGGATTTATCTCTGGGCTATCTATTTTGTTCCATTGATCTATATTTCTGTCTTTGTGCCAGTACCATACTGTCTTGAGGATTGTGGCTTTGTAATAGAGACTGAAGTCAGGAAGGTTGATTCCTCCAGTTCCATTCTTCTTTCTCAAGTTTGCTTTGGCTATTTGAGGTTTTTGTATTTCCATACAAATTGTGAAATTATTTGTTCTAGTTTTGTGAAGAATACCGTTGGTAGCTTGATAGGGATTGCATTGAATCTATAGATTGCTTTGTGTAGTATACTCATTTTCACTATATTGATTCTTCCAAAGCACAACACGGTATATTTCTCCATCTATTTATGTCCTCTTTGATTTATTTCACCAGCGTTTCATAGTTTTCTATATATAGGTCTTTTGTTTCTTTAGGTAGATATACTCCTAAGTATTTTATTCTTTTCATTGTAATGGTGAATGTTATTGTTTCGTTAATTACTCTTTCTGTTTTCTCATTGTTTATGTATAGGAATGCAAGGGATTTCTGTGTGTTAATTTTATATCCTGAAACTTTACTATATTCGTTGATTAGCCCTAGTAATTTTCTGGTATAGTCTTTAGGGTTTTCTATGTAGAGGATCATGTCATCTGCAAACAGTGAGAGTTTCATTTCTTCTTTTCCCATCTGGATTCCTTTTACTTCTTTTTCTGCTTTGATTGCTGTGGCCAAAACGTCCAAAACTATGTTGAATAGTAGTGGTGAGAGTGGGCACCCTTGTCTTGTTCCTGACTTTAGGGGAAATGCTTTCAATTTTTCACCATTGAGGATAATGTTTGCTGAGGGTTTGTCATATGTAGCTTTTATCATGTTGAGGTATGTTCCTTCTATTCCTGCTTTCTGGAGGTTTTCTATCATAAATGGATGTTGAATTTTGTCAAAGGCTTTCTCTGCTTCTATTGAGATAATGATATGGTTTTTATTTTTCAGTTTTTTAATGTTGTGCATTACATTGATGGATTTGCAAATATTGAAGAATCTTTGCATCCCTGAGATAAGCCTACATGGTCATGATGTATGATCTTTTTAGTATGTTGTTTGATTCTGTTTGCTAGAATTTTGTTAAGGACTTTTGTGCCTATGTTCATCAGTGATATTGGCCTGTGGTTTTCTTTTTCTGTGGCATCTGTGTCTGGTTTTGGAATTAGGGTATGGTGGCCTCATAGAATGAGTTTGGAAGTTTATTTTCCTCTGCAATTTTCTGGGAGAGTTTGAGTAGAATGAGTGTTAGTTCTTCTCTACATTTTTGGTAGAATTCAGCTGTGAAGATGTCTGGTCCTGAGCTTTTGTTTTTT
Organism: Odocoileus virginianus; assembly: GCF_023699985.2. Taxonomy (NCBI): domain Eukaryota; kingdom Metazoa; phylum Chordata; class Mammalia; order Artiodactyla; family Cervidae; genus Odocoileus; species Odocoileus virginianus. Next base: position 3,377,656 of record NC_069701.1, read on the forward strand.
GGAAGATTTCTGATTACAGTTTCAATTCCCGTGCTTTTGATGGGTCTGATAAGATTTTCTATTTCTTCCTGGTTCAATATTGGAAACTTGTACATTTCTAAGAATTTGTCCATTTCTTCCAAGTTGTCCATTTTGTTTGCATATAGTTTCTGATAATAGTCTCTTATGATCCTTTGTATTTCTGTGTCGTCTGTTGTGATCGCTCCATTTTCATTTCTAATTTTGTTGATTTGATTTTTCTGTCTTTGTTTCTTGATGAGTCTTGCTAATGGTTTGTCAATTTTACTTATCTTCTCAAAGAACCAGCTTCTGGTTTTGTTGATTTTTGCTATGGTCTCTTTTGTTTCTTTGGCATTTATTTCTGCCCTAATTTTTAATATTTCTTTCCTTCTACTAACCCTGGGGTTCAAATTTCTTCCTTTTCAAGTTGCTTTAGGTGTAGAGTTAGGCTATTTATTTGACTTTTTTCTTATTTCCTGAGGTAAGCCTGTATTGTTATGAACCTTCCCCTTAGCACTGCTTTTACAGTGTCCCATAGATTTGGGGTTGTAGTGTTTCCATTTTCATTCATTTATATGCATATTTTGATTTCTTTCTTAATTTCTTCTGTGATTTGTTGTTGGTTATTCAGCAGCATGCTGTTCTGCCTCCATATGTTGGAATTTTTAGTAGTTTTTCTCCTGTAATTGACATCTAATCTTACTGCACTGTGGTCAGAAAAAATGCTTGGAATGATTTCAGTTGTTGTTGTTTTTTTTGTTTTTGTTTTTTTTTAATTTACTAAGTCTAGATTTATGGCCCAGGATGTGATCTATCCTGAAGAAGGTTCCATGTGTGCTAGAGAAAATGTTGGAATTCATTGTTTTGGGGTGAAATGTCCTATAGATATCAGTTAGGTCTAAGTGGTCTATTATATCATTTAAAGTTTGTGTTTCCTTGTTAATTTTCTGTTTAGTTGATCTATTCATAGGTGTGAGTGGGGTATTAAAGTCTCCCGCTATTATTGTGTTACTGTTAATTTCTCCTTTCATACTTGTTAGCATTTGTCTTACATATTGCAGTGCTCCTATGTTGGGTGCATATATATTTATGATTGTTATATCTTCTTCTTGGATTGATCCTTTGATCATTATGTAATATTCTTCTTTGTTTCTTTTCACAGCCTTTGTTTTACAGTCTATTTTATCTGATATGAGTATTGCTACTCCTACTTTCTTTTGGTCCCTATTTGCATGGAATATCTCTTTCCAGCCCTTCACTTTCAATGTGTATGTGTCCCTTGTTTTGAGGTGGGTCTCTTGTAGACAGCATATATAGGGGTCTTGTTTTTGTATCCATTCAGCCAGTCTTTGTCATTTGGTTGGGGCAATCAACCCATTTATATTTAAGGTAATTATTGATAAGTATGATCCCATTGCCATTTACTTTATTGTTCTGGGTTCAAGTTTATACACCCTTTCTGTGTTTCCTGTCTAGAGAAGATCCTTTAGCATTTGTTGAAGAGCTGGTTTGGTGGTGATGAATTCTCTCAGCTTTTGCTTGTCTGTAAAGCTTTTGACTTCTCCTTCATATTTGAATGAGATCCTTGCTGGGTACAGTAATCTCAGCTGTAGGTTATTTTCTTTCATCACTTTAACTATGTCCTGCCATTCACTTCTGGCCTGAAGAGTTTCTATTGAAAAATCAGCTGTTATGGGAATCTCCTTGTGTGTTATTTGTTGTTTTTCCCTTGCTGCTTTTAATATTTGTTCTTTGTGTTTGATCTTTGTTAATTTGATTAATATGTGTCTTGGGGTGTTTTGCCTTGCATTTATCCTGTTTGGGACCCTCTGGGTTTCTTGGACTTGGGTGACTATTTCCTTCCCCATTTTAGGGAACTTTTAAACTATTATCTCGTCAAGTATTTTCTCATAGTCTTTCTTTTTGTCTTCCTCTGGGACTCCTATGATTCGAATGTTGGGGCATTTAACATTGTCCCAGAGGTCTCTGAGGTTGTCCTCATTTCTTTTAATTCTTTTTTTCTTTTTTCTTCTCTGTTTCATTTATTTCTACCATTCTATCTTCTAACTGACTTATCCTATCTTCTGCCTCTGTTATTCTACAGTTGGTTCCCTCCAGAGTTTTTTTTATCCCATTTATTGCATTATTCATTATATATTGAGTCTTTTTTATTTCTTCTAGGTCCTTGTTAAACCTCTCTTGCATTTTCTCAATCCTTGTCTCCAGGCTATTTATCTGTAACTACATTTTGTTTTCAAGATTTTGGATCATTTTCACTATCATTCTTTGGAATTCTTTATCAGGTAGATTCCCTATCTCTTCCTCTTTTGTTTGGTTTGTGGGCATTTATCCTGTTCCTATACTTGCTGAGTATTTCTGTGCCTTTTCATCTTGTTTATATCACTGTGTTTGGGGTGGTCTTTCTATATTCTGGCAGTTTGTGGTTCCTCTTTATTGCGGAGGTGCCTTGCTGTGGGTGAGGTTGGACAGGTGGCTTGTCAAGGTTTCCTAGTTAGGGAAGCTTGTGTTGGTGTTCTAGTGGGTGGAACTGGATTTCTTCCCTCTGGACTCCAATGAAGTGTCCAGTAATGAGTTTTGAGATGTGAGTGGGATTGGTGTGACTTTGGGCAGTCTGTATATTGAAGATCAGGGCTATGTTACTGTGTTGCTGGAGAATTTGTGTGGTATGCCTTGCTCTGGAGCTTGTTGGCCCTTTGTTGGTGCTTGGTTTCAGTGTAGGTGTGGTGGCGTTTGATGAGCTCCTGTCAATTAATGTTCCCTGGATTCAGGAGTTCTCTGGTGTTCTCAGAATTTGGACTTACGACTCCTGCCTCTGGTTTTCAGTCTTGTTCTTACAGTAGCCTCAAGACTTCTCCATCCACACAGCACCAGTGATAAAACATCTAGGTTAATGATGAAAAGTTTCTCCACAGTGACAGACACCCAGAGAGGTTTATGGAGTTACACAGAGAAGAGAAGAGGAAGGAGACAGAGGTGGCCAGGAGGATAAAAGGGGGAATCAAAAGGAGAGAGACAGATCCAGCAAGTAATCAGTTCCCTAAGTGTTGTCCACAGCCTGGAACACACAAAGAGATTCACAGAGGTGGGTAGAGAAGAAAAGGGGCGGGGGGGGGGGGGGGGGGGGGAGATAGACCTAGTGGAGAAAAAGGAGAGTCAAAAGGGGGAGAGAGCAATCAGACCAGTGATCTTGCTCCCATGTAAAAATGGGTACTGCAGATTGGGTTCTCAAAAGTACAAAGTTGATGACAAATACCCAAAAGCAAAGATTAAAAATCTAGAGTAGAGGTTAGATTCTCAAAAATACAATATTAAAAAAAAAAAAAAAGAAAGTCACAAAAATTATAAAATATGTGTATATGAAGTTTGCTTTAATTTTCATTAAAGGGATAATGGGGACTTAAAAATAAAAAATAAAATAACATTTTTTTTTTAATTTAAAAAATAATAATAGTAAAAATATATCTAAGACTTTCTCTGGAGCTGTTGTGGACAGTGTGGGGTCAGTTCATTTTCAGGTATTTCCTTGGTCCAGCTTGTACTTCTCAAGGTCTATAGGCCCCTTCCTATGTAGTCAGTGCTAGCTACAAGGTTTTAATCTATTGCACCTGTCACTTCCAAAGTGGTTCCCTCTGTTTATTTTAGCTTCTTCTGTTTGCTGGTCTCTTCAGTGTCTAATTTCCACCCTGACACAAGGGGCGTGGTGGTGGTCACTTTTTTTTTTTTTTTTTTTTTTTAGGCTCGCTTGTTCAGTCGTGCGTTGGGGAGGGAGGAAAACTGCGAACAAATATCACTGGCGTGTGCTCACAGTGATTCAGCCACACTGGGTTTGCCCCGGCTCATGGCGTGCGTGCTTTCCCAGTCTACACCGCTCAGACTCTAGGTTGCTCTGCTGGGAACTGTCTGATGCAGGCCCTGGTTTGCATGCACTCCCCAGGTCTAAGCCACTCAGGTTCAGGTTCTCGGGTACTCCACAAAGGCGCAGACTTGGTTGGGCCTGCGTTTTGCACCCGTCCCAGGTTCGAGCAGCTCCTGTGACCAGCTGCTTGGCGTGCGTAGTTGCCCCCAGTTGAAGGCTGCGACTTCTCCCCTCCCCCATCCCAGCCACTCGGTTTTCTGGGTGTACAATGGGCACGCCTTCTCAGGTGTGCTGTGTGTCTCTTCTGGGGAGCTGATCTCTGGTTGTGATCCTCCCCGCGGATGTCAACCGTCTAGAATCCCAAGAAGTCTTGGTTAGTAGAGAAGTCTGCCTGCAGTTTGGTAGAGGATGCCTCTCCGGGCCGCTATTGCCTGCTTCCGGCTCTGGCTGCCCTCTCCTGCCTGTCTCTGGTGGGGGATGGGCCAGTCCACAGCAGGCTAGCTCTTCTCAGTCCTTTGTTCTGCGAGCGGGCCTGGCGGTGTCTTAGGTTAGGGCTTTTCACAGGATAGCTATCCTACAGTCTGGGTTGCTGTCTCGAGCTAGTTCCCTCAGATTGCCCTCAGGGCATTCAGGCCAGTTCCTTACCCTAAGCCCAGTTCCTTACCCTTACCCGCTCCTGCCTGTCCAGCCCCTGCTTGCTAGTGGGGGATGTGAGCGTCTGGGCTCCTTCTCTGCTGGGAGTTGCTGTTAGGCACTTAATCTGTGGGTTTAATTATTTATTTATTTTTCCTCCCGGTTATTTTGCCCTCTGAGATTCCAAGGCTCGCCACAGACCCACCGGAGAGAGTGTTTCCTGGTGTTTGGAAACTTCTCTCTTTTTTAAGACTCCCTTCCTGGGACGGATCTCAGTCCCTACGTCTTTTGTCTCTCTTTTCATCTTTTATATTTTGTCTTACCTCCTTTTGAAGAAAATGGGCTGCCTTTCTGGGTGTCTGATGTCCTCTGCCAGCATTCAGAAGTTGTTCTGTGGAATTTGTTCAGCATTCAAATGTTCTTTCAATGAATCTGTGGGGGAGAAAGTAGTCTCCCCGTCCTATTCCTCCACCATCTTAGGACCACCTTCTAGAAATAAAGAGAGCCATATTTCTCTTTGCCAGGAGTCACTGCAATTACCTTATTCACCCAAAGGCAAATTTAAATATCAGCCAATATTAGTAGAGCAGATAAGTTTTTCTTTAAAGAACAATATACAGTTCTTATAGCCAAAGTATTATTTGTAAATCATTTTCCTCCAGGAAAGAGACTTTTCAACTCCTCTACCATGATTTCTAATTTTATGAATCAGAATTCCATCAAAGGAAATCTGTAAATAATATAGCCTATAGGTTAATTATTTTCCTAGACATGGAGGAAAAAAAGCTGTCACTTTCTTTTTCTTTGTCGAATAAGTAGGAATTACAAAATCCCATGATCCCATGCAGACTCTGACTAATTTGCAGTTGGGGGACTTGAGAGAAGATGACAGCTGCAGACAGTGTGGAGGAAAAACCACCTTGCAACATTCTTTGTCAAGTTGCAGCCTCTGGCTTTGACCCAGGGCCAGTATTCCTGGAGACATGATGAAGTGTGAAAAGTACTGGCAGGCATTTTAAGCTAAAAAAAAAAAAAAAGAAAGAAAGAAAAGAAAAGCTATGCATTAAGGGAAAAGGCGATCAGGAGAGATGAATATTTGTGAGGTTTATAGCAAAAAAAAAAAAAAAAAAAAAAAATGGCAAAGCAATAGGAAGTAAAGAAATCCCCAAAGGGAATTTCTTACAACAGCAGCAGATTAGAAACAGGATGGACCAGAGCAGGAAGCTTATTTTTCCAGCTGGAGCATTTCCCTGCAAACCTGAAGTCGATTTTGGAATGACAGACAAATGCCAAGCAAATGTAAAATCAAGAAATCATGATAGAATTTACAGGGGCTGGGAAAGTCTGAGGACCTGGAAGAAAGAAAGAAAGAGAGAAGGAAAGAGTGGGGGTGTTGTGAAGAGAGGAAGGGATAAAATACAGAAGAATGAACCAGCATTCTGAACTTGGAGCATTTCAGAAACAGAGCAAGAAAGCAGAATAACGTTTCTACTAGGGAATTAAGGCTTTCAAGTTAGAAGAAGAGTTTGAGGTGAGCCAATCTAGATATTTTCAAATTTTATAACCAAAGGAAATAAACTTCAAACCAAGTCATATGCACAGTCTCCATATAGATAGAGCAGAGCTCATCAGCTTTGAGTGGAAGGGGCAGTGTTGGCCCTGTTTGCACTGGCCTCAACTTGTGCCTGAAAATTGACTCCTGGGGCACTTTGAGATCTTTAAGGTTTTTCAGATTACTTATTTTCAGATAAGCCTGGTGTCACCTACTCCTCCCTTTATTATTTAGGAAACAGGATCTAAGGTCTTAGGGCTTGCAAATGCATATTTTGAAGGCCTACATGCTCTAAGGTTCGTTCTAGTTATCGGCTGTCCTGGGTTCTGAATTTTCAGGCTCTTCCTGCTGAAAATAAAGGTCTTTGAACCTCTCTCATTACATTGCAGGTCATTGTTACACTCCTTCCTGACAGACTTAACAATAGACTGATGAACTCCACTTTCACTCTGAGAAACAGAGAGGATGCTTCTCTTCTGCTTGAAACAGATGCTTTCCCTGGGGCGGTGAATAAGGTAGGGGTGGTAGAAAATGAGGTTTCCTTTGCCTGCAACTCTGTCTGCTCTCATTGGGGCCTTCTGCCATAGATGGGGTTTTCCAACAGTTTTCTTCAGCCTCTCCAGCTTGTAATGATTTCTTTAATGATCATTTTCAGCCACTGCTTGTTAGTTTCAGCCACGGGAGGTTCTACTGGCATTCACTTTGCTTCAGATGTTCAAGTTCGCAGCTTCTACTAGCTCCTCTGGTAAGATAATGGTGTCCCATGATCACTCAGTACCTGGCAAAGAAAAATTCTTTCACTGTCAGTACTGCCTCTGCAGTGTCCTTCTTAGAAGGACTTCTATGAAAGCTTTTTTTTTTTTTTTTTTTTTAAGCACAGCTACCTTGCAGCACACCTCTTTCGGGGCATGATTTCAGATCTCCATATAGTTTCTCTCCGAAACCACATCTTTATATATACACATTGTCACATTTATGTTACTTTTTCCCCTTTAACTTTACCTTGAAATGAATTCTGACCTTGTTGGCAGACGTATCGGGTGAGTGTTGTCTTTTCCACTTTCTAAAGATGTAATCTCAAGAAAACCATAAAATTTCTAAGAATCTCGTATCTCTTAACTGTTCAGATGGAGATAAATCCTAATCAACTCCAGAGGTACTGGAAGCCTTAAGTAAGTCACACTAATGTGAAAATGTTTTCAAAATTGTAAGCTATTATGTGAATATAAGGGATTATATAACCACAATCATAATGGTATCAATCTGTTTCCTCTGCCTTCTTAAGGCTTAAGGCTCTCACTGTGACAAAGGGGGCTCAGATGGTAAAGAATCTGCCTTCAATGCAGGAGACTTGGCTTCTGTCCCTGAGTTGGGAAGATCCCCTGGAGGAAGGCATGTCAACCCACTCCAGTATTCTTGCCTGGAGAATCCCCAAGGACAGAGAAGCCTGGCAGGCAACAGTCCATGGGGTTGTAAAGAGTCAGATATGACTGAGCGACTAAGCATACACATTCATGCCAAGGAATCTAGTTTAGTAATATCTAAATTTAGACAATAGGATAGTTGGCAAATTCTCCCAATTCTTCTTCATCTAGTCCCATATACGTGGAGGCAATTATTTTTAAATATTGAGTAATGAAAATATTTTCTAGGTATCCCATAATTTTCTATGTAAAAGAAATGTACAAGTTTACAATTCTTGGGGATCAAATATCTTTTTTGTCAGTGAAGGAGCTCATTGGATAATTTGAATTTAATGCTTTCAGCATCCAGTTGATCAATTTGGCTGTTAAGGAATTCGTGTGGTTGTTATATGCAACTTCACCAGCATGATCTTATTATCAAATAAACATACACACACATATGTTTATTCACAATAAATATTTAGTATAACTATTCCACCTACAGTATTTGCAACCTTGCTTGCTCTTCTTTCTGTTCCATCTCTCCACAAAGCAGATACTGTCTTTCAGTGACTTAAGCCAGAATCCAATCCTTCCTACTCTGACTCTTTCCTCTTACATTTTATCAATCACAGAAGACTCCTGATTCTATCTCCTAAATGTGTTTTGAATTTATCTATTTCTTTCCATCCCCATTGGCATTTCTCTATTAGAGGTCATTGTTACCTCTGACATTCACAGGGGCAACAGTTTCCAAATTAGTTTTCCTATCTCCAGTTTTCCCCTCAGTCACCCTACAGCAATGTACATGTGATCTAAATGCAAATTTAGTCCTGTGAACCAGAACATAAGCTCCATGAGATCAGGACCTGGGTCTTTCTTCCTCACCTCTATATCCCCAGTGACTTATGCATTGATTTTTTCATTCAGCAAACATTTATAGAGTGTTAACTATATACAGAGATCATTCTGTCATTTTTGAGATTGCATCCAAGAACTGCATTTCAGACTCTTTTGTTTACCATGATGGCTACTCCATTTCTTCTAAGGGATTCCTGCCCACAGTAGTAGATATAATGGTCATCTGAGTTAAATTCACCCATTCCAGTCCATTTTAATTCGCTGATTCCTAGAATGTCAACGTTCACGCTTGCCATCGCCTGTTTGACCACTCCCAACTTGCCTTGGTTAATGGACCTAACATTCCAGGTTCCTATGCAATATTGCTCTTTACAGCATCGACCCTTGCTTCTATCACCAGTCACATCCACAACTGGGTATTGTTTTTGCTTTGACTCCATCCCTTCATTTTTTTTTGGAGTTATTTCTCCACTGCATCTTGGGCACCTACCGACCTGGGGAGGTTCTTTCAGTATCCTATCATTTTGTCTTTTCATGGGGTTCTCAAGGCAAGAATACTGAAGGGGTTTGCCATTCCATTTTTCAGTGGACCACATTCTGTCAGACCTCTCCACCATGACCTGTCCATCTTAGGTGGCCCCACATGGCATGGCTTAGTGTCATTGAAATGGAGTAGCCATCATGAACAACAACAAAAAAAATAAAGTCTGAAATGCAGTACTTGGAGGCAGTCTCAAAAATGACAGAATGATCACTGTTCATTTCCAAGGCAAACTATTCAATATCACGGTAATCCAAGTCTATGCCCCAACCAGTAATGCTCAAAAAGCAGAAGTTGAATGGTTCTATGAAGACCTACAAGACCTTTTAGAACTAACACTCAAAACAGATGTCCTCATTATAGGGGACTGGAATGCAAAAGTAGGAAGTCAGGAAACACCTGGAGTAACAGGCATATTTGGCCTTGGAGTATGGAATGAAGCAGGGCAAAGGCTAATAGAGTTTTGCCAAGAGAATGCACCAATCATACCAAACACCCTCTTCCAACAACACAAGAAAAGACTCTACACATGGACATCACCAGATGGTCAATACTGAAATCAGATTAATTATACTCTTTGCAGCCAAAGATGGAGAAGCTCTATACAGTCAGCAAAAACAAGACCAGGAACTGACTGGCTCAGATCATGAACTCCTTATTGCCAAATACAGACTTAAATTAAAGAAAGTAGGGAAAGCCACTACACTTTTCAGGTATGACCTAAATCAAATCCCTTATGATTATACAGTGGAAGTGAGAAATACATTTAAGGGACTAGATCTGATAGACAGAGTGCCTGATGAACTATGGCCAAAGGTTCATGACATTGTACAGGAGACAGGGATCAAGACCATCCCCGTGGAAAAGAAATGCGAAAAAGCAAAATGGCTGTCTGAGGAAACCTTACAAATAGCTGTGAAAAGAAAGGAACAAAAAGAAAAGGAGAAAAAGAAAGATATACCCATTTGAATGCAGATCTCCAAAGAGTAGCAAGGAGAGATAAGAAAGCCTTCCTCGGCGGTCAGTGCAAAGAAATAGAGGAAAACAACAGAATGGGAAAGACTAGAGATTTCTTCAAGAAAATTAGAGATACCAAGGGAGCATTTCATGCAAAGATGGGTTCAATAAAGGACAGAAATCGTAAGGACCTACCAGAAGCAGAAGATATTAAGAAGAGGTGGCAAGAATACACAGAAGAACTGTACAAAAAAGATCTTCATGAGCCACATAATCACAATGGTGTGATCACTCACCGAGAGCCAGACATCCTGGAATGTAAAGTCAAGTGGGCCTTAGAAAGCATCACTACGAATAAAGCAAGTGGAGGTGATGGAATTCCAGTTGAGCTATTTCAAATCCTGAAAGATGATGCTGTGAAAGTGCTGCAATCTATATGCCAGCAAAGTTGGAAAACTCAGCAGTGTCCACAGGACTGGAAAAGGTCAGTTTTCATTCCAATCCCAAAGAAAGGTAATGACAAAGAATGCTCAAACTACCGCACAGTTGCACTCATCTCACACACTAGTAAAGTAATGCTCAAAATTCTCCAAGCCAGGCTTCAGCAATACGTGATCTGTAAACTACCAGATGTTCAAGCTGGTTTTAGAAAAGGTGGAAGAACCAGAGATCAAATTGCCAATATCTGCTGGATCATCAAAAAAGCAAGAGAGTTCCAAAAAAACATCTATTTCTGCTTTATTGACTACGCCAAAGCCTTCGACTGTGTGGATCACAATAAACTGTGGAAAATTCTGAAAGAGATGGGAATCCCAGACCACCCGACCTGTCTCTTGAGAAACCTATATGCAGGTCAGGAAGCAACAGTTAGAACTGGACATGGGACAACAGACTGGTTCCAAATAGGAAAAGGAGTACATCAAGGCTATATATTGTCACCCTGCTTATTTAACTTATATGCAGAATATATCATGAGAAACGCTGGGCTGGAAGAAGCACAAGCTGGAATCAAGATTGCTAGGAGAAATAATAACCTCAGATATGCAGATGACACCACTTTCATGGCAGAAAGTGAAGAGGAACTAAAAAGCCTCTTGATGAAAGTGAAAGAGGAAAGTGAAAAAGTTAGCTTAAAACTCAACATTCAGAAAACTAAGATCATGGCATCTGGTCTCATCATTTCATGGGAAATAGGTGGGTAAACAGTGGAAACAGTGGCTGACTTTATTTTGGGGGGCTCCAAAATCACTGCAGATGGTGATTGCAACCATGAAATTAAAAGACACCTACTCCTTGGAAGGAAAGTTATGACCAACCTAGACAGCATATTAAAAAGCAGAGACATTATTTTGCCAACAAAGGTTCATTTAGTCAAGGCTATGGTTTTTCCAGTGGTCTTGTATGGATGTGAGAGTTGGACTGTGAAGAAAGCTGAGTGCTGAGGAATTGATGCTTTCGAACTGTGGTGTTGGAGAAGACTGTTGATAGTCCCTTGGACTGCAAGGAGATCCAGTCCTAAAGGATCCATCCTAAAGGAGATCAGTCCTGGGTGTTCATTGGAAGGACTGGTGTTGAAGCTGAAATTCCAATACTTTGGCCACCTCATGTGAAGAGTTGACTCACTGGAAAAGACCTTGATGCTGGGAGGGATTGAGGGCAGGAGGAGAAGTGGATGACAAAAGATGAGACAGCTGGATGGCTTCACTGGCTCGATGGACATGAGTTTGATTAGACTCGGGGAGTTGGTGATGGACAGGGAGGCCTAGTGTGCTGTGATTCATGGAGTTACAAACAGTCAGACACGACTGAGTGACTGAACTGAACTGAACTATATACAAAGCAATGTTCTAAGCACTGGAAATTCAATACAAAACAAGACAGGCAAAATGGCTTTGCCACCAAAGAATCTTACATTTCAGGAGCAAGCAAACAAAAATAAAGAAAGTATAAGCAATGGAAAATGATATGACACAAACTTGCTGTGTGACAAACAGTGGCCAATGGGCTGCTTTAGGTAAGGTAGATCAGGAAAATCTCCTTGAAGGAACTGATGGACATGAATGGCTGTCACTCTCCTTCTTATAAATTTTCTGGGGTCATCATTGTCTCATGAGATAGAATGAGGTCATGATTTTTCAGATTCTTATCTTTTATTTTTCAAGGATCATCTTTAGCCACTTTTCAGCATTCTATATTATTTATTTTCAATTTTTCTTACATGGTTCTCACACTTTACCTGGCATTACAGTCAGAGGAAGTTTATGCTAAAACAAAGAATCCAGGCTCCATTCCAAGGGTTTTTATTCGTTTGATTTGGAGTGGAGCTGGGAGTGTGCATGTCTAACACACTTTCCTCAGGTGATGCCAGTGATGCTGGTCCAGTGACCAACATTGCACACTCACACACCCACCTGCAGCTCTCCTTCACACTCTCTGGCTGTTTCCATGGAGTCTCACTAGCCTGCCCCAGCTCCTTTTCCTTTTTTGCCTTATTTGCTCTTATTCATTTTTCATGTCTCAGTATTTTTTCATCTACTCTAAGGACATCACCTAAATATACATTTCCCTCTCTTTTAGGTGCTCCATAAAGTCTTATTGCATCCCAGTCTTATCCCTCTTATTATGGTTTCTTATTCCTATGTTTGTTTGGACTTCCCAGGTGGTGCTAGTGGTAAAGAACCTGTCTGCCAATGCAGGAGACATAAGAGACACAGGTTCAGTCCCTGGGTCATGAAGATTCTGTGGAAGAGGGCACGGCAACCCACTCCAGTATTCTTGCCTGGAGAATCTGCACATATAGAGGAACCTGGCAGATTATGGTCCAGACAGTAGCAAAAATTCGGACATAACTGAAGTGACTTAACAGACAGCATGTTTGTATACCCGATTCATACCTCCTTGGCTGTATTTTTCACTGATGTATCTTTATTGCCAGGCATAGTACCTGGCACTTCTCAAATAATTTTTATTCAAGAAATGCAAGTTCTCCAATGATTGCTAGTTTGGTCAAATGATTTTCTGCATAAGCCATGTGAATTTGGAAAATAATTAGATATAATAAAAGCCTAATAATGTATTAATGCCAGAGAGAGGAGTTCTTAAAGGAGAAAACCTGAATGGATGATTTCTATTAAAACTGTGATTTATGGATTGAACTTCAAGAACATAATCCCTCTGTGTCTTTTTCTATCTCACCTTGAAGAAAAATGGCAAAGTATTTTTTTAATGATGGAAAATACTACAGGAATAAAAATAATTATATATCTACTTGTAGACTGACAGTAGAAATTAAAAACTTCTTTTTTTTTCTGTTTCTGTCCCATCACTTCATGGCAAATAGATTGGGAAACAATGGAAACAGTGACAGACTTTATTTTGGGGGGCTCCAAAATCACTACATATGGTGACTACCTCCATAAAATTAAAAGATGCTTACTCCTTGGAAGAAAAGCTATGACTAAGCCAGACAGCATATTAAAAAGCAAAGACATTAGTTTGCCAACAAAGGTCTGTCTCATCAAAGCTATGGTTTTTGCACTAGTCATGTATGAATGTTGAGAGTTGGACTATAAAGAAAGCTGAGCACTGAAGAATTGGTGCTTTTGAACTGTGGTGTTGGAGAAGACTCTTGAGAGTCCCTTGGACTGCAAGGAAATCCAAAACAGTCCATCCTAAAGGAAATCAGTCCTGGGTGTTCATTGGAAGGACTGATGAGAGGCTGAGACTCCAATACTTTGGCCACCTGATGCGAAGAGCAGATTTATTGGAAAAGACCCTGATGCTGGGAAAGATTGAAGGCGGGAGGAGAAGGGGATGACAGGATGAGACGGTTGGATGGCATCACCGACTGGATGAACATGAGTTTGGGCAAGCTCTGGGAGTTGGTGGTGGACAGGGAGGCCTGGCGTGCTGCCGTCCATGGAGTCGCAGAGAGTCGGACACGACTGAGCGCCTGAACGGAACTGGGCATTAAGTAATTCGTGTGCCATATTAAGTAGTGGCTGTGCCAAGTCTTAGCGGCAGCTCTCAGGCTTTTCCTTGCAGTGCTCGGGTTCTCAGTTGTGGCATGAGGGTTTCTTTTTAGCTGTTGTTCTTAGGTTTAGTTGCCCTGAGGCATGCAGGACCTTAGTTCTCTGACCATGGATCAAACCTGCGTCCCCTGTATGAGAAGATGGATTCTTAACCACTGGAAAACCAGGGAAGTCACCCAGAACTTTTTTTGAAACAAATATTATAATATTTCCTTTACTATTTTAAAAATTATTTTCTTCCATGTATTTTACATTGAAGTAATTATGAAACTAAAAAGGTAGCTAACAGAAGAACATTATCATTGAGCCAAGAAAGAATAAGTCCCCTTAAAGGCTTTTGATACATGTTTTCTTACATGGGAAATTACGAGAAAAAATGAAATTGTATGTTAGTCAATCAAGACAATGTTCATTAAGTTGAGAATAGTATCAACAATTTCGTCCTGGTTGATACTTAATTGAAGGAAGAAAAACAAGCAATATGGACAGTGTGAAGTCAATTTGAGATAGGAAATATTCCAGGCCATCTGATTACTCATCTTCTCAATTTTCTCTGCCATCAGTGACAGGACATCCACTGTCACTGTCTAAGTTAACGTGAAACAAGGGGCTAACATAGATCTTCACTAAAACTGGGCTTTCCAGTATGGGAAATCATGGTGGAAGACAGGAAGAGGAAAGGTTAGATTTTAAAGAGGAAAAATGGCTTCTCAGAGATGATATGTATTTTGTAGAGCATAAAATGAATTTGATCTGAGTTGGGAATTCAAAACATAAGAGCTTTAAATGATTGCTATACCCAAGTGCCTACATTTAAGAAATCTATTTTCCACCTTGGAGATTTAGAAAATAAAAACTACATGTCAGTAGAGGACTGGGGATAGGGCTTTTTGGCTTCTGGAAAGTCTTGAATGAGTCACTTAGTGTCATATGGGAAATAGGTGTTATTCCTACAAAATCTATCATACCACAAAAGCAAAGCATTCCAAAGGACATTTAAAAGTCACCTTAAGCATACCCCTGTCTGCACACATGCCAGTTTGAAAATTATTACAGGCCAGTTTTAAATGAATAAATACTTCTTCATTCCATTAGTAATCTGGTACAGTACTTAACAGTTTTCACTGTCAGAAAAGTCTTCCTTACATATTATATAAATCCCTTCTGAGTTTCCTTTCTTTCTTCCTTCCTTCCTTTTCTGCCTTGTTGCTTTCTTGCTTCATTTTAGCTTTCTTTCAATTTAGTCTTTCATAGAGGTGGAGAACAGTTAGTCATCATGAACTATAAGTGTGTTCATCTTTTATATAATAGGCAAATAGAAATTTCTCTCTAGTTGAATAAGCTCAATTATTCAATATGTTATTCAGTGATTTCAGTTATTCTTTAACCTTATGCAAAGTCTAATTTTTTCTTACCTAGACACCTGTTTCTATTCACTGGTTCTCTACATTGTGTCAAAGATCTTGTTTATTCTTTATGTTTTGAGTAAATGAGGTAAAGCAGGCTATGGTTTTTCATACAGAATTTTATCAGTTATTAAAATAATGAAAGCATCTGAACTTTCACTTCCAATGTGCAAGTAATATAATCAATTACAAAATATTAGGAAAACAGGTAAGCAAAAAGAGAAACATCACCCACATCCCACTTCTCAGTGGTTATAATTATATTTTAGACTGTTCCCTATCTAAATTCTGTATGTCTTATATAACATATCATGATTGTTTTGCTATCTTAACAAAATTAAATTTTAGAACTTGTATTACATGTTGCAAAATTATTTCTCAAGTTGATCCAAATAAAGTAGAAAAACAGACATACAAACACACCATCAACTAGATTACAACATAAAAAATACTATAGTAAAATATGGTAAAATATTAGTGTAACAGAGCAGGACATTTTTTCTTAGCAACAGTCTGGAAGAAGCAGGAAAGACTCTATCTTGATTATGTCATTTTAGTCACTACTAAATGAGGACAAATAGAGGTCCCCTTAACAGAAAATGGAAGACAAAAAAACATAAAAAAACAATCATATATAGACATATAGTATAAGGAAGTGTGTGCTTGGATAGGTAAAAAGTGTACAAAGTCTCCTGAGTCTAGCTTCAAAGCTGGAGCTTTTATGCTTTCTCATCGTTTCTTCTATGCAGGATATAAAAGTAGAGCCTATATTTTCCATAGTCAAGCTAATGTTAGCTCTCAGAGGATATTTCTTCCTTCCTTTCATGCATGAGGCATTCATTGTAAGATTCTTTTTGAACATGCAATTGTTAATGGAGCTGTCACAGAAGGACACTGAGAGATGAAGTTAACTTTTAAAAATATTTAACCTTTTATTTATGGACTAGTTTCAAAGAACAGATAATTATGGGAAAAATACTTTGATTCCAAATTTCTTATGCATGTGACCTGATAAAAATGCTGAAATTCAGAGGAAGGTAGTCAAAAGGCATAAATTTCCAGTTATAAGTAGGACTAGGAATATGATGTACAATGTAATGACTATAGATAACTCTGTTAAGAAAATAGATACTGAGAGTTCTCATCACAAGAGTATTTTTTTTCTTTGTTTTAACTACATGAGAGGATGGTTCTTAACTAAAACTATTATAATCATTTCATAATATATGTATGTCAAACCATCATGCTGTATACCTTATACTTACACCTTAAACTTATAAACTTATACAGTATGTCAATTAATTCTCATGAAAACTGTAAAGACTTAAATTATCAGAGAATCAAGAGCCTCATTTCTTAAATGAGGTAATAATAAGGTCTACTTTTATGGGGACTATAAAAATTAAGATGTACATGGTGGCATTATGAGGACTTCCAACTGGACTCATTAATTCCCTATGTTAGGTATTAAGTTTGTCTATTCTTTCTCCCATCCTCACACATGATGTCCATGTATTTTACCCAATCATCTAGGAATTTACAAGTGTCCATGGCATTTGATAAAGTCATATTGTAGGCAGGTATGTTATTAAGAGTTAAGTTTTGCTTCTCACAGAATGCCTGGACATTTTACTGATCAATTAAGTATTTCTAATTTGGATAATAAAGACTAATCCAACTGTGAATTCTGGGTTATTTTTGATGGCTTTGTGGAGATATAATAGACATACAACATTGCATAAGTTTAAGTATGCAAGGTGATAATTTTATTATATTTATATGTGTTCATACACTTTCACAAAGTATGTTCTATTGGAATCAGCTTTATGAACCTAACAGAGAATAATAGGCCCATTATTGGTGCTGAATATATAAGACAAGGAACTATGTGCTTCACTCCAGAAAGACCACAGCAGAAAAATTGTGGTACTTCTGGAAGTTTCAAAGTAGAGAGGAGCAAATAGATGGCAGAAGTCAACATTGAAGGAGTATCTATTCAGTGCCATATTGTTTCAGGTAGTTTATCTGCATTCTGTCTATAAATGCTCACAACCACCCTGAGGCAGAGTTTTTAATATGAAAATTATGATATAAAGCATTGAGAAACAATTTAAAATCAAGCACTAAGATAAACTAGGACTATTATGGCAACATTCACTTCTGCAAGTCCTTTCTATAAGAAGTTGTCTCCTTAATAAAGAACTATCTTACAATGTGGGTCTTCCCAGGTGGCTAAGATGGTAAAGAAACTACCTGCAATGTGGGAGACCCGGGTTGGATTCCTGCATCTGGAAGATCCCCTGGAGAAAAGAATGGCAACCCACTCTAGTATTCCTGCCTGGAGAATTCCATGGACAGAGGAGCCTGGTGGGCTACAGTCCATGGGGTTACAAAGAATCGAAGCTGACTAAACGACTTTGACACTCACACATCTTACAATGTAGACACTGAAAGTTAAGGGGAAGAGACAGGATACTTTTCCAAATTAATCTCATTAGCATTATACATTTCTCTACTGATTCCATTGAGCAAGACCTACTTGCTCAGGCTAGGAGCTTTCATATATTTGTCTTGCTTCTCTGGAGCTTTAAACCTATCAAAATACACAGTAATCATTTTAAAAACTGTTTTCCACATGCATTTTCAGATATGCATTATGCCTGGCCATTAGGCTCAGAGTCTGATAGAAATCATATACCAGGATAAACGTAAAATGGGCCTAAAGATAAACTACTGTTTGGGTTATAGGGCTCTGCGTTGTCAGCTTACTATTAAATTTGAAAAGTGACTTACTAGTTTCTCATTTCATCTGGTAAAAAAGAAAATAGCATCAACTTCCCATTATCAAACTCAGAACAAAGAACTGTGGATTTTTTTTTTAATGATTGGAATGTCTGGTAAATATCCATTCCACTGATACTGCAGAGAGCTGATCCATATCTCCTCTGTGTTTCAAATGCATTTGTTTTAGTAAGTGAATAATCAAAAATAAATTACTCTTTCAACAGAAAACTGTCTGAGACGTGAACTTATGTGTGTAAAAGCCTTTCATCATGTTTAAATGTATCTAGAGGAACGTAATAAAGCACTGGATTCTATGCGTCCTTTTTTAACTAGTGTGAATTATTCCTTAAGACAACAGTGTTGTTCATGCCTTGGTTACTTTCAAGACAGCCTATTTGCAAGTGAAAACTGTATCACAGTGCCTATTACATTTTGGAATTTTCTGATATATGTCTTGCAGTTTGGTACTGTACTTGCAGTAGGGTCTAACCTACGCATGTGGAAAAGACATGCATGAACACACTATTAAAAATGAATTTTAGATCATCTGTTCCATGTAAAAACCTGAAGTGTTCTACCTTGTAAAATATATTTGTCTACATATAGAATGCAAATGAATACAGCTGCATTCTAAGCTACTTGCTCACTTTACTCCCTCAAAATTACTAATGCTATGACTATAAAATAATAATTGAAGCAACAATTTTTAAACACATTAGTGAACCTCTTCTAAAATGAGTAAATACCCAAATAAATATCTTCTCAGGTAATTTCTAAAAATTGTGTCCTTTATCTTTTAGATTATCCATTCTAAAGACACTGCTTTAGAGCCCTAAGCATGTATATATACATATACATATACACATGCACACAATATGTCCCTTTAAAAACATCTGCCAGCTATGTTTTTGTAATCATAAAATCTTAGAATTAAGATCATTTTTATTCCCTTGTTTTATGAGTGTTTCTTTTTCGTAGTTCCTTATAGCACCTACACTAATGGATTCTGAAAGAGACGTTTTCTTCTTCTAGACTTATACATTGTTATGAAGTATAATATTTTCCACATGGAAAAAATATGATGGTGTTACTTATACAAAGTCATGTCATATTAGTAGCAGAATTAGAGCACCACAGTTTATTGTTATACAGTGTTTAATTTTGTGCTGTTCTATTGACTTTATGGCATTTTTGTAGGTGATATGATACCCCAAATAGGTCATGCAAATCAGCTCTTTTATTTAATATATAGATGTCCCCCTGTAAGCACAAAGATATTTCACAATATTATAAAAAGAGTTCCCTCTCCTAATCCATTATTCCCAAATCCATCAAAATAACATGATTACTATAATGAGTAATGGAGTCTGTCATGGTAACATGCAAGAAGAGTTTATTTTTCTGCAAATTCTGAGTACATTACCCAGTGATCTTATTTCCATTCAGTGGAGAGTAAATGTTCCCTTCCTCTTTTCTTTTCTGATATTGAAACAATTCTAAGCATCTCTAGATCATCAGCTTCCTTAAGTCCACTGTTCAATATTAAAAGTGATAAGGCATTGTTTTTCAAGTATATATTACTCATAGAGTTTATTTTGTTGTTTACATTACTTTTCCTTTTGTTTCTAATTGCTAATATACTAAAAATATAAGAGGCAAGAACTGAAAGAAAAATACTTGAGAATTCTTGTGAATATACTAATTAGAGCCTAATCTGGCTTGCTATTCTAGTGAGAATTTATATATATATATATACATACATGGACTAAAGCAGAGAAAAGGGTGACTTTCTTGGCTGAGAGACATTAGAAAGACTCTTGTATCTCTTTCCTCAGAGTCTATTTTTTGTCTCTCACACCAAAAATCCTGGGACGTAGTATCAGGAATAAAAATTGTGCGTCCCGATTAATTTTGAACTCCTAGGAGTCTGCAGGGTTACCTTGAAGGCTTTACTATTATCAGCTTCCTGTCTCTTACAAGCATGCTGTTATACTTTAGGGGTAATTGAAGAAAGTAGGGAAAACCACTAGTTCATTCAGGTATGACCTAAATCAAATCCCTTACGATTATACAGTGAAAGTGAGAAATAGATTCAAGGGATTAATTCTGATAGACAGAGTGCCTGAAGAACTATGGACAGAGGTTCATGACATTGTACAGGAGGCAGTGATCAAGACCAACTCCAAGAAAAAGAAATGCAAAAAGGCCAAATGGTTGTCTGAGGAGGTCTTACAAAAAGCTGAGTAAAGAAGAGAAGTGAAAGACAAAAGAGAGAGGGAAAGATGTACCCATTTGAATGCAGAGTTCCAAACAATAGCAAGGGGAGATAAGAAAGTCTTCCTAAGTGAGCAATGGAATGAAATAGAGGAAAACAATAGAATGGGAAAGACTAGAGATTCATGAATATAAGAGATACCAAAGGAACATTTCATGCAAAGATGGGCTCAATAAAGGACAGAAATGGTATGGACCTAACAGAAGTAGAAGATATTAAGAAGAGGTGGCAAGAATACACAGGAGAGCTATACAAGAGAGATCTTAATGACCCAGATAAACCATGATGGTGTGATCACTCACCTAGAGCCAGACATCCTGGAATGAGAAGTCAAGTGGGCCTTAGGAAGCATCACTATGAACAAAGCTAGTGGAGGTGATGGAATTCCAGTTGAGCTATTTCAAACCCTAAAAGATGACACTGTGAAAGTGCTGCACTCAATAGATCAGCAAATTTGGAAAACTCAGCAGTGGTCACAGGACTGGAAAAGGTCAGTTTTCATTCCAATCCCAAAGAAAAGCAATGCCAAATAAGGTTCAAACTTCCACACAATTGCACTAATTTCACACAGTAAAAAAGTAATGTTCAAAATTCTCCAAGTGAGACTTCAACAGTATGTGAACCAAGAAATTCCAGATGTTCAAGCTGAATTTAGAAAAGGAAGAGGAACCAGATATCAAATTACCAACATCTGTTGAGTTATAGAAAAAGCAAGAGAGGTCCAGAAAAACATCTATTCTGCTTCATTGACTACGCCAAAGCCTTTTACTGTGTGGGTCACAACAAACTGAATAGTCTGAAATAGATGGGAATACCAGATCACAATACCTGTTTCCTGAGAAACCAGTATGCTGGTCAAGAAGCAACAGTTAGAAGCAGACATAGAACAATAGACTGACTCAAACTTGGGGGAAAGGAGTAGGTCAAGGCTGTATATTGTCAGCCTGTTTATTTAACTTAAATGTAAGGTACATCATGAGAAATGTTGGGTTGGATAGAGCACCAGATGGAATCAAGATAGCTGGGAGAAATATCAATAACCTCAGATATGCAGACAACACCACCCTATGGCAGAAAGTGAAGAACTAAGGAGCATCTTAATGAAAGTGAAAGAGGAGAGTGAAAAAGTTGGCTTAAAACTCAACATTCAGTAAACTAAGACCATGGCATCCAGTCCCATCATTTCATGGCAAATAGATAAGGTTAGTGGAAATGGTGAGAGACTTTATTTTGGAGGCTCTAAAATCACTGCAGATGGTGACTGCAGTCATGAAATTAAAAGAAGCTTGCTCCTTAGGAAAAAAGATATGACAAACCTAGATAGCATACTAAAAAGCAGAGGCATTACTTTGCTGACAAAGGTCCATATAGTCAATGCTATGGTTTTTCCAGTAGTCATGTATGGATGTGAAAATTGGACCATAAAGAAGGCTGAGAACCAAAGAATTGATGCTTTTGAACTGTGGTGTTGGAGAAGGCTCTTGAGAGTTCTTGGACTGCAAGAAGATCAAACCAGTCCATCCTGAAGGAGATCAGTCCTGAATATTTATTGGAAAGGCTGCAGCTGAAGCTCCAATACTTTGGCCGCTTGATGCAAAGAACTGACTCATTACAAAAGATCCTGATGCTGGGAAAGATTGAAGGCAGGAGGAGAAGGTGAGAACAGGGGATGAGATGGTTGGATGGCATCACCTACTCAATGGACATGAGTTTGAGCAGGCTTTGGGAGTTGATGAAGGACACAGAAGCCTGGCCTGCTGCACTCCATGGGGTCATAAAGAGTTGGACATAACTGAGTGACTGAACAACAACAACAATGTCAATTAATAGGGTTTCAGTGAGAACCAATTAAAATGTTCTCCTTTATGTTAAAGGGATGGATAGCTTAAACAAAACAAAAATTCAAAATGAGCATGTAATACAAAGACCTATCTTGTTCAGTCTTCATACAAGTTTTTCTTCCATGTTGTGTCTATTGAGGCCTCTTTATTTTTCTTTATCCTTTCTTTCTCACTTAAGTCTGAACAATTAACTCATTTTTTTTTTTTAGTTCAATTTTATACCTAGACTTCCTCTCTTGCAAAACCACTTGACCCAGTTAAATGATTAGATCTTGTTTGGTAAGTATGCAGGCCTAAAACCTAGTTTTGTCTGGTGTCTGGTGTTTAGAACCATACTAAGAATGAATGAACCCATCTGTCCCTATCAGCCTCCTAGTAACCATGCCTACACAACTGGTATGATATATCAAACAAGAATGCCACTCCATTAATTATACTAGGTACAAGCCAAAACAAACCTGGAATACTTATATCTAAAATAAAGACATTAAAAAGCCAAAAATTATACACAGAACCATTTTATGAACATGGAATGAGAATACAAAGACTGAATGAGAGTTAGGTGGCACTGGACAAAATGTAAATAATATAGTATAGTGGAAAGGCTCTCTAATTGGGCTATCTAATCCCAGCTTGAGCAATTATTAGCTGTAAAGCCCTAGAGAACTTATTTAACTTTCCTCTAAATCTTAATACACTCGATAGTAAAACGAGAGTGATAATAGTTCCTTGGGCTTCCCCGGTGTCTCAGTGGTAAAGATTTCGCTTGCAATGCAGCAGATGCTGGGGATGCAGGTTCGATCCCTAGGTCAGGAAGATCCCCTGGAGGAGGAAAGGGTGGGAAAATCTACTCCAGTATTTTTTTTTAAATTTGTTTATTTGTAATTGAAAGATAATTGTTTTATAATATTGTGTTGGCTTCTGCCATACATCAACATGAATCAGCCATAGGTATACACAAGTCCCTTCTCTCTGGAACCTCCCTCCCACCTCCTACCCCATCCGACCCCTCTAGGTTGTTCCAGAGCCCCAGTTTGAGTTTCCTGAGTCATATAGCAAATTCCCAATGGCTGTCTATTTTACATGGTAAAAGGATAAGTAAGATACTTACACTTTCCTGTTATTCTCTCCATCTGTCCCTCCCTTTCTTTCCTGTCCCCACCCCAAGTATGAGTCTGCTCTCTCTGCCTGCATCTTCATTGCTGCCCTACAAATAGGCTCGTTAGTACTGTCTTTCTAGATTCCATATATATGCATTAATATGCAATATTTGCTTTTCTCTTTCTAACTTACTTCACTCTGTATAATAAATTTTAGGTTCATCCACCTTATTAGAACTGATTCAGATGCATTCCTTTTTATGGCTGAGTAACAGAAAAGTAAACAACCCAATCAAAAAGTGGGCAAATGACCTAAACAGACATTTCTCCAAAGAAGACATACAGATGGTTAATAAACACATGAAGAGATGCTCAACATCACTAATTATTAGCAAAATGTGAATCAAAGCTACAATGAGATATCAACTCAGCCTGGTCAGAATGGTCATCATCAAAAAATCTACAAACAATAAAGGCTGGAGAGGGTGTGGAAAAAAGGGAATCTTCTTGCACTGTTAGTGGAAATGTAAATTGATGCAACCACTATGGAAAACAGTATGGAGATTTCTTAAAAAAACAGGGATAAAACTTCCATATGACCGAGCAATCCCAATACTAGGCATATACTCTGAAGAAACCAAAACTGGAAAAGACACATGTACCCCAATGTTCATTGTGCGTTATTTACAATAGCTAAGACACGGAAGCAACCTAGATTCCATTGACAGATGAATGGATAAAGAAGTTGTGCCACTCCAGTGTTCTTACCTGGACAATCCCATGGACAGAGAAGCTTGGCAAACTATAGTCCAGAGGGTCACAATGAGACTCAACAGCACACATGCTACAATAGTAACATCTCATGCATGATGAGTGTGTGAAATACTTAGAGCAGCGCTTAGCCTGTACTGAATATAACACCGTGCAATCTCAGTGGGGATGAATGGTCTGCTGGGATTATTAAAGACCTTTTACTAAGGTGGCTTCTCTCCTAGATACTAGTTGTATACAGGCAACAACCATGCCTCCCCTTTATTGTGTTTTCAAATAATCTTTTTGTTAAACATTTTTTCTTTAAATTTGTGTTAGGTGTGTTAGTGAATCTTTTTATGCCAGAGCAAACACCCTGTCCCTTGAAAGTCATCTTGCACATCTGCTGTGAGCTATATAGTACTGGATTTTACAGTTTAACTCAATATATACCTCTATTCCTTCATTTCCTCCTCCTATGGAAAACCTTGTTATGGCTCCATGGATAAAACCCAATGTTCTCATAGTGACAAAAACACTTGGATAAAGTTATATCATGTCAAAACAGACTTCAGAAAAGACAAAAAGCTTCAGAAATAACACTACCCCAGGGAATGAGGAAAATGTATTTCAGATTGATAAGCTGATCAGAGTCAGCACCTCTACACTCTGCAGGGACCAAATACAAACATTAAAACATACATATATTTTAGGAATTCCCTGTCAGTCCAGTGGTTAGGACTCTGAACTTTCACTGCCAAGGGTTCAGTTTTGACCCTTTGTTGGCAGACTAATATTGTAAAAGCTGCATGGCACAGCTAAAAAGAAAAATAAAAATTATATATATATATATACCTTAATTTTCTCAATATTAGGTTTTTTTCTGCTCAAATTATTAAGCAAAGTTATCTTTTCTATAAGGCTAGCCTATATATTTTTTATTGTTGCATATTCTCACTTTCCATTTCTGTTAGAGCAGTACATGTGTTACTTGTCATAACCAGCAAAGTATTACTTCACATATCTCATTTTGTAAAATTTTTGCATATTGGAAATATGGCTGACAGATTTCATATTAAATTCAAGTGACATAGGAGAAAGTGGACATGTATGGCTTGAGATAATTTTATAGGTCAAATTGTAGGTGCCCCTGGGCCCAGGGTCCAAAACTTGTACTTTGAGGCACAGCAGACTTTTGAAACATCCACTGGAGTGACTGCTTTGGCTTCCATAACATTAAATCTTGACTAATCGGTCCTGGATTGTGAAAACAAGAACCTGGTAAATGTAGACACATGATTAAGTGAGGTTTCTGGGAAAATATTTGACAATTGTTCTCCTTAAAAAAAAAAAAATACAGATAGGTGATGGATAGAGATGTGTCTGTGTGCATGCACACCTGCAAATATATATAATTTTAATCTTAAAATTTACAAATATATGTGAAAATAATCCATCATGAAGTAGCTTCGTGTCATGCAATGACATAAGAGAGGATTCCTTCCCACTCTGTTGTCGATGTGCACGATCACTGTTGCATACTTCTCAATGTGGTGCTGGTGGAATTCTTGCCACACAGGGAGGACAGTTATTATCATTTCCAGGCTTCAGATGGGTACGATAAAATTCAGAGAGTCTTGAAAATTAAGTTCAATCTGTTACTAAATGGCAAGCTTGGACTTCAAACTCAGGTTTTCTAGTTTTGTATTCAGTGTCCTTTTGATTCCTATGATTTTGAAATAAATGTACTTGCATAAAAAACATGTATTTTTATTTTATACAGTGTTTGCAAAGTAAAAGCTGTGGAAGACGGGTGAAGAAATATATGGTATTAGGGGGAGGATTAGTCAGCAAAAATTTTAGCAATTTTGAAAGATAGAGCTGAAGATGTATGAACATACAAAGACTTTTTAGATTAAGTGTTCTTGGGCTTTGGGCAGGTGTCAGGAGGAAATCAGGGAAGAGAAATTTAAGAACTATCACCGGCGCTTCAGAGAAATCAGAGCTCATGATTGTGATGCCCAAGGGAGTAAGAATGTAAATAAATCAGTAGATAAATTAAATGAGATGAATTAAGGTTATGAGTACTAGCAGTGATAATACAAATCTGTGTGAGTGCATGGGCAGGCCCTTTAATTTACTGTGAAATGAAAATAAAGGTATGGTTCTTATTTGCATATCTTAATTGCCACTTTGGGCTTCATACAGTATTTGTTATGATTACTTCTGAACATACATAGTGAGAAATCTATGTTGCTTGTCTGTCATTTTGGGATACAAAAATTCATCTGAACTTGTTTAAGGAAAGCTGAAAATAGATTTGAAGTCACTTTATTTCTTTCAAACAGCATTTGAATTAAAAAAAAAAAAAGGTTTAAATCCACTGTGTAGGGAAAGTCAAATCATTTGGAATCACAGAGGCTAATGTGTAACAGAAATCAATGAGTATCTCCTGGTTGTGTCATTATATCAAAATAAGGGCTGTGACAGAAATTTCGCAGATTTTCATGTTGAAAATTATAGCTGGGAGGAAGTGGTTTTCACAAAAATATAAAGCCAAAAAATAAATAAAAATAGCCTCTTGTGTCTATTTACAAGTTAGTCCTCTTGTCCCTTAAGTGTTTGGAAATCTGATCACCTTTCCCCAAAGGTTTTGAAAGAAGCTGTTGAAAGCTGTGATCAGCAAGCACCCTTTAACTCTTACTACTCTTTCTGTTTTCTTTTTCCTCTCTGCGGAAGCACTCAGTTGCATCCTTCCTCTCCCTCCTCCCAGCCTGTCCTTCCCTAAAAACTCTTTTTCATGATGTTGAAAGTGATACGTTCTCTTCAAAGGATGTTGAGAAATGAACATATTCAGAGAATATTGTACTGCTCTTTCGTGGTTGAAAAGAAAATGTTTCTTTCTGTCTGTAGATTCATCTGTGAGAAGTAAAGGAAAAATAATCAGGGGGAATGCAATAATATATTTTCAAATATTGCTCTCAGGTGTTTAATGAAAAATGTGAAAGTGGATGAAAGTAAATGGCATTTTGGAAAACAATCTTGAATTGACATTCTAAGGAACTTAATTTTATCTGTGAGTAATATGCAATAATTCTTATACGAAGGAGGCCATCTCTTGCCTTTTGATTTGTTGTTCAGTCATTTAATCACCAAATAGTGTCTGACTCTTTGAAATCCCATAAACTGCAACACATGAGGCTTCCCTATCCTTCAAATTAATTTATGTGGGCTTAAAAATAAGATGAAGACTGCAGCAATATCATGATTTTGCTAAATTTTCACTGATAGATGCAAAATGAGTTGATATTAAATGTTAACATTGTGTCTTGTGCATATGGTGAACATTTTGATACTTACAAAAATACTTTTTGAGACTCTACTATTGGTAGGGGATGCAAGAGGAAATGAACTAAGTAAAACTCTCTAGTTTTGTAGAGCTTCCATTATCCTCCAGGTGAAATAAATAAATTTCGAAAAGATCCGGTAGAGAAATTAGAGTGATAATTAGAGATTAAAAGTTAAAATAAAGGAAAAGGGTATTAAAGTACAAAAAGTGTAATGCTAATATTTAAAAGAAAAAAACACCTTAATATTTTTAAATATTTTAGACAATAATATCTAGCAATCAGTAAGCTCCAAATTCCAGGCATTGTCTTATTTTCAAATTTTATTTTATTATAATAAGAACACAACCCGAGGTTTACTCTTTTAATGATATTTTTTAGTTTGTGTGTGTGTGTGTGTGTGTGTGTGTGTGTGTATGTATTTGTGTGTTAGTCACTCAGTCGTGTCTGACTTTTTGTGATACCATGGACTGTAGCCCTCCAAGCTCCTCTGTCCATGGAATTTTCCAGGCAAGAATATCAGAGTGTATAACCATTCTCTTCTCCAGGGGATCTTCCAGACCCAGGGATTGAACCTGGGTTTCCTGTATTGCAGGCAGATTCCTTATCATCCAAGCCACCAGGGAAAGGTGTACACTATTGCTGACTACAGGTATGATGTTGTACAAATTTAACTTGTCTATTTTTTTTATTTTATTGCCTATGCTTTTGATGTCCTATCCAAAAAATAATTGAGAACAATGTCAAGGAATTTTTTCCCTATGATTTCCTATTATATAAGGTCTTACATTTAAATCTTTAATTCATTTCAAGTTGACTTTTTGTAGGTGATATAAGATAGAGATCCAGTTTCATTTTCTTGCAGAGATATCCAATGTTCCCTGGATCATTTATTGAAAAAACAATCATTCTCCACCTTGGTCTTGGTGTCCTTATCAAAGATAAATTGGCCACACATGCATGGTTTTATTTTTGGATTCTCTAAAAGTACCATTGCTCTCTTGGCTGCCACCCCTGACCATGAACTCCTTATTGCCAAATTCAGACTTACACTGAAGAAAGTAGGGAAAACCACTAGACCATTTAGGTATGACCTAAATCAAATCCCTTATGACTATACAGTGGAAATGAGAAATAGATTTAAGGGACTAGAACTGATAGACAGAGAGCCTGATGAACTATGGATGGAAGTTTGTGACATTGTGCAGGAGACAGGGATCAAGACCATCCCCATGGAAAAGAAATGCTAAAAGGCAAAATGGCTGTCTGAGGAGGCCTTACAAATAGCTGTGAAAAGAAGAGAAATGAAAAACAAAGGAGAAAAGGAAAGATATTCCCATTTGAATGCAGAGTTCCAAAGAATAGCCAGAAGAGATAAGAAAGCCTTCCTCAGTGATCAATGCAAAGAAATAGAGGAAAACAACAAAATGGAGAAGACTAGAGATCTCTTCAAGAAAATCAGAGATAGCAAGGGAATATTTCAGGCAAAGATTGGTTCAATAAAGGACAGAAATGGTATGGACCTAACAGAAGCAGAAGACATTAAGAAGAGGTGGCAAGAATACACAGAAGAACTGTACAAAAAAGATCTTCATGAGCCACATAATCACAATGGTGTGATCACTCACCGAAAGCCAGACATCCTGGAATGTAAAGTCAAGTGGGCCTTAGAAAGCATCACTATGAACAAAGCTAGTGGAGGTGATGGAATTCCAGTTGAGCTATTTCAAATCCTGAAAGATGATGCTGTGAAAGTGCTGCAATCTATATGCCAGCAAAGTTGGAAAACTCAGCAGTGTCCACAGGACTGGAAAAGGTCAGTTTTCATTCCAATCCCTAAGAAAGGCGTCCCCAAAGAATGCTCAAACTACCACACAATTGCACTCATCTCACACGCTAGTAAAGTAATGCTCAAATTTCTCCAAGCTAGGCTTCAGCAATACGTGATCTATAAACTTCCAGATGTTCAAGCTGGTTTCAGAAAAGGCAGAGGAACCAGATATCAAATTGCCAATATCTGCTGGATCATCGAAAAAGCAAGAAAGTTCCAGAAAAACATCTATTTCTGCTTTATTGACTAAGCCAAAGCCTTCGACTGTGTGGATCACAATAAACTGTGGAAAATTCTTAAAGAGATGGGAATCCCATACCACCAGACCTGCCTCTTGAGAAACCTGTATGCAGGTCAGAAAGCAACAGTTAGAACTGGACATGGGACAACAGACTGGTTCCAAATAGGAAAAGGAGTACATCAAGGCTGTATATTGTCACCCTGCTTATTTAACTTATATGCAGAGTACATCATGAGAAACGCTGGGCTGGAAGAAGCACAAGCTGGAATCAAGATTGCTAGGAGAAATATAAATAACCTCAAATATGCAGATGACACCACCTTTATGGCAGAGAGTGAAGAGGAACTAAAAAGCCTCTTGATGAAAGTGAAAGAGGAGAGTGAAAAAGTTGGCTTAAAGCTCAACATTCAGAAAACTAAGATCATGGCATCTGATCCCATCACCTCATGGGAAATAGATGGTGAGACAGTGGAAACAGTGTCAGATTTTATTCTTTGGGGCTCCAAAATCACTGCAGATGGTGACTGCAGCCATGAAATTAAAAGACACTTACTCCTTGGAAGGAAAGTTATGACCAATCTAGATAACATATTAAAAAGCAGAGACATTACTTTGCCAACAAAGGTCCTGTCTGGTCAAGGCTATGGTTTTTCCAGTGGTCATGTATGAATGTGAGAGTTGGACTGTGAAGAAAGCTGAGTGCCGAGAAATTGATGCTTTTGAATTGTGGTGTTGGAGAAGACCCTTGAGAGTCCCTTGGACTGCAAGGAGATCCAACCAGTCCATCCTAAAGGAGATCAGTCCTGGGTGTTCATTGGAAGGACTGATGCTGAGGCTGAAGCTCCAATACTTTAGCCACCTCATGAAAAGAGTTGACTCATTGGAAAAGACCTTGATGCTGGGAGGGATTGGGGGCAGGAGGAGAAGGGGACGACAGAGAATGAGATGGTTGGATGGCATCACCGACTCAATGGACATGAGTTTGAGTAAACTCCGGGAGTTGGTGATGGACAGGGAGGCCTGGCGTGCTGGGATTCATGGGGTCATAAAGAGTCGGACACGACTGAGGAACTGAACTGAACTGACTGAATCTGTGCCATTAGTCTATATGTCTATTTTTATGTAGTGTTACATTGCTTTGATTACTGAAACTTTGTAAGATATTTTGAAATCAAGAAGTTCCAACTTTGTTTTTTCTCAGGATTGATATATCTCCTCCTGGTCTGTGGCTCCACATAAATTGAATATGATTTTTCTATTTCTGTAAAAAATGCCTTAGGGATTTAGTTAGAGATTACATTGAACCAGTAGATTACTTTGGGTAGACAATTTGACAATATTAAATTTTCTATCTATGAATACAGCATGTCTTTCCATTTGTATCTTTAATTTATATCATCAGTGTTTTATAATAATATCAGTCTTTCACTTTCTTAGTTAATTTCAAGGTATATTTGGTGCTATTGTAAATAGAATTGTTTTCCTAATTTCTTTTTCAGATAGTGCATAGTGTATAGAAACAAAACTATAATATTTTTTCTATTCAATTTTGTATTCTGCACTTTTAGGGAATTTACTAATTTCCTTTATTTTTTAAACTTTTTAAAAGATTATTTATTTTAATTGGAAGCTAATTACTTTACAATATTGTGGTGGTTATGCCATACATTGACATGAATCAACCATGGGTGTACATGCGTCCCCTATCCCGACCTCCCCTCCCATTTTACTCCCCATCCCATCCCTCAGGATCATCTCAGTGCAATGGCTGTGAGTGCTCTGTTTCATTCATTGAACTTGGGCTGGTGATCTATTTCACATATGGTAATATACAGGTTTCAATGCTATTCTCTCAAATCACCCCGCTCTTCCCTTCTCCCACAGAGTCCAAAGTCTATTCTTTATATCTGTGTCTCTTTTGCTGTCTCGCATATGATTATTGTTACCATCTTTCTAAATTCCATATATATATGTGTTAATATACTGTATTGGTGTTTTTCCTTCTGACTTACTTCACTCTGTATAATAGGCTCCAGTTTCATCCACCTCATTAGAACAGATTCAAACATGTTCTTTTTAATAGCTGAGTAATATTCCATTGTGTATATGTACCACAGTTGTCTTATCCATTCATCTGCTGATGGACATCTAGGTTGCTTCCATGTCTTAGCTATTGTAAGCAGTGCTGCGATGAACGTTGGGGTACATGTGTCTCTTTCAATTCTAGTTTATTCAGTGTGCATGCCTAGCAGAGAGATTTCTGGGTCATATGAAAGTCCTATTTCCAGTTTTTTAAGGGATCTCCACAGTGTTCTTCATTGTGGCTGTAGTAGTTTGCATTCCCACCTACAATGTAAGATGATTCCCTTTTCTCTGCATCCTCTCCAGCATTTCTTGTTCATAGATTTTTGACAGCAGCCATGATGGCTAGCATGAGAAAGTACCTCCTTGTGGTTTTGATTTGCATCTCTCTGATAATGAGTGATGTTGAGCAACTTTTCATGTGTTTGTTAGCCATCTGTATGTCTTCTTTGGAGAAATATCTGTTTTACTTCCATTTTTTGATTGGGTCGCTATTCTTCTGGTATTGAGCTGCATGAATTGGCTTATATATTTTTGAGATTAATTCTTTGTCATTTGTTTCAGTTGCTATTATTTTCTCCCATTCTGAAAGCTGTCTTTTCACCTTGCTTATAGTTTCCTTCATTGTGCAAAAACTTTGAAGTTTAATTAGGTCCCATTTGTTTAGCTTTGCTTTTATTTCCATTACTCTGGGAGGTGGGTCATAGAGGATCCTGCTGTGATTTATGTCAGAGAGTGTTTTGCCTATGTTTTCATCTAGGAGTTTTATTAGTTTCTGGTCTTACATTTAGAACTTTAATCCATTTTGAATTTATATTTGTGTATGGTGTTAATAAGTGTTCTAGTTTCATTCTTTTACAGGTGGTTGACCAGTTTTCCCACCACCACTTGTTAAAGAGATTATCTTTTCTCCATTGTATATTTTTGTCTCCTTTGTCAAAGATAATGTGTCCATAGGAGCATGGATTTATCTCTGGGTTTTCTATTTTGTTCCATTGATCTATATTTCTGTCTATGTCCCAGTACCATACTGCCTTGATGACTGTAGCTTTGTAGTGTAGTCTAAAGTCAGGCAGGTTGATTCCTCCAGTTCCATTCTTCTTTCTCAAGATTGCTTTGGCTATTTGAGGTTTCTTTTTGTATTTCCATATAAATTGTGAAATTATTTGTTCTAGTTCTGTGAAAAACACTTGGTAGTTTGATAGGGATTGCATTAAATGTATAGATTGCTTTGGGTAGTATACTCATTTTCACTATATTGCTTCTTCTGATCTATGAACACGGTATATTTCTCCATCTATTTGTGCCATCTTTGATTTCTTTCATCAGCATTTTATAGTTTTCATTATATAGGACTTCCATTTATTTAGGTAGATTTATTTCTAAGCATTTTATTCTTTTCAATTGCAATGGTGAATGGTATTGTTTCCTTAATTTCTCTTTGTTTTCTTATTGTTAGTGTATAGGAATGCAAGGGATTTCTGTGTGTTAATTTTATATCCTGCAGTTTTACTACATTAATAGACTAGCTCTAGTTATTTTCTGGTGGTGTCTTTGGGTTTTCTATGTAGAGGATCATGTCATCTGCAAACAGTGAGAGTTTTACTTGTTATTTTCCATTCTGGATTCCTTTTATTTATTTTTCTTCTCTGACTGCTGTGGCCAAAACGTCCAAAACTATGTTGAATAGTAGTGGTGAGAGTGGGCACCCTTGTCTTGTTCCTGACTTTAGGGGAAATGCTTTCAGTTTTTCACCATTGAGAGTAATGTTTGCTGTGGGTTGATTATATATGGTGTTTCTTATGGTGA
This sequence comes from Odocoileus virginianus, assembly GCF_023699985.2. Classification (NCBI taxonomy): domain Eukaryota; kingdom Metazoa; phylum Chordata; class Mammalia; order Artiodactyla; family Cervidae; genus Odocoileus; species Odocoileus virginianus. Next base: position 3,410,977 of record NC_069701.1, read on the forward strand.
GATATGTTCCTACTATGCCTGCTTTCTGGAGAGTTTTTATCATAAATGGGTGTTGAATTTTGTCAAAGACATTCTCTGCATCTGTTGAGATAATCATATGCTTGTTATCTTTCAATTTGCTATTGTGGTGTATCACATTGATTGCTTGTGAATATGAAGAATACTTGCATCCCTGCAATAAAGCCTACTTGGTCATGTTGCATTAACTTTTTAGTATGTTGTTGGATTCTGTTTGCTAGAATTTTGCTGAGGATTTTTACATCTACGTTCATCAGTGATATTGGCCTGTAGTTTTCTTTTCTTTTCTTTCTTTCTTTCTTTCTTTCTTTCTTTCTTCTTCTTCTTCTTCTTTTTTTTTTTTTTTTGTGGCATCTTTGCCTGGTTTCAATATTAGGGTGATGGTAACCTCATAGAATGAGTTTGGGAGTTTACCTTTCTCTGCAATTTCCTAGAAGAGTTTGAGTAGGATAAGTGTTAGCTCTTCTTTTAATTTTTGGTAGATTTCACCTGTGAAGCCATCTGGTCCTAGACTTTTGTTTGTTGGAAGATTTTTTATTACAGTTTCTATTCCTGAACTTGTGATGGGTCTGTTAAGACTTTTTATTTCTTCCTGGTTCAGTTTTGGAAAGTTATACTTTTCTAAGAATTTTCCCATTTATTCCAAGCTGCCCATTTCATTGTCATTTAGTTTCATATAGTAGTCTCTTATGATCCTTTGTATTTCTGTGTTGTCTGTTGTGATTCCTCCATTTTCATTTCTAATTTTGTTGATTTGATTCTTCTCCCTTTTTTTCTTGATGAGTCTGGCTAACGCTTTTTCAATTTATTTATCTTCTCAAAGGACCACTTTTAGTTTTGTTGATTTTTGCTATAGTCTCCTTTGTTTCTTTTTCATTTATTTATGCCATTTAAAAAAAAATTTCTTTCTTCTACTAACCCTGAGGTTCTTCATTTCTTCTTTTTCTAGTCATTTTAGGTGTAAAGTTAGGTTATTTATTATATTTTTCTCTTGTTTCCTGAGGTAAGCTTGTATTGCTATGAAACTTCCCCTTAGCACTGCCTTTATAGTGTCCCATAGGTTTTGGTTTGTTGTGTTTTCATTTTCATTCATTTCTATGCATATTTTGATTTAATTTTTGATTTCTTCTGTGATTTGTTGGTTATTCAGAAGTGTGCTGTTTAGCCTCCGCATGATTGAATTTTTAATACTTATTTTCCCCCTATAATTACCATCTAATCTTACTGCATTGTGATCAGAAAAGATGCTTGAAATTATTTCAATTATGTTTTTTTAATTACCAAGGCTAGATTTATAGCCCAGGATGTGTTCTATCCTACAGAATATCCGTGTGCACTTGAGAAAAAGGTGAAATTCATTGTTTTGTGGTGAAATGTCCTGTAGATATCAACTAGGTATAACTGGCCCATTGTATCATTTAAAGTTTGTATTTCCTTGCTAATTTTCTGTTTGGTTGATCTATGCATAGAAGTGAGTAGAGTATTAAAGTCTCCCACTTTTATTGTGTTACTGTTAATTTTCCCTTTCATGCTTGTTAGCATTTGGCTTACACATTGCAGTGCTCCTGTTTTGGGTACACAACACAGGATATATTTATAATTCTATATTTATATATAGAATATATATTTATAATTGTTATATCTTCTTGGATTGATCTTTTGATCCTCATGTACTGTCCTTCTTTGTCTTTTTTCACAGCTTTTATTTCAAAGTCTATTTTGTCTGATATGAGTATTGCTACTCCTGCTTTCTTTTGGTCTCCATTTGCATGAAATATCTTTTTCCAGCCCTTCACTTTCAGTCTATATGTGTCCCTTGGTTTGAGGTGGGTCTCTTGTATACAGCATATATAATATATAGTGGTCTTTTTTTTTTCCCCATTTATTTTTATTAGTTAGAGGCTAATTACTTTACAATATTGTAGCGGTTTTTGTCATACATTGACAAGAATCAGCCATGGATTTACATGTATTCCCCATCCCAATACCCCCTCCCGCCTCCCTCTCCACCCGATCCCTCTGGGTCTTCCTAGTTCACCAGGCCCGAGCACTTGTCTCATGCATCCAGCCTGGGCTGGTGATCTGTTTCACCCTAGATAATATACATGTTTCGATGCTGTTCTCTCAAAACATCCCACCCTCGCCTTCTCCCACAGAGTCCAAAATTCTGTTCTGTACATCTGTGTCTCTTTTTCGCATATAGGGTTATCGTTACAATCTTTCTAAATTCCATATATATGCGTTAGTATACTGTATTGGTCTTTATCTTTCTGGCTTACTTCACTCTGTATGATGGGCTCCAGTTTCATCCATCTCATTAGAACTGATTCAAATGAATTCTTTTTAATGGCTGAGTAATATTCCATGGTGTATATGTACCACAGTTTCCTTATCCATTCGTCTGCTGATGGGAATCATTCAGCCAGTCTTTGTCTTTTGGTTGGAGCATTCAACCAATTTACATTTAAGGTAATTATTGATATATATGACTCTGTTGTCATTTATTTTGTTGTTTTGGGTTTGAGTTTATAAACTTTTTCTGTGTTTCCTACCTAGAGAAGATCCTTTAGCATTTGTTGAAGAGCTGGTTTATTGGTGCTGAATTCTCTTAGTTCTTGCTTGCCTGTAAAGCTTTTGATTTCTCCTTCATATTTGAGTGAGATCCTTGCTGGGTATAGTAATCTGGGATGTAGGTTTTTCTCTTTCATCACTTTAAGTATGTCCTGCCAATTCCCTTCTGGCCTGAAGAGTTTCTACTGAAAGATCAGCTGTTATCCTTGTGGGGGTACCCTTGTGTGTTATTTGTTACTTTTCCCTTCCTGCTTTTAATATTTGCTCTTTGTGTTTGATCTGAATTTGATTAATATGTGTCTTGGGGTGTTTTGCCTTAGATTTATCCTGTTTGAGACTCTCTGGCTTTCTTGGACTTGGGTGGCTATTTCCTTCCCCATTTTAGGGAAGTTTTCAACTTTTGTTGAAATATTTTTTCAAGTATTTTCTCATAGTCTTCCTTTTTGTTTGAAATATTTTTTCAAGTATTTTCTCATGGTCTTTCTTTTTGTCTTCTGCTTCTGGGACCCCTATATTTTGAATGCTGGGATATTTTACGTTGCCTCAGACATCTCTGAGGTTGTTCTAATTTAATTCTTTTTCCTCCCTGCTTCATTTATTTCCCCCATTCTATCTTTCACCTCATTTAGCGTATCTTCTGCCTCAGTTATTCTACTGTTGGTTCCCTCCAGAGTGCTTTTGATCTCAGTTATTGCATTATTCATTATTGATTGACTCTTCTTTATTTCTTCTAGGTCCTTGTTAAATATTTCTTACAATTTTTCAATCCTTGTCTCTAATCTGCTTATCTGTAACTCCATTTTGTTTTCAAGATTTTGGATCATCTTTACTATCATTATTCTGAATTCTCTTTGAGGTAGACTCCCTATCTCTTCCTCTTTGGTTTGGTGGGCATTTATCATGTTCCTTTACCTGCTGAATATTTCTCTGCCTTTTCATTTTGTTTAGATTGCTGTGTTTGGGGTGTCCTTTCTGTATGCTGGAAGTTTGTGGTTCCTTTGTATTGTGGTGCCTTCTCCCTGTGGGTGGGTTTGGACTAGTGGCTTGTCATGGTTTCCTGGTTACGGGTGCTTTTGTCTGTGTTCTGGTGGGTGGAGCTGGATCTCTTCTCTCTGAAGTGCAATGAAGTGTCCAGTAGTGAATTTTGGGGCATCGCTTTGGGAAGCCTGTCTTTTAATGCTCAGGGCTCTGTTTCTGCTTGGCTTCCTCTGGAACTTTTTGGCTCTTGGGTGGAGCTTGTTTAGGTATGGAGGATTTTGTGTTATCTCTTGTCTATTAATGTTCACTGGAATCAGGAGTTCTCTGATGTTCTCAAGTTTTGGAGTTAAGCCTTCTCCTCTGGCTTTCAGTCTTATTCTTACTGTAGCCTCAAGACTTCTCCATCCATATAGCACATATGATAAAACATCTAGGCTAATGGTAAAACAATTCTCCAAAGCAATGGACACTCAGAGAGGTTCACAGAGTTACATGGAGAGGAGAAGAGGGAGGAGGGAGATAGAAGTGACCAGGAGGAGAATAGGGGGAGTCTAAGGGGAAGAGATCAATCTAGCCGGTAATCAGCTACCTAAGTGCTCTCCACAGACCTGAAGACCCAGAGAGATACACAGAATTAAGTAGGGAAGAGAAGGGGGAGAGAGGAGATAAAGGTAACCTGGGGGAGAAAAGGGAGAGTCCAAAGGGGAAGGGAGGAGAGCAATCAAGCCAGTGACCACACCCCCTAAGTGAAAATGGGTACTGGAGATTCAATTCATAATGATACAAAATTAACAAATACCAAAAAGCAAAGATTGAAAATCTAGAGTAGAGGATAGACTGTCATAAATACAATACTAAAAATACAAACAAAATCAATCATAAAAATTATTATATATATATATGAAATTTGATTTTAAAATAGGGTCTTTTTAATTAATTTATTTTTTATTGAAGGATAATTGCTTTACAGAATTTTGCTCTTTTCTGTCAAACCTCAACATGATTCAGCCATAAGTATACATATACCCCCTCCCTTTTGAAACTCTCTCCCATCTCCCTCCCCATACCACCCCTCTAGGTTGAAACAGAGACCCTGTTTGAGTTTCCTGAACCATACAGCAAATTCCCATTGGCTCTCTATTTTATATATGGTGATGTAAGTTTCCATGTTACTCTCTCCATACATCTCACCTCTCCTGCTCTCTCCCCATGTCCATAAGTCTGTTTTCTATGTCTGTTTCTCCATTGCTGCTCTGTAAATAGATTCTTCAGTACCATTTTTCTAGATTTCATACATATGTTAGAATATGGCATGTATCTTTCTCTTTCTGACTCACGTCACTCTGTATAATAGGTTTTAGGTTCATCCACCTCATTAGAACTGACTCATGTGTTCCTTTTTTATGGCTGAGTAATATTCCATTGTGTATATGTACCACATTTTGTCCATTCATCTGTTGATGGACATCTAGGTTGCTTCCATTTTCTAGCTATTGTAAATAGTGCTGCAATGAACAATGGGATCCATGTGTTTCTTTCCATTTTTGTTTCCTCAGGGTATATGCCTAAGAGTGGGATTTCTGGGTCATATGGTGGTTTTATTCCTAGTTTTTTAAGGAATCTCTATACCGTCTCCCATAGTGGCTGTATCAGTTTACATTCCTGCCAACAGTGCAAGAGTGTTCCTTTGAGCCACACCATTTCCAGCATTTATTGTTTGTAGACTTTTTGATGGGGTCACTTTGACTGGTGTGAGGTGATATCTCATTGCAGTTTTGATTTGCATTTCTCTAATAATGAGTGATGTTAAGCATCTTTTCATGTGTTTGTTAGCCATTTGTATGTTTTCTTTAGAGAAATTTCTATTTATGTCTTCTCCCCACTTTTTGACTGTGTTGTTTGTTTTTCTGGTATTGAGTTGTATGAGCTGCTTGTATATTTTGGAAATTAATCCTTTGTCAGGTGTTTCATTTGCTAATATTTTCTCCCATTCTGAGGGTTGGCTTTTCACCTTGCTTATAATTTCCTTTGCAGTGCAAAAGCTTTTAAGTTTAATCAGGTCCCACTTGTTTATTTTGTTTTTATTTCCATTACTCTAGAAGGTGTGTCATAGAATATCTTGCTTTGATTTATGTCATCAAGTATTCTGCCTATGTTTTCCTATAAGAGTTTTACAGTTTCTGGAGCTGTCCAGTTTTCCCAGCACCATTTATTGAAGAGGCTGTCTTTGCCCCATTGTACATTCTTGCCTCCTTTGTAAGAAAGAAGGTAACCATAGGTGCATGGGTTTATTTCTGGGCTTTCTATCTTGTTCCATTAGTCTATATTTCTCTTTAAGTGCCAGTACCATGCAGTCTTGATGACTGTAGCTTTGTAGTATAACCTGAAGTCAGGAAGCTTGATTCCTTCCACTTCCATTCTTCTTTCTCAAGATTGCTTTGACTCTTCAGGGTCTTTTGTGTTTCCATATGAAATGTGAAAATTTTTGTTCTAGTTCTGTGAAAAATGACATTGGTAATTTGATAGGAATCACATTAAATCTAAATCTGTAGATTGCATTTGGCAATACAGTCATATTCACACTATTGATTCTTCCTACCAAGGAACATGGAATATCATTCTCTTTATGTCATCTTTGATTTCTTTCATTGTGTCTTATAATTTTCTGTGTACAGTTCTTTTGTCTCCTTAGGTAAGTTTATTCCTAGATATTTAATTATTTTTGTTGCAATGGTGAATGAGATTGATTACTTAATTTCTCTTTCTGATTTTTCATTGCTAGTATGTAGAAATGCAAGTGATTTCTGTGTATTGATTTTGTATCCTGCAACTATGCTAAATTCACTGATTAGCTCTAGCAATTTTCTGATGCTATCTTTAGGGTTTTCTATGTACAGTATCATGTCATCTGCAAACAGTGAGAGCTTTATTTCTTTGTTTCCAATCTAGATTCCTTTTATTTCTTTTTCTTCTCTGATTGCTGTAGCTAGGACTTTCAGAACTATGTTGAATAATAGTGGTGAAAGTGGATACCCTTGTCTTGTTCCTGATCTTAGAGGGAATGCTTTCAATTTTTCACCATTGAGAATAATGTTTGCTTTAGGATTATTATATGTGGCCTTTACTATGTTGAGGTAGATTCCTTCTATGCCCATTTTTTTGAAGAGTTTAAATCACAAATATGTTAACTTTGTCAAAGGTTTTTTCTACATTTATTTAGATGATCTTATGATTTTTATCTTTCATTTTGTTAATATGGTGTATCACATTGATTGATTTCTGTACATTGAAGAATCCTTGCATCCCTGGAATAAACCCAACTTGATCATGGTGTATGAGCTTTTTGATGTGTTGCTGAATTGTTTGCTAAAATTCTGTTGAGGGTTTTGCATCTATGTTCATCAGTGATATTGGCCTGTAGTTTTCTTTTCTGTGTGCTGTCTTTGTCTGGTTTTGGTATCAGGGTGACAGTGGCCTTGTAGAATGAATTTGGAAGTGTTACTTCCTTTGCAACTTTTTGAAAAAGTTTTAGAAGGATAGCCATTAGCTCTTCTCTAGTTGTTTTATAGAATTCTCCTGTGAAGCCATCTGGCCCTAGGCTTTTGTTTTTGGGGAGATTATTGATCATGGCTTCAATTTCAGTGCTTATAATTGGGTTGTTTGTAATATTTCTTCAAGATTCCATTTTGGAATACTGAACTTTTGTAAGAATCTGTCCATTTCTTCCAGGTTATCCATTTTATTGCCATATAGTTGTTCATAATAGTCTCTTATAATCCTTTGTATTTCTGCATTGTCTGTTGTAACCTCTCCTTTTTCATTTCTAATTATGTTTGATTCTTCTCCCTTTTTTTCTTGATGAGTCTGGCTAAGGGTTTGTAAATTTTTTTTATCTTCTCAAAGAACCAGGTTCTGGTTTTATTAATCTTTACTATGGTTTCTTTCACTTCTTTTCCATTTGTTTCTGGTCAGATGTTTATGATTTTTTCCTTCTACTAATTTTGGGATTTTTTTTTCTTATTATTTTTTCAGTTGCTCTAGGTGTAAAGTTAGGTTATCTATTCAATGTTTTTCTTGTTTTTTTGAGGTAGGATTATATTGCTATAAACTTCCCTCTTAGAACTGCTTTTGCTGCATCCTATAGGTTTTGAGTAGTCGTGTTTTCATTGTCATTTGTTTCTAGAATTTTTTTTTATTTTGCTTTTGATTTCCTCAGTAACCTGTTGGTTATTTAGAAATGTATTGTTTAATCTCCAAGTTTTTGTGTTTCTTACAGCTTTTTTCTTATAATTGATATATAGTCTCATAGAATTGTGGTCAGAGAAGATTCTTGATATAATTTATAATTTCAATTTTCTTAAATTTACTGAAGTTTGATTTGTGACCCAAGACATGGTCTATTCTAGAGAACCTTCCATGTGCACTTGAGACAAAGGTGTACACTTCTTCATTTGGATGGAACATCCTGAAGATATCAATAAGATCCATTTCATTTAATGTATCATTTAAAACTTGTGTTTCCTTATTAATTTTCTGTTTTGATGATCTGTCCGTTGGGGTGAGTGGGGTGTTAAAGTCTCCTACTATTATTGTGTTACTGTCAATTTCTCCTTTTATGTCTGTTAGTGTTTGTCTTATGTACTGAGGTGCTCCTATGTTGGGTGCATAGATATGTACAATTGTTAAGTCTTCTTCTTGCATTGATCCCTTGATCATTATGGAGTGTCCTTCCTTATCTTCTGCAATCTACTTTATTTTAAGGTCTATTTTTTTCTGATATGAGGATTGCTACTCCAGCTTTCTTTTGCTTCCCATTTTCATGGAGTATATTTTTCCATCCTCTCACTTTCAGTCTATATGTCTTGAGGTCTGAACTGAGTTTCTTGTATACAGCATATATATGGATCTTTTTTGGTATCCATTCAGCCAGTCTGTGTCTTTTGTTTGAAACAGCTAATCCATTTACATTTAACGTTATTATTGATATATATGTCCCTATTGCCATTTTCTAATTTTGGGGTTTGATTCTGTAGATTTTGTTTTTCTGTTGTATTTCTTGACTATATAAGTCCACTTAACATTTGTTGTAAAGATGGTTTGGTGGTACTGAATTCTCTTAACTTTTTTTTTGTCTGAAAAGCTTTTTATTTCTCCATCAGTTTTGAATGAGATCCTTGCTGTTTACAGTAATCTTGGTGGCAAATTTTCCCTTTTCAGTACTTTAAATATAACCTGCCATTCCCGTCTGTCCTTCAGAGTTTTTGCTGAAAGATCAGCTGTTATGTGTATGGGGTTCCCCGTGTATGTTACTTATTGCTTCTCCCTTGCTGCTTTTAATATTCTTTCTTTGTGTTTAGTCTTTGTTAGTTTGATTAGTACGTGTCCTTGTGTATTTCTCCTTGGGCTTATCCTGTATGGGACTCTTGTGCCTCTTAGACTTGATTGGCTATTTCCTATTCCATGTTGGGGAAATTTTCAACTATAATCTCTTCAAAAATTTTCTCATACTCTTTCTTTTTCTCTTCTTCTTCTGGGGCCCCTATAGTTCAAATGTTGATGTGTTTGATATAGTCCTAGAGATCTCTGATACTGTCCTCAGCACTTTTCATTCTTTTTACTTTATTCTGCTCTTCAGAAGTTAGTACCAACATTTTATCTTCCAGCTCACTGATTCATTCTTCTGCTTCAGATATTCTGCTGTTGATTCCTTCTAGAGTATTTTTAATTTCAGTAATTGTGTTGTTTGTCTCTGTATGCTTATTCTTTAATTCTTCTAGGTCTTTGTTAATTGATTCTTGCATTTTCTCCATTTTATTTTCAAGGTATTTGATCATCTTTACTGTCATTATTCTGAATTCTTTTTCAGATAACTTTCCTATTTCCTCTTCATTTATTTGGACTTTTGTGTTTCTAGTTTGTTTCTTCATTTGTGTAGTATTTCTGTTTTTTCATTAAAAAAAATTACTTTGTTTGAGGTCTTTTCCCAGGCTTCAAGGAAAGTTGAATTCTTTCCTTGAAGAAGGCTGAATTCCTTCTTCTCTCCTATGGTTTCTGCCCTCCTATGGTTGATCCAGTGGTTTGTGATGAGCTTTGTGCTGAGTTTTTGTTTGTTTTTCCTCTAATGGGCAAGGTTGAGTGAGGTGGTACTCCTGTCTGCTGATGATTGGATTTGTATTTTTGTTTTGTTTGTTGTTTAGATGAGGCATCCTGCACAGGGTGTTGCTGGTGGTTGGAGGATGCCAGGTCTTGTAAGAAAGTGGTTTCCTTTCTGTGAGTTCTCACTATTTGATATCCCCTAGGGTTAGATCCAGAGAAGGCAATGGAAACCCACTCCAGTGCTCTTGCCTGGAAAATCCTATAGACGGCAGAGCCTGGTAGGCAGAAGTCCATGGGATCACTAGGAGTCAGACACGACTGAGCGACTTCACTTCCACTTTTCACTTTCATGCATTGGAGATGGAAACGGCAACCCACTCCAGTGTTCTTTCCTGGAGAATGCCATGGACGGCGGAGCCTGGTGGGCTGCCGTCTATGGGGTCACACAGAGTTGGACACGACTGAAGTGACTTAGCAGCAGCAGCAGGGTTAGATCTCTGCTAGTCTAGGGTCTTGGAGTCAGTGCTCCCCTCCAAAGGCTCAGGGTTTGATCTCTGGTCAGGAACAAAGATTCCACAAGTGGTTTGTTATGACATTAAGGGAGAGTAAAACAAATATCCAAAAATGAGAAACCAAAGACAAACCCCAGAAAAATGGCTATTAAAAAAAATCAGGCAAATAATAATCAAAAGAATGGAGTATACACATATACTTATACACCCATGAGCAAAGTGAAAAGAGTCCAGCAAAAATAAAGTATAGTAGATTGTCTGGTGAACAAAGGAAATGAAAAATTATATTCACCAGTTAAGAACAAAACTAACTTAAGCACAAACTGGAAACAAAACAAAAGCAAGATGCCAAGTGGGGAATAAAGCAATAAAAAAAACTAGTAAACATGCTGAGAGGAAAGGGAAGAAAGAAAAGAAAGAAAAAAATAAATATGCAAAGTTAAATAGAAGTAGATGAAGAAGATTTATATACATTAAAGAATAGCTGCAAAGGGAAAAGAACAATAGGGAAAGGAAACAAAGGAATAAGTGTAGAGAAAATGTAATAGGCTTAAATGATTAAAAATTAAAATTATTAAAAAGAGAAAAGAGAAAAAAATGGAAGAAGAAAGAAAAAGGGGAAAACTCCACAGAACTGTAAAAGCCCAGTGCAGAGGCAGAGGTTTATAAATACAATAGAAAGTTTGGATATACACATATACATATGCACCCATAAACAAAATCAAACCAGTCCAACAAAAATTAAGCAGAATAGATTGACCTGGAGAACAAAGGAAACCAAAAATTGTATCTCCCAGAACAAAATTAATTAAAGCACAAACTGGGAAACAAAACTAAAGCAAAGTGCCAATTGGGGAATTAAAAAAAAATGAAAATAAAGCTAAAAAAATATGTTGAGAGAAAAGGAGAGAAAGAATAGATATGCAAAATTAAATAGAGGTAGATAAAGAATATTTATATATGTTAAAGATTACCTGCAGGGGGAAAAGAACAGTAAGAAAAGAAAACAAAGAAATCAATGTAGAAAAATAATAATAGTTTTAAAAAATTAAAAAGATAGAAAAGAAAAAAAGAAAGGGAAAACTCCACAGAACTGCAAAAGTACAAAGTAGAAGAAGAGGTTTATAATAACAATAAAAAATGCGACTGAGGGAGAAGAAAACAAACAAATAAAAAACCTCAAAAGCTTAATTGGATTTCTTAGTGCCAATAAAATTGACAGCTACAACAGAGGGGGGAAAGGGAAAAGAAAAAAAAAAAAAAGAATCTACAAAACAAGTCAAAAAAATAAGAATAACAAATGCTTTTCTTGAGTCACTGCTGTCAGAGTCCTTTCCCTCGCTGGGAGTCACAGTCCACCTCATTTCCCTAGGATGCCCTCCAGCACTGTGCTGGTCTCTGGACCTGCCGTGGGGGAAGTTCAGATTCTAGTGCAGATTAAATCCAGACAATCAACTAAGCAGACTCTGTGTATATGGAATATACAAAAGGCCACTGAGAGCTCCCACAAAAGAGAATGCACTAGTTCTGACAGCTGTGAACATTGGAGGCAAGAACACACAGGAGAAGGACCAGATCAGAATCCGTGACTCTCAGCTGGCGTTCTGCATGCACTTCTGTGTCTGAAGCTGTATTCCTGATGCATCCGTGGAGAGAGATGTACTCCATGTCACCTACTCCTCTACCATCTTAAAAAATGAAAATTAAAAGAGTAATAAAGAACTTAAAAAAAAATGAAAAAGTGGTAATAGTAAAAATATGACTAGGAATTTCCCTGTAGCTATTGTGGCCAGTGTGGATTCAGTTCAGTTTCAGATAGTTTCTTGTTACAGCTTATACTTCTTCTCAAGGTCTATAGGCCCCCTCCAGTTCTTAGTCAGTGCTAACTACAGGGTTTTAATTGTTGCACCTGTCACTTCCAGAGCAGTCCCCTCTTCCTTGTTTATTTTGGCTTCTTCTGTTTGCAAGTCTCTTCAGTGTCTATTTCTGCACTGACACAAGGGGGTGAAGGTGGGCACTTATTTAGGCTCGCTAGTTCAGTGGTGCTGTGGGGAGGGAGGAGCCACAGCAAGCCAATATCACTGGTACGTGTGGGGAGCGCACGCAGTGTATGAACAACACTGGGTTTGCCCTCACTCATTACATGTGTGCTTTCCCCGTCTACACTGCTCAGGCTCCAGGTTGCTCTTCAGGAGAACTGTCTAAAGCGGGCCATGGGTTGCATGCACTTCCCAGGTCTAAGCCACTCAGGTTCAGGTTCTCGGGTACTCCACAAGGGCACAGGTTTGGTTGGGCGTGCGTTTTGTGCCCATCCCAGGTCCGAGCAGCTCAGGCAACTAGGTGCTTGGCAAGCACACTTTCCCAGGTGGTCTGTGTATCTTAATCACCTCCCAGGTCCTGGCCGCTTGGTTTCCTGGGTTCGCTGTGGAGCACCATGTCAGGTGTGCCATATGTCTCCTCTGGGGAGCTGATCTCCGACTGTGACCCTCCTGGTGTGTGTCAGCCATCCAGGATCCCAAGAAGACTTGGTTAGCAACTGGGAGCCCACTCACAGTTTGGTGGAGGATGCCGTCTCTGGGGCTGAGATTACCCATCGCATTCTGGCTCCGGCTGTTGCCCGCCTGCCTCCCTTCCTCCAGTGGGGGATGCGCCTGTCCGCTGCCGACTAGCTCTCCTCTGGTATTCACTCAGTCCTTTGTTCTATGAGCAGGCCAGGCTGCTCGCTAGAGCCTTTCATGGGAAATTTCTCTCTCTCTCTCTTTTTTTCTTTCTCTGGCTATCCCACAGTTTGTGTTGCTAGTTCATGTTAGCTCCCTCAGATTGTCCTCAGAGCATTCAGGCATGGTCTTTACCCTAAGCAATGCAGCCCACACTTCCCTGTTCAGCCCCTGCTTGCTGGTGGCAGATGCTAGCGTCTGGGCTGCTTCTCCTCTGGGAATTGCAGTTAAGTGCATTTTCTGTGGTTGTGTGTCTGTGTGTGTTTTCCCCTAGTGGTTATGTTGCCCTCTGATATTCCAAAACTCCCCACAGACCCGCCTGTGAGAGGGTTTCCTACTGTTTGGAAACTCTCCTCCTTCAAGACTACCTCCCCAGGACAGGTCTCTGTCCCTCTTTTCTCTTTTTGTCCTACCTACTTTCAAAGAGAATGAACTGCCTTTCCGGGTGCCTGGTGTCCTCCACCAGCATTCAGATATGGCTTTGCGGAAGCTGCACATTCAAATGATCTTTTGATGAATTTGTTGGTGAGAAAGTGGGTTCCCTGTCCTATTCTTCTGCTATTTTGGGGCTGCTCCCCTTTATCTAATTTCTAACAGTGTTTTCTTTTTCCTTTTTAAAATGGAGACTTTAATGTTCTCTATATATTAAATCCTGTTGACTACAAACAGGAACAAGTTTGCTTTTTTTCTTTTTGATTTTAATGACTTTTCTGTTCCTTCTCTATTTTTTTCTGGCTAGGTCTTTCAATAATCTGTTGAATAAATTTGACAAGAATGGGAATCTTTGTTCCTGATTGTAACTAGAAAAGTTTAATATTATCATCAATGAGCATCATGTTTGCTGTAGCCTTTTCATATGTGACCTTTATTGTGTTCAGGTACATTTTTTCCATTCTTATTTTATTGAGAGGTTTATCATGAAAGAATGTTAATTATGTAAAATGCTTTTCTTTATCTACTGAAATGCTTATATGCTTTCTTATGAAGAACAATGGACAGAGGTTTGTGACATTGTGTAGGAGGCAGTGATCAAGACCATCCCCAAGAAAAAGAAATGCAAAAAGGCAAAATGGCTGTCTGAGGAAGCCTTTCAAACAGCTTAGGAAGGAAGATAAGCTAAAGGCAAAGGAGAAAAGGAAATATATACCCATTTGAATTCAAACTTTTAAAGAAGAGCAAGGAGAAATAAGAAAGTCTTTCCTCAGTGATCAGTGCAAAAAAAAAAAAAAAAAAAAGGAAAACAATAGAATGGAAAAAACTAGAGATCTCTTCAAGAAAATTAGAGATCCCAAGGGAACATTTCATGCAAAGATGGGTTCAATAAAGGACAGAAATGGTATGGACCAAAGAGAAAAAGAAGATATTATGAAGAGGTAGCAAGAATACATGGAAGAACTATACAAAACAGATATTCGGGACCCAGAGAGTGAACAGTGGTGTGATCACTCACCTAGAGTCAGACATCTGGAATGCGAAGTCAAGTGGACCTTACGAAGCATCACTATGAATAAAGCTAATGTAGGTGTAGGAATTCCAGTTGAGCTATTTAAAATCCTAAAAGATGGTGCTGTGAAAGTGATACACTCAATATGCCAGCAAATTTGGAAAATTCAGCAATAGCCACAGGACTGGAAATGGTCAGTTTTCATTCCAACCTCAAAGAAAGGCAATGCCATAGAATGTTCAAACTACCACACAATTGCACTCATCTCACACGATAGTAAAGTAATGCTCAAAATTTTCCAAACCAGGCTTCAGCATTATGTGAACAGAGAACTTCCAGATGTTCAAGCTGTTTTTAGAAAAGGCAGAGGAACCAGAGATCAAATTGCCAACATCCGCTGGATCATAGAAAAAGCAAGAGTTCCAGAAAAATATCTACTTCTGCTTTATTGACAACGCCAAAGCCTCTGACTGTGTGGACATAACAAACTGTGGAAAATTATTCAAGAGATCTCTTCAAGAAAATTAGAAATCCCAACGGAACATTTCATGCGAAGATGGGCACAATAAAGGACAGAAATTGTATGGACCAAACAGAAAAAGAAGATATTACAAACAGGTGGCAAGAATACATGGAAGAACTATACAAAAAAGATACCAGACCAACCAGCCTGCCTCTTGAGAAATCTGTATGCAGGTCTAGAATCAGCAGTTAGAACTGGACATGGAACAAAGACTGGTTCCAAATTGTTAAAGGAGTATGTCAAGGCTGTATATTGTCACCCTGCTTATTTAACTTATATGCAGAGCACATCATGAGAAATGCTGGGCTGGAAGAAGCACAAGTTAGAATCAAGATTGCCAGGAGAAATATCAGTAACCTCAGATATGCAGATGACACCACCCTTATGGCAGAAAGTGAAGAATAACTAAAAGAGCCTCTTGATGAAGGTGAAAGAGGAAGAGGAAAGTGAAAAAGTTGATTTAAAGCTCAACTTTCAGAAAATGAAGATCATGGCATCTGGTCCCATCATTTCATGGCAAATAGATGGGGAAACAGTGGAAACAGTGACAGACTTTATTTGGGGGGGCTCCAAAATCACTGCAGATGGTGACTGCAGCCATGAAATTAAAACACAAATAGTGTTGAAATACAAGACTTGCTCCTTGGAAGGTAAGTTATGATCAACCTAGACAGAATGTTAAACATCATAGACATTATTTTGCCAACAAAGGTCTGTCTAATTAAACCTATGTTTTTTTCCAGTAGTCATGTGTGGATGTGAGAGTTGGACTATGAAGAAAGCTGAGTGCCAAAGAATTGTTGCTTTTGAACTGTGTTGTTGGAGAAGACTCTTGAGAGTCCCCTAGACTACAAGGAGATCTATCCAGTCCATCCTAAAGGAAATCAGTCCTGAATATTCATTGGAAGAGCTGATGTGTAAGCTGAAACTCCAATACTTTGGTCACCTGATGTGAAGAACTGACTCATTTGAAAAGGCTCTGATGCTGGGAAAGATTGAAGGTGGGAGGAAAAGGAGATGACAGAGGATGAGATGGTTGGATGGCATCACTGACACAATGGACATGAGTTTGAGTAAGCTCCAGAAGTTAATGATGGCCAGGGACCCCATGATGCAGTCCATGAGGTCACAAAGAGTTGGACATGATTGAGCGACTGAACTGAACTAATTGAGATGCTTATATGCTTTCTATCCTTTATTCTGTTGATGTCACATTAGTTAATTTTCTTATTTTAGACCAGCCTTGATATCAGGCATATACATGTGAATGCTAAGTCACAGTTGTATCTGACTGTTTGCAACCCCATGGACTGTAATTTGCTATGCTCCTCTGTACATGGGATTCTCCAGGCAAAGACAATGGTGTAGGTCACCATTTCCTCCTACAGGGGATCTCCTGGACCCAGGGATTCTAAGTGGGTTCTTTGCCACTAGTGCCACCTGGGAAGCTTGAAATCCCACTTGCTCATGATGTATGATTCTTTTAACATGCTGATGGATTCAGTTTGCTAGTTTGTTGAGGATTTTTGCGTAAAGAATACTTCCCAGGTGGCTCAGTGGTTAAGAATCTGACTGCCAATGAGGGAGATGAACGAGATGCAGATTCAATCCTGGTATCAGAAAGATCCCCTGGAGAACGGAATGACAACCAACTCCAGTATTCTTGCCTGTGAAAGAATCCTATGGACAGAGGAGACTGGCAGGCTACAGTCTATGGGGGTCTCAAAGAGTTGGACAGGACTTAGTGATTTAACAATAAGATGCTCTACTCTTCAGTTCAGTTCAGTTGCTCAGTTGTGTCCAACTCTTTGCAACTCCATAGACTGCACCACGCCAGGCCTCCCTGTCCATCACCAGTTCCCGGAGTTTACTCAAGCTCCTGTCCATTGAGTCAGTGATGCTATCCAACCATCTGTCTTCCCCTTCTCCTCCCACCTTCAATCTTTCCCAGCATCAGGGTCTTTTTCAATGAGTCAGCTCTTCACATCAGGTGGCCAAAGTATTGGAGTTTCAGCTTCAGCATCAGTCCTTCCAATGAACACCCAGGACTGATCTCCTTTGGATGGACTGGTTGGATCTCCTTGCAGTCCAAGGGGCTCTCAAGTGTCTTCTCCAACACCACAGTTCAAAAGCACCAATTCTTCGGCGCTCAGCTTTCTTTATGGTCCAACTCTCACATCCATACATGACCACTGGAAAAACCATAACTTTGACCAGACAGACCTTTTTTGGCAAAGTAATGTCTCTACTTTTTAATATGCTTCTAGGTTGGTCATAACTTTTCTTCCAAGGAGCAAATGTCTTTCAATGTCATGGCTGCAATCACCATCTGCAGTTGTTTTGGAGCCCCCAATATTAGAGTCTGTCCCTCTGAGAACCCCATGAACAGTATGAAAAGGCTCTACTGTTGGCTGCATATATATCTGTAATTATTATATCTTCCCGGTGGGTTAGCCTTTTCATCATCCTTCTTTATCTCTTGATTAAAGTTTATTTTTCTGACATTAGTATATCAGAAGCTATGTAACTAAAGTATCCTTTCTCTTGGTTGCTATTTACATAGACTATTTAATATCCCTTCATTTTCAGCCTATGTTTGTGCTTAAACCTAAAGTGACTTTTTATAAAAATCTTTTGGACTCTATGGGAGAAGGCGAGGGTGGGATGATCTGAGAGAATAGCACTGAAACATGTACATTATCAAGTGTGAAACAGATCACCAGTCCAGGTTGGATGCATGAGACAAGTGCTCAGGGCTGGTGCACTGGGAAGACCCAGAGGGATGGGATGGGGAGGGAGGTGGGAGGGGGGTTCAGGATGGGGAACACATGTAAATCCATGGGTGATTCATGTCAATGTATGGCAAAAACCACTACAATATTGTAAGGTGATTAGTCTCCAACTAATAAATATAAATGAATATGTGTGTGTGTGTGTGTGTGTGTCTGTTTTTAAAAATACTTACACACTCTATGTCTTTTGATTGGGAAGTTTAAACTATTTACATTTAACGTAAATTAACTATTGATAGGGATATATTTGCTATTGTCATTTTGTTCATTGTACTCTGTTAGTCTTGTAGTCCTTTTGTCTGTCTTTCCCCCTCCTAATGTCTTTTGTGTTTTGTCAAGTTTTTAGTATTAGTTCCCTTGTTTCTTCTGTGTACCATCTATTGGTATTTTGTGTGCATGTGTTTGTGTGTGTGTGTGGTTACCTTGGGGATTCCATGGAACATCTTTTATTTATAACAGTCTGCTTAAACTGATGACACTTCATTTCTATCCCATGAAAGTCAGAGACAAGGATAGAATTTTGAAAGAAGCAAGGGAAAAATAAATTGTCACATACAAAGGAACCCCCTAAGACTACTAGTGGATTTTTCAACAGAAACATTACTGCCAAGAATGAAGTGGGATGATAAATTCAAAGTGCTAGAAAACAAACCAATGAATAAATGAACAAGCAAATTCATAATCAAGAATATTATGCTTGGAAAAGCTGTCCTTCAAACATGAAGAAAAGATAAAAACTTTCCCAGATAGCAAAAGCTTAGGGATTCAGTAATACTAGACCTGTCTTACAAGAAATGCTATATAAAGTCTCCAATTTGAAATGAAAGAAAACCAGGCATTATTTTGAAATATGTTTGTATTATGTTTACTTATCACAACAATACTATGTAGTGTGTGTGTGTGTGTGTGTGTGTGTATATATATATATATATATATATTTTTTTTTTTTTTTTCCATATGGGCTTCCCTTGTGGCTCAGCTGGTTAAAGAATCCACGTGGGAGACCTGGGTTCCATCGCTAGATTGGGAAGATCCCCTGGAGAAGGAGAAGGCTACCCATTCCGGTATTCTGGTCTGAAAAATTCAGTGGACTACAGCCCATGGTGTCGCAAAGCGTTGACACGACTGAGTGACTTTCGCTTTCACTTTTTCATGATAGGATATGACAAGTCTTTACTATATTGTGGCGATTATACATTTAAGCACCATCATAAGTCATAATTTACTAAGATAGCAGCCCCAAACTTGATTTTCCAGCTTCCTTTACATCATATGCCCACTTTACTCCTTTAGATTCATTCGCAGAAAAGGGTAATATAAATCAGGAAGTATCAGGTTGAATCAATTTTTCTGGCAAAGCAATAGAGCACAATAAAGAGATTGCCTAATAGTGATGGGATTCTGTTAACAGTAGTAGTGTCCTGTCTGTGTTCAGTGCCCTGTGCTGAAAGCTGTGGTTTCTCTGGGCAGTGGTATTGCCCAAAAAAGTGTGATTCGGTGATTTTTGCCAGTAAACTGGCTTCACATCTCTGGTTCTGTATCTATGTCTCTGAAATCATCAAGATTCTGTGAGTTGGATTTGCATACTGTGTTCTAAAGACAGAGGTTGGCAATGCATGTTTTTGTAAATAAAGATTTATTGGAACATAGTCACACCTATTTATTTATATTGTCTATGGCTGTTTTTGTTAAAATGTCAATCTTGGGTGTTTTCAACAGAGACCATTTGGTCCACCAGTCTAAAATATTTACTCTTTGGCTTAAGGAGAAAAATTTTTCTGAGACCTGCTTTAACAAATACCTTTCTGTACACGCTACAACTTCTGAATCCATGCGCCTCAACTGGAGGGTGTATGTGCTGCAACTATAGAGCCCACACTGGAGCCCACATGCTTCCACTAGAGCAAACCCATGCACCACAATGGAAGATCCCACACAACACAGTGAACACCCCCACTCTCCACGCCACAACTAAAACCTGATACAGCCAAAAATAAAAGATAAATAAATATGAATGTTAAAAAGAAAGAAAAGGTGAAACTGTCACAGTTTAAAATACCTTTCTCCTTTAGTTAGCTAGAGTGGCTTTTGTTGTGTTGTGTTCAACTAAGATCCTGATTGATACAATCAGTTTTAAAAATGAGAAAACTTGGCCAAAATGAATTTAAATAATATTCTATAGTTCACACGTATTTCAGTTCAGTTCAGCTCAGTTCAGCTCAGTCACAAAGTCGTGTCTGACTCTTTGCAACCCTATGCACTGCAGCACACCAGGCCTCCCTGTCCATCACCAACTCCAGGAGTTTACCCAAACTCATGTCCATTGAGTCAGTGATGCCATCCAACTATCTCATCCTCTGTCGTCCCCTTCTCCTCCTGCTTTCAATCTTTCCCAACATCAGGGTCTTTTCAAATGAGTCAGTTCTTTGTATCAGATGGCCAAAGTATTGGAGCTTTAGCTTCAACAGCAGTCCTACCAATGAACACTCAGGACTAGTCTCATTTAGGATGGACTGGTTGGATCTTCTTGCAGTCCAAGGGACTCTCAAGTCTTCTCCAACACCACAGTTCAAAAGCATCATTTCTTCGGTGCTCAGCTTTCTTTATAGTCCAACTCCCACATCCATACGTGACTATTGGAAAAACCATAGCCTTGACTAGATGGGTATTTGTTGGCAAAGTAATATCTCTGCTTTTTAATATGCTGTCTGGATTGGTCATAACTTTCCTGCCAAGGAGTAAGTGTCTTTTAATTTCATGGCTGGCAATCACTATCTGCAATGATTTTGGAGCCCCCAAAAATAAAGTCTGCTACTGTTTCCCCATCTATTTGCCATGAAGAGATGGGACCAGATGCCATGATCTTAGTTTTCTTAATGTTGAGCTTTAAGCCAACTTTTTCACTCCTCTTTCACTTTCATCAAGAGGCTCTTTAG
This sequence comes from Odocoileus virginianus, assembly GCF_023699985.2. Taxonomy (NCBI): domain Eukaryota; kingdom Metazoa; phylum Chordata; class Mammalia; order Artiodactyla; family Cervidae; genus Odocoileus; species Odocoileus virginianus. The sequence goes on from NC_069701.1 coordinate 3,431,564, forward strand.
TTCTTCTTCACTTTCTGCCATAAGGGTGGTATCATCTGCATATCTGAGGTTATTGATATTTTTCCAGGCAATCTTGATTCCAGCTTGTGTTTCATCCAGCCCAGTATTTTTCATGACATACGCCTTCATATAAGTTAAATAAGCCGGGTGACAATACACAGTTTGACATACTCCTTTTCTTATTTGGAAGCAGTCTATTCCATATCCGGTTCTAACTGTTGCTTCCTGACCTATATATAGATTTCTCAAGAGGCAGATGAATTGGTCTGATATTCCCATCTCTTGAAGAATTTTCCAGTTTATTGTGATCCACATAGTCAAAGGTTTGGCACATATATTTAGTAAGTAGTAAAACTAGGATATAAACCTCAAGGGTTCACCTCTACAGCCCAACATTTTAACTAAATACTGTAGTTCTTCTGTTATATTTTATGCTGGATTTAGGGTTGGTAACATACATTTGGGGGACTCTTGATCAAGTTTTCAGTTTTCATGTATATATGCATTGATAAAACATTGACAGATTTAGGAACGATATATGTTTAGCTTTATTGCCTTAGAGCTGGGCTCAGATTAAGGCTTTATTAGTCAAAGTAGTTTTTCTTTATCCTAGATTGTGATTTGATATTAACCTTGTTTAATATAGTGCTAATTGTATTTTCTGATATATTACATAAACCATTTTCTTTTTTGCTACTTTTTATGACACTAGCATCCAAAAGCATTTGTTGTTGTTCATCATCAAATTTTGTTTGGCTCTTTGTGACTCCATGGATTGTATCCTGTCAGGCTCTGAATCCTGGGGATTTCCCAGGCAAGAACCCTGGAGTGGGTTGCCATTTCCTCCTCCAGAGGATCTTCCCAAACCAGGGATCAAACTGAGGTCTTCTGCTGGGCAGGTGGATTCTTTACCACTAGGCCACCACGGAAGCCCATATAAGCCCATTGTTAAATATTAATGGATTAGTTTAGTGCTAGGCTCAATTAGCAGTTCCTGCATTTAGAAACAAATGGTGACTAAAATTAGATTAATTTGTATAAAAATCATAGCACCAAATCATCAGATGATGATAGTATCCAGTGTAATACTTTTGTAGATTAAAAAAAAAAAAAGAATTTTATGAAATTATAAAATGCAAAAGTCCTGAAGTTTAATTCATGTGAGAGAAACTTGCCTTTAAAAATAAGAATTTGATAAATCCATGGCTAATTCATTTCAATGTATGACAAAAACCACTGCAATGTTGTAAAGTAATTAGCCTCCAACAAATAAAAATAAATAAAAAAAAAAATAAGAATTTGAGAAATGGACTTTAAAAGAGAAAAATAAAATAAAAAATTAGATGAACTCTAAGTTCTGGACTAGTTTCCTCACTATCTTTAGACAATCTTCATTGCCTATGAATTTGATCAGACATCTTGCTTATCTGAATATTCCAGTCATTTCATACTGATTTCTTCCTAATTAATGGAATTTTACTTCATGCTTTTTTGTTGTTGTTGTTTGTTTGTTTGACTTGGTTTCCAAATCCCAACACAGCAACTAGAGAAAGAGACTGATTCGTTAGAGGTAAAATATGTGGTTTTAATACAAGGAGTTTTAAGTAAGTAAAATTTTAATACCCGGAGCTTTAAGTAACCAGGAATGAGAATTTTTGTCATCACAAGTTGATGAAAGTTATAAAATATTTAGTCTCAGTTACTCCATTATAGTATTCTTTACACAGGGAAAGTGAATTTATTTTATATAAGATTTAGCAGACTGAAACAATATCATGCTATTGACGCATTATCTGACTCTGAGAATGAAGAAAAGAAACAAAGACATTTTGACTATTGATGTGTATCTTCTCTAAGGAAAGAAATAAAATTAGAGCAATGTTTAGAAGTTGAATTTCTTACTTAATTGTCTAAATTTGAATAAATCTTTTAGTTCAAGTGTTAAGTAATGATAAAAGAAATGTGACAAATTTCTTATTATTTCTAATAAAATGTGGTAAAATCTTTTTCTGTTTCTTTCTCTCCTCTTTCTCTTGATATCTAAATATGGATATAGATATAGATTTATCTATAATTGAGAAATTGCCTCACAGATTTTTGGATTCAAAATCACTCAATAATAACATAAATATTTTAAAAAATCAAATAATATCCTCACTTTGATTCAGGTTACGAAAATGTTGATGAGAAAAGGGGAATTTTTACACCATTAGTTTGCCTTCCTCTGTCAGTGGGGCTTAACAAGGGCAAGATTAAAAAGGCATCCCTTGGTATCACAGAGGAGGTAACATGGCTTTTATGTAAGCATAGTGGAGTAAAGAGTTGGTACTTCAGCTCCTTAGTAGGCCCTCTCTTTTCAACAAATTGACAATTTGTGGGGGAAAAAATGATTTTTTATGTCTTGCTTGTGCTGCAAGGCCATCATTCATCTTATTAAAATGTGCATCTAATAATGCAAGATGTGACTGAATGTCATTCATTTCGATCCCATTGATCACCTAGTGTCTGTTGGTCCCAGTGCAATTTGTCAAGGTAAGACAATAGTTTAAAGATGGAAGCAAATGAGCTTAGTCGTTTCACAATTCCCAAGGACAAAAACTGCTTTTTAAAACTTTCTACTCATATTACTATTCCTTGTAGTTATTGAACTGAGTTCACAGTTAGCAATCGGTTGGCTTTGTTATTATATTTGAAAGTCTTATGTGACAGAGGTATGCAGGAAGCTCCAGTTAGACTACCATATAGCAACAACAACAAAAAATCTATTAGCTTTATATTAATACATACTTTATGGAGCATTTTTGAAATATATAAATCTATGTAATCTGAAACCATTAATTTGACATTTTGTTCTTGCCTTAGGAATAAGCATTGTAACGTTCTTCTATATTTACTCTCCAGCAGTAGTCCTCATTGCTGGGTACTGATAGCACATGTGTGCTAAGTCACTTCAGTCGTGTCCGACTCTTTGAGGCCCCATGGACTGTAGTCACCAGGCTCCTCTGTCCATGGGATTTTCCAGGCAAGGATCCTGGAGTGGGTTGCCATTTCCATCTCCAGTACTGATACCACACAATATGTGAAATTTCACTTTAGAAAAATTGCATTTACAAGCAGAGGATAGGATGGGAAAATAAGAAAAACAGAGCATGATGACCAAGATCTTAGAAGGATAAAATCTTGAATCACAATTACAGGACATTCTATCTTGCAGAAAAATATTGGTTTTCTTTTTAAGGTTTCTGATAACTCTGAGTATCAGGAGGATTTTTTTCCAATTTACCAATGGAGATAGAGAGGAAATGATTCTGCCAGAAAGAGTGGCTATTTTAGAACACTAATTCTATAAGTCTTAGGAATATCCTTAGATGTATGCTTCAGGAGCACAATATCAGGCTCTTGTGGGTTTGGAGTGAGAATCCTTTAATTGGTAGTGAGGTCTTTCAGCAGTGAGCTTGAAAGTGGGGCCAGGGACACTTTGATCTCAAAAAGGCTCAAAAAAGAGAGCCATGATGTTTTCAAATACAGTCACTGGTTCTAATTAAATCTTTGGGCTACCAAGGGAGCTTTGCACCCAGCTCTGAATAAACACTGATGTTCAAATGCATTAAACTTTCAGGGGCTGAAAGACTAAGTAGACTATTGATGATGAGCTCTCACCCATTTTGAAGGAGTCCACACAAAGATATACTTGGTGGAGACCTTGATGGATATTTTAATGAGTGTGTAAGGAAGTTCAGGTTAGAAGAAAGAGGGAAAAAACAATTTTTTTTTTCCTGTACATATTTTACTTTGGTAGTGAATCAATTTTAACCTGGTCTATTAAAATATTCTTGTAGTTTATTTTATAAGTAACATATGTATATTAAATATAATTGCTGTTTAATTGCTAAATTGTGCCTGACTCTTTGTGACCCCATGGGCTGTAGCCTTCAAGGCTCCTATGTCCATGGGATTTTCCAGGCAAGAATACTGGAGTGAAGAATACATTTCCTTCTCCAGGAGATCTTCTTGACTCAGGGACTGAACCCAGGGCTTTCTGCATTGCAGGCAAGTATTTTACTGCTAAGCCACCTGGGCAGCCCATGTAATTTGTACATGCAATTTTTGTTCATTTGTTCCATTATTTTCTTAGGAAAAATCCCTAAAAGTAAAATGGCTGGATGAATGTGTTCATCCATTTTAAGGCTTGAGGTGGCTTATTTGAAACTTAGAATGATTGCACCACTCCCTAAAAACTTAAGTTTAAATTTTTTTCCTGCACTTAACATACTTTGATTTTTATTTTCTTATTCTCTGAATCCCCTGAATTAACACTTATTCTTTCTTTTCCTTCATGCATTCTTCCTCTTATTCACTCTCTTATTCAGTGATAGAGCCTAATGTTTGCTCCAAATTATTACAACATGGGAACTTGAGAAAAAAGGTGAAAAAATTTTTGATATGTATATTTAGAAAAATACGGTAGCTTGTAATAAACATGAGATGCAAAGTTAGAAGACAGATTTAATAACTAACTTCTGTGATTCATTGTGTGTCACTTGACATTTTTGAGGTCTGATTAATCATCTTTAAAAAGTAGAAGAAAACAGTAACTACTTAAATAGATAAGCATATATGCAAGTATTTTGTAAACCGAGAAGCTGTTTACAAAAAATGATTAGGATTTTGCTTTATGCATACAAGATGAAATTCTTTAAACCCTCAATCATGGATATTTATCTGGATTGATAGTTCAAAATCAAATCATATTAATCTGAGTAAACATTTATGTCTTTATCTAGTATAGGTTTGATGCTGTAAATGCATGCCTTTTTCCTCCCTCCCCTCTTCCCTCTGTTGAAGGACTTCATCTAGAGGACATGACCACGTGTTGAGTTGTGTGCTGGTTCCAGGCAGTCAGGGACTCTTCAGCCCCCTCCCTCTGCTCATTGTTCCTGAACTAAGAGCTACCCTAAGGACACAGTTGTAAGAGTGCAGTGTTGTTGGGAGCATTAAGATTGAATATATGACTAAACTTTGTTAAGACCACTGCATAAACTCTTAAGATTCCTGAGGGGTTGGTACAGAGATCTACTCATTTTAAGGCCTCCCAAGACAAACTTCATATAGTTCCCTTGCTTATTAAAATTAGCAATCTGGAGTGATCTGACTTTTTTTGTCTCACCTTGCTCTTGTGTAGGAAGCCAGTTTCACATTTCTCCCAGGTTATTTTGGAGGTTGTAAGCTAGTATGTTCCCTCCCTCCTGTTATTCTTCTCTTTCCTTTCTTCTTCTTTCATCTTTTACATTTTCTTTATACATTTGATAAACAAAAAATTACTTATTTAATAGACAAAGTGATCATTAAAAAAATTCAGAAAACATTAAAAATGCATTATGAAAATTTCTCCTCCCACTGTAGGGACTAGCAGCTCCATTTCCTTCTTTGAAAGCATCTAGTTTTCTAAATATTTTCATATTCTTGGTGAAGTAATTTCTTATATATTCTTTCTCTTTCTCTACACACCCACATCTCATTTTTCTGGAAAAAAAAAAAAAAGCAAAAACTCCTGGGTTTTAAATTCACCATTCTGCACTTTTGCTTACTCACTTAAAATACATTTTTAAGGTGGTCCCATATGGGCTAATATGTTTGTTTTTACAGCTGTACAATGGTACATTATAAATATAGTATACATTAAGCAGTTTCTTATTGACAGACATTTTAATTATTTCCTAACTTTTCATTTTAACACAATATTCCATTGTCATTTCACTCATGTGATTACCACTAAAGGACACATACCTATAACTGGAATTGGTATTTCAAAGAATGAATGCATTTGTAAATTACAAATGTTGTCAAATTTTCCTTTATATATACTATACCAGTTTTTGTTATACTCCCATGAGCTATGCATGAGAATAACTTTTTTCCTAACATGACCCTAACAGCACTTTAAGAACTGTTTCAGTTCATTTCAGTTCAGTTACTTAGTCATGTCTGACTTTTTGCAACCCCATGAACCACAACATGCCAGGCCTCCTCCATCACCAGCTTCCATGTGTTTGGAGTCCACCCAAACCCATGTCCATTGAGTCGGTGATGCCATCCAACCATCTCATGCTCTGTTATCCGCTTCTCCTACTGTCCTCAATCTTTCCCAGCATCAGGATCTTTTCCAATGAGTCAGCTCTTCACATCAGGTGGCCAAAGTATTGGAGTTTCAGCTTCAACATCAGACCTTCCAATGAACACCCAGGACTGATCTTTGGATGGACTGATTGGATCTCCTTGCAGTCCAAGGGACTCTCAAGAGTCTTCTCCAACACCACAATTCAAAAGCATCAGTTCTTCGGTGCTCAGCTTTCTTTATAGTCCAACTCTCACATCCATACATGACTACTTGAAAAACCATAGCCTTGACTAGACAGACCTTTGTTGGCAAAGTAATGCCTCTGCTTTTTAAGATGCTGTCTAGGTTGGTCATAACTTTTCTTCCAAGGAGTAAGTGTCTTCTAATTTCATGGCTGCAATCACCATCTGCAGTGATTTTGGAGCCCGAAGAAAAATAAAGTCAGCCACTGTGTCTACTGTTTCCCCATCTATTTGCCATGAAGTGCTGGGACCAGATGCCATGATCTTAGTTTTCTGAATGTTGAGCTTTAAGCCAACTTTTTCACTCTCCTCTTTCACTTTCATCAAGAGGCTCTTTAGTTCTTCTTCACTTTCTGCCATGAGGGTGGTGTCATCTGCATATCTGAGGTTATTGATATTTCTCCTGGCAATCTTGATTCCAGCTTATGCTTCCTCCAGCCCAGTGTTTCTCATGATGTACTCTGCATATAAGTTAAATAAACAGGGTGACAATATACAGCCTTGACACATTCCTTTTCCTATTTGGAACCAGTCTGTTGTTCCATGTCCAGTTCTAACTGTTGCTTCCTGACCTGCATACAGATTTCTCAAGAGGCAGAACAGGTGGTCTAGCATTCCCATCTCTGTAAAAATTTTCCACAGTTTATTGTGATCCACATGGTCAAAGGCTTTGGAGTAGTCAATAAGGCAGAAATAATTTTTTTTTCCTGGAAGGATCTCTCTTGCTTTTTCGATGACCCAGCAAATGTTGGCAATTTGATCTCTGGTCCCTCTGCCTTTTCTAAAACCAGTTTGAATATCTGGAAGTTCACGGTTCATATACTGCTGAAGCCTGTCTTGAAGAATTTTAAGCATTACTTTACTATTGTGTGAGATGAGTGCAATTGTCTGGTAGCTGAGCATTCTTTGTCATTGCCTTTCTTTGAGATTGGAGTGAAAACTGACCTTTTCCAGTCCTGTGGACACTGTTGAGTTTTCCAAATTTGCTGGCATATTGTGTGCAGCACTTTCACAGCATCATCTTCCAGGATTTGAAATAGCTCAACTTTAAGCTGTTTGATCATTACCAATTAGATAAATTTAAAAAGTTGTCAGGGTTTTAAATTTGTATTTCTTTAATTATGAAATGGTTGGTTATCTTTCCAATTGTTTGAGGGACCTTTAAATTTATTTTTGTTAATTCTTTTTATGTATTTTCACTGTCTTTCTGTTATTTCATTTTTAATAAATATTTTAATAGATATTCCCTCACATATGGGCCTTTCCTGGTGGCTCAGACAGTAAAGAATCTTCCTGCAATGGTTCAATTCCTGGGTCAGGATGATCTCCTGGAGAAAGGAATGACTACCCACTCTGGTATTCTTGCCTGGAGAATTCCATGGACTGATGATCCTGGTGGGCTACAGTCCATGGAATCACAAACAGTTAGACACGACTGAGCAACTGACACTCTCCTCTCTGTCTTCCGACACATGGATACACATATCTCTTTTTCCATGTAAGGAATTATGGTTTTTGCCCCCACATTTCTTTGTTCAGTCCCTCAGTCGTGTCTGACTCTTTGGGACCCCATGTACTGCAGCAGGCCAGGCTTTCCTGTCCATCGCCAACTCCTGGAGCTTACTCAAACTCATGTCCATTGAATCGGTGATGCCATCCAACCATCTCGTCCTCTGTCATCCCCTACTCCTCCTGCCTTCAATCTTTCCCAGCATCAGGGTCTTTTCAAATGAGTCAGTTCTTTGCATCTGGTGGCCAAAGTATTGGAGCTGCAGCTTCAGCATCAGTCCTATTTGTTTGTGTTTTGATTTTAAAATAGCCCTGTAAAAAAATTTTTTTTCCACTGCTATAAACTCATTATAAATTTTCTAATCTGTTGTTTTCAGGTTTCATGTTACATTAAACAGAATATCTTCAACTTGAGCTCTTCTATAATATTATCATTATTTTCTGATACTGTTATGGATCGCCTGCTAAGTTTCAATATATGTTCCAATGTAAATTTACTTTATGTATTTTAAGTTACTACTCTCTATTTAATTTTTTTCAGACAGTTTCCAAGTTGTACAAACATGTTATTAAAGAATATGTCTTACAAAACTATCTGTTCTATTATCTCTGGCATGCACTAATTTGGAATATATTTTAGTCTATCTCTGGACTTCCCATTCAGTGACATTGATGGGCCTATCTATGTACTAAGATCATAATTATAGATATTTTAACTTTATAATTATATTTTTAAAATTATTGCACATAGTCTACCTTTATTAGTTGTCTCTGGGCTATATTGTAAATTGAGATATGTCAATAGTGTGAATAACTTCAAATTTACTAAGTAATGAAACTCTTTACATAAAAGTGGTTGTAAAAATTTAATTTCTGAGCAGTAATATATGAGAGTCCCCATTACTTCAAAAATTGGAATTGATTGGATTTTTAAATTTTCCAATAAATTAATTATGTAATGGTATTTCATTGTTATTTCAGTTGGTCTTTCCTTGATTACTGAAAAACTTGAGCTCTCATTATTACAAGTTATGAATATAACTTGGTAAAATATCTAGTTAAGCATTTCTCACATTTTTTCAATTATTTTGTCTCTAATTACTGATTTGTAAAAGTTCTTCATTTATGCTGGAGACTAATTTTTTGTCAGTTATAGATATTCCAAATCCAATTTATGTCTTACTGTATGCTTTTTTATTATAGTCATAATTTTCTTAATGATCAAAAACATTTTTAATGCAAGTGTAGTTGCATGAACTTCACAAATACAATTAGTACTTTCTGTATTTTTGAAGAGCATATTCATATCTGAATATGTAATGATGTTTTACTATTATACTTAAAAGCTTCATGTATTTGTTTCAACATTTCAAACTTTCATTGTCAAGTACTTACTTTTGTATATACTGTAAGAGAGAGGTTAAATTTCATTTTATTTCAAATGGATAGTTAATTTTGCAGTGTCACTAATTGAAAATCCTATTCTTTCTCATAGATTAAAAAAAAACATGTTTGACATATGTCAACTATTGATAAACATGTGGGTTAATTTTTGGTTCTATATTCTGATATACTGGCCTTTTATCTCTGCAAAGTAATTTATTTCTTTGAATCAGAAATTATTTCTGGTTTATAACAATTGTTGATACCATGCATGGTGGCCTTCCTCCTTTTTCTTTTTGGACATGGCCTTGAAACTTTGTATTATTATATACATTTATAATTGCTTGCTAATTTACATGCACACATATCAGCACAAACATGTGCACACAAACTCTGCTGATATTTTAATTAGAATTGCTTTAAATATAAGGAAAAATCTGGCAAAATTAAAATACTTTCTATAAAATCTTTTAAAGCTATAAAACAGCATAGTTATTTCTAAAACATTCTTTTACACAAAATCACTTGATAAAAACCAAAGGGTTGTGTAGAAAGGGTTTATGAAGAAAACACTAAAAACATCATCAGTAATATACAAAAATATAGGGAAAAAAGAATAACACAGTTTTACATATGTTAAAGTAATTAAAATATATACAACTATAAATGTGATACTTTAACTTGAGGTTTACTTGTAGAGGGGAGCATTAGAATTGTCACAGATTGTTATTGTGAAGTAGTGGATGGACAGTTATCTGAAATTATAAAGTTATAAACAGTGGATGCAGGTAGGTGTTACTCATAGCCTACTTGTTAAATTGGGGAATGTGGTAGATATGTGAGATGTGTTTTCCTGTATTCCTATTTGGTTTTGTTCTATCTGGTTTATTCTGTATTTCTATGGGGTTTGGTTTAGTTGGAAGCAGTTTTTGAATTTTTCTGTTGTTTCTCACTCCTGAGACAGCAAACACAACTATGCATCATGCTCAAATCTCCCCTGGTGGCTCAGATGGTAAAGAATTTGTCCATGAGGGATCGGGTAGAGAGGGAGGTGGGAGGGGGTATCGGGATGGGGAATACGTGTAAATCCATGGCTGATTCATGTCAATGTATGACAAAAACCACTACAATATTGTAAAGTAATTAGCCTCCAACTAATAAAAAGTAAATGGGGGAAAAAAAGAAAAAAAGAATTTGCCCATGGTAAGCGAAACCTGGGTTTGATCCCTGGGTCAGAAAGATACCCTGGAGAAGGGAATGTCTACCCATGACAGTATTCTTGCCTGGAGAATCCTATGGAGAGCAGAGAAATCTGACAGGCTACAGTCTGTGGGGCCCAAAAAGTCAGACATGACTGAGTGGCTAACACACATTCAGAGCATTGGAATATGAGAACCCATGGACTGGAGCATGCTAGGCTTCCCTGTCCTTCACCTCTCCTGGAGTTTGCCCAAGTTCATGTCTGTTGAGTCACTGATGGCATCAATCCATTACATATGATGGCTATTTTGATAGGGATGACATGGAATCTGTAGATTACTTTGAATATTATGGAAATTTTACCAATATTAATTCTTCCCTCTATGAGTATGGTTCACTTTGTTTCAGTCACTCAGTCATATCTAATTCTTTGTGACCCCATGGACTGCAGCACACCAGGCTTTCCTGTCCATCACCAACTCCCGGAGTTGCTCAAACTCATGTCCATGGAGTCAGGGATGCCATCCAACCACCTCATCCTCTGTCGTCCTCTTCTCCTCCTGCCTTCAGTCTTTCCCAGCATCGAGGTCTTTTCCAATGAGTCAGTTCTTCATATCATGTTGTCAAAGTATTGGAGTTTCAGCTTTAAAATCAGCCCTTCCAATGAATATTCGGGACTGATATCCTTTGGGATTAACTGGTTTGATCTCCTTGCAGTCCAAGGGACTCTCAAGAGTCTTCCCCAACACCACAGTTTGAAAGCATCAATTCTTCAGCACTCAACTTTTTTATAGTCCAACTTTTGCATCCATACATAACTACTGGGAAAACCATAGCTTTGACTAGATGGATCTTGTTGGCAAAGTAATGTATCTGTTTTTTTTTTTTTTTTTTAATATGCTGTCTAGGTTGGTAATAGCTTTTCTTATAAGGAGCAAGCATTTTTTAATTTCATGGCTGCAATTAACATCTGCAGTGATTTTTGCACCCCCCAAAATAAAGTCTCTCACTGTTTCCACTGTTTCCCCATCTATTTGCCATGAAGTGATGGGACCTGATGCCATCATCTTAGCTTTTTGAATGTTGAGTTTTAAGACAACTTTTTCACTTTCCTCTTTCACTTTCATCAAGAGGCTCTTTAGTTCTTCACTTTCTGCCATAAGGGTGGTGTCATCTGCATGTCTGAGGTTATTGATATTTCATCAGGCAATCTTGATTCCAGCCTGTGCTTCATCCAGCCCAGTGTTTCTCATGATGTACTCTGCATATAAGTTAAATAAGCAAAGTTACAATATACAGCCCTGATGTACTTCCTTCCCAATTTGAACCAGTCTGTTGTTCCATGTCCAGTCCTAACTGTTGCTTCCTGACCTGCATACAGATTAGTGTGTGAGAGATGAGTGCAATTTAGTGGTAGTTTAAACATTCTTTGGCATTGCCTTCCTTTGGGATTGGAGAGAAAACTGACTTTTCCAATCCTGTGGCCATTGCTGAGTTTTCCAAATTTGCTGGCATACTGAGTAAAGCATTTTAGCAGAATCATCTTTTAAGATTTGAAATCGCTCACCTGGAATTCCATCACCTCCACTATCTTTGTTCATAGTGATGGTTCCTAAGGCCCACTTGACTTTGCATTCCAGGATGTCTGGCTCTAGGTGAGTGATCACACCATCATGGTTATCTGGGTCATGAAGATCCTTTTTGTACAGGCTTCTGTGTATTCTTGCCACCTCTTCTTAATATATTCAGCTTCTGTTAGGTCCATACAATTTATGTCTTTTATTATGCTCATCTTTGCATGAAATGGTTTTTTTTTTTTTTTTGGTATCTCCAAATTTCTTAAATAGATCTCTAGTCATTCCCATTCTATTGTTTTCCTCTGTTTCTTTGCATTGATCACTAAGGAAGTCTTTCTTATCTCTTCTTGCTATTCTTTGGAACTCTGTATTCAAATAGGTATATCTTTCCTCTTCTCCTTTGCCTTTAGCTTATCTTCTTTTCTCAGCTATTTGTAAGGCCTCCTCAGACAACCATTTTGCCTTTCTTTTTCTTGGAGGTGGCCTTAATCACTGCCTCCCGTACAATGTCATGAACCTGTCCATAGTTCTTCAGGCACTCTGTCTATCAGATGTAATCCCTTGAATCTATTTCTCACTTCCACTGTGTAATCATAAGGGATTTGATTTAGGTCATACCTGAATGGTCTAGTGGTTTTCCCTACTTTAATTTAAGTCTGAATTTGGCAATAAGAAGTTCATGATCTGAGCCACAGTCAGCTCCTGGTCTTGTTTTTTCTGACTGTATAGAACTTCTGCATCTTTTGCTGCAAAGAACATAATCAACCCGATTTTGGTGTTGACCATATGGTGATGTCCATGTGTAGAGTTGTCTTTTGTGTTGTTGGAAGAGGGTGTTTGCTATGCCCAGTGTGTTCTTTTGGCAAAACTTTATCCTGTTTTAGCCTTTGCCCTGCTTCATTCTGTACTCTAGGACCAAATTTGTCTGTTACTCCAGGTATCTCTTGACTTCCTAATTTTGCATTCCCATTCCCTGTGTGAAAAGGACATCCTTTTTGGGTGTTAGTTCTAGAAGGTCTTGTTAGTCTTCATGGAACTGTTCAGCTTCAGCTTCTTCAGGATTACTGGTTGTGGCAGAGACTTGGATTACTGTGTTATTGAATGGTTTGGCTTGGAAATGAACAGAGATCATTCTGTCATTTTTGAGATTGCACCCAAGTACTGCATTTTGGACTATTTTGTTGAGTGTAAGGGCTACTCCATTTCTTCTAAGGGATTCTTGCCCACAGTAGTAGATATAATAATCATCTGAATTAAATTCACCCATTCCAGTCCATTTTAGTTCACTGATTCCTAAAATTTTGATGTTCACTCTTATCATCTCCTGTTTGACCACTTCCAATTTGCCTTGATTCATAGACCTAACAGTCCATGTTCCTATGCAATATTATTCTTTACATCATTGGACTTATTTCCAGCACCAGATATATCTCTGAGATATATATCTATATATCTATATCTATATCTATCTATCTATATATATGTATCTCAACCCCATTTATTTGTATTATCTTTAATATCTTTCATTAATGTCATAACTTTCAGAGTACAGCTCTTTTATCTCATTTAGCTTTATCTATTTGCTCTTTTGAAGCTGTATTAATCGAGACTACTTTTTAGTTTCTCTCTCTCTGATAGTTTGCAGTTAGTATATAGCATGTCTACATACTATATATAAGATATAGTATGTCTCTATGTATCAATTTTTTATTCTGAAGCTTTACTGAATTCATTTATTAGTTCTGATTTATTTGGTAGAGTCTTTAAGGTTTTCTATGTATAATATCATGCCATCTGCAAACAATGACAGTTTTCTTTCTTTCTTTCTTTCCAGTCTGGATGCTGTTGATTTATTCCTCATGTCTGATTGTCCTGGCTAGGTTTTTCAATATCATGTTGAATAAAAGTTGTGAGAGTAAGCATTCTTGCCTTGTTCCTGATCTTGGAGGAAAAACTGTCAGCTTTTTTTCCATTAAGAATGATGTTAACTGTGGGTTTGTCATATATGACCTTTACTATGCTGACATACATTCCCTCTATACACATTGTTGAACACTTTTCTCATAAATGGATACTGAGCTTTGTCAAATGCTTTTACTGCATCTAAGATGATCACATAATTTGCTATCCATTTTGCTGATGTGATGGATCATGCTGATTGATATGTGGATATTGAACTATCCCTGCACCTCTGGACTAAGTCTCATTTGATCATGGTAGATCATTCTTTTAATGTACTGTTGATATTGGCTTGATAATATTTTATTGAAGATTTTTGTAACCCCACTTTTTAATATAAATTTTTTTATAGACTTTAGCCTCATTTTCAAGTTAGAAATAATTTTACCTCAATACACCTTTGCAGATTTAACACTTAATACCAATCTTTTGATACAATAGCAACATAAATTCACTCACTTCTTTACTCTTTTTGTAGAATTCACTATCTTGTTTCTGTCTGTTTACAACACTTTTTCTTTCTATTTTTACATGTATAAATCCTATTCACTGTACAGTTTAATTCATATGCCATCTTCTTCATATAATTTCCTTAAACCACATAGTGGCAAGTGAATTTAATAAATACTATTTAATTTCCATGTACTAGTTGTTATGCCACACAACTTCCTATAAATGATCACATTTCAAAACAGCCGTTCAAGTTAAATACCATATTCCATCTCCTTCTTCTGCTTCTTTTTCCCAATTTCCTTTTCCTCTTTATCTTGGGCCAAATTATAATCAGAGAAATTAATCTCCTTACTTAAATTTCCAAAAAGCAACACATGTTAGGATTACTTTTGATCACAGAGGTATTCAATTATACAATCCTGCTTTCTCCAGTCTTTGCATGCTCTATCTTCTGAAAATTTCTTCTAATTTTAGACTTCTGTATTATGTAATGAATTTATTTTATACATGCCATTTGCATGTATATCTTTAATGTGTTTCTTAAGGAAAAAGTCTGACTTTCTCATATGCTATCAGTAGGTCCTAGATAAGTTATCATGCACAATTTCTACTGTCCATTCCATGGACAGAGGAGCCTGGTAGACCATAGGTCACGGGGCCACAAAAGGTCGGACACGACTGAGTGTGCCGAGCACAGCACATCATTTCTGCTAACATCATCACTATTATTTTCATTATGTAGCTTGTTTGATTTTATCTTTGACATTTTCAAAGTTATAACAGTGTTGTGGTGCAGCTATGTTTGGGGATTAAATATTCTTACACTGAAAATTTGAACTCAGAAATATATGGAAGACTTATTTTCAAATTGATATTTTAAATGTGAAGGTTTTCTGCTGGCAGAAGAAAGCTAACATCTATATTGAGATTTTCTTTTTTTTTAAATAAGGAAAATAAATATTAGGCCTTTGTATTTTTTAAGTACTCTCAAATGAAAAAATAGCAGATTATACCTGAAGCTCGAACTATATCACTTGGTTTAAACCAGAAAAACAGCCTGAAATGAAAATCTCAGATGCTCTCTGACTTGTCTGGCAGCATCAACCTAATCTCAATGTAAATTATTCTTTAGATGGTGGGGAAAATTAGAAAACCTTTAGGGACATTAGGAAGACACAGCTTTTACCCAGAAGATGATTGCCTCTGGGGATTCATTTAAATCTTTCAAAAGCTATACCCATCTATTGGAACATGGAAAGAGATATGCCCCAGCCATCCTTGGCCTGCTTTTAATACATATTACTCTGTCAGAGGGACATATTTGTATATACTGGTTTTAAGCATAGTCAGCTCAAATCTGAGTTTATCATAATAGCACTGTTACATGCTCTATGTGACAGAGAATATCTATATGAAAAAGAAATCTTGGAGTGTTGCTCACCTATTTGCTCCAACAACCAGTCACATAATTGGGAAATAATTTGGCCTTACAGACAAACAGAATATAGTGTGGTATACAACCCTGGTTGGGAATCACATGATATGAATCACAACACAGGTAAAATAAATATTCATTGAAGTACAGGGCAGTGAAAAGTACTTTGCAAATGTTTTTAAATATTTATATGAAAATTCAAGAATGTAAACTGGCATTATTATGTACCAGGAATATTCCAACATGTTATATGTATTAAATTTAGTTAACAGTCCAGCAGCAAGGAGACATGATTTGACCTTACTTTACTAAAGTAATTGAGAGTCATAGAATTTTTAAACTTTAAATTATAGTAGTATGTAGTGTGTGTGTGCATGCTCAGCCACTTCAGTTGTGTCTGACTCTTTGTGACCCCATGGACTGTAGCCTGCCAGGCTCCTCTGTCCATAAGATCTCTAGTCAAGAATACTGGACAATCCAGGGATCAAACCCACATCTCTTATGTCTCCTGCATTGGAAGGTGGATTCTTTATCACTAGCACCACCTGGGAAGCCCAGTATTATGTCAAAAACTATTAAAGTTCAAAGTATTGGTTCTTTCCAGAGTTGAAAAAAAAATCTAAATATTTAGAAACAGAGTTTGATACTCTGGAAAGATCATACAGAATTAGGAGTCAAGTTTTGGCCTAATGGTGACTTTAAAATTTTTAAGATTTAATTACATGTGTATATATACAATTATTATTATATACATATATATATATATATAATTAGAGAGAGGATAGTTCATATAACCATCACTGTCATATATGCATTATATATTTTTGTGAGAAAAGTATGATTGTTCCTACTTTATAATTGTGAGAAATAAGGCTTAGAAATTTCACAACTGGGAAAATATAGCCAGTCAGAACTAGAATCAGGTTTCCAAACCAAGTATATTAAAGAATGAGAGCCATATTATTCACATTACATTTTTATATGAATTAAAGGAATCAGGATTATTTCTGACTGCTTATGTACAAAATATGAGCATGACTTTGCTAGCCAAGAAATGCCAGTACAAGACACAAGAGTGTACAAAATGCAGCAATGGGGTTTTAAAAAATTACCAAAGAAACAATTGTAGAACAATACCCAAATTTTAGTGAAAGATATAAATGTACTGACAAGCTCAGCAAACTGAAAAAGCTCAGCAAATGTTTCATTTTATCTGATTGAGATGTTTGTCTTCATCATAGCACATGTAAACTCCATACTGATTTTCCCAGTTCACTCCCATTTTTCATCTTGCTATAACTTCTTTCTGACTAAATTCTTACATAGCAAGTTTGACAGGGTAACCCCTTTAATCAATAACTTTCTATGACTAGTAAAGTTTATTGCCAACACAATAAAATTGTGAATGACAAGTAATCCCTTTCTTCCATCTGCTCACATGATATTTTTATAATTTTTGACCAAGTTAATAATTTGGCCCTGTACAGTGTTACTCATGGTACACTGTACTGGTTTTAATAACAATATGCTTTTCCTTGAGCTATTTTCTCTTACTTGTTAAAGTAAGAGAACATTCTCAAAATTTCAGTAGCTCTAAAACATTCAGATATGTTTAGATCTATACAATATTGATAGAAAAATATTTTATATAATATTTAAGGCTCTTATGTAGTCAGTGAAGATAAATCCCTAGAAAGAATTTCAGGATTAAGTGATACTGCTATGGAAAAATATCAATTATAAATGCAAGAGTAAATGAGAAAAGCTAAAACGTAAGTAAGTGGAAAATGTGAGACTTCAAAGTCTCTCTTCAAAAATCCTAAAAGGACTTCAAGAAAATAGGATTAACTAAATACAATGATTTGAGAAATTATATATAATGTTTATGATTATCAAATTAAAATATTCCCCTGAAAAGTACAAAATAGTTTTAGAGTTTACTTCCTTGAAAAATTACTTTCTTCCTCTCTGAGTTTATCATTCATTCCATTCATGTTTATACAGGGATTTCTGTCTCCAAGACTAAATGAATTTTTTTTTTTATTCAAACAGTGTGGTTGTTATTTAGTGCAGCCCTGGCTGTGGCCAATTAGTAAGCATAAAAGAGGTATTTTAAATGGACTACATTTCTATCAAAGAGATAGTCCTGGGAAACTCCAAGCTCCCCAGGAATATGAATCTAGGTCATTTGAGATGGTAGAATACACACTTGTTCTTCCTGTCAAAGATAAAAGTCACTGCATCAAAAATCAAAATGACAGAATATGAGAAAAAGGACTAAAGGTAGTCGAAATAGTATAGGAAGCATCAGGTCTTGCCTGCCAAAGAAGACACACGTGTCCCCATAATGCCATGAAGGGCATGGATGTCATACCTTCACTGCTGCACAAATGTATAGGCAGTGAGCTCTAAAGAAAGATAAATATTTGAATATAAGAAATGGGGTGCTTCAGTTCACTCCTTTCTAAATAAGATGCCCCTTCCCTTCCTTTTAATTACCCACATCAAGAAGCAACATAATGGTAAAGTGGATGAGCCTGAGCTTTTCAGTCAGGAAACATGGACACGAATCCCTCATGTATCAGTAGTAATCTTGTGCATACTGGCAAATTGACATTTCTAAGCCCCAGTGTTCTGATCTATCCAATAAAGAAAATAATAATTCCTTCCAGCTTGTAAAGTTAAGTTGTCATAAGGTATGTGATTTTGTCCACTGTGTACATATGCAGTTTTGTTTTGTTTAGTTTGTAAATTTAAACCATGCGACATCTCCACTTTTATTCCTGTTTTTGCTAGTTTCACGATACTTACCTCCTACTAGACTTCTGAAATGCTGAGACAAAGTCTTTCCTTTCTGCCTTGGCAAATAAATATCTAAATATCAATAAGCTACTTTGGTCAACACACTAAAGGAAAGATTGTATGATCTTTTAGTTTACTCCTGAGAAACTTTGAAATATTTGCCATATGGACAAATGAAAAGAAAAAAAAAGAAACAAAAAATTCAGGAAAAATATATTAGAGAAGTGTGTCAAGCAGTAATTTCTGAAAATATCATGTTACCATTCTATGTTTTTTGATCACTATAGTTTTTTAATTTTAAAAATTGTTTTGATTTTTTTCTCATTGATAAATATTCATATCCCATACCTAATATTGTATTTATAGTTTGTATTAGATTCAGATACAAATCACCTTATGGGTAAACAAGAGCTTTTTGTAGAGGGAGATGGAAGGGGGTGGAGGATGGCCCAGGGAAGATTCAGTTTCTTTTCTGATCTTTTATTTCCTCAAAAATTGCAGAATCATCCCTTATTACTTTACAGGTTTAATGTCTCAATACCTGAAAAAAATAAATGGAAACTTTGATGCATTGAGTACATGTTAATTAGAATTTGTGATGGGGCTTAGCTTCAAGTCTATGGATTAGTCGTTTCAGAACACGGGCATAGAGTCGTGGACATATGGGGAGCACATTGTCTCCTGTTAAAACAATGAGATGCTCTTTTATTTTAAGGAGCTCTAATGGCTTACTTGTTGGATGACAAGAATCATGAGCCAATTTTTGTAGCACTGGATTTCTGATATTTTCTGTACACTCTCTGTAATCACTGCCATGAATTTGAAAGACAGATAGGGCAGGAATTATGTAGTCTAGACATTAACAGAGCAGAGTTGGAAGAAGCTATAGATCCAGTGTCTTCTAACATAGATCATCAATCTTGACTATTGGCAAAGAAATTTTGCCTATTCAGATGAAGTGACATCAGAAAGAAGCTTATAAAATGCACTTCCTGTGCAGAATTTGTGGCAAGAAGTAACTTCTTAAGACCTATTAACTGAAATTTTACCAACAGGTATGTGGTAAGAGTTAATTGAAGAGAAGAAAATAAATGACAAACATACTCCCTATTCAAAAATTATTAACAAAGATTGTGTTTTCTGGTATGTGAAAAAATATTCAGAGAACTCTTAATTAAACATCTAAAGTTTCTTAACAGCTTAGTATCACAGATATGCAGAATGTCTACCCTTGTGGTAGAAAACTATTCCACTGTCTTCACAGCATCTTAAATTTGAAAAGAAAAGCAAGTCCATTTGCTTACTGTACCTCAGAACTATTGTTATTCTCTATAAATGCATTTCATTGAATATTAATATCTGATAAGATCCTGATAGATGTTCCTACTTTATAAAGCAGGCCAGTAGGTGGTTGAATGTTCAGCATTCATTATAAATTTCTATTTATTAATACTGCTTCAAATTCCCACTACCTCCCACTAATAATCATTGCTTTGGGTTTTGAAGTGACTAACACTTTTCCTTTCCCTTCTCTGAAAATATATTGCTATAGTGAACAAGGGTTTCCCCTTAATACACCCTTATCCATCTCATTGTGCAGCCAACAAACTTATTGGGCCCAGTTGACCTTAGGTGGGCCATGAGAGTTGTAAGCCATCACTACTGCCTTATCTCAATGCCTCACCTTAGCCCAGGTAACTATCATCTCACGTCTGTGCTATGTTGTACTGTCACTCAGTCATGTCTGACTCTATGTGACCTCATGGACAGTAGGTGGCCAGGCTCCTCTGTCCATGGGGATTCTCCTGGTAAGAATACCGTACTGGGTTGCCATGCCCTCCTCCAGGGGATCTTCCCAACCCTGGGATCAAACCCAGGTCTCCTGCATTGCAGGTGGATTCTTTACCAGCTGATCTATCAGGGAAGCCCCATCTTGTGTCTGGTTTCTTACAATCAATTATCTCCTAACAATGCTCACTGTTTTCTCTCTGTCATTACTAGAATCCATTATCCAGCAACCCAGATGATCTTCAAAAGCACTGATCAGACTGTTACTTCTTTGTTTCATTTAGATACAAAACTACAAACTCATTAGGCTGCTTTTTGAATTAAACCTAATATTTTAAGTCCCATTGTGATCCAATGTCTCTTTACTTACCTAGACATCACATTTTACAACTGGATCATTTCTCTCTCACCACATCAGCTTCTTTTCCTCCCCTCAAGCAACTAAGCCTTTTTCTACATCCAAAAGTTTGCATTTATCCTTCTTTTACCTAGAAATTCCCTCCCCAAACAGTTTATAAGGCTAACCCATCCTCATTTTCAGATATCAACATATGGAATTCTTTTAAGAGTAACATCACACACTAGTGTTGCTAAAGTAATCACTTCAAGGTATTCTGTTTCTTGTTAACCAGTTTATTTCCTGCATAAAGCATAGCATAAGAAGTAATAATCTTGCATTTCTTTATTTTATTCTGTTAAATATCTCACCCAAGGAAACGTGATCTTCATGAGGAGGGGGTTAATTCTATTTTCATCACTTCTTTGAAATAAATATTTGAACAGTGGCTCATATAATGTAATGTCCCACTTCATATTTGTTAAATGGTGAATAAATGAATTGAGCTTGAGTATAGTACTTCATTATTATTATTAGTTATTAGCATTAAATAAGTATAAATTTGCATATGATATAAGAAACATGGTGATGAAAGAGTGTGCTTTAAATAACATGTTATAAATATAAAATATTTTTCTGTAGCATCACCAGAGTAGCATTTGGCATGGAAGAGTGAGATAATCACTTGCATCATTTGGCTTCCCTGACTACTCTAGCCTATAATAATCTCCACCTGTGAGCATCACTAGCCTATGGTGAGTGTATAGCTCAATTGACATTGGCACAAACTGTCTTGTGAAATCAAGAATAATAACCCAAATTGCTCTTTCATTTATACTTATTTTTCATGTTAGTAAGAAAAAGTGATACATGCATATTAACTCTCATAAACTTATAACCTCCCAGAAAGTGCAGAGAACAGATAGTGCTAATCACTAATTAGAAAACACCAATTGAATCAATGTCTATTTATATATTTCTTTGATAAAAAAGGTGCTTACAATTTTCTTGGGGACTTGCCCTCACCTCTTTCCATCATAGAACCTTCCAAGAAAAAGAACTTTAGTTTCTGAGTGTGTCCCTGAATCTTCATTTCCTTCTTTCCTGGTGTAGAAAGGAAAAAACAAAAGGTAGAGAGGATAATTGAATTTTTCACTTGACAAACACCTTTTAAATTACACTAAACATTGTACTAGATTTTGGAAATAAAGCAGGGAACCGACAGACGAATTCTCTATTGGGATATCCATGATAGCCAGGAAATACAAAAGAAACAAGTCAACACATAAATGAGAAATGGATTTTTATGTACTTTGAAAGGATCCCTGTTGAGCTCACACATAGGGGGAATTCAGACTTTAATGAAATAATCCCACAAAGAAGTCAAATTGGCCTGTATAATAAAGATTGATCTAGAATGAAAAGAAAAGAAAATGTCTATGTTGACTGAGTTTGTGAACAACTTGAAGGGATCTAGTATTTAGGGTGACTGGCTTTGATAGGCTGCTGTGTTCATGAGTTACACTGAGGACAAGATGAGAATTATGCATTTCTGAGTTGTCCGGTGTAATGCTAAAGATATAATATTTTCTTTCCAGAAATTGTCATGAAGTTTTAAATTTCTCATTGTGTCATTGGTTGCCATAGTGATGTTTTATCAATGTGGCACAAAGCCTAAATGGGTGACATTATTGAGCTCATGTTTGGTGTAGTGGTTGATAAGATATATCTGATAAATTGCTGATTCTTTCCTTGTTTGATTCCTCTGGCTTTACTGTGATTTAAATAAACATTATTCCCTATAGCTAAAAGTTGCTAAGCCATGTCATAGACATTTTCTCCAGTCTTCCTTTGGCCTGCTGAACTTTTATCCTTCCTTCTCTATCCTTTTAAAATAATATATATTAAGCTCTTGCAATGAGTCAAGCAGCAATTGCCAGGAACATTAAAATAATGACTGGAATTTCTTCACAGATTTTACTTTTGACTCTTTATTTAAATTAACAATGTCCTAGCATTCTCTCAGAGGTCCCATTACATTTCCTATAAATTGTGAAGTTTGCTATGATTTCCCATAGCAAAGCTAAGTTAATAAGTCTGTAATTTCCAAAGTTATCATTTTCTCCTTTTATTAAAATGAATCTATTATTGACCTTATTTCCTCTTTGGCTTGATATTTTATGGGTTCATCAATATATCACATCAAGAAGATCTCAAAAGCCCTTTGCTTTCACAATTAAATATTTAGTTAGGACTGAGTATTAAAGCACAGTGCTCTCTATATAAATGTCCATGAATGGGGTAGGGAGAAATATTGCAGGTACTACACTGAAAAGTTTACCTATTTTAATTTATCTTTATAGGCAACAGTATTTTACAGATGATGAAATGGAGGCATGGGGACATTAGGCAATAATGAATTTTATCTGTTAAGCACCAAATTAGTTTTTAAAAGGAAAGCTAGAGAATCCTAATTCTGAAGTGAGTGTATGATAAGAAAAATGGTTATATTAAGACTATGAGAGGTGCAGCTACTATAGAAAACAATATGGAGGTTCCTCAAGAAACTAAAAAAAAGAGCTGTCATATGATCCAGCAACCCCATTCGTGGGCATATATCCAGACAAAACTATAATTCAAAAAGATACATTCACCCCTATGTTGATAGTAACAATATTAAGGAGAGCAAAGACATGGAAACGATCTAAATGTTCATCAGTCAATGAATGGATAAAGATGTGGTATACATTCAGTGGAATACTATTTGGCCATAAAAAAGAATGAACTAATGTCATTTGCAGCAACATGGATGGACCTAGAGATTATCATAGTAAGTGAAGTAAGTCAGACAGAGAATGGCAAATACCTATGACATCACTTACATGTGGAATGGAAAATATAACACAAATGAACTTATCTATGAAACAGGAACAGACTCACAGACATAGAGAACAGACTTGTGGTTGTCCAGGTGAAAAGCAATAGACCAGGACTTTGGAATTAGCAGACACAAACTACTGTGCTACTATTGTATAGCACAGGGAAGTATAGTCAATATCCTCCTATAAACCTGTGATATATACTACTGAATGAGTTTTGTGTATAACAGACATTAGCACAATATGTTAAATCAACTATAAATCAATAAAATTTTTTACAAGACTATGAGACAAGTAAAAATGCTTTCAAGAACCACTAGGAATAAAGAAGAGAGTCATTCAATGCCAAGTTGCTAGATGAACTTGGAATTCAAGACTCTGTGCTACTTGTTTTGTTAAATGCTTTGTGCATCTATTTGACTTCATAAATGTCCTTGGGCCCTTGGCTGTTGGTTTGACTCTCCAAACTGAGCACTGAGGCACAGAGTTGTAAGCAGCAAGACTCTGCTCTTTTAGCCTCAGGTCTACAAGCACAAATCCAACATCAACGATTGCAGTTTATGTCAACATGCTGAGCCTAGAAGAACTGCCACATCTCCTGACTGGCATGCAGTTCAATATCATGTTATGGGTAAGCAATAGGGTGCTGGGTGGTGTGAACCTCCCACAACTTCCAAAGGGGGATGCTCAGGAACATAGTAAGTTTCCGAAAGTACATGAAGTCAGTGATATTGATTCTCCATAGTTCTTGTTCTGTCAAAAATGAATAAAAACAAAATTTATAAGAAATTTTTTTTAAAAAAGAAAACTAATTCATCCCCCAATGTCTGCTCCTATTTTGAAAAACAAGTGTTGCTTTATTAAGTATATTTAAATAAATATAGCCTATTTTATAGTTTGTTGTAATCAGTTCCTCATAAAAACTAGTAAGAGCTTAGTTTATACTTTACATTATGTTCAGTACTAAGGGGAAAAGGTAAAAAGATAAAATGAGATACATCTTTGCCTTCTAGATGTATCCCATCTCATTCTTCTGCCTTTAAAATGAATCCTGTTAATAATGTGTGTGTGTGTGTGTGTGTGTGTGTGTGTGGTGTTTCATTACGGTTGCATCAAGAAATGTAGACTCTGTAAACCGTCCCAGTGCTGCCTTTACTGTTAACATGTCATTAAATGCACAGATGAGTGGCACAGGCTCTACTTAGAAATGTGGTATAACGGGGTTTAAGCAATGGATTTATCTTCACGTTATCTGTTATTTTAAGCCATGTAAAGTTTCCAAGGCTTGTTTTCCTTATCTCTAAAATGAAAGTAGTTTTGACTGGACTATATTGGAGTTTTCTCTAAAAGGCTATGAAAGTTTCTGCAATATTTAACTTTGATCCTACAATCTTCAATTAGGGTCCGGGTTCATACTATTTTCTCAGTGGAAAGATAGGAAGATTATTTTCTTTTAAAATTAAAGTCTCAGGAGTAGAATGATGCATGTAATACTGAGTCCAGTATTCTGGATTGGGGAAGGTTATATTTTAATGAAGATAAACTTTATTTTGATCATTAAAATATTTCTTTTCTTGAGTGGAAGATAATTTTAAATTTTAAGAAGATAATAATGATTTTCCATTGTATCTCTATAAAATCTTACCCCTAAAACTTGAAATTGTGCAAAAGCAATGTATTATTCCTCATTTTCCACATATAGATTTAGACTTTTTGTATTTCTAATGATTTTTTAAAAATATATAACAGGGGATATCTAAATTAAGAACTGAAATTCCAATTTCTTGTATAAATATTTCTCCTTAAAACTAGAAAAATTTTAGTCATTGTCCTAAGTAAATATGTAGGACACATCCCATTTCTAACTCAACTTGAACTTGCTATTAAGGTGTTTGCTATAACTATTGCCTATTTCTTCTTTTTCTCCCCCTGAGATTTAGTATCACCAGTTAATTGTAGTTGACTTTAAAGTTTTTTATTCTAGGATAGCAATATATAAGTTAGATCAAAAAGAACATTTAAAACTAAAATTACTTGCTAAGTATAAGCATCATTTTCAAAAAGATCTGTACATAAAACAAATATTAAAATCAACACAGAAAAATTAAAACTTGGAATATAAACAGGAACAAAGGGTCCTAACTATATTTCACATGAATAATATAAATACACTGAAGGAAATTTAAAAAGAACTATGTAGCATTTGAACACAGTAGTTTAGTTACAAAGCTTCCTGCTAAATGCATAGTAGTTGTAGGAAACTTTGTTAGCAAGTTTGTTTTTTCTCAACATTTAGATTTCTCAGTGGTTAAATTTTCTGAAACACTCTCTATATATGCGAGCACTGAGTAAATAAATAAATATACTGTGGATAAAGAAATCTGGTATTTCATTGTTGGAGAAAAGAATGACAAATGTGGAGAGAAAAGGTAGAAAAAATTCTGTAACACTGAAAAGAAGCTGAACCAGTTAAAATTATTTGTAATTTTCAATATAAATAGGTGGGTATTTAAAATACAAACACACATATACAGAGCATACAGTATCTTACATAGTATTTATGTGTGTATGTACATGTATATATCTTTTTTACCATCAAAATTTTATCTCTTAATTTAAATTTCACTGATATACCTTCCCTGAATCAATTACTACCATAGGTTTGAAAAAATGGTGATTTTTGTAATTCTATAATTTTTTCTATGTTTGTTACTTGCTAAATAGAATCTCTGTAAGCAAAGAAAGGCAATTATATATACAGAGATAGGTTCTATAGCCTACTTCTTTTGAAAGAATCTAGAAACAATTACATCCTACTAGCAATGATGGTATCACTGACTCAATGGATGTGAGTTTGAGCAGTCTCCGGGAGTTGGTGATGGATAGGGAGGCCTGGTGTGCTTCAGTCCATGGGGTTGCAAAGAGTCGGACACGACTGAGTGACTGAACTGAACTGAACAATGAACACACCTGCTTCCCAGATCTTGCTTTCTCTCTACCATTCTCCACTAAAAGTAACCAGGACTGCATGAAAGTATAAATCCGGGGTGAAGCAAAAAGCTACAAGATGGAGCTCCAACTTCTTGTGCTATAAAGAAAATATCATACTCAAAGAATGTGGAGGAAAGGTGAAAAGGACATGATGCTCAATTGAAGGGACTTTTATTAGCTAAGACGTTTTAGCACACATATATAATGATGCCAATGATTATAACCCATTGAAGAGAACAAAATGTCATGAGTCTATGCTGATATATGCAAATAGATTAATAAATGGGGACAATGGTTTTAAATGCTCAAGTGTCAACTAGACAACTAATAAATGTGGAAGGAATAATGAAAATATGGAATAAAATTTGTCAGTCTACATGGTAATTATACATTCAGGCAAAGATCATCAGTAAGTATAATAATCAGGGGATAAAAGCCTGGTGAGATGGAGGATATTTATGGGCTTCCCTGCTGGCTCAGACAGTGAAGAATCCACCTGCAATGCAGGAGACCATGGTCTAATCCCTGGGTAAGGAAGATCCCCTGGAGAAGGGAATGGCTACACTCTCCAGTATTCTTGCCTGAAGAATTCCATGGTCAGAGGAGTCTGGTGAGCTATATAGTCCATGGGATATTTACATGATGTCAAATTGTCTCCCCCAGCAATGCCTCTTACTGGAGCAATCTGGCACAAACTAATTTAACCAAGTGATCAGAGTTAACATGGACAGTAATAGAACAGATCACATCATGCACCTTCTGATATGATGGCTGAAGAAGAACATAACATCACTTCCGTGGTTGATACTCTGACCAAAAATGTATAATCTGAATATAATCATGAGGATATAATATAGGTTTAAATATAAATCCAAATTTAGGGTAAATCTGCCAAAAAAATATGGCTTAAATCTTTAAAAATGTCAAGTTTCACCACTTTCAATAAAACACACAGACAAACAACAACAGCAAATACAGGGCTCCTAGGAGAAATGATTGATTCTGGTGCTGGACCAAAAAATAGTCAAGATAAGTCTGGAGCTTCTTTAGCTCACAGAAAGTAAGGAAATGCTGAAATAAATAAATAAATAGCCCAGACTCATAATGATACAGGTGTACAAGAGAAACACCAGAGCAAATGAAGAGAGCTCCCAGTAGCCAAAAGTAGAAACATTTGGGCAATAAAATGATAATGTAGCATTGGATAATCTGTTCAGTCACTCAGTTGTGTCTGACTCTTTGCGACCCCATGGACTGCAGCATGCCAGGCTTCTCTGTCCATCACTGACTCCCAGAGTGGGCTCAGACTCATGTCCACTGAGTTGGTGATGCCATCCAACCATCTCATCCTCTGTCGTCCCCTTCTCCTCCTGCCTTCAATCTTTCCCAGTATCAGGGTCTTTTCCAATGAGTCAGCTCTTCACATCAAGTGGCCAAGTATTGCTTCAGCTTGAACATCAGTCCTTCCAATGAACATTCACAACTGACTTCCTTTAGGATGGACTGGTTGGATCTCCTTGCAGTCCAAGGGACTCTCAAGAGTCTTCTCCAACATCACAGTTCAAGAGCATCTGTTCTTCAGTGCTCAGCTTTCTTTATAATCCAACTCTAACATCCATACATGACTACTGGAAAAACCATAGCTTTGACTAGATGGACCTTTGTAAAGTAATGTCTCTACTTTTTAATATGCTAAGTAAAGTAAAAGTAAATATTCATCAGTTTGTAGAAATATAAATAAAATATTGAACAAATAAGTATATAAATGAGTAAATGGGCAGCGGGGAGATAGATTAATTTCTCCATAGCAGAACTTCAAATAATGTATGTAAATGCTGTTTCCTCAGGGAAATGGAACATAACTTTTTTTTTCAATGTTTTTCTCGTGGTTTGCAGGTTTCAGAGCATGTAGGCTCTGTAGTTGCTGCTTGTGGGCTAAGTTGCTGCACACAAGTGGGATTTCAGTTCCCCAAACAGGGATTGAACCATGTCCCCTGCATTGGGAGGTGGATTCTTAGCCACTGGACCACAAGGGGAGTCCTGGAATACAGAATTCATATTTGTAATATATACCCTTGACATTATGCAGTAATGATAATTTACCTCATGTTGTTTTTCAAAAATCGAAAATAAATGAATAAAATAGCAACAGAGTTGGTGGTTGAATGACATCACCAACTCAATGGACATGAGTTTGAGAAAGTCCCAGGATTTGGTGATGAACAAGAAAGCCTGGCATGCTGTATTCCATGGGGTCACAAAGAGACAGACATGACTGAGAGACTGAACTGATCTGAAGCACAAAGTGATCAGGAAAAAAAAAAAAAAAGATAAAGTCAAAATGAAGGAGTTGGCAAAATGAGACCATTATTTTCAAAACTATCAAGATCGTCACAAGTACAAGATAGTCTGAGAAACTGTCATGATTTAGAGAAGCTAAAGGAGGCACATTGACTAAATGTGTCCTGGGATGAAAAATGATCATTAAACAAAAACAAAGGAAATCTTAATAAAGTATGGGCTTCCAGTTAATCATATTGTATCAGTATTGGTTTACTGGTTTACCAAGTGGCTCAGCGGTAAAGAATCTGCCTGCCAATGTAGGAGATGCAAGAGATGTGGGTTGGATCCCTAGGTTGGGAAGGTCCCCTGGAGTAGGAAATGGTAACCCATGGGGTCAGAAAAAGTCAGACACGACTGAGCTCACATACATTTTGGCTTTACTAGCTGTGGCAAATGTATCATACGTACATAAGATCTGAACAAAGAAAATTGGGTTCAGGGCAAATAAGAGAGACCTCTATCCTATCTTCACAACTTTTGCAATTCTAAAAAGGTACTAAAGATTTTTCAAAACATGCCGTGATCATGAAAGACAAGGAAAGTCTGAAGATGGTTCTAGATTAAAAGAGAATAAAGAGTTGTACATTGCTTGATTACGGATTCAGCTCTCTAGCAGATATTTTGTTTTCTTTTGCAATAAGTAGGATAATTAGGACAGTTGGAAATTTGAGTAATTTACTTAAAGCAAGTAACTTCCTGGACTACTCTAAGATTTGAGGATCTAAACATATAAAGCAAACCCAAGAGCAGGTTCTTTCTACATGGCAATTTCTCACTTCCATTACAATTGTAAATAAAACACAAGTAGCCCTAATTTGCTTTGTAAATGACTATCTCTAGAAAAATTCCTAACTGCCTAGCCTACTAACACTTTTCAGTTCATCAGTGTAGCTTAGATTATAAAGAACATTCTTTTTAATATTATTGATTGCTAGAGACCTTTCTAGATCAAGAGTACAGTTTTATTTAAGAAGCTATCTTGTGTCCACAGGATTTTCCTGAGTCGCAGTGGTGAAGTGAGAGGAAACTTTTTCATAACATAGAAGATCCCTCCCCACCTGATTCTGTGGAGATGGGTGAGTTTAACATAGTTTGATGAAAACATAATTGTTGTTGTTTCTGAAAGCTATTTTCAGAGAACCATTATGTCTAGACATTGGAAAATATTAACAGCATCAACAATTTTGATGATGTACTGAAAGGAAAAAAAAAAGGAGAGAAGATAAAAATGACAAGCCACACGCCCTATACACACACACTGGCTAGCTCAGGAATAGGCCCAACTTCAGAAATGCACAGGAGAAAATCAGGCTGCATTTGAAATCAGTTCGTGAAATATAATTGCTGCCTCTGTAGTCTTCCCTATTAGCGTAAACTGTTAGAACTAAATGTGAAATAGCAATTTTCTTATAGAAAACTAAGTTAGAAAGAATAGGTTTTATGAGGGGAAGTAGATTAAACTTAGTTTCTTGCATTATGGTATTCAAAAATGTTCAAAATATTGGACAGTACTACCCACTAAATATATTCCTCAAAATCTAAGAGTTCTTTTATTTCATTTTTAATCTTTTATATTGCTACTCAAAGGGGTGCCCTAGGTAATGCAGAAATATTGCTCTGATGGAATGAATGCATATAATTACTATGGAGCTTCATAAGAGAGATGTATAATTATTTGCCTGAACAGCATGCCCTTGAAGTTATTAACTGCTGATGGGAACAAAGGGAAGCCATCCTCCAAGTGAGCCCTAGACTTAACTCACCTCTGAATCCAGGGCTTCACATTCTTCTATTGAGAAACGTACTTCTTAGCAGGTTCTCTCAGAATTCCATCACTATGGATAGTTGGTCTTTTTAACCTAGTAAAACTCCGTTTCATCAGAATACTCCTTTTTCAAAGGACTCAATGAGACAATATGGATTATATTTTAGCAGGAAGCATGATTTTTAAATGTATGTGTTTTATATTTGTAGGAGATTAAACCTGCAAATTAAGAATTTTGTAGTAAGTTGGATCAAAATTAAATAAGGTAAGCCTCCACTTTGGGTATCCTTGGGCAGTCTTTTCAGGCAAGCCTTTCTAGAAGGCCCATTTGCGTTTCTGCCATGCCCAATCACCAAAGCAAAACACGCTATCTTATTGTAGCAGCTCATGAAAAGGAAGACTTCATAGGTGGTTAGGGTCACAGTTCTATCTCTGCCCAAAGAATAGAGAGTCTCATGCAGGATAGACTGAAGGTAGAAAAGCCTACTGCAGAAATCTATTAATAAGTTTAAAAGCAAATGGGGAGCTAGACAAAATAATACTATAGACAAATGAAGAATATGACTAGTAATGCCAGTCCTGATCAAGAAGCAATCAGCTGACTATAGCTTATATTCAAATGGGGCTTAATAAATAAAACTATGAAAATGAACATGGAAGACTAAGTCATTTAGCAGTATTGATTAGACAAATGTCAGAACCCCTTTTGCAGCCTTGTTTATTTTATACACTGTTCCTCAGCTTACCTGATAAGGGAAACAAAATGTGGTAGACTACTGGAGATGGGCTCTGGCCATCATATTCCACCTCCTTTCTAACTGGAAAGATTTTTTTTTTTTTTTTAATCACTTTTTCCCAGACTATTTCAGGGCTATGAGTTTGGATAAGAATGAGATCTACTAACTAGATGCACTGACATGAGGCAGAAGGGAGGTGAGGCGTAAGCCTGTTTCTAGTAACTATCTTGGTGGCTGAGAAGGTTTATAAAGGACAGCAGAGGCACCTGGACTTAATCTTCCATGTTTTCATTCCTAGTCTTTATGGGTTTAAATGGCAGCCATGAAGCATATGGCTGGAGTAGCTGCAATTACCCCTGATCTTTGGGTGGTAATTTCGATGCAATTCCCTTGAACATAGTAGGACAGACATGGCCCCTGATTTCTGCCTGACCAGGTCATGCAATGATTTGGCAGGCCTGTGATTCCCTGCATTGGTTCCCTTCCTTATATTAATAAAACCTCAGACCACCTTAAGTCCTCACTAATTACCAAATTGCAACACACACACACACACACACACACACACACACACACACACACACACACATTTCCAAATAGGATTCTCTGTAGCATTCCCTATGCATAGTGAAGCTTAGGAATTCTTATAAAACCCCCTCTATTGCTACATACAGACCTGATTTTTAAAAGCCTTCAAATTATTGAAATTTGTAAATGCCTTTTTTTGAGGGACTCTTAACTGATCATTGCTCTGGAATGTAGAATGGGGAAAATTAGACAAGCTTGCTTTGTACAATTATGTGTTAATCATACTTAATGCTGTTAGATGACTTCTCTGTTACAAACCCTTCTTAAAAATATATGCACAGCGAGGTTTCCAGGCTTTATAAGCAAAACTAAAAGAGACTCATCTTCTGAGTGTCAAAACAATATTTACAATGGATTCAAACACTAACTGACCCATAGTGGACAAGGTCATTACCAGCAAATTTCATGTCTTTATGTGAACTCAAGAGGTGACACTCCCAGGACAAAAGCAAATTTGAAATAGATGCACTTAGGATGTAAGAATAATAAGAGAACATACCTCTTCTTCCCAGTTGACAAAAATCTCACCAGGGATTTCAGCTACAATATGTCATCTTGACCACCTGCCCTTGTACAGGGCATGCACCGCTGTTCATGATGGCCTTGTTCAAATACCTACAGCACTGCCTGGCATATAGTAGGTGCTTAAAATGATTATTGAATTATACTTTTTATAAATCCAGCAAACCAAGTATGGCAAAAAGGAGGTAAGTGCCTTTATCCCTTCATCTTCTCCACCTTGACTCAAGGTCTGATGCATATTTAGGCAATGTTTGATATTTTCTCCAAAAACAGACTTGTCGGTGTCCTAGTGAAAAGGCCTACCTCCTTGAATGATAAATGCCATGTAAAAGACATGTAATACTCTTATCTCTTTCCAGTTCTACTTTCTTTTGTATTTTCTTAAGATACGAAATTGAATAATAAGGACTTAAAGAGGACTCAGAGCAATTTCACTTGAGAAGGTCATGTACTTTGACATACCTTGACTTTAGTGTGTTGTAGTCAGGATTAAACATGGGAAATTTTATTTTCATGATATACACTCCACTACTGTCTATACAAGTGTCTATATCTGTCTATATTTGTCACATTATTTATAGAATGCTAAGAAAGTGACATATTTTCCCCATGATAATGGGGAAGGAATAAAGGAATAAATCTGCTATCTCTCCTGATCCATTTAGCAGAACTAATCCACATGCTATCATGAGATGCCATTTCATGATCTAACGGTTTACATAGTTTTGTCAAGATGTGAGATTACTCTTATCTTTATATTCCTATATGTAAAGATGTAATGTCTTGCTTTTCATTAACTTCTTTAATGATTTTATCTCTTTAATTAATTTCATCAACTTGATTATAATATGATCAATGTGGTTTCCTTTCTTTTTGCATTCATGCTTGCTAATTCACTTCAGTCATGGTCCAATTTGGCAACCCTTTGGACTTTAGCCCTCCAGTCTCCTCCATCCATGAGATTCTCCAGACAAGAATATTGGAGTGTGTTGCCATGCCCTTCTTCAGGGATCTTCCCCACCCAGAGATCGAACTCATGTTTCCTGTAGCTCTTTCATTGCAGGTAGATTCTTTATCCCTGGGTCACCAGGGAAGATTTTTCTCTCTCTTTTCCCTTCCTGGAAATTGAAGAGCATTCTGGTTCTGTGAGTTTATAATTGTTAAAACAAATTTGAGACTACAATAGTGATTATTTCTTCAAATATTTTTTAGTATCTTCCATACTGGAAATCTAACTACACATACTGTGCTATTTGTAAATGAGGCTGTGTTCATTTATTCTATTTCCTTCTCCCCCTCACCTTCTTTCTTCTGTTTAGAGCTTTAATTTTGCTGCTGTTATTGCTTTTTTATATGTGTTTACTTGTTGCTATATCTTGAAGGTCACTGGTATTCTCTTTTTTAGCACCCATTTTTCTCACAAGCCCTTCCCAGTGTATTTTTTTCACTTTAGACATTTAATTTTTCAGCTCGTGGAGTTTCATTTATTTCCTTTTTTATATCTTCATTTCCTTCCTTCAGTTTATATTTTCTGTTAAATCCATTATCACAATTATCATAGGGTGTTGTTGTTGTTGTTTAAGATTTTGCCTCTAATTCCAAGAGCTTTCATATTCCTCGATGTCTTTCTCTTGATTTGAATTCCTTCCATTTATAGCTCACATTTTCTTGCTTTTTTCCTATATATAGTAAAACTTAGTGAATTTTAGACATTGTCAAAGTTGTATTTTTAAGAGTCTGAATTTTGCTGTCTTTATTTAAAGAGTATTGAAGTTTATTGGAGCAGATTGTAACTTGCAGATTAGCTTGGATGCTTTTCTGGCTTGTTTTTCAGTTTGTTAGGTCAGCTCCCAGTAGCCTTTATTTTAGGTCAAGTCAGGTCCTGCCACTAAGTTCATACCACTAAGTTCATAGTGGTGGTGGTGGTTTAATCATTAAGTCATATCCTACTCTTGCGACCCCATGGACTGGGAACCTACCAGGCTCCTCTGTCCATGGAATTCTCCAGGCAAGAATACTGGAGTGGGCTGCCATGCCTTTCTCCAGTTCGTACTACTACAGGACCTCTATCAGATTTTTTGGATATACAGTGATGTTTCTCCATTTTGATTAAGTAAGAGCAATCCCCAACTCTTGTGATCAATATCCCAATACTGGTTCTTCTTGCATAAACAGCATAATTCAGTGTGTAACAGACTCATGACTTATGCAGATTACCCACCCTCTTTCTCTGTAGTCTCTCCATTCCAATATTTGTTCTCTAAATTTCAGCATTTTCAGCTGTCTACCTACCAGCAAGATCCCTGTGCTCTTCTTGTGTTTCTCCTCCATGTAACACACTTGAGAAAGTGAATCATTGCATAAAACTGAACATTTGTTCAAACTACCATACAATTGCACTCATCTCACACGCTAGTAAAGTAATACTCAAAATTCTCCAAGCCATGCTTCAGCAATACGTGAACCGAGAACTTCCAGATGTTCAAGCTGGCTTTAGAAAAGGCAGAGGGACCAGAGATCAAATTGCCAATATCTGCTAGATCATCGAAAAAGCAAGAGAGTTCCAGAAAGACATCTATTTCTGCTTTATTGACTACACCAAAGCCTTCAACTGTGTGGATCACAATAAACTGTGGAAAATTCTGAAGGAGATGGGAATATGAGACCACCTGACCTGCCTCTTGAGAAACCTGTATGCAGGTCAGGAAGCAACAGTTAGAACTGGACGTGGAACAACAGACTGGTTCCAAATAGGAAAAGGAGTATATCAAGGCTGTATATTGCCACCCTACTTATTTAACTTATATGCAGAGTACATCATGAGAAATGCTGGGCTGGAAGAAGCACGAGCTGGAATCAAGATTGCTGGGAGAAATATCAATAACCTCAGATACGCAGAGGATACCACCCTTATGGTAGGAAGTGAAGAGGAACTAAAAAGTCTCTTGATGAAAGTGAAAGAGGAGAGTGAAAAGTTGGCTTAAAGCTCAACATTCAGAAAACTAAGATCATGGCATCTGGTCCCATCATCTCGTGGGAAATAGATGGGGAGACAGTGGAAACAGTGTCAGATTTTATTTTGGGGGACTCCAAAATCACTGCAGATGGTGATTGCAGCCATGAAATTAAAAGACACTTACTCCTTGGAAGGAAAGTTATGACCAACCTAGATAACATATTAAAAAGCAGAGACCTTACTTTGCCTACAAAGTTCCGTCTGGTCAAGGCTATGGTTTTTCCAGTGGTCATGTATGGATGTGAGAGTTGGACTATAAGAAAGCTGAGCACTGAAGAATTGATGCTTTTGAACTGTGGTGTTGGAGAAGACTCTTGAGAGTCCCTTAGATTGCAAAGAGATCCAACCAGTCCATACTGAAGGAGATCAGTCCTGGGTGTTCATTGGAAGGACTGATGCTGAGGCTGAAGCTCCAATACTTTGGCCACCTCATGCAAAGAGTTGACTCACTGGAAAAGACCCTGATCCTGGGAGGGATTGGGGGCAGGAGGAGAAGGGGATGACAAAGGATGAGATGGCTGGATGGCATCACAGACTCGATGGGCATGAGTTTGAGTAAGCTCTGGGAGTTTGTAATGGACAGGGAGGCCTGGCATGCTGCAATTCATGGGGTCGCAAAGAGTTGGACATGACTGAGCAACTGAACTGAACTGAACTGAACATTTGTAATGTTTGTTTCATTTTTTCCTCTCCAGAATTAAAATCCTGTGATGGTTGTTGCCCAGTGCGTGTAAACAATTTTTTTTAATTTTTCTGTATATTTTTCTAGTTTTCTATTTTCTTAGAGTAAGGTGACAAACCACTATCAATCAATGCCCTATTCTTTGATAAAGCACTGTCCACCTTTTTCCTCATATGTTATGCTAAACTAGTGTTCTAATATTTAAATATTCTCTTCTACTGTAGCATTGCATTCCATGGACAATTAGACTTGATTATTGATTGAGCAGCTGAGTGCACTTGCATTTTCCAATGTAAGCCATTTATTGATCCATTCAGAGAATGGACAGCCTAGTCTCCAGAGGTTTAGATTTTGGCAAAAATAATTTTTAAATCAAAATGTTGACTATAGTTTTTCTTTGAAATGTTCAAAAGCAACTAAAACATACTCTGAATATCCTAGGCTTTGCCAGACTCTAAGTCAAGACAAATCTATATTAAACTTTAATTTATAAATCTTAGTAGTTTCATGCTCTTATCACTCACTTAAGAAATCTTGTTCCTTAAAGATTTCCTTCAAGTATTTCTGGGAATCTCCTCAGGGTGTTTTAAACTAGTCTTCAACTTTTTCTGGTTCTGTTTCTTCTAGCCTCTTGAGATGCAGTTTCTACATCGATAGAAATCTCTGCTGATTCACTTCTGATAATAAAGGTATGCTAGCTGTTTTATTTTCAGGAGGAGTAGCCACTAACTCACAGTTTTGGCTGTTTGGAACACACGTGAGTAAAGCTCTTTCTTGTAAAATGAGTTGCATTACTTCTGCTCCAGCTCTAGTCAGTACCGCTGCCTTAGGAGAGTTCCAAGAGAGAACGTATTGTACTTGTTACCATTCCTTCTGTGTTGGCAAGTGTCTTACCACTCCTACATGGCCACCTCCAATTTTGGGGAAAGATGTTTCAGATGAGCTGATGCTTGGTCAAGTGTAGTTAGGCTTTCCCACACTCTCCACTTTGGCCAATCTCAACTTGAGACAGTATTCTTTTATCTCTCTGCACACACGGGTTTCAGGAGTCCTACAGCAGAATTGTTCAGTTTGATCCTGATACAAAGGGAGAGCCTCTCAATTTATATTGGGCTGCTTTTTTTCTTTCCTATAGTATAAACAGTGAAACTCACTTAGTCCTGTCCAACTCTATGTGACCAGGCCAGAATACCGGAGTGGGTAGACGTTCCCTTCTCCAGGGAATCTTTCCAACCCAGGGATCGAACGCAGCCTCAACTGGTTAAGAATCCTCCTGTAATGCGGGAAACCCAGGTTCCATCCTAGGGTTCCATCCGTGTCTCCTGGATTGTCAGGCGGATTATTTACCACTGAGCCACAAGGGAAGCCCACCAATAGGTTTGATCAGTTTTATTTCAGCTTAATAAGATACTCTATTACATAAGGATAATAATGAACAATTCTTAAATGTTGGAAAATCTTTCCAAAGCTAGTTAAAACTCAAAAACTCAAAAATCCACTGTGGACTTAATATGGCTATGTCCTTTAACAGGAAGCAATGTGTCTAAATATAGCCTCAGTTTATTGCCACATCATTCTTTGAATTTTAATGAATATCAGTGGTTTTAAAAAGCCATAGCCTACTTTATATCAAATTATTTTAAAAAAAAGAAAAGCTGTTGGAATTTTGATACATGCATTCATAACAATGAGCACCATTGATTATACCTGGCGTTCCATCACTAATAATCAGCAACAGATTGTCCAAGATGTGCAGCTGCTGAGCTGGTGGGCTGGACTCCACCCAAGCACTACAGCTCTTTTAATCATGCTTTCCAACTCAGTGGCCCTTTTCCCAAGCAATTACATCAATACTCTTCAATTCCTCTTGGCAAATCTTAAATTTTCCTTTTATTGGAAGCATGATTTTTTTTTTCCCTCTTGAGATTGATGGAAATATGTTAACGGTTTGTATTTAATATATGAAGATTTTTTCATAACAAATTCATTATCTTGAACCACTTCCTTTCCAGTTCTATTTTTAAACACAGCAAGTAAAATATTTCTAAGCACATACAGAGCAACCACCTGTCAACATATATTGCAAAAAACGATAAATGCACTTGCAAGAAGATCTCAAATCTTAGATAAGAAGCTCTTGTGAAAACAATAATTCCTTTTTTCCATATTAATAGTAAAACTATGTTTTCCAATTTAAAAATTCTTTCAAAATTGATTTCACATTTTCAAGGTATCTACACATAATGTTATCACATCAAATGTAAAATATTTCAATCATTTTAAACACAATTAAGGCATAGAATTTAGAGCTTCCCCTAATAGTTCTCAAAAATTGTCTTTAAATATTCTGAACCTTCTTAAATTGACTGTCCCTGAAATCCACCTCAATGTATATGTGGCCATGTAATACCTGATCTTTCAGGAATGTGCATACATTATTTAATCATAAATAGGAAATGTTGTATTAATTGAGATGGTATTCTAGACTTTTCTATCAAGAAAATATGTGAATGATTTTTAAGTGGCAAAGAAAGATTTCTGTGTGTCTTATCTAGTCTGCTTTCAGATTATATCTACTTTTCATCATCTTGTGATATACTACAACACTGAAAGTTATAGAAAACTGATAATACAGCAAATGGTATTCATTAATAGAAATGCAAACTGTCACATGAAAGTATATGATTATTGCCCTGTGGATAATAACCAATTTAGTATCTAGTAAGTAAATTAGTATTCCTGAATTCCTACACATATGTCTGTCCATTGTATTCTCCTT
The DNA here is from genome assembly GCF_023699985.2 of Odocoileus virginianus. Lineage (NCBI taxonomy): Eukaryota > Metazoa > Chordata > Mammalia > Artiodactyla > Cervidae > Odocoileus > Odocoileus virginianus. Next base: position 3,470,669 of record NC_069701.1, read on the forward strand.
TGACCTAATTGTATCATATTACTTGTCCCCTGATCAGTTAATGGAATCAAATATTGTATTTGACAAGTATACATTCCTATGAGCTTCCCAGGTGGCACAGTGGTAAAGAATCACCTGCTAATGCAGGAGACACAGGTTTGATCCCTGGGTCTGGATGATCTTCTGGAGGAGGAAACAGTAACCTCCTCCAGTATTCTTGTCTGGAAAATCCTATGAATAGAGGAACCTGGTGGCGACAGTCCATGGGGTCAGAAAGAGTAGGATACGACCGAGCAACTGAGAACACACACACACACACACACACACACACACACACACATATACATTTATATCTATATGAGAATGGTGATTTTATTACACTATTAAAAATTACATTTTGACAAATTCCAGCATAATTTAATGGAGAAGGCAATGGCAACCCACTCCAGTACTCTTGCCTGGAAAATCCCATGGAAGGAGGAGCCTGGTAGGCTGCAGTCCATGGGGTCGCTAAGAATCGGACATGACTGGGCGACTTCACTTTCACTTTTCACTTTCATGTATTGGAGAAGGAAATGGAAACCCACTCCAGTGTTCTTGCCTGGAGAATCCCAGGGACGGGGGAGCCTGGTGGGCTGCCGTCTGTGGGGTCGCACAGAGTCGGACACGACTGAAGCGACTTAGCAGCAGCAGCATAATTTAAATGTTTACTAAACTTTGGCAGCTTTTATGGTTGAGTGATTTCAGAAATTTTATATCAGATCATCTGTTATTTGTGCTGTCTTCATTTTATCTGGGTTTATGCTTTGTCATAGTTTTCCTTTTAATGCAAGATTAAGCTAGGATATTGTCTTGTTTTTTGGTCAATTTGTTAATCAATATGCATAGTACCACAATGTATATTAATTAACCATAAAATTATCATATATTATCACTATACTTTGTATTAAATTTTTAAGAAAAATTGAAACCATTATATGAATACTCTTAGAACTAGAAAAGCATGTAAGGATACAGACTTGGAACTCATTCAAATCTATGCTGACTCAGCTTTAGGAAATATTAAAAATGTATTCAATTTACCTATATTTTGAATTAAAATATGAAAATATTTAATTGTCTCTATTGTCAGCAAAAAACTAAGTGTTGAGGATACAAATATGACTAGGTTTTGGTACCTGCTGTCACAAAGCATGAAATCTAGAACTAAATATTGATGATACAAGTATTCTTCTTGGGCTTAGTGTTACATAAACTGAACAGCTGATCTAATGAGCAGTTAGATAAGTTACAATTATGTTAGATACAACAATGAATGTTAGTAAGTTACAATTGCCACATCTTTCATACAGAAGAGTTCCCAGTTAATAACACATAGTAGTGACTAATGACTCCAAAAATAGTCTTACTTGCCATTTCAAAATAAATTTACTCTAAGCGATCAAAACACATGGTTTGTTCAGTTTAATCTATATAATATAATGTATTTAGCATCTACTATGTTTCATCACAATGTTAGATAGTAAGATTTAGAAGCTTAATATGGCATAAATTCTCCCTTTAGACAAGCAAATATAAATGTTGTTAGTGAAGGAGAAAGACGAAATATAAATAATTTAGTGCATTAAAATGCCATAAGAATTGCAACAGTATTACAAACAAAGAATTAAGGTGGCAAAAACAGAAATTTAAGCCCATATGGTGCATAAAATTTTTCACCCATAAGGTAACTTCTGAACTCTGTCTTACAGAGGAGTCAGTTTCACCAGAAAAAAAGTGAGATATGCATTCCAGAAAGACTCAGTGTGTGCTGTATTATGGATGCAAAAATAAGTAAATAATACCTGGTTATGTTTGCAATGAAACATGGCAAGGAGATATGGACAAATCTGTGTGGTTGAGGGAGGGAAACTAAAGTGGGAGGGGCTGAAAGTGTGAAACACATACAGGAAATTATATAGGTATCTATTAATGAGGAATTTTGCATTCTGTTACAGAGCATGCTGTAGATCTGAGGGAATTATGCATGAAGCATCATAACTTAAAAAATCTGGATTCAATAGTGCTAACCATGGAAGGTGGGAGTAAGATCTAATGTAGGAGAGTAAAGGCAAGAAATCCAATTAGGTCTGATAATTTTTAATGTGGACATTTTCCTTGTCATTTACTAAGGTATCAATTCATAACTGTTTGATGGTTTTAAAGAGGCATTCTAGGCACAGTGCTGCACTCTAACACAATATTAAAATGAGTAGAGTATCATCAGAAACCTTTAAGGCCCTGGTAATTGAGACTTCTGCCTTCATCATGAGCAGATTCCTTAGCAGCTCCCAGTAGATTTGTGCTTTATAATCATTTTATCTTAAAGCATATTCTCAGGGAAGAAAAAATATATGACAAATAACTTACATCTAAGTGTGGATTCAAATAATTTATCTTTCCCATGGGGTTTTGCTCTTGAAATCTAATCAATGAACCTAAAACTAATATTTCATTATCTGACACTCAAGATATCCATAAACAAGTTGCTTCTTTTCCTATGACATTTGCTATTGCATGACTATCTGATTAATTACTCTGCCATTGCTATGGGGAGTATCACTATTGGAAGGCAAGGTTGAGGGTGAGAGATGATTGGTTATCTTTTATCATTTTAACTTTATAGATTTCTGAATTCAAAATTGTATAGTCATATACAACTTTTCAAAACCACATTTTTTTCAATGCATTGGTAAAAAGCAGTGAGGCACTTAAGGTCAACTGCTGACAAGCTGGAGACCTGAAATGTTTGCTCTGGAAGGTGAAAATTCCCAGTGGTTTATTATTCTCTAGTAAAAGGGAAAGGACTGGTTGTGACCATCATATTCCTGAAGCTGGGAACTGGGTATATTTTGGCCAGCTTTTGGCCCTGTAACTTTTGACTTGTTATTACAGTTTCACAGAATTATAAGCCCCACTTAGAAACTAGTTTCAAAAATACAAGTTTCAGCTTTTCAGCATTATTATCTACTATACAACAAATAGTTTGGCCAGTATTCAAAAACAGGCTAACTAGTCGGCTCTCAGGCCCCTGTATTGCCAATAATTCCTATTCTACAGTATTTACTCAGCATTTATCTTTTAAACAAAATTTGGTTGAGTTATACTTTTAGTGCCATAAACTCCAACTTTCTTTTTAGATGTACCATTCTATATACCCTAACACACTCTCTAACACAGTTCTCTAACATACACTCTAATACAGTTCTATATGCTCTAACACACAAGCATACTACCAAACCTAAGGCAAAGAATATTTCTGTCAAACTGAAATCTCCCTCATATCTCTTTATAGTCATAATTGTTCCTTTCTCCCTGGCAGCAGCCTCTGGAAATGACTGATCTTGTTTCTGTCCCTGTGATTTTGCCTTTTCATGAGTATCTTATAAATGCAACAATCAAGAATGTAACCATTATGCTATACAATTCCTTTCCTTTCGCATCTTTGTGATTTTCCCATGTTGCTGTATTGCCAAGTAGAATTTCATACTTGCACCATATTCTTTTTCTAAAGTTATGTATTCATTTATTCATTTTGGGCCATGCTGGGTCTTTGTGGCTGCTCACGGGCTTTCTCGAGCTGCGGCGAGTGGAGGCTACTTTCTAGTTGTGACTTTCCTTGCTGTGGAGCTCAGGCTCTAGGCATGCAGGCTTCAGTAATTGCAGGACTACTGCAACTACTCGTGGGCCCGAGCATGCCAGCTTAGTAGTTGTGGTGACTGGCTTCATTGCTCTGCCGCATATGGGATCTTCTGGACCAGAAACTGAGCCTGTGTCCTATGCGTTGGCAGGAGAAGTTTTTATCCACTGTACCATCAGGGAAGTCTAATGCACCATATTTTATCCCTTACCAATTGTAGACATTTTAATTGCTTGGAGTTCTGGGGAGATTATTAATTTAATCTCTACAATATAATCTGCTGTAAATGTTTGTGAACAGGATTTTGTATAGACATAAGTTTTTCTTTATCTTGAATAAACATCTAGAAGTTGTATTTCTGGATTTATAAGAAACTACTAATGTATTTTCCAAAATAGTTGTATCATTTTGCATTCTCACTAGCTATATATGAGACAGTTTTGATTGCTCTATATTCTCACCAGCTCTTGATATTGACAGGTGTTTAGTTATATCTCAAATTATAGCTTTGCAGTATTCATTACAATTTTCATTTACATTTTCCTAATGACTAATGATGTTGAGTATCATTTTACATGTTTGTCATCCATAAATCTCTAGAAAAATATCTCCTCAGATCTTTTGCCCACTTTTTTCTTACTAGTTTGAGTACTTATTATTGACTTCTGAAAGATCTTTATATATTCTGAGTTATTTCTTTGTTAGAGATGTGTTTTGTAAATATCTTCTCTTAGTATACAGATGTCTTCTAATTTTGTTAATAGTATATTTGCACAAGGAGAAATTTTTAATTTTGATGAAGTACCATATATTTTTCTTTATCATTTGTATTTTTCGTGTCCTATTAAAAGAATATTGGCCTTACCAAAGGACATATTTTCTGTATTTTTCTAGGTATTTGCATGTAACTTTAGTTCATTTTTAGTTAACTTTTGTATGTGGCACTGTTACAGAAGTACACTGATTGAAACCGCCCGCCCTGGCCATGCACCATAGTAACCATTTGTATGAGCTGTTTTATGACAGGAGATCCTGATAAGGAATACAGAACTAATAAGCCACCACCAACAGGAAGAGTTCGGGAAAAGTCAAAAGGAGACACTGCGTGTCCATCCACTTCCCAGAATCCCTCTCGCTAGCATCCATCTTGGCTGAGCGAATCGTGCGCCACCAGGAAAGACTCTGAATTAGAATGATTGGCCAAAGACCACGCGGAAACTAATCCCATCACCATAAAACCCAAGACTGCGAGCCACGCGGCAGAGCAGTTCTCCTGGGTTCCCTTACCTACTGCTCTCCACCCGGGTGCCCTTTCCCAATAAAATCTCTTGCTTTGTTAGCACATGTGTCTCCTCGGACAATTCATTTCTGAGTGTTAGACAAGAGCCCAGTTTCGGGCCCTGGAAGGGGTCCCCCTTCCTGCAACAAATGGCAACTCTGGTGGGATTCTTCTTCACTGAGACTGACATCCTGACCACTTGGGGTACTCAGGGCCCAGCTTGCCTGCCAATGGACCAGACCCAGTGGCCGCAACTGGGACCCTTTTTCCCTGGTCTCATCCTGATGTGGACAACTGGCCAGAGTCCCCCCACCGGTAAGGAACAAGAGACTTTATTGACCTCTCTCCCCTTCCCTCTGTCTTTCCTCTCCTTAGCCCTTCCTATCCTTCCCCTTTTTCTAGCCCCTCAGTCCTGGACGCAGGAATCTGGTCGAAGGGCCTCAGCTTGAGCTGAGGATTGGAGACCGATCACCTCCTCTTGGCAGAGAACTCGAATTCTGGTTCTATTCTGGTATGGTTTCTGGCAGGGCTGAGTTCCAGTCCTCCCTTCTCTGGAAGCCCAGGGAAAAGTCCCGTAATGCCTGGGTATCTGCAGGTGGCAGGAGACATCTGTAAGGCCACCCCTTTTGCTCCTTTTCCAGCCTCCTCCTCCTTCTTTCAACCTGGCTTCCTTTCCTCCTTTTGAAATCTTTGGAGACATCTGAAGTTCTGAGTCTCTATAGGAGGTTTTCTGAGAGACTGTATTCTTGTGTTTAAGGGAGTGTCTGATGAGGACTGCCAGGTTTACATGTGTGTTTTAACTCTGTTCTGTGTTGTGATTTTTAATGGCCATTTTGCTTTGTGTGGCCACCATTTGGTTTAGACCTGCCACCATTTTGTTAGAACTTGATTTTCTTTCCCTGTGCCTTAAGACCAGGGCTCTCAGGAACACTTATCTAGACCATCTCTAACTCTTGAGACTGAGGGGAAAAGGGAAAAAAGCCTTTAAAAATTTTATTTATTTCAACTCTTTTATAAACTAGTAAATTTTATATTGTAATATCTAATTCATGAACAAACTTAGAAAATGAAGTTAGATTTTGCACTGCATCTGTCTAAACATGTGTTGGTATGTCTTTGTCTATGGGTAATATTGTTTAGGTTAATTTGTAAATGAGCTCTATTGATTTGCTTTAAAGAAGATTAAGTACTTACAAATCAAATAATTCTAAATTAAACAATAAATTCCAGGTTCAGGTGAACTGGGAAATATTCAGTATTAAATACCTAATATTAATGTTTGTTTGTTGACCTATCTAATATAGACATGTCTTAGAGTAATTAACATCAAGTAGAATATTTTCATTGTACCTAGGTTTAATATAAGTTAAATATTATATCTGTTACAAGTTTGTCAACAAGGAAATTACCTTGAGTGAAGAAACTTCTAAAAAATGTAAATGAGATATGAGTTTGTATATAAACTCTATTAAGAATAATTATTCTTTAGGAATATCTGTCTACAGTAATCTCTCCAGATTGGCATAACTTGAATTTCTAAGGGTTGTGCTAAACTAAGTATTGGAAGTCTATTGAATAATTAGGTCATTTCCAAATAAAATAAGATTTTGCAACATTTACTACTAAACACTAATTTCCTTTTACAGAAAAACTAAAGAGATTTGGGACTATAAATGAATAATATTTGATGTCATCCTAAAATGTTTGAAGAAAGCAAGCATTTTAGAAATTATCACTGGTATTTATGCTCATCAATCTATAAAATGCTAATATAAAAGTTAGCTCTTGGTTGCTAAAAGAAAGCAGGAAGTGTGCTTTCAGTAAAAAAAAAAAAAAAAAAGATATGAAAAAGTACTAAAAAGAGTTATGCATGATCAGGATTTTCTAAAATTGGATTACAATTAGTTAGATAAATGGATTTTGTTAGGAATGACATAAGAAAACTGGTTAGAGCCAATTAGGTCCAAGATGGTGGAGCTGACTTTCACTAGACCTTGAACCTTGGTATTTACGCCCATTGTGACATATCAGCAAGCTAAATGATACACCCATCAACATTGACTAAATCTGACCAAATGTTCTAAATGCTTTTAATTTATATTTTCAATAAAACTTCCTAAATCGAATTCTTCTGAAGTTCCTTTGACCTCTAGCTAACTTTGGGGTGCTTCAGAGGGCCCCTGAAATACCCCAAAGAGAGATATTAAACTGTGTTTATTTGGTTGGTTAAATTACATGAAAAAGATTATCAAATGAGTAATAAATCTGCTCATGTTATAATGTATGGTAAAATTACTAATACAGATATCCTAGAAATTATATGGAGTTCTTAACATTTTGATATGTCTTGGTATTCTAATGAGAAACCTGATGACAAAAGTTAACAAAGGACTGAATGAACCAGTGAATATGCTTATAACTTTTATGGTTTCTATCTGAAAAATTACAGGTTTGAATCTTGTGCTTTCCGAGAGTAGGGAATATGTTCCTCTCAAGCTAATTATGAAAATAATTTGATAAAATTATATGTTATAAACAAAACAATTATATTTTCTCTCTATCTGACTCCTCCAGAAATTTGAAACTCTTAGGTTTCCAGTAAGTTTATCAAATGAGCTAAGAAGTTTATCTTACTAACAGGCACAAAAATCTCAAGGAATTTTTGAGAACTTAAAAAGGGAAGAGTTCACCTAGATTTGTTAGGCAAAATCTGTGATAAGCCTTTGGTGTGAGTTTCCCAGCCCTGTTTTATATTAAAAGTTCAGTCTGAGATTCTATAAATGTTTCAGCAAAATAAAAAGTCTATAATCAATTATGGTTATATAAATCATCAGACCAAAATTAGTGAGAACAGACCTATTTGGCAAACAAACTAGCCTCAATTTGGTTATATTTGATAAAAATGAGGGTAACTTTGGGGAGAAAAAGATATTTCAAAAATGTTAAATCCCAGTTTGTTAATGGAGGTCTGCATGTAGTAAGACTCATTTCTTGGATAGTTCTTTGCTGTTATGTGATATTAATGTAAAATTTAATTGAATTCTTAAAGAACACCCTAAGTTTGTTTCTGAAGCTTATTTCAGTAATCTATCTTTGGATGAAGATCAGATGCCTCATGACCTGCAACCAGGACTGGAAAAAGACATAATATAAGGGACTGTCTCCAACCTGGTTGGAAGGACTTTTTATCAGGAGAAACTACACTACACCAGGATGAGAAGACAGTGACATCAGAGGTAGATAGCTTGCCCAAGATGCTGGACCTGATTCATATGATCATTTATAATGTTTTCTTGACTTCTTAGACCTTTGCATATAAATCAAATGCTTTTCTATCATAGGCCTGATCCTATGCTAGTTTTAGAAACCAATCCAATTGTTGGGTTTGTGGCCAATTACCTGTGTCTAGTTCTGGGTTACCTTGGTAAATTTCTCTACTACAAGACTCGGTTGGCCCTGAGGAAATTTACTTAAAAAAAAAAAAAAAAAAAATATATATATATATATATATATATATATATATATATATAGTCATATTCAGGTCACTGTGATACTACTAGATGGGGTCCCCTCACTGGGACAAATAATAATGCCTACTTTGACTCTGGCCATAAATTTGAGCATTTTTCTATTACTCAAGTTCAATCAGAGCAACAAGAAAAGTTTCAGCAAAGGAGTAAGAAATCTCCCACAATTATGAGATGGATTTATATAGATAACAGCAGGCTATGGTAATTTAGGTTTAAAGTCTCCTCTGTGTTGGAAGCAATTAAATCATACTAAGGATAATCAGTCTAGTAACACTAGAAAACTGGGCCATGTGCCTTATAGATGGTGGTGCCAATGTATAATTTCCCTGAAAGATAAAGATTTGTACAGAGTAGACTAAGTCAGACGACCTGGGATATACTGGGCTACATCTAATGGAAGCTCTTAAGTCTTACTTGTGACTTTACTAATACTGCTGGCTATGTTCTTTGTATTTCACCTGTTTTACAAAACTGCTGTTTCTTATACTGCCAAATGTGTGACTGAGGCCTCTGATGGAATAATATATAGTTCCCTGTGAGATCGATGATGATAACAGTGTAACTCTAGATATGGGAAGAAGCAACAAGAGGGAATGTTTTCCTGGACCAAGAGGCTAGTAAGACAGGTGGTCCAGATAATTTTACTGTTTTATGGTCTAATCCAGCAACAACACATTGAGTGACCTGTCAACAAAATCTTTGCCAAACCTGAGAATGGACATTCTCAGCACCATGGGATAAAATGGTCATGAAATGCCCCCCCTCAAAATCATGGTCAAGTTTATGAGCAAAAAGGGGCTCTGCCAACTGAAGATTGACACTTGCCATCTACATCTACAGAGATTAAATCATGGCCACTGCAACTGCTGACTTTCAACGGCCCTGAAAGGAGTTCAAGGTGAAAATCAGGAATGAGGTACTCTGTGCTCTAAGAAAAACTGGCAGAACAGGCCTTCAGATAGTTAGATCTTTTCAGAAGATTTTATGAGTCCCAATTCTTGCATCTTCTCATACCTAGAGAAACACTGACACCATTAATGGTGACATCTGCTTTGGCTATTAAGGAAAATTTTACAATTAAAAGTCAAAATAGAGTACTCAGCTATGGTTCAGACATCCTGGGAAATAACCAGGTGTTACAATGTGTATAATTTCAGATTAGACATTGTATTGCTAAACACTTGAGTTTTCTGAGTCGTGTCAGGCTTAGATGCCACTATTCTCAAAACAATATCTGCTGGAAGCTAGTAATTTATACCTTACTTTTTATAAAATTAGGCAACTGGCCACCTGACTAAAAGTCTCCCCAAAGTGCCAGGTCCAGACTGGGTTTCAGGTCTATTCTTCTAAAAAGAAAGAGATTTATTTTGTCTATTAAAACTCAAGTTATCCCTCCTCCAGCTACTACTAACTGGGTATGTTACAACAAAATGGCAGACCAAGGGATTGAGATTTTAATCATACAAGGCTCAGATCTAGGACTTGGAACTCAGGAATACTTCCAATTCAGTGTCTCTTCTCCAAGCTGAGGCGGTCCTATGCCCCATTTTGACAGAAAGTTATCACAATCATAGTTGCCCTGTTCCCTAAATTAAAACTGAGCAGGACTCTGTGGGGTGGTGACTCTGGAGTACAGATCTGCTGTGTGTTCTCCATTCCTTATCTGTAGGATATAGGCTTCATTCAGCCTCCTTGACCTTCCCTGAGTTCCAAAGAGTGGATTCAAACGCTTGCTAATCAGGGAAGGGAGGGAATACAGAAACACAGGAAAAATAATCCAATGGTGGTACAGCCTCCAGACAGGGTCCTGGTTCCTACTCAAAGAAATATGCATAACAATGTCTTTTGAGTAGAACTGGAGTCCCACCACGAGCCAACCAAAAAAAAAAAAAAAGTCACAAACCCTGCAGCCCTCACCCCAAATGTTGCCCCCTGTTTCTAGGGACCAGTGATGACTCATCCTGTTAGGTCTCCTGTTTGGCCCCTGTCTATTTCATCTCTGAGAGGCGCCAACAATTTCAAACTAAATTGTTAATACAAGGGTGAAAGCTGGTTTCAGATGTGGAACACCCCAACTTAGATCAGGTAGAGAGAGACTTCTGCTCTGCTAGGCAGGCCTATGCCCAGGCATAGCAGGAAGAAGTTACAGAAGAAAGAGACCTCCGCCCCAGTTCCCAAGAAGCATCTTGAGTATGAAGTTTCTCAGGGGGGAATTGTTAGGGGAAGCACACTGATTGAAACCGCCCCATCCCCCCCCCCACCCCCCCCCGGCCAGGCACCATAGTAACCATTTGCATGAGTTGTTTTATGACAGGAGATCCTGATAAGGAATACAGAACTAATAAGCCACCACCAACAGGAAGAGTTCGGGAAAGGTCAAAAGGAGACACTGCGTGTCCATCCACTTCCCAGAATCCCTCTTGCTAGCATCCATCTTGGCTGAGCGACGCGAGCACCACCAGGAAAGACACTGAATTAGGATGATTGGCCAAAGACCACGTGGAAACTAATCCCATCACCATAAAACCCAAGACTGCGCCGACAGAGCAGTTCTCCTGGGTTCCCTTACCTACTGCTCTCCACCCGGGTGCCCTTCCCAATAAAATCTCTTGCTTTGTCAGCACATGTGTCTCCTCTGACAATTCATTTCTGAGTGTTAGACAAGAGCCCAGTTTCGGGCCCTGGAATGGGTCCCCCTTCCTGCAACAGCACAAGGTAAGCTTTAATATTTAGTTTTTCAATGCAGTTCAATTTTTCCATTATCATTTGTTGAAAAGAATACCATTTTTTCATTAATTACCTTGACAATTTTGTTGAAAATTATCTGATGATATTAATGTTTTGGGGGTCTATTTCTGTGCCCTCAATTCTGTTTTATTGATCTAAGGGTCTATTCTTTCACCAATACTACAGTTTCTTGATTGCTATAGCTTTCAGTTCAGTTCAGTTCAGTCATTCAGTTGTGTCTGACTCTTTGCAACCCCATGGATTGCAGCACGCCAGGCCTCCATGTCCATCACCAACTCCTGGAGTTTATCCAAACTCATGTCCACTGAGTTGGTGATACTGAAAGGTTGTTGCTAAACAATAAGACGCTGGGATTCTTGGCCTCCGGAGGAGACAAATTCAACCTGGGGTCAGAGATGAGGCTGGGACGCTCAGAGCTTTTGTGTAATAAAGTTTTATTTAAGCATAAAGGAGATAGAGAAAGCTTCTGACATAGGCATCAGAAGGAGGCAGAAAGAGTACCCCCACCCCCTGCTAGTCTTCAGCTGGATGACTAGCAGTCTGTTAATGAAAAGAAAGGGATGTTTTAAAACTCAGAATGGCACCAGGCCACTCATCCATAAAAAATGCATTTTGGAATAATCTTGGCACCAGATGATTCGTCCCAGGCCATAAAATGATTGACTTGAATCTTGTAGAAGGGCAGATTACCATACAAATAGTTTTGTTTACATAGATTAGGGGAACAATATCTGAGTATAACACATTGGTTTGTCAAGTAGATTCTGAGCCATTAGGAGGAACCGACTTGAAGACAAAGCCTGGGGTAAATGCATAGTACATTAAAATAGCTTAAGACAAACATTTCCATAAGAAAAATGTATTGGTTAACTAAAGGTTTGAGAATAGTCAGCTTCAGGATAAACCAGGTGTTATGGCAACACAGTATTTTAAGAGAAACCTCCTTTTAAATTTGTATAGAGAAGGAAAAAAATATCCCTGGTTTGTTTCCTCCTGCTGCTTAAGAGAGGTAAAAATGTCTGACATTTGCAGCCTATTTCCTCCATTTGGAGACCCCTGGCCTTCCTGCCTGTTACTCTCTCAATACCATCTAACCCACTTCATCCTCTGTCGCCCCTTCTCCTCCTGCCCCCAATCCCTCCCAGCATCAGGGTCTTTTCCAATGAGTCAGCTCTTCACATCAAATGGCCAAAGTATTGGAGTTTCAGCTTCAACATCAGTCCTTCCAATGAACACCCAGGCCTGATCTCCTTTAGGATGGACTGGTTGGATCTCCTTGCAGTCCAAGGGACTCTCAAGAGTCTTCCCCAACACCACAGTTCAAAAGCATCAATTTCTTGGCTCTCAGCTTTCTTCACAGTCTAACTCACATCCATACATGACCACTGGAAAAACCATAGCCTTGACTAGACTGACCTTTGTTGCCAAAGCCTCTACTTTTTAATATGCTGTCTATAGCTTTATGTCTTCAAATCAGTAATATAAATCTTGCAACTTTGTTCTTATTCCAAAATGCTTTGGATATTCTTATTCCTTCATATTTCCAAATAGCTTTCAAAAGTAGCTTTTCCACTGCTACCAAAAACAATGCTGGCATTTGGGTTGGGATATGCTTAATGTGTGTGTGTGTGTGCGTGTTAAGTCACTTCAGTCCTGTCTGACTCTTTGCAACCCTGCGGACTGTAGCCCACCAGGCTCCTCTGTCCATTGCATTCTCCAGGCAAGAATACTGCAGTGGGTTGCCATGCCCTCCTCCAGGGGATTTTCCTGACCCATGGATGGAACTTGTGTCTCCTGTGTCTCCTACATTAGCAGGCAGGTTCTCTACCAAAAGTGTCACCTGGGAAGCCCTGCTGAATGTATAGACCTGGATTATTACAGTACTGAGTCTACATTTATATACCTTCTCTTAGGTTTTCTCTCAATCATATTTTAGACTTTACAGCAAATAAACTTGCATATATTTTTGAAGATGTCTGTGTATCTCATGGTTTGGGTGCTAAATCAAATTTTATTTTGAAAAATGATTTTCAAGTGCCCATTGAGTGCATATAAAATATGATTGATTTTTGTATGTTGATAATGTATCTTGTATTTTTGCTAACTTCACTTTTTAGTTCTATTAACTTTAATCTTCATAGACTCTTTGGGAAACTCTATGTAGACTATAAAGTCATATAATTATTTCCACTCCAGTCTACACAACCTGTACTCATTTTTATCATCTTTTTGCACTGTCCAGGACATCTATTATGATGTTGAATAGGACTGTTCGAGTGCACATCCTTTCCTTTTTCCTAATTCTAAAAGAAAAGCAAGCCATTTTCAGCCATTAAATATACTATTGGCAATATAATTTTTGTGTAGATAGGATTTATTAGAATTAGGAAGTTTTATAAGTTTGCTCTGGGTTTTAAGCATGAATTGATGTTATATTTTGTCAAATCCTTTTTCTGTATATTTTAGATGGTCATGCCCTCTTTTTTCTCTTTAGTCTGTTATGATAAATTACATTGACTGATTTTAAAATGTTTAAACAGCCTTGAATTATTTGGCTAGCTATTCTTACCCCCTCTTGGATGTAGAATTGAAGGAGTCTTTGGGCCTAGAAAAGAGAGCAACAGTCTCAAAGGCCCCTTGCTGAATCATCTAACTTCTGAGAAAACAAAGTATAACTTTAGTTCCACCCTGATGCTCCAGGCCGGTTGCATCTATCTGAGACATATCACCCCCTGTCCGGAAACCTACCACCCCCTACACCCGCCCAGAGGACTTATCACCCCCTGCCCAACTACAAGTGTCATCTCAACAAAAGAATACTCAAAATATCCCGCCTGACTGATGTTTCCCTTATCACTTCCACAAACCTCCCTATAAGTATGAAGCCTCCCTGTTGCCTCTGGGCACTCAGCCTGGTTGTTAGGCTGACTGTCGCCCCTCCTTGCCTGAATAAATGTAATCTACTTCTGTTGAGGTCGTCTTTCCTTTTCTGCCTCACCGGAACTGTACCTTACAAGTATGCTATTCTTTTAATTTATTACTGGATTGGATTTGCAAATGTTTTAATAAAAATATTTTGTATCCATACCAATGAGCAATATTGGTCTTTTTCTTATAATATTTTTGTTCTGTAATATCTTTGGTGTCAGGATAATGATTGCCTTGTAAAACAAGTTATAAAGTGTTCTCACCTATGTCTTAGAAAATTTTACATATAGTTGGCCTAATTTTGTCATTAAGTATTTGGAATAATTTGGCAGGAATGCCCATTTGGGCTGCTTATTTTCTTTGTTGGGGAAATTAACTAAGGTGCCACTTACTTTAGTAGATTTATAACTGTACCAATTTTAAATGTCTTCTTAGATGGGCTTTGGATTTTTGTATCTGTTAAGGAATTTGTACTTTTCATACTAGTTGATAAATTTGTGGGCATAAAATTGTTCATAATATTTCTATATTATATTTTAATATAGTAGAATCTTCAGTGTGTGTTTTATACTTTCTCTTTCCTGATATTATTAATTCATATCTGCTCCTTTTTTTTTCAGTGTAGCAAGATTTATTAATTTGTTGATTTTTTAAGAGGCTTACATGAACTTGTCATTTCATTCAAAAATTTCTTAAATATATAGGGCCATTCATAATCAAAACATGAACCTTAGCAACTAAAAAGCCCCTTTTCTTTCTTTTTCTTTATTTTTTATTCTTTTCTTCTTTCTTCTGATGTTTTACTTTCATTCCAATTGCTTTAACTTCCAGGTATTCTGGATGTTCTTTGTGGCTGCCTATCTATTTTGCATAATTGTCAATATCCAGATACTAAATATAATGTTGAAAAGGATGATGTACTTTGCTAAAGACTTATATTCTAGATGTTCTAAGTATTAGCTCGTTACTTCTAAAATTCTTCTTCAATATTGATCTTGAATGCATTATTTAATCTTTTCTCTGAAAAGTATGTTTAAGAAAGAAAATAATCATTACCTTTCTATTCATCTCAAAAACAATATATCTGTAAGGTAGTTACATTAACTATTAATAACATTAACATGATCACTTACTGAAAAAAGTCACAGACTGGATTCTTGCTACAACAATAATTGGTTTTAGTAAAATAGGAATCATATCAGAAATTCTTGCTTATACCACATAGAGCTCTCTGGGATAAATATATCAGAGCACATTTTTCATGAAGAACAAATGATCACAAAATATTCATCATTTTTGTTTTTAACATCAAATAAGAAAGCAATATATAAGTGAAAGTAAGGAGGGAAAAGTTTCCTTCTAGGATTATCCCTGTCATTCACTTCTCAGTCTCCTTATCACCTCTTCCTTGCTTCTTCTACTTAATTTGACATACTTTCAGGTCTTAGAAGGCACCATGCTGATGCATACCTCCTTGCTCTTTATCCATAATTTTCACACTGCTGGGAATATTCTTTACAAATCACAACCAGCTCTATCTCCAACTACAAGACTTTTCTCTTCTTATAAATTTAAGTCGGTTGACATCACCTTATAATCCCTTTCCTGATGCTCTTTTTGCTCTAAAGAAAATTTGAAATGTTCCATTTATGTCTCACACATCCCATAAGGGAGTCTTCATACCACTTAGAAACAATTACTCTACATTTCTTTAACAAATATGAATCCCTCCAAATGCATACACTGTTTAAAGATAGAGATCTTCACTTATTTGTCCTTGTGTCCATTAGATTGGCAAATTGATTATATCCAGCAGGTCATATATTTATTCATTGAGGCAGGTACTGAGTAGATGAATGAGTATGTCCAATTATCTTGAATCCATCTTGAACACAGTTATCAGTGGGTTACATAGGTAAATTTCTTATATAATTAAATACAAATATTTACTTATTTCTGTTTTGAAATGGAGAGAAATTTTCATCTTTCATTACAGACCCCAACATCCAGGTTATGTTTCAACTTCACACTCCACCATCACATCTAACCTCTCTTATTTCAGATTTACTTCTGGGCATAAGACTTTTGACTGTGTGGATCATAACAAACTGTGGAAAACTTTTAGAGAGACAGGAATATCAGACCATCTTACCTGTCTCCTGAGAAACCTGTATGTGGGTCAAGAAGCAACAGTTAGAACCCTGTATGGAACAACTGATCGGCTCAAGGTTGAGAAAGGAGTATGACAGGGCTGTCTGCTGTCACCCTGTTTGTTTGATCTATATGTTGAGCACACCATGAGAAATGCCGGACTGGATGAGTTACAAGCTGGAATCTAGAGGGGTGGGAGAAACATCAACAATCTCAGATATGTGGATGATACCACTCTAATGACAGAAACCAAAGAGGAATTAAAAAGCCCCTTGATGAGGGTGAAGGAGGAGAGTGAAAGTGCCAGATTAAAATTAAATACTAAAAAAACTAAGATCATGGCATCTGGCCACCATTATTTCATGGCAAACAGAAAGGGGAAAGCTGGAAGAGGTGACAGATTTCCTCTTCTTGGGCTCTAAAATCACTGCAGATGGTGACTGCAGCCATGAAATCAGATGATTGTTTCTTGGCAGGAAAGCTAAGACAAACCTAGACAGTGTGTGGAAAAGCAGAGATGTTACTCTGTAGACAAAGGTCTGTATAGTCATGGCTATGGTCTTCCCAATGGTCATATGCAGTTGTGAAAGCTGGACCGTAAAGAAGGCAGAGCACCAAATAATTGATGTCTTCAAACTGTGGGGCTAGAGAAGACTCCTGAGAGTCCCGTGGATAGCAAGGAGATCAAACCAGTCAATCTCAAGGGAAATCAACCCTGAATAATCATTGGAAGAGCTGATGCTAAAGCTGAAACTCCAGTATTTTGGTCATTTAATGTGAACTGCTGACTCATTGGGAAAGTCCCTGATGCTAGGAAAGATTGAAGGCAAAAGGAGAAGAGGGGGTCAGAGGATGAGCTGGCTGGATGGCATCACCGAAGCAATGGACATGAACTTGGGCAAACTTCGGGAGATGGTGAGGGACAAGGAAGCGTGCTTTGCAGTCCACAGGGTCACAAAGATTCAGACACGACTGGGTGACTGAACAACAACATGTAAGACCTCTGTGTTAAGTGAAGTCATGCATATTTCCTCATTTTGTGCAATAAGTATTTAGAGGCAGTAAATAGACTATTTTGATCTTTTTTTTTTACCTTGTTATTTATACTTTTGAAAGATATTTTATTTATCATTTAATACACATATATTTACTTGTTTATAATTAAACACTTAGTCATGCTCCCCCCTGGCTGCCAGCCCCTGAAATCTTTCCTTACTGCACAATGCCAAAATCAAAGGCATATATATTTGTAAGTAGCATAATAAACAGTGATACGACTGCTTGTGACTGATTTGATATGTAAGTAGAATTGAGGACTTCACAAGAGAAAGGAGCTCCTTTTACTGATCTCTTATCTTTCCAGTAAAAGAAAAAAAATAAAAACGTTGTTTCCCTTAAACATAGGCTTAGAAAAAGGCTGACTGCAGAGGAACTCTGCCCTTCATTTCTCCTCTTGCTTTTTTCATTACGTTTTTCTTCAGGATTTCGCCAATAAAACAAGTGAGACATACCTGGCCATTGACTATTGGATTTTTTAAAATATTATTTATGTGAGTGGTTTCAACCATTATTTTTGATTACCTGTTCTGGCATGATCACAATTTCCTGTAATATTTCTTTTTTCTCCCAAGGGAAATTAATGTCTGTTCTTAGCATTTGTCCCTTATTTTCTTTGTGAAAACTGAGACAAGGAAGCAAGGAATTAATTTGATATTTTAGCAGTATCTATTTCATTGGTCAATAATTTATTCTTGTAATTTTTACTCTGTAGGCTTCTTCAGAGTGACCTCTGGTTCTTTCGATGCTTGAAACACATTTTCTATAATATTTTGACCTCCTGTGATATTTTTCATTCATTTCTCACTTTGGCTTTCCCTTGCATTCTGCTCTCACCGCTGTGCCCTTTGTTTCTTTCTTGCAGTTCCCCATAACCGATATGTTATACTTCATATCTGAGCTGCTCATATACTTGATTACTTTTTACAAATAATTTTTCATCTATATTGTTTTTTTGTTTTAATTTCTGTGATATTTGCTTTTAGGTTACACACAAACACAACCCTTTGGGAACACTGAACATTATTTTGGAGCACGCTTCAATTTTTCTTCTCATTTTTGTTTTAAACTACACTATAAATAAACAAACACCTCACCACTTTTTTTTTAATTTCAAATACAATACTGCAGTTTACCAGTGCTTATTTTCTCATTTATTTTGTTTTTAAATTTTTCATACTTTTTTTTTTCCAACTGTCCAAGAATTAATCAACATGCATCAGTGTATATTTTCCCCTTCATTGATTTCTTTATTTCCTCATCAGTTTCAAGACATTCCTAAGTATTTCTTTGTTATCTTGTACCTCTGTTTAGGCATCGAAAGATGTGGCTTTGTCTTGTGTTAATCAAGTTGACACAGTAGATGTGCTCTACACTTGGATTTCTCTTTTAGCTGTAACTGGGCCCCCTGGTGGCTCAGCTGGTAAAGAATCCACCTGCAGTGTGGTTGACATGGGTTTGATCCCTGGGTTGGGAAGATACCCTGGAGAAGGGAAAGGATACCCACTCCAGTATTCTGGCCTGGAGAATTCCATGGACTGTATAGTTCATGGGATCACAAAGAGTTGGACACGACTGAGCCACTTCCACTGTCACTTTTAGCTCTAACAAGTCATTCATGTTCACACATAAAGAACTATGCACATAATAGACATGGACCATCTTTCCCACTTCAGGTTTCTTGTTTCAGGAATTTTATAGTTTCTTGCCACTTTCAAAATTTCTGAAGTGAAATTCTTAAACATAATTATTTTATATTGCTTTATAAAATATGCCCTGTATTTTTTAACCTATTGTAAGGTATACTTCTTTTTCAACTAAACTTTATATTTTGAGATCATTGTAGATTACTTTAAATTTTTCAGGTATTAGTAGCTTCTGCTATAATCTCCATTCTGTTATTTTCTACTTGTTTGTAACTTATTTATCCATTGTTTACATTTATTGAGTCCTATTTACATGTCAGACAATGTAAGGCTGAGAGAATGTACAACATTCTCTTTATAATGGAGAATATTTTCTGACATGATGGATATCATAATCCAACAACTATTTTACAAAGTGCCATTAAATTTTGAGATAAATGCTATAGCTGTATAGGGTATATTGTGAAAAACTCCTATGAAAAAAATGGGTTTGAATTTTGAGGATGAGGTCAGAATAGATTCTCTAATTAAATTTGTCTTTAGGCTGAAATAGAAAGCAATGGTAAGAGTAACCTAATTGCATTAACCTGTGTTTCTCTAAAAGCTAGACACTGTGGAAGATTATCCCAGGGTTTTGAGTTCTGAAACACCAGAGAGAATCATAAAAGAAGGAGTAATTTTTCTCTGTCATGAGGATATAGGCTCAATTTTGCTAGAACTTTATGAGGAGTGTATAAAAAACCTTCTATAAATACCATCTCAGGCACCATAAGAACAACCGTGGATTGATTTATCAGCTTCCTTTCCCTTTTGGCCAAGGGTTTCCTTAGGTAATTTTAGGTATCCGCACTTTCAAGCTTGCTGTTGTGTAATTAAGCAGGTTTTCACCCACCTGTTTCTCATACCACCACATGGGAAAAGACCCAGGACAGAGTACTTAGAGTCATAATTGAATTTACCAGAGTATTTTTTCAGTGCAAAACTGTAATCCTAGCCTGTAGGCCATGCAGAAGATTAGCTGGCCTAGGATCAGGAAGCCATTCTTGGTTCCCAGGCAGTTGTGTCTGGAGAAGTCCAGGGCATGGCAGGCTTACGTGGCTAACATTGCTAATGGAGATGGGGACAGGTTATCTCATCATTCCGTTTGCCTCTCAGGTACTGGAGAAATGTGCTTCAGAAAATTCTTCTTCAATCTGTCCTGGAAAGCAAAGCGGCACCTGCAGCCATCACTAAACCATCAGTGCCATACACATCCTCTGTAGAGAAAGAAGGGTCTGGAATGGTCTGTCACCGAGAGCGAGGCGCGGAATGATAAAGCTATGCAGTGAATAAACTCGAACGATTTCTAGGGCGTCCCTGGTCATTCAATGGTAACGAATCCGGCTGCCAATGCAGGTAACGGGGGTTCAGTCGCTGGGTCATGAAGATCCTGTGGAGAAGGAAATGGCAACCCACTCCAGTATTCTTTCCTTGGAAATCCCATGGACCCAGGAGCTTGGCAGGCTACAGCCCATGGGGTCACAAAAAGAGTCTGACAGTACTCAGTGACTCAACACAACAATAATAGGGTGCTAATAAAATTTAGTTTAGCACTTGTTGAATCCAGTTCATTATAGATATATATGGAGCTAGAAGGTATATCAGAGAAGGCAATGGCACCCCACTCCAGTACTCTTGCCTGGAAAATCCCATGGACAGAGGAGCCTGGTAGACTGCAGTCCATGGGGTTGCTATGCGTCGGACACGACTGAGCAACTTCACTTTCACGCATTGGAGAAGGAAATGGCAACCCACTCCAGTGTTCTTGCCTGGAGAATCCTAGGGACGGAGGAGCCTGGTGGGCTGCCGTGTATGTGGTCGCACAGAGATGGATATGACTGAAGCGACTTAGCAGCAGCAGCAGAATGTGTATACGATCTGAGGATCTAATTTGCAGCATAGTAACTCTGAGTAATACTGCACTGTGTACTAGAAATTGGCTAAGGGAGTGGATCTTGAGTGGATCTTAAGTGTTCTCACCACAAACACACACACAGTAGCTATATGAGATGACAGATGTGTTATTTAACTTTGTGGTAATCATTGCACAATATGTAGGTGTACCAAATCATCACATTGTACAGCTGAAATGTGTACAATTTTTATTTGTACATATCTATTATATCACAGCAAAATCAGGTAGGTGATCAAACCAATCCATCCTAAAGGAAATCAACCCTGAATATTCATTGGAAGGAATGATGCTGAAACTAAAGCTCCAATACTTCGGCCACCTGATGCAAAAAGTTGACTCATTGAAAGAGCATAATTTGGGAAAGATTGGAGGTGGGAGGAGAAGGGGACAATAGAGGATGAGACGGTTTGATGGCATCACTGACTCAATGGACATGAGTTTTAACAAACTTTGGGAGATGGTGAAGGAGTGCTGCAGCCCTTGGGGTCGCAAAGAGCTGGACATGACTTAGCAACTGAACAACAAAAGTTAGGAAATAGGAAAAAGTTACAGACAGCCCATGCAGTGTTTACCCAGTTTTCTCTAGTGGCAACATCATGCAAAACTATAATACAATAGCACAATCAGGGCATGGACTACTAACACAGTAAAAATGCAGGAGACTAGCATCCCTACAGTGATCCTTAATGCTTTAGTTTTATAGCCATGACTGCTTGTCATTTCAAGAATTTCACATAAATGGGACGTCAGCTTTTTTGGATTGGCTCCTATTTATTTAGTGTAATTCTCTAGAGGTTCATCCAAGTTGTCACAAGTCTTAATAATTTGTTTCTTTTTCTTTTTATTTCTAAGTACTCTTCCATACTATGGATGTAGAACAATTTATTTAACCATTCACATGTTGCAGGATGTTTATGTGGATTTCAGGTTTAGGCTATTATGAAGGAGACTGCTACAAATATTAACGTGCATATTTTTGTATGTAACTAACTTTTCAATTCTTTGTTATAAATGCCGAGGAGTATAATTTCAGGTGATCTTGAATTTGCCTGTTTAGTTTTTAAAGAAACTGCCAAAATGATTCCAGAGTAAGTGTTCTGTTTTACATTCCCACAAACAATGTATGAAATATCCAATATCTCTGCATTCTTCCCAGCATGTGGTGGTGTCACCATTTTCTGATCTAGTCATTCTGATAGGTACTGTAGTAACATCTCATTGTGGTTTTAATTTGCATTTTCCTAAAGGCTAATAATGTTGAATGTCTTTTTATGTGCTTACTTGCTATCTGTGTACCTTCTTTGAGTTATGTCTTCTTTTTGCTTTTTTGCAATTTTATTGAGAGGTAATTGACAGCACTATATAAGTTGAAGGTGTATAGCATAATGATTTGACTTACATACATGACATGATTATCACAATAAGTTTAGTGAATATCCATCATCTCATGTAGACATAAAATTAAAGAAACAGAAAAGAAATATTTTCCTTGTGATGAAAACTCTTAGGATTTACTTTCTTAGCACCTTTCATATAAAACACACAGCAATGTTAATTATATATTTTTATGTTGTACATTATATCTTTGGTACTTATTTTTCTTATACTGGAAGTTTGTAGTACCTTTGACTGCCTCCACCCTCACCTCTGGTACCACAAAAGAATTTATGCCTTTAATTATTTTCTAATTAAATTTTTTTACTGTTGAGTTGTGAAAATTATTTTTGTATTCTAGATACTAGTCTGTTGTAATTTATGTAATTTGTAAATATTTTTCTTCAGTCTGATTTGTCTTTTCAACTTCTTAAAATAATCTTTCACAGAGAAAAAAAAATTGCTTTCTTTTTCAACCTAGACTGATATTAATGAGTGGCTTGACCAATAAAATGTGATAGAAGTGAAATTTGGGGACTTGAAAACAGCAGAATATAAGAAGCTTTGAAACTTTGGATTTCTTTGGATATGAGAGTTACTCAAATTTGCTTTGGTTTGCATGACTGTGATGGTTTTGAAGAACAGTGGCCATCCATTTGGTAGCATGTCACTCAATCAGGATTTAGCTGATGCTTTTCTTATTATTCTGTGGTTGTGACTTCTGAGGATGAAGACCACAGAGGTAAAGTGCCATCCTCATAGCATAAAGTGTATACTGTTGATTTCTATTTGCTAATATTTTGTGGAGGATTTTTGATTCTGCATTCATTCAAGATTTATTTGTTTGTAGCTTTCCTTTCTTGTAATGTGTTTAATGGTTTTAGTATGTAACTTTTCTATAGGCAATGTCTTTATCTGGTTTTAATATTAGGGTAAATCTGGCCTCAAAAAATAAAGTAGAAAAAGTCTCCTGTGCTTATATTTTCTGGAAAAGATTGAGGAGAATTAGTATCATAGCTTATTTAAATGTGTGGTTGAATTCATCAGTCATCTGTGGTTAGTATTTTCTTTTATGGATAGTTACTGATTACTCCATATCTTTTTAAAAATTAGGCTTACTCAGATTATTTCTCCTTTTGTGAGTTTCAGTAGATTTTGTCCTTCGAGGAATTGGTCCATTTAATCTAAGTTATCAAATTTGGGGTCATAGAGTGGTTTAAAGCCTTCCTTTATTACCCTTTTATTACTCCTGTTTCCACTAGCTACCACTGTCAGGAACTAGCTGGACTCAGAAAGCTGATCTGTCAAGGGGCAGAGTGCTCATTTAAGACCACAAGCCAAAATGAAATTTAAGGTCAAGCCTTTAGTCACTGACTTTGTTAGTTTAGCCAAGGGGTTAAACTCAAGAAGCACCAAATCCTCTCCACCCTCCTTCCTATTTTTCCCTTGGAATGGTGCTAGTTAAGGGTAAGGGTAGTTGGTGTACGTGTGGGAATTGCCTCAATGCAAAGGGAGCACCAAACCAAAGCCGCTTGTAGTATTGTGGGCCAGGGGAATTGGAGGAGAAGGGCAGTAGAGAGGCTCGGAACAGAAAAAGTACTGAATACTGAGTCAGAGTGAAGGAGAATGTCTTCAAGTCAAATTCCCCATAATGGTAAGAGTGGGGTGGGCATTTTGATAGACAACCTGAGAAAGTCCTCAACTGAAGGCCTTTGAGAATGTGGCCTATGAATTGAGGCATCTAAGCTAGGAAATAAATACAGACTAGACAACAGCCAGCCAGGGCAGACTGAGTCCTAGAATGCAATTCTCTTCTGAGACTGCAATGCATTGGCTATACACCATGTCAGTGTGGAAGGGCACCTTTCTGCCATGAGGCCTGCCAGCTATGCCTTTTCATAATTGCCTGTGGTTGGGCCTAAAAAGTTCCCAGAGTTTTTTGGTCACGGTTTTGAGGCCCTGATGACCCCCTTTGGAATGTATGACATTGTTTTTTAGTGATAGCTCTCTTTATTCTTGTTTAAGACTGACTAGAGACATATGTACCCCAGTGTTCATTGTGGCACTGTTGATAATAGCCAGGACATGGAAGCAACCTATATGTCCATTGGCAGATGAATGGATAAGAAAGCTATGGTACATATACACAATGGGATATTACTCAGCCATTAAAAAGAATGCATTTGCATCAGTTTTAATGAGATGGATGAAACTGGAGCCTATTATACAGAGGGAAGTAAGTCAGAAAGAAAAACACCAATGCAGTATATTAACACATATATATGGAATTTTGAAAGATGGTAACAATGACCCTATGTGCGAGACAGCAAAAGAGACACAGATATAAAGAACAGTCCTTTGGACTCTGTGGGAGAAGGCAAGGGTGGGATGATTTGAAAGAATAGCCTTGAAACATGTATATTATCATATGTGAAACAGATCGTCAGTCCAGGTTCGATGCATGAGACAGGGTGGTCAGGGCTGGTACACTGGGATGACCCAGAGGGATGGGATGGGGAAGGAGGTGGGAGGGGGTTTCAGGATGGGGAACATGTGTACATCCATGGCTGATTCATGTGAATGTATGGCAGAAACAACTACAATACTGTAAAGCAATTAGCCTTCAATTAAAATAACTAGATAAATAAATTTAAAAAAATAGATTGACTAGAGACATCAATTCATTAACTTTTTCAAAGAAACCATTTTTTGTTCTGTTTCTATCCATACAATTCCTATTTTTCAGTTCCATTGATATCTGCCTGAATTTTTATTCTTTTCCTCCACTTAATTGGGATTTAATTTGTTCTTCTAGTTTTCCTGATGAAAACTTAGGTTATCAACTTTTAGATCTTTCCCCTTTTCTAATACATGAATTCAATAATCAAAAATAATTTTAAAATGGCCCTCTTCCTTTACTATGTCTCATAAATATTGATAAATTATATTTTCATTTTCATTCAGTTTCAAATTATTCTTTCTTCTTGAAACTTCTATCTTGACCAACAGACTCCTTACAAGTATATTGTCACATCTCTAACATTTGGGGATTTCCAGCTAGTGACTGACTTCTTGATGAAAGGTGGATATGCTGTATTAGATAATAGAAACTGTGGTAACAGGCCTGTATTGTAAGTATCTTTTAATCCACTTAGGAATTTATTTGTGTCTTGTGTCTAATGTTTACTATGGCTGTAGTTTTGAGGGGTTTACAATTCCTTTACTGTGTTAGTCATTCAGTTGTGTCTGACTCTTTGTGACCCCATGGACATAGCCTACCAGGCTCCTCTGGCGTGGAATTCTCCAGACAAGGATACTGGAGTGGATTGCCATTCCCTTCTTCAGGGGATCTTCCTGACCCATGGATCAAACCTGAGTCTCTTACATTGCAGGCAGTTTCTTTACCATCTGAGCCACCACGGAAACCCGCAATTCCTCTAGTTTCCTGTCTTCTCTCTTGAGGCCTTTGGGCTTCTCTAAGAAATCATCCTCAGATAGAGGTGTCTTTCAGATATTTCAGTTGTAAGATATTGCTATACTGGATTCATATTCATACATTGGCAAGATATACAGAGAAAGCATTCAGTAACTTAATAATTAAATCTTAGTCATTTAGTGAACTCATATCCTGAGATGGGAAATCTACAGAGGCTTTTTGTTTGTTTGTTGAGTTCTTCATCTTCCCTTTAGTTGCAGCAGGAAAGATATATAGAAGAATCAGTTGAAACAATGCACTTTCCCCAGGCAGGGAAACTGCTACTGCTGCTAAGTCACTTTAGTCCTGTCCGACTCTGTGCGACCCCATCCCTGGGATTCTCCAGGCAAGAACACTGGAGTGGGTTGCCATTTCCTTCTCCAATGCATAAAAGTGAAAAATGAAAGTGAAGTCGCTCAGTCATGTCCGACTCTTTGTGACCCCATGGACTGCAGCCTACCAGGCTCCTCCGTCCATAGGATTCTCCAGGCAAGAACACTGGAGTGGGCTGCCATTGCCTTCTCCGAGTCTTCCACTGAGAGGAGGCCTTTGTAAAGACCAATGCTCAGGGCGTATTTCAAAATGGTTACTTTTTTCCTCACCCTGCTAGAATCAGGAGTGGATCTTTCTAGACTTTTGACCATGAGAACCTGGAGGGTGGTTTTGAGATGAAACCAATGAAAATGTTGGCATCCTCAAAGGTTGCAACCCACAGAAGTTTCTTATCCTCAAACTATCTATAATCAGCCCCTAGGAACTCAGACAAATCACCTTATAACTACTGCTTCCAGTCCCTGGCTTCCAGAGCTTGTCTTCTAAACAAAAGAGCTCAGTCGTGACTCTATTAGCCTGTGTCTCCAGACTTTGAAGTGGGGGGTTGTACTGGTAGTAAAACTTAAGTTTTCTGATGGCTTCAGTAGAATCTGTTGACTTTTCCTGTGTCTAGTTTTTTCTTATCGTACTAATGGTAGTGACAACATCCAAGTTTTTACCTGTTGGATTGGAACCAGAAGTCTCTCTCTCTCTCTTTTTTTCTTTTTTTTTAACAAACATGTGTTGACTAAAATAGATATACAACTTGAGAGTTGCGAGTTAAGCTTTATTTGGGCCAAAATGAAGACTGCAACCTGGGGGGCTGCATCTCAGACAGCTCTGAGAGATGCTCCAAAGCAGCAGTGGGGGAAAGTCAATATATAAAGTTTGGTGAAGGGGAGTTCAATATTCAATACCATGAAGCACTCATTTTACTAAAGGTTTTTTGTTAGTCATGAGGATCTGATGTCACCATGAAGGGATTTAGTGCTTCTCTAGATATGAGGAGATGCAAAGATTGAGATCATAAAATCTGTTTCTGAAAACATCCAACTATCTAAAGACCTGTCCCACCAGATTCCCTGGAGCACAGAGCGCCTCACTCCACCCTGAACTCCCTTAGGGGGTGTTGAAGGTCAACAGCTATAGCAGCATGGGCTTCAATAGAGAGAGGCAAATGACAAGCACCTTTGTTGTTCAGTCATGGCAATGCTCTTGGTAGGTGGCAATTTGTAGTTGACACATATAATATGATTTTCCTTTCCAAAATAGCCTGCAGAAGTTGAGGGAGAGTAGGCGCTTAGCTTTCTTCAAAATTATTGTATTTTCTGTGTATTCTCATAGCAGCTAAGAAGGAATTCTGCTTAATTTTAATTTATTTTTTTTTTCATTTTAAGAATCTCTAAATACATAATATTTATATAATGTTTAAGAACCACTATTAGCCAATTGCTCTCTCTCTCAAATTCTAACATTTCTATACACAAGGAGAATCGCTCTGTCTGCATTTGTGTTTACAGACATCTTTAAGATAATGGAGGAAGGGACAGAATTTATTTGAAGTCTACTGTCTCTTGAGAAACAACAGTTAGAACTGGACGTGGAACAACAGACTGGTTCCAAATAGCAAAAAGAGTACATCAAGGCTGTATACTGTCACCCTGCTTATTTAACTTATACACAGAGTACACCATGAGAAATGCTGGGTTGGAAGAAGCACAAGCTGGAATCAAGATTGCCAGGAGAAATATCAATAACCTCAGATATGCAGATGACACCACCCTCATGGCAGAGAGTGAAGAGGAACTAAAAAGCCTCTTGATGAGTGAAAAAGTTGATTAAAGCTCAACATTCATAAAACTAAAATCATGGCATCTGGTCCCATCACTTCATGGGAAATAGATGGGGAAACAGTGGAAACAGTGTCAGACTTTATTTTGGGGGGCTCCAAAATCACTGCAGATGGTGATTACAGCCATGAAATTAAAAGATGCTTATTCCTTGGAAGGAAAGTTATAACCAACCTGGATAGCATATTTAAAAGCAGAGACATTACTTTGCCAACAAAGGTCCGTCTGGTCAAGGCTATGGTTTTTCCAGTGGTCATGTATGGATGTGAGACTTGGACTATAAAGAAAGCTGAGCACTGAAGAATTGATGCTTTTGAACTGTGGTGTTGGAGAAGACTCTTGAGAGTCCCTTGGACTGCAAGGAGATCCAACCAGTCCATCCTAAAGGAGATCAGTCCTGGGTGTTCATTGGAAG
This sequence comes from Odocoileus virginianus, assembly GCF_023699985.2. NCBI lineage: Eukaryota > Metazoa > Chordata > Mammalia > Artiodactyla > Cervidae > Odocoileus > Odocoileus virginianus. The sequence goes on from NC_069701.1 coordinate 3,499,045, forward strand.
GACTGATGCTGAAGCTGAAACTCCAATACTTTGGCTACCTGATGCAAAGAGCTGACTCATTGGAAAAGACCCTGATGCTGGAAAGGATTGGGGGCAGGAGGAGAAGGGGACGGCAGAGGATGGGATGGTTGGATGGCATCACAGACTCGATGGACATGGATTTGGGTAGACTCCGGGAGTTGGTGATGGACAGGGAGGCCTGGCATGCTGCAATTCTTGGGGTCACAAAGAGTTGGACACGACTGAGTGACTGAACTGAACTGAACTGATAGGTTTAGGCTAATTGCATTTATAGTTATTAATTGAAGTCTTAATAACACCTCTATTGGGTGGTCACTATTCTAGAGTGCACTGACAGATCAAAAGTTTGGAATAAAAATCACATCCCCAAAATGCATGTAGCAAAGAGCTTTTAGATTAAATGCTTATACCAAACTTATCAATCTTGGGCCTAATAAAAATATGAAATAGTGTTAAATTTTGCTTTATAAGTTTGTCAAAAATTTAGCATATACCTGGTCTTTGATTATAGATGAGTCACCAGGGAAAAAGTGTTTGCTCTGCCTTCCTTCCCCTTTTTGTACTTGATACCTTTTTTACCACATTGTAGATCATATACATGTTAAATTCTGTCACCTCCTAAAATGCTTCCTGCCTCAGTATTTATTTCCTTCTTTGAAATCCATTAAGACAGAGCATAGGCACTCTCTGCTAAGACCGTAAATTCATATTTCTGTGAGCTCAACAAGTCAGCACCAAATATTGATGTAATTCTCCACAAGTATATTCATCCCCAGGAAAACTCCACTTTGCATGTTGTGCAAAATCATCTGTTTCTTCTTGTTTTAGCTGCTAATCCCACAGCCTAGCAAACCATAATCCTACCTTCTCTAAACCCTATCTTGGAAAAGAAACCTTGTCTTGAGGAATAGAAGGAACTTAATACAGTTTAAGTTAAATCAGTAACCCTTAACTGTGTCTACACAAAATCTGTCCCAGCTGTAACGCAGTGACAGTCAGGGCTTTAATGCAAAACACGTGTGTGCTATATCATGACAAATCCAACATCCTGAGAAAACCAGGCATTTTGATAATTCTTTTTTCTTTTCTTTTAGTTTAGATAGTGATATTTAAGATTCTTGAACAAGAATATAGTTGAAATAGCAATTAAATAGGGGTTGAAAAAACCTTTCTCTATAGAAATATCAAGTTACCAAAGTTCCTTGGAATCAGTTATATTCACATGTTTATTCTATAGATTTCACTCAGTAGGAAATGACCTTATCATCCCAGTAGGAAGTAAACTTATCTCAAATTGAGAACTTAATTAGCAATCTTGCCTCAAGGAGTGTGAAGCCTTTACACTATTTCTTTTCTAGTGTATTTTGGAGAATCAAGAGTTCCTGAGTTGTCTGATATACAGGAAAGGTCAGGAGCTCTCCTCGATTTTCCTCATGGGGATTCCTGACTTCATCTACATAATCAGCCAACCTGAGGGTTAAAATCAAGAATTCACAGTTTTTGTTATGTTTTTCAGAATAAAAATAGTTTGATCACAATTACACTAATCTTGTGCTTTTGCAAGTATTTAAGCCAAACAAAAATATCTAGACCAAAATGAATTTGCTTTGCAAATGGCTATCTCACCTTTTACAGGGTTCCCAGGTGGCTCAGTGGTAGAGACTCTGTCTGCCAATGTAGGAGACATTGAGATGCAGGCTTCATCCCTGGGAAGACCTCCTGGAGGAGGAAATCGCAAGCCACTCCAGTGTTCTTGCCAGGAAAATCCCAAGGGCAGAGGAGCCTGGCAGGCTACAGCCTATGGGTTACAAAGAGTCCGACGTAATTTAGTGACGGAGTTATTAAGTCAGCAGAGCTACTGCACTGCATCTTAGAGAATTAATTTCTCTGAAAAAGTGAGATGTGCTGACTTTGGGATTATTTACCCTATGAGCCACCAGGAAAGTATATAAAGAAATTGCTCAATTTTATGACCATTATTTAGGAGACTATTGTATTAGCCCTCAGTTCCCATATTCTTGAAATGTTAACTTAAAATTTAATTAATATGGAAATTAAATGAAAATTTAGAAGAGATTGGGTTGTGACTTCATGCCAAAATAAAGACTTTGAAACTTTGTTATTCATAATTGCCATTATTAAATACACATGACATTTGCCATGTGTATATTTAACATATTAAAATAATTTACAGAAGAAGAAATGAAGGTGGGAAGAAACTTAGAAGTAATAGAAGATTACTTTCAGCAAGATCTATATTCTACAGAGGTCAACAGTCCAAACCCATACTGTGTCTTATGGGATAGATAGATAAACTGAAAGCATTCAATATTTAAAATTTAAATTTGAAAGCCAGAAAAAATGGACTTCTGGCTAATAACTTCCATCTGCTTTTACATAAAATAGTACTCATGAAATATATGGGAATCTCTTCTCTCTTTTAACTTTATAATTAAAAAAATTTTGAATTACTTTTTCCATGAATAGATTGCATATTAAGTATTATTATAATCATTCACTAGGAAAGAATCATGATTCTCAAAGCTTCTAGTTTTTTGATTTTCAAATGTGGAAATATTCAGCATTTAAGTGAATATAGAAATTACCCCATAGAAACTTGTAACAAAGTATAATATTTAATTACATTTCTGGGGTCAAATTGAGAATAAGTGCTTTTCATTTACTTTTGCTTTTGGTTTTCCATATAATTTCAGCAACAGGACATTTTTCTTATTGTTTTTAAATTGGGACAGTATTCTAAGGCACAAGATTACTATTTTATCACAGAATTATAATCATATCAAGCTTCTAAAGGATATTAGATTTCATGTCAGTGCACAACCCACTGGTCCCTAGGGTTTCCCTCTTCATCACTCTCTTCCTTGTTTTCTCTTTCACCTACCTCATCTCTCTCTTCTTTTCTTCACACTTCCCCATAAACTATTTCTTATTGTGCAAATGTTGAAAAACAATTCTTGCAAGTGTTATTTTAATGTGGCGTCATCACTGAGTCCAGGGCATTCTTACTATGTGACTTAACTATAGATGGACAGCTGTTCTGAATTAGAAAGAATATATATATTTTTTCAGTCCAGTTGAGTTAGGTCAAAGTCATAAAAAAATCAATCACAGATGTTTCAAATCCTGGCCATCATAACTCTTTAGCACTTATTGTTTATACCATTCATTTGGAATAAAGCATATGCTACCCTATATTTTTAATTATTTTTAGAATTCCCTTTCCCCTGCATTTCATTATAAGCCTCAGTGCTGACATAGTTCAAACTCCCTTGCAGACCTTGTATCTAACCCTGCACACAACATATGTTCCACGTGTACTTTTTAATTCAACCTAATTCAAATCAACTAATGTGTTTTGAGTGCCTACTGTGGTTGACTCAAATAAGAAAAAACAGGTTATTTTTACATCAGAATCATACAACCAATGTCAAGCTGCGATGTTTTCAAAGGAAGATCTTGTTCTGTAACTGATGCAATTTGCTTTAGTGCTACAAGAAGATGCAAGGCAGGGCGTATAAGAAATGAGCTACCTTATCCAAATTGATAAAAACATTAATGAAACATTACCTTTGTGTCTTTTCTCAAAGGGAAGACATTCCAGTTTGCTGACATTGAAGGCAGTGCACCATACACTGACATAAACATTACTAGCAGAGATGGCTTGTGAACTGGTAAGGAAAATGAACGGGCCAAAAGACTCAAGTTTGGTCAGGGGTGCTTAGCAAACTATCTGATTCAGTTGGAACATAGTGATATGAAGGTTAAATATGATAAGTGAAGTCGCTCATTCGTGTTCGACTCTTTGCGACCTCGTGGACAGCCTGCACAAGGATCCTCCGTCCATGGGATTTTCTAGACAAAAGTACTGGAGTGGGTTGCCATTTCCTTCTCCAGGGAATCTTCCCAACCAAGGGATGGAACCCAGGTCTCCCGCATTGTAGACAGCCGCTTTACCGTCTGAGCCATAGTAGTAAAGAATCTGAAGGAACCAATAATTTTAACTAATCGTGGAAGGTGGGGTAGGCAGAAAAATGGCTCCCGAAGATGTCCACAACTTAGTCTCTTAATGGGAAAAAAGACTTTGCAGATATTATGTATGTAATATGTATCTTGAGATTGACAGATTAACCTGGATTATCTGGGTGGGTGCAATCAAATCCCATGAATTCCTGATAGGATAAGGGAGAGATGTGATGTTCCTGGCTTTGAAGAGGAAGAAGAAAACTTTGAGCCCAGGAATGCAGGCAGCTTCTTAAATAACTTAAAAAAAGCAATGGAGCAGATATTCCTTTAAAGCTTCCAGAAAGGAACACAGTCCTACTCATACCTTGAGTTTAACCCAGTGAGACCCACATTAAAGTCTGACCTACACGACTGTAAGACCATAAATTTATGATGTGCTAGGGAACTAACTTCATGGAAATTTGTTACAGCAGCAATAAAAAAAACTAATATCTGAGTAATATGTATGTCATTTAAATTAACTTATTAGATTATGGAAAGTTAATACTTTTGAACAAGATAGTGATGTTGACTAGTTTTATACTTATCGTTAAGATGAGATTCTGTGTTTTCTTTTGTCTGTTTGTTTGTTTTAATACATGATACAAAGGAAGATGTAGAAAAATAAAGTTTCCAGAATAAATAAAAATAATTATTATACACAAAAAATCATCTTGTCTTCAAATTAAATGGTGGAACCTTTGTAACACAAGGTAATATATTTAGTAGAATTTATTACTACTGAAAATAAAGCTTGAAGTAAATAGAGAAGGAAGGTATTTTTCTTCTATTTGCTATAGTATTTTCAAATGTATGACAGAATTGAATGAAGTTTAGAGTTAACACTCATGCAATCACAATCTAGATACTGTCATACATATTATTACACATCTTTTATCTCATGTTTGTTCACATATCCATCTTTCTATCTAGCCATCGATTCATATTTCATTTATTTCAAAGAAAATTGCAGACATCAGTAAAATCCAAACTAGATGTTTTTGCTTAATTATCATTAGTTACAGTTCCAGATTTGCTTAAAATTTCTTTTAATGTAAATTTGCATAAATTGATATGCACCAAGTGTCTCTGCTTAAGTTTTTTGAAATACCTACCACCGTGCAACTCCTATCAAGATACAGACTAATACCATCTTCTAGAGACTACTTCCTGCTACATAGTATTCTAGAAAACACTCAAACTGACTCACAAAAATATGTACACCTCTTCTAAATTCTGTATTTGGCAACATTAAATTTGTTGTTGAAATAGGCCATCATTGTAGTATTTAAACTACGGAAATAGACAAATGCTTCAAAGTAAATCAAGGACCTCTTCCCTTCTCCCCTGAAAAGCTGAAGATAATCAGATTTTCCTCCACCAAAAATCAGCTTTTCCTTTTGTGTGTGTGAAAGTCACTCAATCATGCCTGACTCTTTGTGACCCCATGGACCATAACCCACCAGGCTCCTCCATCCATGGGATTTTCCAGGTAAGAGTACTGGACAGGGTTGCCTTTTCCTTCTCCAAGGGCTCTTCCCGACCCAGGGATCGAACCCGGATCTCCTGCGTTGCAGGTAGTCTCTTTAATGTCTGAGCCACCAGGGCTCAGGAAGCTTTTTCCTTTAGTAAAATTTCACAAAAATGGAATAGTAGAGTGTGTATACTTTGGATAAGATAGCTTAAAAACAGCTAAATAATTGAGATTTATCTGTATTGCTGCATATATCAATAGTTCATTCTTTTTTATGGCTGATTAGATTTCCAGTAGATGAATATACTAGAGTTTAAGTCATTGTCCTATAAATAGATACTTAGGTTGGTCCTAGTTTCAAGCTTCTCTGAATAAAGCTTTTGTGAAAATTCTTGTACAAATACTTTGTAAATGTATTTTTCAATATTCCTGGGCAAATACATAGATTTGCTAGTTCATTTGGTAGATGTATATTCAATGTTCTCAAAGAAAAAAAAAGCAAGCAACAGCAACAAAAAATAGACCTTTGACAAAGTCATTGTTCCATTTTGTTTTCACTAACAGCTCATAGTAGTTAGTTGTCATATATCATCTTCAAAACTTTTAGTTTTAATATGATATATCTTGGAAAGGATATCTTTAAACTGACTTTCTTTGATGCTCTATGAACTTCATAACATTTGATATTTAAATTTTTACCCAAATTCAAAATTTTTGAGTTATTGTTTCTGTAAATAAATTTTCTGCTCTATCCTCCCATTTCTTTCTTTCTTTCTTTTTTTTTTTTTTACTCACCTACTCTTGAACTCCAGTAATTTACAAATGTGTCATTTTGATGTTATCCCATGGATCATATAAGCTTTCTTTTTTTTCCTTTTCATTCTTTCTTTAGCTGTGTCAAGGAGACTAATTTCAAGTTTCTGTCTTCAGTCTCACAGATTCTTTCTCCTGCTTGATCCATCTGCTGTTGATTATCTCTACTGCAGTTTTCATTTCATTCATTGTTTCTTCAGCAACAAAATATCCATTTGATTTTTTAAATGATTTCAATACTTCTGTTAAACTTCTCATTTTGATCATATATAGCTTTTCTGATCTTTTTGAATTGTATTGTTGTATGTGTGTGCATTTGTGTGTGGGTTTCATAACTCATTGAGTTTCCTTCATATAGCTATTTTGAATTCTTTATCAGATAAATTGCAGAACTCTAACCTTAAGAGGTGGCAAGATTACACAGAAGAACTATATAGAAAGATCTTAACGACCCAGTTAACCACAATGGTGTGGTCACTCACCTAGAGCCAAACATCCTGGAGTGTTAGGGCAAGGGGACTTTAGGAAGTATTACTATGAACAAAGCTAGTGAAGGTAATGGAATTCCAGCTGAGGTATTTAAAATCCTAAAAGATGATGCTGTTAAAAAGCTGCATGCAATATCAGCAAATTTGGAAAATGTAGCAGTGGCCACAAGATTGGGAAAGGTCAGTTTTCATTCCAATCTCAAAGAAGAGCAATGCAAAAGAATGTTCAAACTACCATACAATTCTGCTAATTTCACATGTTAGCTTATGTTATGCTCAAAATCCTTCAAGCTACGCTTCAGCAGTTCATGAACTGAGAACTTCCAGATGTACAAGCTGGGTTTTGAAGACACAGAGGAATCAGAGATCAAATTGCCAACATTCATCTGATCATGGAGAAGGCAAGGGAGTTCCAGAAAAACATCTACATATGCTTCATTGACTATGCTAAAGCTTTTGATCATGTGGATCACAACAAACTGGAAAATTCTTAAGGCTATTGGAGTGACAGACAACCTTACATGTCTTCTGAAAAACCTGTATAATGGTCAAGAAGCAATAGTTAGAACCAGGCAGGGGAAAAATGGACTGACTCAAAATTGGGAAGGGAGTATGACAGGGCTGTATAATGTCATCCTGCTCATTAAAATTCTATGCAGAGTATGTCATGCGGAATGCTGGGTTGGATGAATCAGAAGCTGGAGTCAAGATTGCCAGAAGAAATATCAACAATATCAGATATGCAGATAATACTATTCTAATGGAAGAAAGTGAAGAGGAATTAATGAGTCTCTTGTGAAGGAGGAGAGTGAAAAAGCTGGCTTGAAACTCGACATTAAAAAAACTAAGATCACGGCATCCAGTCCCATCACTTGATGGCAAATTGATGGCGAAAAAGTGGAAGCAGTGACAGATTTTATTTTCTTGGGCTCCAAAATCACTGCAGACCTTGAGTGAAGCCAGAAAGAAAACTATGAGAAGCCTAGACAGTGTATTAAAAACAGATCACTTTGCCAATATTCTAGTCAAAGCTATTATTTTTTTCCAGTAGTCATGTATGGATGTGAAAGTTGGCTGATAAAGAAGGCTAAGCCCCAAAAAATTGATGGTTTCAAATTGTGGTACTGTTGAAGATTCTCAAGAATCCCTTGGACACTAAGAGTTAAAACCAGTCAATTCTAAAGGAAATCAATGCTGAATATTCACTGGAAGGACTGTTGCTGAAACTGAAGCTCCAAAACTTTGGCCACCTGATACCAAGAGACAACTCATTTCAAAAGGCCCTGATGCTGGGAAAGATTGAAGGCAAAAGGAGAGGAGGGAGGCAGAGGATAAGATGGTTAGATGGCAGCACCGACTCAGTGGAAGTGAATCTGGGCAAACTCTGGGAGATTGTGGACTACAGAACAGCTTGGCATGCTACAGTCCTTTTGGTTGCAAAGAGTTGAACGACTTAGTGGCTGAACAATAACAACTCTATGAGGTTAGTTACTGGGAAATTTTGTTCCTTTTGTATCATATTCACCTGATTTTATCTCATGTCTTTGAAGTGTTGCAATGCTGATTATGTTTGAGGTATCAGCCACCTCTTCCAGTCTTTACTGATTGACCTCAGGAGAGAAATACTTCCCATAGGACTGGTAGAGATTTTGGCACTTCTAAGATCTTCTAGGCATACACCTGCCCTCCAGTTATGTAGCCCATGTTTCAATATTCTGGATTGGTTAAGAGAAATGATCCCCTTTGGCAGCATCCTGTATAGATGTGAAAACTAACTCACTCACATATATATAAATTCATCCTGAGGAAGAAATCACAGGTTGAAGAATCTCTCTCTTGTCTGTAAGTTGTGTCCTCTCGAAGGAAGTGTGATACATGTAAAGTCAAATGGCTCCTCCTGATATTTGCAAAGAATTCAAACTGTTTTTTGTTTTTTATTTTTTTTCTTCAAATAGTCTGCTGTAACTTTTTCTTTGGAAACCTGGAAACATTCTCAGTGTCTGTCCGATCTGGGGTGATCTCTTTTATCCCTAACTTTTCATGGTTTATTTTTCATAAATATTGCATTACTTAATTAAATATCTGTTAACATTTTATTAATTTAGATCTTTATCTACTGTTCTCATTGTTTACTAGATTATTATATTGACATACATTATAAACATGAAAAGAAAGCACAATCCTTTTTGCTTCAGACAATCTTACATAGTTTAAAGAAATAAGAAAGAAATATATTTACTAAACACTTCCCATTTCTGATTCTCCTCATTTCCAGCCTGAAGTACTTCCTTCAGCATTTCCTGATCCATTGCTGATCCAATAGAAATGAACTCTTTATATTGCACTTTATATAAAAATTAATCTATTCCATTTTCAGTGTCAATAGATATATTTGTTTCCTATGAAACTATGGCTTGACAATTAATTCCTTTCAAGACTTTAATGATCTTTCCAATGGCTTCTGGACTACACATTTTTAATAATGTCAGTATTCACTTAAAAATTATTCCCCCTATATGGAATGATATCATCCTTATATAACTTCTTCCAAAGTTTTTTTTTTGTCTTTTTTTTTTTTTTTCACTTTATTTTTTTGATATATCTGGGAGTGGACTTATTTGATTTTACCTGCTTGGGTGATTTTGTCTTTAGCTGCAGGTTGCTCATCGCACTAGCACCGGGGCAGAGAACTCGGTGCTATCCTCTCTGTGTGCTTCCTTTCTGAGATTCTCCTCTTGCTTTTCTTCAACACTGATTACCTTGAACTTTTCCTACTGAAGTTTCATGGCCATAGTAGCATTTACTGCAGGTTACCCTCTGGCTGAAAGACATAGGAATTGATAATTCACCTTTCCGGTTCACTTTTTCTATGTGTCTATTCCCTTACTGACCAGTTTGATATTGTTCACACTTCATGGCATGTAGATGGTTGTCTGTTGCCTCCCAGATTTTATAGCTGTTATTTGAAAGGGGGATAGATCTCATAGGAATTACTTAGTTACCAAAACCAGACTCCAAGGGTGTGAATATTTAATAAATAAATAAACCATCAACATCATTAGCTTTGGTACGTAAATCAAACCAACACTCATTTTGTACTGATGCTGGGCTCACTGATCTGGAAATACAACCAATTTCATACTCACTGTAAAAGAACGATAATATGAAGAAACTATCTAGTGATTTCCTCTGAGAGGCTTTACTTTTCACAAAAGGCAATTTGGGGCCCATCCTATAAAATAGTATCATTTTATTTAATGGCTGAATTTTACCACTTTTTTTCTTCTAAACACCCATAAGACTGACAATATCTCTCATTTTTTAAAGGAGAAACTAAGGCCGGGAGAAAAATGCTTTCACTATAATAATATGATTATGGATTAGTTTATAAAAGTCCCAGTCTAACTGATTTTCAAATCAATTCAACAAATATTTACTGAGCATATTTACTAAGAGTAGTATATAAATTTAAATTTTATTGGTCTCTTTCCTTGAAATATTGTCAGTATAATAGATGAAGGGTGACTGACAGGTACAGAAATATTTTGAACTTACCAAGCAAGTGATATGAGAGCTATAAACACAGAATGTATGGAAAAACATAGACGGGAAACCAAACCCAAAATTGAAAGGAGCAAGGTGTGTGTCATTCACTCATGTCTTATTCTTCTTGTTGTTGCTTAGTTGCTAAGTTGGGTCCAATTTTTTTGTGACCTCATTGACTCTAGCCCACAAGGCTCCTCTGTCCATGGGATTCTCCAGGCAAGAATACTGGAGTGGGTTGCCATTTCCTTCTCCAGGGGATCTTCCTGACCCAGGGATCAAACCAGCATCTCCTGTCTTGGCAGGCATATTCTTTATTACTGAGCCACTGGGGAACCTTGTTTCTTGCTCTAGCCAAAAATAAAAGCTGATTATTTCACTTAAAAAATATTTTGTTGGAGTAGAGTTGCTTTATAATGTTGTGTAGTTTCTACTGTACAGCAAAGTACTCAGCTATACATACACATGGACCTCCTCATTCTGGGACCCCCTTCCTATTCAGGTCACCACAAAGCCCTGAGAAAGTTCTCTGTGCTATACAATAGGTTCTTATTAGTTATCTATTCCATACATAGTGTATATATGTCAAACCCAATCTCTCAATACATCCCACCTCTGTATCCCTCTTGTTATCATTATATTTCTTCTCTATGTCTGTGTCTCTATTTTGCAAATAAGATTATCTATATGAATTGTTTTTCAGATTCCACAAATAGTATTCATGTGGAATCTGATTTGCTTTTCTCTTTCTGAGTTACTTCACTTTGTATGACAGTCTTTAGGTCCATTCACATGTCTACAAATGACCCAGTTTCATTCATTTTTACAAGTGAGTGAAATTCCTTTGTGTGTTGTACTCCATCTTTTTTATCTATTCCTCTGTTGATGGACATTTAGGTTGCATCTGTGTCCTGCCTATTATAAATAGTGCTGCAATGAACATTGGGGTGCATGTGTCTTTTTGAATTATAATTCCTTAATTATAATTGAGAACTGCCATGTGACCCAGATATCCCACTACTGTGTATATATGCAGAGAAAGACATAATTTAAAAAGCTGATTCTTCAAGGATTGTTTGAGGTTAGTCACCTGAAAAACTAGAGATCTTATTTCATCCAGGTTATCATTCCATTGTGTCAGAGGGCCCTTTCTTGTCCACAACAAACTTACAGCTCCCTTCCTGGGACTTCTTGCTTTCTCCCTTGTTTTATTATTTTCCCAAACTAGTTACTATCTTCCAGCATATTATATACTTCCTTCTTTTTTCACCCTTCACTCTCAGCTAGTATGTAAGTTGAGAATTTTTTTTGTCTGTTTTATTCATTGTCCTATCTAGACTGTTAGAACAGTTTCAAGAACATAGCAAGTTCTCAAATATTTGCTGTATAAGTGCATTTCATAAATGGCATAAGTGATAAATTAGCAGGCAAAAGACTTGAATATTTTTCAAAGGCCATTTAATGTGACACCAAAATACTGTGCCAAGAGTTTGGAATTTGTTTTGTGTGTGATGGGGAATGTTGATCATAAAGAGAAAAGCAACATGTTTACATGAATCTTCGAGATAAATGAGATAATTGACCTCATGGGCAAATCCAGAGTTGTTACATTGATTGACTGACAAAAGACTCAAATTCACAAGATAAATAACTACAAAATAGATCAACAACAGAGTTTTGTGAAGAAAGAAGGAAAATCTAAAGAGCTAATCCTTGAAGATTCACTTTTTAATAATGATGATCATTCTTCCTTAAGCAAATGGCTGAAAGTCTGCCATTTTAGCCAAGAAACTATTTTCTGATGTCTAAATTATACAATGCACACAGAAATATAAAAAGGTGTGTGGGCTTGAGAGAGCAGGATCATCATGTTAGAACAGTAAACACCGTCCTAATCACAGGTGTGACAGAAAAACCCCCGGCTTGGTGAGCCAAATCTGTTGTGTGTAAGGAAAAGATATACGTGGGAGAAACTACAGATGAGAGCAAATAATTAAGCGAGCACCCACTCATTCTCTTCTCTATTCAACAAACATTTATCAACTGTCAATGCAATACTGGATTCTATTCCTGGGGCATAATATAAGTAAATATTTGGACATAGTCTCTGTCTAAGGGAGGTTTACATTCCAGACATGGAAAGTGAAAGTGTTGATCACCCAGTCATGTCTTACTCTTTGGGACCCCATGAGCTGTAGCCCATCAGACTCCTCTTGTCCATGGAATTCTCCAGGCAAGAATACTGGAGTGGATAGCCATTCTCTAGGGGATCTTCCTGACCCAACTCAGGTCGCCCACATTGCAGGCAGATTATTTACTGTCTGAGCTGCCAAGGAAGCCCATTCTAGATGCTACTCAAATACCAATTCAAACACACATTTGCAAACTAAAATAAGTATGTTGATGGACTACTACTGTAACAGAGAAACAAGACCTAACATGAATTATCAGGAAGCAAGTCCCTGAAGAAGTTAAATTTCAGCTCAGATATGCAAATGACACCACCTTTAAAAAGTTGGCCTAAAATTCAACATTCCAAAAACAAAGATCATGGCATCTGCTCCCATTACTTCATGGCAAATAGATGGGGAAACAATGAGAACAGTGACAGATTTTATTTTTCTCAGCTCCAAAAATCCCGGCAGATAGTGACTGCAGCCATAAAATTAAAAGATGCTTGCTCCTTGGAAGGAAAACTATGACAAACCTAGACAGTGAATTAAAAAGCAGAGACGTTACTTTGCCAACAAAGGTCCATCTAGTCAAAGCTATGGTTTTTCCAGTAGTCATGTACGGATGTGATAGTTGGATCATAAAGATGGCTGAGCACCAAAGAATTGATGTTCTTGAACTGTGGTGTTGGAGAAGACTCTTGAGAGTCCCTTGGACTACAAGGAGATCAAACCAGTCAATCCCAAAGGAAATCAACTCTGAATATTCACTGGAAGGATTGATACTGACGGTGACACTCCAGTACTTTGGTCACCTGGTGCGAAGAGCAGACTCACTGGAAAAGACTGATGCTAGGAAAGATTGAAGGTGGGAGGAGCAGGGGACGACAGAGGATGAGATGGTTGGATGGCATCAATGACTCAATGTACATGAATTTGAGCAAACTTCAGGAGATGGTGATGGACAGGGAAGCTCGGCAGGCTACAGTCAATGGGGTCACAAAGAGTTGTATTGACTGAGTGAGTGAAAAACAACAAACAACTACAAAGAAGAGTTAAGAGTCTGGGCTTTGCTGGTGGCACTAGCGGTAAAGAACCTGCTTGCCAACGTAGGAGACATAAAAGACACGGGTTTGATCTTTGGGTGGGGAAGATCCTCTGGAGAAGGAAATGGCAACCCATTCCAGTATTCTTGCCTGAAGAATCCCATGGACAGAGGATCCTGGGACTTCCCTGGTGCAAAAAGTTGCCTACAGTGCAGAAGACATGGGAGACACGGGTTGGAGAATAAGGGTTGTATCCCCGGTTCCAAAAGATCCCCTGGAGGAGGAAATGGCAACCCATCCCAGTATTCTTGCCTGGAAATTTCCATGGACAGAGGATCCTGGTGGGCTACAGTCCATGGGGTTGTAAAGAGTCAAACATGGCTTAGTGACTGAGCAATTATGATTGCTTACTTGCAGAAGACAAGATATATGCAAATGTTCTGTTTGGAGGGAGAATGGAATATTTAATGAACTGGAGGTGGTAGGTAATTAATGCCTAGAGGAAGAGGAGGAAAGTAGAAACATATGATATGAAGTAGCATGTAAGGGCCAGACTATGTAAAGGCCTTAGAGTCCATACAATGAAAATTACTTGGACTTTATTCAATAATGAGTAGAAGGTACGATATTCTAGATGCTAAACTAAGGAATTAAATACCATACTTACATCACAATAGCCCACTGAAGGATTAAATGCTAAAAGTCATCTAGCTTTTCAAAAAACAATTCTGGCCTCACTTCATTCATTTTATATTTATTAAATATCAATTATGTGTCAGGCACAGAGCTAGAGAAAACATCTGCCTTCTGGACAGAGTAAATAGAGTTATTGCCCTCTTAAAATTCACACACTCTTGAGAGAGATGAATTTCAAAGAAACAATCTAATCGTATGTGTCCTCATCCTATAATGTATCATTACTGTTACATATTCCAAAGAAACAGGACACACTAAAGTAAACAGAAAAGAAATATGGATCTTAAGTGTCTCTTGAGAAGTTATCTGTGGGGTAGGGAGGAAATATGATACTCGAAAATGGAGTCGTACAACACAAATTGCATAAAAATCATCTCTAAAAAGCTCCCTGTAAAATATTCATTCAAATTTGAGGTTTAATTTAAGGCAAAAAAAGACATATAGAAATAAAAGGAACATTTGATAATGGAGGCCAACATAAAAAAGTAAAATGCAGTTTTAGTGAAATTTTATGGACGACATAACATAATATGGATGTACATAAAAAAGATTACAGCAAATGAAAAGGGAAATAAAACCACAGTTATTACAGAAGAGTGTGTGAGACAACAGAAGACATATACATATGCCAGTATATAAAAAGCATGTGTATATACTTCATTGAAACATATTCAATTTATATATTTGTCTATATAGCACTTTATATACATGGAATCATAGACCTAATACATAAAATTATAAAATATATATTTGAATCTTTTCTTTTGTACATTTTCTAAAGACTATGGTGGTGGCTAAAATTATACATTAGGAGAGTGTAGGAGAGTATCAACTGAGTTGCACCTGGTGGAAAGAGTTTATTAATTCTTCCTGAAACTTTTCTAAAATAAAATAATAATCTAGCTATAAGACAACTTAAATTTCCATTTCTTATTTTCTTAAATTTCCAAAGTGTAAATCTATGGACCAAAGATGTAGTAAAAGTATAAATTCATAATAAATCAAAACCTTGAAATCAATTAACTAATGAATAAGCAGGCAAACACAAACACAGATTCAAACTTTAAAATGTGCCAGTTTAGTATTTAGTCAAAGACTGTCCATGGGACTTTCCAGGCCAGAATACTGGAGTGGGTAGCCTTTCCCTTCTCCAGGGGATCTTCCCAACCCAGGGATCGAACTCAGGTCTCCTGCATTGAAGGCCGACTCTTTACCGTCTGTGCCACCAGAAAAGCCCTAGTGACTTTTACATTACTTCTCAATGTAAAAGTCAGAGAAATAAATATAGGTACTTTTAAACAAAACTGTAAAAATCAAACAAATACATAGAGCTTTCAACTGAATAAAATAGATCACTAAATATGCATCTCAGTGTAAATGAATGGGTAAATATCTTAAGATTACAGCATATTACTATATATATATATATACACACACACAATGTCTTATCCCCAAATCTAGCATCATGCCAAATGTGAAAACATTGAAGGATTCTCATTTATATAAGGAACAGTTATTGTGATCACTATCATTACTAGACCTAATTGGAATAGCGAAATAAATATATATAAAATCATAAATTCTCTAAAAACTCTTTGAAATATACTTGTTTTCTGTTTTCTGCCTGTACCCTATCTAAAACAGTCATTAAAACTCAGCTTGTCTCAGGAAACAAATCCTCAAAATATTCTAAAATTAAGTTACTCTCATTTTGATCGGCACATGGATGATCTTTTTGAAAAGGAAAAATGGACCACAGGCAATTCTTGGCTTGTCATTTGCTGTGGTTCAGTTGCTAAGTCGTGTCTAGCTCTTTGCAACCCCAAGAACTGCAGCTCGCCAGTATTCCCTATCCTTCACTATCTCCCTGAGTTTTCTCAAACTCACGTCCATCAAGTCGGTGATGCCATACAACCATCTCATCCTGTGTTGCCCCCTTCTCCTCTTGCCCTTAACCTTTCCCAGTATCAGGGTCATTTCCAGTGAGTCAGTTCCTTGCATCAGGTGGCCAAAGTGTCGGAGCTTCAGCATCAGTCCTTCCAATGAATACTCAGAGTTGATTTCTTTGGGATTGACTGGTTTGATCTCCTTGCTGTCCAAGGGGCTCTCAAGAGGCTTCTGCAACACCACAGTTCAAAAGCATCAATTCTTTGGCACTCAGCCTTCCTTATAGTCCAACTCTCATTTGTACATGATTACTGGAGAAACTGTAGCTTTGACTATATAGACTTTGGTTGGCAAAATGATGTCTCTGCTTCTAATACACTGTCTAAGTTTGTCTCAGCATTACTATTACACAAACTATTACAAGCACTGACTTGAATGAAGTGTTAGTTGAAGACAAGTTAAGGTAAGGGTAGATTAACTGGCTATGACATTTAGTCATTCTGGGGGCAACTGTCATCAACATAATTATGGGGTGGACTATATTTTGTGCTTGCAGTGAAGTATTTACACAATGAATATTAGGTATTAAGCTTTGACCTCTGAATTCAAGTCATGGGTGAAGAATTACAACATCTTTCTGCAAACATTAAAGGAATCATTTACCTCACATCTCTAAAAGCAGACATGGCAAGAATCAGGCCTGCAGCATGATTGTAAAGATTCAGAGAAGCAAAGCCATTTTCATGTAAATATAACTGTATAGCTTTAGCCCATTTACTACCTTACCTATATGGCTGCCTGTTTTGTGTGACTTGGAGTAATATAATTTTGTAGCAGATCCAGATTCTACACCGTCTTTTTATTTTCTGTTCATGTTACTATACTTGAGCAGAGAAGTGGTCAGAGTAGTCAGTTTTGAGTGTCAATAGGAAATGGGCTAGGAGCTTCACCAGAGGAATAAAGACTTACATCTAGAAGTCAGATGGGACACTGGGCTTCTGCTCTATGTCTGTCCTTAGACATTCAATCTTATCTGACTTTTTGCAACCACATGGCCTGTAGCCGGCTGAGTTCCTCTCTCCATGGGATTTTCCAGACAAGAATACTGGAGTGGGTTGTCATTTCCTCCTCTAGGGTATCTTCCTGACCTAGGAATTGAACCTAGGTCTCTTGTGTCTCCTGCTTTGGTAAGCGGATTCTTTACCACTAATGCCACCTGGAAAGCCCGGATTTCTTCTTTATTTCCCCTTTTATTTTCAGTAGAAATAGTCACTAGGAAACTGTGGCAACCCTCAAAAATACAGCCTCACTGAATACTTGGATTCTGTAGGGATGAAGATTTGGATTCACTTCATTTTGGAAAAATCCCTGAGGTAACAGCCTAGGGTAAGAAGAACACACACTAGATCTGTATAATGTTTTGCTCTACAAGCTACAGAAGTAAGAACTAAGAACTGTAGTTGCTATATCTTGGTGTATTGAATTATTTTTCTCCTTTTCTTTTATACTTTTCTCAGTGTGATGGTGCTTACAGTTACACTTAGGTTCCATGTGAGGGTATAACTTGCACTATGTGGTAATGATGAGATTTCATATGTCTCTCTGTTTCGTTCCATAATACCTAAAGATATGCATCAGTGTAAGACTGGTTAAATACATTTTGGTACATACATATGTTGAAAAAATCAGTAAATAAAAGAAACATAATCTGCTCATCTATAATGATATGGAAAATCACCAAGACATACTGGTAAATTGAAATATGAAGGTAGAGATTATTATGTATGATGTTACTCTGATGTGTGTGTGTGTGTTCCCATTAAAACCTTAATGTTATCATAATATTGATGGACCAAAAGAGAAAAATAAGATTTCAAAATATGTTTAAAAAGAATAAGCTAAAATTCTAACATTTAAGACTCTGTGCTTTCAAAGCTGAAGGCATGGGTTCCGTTCCTGGTCAATGAACTAAGATCCCACATGCCTCAGGATGCAGGAAAAAAAAAGAAATTAAAATCAGGAAAATAGAAGGATCTCCACTATTAAACATTACTTCTTAAAATTATTAATTAAAAAGTATTAACCAATTAGACATGAGAATGAAATAGAGATAGTAAAAGCTGGAATTATAGAAACAAAATAAATAGGTATAGATGAAAAAATTGTTAACACATAACATAAAAAAGAATAACCTAAATAGCTTCTAGAGTGATGTATTTTATTAACATTGCAGTCTAATAAGTATATCTTCGTATAATCAGTGAAATATAATACATAAAAATCTTTATATAGTTATGTAAATTAAAATTAAAAACTTATTAATGTATTTAATGAGAGCTGCAGAACTTTATGAAAATGTGTCTTTTGCAGATTTCCAAATATTCCACCAAAGACAGTTTTTACAGTCAGAAGTGTATGATAACTATTCTTTCAAGCTATTGTGTTTAATATATGGTTTTAAATTCAGATATGACCCACCAAACATATGTGGTTCAGGAGGCAGGGGTGTTTATATTCATTTACATATGATGTAGTGACAGCCAGCCATTAAAAATGCACCAGAGTCTAACATTTTTGTCAGTGACCAATTAATAAAATCATTTTTGGATGTCTTTTCTAATTATCAGAATACTAATTTAGCTTTAGTATTTCAATTAAAATGTTGGTCAGGAAGGAACTCTGGAAAATTTGCATCTATTAAAGACTCTGTAGTAGATTATAAGAATGGCTAAAATTCTCCACAAACTTTCAGAACTAAAATCTTTTGAAATGTGATTTTTAAAACTCCTTCCACTAAGAATTGGAATATGTTGCTCCACCCCATTCTCCAACTGTCCTCAAGATTTACTTTGGCCAAAAGAAAGTGGCAGATGTGATAGTTGTGTCAGTTCTGAATCGAGACTTCAGAAAGCTTTGCAGATCTTGTTTGAAACCCTACCTAAAGCTATGAAAAAACCTATGCTAGTCTAATTGAAGATGATCAATAACATGGACCAAGTCAAGCTCTTTGTCCCAGCTGAGGTCCCCCAAAAGTGAGAGTTTCTTATCGTTTTGTTCAAAATAAGAAAATGTCCTTGTCCAAATGAGAGGAGGAGGAAATCCAGCTGATGCGAGAAAAACCACCCAGGTACTCTCAGTCTATAATCTCAGATCTACTGTACAGAGAGAACAATAATTGGTTGCTTTTTTAAAGCAGTAAGTTTTGGGGTAGTTTATTACACAGCAAAAGCTAACTGATGCAGACTCAGACACAGAAAATGGGGCACAGCCTCATTCTCTATGTCTCAGAAATTACCACTGATTTTGGGGAAAATTGCATCATAGCTCTTAAGGCAACAATAGGCCAGATTATGATAAAAACAATGCAACTTTGAAACTCTCAATAAATTCTAATGACAGTAATCTGTAGCCAGATTTTAGCAATTTTTAAAACATTAGCCTAATCCTAAAGTATATTTAGCTCACTTCCATGTTGGCATAACACAGGTATTGTCTTTAATGGAAAGTTTAGCTACCCAGCCTGTCATAGACACTCATATTTTAAGTTATATGGGTTTAAGGTTAATTCCCATTTTTTTTTACCATGTTCCTGGTAATGAAGGGGTAAAACTAATCTAGAGGATAAAAAGGAAAACAATGGAAAAATGGAGGAAAGATCATTTCCTGGAATGATCAAAAGTGAAATAGAATAATCAGCTGGTAACTCTCACTTTTCCATCTGGCTTACATTTAATTATTGTTACTGCTCTCCCGATGATAAGCTTCTAGTTTTTCACTAAATTAATTTTTATTTAAAATAATAAATCTGTTTCTATTCTTAGCAGCCAAATATTATTTAACAAGCATTGCATATCACTTTCTGTGAAATAGTATTTGAAGTTACTAGGGCACTGCCTATCTCAAAGCTTTGGTTAGTCACTGGGAATCATTAAGTGGTGGTGCCTATCTGTTTGAGTTGACTCCCAAAGAAGTCTGTCATTCATTCCCAACTAATCTAGGCTCATATTGACTGACACAAGAATTGTGCTCGCTGGTTGTTAAATACAGCCATTTAAAAAATTACACTGTACAACATTACAATTAATGTTCAACTGAAAGTTTTCAGTTTAATGAACATAATTAATATGATTGTGCAGAAAATTTTAACAGTAGATCACAATGTATTTATTGGAAAAGAGTAGGTTGTGACACAACTTGATTTGTCCAATCATGCTTGAGTTTTAGACAAACAATGGCTAGATATAGAGATATTTAATTTTGACTAAAACCAATAAAAGCATTCTGTGAGAATAAATTGTTTATATGGGATTTACATTAAATAATATTGTATAGTTTAATACAATACTTTTGTAAGGAAGTATAATACACTCATACATATATATGTGTGTATACGCACACACACATACATATGGGGCTTCCCATGGGGCTCCAGTGGCAAAGAACCTGCTTGCCAATGCAGGAGGATGTAAGAGATGCAGCTTCAATCCCTGGGTTGGGAAGATCCCTTGGAGGAGGGCATTGGCAATCCACTCCAGGACTCTTGCCTAGAGAATCCCATGGACAGAGGAGCCTGGCAGACTACAGTCCCTAGGGTTGCAGAGTCAGACACACTGAGGCAACATAGCACACACGCACACACACACACACACACATATATACATATATATACATACATACATATATATATACACACACATACACTCACATATATATAAACGTGTATATATATGTATATATGTGTGTATACACACACACGTATATATATATATATATATATATATATATATATATATATATGCATATACTTGTTTTGGAGATTTAGTTACTAAATGTTAGCAAGCAAACCACTACATAATGCCTGACACTAGAGCATGCACATTGTATAGGTAACTATATTTTGGTTTCATTTTAATTTTCTTATTTTTAAAAAATGTCCTGGTGTTAAGTTCTTTAAAATACTTATTTTAAATTTTATTTTAAATATATTTTTGTAAGTTATCTTAAGTTAGAGGGTTAGAGCAAAGATCATTTAGCATAACTTTATTGCAATGGTCTTTGGTTATGGTTTTATTTTTATTTCCATTTTTCCAAAGTGGTTTCAAGACTATTCTTTTACAGTTACAACTTGCTCATGTCTTTCTGGTGATATTTTGTTAAGCAATTTTTTTTTTCCAGATCACAGATTTTGAATATTTCAGCATTGTCAAAATTGGGTGGCAGGCATAAAAATAAAAATATGGTTTATGACATTTTGTCTGCATTCTTTAGACTATTTCCATGTGTAAGAATCACTGATATGAAATAATATTCTATTGCCCAAATGTAGCACAGATTACTTACTCATTCAACTACTAAAGCACATCTTGTTTGCTTCCAGGTTTTGGAAACCACAAATAAAGAAGCTATAACCATCTATGTGAAAGTTTTTATGTGGACATAAGTTTCCATTTCTTTGGGTAAATACCAAGGAGCACCATTGCTGGATCATATGGTAAAAGTGTGCTTAGTTTTATGTTACTAAACCTTCCAACCACCATCCAAAGTTGACAGTAGTATTTGTTACCACCATCATCAGTAAATAAAAGTTTCTGTTGCTACACATTTTTGTCAGCATTTGATGTTGCCAGTGTTATGGATTTTGGTCATTCCATTAGGTGAGGAATAGCATCTCATTGTTGCTTTAATTTGCATTTTATTCATTATGTATGATGTGGAACATAGTTTTTTATGATATTTGTCATCTTTAGATTGTATTTGGTAAGGTTTTTGTTAAGGCCTTTGGTCCATATTTTAACCAGGTTGATTTCTTATCATGGAATTTTGATTATTTTTTCTATATTTTACATAACTGTCCTTTATTAACTGTGCACTTTGCAAATATTATTTTCCAGTCTCTGGCTTGTCCAATTTTCTTGATACTAACTTTGTAAAGCATAATTGTTTTAATTTTAATGAAGTCCAGCTTATCAATTATTTCTTTCATTGCTACTATATTTCATATTGTATATGAAAAGGCATCACATTTCCCAAGGTAATCTTGGTTTTTTCCTATATTATCTTCTATGAATTTTATTATTTGCAACTTATGTTTACGTCTATGATCCACTTTGAGTAAATTTATATAGAGGATGCAAGGTCTATATCTAAATTCATTTATTAACTTACTTATTTCTTTTGCATGTGAATGTCCAGTTGTTCTAGTATCATTTGCTGAAGACGCTTTGTTTCTTCTATTGTATTGCCCATACTCCTTTATCAGAGGTTGGTTTACTATATTTATGGAGGTCTATTTCTGGACTCTTTACTAGATTCACTGATCCATTTGTCTCTTCTTTTGCAATAGCGTGCTACCTTGATTACATAGATTTATACTAAGTCTGGGCTTCCATGGTGGCTCAGACAATAAAGAATCTGACTGCAATACAGGAGACCTGGGTTCCATCCCCAGATCGGGAAGACTCCCTGGAGAAGGGAATGGCAACCCATTCTTGCCTGGAGAATTCTATGGATAGGGAAGCCTGGTGGGCTACAGTCCATGAGGTCATAAAGAGTTGGACATGACTGAGTGACTAAGACTTCACTTCACTAAGTCTAGACGCCAAGTATTATCAGTCCTCCAAATTTGTTCTTCTCCTTCAATATTGTGTGGGTTATTCTGTGTCTCTTGCTTCCGTGCAAACTTTCAAATCAATGTGCTGATATTCCTAAAAGAACTTTTTCTGTTGTGAGTCCTAATCATTACATAGAAACCTAGTTGTTGTGGCAGTAATAAGTGGGTGAGAGGAAATTTTTGTAATCTTATGATTAAATCTCTGTCTTCTTGTGGATGCATCTAAGGGCTGTGATCTTCACAAGTGCTTCCCTAGTGGTAGAGTATTCCCCTCACCTTCACCCCATTCTCCCAGATCCCTTGTTAACTACAGAATTCCCAGTTTATTTCCATAAAGATACCTGAACTTTAATGACTGTTTTTCTCATCTCTTTGAGGTAAAACTCTAGAGGAGAATAGAGTGGGAAGAATGCTCTTCCTCCTGTGGATAAGACAATATCAGAGAACATGGACTATGGAGAAAGCTCAAGGCATATTTCGTAATGATTACTTTTCCACTCTACTTCCTAGCATCATGAAGGTATTTTTTTCCTTCTTCTTTAGCATTGAAACCTATTGGGGTTCTGGTACTAATGGTCACTAATATTGGAAGTCCTCCTAACTACAGTCCCTAAGAGTTTCTCACTTTCATACTTGTCTACATTAGCCTCAGGAATTTGTCACATTTACCATTGAAGTGCTTATACTTATTTTTGACTCTGGAGGCTTCTGCTCCAAGTAAGCAGATCTTGGCTGTGACCCTCTGCACATGGCCAACTCTCCTGATATTAGGGAGAGGTTTGCCCTGCAAGCTAAATTCTCTGCTAGGTCCACAAAAACTTAACAGCTTTAGTTTTTTGTTTTTTTTTTCTTATTGTAAAGATGAGAGTAAAGACTTCTAAGGCCTTTACATGTTGAAGTTGCAACCAGAAGCCCCCTATCATTTTTTATTTAAATATTTTTTCTGTCTTAATGATTAAAACATTCACACTTTAAAATATTACTTCATCCACAAGCTGTAGCATTTGTCTACCTTTAAAATAATTTATGTATGTATGAATACATGTATGTGCATGTTCAGCTGCTCAGTCGTATCCAGCTCCTTGTGACCCCATGTAGCTCCCTAGACTCCTCTGACCATGGGATTTTTCCAGGCAAGAGTACTGGAGTGGGTTGCCATTTCCTTTCAGGGGATTTTCCTTACCCAGGGGTTGAATCTGAGTCTCCTGTGTCTCTTGCATTGACAGGCAGATTCTTTACCACTGGGAAACATGCACATATATACATATGTGTATATTTATGCTATATAGTTGCTGAATCATTAGGATATTCAGAATAATGCTCTTTTAATGTATTAAAATGTCTTCTTCATAGTGAGAAATGAGCACCAAAGGTTTTGAATATCATAAAAAAAAAAAAACCTGGTTTTTTATTCCCAGTTTGCCACTTACTGACTGGCTGATATTGTGAAAGTAATGCCTTCAGTGCTAGACTGCTGTGAAGATTAACTGAAGCAATTTAAGAAAAGTTCCATGTCAGGACTCAACTAAATCTAGCTATTTTTATGAATTAAGATTGTTGTCAATTGCTAATATGATTGCTTTTATGAAGGTGTTGACAGAATAGCATGAGTGCAGAAGTCATGCTTTGGGCTGCAAAAAAGCATGGCTTCTTTGGGTTGCCTAGTAATGTTAAGACAGCTATCATGTAGGATATAGGAGTTTTAAAGTCAGGGTGTGCCTGAATTATTGAATAAGCAGACACATTTGGAGAAGGCATTCCAGGCAGAGGGAATCTCATGTAAAAAAGTATGCTTTGGGATTTCAGTAACATTTTAGCATCTCTCAAATGCAAAGTAACAATTGTGAAGTGATTAGAGATAAAGCTAAATAGAAAGCTGGAGCCAACATGACAAACATCTTTTTAAAGGTAAATGAGTTTAGATTTTTGTCTTAAGATATGGAACTTTTTTAGAGTTGAAGAGAGGCATGGTCTGATTTAAAATTTAATTCTTATTGTATACTAGGGTTGGATTTTCTTCATTGCTAGCAAGAAATCTCAGAAAAAAGGCAAAGGACAACAAAGTAAGTAAAGATTAACTCATCAAGAATGAGAATTAAGAATAATGCAAATAAATTTTATATTAATAATCCTTGAACTGTAATCTTTAGTTATATGACTTCCTTAAGGTTTAGTTTCTTGTTTATAAAACTGTGGAATGTAAAGTGTACCTCAAAGATTTGTCATAACAAGTAAATGAAATGAACAGTGTATATGCAAAGGTTCTAGTTAAGTGCTTAGCATCATACAGATTCTTCCCTGTGGATATCCCTCATAAAAGCTTAAAGTTTATTAAAAAAAGAAAAAAAGGAATCAATTGATCTTTCTTACTGTATTATTCAAAAATAGCACCTAATTGTCCTTTTTGGCAACTCTTTCTGACTTCATTTTCATCCTTGAGTCAGTTTTTGGTTCTCTTTTTCAAAGCTCGTTGCAAAAATTCTCAGTGACAAAATGAAAATGACCTGGGTTTATGTAAGATCAACTGCTCTCTGAAAGAACAAGAGCAAAAATATTTTAGAGACAATTGGCAACCTAAATAGAAGAAAAATAGGTAAGATCTAAGAGTAAAAGCATTTACCTGGCCTTTTAAAATGGAAAAAAAAAAAAAAAAAGAGCAGAGACAGAAATCATCACCTTATTAACCCTGGAAGAACAAAAATGGTGAAGCAGTTGGGCATTTGTGCCTCCTGTTTCAGTGATTTCCTGGATGGCGCTAGTGGTAAAGAACCTGCCCGCCAATGCAGTAAACAGGAGAGATAGGAGTCTAATCCTGGGTTGGGAAAATCTTCTAAAGGAGGGCATGGCAATCCACTTCAGTATTCTTGCCTGGAGAATTCTGGTGGGCTATGGTTCATAGAGTCACAAAGAGTCAGACACAACTGATGCGCCTTAGAATGCACTCATGCATATTTTGCACATTGATGTTTGTCAAATTCTCTCTGGGAAACACGCTACCTCGCTGAAGTACTTTTGCTTTCCTCTGCTGTGGTCTTATTTCATGTATCGTTCCTTCCCTCATTGCCTACCTTACTTCCTATTTACCTGCCTTACTCTTTCAATCATAGATATTGAGTTTCAGCTAACCTGGAGTTAGTTCATACAAACAAAATGAAAAGTAATAAATGTTTGGAAATAGATACATCATAATATAACAAGGATTTTGGTACATGGAATGTTTCTAAACTGCATGAAAAGAAAACATTGCCGAGCTCCTCCTATGGGCTAGACTAAGTGCCATTCATATTCATTTATATAATTTTTATAATAATTCTATGGTATGATATTATTTTCTACATTTTTCAATCAAAGAAAATTAATGTTCTCAGGGGATAAAAAGCAGTTGAGATAATAATACGGGCTTTTCGAGTACAGCCATCTATGATTTTCTGAGCTTTGCATTGTCTCTGCATAACAGTGTACGTGAGAAATGGTAGCCCTCACACAAATGCATATCTTCTGAACGCATGATTGAAAGTCAAATGTTTTCAATGCCAAAAGTATAGAAATCCTAGAGGAGAGTGGTTCATTCTGCTTTAGGGTGAGGAATGCTTTAGGCAGAGGAGAACTGAGACTAAAAGATTTCATATAGTAGTTGACCCTTGACTTAGGTCTTTAGTAAGTAAATGCTTGCTTTTAAATGGACTCTTTACTGTAAACATATCGACAATGATACTCTACTTCTTTTGCCATTCTTTAAACAAAAGTATATAGTTATATAATCCCCTCAACTATTTCAACAGCTTCCTCAGCATACTAAATGATTTTGAAAAACATTTAAATTTTTTTTTTTTAAAATCAGTTTTTGTCTCTATTTTTTGGTAATATAATAATGTTCATTTCTTTTCCTTTTGTGATAATCATAATTTCATTGAGATTTTTCAATTAATTAATCATGTTCACATCACATATTTTCTGCCTCTTTTTCTTCTTAGAATTTGCAGCCCAATTCTTGTAAAAAAATAAAATGTAATACATGTTCACACTCATAAGCAGATTTAAGTTAAACAGTTTCTCTTTCTTCTAAACATAAAATTACCCTAGTCCTCATTCTATCATCTCTTCATTTAAACATTCTCCTAAATAGCAAATATCAAGTTCAAAAAAAGGGGGAAAAATTTTTAAAAAAGAGAAGTTACTCTATCCTTATCTCTGAAGGGAATGTATTGACCAATCACAACCTGAGCCAAATCCACTAATAAAACTAAATACAAAGGGACAATATATCCTTGATTATATATATTCGGAATGGTGGCTTCATTAAATAGTTTTGAAGATGGACAGAAGAAAGATTTTTCCCCATATCTTCTAAAACTCAGCCATTAGGTTTCCATGGACAGCTGAATTCTTGAACTCTGTTAGCTGTCAAAAATTCCATTTACTTCTTCATCTTTAGATTGAAGCACTATGTTCACTGACTTCTAAAATAGTTCTATAAAAAATAAAGCTCTACCTTTTTTATCTTCTCAATCAAAGACATCATAATTTGTCCATTTTGGTTTCTTTTAAATTCACCCAAGGAAAGAAAACTACTGAAGGGACCTTCCATCTAGTTTGACCTTCTATTACAATCCTCATCATTTTGATTCCACCTACTTTGCCATCTCATATTTGCTCCTTGAGTTTTTCAATTTTATTACTTTCAATGAAACCTCTATCTATATCTTTTTCAGAAATTGGTAGGTAAGTATGACACAACATTCTCAAAGAATGGGCATATGTGCCCACCCATTCTTTAAGAATGTTGTATCATACTTACCTTCAAGATCCTGAAAACAGATATTATTTGATAATTTATTTTGTATTGTGAATGTTCTCCTATTCCAATGGGAATTTATTATATTTATAATCTATTGGATTCAACAACTTTTCAAATATTGATAGTTGCATTATCACTACATAAACAAAAGTAGAGATCGTTTGCACATTGTGTTTCATTCTTTCTTGCTCTTAGTGCAATAAATCATGTTTATCTACAAGCTCGCACATTTGAACAGTCCAGCTCTCCTATGAGACATTTTTCTATTCATCTGACTTAAATATCTCTTGCTTAATTGGCTTTCATGTACTCTTCTGAATCCTTGGAGACATAAGCAATAACCCACTAATAACTGACCTCATCATTCGTTATAAATGTTTTTTGAAATATTGCTTGATCTTCTCTAGGGCAGCACTTTTCAGTGCATATTATTCCATGGAACAATGGTTTTGTAAATGCTGGGTAGGGAAAAAACAAAGGTCTGTGGTCAAATGAATTCAGTCACTGCCACAAAACATGCTCATTATTGAATGCATGTTAATTAACCTATTAATGACTCTGTGAAGATTTAGAATGAAGAAGCTTGTTTAACTTTATTATACTCAGTACTTCTCAGTCTTATTTCACTATGAGCTTCATTTTTCATTAAACATCTTTGAATACTCTATGAAAAATGCTTTGGGAAATACTAGATCAGTGATTCTTTTTTAGACTAAGCCTATGTTCCACAATTTCTCTTATTAGTTTTGATATGTCAATATTCTTACTTTTGAAGAGTTATTAATTGTATACTGTATTGTAGTAAGGATCAGATGAATACAAAATAGAATAGAAAAGTATTTTCAGGCTCTTGCAAAACATGGTAATTTTAATATATTTTGGCATCATCTTTACTTCTTTTTTATATTGAAGAAAACTGCCACTACATGAATGCCAAAATTAAATGATAATCCGCATTGACTGCTAAGGTTTTCCTCCTTGTTCTTTAGCCTATTCAATTAAAAATGAATAATTTTTTTCTTTAAAATCTTCATGATCCCATAATCTGAAAATGACATTAAATTCAATTATGTTGGAACATTCTTCTTTCTATCACTACATACTTGTCAGAGAGTTGAATATTTCTGTAAAGGGTACAAAGGTTAGTACTTCTGTTTTTATTTTTAAGATCAAGGAAAAAAGATGAAGAGTTAACTGATCTGGGCAAAAGAAAATCTTTGAATCCCTGAGACATTAGCTGGCGCTTAATCCATAAATTGTGTCATCTCCCAGCAGGCAACTAGCAGTTATTCCAATGCAGGTCAAAAATGAAAACTGTAAATTAAAAGAAAGAATATAAAGAATCAGTGAAGTATTTGACAGTTTGAAATAACCTATACTCTGAGTACAAAGTGCAAATAAAAATCATAGCAAAACAGTTGCTGGTTTAATTTTGATGATGTTTTATTCCCATATGAATCAAAAAAGAGAACTGAAACAAAATAAATCACACACAAGAAGTGTTTTGAGATATGAAACCATCCCACTTATTGTCTTAATGTTTCATTAACTAGGACCCGAACAGGTTTATATCATAAAGAAACTAAACTCAAAAATCATGGAGTAGAATCTTCCAAACTATCTGTGGCACTCCCCATGTGCACCTAGATTATTTAATTATGTTGGTTTAGATGTATATTATTACATAAAATTACAGCTTGGACCTTTATTCTTAGAACTTTCCAGTATATCCTTCATACTCCTGTGTTATATTTGTAAATTTAGATCAGCTAGAAAGAAAGAAAGTGAAGTTGCTCAGTCATGTCCGACTCCTTGTGACCCCATGGACTGAAACCTACAAGGTCCCTCCGTCCATGTTATTTTCCAGGCAAGAGTACAGGAGTGGGTTGCCATTTCCTAATGACACTTCTTTTCCTAAAATTAGCTTATAGGAAGAACCCTACTGAGAATAGGATAGATCCACATCATTTGTAATAGCATTCGCTGCCCTTCTTAGCCAGGCACAAACCTTCATCAGCCCATTTAACACAGCATCCTCAGTGCCCCACTGGTGGGCCACACACACGGTGTCATCTCTGTAGGGTGTGCAATGTACAGACATTCACATAAGCTACCTGTGAGTGTGCCTCCTGCAGTCAAAGAGTGTGATTTTCCTTTCTTTACTCACCATACCCTTCCTTATCGTACACTAAATTTTACAGTAAATTTTCTGTCTTCTTTTGATGCTATGGTATTTTCTTACACCATTGCTAATTTTCAGATGTTCTTTCCCTTACCCAAGATGATTTTTCTGTTGTTTTTAATCTATGAATTCAGACATTCTTCAGGACTCAGATAAAACATGACCTATTCTCACTCTGAAAGCTAAACTACTATGACTCAAAACTGCTTATTAAGAACTCTCAGTATTTTAATTTATTGAACTATGTGATTTTTTTATAGCTCTCTTTTCTTATGGGTTTGTATATTTGCCTTTACTACTATCGCTTCATTAGTTTCCGATTCCTGCTGTAACAAATATTCACCAATTTGGTGACTTAAATCTACACAAATTTATTCTATGATAATTTTAGAGGTTAGAAGTCTGAAATGAGTGCTATAGGGCTAAAATAAATGTGTCAGAAGGGCTGCACTCCTCTTGGAGGTTATAGGGGACCCTCCATTTCCTTGCCTCTTCAACTTTTAGAGGCTACTTGTGTTCATTCATGGCTGCTTCTGTCTTCAAAGTCAGTAGCATAGCATCAGCCAATCTCTGACTCTGGCCTCTTTTTTCACTTTTAAGATTTTTACATGATTACAGTCATCCCACCTATATCCCTCCAGAATAATCTGCCCAATTTAACATACTTAGTGAAATACATCAAAGTCACTCTTGCTACATAAGGTAACATATTCACAGATTTTGTTGATTATGACATAAACATCTTTATGTGGGCATTATTCTGCTCACCACACCTACCTATCATGGCATCAATAACATCTGTGTTTCCCAGAATGTATTTACTACCTAATATTTATTAGTTTAAAGAATCAATGAGTGTTCATCAGTTTTCAAGTCAATTTTGAGGCTAGGGAGCATGTCTTAATTCTTTTCTGTATCTGCATGTTTTTGTGTGATACTTATGATATAGCAAATTAAAAATAAAATGTTATTGAATTAATACATTCCATAAAAGACACATCTGAATTCAGCCTTTAGTAAAAGTAATGAAATATGTTTACATATATATATATATATATATATGTATATGTATATAAAACTCCACTCTCCAGAAGGTATGATTTGGAGTCTAATAAATCATATTCTAGATTAATTCACTTCAACTGGATCAGAAAGGAAGACAGATGTCACCCATGACACTGTTTCTTCTGGAATGGCTAAATTCTCTTTGGCTCCCTACCTGCCTTTGTTGTGTTCTGTTATCTTCTCATATCCATTAATGATCTCCATGATACCGATTCCAGTTTATCATTTTATGTAATTCAGATCTATGCTGACTTTTTGAAGCAATAGAAAGAAAAACAATCATATGAGACTGAACAATAAAAATATCAGAAGATCTGAATAATATAGGAATATAATACATTCTCTGAAAATATCAATGACCTTATGAATTTTTGAGTGGTTATTCTATTTTAGACTTCAATTTTCCTGTGCAGATGCAATCTATGAGTCATAATCATCGAATTCTGATTCAAGAAATACATTTATGAGGTGTTCCAGAACAGCATGATTAAATTACAGGAACACTTTACATGCCCACACTCACACCCCACAATTATGGTAATTACCACCTAAAAACATTTATTGTTGTTCCACTTTCAAATTAAGGAGCATATTAATACTACAATATAACAAAACTACTTCCTCTGCTGACATACTGTGCAGTGCTGGGCACAGAGTAATCTTTCAATAAATAATTGTTTATTGGATATAATTAAAGCCATTAATACTAGTCCCTTATCCCTTTCTACTTCTAGTCTCTTTTCCTATTCCTCTCATGTTGTATAACCAGTCAGGTAAATTTATCTATTCCAGCTAAGCAAAAACTGTAGATGGTTTCCTTAATATATACCAGGTCTGCAGCCATTTGAAAATAATATATATTTGTTTTGAAAAATATTTTGTGCTCGTGCTAAGCCACTACAGTCATTTCCGGTCTCTTTGCAACCCTATGGACTGTAGCCCACCAGACTCTTCTGTCCATGGGATTCTCCAGGCAAGAATACTGGAGTGAGTTGCCATGCCATCCTCCAGGGTAAAAAATATCTACTTTCCTCTTAAAACCACACATCTCTGATTCTGCATTACTTAACGCTTCTACGTTATCAAGCTTGAGTCAGTCTGGTAACCCCAGCTTTCCTTTAGAAGGTCTGGATAGTGGTCTCTAAAGGTGTCATTAGAACTTTATGTCCATACGCTCGTTAGTTGTGCTTCCCTTTGAAAATTTAAACTGCTAGTGAAAGAAGATATGTCTGTTTGTTATCATCACACTTTCAATGCTTTAAAAATGCAATGTTGTCTCTCACTGACCCCTAGATTTGCCATAGTCATTCCTGAGCCCAAGACTCCTGAATGCATTTTCTCTTTTCCACCTTTTCCAACTTCTGCGAATTTCTCCAAATGCTGCCATGGTGGTGGTTTAGTCACTAAGTCATATCTGACTCTGCAACCCCCTGGACTGTGTCCTGCCAGGCTTCTCTGTCCATGGGGTCTGCAGACAAGAATCCTGGAGTGGGTTGCCATCTCCTTCTCCAGGGGATCTTCCTGACCCAGGGATCGAACCTGGTCTCCTTCATTGCAGGTGGATTCTTTACCAACTGAGCTAAGAGGGAAGCCCCCCCAGATGCACCAGTAGGTATTTCTATTACACAAAGCCTTTCCCAACTAGTGCTGTCTCCTTTGGTCTGCACCATTGATAGAACTGGATAATTTTTGTTTTAGTTCCATTTACTTTAAAGTTTCCTGGTCTCCTTTTAAGTATTAGAGTTACTTGGGCATACATTTAAGCACACATATTATCAGATATTTCTCCCATAAAGCCTAGTTCAATAGTACTGATCTGGGGCTTAGGAGTATATACTGTAATGTTCATAGATAGCTTCTTTTTCTGGAGAATTTAAGCAAACACTCTGCCTTTCACTGATTATTCGTGCCTTAACAGCATTAATAGCAGGATGATCCTTTAGAGTCACATAAGCCAACCATTCTCCTAGGGCTGAAATCTTCTGTAAACCATTCTACTACACATCTATTCATTTAATGCTCCTCAAGAAGAATTCTACTTTTTATGGCTTGAGAGCAAATTCTTTTTAATATGAAGCTCAATCCATTTTCTTAATAGTTTTTATTTATTACCTTTTGAACTTTGGGTAAACAGAAGTGAAGTGAAGTGAAGTCTCTCAGTCATGTCCAACTCTTTGCAACCCCATGAACTACAGCCCACCACGCTCCTCCATCCATGGGATTTTCCAGGCAAGAGTACTGGCGTGGGTTGCCATTTCCTTCTCCAGAGGATCTTCCTTACCCAAGGATTGAACAAGGCTCTCCCGTATTGTAGGCAGATGCTTTACCATCTGAGCTACCAGGAGTCAAGTTAAATATTTATTTCAAAAAACAGCCACTCAGTTATGAGAAAGTGGCTAATGCTCCCATTTGATTCCATTATTTTCTAAATTTCAGATCTTCTCTTCCATATATCTTCCCTAAAAGCCAAGATTTCACTCTCCTAACTACCAACCACTTGTCCTGCATGTCCAATGTGGTAGCCACTATCCACATGTACCCACTGAGGTATTAAAATTTGACATGTGTGACTACAGGACTGAGTTTATAATTTAATTTAAACTTTTATGTATATAGCCACATATAGGTAAACATAGTGTCAGTTCAGACTCAGGGAGACCCCACTAAGAAATATTTGCCTAGCTTCATGAAAGAATGAGTAAAACTAAAGGTTTAGGATGCAGCTAGAGATGATCATACTACATGAAGTTAGAAAGAGAAAGACAAATACCATACGTTACCACTTGCATGTGGAATCTAAACTAGGGCTCAAATAGACTTATCTACAAAACAGAAATAGACTTCTGGACAGAGAACAGACTTGTGGTTGCCGAAGAGTGGGGAGGGAAGGATGACCTGGGGGCTGCGGGCTAATTGAGGCAAACTCTTTTTTTTTTTTCCATTTATTTTTATTGGTTGGAGGCTAATTACTTTACAGTAGTGTAGTGGTTTTTGCCATACATTGACATGAATCAGCCATGGATTTACATGTATTCCCCATCCCGATCCCCTCTCCCACCTCCCTCCCCACCCCATCCCTCTGGGTCTTCCCCCAGAATAGACAAGCAAGAATGTCCTAAAATATAGCACAGGGAACTATCTCAACATTCTGTGATAAACCACAGTGGGAAACAATATAAAGAGGGATGCGTATATGCATATAACCAAATCACTGCTGTATAGTAGAAATTGGCACAACATTGTAAATCAATGATCTTTCATTAAAAATAGAAAATAAAAAAAATTAAAAACATGAATTTAAACAAAATTTAAAAACATACATGTGAAAAATAAGACATACTTATAGTTGCAATTGGAAGAAATTAATTATATTTCCAAAAGATCAAAGATGTGTATTTACAGGATTTTTTTTCTCAGATAATATGTATTGGAAAGTACTTTAGGGGAACCTACATAATTGGTGATAATGTTTGATTCATTTTGGTTAGGTGCTTATGTCATTGAAAGTAAGCTCAACTTCATTTTAAGGCCTATAGAAGATCACTGGAAATTTTGAAGCAAGGGGTATATATATTGGTGAGTCATAAAGATTGTCTTCTAAAAAAAAAAATTGTCTCCTACTTAGTATTAGTAAATTTGTTTCTAAAAGGAATAATACTAAGACCCTAGAATTTTTAAAGAAAGGGTGAATATTCTTTCTTCATTTCAATGACACCTATTAAGTTTAACTCTGTGGGTTTTTTGAGTATGGAAGGATTTTAACATTTAATATATTCACAATTAAGTTATGGTCCCACACAATTCAGATAGTATAGATATTTTGATATTGCAACAGCTTACCACTTTTCACTGCTTATCCACAAATAATTTTTAAACTAACATTTAGAGAAAGAATTGACATGTAGATGTTTAAGAAAATACAAGGAATATATCTGATTCCTAGCATTATCTAAGTAGTTTACTCTAGTAGGCACTACAGCCAGATAAAGTGTCTTCTAACTCTAGTTGCGCAACAGTCAACCTCAAATATTTTCCTGTTTCCTTCAGACCTCAATTCAAAAGTCATCTATTCTGTAAGACTTCCTGGTGCCTTGTATGAAATGTTATCCACTTCCTAATATTTCATGTTATCGCCTGGATACAAAAAAGTATGAACTGATATGACTCTACCTGTTTACTATTTTTAAATGATAAATTGTGTCACATGCTTCTCAAAGTCATTTTCATTATCAGCTGCATATTAAAGAAAAGGAAATGAGACTAAGAAAATTTTAGCTGACTGGCAGAACTGAGAGTTTGAAAGTACAGAGTCAAAGTGGAACTCAGCTGATCAGTGGTTTTTCCATCCCACCATGTTATCCTTTTATAAGGACAGGCATTTCATGCTGAGTCTCAATAACATATTTTAAAGGTATTCCAGTTATTCAGATTTTGTATTTTCAACCTGAAACAAGTAAGCAGGGATAATAGCTTAAAACATTGATCAGGCTTATATTTTCATAATCGGTTCCCTATTGGTAACTGTATCTTCTATGATCTATGCTTACTAAAAAAAAATCACCAAAACCTATAGGCCTATATTCTAGCCTGACAGATTCATTCTTGTCCAATTTTTAAAAGTTATTATGTGAATTTTTCATATCATTTAACTTTTTGAGTATCAATTGATCAAAAGTAAAACTAAAAGTTTAGATTAAATAATGTCTAAGGGCTCTTTTCCTCAATTTTTAAAAAAAATCTTGTGGCTCTTATAATGAGTGAATGACCAATTGCCAATCTGTAAAGCAATGTTATCCCTTTCTTTATTTCTCTTGTCTGCTCTGCTGACTATTCTTTCTCTATTTATAACCTGAACATAAATACCAGAGATTTACCCAGAAAATCAGTTAACTAGCCACTGTAGATGAAAGTAGTGAAATTCTATCACACCTCTACCAAAGTATTTGAAATGCAAAGTAAGAGCCAAACAAGAGTTATAAAGGCCATTATAAGATATCAGAACAAGGGGGACTTGTTGTATATACAGACTTCCTGAAATATTCATAGTTGGCTCAATTTAGCTTCAGAAAACCTGCATTTTAGTCTAGATTCTGGCATATGGTGGTCAGACAATCCTGAGTGCATAAATACAGCTCTCTGGAGTCAGTCTATTCATGGGTCAAAAGAAATCAATAATTTGTCCTTCACCATATCCTCTGGTAGCTTTCCAAGAACTGGATGGGGGAGGAGAAGGGGGAAAGTAAAATAATATGCAAAAATAACTAAAATCCAAGACCAAATGGGAGCATCTCAAATAAAGTGTTGTTCTTAAAAAAAAAAAAAAAGAATTATTTCCTGCAGGGTGGGTAAGCCAATGGGTGGTATATCATTCTGAGTAAGTGTTAATATTAATGGATGGTGACAATTTTTTATTATTTCAAAATAAAGTGTTTTTAATGTTTATTCATCTCATAAGGTTAATATGTGACCATTACAGAAATAATAATGTTCACTCTTATGCAAGATTAATTATGCATCAGTAACAAACAGTGCTTCATACCTCCTCAGCATCACCTCACTTGATTTGCATCTTCTTTCTATTAGACAGAAATTATCACTAGTCATTTTAGAAATGAGCAACTATCAGAAATGTTTACAGTGAGTCCAAGATCATGGAACTAAGAAAGGAGAAAAAGAATTCTAATTCCACAATTTCTACTCCTAAATATCAAGCTTTACAGAAAATACAGGCAAACATTCATAGTACCACACACCAAGAAATTAGCAATCATAACATTTGTTAGGTCATAACTCTATACACATGCACATATATTTAGGTAGTGTTCAACATGAAAACTTCAAATAAAGCCAAAGTTTTAAGATGAAAAGTAACAGTGCCCAAATTGTCACTAACTTTCTTAGTTTTTCTCTCATGTAATAATCACTATGAAGAGATTCTTATATAGACTTTCATAAATTTAAACAGATCTATCTCTGAAACTCATTTTAAATTGACTCCCCAGAGTTTAACAAGTCTGTCCTTATTATATATTTAGCTTAACTCCAAAACAATAAAAAAAACCTATGACATTCTACATAAAGCAATATCTTCATGTAATTTTCAATTAAATATACATATGAATGCCTGACATCATAATAGCAATGCTAAAACAAGCTATCATTGATTGAATATCAGTTGTTTTAATGTAACTTTAATTCATGATATTTATGCATGCTAGTTTTATTTCTGCTGTACATTTGAGAAGGCTGAATCTTAGAACAACTGAGTAACTCACCCTATGTTACATAGCCAGTCATAAAGGGGAATTGATCTAGAATCCATGACTGTAAAGTCAGTTCTCTATTCACTAATGACTTCACTCTGCTTCTTTCTGTGGTTTGTGACCTTTCCTTCCCAGCAGAGCTTAGCTTTGTATACACATAAGCACAGTGGCCAAATTTGCAAAGTGATTATCAGATTTTATTTTTCTTTATATTCTATGGTTATAAAATCTGGTTTTCTAAGCTGTTGTCAAAATTCAGTGAATGGAACAGTCCAAGGAACCATATAGATTTTTTGTTTCAGATAAACCCAGCAAGGCAAAATTATCTACCACCAAGGGAACTTGCAAGTTGTACATTTGCTCTGTGTCCTTCCAACCCATTGATTAAGGCATTAGTCTCAGTTCAACATATCTTTGCAGGCTTCTTGTCATTTCAATCATATCCATGAAGTAGAACATTTAAAAGCTTTCTGTAAAAGCTTAGGCAAGTGAGGCAAAGCAGAGAAATACTCATGTTTTCTTTAAGCTTCTTTTTCTTATTGGACTATAGGGAGAGTTAATTTGAATAATTTGTATCAGAATTTGCTGCTACCTTGGTTTAAATCTAACAGTAAAGATTGGATTATAAATGTATAATAAATGGCATTCCTACTGACTGTATCAAAACCATTAGCCTGGATATATGTCATGATACTAGTTAATCTAAAAGTAGCTCATCCCTGTTTTCTTCTTTTTCTTCCTCCTTGCCCCATGTGCCTTTCTCTCTCTTTTTCTTTTCTATCATAGTAAACTATCTCTGAAGGTTCAGTGTCTAATTCAGAGAAGACATCAAATAAAGACAGAAAAAAGTCTGAAATAATGGGGGAAAGAAGTCTAGTCTTTCCTAGAGAGTGCTGGGTTAGACACGCTGCCCAGTTGACCCTACGATAGCACTGACATCATAGCAACTGTATCCACCAACCCATCCCCGCACTGCCCTCTGACATCCTCTCTCACTTTGGTGCTCTGGTCTCTGCTTATCTACCTTCCTCCCTTTAACTCTCTGGGCTCTTATTCACTGATGATTGGTAGGGGAAGTGTGTATGAAATGTACAAATATTAAATAATTTACCTGTGATTCAGCATGAGGGAAACATGAATTATATTTATATGGACTTTGTGAAGTCAGCCTAGAATAGTAGTTGATAGTATAAACTTTGGGACCAGGAAGAATGGATCTTGAATCTTACTGTGGCTATTAATTAGCTATATCAACTTGTTCCTAAACCTTTGGACCTCAAAATGGGGATCATATAAGACCTTATAGGGTAGGTATCACAGCTAGCTAGATGTTAAATGGGAAGATATACACAGTGTTCGGCTTCTTTATTGGCTCAGACAGTAAAGAATCTGCCTTGCATTGCAGGAGACTAGTTTGACCCCTGAGTCAACCCCTGAATCAGGAAGATCCCCTGGAGAGGGAATGACTACCCCTCCTCCAGTATTCTTGCCTGGAGAATTCCATGGACAGTGGAACTTAGGAGGCTACAGTCCATGGGGTCACAAAGAGTTGGACACAACTGAGTGACTAACACTTTTTTCACTTTTATACATAGTATTAATTATACTGACTTTTATATAGTAAGTGCTGTACAAAAGATAGCTGTGTTAGGATGAGTGTCATGTTTCCAGAGAGGCCTTGTCTGCTAATAGCGCAAGCTTTGATGGTCAATGAAAGCCTGGGCAAATCTCTCCTCTAAGCACTTTCTGGGAAAGTGGAGCTATTGCAAGATCTGCCATTTCTAGTCTGGATGTGAGCTTGTTATTTTCCTTAGTAGAGACTCCATATCCCACTGAGTGTCACTGATCACAAGATTCTATATTTCCAGGACACTTGGGGGTCATCCGTGGCCTGCAAGTTTTACGGATATGTTATTTCAGTTTTCTGGGGCTTCCTGGTAGCTCAGACAGTAAAGTGTCTGCCTACAATGCAGGAGACCTGGGTTCAATCCCCAGGTCAGGAAGATCCCATGGAGAAGGAAATGGCAACCCACTCCAGTGCTCTTGCCTGGAAAATTCCATGGATGGAGGAGCCTAGTAGGCTATAGTCCATGGGGTCTAAAGAGTCGGACATGACTGAGAGACTTAACTGGTTCACTATCCAAGTTCACTAGCTGCATCACACTCACAATCAAAGTGCACAGTGAATTGCCTCACTTACTTGACTCACATGATCAGCAGGTGAGAGAGAGCTCTTCAGCACAGGTCACGTGTTCATTTTTACTTTCTACTAGCCCTTGTACCATTTCACCTGATGACAAGCACAATAAAAACTCATTTTTTTCCTTTGGCTTGCAACCAATTCTGGCAGAAGCTATTGATAAGATTTTCTCCTAAAGTGCTCACCAACATCCCCACTTGCAACACTTGCTGCCCTCACCCCCTGACAACAGCAGTGCAGTACACAGTCTTTGCCTTCATGCATCACAACCCCAAGCTCTGAAGAATTTTATGAGTTCTTTTCACCTCCTTTTTCTCTCTGAGTTACTGATGTTGAAGGGCCTAGTATGCTTTATGGTCTTTATCTCCTTGACTATGGTTTCTTAGGCTGTATTTGTAGATTTTTCCTTTTTTCTTTTAAATTTTCCTCTTCAAGATACACTTCTTAATGACTCCACCCCACCACAGAGCTGACAGAAGTAGGCCCCATGGCTGAAATATTTGTCCTTTTCCTTCTCTTTAAGCCAGATTTACAGAATCATCCAGTTGAGGATACAAGTTTATGCTTAAAGGGTCATGTGTTAATCACTTAGTTGTGTGTTAGTCACACACAACTAGGTGTTAGTCACTCAGTTGTGTCTGACTCTTTGTGACCCCATGGACTGTAGCCCACCAGGCTTCTCTGTCCATGGGATTCCCCAGGCAAGAATACTGGAGTGGGTTTCCATTCCCTTCTCCAGGGGATCTTCCTGACCTGGGGATCAAACCTGAGTCTCCTGCATTGCAGGCAGATTCTTTTTTCTTTTTTTTTTGCAGGCAGATTCTTTACTGTCTGAGACTCCAGGGAAGCCCCTTCACCCTGAGGACAGTCTGCCTTCAGTTGTGCAAGGAGTATCTACTTCCCCAAGGGTCTCAGAATCCAACTTCAAATGTGTATGATCTGCTCCCAGTAAAAAGCTAAGTTCTAGAGAAGTCTGGCTTTTTTCCTAGGTACATTGCCATTTATAGAGAGCTACTGAATTACTTGTGTATAAATGGGTCCTGTGATAGTTTTTAAGTTCTTACGGGGAGTCAAATAGTGTCTTATTTATGCTTTTGTACCTATAATATTGAACACATTTCTTGAATAAAGCAAGAAATTTTAAAAAAATTATTTTGTTTTAAGGAAATATCTGTAGTCTGTGAGAGGACACCTAAATTATAAGTGAGACAATTATGTGGCAGTCTTCACCATTGACTATTATTTCTCAAAAGCAATTTATTTTAATAGTTAAAAAGTTTCAGTCTATTTTTATATTACCAAAATGGGTTATATTATGGTTTTTGAGTTATTTTCAGGTTCACTTCACTTCAGTTGCTCAGGCTTGTCTGACTCTTTGAGACCCCATGGACTGCAGCATGCCAGGCCTCCCTGTCCGTGACCAACTCCTGGAGTTTACTCAACTCATGTCCATTGAGTCAGCGATGCCATCCAACCATCTCATCCTCTGTCATCCCCTTCTCCTCCTGCCTTCAATCTTACCCAGAATCAGGGTCTTTTTTTTTTTTTTTCCATTTATTTTTATTAGTTGGAGGCTAATTACTTTACAACATTGTAGTGGTTTTTGTCATACATTGAAATGAATTAGCCATGGATTTACATGTATTCCCCACCCCGGTCCCCCCCTCCCACCTCCCTCTCCACCCGATCCCTCTGGTTCTTCCCAGTGCACCAGGCCCGAGCACTTGTCTCATGCATCCAACCTGGGCTGGTGATCTGTTTCACCCTAGATATACATGTTTCGATGCTGTTCTCTTGAAACATCCCACCCTCGCCTTCTCCCACAGAGTCCACAAGTCTGTTCTATACATCTGAGTCTCTTTTTCTGTTTTGCATATAGGGTTATCGTTACCATCTTTCTAAATTCCATATATATGTGTTAGTATACTGTAATGGTCTTTATCTTTCTGGCTTACTTCGCTCTGTATAATGGGCTCCAGTTTCATCCATCTCATTAGAACTGATTCAAATGAATTCTTTTTAATGGCTGAGTAATATTCCATGGTGTATATGTACCACAGCTTCCTTATCCATTCGTCTGCTGATGGGCATCTAGGTTGCTTCCATGTCCTGGCTATGATAAACAGTGCTGCGATGAACATTGGGGTGCATGTGTCTCTTTCAGATCTGGTCTCAGTGTATATGCCTAGAAGTGGTATTGCTGGGTCATATGGCAGTTCTATTTCCAGCTTAAAGCATTTCCCCTGAAATCAGGAACAAGACATAGGTGCCCACTCTCACCACTGCTATTCAACATAGTTTTGGAAGTGTTGGCCACAGCAATCAGGGCAGAAAAAGAAGTAAAAGGAATCCAGATAGGAAAAGAAGAAGTGAAACTCTCTCTGTTTGCAGATGACATGATCCTCTACATAGAAAACCCTAAAGACTCTGCCAGAATTACTAGAGCTAATCAACAAATACAGTCAAGTTGCAGGATATAAAATTAACACACAGAAATCTCTTGCATTCCTATACACTAACAATGAGAAAACAGAAAGAGAAATTAAGGAAACAATACCATTCACCATTGCAACAAAAAGAATAAAATACTTAGGAGTATATCTACCTAAAGAAACAAAAGACCTATATATAGAAAACTATAAAACACTGATGAAAGAAATCAAAGAGGACACAAACAGATGGAGAAATATACTGTGTTCATGGATTGGAAGAATCAATATTGTCAAAATGGCTATACTACCCAAAGCAATCTATAGATTCAATGCACTCCCTATCAAACTACCAACGGTATTTTTCACAGAACTAGAACAAATAATTTCACAATTTGTATGGAAATACAAAAAACCTCGAATAGCCAAAGTAATCTTGAGAAAGAAGAATGGAACTGGAAGAATCAACCTGCCAGACTTCAGACTATACTACAAAGCCACAGTCATCAAGACAGTATGGTACTGGCACAAAGACAGAAATATAGATCAATGGAACAGAATAGAAAGCCCAGAGATAAAGCCACGAGCCTATGGTCACCTTATCTTCGACAAAGGAGGCAAGGATATACAATGGAAAAAAGACAACCTCTTTAACAAGTGGTGCTGGGAAAACTGGTCAACCACCTGTAAAAGAATGAAACTAGAACACTTTCTAACACCATACACACAAAAAAAAATAAACTCAAAGGGTCTTTTCAAATGAGTCAGTTCTTTGCATCAGGTGGCCAAAGTATTTTCAGGTTAGCTATTAATATATTCAACTTTTAGAGTCTAGAGAAGCCTTTATTATTTTGTCTTATTATCATCCTATGACTATCTCAAGGGTAAAAAAAGCTTGAGACTGGAATTATAGAGCAATACATGGTTCCTTTCTTTCTTCACTGAATACTGCAACAACTCTCAAACTCTGTACTGTCAGAGCTTGTCATTGAAAATATTCCATCTCTACATATAATAGGCTATAAACTTGAATGGATTTCAGATTCCAAAATGGAGCCCAGAATAGCCATCTGTTGTGGGGCCTTGCGTGATTTTTCAGCCCCTTTTGAGTTTGTCCTAGCATGTGTAAAGTTATCACATGTGTGATAATAATATCCCCTCCGCCCCAAGTACACAGGATTGTTATGAATATAAAATAATACAAGAGAAAATATTTTCTAAACTATGAAACTGTTTTAAGTATAAGACATCATTATAACTTGTGGCTTATATAATAATACTGCATCCAAACTTCTGAAACTCAATTTAAACATAATGAATAAGCTGCAACTATCTGCCTAGTTGTTACTCCGTCTGTTGAAAGTGAAACCAGAAGTTTTACACCCTTTTATATCCTTTCAGAAAAATTCCTAAATGTAATCTTTATCTTCTAATGGGAACTTTGCTCTAGGATATTAGCTCACAGTGTGAATTTCTTGTAACTTTTGGCCTATTTCAGAATCTGTAACTATCAGATTTTGGAAAAGGTAATTTAGCATTGCAAATTAAGCATTAGAACTCAATTGGATCTCAAAAACCATGGTGGTCTGAGCAAATTAATGCTTTTGAACCTGTAAAAAATTGAAGCTGCAAGTTTGGAGTCTTTACCAGAATTAAAATTTGTGATCCCTGGCTCTTAAGTTAGTCAATCTGATAAATTTATAGAGCATAATTATGTGCTTAGCAAGGGTTTTATTCATTTATCATGAGAAATAGGAGGGAAACTATTTCATGCAGTAGAAAGAGGAGCAGCTTTTTCATTAGAGACCTCTGATTTGAATCTTAGCTCAACCACACTTTAGTTGCTGGATCTACCTCTAGGCAAATTACTTTTGCCCTA
This sequence comes from Odocoileus virginianus, assembly GCF_023699985.2. Classification (NCBI taxonomy): domain Eukaryota; kingdom Metazoa; phylum Chordata; class Mammalia; order Artiodactyla; family Cervidae; genus Odocoileus; species Odocoileus virginianus. Next base: position 3,542,633 of record NC_069701.1, read on the forward strand.
TGAGTTTCTATTTCCTCAGTTATTGAACGGTTTTTGAGAATCAAATGGAATGATATTCATTGACTAGGTCCATGTATGCATTTATGTATATATGTATACTTCAACTTGCAAAGATATATGCAGAGTGATGTTTCCCATTGAAGAAGAGGATACAGAAGCCATGGAATATAGGTATGTATAAGAAAAGCATCACTGACTCAATGAACACGAATCTGAGCAAACTCTGGGTGATAGTGGAGGACAGAGGAGCCTCGCATGCTACATACAGCCCATGGGCTTGCAAGAGACAGACACAACTTAGCGACTGCACAAGAAGAAGAAAAGCATATTGTATCCAAAGAATCACAACGAGATCTGTTTGAGGAATGTTACTGAAGAGACTGGGAATTACTGAAAAGGAAACTAGATAGAAAGATGCCTGAGTATGGAGGACTTTGTAAATAATACTAAAGGGATTGGGTTTTATTAATTACGTAGTGGGGAGGATTTGAAAGGCTTTACATAGAAAATCAGAATGGTATAGATCCTTCATCATGTATCATGACGTGATAATAGAAAGAAGTACTAATGATCTAGTCTCTACAGACTATTTCCATATATACTGTCCCACTCTCCCACCTTGTTCAACATGGTCATTTTCATGGTCCCTGAATATAGTCAAGCTCTTTCTTAACTGTTAGCACATCTTATTGCTGTTCCCTCTGCCATGAATATTCTGATCATGCCAAGTTCATCAAAATGATGTCACTTCTTCAGAGATACCTTTTCTGATGCCTTTTTTAATGTTCTCCCCCTAACTTACCCTGTTGAAAATGCTATCACACTATGGTTAGATTTGTGAAGGACAAGACTAAAGACCGAAAGGAAATTTAGGAAGGCAACTTTATAATCTATGTGAGAAACAGTGAGTCTTGAGTTAGGAGTAATTTAATTGACCTCTTTCTTGGTCACTCTCTGTAATATCTGAGCGATTTTCTATCACTGTCCTACCTCATGAGAGAATGAGTCTGAGTCAATTCGTATATTTGGCACAATGATAAACGCTGCTCTTAACACTGCTTTTTATCTGCACCAAAGTCACGACAAGCAGCCCTTTCCTTTGGTCTTGGGCATGGCACCATACAGAGGCCACTGTGCACTGGCTTTCAGGCTTTCAGAAGAACTGCTGTCCCTGATTGGACTTGATGCATTACACAAAGAAAGTGGACGATGCACTGTGTATCCTAAATGATATCAACTTGAACCTAGACAGCATATTAAAAAGCAGAACTTGACTTTGCCAACAAAGGTCCATCTAGTCAAGGCTATGGTTTTTCCAGTGGTCATGTATGGATGTGAGAGTTGGACTATAAAAAAGAGCTGAGCACTGAAGAACTGATGCTTTTGAACTGTGGTGTTGGAGAAGACTCTTGAGAGGCCCTTGGACTGCAAGGAGATCCAACCAGTCCATCCTAAAGGAGATCAGTCCTGGGTGTTCATTGGAAGGACTGATGCTGAAGCTGAAACTCCAATACTTTGGCCACCTGATGGGAAGATCTGACTCATTTGAAAAGACCCTGATGCTGGGAAAGATTGAGGGCAGGAGGAGAAGGGGACGACAGAGGATGAGATGGTTGGATGACATCACTGACTCAATGGACATGAGTTTGAGTAAACTCCAGGAGTTGGTGATGGACAGGGAGGCCTGGCATTCTTCAGTCCATGGGTCATAAAGAGTCAGACACAACTGAGCTATTGAACTGAGCTGAAGCATAAAATGTTAATTACAACAGCAGCCTACTACAACTGTTACTAGGTGGGGACCCAAGACTGATAGATTCTGGGGCAATAATATAAATGGAGGCAATACAATCTGTGTTCAAATATTTAAAAATTATAAATCAAGCTGACAGCTCATTAAATAAAATATGTTCTGTTCAGTATCATGAAATGTATGCCTTAATAGTGCAATTATCAAAGTAGTGTTATGATTTTTATTGATGCTTTCTAAATGTGGAGAAGGCTCTTGAGAGTCCCTTGGACAGCAAGGAGATCAAACCAGTCAATCTGAAAGGAAATCAACCCTGAATATTCATTGGAAGGACTGACGCTGAAGGTGAAGCTCCAATACTTTGGCCACCTGATGAGAAGAGCTAACTCATTGGAAAAGACCCTGATGCTGGGAAAGATTGAGGGCAGAAGGAGAAGGGGGCAGCAGAGGATGAGGTGGTTGGATGGCATCATTGACTCAGTGGATACGAGTTTGAGCACACTCTGGGAGATACTAAAGGACAGGGAAGCCTGGCATGCTGCAGTCCCTGAGGTTGCAAACAGTGAGACACAACTGAGTGAACAACACAAATGATTTTTATATATCACATCTCATCAAATGGCAAACGTGATTGAAATGAATAGTTTCAACAGATGTCTGATAATTCATTGACAAAAATTACTGAATAAGAAACTAGATAGGAAAACAGAAGCCTAATTTTGATGTGTAATGAAATATACATAAATCAAAGGATAAGACCAGTTCAAAAATCATTTAAATGACCTCAATACAATTTCACACAACTATTCTTTTATTAAATTTACAACTAAATAGGTATGTGTGTGACAGTTGCTCAGTCACGTCCAACTCTTTGTGACTCCACGGACTGTAACCTGCCAGGCTCCTCTCTCCTTGGAATTCTCCAGGCCAGGATACTGGAGTGCATAGCCTTTCCCTTCTCCAGGGATCTTCCCAACCCAGAGATCAAACCCATGTCTCCCTCGTTGCAGGTGGATTCTTTACCAGCTGAGCCACAAGAGAAGCCCAAATATGTGTAAGTCTATTTTATTATTGCTCTGTGAAATTTTTATCAAATTGCTTATTTTTTTTTCCTTTTATTTAAAAACTTCCCTCGCTCAAATTCTCCCTTAGCTCAGCACACTTTCTTCACCTTAGTGGTAGCATTATTTATGTGCTTTCAAACTATTTGGACATATTTGCCTTTCCTTTCAAGGATATAGGGTAGGGGTGGGTAAAAATGTTTTCCCAAAGTCTAGATGCCATTGAGTATGAGAGAAGATGTTTGGCGCATGAGATGGGTTGTGCCAGAACTAAGCACAAGATTCTGAAGACCTGACACACCCATGTGCTTTCAGTAATATTACTTATGTCTATCTGTGAGACCTAGTGCTATCTAAAATGTAGAACTCAAAGCCAGGGACAAACGAGGTCCTACTATACAGCTCAGGGCACTGTATTCAATATCCTGGGATAAACCATAATAAAAAAAGTAAGGAAAAGAATAAATATATAAATATAACTGAATCACTTTATGGTAAGGCAGAAATTAACACAACAGTGTAAATCAACTATGCATCAATAAGATAAGTTTATAGAAAGAAAAATAAGATGTAGAACAATTAACAAAAAAAAAAAAGAAATGCATGAAAATTTACTGTAAAAAATAAAACAGAAAATGAGAATGAAAACGTTTCACCTAATTGAAGTTCTCCTTGTCACCACCCAGAAATCCTGAAATAGAAGAAAATTATACATACCACTACAAACTCTGAATTAATGCTTAAAGGAAAACTTGGAGGTGAAAACAAAAAGCAAACAAGTAAAAAGAAATCAACTAGCAAGTCAGAAATTCAAAATCTTATAATATAATTGGGGGAAAGAACTGGAGGATACAAAACCAGAGGTATTTGCTTTCAATAATAAAAATGAAATAAAAGATTTCTAATCCTAGAAATAATTTACATTACAAAATGCTCAAAAGAAAATAGACCTGACAAATAATATAGTATATTACATCAAGGAAAGCTATGAAAATCAGCCTTAGAACTTAAATTGAAGTTAAAAGAAGAGAGATAAATATAGAAAATAAGTAATGAATTTTCAATATATGCATGACTGGAATCACATTATAATCAATGAAAATTCTCTAGAATACAGTTATCTAAAACTACATTTTGAGAGCATATAATATGTAACCAGGACAATTAATGTAGGACAATATACTACAAAACATATACTTATAAAATTATTAGATTTGAAGATTAACAGAATCTTCAGATCTTTCAGGGGAATTATCCTGTCACTTACAAAGAAAGGAAAATTAGATTGGTATTGGACTTTTCAGCAGCAAGGTACAAAGAGAGGTACAAAGCAAAGTGATATTGTAGCAATGATTTTTTTTTTAATAGAGAAAATTGGACAGAAGCCTAGAATTTTACATTAGCCAAGATATTATTTAATGATTGGAATATATATATATATATATCTTCAGAGAATTTCATACATTAATATAAAACCTAGTGAAAAAAGATCATGGATGATTAGTAAGAAGTAAAAGAAATAAAGTGTGAGATTTCTTGGAATATGTCTTTTAATACAATTTGGACTTTTTAAATGAGATTAATATTTTACCTAATTGAAAAATAGTTATATATTTAAATACTTATATATTTAAATATATGAGACAATCCCATTAAATTTGTATACAAATATAAATAATAATAAGCAATCTAATTAATGTAACGGAAAAAAAGATGTCTTACGTATGCCCTCTGCGATATAATCTTAAAACAAAAAGTACTAACAATAGAATGTTAATTTGGTTAGACGATTTGGTTCTGATGCTACTATTAGTGCAGTATTCCCCTCAACTTTTTTTTTTTTTGCTTGAGACATGTGTAAATATATTGTTGAGAACCTTGTATCTCACTGTAGAAGGAAGGAGATTAAAAATTAACAAATAAATAAAAAAACAAGTAGAAAAGAAGGAAATGGAAACCTGTTCACAGAAAATTATCAACTTATAAATGTAGAAGTAATGCTAAAATTAGAAAATCATCATTTCACAATATTCATTGTAATGATTCATTTTGGTGATGATCATCAGTTTATACTTATCCAAGAGTATCAACTGAAATATTATTTGATATGTAAAACAAATTTTAATTTCTTGCCTTCAACTAGCAGTCATTGTAACAAAATTACTAAATTTAAATACTATCAATCGCAAATTGATATACCTCTCCATGTGTTGCACTGAGGACAAAATATCACCTATATAGTACTCTTGCTAAAAGTATATTTAACTTGAATCTAATCAGCCAAGCAAAAGTGAAGAGCATTTTGTCAATCAAATACTATAGGTGTCTTTATTATTTAGTGTCAAAAAAAAAAAATGATGACAAATCAGAAACAAGCTAGTGAATGTCACTAGATTTGAAAAAAAATTGAAGAAAAATTATAAGTAAATGAAACAACTTAACTGGAGACAGGGAAGGACAGCTACAAAGGCAATTTGGGGACAATTGAGGAAATTTGGATATGAATCTCAATATGTTCTTTATACGGAAAAATAGAGTTGTAGCAAGGTTAAATTTCTTCAATGGATGAACTACATTATGGTTTTATGATAATTTCTTATTCTTTGGAGAAAGATGCAAAGGCATTTAAGGTTAACAGTCATCCTGTCTATAGCATTTAAAAAAAGATATATTTCTGTGGGGAGTGGTGTTGGCATGTGTGTATGTGTACGGTGGAGAAAGGTGAAGGTTATATGCATTGGGTAATTCCATTTCTCTGTAGATTTCTAAATAAACTTTGGTTACATTAGTAAAATGTTGCATTTGTAAATAAGATATTAATATTTCACAGAGACAGTTGCAAAATTTTTATGACAATGCTTTTTTCCCTTAAGTACTAAACAGTAATGATGATAATAATAGCTTGATCCTTACTAGGTATTAAACACTGCTGTTCTAAGCATCTTACATATAGGATGTAATTTAAACTTCCAATAGTCCTATGAGGTAAATAATAGTATTATTCCCATTTTACAGATGAAGATACCTCTATAGACAAGGTTAATGTGGAGCTTCTCTCTTAAAAGTCATAAATGACACCTATTTGGAATGCGTGTGTGTGTGCGTGTGTGTGTGTGTGCTGTCACATCAGTTGTGTCCAACTCTTTGCAACCCCACGGACTGCAGCCCGCCAGGTTCCTCTGTCCATGGGATTCTCCAGGCAAGAATACTGCATCAGGTTGCCATGCCCTCCTCCATATTTGGAATAATCTGCTATAAATGTACTACCAGCATTGATTTGCACAGCCTCATTATATCTATTTATGATATACATATATGTGTGCATACCTACATATACATGCATTTCTATCTAATATGTGCTCATACACACATATGCACATGTAGACAAGGAGTAGCTATTTAACCCTTTGTTTTTGATACACATCTTTAAGGCAATAGGCCAAGCGTATAGTTCAAAATAAAAGGCTAGGAAATAGGACAAGTATATTTTGTTTACATGACAGTAGTTAACATTAGATGTTTCATATTCAGGATCCAGAAATAATTGGCAGGCTAACTCAGCAATATTCAGGTAAAAATTTCATTCATCTATTCATTTGATGACAATATGCAGTGAGTGCCATGTGGCATGTATGGGCTTCTTAGGTGGCATTAGTGGTAAAGAACATAAGAGATTCGGGTTGGAGCCTTGAGTTGGGAAGATCCCCAGGAGCAGGACACAGCAACCCAGTCCAGTATTCTGGGTTGCTTGGAGAAACCCATGGACAGAGAAGCCTGGTAGGCTATAGTCCATCAGGTCACAATGAATCAGACGCAACTGAAGTGATTCAGTATGTACTGTAGTCCAAGCCAGGATTATACTGATAACTAAATAATTCTATCTTTCCTCAAACATCTCATGGGCTCTAAATACTTATGAAGCAGAATGATCACTGTTATGGATTTGGAGAATTATGAACTTATTAAGAGTCTGAAGGACTTCACCTGGAGTCCATTAATTGTAACTGAAAGTTTTATTTAAAAAGATAACATTTGACTCAATCTTAAGAGTAAATAAAAATTTGACAAAGGGGTGCTCTTTATACTAATTTTTTGAGTCTTATTAAAATAGGTGTATGTTTTATATAAATGAGTTGAGCAGTTCAAATCCATGAAAGTGCTGAGAACAGGAAGAAATGCTGCTTCTACCACAAAGAAAGCACAGAAAGATTTATGGATAAAAGCTAAAATAGAAAGAAAGAAAGTAAAGATAGTGTCTCTCCCTAACTGTTCCCATTTATCTAACTGGACTTCTTGGCCCATGATTTATCTGCAAGAAGATAGCAGATTCAAGTTTATCTAGTTGACATTTTCTAACTTGTCATATTACCTAATTTTATTTAGATATTTTTAGAAGAGATGTTAAGGAACCATTGATATCAATAATGGGAAGAGTCTTAGAATGTTTGTTCTTTAAAACATTTGAAAATTTATCACTGAACCCTGGACAAAAGTCATACCATTTCTGGTTTTGATAGAATTTCCATCCATTATGCAAACTGAGGAATAGATTAGACACAAGTTGATCTACTAGCTGGCTGAAAACAAATGTATTTCGATGAAGCCCACATCATCTTAAGCTCTGTTTCTGTCCATAAACAAGCAACTTTCAGAGTAGGCACAGGCGAATCTGTCACCCTTACTGGAATAACTCTGAAGTGGGTGCTCTGTAACTTTGGAGATAAGAGAAAGAACCACAAAATTCTGGGCTTTGCTCTTGTGCAACTGATTTTTCTTCCATTGTTTTTATCTCTCTCTTATTTTCCTGACAAAAGTTCATTTTCACATGATTTTGGCCTGTAACAACGGTCACTTCCTGCTTTTAAGTAAATTTGCTCAGTGTTTTCCAGCACTCAGAGTGAGCTTTCTTTACTTTTCATTATGTCATCTCATTTAAAATGTTTCCTACTAATGCTTCATTTCAGGCTGTTTAGGTTTCTTTTCAATATTGCTGTAATGCCACTTCTAAAAATTATCTATGGTGCCAATTAGGGTTTTTTTCTTTTTTTAGTTTAAGTTGATTATTCTGTAAATAATGCTCAGCTAAGACAAAAAATAAAATGATAAGGCAAATTGTTTTAAGGTATGAGAGGCTTTAAATTGAGTACAGCTGTGCTATGTCCAATCTCAGTTTTCAAAGGGATTTGTGCCACCACATTATACTGTTTCCAATTTGGCAAAATATCCCCATTTTATTGGGGCAATGATGATTCTTAGTGGAAACATCTTTGCAGCAGATACATGACAACTGTTTTATAAAATGATTCTAGGTCCATTAAGAAATGTTGAAATTATTAAGGATACTATTCTTAATCCTCAAAAAAGCATATAATGGGATAAAAATTATTGAATGCTCTGGAGTATTATTCTTTGTAAGAAAATAACTTCAATAACGAACACACTTTAAAAAGTCACTTTCCCCAGAGTTGCCTTCATGATTCTCCATTGGGTCATTATAGATCAAAGTCAGGGAGAAAAATTTAATGTCTGGTTTAATGACTTTCTATAAAATCACGGCAAACATTAAGATAAACAAAACACACTAAATAATATGTAGCTTGAATTCTAAAACTTGCATATTAGGGTTATTTAATGCAATGGAAAGACAAAGGAATGACTTTACAGTATTTGGAAATATTAAAGGGAATTCCTAAGAAAATGCCTCTAAGTTTCTTCCATCTTCAAAAGGAGTATGAGCCAAACAAGAAATAGAGTTCAAATTCACCTGTTGGAAAGCAGGGAGTCAGATCTAAAGATCTCTTAAAATGAATTGCAGCTCTAAGATTATAGAAAATAAAATACCTTGTTTTAAAAGAGTGTTGAATGATGTACAAACTGTTAGAGGTTCCATGAGAAAAGTATGCACTTTTGGTGATTTGTCCACTAGGAATGGTTTATTTCCATTCTCATTCAATGCACACTGTCTGGAACTCTAGGGACAAACAAACTTACTGACTCACTTGAAGTCTGAACTTGTAAGCCTTGATTCATTAGCACCAAGCAAAATGAGCTAGTCATCTGAAATAAACTACACCATAAACTCTTTGGGGGCAAAAAGTAACCGTTTAGTTTTCAATACATATTTTGTTGGAATCAAAGAAAGCAGACATAATAAACAACTGAACACTCTTGCTTCATTGAGATTCTGTGAGTCTATAAAAGAGTCTTATAGGAGAAAGCAATGGATAGATTCTTTCATGTTTGACAATTTAATCTTTTAGAATGATATCAAGTTTTAGAAAGGACTAAATAAAATGACTGAAGCCTACAGAAAGGAAAGGTTATTTTCTTTTATTTTCTTTCTGACCTGATTTGCTGATCTGAGATGCAACCCACTGATGCCTTTTCACTAAGCCACTAACCACCATGGTAACCACTTTATATTATTACTCAACCTGGTCTTCAGTTCAGCCAGGATTCAAGGAGTGAAGGTTTTAGAATAGCATTAACAAAGAGCTCTCCTCCAATAAAAGATAAAGTTTTCAGAATGAAAGACTTGGCTTGAAGTTGTCTTGTTTAGTGTAAATAGCAAAATATAAATCAGGTATATTCCCACTGTGGAGCAAGTAGAACATAGTAGTGTATTTTTTTAGGCATACAAATGGGAATTAAATAACCCATGTATCTTCTGTCTGTAAAGCAAGGAAACCTTGGAGACCAGATGCATTTGCTTTCTGCAGGGCTTGAAATGCTGACTTCAATTTAGAGAAGAAAATTGAGCAAAGGGAAGATTTTGGAGTACAGTAATAGTACCAGTGGCAGAATCCCAACTCATTCAAATGAAGCTACTGCTGTAAGACAGGGAACCGAGATTTTTTAAAAATGGGGCTGACTTTTTTTTTTTTTTCCACACAGAGAATGACTGAATAATACAATAATGTATTTCTACCTGCAATTTCTAGCATTCTCTTAGACATGATGTGGGGAGACAGTTTTGCAATTTTATAAATGCTTCCCAGAGGAAAGAGCATGATACAACATAGAAGTCTTTTATAAATGTCAAGTAGATACATTACTGGATTATAGAATATATAGAACCTGGGCAAGGTTGCTAATAGAATATGAATATTGAATGTCCTTTTGAGAATAACTATTTTTCCTTTAAGCAGAGGATTTTTTTCTTCTTTTCAGAGCTATAACAGAGTTCACTCAGGCCCCAAGAATCCTTGATTATGGGTTCAGATGAATCATCTGAAGGGTAAGAGCACTGGGAAAGACAGAGAAGAAAGTTTGGCCAAGTTGCTACCTTTGATCTCAGTTGGGGCCAGTAGACCCATTAGGGCATGTCTCCTTTTCTCTGAGCCTGACTCCGCTGGTGAACCTCTTGAATCAGGCTTTCAGGGCTCAGCACTCTATAGAATCCTTGAGTTCCATTCACATCAGTCACTAGGCTTCCTTAACCTGGAGTGGATTCAGAAAATATCTGTAGTTTAATTAGTTCTCTAATACAGATGAAAAAGTAGAATGCTTTTATCCCTCATTTATAAAATGTGAAAACTGTGATATTTAATCTCATTCAACTTGCCTAATTCTCAACTTTGATGTCATGGGGCAATATCCTTTCTGCTGGCTAGGTGCCCAAGGGTTAGTGCAAGTTTGTGTGCCTCAGAGATAGTGAGGCCAGACAAAGTGGAACCTCAGAGTTCAGAGCAGAGAAAGGTTTTCTTGCAGAGCTATGCAAGGAGATGGGTAGCTCTTGCCTCAAAAAACCCAGAACTCCCTGAAAGATCTTCGCAAATCACTTTTAAGAACCAGATGAGGGAGCAGGTGTGGAAGGGCATGTGGTCAGCCTGTGCACAGTTCCTTGAATGGCTGATGGTGAGGTGGCAGGTGGTGGCACATTGGTTAACATGATCAGTTCTGGAGCTACAGAGGCCTGGGGCTGTGTGCGCATGGTCAACAGGCAGGCAACATCTTCCATTTGGTGGGGGGCTTGCACACCTGCAGAGCAACTCAGGAAATGTGTACCGAATACTATTATCTAGGCACATCAGAAAGGAGCTAAAGCAGAGGGTGTGGGCAAAGTCTATCCAGGAAGGTCCCACAGCATCCTACTTGGTGACAAAGGGAAGGGGAGAAAAAATATATCTCACACCACTTTTCTTTGAGGCCCGTTTCTAATTGTGAATGGCTCATATTTGGCCATATGTATATTTACCAGTAAGAGTTCTTCAGTTTAGTTCAGTCGCTCAGTCGTGTCTGACTCTTTGTTACACACACACAAGTTAAGGAAGCCAGGCTTCCCTGTCCATCACCAACTCCCACAGCTTGCTCAGACTCATGTCCATCCAGTAAGAGTTCTTACACTAAAAAAAAAAAAAAAAAGGACAGAAAGAGAATTCATATTTAGTCATTGTCGGCCTTGTTTCAGTGTATTGAGGCCTTATGTATTTATTTATCCTCTAAGAAACCCAAAAAATGCTCTGTATTTGATGGTGGATTAGCAGAAAAAATGCTCCAAATCCCACCTCCCATTCTCTGTCTTGCAACTTTCGCTATCTGCCCCTCCATACTTAATCTATCGGCTTTGCACACAGCTCTCAGCCTCGTCTCCCTTCCGCAGAGACGAAGGTAGTTGCATGCACTTCCCTGCTGTGGTTCAGGACTTCCCAGGTGGTTGTGTCACTGATCAGGTCTCTGTACCATAATCCCGTGGTGTCATTCTCCACATTCTTGAGAAGTACAGTCTCGGGCCTCTGACGGTCTCAAGCTTCAGCACGTATTTCCTGTTCACCATCTTCAAGCACAATGGAAGGAAGGCCTTTCTTCACTCTCTTCAAAGTTAGACATGGCCATGCAATGTGCTTTGGCCAATTAAACGTGAGCAAAAGAAGTGCATGTCCTGTTTGTAGGAGTTTTAAGAAGCACTGCAAAATATGCATTCCCTTCTTCAATCTTCAGTCTGGGACCCCAGTCTTTCTGGATCCCCGAGTGACTGTGAAGGCAGAGCCTGCTTGCAACCTTCATTGGACAGCTAGTGTGTATGAACAATTAATGCCTATTATTTTTAATGCCACTGAAATTTTATGCTGTTTTTTATCTTTATTGTCTGTTATAATATCAGAATTATACAGCCTATTCTGTCTAAGTCTTGTATGAGTTAAATGATTTAGTACTTTTTGTTTGGGATAATAGACTACATCGTACCATTCACTAGCGCTTCATTATTTGTACATTTATATGTTCTAGAAGGAGAGTTTAGATTCTATCAATCTCTATTTAATTTATTTTCCTTTTTTCAAATTCTCACATCATTAAAAAAGAACAAAGGCCCTCAAAGTAGAACTCTGTCTCCTGAGTGGAACAAAATTCCTAAAAAGGAAATTTTAAACACGTTCAGATAAATATCTTGTTTAAGTTTCTTCCAAGGAATTGTCTGCAAAATTTCAGTGCCAGATGATTGTATCTCTAAGAAATACTTTGGCATTTACAAGGCCAACATAAACGTGGTATGGAATTTGGAGATCGTTCTCAGAGCATAAGACTAAAAGAAAGAGCTTTTAAAAGTTTTCAGCTGGTATATATCAGCATGTCTTTTTAAATAACAGAAGGGAAAAATGCTGAGGGCTTACAACTTTGGTATTTTATATAAAAGAATAATGTTATTTATCCTAAGATCACTGATTTCAATCTCCCTTTAAGTCAATTTACTAAGGCTTTTGATGGCTTTTACAAAAAAGTAGGTGGTCTGGACTTACTGTCAAATAAGTAGATGTGTAGTTCAAAATGGGGATTCCCAGGTGGCTTAGTGGTAAAGAATCTGCCTCCCAATGCAAGAGACTTGGATTCGATCCCTAGTTTGGGAAGATCCCCTGGAGAAGGAAATGACAACCCACTCCGTATTCTTGCCTGGGAAATCCCATGGACAGAAGGAGTTTGGAGGGCTACAGTTCGTGGGGTCACAAAGTGGCAGACACTACTTGGTGACTGAACATGCATACACAGTGTCTGACTGAGCATGCATGCACATAGGTCAAAGTGGCAAAGTTTAAAAGATTGAGGCTATTGTGGCTAAAAATAAAAGAAACCAAAGGCTAAAAGAAGTTGGCATATATCATGCTACTGCTCAGTTAATGAAAAGTAGGTGGTAAACAGCCTGAAGCACTTGCTTAGAACAGTTTTATCTTTTTTATAAATAATTTTTGCCACATATTCTAACATTTTTCCAAACTCGAATTTACCTTCAAATTTGTAAGTCAGTGATGATCAACCATAAACTTGTTAGCTCTTGTTAAGTGTGTGAGTGTCTCTGTGTTTATTTTTGATCAACTGAATAATTTGGTGAACTGGTAGAGAGACTGGAAAAAATGTTTTAAAATCCCTGACACTGTCTCTGGGACCTCCTTATTCAATGGAGCCCTGGTGAACACCAGAAATCTTATTTTAAATGTTATTGTGCTATAAAAGGCATTGGTTTTAAACTAATTAAGAGATGGAGTCAGGGAATTTTACCATAGAAGTTTACCATTCTATCTACCAGTTAACCAAAATATTCAGTTGATCAAAAATCTAAAGGCAAAGAAGAAAAGGAAAGCTATACCCACCTAAATGCAGAGATCCAAAGAATAGCAAGGACAAATAAGATAGCCTTCCTAAGTGAACAAAGGAAAGAAACAGAAGAAAACAATAGACTGGGAAATACTAGAGATCTCTTCAAGAAAATTAGCAATACCAAGGGAACATTTCATGCAAATTAGGTGCAATAAAGGACAGAAACAGTATGGACCTAATAGAAGGAGAAGATATTAAGAAAAGATGGGAAGAATACATGAAAGAACTATACAGAAGAGATCTTAATGATCCTGATAACCATGAAGGTGTGATTACTCACCTAGATCCAGACATCCTGGGCTCTGAAGTCAAATAGGCCTTAGGAAGCATCGTTACAAACAAAGCTAGTGGAGGTGATGAAATTACAATTGAGCTATTTCAAGTCCTAAAAGGTGATGCTGTGAAAGTGCTGCACTCAATATGCCAGCAAATTTGGAAAACTTAGCAGGGGCTACAGGACTGGAAAAGGACAGTTTTCATTCCAATCCCAAAGAAGGGCAATGCCAAAGAATGTTCAAACTACCACTCAATTGCACTCATCTCAGGTGCTAGCAAACTTCAGTTCAGTTCAGTCCAATCACTCAGTCGTGTCCGACACTTTGTGACCCCATGAACCATAGCACATCAGGCCTCCCAGTCCATCACCAACTCCTGGAGTCCACCCAAACCCATGTCCATTGAGTCGGTAATGCCCTCCAACCATCTCATCCTCTGTCATTCCCTTCTCCTCGTGCCTTCAATCTTTCCCAACATCAGGGTCTTTGCAAATGAGTCAGCTCTTCACATCAGGTGGCCAGGTATTGGAGTTTCAGCTTCAGCATCAGTCCTTCCAACACCCAGGACTTATCTCTTTTAGGATTGACTGGTTGCATCTCCTCGCAGTCCAAGGAACTATCAAGAGTCCTCTCCAACACCACAGTTCAAAAGCATCAATTCTTCGGTGCTCAGCTTTCTTTATAGCCCAACTCTCACATCTATACCTGACCACTGGGAAAACTACAGCTTTGACTAGATGGACCCAGGTGGACAAAGTAATGTCTCTGCTTTGTAACATGCTGTCTAGGTTGGTCATAACTTTCCTTCCAAAGAGTAAGCATCTTTTAATTTCGTGGCTGCAATCACCATCTGCAGTGATTTTGTAGCCCAGAAAATTAAAGTCAGCCATTGTTTCCACTGTTTCCCCATCTATTTGCCATGAAATGATGGGACCAGATGCCATGATCTTAGTTTTCTGAATGTTGAGCTTTAAGCCAACTTTTTCACTCTCCTCTTTCACTTTCATCAAGAGGCTCTTTAGTTCTTCACTTTGTGTCATAAGGGTAGTGTCATCTGCATATCTGAGGTTATTGATATTTCTCCCAGCGATCTTGATCCCAGCTTGTGCTTCGTCCAGCCCAGTGTTTCTCATGATGAACTCTCCATATTAGTTAAATAAGCAGGCTGACAATATACAGCTTTGATGTACTCCTTTTCCTATTTGGAACCAGTCTGTTGTTCCAGGCCCAGTTCTAACTGTTGCTTCCTGACCTGCATACAGGTTTCTCAGGAGGCAGGTCAGGTGGTCTGGTATTCCCATCTTTTTCAGAATTTTCCACAGTTTATTGTGATCCACACAATCAAAGGCTTTGGCATAGTCAATAAAGCAGAAATAGATGTTTTTCTGGAACTCTCTTGCTTTTTCAATGATCCAATGGATGTTGGCAATTTCCCTGGTTCCTCTGCCTTTTCTAAAACCAGCTTGAACATCTGAAAATTCACAGTTCATGTATTGCTGATGCCTGGCTTGGGAATTTTGAGCATTACTTTACTAACGTGTGAGATGAGTGCAATTGTGCAGTAGTTTGAGCATTTTTTGGCATCGCCTTTCTTTGGGATTGGAATGAAAACTGACCTTTTCCAGTCCTGTGGCTACTGTTGAGTTTTCCAAATTTGCTCACATGTTGAGTGCAACATTTTCACAGCATCATCTTTCAGGATTTGAGATAGCTCAACTGGAATTCCATCACCTCCACTAGTTTTGTTCACAGTGATGCTTCCTAAGGCCCACTTGACTTTGCATTCCAGGATGTCTGGCTCTAGGTGAGTGATCACACCATTATGAATATCTGGGTCATGAAGATCTTTTTTTACAGTTCTTCTGTGTATTCTTGCCACCTCTTCTTAATATCTTCTGCTTTTATTAGGTCCGTACTGCATCTGTCCTTTATTGAGCCCATCTTTGCATGAAATGTTCCCTTGGTATCTCTAATTTTCTTGAAGAGATCTTTGATCTTTCCCATTCTGTTGTTTTCCTCTATTTCTTTGCATTGATCACTGAGGAAGCCTTTCTTATCTCTCCTTGCTATTCTTTGGAACTCTGCATTCAAATGGGAATATCTTTCCTTTTCTCCTTTGCTTTTCACTTCCCTTCTTTTCACAGCTATTTGTAAGGCCTCCTCAGACAGCTATTTTGGTTTTTTGCATTTCTTTTTCTTGGGGATGGTCTTGATTCTTCATAAACCTCTATCCATAGCTCATCAGGCACTCTGTCTCTCAGATCTATTTTTATACTTGATATTTATGTTACAAATATTACCACTAATTTTGAAAAATATGCCCTCTCATCACAGTGTGAGTCAAGAGGATGACAAACTATTTGATAGAAGAATACTCCTGCATAACTCCCAGAAGAACATCTAAATGCTCAAGTATACCAAAAATTGAATGTTAAGAAAATTTGAGGTGATATTTTTTAAGGTCATGATGATATACTGATCAGTTTCTTAATTTAATTTTTTCTTTATAGTTGATTATGGGATTTTGTTTCCCCATCTACTCATTTTGGACCAGTTGAGAGTGCACACTGCTAGAAGCAGAAGTGAAAGTGGAGGTGGTAAGAGTGTCAGTGCATTAGAGCAGTGTCCAAGAGAAAGGAACGCTTCATGTCTATACCCCACCAGCACCCAATGTGAGCTCTGTGAGACTGTAGAAAGGAAAGACATACTGTATTTAAGCCTTTATCACTTCTGAATTTTAGCAAAATCAAAGCCCCTAAAATGATAAGACAATGTGTTCTGGTAAGAAAAGCAAACTTTGGTCCACTTGTCATTGAGACTACTCCCAACTTTTAATTCCCAATGTGCCTTTGAGGATGTTAGTCATGGTTAATATCAGTATCAGCATAATCAACATCATTGTTATTATCATTGCCAACTGCAGTTATGAAACATCAATCTGTTTGTTGTATTAAAGCAAGTAAGACAGATATGTGGGCTTCCCTAGTGGCTCAGTGATAAAGAATCCTCTTGCCAATGCAGGAGACGCGGGTTCAATCCTTGGGTTGGGAAAATCCCTGGGAGAAGGAAATGGCAACTCATTCCAGCATTCTTGTCTGGTGAGTCCTATGGACAGAGGAACCTGGTGGGCTACAGTCCATGGGGTCACAAAAGGGTTGGACACAGCTTAGTAAGTAAACAACAGCAGCAACAAGAAGACAGATATGTGCCATAACTTCTAGAAGACCAATTTTTTAAATCTAGTTTTGCTTATATATGTTTTATACATAATAACATTTGCTCCTTCTTAGATGTATAGTTCTATGAATTTTGACAAATATCTATAGTTCTGTAGCAAACCCCCAAATTGTCTCTGCTCCCCTTTGTAGTCAATCTTCACTAATTTCTAGCACGTAGTACACATTGATAGATATCTGTCCCCACAGTTTTACATTTTCAAGAATGTCAAATAAATTTTGTCTTGCATATTTCATTTAGCAAAAAGCTAACATTCATCCATGCTGTTTCATGTTTCAGTAGCTTATTCATTTTTGCTACTGAGTAGTTTTCCGTTGCATGGTTACTCCATAGTTTGGTTATCTATGCAGCAGTTGATTGATATTTGGCTTGTTTTAAGGTGTGCACTTAGCTCCCATGGTAGTAAGATTATGCTCAAAATCTTGCATGCTAGGCTTCAACATTACATGAAACAAGCTGGAATCAAGATCGGCGGGAGAAATATCAACAACCTTATATAAGCGGATAATACTACTGTAATGGCAGAAAGAGAAGAGGAGCTAAAGAATCTCTTGATGAAGGTGAAGGAGAAGAGTGAAAAAAATTGGCTTAAGACTAAATATTAAAAAAACTAAGATCATAGCATCTGTTCCCATCACTTCATGTTAAATACAAGGGGAAAAGGTGGGAGCAGTGACAAATTTCCTCAACTTGGGCTCTGAAATCACTGGGTAGTGATTGCAGCCATAAAATTAGATGTTTACTTCTTGTTAGGAAAGCTATGACAAATCTAGATAGTGTATTGAAAAGCAAAGAAATCACTTTGCTGACAAAGGTCTGTATAGTCAAGGTTATGGTTTTTCCAGTAGTCACGTGTGATTGTGAGAGCTGAATTGTAAAGAAGGCAGAGGACCGAAGAATTACTTCAAACTGCGGTGCTGGAGAACACTCTTGAGAGTCCTGTGAACAGCAAGGAGATCGAACCAGTCAATCTTAAAGGAAGTTAACCCTAAATGTTCATTGGAAGGACAGATGCTGAAGCTGAATCTCCAATATTTTGGTTACCGGATGCAAACAGCCAACTCATTGGAAAACACCCTGATGCTGGGAAAGAGTAACATCAGAAGGAGAAGAGGGCATCAGAGGATGAGATGGCTGGATGGCATCACCGATGCAATGGACATGAACTTGGGCAAACTCCAGGAGATGGTGAGGGATGAGGAGGCCTGGCATGCTGCTGTCCATGGGGTCACAAGGAGTCGAACATGACTGGGTGATTGAACAACAACAGGTGTGCACAATTATAAATAAAGCTGATATTAACTTCTGCAAACATGTGTATGTGTTAAACTAAAAGCATTCAAATTAAGTTAAACTTAATGCCACATAAACATGCTTTGAATTATAGCAGGGCCTTAATATTTTTGATTGAAAGAATGGTTAAGAATTACCTTAATAACAATGTTTTGTATAATATATACAGAACAGCAATTATTAATACAGAGATTGAACTCATCACATATATATGAATCACAATATAGTAACATTTGTTCTATTCATTAACAATAGTCATCAAAAGTAGTGGTATAAAGAAAATCTACAAAATAAACAGTTGTTACTGGTAACATCATCAGTGTTATTTACATTGTAGTGGGAATGTTAAATCTCTCTTCTAAATTCTACTTTCTTCTATTTTTAACTTGGCTCTGTGTTTTCTAAGGAAGACTCTGAACAAGGGACATTATATTTGCATAGTGCTAAGAAATCAAAGGGCTTTGCTGATACAGATCAGTTCTGGAAGCCTGTTCTGAAAAATAAGAAGCCTCAAGATATCCCTTCTCCCTACAAGGGGTCATGAGATCCACATTTCCCCAGTTAGCCTGTCCCTCTTCTACTTCTGCTCCCCAGGGAGACAAAGCACTTCTGTATGCATGAATGTTATTCTACCAAGTAGATTCCTTTAAAAAGACAAAAATAAAAAGCAATAAAGTCATGCTATGATCTGTTTTCCCAGACTTCACTACCTAAAGTTTTGGGAGCTTAACTAGGCTAGCCAGGCCTTACAGGGATGTACTTAAAATAGATGCATTTATTATATATCTATAAATAGATGTATTTAAAACTACCTGTAAGGTCAGATGGCAAAGGGTTGTTATTGAGAAACTTTCCCTTCTTCTGCCAACTCACCCCATATGATAGTGTATTCTTGTCATGTTCTGTGTTTAGTATTTTTTTTTGCTAGTTTTTTCCATTAATACTAAGATTCGTATTACAAATGTAATTTTGCTTTCTCAATTGGCACCCTCTGGAGTGTACCTATGTCTTCTCCACAGTTATTGAGGCTATTCACTGCAGCAGATAGTGGTTTGACCATTATTACAAAATTAATAAATTGGAATGAACTTAGATGGCCTCTATAGAGCCCAGGATAGTTCTCTTCTTGACTCAAGGTTATAAACTAAGACTTCCAGGAGGTATTGAGGATGTACACATTAACTAAGGCAGCCTGAAACTCATGTTGTCTTGGGCTAACCATAGGTTTACTGATTTTCTAATTTATTTCCACCCCAACATCAAAGCTTGGTAGGAAGTCTACAACTAACTGCCAGAGGAGGCATCAGTCTAAAATTTTTATCTTCAGCTAGCTGCTGTCCCTCTTCCCCTTTTCAGAGAAATATCAACAGAATGTAGAAGACTCTTCTCCAAAAAATGAACATATTAAGTGCAGGGTATTGCCTTCAATCATAGCAACTGTAAAACCTTGGCATTCTTTGGAAAGGATAGACCCAATAGCTCAAGGTCACTCTGAGACCCATTGATGTCACATATCAACAATTTTAGTTGACAGAAGTCGTTTAAATAGTCTGTAATTAAAAGGTGAAGAATGAAAGTTCTATAACATCTGCTTCCTCCTAACACACCCATCTGCCTTTGTCTGTAAACCCTGTAAACCATATATATTTTAATACAGTAAATGATACTTCATGTTTTATCTGTATTAATTTCAGAGGCCATTGTCATTGCCCTCTCAAAGTCACTATTTATAGCCCTTGATAGATATGGAAGCTGTAACATGAGAGAGTATTTATAGAAATAATGCATCCAGCAATAATGGTTATTACCAGCAAGCATGAATAATCCATTAGACCTTGTTAAAGTATTTACTATATTTTGAAATTAAGATTTCAGGGCCAGTCTTACGTAGGTCTGGCAGCTTGAGAATGAGCATATTTGATTTATGCCTCAAAGCACTGTAAGATAAACAATTTTTCTGTGATTTTTCCAAAGCTCTAGGTTTCCAGGCAGAATTTGGGATGAAATTTGCTGTGAAAACCCCTCTGTTAAAAGAATAACTATTGTTCTTATGGGCATACACTTTGAATTGTCCCCTTGTTAAGTGACAAGAAATTGAGAGTTTTCTGCTCTGCCTAGGGATCAAAGATTCTGCAAAATTTTACAAGTTCTGAGTAGGAGGAGGACACTATGATCTCTGGATATTTACTGATATGGATGGTGTTTATTTTATTTTATTTTTTTAATGTAACAGTACAAGATTTGTCATAATTTATTGTAATTTCTTACCTGGTTTCTCTTTGCCAAAATGGTCTTTGTGTTGTCATTTTGTTTATTTGCTCCGAGACCTGGTAGTGTGTGGCAGGCACATTGTATGTTTTAAACAAGTGAGTGACTCAAAGTAAAAGACATCAGTTTCACTTAAAAGTTCACTAATTTTTCTGTAATAAGGGTAAGAAACTGAGTTCTTTTTATACAAGCTGTTTTTCTGTCTTTTTAAAAAATACAGTATTGCAACTGTAATCACAATTCTGTGTATCAACTTTAGAGAATTTGTCTTCTAACAGCAAGTTTGCAACTTTGAACCAACCTCTTCCCAATTTATGTAAACTTGTTTTTCACTTTGCATTTCTAATCTATGTGAACCAAGTTAATACCCACATCCCAGACTGTCAAAACCAGAATTTGAGCTATCATAAATATCCTCTTTCCTCACTATTTCCAATGTATAACCATCATCAGAGGTAATTTTACCTCACTCTATTTTTTCACCTAACCCAACACTCCCACTGTCTCCAGTATTCCTTAGAACTTGAACTTTAGCTGTAGTTTCCTAATTTGTCTCTCTATCACAATCATTCTCTGCCTCCAGTACAGCCTCACTTGCAATTCAACATAGGCATTTACTATATTATAATTTCTAGTCATCTTTCAAATTTCATCTCATTCTATGTCTCTAAGAGATTTTCTTTACTTCTAACCCTTGTCTTCTCCTACAATCCTATACCCTCCCTATGAGTACATTTGCCATGACACACATCACTTTGTTTTACTCTTCTGTCACTTTCACTGGAATGTAAACTCTTTTACATCAAGGATGATAATATATTTCATGCCATATATAAGCCATTCAATAAATATTTGATGCATGGATAAATGAATTAAAAAATGGAATTAACAAAATGCATTATGAGAATTGTTGCAGTAATAACTTTGAACTGCTTTTTTACAGGCAGTCATTAAGTACCAAGCTTGGATGAGAATTTAATATTTTTGTATGATAACATTATATCACATGAAATGTAATGAGGGTCGACTCTCTCAATTCAGTCATATGCTGACAGAAGAAGATACTGGGCTCTAGACGCAGCCGGGGTCAGCAAATATTTACTGTAAAGGATTACACAGTCAGAAACTTTAGGCTTTGAGAACTATAAAGTATCTGTCACAATTTGTTGTTCAGTGACCAAGTCCTGTCTGACTCTGCAACCCCGTGAACTGTAGCATGCCAGACTCCTCTGTTCTCCACTATCTCCCAGAGATGGCAGTCTCGTGTAGATAAATTACAATACCAACTTTTAGGAATTTTGAGCCTAGCTCTGGCATCCTCTGTGGATAATTGATCTCTTTTTAAGAAACACCTTTTGCCTTGCTACTGGGCCTTAGTAGAGCCTGCATCCTCAACCATGTGTCACCAAGTTACCATGCAATCTGGAGCATCTATTATGAACTGAGAGCTGTGTGATCCACTGAGTCATACACTCAGGTATGTTGAGAAACAAGACTTTGGAAGTGGCATGTGCAAGATTAAACTCAAGAAGGCCCTGAAGGTACAAATAACCTACATGAAGAAGTGGCCTAAATGTCAATAGTCCTCATGCCTGCTACATTAGCTTCTCTCTTCCAGCCTGTACCTATGTAAGTTTCCTAAGAACAGGTTACTAAGAAAGAAAAACTTTTGACTTGGATTACAGATCTTACAGATGGTTCTTTATGACATATAATCATCAGCCAAAAATGAACAACTATAGCACTACAATCCCTTTCTAGAGCATCCCCAAAGTACAGTGGTGAAGGAAATTCCTCCCAGTTGGTAGAATCTTGAGCAATGCACCCAGTTGTTCATTTTTTTTGGAAGAAGCAGCCAAGTGTATGAATGTATATTGGATTTATACACTATGGTCTATGATTTGGCTCAATAATTAAGGGCTTACAAGGAAGATGATTAGAAAATTGGTAATATGGAGGTCTGGGAAAGATATATGTAGATAGACCCCTCTGAATGGGCAAAAGTATGAAGATATTTGTGTCCCATGTGAATGCTCAGCAAAATGTTAACCTTGGCAGAAAAATATTTTAATAATAAAGTGGATAGGATGGCCTATTTATGCAAACCAGTCACCTTTTTTCTCCAGACAATTTTGTCATTGTCCAATGCATTCAGAACAAAGTCCAAATAGTGGCATAAATGGAGGTGATATATGAGCTTAGCAACATGAACCAGGGAACCGCTTACATGGTGACCTGGCTGGTAACTGCCCAATCTGCCCATAGAGACCTCCACTGAGCTTCCAATGTGGCACCATTTCCTGGGTCACCTCTTAACAGGCTAATTACATTAGATCGCTCCTATAATGAAAATATCAGCACTTCAGTCTTATTGGAAGAGAAATTTTACGTGGGATGATCCATGTTTGCCGCTTCCCTGGTGGCTAAGCTGGTAAAGACTCTGCCTGCAATGCAGGAAACCTGGATTTGATCCCTGGGTTGGGAAAACCCCCTAGAGAAGGGAATGGCTACCCACTCCAGTATTCTGGCCTGGAGAATTCCATGGATTGTATAGTCCATGGAGTCACAAAGAGTCAGACACGACTGAGTGACTTTCACTTTCAGTATATTTTGGGGCTTTCCAGGTGGAGCTACTAGTGAAGAATCCATGTGCCAATGCAGGAGATGCAGGAGATGTGGGCCCAGTTAGAGGGTCCAATACTGACAATCTGCTCCAGTACTCCTGCCTAGGAAATCTTATGGACAGAGGAGCCTGGTGAGCTACAGTCCATGGGGTCACAGATGGTCGGACATATATCGTTTAAGGCAATATGTATAGGTGACAAGTTAACAAGAATAAGACGGTGAAGGTTAATTCTCGGTATCAACTCGGCTAGGCTATAGTACTCAGGTATTTAGTCAAGTATTTCCCATCCAGGTGTTGTGAATTTATTTTATAGATATAGCTAGCATTTACAATCAATTGACTTAAATAATGGAGATTACTCTCAATAATATAGATGAAGTTCATTCAATATGTTGAAGTCTTTAAGAGCAAAAACAGGCATTTCCTGGAAAAGAAGAAATACTTCAGCCTGCAGTATCAGCTTCTGCCCAAGTTTCCTGCATGCCAGCCTGCTCTACAAATTTTGGACTTGCCAGCCCCAGCAATGCTGCGATCCAGTTCCTTAAAATATATGTAGTAATTGATATTGATTCTGTTTCTCTGGAAAAACTTGAATAATATAAAGTATTTATTCCATTTACTTTTTAATGTAAAAAGTAATTACTGATCCAGTGGAATTTATATCTGCCATTATGCTATTCATTTATTTTTTTGTTCCTCTATTTTTCCTTTGGTTTCTCATTTTAAATTAAAAAGGGCATATCATTTCAATTATTTTTGATTTTTACTACATATTTGGTATATTTTTCCAATTGTTTCTCTGAAGATTGCAATTCATATTTAACTTAAAATTATTTAATTCAAGTATTGTCAATTAATTTTAATAATATACAAAAATTCTAATATAACTCTGTTTTGTCCTCCTTCTTGGTACACTTATTGCCATATAAATTATTTCTTTATGTAGCCTAATTCCATTAACAAAGTTTTGAGATTACTGTATTCTACAATTATCTTTTTAAAATTATATTTATTTAATTTATTTTTAATTGATTGATTATTGGTTTAAAATATTGGTTTGATTTCTGCAATACATCAACATGAATTATTCAAATGTGTACATAATTCCCCTCCTTCTTGAACCTCCTAAAAGAGTAGCAATTATCTTTTAAATTAGGAGAAAAAAGAGTTACAATCAAAACTGAATTTTAAATTGAAAATAAACATTTTAAAGAATAAAAAATTTTGGCTCTTTGGAGACTTTTGTTATTCTATACAAATTTTAGGATTTTCTTTCTATTAAAAAATTCCTTTGGGACTTTGATAGGGATCACACTAAATCTATAAGTCACTTTGGGAAGAATGGACATTTTCAAAATATTAATTCTTAGAAGCAATCTTGAGAAAGAAGAACAAAGCTGAGTGCATCATTCACCCTGATTTCAAACTATATTACAAAACTATAGTAATCAAACAGTATGATAATTGGCCTGGAAAAAGACAGATGCACAGGAAAGAAGAGAGACCTCAGAAATAAACCCCTGTATATATGGTCAATTAATTTATGTCAAAGGATCCAAAAATATACAATGGATAAAGAAAGGTCTCTTCACCATATAGTCCTGGGAAAACTGGACAGCCTCATACAGAATAATGAAGTCATACCCCTATCTTCCCCATACACAACTGTCAAATCAAAATGGATTAAAGACTTCAAGGAAAGACTGAAAACATAAAAGCCCTAGAGAAAAACATAAGGATAATCTCCTTGACATCAGTCTTAGTAATGAATGATTATTTAGATTTAGTACCAAAGGTCCAAGCAACAGAAACAAAAATAAAGAAGTGGTACTACATTAAGCTAAAATGTTTCTGTGCATCAAAGGAAACTATCAACAAAATGAAAAGGCAGCCTATGATAGGAGAGAAAATATTCACAAACCACATGTTCAATAAAGGGGTTAATATCTAAAATGTATAAAGAACTAATACAATGTAATAGCAAAAATTCAAATTAATCCAATTTAAAAATAGGCAGAGGAATAGAGTAGGCACTTTTTCCAGAGAAGATATAACTATGGCCAACACATAAATAGCAAAATATCCAGCATCACTTACTTCAGGGAAATGTGAACTGAAACCATGAAATAGTACCTCACATCTCTTAGAATGACTAG
Organism: Odocoileus virginianus; assembly: GCF_023699985.2. NCBI lineage: Eukaryota > Metazoa > Chordata > Mammalia > Artiodactyla > Cervidae > Odocoileus > Odocoileus virginianus. Next base: position 3,567,889 of record NC_069701.1, read on the forward strand.
CATTAAAAAGAAAACAAGTGTTAGCAACAAAGTGGAGAAAAAGAAATACTTCTGCACTGACAGTGGGAATGTAAACTGTTGCAGCCACTATAGGAAACAATTTGGAAGTTCCTCAAAAAATAAATAAATAAATAAAATGACTGTAAAACTCCAGGTGATGCTAGTGGAAAAGAATCCACCTGCTAATGCAGGAGACACAAGAGATGTTGGTTTGATCTCTGAGTCAGGAAGATCCTCTAGAGTAAGAAACGGCAACTCACTCCAGTATTTTTGCCTGGAGAACTCCATGGACAGAGAAGCCTGCCAGGCTACAGTCCAGAGGGTGCCTAAGAATTGGACATGACAGAGCACGCACACTTTTTTGTTTAAGTTTACAATATAATCCAACAATCCCACTTCTGGGTCTATATTCAAAGACAAAAAAAAATTTTAAAAAATAAAACAAAAAAACCGTTCTTGAAAGATATATCTGCAGTCAAATGTTATTAGTATTAGATGGATTAGTCGGTATTATTCATAATAGCCAAGGTATAGAAACAATCTAAGTGACCATCAGTGGCTGAATGACTAAAAATGTGGTATATTGCAATGGAATATTATCCAGCCATGCCTATGCAACCATTAAAACTAGAAATATGCATGCACACATTAACTATACAGACTACAATACTTTGCATAAGATTATATTTACTTAAAGATAATAGAGTCATCAAGAATCCTTCATCCAGAATCATTGGCAATTTGAAATTTGACTTACAATTTTTTAAAACAATTAGTTTATTAGTAAAATTAATATTTTTCATATACAACATTAACTACATAACTTTTCAGAGCCACACTTACCTGTTATGTCTTCAACACAGAACATAAAAATCAAAGGAAGTATCTATATTACCTACAAGCATTTCTAAAAATACTGAAAAAAGAAAACAAAAATGGGCAAAAATCAATCAGTAATTTGAAAACAGTACCCCAGTAATTCAAAGCTACATCATTAGCTCATTCCCAATTTCGTGGATATTTTAAGTCAATCAGATTTTTTATGCTTGATAATTCTGTACTTCACTTGATTACTACATAGGAATAAAGGGTTTAAGAAAATTTTAAATAAGATTTGCAATCAGAAAATTTGAGGAAGTTTCATTTTTTTCCACATTTTGACAAAGATTGGATTTCAAATGATTATCATGCTTTAAAAGAATGATATTTAGCTAGTTGGATGGGATATTTTTCATTTACTTGAATGAGAGGAATTAAGAATATAAATTTCCTAGATAAATATTGTATTCCTGGAATACAGAAGAAATAGGAAGAAGCAAAATAATTTTATTTTATTTTAAATTTATTTAATTTCCAAATGCCAATAGTATCACTCTGGTGATTCTAGAACATGACCTTCAAATTATTTAACTGTCTTCACTACAAGAATGGAATCTATGGTCCATCTCATTAAATCAGGTGATTTGTGGCTGTTAACCAATAGAGTAATGATGTCATATGACTTTTAAGGTCACAGAATAGTGGAATGGGTTGCTATTTCCTTCTCCAGGGGATCTTTCCAACTGAGGATCAAACCCAGATCTCCTGCATTACAGGTGGATTCTTCAACTGAATCAACAGGGAAGCCTTAATAAGACATATGTTTTCAAAATTTGAATGTTAGTGTTTTCATTTTGCTTATTGAAAGATAGACCAGTATTTATTTGACATCAAGGTCATAATTATAATCTATATAAGCATGTTGTTTCAAATGTTTATGTGCATTAATATCTCATATTTTGAGGACTAAGTGCCAAGGAGAGATGATTTGCTTTGTATAATGCTGTGACCAGGAAGGTAATCATTACATTTTGATCATGATGTATAATGGTTGTAATTATTTAATTATGATTTTCATTTTACTCATTTATGTAATACTGTAAAATGCATGCTGTGTGTTTGAAAGGGGGAGATTATACATGAGAGGAAAGCCTGGGAAATAAACTGAGGACCTCTTTCAAGACTCAGCTCAATAGTCACTTGGTACATTAGAATCTTCCAAATGCCTCTTCTAGGTGTTAACTTAGCAAGTTCAGGCATCTTTCCACAGTTGGAGAAGGATTTGGGGGAACTGGGTAGTTTAGTATGGATACTGCAGGAGCAGATCATAATAACAGGATACTAGTCCTAGTAATTATTTAGTACATGAAGGAGATTTTGGTATTGGAGTAATGAAGATAGAGAAGTAGGGGAAGGAAGCCAGTAATGCATGGCACATTGTAAAGGCAACTGGCAGTGTTGCCTTTAAGTGACTGGAACTGAATCCTGGGGGGGAAACCCTTAGAGAACTGACACGGTAAGAGTTCTAATACAAGAACGGCCATCACTACAGGATGCTTATACCCGCATCCTCTCAGTTACTGGCTGTGGGCTTTTCATGAGTATAAGCATTTCTGATTTCTGGCCTACTTTGGAGAAAACCCTCAAGCACTGGAATAGCTTTATCATCAGAACGGACTGGGCTGGGTGTCGGAGGTGGGGGGAGATAAAGTATACACACTATATATAAAATAGATAATAAGGACCTGATATATACCAGAGGGAACTCTACTCAATACTCAATACTCTGTAATGACCAACATGGGAAGGAAATCTAAAAAGAGTGGATGTATATAAATAGCTGATTCACTTTTCTGTACAGCAGAAACTAATACAATATTGTAAATCAACTATATTCAAATAGAAATTAGTTTAAAACAATTTTTAAAAATTTAAGGAAAAGAAGGGAATAGGCTGCAACACACAGAAGGCCTAGGGATATGAACTGGGCACAGAAAAAAAGAAAAAAAAAACAGGTTAAATTTTTGCATTCATTTGAGTGGAGGTTAATTTATGCATTTACCCATTTTACTAATACATTCAAAATATTTTTGACAAGAGACTAATACATAACAATCTAATTCCTTTGTTCTGGCAACCAACATGGGAATGAAAAGAAAATAAGCAAAATTCTGCCTATTTTGAAGTGGGTGCAAACATGATGTATCTTCATTGCCTAGAGTACTACCTGGCACTCAGTAGGCCATATAAGTTTGGAATGATTAAATAAATGAGAAAGAAAATAATAAGCCCATAAACAAAATAATTACTGCATAAACACGAAATTTATGCTGTTGTTGTTTAGTCACTAAGTCAAGTCTGACTCTTTTGGGACCTCACAGACTGTAGCCCATTAGGGTCCTCTCTCCCTGAGATTTCCCAGGCAAGAATATTGGAGTGGGTTGCCATTTCCTTCTCCAGGGGATATTCCCCACCCAGGGATTGGACTTCCATCTCCTGCATCAGCAGGCAGATTCTTTACCACTGAGCTACTAGGGAAGCCTCAACATTCAGGTTGTCTGATTGTAATAAAAGACGTGAAGCAAAAAAAAAAAAAAAAACATGTGATATAAAAATGGTGACTAAACAGGTAGGCAACTTGGATCCTGAGTTAGAAAAGGTTATTTTGAAGTATGGCATTTGAATATATCAGTTCAGTTGCTCAGTCATCTCCGACTCTTTGTGACACCATGGACTGCAGCACGCCACGACTCCCTGTCTATCACCAACTCCCAGAACTTCCTCAAACTCATGTCCATTGAGTTGGTGATGCCATCCAACCATCTCATCCTATGTTGCCCCCTTCTTCTCCTGCCTTCAATCCCTCCCAGCATCAGGGTCTTTGTCAGTGAGTCAGCTCTTCACATCAGGTGGCCAAAGTATTGGAGCTTCAGCTTCAGCATCAGTCCTTCCAGTGAATATTCAGGACTGATTTCCTTTAGGTTGGACTGGTTGGATCTCCTTGCAGTCCAAGGGACTCTCAAGAGTCTTCTCCAACACCACAGTTCAAAAGCATCAATTCTTCAATGCTCAGCTTTCTTTATAGTCCAACTCTCACATCCATACATGACTACTGGAAAAAACATAACCTTGACTAGACAGACCTTTGTTGACAAAGTAATGTCTCTGCTTTTTAATATGCTGTCTAGGTTGATCATAACTTTCCTTCCAAGGAGTAAGCATCTTTTAAGTTCATGGCTGCAATCACCATCTGCAGTGATTTTGGAGGCCCCCAAAAATAAAGTCAGTCACTGTTTCCACTGTCTCCCCATCTATTTGCCATGAAGTGATGGGACCAGATGCCATGATCTTAGTTCTCTGAATGTTGAGTTTTAAGCCAACTTTTTCACTCTCCTCTTTCACTTTCATCAAGAGGCTCTTTAGTTCTTCACTTTCTGCCATAAGAGTGGTGTCATCTGCGTATCTTAGGTTATTGATATTTCTCCCGGCAATGTTGATTCCCATTTGTGCTTCATCCAGCCCAGCGTTTCTCATGATGTACTCTGCATATAAGTTAAATAAGCAGGGTGACAATATACAGCCTTGATGTACTTCTTTTCCTATTTGGAACCAGTCTGTTGTTCCATGGGCACCATCTCATGGATTTGACTAAATGGAGTTTAAACAGCTACAGAGGTAACCACCCACCCACCATGACAATAGAGACCCAAGGCATTTATGCCTAAAAATGCTTTTAAAAATCCAAACCATATAGTAGCTACAAAGGATAATTTCTGCAAGAAGAGATTTCAACAAGTGTAAGTGTCCCTGGAGGAGACAGAACTTAGCATCTAAGAATTAAAGAGTGGCTGTAATTCAGTGGACACCTTTGAGACACGTTTGAGATCATTTTGGAAAGGAGGTTAAGGGTCAAGTCTTATAGTGTTTTACTGTCCAACCTAGGGAGTTTTTTTTTTTGTTTGTTTTGTTTTGTTTTTTCATTCTAAGAGAAAAATCCTGAATAGAAAAATGGAGGCAGTGAGAGAAAAAAGAGAGGAATAGAGAGAGAGATAAAATACAAGTAAATGAAGGATATGAATCTAAAGAAGGAGAAGGAGATGAGGTTTAGAGCACAAGCGGAGACACGGGTTTTACAGGAGCAGGTATACACCCATATTGGACCAGGACAAACTTAGAAACTGAGATTCAGATCCAGGCTGGTTTATAGACTTATCTATCAGAATATAATAGAAACTTGTTCTCTTTGCTTCTGTTAATATATTGTCAGTCAAGTATGAAGCAATTTTATTAGTTTATACCAAATGTAAGGTCTTCCCAGGTGGCACAGTGGTAAAGAATCTGCCTGCTAATGCAGGAGATGCAAGAGATGAGGGTTCAATCCCCGGGTCGGGAAGATCCCCTGGAGAAGGAAATGGCTACCCACTCCAGTATTCTTGCCGGGGGAATTCCATGGACAGAGGAGCCTGGCTGGCTACAGTCCATGGGGTCACAAAGAATTGGACATGACTGAGTGAGTGAGCACACACATGCATCATATGTAAGTGAGGCTATGGTTGTTTTGAGAAGAAAAGGTAATATGAAACTAAACATCAAATTAATAATTTGATGTAATTTTTATTTTTATTAACAATTACATTGGCCTGTTAGTTTTCTCCTTATCAATAGTTTTCCTCTGAATTAGCATTTCCATTCAGCAATTTTTTTTTTTTTTTGACAGCCTACTGAATTTCAGTAACAACTACAAATATGAAAAATATATTAGCCCTACTCTGCAAGAGCACCTAGTTTAAAGGCTATGAGAATCAAGTAAAAATGTAACCCACAAAAACCAAATTAAGGGGCAGGAAATTTCCAGGAGAGGACCAGCATGGTACAGAGAGAGAGCGTGATGAAGAATACTTGTGGGGCACACAGCCTCTCCTTCGTGATTCAGCACCTACTATGTGTGTTCGTATATGTGTGCACTCATGTCTGTGTGGTAAAGCAAAAGTACCAGAGCAAATCTAATTCAGATGCAGTTCAGCCTGAGTAACACTCCTCTTAGAGGTGTTATCTCCCCACTCTCAGTGACTTATATCAAAGCATCTTCCAACTACCTTTAATAGTGACTCTTATTCAATGCACTGATAAATGAAATACTTTTGTTCTTATATTCTTAGGGATGCTTTAATACTCCAGGTACTTTATTTCCCAATGGAGACTGATATCATAGGCAATTTCCTGCCCCTCAATTTGGCTTTTGTCTCATCGTCTGTAGTTACATTTTTACTTGATTCTCATAGCCTTTAAACTAGAAGCCTCCTCACTGGCAAGGAGATCAGCCAGGACAGAAGGGGAGCTTCACAGCCTCCGAGGAGCACGCAGCACCCTGTTTTTGGCAGCCGGAGCAGAGGAAGAGCTGCATAGACGGTCAGTGCTGCCACCAGGCACGCCCCAGCCTGACATGCAAGTCCACTGGAGCGGGCAGGGCGGGGCGCTGGAACTCTGGCTTCAGATATCAGACGTGGGGAGAGGACTGGGACTGGCTTCAATGTGACCACACCTGGGGGTGTGTGACTACCAGTCTATGGCAAGTAGATATAAGAAGGGGTTAACGTGCTTGAAAACCAGGGTAACCACAAATCAAAAACATACAATAGTCTGTTCTGTACCTCTGTGTCTCTTTTTCTGTTTTGCATATAGTGTAAAGTAATTAGCCTCCAACTAATAAAAATAAATGGAAAAAAAATAGAAAAATAAAAAAATTAAAACTTTGAAATAAAAAAAAATACAATAAATTCACACACACACACACACACAAAGAATGGAACTATAATACAAAAGAAACTCATCAAACCACAACAGGAAAAAGAAAGGGACAAAGAAGAAATATAAATCAACAGGGAGACTTCCCTGGTGGTCCAGTGGCTTAGACTCCATGCTCTCAATGCAGAGGGCCAGGGTTCGATCCCTGATCAGGGAACTAAATCACACATCCACAGCTAACAGTTTACATGCCACAACTAAAAGATAGCTCGTGCCATGACAAAGACCCAGCACAGCCAAATAAAGAACAGGAAAACAAGGTTTAAAATGGCAAAAAGAAAAAAAAAATACAGATCTATAAATAATTACCTTGAATGTCAATGGACTACATATACTCCAATCAAAAGACACAGAATGGAAGGTTGGGTGAAAAAACAAGAGCCTTCAATATGTTACCTATAAGAGACCCACTTTAGGGCAAAGGACACATAAAGATTGAAAGTGAGGTGATGGGAAAATATATTTCATGCAAATAGAAATGAAAAGAAAGCAGGGGTGGCAATACTCTTATCAGACAAAACAGACTTCACAACAAAGTTCATAAAACATTGTCTAATACAAAACGTACCAATGTTTCCTTAGGACAGACTCCCAAGGCCATAGAAATAAAAACAAAATCAAATGAGACCTAATCAAAGTTTTTGCACAGCAAAGGAAACAATAAACAAAATGAAAATAATAACCTACAAAATGGAAGAAAATATTTGCAAACAATGTGACCAACAAGGGCTTAATATCCAAAATATATACAAATAGCTCATACAACTCAACAACAACCAAAGAAACAACCCAACGGAAAAACAGGCAGAAGACCTAAACAGACATTTCTCCAAAGTAGACAAACAGATGGCCAGTAGGATGTGAAAAAATACTCTTAGGGAAATTAAATCAATAGTCTTGTTCAGGCTTCAGAGACAAAGCAGAGCAGGCCTGTGACCTAGCTTTTCACCTGCCTGGACACTGCCCTGACTTTGAGTGCCCTGACTGCCTGCTGTGAATGCAAGATTTGAGGCACCATAGATAAGATTGGAGACAAATTCTGAAATTGTTGAGCCCCTGGGGGAGTACTGGTCAACCAAGCCCCAGGCTTAACAACATTCCAAGTTTTACAGGACAAAAAAACAAAATTAACATGAAACCAGAGCTGCAATTTGCTCACAGATTGATGTTACCAGTTTGCAACCGAGGATTAAAAGCAGGAACCCAGAACTGCAATTTTGAAGTCTCACCCGTGGAGCAGATGCGCTAGCTGAGACCTTTTCCCAAAAAACCTATTTGGTGATGTATCCTCTGCTGTTTCTATTTCTCTTTTCTTTTAATGTTAGTGTATTGAAACCAAGCTAGATAATTCTCTAATAAATATTTGTATTATTTATTTGTAAAAAAATAAATAAACTAGGTGCTCTTGCAGAGTAGGGATTATATCTTATTCATATTTGTAGTTCTTGCTGGAATTCAGTAGGCTCTCAAAAAAAAAAATTGCTGAATGGAAATGCTAATTCAGGGGAAAACTATTGATAAGGAGAAAACTAACAGGCCAGTGTAATTGTTAAGGTTAAGTTGGCCAATTCTCCTAAAACAAATCAGTTTTAAAGAACTGCACAGTATGATAACTCATTGTTCTTTGAATATTTCATTTTGTTCATTGCGAATTATTAGCTTATTACATTTATTTTAGGTCTTAATTCAAAACTGAAGTTTATGGGAGATATAATGATGGTGGAAGTAGAACCTGGTTCCAGTAGAGATGTGGTTGGCACTGTTCTGGCCCAACTTTGCTTCGTTGTGTGAGGCAGACTAAGAGTAAGTGCACAGTCAAGGCATCATCTGGGGAGCAGTAAATACAACAATCGATAGAAAGAAAGCAGGGAGATAAGGAGGAAGTAGCACAAATGATTCTTAATTGATATCCTGAGCTGAGAATGGTGGGCAACATATCCCCAAGGATTGTGGGTAATTCAATACCTTGCTTACTAGTTTAGTGGTATCTCCTTGAGGTTTTGATTTGTATTTCCTTGATGACTAATGATACTGGGAATTTTTATGTCCTTATTGGTCATTGTACATCCTTTTTGGGGATATGTCTGTTCAAATCATTTTATTGTTTTCATTGGGTTTGTCCTTTTGTTGCTGTTGTCTTTATTTTTACTTTGTACGAAGTCTTTATAGAACCTAGATCAAATCCTTTTTACATATATAATCTGCAAGTATTTTATCCTATCCTTTGGATTTTCTTTTAGTTTTTTGGAAGGAGTACTTTAAAATACAAAAGATTTCAATTTTGTGAAACTATTATTCAGCTATTTTTCTCCTTATTGTGTGTAATTCTATTGTTATATCTAAGAAAATATTGCCAAATTTCTTATTATGAAAATATATCCCCATGTTTTCTTCTGAGAGTTTTATAGTTTTAGATCTTACACATTTTTGATTGATTCTGAGTTAATTATTATATATGGTTGAAGTTAGGGGTTCAACCTCTTTGCTATTACTTAATTTATAAGAAAAAAAATACACCTTGATACATCCTTTTCCATTACCAATCCAAGAAGCCACAAAATGAATTTCTACTATAAAAGCAAGCATAAATGTTGAAGAAGAGGTTTTAAATATATCAAAACTTTTATTTACTTATTTATTTATTTACTTAGGTCATTATGGAAATGTACAAAGGTATTTGGGGCTTTCCCTGGTAGCTCAGCTGGTAAAGAATCCACCTGCAGTACAGGACACTCTGGTTTGATTCCTGGGTCAGAAAGATCCCCTGGAGAAGGGAATGGCAACTCACTCCAGTATTCTTGCCTGGAGAACCCCATGGACAGAGGAACCTGACGGGCTACCATCCAGGGTCACAAAGAGTCAGACATGACTTAGCAACTAAGCACAGCATAGCACAAAGGTATTTGAAAATAAAATGATGTGGATTTGAATTATGTTCCCCCCTATCATTTTATGACATTTTAAAACTTAAAACAATTTCTCTTAGAATTTTTTGTCTAAAATAGAAATTATAATGAATATATCATATATAGTATCCTACTGAAGCTTAAATGAGACCATTTCTGTCAAATACCTAGTGCAGTTCCTTCAAGTAAGTGTAAACATTGTTTATTCTCATCTCTACCATCCTTTTTATGGTCTGTTTCCCACACCACTTGCCTTAGTTCTCTGCCTGATTTGTTACTACACCTTCCCTGGGTGGATGAGCTTTATTGACTCCCTCCACACAATCCTGACACATTTTGTTCCCATCCTTGAAAAGTAAAGTTAAAGTGTATGCATAATTAATAGTAGCGGGGGCGGGGGGGGGGGGTACTTCTTAAGAAGTTAAAATACCTACATTAGAATAGAAACAAAAGTCCAAAGGTGGCAGGGAAACATAATAAGACAAAATGCTAAACTGAAAGTCGTTTTCCTTTCATTCAATACATCTATAAGCTCCATTATGGTACAGATTCCGTTAAGCCCTGGTCATACATAATGTGCAATACTGACATGATCCTAGCTCTCCTGTATCTGGCAGTCATTGCAGTAGACTTTCCCATCTAAATGGTAGATAATTCAAGTAGCATTTTTAAACTCATCATTATATCTCAATGGTCTCTAGTGTTTTAAGGATATTAGAGAAAAAAGTTTTCCCCAGCTATTTTGCCCTACATATATTCCCTGATGACCTGGAACTTTAAAGGTGACCATTGAGTAACTGTCATCAATAAGCATGCATAAGTCCTTCAGGTGGCTTTTTATTTGGACAGGGACCTTAAAAATCTATGAAAAGTAGTTATTGGGAAATTTCTAGAGTTTTCTTATTATTACACAAACTAAACCACTTTCAAAAAAGTCCCTCTATTTCTCTCTCCATCATCCCCCATTCTCCCATATACATACATCCAAATCACTCACATAATCACAGCACTAGATAAATAATTTTAAAGGAAGTTATATTTCCCATTTAAGTTAACATGGAACCATGAAAAACATCACCAAGTGATGTGAGATAGAAGCTAGATCAAGAACTCTATAGCTACAAGAATTTATGAATGTAGGATAGCTGGGGTTTGTAAACATATTTGGAAAGGAACAGAAATGCTTCTGACATGTTTCTATATGATTATTTGAACTTATTTTAACTCTAAGGGTGCACAGAAGATTTTAGAGGAGATTTAGAGGATCACTGCGGAGAAGGCATTGGCACCCCACTCCGGTACCCTTGCCTGGAAAATTCCAGGGATGGCAGAGCCTGGTGGGCTGCCGTCTATGGGGTCACACAGGGTCGGACACGACTGAAGTGACTTAGCAGCAGCAGAGGATCACTGACTTGTAGATCTTATATTCAGCCTTGCTTTTACCATCAGTTTCCTGGCCCATAATCCTTTTATATTCACCCTGCCATGCTTTCATTGAGTCATTATGGGCAGTTAACTCTATGACTTGGACCATGTGCTGTGTACAAACTGGTGGGATTACTGGACTAGGAGAGGAGATAGAACTCTTTCATCATGAATGTGACTTCAAGTTAATGTAGCATAGGTCACTTTTGAGCCCCATCCAATGGTAATTACTTATTTTAGTGGAATCTCTATAACCATTGATAATTAGCACATTTTTTTTTTTTGAGAAAGTCCCTCTCTCATTGTCCTTAAACATTTACATATATAGATAAATCTTAATATAGATTAAATTGAAGACCGTTTGCTTACTTATGTGATACAAAATCATTCATCACTGAGGGGAGAAGAGATCAAAAAATGTATGTCTAGCATCATGATCCTTCTTTAACTGCTGCACCCATTAAATTCATGTTTTCTCTGTGTGACTAAGCTAACTCATATGTTAAACAAATGCAAAGGGATCAGCAAGATGCGGTGAGAGCTGGGAGTCTTCTTAAATAGGGACTCCGGCTCATGAATCATTGTCAAGCAGGCTCCCTCTGGACCCTCCAGGGGCAGTGACAGATGAGCAATTCCACAAGTCTTGACTTGATACTAAGAAAACAAGCAGGCCACATAATGTAAAGAACTCTTTGGAGCCAGAGCAGGGTTTGAGTTCAAGCTCTACCCCTTATTAATTTTCCAACCACATGTAACCTGGTTTAGCCTCCATTCCCTTGTCTCTTATATGGATGTGCCAGTACTTGCTTCAAAGGGAAAACTCTATAGATTACCAGTGATAATAATCATAAAACTACAGAATTCTGTTTTGTATTCTTTCTTTCTCTCCTTATGCATACTGATCCCATATACAGAACTCAATAGAGAAACTAAATCTGATGAAATCAAAATATTCAAAATTTTGGCTCTCAGCAGACCACTCAGTTAGATGCAGGGAGTACATATGGTTCCTATTTCTCATCCATCAGCAGCCATTACTTTAGGTAAATGAAGCCAACTGAATTTTGGCCATGTCTGATATTGCTGTATGAACTTAGAGCAGCAATAGCGAGTTCAAAGCAGTAAATATGTGAAGAACCAAATTTAGAGGAAGCTCATAGAAAAAACAGATGGAACACTTATTTGATACCCACAGCCATAATGTGATATCCGTGAGTAGGTGTGTGTGTGTATATATGTTTCTAAACTGCATGTATGAATATATATATAAAGCATATATTGTTCTTTAGTTGCCAAATCATGTCCATCTCCCTTTTGTGACCCCATGAACTGTAGCCCATCAGGCTTTGCTGCCCATGGGATTTCCCAGGCAAGAATACTGGAGTGGGTTGCCATTTCTTTCTTCAGAGGATATTCCTAACCCAGGATCGAACTTACAGTTCCTGCAGTGGCAGGCAGATTCTTTACAACTGAATCACTAGGGAAGTCCATGTAACATATATGCTGGTTTAGTCACTAAGGCATGTTCAACTCTTGGGACCCCATGGGTCTTTTAGAACCCCACCAGGCTCTTCTTTCCAGGAAAAAAATACTCGAGTGGGTAGCCATTTCCTTTTCCAGGGGATCTTCCCAACCCAGGGATCAAAGCTGGGTCTCTTGCATTGCAGGCAATCTCCTGCATTACAGGCAGATTCTTTACCAACTGAGCCACCAGGGAATGCATGATATTATATATACTTATTGTTGTGCTGTTGTGCTTAGTCATTCAGTCGTGTCTGACTAGTTGTGACCCTGTAGACTGAGCTTGCCAGGCTCCTCTGTCCATGTGATTCTCCAGGCAGAAATACTGGAATGACTTACTATGCCCTCCTCCAGGGAATCTTCCCAACCCAGGGATCAAACCCAGGAGTCCCACTCTGCAGGATGATTCTTTTATCATCTGAGCCACCAGGGAAGCCTGGTATATATATCATATACATATACATATACATATAAATATACATACACATATACATAGTTGACTCTTGAACAATACAGGTTTGAATGGTGTGCATCCACTTATACATGAATTTTTTAAAAATAAATACATGCTATAGTACTACACAATTCATGGAGGTAGAATATACAAATGTGCAATCATGAATATGGAGGGTCAACTCTAAATTTATGTGTATATTTTTGTGTAGAAAAATAGCACCACAAATCCTCTTAGTCAAGGGTCAAAAGCACTAATACAAGTAATGTATTCAAGGCATCCATAGTATTATATGCATATATTATAGAAATTATTTACATAAATATAATAATATGCCATGTATATATGTGTACACTATATATGTGTGAATCTATAATATATGAATGTATAATTATATATCTATGTGCATGTGTCAGTCAGTCAGTCAGTTCAATCTCTCAGTCATGTATGACTCTTTGCGACCACATGGACTGCAGCACGCCAGGCCTCCCTGTTCATCACCAACTCCTGGGGTTTATTCAAATTTACGTCCACTGAGTCAGTGATGCCATCCAAGCATCTCATCCTCTATCATTGCCTTCTCCTCCCACTTTCAATCTTTCCCAGCATAATTTGAAAAGGGTCTTTTCAAATGAGTCAGTTCTTTGCATCAGGTGGCCAGAGTATTGGAGTTTCAGCTTCAACATCAGTCCTTCCAGTGAACATTCAGGACTGACTTCCTTTAGGATGGACTGGTTGGATCTCAATGCAGTCCAAGGGAATCTCAAGAGTCTTCTCCAACACCACAGTTCAAAAGCATCAATTCTTTAGTGCTCAGCTTTCTTTATAGTCCAACTCTCACATCCATACATGACTACTGGAAAAACCATAGCTTTGACTAGACGGACCTTTGTTGGCAAAGTAATGCCTCTGCTTTTTAATATGCTGTCTAGGTTGGTCATAACTTTTCTTCCAAGGAGTAAGTGTCTTAATTTCATGGCTGAAGTCACCATCTGCAGTGATTTTGGACCCCCCGCCCCCTCAAAATAAAGTCTGTTACTGTTTCCACTGTTTCCCAATTTATTTGCCATGAAATAATGGATGGCCAAGAGGAACCATTCCACGTTCAAGGTCAGGAGAGGGGGCAGTGAGGAGATATCCCTTGTCCAAGGTAAGGATGAGTGGCTGTGCTTTGCTGGAGCAGCCATGAAGAGCTACCCACATCCAAGGTAAGAGAAACCCAAGTAAGATGGGAGGTGTTGCAAGAGGGCATCAGAGGGCAGACACAATGAAAACATAATCACAGAAAACTAGCCTATCTGATCACATGGACGACAGTCTTGTCTAACTCAATGAAACTAAGCCATGCCGTGTGGGGCCACCCAAGATGGAGGGTTCATGGTGGAGTGGTCTGACAGAATGTGGCCCACTGGAGAAGGGAATGGCAAACCATTTCAGCATTCTTGCCTTGAGAACCCCATGAACAGTGTGAAAAGGCAAAATGATAGGATACTGAAACAGGAACTCCCCAGGTCAGTAGGTGCCCAATATGCTACTGGAAATCAGTGGAGAAAAAACTCCAGAAAGAATGAAGGGATGGAGCCAAAGCAAAAACAATGCCCAGTTGTGGATGTGACTGGTGATAGAAGCAAGGTCCGATGCTGTGAAGAGCAATACTGCATAGGAACCTGGAGTGTTAGGTCCATGATTCAAGGCAAACTGGAAGTGGTCAAACAGGAGATGGCAAGAGTGAATGTTGACATTCTAAGAATCAGCAAACTAAAAGGGACTGGAATGGGTGAATTTAACTCAGATGACCATTACATCTACTACTGTGGGCAGGAATCCCTTAGAAGAAATGGAGTAGCCATCATGGTCAACAAAAGAGTCTAAAATACAGTACTTAGATGCAATCTCAAAAATGACAGGATGATCTCTGTTCGTTTCCAAGGCAAACCATTCAATATCACGGCAATCCAAGCCTATGCCCCAACCAGTAACACTGAAGAAGCTGAAGTTGAATGTTTCTATGAAGACCTACAAGACCTTTTAGAACTAACACCCAAAAAAGATGTCCTTTTCTTTATAGGGGACTGGAATTCAAAAATAGGAAGTCAAGAAACACCTGGAGTAACAGGCAACTTTGGCCTTGGAGTATGGAGTGAAGCAGGGCAAAGGCTAACAGACTTTTGCCAAGAGAACACACTGGTCATAGCAAACACCCTCTTCCAACAACACAAGAGAAGACTACACATGGACATCACCAGATGGTCAACACTGAAAACAGATTGATTATATTCATTGCAGCCTAAGAAGGAGAGCTCTATAAAGTCAGCAGAAACAAGACCGGGAGCTGACTGTGGCTCATCATGAACTCCTTATTGCCAAAATCAGACTTAAATTGAAGAAAGTAAGGAAAACCACAAGACCAGCCAGGTATGACCTAAATCAAACCCCTTATGATTATACAGTGGAAGTGAGAAATAAATTTAAGGGACTAGATCTCATAGATAGAGTGCCTGATGAACAATGGACAGAGGTTCATGACATTGTACAGGAGACAGGGATCATGATCATCCCCATGGAAAAGAAATGCAAAGAAGCAAAATGGCTGTCTGAGGAGGCCTTACAAATAGCTTTGAAAAGAAGAAAAGTGAAAAGCAAAGGAGAAAAGGAAAGATATTCCCATTTGAATGAAGAGTTCCGAAGAATAGCCAGGAGAGATAAGAAAGTCTTCCTCAGCGATCAATGCAAAGAAATAGAGGAAAACAACATAAGAAGAAAGACTAGAGATCACTTCAAGAAAATTAGAGATACCAAGGGAATATTTCATGCAAAATGGGCTCAATAAAGGACAGAAATGGCATGGACCTAACAGAAGCAGAAGATATTGACAAGAGGTGGCAAGAATACACAGAGGAACTGTACAAAAAAGATCTTCATGACCCAGATAATCACGATGGTGTGATCACTCACCTAGAGCCAGACATCCTGGAATATGAAGTCAAGTGGGTCTTAGGAAGCATCACTATGAACAAAGCTAATGAGGGGATGAAATTCCAGTTGAGCTATTTCAAATGCTGAAAGATGAT
The DNA here is from genome assembly GCF_023699985.2 of Odocoileus virginianus. Taxonomy (NCBI): domain Eukaryota; kingdom Metazoa; phylum Chordata; class Mammalia; order Artiodactyla; family Cervidae; genus Odocoileus; species Odocoileus virginianus. Next base: position 3,583,890 of record NC_069701.1, read on the forward strand.
GCTGTGAAAGTGCTGCAGTCAATATACCAGTAAATTTGGAAAACTCAGCACTGGCCACAGGACTGGAAAAGGTCAGTTTTCGTTCCAATCTCAAAGAAAGGTAATCACAAAGAGTGCTCAAACTACCGCACAGTTGTGCTCATCTCACACGCTAGTAAAGTAATGCTCATGATTCTCCAAGCCAGGCCTCAGCAATACGTGAACCGTGAGCTTCCAGATGTTCAAACTGGTTTTAGAAAAGGCAGAAGAACTGGGGATCAAATTGCCAATATCCACTGGATCATCGAAAAAACAAGAGAATTCCAGGGGAAAAAAAAAAAATTTTTTTTTTTTTTTTTTGCTTTATTGACTATGCCAAAGCCTTTGACTGTGTGGATCACAATAAACTGTGGAAAATTCTGAAAGAGATGTGAATACAAAACCACCTGACCTGACTCTTGAGAAACCTATATGCAGGTCAGGAAGCAACAGATAGAACAGGGCCTGGAACATCAGGTTGTTTCCAAATAGGAAAAGGTGTATGTCAGGGCTGTATATTGTCACCTTGCTTATTTAACTTATATGCAGAGTACTTCATGAGAAACGCTGGGCTGGAGGAAGCACAAGCTGGAATCAAGATTGCCGGGAGAAATATCAATAACCTCAGATATGCAGATGACATCACCCTTATGGCAGAAAGTGAAAAGGAATTAATAAGCCTCTTGGTGGAAATGAAAGAGGAGAGTAAAAAGTTGGCTCAAAACTCAACATTCAGAAAACTAAGATCATGGTATCAGATCCCATCACTTCATGGCAAATAGATGGGGAGACAGTGGAAACAGTGACTGGCTTTATTTTTTGGGGCCTCCAAAATCACTGCAGATGGTGATTGCAGTCATGAAATTAAAAGACAGTCCTTGGAAGGAAAGTTATGATCAACCTAGACAGCATATTAAAAAGCAGAGACATTACTTTGCCAACAAATGTCCGTCTGGTCAAGTCTATTGTTTTTCCAGTGGTCATGTATGGATGTGAGAGTTGGACTGTAAAGAAAGCTGAGCACCAAAGAATTGATGCTTTTGAACTGTGGTGTTGGAGAAGACTCTTGAGAGTCCCTTGGACTGCAAGGAGATACAACAAGTCCATCCTAAAGGAGATCAGTCCTGGGTGTTCATTGGAGTGACTGATGCTGAAGATGAAATTCCAATACTTTGGCCACCCCATGCGAAGGGTTGACTCATTGGAAAAGACCCTGATGCTGGGAGGGATTGGGGGCAGAAGGAGAATAGGATGACAGAGGATAAGATGGCTGGATGGCATCACCGACTCAATGGGCAAGAGTTTGAGTAAACTCTGGGAATTGGTGATGGACAGGGAGGCCTGGCATGCTGTGACTCATGGGGTCACAAAGAATCGGACATGATTGAGCGACTGAACTGAACTGAACTGAAGTGAATGGGACCAGATGCCATGATCTTAGTTTTCTGGATGTTGAGTTTTAAGCCAACTTTTCCATGCTCCTATTTCACTTTCATCAAGAGGCTCTTTAGTTCTTCCTCACTTTCTGCCATAAGGGTGGTGTCATCTGCATATCTGAGGTTATTGATATTTCTCCCAGTAATCTTGATTCCAACTTGTGCTTCATCCAGCCCAGCATTTCTCATGATGTATTCTGCATATAAGTTAAACAAGCAGGGTGACAATATACTTCTTTCCCTATTTGGAACCAATGTGTTGTTCCATATCCAATTCTAACTGGTTGCTTCCTGACCTGCATACAGATTTCACAGGAGGCAGGAGAGGTGGTCTGGTATTCCCCTCTCTTGAAGAATTTTCAACAGTTTGTTGCAATCCATGCAGTCAAAGGCTTTGGCATAGTCAATAAAGCAGAAGTAGATGTTTTTCTGGAATTCTCTTGCTTTTTCAATGATCCAACAGATGTTGGCAATTTGATCTCTGGTTCCTCTGCCTTTTTAAAATCCAGCTTGAACATCTGGAAGTTCTCGGTTCACATACTTTTGAAGCCTAGCTTGGAGAAGTTTGAGCATTGCATTACTAGCGTGTGAGATGAGTGCAATTTTGCAGTAGTTTGAACATTCTTTGGCATTGCCTTTCTTTGGGATTGGAATGAAAACGGACCTTTTCCAGTCCTGAGGCCACTCCTGAGTTTTCCAAATTTGCTGGCATATTTAGTGCAGCACTTTCACACCATCATCTTTTAGGATTGTGCATGTTACAAATGTATCTAACATAGAAAATATTTTATGTACTCATAGATAGTATGTAGAATGACTTATATACTATATATTATTTTATATTATAGTTTTCATGTCTGCTTATTTGACTTTGTTCTTTTTAATTGAAATATTTGTCCCTTCATATATGGCATTCTTTAATTTAACCATACAAGTTCTGCCAATCTACAGACAGCTATTTCAGATGATAGTGGCATGTCTTTCCTTTGGAACAGTAAAATCATATTCTTCACATGTATGATTTTCAGATGCTTCTCTTAACCATGAAAGATGTTCACTAAAAAGAATGAAACTAAAGCTATCTATTTTCTAGCTCTCAAAAAGCTATAATAAAACACCTAGCAGCCAGTGTCCTGAGGACAGTCATGTACACTTGCCCCTCAAGAGTTCTATGACTCAGTTTTAATAGATATGTCTACTAGAGAGATCATTTAGCTTTGAAAATTAATACTCAAGTGGATTTCTGGTGAGATACAAACATGTAATAATGATCTAGGCATCTAATTATACCACTCAAAAATTCTAAACTGTATAAAGTTCTAAACTGTGTGTGAGTTTTTAGGACTTGCTTTAGTGTTGTTTATGGTAATATAAAATTTGATACATGACAAAAATACAATATGAACATTTCAACAACAAAATAAAAAAGGATTTAATTATCATGTCTCCCATCAAAAACACACCACAGATGTTCATCTAAAAATGCATATCTTTAAATTAGAATTTTCTACAAATAAAAGTGATTCATCTTCTGTTGCAGGTCTTAGATAAATTGTGTCACTTCTTACATGATAATCAGCTACCGTTTTAATTAGAAGTTGTCACTCACCTCAGCACACCAATATCTGGAAGAGATCAAGCAACAGTTTAAGCAGCTGCTGCCATGCTCTGCCTGTCGTCTTTGGCCTGACTTTGAATTCTTCTCCCCCATTTTTCCTCTCCTTTAGATAAACCCCCTCCTCCTTCTCCTCACTCCCACTGAGCTGTCAAGATTTGAAATACTGTGATATGAAATCACTGCCTCTATGACTTGAAAAAAAAAAAAGGAGAGCTTGCACTAGATTTTGATCAAAGAGAATCATTTATAAGATAGATGCAGCAAAAACCTCAGGGAGGTTTTTTTTTTTTTTTCTTTTTTTAACCCAAAGCATAGGGTTATGAGAAATAGCAAAGAAACATTTTTAAACATCTTTTTGCTCTTAACTGCATGATTAAGGTTTGTATTATATGATAATTATCTTTTTTTTTTTTTTTTTTGCCTTGCTATTCAGCACCACCTCAGAAAGATGTCACCTATGAACCTATAATTCCAGTAAAAATGGAAAGGATGAGGGACATGAGAATTATAACTCTCATTTCTGTGAGCAACAATTCATAGTGAATAAAGAGAGCTGACACTATTTTGCAGGGGCAGGAGGAGCTCTGGAAAAGACCCATAGCTTGCCATACAATGATCACAAAAATTTGGAAGACATCTTAGTTATTTTCAATTCTCATTGTTCTTACCTCACCTATAGCTTAGTATACTTCAAATGGGCTCAGAACACTTACATTAGACTACAGTTGGGCAAAAGTCATCTAACAAAAAGCCTACTTTATAACAAATTGCTGAATATCTCTTGTGTTTTATTTAATACTGTCCAAAAAGTGAAAAATAGAATGGAGTATGGGTACAGAGTTGGTGTAGGTATGTTGGTTGTTTACTGTCATGACTGTGAGAAGTTAACAAGGAGCTAGCTAACAAAAAGCTGAGCCTCACCGTGGCTGCCCAGCATCTGAGAGTACCCTAGCGCTTATCACTAGCTAGGGAAAAGATCAAAATTCAAAGTATGATTTCTACTGAATGTGTATCACTTTTTACAATATCATAAAGTTGAAAAATCATTGTCAAACCATTCTAGGTTGCAAAATGCCTGTAATGGGAAGACTATTTCAAAAGACTTATTGGATGTGTGCCTGGAAGAATCAAATCTGATTAAGGTATAACGCTGACAATGGGGAAAGAGCTGGAGTGAGAATACTCAGAGACTACTCAGAGTATGGAATGCCACAGGAAAACCAAAGTCACTTTGTATTGGAAAATTCAATGTTCAAACACAACAATACAAGTCAAAATGCAAATTCAGGACTTCCCTGGTGGTGCAGTGGATAAGAATCCACCTGCCAATGTAAGGGATACAGGTTCGACCCCTGATCCAAAAGATTCCACATAACTTGGAGCATCTAAGCCCATGTGTCGCAATGACACACGAGCTCGTGTGCTGCAATGACTGAAGCCCATTACCTAGAGCCTGCGCTCCACGACAGGAGAAGCCACTGAGGCCCATTACCTAGAGCCTGCGCTCCACGACAGGAGAAGCCACTGAGGCCCATTACCTAGAGCCTGCGCTCCACGACAGGAGAAGCCACTGAGGCCCATTACCTAGAGCCTGCGCTCCACGACAGGAGAAGCCACCACAGTGGGCCCCTGCACTGCACAACCAAGATTGGTCTCTGCTCACTTCAACCAGAGAAAGTCTGTGAGCAGAAATGAAGACCCAGCGCAACCAAAGATAACTAACTAAGGAAAAATGCTTTTGGAATCTTAAAAACATGTTAATCCAATGACTGCACAATGAAGTCATGTTAGGATCACAGAGCTAGACTTCAGTAAAATAAAGTCAAGTGGGGTACTATATATGATTTCTCAGCAGTGTTCCCCCAGAACCTCAGAATTTCTCAATAATTATTTCTTAAATGAAAATGAGTGAGTTTTGCAGGTTTATAGGTCTTCTTTATATGCTGGAAATTTCCTGATTTGTGAAAGATTCAAAAAGAATTAAAATGCTAAGGGTAAAGCATCACAGCAAAAGTTTGAAAAAAGAATAGCAGTGAAATATTTGATTAGATAAAAAAGCATTTTAAAATAAGTGTGAGAAAGATATTCGTTCACAAAGGAATGCCCCCACATGCAAAGCAGTGAAGAGATACAGTGAGAATATCCTCATTAAAAAATGTACACACACACACACATGCACGCATGTTTTAGCAGAGCAACATATGTTTCCTGGGTTTTCCCCTTGATTACTGTCATTTTGATATGAGCTATTTCTCTTCACACATACCATATTGTTCCAAGAGCCTCACAGTTTAATGGAGAAGGTGGAAGGGAACTGGCAGTGGAAGAGGTACTAGAAAGATCTCAAAGCTTAGCACTTGTTATTCCCAAGCAGATACAAGTAGCTGACCTGAAAGCAAGATCAAACTAGGATAATGAGAATTATACAGATAACATAGGATAAAGGTCAAAGTTGTTGCTGAGATCACCTACTCTTTTCTTATTTACTGTCTCCCTATGAATCTTTTCTTCTACGTTGTCCAAAAAATAAAACAGAAGTAAGTAGATATTAGAAAAAAGATGGAAACTATGCAATCAATTATTTTGAGATATCAGAGTCTATGTGGGACTCAATAATAAAATATGTTCCATTATCTGAAAGGACAGAAGAGAAATATTTGGGGTATAACTGTAGAATATGGGTATATATAAAATAGCAATGCAAATTTTTCAGCCATGAGGATTATACAATACTAGGATGGTGTATCAGAAGACTTCAGAATAGCTTTCCATGGATGTTTTTACAGATGATTTTTTTTTTCATGAGCAAAAATCCAACTCTTCAAAAATAGTTCTGTAAATAAGGGATTGGATTTGATGAAATAAACTGGTTTTGAAATAAACTAAAAAGATTACTTTTCTAGTTAAGAAAATTTGGTCTGATATTGTTTTTTAATGATGTATTCTGCAAGTAATTTTAGAAAATGTAATGTCACCCAAAGATCTAATCAGAGCTCTGTTGCCACAACTAATACTGATGTTCATCATTTTTTGTCTACTTCAGTTTATGGCTCTGAAGAGCTCTGAGCTTGGATAAAATATACTACATAAATAATAAGATACATGAATTACTTAACTGTCATATAATATTTCATTAATGCTTAAAAAGGGATTTATTCATGTTAATGACAGATTGATAATGCAAATTTATCTAATGTTATGTTTCTTAATTTGAATATATGCCTTTTAAGATGTAAAATGAAGATCTAAACTCTTTTTCTTTTCCCTTTAATATTAGAAGATAGCCATTATGCAGTTGTGATTGTGGCTGGCATAGGAGGCTTTGTGATGAGAAGACTTTACTTTGATATTCATGTTGAAGATTATTCTTCACTTTCAGATTCTGATCTTGGTGCTTGGAGCCCATAGTGGTTTCCTCAAATGAACTTATGTGGCTCACTGTTGCTACAAGTCAACTTTTTCTAGCTGCCTGATTGATTAATTTCCATAGCAATTCAGTAACTTAAATATCTGTGTGTGTATACTCACACACCTATTTTTTATCTGTGTACATATATACATAATATGCATATATTATTGCATATGCATATTGCATATTGTGTATATGCATATTACATATTACATAATATGCATATATTACAAATTATATATGAACAAGTATACTTTTTGGAGTTACTGGTGTTATCATTAAGTTGAGAAAACATACTATAGTTAAAACCTTCAAATAAGGAAAAAAAAAAAGGAAACTTCCTTTTTAATAGGAAATGTTTTCTATAAAAAATGTATAGGTAATACCATATTAAATGAAGAAACACTGACTGCTTTCCTCTTTAGATCAGAAAGGAGTTTGGGATTCCCATTCTTACAAATTCTATCCAGTATTGTACTGTATTGAATACATTTTTTGTATTTTCTATTACGATAACATGTTATGTACAAATGGTGACCATTTTACTTCTTTCCTTCCAGTTTTTATGTCTTTTATTTATTTTTCTTGGTTAACTGTTCTTGCTGGTACTTCCAACATTATGTTGAATAAAAATGGTGAAAGTGGATATACCTATGTTGTTCCTGATATTAGAGAGAAAGTTTTCATCTTTTCACCACTGATTGTGATGTGAATTGTGGGCTTGTTGGGTTTCCTGTGTGATTCACTGGTAAAAAAATCTGCCAGACATTGTAGGAGGGGAAGGGTTCAATCTGCCACAGGAGATGTGGGTTCAATCTCTGGGTCATGAAGATCCCCTGGAGGAAGAAATGGCAACTCACTCCAGTATTCCTGCCTGGTGAATCCTATTGACAGAGGAGCCCGGTGGGCATAGAGCACAAGGTTGCAAAGAGACACGACTGAGCACACATGCACACATGCAGGCTTGTTGTAGATGGCCATTATTGTTTTGAGGTATATTCTTTGTATGCCCACTTTGTTGAGAGTTTTATCATAAATAGTTGTAGATTTTTTTCAAATGCTTTTTCTGTATCTGTTGAGATAATAGTGTGATTTTTATTGCTAATTTTGTCAATGTGGTATATTGATTGATTTATAGATGTTGACAATCCTTACATCCCTGAAAATAAATCCCACTTGATCATGGTATATTATCCTTTTTATGCATTGCTAAATTCAGCTTGCAAATATTTTGTTGAGGAATTTTGCATCTATGTTCATCAGGAATGCTGGCTCGTAATATTCTTTTCTTGTGGTGTCATTTTCTGGTTAAGGTATCAGGATAATACTGGCCTGGTAAAATGAGTTGAGAAGTAGTCTCTCTTCTCCTGTGTTATGAAAGAGTTTGAAGAGGATTGTTATTAATTCTTCTTTGAATATTTGGTAGAATTCACCAGGAAGTTCATTTGTCCTGGACTTTTGTTTGTTGGAATATTTTGATAATTGATTCCATTCCTTACTAGTAATTAGTTTATTCAAATTTTCTATTTCTTCATAATTCAGCTTTGAAAGATTGCATGTTTCTAGGCATTTTTCCATTTCTCCTAGACCGTCCAATGTATTGGTATATATTTGTTTATAAGTCTCTAACGATCTTTATATGTTTATAGTGTCAGTTGAAAGGTCTTATTTCACTTTTGATCTTATTTATTTGAGCCCTGTTTTCCTTGTGAGTCTAATTAAATGTCAATTCAATTTTTTCAAAGAGCCAGCTCCAAGTTTAATTAATCTTCTTATTGTCTTTTTTGTCACTATTTCATTTATTTATACTCTGCTCTTTGTTATTTCTTTCCTTCTATTAACTTTGGGATTCATTTGTTTTTCTTTTTATAATTCCTTGAGGTGTAGTGTTAGGTTTTTTATTTGAGACTTTTTTCTTATTTCCTGAGGTAGGTTTTTATTGTTATGCACTTACTTCTTAAAACTGTATCTCATTCTTTTCCTGCAAGTCATAAAATTGTGTATATTGTCCATTTTTCATTTGTCTCAAGACATTCTTTATCCCTTCCTTAATTGCTTAATTAGCTCATTGTTTGGTCAGTAATATGTTGCTTAATCTCCATGTATGTGAATTTTCCAGTTTTCTTTTAAAAATTGATCTCTAGTTTCATGAAATTGTCATCAGAAAAGCTGCTTGATTTGATTTGAATCTTCCTAAATGTATTAAGACTTGTTTTGTGGTCTAATAAATGTCTCTTCTGGGGAATGTCTAATGTGCCCTTCAGAAGCATATGTATTGTTCTTCCTTTGGAGGTAATATTGTCTATATATCTATTAAGTCCATCTGCTTCAATGTGTCATTTAAGACCACTTCTCATTGATTTTCTGTCTGAATAATCTATTCATTGATGTAAATGAGATATTAAAATTCCCTAGTGTTTTGCTATTTGCCACTTTAGATTTGTTAATATTTGCTTTACATATTTAGGTGCTACTAAAATGACTAGAAAGGTTTATTTCTTTCAAATAGAAAAGTTTGGAATTAAGAATTTTGTTTCTTATCTGGCAATCTTATTGCATTAAGTACTCAGAGATTCAGTCTCCTTGAATTTCACTTCTCTGAATCCCAAGATGTAGCCTCCTCCTCATAGGCTAGACTGGGGGCTAGAGTTATCATCAACATATATGTATTTCAAGATATGAATAGAAAAGGGCCAAAGGAAAAAAGTAGTAATAAACAGTTTCCTGAATCTGAACACTTCTACTTTATGCCATTGGTTAGTATATTGTTACTTGGAGACACCTGCCTGGAAACCTATGAAGTGAGACTTTTATTCTTGATGACAACATAGATAGCTGAAGTCCAGATATTTTATTACCAGGGGCAAAGGGAAGGATAATAGCAGGGGACAATGTCCAAAATAAGTCATAAATAAAAATGGCTTATCAGTTAAGCAATTTGTTTGCCAATATTCTTGCCTGGAGAATCCCATGGACAGAGGAGCCTTGTGGGCTACAGTCTATAGGTTCACAATGATTTGGACACAACTGAAGTGACTGAGCATGCATGCACCCAATCTTGTATTAGTTAATTTTATAATTAAAATATTCATCTCTTCAGTAATTTTTATCAAGCATCTACCATGTAGAAGATACTGTGCTTTGCTTCGGGGATACAAAGTTGTATTTTTCACAATTATTCCCTTGAGGATATTACATTCTAGTTCTAATTATGCTTTTATGAACTGCATAATTACACAGATCAGTCTTCATGGATTATTTAAACTTAATTTTTAGTTAAGTAAAGGATAAATGAAATTACTCAAAGTATTGAAATACCTGTTTCTTATTTTCTCTTTTCCTTTGCATTCTACATTGTTTGCATACATTTCAAAAGAAAAAGAAATGTTTCATTCCCATGATTAGATGAGTCCTCTGCATCATCTGCCTGCTGAATACACACAATAATTCTGCCAAGACTCCTCTGGAGGTTAAATTCATTATCTTGATGAATTTATTAAGCTTCAGATATGACCCTTTGTTTTGCTGGCTCAGCACACTGTTTTTATCAACACACCAAGAAAACATTAATATCTCAGTGGCAGACACATATTAAGCAACCTCTTAAGACACTTATAAATTCAGAATGGCAGATGATTAATTCACTATGAGAAATGTAACTGTCATAGGAACAACAACATGATCAGCCCGTTTTGTCTCTCCAGGAATTGTATTTGATCTCACATACCTGTCGATAATGAGAGTTGCCATAGTTTCAAGGACTGGGAAGTTTTCTCCTTTTATCTAACGTGAAAAGAAACAAAATAAAAATATGGCACCTGTATTCATCATTGTTCTTCACTGAAACAGAACCAATAGGGAGTATGTGTGTGTGTGTGCATGTGTATGTACGTGTATAGATTTATGGAGCTATGTTACCAAAATGCTGAAATAGGAAATCCCTGCCTCCAGCCTGCCACAAAGTGCATTGGACATCTATGCATGAATAAAAACTGCTCATTAAAAAACTGGGATAGCTCCAGATTCCACTTAAGAAAGTTTAGTAACACAATGCAACAAAAGAAAAGATGGAAGACAGCTTCATTTTGTTTGTAATCATCACATCTCCCAAGCTAACTATACAAAGTGCCAAGAGGGAAACACCCAGTTAGAAAGAGTTATCCTCTCTAGGAAAAGTGGGGTGAGCAACAGCTTCCCCAGCTTTTGGGGGATCCAAAAGAAGGTCCTGCTTTGGTCCCCACCCCCCACCCCACCCTGGGCCAGCAGAGCTGAAACATATAAAGATAACTGTGAATAAGGAGAAAAAATAGTGCTACTAGTAGCAACCAAAGTGGGGGTGATCCTGCACCACAGTGACCTACTAAGTAGCCAGACCCACAAATTTTGCTGCAGGAGAATCTGAGTCAATATATCTGCAGTGGACTGCTTGCAGATTTCACAATGATTTCAATGATAATTGCATTTGCTGCTGCCAGTCACATAAGTCCCTCTCAGCTCCCTCCTTCTTTGCCTCTTTTCATTGCATAGTTACAATTTAAGGCCAGCAGGTTCAAGACCAACAGGAGCAGACAATTCAATTTAAATTTTTCTAAAGGCAGAAAAATGCCTATGTCCCAGACTGAAAGCATGAGAAGTAAGAGGAATTTTCTCTTACTGGGAGTCAGCCTTTTATTCTATGTTAACCTTCAAATATGAGGCCCACTGATTTAGACAGCCAATCTGCTTTACTCAAATCACCAATTTAGATGCCAACCTCATTCAAGAACATGCTCACAGACACAGCCAGAATCAGATTTGAGCAAATATCTGGGCACCCCAGTGGTCCAACCAAGTTAACACAGTCACCATCACAGTTCCCATGAAAAAATTATACTTCAAAAAACAGAGTGGGGGAAGAGCTATAGAGAAAAATTTAAAGAGAAGACACAAACAAGCAAAAAGCAAAAAATAAAGGCCAATATACCTGTCTGGACTGAGTGCCATATCTTTGATTACTGCTTATTCTTTGAAGGGAGGATTTAAGGCTTGTTCAACCTTCTATCTCCAGTACCTTATGTGGATTCTAAACCTTATATAATTTAAAAGTTACATTAAAAATATATTATAAAATTATTTGACATTAGAATTAGGGTATAGAAATACATGACTTCTCTGAAATAAGGTCATAAAATCATAGAGTGAATTGACTTAGATATAAAGATAAAAACAAAACTTATATTGACAAAGTCAAAGATGAAAAGATATCTATTGGAAAATTTTAGGGAAACTGCTCAGATAATTAGAGAGTTTATGCATATATTAGCTAAAAAAACTTTACAAATAAATATACATTTGAAATATTATAATACTGAAAACATATGCCTGAGTTTCTGAGAAACACAAAATCTTGTAATAGGAAAAAATGTGGATAGTATTGGTAATAATAGTAAAACACAAGTTTAGTCCTGGATAACTGCCATTAATACAGTTATGGAACTAATCAGAATGTCAAGAATTATATGATACATAATGTGAGAATAATTTGGTCATAATGAATGCTCATAATTTGAAGTTTTAAAATTAAGATTCAAGAGTAGGTAGAGAAGTGAAAATATTTTAAATTCCTTACTTAATATAGTAGAAAAGTTCATTTAGCCTTAGTCCACTCTGGCTGCTGTAACAGAATAACATAGACTATGTTAAGCAGCCAATATTTATTTATCGCAGTTCTAGAGGATGGGAAATCCAAGACCAAGATGCTGGTACATTTAATGTCTGGTGATAACTCTCTTTCTGATTCATAAACAGTTGTCTTCTTTCTGTTTCCTCACATGGTATGAGTTGAGAAAATTCTCTGGGTTCTCCTTTAAAAATGCACTAATCTCAGAATTTGAGGATCTGGTTTCACTTCTGCAGTTGACCAGAGCAAGGAAGTCCTAGTAAATCCTAGTAAATCCAAGGCCCAGATAGGTTTCATGACTCCTAAATTGAGTCGCATTCAAGTCTAACAGAAGACAAGAACGTCAGTCTGAAAGTAGAGGCACAGAAAATGAACAGAATCTTTTCGCAATCCTACGTGTCCCACCATTTTGTAAAAGGTAGTCTGTGTGTGTGCCTTCAACATCAAATAAAACCAGTACATTTAAAAAATCATGGGGGTTTTACCCTTAAGACATAATCTCCCTGCCGAAAGACCCTGCCTCCTATCGTGTCCCCACTGGGGATGAGGATTTCAACCTATGCATCTTAGGGGTGGGCAGGGTACATAAACAGTCTATAACAAGAATGAAGAACTATGATTCAATTATTGAATTTGATAAATTTAGGGCAAACTTCAGTCGTCATCTCACACTGGGCTGTCATTGTCCTGAGGGCGATTCCAATGTGATTCATATGAGGTCTTGTATAAAGATGATCTGCCTTTCTGGAATAACCTGATTCAGTGACTGTGAAGGTTGCCATCATATTTTTGAACTCCCGAGGGTTTGAGATCTAGATTATGACAGAAAGTTTGTTTTGAAGCTTAGAAAGATGGTCTTTTTATCCGAGAGAGAGAGGACCCACCTTGTAATCCTTTTAGCAATACTCCTTTAGGCAAATCACTTAACCTCTCATCCTCAGTTTTCTCATCTATATGATAAAAAGCAAAACTCCAAGTTACTTCAAGGAACTGTGATGAAGAGCAAAGTAGACAATGTTTTTTAAAGCATTTGGCATTAAACCTAGAACATCAAAGTATTAGCCATGATGAAGAGGATGCTGCTGGTGCTGAAAGACAAGCAGTATTTCTCCACTGACACTTCCTCAGTGCTCACCCCACCAGGTACTTCCCAGCTATATTTAAAGGTCAGTTTTCTACTCATTTTTATTTTTGTTTAATGGTAGAAGGCCTAGTTGCCTGGCTGCATTATGACTGTTTTATATGCTTTGTATCTGATTTCAAAGGGGGAAAGGGGTAGTGATTTTATTCACTGGGCAATGCCATCATTTTTTCCCTTTCTGGAAGTGTCTGCTTCTCTTGCTTTCAAGCTTTCCTGATTTCTTGTTTATTTTTTTGGTTGTTTTTCTTTCTTTATTTCTTTTTTACCTTGTTGACCAAATAAATGCTCAGTGTTTCAATTCAGAGGACACTTTGTTTCTCTTTAAACAATTGACAGACTTTCTCTTTATGGCAACTCCCTCAATGCATAGTCATGATAGTCATGTTTTTCCTGTCTTCTTATTTCCTTTTTTGTTGTTGTTTATATTTAATCATGGTATATTTATAGGCTTGACTTCACAAGTTATTTTAGGCTATATGGACTCAGAAAGAAGCAGGGTGACTATAATAAAATGTTACGATGTCTCACAAACTATGAAATAGGTACTGAGACCACAATACAACACCTATTCCATTGTAATCTGTGATGACTGTACTCGTATGATAAACTATCTGCAGACATCTACAATATTCAGTTTTCTCACCCAATAAATGAGGGTAACATTTTCTCAGTTACCTCAGGGAATTGATGTGAGTATCTAAAAAGGAAATAAAAAGAAAACCCTTTGAAAAGAATAAAGCACTTTTGCTGTGAGTTTGGGGAATTGTTAATTATTGATGTTATTAGGCCTAATTAGGAAGCAACCTTAAATAATTTATCTGATTCTATAGATGAGTTTCCTTGAAATGATCTACCATTTTCTCAACAACTAGTGTAATTTGTTTTATAACTAAAGCAAGAATTTTAAATTCTTGCTATGAACAACATTTTCTTTGAACAAAGCAGCCTTTGAAATCAAGACTTGACATAAGTCATTTCTGCATGGAAACTGTCATTGTCTTAAAATTCTTTTGGAAATGATATGCAGCATGTAAACATGCTCACATTTTTTCTTTCTAATAATTTTAAATGAAAATGCATTTTATCATATCTATGAATTCATGAACTTAGAAAGATATGTATTGTTCTTTTAATGTATAATCTTACAAATCCGTAATAATCACAACACTTTGAGGATTCCAGAAATGATAGCGTCTGTTTCTCTCATGACTACTAATGAGATATGATTTGACCTTGGGCTTGCTTAGTGGCTCAGATGGCAAAGAATCTGCCCACAATGCAGGAGACCTGGGTTTGATTCCTGGATTGGGAAGATTCCCTGGAGGAGGAAATGGCAACCTACTCCACTATTCTTGCCTGGAGAATCCCCATGGGCAGAGGAGCCTGGTGGGCTACAGTCCATGGGGTCACAAAGAGTCGGACATGACTGAGTGACTAAGCGCACAAATTTACACATGATTAGATTTTATTTTAGAATGTAATTAAGTTAATTTTATAGAAGATCTCTTTCAGGGTCAAGGGGTGTGTGTGTGTGTGTGTGTGTGTGTAATACATTAGATTCTGATAAGTATTGATATATATCAATAAGGAAGTGAAGTGAAGTAGCTCAGTTGTGTCCGACTCTTTGCGACCCCATGGACTGTAGCCTACCAGGCTTCTCCATCCATGTGATTTTCCAGGCAAGAATACTGGAATGGGTTGCCATTTCCTTCTCCAGGAGATCTTCCTGACCCAGGAATTGAACCGGGGTCTCCCACATTGTAGGCAGACACTTTACAGTCTGAGCCTAGTAGATCATATCATATAGAACTTCTGAGCTACCATGCTGTGTTTTATATGCTTTAAATCATTCAATTTTTAAAGAAAGCAATGAATTATGTACTATGAAAATGCATTTGGAGATGAATCGGAGTCTTCATATAATAGTAACTCTGAATTCTGAGATGGGGACTTTGTTTGTTACTGGTATGAGTGAACATCATGCTGAAACTGCATCTGGTAATATTTAAAGAATCTAGAGGCTAGAGCCAGTGACTGCTACCATTTCTGGAGAAATGCCAACAGCAACAGCAAACAAAAAACAGAGGAAGGACTGCCCTCCCCTACTTCTACTTCACAATCACTCTCCATGGCCAAGCCTGCCAGGCAGTTAGCTGACGAAAGAAGACATGCCATCTGCAGTGTCCCAGCTCTCACATCAGAGAAGAGTATATCTGGATAACTTTGGAGCTAAGAGACAGCAGTAACTAACTGGCACATTGGTTAATGACTACCAGAGTACTAAATAATGCATAATTTGCAAGAGTGGGAAAAATATAATAAAAGAATCTGTTTAATACAAAAGAAGGCATGAGAGGAAGAGAAAAAGGAAGAAAAGAGGATACAAGGGTAAGAAGAGGAAATACAATCTGACATATCAATAACTACATTTTAAAATAATTTAATTGGACTCTGTTCATTTAATAAAATAAAATGGTCAGGCTGGATTACAGAATACCTAAACTGTATATTGTATATAAAAGGCATACTTTAAGTATAAGAAAACATGAAAAGATTGAAAGAAAAAGGATGTAAAATATATGCCACACTAATGTTAATCACCCCCCCCAAAAAAAGCCCTTATGGCAATATTAATACAAGTCAAAGTTTAAGTTAATAAGTGTTACTAGAAATAAAAGGTGCATTTTTAGTGATCACATTGCTATACAATGGGCAGATAAACAAAACTTCTAATTATATATACCTATTTAACAGCTTTAAGTAAAAATTAACCATAAAATTATAATTAATGTATAATATAATGAACAAACTATAAAACAAAAATTCACAACAAGAAAAGAGAATTAAAAAAACTCACAGAGTGGGTGATTTTAACATATCTATTTCAATTATGGATAGCTGAAGCAGATAATTTTTTTTAATCACATAGGTAATTTAAATATATTTAACAAATTTTATTATAGAAATCTCTGCAGCACAGTTACAGAATAAATAGTTTTGAAGTGATCTTCAAAATATTATCAAATTGGTCAAAATTTGGGTCATAAAATAAAACCCAACAATTGATTAAATCATATAGATTATGCTTCCCAAATAGAGAGAAAATTAGAATTCTATAATAAATAATAAGGAAATCCTCAAATATTTGAGAATTGGGCAATATATATCTATACACTCTAAAAGTCAAAGAGCAAATCTGATGAAAATCAAAATATACTTTGATTTCAATGCTAATAATAATAAAACATCTAAAAATGTGTGAGTTTCAACTGAAGTTGTGTTTAAAAGAAATTTGTAAACATACAAACAAAGGAATAAAGATTGAAAAAGAATGATCTCAAAAACTGGAAGATTTCACTGAACACATAAATTTTATGAGAAAAGGGAATTAATCAAGATAAGAAATCAGTGATATAGAAAGTGAACATATAATAGAGAACATCAACAAGTCCAAAAGTCTTTTGTTGTAAAAGACAAATTAAATTTATAATCTCTAGCCAGGTTTTTCACAGAGAACAAAAGTATAAAATGTACAATAATAGTAAGAAAAATGGTAACTTCACTAGAGACTCTAAAACTATTGAAGAGATAATAAGAAAGTATTATAAATAACTTTAAAATAATAAATATTTAAATTTGGATGAAACAATTGACAGATTAGAAAAACAAAGCCACTCAAAAATGATATAAGAAGAGTCAAAAAATCTAAATATATAGAATAGAAATTGAATGACTAACAAATACTTACTGCAAAAGAAATTTCCAGATCTACATGACTTGGTCAGTAAACTCTTACAAACTTTTAAAGAAGAAACAATATCAGTCTTAAGAAGGTATTCTATGAAATAGAGAAAAAAGAGGATACTTCAAAATCCATTTCATGAGGCTCTCATTGATACCAAAAACTTAAAGTCATTACTATAAAGAAAAATAAATTTATTTCCTCATAAAAATTAAACTTTGAAACAAAATCTTAGCAAATCAAATTCAAAAAGTATATTAAAAAGGATAATACATCCCACCTATGTTAAGTTTACTCCTGACACACGTGGATTTTTTTCTGATGTAAAAAATGCCATAATATAGGGGAAAGGGGTCTGAAAATATGGCACAGTAGGGAGCACCAGGAATTTGTTTCCCCAGCGAGACAATAATTACACTGACAGATTCTGTCTGAGGCATCTATTTTGGAACTCTGGAATCTACTGAAGACTTAAAACTTCCTGGGGAGACTTGGAGGTAAATTGTGGTTAATTGCAATCAGTGTCAGCTTTCAGTACAGTAGCGACTACCCACTCCCACCCCCACCGCAGGACAGGCAGCTGTGCTCCTGTTACTGCCAGGAGAAATATCAATAACCTCAGATATGCAGATGACAGCACCCTTATGGCAGAAAGTGAAGAAGAACTAAGAGCCTCTTGATGAAAGTAAAAGAGGAGAGTGAAAAGGTTGGCTTAAAACTCAGAAAACTAACATCATGGCATCTGGTCCCATCACTTCATGGCAAATAGATGGCAAAACAATGGAAACAGTGACAGGCTTTATTTTGGGGGGCTCCAAAATCACTGCAGATGGTGATTGCAGCCATGAAATTAATAGATCCTTGCTCCTTGGAAGACAAGTTATCCTCTATCTAGACAACATATTAAAAAGCAGAGACATTACTTTGCCAACAAACCTGTCTAGTCAAAGTTATGGTTTTTCCAGTAGTCATGTATGGATGTGAGAGTTGGACTGTAAAGAAACCTGAGCACTGAAGAATTGATGCTTTTGAACTGTGGTATTGGAGAAGACTCTTGAGAGTCCCTTGGACTGCAAGGAGATCCAACCAGTCCATCCTAAAGGAGATCAGCCCTGAATATTCACTGGAAGAACTGATGTTGAAGCTGAAACTCCACATATTGGAGACCTGTTCTCTGATTACTGATTACTACTTCTGATCAGAGTCTTTTTTTGTGGGCATAAATTCTGATTTTTTTAGGGTAATCTACCAATGAGTGGAATTGTTGAATAATATAATAAGTGTATGCTTAAAATTATAAGATACTATGAAACTCTTTTCTATATCATTATAGTATCTTACATTACCCAGAGCAATATGTGAGTTTTCTAGTTGTGCTACATCTTGATCTATACTTGGTATTACAGTATTTTTATTTTAGTGTAAAGTAGGAATTCATTGTGGTTTTAATTGGCATTTTCTACATAAAAATATTAAACATCTTTCCCTATGATTCTTCCAATATAAATATATTTTTCTTTTTTACATATAATTAAATAAATTCTACATTTTGTGGGGTCTTTTCCTTCTTATTAATGAACTTCTCTGGGCTATGGATTGCATTTTCTCATTTTTTTACATATCTAAAAAAAATTATGTGTGTGTGCTTACACACAAGCTTAGATGCTTCAGTCATGTCTGGGTTTTGTGCAACCCTATGAACTGTTGCCTGCCAGGCTCCTCTGTCCATGCAATTCTCCAGGCAATAATACTGGAGTGGGTTGCTGTGCCCGCCTCCAGGGGATCTTCCCAACCCAGGAATCGAACCAGCATCTCTTATGTTTCCTGCATTGGCAGGCAGGTTCTTTACCACTAGTGTCATCTGGGAAGCCCAAATTTTATGTGTACCGGACATTAATTATGATTTAAGAGACACTGTATCTATTCTCTTCCTGTGAAGATTTCTATTACCCAGTTCAATAACTTGCTGATTACGTCTGCTGACAAAAGCAATCAATAAACAAACTATAACAGGAATAGAAAGAGCTTTATTTGAGTCAAACTGAAGACTAGCATGGAAGAGCTTATATACACACACACACACACACACACACATACATATATAGAGAGAGAACCCTCTGGGAAAGTGCTCAGGAGAAGCATGGTTTTCAGCACGCTTTATTAATATATATTCTCAGAACAAAGAATAAAGAAGCCAGGGATTCAAACCACATACTTTGTCTTTTCAAAGTTGGTCTTTCCTTAGATCACTTGAATTTGTTTTCACTTTAGGGTGGGTCTGGAATAGTCTATACTCCTGAAAACAGCCTTATTCCTGAAGGTGAGTCTTTCATGTGTCTCAGTTGACCCCAGTGTTAAGGAATTCTCTCCAACCTAAGGCAGATCTCCGTTGTACCACATTGGTCCTACAACACTTCTGTTGCATTTTAACCCTATAGCAATTGCTTTCTGGTAAGAGTTGCATAGTCTTATTTTGTGCATGCAAACCTAAACCAGCCAAGGAGTTACAGAGGGAGCATTCACTTTCCAGTTCTATAATCCAGTCATTTCAGCCCCTTCAGTATCTTCAAACCCTGATCTCCGATTCTTCAACTCAGCAGGACCATCAGACTCGAACTGAACTTCAGCTTTCTATAGTCATGTGGAAATATTTTACAGAAAGAAAACAAAAATATTCATAAGGTTTATCAATGAGCCCCCCTTCTCTCAGGGATTGCATTCTTAGACTGGGCATTGTACAGTTCCTGGGATACTTCCATTCTCTTTTATTTTACTTAGATTATGCTGCCAGAAAATTTCAGGACCCCAATTCAGTAGTCAGGTGAGCTTAAATATGGGGCTTCCCAGGTGGCTAGGTGGGAAAGACTCCACCTGCCAATGTATGAGACACAGGTTCAACCCTGGGGTCAGGAAGATCCCCTGGAGAAGGAAATAGCAACCCACTCCAGTATTCTTGCCTGGGAAATCCCTTGGACCCAGGAGACTTGTGGGTTACAGTCCATGGCATTGCAAAAAAGTCGGACATGACTTAGTGATTAAGCAACCACAAAAAAACAAATTTAAATATGTGTGTGTGTGTGTGCGTGTGTGTTTTTATACAGAGAGAAGGAGCTCTCTCTGTATATATATATATATATATATATATATATATATATACATATATACATATGGCTCCCCTGGTGGCTCAAATGGTAAAGAATCCGCCTGCTACATGGGAGACGTGGGTTTGATCCCTGGGTTGGGAAGATCCCTTTGAGGAGGGCATGGCAACCCACTCTAGTATTCTTGCCTGGAAATCACATGGACACAGGAGACTGGCAAGCTATAGTCCATGGTGTTGCAAAAGAGTCAGACACAACTTGGTGGCTCAGACAGTAAAGAATTGTGGGAGACCTGGGTTCAATTCCTGAGTTGGGAGGATTCCCTGGAGAAGGAAATGGTAGACCACTCCAGTATTCTTTCCTGGAGAATCTCCATGGACAGAGGAGACTGGCTGGCTATATGCCATGGAGTCACAGGGTCAGACATGACTGAGTAACTAAGCACATACATATATATTATATATGCATATGTATAACTGTTTTATATGTATGTCTATGTCTATGTCTATGTCTCTGTATATGTATGGTGGTTTATCTGCAAAGTTATGTCTGGCTCTAGGAGTGACCCCATAGATTGTAGCCAGTCAGACTCCTCTGTCCATAGGATTTCCCAGGCAAGTATACTGGAGTGGGAAAATGGGATGCCATTTCCTTCTCCAGGTGATCTTTCTAAGCCAGGGGTTGAACCTGCATCTCCTACAGCACAAGTGGATTCTTTACCACTGAGGCATCATAAAGCCCCATGTATATGTATAACTTTGTGTGTATTTATATATAAACTTTATGTATGTGTATAAGCTTGAAGTAGAGTTATCTTTCAATATCCCAAATGTATCTTCTCCAATATTGTGTCTTCTTCCAATATCACATTATCTGAATGCTATTTTTCAATGCATTGCAGTTTGTTGAGATGTGCTATAGATAATTCTAAAATTTGAAAACTTTACTCTTTAACAAGTAGGTTAATTCAGTTTTCCAAAACTGTCTCCTAAATGCTCAAATATTAGTGTGGTAGAGTGTGATAAAAATGTTGATAGTCAGCTCCAGAAAAAATAAAATAATTAAACTCAACAAGCTGATGTAAATTCATTTTATATGCCTTTACTCAAGCAATAACACACACTATCATATCCTTCTTGTCATGATGTGAAGTTGAAAACTATTTTTTCACATTTATATATGCTAAGTTGTTTTTTAGTCACTAAGTCATGTCCAACTCTTTGTGACCCCATCGTCTGCAGCATGTCAGGCTCCTCTGTCCTTCACTATCTCCCGGAGTTTCCTCAAATTCATGTGCATTGAGTCAGTGATTCAATTTAGCCATCTCATCCTATTTCACCCCCTTCTCCTTTTGCCTTCAATCTTTCCCAGCATCAAGGTCTTTTGAGTCAGCTCTTTGCATCAGGTGGCCAAAGTTTTGGAGCTTCAGCTTCAGCAACAGTCCTTCCAGTGAATATTTAGGGTTGATCTCCTTGCAGTCCAAGGGACTCTCATTAGTCTTCTCCAGCACGACAATTCAAAACCATCAATTCTTCAGCACTTAGCCGTCTTTATGGTACAATTCTCACATGCACACATGACTACTGGAAAAACCATAGCTTTGACTCTTTGGACTTCTGTTGGCAAAATGAGGTCTTTGCTTTATTGTTGTTTGTTTATTGTTGTCTATGTTTATCAAAGCTTCCCTTCCAAGGAGCAAACGTCTTTTAATTTCACTGCTGCAATCAACATCTGCAGTGGTTTTTGGAGCCCAGGAAAATAAAATCTGCTACTGATTCCACTTTTTCCCCTTCTATTTGCCACGAAGTGATGGGACTGAATGGGAATATCATAGTTTTTGTTTTTGTTTGTTTTGTTTTAATGTTGAATTTAATAAGTAGTGGGTGCATTTTTTTTCTGAGAATGCAAGTTTGTCCATGTGAATCTAAAAGTACTAAGACAACAGTTGACAACATTAAAAACCTAATTTACACCTTAAAAATATTGTACCTTAAGCAATCATTCTAGTGTTTAGCAGCTGCAAAATATATAGAGTTTGTAAAACTTCTGGTCATAAATACAACTTTATTTTTTAAAAGAAAAAAATATCATTTCCATACCCAGTACTATATTTCTTGTACTCTCTGTCAAACAAGTAATCTTCCTGTTTCTGAGTCAGCAGGAAATTTATTTTAGTAAGTCATACATAGTACATTAATTTTCACTAAGTCCTAAAACCTAATTCAGCTATTTATATAAGCTATATATATAATATCCTGCTATATGGTGGTTTATATTTTCTATAATGTTATTATGTCTCTGAACTTGCTTTGGTGGATCTGTGTAGAAATCTTTTGTTGTATCTTTTTATCATTATTCCTTACCTGATATATATTGTCCTCAATGGTTTGCAGGATTTTACAATACTCAAATCATGATTTTCCTGTTCCCTCAAAATATACAGCTTGTAACATCCTGCAGCCATAAGTAGGTCCAGACTTTCCTGTTTTGTGCCAGAGGATGAAAGTCAGTTTGGATGAATTAATTGTGAGTTGCACAAGAACCATGAATAATGACCAGAAATAATATCAAAAGCAAGGAAAATGGTTACAAAACAAGATGGCGGGGGAGTAGGTGGACGTGGAGTATACCTCTCTCCACGGATACATCAGGAACACATCTTCAGACAGAAATACAAGCAGAACACCAGCTGAGAGCAGACAGGAGGACCTGACCTGCAGAAAAGAATATATAGACCCATGCAAAGCTCGGTAGGATGAAGGAACCAGGGGGTAAAACAGGAGTGCTAGTAGGACTGGACCTGCCCTCAGCAGGTGGGGAAACTGAAGCAGGGGTCCGATCCCCACAGCGGGGCGATTGTCTGATCAGAGGAGAAACATTTAAGGCTGAGCCTGAAACAACTGATCTGTGGTGGCCTAAATGGAATGAGAATCAGACAGTCCTTGCCACAGTCACACACACTCCAGACAGGGACACAGGTCCCCTAGAAGGCAAAGCAGCTGGGAGTTGGAGTTTGGGGATTGTGAAGCAATCCCAAGGCGAGGGCGGCTGTTGACTGCAGTGAGAAGGATCGAGGGGATGTGACGGAGGAGATTGTGGTGGGAAATGCCTGTGGAGGAAAGCCAGGCATCCGTGGAAGCAAGGCAATACTGCTGAGTCACATATAGGGGGTGGAGCCATCACCATGGCCTCTCTCCCCCCTCCACACACCAGCATCAGCAGCTGAACAATAGAGACACTGGCCCATCAAGCGGCTGATGCACTGAACTACAGGTGCCCCTGTAAGTGCCTGATGTGCCGAACTACAGAGTAGGACCCTAGTCAGGAGACCCCTCCATGTGCCTGACTCGCCGAACAACAGAGAAGGATCCCAGGCAAGAGAGTCCTCTAAGTGCCTGAAGGGGCGGAGCTACAGAGAGGAATGGCCAGAGAGGCCTTCTGATCGCCTGCAAGAGGCTCCAAAAAGGACTCTGACAGGGCCATAACTCCTGCGGTGGAGGCAGTTGGTGTCCCTGATCACTTGGGGCCACCAGGGTCCCCACAAGCCAAGCAGCTGCACCCCCTGCACGCTCAACCCTCACTGGGGCGGAGCTGCCACAGGCAAGAAGTCTTGCACTTATGTGCTCAGGATCACTTTGGTTGTGTCCAGCTGATTGCCACCATATTGACCATGGCCTGCTGAGCTTCTCCGTTGGGGGTTCTCCAAGCAAGAATACTGGAGAGTATTGGCCAACATTGGTTTCCATACCCTTCTAGATCACTATACTTCCTGCTGCCCTAGTTGCCAACTCCCCTGAGTCCCTGGTGCTGCCGGAACCCCTGAGACCCAAGCAGCTGCACCACCTCCACACCTGGCCCTCACTGGGGCAGACCCGAGTCCTCCAGGGCAGCCTCAGGAGCAAACCCCAGTGGACGACCCACATGCAGAGGTGGAAATAAAGTCACAGTTGAAACCCAGGGGCAGCGTGACTAAGGAAGAAGACTCAAAAAGTTCCCAAAAGCTGCACAGTTTGCAGATTAAATCCGCATGATCAACTAGGCACTCTGTGTTTATGGAATATATAAAAGGCCACTGAGAGTTCCTACAGAAGAAAATGTACTACTTCTGATAGCTATGGACATTGGAGGCAAGAATACATGGGCATAGGACCAGATTGGAATCCGAGCTGCCCCCACAGCAGGTCCAGAGACCAGTTCAGTGTTGGAGGCATCGCAGGGAGGTGAGGTGGACTTTGACTCCCAGCGACAGAAAGAACTCTGACAGCAGTGACTCAAGAGAAACATTTACTATTCTTACCTTTTGATTTGTCCTGTAGATTTTTTTGGATATTTTTTCTTTTTTTTCCTTTCCCCCCCGATCTGTTGTAGCTGTCAATTTTATTGGCACTATGAAATCTAATTAAGCTTTTGAGTTTTTGTTTTTTTTTTCCTCAGTCACATGTTTTATTGTTATTTACCTCTGCCTCTACATTGGGCTTTGCAGTTCTGTTGAGTTTCCCTTTCTTTCTTTCTTTTTTTTTTTTTTTTTTTTGTCTTCTTCTTTTTTTTCTTTTTTTAATTATAATTTTTAACCTTTAAAAATTATTATTATTTTTTCTACATTTATTCCTTTGTTTGCTTTTCCTACTGTTCTTTTCCCCTTGCAGTTAATCTTTAATGTATATGAATCTTCATTACCTCTATTTATCTTTGCATATCTATTCTTTCTTTCTTTCCTTTTTTTTTTCTCTTTATTTTTTCTTTTCTTTTCCCAATAGATGCAGGAAAAGCCTTTGGCACCATTCAGCACCCATTTATGATTAAAATTCTTCAAAAAAATGGGCATAGAAGAACCTACCTCAACACGAAAGGCCATATATGATAGTGAAGTGAAGTCGCTCAGCCATATCTGACTCTTTGTGACCCCATGGACAGTAGCCTGCAACAGGCTCCTCCATCCATGGGATTTTCTAGGCAAGAGTACTGGAGTGGGTTGCCATTTCCTTCTCCAGGGGATCTTCTCAACCCAGGGATCAAACCCAGGTCATATGATAAGCCTACAGCAAACATTATTCTCAATGGTGAAAAGCTGAAAGCATTCCCCCTAAGATCAGGAACAAGACAAGGGTGTCCACTTTCACCACTTAATCAACATAGTTCTGGAAGTCCTACCTATAGCAATCAGAGAAGAAAAAGAAATAAAATTAATCCAGATTGGAAAAGAAGAAGCAAATCTCTCACGGTTGGCAGATGACATGATACTGTACATAGAAAACCCTAAAGACAGTATCAGAAAATTGCTAGAGATAACCAGTGAATTTAGTGAAGTCACAGGATACAAAATCAATACACAGAAATGACTTGCATTTCTAGATACTAAATAACAAAATATTGAAAAGAGAAATTAAGGAATCAATCCCATTCATCATTGCAGCAAAATATCTAGGAACAAACTTATCTAAGGAGACAAAAAAAAAAAAAATTGTACACAGAGAATTATAAGACACTGATGAAATAAACATGACAAAAACAGATGCAGAGATATTCCATGTTCCTGGGTAGGAAGAATCAATATTGTGAAAATGACTATACTATCAAACCCAATCTACAGATTCAAAGCAATCCCTAATAAATTGCCAATGGCATTTTTCACTGAACTAGAGCAAATAAATTCACAATTCATATGGAAACACAAAAGACCCTGAATACCCAAAGCAGCCTTGAGAAAGAAGAATGGAGCTGGAGGAATCAACTTCCTGACTTCAGACTACACTACAAAGCTACAGTCATCAAGACAGTGTGGTACTGGCACAAAATCAAAATTATAGACCAATGGAATAAGATAAAAAACCCAGAAATAAACCCATGCACCTATGGGTACCTTATTTTTGACTAAGGGGGCAAGAATATACAATGTTCAAAGACAGCCTCTTCAATAAATGGTGCTGGGAAAACTGCACAGCTACATGAAAAAGAATGAAATTAGAACACTTCCTAACATCATACACAAAGATAAACTCAAAGTGGGTTAAAGGCCTAAATGTAAGACCAGAAACTATGAAACTCTTAGAGGAAAACATAGGCAGAACACTCGATGACATAATTCAAAGCAAGATCCTCTATGACCCATCTCCTAGAGTAATGGAAATAAAAACAAAAGTAAGCAAATGACACCTGGTTAAACTTAAAAGATTTTGTACAGTAAAGGACACTATAAGCAAGGTGAAAAGACAACCCTGAGAATGGGAGAAAATAATAGCAAATGAAACAACTGACAAAGGATTAATTTCTAAAATATACAAGCAGTTCATACAACTCAACACCAGGAAAACAAACAACCCAATCAAAAAAAAAAAAAAAAAAAAAAAACGGGGAAAAGACCTAAACAGAGATTTCTCCAAAGAAGTCATACAGGTACATAACAAACACTAGAAAAGCTGCTCAACATCACTCATTATTAGAGAAATGCAAATAAAAACTAAATTGAGGTACCACCTCACACTGGTCAGAATGGCCATCATCAAAAAATTTACAAACAATAAATGCTGGAGAGGATGTGGAACAAAGGGAACACTCTTGCACTTGTTGGTGGGAATATAAATTCATATAACCACTACAGAAGATGGGATGGGGAGTCTTCAAAAACTAGGAATAAAACTACTATATGACCCAGCAGTCCCACTCCTAGGCATATACCCTGAGGAAACCAAAATTGAAAAAGAAACATGTATCCCATTTTTCATTGCAGCAGTATGTACAATAGCTAAAACATGGAAGTAACCTAGATGTCCATTGACAGATGAATGGATAAAGAAATTGTGATACATATATACAACAGAATATTACTCAGCCATAAAAAGGATTACATTTGAGTCAGTTCTAATGAGGTGGATAAACCTAGAACCTGTTACAGAGAGTGAAGTGAGTCAGAAAGAGAAAGATAAATATTGTATTCTAACATACAGAAATCTAGAATCTAGAATCTAGAAAAATGGTATTGAAGAATTTATTTATAAGGCAACAATGAAGAAACAGACACAGGGAATAGACTTATGGACTTGGGGAGAGAGGAAGAGAGGTTGAGATGTATGGAAAGAGTAACATGGAAACTTATATTACCATGTGTAAAATAGGTAGCCAACAGGAATTTGCTGTATGTCTCAGGAAACTCAAACAGCGGCTCTGTATCAACCTAGAGGGGTGGGGTGGGGAGGGAGATGGGAGGGAGCTTCAAAAGGGAGGGGATGTATGCATACGTATGGCGGATTCATGTTGAGGCTTTCACAGAAAACAACAAAATTCTGTAAAGCAATTATCCTTCTATTAAAAAACAAATAATTTTTTTTTTTTTTTTTTTTAAAGCAAGGAAAAGGCACATTGCCAAGATTGGAAATTCTTTCACCTCATGGTCATTGGCTTGTGAAGTGAATGTAAACCTCTGAGGATTTGAGATAAAGCTTTGTTTGTTAGATCCTCTTGAGAAAATTGGTTTCTCATTTACAAGATAATATGCCAGTGTACTCTGAGAACTCAGAATTGCTTTACCAGAGTAGCATTTTGGGGACTTGAATATAACCATTGACAGAACCCCAAATATAGGTATATACACCTATATCTGATACACACTGTATACAAAACAGTTAGGAATAATTGCTTCCTTTACATTCTTCTTATCATGCTCATGTGAGGCCTTGATCTGCAATAAATAAATTAAGGAATGTGCTTTAATTTAAGTATATTAATTTCCCAATGACAACCAAATTAAGATGAAATCAAGTGAAAAAATGCAACAGCTAGGGAAATTTTTCCTTCAAGGTTTTAATTCTTTGCTCTGTACCTTCTTATCTTGGCTTACTTTGCTCTACTCAAATACGTATTGCACTCCCCAATCTACCTTCCTTTATATACTCTGCTTTTCCTCACATAGTATTGATCACCTTTAATCTACTAAAATCACTCTTTATTTATTTTATTTAGTGTTTCTGTCTGGTTATGTAAGCTTTACAAAGGGGAATTTTTGTGCCCCTGTTCACTGATTATTGAAATTTCTTCACTGACATTTCCTTGAGTCATTTTCATTTCTGCACTTTTAAGTAAAGACACTACAGCCTTTTAATCTGGATTACCTTTTCAAGGATTTTGTATAGCAATCACAATCATTGATGGTATCTCCCTTCAAAACAGGGGGAATTTTTCATTTTCTTCCAAGTTTAATAAATATAATATCTCTTTCTAAGGCAAAAGTTGGCATCTTTGCTTGCATTTTTAAGAAAAAACAGGTTTACTAAAGCTTAAGTTTCCTCAGAGTGATGCAAACTCACTGTGTATACAACCCTCTGAAGCCAGTCTCCATCCTTCTGATTGGATTAAGGGACAAGGGGAACTAGTATTAGCCCAAAGTCCATGTTCCCAGCTGTGCTGTGTGTCGTAAATTTTTTTGACCTAAGTGTCTTGTTTTTTACTGTAAGCACCTATGAAATCATGGCACCCTAACTTGTTAGCTCACAAGTAGGGAAAAATCCTAGGCCCTTTACAGATATAACTTAAATGCCTATGAATGTGTAGAGCTCACTGAAAGTACTAAATAATTAAATGTTAAGTTAATGAATATGTGAGTGAATATAAGAAAGAAACTACAACACTTATTTAAATATAGAATTGTATTTGTGAAATGACAGACCTAGAATGTCATATTTTCTTTGGACAAAAATAAAATTACATGTCAACAGGACTGTGGAAAAGAGTCTGGGTTCGTATATCAAACAAAAATTAATTATGTCACCTATTATTCTCTGTGTGACCTTACACCGCTATATATCAATCTTAATTTTCTATTTATAACTTAGGAAAAAAAATAGTATGCATGTACAGATTGTTGAGTTAGATTAGATAACCCAGAAAGTACTCTGAAAGTGAAGTGAAAGTGTTAGTCAGTCAGTCATGTCTGACTCTTTTCAACCCCATGGACTATAGCCCGCCAGGCTCCTCTGTCCATGGGATTCTCCAGGCAAGAATACTGGAGTGGGTATCCATTCCCCTCTCCATGGGATCTTCTTGACCCAAGGATCAAACCCAAGTCTCCCACGTTGCAGGCAGATTCTTTACTGTCTGAGACACCAGGGAAGTCTGGTGTTGAGTTAGAGTAGATAACCCAATAAGTACTCTACTGAAGTTTATTACTGCTATTATTTTTGCCCAGATACCTTTTTGTCTTCCATATTATATGAATAATAATTTGATTGGCAGAGTTTATAACTACCTTGTGTAATAAATTATCCCCTCCTCATCTTATCTCCCAGGTGCCAATGAATTCTATTTAATGCATTTCAAACTCATAGAACTTCTTGAATCTGTAGCTTGATAACTTTCATCCTTCTGAAAAAGTTCTTAGCCTTTATCTTTCCAAATATTGCTTATTGGTTTTTTTTTCCCCTTTCTTTCAGTTTCTTCCCTTCTCTTCCCATTCCTTCAGTCGTCTTTTCTCCTCTCTCCTCCTGCTTTTTCTTCCTGCCCTTCTATCTTTCTTTCCTTCTCTCTCTCTCTCTCCTCTAGCCTTTTTCTTTCCTGTATATTCTAGGTCATATTTTAAAACTTCACAATATTAAGTTCTGTAGCAGATAAATGTATAACTGATTTTAAAAAATAAATATCCCCTGTGTGCCTTAAGTTCTTTAATGTATTTTTAAATTATTTTGTCTATGTGCTTCATTTCCAATATTTTCTCATGATTTATCTTTCAATGTCTTCCTTTATTTCTAACAACTATTAAGTCCCTTGAATTCCTTTTAGTCTTGTACTTTTTTGTTCTAGAATTTAATTTTGTTTTTTCTCATTGTCTAACAAAGCTTTGAATACTTCCTTTTGTTTTTGTTAACATATTCAGCATAGTTATTTTTAAGTCTCTGAATGATAATACTTTATCTCAAGTTTCTGATAATTTGTCTGTGTCTCCCTTTGTTTTCTTGGATTTTGGTCTCATCTCTTATCATAATGTGATTGATGATTTTTGTTTGAATGATGGACATCATATTTTTACAATGTAAGGGGTGAAAATCTTGAACACTAAGTGCAATGTTGTTTTCTTTAAGAAAAATTTTCTATTTCCTTTTGGTATTTGGCTAGAGGCACTCATTATTTGGATCATATGCATCTAATCTTAGGGAACAAGGTAAAGCAAAGCCTTGGTCCAGGCCTTGAATGTGGTTCTATTTGTATCTCTTTCTTAATCCTAAAATGTATTCATTTGGGGTCCCTTCCCAAAGTGTTTGGGAATTCTCATGGTACTTTCTTTATGAATAGCCTACAACTCTATTTTTTGTCCTATTAGACATCTAAGACAGTTAACATTCCCCTATTTTTGTGTTCACAGATATTTTCTGCAATGCACAGATACCTTGGGGCAATGGAGTCTCAAATGCTGAGCAGCACTTCCACACATCCTTCTCTTAAATTTCAGCCTATAATTTTTCACTGCCTTATTAGCTTTCCAGTGTCTTTAAACATTTATATGTATTTTCTACATATAAAGTACACATGCACACGCAAAATCTTAACTTTTATAGATGTTTTCAGTAGGTGAGTTGCCATTATTGGAATAACACTGCACTCTAAATTTAAACTTGTTGTTTTATATTATGTAGACCAGTGCTTCATTAATAGGGGATATTTCTTAAAATATAAATTACTTTAGGTTATATATTCATGAATTTCTTACTATAATATAATGGAATTATATTTATAATGTACCCTATTATATAAAAGGATAAAAGTTTAAATAATACAACTTTTGAAAAAAATTATGGAATGACTATAAGATTTTTACACTCATGTCCGTAACCAATCTTGAGAACACAGAAACCCTTGGAAATAGAAAAATGGTTATCAAGTTAAGGAAAGAAGGGTCAATTTCCAGGGCTTTTAGGAATGAGTGAAGTGGTAGGCTGAAGTCTGTTTTAAAACTCCAGGTAACCCTGAATTGTCCAGAAGAAAGAAATGTGTGATGGCCTTAGGACAATTTCACTTTTTTATTAGAATAGCAGATCACAGAGGATGGAGCAAGGAAGAGAGAAAGGTGGGGTGGGGAGGGTGGAGAAAGACATGAAATGTGAGGGCGCCAGCAGATGATAGAGGGTAGTGCTGAACAAGGTGGTGAGGAGCAGGGAGGAGAAGCCTGCACTCCTGTTGTCTGCCTGGGGCCGGCAGCCCTGCACATACCCGAGTGAGTATACGCGGAAGGGACACGGATCTCTGCTTCCACTAAATTTGCCTCACTGATGGAACAGTGTAACAGGCAAACCCCCATCTCATCTAAAGCCTTACTGTCACACCCGAGAACTTTCTTCCTATTTCAGGAGTATTTTATTTCATTTTTATTAGAGTTAAAAGAATGTTAACAGTCATTAAATCATAATTTGCTTTACAAGCCGCTGACCATGACTTTCTGCCCTAATTACAAGCAAAACTAAAAATTCAGCTCAGCTCACTGTCTGAATTATTTAAAAACCAAAAGAGAAGCTTTTCTTAATGTAAATGATGTCAAAATTGCGGTTCTAATTCTGGACTGATGTTTTAAATATTTGTGAAGAATAGTTTTCTTTTTAGTGAACACTGTGGGAATTATAATTTACATTTTCTATAATGTTTTAAAAATGTACTCCTTGAATATAGGTGGCAGTGTGTACACGTCCATCCCAAACTTCCTGCCCACCCCTGTGCACACTGCTCTATAGAAGGTGCCGACGGGACAAGGTCAGGGAACAGCACTGAAGCATGCATGTTGCCACATGTGAAGCAGCTGGCCAGTGCAAGTTCCGTGCGCGAAGCAGGTCCCTCAAAGCTAGTGCTCTGGGACAACCCCAAGGGGTGGGGTGGGGAGACAGGTGGGTGGGGTTCAGGATGGGGGCCACCTGGACACCCATGGCTGATTCATGTCAATACATGGCAAAAACCACCACGATACTGTGGACTAATTAGCCTCCAATTAAAATAATTAATTTAAAAAAATAAAATAAAAAAAAAAAGGCAACCAAGGACATACTGTATAGCACATGGAACTCTACTCAATGTTACGTCACAGCCTGGATGGAGGGAACTTGGGGGAAGAATGGGTACATGTATGTGCATGGCTGGCTCCCTTCACTGTTCACCTGAAACTATAGCAAAATAGTTAATTGGCTATACCCGAATACAAAATGTTTTTAAAAAGCATTCCTTGGCTAAAATGTATTTTTATGAAGTTGGTAAAATTTAGATCAAAGATGTCTTTTGTATTATTTTATACATGTGCAAAGCAATTCCCTTCCCATCAACTGTTTGCTGTTGATGGGAAGCAACTATATTGCCTTTTTTTCAGCATTATTTAGCTGTAACTGACATGCTGCCTTGGGTAAGTTAAGGTGTATGGTCATACACCTTAACTGTTGATGTGAAACAAATTTATTGCAAAATGATTTCCAAATTATGTTAGTTAACACCTTCATCATCTCATATAATGTTTATTTATATGTGGTAAAAACATTTAAGATATACTCTCGTTTAATGACTTTCAAGTACATAATATTAACTCTAGTCACAGTGTTGTGCATTGCATCCTCAGGAGTTTTTCTTCTTACTGGGATGGGAAGTCTGTTCCTGTTGGCTAGCACTTCTACCATTTCTCCCTTGCCCTCACATTCCAGGGCCTGGCGACCACCTGCCTGGTCTGTCTCTGTGTGTTCAACTTTTTTAGATTCCACATAAAGGAGAAACCATACAGTATTTGTTTTCTTCTTCCTGAAACATTTCATTTAGTATAGTATGCTTAAATCCATCCGTGTTGTCATAAATGGTAGCATTCCCTCTTTTCTTATAGCTATATATTATCCCACTGTATACATATTCCATGTAGATCCATTTATCCATAGGTGGACACTTAGGGTGCTTCCATAGCTTTCCATATTATGAATAATACTACAATGAAGATGGGAGTGCAGCTCCTCCAAGACTCTGATTTCACTTTCTCTACATATATACCCAGTGGAATTTCTGAATCATATGGTAGTTCTATTTTTAATTTTCGGAGGAACCTCCATACTGTTTTCCACCAACAGTGCAGAGGATTCCCTTTTCTCTACATTCTTGACTAAACGTCTTATCTCTTGTCTTTTTACAATAGCCATCTAACAGGTGTGAGATAATATCACATTATAGCTTTGATTTGCATTTCCCTGGGGAATAGTAGATATTGATTAGTGATATTTTTGCATACCTGATGGCCATTTGTATGTCTTCTTTTGAAAAATATTTATTCAACTCCTCTCCCAGTATTAGGTTGTTTGTTTTCTTGCTATTAAGTTGTATGAGTCACTTATATATTTTGGATATTAACCCTTTATTAGGTAAATGATTTGTAAATATTTTCTCCCATTCCATATGTTGCATCTTCATTTTTTGTTGGTTTCCTTTACTGTGCAGATGCTTTTTAATTTTATGTCCCACATATTGTTTTTCTTTTTTTTTGTTTGTTTGTACTTTTGGTTTCATTAAAAAAAAAAAAATTGCCAGGCTTATGTCAGGAGATATGTCCTAGGTTTTCTTAAGGGGTTTTTAAAGCTTTGAGTCTTATGTTTAAACCTTTAATTCATTTTAACATAATTTTTGTCGTTGGTGTAAGAAAGCAGTCCAATTTTCTTTTTTTTTTTTTCGCATATGGATAGTCATTTTCCCCAACACCATTTATTGAAGACATTATTATTTTGCCATTGAGTTCTTGGTTCCCTTGTCAAACACTACTTTAGGATATGTATAAGGGTTAATTTCTGTGCTCTAGATTCTCTGCTCTAGATTCATATTTGTCTATATATCTGTTTTTAATACCAATACAACACTGTTCTGATTACTGTAGCTTTGTAGTACAGTTAGATAAGTTCACTGCCTCAACTTTGTTCTTTCTCAGGATTTCACTATTTGGGCTCCTTTGAGATTCAATATGAATTTTAGGCTTGCATTTTCTATTTCTTTGAAAAATGCTATTGGGATTGTGATATGGATTTCATTGAATTTATAGGTGGCTTTGGCTATAGGATATTTTAAATAATTTTCAGTACATGTACATGAGATATTTTTCCATTTTTGTATCTTAAGTTACTTTTATTAATGTCATGTTTTTCATAGTCACTTCATTGATTTGATATAAGTATTTTATTGTCTTTAATGCTATAGTAAAAATAAATGTTTTTGTTATTTCTTTTTCCAGTATTTCACTGTTAGTGTATGGAAGCAGAACTAATTGAAATATAACAATTTTGCATTCTGCAACTTCGATTATTTTAACAGTTGTTTAGTGGTGTCTTTAAGATTTTTTATTTATAAGATTATATCATATGCAAGCAAAGACAAGTTTACCTCTCTCTTTCCACTTTAGATGACTTGATTTCTTATTCTTGTCTAATTGCTCTCACTAGGTTTTTCAGTACTCTGTTGAATAGGAAAGGTGAGGGGAGGGGGCACTTTTGTCTTGTTTCTACTTCTTAGAAAAAAAGATTTCAGTCTTTCACTATTGAGTATGGTGTCAACTGAAGGCTTGTCATACATATGGTATTTATTATGTTGAGGAACATTCCATCTTTACTCAATTTGTTAAGAGTTCTTATTATGAAAGGATATGATATTTTGTCAAATGATTTTCCTGCATCTATTGAGATGACCCAGAAAAACATGCAATTTGGAGTACAAAATGGAGCTTGGAGTACAAAATGAAGCAGGGAAAAGATTATTAGAGATTTGTCAAAGGAACACACTTGTTATAGCAAACACCCTTTTCCAAGAACCCGAGAGAAGACTTTAATATGGACATCATCAAATGGTCATTACTGAAATGAGACTGATTATGTTTATTATAGCCAAAGCTGGAGAAGCTCTATACAGTCAGCAGAAACAAAACCTGGAGGTGACTGTGGCTCAGAGCATCAACTCTTTATTGCAAAATTCAGGTTAAAATTGAAGAAAGTAGGGAAAACCACTAGCTCGTTCAGGTATGACCTAAATCAAATCCCTTATGATTATATAGTGGAAGTGACCAATAGATTCAAGGGGTTAAATCTGGTAGACGGAGTGCCTGAAGAACTATGGACATAGGTTTATAACATTGCACAGTAGGTGGTGACAAAAACCATTCCAAAGAAATGCAAGAAGGCAAAGTAGTTGTCTGAGGAAGCTTTACAAATAGTTGAGGAAACAAGAGAAGTGAAAGGTAAGGGAGAAAGAGAAAGATATGCCCAGCTGAATGAGATTTCCAGAGAATAGCAATGAGATATAAGAAACTGGCACAAAGACAGAAATATAGATAAATGGAACAAAATAGAAAGCCCAGAGATAAATCCATGTACCTATGGACACCTTATCTTCGACAAAGGAGGCAAGGATATGCAATGGAGAAAAGACAATATCTTTAACAAGTGGTGCTGGGAAAACTGGTCAGCC
The DNA here is from genome assembly GCF_023699985.2 of Odocoileus virginianus. NCBI lineage: Eukaryota > Metazoa > Chordata > Mammalia > Artiodactyla > Cervidae > Odocoileus > Odocoileus virginianus. Next base: position 3,619,452 of record NC_069701.1, read on the forward strand.
ACTTGTAAAAAGAATGAAACTAGAACACTTTCTAACACCATACACAAAAATAAACTCAAAATGGATTAAAGATCTAAATGTAAGACCAGAAGCTGTAAAACTCCTAAAGGAAAACATAGACAAAACACTCTCTGACATAAACCACAGCAGGATCCTCTATGACCCACCTCCCAGAATATTGGAAATAAAAGCAAAAATAAACAAATGAGACCTAATTAAACTTAAAAGCTTCTGCACAACAAAGGAAACTATAAGCAAGGTGAAAAGACAGCCTTCAGAATGGGAGAAAATAATAGCAAATGAAGCAATGGACAATGAATTAATTTAAAAAATATACAAGAAACTCCTGAAGCTCAATTCCTGAAAAATAAATGACCCAATCAAAAAGTGGGACAAAGAACTAAACAGACATTTCTCCAAAGAAGACGTACAGATGGCTAACAAACACATGAAAAGATGCTCAACATCACTCATTATCAGAGAAATGCAAATCAAAACCACAATGAGGTACCATTTCATGCCAGTCAGAATGGCTGCTATCCAAAAGTCTACAAGCGATAAATGCTGGAGAGGGTGTGGAGAAAAGGGAACCCTCTTACACTGTTGGTGGGAATGCAAACTAGTACAAGCACTATGGAAAACAGTGTGGAAATTCCTTAAAAAACTGGAAATAGAACTGCAATGTGACCCAGCAATCCCACTGATGGACATACACACTGAGGAAACCAGATCTGAAAGAGACACATGTACCTCGATGTTCACTGAAGCACTGTTTACAATAGCCAGGACATGGAAGCAGCCTAGATATCCATCAGCAGATGAATGGATAAGAAAGCTGTGGTACATATACACAATGGAATATTTCAGCCATTAAAAAGAATACATTCAAATCAGTTCTAATGAGGTGTATGAAACTGGAGCCTATTATACAGAGTGAAGTAAGCCAGAAAGAAAAACACCAATACAGTAACAGTTCAGTTCAGTTCAGTCGCTCAGTCGTGTCCAACTCTTTGCGACCCCATGAATCACAGCACTCCAGGCCTCCCTGTCCATCACCAACTCCCGGAGTTTACTCAAACTCATGCCCATCGAGTCGGTGATGCCATCCAGCCATCACATCTTCTGTCTTCCCCTTCTCCTCCTGCCCTCAATCTTTCCCAGCATCAGGGTCTTTTCCAATGAGTCAATTCTTCGCATGAGGTGGCCAAAATACTGGAGTTTCAGCTTCAGCATCAGTCCTTCAATTGAACACCCAGGACTGATCTCCTTCAGGATGGACTGGTTGGATCTCCTTGCAGTCCAAGGGGCTCTCAAGAGTCTCCTCCAACACCACAGTTCAAAAGCATCAATTTTGCGGGGCTCAGCTTTCCTCACAGTCCAACTCTCACATCCATACGTGATCACTAGAAAAACCATAGCCTTGAACAGACAGGCCTTTGTTGGTAAAGTAATGTCTCTGCTTTTTAATATGCTCTCTAGGTTGGTCATAACTTTCCTTCCAAGCAGTAAGCGTCTTTTAATTTCATGGCTGCAGTCACCATCTGCAGTGATTTTTGAGCCCCAAAAATGAAGCCTGACACTGTTTCCACTGTCTCCCCATCTATTTCCCATGAGGTGATGGGACCAGATGCCATGATCTTAGTTTTACTAATACATATATATGGAATTTAGGAAGATGGTAACAATAACCCTGTATGAGAGACAGCCAAAGAGACACAGATGTATAGAACAGTCTTTTGGACTCTGTGGGAGAGGGCGAGGGTGGGATGATATGGGAGAATGGCATTGAAACATGTAAATTATCACATGTGAAATGAATCAGCAGTCCAGGTTTGATGCATGATACAGGGTGCTCAGCACTGGTGCACTGGGATGACCCAGAGGGATGGGATGGGGAGGGAGGTGGGACGGGGTTCAGGATGGGGAACACATATACATCCATGGCAGATTCATGTCAATGTATGGTAAATCAAATATAATATTGTAAAGTAAAATAAATATACTGGAAAAATTAAAAGTATGGTTAAGTATAATTAAACTTTTGACATTCTGTAAAGACCTGTTAAATAAATAGATGCGAAAATAAATTCTTGTGAGGAAAAAAAAAAAAGAAAGAAAGCCTTCTTAAATGGAAAATGCAAAGAAATAGGGGAAAACAATAGAATGAGAAAGAGTGAAATCTTGTCGAGAAAACTGGAGATGTCAAGGGAAATTTTCATGCAAGGATGGACACTATAAAGGACAGAAATGGAAAGGACTTAAAAGAAGCAGAAGAGATTAAGAAGAAGTGGTAAGAATACACAGAGAACTATGCGAGAAAAATCTTAATGAGCTGGATCATCATGGTAGTGTGGTCACCCACCTAGAGTGGGACACTTTGGAGTGGGAGGTCAAGTGGATTTTAGGAAGCATTACTGTGAACAAAGCTAGTGAGAGTAACAGAAATTCTAGCTGAGCCATTTAAAATCCTAAAAGAGGATGCTGTTAAAATGCTGCACCCAATATGCCATCAAATTTGGAAAACTCAGCAGCGGCCACAAGACTGGAAAATGTCAGTTTTCATTCCAATCCCAAAGAAGAGCAATGCCATAGAATGTTCAAACTACTATACAATTGCACTAATTACATATGTTAGCAAGGTCATACTCCAAATGCTTCAAGCTAGGCCTTAGCATTATGTGAACTGAAAACTTCCAGATGTACAAGCTGGGTTTCAAAGAGACAGCTGAACCAGCGGTCAGATTGCCAACATTCATTGGATTATGTAGAAAGCAAGGAGTTTCAGCAAAACATCTACTTCTGCTTCATTGACTATACTAAAGCCTTTCACTGTGTGGATCATAACAAACTGTGGAAAATTCTTATGAGATAGGAGTATCAGACCACCTTACCTGTTTCCTGAGAAACCTGTATGAGAGTTAAGAAGCAACATTTAGAACTGGACATGGGAAAACTGACTGGTTCAAAATTGGGAAAGGAGTACAAACCGGTATATTGTCATCCTCCTAATTTATCATATGCCGAGCATATCATGCAAAATGCCAGGCTGTATGAATCAGAAGCTGGAATCAGGATGACCAGGAGAAATATGAACAACCTCAGATATGCAGATGATACCATTCTAGTTGGAAGGACTGATTCTGAAGCTGAAGTTCCAGTACTTTGGCCACCTGATGCCAAGAGCTGACTCATTAGAAAAGACCTTGATGCTGGGAAAGATTGAAGTCAGGAGGAAAGGGGGACGACAGAGGATGAGATAGTTGGATGGCATCAACAACTCAATAGACATGAGTTTCAGTAAACTCCAGGAATTGGTGAAGGACAGGGAAACCTGGCGTGCTGCAGTCCATGGGGTCACAAAGAATCAGACACAACTGAGTGACTGAACAACAACCAACAACCACTCTCGCAGCATAAAATGAAGAGAAACTAAAGAGCCTCTTAATGAAAGTGGGAGTGGAGAGTGAAAAAGCTAGTTTGAAACTTAATATTAAAAAACTAAGATAATGGCATTCATTTCCATCACCTCATCTTAGAAGGGGAAAAAGTGGAAGCAGTGACAGCTTTTAATTTGGGGGTTCCAAAATCACTGTAGACAGGGACTACAGCCATGAAATTAAAAGATACTTGCTCCTTGGAAGGAAAGCTGTGACAACCTAGATAGTGTATTAAAAAGTGGAGCCATCACTTTGTCCACAGATTCTATATAGTCAAAGTTATGGTTTTTCCAGTAGTTGTTTATGGATGTGAAAGGTGGACCATAAAGAAAGCTGAGTGCTGAAGAGTTGATGTGTTTGAATCATGATGCTGGAGAAGACTCATGAGAGTCACCTGGACAGCAAGGAGATGAATCCTAAAGGAAATCAGCCCTGAATATTTGTTGGAAGGATTGTTGCTGAAGCTGAAGCTCGAACACTTTGGCCACCCAAAGCAAAGAGCTGGCTCACTGGAAAAGATCTTGATGCTGGGAAAGTTTGAAGGCAAAAGGAGAAGGGGGCAAAATAGGATGAGATAGATAGCATCACCGACTCAATGGACATTAATTTGAACAAACTCTGGCAAATAGCAGAAGACAGAATATCATGGCATGCTGTAGTCCATGAGGTCTCACACGACTTATACTGAACAACAATTTCTTCTAATAGGTTTTGTTTCCAGATTTCGATGCCAACAGCCTCCCTATGCTTTCCCAAGGACAGTACTAAGCTCAAACTTTTGGTTCTTCTTGGCCCATGGATTTAAGTAGCTTTCTGCATGTACTTTCTAGGTAACTGCCAAAGTTCACTCTTTCTTGGGTCACATACAGGGGGCCAGCCATGAAGTGGAAGTATGTGCAGGCAAGGTATCTGGAGCATTGGAAGTACGCAGGATCCCTGTATGGCTCAGACAGTAAAGAATCTGCCTGTAATGTGGGAGACCTAGGTTCAATCCCTGGGTCAGGAAGATCCCCTAGAGAAAGAAATGGCAATCCACTCCAGTATTCTTGCCTAGAGACCTCCATGGACAGAGGAGCCTGGTGGGCTACAGCCCATGGGGTCACAAAGAGTTGGACACAACTGAGTGACTTCACTTTAACTTTCCCTTTTCAGGAGTCAACTGAGGGAATCAACAGATGAGGCACCCCAGTGACTTTTGTGTGGGTGTTCTGATAGAATCTGTGATGTAGTTAGTAGGGTCTGTATCCTTTAAATGCACTCCTGAGCTCTGACTACTATTCTAAGTGTGAGAGGGCACTTACACCCTCTACCCCTCAACCGTCACCATCTTCACACAGTTCACAAATCACTACTCTGGATGGGACAGAGAGAAATGGTCCTGTTTGGCAGCATCCTATGCAGTTAGGGAAGACTCGTGCATACACACACACACTCCTTTGGGCCCTGGCCCCTGGCCCCGTGCCACCTTGAAAAATGTGTGATGCAGTTGAAGTCAAACTGTTCCTCTTACCCTCTCAGATGTGTCTAATCTTGCAACTTTTAGCTGCAAATGTTTGCTGGATCTTCACTGGATCCTGTGATACCACAAATATTGTCTTGCACATGGGTGATTATTTAAGGCAGTGTTCAGCATAGCCTCCCAGACTGTGGTCAGGAGGGACTGAAACTGATACACAGGCCATTTACAATTTCTGTAGCCAGAACTGAGGTTTGTCTGCCCATTATTCCACATGCAAGTAAGATTCCTCCCGCATTCCTTGGCATATGGTGCTGGATCTCACAGGTTCCACAAATGTATTAATATTTTTGCTCATGGAAGGATATTAAATTTAATTATTTTCCTTGGCAGAAGGAATATGTTGAGGGACATCTTATTAAACCATTTTATTTAGTATATTACTTTCCTTAAAAATTTATTAATTTCTTTCCATTTCATGAATTATGAAATAATTTTTAAGAAACTTTAAAAAATCACAGAACACTTTTAAATCAACAAAAAGTATTTTATATATGCACACTTTATATGCATGCTGCACAGCATCTCAAGTTCACCATTTAGAGTACCTCACTTAGAATATCTTCTGTTTATTTCATACAGTATAAGTGTACATTTGCTGAATTACTTAAGGCAAATAGCTAATCAAGCTCAGAGTATAGATACAATTTTTATTGAAAAAGAATGCCATCTTCTTTGTATCTTTTTTTTATTGTTGCTATTTTATTCTTTCTAAATTTTTAGTTATTTTTCTTGCTCTTTCCTTCACTCCCTTGCTTCCCTTCTGCTTCTGCATAGATTTCTTAAGTGTCCCAAAACATAAGACATATTAATAATTCCCAAAATATTCAGATACATGTGACAAAAATAATATAAGACATTAAAAAATGTTAATCTCTTTTCACTAGCTTTGCTTCATCATATTCCACTGTCTTCACTATGGATGATGTATATAACATGTTACTATATATTCTTAAATATATACTGTATATAGGCATGCATTTTGCACATCCTTATGTATAGTTAAATATCTACACATTTGTCTGACATTAAGGGGAGATTAAAAGAAACATTCAAATATTGATAAATGTGTTTAAAATCATTTATAATAGATTGACTATTAAGGAGAAATATGAATAAGTTCCAGAACTGTTTTGAGCCCTAAATCATAAAACATCAAATATTTCTTTTTATTTTGCAACTCATTATAAGTGTCTTGCTGAGATATATACATTAAATAACTTTATTTTTTTTCATTTATTTTTATTAGTTGGAGGCTAATTACTTTACAATATTGTAGTGGCTTTTGTCATACATTGACATGAACTAGCCATGGAGTTACATTTATTCCCCATCCCGGTCCCCCCTCCCACCTCCCTCTCTACCTGATCCCTCTGGGTCTTCCCAGTGCACCAGGCCTGAGCACTTGTCTCATGCATCCAGCCTGGGCTGGTCGTCTGTTTCACCCTAGATAATATACATGTTTCCATGCTGTTCTCTCGAAACATCCCACCCTCACCTTCTCCCACAGAGTCCAAAAGTCTGTTCTGTACACCTGTGTCTCTTTTTCTGTTTTGCATATAGGGTTGTCATTACCATCTTTCTAAATTCCATATATATGCATTAGTATACTGTATTGGTCTTTATCTTTCTGGCTTACTTCACTCTGTATAATGGGCTCCAGTTTCATCCATCTCATTAGAACTGATTCAAATGAATTCTTTTTAACAGCTGAGTAATATTTCATGGTGTATATGTACCACAGCTTCCTCATCCATTCGTCTGCTGATGGGCATCTAGGTTGCTTCCATGTTCTGGCTATTATAAACAGTGCTGCGATGAACATTGGGGTGCACGTGTCTCTTTCAGATCTGGTTTCCTCAGTGTGTATGCCTAGAAGTGGTATTGCTGGGTCATATGGCAGTTCTATTTCCAGCTTTTTAAGAAATCTCCACACTGTTCTCCTCTTACACTGTTGGTGGGAATGCAAACTAGTACAGCCGCTATGGAGAACAGTGTGGAGATTTCTTAAATAACTTTCTATAGTAAATAAACTTTACTGAAAAGAGTACAATGAGAGCAGCACAGAAAACCCTGAAAATGTTCAGTTCGGGCCACTGCTACTGTAGAGGCAGATCTGGGATGATCCAGTCACTGACTATGACTGCTCAGAAAAGTCCAGCTTCTTCTTGAACCAACTTTTAAGATTCCAATCCGAAGATATGCTTTTAAGAAAAAAAGAAAGTCTCAAGATACCTTTCTTGTGAGGTGTTTTCTACTGGATAACAAATTCAGCATGCTTTAAAAGATATGCTAACTGTACATGGACTATACTGTAAATATTCTTATGAATTGTGAAACAGACAAGGTTCATGAACTGCTTTATTTCAAGTTTGGTTACACACACACACACACACACGTGTGTGCATGCTAAGTCACTTCAGCTGTCTCTGACTCTGTGAACCCATGGACTGTGGCCAACCAGGCTCTTCTGTCCATGGGATTCTATAGGCAAGAATACTGGAGTGGTCTGCCATGCTCTCCCCCAGGGAATCTTTTGACCCAGGGATCAAACCCACGTCCCTTATGTCTCCGGCTTTGACAGTCAGATTCTTTACCCACGGAGACATCTGGGAAGCCTAGATGTAGACAGATAAAGATAGAGATATAAATGATATAAATATAGATTCCTCTGAGTACATAAACTGTTTATTTGATCTAGAATACCTCTGAAAAGACAAAAAGATAGGACACAGAAAGCTGAACTCCCCAGGTCGGTAGGTGCCCAATATGCTACTGGAGATCAGTGGAGAAAAAACTCCAGAAAGAATGAAAACATGGAGCCAAAGCAAAAACAACACCCAGTTGTGGATGCAGTTCAATGCTGTAAGGGCAATATTGCATAGGAAACTCGAATATTAGGTCCATGAATCAAGGCAAATTGGAAGTGGTCAAACAGGATAGCAAGAGTGAACAATGACATTCTAGGAATCAGCAAACTAAGATGGACTGGAATGGGTGACTTTAACTTAGATTACCATTATATCTACTACTGTGGGCAAGAATCCTTTAGAAGAAGTGGAGTAGCCATCATAGTTAACAAAAGAGTCCGAAATGCAGTACTTGAATGCAATCTCAAAAATGACAGAATGATCTCAGATTGAATGGCAAACCATTCAATATCACCATAATCCAAGTCTATGCCCCAAGCAGTAATGCTGAAGAACCTGAGTGGTTCTATGGAGACCTACAAGATATTCTAGAACCAACACCCAAAAGAGATGTCCTTTTCATGATAGGAGACTGGAATGCAAAAGAAGGAAGTCAATGGACACCTGGAGTAACAGGCAAATTTGGCCTTGGAGTACAGAACAAAGCAGGGAAAAGGCTAATAGAATTTTGCCAAGAGAATGCACACTGGTCATAGCAAACACCCTCTTCCAACAATACAAGAGAAGACTCTACACATGGACGTCACCAGATGGTCAATGCCAAAATCAGATTGATCATATGCTTTGCAGCCAAAGATGGAGAAGCTCTATACAGTCAGCAAAAACAAGACTGGGAGCTGACTGTGGCTCAGATCATGAACTCCTTATTGCCAAATTCAGATTTAAATTGAAGAAAGTAGGGAAAACTACTAGACCATTCTGGTATGACCTAAATCAAATCCCTTAAGATTATACAGTGGAAGGAACAAATAGATTCTAGGGATTAGATCTGATAGACAGAGTGCCTGAGGAACTATGGACAGAGGTTGGTGACATTGTACAGGAGGCAGTGATCAAGACCATTCCCAAGAAAAGAAATGCAACAAGGCAAAATGATTGTCTAAGGAGGCCTTAAAATAGCTGTGAAAAGAAGAGAAGCTAAAGGCAAAGGAGAAAAGAAAAGATATACCCATTTGAATGCAGAGTACCAAAGAATAGCAAGGAGAGATAAGAAAGCCTTCCTCACGCATCAGTGCAAAGAAATATAGGAACACAATAGAATGGGAAAGACTAGAGATCTCTTCAAGAAAATTAGAGATACCAAGGGAATATTTCATGTGAAGATGGGCACAATAAAAGACCAAAATGGTAGGGACCTAACAAAAGCAGAAGATATTAAGAAGAAGTGGCAAGAATACACAGAAGAACTGTACAGAAAAGATCTTCATGGCCCAGATAATTATGATGGTGTGATCACTCACCTAGAGCCAGACATCATGGAATAAAATGTCATGTGGGCTTTAGCAAGCATCACTACAAATAAAGGTAGTGGAGATGATGGAATATCAGTTGAGCTATTTCAAATCCTAAAAGACAATGCTGTGAAAGTGCTGCACTCAATATGCCAGCAAATTTGGAAAACTCAGCAGTGTCCACAGGACTGGAAATGTCAGTTTTCATTCCAATCCTGAAGAAAGGCAAAGCCAAAGAATGCTCAAACTACCACACAATTGCACTCATCTCACACGCTAGCAAAGTAAAGCTCAAAATTCTCCAAACCAGGCTTTGACAATCAAGAACCATGAACTTTCAGATGTTCAAACTGGATTTAGAAAAACCAGAGGAACCAAAGGTCAACTTGGCAATATCCATTGGATCATTGCAAGTGCAAGAAAATACTAGAAAAATATTTACTTCTGATTTATTGACTATGCCAAAGCCTTTGACTGTGTGGATCACAACAAACTGTGTATAATTCTTAAAGAGATGGGAACACCAGACCACCTGGCCTTCCTCCTGAGAATCCTGTATGCAGATCAGGAAGCAACAGTTAGAACCAGACATGGAAAAGCAGACTGATTCCTGATCAGTTTAGGAGCATATCAAGGTTGTATATTGTCACCCTGATTATTTAACTTATATGCAGAATACATCATGAGAAATCCTGTACTGGATGAATCATGAGCTGGAATCAAGATTTCCAGGAGAAATATCAATAACCTCACATTTGCTAATGACACCGCCCATATGGCAGAAAGTGAAGAACTAAAGAGCTGCTTGATGAAAGTGCAAGAGGAGAATGGAAAAGTTGACTTAAAACTGAATTCAGAAAACCAAGATCATGGCATTGGGCCCCATCAGTTCATGGCAAATAGATGGAGAAACAATGGAAACAGTGACAGCCTGTATTTTGGGGGGCTCCAAAATCACTGCAGATGGTGACTGCAGCCATGAAATTAAACAACACTTGCTCCTTGGAAGAAAAGTTATGACAAATCTACTTGGCATATTAAAAAGCAGAGACATTATTTGCCAACAAAGTTTCATCTAGTCAAAGCTTTTTCCAGTAGTCATGTATGGATATGAGAAGTGGACTATAAAGAAAGCTGAGCACCAAAGAATTGATGCTTTTGAACTGTGGTGTTGGAGATGACTCTTGAGAGTCCCTTGGACTGCAAGGAGATCCAACCAGTCCATCCTAAAGGAAATCAGTCCCGAATATTCATTGGAAGGACCGATTGTGAAGCTGAAGCTCCAGTACTTTGGCCACCTGATGCAAAGAACTGAATCACTGGAAAAGACCCTGATGCTGTGAGGGCCTGGGGGCTGGAAGAGAAGGGGATGACAGAGGATGAGATGGTTGTATAGCATCACTGACTAGGTGGACATGAGTTTGAGTAAGTTCTGGGAATTGGTGATGGACAGGTAGGCCTGGTGTGCTGCAGTCCACAGGGTCACAGAGTCAGAATTGTCTGAGGAACTGAACTGAACTGAACTGAACCTCTCCCTGGAGTGTGGATTAAAATTTACTACAGAAGTAATGAAAAGTGAGAGAAGCAGTACTTAGCTGCTGGCATTCAAGTATATAATTTGGAATAAGATAATAGATTTGAGAAAGTCCATTTTGGTGAGTCTGGAGTCTTAAAATTGTACAGTTTTAACATATTTTTTAAGATATTTATTTTTCTGTAAGGCGTAGCTAGAAAGTTTAGTATCAAGGGAAGGAAAAACTGAGCTGGGGAAAAAAGTTTGAAGCAAAAAAAGTTTCTCCTTTCTGACTTTGGTGAATTGTGAAAAGGAGAGAAAGTTACCAGTAGTAATCCCAATTGCTTCGAGGACAGAATCACCTGGTGCCAACCTAGGATACACTCATGTAAAGTAGCCCTTAACCACATTTCTTCTTTTTTTTTTTTTTTTTTTGAGAAAATTGGTTGGTTGGAGGTGGGAAACAGAGATTTCAGAGAAAAAGATGAAAATTCCTCTCTCAACAGCTATGCCTATAGGAACTCTGATATATCACATGGGCAGTTATCACAGTGTGATAGCACATATCTATTTCTCTCACAACTTCTTAAAAGAAATAATCAGATGGTTTTTATTCTCAAATTAATCCATAATGAACTCACTGAGTGCATCTCTGGAATGGTACTTTGGAAACTGATGGAATGAGGAGAAGAGAGGGTTGCAGTCAACTCAAATATGTCAAGGAAATCACATCATGTGTTTAACATACAGCCAAGGCAAAAAAAAAAAACAAAAAAAGAAAGAAAGAAATTACAGTTGAAAAGGAAGAAAAATTAAAATGTCAAGGCAAAGGCCAAAATGAGAAGAATACAGATTCATATATGTAGTCCAGCTTCACTATTTAGCATCTAGCTTGTGGAAGCAGAACTCATAAACAATCAATATCCCAAAGCCACTAGAATTGATTTGTGCCTTAACCAACAACTTTCTCTCTTCTAATCCAATCTGACTAAACTTCTGTGACTATATTGACTGTTTTAGAATTAGAGATCATATGATTCACAGTTAAAACGCACCAATTCAAAGAAAGCCTAGCAACATAGCTTAACTGCTAAGACCAATAGCAATCTCCAGATTTCAACTGAACTGAGTAGTCATAGAATTATTGACAAATTATGACAAAATCTCCCCTTCAAAAGAACCATTTAAACACAATATAGTCCCAGAAATGTCATACTGCAAAAGTATTTAAACATGACTAATACTTTTAGAACAGTCTGGGTAGGGATTTCGGCAGGATTCCTGAGACCCACTAGGAGTGATTGTTACAAGACTTCAGAGACTGAAAAATACCAAACAGAATTTCTGGAAATATGGTTCCAGAACTAAGAATTATCTGTTCTGAATTCAAAATATAAAAAAAGTATGTGTAACATAACCACATCACATTGAATTTCATGCACATATTTTAGTCATGACAACACAATTGTTACAGTTGGAGTTTTCTGTTCTTATAAATCATCCAAATGCAATGTAAGAATAGAATGTTTATATTAAAATAATGCATGTTTAAAGTGACCAACACATTCCTAACTCATGTGGAATTCACAACTTAATGAGATGTAATTCATAATACATAAAAAGGAGATAGTGGAAAAATTAACCCGTCAGTCTGTCTACCTATCTATGATGGACCCTCATCTCTCTTTCAAAGGTGCTGTTTGCACAAGACCAGTGTTTACATTATGAAGCTGAAAGAAAGAATAGTCATCAATGTGGTGCCACTGAGACGTTCTCTGGTTGTTCTTGCACTGTGCTTGTTCGCTCAGTCGTGTCAAGCTCTTCGCGACCCCATGGACTACAGCCCGCCAGGCTCCTCTGTCCATGGGGATTCTCCAGGCAAGAGTACTGGAGTGTTTTATATATAAAACAAATAACAGTAAAGGGGCAACTTCTTATATCACTTGGTAATTCAGTATCAGTGATTCTGATTGGTCCTTCATTTTATTTTGCAACTTGTCTCAGTTTCACTAGCTTCTCCATTTCCTTCTTCCTCTATTTTGTCTTGTTATCAACTATCTTATTGCAGAAATTAGGGAGAACTTACCAATATCATTTGAGTCTGTAGGTTTTGTGTATGCACATCAAATATTTCAAACTTGTTGAAATGTACTTCTTTTCCCAGGAAACAGACAATTATTTAAATGTACTATGTCTGCTTTAAGAGAAAGTGTAGTTTTGAGTCCTGTAGTTAGATCTTTTACAGTTGTCCATAAACTGCTGATTGCTAGTTGTGCTGTTGATATCATCTAGTCTATTTTCTTACAGATGTGTGTCTGCCTTTTCTTTCTCATTTTTAAATTGAGATATAATTGAAAAAATATTGTGTAAGTTTAAGCTGTGCAATGTGGTGACATGATATTCATATATTGCAATATGATTACCAAGGTAGCATTAGCTAACACTGCTATCATGTCATGTGATTATTTTTTATTATTTTATGGTATGAAAAACTAAGATCTAGTATTTTAGCAGCTTTGATGTTTATAATATAGTATTGTTAATTATAATCTCTACTCTGTTTTTGAACTCCAGAACTAATTTATCTGTTAGTTGTAAACAACGTCTCCCCCAATGAGGAAAGTGTTTTAAAATCTGCAAATATATTAAGGATTTGTCTCTATTTACTATAGTTTCCTATTTTTGCTTTATATAGGTGATATTATTAGATAAATATTTAAATTATTACACTGCTTGTTGATTTTCAGTTTTTAAAATTATGAAATAATTTTTATATGCATGCTAATGCAATTGCCTTAAAATTAATTTATCATATAACCATATAAGTTCCTCCTAAATATTATTTGCATGCATTTGTCCATCATTTTACTTTTGATATTTTTGTATTCTTTGTGTTCAAGAATTTGAAAAATAGATTTATTTTTAAACACCTACTTAAAAATCTTTGTATACCACTTTTAGTTTCCAAATTTTTTACTGGGAGTAATGTTAAGTACTGCTGCTGCTAAGTCTCTTCAGTCATGTCTGACTCATTGCGACCCCATACACGGCAGCCCACCAGACTCCCCCATCCCTTCTTGTCCCCATCAGGTAAGAACACTGGAGTGGGTTGCCATATCCTAATGTTAACTACTATTAATATATTATTATAACTCAATTAACATGTAACCATGAAGTTAAAAAGTACGAATACTGATGATACTATATTAAGTTGGGCAAACTACATTTAACATTTAAAGTCAGGTGGGAATTAATGTAAAAGTAAATACTCCACTTGAGACTTGTATTTAAATATCATGAAACTAGTTTTGCATTATAAATGCTTACATTGCCAAGAAACAGACCTAAGAGTCAATGACTAATTGTACCTACGCTTATGAAAAATAACCCTCATATTTTCATAGCTACTTCTAACTAAAAATACTGAATAATTTATTATTTTCAGAAATCATCACACCCATATTTCATAATTTAAAGTATTCTTTTCATTTTTGAAATGTTAGCTATATAACTCCTGGTTCTATGTTCTCTTAAAGTAATAGAATAGAGATTACCTGAAGATTTCCAGAAAACTTAATGTTCTTAAACAGCCAAAGTGGTCTGATAAATAAGGCTACTGAGAAAGAGTGTGGTAATTATTTGAGAGGCATTATGATCATAAATACCATCTCTGACCATAAGTGTTTGCAGAAACTCACCAAATTTGCATGTGAATTCATTATCTACAAGTCTGTAGAGGACTACTGCGCCAATGCAAAACACTCTACAATTAAGATACTTCAATACATTTTTCTTCCAGTAATTTTAGTCCTCGTCAATTGTTGACAGAAACATAAGTCCAGAACGACTACTCATAACATAATGCTTTATGGCAAGCACTTGGCATATGACTGGAAAAGTATCTAATTTATCCAATGAATGTACACCAGAAAAAAATTCTCCCATACTTTTGTTCAACCTTCCAAAAGTTCTACTGATTAGACTCTGTGGAGGCAGGCTGCAAGCTCAGAATCAGACTTTTTATGGTCCCTCTATCCTTTTAGCCAAGAAGCCATAACATTTATTTGCATGATAGCTTTGCTAATCCAGAGCTGTATCACTGTCTGCTTTTAACATTTTCAATATAAACTCAACAATATAGCAAATAAAACTATTCAAGCACATTCAGTGTCTGGATCAGAAGAGATAGACTCTAAAATCCAAGCTAGCTTGTAATAGCTTACAGAAGTTATAAAAGTCCACAATTGAAAGCCAGCTTGTATTTCAAGTTGTTACTTTCATTTCTCAGCAAATACAGAATACAGACCATGAGTGGTGAGAGGTGTTGAATTGGTAATGCTCAGAAAATGCATTTGTCTTAATGTATTTTCCACTCATGTGGCACAAATTGTGCTGCTCTCCATGTTTTTATTATTTCATTGAGGCACATTAGTGATACTATGTAAGACACCTAAAGGTTCAGTGATTTAACCCAGACGTGAGTGTTCAAGATATGAGGTTTCAGCCAATTGAATTTCCTGCTCATATATTGCATTTAACAGTTAAATGAAGTTGAATTTGGTTTATGAATACTTTGTTTTTAAAATTTACTTTCGCCATAAACTTCACTTGCGTAAACACGTTATACATTATTCACCTGTTTCTCTCTATTATTTTTCCATATACTGATGTGAATATGTGAATAAGATCACCTTCCTTAAAAAGTGGCTTGAGAACTGTTCCTTAAGGAAAGATCAAGATGGTTGAGTAGGTTATGGAGCTTACTTCGCCTCATGAAGACCTAAAAAATACATCCACATGTGGAGAAATTCTCACTGAAAACAAAATGGAGACTGGCAGAAAGACTCTTGGACGACCAAAGCTGTGAGTAAGATCCAGACAGAATCACACAGGAAGGGTGAAGCAGTGATCAGGTGACCCCTGGGAGGGGATAGTAGTTCGAGCCTCATGTTGGGCATCTCTGCCCAGGGATCTGACACTGGGAAGACAAGTCCCCTTAGCTGGTTTGAAAACCAGTGAAAATAACAAGAAGGCTGTAAGAAACCTACACGCCACTCACAAAAAAGCATGCACACACATGTTTATTCATGAAACAAGGCACAAGAAGAAGTTAAAAACTGCCCAGGACTCTGGCCAATTTCTAGCCTGAACCACACAGCCACTCTGGGCCCTTTCGCTCCAGGGCCCAGCCCTAGAATAGGGCATGGTCTGTAGTCCCCCAGGAAAAGTGCATAATTTGGGGGACAGAGCTGACTCAGACTCGGAACAGCATCTGAATGGAGTACAGGCAGCTGTTGCCGGCAGTTATGCAGGCAGCACAACGGGGGGTGGGGGGGCGGGGTGTGGGGTGTGTGTGTGTGTGTGGGGGGAATGTCTGCAGCAGTGACGAGGGCCAGGCCCACTGTAGGCCATGCTGCGACGCTCACCAGCTACATGCTCAAGCTGCTCTTGCTCCCCCACTTTGCTCAGGGATGTGGCTACCAGTGCTGGGTTGGGGAGAGTGCACACACAGAGGGAATGGAATCAGCCAGGACTCGGTCATCAGGGCGTCTGCTCCAGCAACTGACCCTGCCCTGATAGGGGGTGGTTCTGGGCACTGGGCAGAGAAGAAGCCCTAGCTCACACCTGGCTCCGGCCCTAGCCATTCCACCTCCAAGCCCACCTCCTGTTAACTGCCAACACATATACGGGCATGATATGACTCCAGATCACTTCAGGTCTAGTCTCCCACCAGAGTCACTGGGCACATGGAGACTGTATAAGGATGTTCTCACACAAGGACACCTCTTTAAGGCCTGAATTGTTAACTGCTTCTCCTTATTTCAGACAGAAACAAAAATAAAACAGGAGAATTTATCCCAATTAAAAAAAGCAAGAAGAAAACCCTAAAAAAAAAAAAAAAACCTAATTAAATAGAAATAACTTACCAGATAAAGAATTCAAAGCATTAGTGATAACAATGTTAATTAGTGATTTAGTGATAAGATTTAGGGAAAATAATGATCCCTGGGTCAGAAAGATCCCCTGGAGAAGAGAATGGCTACCCACTCCAGTATTCTTGCCTGGAGAATCCCATGGACAGAGAAGCCTGATGGGTTACAGTCCATGGAGTTGCAAAGTGTTGGACATAACTGAGCAACTGATACTTACACTGTTACTTTTTTCATAGGTGAGCAGAGTGAAAATGTATATATATTAAATAGTGATCTAGAAAATTTCAAAACAAAAAGTCCTTTGAAATTGAAGAATAAAATAACCAAAAATAAAAACACACTAGAAATTAATAACAGAGTAGATGATACAGAAAAATGCACAAGTGATCTATAAGATATTGATAGAATAAAGGAACTCATCTAACCAGAAAAGCAAAAAGAAAAACAAATTTAAAAAATAAGAACCCTCTTGAACAACATCAAGCATACTGACATTCCAGAAGAACAGGGAGACAAAGATTTTAAAAAATAAAATTGATGAAACTATGACTGAAAACTTCCTGAACCTGAAGGAAGCAGATGGCCAGATATAGAAGACAGAGGGTGCCAAACAAGATGAAACCAAAGAAACACTCACCAAGATGTATTATGATTAGAGCGGTGAAAGTTGAAGATAAAGATAGAATTCTAAAGGCAGCAAGAGAAAAATAAAGAGTCACATACAGGGAACCCACAAAAGGCGGTCAGCTGATTTTTCTGCAACAACTTTTCAGACCAGAAGGGCCTGACATGATCTATCTAAAGTGCTGAAAGGGGGGGAAAAAAAAATGCAACCTAGGATACTCTACTCAGCAAGATTATAACTTTTAACTGAAAGAAAAATAAAGAACTTCTCAGATAAGCAAAAACTTTTTTAAAGGGTTCACCAATACTGAACACTAAATCTATCCTAAAGGAAAGGTTAAAGGATCTTCTCTAAGTGAAAAAGGAAATTATATAAGAAGTGGTAAGAATTTATGGGAAAAGAAAAATCCCACTAGTACAGGAAAATATACATTAAATTTTGTATCAACCAGTTAAGTAAGCTAGTATGAAGACCAAAAGATAGAAATTGTAAAATCCACTATAACTACAATATACAGTGAAGGGATAAATATTAGGATGTAAAATATGTCATAAAAAAACACTAAATGTGGGAGGATGGAATAGAAAATGTAAATATTTTAGACTGCATTGGAGCTAAAATGAATGCCAATTTGAAACAAGTATATATAGTTATAGGTCAACATATATGAACTCCATGGTAACTATAAATCAAAAACTTACAGTAGATACACAAAAACCAGAGAGAAAGGAACAGAAGAATACCACTAAAGGCAATCACCAAACCACAAGACATAAACTAAAAGAAAGGAATAGAGAACAACAACAAAAACAGAAAATAAAAACAAAATGCCAATAAGTATATATATATCAATTATCACTTTAAATGTCAATAGACTAAATGTCAGATCAAAATAGACAGGGTATTGACTGGGTTTAAAAAAAAAAAGCACATGAATCATTTAAATGCTGCTTACAAGAGACTCACTTCAGAGCTAATGACACACACAGACTGAAAGTGAGGGGATATTTACATATATTATGCAAATAGAAATGAAAGAAGTTGGGTAGCAATATTCATATCAGAACAAAATCTATAATAAAAGATAAAGAAGGTCTTATATAGTGCTAATGGATAAATACAAGAAGAATCTATAACATATCTCTATATCTAAACCTAATACAGCAGGAACTAAATCTATAAAAGAAATATTAATAGACATAAAGGGAGATATTGACAATAATATAAAATAGCACCTACTGGAATTAATAGATATCTGTAGAACTTTCCATCCAAAACAGCACAATACACAAACTTCTCAAGAGCACATTGAATGAAATCCAAAACAGATCATATACGTGGCTACAAAACATGTCTAAAGAAATTCAAGAAGACAGAAACTATCTCAAGTGTTTTTTCCAACCACTATGGATTGAAATGAGAAACAATTATAGGAAGGAAAACTGAAAAACACAAATGTGGAAACTAAACAACATGCTACTATAAAAATCAGTGGGTCAATGAAGAAATCAAAGAGAAAAATCAGAAAATATACCAAGACAAATGAAAATAAAAACACAGCTTCCAAAATTTATATGAAAAGTAGTTCATTTAGGAGAGCTTACAATGATACAAACCTACCTTAAGAAAGGTAGAAAAAAGAAATAGAAAAGTCTCAAACAAACAAGCCTCCTACTAAGAAAGGGAATAGATTAAAAGGATTAGGTCTGATAGACAGTGTGTCTGAAGAACTATGGATGGAGGTTCATGACATTGTACAGAGGCAGTGATCAAGACCATCCCCAAGAAAAAGAGATGCAAAAAAGCAAAATGGTTTTCTGAGGATGTCTTACAAATATCTGGGAAAAGAAGAGAAGCTAAAGGCAAAGGAGAAAAGGAAGGATATACCCATTTGAATGCAGAGTTCCAAAGAATAGCAAGGAGAGATAAGAAAACCTTCCTTAGTGAGCAGTGCAAAGATATAGAGGAAAACAATAGAATGGGAAAAACTAGAGATCTCTTCAAGAAAATTAGAGATATAAAGGGAATATTTCATGTAAAGATAGGCACAATAAAGGACAGCAATGGTATGAACCTAACAGAAGCAGAAGATATTAAGAAGAGTGGCAACAATAGACAGAAGAACTATACAAAAAAAGGCCTCATGAGACAGAAGACCATGAAGGTGTGATCACTCACCTAGAGCCAGACATCCTAGAATGTGAAGTCAAATGGGCCTTAGGAAGAATCACTACAAATAAGGGTAGTGGATGTGATGGAATTCCAGTTGAGCTATTTCAAATCTTAAGACGATGCTGTGAAAGTGCTGCACTCACTATGCCAGCAAATTTGGAAAACTCAGCAGTGGACACAGGACTGGAAAAGGTCAGTTTTCATTCTAATCCCAAAGAAAGGTGAAGCCAAAGAATGCTCAAACTACCACACAATTGCACTCATCTCACATGTTAGCAAAGTAATGCTCAAAATTCTCCAAGCCAGACTTCAACAATACAAGAACTGTGAAATTCCAGATGTTCAAGTTGGATTTAGAAAAGGTAGAGGAACCAGAGATCAAATTGTCAAGATCTGTTGGATCACAGAAAAAGCAAGAGAGGTCCAGAAAAACATCTGCTTTATTGACTATGCCAAAGCCTTTGACTGTGTGGATCATAGCAAACTGTGAAAAATTCTTAAAGAAATGGGAGTACCAGTCCACCTTATCTGCCACCTGAGAAATCTGTATGCAGGTCAAGAAGCAACAGTTAGAACCAGATATGGAACAGACTGGTTCCAAATTGGGAAAGGACTACCTCGAGGCTGTATATTGTCACTCTACTTATTTAACTTATATGCAGAGTACATCATGAGAGATGCTGGGCTGGATAAAACACAAGCTGAAATCAACTGTGCCAGAAGAAATATCAATAATCTCGGATATGCAGATGACACCACCCTTATGGCAGAAAGTGAAGAAGAACTAAAGAGCTTCTTGATGAAAGTGAAAGAGGAGAGTGAAAAAGTTGGCTTAAAACTCAACATTCAAAAAGCCAAGATCATGGCATCTGGTCCCATCACTTCATAGCAAATAGATGGGAAACAGTGGAAACAGTAACAGACATTATTTTCAGTTCAGTTCGGTGGCTCAGTCGTGTTTGACTCCTTGCATCCCTGTGAACGGCAGCATGCCAGGCCTCCCTGTCCATTACCAACTCCTGGAGTTCATCCAAACCCATGTCCATCGAGTCGATGATGCCATCCATCCATCTCATCCTCTGTCATCCCCTTCTCCTCCTGCCCTCAATCTTTCCCAGCATTAGTGTCTTTTCCAATGAGTCAGCTCTTCGCATCATGTGGCCAAAGTATTGGAGTTTCAGCTTCAACATCAGTCCTTCCAAAAATCCCTTGATGCTGGGAAAGATTGAAGGCAAGAGAAGGGAATGACAGAAGATGAGATAATTGGATGGGATCACTGACTATATGGACATGAGTTTGAGTAAGCTCCAGAAATTGGTGATGGACAGGGAAGCCTGGCATGCTGCAGTCCATGGGGTTGCAAAGAGTCAGACATGACTGAGTGACTGAATGGAACTGATGGATAGGCATTAGAAAAAAAAAAAAAAAAGGAAGTAAAGGAAAAGAGACAATAGAGAAAATCTATGGACTATTGTTTTGTAAAGGCAAACAAAATTGATACACCTTTAGACAGGTTCATCAAAAAAAAAAAAAAGAGAGAGAGAGAGACAGAGGACCCAGCCAAAATAAGAAATAAAAGAGGAGAAATGACAACCAAAATCACAGAGATTCCAAAAATTATAAGTGGATACTGCAAACAGTTATATGTCAGCAAATTGGACAACCTGGAGGAAATGGACACAATTCAAGAAACATACAATTTTCTAAGCCTGAATGAGAATGAAATAGACAATATTAACACACCGATCACTAGTAGTGAAACTGAATTTGTATTGAAAAAGAAAAAACTCCAAAAGCAAAAAGAAGTCCAGGACTAGACAGCTTCACAGGAGAATTTTACCAAGCCTATAAAGAAGAGTTAATACCTATCCTTCTCAAATTATCCAAAAAATTGAAGAGCAGGGGACACTCCCAAATTCATTCTTTGAAGCCACCATTCCATAAATCTAACACAGAAAATACATTACAAAAATAAAATTAAAAGCTAATGTTTTTAATGAATATAGATTTTAAAAGCCTCAACAAAATGCAAGCAAACCTAATTCAACAATATAAAAAGAACCATATACCATAAACAAGCAGGATTTATCCCAAGGATGCAAGGATGGTTCTTAACTGCAAATCAACCAATGTGATACACTCATTAACAAAGTGAGGGCTAAAAATTATTTGATCATCTCAATAGATGCAAAAAAGCATTTGACAAAATCAAATATTCATCACAGTAAGGTACCTTCCTTTGTACTATAGGGTTCTTTCTCCTGGTGATCCAGCTATTAATATCTTTTTAATCAGTGGTTTCTAGATCTGAAAATCAGTTCAGGTTTTGGAACTGAAGGGATCATAGCTTTTTGTTCTTTTAATAATTGTCTGTTCTTTCATTCCAGAAGCTTTTTGTTTGTTTGTTTTATTTTTAAATAAATGTTAGACAACTGATAAAAGTGCTATTTATCAAATTTACTTATATAGATGCCAAATTCTATTAACCACCTCAACTCCTCACAGGTCCAATCCCCTTGGATGCTCTTTGATGTTGTCAGTTCTTATAGTAATTGCATATTCCTGGGTTCTGGTTGTTATAGTGTGACTACCTGGCCTCTATTACTTTAGAATTTCCTTGTCTCCATGTGTGTTAATGGGAGACTAAGTGACTCTTCTACAATTATCCTTCGATTGCAGAGAATTATCACAGAATTTCATGGTGATATCAGTGTCATTTTCCCCATTTTATTCCTGATGCCTTTGGTCAGTGATATGTACTCAAGACTTCTACCAGAAAATAACACACTAGTGGATCTTCTAGTTTTACATCATGTTTACTTTCCAACATGCCCACTACCCTTAACTGCTTTATTTCTTCCACTATTACGTATCAGGACAACTTAGATATTTCTGCTACAGTGAGTATGATTTGTCCAGGCTTCTAAGAGCCAGTCCAGTGGTGAATTTACCTCATCACCTTAGGTCACTAACAGTGGGTTACATATATATCAAGGAAACATCCCCTATACAAAAAATTCCTTATTATCTAGTCTTACACTTTTGGACTCATTGTTTGAAAGTGAAAGTGAAAGTCACTCAGTCATGTCCAACTCTCTGCAACCCCATGGACTATATAGTCCATGGAATCCTCAAGGCCAGAATACTGGAGTGAGTAGCCTTTTTCTTCTCCAGGGGATCTTCCTAACCCAGGGATTGAACCCAGGTCTCACACACTACAGGTGGATTCTTTACCAGCTGAGCCACAAGGGAAGCTCATTGTTTAAGAACCCTTAAAATCCAACCCTAGAAGTACACCCTCAGTTCACATAAACCCCTTTTTGCAATTATTTACATAATTTCTTTTCTCAGTTATCAGAACCAAAGTATCCATAGCCAAATTATACTGCGATTTAACCCTTATTTTTGGCCTGGCAGCTAGGAAAGGTGATGGGAGAATGGCCCTGAGTGGGGTATGTATTGCCTTATGAGGCAGCAGCTTCTGAAACATATTCCAGAACAAGAATTACCTGCTCCTTCCAAGGGAACTGTTGACCACAAGCACAAAAGGTCTAGATGAGTGTAGATGGTTGGAAAGTCAGCAGTCTTAGAGATTTCCATTCATGCGTCCTTTTCTGAGTTTCCAGGATCATATATTTTCCCCACTATGGTCACCATCATTATATTACAGATTCACATTGAATGAGCATTCAAAAGTCTTTGTAACTCTGTGATTTAACAAATAGGTTTTTAGTCTTCCATTCAATTGCATTCATCCATCCTTTCACTCTTGGTGATGAGGTCTTCTCTGTAAGCTACCACCAAAGTTGTGTAGTTCTTACATAGAAATTACCAGCATTTGGTTTATTTTCCTTCCATGGGGCATGAATACAAGTTATTAGTAATCATCCAATTCTTCTCTCCTTACAGACATCATTTTTTCTATTTTATTCAAAATAGCTGCATCAACACACCTGTCACAGCATTACCCACTTATGAGCAGAAGGTGAACATTTCACATCCACTCAAGTGTCATTTTTTGAACATATTTTCCAAGTCAGCCCTCTAGATCCTATCCACATGTCTAGAGTAAATTAGAGATAAGAATGCTAGTCCATAATAAGTTTTAAATGAGAATAGATATTGTTAAGTGCTTTCAGAATTGAGTTATGGGTTATATATATCTTAACAATATCTCCAGGAGATATTGTTACCTAACCAGAATATGGTAATTGGAGTGAAAGGAAAGAGTCTACTACAGACATCTTCAGACTCACCTGATAATTTTGTTGGACATTATAGCAAGTTGTATTTGAATGTCTCAAATAAAGCAGAGTTCATGATGTTAGTCTGTAATAGTTTATTGAAAATATAGGTAGATCTATCCTTATAGATTTTCTAGGCTGCCACATCTCTTCAATCCATATTTACAATACAGTAATAAATACCTACATAGAGGAAGATGGTCCAGAAGCCCTTGTTGGGTGAATTAATATGGTTCATGTATCTGAAAAAGCTCCTCAGCAATGATCTTCTTAAAAGAGGAATGAAGAAACTGGAGAACTTTCTCAGATACATTTAATGCCATGATAAGATTAGAACCTGGGTGTATATGATCCCCAAATGATATCCTTCATTACTATTATCATAAAATGACTCCCACTATAAAGAAGCAATAAGAGTTTTCTACTTTGAAAGTGACCACAAATGTAAGCCCCCAAAACAAGTGAAGAATTTATTGAGGAAGATCACAATTACAAATATGGAAGTTTATTAGATACAAGAATCTAAATAGTCATATAGATAACTGAAAATCCTGAGAACTTGGGGCATTTATTCTAAAGTATAGAGCTGTGGATGGAAACAGCTTTATGACCAGTAGTGTTTACATGTCCTCCACTGGATGTTAATGGTTTTAATTGCTATAAGCATTTGCCATCATGATTTTTCTGATAACATTCAGACGAGATTGGGCGCGTTTAGGGTGGTATGGCCATAAACTCTGATAACATTCAGGAACAGTTGTAAGAAATCTGCCTATAACTAAGAACAAACATGTATTAATCTAAATCTCACAACTGAACCATTCTTATTCACATAAAGATTTAGGGTTGTAGGCAACCAATACAGTTAGAAGTAAAGATTGTATTTAAAATTTATTGAGATCAGGTGGAAAATTCTGAAGGAGATGGGAATACCAGACCACCTGATCTGCCTCTTGAGAAATCTGTATGCAGGTCAAGGAGCAACAATTAGAACCGGACATGGAACAACAGACTGATTCCAAATAGGAAAAGGAGTATGTCAAGCTATAGTCACCCTGCTTATTTAACTTATATGCAGAGAACACTATGAGAAACTCTGGGCTGGATGAAGCACAAGCTGGAATCAAGATTACTGGGAGGAATATCAATAACCTCAGATATGCAGATGACACCATCCTTATGGCAGAAAGTGAAGAAGAACTAAAGAGCCTCTTGATGAAAGTGAAAGAGGAGAGTGAAAAAGTTCGCTTAAAGCTCAACATTCAGAAAACTAAGATCATGGCATCTGGTCCCATCACTTCACGACAAATAGATGGGGAAACAGTGGAAACAGTGAGAGACTTTATTTTTCTGGGCTCCAAAATCACTGCAGATGGTGATTGCAGCCATGAAAATTAAGAGATGCTTACTCCTTGGAAGGAAAGTTATGATCAACCTAGACAGCATATTAAAAACTGAGACATTACTTTGCCAACAAAGGTCTATCTAGCCAAGGCTATGGTTTTTCCAGTAGTCATTCATGGATGTAGGAGTTGGACTATAAAGAAATCAGAGCATCGAAGAATTGATGCTTTTGAACTGTGGTGTTGGAAAAGACTCTTGAGAGTCCCTTGGACTGCAAGGAGATCCAACCAATCCATCCTAAAGGAGATAAGTCCTGGGTGTTCATTGGAAGGACTGATGCTGAAGCTGAAACTCCAATACTTTGGCCACCTGATGCAAAGAACTGACTCATTGAAAAGACCCTGGTGCTGGGAAAGATTGAAGGCAGGAGGAGAAGGGGACAACAGAGGATGAGATGGTTGGATGGCATCACCGACTCAATGAACATGAGTTTGGGTGAACTCCAGGAGTTGGTGATGGACAGGGAGGCCTGGCATACTGCAGTCCATGGGGTCACAAAGAATCAGACAAGACTGAGAGACTGAACTGAACTGAAAAATGGAGATTAACATTTTTTCTCAAATCACAATCTAAGTAGCAGTTATGCACGTGACTTTCCAAGTGGTGACTGAGAGGTTCAGGTTGCTTTTGTCAAGTGCTTTTGCCATGCCCTGGGCCTTTTCTAAACCCTCCATCTGAATGTCCAATGAATAAGCAAGGAGAAATCATTTTCAGAGAATATCATAGGATATTAGAAAATATCATCCCAAAAGTGATATCCAAGTCTCCAATCTATAACCTCCTGCACAATGAATCATGTGCCCTGATGTAGAATTTGTTTTTATCACATCAAGATCCTAAAACTACTTTGTGTGAGATTGAATTGAAATAAAATATAGGAATGAGATAAGAATGAGAATGAATCATATGTATGGGGGCAAAATTAGAAGAAGATATATTTTAAATTGGCTAAATGTGAAACGCAAACCAGACACACAACTGATAGATGAAAAGAAAATAGAAAGGAGCATGACTGGAAACATCAATATTGAACATATAAGGTGAAAATATGGGGTTGTCTCAGCATTATTAAGAGTTCTGTAATTGCCTACAAACATTTATTTCTGAAAAACCTGAAGTTAAAACTCAAAATCAATAATTTTGGTTATAAATTTATAATTACAATTGTGATAATTAAACTTGAGCTACACTTTAAAAACATGTTTGTTTGTTTGTTTGTTTGTTTGTTTAAATCACAAACTCCTGTGAAAAACTAGTGAAAACTGGAACCTCTACTTAGAAAACTGAAAATGCACACCTATTCAGAAAAATCTCCACTCAATTTCTGTGAAACCCCAAGTATTTCAAATTCCAAGAATATGATTTTTCTGTTTTAGTATACGGAAACAAAGACAAAACAAACTAAAAAATTTACTTTAGGTGCATGTCAATGTAAAAAGCACTAAACTCTTCATATGCTAAGAGAATGTGAATGTGCATCAAAATATTTTCAATCACAATTTAGAGTAAGGAATAGCTCCCAGGATAAATTTATTGTATTCTCAGAGAATCTGGTATCCTTAAGACTGAGGAACCAATTGGTCTCTTTTTCAAAAGAAGCATAAATCCTTATACTGATTAAAAATAATGTTTTAGAGAAACCACACCAAAAAAAGATCTACAGATGTCAAATAAGCATATGAAAAGATTCTGTACATAATACAGTATGTCATCAGGGAAATGCAAATTGAAACAATGAGATACCACTGTATACTTATGAGAATGTGCAAAGTCCAGAACACTGACAACACCAAATGCAACAAGGATGCAGAGCAGAAAATAAATAAAAACAAAACAAAGGAAACAAAAGAAAATCATTCTTTGAATGAAAGGTTAGTGTTTTCTTTTAAAACTAAACATATTCTTACTATATGATCCAGCAACTGTGAAAGTGAAAGTTGCTCATTCGTGTCTGACTCTTTGCTGGAATTCCCTAGGCCAGAATACTGGAGTGTGTAGTCTTTCCCTTCTCCAGGGGGTCTTTCCAACCCAGGGATCAAACCCAGGTCTCCCGCATTGCAGATGGATTCTTTACCAGCTGAACCAAAAGGGAAGCCCAAGAATACTGGTGTGGGTAGCCTATCCCTTCTCCAGTGGGTCTTCCTGACCCAGGAATTGAACCAGGGTCTCCCGCATTGCAGGCGGATTCTTTACCAACTGAGGTATCAGGGAAGCCAAAAGTTTACCCAAAAGATTAAGCTTAATATCCACAACATTACTTATGTCTACACAAAAACCTGCATATGAATGTTTACAGCAGTTTTCCTCATAATTGCCACAATTTGGAAGCGACAGATACATACTTCAGTAAGAAAATTGTTAAATAAACTGTGGTACATTCAGATAATGCGCTGTTGTTCATTATTAAAAAGGCATGTGCTATCAAGCCATGAAAAGACAGAGGAATAAGATTGGAAACTGAAAAAAGATCAGTGGCTGCCAGTGCTTGGCTGGTGAGAGGAGAAGGATGAACAGGAGGTGCACAGAGGACTTTTCAGGGCAATTAAAATACTATGTATGATACCATCATGGTGGTTACATGTCGTTATATATTTAACCACATAGAATGTACAACACCAAGAGTAAATTCCAATATAAAATATTGACTTTGGGTTATTATGATGTGTGACTGTAGCTTTGTCAATTGTAACAAATGTACCACTCTACTGGGTGATGCTGACAAGGAGGAGGCTGTGTTTGTGTGGGGAAATCTCTGTACCTTACTCTGTTTATCTGGTAATATAAAACTCCTTTAAGAAGCCTTTTAAAAATAATGTTTAATAAAAGGAAGTTATCTTCCTCAGGATAGCCTCAGAAAATTCTATTCAGGACAATATAAATCTAGTAATCTTAAGATGAACCACCTCCTTTTCCCAGATTTCCTTGCATACAACTTTCTTTTTTTTTTTTTTTCCCATAGATATTTCTTTTATTGGTCTTAACAATAACTTTGTTATTTAATTTATTGACTTCTTCATTGACCTTTTGATTGTCCAGTAGCATGCTGTTGTTTAAGATACTTGTGATATTACCAATTTTTTCTCTTCTAATTGATTTCTAGTTTCATATTCTGGTAGTCAAAAATATTTCTTCTTAGAGTTTCAATCTCCTTAATTTATTGAGCTTCTTTTGTGGCCAATATAGGATCTGTCCTAGAGAATGTTCCATGTGCAGTTCAGAAGAATGTGTATTATGCTTTTATATGGACTGTTCTAGATAGATAGATGGATAGATAGATTTAATTTATATCTGACCTAATTTTCATTTAAGGCTGGTGCTTTCTTATTTATTTTCTGTCTGGATAATCTATCCCTTGATGAATGTGGGGTATTAAAAGCCCTTACTATTATATTGCTGTCAACTTCTCCCTTTAGGCCTGTTAATATTTGCTTTATATATTTTATGCTCCTATGTTGAGTGCATAAAATTTCCAAATGTTGTATATTCATGTTGATTGATCCTTTTATCACTATGTAATTCCCACTTTGGCTATTACTATAATCTTTGCTTTAAAGTCTGTTTTGTCTGATATA
The DNA here is from genome assembly GCF_023699985.2 of Odocoileus virginianus. Lineage (NCBI taxonomy): Eukaryota > Metazoa > Chordata > Mammalia > Artiodactyla > Cervidae > Odocoileus > Odocoileus virginianus. Next base: position 3,648,030 of record NC_069701.1, read on the forward strand.
AGTATAGCCACCCCAGATTTCTTTTTACTTCCATTTGTGTGAGACATCATTTTTTAGCTCTTCAATTTCAGCCTGTCTGTGTCCTTAAATGGAAGTGAGTCTCTTACAGGCGGCTGTAGATGGGTCTTGTTTACTCATTCAGCTACTATTTGTCTTTTGATTGGAGCTTTTAGTCTATTTAAAGTAATTATTAGCGGTTATATACTTACTGGTATTTTGTGAATTGTTTTCTTGCTACCTTACAGCTCCTCTCTGTGTCTCCTCCTGCTTCCCGCCCTTGTGGTGTGATGCCTTTCCATGATGATGCACTTAGGATCCCTCCTCCTTACCTTTTGTGTATCTACTAGTGGTTTGTTCTGTTGTTTCTAAGAGGCTCACCTATGGTGGTCTATTCTAAAAGAAATTTACATTTGAACATATTCCCAAACTCTACATTTTCGCTCCACTCATGTTTTATGTTTCCAATGTAATATTTTGCACATTTATATTTTCTGTATCTGTTGACTAATTAATGTAGATATAGTTATTTTTACTACTTTTAGCTTTTAACCTTCTTACTAGCTTTATAAATGATTAATCTACTATACTTACTTTATATTTATTTTACCCATGAGATTTTTACTTTCATGTGTTTTCTTATTATAAAGTAGTGCCCTTTCTTTTTACCATAAAGCAGTCTGTTTACTATCCTTTACTATAACTATCCTAATAAGGTTAGTTTAGTGGTAAGGGACTCTTAGTTTTAGCTGGCCTGGAAAGTTCTTTATGTCTCCTTCAATTCTGAATTGTAACTGGACTGGAACAATTGTAACTACACTTGGTTGGAAGGTTTTTGCTGTTGTTTTTGTATTTGTTGCATTTGAATATAGCATATTGCTAGCTTCCTGGCTAGCAAGGTTTCTGCTAATAAGTCTTATGAAGTCTTATGGGAGTTCCCTTTTCTCTTGCTGCTTTTAAGAGTCCCTCTTTAGCTCTAATTCTGAACATTTTAATTGTAACATGTCCTGGTTTGGGTCCTTTGGGTACATGCTATTGAAAATCCCTGGGTTTCCTGGATCTGGATGTCTGTTTCTTTCTCCAGATTAGGGAAGTTTTCCCTTTCTCCCTTCTCCTTCTGAGACCCCCTATAATGTGAATGTTATTTTATTCAGTGTTGCCCCACAGATCCCTTACAATATCTTTACTTTTTTATTTTTTTTTTTTCTTCTTGCTGCTTTGTTTGGGTTGTGCCTCTACCCTGTCTTCCAGATCACTGGTGGCTTTTTCTGAATCATGTAGAGTGCTGCTGACCCCTTCTTGCATATTTTTAGTTCAGGTGTTGTTTTCTTCATTGTATTCTTCAAGTTGATCACTACTTTGAACTCTTTATCAGACAACTACTAATTTCTTTTTTATTAAAGTCTTTCTAGGGTTTCATCATTTTTGGGAGGCATGTACTTCTATCTCCTTATTTTGCTTGGCTCTTTGTATTTGAGTCTACATACTAGGCAAAACAACTGCCTCTCCTATTTTTGAAGGAGGGACCTGTATAAGAGATGAACCTTACTGTTTAACCTTGCCCAAATTTTTGTCTCTTGAACTTTTGTGACTTCCTAAGAAACCTGATTTTTTCTTTAGAGGTTTCAATTTTTGAAGGTACCGAGCTATTCTTCACACCTGCTACTGTCAATTCTTATTTTATTAAAATGTAAAATAACATCTGCATCAATCCTGTATAATGCAGCTTGGCAATAGGCAAAGATACAGTAAAACTTTTATAACTTTTGTTATAGTACTTGCTCATAAGGAAGAAATATCCAGAGCAAGGAAAATGCTTGAGTGGTATGTAATAGCAGTTGCATAAACTATTAAGAGTCCATGGTGGCCCAGTGTTTTGGACTCAGCAATGGCTGATTCATTTCGCTGTAGAGTAGAAACTGATACAACATTGCAAAGTAACTACATACCGGTAAAAATTAATTTAAAAAATTACTGGGTCCATTTTATGTCATCAACTGTATTAAGGTTTGTTCTTAGGTAATTAGTGCAAGAGCTAGCTGAGGAGGCAGGTTGTATTACACACATTTTGCAGATGAAGAAACTGAGGCACCAAAGGTTAAGTAGTTTTTTGATGGCACTCTAGCATATTCATATTGTGGTTGCCACTATTATCTTAGCAATCAGAAAATTGTAGGGTTAAAAAGAAACCAGGAACGAAGGAAAGAGACAGAGAAGAGAGAAAGAGAAGAAAGACAAAATGGAGGAAAAGAAGGAAGGAAAATGGGAAGGAGAAGAAGAAAGAGTAGAAGAAGGGAAAAAAAATGAAGAAATACAATAGGGAAAACAACCAATTCCGAGAGCTATGCAATCTGTATAATGCATAGATATAATAGAACAGCAAAAATGATTCAATCTTTTTAAGATTCACACTATTTGAGATGTTATTGTGCCCTTTCCAGTGATCTGAAATGTTACTGTCTCTTTATAACAATAATTAAAAGAAATAAATATATCTTTCATATCCTCTTTATTTCCAAGTTAGCTAACACAGATAACTTTTTAAAAAGAATTTTTTTTTCTTTTAATAAAGCCTCGTTGTAACCTTCCTTTTCACCTTGCCCCATCTCTACTGTGATTCTTCCAGATGGTCTCAAGGGCAGCTGGGGCAAGAGTGGTTTCAAGGTAGTACAATGGGTTCAACTGAGCCTGGCATATTCAGTGGGCTTTTTTCCTTTTTCTTAACACCTGGATGCCAATTTTGTACTCACTTCCCTGATGTGCCTTACATAATAGCTGGTCTAAGGGAAGGAAAAATCACCGCTGCTGCCCATGTGTGTGTTCTGGCAACGCACAGCGGCTTGTGGCTCTCATCAGCAGAAGCACGCTGAGTTCCCACATAAGTGGGAGGGGGTCAAGAGGGTTGGGAGGTCAGATGCTGACATGGTTTGGCCTCAAAAGGAAGGATAATGATGCTTTAAGATCAGGGCTATGTGTGCCACACACAATAGAGAATGAACCAATTATGAAGTGCTTCGGTTCATTATAATTGAACTAAGTGTGGTTTATAACCTAAATTACTTGGATAATTATACCTCCTTTCTTTACCTCACTGGCTTCCCCAGTTTGGTTCCACTAAAACTCCATTCTAGCTCCATAATGCTAAAAAGTTCACTGTATTCTAGTTACTGATTCTTTGCCAACCACTCCCTTCCCTCAAACATGCCTCCAGGAACACCTTGAGAACAGAGACTTTTTAATTATATATTTGTAGCTTTCAGAAACTAAAAGTCTTTTGTGTAACACAGTCTCTCTGCCTCTCTGTCTCTGTCTCTCCCTGGATCTGTTTCTAATTAACTAAAATAATTTAAATGTGTTTTATTATTTAATATTTTATATTTATTTTTAATTTTAATTAAATATTAAATTTCTTTAATTTAATTAAGCAATGTATTATTAATTAATAAATTAATTTAAAATTAAATTAATTTTAAATATATTTAAATTAAATTTATATTTAATATATTAATATTATTTTGTATTATTATAATATATTAATATATATTAATATACAAAATTATATTTAAATTATATTTAAATTAAATCCTGGAGTGTTTTAATTTTATTAGGGTCAATAGCAAATGACAGCAAAAATAAGGTGATAGATATAGCTAAAATCACTGTATCTTAAAGCTAGCTAACCCACAAAATGAGTCTGCACAAAACTGAAAAGACTAGATATCCCCCCCAATTTCCACAGGTTGCAAAATTTCCTTTAAAATCATATATTTTCTAATATTTTATTTAATTTGTTAAAATAATTTCACATCATTAACCTCTGAGAGAAAAGTGAAAAAACTCCCCAACAAGCAATGGTCAATTATAGAAGGAGAAAAAAACAGTCTTTGGAGGATGAAGAATTCCTAGATTTCAGGACTGAATTCTTCCTTCTTGTTAGGGTTCACTAAATTTTGTAATGATCCACACATATTTATTGTTTGGTTTTTCAATTTACTTTTTTCCTTTCCCAAACTTTATTTTAGCAAATATATAAAATGCAAATATATATATTTTGTGCAAATATACATTATGCAAGTAGCATATATGTGTATTTATACATTTTATGTGTGTGTGTGTGTGTGTGCGTGTGTTTGTGTGTCTGTGTATCTGATGTCTGTTAATTTTTTTGGATTGCTGATAGATCAGGTATGTTTCCCTTACCACATGTTTGCCAAGTTAGGTTGCACACAGTGTTCTGCCAAGGAAAAATCTTCCCCTACAGTAATGCTGTCGCTAAGAGCATTCATGTATAAAGTAACTCAGGTGAAACCACTCAAGATGAGTAACTCACAAAAATCAGTTCTTAGTAGGGAAAATGAAGTGGCTTTGTACTATTCCTTATAAGAATATTTTCAATCATCTGTCTCTCATTTCTACATTCAAGGACATATTAAGAGGTATGCACTGAGATAACCATTAGAGTTATGGAGATAAAAGACATTTTGTCTCCTCTCAAGGAAGTCACTGTCCAGTAAGGAAGATAGATTGACAAATACAAAGTCACATGCTAAGTGCTATAGTGCAAGTCAAGTATCTAACATGTTGTTGGAAAACACATCTGGAAAGTCTTCCAAAATTAAGAGACACGGGAGTTGAATCTTGAAAGTGTTATAGTGTTTAACTACAAATAGGGGATGGACTATTCTAAAGAGAGGGAGCAGAATGGGCAACTAGAAAGCCCTGTGAGAACCGAACACATATGAAGAAAGCTTAGTGAGGATTCTGCAGAGACAGGCAGGAACTAGATCAAGATTTTCCTTTAAAACTTGCTCTTTGACCTGTAGCACAAAGACTTTTCAAAGGCTGTGTTATGAAGTGACACGATAGTACATATTTTTATAGTGATCATAATAACATAAAGCAAGAAATAATGAGACATGATGACAACCTGGTCTAAGGTAGCAGAAACCATAAAACTATGTCTGGTACATGGTTGTTGAATATATAATCACTCTGTGAGTAAATGGTAGAAAGACGAAAATAGTGAAAGGGAAATATTAAAAAGAAATACGGAAATTAGAATAAATTTGATACACCTTTAGGAATCTGTGGATATGAGGGATTTCCAATTTTCTTACACATATTATTATGTTTATAGTTCAGATCAGTTCAGTCGCTCAGTCATGTCTGACTCTTTGTGACTCCATGGATTGCAGTTCATAGTGTTCGTGGGGTTCTCAAGACAATAACACTGAAGTGGGTTGCCATTCCCTTCTCCAGTGAACTATGTGTTGTCAGAACTCTCCACCATGACCCGTCTGTCTTGGGCAGCCTTGCATGGTTTGGCTCATAGTTTCATTGAGTTAGACAAAGCGGTGGTCCATGTGATTATGTTTATAGAGGTGCACTTAATTTAACTTAGTTTACCAAATTATTAGAAGAAATAGAAAGGCAGAGACAGATTATTTTAGTATAATGCTTATTGAATTTGAGATGTCTTTGCTATATATAAGAAGCTGATTTTATGGATCTCAAAATAAAGAATGGGTTGAAATTGTAGACTTGAAAGACATCTACATTTAGAAAGCAGATATTTGAAATACTGAGTATGGATAATGTTGTCCAAGATGAAATGTTAATATAACCAAAGAAAAGGGCTTAGTGTAAAACACTTGGTTAAGACACTTTAAATGAAGACAGAATGACATATCTATAAAAAGTCCCCATTTTTCACTAGAAAAAGCAACCAAAGAACTATGAGCAGAACCAGGAGAGAATAGTGTTGAGAAAGCAAGAGAAGAGAAACCCAGCAGGAAGAAAATCATTTAAAATGCTACACGCCTAAGAATATTCCATCAAAATTAACTCAACAAATCCTTATTATGAGGTATTGACAAAGTATGGGACTCCCTTACTCATAGGACTGGTGGGAAGAAAGCAAGAATGGCTGTGTGTACAGAGAAGCTTGGAAAAGGACAGAGAATTTAGTTGTTCCATTTTCAGTAAGAGATATTGGATTGGCCAAAAAGTTCTTTCAAATTTTGAAGTAAAAGTAAAAGACATATTTTTCACTTTCACCAAAAACTTTACTGAACAAGACTGTGTTCCACTAACTTCTGTTATTTTTCAGGCAAATTTATAATTCTATCTTCCCAAAACTTTTTATCTTTTTAAGCAAAGAACTGTTCCAGGTGCCTTTTCCAGGTGCCTTCCACAGAACTGACACTTTTTCCATTAAGAGAATTTTGTAAAGACCGAAATAAATGAACATCCAAAGCTTCAATGTCTGGTGAATACAGCATATGAATCAGAACTTCCCAGGCAAGCTGTGGCTGTTTTTGCCTGGTTATCAAAGAAATATGCAGTCTTGTGTCATCCTGATGGATGATTATTTGTTTTCTATTGACTAATTCCGGATGATTTTAATTGAGTGCTGCCTCAGTTGAGAGCAGTACTTGTTGGAACAAGCAGTACTTGTTGGAAATAATTGTTTGGTTTTCCAGAAGGAGTGTATAATAGAGAACTCCCTTCCAATCCCACCATATACACAGCATCACCTTCTCTGAATAAAGGCCAGCCTTTGTTGTGGTTGGTGGTAGTTCATTTCACTTGCCCCATGATCTCTTTCATTCCACATTATTGTGCAGTGTCAGCTTTTCATCATCCATCACAATTTGTTTTAAAAATGGAAAGATTTTCTTACATTTCAATAGAGAATCATGTGTGGAAATATTCTTAAGGTTTATTTTGTTTGTTTGTTTTTCTTTTGCTTAACTTATGTGGAATCCAAACCTCAAAATGATTAACATAACCAGACAGGTGCAAATGATTTTCAATCCTTAATTTGGATATTTTGAGTATGTTGTCTATCTCCCACATGGTATAACATTGTTGTTGTTCTTTTTCAGTTGGTAAGTCATGCCCAACTCTTTGCAGCTCACCAGGCTTCCCTGTCCTTCACTATCTCCCACAGTCTGTTCAAACTCATGTCCATTGCATTGGTGATGCCATCCAACCATTTCATCCTCTGTCATCCCCTCCTCCTTCTGCTGTCAATCTTTCGTAGCATAAAGGCTTTTTCCAGTGAGCTGGCTCTCCACATCAGGTGGCCAGAGTACTGGAGTTTCAGCTTCAGCATCAGTCCTTCTAATGAATACCCAGTGTTGATTTCCTTTAGGATTGATTGGTTTGATCTTCTTGCTGTCCATGGGACTCTTAAGGGTCTTCTCCAGCTCCACAGTTTGAAAGCATCAGGTGTCTCAATTTGATCACTATCAACTTCAACTGGTCTTTCTGTCCATGAAGCATTGTTCAGTGAGAAATCTCCAGCAGGATACTTCACAAACTCTTTTGACACATTCAATCAGTCACAGCACCTTCTCCATACTCTACATAAATAGTTTGTGTGTGTGTGTGTGTGTGTTTCAGTTGTGTTTTTACCTATCTTAAAATAATAAAACATAATATGCTAAAATTTTTGCTTTTTTCTTCTACTTTCAATATTAAAATTCACCAATATTTTTGTCCTTTTAATGCACACTGATATGACAGCTGACACAGCACAATCTAACAAAACTGTCTTGAATGAAGTTAGAGACAACTAAATGCTACTAGCGTTACCTTATGAGAAAAAAATGGAATGAACCATTTTGCCATGCTAATAAAATCCCTGCATTGAGGGAGAGAGAAGTTAAGTCAGGGAATTGGGTAGAGTTACAAAGTATATAGTTTTTTGATTTTCACTAGGAGATAGATCCCAAAGGATTCTGCAGTAATACATGTCAAAGAGTGACTGCCTGTTTTCCTCAAGGAGTTTGGTCCATACAAGGACCAAGGAGTTTAGGCCATACATTTAGGTCTTCAATCCATTCTGATTTTATTTTTGTACATGGTGTTAGAGAATGTTATTGTAACTGTCCAGTTTTTCTATCACTACTTTTTGAAGACACGCTCTTTCTCCATTGTATAGCCTTGCCTCCTGTGTCATAGATTAATTGATCATTGGTTTGTGGGTTTATCTCTATGTTTATATATTATGAAAAAGAATAAAATAATGCCATTTGCAGCAACAAGGATAGATTTAGAGATCATTATACTAAGGGAAGTAAGGCAGGTGAAAACAAATACCATATGATATCATTTATATGTGGACTCTTAAAAATTATATAAATGAACTTGTTTACAAAATAGAAGTAGATTCATAGACTTAGGAAGCAAACTCATGATTATCAAAGGGTAAAGGTAGAGGGGAGTGATAAATTAGGCATTTGAAATTAACATATAACACTGCTCCATATAAAATAGACAGTCAACAAGGACTTACTTGAGCACAGGGAACTGTATGCAGTATTTTGTAATAACCTATACAGAAAAAAGAATCTGAAAAAAAATCTGAATCACTTTGCTGGGTATGGAAACTATTATAACACAACATTGTAAATCAACTGTACTTCAATAGAAATAAGTAATAACTTGAATTAAATGATGGTAAGCAAAAAAAGAAAATAAAAAAACTGTAGAGTTAGATGACCAGACACCCATAAAGGATGGTTTGGTTACTCACAAAGGCTCAGACTCTATTGGAGACAAAAAAGAATAGCAATACAAGATACTACACAAAAGGATAAAAATACTTACATGAAAAGTGGCTCTTTTCCATAGTTAGGGATTTTTTAAAATGATCTGTGAATATTTGTGTCTACCCCAGAAATACAAGCTTGCTTTTCTAGTCTGAAATCTATTGATCACAATTCAAACAGATAGCTCTGAGAGATAAGGACCTGCTTTCACATACACAATTCATATGCTTTTGCTTAGAAAGCAACATTCTCTGGGATTATTGAGATAATACAACATGAGGCCATTGGTTATTTCTCTTTTCCAAGAGATCAGGATGCAACTCATTCATAATTCTTCATAGTAACCCGCTGCATGGCCTACTTTATTCCAGGGAAACTAAATATTGACTAAATAAGTCATATTTGTAATTACCAACTGCCTGTGAAATGAAACAATCAGCATTGCCTAGAAGCCAATAAAATAAAACCTTATTTAAGAAAAATTAGGCCATATTCTCTTAGGTTCTTCCATAAATTGGCAACACCTACTGAGACCTAAGTGTGAAATTTTAGAGACTGATGAATGTAAGCATGTGCAAAAATTAGTCAATACATATTCACATAAATCTTTATAATCCTGTAGATTTCCATAAAGAAAAAGCCTAGTGATTTATTCGCCACTCTTCTCCAAATCCAGAAACTGGAATGATCAAATTTTGTCGTCCAAGTTCAAAGTTTTATGAAGCATTCTAACTAGCTCCTTATGCACTCAGACGACTTGAATAAAAGTGATATTGGGCAGAATTAAAAAGACTTTAGAAGTACTGTGTGTCAGGATAAATATGTCTTTTTATTTGCACTGGAAAATAGGGTGGAAAAATCTGAATTATGGTTAAGCAAAATCTCTTGCTCTAATAATGTAATGAGGTTTGTAGACCTTAAAGTCTCAATGACTTGAAGTCAACTAGGTCTCCACTGAACATGAATTCTGGAGATTTGTGATATTTAATTGTCAGGAAATGGCTTTAGATTAAGTTTTAAATTATTATATCAAATTTGAAAATACACATAACAAGACAAAAAGAAGTTTAAAACTACAGATGAAACTTTAATATATTTGATAATTGATGAACTCTTTTGAAAGAGGGATTCACACATAATCTCTTTTTATTATAGTCAAAAGAAGAATGCTCGAAGAAAACAATGAAGGGATAAAAGCCTACCTTCACTTTTTCTTTCTCTCACTTTTATATTTTTCCATATATGTCAGAGAACTATGTAGCACATTAAGTTTGAAAGGAAATCCAAGATTCTGTGGAAGTTTCTTTAAGTGATTTTTTATCATATAAGACAAAATCCAGATACATTGTTTTGTATGTATCTGTATCTAGACACATACCCACACACAAACATATATACAGATAAAGAATATATGTGTCTGTTTAAAATATTTAATTTCTTTAGTCTATTGTGCATTTAAGAGAAAATAAGACTGAATTCCAGATTATTCCTTTATAAAATATAAATTATGAGCAGAAGGAAGTACATTTAATTTAGAAGAGTAAAATCCACCCTGTCTTCATTATATTAAAAATACCTCTCTCTCTAAAGTCTGGTTTTAAGCACAGGGCAGTTTATATATGACAGATAATAGGAATTAATCAATCAAGTGGAAACTGTTAGTTCATTCTTACCACATTTTATCTAATAAAAAAGAGAATCTGTGTGGTGTAATAGCATCTGAATCTGACACAAGGCAGATCCAAGGATGAGTTTATAAGGTTTGCACAGGGTTAAGGGAAATGAAATGTGGAAATGCCCTGGTCCTAGCTACAGTGAGAGCCTTTTACCATCCCTAGACTTGAAGGGACAAGGGAGGGAGCAGTCTCTGGGTTTGTGATTTTAACCCTGGGAAAGGGATACACAGTAAGTATTGTGGCATTTAATTGAGGAATGCATCCACTGATAATTTTGGCCCAAAAGATATGTAGTCCAGGGAAAAATATCCCATGTTCATTCTTTTTTTATCCTCTATTCTCCTGTCTATACTTTACATTAGTTTAACCCAACCAGAGACTGGATAGCAATTTAACAGTGATATAATTCAGTAGCATGAGCTTTTAGGCCACAGAGCAAAATTAAATATAGCACATATATCTCAAGAGGCAAATTAGAATATTCAGCCCCAGAACAGACTGAAATTATTTCATTTTTTAATCATATTTTTTCCTCCCTTTCCAAACCAATGCCTAGCTACCTTCAGTGCTCAATAAATATTTGTTGAATATATGAATGTCTGGAAACCTATTTTCTCCATTAAATAAGTCATAATTATTTTGTTTGCATGGAAGAAGACTTCAGCTATTAAATGGGTTAGCTTCAAACTAGCATCAATTCCTAGGCATTTATAATCAAATGTTTCAGTGTTACCTTCATTGCATTAGGAATGGCATCATAATATCTTTATTCTCTTTTACTTTTTTTAAAGTTCTCTGTCTATATTCTTAAGGTTTACTTATATTTTTTTAACTATGGTTCTACTTTATTTTGGCAACATTCAGATTTTCTTGTTTTGGCAGAAAATTAATTTCCACCTGGATTTCTCATAATAGTATTTAATGCTTTATTCTTTTTCCTAAATCTACTCATTTTACAGATGATTAGTCTTTAAACACGTAATTTACATTATGTAGTACTGAGCTTCCCTGGAGGCTCAGACAATAAAGAAGCTGCCTGCAATGCAGGAGACTCGAGTTTGATCCCTGGGTCAGGAAGATCCTCTGGAGAAGGGAATGGCAGTCCAGTCCAATACTCTTGCCTGGAGAATCCTATGGACAGGGAAGCCTAGTGAGCTGCAGTCCACAGGGTCACAAACAGTTGGACACGACTAACACTTACCTACTTACATTATATAATTTTTCTCAAATTTAGGAGTCTCTCATTAATGTGTCAACATATTTTATAAATAAATAAATGCTTAGTGAATGATAAATGTATAGTAATTGAAGTGTTTCTATTACATCTGTAGTAGATTGAAACAAGGGACTGAATGTCCAATAGTGTTATCAGAGATATCTGCTGTTTTTATGAAGACAACAATATGAAAGAAACAGAGTGACAGATATTGTAAGGGGTTAATATGTACCTTTCTTAACACACCAAAGAAATACTAAGGCAATATGACCAATGATTCTTAATGAAAATTCCAGAAGGACGGAAATGGTATGGACCTGACAGAAGCAGAAGTATTAAGACAAGGCGGCAAGTATGCACAGAACTATACAGAAAAGATCTTAACAACCCAGATAACCAGGGTGTGTGATCACTCACCTAAAGCCAGGCCTCCTGAGTGCAAAGTCAAGTGGGCCTTAGCAAGCAAAGCTAGTGGAGGTGGTGGAATTCCAGCTGAGCTATTTCAAATCCTAAAAGATGATGCTGTGAAAGTGCTGCACTCAATATGCCAGCAAATTCGGGAAACTCAGCAGTGGCCACAGGACTGGAAAAAGGTCAATTTTCATTCCAACCCAAAAAAAGGCAGTGCAAAGAATGACAGGGGACAGCCAGGTCAAATTGACAGCTTTCTAAATGTAAGTAAAAATATAAGAATCTTAAAGCTTTTCTAGAAATTTTTGAGGATCTGAATTGAAGCCAGGCTTGCTCTAGTACAGTGAGCTTGGTAGAAAAGGGGGAGAGTGAAATAACTTAAGGATGAAGACATAGGCAAATGCGCCACCATGGGGGCCTTTAGAGGACACTGGACAAGCACTTAACATTTTCTAGAATACCAGAATCCACATTCTTCGTGAACACAGCATGTGCATTTCACACAGAAACTTTTTTGAAGTAGGTGGTATTATTCAGGTTTTAGAGGTCAGCAAACAGAAGCTTATCCAGGGTCACACATTTGGTAACCGGTAGAGTTAGGATTTAAAACCAGGTCTTTGGGTCAAATGATGCCTCTGTTCTTATGCCCTACAATGCGCTATATAGTACAGCGACCTTGTTCATTTGTTTTGCCTAGTAAATTAAACTTATTTGATACAAGGGAAGTCATTTACTTATCTTTCCACTTACTTCATGAATACCCTGTGTATGTATTTTCAGTTAGCAGTTAATTTTCTAGGTAAACTTAGCCAAATATGGATTAAAATACTTCAAATTCATGATAAGAACATACATTTGTATTTGCAGTATACCTTAAATATGGACAATTTCTCATTAGATTCTTTTTTTTTTTTCCTCCTTGGTGATATCTGGTAGAAATAAAATAGAAGATTTAGAAAATATTAAAATATTTTAGCATTAGGATCATGGTCATTGGTTTGTCGAAACCAAACCATGTGGTTGAGAAACCATGTGTTGAGAAACCTAACCATGTGGTTAACAGAACTTTTAATTCAGTGCAAAAGGTAAATGGATAAAATGCAAAACTGTGTCAAAGATTTGACTGTTTTCCCTATGTAATATAGAACAACTGTTTAAAAGTTGTGTCTAGTTTTCATGTTGAAAGACTTTCCTGCTAGATGGTCTGTGAAATTTGAAATTACAATGAAGAATCTGACATCTCCTGACAGAAATGCCTAAATTATATGAATAATAGAGAAGTACAAGATTTAGAGCAGAAATATTTCAGTTTGGACCACAATTCTGCCTCAAATTTCTGTGTGATTTAGGGCATATCTCTTTGTGGGTCATAATTGTTCTATCTGAGAAATGAGTGCATGGTCTAAGTTAATGATTTTATGCTAAGGTTTCCCTAGAGAAATAGAGTGTATATATATATATATATAGTGGAGGTTTCTTAAAGGCAGTTCACTGAGAAGAGCAGGTAGAATTCTTGGGCAGAAAATGAAGCTGCACTCCACAAGCAGAATTTCCTTTTTGTCAAGGAAACCTCAGTTCTGTTCTCAAGACCTAGAGATTAACATACTAAGTGATGTAAAACAGAGAAAGACAAATGTCATATAATATCACTTATATGTGAATCTCAAATAATGCTACAAATAAATTCATTTACAAAACAGACAGACTCACAGATATAAAAACCAAACTTACAGTTATGAAAAGGTGGAGAGAGGGATATATTTAGAATTTGGGATTAACAGACTTAGACTACTATATAAAAATAGATAAACAACAAGGACCTACTGTATAGCATAGGGAACTATACTCAATATCTAATAATGACTTATAATGAAAAAGAATCTGAAAATATACATATGTACATACATATATGACTAAATCACTTTGCTGTATACCTGAAAAAGTATAAATCAACTGCACTTCAATAAAAAATATATATATTTATCATAGTTATTTTAAAATGCTTGCTTACTAGTTCAAGCATCTGGATTGTTAGTGTATTTCCATTGAATTCATTATCCTTTTTTAAAATGAATTTGTTTATTTTAATTGGAGGCTAATTACTTTACAGTATTGTGGTGGTTTTTGCCATACATTGACATGAATCAGCCATGGGTGGACATGTGTTCCCGATTCTGAACCGCCCTCCCACCTCCCTCCCCATCCCATCCCTCGGGGTCATCCCAGTGCACCAGCCCTGAGCACCCTGTCTCATGCATCGAACCTGGACTGGTGATCTATTTCCAATATGGTAAAATACATGTTTCAATGCTATTCTCTCAAATCACCCCACCCTCACCTTCTTCCAGAGTCCAAAAGTTGTTCTTTATCTCTGTGTCTCTTTTGCTATCTTGCATATAAGGTCATCGTTACCATCTTTCTAAATTCCATATATCTGTGTAAATATATTGTATTGATGTTTTTCTTTCTGACTTACTTCATTCTGTATAATAAGCTCCAGTTTCACCCACCTCATTACAACTGATTCAAATGCTAATAGATGAGTAATATTCCATCATGTATATGTACCACAGCTTTCTTATAATTGAGGGAGTGGGGCACAATTTCCTATCCTTTCACATGCCCAGTATTATCTCCCATGCTATAAAATAAGATATGATACATTGTAAAGACTCTGGATTTTGTTATTATACCCTTAAGGGTGTTAAGCTTTTTGGTTCTATTCAGTTCAATATCTCAGTCATATCCAATTCTTTGCGACCCCATGGACTGCAGTACATGAGGCTTCCCTGTCCATTACCAACTCCCAGAGCTTACTCAAACTCATGTCCATTGAGTCAGTGATGCCATCCAACCATCTCATCCTCTGTCATCCCCTTCTCCTCCCACCTTCAATCTTTCCCAGCATCAGGGGCTTTTCCAATGAGTCAATTCTTCACATCAGGTGGCCAAAGTATTGGAGTTTCAGCTTCAGCATCAATCCTTCCAATGAATATTCAGGACTGATTTCCTTTAGGATTGAATGGTTGGATCTCCTTGCAGTCCAAGGGACTCTCAAGAGTCTTCTCCATTCCACAGTTCAAAAGCATCAGTTCTTCGGAGCTCAGCTTTCTTTATAGTCCAACTCTCACATTGATACATGACTATTGGAAAAACCATGGCTTTGACTAGACGGACCTTTGTTGGCAAAGTAACGTCTCTGCTTTTTAATACGCTGTCTAGGTTGGTCATAGCTTTTCTTCCAAGAAGCAAGTGTCATTTAATTTCATGGCTGCAGTCAACATCTGAGGTGATTTTGGAGCCTCAAAAAATAAAGTCTGTCACTGTTTCCATTGTTTCCCATCTATTTGCCATGAAGTGATGGGACCAGATGCCGATCTTAGTTTTCTGAATGCTGAGCTTTAAGCCAACTTTTTCACTCTCCTCTTTCACTTTCATCAAGAGACTCTTTAGTTCTTCTTCACTTTCTGCCATAAGGGTGGTGTCATCTGCATATTTAAGGTTATTGATATTCCTCCTAGCACACTTGATTCCTGTTTGAGCTTCTATTAAGTAGTTATTGGTTCTATTAAGTAGTTAAATTATTGAGATGCCACTTTCAACTTATAATTTGGTTGAATGTTTTGTTAGAATGGGCCTATTCTGGCTTTCCTTTTATTTTTAGGATGAATATGTTATTGTCTACTCCTAATACTTTACTAGAATCTACTACTAAATTGGGCCCTTTTTTTTTGCATTTCAGTAGAAAGTCTCTTGTATGCTTTAGAGTCCTGTTCATTTTGTCGGACTTGAACTCTAAGCTCTTTTATCCCTGGAGTGCATGGCTCCTGCATTCTCTTCTCATTTCTTTTGGTTTTCTTATTATTGATTTCTTCTATCTTTACAGTCTTTACCTGCATATGCCTAAGTAAGTGTCAGCCAAAGCTGTGAAGGCAATTTATTTAGGGTTCCCCTCTTGGCGCTTCCTGTTTTCACATATTTCCCCTGTAATCTCCATTTTCTCTAGTTTCCTCCACCCCTGTTCCCTGACCTCTATGTCCCCAAACACTGCAACTATCTGCATGAGTTCTCGCTGCCCCCCATGTGGACTGCCGTTGCCCTCAGGGAAAGTCATACACAGATGGATCTCATCCAGCGTCGTTGTCATCTTTCAGGGTCAGACCTGTTCCAGTCTCTGCCTACCATAACAGAGAAGAACAAACCTAACTCCAAAATGGATCTCTCCCTTTAGTTTGAAACTTCATGCTCTGTTGCGTATGTTTAGTCATGCCGGTTCTGTAGCTTTGTCTCATCTATCAGTAAAATGATTCTGCCTATAGACTGAAATATACATAATACCTCTTTCCCAAGGTCTGTCTCCCAGGCTTGACCTCTAAAGCCATGGACATTTTTATGGAGGTAAAATGTTGCAGACCAGAAATTAACATTTATCTAGTTGAATGTTTACAGGAGCAATGTGACCAGACCTACACTGATAGCTGCAAAAACACAGAATCATCACATCTCCTCCGAGGTCTGGTCAGTGCCCAGAAGTCTGCAACAGTGCCAAGAAGTCCAGCCACAGCTCCTCCACTTTTACTGTAAAAATAGTCTGAATTCAAACTCTGGTGGGGTTGGTTCTTTGGGACCCTCGTCTGCCATGTTCTCGGCCTGCTGCCTTTCTAAGTAAACTTGCCATTCCTTGCTCCAACACCTTGTTTCTCAATTTACTTGCCTGTCTTGCTATGAGCAGTAAGAGCTGATTCGGTAACACAACTTTTGGACACCCAGTTGTTTTGATATTTTTTCCCCAGCTTTTAGAATTGTTATATATGACAGGTTTAGTTCAATTAAAACTATTCCATTATCACCAGAATCAGAATCTGAATCAATTTCTTAGTCTGAACACCCAGGTGTGTTACTATCCTTGACTGTGTGTGTGTGTGTGTGTGTGTGTGTGTATGCACACTTCTGAGTTTCTCTCTCAATAATAGCTTTTAAATTGATGTACAATGAAGGAATATTTTTCTGAAAAAAAGCTATGCTAGAAAACTATAGTATATGAAAGGGTATAAGATCATTCTCTGTTATTAGAATGCCTTCAATTTATTTCAATTTATTTAGTCATTTAGCAAAAGTCTTATGTGACTACTATGTAGTGAGGACCATGCTAAGCAATAAGGATATTGAAATAAGTGACTACAGATGTGTAAATCAATGAATCACAATATCATAAACTCAGCGATATCATATTAAATCTTTAAAACAGATTTCAAATATCACTTTGTGTTTGATTAGTTTTTTTAATGCTAGAGATAGTTCCATTTTATAAGCGTAAATCACACTTGCTACTCTTTTTACTATCTCAGAGACATGAAAATGTCAGTTTCCAGGGACTTATTCTGCATGATTTTAGGATATGATAATTCTTTTTTTATTAAGCTCCTTGAATGATTCTGATGTATAGCAGGCTTAGGAACCAGTGTTTCGTATCACATATGCATATTAGGATACTTTTGCCCAGAGGCCCAGGAAAATTTTATTTCTTGTAGTAAGTAAAAGGACATTACCTATATTAACTTCCCAGTTGTGTTTTGAAAAGTTATCTCCATCCTCGACCTGAAAGATGTTGGTATCACTAGCTCTACTATTTTACAAAGTTGTGTGCCACAGTATTGCTTTAAAATTTTTCTAGAAAACTTAATATAGCACACAGAAGAATTATTGGACAATCATGTATAAATGGAAGAACAGAAAGACCCAAAGTGCTTAAGAACAATGATCTTATCTGTTTTACATCTAATGTGCTCATGTGCCCAGTCGTGTAGGACTCTTTGCAACCCCTTGGACTGTAGTCCTCCAGGCTACTCTGACCACAGGATTTCCAGGCAGGAATCCTGGAGCGGGTTGCCATTTCTTTCCTGCAGTGGATCTTCCCTGCACAGAGATGGAATCCACATCTCTGGTGTTTCCTGCATTGTTAGGTGTATTCTTTACCACTACGCCACTTGGAGAGCCCTGTATCTAGTGAGTATGAAGCAATATATATTGATACATTTTGGATAAATGAGTGATTCATTTTATTGAATGAATGACTAGTTTTCATTCAATAATTGTCTCTTTTGCATTGACTGTATTGGGTAAGTACAAGCGGTGTAAGGTTGAGAATGAGAAAATGAAACTAACAGCTTCTGTTTTCAAAAGTTTTTTTTTTTTATTCTACTAGTAAAATTCTTACACTGCCATATGAGGAAGCAAACATGTCTGCTAACTGGCCATCCTCTTCCTCCATGATGCTCATCTCTTTAGATGCATGCAGTTTAATTCAGCGGGGGGGGGGGGGGGGGACGGGGGGGGGACATGTCTAGCTACATAAGTATAAAGGGCTAATTTCTGAGCAACTAACTGGTCAAGGATGAAGATTATATTATGCTTTTATTCTATAGAGCTGAGAGAAGAAAACATAAATTGAAAAGCATGTTCATTAAAAGAAATATTTTTGATTTTGCTTTTCACTGTTTTAATCTACACAGTGGAATAAATTCTCCTTCAACCTCTCGATGTCATTGCTGGAGTCAAAATCTTTGAATAATTATGTCCACGGTAAATGTCTTCACTAAAAATTTGGTACTTCACAAACTATACTATCAGAGTGGCAACTACTTCTTTCCCTGAATTCATTGCGTAAATTTGACATCCTTTCCTTGAACTCAGAGAAAGAGGTATGATTAGGTTGATTTTCAGCTAAATAACTTTGAAGAGAAAGCCTAGTGATGGGTAAGATAATTATATGAGACAAATTGGGAAAGGAGTCTCAAAAATGAATAGAGGAATTCATGCCAGGAGGCACTCTGGAAAAATAACTATATAAGAATGTTTTCTTAACAGCAGTTAATCAAGTATTTAGCCAGACTCCAGACTTTCATTTAATTCCTAAAAACAATTATACTTCGATTGATGTCCTCCTTGTAGGATTCAGTTTAAAAATGAACATGTATAAGATTTCAATAGATGTATGTGGGATGAAGCTATCAGACATTATTTTATTAAAAATTTTGCTGAACTTTCTGGTTCCATTTCTTAATAAATAGCATTATAGGTAATATTTGAATTTCCTGTAACTTTATTTCAGAAACATTTCAAGAGTGTTGGTCTGAATTCAGGATTTAGGCCTAACTGACAGAAGACTAGTGAGCCTCAGAGACAGCCTTGGCAGTGAAGGTGTCCGATGAAGCAGATATCAAGCTTCTCTCTAAAATGAGGAAACGCTGAGACAGCTAGCCCTTCAGAGCACTTCAGCGATGTATATAACTTATTCTGAATTAGATTTTAAAATCTCAATGCTAGTTTTATTTCCAACAGATTCTAACACTATAACTTTTAATACATAAATAAGCTGTGATAGGAATGCATTCATGATAAACTAATACAAATATTTGAACAATTATTTGTATTGTTTCATATGCGAGAGCAATCAACTTTCCTTAACAAGAAATAAGGCTGATTCTAAAGGAGCTTGAAAGCAAAGACTGTTTACCTATATCTTTTAGAAAAAAATCTATGTAAAAATAAATAAAAATAAGTTAATTCTAAATAAATACATACATTCAAAGCCTAACATTAAAAAAATATTAAAGTTAGTTAAGAAATATTCAACTTTTAAACAAAATATCCAAGATTGAACAAATGTATCCCTGATATTTGCTATAGCACTTGACTTTATAATGAGCCATAGTTTTAGAAAATACATAAAATTATTATTACTGAGGATATTATTATATGAAGAGAAAATGGTCATTTTTACCTTCTTTCCTATCATGTGTGAGAGGATGTTATGATGCAAAGCAGGAACTTGTCATTTATTTATCATTCTTAACATTGCCTACCTAGTGGATAATATAATGAAATTCTATTGGCATAGAAAGTTAGAAAATGTCTAATTTAATTCAAGTCTATTGATATTTTAGTGATATATTTTCCACTCTGGAAAATTTGTAGAACAGAAGGTAAACAAGGGAATATTATCAAAATGAATAGTTGAAATTCATTCAGGAAGCTCTTCATTTTGACTTAAAGCAGCTCTAAACTAAGAGATATATCTCAAATCTGTCTATTTTTCTTCCTATCTATTATTACTTTCCTGGCCCAATGAAGTACTTTCCTGCTTGGTCTCATTTCAGCACTTTTGACTGACGATGAAGTATCCAGAACTTCCTCTGAAAATATGTCAGACCACATCTCACTTTCTTCAGTCATTTCCCTTTTCACCAGGAGTTAAATTGAAAATTCTCATTGTGACTTTAAGTCCCTTAAGATTCTTACTACCTCACCACATGCCCACAGGTTAACTCCAATCTCACTGACTTTTTTTTTTCTCAAAACAAACAAACTCACAAAAGAAATTTTTCCAACATGTGGCCTTTTTGTTCTATTCTTAGTTTGGAAAATTCTTTCTTTGCCACAGTAAGGCTATTTCATTCTCTTCTGTTTATCTTAAATGTTAACTTCCTAGAAAAGTCTTTCATAACTATTATATACACAACATATTTCTGTTTTTACACTTCTGTCTTTTGTCCGTATCTTTCATCACACTGTTATTTTCCATCACACGTCCTGGGATTGCTGACTGCCAGCTCAGGGATACTAACTCCCTAGATTCTAAGTAAATGACCTTTGAATCAGAATATATATGTATAAAGAAGAGGCATAATTCTTCCTTGGGGGCGTGCAACTCATTCTGTACATTATTGATCCTGTTATCTTTGCACATATAAATGATTACATTTTAAATAAACATTTCTGCATCTACTTGTTTACTCTGGCTTGTTTATCAGCCAAAAACTGCATAAAAGCAAGAGTCATATCCATTTACTTACTTACTGCCAATGCAGGAGACTGAAGAGATGCAGGTTTGATCCCTGGGTTGGGAATATTCCCTGGAGGAGGAAATGGCAACCCATTCCAGTATTCTTGCCTGGAGAATTCAATGAAGAGCCTGGCGGGTTATAGTCCATGGGACTGCAGAGAGTCAGACACGACTGAGCGACTAAGCAAAGCATAAACAAGACTTGCATGTAGAAGGCCCCCATTAAATACTTTTTAAATGAATGGATGGAGTAATAATTTGGTAGATGAGAAACAGTAAAGAGCAAAATGGAACATTTTTAAATAATTTCTTGAAAGTGAGTTTTACTTTCTAAGAAAATAAATGCAAAGATACTTCAGGATATAACATTAGATAACTGACCAAATGACTGTATGAGAATTTAAGCCTGGTTAGGATTCTTTTCCCCAGAACCCTATCTCCTAAATACTAAATTAAGAAGCCTGTAAATATATTTTTAATTTTATCTTTTCAGCTTTATTAGGTTGTTATTGACATATAACATTATAAAACTTTAAAGTTTACAACATAATGAATTGAAATTAAAGTCTGTCTTAGGTGCTAAGTATAGAATTGATGCTTTGGAATTGTGAGGTTTGTTGGAAAAAGTTCTTGAGAGTCCCTGGGACTGCAAGAAGTTCAAGCTAGTCAATCCTAAAGGAAATCAATCCTGAATATTCATTGGAAGGACTGTTGCCAAGCTTGAGCTCCAATACTTTGGCCACCTGAGCAGAGAGCCTACTCACTGAAGAAGACATTGATGCTGTGAAAGGCTAAAGGCAAAAGGAGAAGGGGCTGGCAGAGGATGAGATGTTTAGATAGCATTACCGACTTAAGGGACTTGAATTTGAGCAAATACTGGGAGGTAGCGGAGGAGAGGGAAGCCTGGTGTGCTGCAGTTCATGAGGTCTCAAAACAGTTGGACATGACTTAGCAACTGAACAACAGCCAAAGGGTGAGAGTTCAAAAGACACATGGATTTTGGCCTTCACTGATCACCCGTACTCAAAAGCACTGTTTAGCAAGAGCAATACAATAGGAACAGGTAGACACCAGAAGCTGGCATAAAGGGCACTGTGGGAATTGCACATTCAGGTGAGAATAAAAGGAACTAAAGAAGACAACGGAGGGGTTGAGACACCAGAGAGGAAACCAAAAATAAGAGTGAATGGAAAGAGAGAGAATGGAAAGATCAGACTGGGACTTGCCAGAGGTGGTAGGTGGAGGAATTATGTGAGGAAGTCAAAAGTTACAAACTTCTAATTATAAGTAAATCCTAACTATAGCTGAAAATACTGTATTTTATCTTTAGAAAGAGGAACAGATGGGGGCACCAGAGCTGAGTAATCTCTCTCTCTTTTTTTTTTTTTTCCATTTATTTTTATTAGTTGGAGGCTAATTACTTTACAACATTGCAGTGGTTTTTGTCATACATTGAAATGAATTAGCCATGGAGTTACATGTATTCCCCATCCCGGTCCCCCCTCCCACCTGCCTCTCCACCCGATCCCTCTGGGTCTTCCCAGTGCACCAGGCCCGAGCACTTGTCTCATGCATCCAACCTGGGCTGGTGATCTGTTTCACCCTAGATAATATACATGTTTCGATGCTGCTCTCTCGAAACATCCCACCCTTGCCTTCTCTCACAGAGTCCACAAGTCTGTTCTATACATCTGAGTCTCTTTTTCTGTTTTGCATATAGGGTTATCGTTACCATCTTTCTAAATTCCATATATATGTATTAGTATACTGTAATGGTCTTTATCTTTCTGGCTTACTTCGCTCTGTATAATGGGCTCCAGTTTCATCCATCTCATTAGAACTGATTCAAATGAATTCTTTTTAATGGCTGAGTAATATTCCATGGTGTGTATGTACCACAGCTTCCTCATCCATTCGTCTGCTGATGGGCATCTAGATTGCTTCCATGTCCTGGCTATTATAAACAGTGCTGCAATGAACACTGGGGTGCACGTTATCTCTTTCAGATCTGGTTTCCTCAGTGTGTATGCCCAGAGGTGGGATTGCTGGGTCATATGGCAGTTCTATTTCCAGCTTCTTAAGAAATCTCCACATGGTTTTCCATCGCGGCTATACTAATTTTCATTCCCACCAACGGTGTAAGAGGGTTCCCTTTTCTCCACACCCTCTCCAGCATTTATTGCTTGTAGACTTTTGGATAGCAGCCATCCTGATTGGCGTGTAATGGTACCTCATTGTGGTTTTGATTTGCATTTCCCTGATAATGAGTGATGTTGAGCATCTTTTCATGTGTTTGTTAGCCATCTGTATGTCTTCCTTGGAGAAATGTCTGTTTAGTTCTTTGGCTCATTTTTTTGATTGGGTCATTTATTTTTCTGGAGTTGAGCTGGAGGAGTTGCTTGTATATTTTTGAGATTACTCCTTTGTCTGTTGCTTCGTTTGCTATTATTTTCTCCCAATCTGAGGGCTGTCTTTTCACCTTGCTTATAGTTTCCTTTGTTGTGCAAAAGCTTTTAAGTTACATTAGGTCCCATTTGTTTATTTTTGCTTTTGTTTCTAAAATTCTGGGATGTGGGTCATAGAGGATCCTGCTGTGATTTATGTCAGAGAGTGTTCTGCCTATGTTCTCCTCTAGGAGTTTTATAGTTTCTGGTCTTACCTTTAGACTTTTAATCCATTTTGAGTTTATTTTTGTGTATGGTGTTAGAAAGTGTTCTAGTTTCATTCTTTTACAGGTGGTTGACCAGTTTTCCCAGCACCACTTGTTAAAGAGGTTGTCTTTTTTCCATTGTATATCTGCCTCCTTTGTCGAAGATAAGGTGACCATAGGTTCATGGCTTTATCTCTGGGCTTTCTATTCTGTTCCATTGATCTATATTTCTGTCTTTGTGCCAGTACCATACTGTCTTGATGACTGTGGCTTTGTAGTATAGTCTGAAGTCAGGCAGGTTGATTCCTCCAGTTCCATTCTTCTTTCTCAAGATTACTTTGGCTATTCGAGGTTTTTTGTATTTCCATACAAATTGTGAAATTATTTGTTCTAGTTCTGTGAAAAATACCATTGGTAGTTTGATAGGGATTGCATTGAATCTATAGATTGCTTTGGGTAGTATAGCCATTTTGACAATATTGATTCTTCCAGTCCATGAACACGGTATGTTTCTCCATCTGTTTGTGTCCTCTTTGATTTCTTTCATCAGTGTTTTATAGTTTTCTATGTATAGGTCTTATGTTTCTTTAGGTAGATATACTCCTAAGTATTTTATTCTTTTTGTTGCAATGGTGAATGGTATCATTTCCTTAATTTCTCTTTCTGTTTTCTCATTGTTAGTGTATAGGAATGCGAGAGATTTCTGTGTGTTAATTTTATATCCTGCAACTTTACTGTATTCGTTGATTAGCTCTAGTAATTTTCTGGTAGAGTCTTTAGGGTTTTCTATGTAGAGGATCATGTCATCTGCAAACAGAGAGAGTTTCACTTCTTCTTTTCCTATCTGGATTCCTTTTACTTCTTTTTCTGCCCTGATTGCTGTGGCCAACACTTCCAAAACTATGCTGAATAGGAGTGGTGAGAGTGGGCACCCTTGTCTTGTTCCTGATTTCAGGGGAAATGATTTCAATTTTTCACCATTGAGGGTGATGCTTGCTGTGGGTTTGTCATATATAGCTTTTATTATGTTGAGGTATGTTCCTTCTATTCCTGTCTTCTGGAGAGTTTTAATCATAAATGGATGTTGAATTTTGTCAAAGGCTTTTTCTGCATCTATTGAGATAATCATATGGTTTTTGTCTTTCAATTTGTTAGTGTGGTGTATTACATTGATTGATTTGCAGATATTAAAGAATCCTTGCATTCCTGGGATAAAGCCCACTTGGTCATGGTGTATGATTTTTTTAATATGTTGTTGGATTTTGTTTGCTAGAATTTTGTTAAGGATTTTTGCATCTATGTTCATCAGTGATATTGGCCTGTAGTTTTCTTTTTTTTGTGGCATCTTTGTCTGGTTTTGGAATTAGGGTGATGGTGGCCTCATAGAATGAGTTTGGAAGTTTACCTTCTTCTGCAATTTTCTGGAAGAGTTTGAGTAAGATAGGTGTTAGCTCTTCTCTAAATTTTTGGTAGAATTCAGCTGTGAAGCCATCTGGTCCTGGGCTTTTGTTTGCTGGAAGATTTCTGATAACAGTTTCGATTTCCTTGCTTGTGATGGGTTTGTTAAGATCTTCTATTTCTTCCTGGTTCAGTTTTGGAAAGTTATACTTCTCTAAGAACTTGTCCATTTCTTCCAAGTTGTCCATTTTATTGGCATAGAGCTGCTGGTAGTAGTCTCTTATGATCCTTTGTATTTCAGTGTTGTCTGTTGTGATCTCTCCATTCTCATTTCTAATTTTGTTAATTTGGTTCTTCTCCCTTTGTTTCTTAATGAGTCTTGCTAATGGTTTGTCAATTTTGTTTATTTTTTCAAAAAACCAGCTTTTAGCTTCGTTGATTTTTGCTATGGTCTCTTTAGTTTCTTTTGCATTTATTTCTGCCCTAATTTTTAAGATTTCTTTCCTTCTACTAACCCTGGGCTTCTTCGTTTCTTCCTTCTCTAGTTGCTTTAGGTGTAGAGTTAGGTTATTTATTTAAATTTTTTCTTGTTTCTTGAGGTAGGCCTGTAATGCTATGAATCTTCCCCTTAGCACTGCTTTTACAGTGTCCCATAGATTTTGGGTTGTTGTGTTTTCATTTTCATTCATTTCTATGCATATTTTGATTTCTTTTTTGATTTCTTCTATGATTTGTTGGTTATTCAGAAGCGTGTTGTTTAGCCTCCATGTGTTTGAATTTTTAATAATTTTTTTCCTGTAATTGAGATCTAATCTTACTGCACTGTGGTCAGAAAAGATGACTGGAATGATTTCAATTTTTTTGAATTTACGAAGACTAGATTTATGGCCCAGGATGTGATCTATTCTGGAGAAGGTTCCGTGTGCACTTGAGAAAAAGGTGAAGTTGATTGTTTTGGGGTGAAACATCCTATAGATGTCAGTTAGGTCTAGCTGGTCCATTGTGTCCTTTAAAGTTTGTGTTTCCTTGTTCATTTTCTGTTTAGTTGATCTATCCATAGATGTGAGTGGGGTATTAAAGTCTCCTACTATTATTGTGTTACTATTAATTTCCTCTTTCATACTCATCAGCGTTTGCCTTACATATTGTGGTGCTCCTATGTTGGCTGCATATATATTTATAATTGTTATATCTTCTTCTTGGATTCATCCTTTGATCATTATGTAGTGTCCATCTTTGTCTCTTTTCACAGCCTTTATTTGAAAGTCTATTTTATCTGATATGAGTATTGCGACTCCTGCTTTCTTTTGGTCTCCATTTGCGTGGAATATTTTTTTCCAGCCCTTCACTTTTAGTCTGTATGTGTCCCTTGTTTTGAGGTGGGTCTCTTGTAGACAGCATATATAGGGGGTCTTGCTTTGTATCCATTCAGCCAGTCTTTGTCTTTTGGTTGGGGTATTCAACCCATATACATTTAAGGTAATTATTGATAGGTATGGTCCCGTTGCCATTTATTTTGTTGTTTGGGGTTCACGTTTATACCACCTTTCTGTGTTTCCTGTCTAGAGAAGATCCTTCAGTATTTGTTGAAGAGCTGGTTTGGTGGTGCTGAATTCTCTCAGCTTTTGCTTGTCTGTAAAGCTTTTGAGTTCTCCTTCATATGTGAATGAGATCCTTGCTGGGTAGGGTAATCTAGGTTGTAGGTTATTCTCTTTCATTACTCTAAGTATGTCCTGCCATTCTCTTCTGGCCTGAAGCGTTTCTATTGATAGATCAGCTGTTATCCTTATGGGAATCCCTTTGTGTGTTATTTGTTGTTTCTCCCTTGCTGCTTTTAATATTTGTTCCTTGTGTTTGATCTTTGTTAATTTGATTAATATGTGTCTTGGGGTATTTTGCCTTGGGTTTATCCTGTTTGGAACTCTCTGGGTTTCTTGGACTTGGGTGGCTATTTCCTTCCCCATTTTAGGGAAGTTTTCAGCTATTATCTCCTCGAGTAACTTCTCATGTCCTTTC
Organism: Odocoileus virginianus; assembly: GCF_023699985.2. Classification (NCBI taxonomy): domain Eukaryota; kingdom Metazoa; phylum Chordata; class Mammalia; order Artiodactyla; family Cervidae; genus Odocoileus; species Odocoileus virginianus. The sequence continues at coordinate 3,674,797 of NC_069701.1, forward strand.
TTTTTGTCTTCTTCTTCTGAGACTCCTATGATTCGAATGTTGGGGTGTTTCACATTGTCCCAGAGGTCCCTGAGGTTGTCCTCATTTGATTCTTTTTTCTTTTTTCCTCTCTGCTTCATTTATTTCCACCATTTTATCTTCTAACTCACTTATCCCATCTTCTGTCTCTGTTATTCTACTCATGGTTCCCTCCAGAGTGTTTTTGATCTCATTTATTTCATTATTAATTTTTAATTGACTTTTTAAAAATTTCTTCTAGGTCCTTGTTAAACATTTCTTGCATCTTCTCAATCTTTGTCTCCAGGCTATTTATTTGTAACTCCATTTTGTTTTCAAGATTTTGGATCATTTTTATTATCACTATTATAAATTCTTTCTCAGGTAGATTCCCTATTTCCTCCTCTTTTGTTTTACTTGGTGGGCTTTTTTCATGTTCCTTTACCTGTTGGGTATTTCTCTACCTTTTCATCATGTTTAGATTGCTGTGTCTGGAGTGGGCTTTCTGTATTCTTGTGGTCTGTGGTTCCTTTTTATTGTGGAGGTTTCACCCAGTGGGTGGGGTTGGATGATTGGTTTGTCAAGGTTTCCTGGTTAGGGAAGCTTGTGTCAGCGTTCTGGTGCATGGAATTGGATTTCTTCTCTCTGGAGTGCAATGGAGTGTCCAGTAATGAGTTTTGCGATGGGTCTCTGTGTTAGGTGTGACTTTGGACAGCCTGTATGTTGACACTCAGGTCTATGTTCCTGCGTTGCTAAAGAATTTGCGTGGTATGTCTTGTACTGGAGCTTATTGGCTCTTGGGTGGTGGTTGGTTTTGGTGTAGGTATGGAGGCTTTTGGATGGTCTCTTATTCCTTAATGTTCCGTGTAGTCAGGAGTTTTCTGGTTTTCTCAGGTTTGGGGCTTAAGTCTCCTGCCTCTGGATTTCAGTTTTATTCTTCCAATAGTCTCAAGGCTTCTCCAACTATACAGCACTGATAATAAAACTTCTAGGTTAATGGTGAAAAGATTCTCCACTGTAAGAGACAATCAGAGAGGTTCACAGAGTTACATGAAGAATAGGAGAGGGAGGAAGGAGATAGAGGTGAGCAGGAGGAGAAAAAGGGGACTCAAGAGGAGAGAGACAGATCTACGCAGTTATCTGTTCCCAAAGTGTTCTCCATAGCCCAGACACCCACAAAGATTCACAGAGTTGGATTGGGAAGAGAAGGGGAAAGGAGGAAATGGAGGTGTTCTGAGGTAGAAAACAGAGAGTCAAAAGTGGGAGAGTATCACCACACTCCTGAATAGAAATAGGAACTGGATATTGGATTCTTAAATGTCCAAAATTTATATCACATACTGAAAAACAAAGATTAAAAATCTAGTGTAGAGGTTAGACTCTTTGAAATACAATATTTAAAAACAAAAACAAAAACATACAAAAAAGTTAGAAATGTATATGAAGTTCGGTTTAAAAATAGGGTTTCTCTCTCTCTCTTTTTTTTTTTTGGCAAGGTTATAGCGAAATGAAAATGAAAATTAAGGAATAATAGAGGAATATTAGAGGACTTTAAAAGGAAATAGGATAGAAAAACAAGAAAAAGAAAAAAAAAGAAAAAAAATTTTTTTCCCTAATTAAAAAAATCATAAAAATATATGAAAATTAAAGTTGAGGAGTAATGGGGGAGTAATAGGGAATTTTAAAAGAAAATAAAAGAGAAAAAATTTTTTAAAAAAGAAGAAAAAAAATTTTTTTAATTAAAAAAATACATATACATATATATTTAGGAATTTCTCTGGAGTTGTTGCAGTCAGCGTAGGTTCAGTTCAATTTCAGATGGCTCCTCTTTCCAGCTTACACTTCTCGATATCTATAGGCCCTTTCCCTTGTAGTCGGTGTTACCTTCAGGGATTAACCGGTTCCCTTTGTTTATTTTGGCTTCTGTTCAGTGTCTAATTTCCACCCTGACACAGGCGGGCGGAGGTGATCTCTTATTTAGGTTCGCTAGTTCAGTTCAGTCCTGCTACGGGGAGGGCGGGGCGCTGCAGACAGATACCGCTCTGTGTGGATAGCGCTCACCGGCCACACTGGGTTTGCCCGGCTCACGGGTGTCAGTGCTTTCCCGTCTACACTGCTCAGGCTCCCGGCTGCTCTATATGGAGCGGGCCCTGCATTGAGCATGGTTCCAGTTTTCGGGTACTCCACAAAAGCGCAGATTTGGTTGCGCCTGCGTTTTGTGCCTTTCCCGGCCTGAGCGGTTCAGGCAGCCAGAGGCTTGGGCGCACTCTCCCGGGTGCAGCGCGCCTTTTCCCTCCGCGTCGAGCGGCCCAGGCAGCCAGAGGCTTGGGCGCACTCTCCCTGGGTACGGCGCGCTTTTTCCCTCCGCGGCCCCAGCACGCACCGCCAGTCGGGTCTCAGGAAGTCTTTAGATAGGAACCGGGGTCCTGTTTGCAGTGTGGGAGGGGGTGGCTTCTCAGGGGCTGAGTTTGCCCTTTTCCCCTCCCCCCTGCCTCCTACCTCCAGCGGGGATGGGCCGGCTCTTCTCTGGCCTTTCTCAGTCCCTTTGTTTTGCGAACCACCGGCAGTGTGTTCCTGCCAATTAATTTTGTCCCTTGCTATCCCACAGTTTAAAAAAGCTCCCTCTGATTTCTCTCAGGGTCTTTGGGCCAGTCCTTACCCTAAGCAATGCCGCCCGCTCCTCTCCGTTCCGCCCCCACTTGTTGCTGGCGGGTGCCGGTGTCTGGGGTACTTTTCTGCTGGGAGTTGCTTTTAGGCACGTAATCTGTGGGCCTTATTTAATTTTTCCTCCCAGTTAGATTGCCGAAAACTTCCCCCAGTCCCGCCAGTGCGAGGGTTTCCTGGTGGTTGGAAACTTCCTCTATTAAGACTCCCTTCCCGGGACGGGTCTCTATCCATAACTCTTTTGTCTCCCTTTTTATCTTTTATATTTTGTCCTACCTCCCTTCGAAGACAATGGGCTGCTTTTCTGGGCACCTGATGTCCTCTGCTAGCGATCAGAAGTTGTTTTGTGAAATTTGCTCAGCGTTCAAATGTTCTTTCGATGAATTTGTAGGGGAGAAAGTGGTCTCTCCATCCTATTCCTCCACCATCTTGGCTCCTCCGCCCCCAGAGCTGAGTAATCTTATTACTCAGGTTCCTTTATAAAAAAAGCCAAATCAAGAGCTGAGCAGGGCCAGTCTCTGTACTGATCAGCTATTTTCCAAATGACACTTTTGCCTTTCTTTGCCCTTACCACAAATTGCACCCTCTCTCCCACTCAGCAGAAGCTCATTGAGTCCCTAATTGTTTTAATCCTTAGTCTTTCCTTTCCCCATTTTTAAAACAAATGTTCTTTGAATTAATAAGAGAGACATTTGAAACTACTTTTGTGACCTGACTCCAGTGAGTCAGAATGACATTTGGTCTCTTTGCTCTGATTTGTTTTGGATCTTTTTCTATTCTGTATTCTGACTTGAATTCAGTCCCAGATCATGGAGGCGATTCTTGTTTTAGCCCTTTATTTTTCCACAAATCATTTCATATATTATAGAACTGCAATTATCAATTCTAACAGGTTCAGTGTCCTTCTTTAGTAACTTTATGATATAAAGTCCCCTTTAGTATCCTAATGTAATTCACAGAAACTATTAAACACTTACTCATATTACTTAAAAATCAATATAATGTCCTAACAGTAATGATTGTAATTGTCATTCAATATGTAAATGCTTCATCATAGTGACTTTGTAAAATGTAAGGAAATGGCCATATGTTCGTTCCTATAGATATAATGAATATTAATTAATAAGCCATAAATTCAAATCAATAATTATAGAGGTGACTGAAATTCCCAAAACTGACATTGCCTCTCATGCTGTGATCTTTCTAAAGGTGAGCAACCCATTTAAAATTGCAAACAAAATAAAAAATAATGTTCCATCTAGTTATAGAATATCACATTCCTGAAAAATTTAATGAAAATAAAAATTAAGAAAAAATTAATGTGGTTTAAAAGATTATATAGTGATACATTTTAAGACTATATTTCTATGAGATGTTTTGTGCATTAATAAATATGTATAAACATATTTCAAAGTGCCATGGAATGCAGGATGCTGTTTTGATAAGTGGGATATTCGAAGACTACCGTAGGGATACTAGCATTCTCACCTATTCCCTCCTTGCCCTTGACAACGGTGCCCTCTTCACTCTGGCAACAAAAATACCCTAAGGACATGGCGCCTCAGTAAAATAAAGTGAGGAGCAAAGTGCGTGGAGTCCCTGCTCAGCCTCCTGCCTGCCCCTGCCACCACGCTAGTTTTGGAGTGCAAACTAAAAGAGTTTAACACTAAAAACTAAGCATCTAGGGAAAGTTCCAGAAGTAAACTAATATCTCTAACATAATAGCTTATTTACGAGAATTAAATTTACTACAGATAGAAGGCAGAGACAAGAGAGGGGTTAGTTTTGACTTGAGGGAACATGTCGCTGAGAAACAGCACAGGCCTGGGACACAGGACATGTGGACATGAGGTTGTATAGATAATTACTTCATGCACATGTTATCGAGTTTAGCGACAGGATTGGGATTATCAGTTCGTACTCATTGATAATTTACATTGATGGTTTTAAATAAAAGAAGTCGAATGGCTACTGGCAACTTCATTACTTTGTATTTAAAGTTTCTGTTCAAAACATTGATAATGATACTAACAGCTTAAAAAAAAACTAATGCATCTTTCAAGAAGATGATAATAATTACATTCATGAATTTGCCTTCTGTTTACATTTTAAAAAGCAAATGTAAGTTTTGTATTCTTTGTGCTGAAAGTTCAGGTGCAATCTGCAGAAAGTGAGGTTCCAAAGGTGAAATATAAAATGGTGAAATTCCAAGTACTTGTGAAGTTCAAGAAGATTTTATTAACCTACTTCTGGAACCTGAAATAAAATCTGTGCCCACCCCCACACAAAAGTTACCTGCCATTTTAGTAATCACAAACAAACATTGCCCACCATCAAGCCATCAGCCACTGTCGCCACCCCTAACGATGTACCCTGAGAGGAATTCAGATGGAGAAAAACATGATGCTGGTCCTTTGTAGTTAAGATGTGCATCAAAGGAATAATTTCAGTGAACAAGACTCTTGCATCTTTCCATAAATAGAAAGGCACTAAAATTTGAGATGCCTGGGTTTTTTTTGTATGTGTGATTAGTAATCTTTTGACATTGAGCTATGTGTTCTTGTTGTTGTAGTTTTTAAGCAAGAACAGCTATAAGTCCTGGCTCCTCCCTTATCTCTTTGGAACAGTTCCTCAAAGATCTCTGAAAGGCAGGTTCCCAGGCCTGCCTCAAACAAAACATAACTCTCAGCTTTTAGGTTGTGCTTTTTTTTTTTCAGTCAACAAAGCATAACATAAACATAATAGAGAAAAAGCAAGTGGTGTGTGAGTTAGAAACTGGAACACAGGATAACTCAGGGATTTGCAAAGTCTGTTATCTACAGAGATATCTGTGGGAGAACTAAATAGTCCTACAATTCTCCTTCTATTATCTTTTTGATCACACATGCTGCTGCTGCTGCTGCTAAGTCCCTTCAGTCGTGTCCGACTCTGTGCGACCCCATAGACAGCAGCCCACCAGGCTCCTGTCCCTGGGACTCTCCAGGCAAGAACACTGGAGTGCATTGCCATTTCCTTCTCCAATGCATGAAAGTGAAAAGTGAAAGTGAAGTCGCTCAGTCATGTCTGACTCCTAGCGACCCCATGGGCTGCAGCCCACCAGGCTCCTCCGTCCATGGGGTTTTCCAGGCAAGAGTACTGGGGTGGGTTGCCAGTTCCTTCTCCATTAACCATACATGCTAGATCTTAAATACTCACCCTTTTGGGGGTTTCTTTGTGGGAAACTTTTTAAAAAAATCTGCCAGTCTTACTATCAATCAGCATTTCTAATTTCTCTCACAGTATGAAGTGAAAATATCTTTGCTTTCAATTTCCAAATAAAGGAAGGTCACAATGAAATCTTGAGGATTAGGAATGACTGTAAGCTTTAGTTTTCAATTTCACATTACTACTCTTCCTAAAAGGCTACAAAGATAATACTCAAGAGAACATGGCAGGTTAATTGGTGAAAGGGATGTGCATCGTGGAAATCCATGTGGTGGACACCTGGTCACACTTCTGTCTGTGTTGTGGATTGCCACCTGAGGATTGGGCAAGAAACAGACATAACCAAAAGTAGTCAGACCTGGGATAAATCACTTAACACATACATCCATTTCCTTATTTTTGTTAATGACAAAATGCTCTTTTTCTTCCAGAAAATAACTAGAAGACTTTATATGAGATTTTTGACTCGTATTTTATTGAATATTATTTTTCTTCTAAGAATAATGATTCTTAGGCATTTATCCTCCAAGCCACTATCTATCAGGAGAGGCAAAAGCCTTCATAATGGCTAAATTTATTTCATATGATTTATGAATATATTTGAATGTATTTCTCAGTGACTTTAGCAAAGATGAAAAGCCACAAAACTTGATGTTTGAGATTATTTTTTTTTTTAATTCAGATAAAATTTAAAGTATGCTACTAACAGTTTAAGTGTGGGTAAAACCTTTGTTCCTGTGTAGACACTTTACAAACTTTTAAGAATATATCATCATCTTTCCAACAGGAAATATTCCCCAGCTGAGAAACTATGTTAGTGTGAAACAGTGGGGACTAAGTCAGGTTGAAAAGTTTGCCTGCAGAAATCACTTAGGAACTTTTAAGGCAAAGCACAGGAAAGACTTTTACACATAAAATTCTGTCCTTTGGATGAAGCTGACTGAATATTACTAGGCATAATGACATCAGACTTGGATATGAGAGAGATAGAGACCACAATTCTCATTAAAACTGTCTGCAAAGGAAACACCTAATAAAAAAAAAAAAAACAGAAAAAATTAAAAAAGAAAAATGAAGAGATATGAATATTTGTAGACTTAAGCACATAATTTGCTAGCACTTGGGCATTTGTTTCTAACAAAACTTTTGACTGTGTCCACGAATATCGGTTACCATATAAGATTCTCAGGTTGTGTTTGTTGTTTTTGTACCTTCTCTGTTCCAAGGATTTAACTGTACTTTGCTCATTAAACTCATGTGAAATATTTTCTAATATATCACTAAGCAGTAAATTAGCTTGAATTTGCACAAAGATTTCTCAAGGAGCTGCTCCACTACATAATAAACTCTGTCATTTTTACACTTTTCCTTCCCCTCACACACACATATATGTATTGCTTTTTACATTTAGTCTCACTTTGAATCAATCTAAAAAGCTAAATATAAGATCCAAATTTAGAAGCACTAGAAAGACAGCATACCTTTAAGAAGATTTATAGAGAGAAATTGGATCTCTGTGTCAGATATTAGAAGGGTTTTCAAAATCATATCATGAAGTCTGATGTTGCTGGCTTTAAAGATTAATGATAGGTATTTTTTTATTATTGATATAAGTTTTATGTCACCAACAAGAGATTGAACTGGAAGTTACAAAGTATTCTGTAGTGAATATTCAACAACAATCTTCTCTACTATGATGATTTATATATGGCATTGCACTGAGCTGAAAGACAGAATACATGGGCACTGCCTCCTGTTCCATCAAAACAGAATAGAGAAACAATGATTAAGTAACTTTCTTTAACTCGCTGATTTTAATATTCCTTTCCCTCTCACCTCCTTCATTACTGATTATAACTTATTGTATATATATTAACACATCTCTGTATAATGGACATGGCCTCTATTATATCAGAAAATCAAAGAACTAGAATCATGTTCTCTATTTGATAGTACATGATTATTCAAATTAAGAAATGCAGGTGTAGGTGATGTCATTGAAAATGGCAGAATAGGGAACTCTAGGGTTCTGTTCCTCCCCAGAAACACTTAAAGATCTAGTAAAAACTGTCAGAATTAATCTTAGCAGAACTGAGAGAGACAGTCAAAAATTTAGAGAAAATAGGAAAATGCTTAAAGACAGCTTAAACAGGGTAGAAATTCAATGTGGCATTTTAGTTGACCCTGATGTCATCCATTTTCCTAGCATTGTCAAGTTCTTGAGGATGGCAGCCCACATTCCAGATGCAGGTATTTGATTTTTAAAATAAATAGAGCAGACATAGTTCCTAAGAAATAATTTGCTTTGACCTGACAGATTTCCAATATCACTCATGCCAAGGGCTTCCCTTTGTTTTGCCTACCTGGGAATTCTATCAGAGGAGGCTTTGAAAACATTGAGAAATCAAGGGAAATCTCCTGCTACGCAGAGCAAAAAAAAAAAAAAAAAAAAACAATTGTTGAGGTACATAATGAACACATAGCCTGGAAAGAAAACATTGGTAGTGAGAATTTGGGGGAATAAGAGCTTTGAAAGTTTTCAGCATATACTGGGGCAACTAGAAAGGCCATGTGTATATTCAGGGCAAGAAATATGCTCAGAACAGATCCAAAGGGATCGTAACATTCAACTTTGGCTAATCTTTAAGTTTACTACAAGCAGAAGGTAAAAGTTAAGATGGAATTGAAAATGGGCTGGCTGCAGCCAAGAATATTCTACTCAACAAAGTTGTCCAGGAGATCTGAGAAAGAGATAAAGTGAAAGTGAAAGTCACTCAGTCGTGTCTGACTCTTTGTGACCCCATGGACTATACAGTCCATGGAATTCTCCAGGTCAGAATACTGGAGTGGGTTGCCTTTCCCTTCTCCAGGGGATCTTCCCACCCCAAGGATCGAACCCAGGTCTCCTGCATTGCTCTAAACAACAGCAACAAAATGCTGAAGGAGCTCATCATCACTGGATTTATGCTTAAAGGAGTTATTTTTGATGAAACAAAGGGTGCGGATTAGCAACAGGAAAGCATATAAAAATGAACAGCTTTTTGGCAAAGCAAATATAAAGTTAAATTCAGAATAAACTATTGTAAGTGGTGTTGGGTAAATCACTTATAAGTCTAGTATAAAAGTTAAAAAAACAAATGTATTTTAAAAACTCCAACTCTAATATATTAATGATTACACAAAGTAAAAAACACACAAATTATCACAGTAAAAGCATAAAATGTTGGGAGAAGAACTTTTATATCCATCTGAAATAAAATTATTATTATCCTAAATAGGTTGTCATATTCTATGTAAGCCTCTGGTAACCAAAAAGCAAAAGTCTATAACAGACACATAAAAGGTAAAGAGAAACATATCAAGAATACCACTTCAGAAAATCATTAAATCACAAAGAAAGAGAGCAAGGGATGAAGAAAGAAACAAAGAAATTACAAAATAACCAGCATACAGTAACCAAGCAACAATAGTTAAGTCTGCACCTATAAATAATTGTTTTAAATGTAAATGAACTAAATTATCCAATCAAAAGACCTAAGGGATTAAATGGATTAAAAACAAAAAAAGACTCAAGATGCAGGTAAATACTACCTACAAGAGACTCATCTCAGTTTTAATAACACAAATAGACTGAAAGTGAGGAATTAGAAAAAATATTGATTCAAATGGAAACCCAAAGAGAGCAATTATAGCTATACTTAGCAAACAAAATATACTTTAATTCAAAAGCTATAATTAGACAAAGAAGTTTGCTCTATAATGATAAAATGATATAAAGTGATAATGATTCATAAAGTTTATATAGAATTATAAATACATATTCACATAATAACAGAATATCTATATATTAAACAATTATTTACAACAGAATTCAAAAGAAAAATATGTATAAATAAGTTTTACCAAGGAGATGAAAGGTCTATAACCTGAAAACTGAAAGTCATTGATGAAAGAAATTGAAGAAGATAAAAATAGATGGTAAGATCCCATGTTCATGAATTTGAAGAACTAATATTGTTAAAAGGTCCATACACTGCAAAGGAATCTTCAAAATATCCCTATCAAAAGTAGAAGAAAAAAAAAACCCTAAAATTTGTATGGGACCAGACAAGGCCCCAAATACCTAAAGCACACTTGAGAAAGAATATCAAAGCTGGAGGTCTCATACTTCCTGGTTGCAAACTACATAACAAAGCTATAATAATCAAACCATTGAGTTCTAATGATCAAGCATTGACTTTACAGTAATCAAAATATTGGCATTAAAAAAACTACAGATCAATGGAACTGAATAGAAAACCCCCAAACAAACCCATCAGCAGCAGAATGCACATTCTTCTCAAGTATACATGAAGATTCTCCAGTGTAGACCATATGTGAGTCCACTAAAGAAGTCATTGAATTTTCAAAGATTCAGGTCATTGAAAATATCTTTTCTGATCATGTTGGAATGAAACTAGAAATCAAGAACAGAAGGAAAACTGGAAAATCCACAAAAGGGTGTAAATCTAAACATATATTCAAACAACATATAAGCCAAAAAGAAAATACTCTGAAGACAAATGAAAACAAAAACAAAAAACAGCATAACAAAATTTATGAGATGCAGTCAAAGCAGGATCAGAGAGAAACGTGTAACTATAAATGTTTCCATTAAAAAGAAGAACCTAGGATTGGAGACAGAATGGTGGGGGACCTTGAACTCACTTCCTCTTATGAGCATACCAAAAGCACAACTAACTGCTGAACAACCATCAGTAACAAAGACTGACATCTCTACTTTTACACTTATTATTTCATTCCTACTGCTTGCTTTGGGTTTATTTTACAATTTTAATTTTAGTTCTTTTAGCTTATAAATTTGATTTAAGATCTTCTTTTTTCATTATATTTCAAGTGTGACCCTCCTACCACCTTATTTGGTTTCTTCTTTATGTCTTTGGATGCCAAGTATCTTTTTTGGTATGTCCTCTTCCTAGCTCCTGGTGGTGGCTGTCAATCCTTGACATTCTTTGGCTTGCAGCTACATAACTATAATTTCTGCCTCTGTCATCATATGATGTTCCCTCCAAAGGCCACTCTCCACATAATCATCTTCTGATAAGGACAACTACTATTTAATTAGAGACCCAACCTACTCCAGTATGACCATATCATAACTGATTACATATGAAATGACCCTTGCTCTTAGGACTGTTCACACACCAATGGCTGAATAAGTCCAAACACAAAGTTAAGGAACAAGAAAGTATACTAACAATGACAAGTTTAGAGTAAGGGTATGGATGTAGGAAGAGGTAACATTTGGTAAAAACTCAATTTACCAAAGGAAGTATAATGCCTTATCTCTTTTTCCCCAGAACATGGTGCAGTGACTACTACCCAACAGGCAAGTAACAATGTTCATTATACTGAACTGAATCAAAGTATTATTTTTGACTCAAATACATATTGACTATTATTGATTGCTTCCCTGGTAGCTTGGTGGTAAAGAATCTGCCTGCAATACAGGAACCTCAAAAGATGCAGGTTCAATCCCTGGGTCAGGAGGATTCCCTGGAGAAGGGAATAACAACACATTCCAGTATTGTTGCCTAGAGAATCCCATGGATAGAGGAGCCCAGTGGGCTGCAGTCCATAGGGTTGCAAAGAGTTGTACATGACAAGCAACTTAGCACACACTCACTATTGATTGCAATCAGTAAACACTGACTCGAATAAATGGGACAGTTTAGGGTAGCATTTTGTTTATTAATAGCTCACAGAATTGATAAGAAGTTTGGAAAACATGTCTAAGAAAATATAGGAACCAGGATAATACTGGTGTGCATAAGCAGGAAATAATCTTATAGCTCTGGTTAGCAGTACTAGAAAGATTTTGTATCTGCAGATATTTGCAGAGCATATATTTTTGTATAATATATATGTCCTCCATGAGGACAAGGCATTTTACCTCTTCTGTATACTAATTCCAATCTCTATAATAGTACCTGGCACATAGTAGAGGCTTAATTAATTGACAAACACATGTTTAGTAAATAAATATGTTTCCATCCATGTATTAGTACAATGAGATTAAATGTTTTGAGAGAGAAAATCTAACTGCCTAAATCTGGTCATATACCTATCAGGTGACTACTGCTCATACTGACTTATCATTCCATGGAGTCTGCTCACAAAGGGTAGAAGAAATTCCTCCAAAGGGAACTGGGATCTTATTACTATAAATTAGGTAAATATAAAGACCTAAATACTACATATGAATACTAAAATGATCATATTACCAGTCTGTTTACAAATCTAATGACTCACAATTTATCTATAATATAATACATACAGTGCAAATCAAAATCTAGTCTTGTAATTTCTTCCCAGAATTAGTCCATATCTGTTCTCTTTATACTTGAGTTTCCAGCCTTCCTGAATGTATCATAAGCATGCTGTGTTACATCATGCTTTTGCAACATATTGATTAGAGCATAAATTAAGCTACAAGGAGAGTAGTAAACACAACAGCTCTAGTGAGGTTATAATTTTATTTCTTTCTCACTGACAGTCCAAATTTAGGCACACAGTCCAGAGTGTACAAGGACTTTGTCCCTTCTACTGGGTTGCTCCATCATTTCCTAGGATAGAGCCCTCATCATCAGTTAAAACTAGCACACCATCACTTTACCTGCATTTCCATAAAAAAAGGAACAATCAAAGATAAAAAGCAAAGAATAAGCTATTTATTTATTTATATAACATGGCAGATACAAACATGACTTCTGCTTACCTTCTAATATCCTAAACATGTCACATGTATCTAGACAAAGATATTTCAGAATAATTATTGCAAGAAAGAGTGTGGATGGATACTGGAGGAGAATTAATAATCTCTGTTACAAATATTTTTGTACATTTTCTGTTCCTGATACAGTATATACTTCCCCTTCCCTGTGCCTATGGCATCTAGAAGTGCCTTCTATTCTGAGAAAATCTCTCAGCTTCTTCATGGATATTTAGTTGCTCTATTTCAGAACTTTAATACCTCAACTTTGTAACTTACTGCTTGCTTCTCCATCTCCTTGAAGAAAAATAACATACTTTTCCAATGGCTAGGTTATTACATTTTTATTGTTGAAAAATCAACAAGTATGAAGAGTGTATTTTACTCCTATTTACTATCAGATTAGAGAATACTATTCATGCTTATTAGATGGTAGTATATTGGGTAGCATTTATTGGGAAAGGGAGCTATTATACAAAAAATTATTTGCCTTCACAGACTTACAGACAGAGAAAACAAACCTCCAGTTACCAAATGGGAAGGGCGGTGGGGGAGAGATAAATTAGGAGTTTGAACTTAGCAGATATAAACTACTATGTATATAAGAAACAAAGTAATACTGTATAACTCAAAGAACTATCCTGTAACAAACCATAATGGAAAAGAATATAAAAAAAAGTGTGTGTGTGTGTGTATATATATATATATATATATATATATATAAACTGAATCACTTTGATGTATACTGGAAACTAACACAACATTGTAGATCAAGTATAATTCAATTAAAAAAAATATATTTGCCTTCAACTCTTAAATGGGTTCACTGGAGCTTAACAAAGAAAACTACTTTTACACAGACATCTCTGGGTACAAATTTTCCTTGATAAGACCATTTTGGTATTCTTTATTAAAAACTTATATTGCCCACTAGTGTGTTGTTAGGAGACATTCAACTGCAGAAGGAGCATTATAATGTGTGCTTTGAATATGAGTAAAGAATATTTTAGGAATGATGTTCATATAAGTTAGCATGAAAAATGATATTCTTCATCTGAGACTGGTTACATTCCCAAACAGAACTAAATACTAAGACAGATGATAACTGAAAAAGCCATTCTGTGCATTTATGCTTCAATATAGTGAATGTAATTTCCATTAAACATGATATTCTCCCTTTATAATAAACAGTAACAATTGAAATCTTATTTACTACTTGGTGCTTCAAAAAGTCTTAGTTTCTTTTTTCTAGTGTACTTCACTGCTGTTAAATGATTACTTAATTATTGACAGCTTCCTGATGTTGAACAAAATTTTCAATACATAATTAATACAAACAGACTCAAGTTGACCTGAAAAGTTTCCCCATACCAGCTTAACTCTTCTTGTCCAACAAGGTAAAAGAAGCAGAAAGGCAAGTATTCTTTAAAAAATAGTAATCACCATGAGACTTGGAGATTCTTTCTCAGTTCTTTAGCTCAGACTTGAGAATATCTGGACATAAATGAAAAATCCAGCCTTACTGCAAATTTGATTCACATAAGCCACAAAAAAACTGCTGAGTTAAGTAACTGTTCACTTTTTTATTTTTATAATCCTAGATTCATTATAAAATAATAAAAATTATATATGAGGCTTTATCTAGATACTTTAGAGCATTTGTTTCATTTATTTACCTTTTCATGTCCTCTCTGGCATAATCTGAGCTGGTAAGAAGGAAGACAATCACAAATCGTGTATTATTGATCTTTGAAATCTTGGAAGTTTTTCCACTAATATTTCTCTCCACTTTTCATGTTTTATGGAGAACTCTTCTTTATTCTACCAAGCAGAAGCCCATGCTAAAACCTGAAAACTGGCACAAGAACTGTAGACCAAACAATAATAAGTGGCGAAGGGGGAGTTTGTGCTGCTCAGCCTAGTCAAAAATATTCAGTCATATCTAACAAAATGTCTCAGTATTAATAGCAAGAGTTTGACCCAATGTTCTTGAGGGTCTTGATAATTATTTATCAATTTAAAACATTTCACATATCAGTTGATATATTTCCTTGACAACACATTTAATACACCAATTGTAATACACCAACTTGTTTCACATATTAGCAAGAGTTCAACAGTAATACTTTTTGAAGCAGTAAGTTCAGGATTAAACAGAGATTTAGGAAGAAACTGAACAAACTCGTTCAGAATTGTGTCCATGTGACTTGTTAAATGATAACTGAAAAGTTTTCCTGAAACTATAATTAACATTAGTTGAAGATTTTCATTCACATTTATTTTATTAATTCTATAGTCTTTTCCTTTTAAGTTCAAAATTGTTTTCTTTTTTAAAATGTTCTTAGTCTTCACATCTTCAGATTTTGGACTTTAAGTCTATTTATTCTTTCCATGCATCAGTTAGGAGTCAATCAGTACTAACATGAGTATTATGGAATAAGAAATTTATCATGAAGTTAGAAATCAAACAATTAAAGGAGGAAATAGGGAAATAAACACATAAAAGAAATTGTTGAAGTGTTGAAGAAAAATCATTAACTAACTCTGACACAGATAAATGAGGAAGAGTTTACAAGGAAATTTGGAAGAATAGTGCATCTAACTGCCAGTGTGGGATTATGAAGGAAGACTGATGCTTATGGCAGGCTTTTGGCTTTACATGTTTACTATACATGAGTTTTCAGCAAAGCATGTGGTAGTGGGCCTTACATCAATGTTGATAGGCAGGGCTGGAGTTCATAAAAGAGAGCTGGATCAGGGGAAGGCAGAAGCAAGGGAAAACTGAAATCCTCTAGACTTTTAAATCTCAACGTCTCTAACCCACAAATTACTAACAAATTTCAGAACATATAGGTTCTGCTTTATTTATATCTGCCAAACCTCATATAAGTACTACTTGTGTCAATTCTATTTTGAAATCATGAAGAAAATTCTGAGAAATGTAGTTCCCAGTAAAATAAAGTTGCTAATAGAACAATCTGACTCAGCTCAACCTCATCAACCTGACATCCTGATACACCTGACATTCTGCAACTTAAATACTCAGATATAATAGTGAGATGACTATTAACACATTTTATATTAGTAGGGAAATGGAAGAGGAAAATTGAAATAAAAATAATCTTCAATTTCAGATAGATATGCATGCATGTAGATATAGACATGTAATTTATTCATGTATATATATATTATGCATGTGTGTGTGTGTATGTATATATATATATATATGTATATATATATATGAAAGCAAAAGTCACTCAGTCATGTCCAACTCTGCAATTCCATGCATTATACAGTCCATGGAATTCTCAAGGCCAGAATACTAGAGTGGGTAGCCATTCCCTTCTCCAGGGGGAATCTTCCCAACCCAGGATCAAACCCAGGTCTCTTGCATTGCAGGAGGATTCTTTACCAGCTGAACCTCAAGGAAAGCCCAAGAACACTGAAGTGGATAGACTATCCCTTCTCCAGGGGATCTTCTTGACCCAGGAATCAAATCAGGGTCTCCTGCATTGCAGGCAGATTCTTTACCAGCTGAGCTATGTGGGAAGCCCCATATATATATATATATATATGTTAGTCATAGGTGCTTTTTACTTCTGTTTTCCCTTACCAGCTCTGAATACAGTAAGAATATATGCATGTGCGCGCGCGCGCACACACACACACACATACACACACACACACACACACAACCCACGGCAGGCCACTATCGACTCATGCCTTTGCCGGAGACTCCCAGATTCTCACAGGCAGGTCTGGCTCAATCTCTTGTGGGGTCACTGCACCTCTCTCCCCTGATATGTACAAGGTCTTGTTTGTGCCTCCAAGAGTCTCTGTTGCCCCCAGTCCTATGGAACTCCTGTAATGAAATCCCAGTGACTTTCAAAGTCAGATTCCTTGGGGAGTCCGAGTCCCCTTGCCAGATCTCCAGTCTGGAAAGTCTAATGTGGGGCCTAGAACCGCTGCAACAGTGAAAGAACTCCTTTGTGTAATTGTTCTTCAGCTTGTGGCCGCCCGCCTGGCGGATCTACGGCAGGACTGATGGGGACCTCCCCCGGGAGGACTTGTACCACACGCTTCACCTCCCAGGACTGCTGCTGCCAGAACCCCCGTCCCCGCAGCAGCCCACTGCCAACCCAGGTCTCTGCCGAGACCCTCAAACACTCACAGGCAGGTCTGGCTCAGTCTCTTGTGGGGGTCACTGCTCCTTTACCCTGGGTCCTGGTGCACACAAGCTTTTGTTTGTGCCTCCAAGAGTCTCTGGTGGGCATGGGGCTTGATTTTAACATGACTGTGCCTGTCCTACCTTCTTGTCTCAACTTTTCCTTTGTCCTTGGATGTGAAGAATCTTTTTTATTTTGGTGGGTTTGATGGTTGTTCAGCAGCTGTGTTCTCACAGGAGAAGATGAGCACATGCCCTTCTACTCCGCCGTCTTGATTTGAGAGGACAAACATTCAGAAAGACATTTACTATGAAGAATTTGCTCACAACATTTATGGAAGCTAGCAAGTTCCAGGATCATCAGGGTGAGTCAGCAATCCAGACAAAAGCTGTTGGTTCAGTGCCAGTCTGATCAAAGGGACTGAAAACCAGGAGTCAAAAGTAAAGTTTTGGTTCAAAGGTCAGCAGACTTGAGACCTGGGAAAAACAAATGTTCCAGTTAAAGTCCCAATGCAGCAAAAAAGCCATCACAGACTGAAAATTGTCAGGCAGGCAGAATTTTCTCCTCGCCAGGAAACAGTCAGACTTTTGTTCTACTCAGTACTTTAGCAGATCAGATGAGGCCCGCCCACCTTAGAAAAGGCAATCTGCTTAACTCAGTCTACTGATACAAATATTAATATCATCTAGAAACATCCTCACAGAAACACCCAAAGTGATGTTTGACCAAATATCCAGATCCACTGTGGCCCAGTCAAGTTACCCGTGAAATTAACCATCACACCTCCCAGATCGAACTCCAATCAAGATGAACTATTCTTAAGTCTGTTGAACTCTGCTATATGTTAAAGGAAAGCCTTTCTAATTAAAGAAACCTACAATTATGTCATCATGACTGATATTCAAACTTTCCCTGTAAATTTCAAAAGAGGAAACTCTTAAGCTGAATGGTTTTCCAGTTGTTGGAACACACGGGACTATTTAGAACAGAAATTTCCATAATTACTTAACCACAGCTTCATACTGGAATCATCCTGTGGAACTTTAACATTATTAATGCCCTGGGCTATATAGATGCACTTATATATTCCATTTACTTATTTTGGAATGGGACCTGAACATGGATATAATTTGAAAGCAACTCAGTTAATTATGAAGTACAATCCAATAGAGAACAGTCACTGCTTTATATCCATCCCAAATTTGAGATGTCAAAACTTGTTTCACACCCTCAGAGAAAGGAAGCTGAGCAAACTAGTTTAATTAAAATAGCTTTAATTAAAATATTTTAGTAACTGGATAGCAAAACTGTCACTGTCTTCACTATTTTTTCACTTCATAGCATTGGTGGCCAGGTATTCAGAAGCAGATATACTGTGTGACTTTCTGCTTTCCCCCATGAAAAAATATATTCCCCCCCCCAGAAAATATAATTCCTTGTTATAATGGCCATTTTCTCATATTTAGTTCAGTGAATTATTGAACTTTCATTAAACACAGACACATGAACATGGGCAAACCCAAAACATCTTACCAGTATGCAATTCCTTATTTTTGTCTTCAAATTATCTTTGAAATACTACTTAACCTCTGATACTGACACACTTGTCTCATACTCATTATTAAAGTTATAGTGAGGCCACAGATATTGGGTAGTCAAAATTATTTTTTTTTAGTCGTCAAAAAAAAGTCCCTTTGAATTTTTCTTAATTAGAAGTCTCATCTGGAGCCCTCCTCTTGCATAAGCATTGATGCATACACTTAACAGACAAATGTTAGATAATTCCAAGAAAATCTTCCACTTGCTGGAGCATTTTATTTCTATCTAATAGTAAAACAGAGGATTTTTGTTTCGTTTGTTTGCTTTGCATTGTTTTGCTTTCAATGCAAAAAAGGTAGATTGGTAGGTAGGTAGATAGATAGACACAGATAGCACCAAGAAATGACATCTGGAGGAAAAAAAAAAAAGAACAGTTGGTGGTTTATTGCCTCTAAATTCAATAATATCTTTAAAAGCTCCACCTCTGTGCTCCTTTATTTTCTAAGTAGAGATATTTTCAGTGAGTTATGAGTACTGACTAAAACTTGAAAACCCTTCCTTTACAATAAACATCTTCATCAGAAGATATTCACCTCCAAAATGTGGCCAATAAGCCTGCAAAAAGCAATGACCGTAATATAATTACACTCCTCCTTATTAAAATGTTCAACCATTTGCTACAGATGCACAGTTCATGGTTATGGAAAAGGGTAATTTGTTTAATAATATATTCACCCAGCTACGCATAATGTGATTTAATCAGTACATTATATGCAGGCTTCAAATGTAAAGTAGCTCAAATGATCAGACTGAATGGGGGAGGGGTAAGATGGAAATTCATCATCCCTCTTTATAAATCTTTTACCTTTCAGAAACTTCTAAAGACATATTCTGAAGACCA
This sequence comes from Odocoileus virginianus, assembly GCF_023699985.2. NCBI lineage: Eukaryota > Metazoa > Chordata > Mammalia > Artiodactyla > Cervidae > Odocoileus > Odocoileus virginianus. The sequence continues at coordinate 3,694,040 of NC_069701.1, forward strand.
CCTGCCATATCAAACAACAAAATAATTGCTCTGCTGGAGGTAGACAAAATCAAAGCTATTTTTGAGATTTGACATTGGTTTGTTCATATTATAAGTTCATGTCATTTGATAGTAATATACCAGTAAGCTCTTATTCAGACCAAACTCTTCTTCCCTTGTATCCCATATTGAGTCTATTGTACATCTTTCAGCACTCCCTACAAAATATTTTTACTGCTGCTACCCTAGTCCAAGACACCATTATTTCTCACTTGGATTCCTGCTATAGATACCTCTTTCATCTTCCTGCTTCTGACTTCACCTGTCTTAAGCATATTCTAGTTCAGAAGTCAAAATGATGCTATTTAAATGAAAGTCATTTCTTGCCATTCCTCTTAAAAAACTCTCAGGTGGCTCTTCATTTAAGAGAGCAAATATCAAAGACTTAGAATGATCTAAAATATTTGCTTGTCATTTGTTCCCAACTAATTTTCTGATTTGACCCCATATTATTCTCTGCATCATTCACACTGATCCAGCCCCACTGGCCTTCCCTCAGTTGCGTCAACACACCAGGCATCTTTCCTTAGGCCTCAGGTAGAATTTGCATCTCGATAAGCTACCTTTCTCTCAGATATCCTAATGCTTCACTCCCTCATATCTTGTAGATATTTATCACCTCGATCAAAGCCTTTTTGATGTTTTCTCCAATGGTTTTACCCCCAAATTTTATGCCTTGATTCTTCCCTATTCCACTGTTTTATTTTTCTTCTTAGTACTTATCTAAGGTAGGTATTTTTATTGAATATTTCAATGCTGTATCTCTAGTATATGGTGAAGAGGAATATTTGCTCAACTGGTGAGTAGGCTAGAGATAGTGAAGATCGACAACCAACCACATCTATACCAATATCTTCAATGTGCGCTGGAATACCGTTGTTCTCTTTTGCATGAGAGTAGTAGTGAGGGAAAAATTGTCCCCAACTAATAATAAGTTAAGTATGGCTTCACAAAAAAAATCACTTCCCAACTTTAGTTCACAGGATTGTAAGTCAGTTAGACAGCTCTATTGGTCAGTTTCAGATTCATCTTGACCACTATTGCTCATGGATATATGGTCAGCTGGTGTATTGACTGGGAATTCACTGAGCTAAGATAGCTCCCACTGGGATCAACTGGTTCTGTACTACAAGATTTCTTATCCTCCAGCAGGCTAACCTGGACTTGGTGATTACATTGATCCAAGAAAGAAAGTGAAGCATACACAGGCTCTTGAGGTCTAGTCTCAGGATTGGCATACCTTCCTTTCTGCCATATTCTTTTATCCAGAAAATCACCAAGATAGCCATATTCAAGAGAGTGAAGAAAATATAAATATTTCACCCCTGACAAAGGAATCTTTGCAAAGCCACATTGCAGAGATAATTTACTGCTTAAGTATCTAAATAATATCACTCATGGCCATGAATCATTAAATCCTTATAGCAATATGAAAAGTCTAAAAGATGATGTCTTTGTACACCATGCAATCATGTTACTGTCATTATTAAATTATTAATTGGGTATCTATTTTGTAGATTGGGTATCAACTATCGAAAGGCTCTATTATGACTAAGATTAGTTTACAATAGTATACATTCAAAATTTTCTTGTTCTACTTTCATACTCTCATTAGTAGCTGTAAACTTTAACCACTTATTAAAGAGGCATAATTAACATGAGGCAAATGGAAAGATAATTGGAATGAAACTGGCTACGTGCAACTTCAGCAGGAACTTTGCAGAAGAATCTGATATAAAGCATACATAAAAATCACAGAAGTAATGAGATAGCACTTCACACCAATTAGAATGGCCAAAATTTAGAACACGGGCAATACCAAATGCTGGCAAGGTGTGTGCATTAAGAGAAATGCTCATCTATTGCTGGTGGGAGTGCAAAATGATTCAACTATATTGGGTGATAGCTTGGCAGATTTTCACAAAACCAAGCATCTTCTTACCATATGATCCGGCAGTTGTACTCCTTAGCATTTATGCAAAAGAGTTAAAAACTAAATGTCCATACAAAAATCTACACAAGTCTGTTTATTGCAGCTTTATTCAAGACTGCCAAGACTTAGATGCAACCAAGATGTCCATCAGTAAGTAAATGTACACATAAACTATAGTACATCCAGACATTATTTATCTCTAGTAAGAAGTGAGCTATCAGTCCATGAAGAGACAGGGAGGAAATTAAGTGCATATTATTAAGTGAAAGAAGTCAGTCTGTAAAGGCTGCAGGCTGTTTGATTCTAACTCTATGACAGATAGAAAACAGCAAAACAATGGAAACACTAAGAAGATCAGTGGTTGCCATGGGTAGATAGGAGAGACGAACAGAGGATTTTTAGAGCAGTTGAAATACTCTGTACGATACTATAATAGTGGATGTATGTCATTATACATTTGTCTAAATCCATAGACCATACAACATCCCAGAGTGAATCCTAAGGTAGAATATGGACTTTGGGGAATTATAATGTGTCAATGTAGGTTCATCCTTGATAAGAAATGTACCATTCTGGTGAGAGATATTGATAAGCAGGAAGCTATGCATCTCTGCCCTCCCCTCTCAATTATGTTGAAAAACTAAAAGTGCCCTGAAATAATAAAATCTTAAAAGCTTCATTACAGAAATTAGTTTTTTTAAATAACTGAGTGAAAGTCACTCAGTTCTGTCCGACTCTTTGCAGCCCCATGGACTATGCAGTCCATGGAATTCTCCAGGTCAGAATACTAGAGTGGATAGCCTTTCTCTTCTCCAGGGGATCTTGCCAACCCAGGGATCAAAGCCAGGTCTCCCACATTGCAGGCAGGTTCTTTACCAGCTGAACCACAAGCATTTTAATCAAGAGCAGTGGTCTTGGAAAAGAGATGCAGTCTTTGCTACTTTTTCCAAAGGAAACAGTCAGATGCAACAAAAAACATGTAACTATTAAAATATGTGTATTCATCCTGTCTTTATATGAATTTAAACATATATTTTATTTATTATATTTCTGTTATTTTCTTTCAGTTACCTATAATTTTCATCTTTGGTTTTTCTTCCTTTTCTCTAAGGTATCCCACAACTGTTCTTGTCTTTTAATTTTTCTGATCTTGACATCATGCTACTCTGCTTTCTGCCATATTCCCTCTCTAACTTGTTTGAAGCTTCAGTTTAAGAAAAAGGCATAATTTTCTCATATTTTGCAGGTATTTAAATATCCTATGTTCCAAATGCAAACACAAATGAAAAAAACCCACAAAACAGATGAAATTTTGAGTTCTGTACATAAATGTAGACAGAAATTTTCCGAAAAATAAGGAAAAAAATAATAGACTCAATGTAATTTCTGTTATATCTTTCTCTGAATTCATAAAGTATTCATTTGTGTTGATTTAGTCAGGGATATAGGGTTTCCAGGTAGAGCTAGTGGTAAAGAACCAACCTAGCAATGTAGGAGACATAAAAACTACGGGTTTGATCCCTGGGTCAGGAGATTCCCTGGAAGAGGGCACGGCAACCCACTCCAGTATTCCTGCCTGGAGATCCCATGGACAGAGGAGCCTGGAGGGGGCTATAGTCCGAGGGTCACAAAGAGTTGAACACGACTGAAGTGAGTTAGTACAGCATGCAGCCAGGTATATGGAAGAGAATAACGCTGCTGATCCTAATGTTACACCTTTAGAATAAATATATGTTCAAAATAAACTCCAAATAATGCTATAATATAAACAATGTATGCTAACAAAACATACATAAATTCTGCACAAATGTAATTAGTAAAAATTCATATGTGGCAATACAGTAGTACTTGCAGAACGTAAGTACTGAGTTTAAGAATAGAGTCCTGGATGCACATAGCTGTTCTTCTGTGTTCTACAAATTATTTAACCTCATGTTCAGAGAAAGGCTGGCTGAATTTTCCTTTATGGGACTGAAACCTTCTGAATAGACACATATATTTAATGATATTTCCTTCTCTTGGGGAAATCGGGATTATTTATGTTGTTCTGTGGTAAGTTCCCCTAAGATCTGTGGTAATCTTTTCTCGGAAAAATAAACTCCATATTACCATAATGCATATAACATGTGTAGGTAGGAAAACATTTGTTTAAATCATTGTTCAAAAATTATTGTACAGCTTGCCATCTATTGTTGTTACTAAAAAACAGAGAGGGGTTGGACCATTATACTCTCTCACATGAGGTAATGGAATTTGTTTGGACATCATAAGTGAATTAATGGCTACCCTCAGAAATGGTGAGGAAATGGGTCAGAATACCTTCACCCTTTGAAGTGGTTTCTCATGTGTAATTAAAAGCCCCTAGGCAGGTCTCTGAAAATCCTGAGGTGACCCAGATTTGCTTTAATGCATTAAAAAAAAAATCGAAATCCACAAGCTAAAAACAAACAAACAAAAAAACTGTTGTTATGTTTGTGTTTGTGGAGAAGTGGAGTGCTTGTGGAGAAGGAAATGGCAACCCACTCCAGTATTCTTGTCTGGAGAATCCCATGAACAGAGTAGTCTGGCAGGCTACAGTCCATGGGATCGCGAAGAGTTAGACACAACTGAGCTAATAAACAGCAACAATAGTGCTTTTAGTAATGAACAAAGGGGCTAGTCTCTAAATCTTTTTGTCTTACATTTTCTCAATGCTTATGAGGAGTATATTAAGTGATTACTATGATTCTGTCATATAATACTCTAGAAAGAGTAGCAATTAATTATAATAACTTGGAACAATTCCCTACCACCCTGGAAGAGTTAATTTCAATTTACCCTACCAATACACAAGTGAAATTTCAAAACAATCATACACTGAATTTTATGTCTTTGAGTCACAATATCCAGAAATCAGTGGCCAGAGCAACTTCAAAGTTTCACCTCAGATATACCCCAACTTAGTACTACTGGGGTACTCTGGCTGTCTATATAAGTTATGCCAGAAAGAACTATCTCAAAAGTTCCAAGTTCAATGTCACATAGGAATAAGGGAATTCCTATATTTCTCCATGCTAAATTAGCTTCTGCCTACTCTATTTCTAAGCCCCAGCTGTTTTGTTAATGCTTCACTGGCAGCTATTACTAGTAGAAGTAGTTCTTATGCCTTAGAAGCAGAAAGCTATCTTTGGTTCATCTTTAGCCATCTGAATAAGTATATCAGGGCTGTTGTCTCTTTCAGATTCAGAGGATCTACAATCCTTCCATGGTCCCTTGTCCCAGGGTGTATGAAACATTCCAGGGTGTGTTTATCCAAATTTCCCCACCACGACCGACCTGGATTTCCACTTTATTCCTAATATTACTGGACAGAGAGTGTGCAACTTTCAAGATTTAGATACAAGAGGAATTAGCAGGTTTGAATAAAACCTCTATATGTGCCTTTTCAATTCAACTCAACCTGCTTTACATTGGAACACTAACTCAGATGTCAGGGCTGGTGCACTGGGAAGACCCAGAGGGATGGGAATGGAGAGAGAGACAGGAGGGGGGATCAGGAAGGGGAACAGATGTAAATCCATGGCTGATTCATGTCAATAAATTTTATTTTAAAAAAAACTACTTAATTAATCTGCATTCTATTGTTTCAAGTATACTCAGTGTGGGATAATTCAAGGTGGGGAGAAATGATAGGTTATATTTTGTGCATCCTTATATAAATGTCTAGAATACCATTCAGTTCAGCTCAGTTGCTCCAACTCTTTGCGTGTCCTATTCTGTGACCCCATGGGCTGCAGCATGCCAGGCCTCCCTGTCAATCACCAACTCCCAGAGTTTACTCAAACTCATGTCCATTGAGTCACTGATGCCATCCAACCATCTCATCCTCTGTCATCCTCTCCTCCTCCTGCCTTCAATCTTTCCCAGCATCAGGGTTTTCTTCAATGAGTCAATTCTTTGTGTCAGGTGGTCAAAGTGTTGGAGTTTCAGCTTCAACATCAGTCCTTTCAATGAACACCCAGGACTGATCTCCTTTAGGATGGACTGGTTTGATCCTCTTGCAGTCCAAGGGACTCTTGAGGGTCTTCTCCAACACCACAGTTCAAAAGCATCAATTCTTCAGTACTCAGCTTTCTTCACAGTCCAACTCTCACATCCACGCATGACCACTGGAAAAATCAAAGCCTTGACTAGACGGATCTTTGTTGGCAAAGTAACATCTCTGTTTTTAAATATGCTATCCAGGTTGGTCATAACTTTCCTTCCAAGGGGTAAGTGCCTTTTAATTTCATGGCTGCAATCACAATCTTCAGTGATTTGGAGCCCAAAAAAATACAGTCTGACACTGTTTCCACTGCTTCCCCATCTATTTCCCATGAAGAGATGGGACCAGATGCCATGATCTTAGTTTTCTGAATGTTGAGCTTTAAACCAATGTTTTCACTCTCCTCTTTCACTTTCATCAAGAGGCTTTCTAGTCCCTCTCCACTTTCTGCTATAAGGGTGGTGTCATCTGCATATTTGAGTTTACTGATATTTCTCCCAGCAATCTTGATTCCAGCTTGTGCTTCTTCCAGCCCAGCATTTCTCATGATGTACTTTGCATACAAGTTAAATAAGCAGGGTGACAATGTACAGCCTTGACCTACTCCTTCTCCTATTTGGAACCAGTCTGTTGTTCCACATCCAGTTTGAACTGTTGCTTCCTGACCTGCATACAGGTTTCTCAAGAAACAGGTCAGATGGTCTGGTATTCCCATCTCCTTCAGAATTTTCCATAGTTTATTGTGATCCACACAGTCAAAGGCTTTGGCATAGTTAATAAAGCAGAAATACATGTTTTTTTTTTTTGGTACTCTCTTGCTTTTTTGATGATCCAGGAGATGTTGGCAATTTGCTCTCTGGTTCCTCTGCCTTTTCTGAAACCAGGTTGAACACCTGGAAATTCATGGTTCACATATTGCTGAAGTCTGGCTTGGAGAAATTTGAGCATTATTTTACTAGCGTGTGAGATGAATGCAATTGTGCAGTAGTTTGAGCATTCTTTGGCATTGCTTTTCTTTGGGATTGGAATAACAGCTGACCTTTTCCAGTCCTGTGGCCACTGCTGAGTTTTCCAAGTTTGCTGGCATATTGAGTTCAGCACTTTCACAGCATCATCTTTTTGGATTTGAAATAGCTCAACTGGAATTCCATCACCTCCACTAGCTTTGTTCATAGTGATGCTTTCTAAGGCCAACTTGGCTTCACATTCCAGGAAGAATGGCTCTAGGTGAGTGATCACACCATCATGATTATCTGGGTCATAGTGGAGAGGTCTGACAGAATGTCGTTCACTGGAGAAGGGAGTGGCAAACCACTTCAGTAGTCTTGCCTTGAGAACCCCATGAAAAGTATGAAAAGGCAAAACCATATGATATTGAAAGAGAAACTCCCCAGGTCAGTAGGTGCCTAATATGTTACTGGATTCTGTGGAGAAATAACTCCAGAAAGAATGAAGGGATGGAGCCAAAGCAAAAAAATACCCAGTTATGGATATGACTGGTGATAGAAGCAAGGTCTGATGTTGTAAAGAGTAATATTGCAAAGGAACCTGGAATGTTTGGTCTATGAATCAAGGCAAATTGGAAGTGGTCAAACAGGAGATGGCAAGAGTGAATGTCAACTTTCTAGGAATCAGCGAACTAAAATGGACTTGAATGGGTGAATTTAACTCAGATGACCATTATATCTACTACTGTGGGCAGGAATCCCTTAGAAGAAATGGAGTAGCCATCATGGTCAACAAAATAGTCTGAAATGCAGCACTTGGATGCAACCTCAAAAAAAACAGAATGATCTTTGTTCATTTCCAAGGCAAACCATTCAATATCATGGTAATCCAAGTCTATCCCCCAACCAGTAACACTGAAGAAGCTGTAGTTCAATAGTTCTATGAAGACCTACAAGACCTTCTAGAACTAACACCCCCCAAAAAATGTCCTTATCATTATAGGAGACTGGAATGCAAAAGTATGAAGTCAAGAAACACCTGGAGTAACAGGCAAATTTGGCCTTGGAGTACTGAATGAAGCAGGGCAAAGGCTAATAGAGTTCTGCCAAGAGAACACACTGGTCATAGCAAACACCCTCTTTCAACAACACAAGAGAAGATTCTACACATGGACATCACCAGATGGTCAACACCAAAATCAGACTGATTATATTCTTTGCAGCCAAAGATGGAGAAGCTCTATACAGTCAACAAAAACAAGACTGGGAGCTGACTGTGGCTCACATCATGAACTCCTTATTGCAAAATTCAGGCTGAAATTGAAGAAAGTAGGGAAAACCTCTAGACCATTCAGGTATGACCTAAATCAAATCCCAGTGGAAGTGAGTAGATTCAAGGGAGTAGATCTGAGAGACAGACTGCCTGAGTAACTATAGACAGAGGTTTGTGACACTGTACAGGAGACAGGGAGCAAGACCATCCCAAAGAAAAATAAATGCAAAAAAGCAAAATGGGTGTCTTAGGAGGCTTTAAAATGCTGTGAAAAGAAGAGAAGTGAAAAGCAAAGGAGAAAAAAAAAAGATATCCCCATTTGAATGCAGAGTTCCAAAGAATAGCAAGGAGAGATAAGAAAGTCTTCCTCAGTGATCAGTGGAAAGAAACAGAGAAAACAATAGAATGGGAAAGACTAGAGATCTCTTCAAGAAAATTAGAAATACCAAGGGAACATTTCATGCAAAGATGGGCTCAATAAAGGACAGAAATGGTATGGACCTAACAGAAGTAGAAGATATTAAGAAGAGGTGGCAACAATACACAGAAGAATTACACACAAAAAAAGTCTTCATGACCCAGATAATCACGGTGGTATAATCACTCACCTAGAGCCAGATATCCTGGAATGTGAAGTCAAGTTGGCATTAGGAAGCATCACTATGAACAAAGCTAGTGGAGGTGATGGAATTCCAGTTGAGTTACTTCAAATCCCAAATGATGATGCTGTGAAAGCTGTACAGTCAATATGCCAGCAAATTTGGCAAACTCATCAGTGGCCACAGGACTGGAAAAGGTCACTTTTCATTCCAATCCCAAAGAAAGACAATGCCAAAGAATGCTCAAACTACTGCATAATTGCACTCATCTCACATGCTAGTAAAGTAATGCTCAAAATTCTCCAAGCCAGGCTTCAACAATACATGAACTGTAAATTTCCAGAAATTAAAGCTGGATTTAGAAAAGGCAGAGGAACCAGAGATCAAATTGCAAACATCTTTTTGATTATTGAAAAAGCAAGCATGTTCCTGAAAATCACCTACTTCTGCCTTATTGACTATGCCAAAGCCTTTGAAAGTGTGGATCACAACATACTGTGGAAAATTCTTTAAAATATGGGAATACCAGATGACCTGACCTGCCTCCTGAGAAATCTGTATGCCGGTCATGAAGCAACAGTTAGAACTGGACATAGAACAACAGACTGGTCCCAAATAGGGAAAAGAATATGTCAAGGCTGTATATTGACACCCTGCTTATTTAACTTATATGCAGAGTACATCATGAGAAATGCTGGGCTGGATCAAGCACAAGTTGGAATCAAGAATGCCAGGAGAAATACCAATAACCTCAAATATGCAGATGACACCACCTTTACGGCAGAAAGCAAAGAGGAACTAAAGAGCCTCTTGGTGAAAGAGGAGAGTGAAAAAGTTGGCTTAAAACTCAACATTCAGAAAACTAAGATCATAGCATCTGTCCCATCATTTCATGGCCAATAGATGGGGGAACAGTGGAAACAGTGGCAGACTTTATTTGGGGGGGCTCCAAAATCACTACAGATGGTGATTGTAGCCATGAAATTAAGACACTCGCTCCTTGGAAGACAAGTTATGACCAAACTAGATAGCATGTTAAAAAGCAAAGACATTACTCTGCCAACTAAGGTCCATCTAATCAAGGCTATGGTTTTTCCAGTAGTCTTGTATGGATGTAAGAGTGGGACTATAAAGAAATCTGAGCACTGAAGAACTGATGCTTTTGAACCGTGGTGTTGGAGAAAACTCTTGAGAGTCCCTTGGACTGCAAGGAGACCCAACCAGTCCATCCTAAGGGAGATCAGTCCTGGGTGGTCATTGGACGGACTGATGTTGAAGCTGAAACTCCAGTACTTTGGCCACCTGATACGAAGATCTGACTCATTGGAAAAGATCCTGATGCTGGGAAAGAGTGAAGGCAGGAGAAACAGGACAACAGAGGATAAGATGGTTGGATCACATCAACAATTCAATAGATATGAGTTTGAGTAAACTCTAGGAGTTGGTTATGGACAGGGAGGCCTGGCATGTTGTAGTCCATGGGATCTCAAGGGGTCAGATATGACTGAGAGACTGAACTGAACTGATGAATCATTATGTCTTGTTCTATCTCTTGGATTTTGGAATGCAATTGTGCAATACATTGTCACTGATTTTTAGTGGAGTTGAAAAACTTTATAAGGTTTATCTTTCATGTTATCAATTCTAGTTCATGATATTATAAAACACTGTTGCCCACAATTTCCTGAATCTCATATTTAAAAAATAAAAATTTTTAACAGCCCTGCCTTGACATATTTCTATTAACATTATACTGAATTACTTCAATTTGTTAGAAATTCAATATTGTTTGTACAATCTAATAAATTATTAGAATGCTTAAATGAATAGTATTATGAATACAATTATGAGAATTGGGTGTGAATGACAATTCAATATGAAATTTAATACGAATAAGATCTACTCATGAAATTTCAATATGTATATTTTGCTGCATCTTTATATTTTTCCATCAAATTTTTAAAGAGTCTTTCTCACTAGAATTCCTATACTTTCCTCATGTTTTCATCATTGCAGCTGTTAGCATTTAGCCATAGCGCTGTGCTGTGCTACGTCACCTCAGTCGTGGCCAGCTCTTTGTGACCCTATGCACTGTAGCCCATCAGGCTTCTCTGTCCATGGGATTCTACAGGCAAGAGTGTTTAAGTGGATTGCCATGTCCTCCTCCCAGGGATCTTCCTATTTAACAGTAGAACATTTTATATATTCTAGCCAATCTGTTAAGGATTACATTCACTTTATCTATTCACAACAGCAATTCTCTGACATAGACACTATTATTTCCATTTATAACTGAGAATTCTGAGCCTCTATAAAATTAAGCAACTTAATAAAACTCACATACTTTGAATCTGAATCTGACTCAAGAAACTATATTACCCTTTACTGCTTGATTTTGTGTCTTTTAGCATTTTGATTATGATTTAAATGTGTTTTATTATTCCTAAATCAATCACTGAGAAATAAAATTGAATTGTTTTAATCATTTTATCCAGTGCCTTTCACCCACAGGAAATTTTGCCTCCAAGAGTACATTTGACAAATTTGGTTAGGGCAATTGGCTAGTCACAATTAGCTGGGGCTAGGAAAGAGGTTACTCGTAGCCAGTGGATAAAGGACAGGGAAGTTGCTAAACATCCTACAACACTTAGAATAGCTCCCTAAACAAAGAATTACCTGCCCCACATTGTTAACAGCACCGTTGCTAAAAAATTTTACGTTTAGGTTTCAATAAATGTCTAGTAATATCACCATCCTAATTAAGCACTCCCTGACTTACCTTCAATTCTGCAAGATATTAAAAATGCAGATTATACTAGAGAGAAAGTCTTCAGAAACAGGAGTCAAAAACAAGCTAGTATTATTGATTTTACCAAGGATATATTTTGATCAATCAGTAATCTTATTTTCTACCTTGCCTTCTCAGAAACCTGTAGAAAGATAATCTATGCAATCTTTCACAAATTATAAAAATTAATTTCATGGCATTTTTGTGGGTAAAATATATCCCTCACAGTAATAGTCAGAGGCAGTAGCATGTGACTTTCTAACCTAATTCATGATATACCCTTAAATTACAAGAAAGCAGAGGTGGTGTGACCTTCTCTGAGAACTGAGGGTAGGGCAGAACTACAATCCTGCTGGTCATTGCCACCTTATTTTTCTTCTCTTTATCATTTGTTCTGTCTCAACCAGAGTCTTTTATCACTGTCAGTTCACTTCGATGAACTCTCTGTTTAGTGTTTCGATATGTGTGTGTGTATGTGTATATATATATATATGTGTGTATATATATATATGTGCACGTATATATATATATATATATGTATGTATATATACATATACAAAGAGTTGTGTCTGACTCCTTGCGACCCCATGGACTGTAGCCCACCAGGCTCCTCCATCCATGGATTTTTCTAGGCAAGAGTACTAGAGTGGTGTGCCATTGCCTTCTCCAGGGGATCTTCCCCACCTGGGGATCGAACCTGGGTCTCCTGCATTGCAGGGAGATGCTTTACCATCAGAGCCACCAATAAAAGCCATATATATATATATATACACACACACACAAAATGTGTATTATTGTCTTGTTCCACTGTATAACAAAACTCTATATTGTGGATGTAATGAATGACATAATCCTTTAGCAGCAAAACCATCTTCAGAGGAAAACCACAAAGCAAACGTTCAGATATATGGTCTATAATTAACCACTAGGAAGATCTCAAAACTATTCCTGAAACACAAGCAATATCAGCATATAAAAATGCTTGTCCACCTGTAATCACAGAATAACACAATCAAAATGAGTTATGTTGATACTGGTGAGTGAGTTCCAAGAGCGGTACAAATGGAATTCTGAAACCTGGTTTCCTAGCATTTTACATCAACACTTCACCACACTTGCCAAACATAGAACTAATAACATATGAGACTGTGATTATTCCAGTGGGAAAATAGTGCAGTATTTAATCAACTACATTATTTGTTGCATCATTAAAATCATGAACTATAGTGATAATTTTAAACTGGTTTTATTTTCAAGAAATATAATGAAAAAATATTTTGATAATAACTTTTTATTAAAACAATTTCAAATCATTTCACTAACATTTTTTATCTTTTATAAGCTAATGTTTACTATCAATCAGTAAAGAAATTTAAAATCATACCATATTTAAAGCTGTTTATCCTAACATTAAAAAATTGTGAATAGCAATGCCTTTGCTCACACTGTTTCTTTTCTCCACATTCCCAAATTTAAATTTGTGTCTGAAATTCTTAACTGTTCTCTTTTATCTCTTCTACTCACTTGGTTATAAAGGCCTATACAAGTAGGCCTATACTTCATTTTATTGTGTTTTGCAGATATTTTGCTTTTTACATTTTAAGGCTTGTGACAACTTTGTGCCAAACAAGTCTACAGATACGATTTTTCTTATAGCTTTGGCTTACTTCATATCTGTGTGTCACATTTTGATAAATCTCCTAATATTTAATTTATTATTATTATTATTTTATGTTGATCTGTGATCAGTGATCTTTTTAAATTTGAAGTAGAGTTGATTTGCAAAATTATATTAGTTTCAGGTGTACAACAAAGAGATTCAGCTACAGATATATACATATATATTTTAAAATTATTTTCCTTTATAGGTTATTACAAAATGAGTATATATTACAAAGTGAGTATACCTTATTGTGCTATATATTAGGCCCTTGTTGGTTATCTATTTTATATATTGTAGTGTGTATATGTTAATCACAAACTTTTAATTTATCACTCTCCCCTCCCCTTTCTCCTTTGGAAACCGTAGTGTATTTTCTATGCCTGTAAGTCTATTGCTGCTTTGTATATATATTTATTTGTATCTTTTTTTTTCACATTCTACATATAAGTGATATATTTGTCTGGCTTATTTCATTTAGTATGATAATTGCTAGGTTCATCCATCTTTCTTCAAATGGCATTATTTCATTCATTTTTACAGCTAGGTAAAATTCCATTGTGCAAATATATCACATCTTATTTATCCATTCCTCTGTCAATGGACATATAGGTTGATTCCATGTCCTGGCTATTGCCAATAGTTCTGCAATGAACATTAAAGTGCATGTATCTCCTTGAATTACAGTTTTCTCCAGATATATGCTCAGGTGTGGTGGGGTTGCAGGGTTGCAGGATCATACAGTAACTCTTTTTAGGTTCTGAGAAATGTTCATACTGTTCTGCATTGTGACTATATTAATTTATATTCCCATCAACAGTACTGGAAGGTTCTTTTTTCTTTACATTCTCTCTAGCATTTACTAACTGTCAGCTTTTTGTTGATGACCCCATTCTGACTGGTGATAACTCATTACATAGTTTTGATTTGCATTTCTCTATTAATAAGCGATGTTGAACACATTTTCCTGCACCTTTTGTCCATCTTTATGTTTTCTTGGTAGAAATATCTATTTGTGACTTCACCCACTTTTTTTATTGGGCTTTTTTTCCCCCCAATATTGAGCTATATGAGCTGTTTTGTGTATTTGGAGATTAAATCTTTGTTAGTCCCATTTTTTGGAAATATTTTCTCCCATTACATATGTTGTCTTTTTTTTTTTTTGGTGTTTTTTTAAATTAATTTTAATTAATTAATTTATTTATTTTTAATTTATTTTTTTTTCCATTTATTTTTATTAGTTGGAGGCTAATTACTTTATATCATTGCAGTGGTTCTTGTCATACATTGAAATGAATTAGCCATGGATTTATCTTTTTATTTTGTTTATGGCTTCCTTGGTTATGCAAACACTTTCCAGTTTAATCAGGTCCCATTTATTAATATTTATTTTTGCATTTATTTCCATTACTCTTGGAGACAGATCCAAAAAGACATTGCCGTGATTTACGTCAAAGGGTGTTCTGCCTATATTTTCCTCTAGGACTTCTATAGTCTCTGCTTTTACATTTAGGTCTTTAATCCATTTTGAGTTTATTTTTGTGTATGGTGTCTGAAAATGGTTTAATTCAATTCTTTTACATATATCTGTCCAGTTTTCCCAGGGCTACTTATGGAAGAGACTGTTTGTTTTTTTTTTTTTCCTCCATTGCATAGTCTTACTTCATTTATCATAGATTAATTGATCACAGGTATGTGGGTTTACCTCTTACACTTCTATCCTGTTCCATCGACCTATGTTTCTGCTTGGCCTGTATATTTCTGTTTATGGCCTTTGAAGATGGAAGACTAATAAGGCTATGAGCCAAGGAAAACAGGAGGCCTCCAAAAGCTAGGAAAAAACTAAGAAGTGCATTCTTTCCTAAAGCTACCAGAAAGGGACATAGCTCTGATGACACCTTGAGTTTGGCCCGAGATCCATGTTCAACTTCTGGTCTACAGAACTACCTAGTATTCAAGATTAAACCTGGTCAGACTTTAAAAGATCTTGCATGCAGGGTGGTGGGGTAGAAGGACCTTGAGGTCACCTCCTCTCAAGAGAATACCAAAATTATAACTAACTGCTGAGTAACCATCATTAAAAGCAGTGGAACCTATCAAAAAAGATGTTCTACCAAAGACAAAAGATACTCTTCCAAAGACAAAGAAGAAACCATAACGAGACAGCAGGAGGGGCACACTTGTGATATAATCAAACCCCATCCACCCCAGGTGGACAACTCACAAACTGCCAAAATAATTATGTTGTAGAAATTCTCCCACAGGAACGAGAGTTCTGGCCTGTGGAAGTTCATTCTATTAACTAAAGAACCAACAAAATAGACAAGTGAGAACCAAATGGCATCAGATAAACCAAGAGGACCAAAAATAATAACACAATGTTCAAAAACTTAAACTGTCATTGGAATAAAAACCTAGAAAATTAACATGGATCTGTGTGCTAAACCTAGACAAAGTGATTACCAGCTAAAATAAAACACGTAAATAACGCCCAGAGTCTCCAACACAATAGATAAAATGATCAGTTTGCCAACTTAAAACTGAAAGTTACCCATAATTCAAAAAAATCAAGAAAATTACAATTTGAATCCACTCCCCCCTCAAAAATCAACATAAGTATAAACCAGATGTTTGAGTTACCAGGCAAGGATGTTTAAACAAGTATCAAAAGAGTCAACAAGCAATTTTAAATTCACTTGAAATAACAACAACCAACAGAAAATCTCAGCAAATAAACAGACACTTGAAAAAAGAAACAAAGAAACTATATAATTGAAAACGCAAATAATTGAAAGGAAAAATGAAAAATCTTATTATAAGGACACCAAAATAGAATGGATATGACAGTGGATATAGTCAGTGAACTTGAAGTCAAGCAATACAGTTGATCCAATCTGAATTACAGACAAAAAGTTGACTGAAAATAAATATACATATAAACAAAGCCTCCTATCGCTGGAGTTTCAGGAGATGAAAAAGTGAATGGAGCTGAAAAAGTATTCAAAGAATATTAGTTAGACATTTCCGAAATTTGGTAAAAGACATACACAAATTAAAGACACTGAGAAAACACCAGGTAGGGCAAACAAGCAAGCAAACTCATAACAAACCTTAACAACATCTAGAGAAAAACAGTATCTTACCTGAAAGGACAATAATACAAATGGAAAGAGATTATTCTTTTTAATCTTAAACACAGAGTCCAGAAGGAAGTAGATCAGTATATTTCAAGAACTGGGGGGAAAAAATAAAAATGGCAATTGTCAATTCCGTTTCTGGTAAAACTATCTAACTATCAGCAATGAAGGGGGAAATAAAGATGTTCTCAGGCAAAATAATATTAAATTAATTTTTCACTATCAGACTTAGTCTTGAAGGCTGGCTAAAGGAAGTTCTCCAAGGAGAAGCAAAATGATAAAAGAAGAAATCTTGAAACAAAAGGAAAGAAAAAGGAACACTAAAAATAGTAATAATATGAATAAACATGATAAAGTATCTTCCTCCTTTAAAGCTTCTGAAATCTGAAGATTGCAAAGGAAAACGTTATAATCATCTAATACTAAAAACAAACTATTTCTAAAACAAAACATAACCAAATTCCATTTGAGAGAAATCTGGAAACTAGTTGAGAAGCTCCTATTCTCTGGGGAAGTGTAAAATCAGCCAGATAGTAGTCAGAAGAGAAATTCAAAGTAGCATCTCACTATAATTCTTCCCCCTGCTCAGCATCATATATGACCAGCAGGAAATCCACCAGATCGCAGTTTCTCTCTGGGAATGCAAGAATACTGGACCTCTCAGTGTCCCAACTTTCCCAAGGTGTCCCACAGAAAACTGGCTTCTGTCTTGCCTCTCTCAGAGCATTTTTGTGAAAGTGAAGTCGCTCAGTCATGTCCGACTCTTGGTGACCCCATGGACTGTGGCCCACCACGCTTCTCCGTCGGTCCATGGGATTTTCCAGGCAAGAGTACTGGAGCGGGTTGCCATTTCCTTCTCCAGAGCATGTTTAGGGCCTAGCAAACACTAGATGCCTGGAAACCAGTCAGAACAAACGTGGCAGTTTGGGCTGGCCTTAAGTAGCACACTGTCTTTCTGGCTCACTACAGATCAAGCAGATGAAAACCCCTGGTTGCTTCCTTCTCCTTGGGGAGGGAAGAAGTCGACTCCGCATGTGATGCCTGAAATTTTCTGTGGGCTGGCCAAAGCACTGCCTTTTGTCTTGCCTTTTAGAATATTTGTAGTATCCAGCATACTCTTCCTACGTTGGGGGTCAGTGAGAAGAAAGTTTGAACTATCTGTTTGCCATAGTCCCTCCAGCTGGCTCAGCACAGAGCAAATTGATGAAACCCCAGCTCCCAGACTTTCCCTGGGGAAGAGGAGCAGGCCAGAGTGGTGACCCAGCTTTTCCAGAGGAACTGTCTTCAGTCTCACTCACCTTAGAGGGCTGATAGGAAGTGGCATACTTTTGGTGCCTGGGGGATACCTATAATCAAAAAGTGATCACCGGACCAGCACAAAGGTTTGAAGTGCCCCAGATCTCTGGACAAGCTGATTAATGAAGTTCTTCTGCCATATGAGCCCAGTGTGTGAATATGGGAGGGAGATCTATTTATCTAATGTGCAGAAACAAGATGAAGCGTGCTAAGTGTGAGTGTACTTAGCTAGTTTCTCAGTTGTGTCCGACTCTCTGTGGCCCCGTGCACTGTAGCCCACCAGGCTCCTCTGTCCGTGGGATTTTTCAGGCAAGAATACTGGAGCAGGTTGCCATTTCCTCCTCCAGGGGATCTTCCTGACCTGGGGATAGAAACTGCACCTTGTTCATTAGAAGGCAGATTCTTTATCACTGAGAGATCTAGGAAGCCCAAGAAAAGAATCAAAGGAAATAAAATCAAGGGAAAATGTCCCCCCAAAATAATCCAAATAAATCTCCTGAAACTTATTTTAATGGTAAGGATATATAAAATAAATCTGACAGAGAATTCAAAATAAACATCCTAAAGATGCTCACTGAGGTAAGAACAAATCATGAGCAAAGTTAAATTTTAATAAATTATACATCAACACACCCTCCCCCAAATAGACATCTTGGAGTTGAAGAATACAATAACTGAACAGAAAAATTCATATGTCAAAAAGACAAAAGGTAACAAGTGTTGGCAAGGATGAGAAGAGGGAATGACTATGCAACGTTTCTGGGAATGTAAAATGGCACAGGCAGTATGGGAAACAGTATGGAAGTTATTCAAAAAATTAAAAATCTGTGCAATCCTATGACTAGGTAATTACCCAAAAGAACTGAAATCATAATCTTTAAGAGCTACTTGCACCCCTATGTTAATTGCAGCATTATTCAAAATAGCCAAGATGCACAAAGAAATTAAATATCTATCAATGGATGAATGTATAATAAATATGGCATATTACATGCAATGAAATTTTATTTGGCCTTAAAAATGAAGGATATCTGCAAAATGTGACACTATTAGGCAAGTCTGGAAGACATTATGCTAAGTGAAATAACACAGTCACAGAAGGAGAAATACTCTAAGATTTCGCTTATATATGAGGTAGCTAAAATAGTCAGACTCATAGATGTAGAGCAGAATAGTGCTTTCCAGGGAATGGGGGAAAGGGAAATGAGGAGTTGCTATTTAATGGATATAAGGTTTCAGCTATAAAAGATGAAAAAGTTCTAGAGATCCTCTAGAATACCCTCATGGTTATATTTAACAAGACCATATTGTACACTAAAATATTTGTTAAAAGGGTAGATTTCATGTTAAGTATTATTAGTACCAAAAAAAATAACTGTATGTGAAAGTTCATAGCAGCTTTTCCATAACAGCCAAAAGCTTCAAACTAGCCTACAGTATGTTTATAACTAAACAAATTGTGATATATCATACCATGAAGAGCTATGCAAAAAAAAAAAAAGAGGAACAAGTTATTGACATATAACAACTTGAATTGATCTCAAGGGCATTATACTGAAAAACAAAAGTTGATATCAAAAGTTCAAATATTATATGATATAATGATACAATATTTATGAAATAACAAAATTATAAAAATGAAAAACAGGTCAGTGGTTTCCAGGAGTTAGGGAGAGCACTGGGAGAGGAGAGTGGATTTGGATCTAGAAGATAATAAGAAGAATATGTGTGGTGATAAAAGTGTATATTTTCTTAATCAGTGTCAATTTCCTGGTTGTGATAATATACTATAGCTTTATAAGATTTTAAGCCTTGTGGCTCAGCTGGTAAAAAAATTCACCGGTAATGTGGGAGACCTGGGTTTGATCCCTGGATTGGGAAGATCCCCTGGAGAAGGGAAAGGCTACCCACTCCAGTATCCTGGCCTGGAAAATTCCATGGACTGTATAGTCCATGGGGTCAAAAAGAGTCTTTTGAGTGACTTTCACTTCACTTCACCATGGCGAAAAACTGCATATAAATCGCATACTAAGCTCTCCGTTCTACTTCTTACAACTATAGTTAAATCTGCAATTATCTTCAGAAAAGTTCAGTTTAACCATGTGACTCTGGAGAAGGGAATGGCAATTCACTCCAGTGTTCTTGCCTGGAGAATCCCAGGCACAGAGGAGCCTGGCAGACTACAGTCCACAGAGTCACAAAGAGTCGGATGGGACTGAGTGACTAATACACACTAGCTGTGTGAATTGAGGATTATTCTCACAGTGGTTTCCAACCGTTTTGGCTGGTTTTGTCAAAGACAATTTTTCCACAGACCAGGGTCAGGTGATGGTTTTAGGATGATTCAAGTGCATTTATATTTATTATGCACTTTATTTCTATTATTATCACATCAGCTCCACCTCAGATCATCAGCATTAGCTTCTGGAGTTGGGGACCTCTGCAGAAAAGATTGTGTAGAATACATGCTAATTTTTCTTCATATATTTTTTACAATTCTCCAGTGAAGTCATCTCAGCCTGGAGATTATCATCTACAAACCTACCCTAAAAGAATACCTACAAAGAAATCTCTAAGCAGGAAAGATATTTTAGTATTTCTATCAGTTTTTACTTCACATATTATGCAGCTAAGTTGTCTGATCCTTCTCCAGCTCCCAGTCTTAAAAAAAGAAAAACCAGAAAATCCACTGCTGTAGAGGTTCCAAGGTCTCTGATGTTCCAAGGTCTTTGGCAGGTCTGCATTAATGTCTTTACCTTTCAGTATCTTCTTATATTTTTTATATATAATGTCAAAATTTTAAATTGTACTTATGAAGGGGAATAGGGAAAGATATGTATACTTCATTTTCTGGAAATAAAAGTCCCAATCACCATTATTTATCAAAGGCAAAAATAAGTACAATTTATTGCCTATCTACCATAAGCTAGTGCTTTAATTACCTTTTTTCATATTAACTTGATAGGAGTAATATGTACATGAATGGGAAATATTTTAATACGTATAACTCAGTTTGGACAAATGTACTATCCTTGTGTCTACAAATACACACAAACAGATAAATTCCTTTGCCTCTAATTTTTTGCTTGCACATTTTCAAAGTAAATACCGTGCCCTACCCCAGGATACAAGGACTATCTGAAGTACTTTCTACAATTATTGATTTAATTTATATTTTATAGAATTTCTGATAAATGGAATCAAATAACCTATACTTTTTGTATCTGAATTATTTCAGTAGCATAATATTTTAAAGATAAAACCACTACATTTCTGGGTAGGATCTTCCTTGTGTTCATAAACAATAATCTGTTTATCCATTCACCTTTTGACAGTCATTGGGTTATATCCAGATATTTTTGCTACTAGGAACAAAAGTATGTGGACATATATTTTATTTCACTTGAGGTAAATACCTAGTAGGCGTGTAGTCCGCAGCATTGCATGGTAAATGTCTGTTTAACTTTGTAAGACATTACAAAATCATTTTCTAAAGTAGTTGCATCATTTTACTTCAACAACAGAAATGCATATGAGTTTTTAAAAATAAACTACCTTCTTATTTGATTTTTTTAATCTAATTTTTATTTTATATTGGAGTGTAGTTGATTTACAATGGTGTGTTAGTTTAAGGTGTACAGCAATGTGATTCAGTCATGTGTGTGTGTGTGTGTGTGTGTGTGTGTGTGTGTGTGTATATGTGTGTGTGTGCGTGTGTGTGTGTGTGTGTGTGTGTATGTAAAGTAATGGATATATAAAATATATATGTATATATTACTTTTCAGGTTCTTTTCCCAGGTTATAACAGGATATTGAGTACACCTCCCTGTACTATATAGCAGTATGCTGTTGGCTAACTATTTTAAATATAGCAATATGTATCTTAATACCAAGCTCCCAATTTATCCGTCCCCACCACTTCTCCCCTCTGGTCACCATGAATTTGTTTTCAAAATCTGTAAATTTGTTTCTGCTTTGTAAATAAATTCATGTGTATCACTTTTTAAATTAGATTCCATACACGAGTGCTATCATATGATATTTGTCATTCTCTGTTGATTTACTTCATTTAGTATGGTTGTCTCTAGGTCTATCCATGTTACTGCAAATGGCACTGTTTCATTCTTTTTTTATAGCTGAGCAGTATTCCACTTGGAGAAGACACTGGCAACCCACTCCAACACTCTTGCCTGGAGAATCCCATGGACAAAGGAGCCTGGTAGGCTGCAGTCCATAGGGTCGCTAAGAGTAGGACACGACTGAGTGACTTCACTTTCACTTTTCACTTTCATGCATTGGAGAAGGACAAGGCAACCCACTCCAGTGTTCTTGCCTGGAGAATCCCAGGGATAGAGGAGCCTGGTGGGCTGCCGTCAATGGGGTTGCACAGAGTCGGAAACGACTGAAGCGACTTAGCAGCAGCAGCAGCAGCAGTATTCCATCATATATAGATAGATAGACTTTCCAGGTGGCGCTAATGGTAAAGAACCTGCCTGCCAATGCAGGAGACATAAGAGACGTGAGTTCAGTCCCTGGGTTGAGAAGATCCCCTGTGGAAGTGAATGGCAATTTATTGCAGTATTATTGCCTGGAGAATCCTATGGACTGAGGAGCCTGGTGGGCTACATGGGTTACAGAGTCAGACATGACAAGAGACTTAGTATGTATATATACATATGTACACACATACATACACACACACACACACACACACACACCAAATTTTCTTTTTCATTTTCTTATACAATGATTCATTGATAATTATTCAATGATAGACATTTAAGTTGCTTCCATATCTTAGCTATTGTAAATGGTGTTACAATGAACATTAGGGTGTATGTATATATTCAAATTATGGTTTTCTCCTGATATATGCTCAAGAGTGGGATTGCTAGATTATACGGCAATTTTATTTTTAGTTTTTTAAGGAGCCCCCATATTGTTTTCCACAGTGGTTTTACCAATTTACATTTCCACCAACAGTGAAGGAGGGTTCCCTTTTCTCCATACATTCTCCAGAATTTATTGTTTGCAGACTTTTTGCTGATGGCCATTCTGACAGACTACCTTCATATTTGAAAGAAGTTCCTTCCATTTCACTCTGCTTAGGAATTACTTCCTCATTGTGTATGTACTACCCTTGTAAACTGTTTAGATGTGTTATTTGCTTATTTTTAAAAACTATTTTTATCTGCATTTCTGCCTGTCTTATCCCAATCACTCATTAGAAACAGCCTCCACAAATGTCAGTTAACAAAATCAATTTATGTTCTCATTTTCTTTGTGATTTGAGCTGCATATGGCTCTTTTTACTTGATGACTTCTTCTCGGATGTCTTTCATGATAAGATTTATGAATGAACATTCACTTACATTATATCACAGAAGGAATGAAGAGATTTCTGTCAAAAGTGTTCTTTGCATGAAATTAGACAATAATTTTTGAATCTTAAACTCTTTCATATTGCAATGATTCCATCCTAGAATGAAAATACTTTTGTGAAAGATAACTAAGATGAATTAGAAGAAATTTTAAGGAGCAGATTTTAATTCAAAATAACTATGCTATGATGAATTTTAATATTACCTCTTATTCCTCTTCTCTGTCTTTGCCAGAGACTTATTTCTGGAACTTATCATCAACCAAGAGATTGCAAAGAGGGAGCCATTTTATATATTATTTGTAGCAAGGAAAATAAATACAACCCTTTGTGACATAACAACATTCAGGAGTTATTTAGTTACACCCAGATGCCAAAAAGTCAGGATAATTTCCCTTCATTATCATGATACAATCTCATTCTTCAGCAGAAATCTAGAGTTCCTCTTAGTTTTGAACAGGGAGACAAACAGAACTGAATGTCTGGAACCTGACCAGACAGTCAAGGTGTATTGATATTGTGCTATTTGGGGTGACCCAAGGCATGAAGCTATCATGGGCTTCATGGTATGAGGGCTTCCCTGATAGTTCAGTTGGTAAGGAATCTGCGTGCAATGCAGTAGACCTCTATTTGAATCCTGGGTTGGAAAGATCCCCTGGAGAAGGGATAGGGTACCCATTCCTGTATTCTTGGACTTTCCTCATGGCTCAGCTGGGAAAGAATCTGCCTGCAATAAAGGAGACCTGGGTTCTATCCCTGGATTGGGAATATCCCCTGGAGAAGGGAAAGGCTACCCATTCCAGTATTCTGGCATGGAGAATTCCATGGACTGTATAGTCCATGGGTTTGCCAAGAATTGGACACAACTGAGTGACTTTCATTTCACTTCACTTCAAGACATGAAAGGAGGAGAAAGGCTAATGCAGGAATAATGAAGATGCAGCATTCCCCTAGGAAAACATTCCACTACTCTGAGAAAAGGTGAAAGTCTTCAAGAAGTACAAGTGAAATGCAAGTTGAGCAACCTGCATAGAGTAGAAGTACCTCTTTTTCATCCTCTCCAAAGGCTGATATTATATAAACTGTAGTTCACGACGTGAATCTGAATAAATAACTACTTGCATTCCTGAATTGTCTCTTATGTGTTGATGTGGCTAACAGCAGCAAGCTCATTTTTGACGTGACTGTATTAACAGCTTTTGCTTTCCTACTTTCTCATTACAGTCCCATATAATGAAAAGGACATTTTTTTTGAGGTGTTAGTTCTAGAATGTCTTACAGGTCTTCATAGAACCTACAGCGTCAACTTCTTCAGCATTACTGGTCAGGGTTGCCTTGGAAACAAACAGACATTATTCTGTTGCTTTTGAGATTGCATCCAAGTACTGCATTTCAGACTCTTTTGTTGACTATGATGGCAAAAGTAAGAAATTAAGAAATACCAGGAATAACAGGCAAATTTGGCCTTGGAGTACAGAATGAAGCAGAGCAATGGCTAATAGAATTTTGCCAAGAAAATGCACAGGTCATGGCAAACACCCTCTTCCAACAACACAAGAGAAGACTCTACACATGGACATCACCAGATGGTCAATCCCAAAAACAGACTGATTTTATTCTTTGCAGCCAAAGATGGAGAAGCTCTATACAGTCAGCAAAAACAAGACTGGGAGATGACTGTGGCTCAGATCATGAACTCCTATTGCCAAATTCAGACTTAAATTGAAGAAAGTAGGAAAACCACTAGACCACTCAGGTATGACCTGGTCAAATCCTTATGATTATACAGTGGAAGTGAGAA
This sequence comes from Odocoileus virginianus, assembly GCF_023699985.2. Lineage (NCBI taxonomy): Eukaryota > Metazoa > Chordata > Mammalia > Artiodactyla > Cervidae > Odocoileus > Odocoileus virginianus. The sequence goes on from NC_069701.1 coordinate 3,718,917, forward strand.
ATAGATATAAGGGACTAGATCTGATGGACAGAGAGCCTGATGAACTATGGGTGTAGGTTCATGACATTGTACATGAGGCAAGGATCAAGACCATCCCCAAGAAAAAGAAATGCAACAGGCAAAATGGTTTTCTAATGAGGCTTTACAAATACTTGTGAAAAAAAGAGAAACTAAAGGCAAAGAAGAAAAGGAAATATATACCCATTTCGATGCACAGTTTCTAAGAAGAGTAAGGAGAGACAAGAAAACCTTCCTTAGTGATCAATGCAAAGAAATAGAGGAAAACAACAGAATGGGAAAGACTAGAGATCTCTTCAAGAAAATTAGAGGTAGCAAAGGAACATTTCATGCAAAGATGGGCTCAATAAAGGACAGAAGTTGTATGGACCTAATAGAAGCAGAAGATAATAAGAAGAGGTGGCAAGAACACAAAGAAGAACTGTACAAAAAAGATCTTCATGATCCAGATAATCATGATGGTATGATCACTTACCTAGAGCCAGACATTCAGGAATGTGAAGTAAAATGGGCCTTGGAAAATATCCCTACAAATAAAGCTAGTGGAGGTGATGGAAATCCAGTTGAACTATTTCAAATCCTAAAAGATGATGCTGTGAAAGTGCTGCACTCAATATGCCAGCAAATTTAGAAAACTCAGCAGTGACCACAGGACTGGATAAGGTCACTTTTCATTCCAATCCCAAAGAAAGGAAATGCCAAAGAATGCTCAAACTACCGCACAATTGCACTCATCTCACATGCTAGTAAAGTAATGCTCAAAATTCACTAGGCCAGGCTTCAACCATACATGAACCATGAAATTTTAGATGTTCAAGCTGGATTTAGAAAAGGCAGAGGAACCAGAGATCAAATTACCAACATCTCCTGGATCATTGAAAAAGAAAGAGAGTTCCAGAAAAACATCTACTTCTGCTTTATTGACTATGCCAAAGCCTATGACTGTGAGGATCACAACAAACTGTGGATAATTCTTAAAGAGATGGGAATACCAGACTACCTAACCTAACTCCTGAGAAATCTGTATGCAGGTCAAGAAGCAACAGTTAGAGCTGGATGTGGAACAACAGACTGGTTCCAAATTGGGAAAGGACTTTGGCAAGGCTGTATATTGTCACCCTGTCTATTTATCTTATATGCAGAGTACATAATGAGAAAAGCTGGGTTGGATGAAACACAAGATGGAATCAAGATTGCCAGGAGAAATATCAATAACCTCATATAGGCAGATGACACCACCTTTATGGCAGAAAGTGAAGAGGAACTAAAGAGACTCTTGATGAAAGTGAAACAGGAGAGTGGAAAAGTTGTCTTAAAACTCAACATTCAGAAAACTAAGATCATGGCATCTGGTCCCATTGCTTCATGGCAAATAGATGGGGAAACAGTGGTAGAGATTATTTTGGGGGGCTCCAAAATCACTGCAGATAGTGATTGCAGCTATGAAATTAAAAGGTACTTGCTCCTTGGAAGACAAGTTATGACCAATATAGGCAGCATATTAAAAAACAGAGACATTTCTTTGACAACAAGGTCTGTCTAGTCAAACTATGGTTTTTCCAGTAGTCACGTATGGATGTGAGTTGGAGTATAAAGAAAGCTGAGTGCCGAAGAATTGATACTTTTGAACTGTGGTGTTGGAGAAGACTCTTGAGAGTCCCTTGGACTGCAAGGAGATCCAACCAGTCCATCCTGAAGGAAATTAGTCCTGAATATTCATTGGAAGGATTAATACTGAAGCTGAAACTCCAATACTTTGGCCACCTGATGTGAAGAACTGACTCAATGGAAAAGACCCTAATGGTGGGAAAGATTGAAGGCAGGAGGAGAAGTGGACTGCAGAGGATGAGATGGTTGAATGGCATCACCAACTCCATGAACACGAGTGAGTAAACTCCAGTAGTTGGTGATGGACGGGGAGGCCTGGTGTGCTGCAGTCCATGGGGTCGCAAAGAGTCGGACACTACTGAGCGACTGAACTCAATGGCTGTCTAAGCGACTCTCAAGAGTCTTCTCCAGCACCACAGTGTGAAAGCACCAATTATTCAGTGCTCAACATTCTTTATGGTCAAATTCTCACATCCATACATGACTACTGGAAAAACCATAGCTTTGACAATATGGACTTCTGATAGCAAGGTGGTGTCTCTGATTTTATATACACTGTCTAGGTTTGTCATAGTTTTTCTTCCAAAAAGCGAGAGTCCTTTTATTTCATGGGTGTAGTCACTGTCCACAGTGATTCTGGAGCCCAATAAAATAAAATCTCACACTGTTTCTATTTTTTCCTCATCTATTAACCATGAAATGATGAGACTGGATGCCATGATCCTAGTTTTTTGAATACTGAGTTTTAAGCCAGATTTTTCACTCTCCTCTTTCACTTTCATCAAGAGGCTCTTTAGTTCCTCTTTGCTTTCTGCCATTGGGGTGATGTCATCTTCATATCTGAGGTTATTGATATTTCTCCTGGCAATCTTGATTCCAGCTTTTGATTCATTCAGCCTAGCATTTTGCATAATGTACTCTGCATATAAATTAAATAAGCACTGTGACAATATAAAGCCTTGACATACTCCTTTCCCAACTTTGAACAAGCCCGATGTTTCACGTCTGGTTCTATTTGTTTCTTCTTAATCTGCATACAGGTTTCCCAAGAGGCAGGTAAAGTGGGCTGGTATTCCCATCTCTTTAAGTGCTTTAACACAGTTTGTTGTGATCCACACAATCAAAGTCTTCAGTGTAGTCAATGAAGCAGAAGCAGATGTTTTATGGAATTCTCCTGATTTTTCTATAATCCAGTGGATGTTGGGAATTTGATCTCAAGAGATCTAGAGGTAAATTGATCAATAGTCAGAGGCAATTTGATCCCCTCTGCCTTCTCTAAATTCGGCTTGCACATATGGAAGTTCTTTGTTCTTGTACTATTGAAGCATAGCTTGAAGGATTGAGCATTACCTTGGCATATGAAATGTGTGCAACTGTATGATAGTTTGAACATTCTTTGGCATTGTCCTTCTTTGGGATTGGAATGAAAACTGGCCTTTTCCATTCCTGTGGCCAATTCTGAGTCTTACAAATTTGCTGGCATATTGAGTGCAACACTTTTACAGCATCATCTTTTAGGATTTGAAATAACTCAGCTGGGATTCCATCACTTCCACTAGCTTTGTTCGTAGTAATCTTCCTAATGCCCAATTGACTTCACACTCTAGGATGTCTGCCTCTAAATGATTTACCACACCATCGTGGTTATCTTGGTCATTAAGACATTTTTCTACAGTTCTTCTCTGTATTCTTGACATCTCTTCTTAATCTCTTCTGCTTTTGTTAGGTGCTTACTGGTTCTATCCTTTATTGTGTCCATTTTTGCATGAAATGTTCCTTTCATATCTCTAATTTTCTTGACAAAATTTCTAGTCTTTCCCATCCTATTGTTTTCTCTATTTCTTTGCATTGTTCACTTAAGAGTCTTTCCTCCCCTTTCTATTCTTTGGAACTCTGCATTCAATTGAGTATATCTTTCCCTTTCTCCTTTGCTTTTTGCTTAGCTTCTTTTCTCAGCCATTTGTAAGGTCTCCTCAGATAACCATTTTGCCTTCCTGCATTTCTTTTTTTTTCAGGATGATTTTGGTCACTGCTGTTATGTACATACAGTACATAGTGTACAGTCTCTGTACACTGTTACGAACCTCCATAGTTCTTCAGGCACTCTATCAGATCCAATCCCTTTAATCTATTTGTACCTCCACTCTATAGTTGATTTCCCTACTTTCTTCAAGTTAGGTCTGAATTTTGTAATAAGTAGCTCATGATCTGAGCCACAGTTACCTCCAGGTCTTGTTTTTAATGAATGTATAGAGCTTCTCCATGTGTAGAGTCTTCTCTTGTGTTGTTGAAAGAGGGGGTTTGCTATGACCATTGCGTTCTCCTGGCAAAACTCTATTAGCCTTTGCTCTGCTTTATTCCATACTCCAGGGCCAAATTTGCCTGTTACTCCAGGTGTTTCCTGACTTCCTACTTTTGCATTCCAGTCCCTTATAATGAAAAGGACAACTTTCTTGGGTGTTAGTTCTAAAAGGTCTTGTAGGTCTTCATAGAACTGTTTAACTTCAAAGATGGAGATGCAGCCACAGATGGAGAAGCTCTATATAGTCAGCAAAAACAAGACTGGGAGCTGACTGTGGCTCAGATAATGAACTACTTATTACCAAATTCAGACTTAAATCGAAGAAAGTAGGGAAAACCACTAGACCATTAGGTATGACCTAAATCAAAGTCCTTATGATTATACAGTGGAAGTGAGAAATAGATATAAGGGACTAGATCTGATAGACAGAGTGCCTGATGAACTATGGGTGGAGGTTCATGACACTGTACAGGAGACAAGGATTAAGACCATCCCCATGGAAAAGAAATGCAAAAAAGCAAAATGGCTGTCTGAGGAGGCCTTACAAATAGCTGTGAAAAGAAGAGAAGCAAAAAGCAAAGGAGAAAAGGAAAGATAGTACCATCTGAATGCAGAGTTCCAAAGAATAGCAAAGAGAGATTTAAAAAAGCCTTCCTCAGTGATCAATGCAAAGAAATAGAGTAAAACAATAGAATGGGAAAGACTAGAGATGTCTTCAAGAAAATTAGAGCTACCAAGGGAATATTTCATGCAAAAATGGGCTAGATAAAGGACAGAAATGGTATGTACCCAACAGAAGCAGAAGATATTGAGGAGGTGGCAAGAATACACAGAAGAACTGTAAAAAAAAAAAAAAAAAAATCTTCACTACCCAGATAATCACGATGGTGTGATCACTTGCCTAGAGCCAGACATCCTGGAATTTGAAGTCAAGTGGCCTTAGAAAGCATCACTACAAACAAAGCTAGTAACACAATAAACTGTGGAAAATTCTTAAAGAGATGGGAATACCAGACTATCTGACCTGTCTCTTGAGAAACCTGTATGCAGGTCAGGAAACAACAGTTAGAACTGGACATGGAGCAACAGACTGGTTCCCAATAGGAAAAGGAGTACGTCAAGGCTGTATATTGTCATCCTGCTTATTTAACTTATATGCAGAGTACGCCATGAGAAACATTGGGCTGGAAGAAGCACAAGCTGGAATCAAGATTGCCAGGAGAAATATCAATAACCTCAGATATGCAGATGACACCACCCTTATGGTAGAAAGTAAAGAGGAACTGAAAAGCCTCTTGATGAAAGTGAAAGAGGAGAGTGAAAAAGTTGGCTTAAAGCTCAACATTCAGAAAACCAAGATAATGGCATCTGTTCCCATCACTTCATGGCCAAGATGGGGAAACAGTGGAAACAGTGGCAGACTTAATTTTTGGGGGCTCCAGAATCATTTCAGATGGTGATTGGAGCCATGAAATTAAAAGACACTTAATCCTTGGAAGGAAAGTTATGACCAACCTAGATAGCATATTTAAAAGCAGAGACATTACTTTGCCAACAAAGGTCCATCTAGTCAAGGCTATGGTTTTTCTAGTAGTCATGTATGGATGTGAGAGTTGGACAATGAAGAAAGCTGAGCGCCAAAGAATTGATGTTTTTGAACAGTAGATTTTGGAGAAGACTCTTGACAGTCCCTTGGACTGCAAGAAGATCCAACCAGCTCATCCTAAAGGAAGTCAGTCCTGGGTGTTCATTGGAAGAACTGATGTTGAATCTGAAACTCCAATACTTTGGCCACCTCATGCAAAGTTTTGACTCATTGGAAAAGACCCTGATGCTGGTAAAGAGTGAGGGCAAGAGGAAAAGGGGATGACGGAGGATGAGATGGCTGGGTGGCATCACCGACTCGATGGACCTGGGTTTGAGTAGACGCAAGGAGCTGGTGATGGACAAGGGGGCCTGGCATGCTGCGGTTCATGGGGTAGCAAAGAGTCAGACACGACTGAGCGACTGACCTGAACTGAACTGAAAGAGCTTCTCCATCTTTGGCTGCAAAGAATATAATCAATCTGGTTTTGTTTTATGTCCATCTGGTGGCATCCATGTGTAGAGTCTTCTCTTGTGTTGTTGGAAGATGGTGTTTGCTATGAGCAGTGCCTTCTCTTGGCAAAACTCTGTTAGCCTTTACTCTGCTTCATTTTGTGCTCCACAGCCAAATTTGCCTGTTACTCCAGGTATCTCTTGACTTCCTACTTTTGCATTCAAATCCTTATTATGAAACAGACATCTTTTTTTTAATATTTGTTCTAGAAGGTCTTGTCTTCACTGAACTGTTTGACTTCAGTTCCTTTGGCATTAATGGTCAAGCCATCTGCTTGGATTATTATGATACTGAATGGCTTGCCCTGGAAACCAATATCATTCTGTCATTTTTGAGACTGCACCCAAGTACTGCATTTTGGCTTCTTCTGTTGACTGTGAGGGTTATCCATTTCTTCTAAGGGATTCTTGTCCACAGTAGTAAATATTCTGAATTAAATTCACTCATTTTTGTTTATTTTAGTTCACTGATTCCTAAAATGTCAGTGTTCACTATGGTCATCTCCTGTTTGACCACATACTTTTTACCTTGGTCCATGGATGTAACATTCCAAGTTCCAATGCAATACTGTTCTTTACAGCATTGGACTTTACTCTCACAACCAGAGATATCCACAACTGGACATTGTTTCTGCTTTGGCTCAATCTCATCCTTCTTTCTGGGGCCATTTCTCTGCTGTTCCCCAATAGTATATTAGACACTTTCTGATCTGGGAGGCTTATTTTTCAGTGTCAGTTTTTTGCCTTTTCATACTGTTCATGTGATTCCGAAGTCAAGAACACTGAAGTGGTTTGCCATTCCTTTCTCCAGTTGACTATGTAGTATCAGAACTCTCCACCATAACCACTCCGTCTTGGGTAGCCCTGCACAGCATGGCTCCTAGTTTCATTGAGTTACACAAGTCTGTGATCCATGTGATCACTTTGGTTAGTTTTCTGTGACTGTGGTTTTTGTTCTGGACGTCTTGGGAATAATCTTCTTGCTTCTTCTGTCTGCCCTCTGATGGGTGAGGATAAGAGGCTTATGCAAGCTTCCTGATGGTAGGGACTAGCTGTGGGGAAAACTGGGTCTTGTTCTGGTGGGCAGGGCCATGCTCAGTAAATCTTCTATTCAATTTTCTGCTGATAGGTGGCGCTGTGCTCCCTCCTGTAGTTTGGCCTGAGGCTGACCAGTTCTAAAGTCTGCAGTCTCTATGGTAGGGCCTTATGCTCTATGGTAGGCTTAATGGTGACCTCCTTCAAGAGGAGTTATGTCAACACACCTCGCTTCCCAGAACTGGGGCTGCCAGTGTCCCTGACCCCATGGCAGGCCACTGTTGACCACACTTCTGCCAGAGACTCCCAAACGCTCTAAGTCTTAAATTGATTAATATTTCCATAGTTTGGTTTATTTTCTGAAATATTTTAAATTAACTATCAGACCTCATAAACCAGACCTCATAACTACCTTTAGATATTTTATTATATTTCCCTTAAAGGTAAAGAAAATTGAACATAAATTTTCCTACATAAACACATGTTCATTATCATGCAAATTATAATGAATATTAGTTCTTATTATAATTTCATTAAAACTTCCAACTCATATTCCTCCCAATTCCCCCAAACTACACAAATGATTTGCCTTTCTTGAGTCAGAATTTATCTAAAACAGACCCACAATTTTCATGACAATGATTTGCTGAAAACTAGGTCAGTATTTTCCTACAGAAAGTTCCAACTTCTGAATGTTGATGACTGCCTTCTCACAGTGTCATTTCATTTGCTCCCCTATCTTCTGTACTTTCTGTAAGTTGGAAATAAGTCTGAGTACTACATTAATTTCAAGTTAAACATTTTAGACAATAGTTAATAGGTGATTCTATATTATTTATTTTGTATTATAGGATAGACATAATGGCTGCATATTTTACGTTGTTTATGTTCATGAGTGGGCTTAAGGGGTAGTTGTTTTATCAGTAATATATATATGCTGTTAAACTGCTAAGTCACTTCAATCGTGTCTGACTCTGTGCGACCCCATAGACGGCAGCCCACCAGGCTCCCCCATCCCTGGGATTCTGCAGGCAAGAACACTGGTGTGGGTTGCCATTTCCTTCTCCAATCATATATATATAATATTTTATAAAATATAAACTTTTGCAATTTTTTAAAATGTTTATGTATTTTGAATCACCAGGCAAGTTGCAAGAAAAAAATAAAAAATAACATTTATTTTAAACCTTTTACCTAGATTCACCAATTAATTTTATTCTGCCCACTTTTGTTTTATCATTCTCTTTTTTTTATACATGTACACACATACATATGCACACACATATGTATTTAAAACTTTCAGCTGAGCCATTCAGTAATAAGTTAGAATACCACATCACTTTACCCTAAGTAATTTACTGTGTATATACTAAAAATAGGGCATTTGCTTTCATATTATACAATTATTAATATTAGTAAATCAAAAATTAAAATATTACTATTTATTGCAGGTACTATATTCAACATTTGTCAATTGTTTCTATGATGCTCTTTGCAAATTTATTTTTCCCAGTCCAGAATCTAATCAGGTATCATACATTGCAGTTAGTTATGATGGCTTTTTTCCCCCCTCTTTTAATATAGTTTGTTAGTCTTCTTTTATGATCTTGGTGTTTTTTAAAACGCCTAGCAAGTTATTTTGTAGAGTGTCTTTTAAGCTAGACTGGCCTGTTTTCTCATGACTGTGTAAATTTAAGGAAGTCAGATTCACTCTTGAGAATCATGGATTGCTTTAAGGCTGAACTGAACATGTATTGCAAGTTACCTGGCACACTTTTATGTCTTCTTCTCTATTGTATAAAAGATATTGCTAACAAACAAAAGCCATTCTTTCTATTAATCCAGATTTGAAATCAGAGTCCTTCTGAAAACAGCACTTCCAACAACTAAAAGAACTCAAAGAAATATCTATTTGACACTCCTTTTCTTAGACTCTTTCTTTTATTCAACTTACATGGGTACTTTTATGTGATTCCCTATTTCATCTTATTCTACAGCCACTGGAGGTATAAGATGATAAGAAAGTAGTATTGCAGTAGGCATTACTTAAATGGCATAATTGAAAGATTCTTTTAAAAAAATATTTATTTTTAATTGAAGAATAATTGCTTTACAGAATTTCTTTTTTTGTTAAACCTCAACCTGAATCAGCCATAGGTATCCATATAACCCCTCCCTTTTGAACCTCCCTCCCATATCCCTCCCCATCCCACCCCTCTAGGTTGATACAGAGCCCCTGTTTGAGTTTCCTTAGACATACAGCAAATTCCCATTGGCTATCTATTTTACCTGTGGCAATGTTAAGTTTCCATGTTACTCTCAATGTACATCTCACCCTCTCTTCCCCTCTCTACATGTCCATAAGTTTATTCTTTATGTCTGTTTCTCCACTGCTGCCCTGCAAATAAATTATTCAGTACCATTTTTCTAGATTCTATATATAAGCACTAGAATATGATATTTATCTTTCTCTTTCTGACTTACTTCACTATCTATAACAGGCTCTAGGTTTATCCACCTCATTAGAATTGACTCAAAGATGTTCTTCTTTATGGCTGAGCAATATTCCATTGTGTATATGTACCAAAACTTCTTTATCCATTCATTTGTCGATGAGCATCTAGGTTGCTATCATGTTCTAGCTATTGTAAATAGTGATGCAATGAACAATAGGATACATGTATCTCTTTCAATTTTGGTTTCCTCAGGGTATATGCTGAGGAGTGGGATTGCTGAGTCATATGCTGGTTTTATTCCTAGTTTTTAAAGGAATCTCCATACCATCTTCCATAGTAGCTGTATCAATTTTCATTCCCACCAACAGCACAAGAGTGTTCCCCTTTCTCCACACACTCTCCAGCATTTTGTAGACTTTTTGATGATGGCCTTTCTGACTGGTGTGAGATAATATCTCATTGTAGCTTTGATTTGCATTTCTCTAATAATGAGTGATGTTGAGCAGATTTCCACATGTTTGTTAGCCATCTGCATGTTTTCTTTGGAGAAATGTCCATTTAGATCTTTTCCCCACTTTTTGATAGGGTTGTTTGTTTTTCTGGTATTGAGTTGTATAAGCTGCTTGTATATTTTGGAAATTAATCCTTTGTCAGCTGTTTCACTTGCTATTATTTTCTCCTATCCTGAGGGTTATATTTTTACCTTGCTTATAGTTTCCTTTGCTGTGCAAAAGCTTTTGGATTTAATCAGGTCCTTCTTGTTTATTTTGTTTTTATTTCCATTACTCTAGGAGGTGGGTCATAGAGAATCTTGCTTTGATTTATGTCATCGAGTGTTCTGCCTATGTTTTCCTCTAAGAGTTTTATAGCTTCTGGTCTTACATTTAGGTCTTTAATCCATTTTGAGTTTATCTTTGTTTATGGTGTTAGGAAGTGTTTTAATTTCATTCTTTTACATGGAGCTGTCCATTTTCTCCAGCATCATTTATTGAAGAGGCTGTCTTTGTTCCATTATATATCCTTGCCTCCTTTGTCAAAAATAAGGTACCCATAGGTGTGTGGGTTTATTTCTGGGCTTTCTATCTTGATCCATTTGTCTATATTTCTGATTTTGTGTCAGTACCATACTATCTTAATGACTGTAGCTTTGTAGTATAATCTGAAGTCAGGAAGGTTGATTACTCCAGCTACATTATTCTTTTTCAAGAATGCTTTGGCTATTTGAGGTCTTTCGTGTTTCCATATGACTTGTGAATTTTTTGTTCTAGTTCTATGAAAAATGTCATTGGTAATTTGACAGGGATTATATGAATCTGTAGATTGCATTTGGTAGTAGAGCCAGTTTCACAATATTGATTCTTCCTACCCAGGAACATGGAATATCTCTCCATCTGTTTACATTGCTTTTTATTTCTTTCATCAGCGTCTTATAATTTTCTGAGTACAGTTCTTTTGTCTCCTTAGGTAAGTTTATTCCTAGATATTTAATTCTTTTTGTTGCAGTGGTACATGGGATTGGTTCCTTAAATTCTCTTTCTGATTTTTCATTATTAGTATATGGAAATGTAAGCAATTTCTGTGTATTGATTTTGTATCCTGCAACTTTACTAAATTCACTGATTAGCTCTAGAAATTTTCTGATAGTATCTTTAGGATTTTCTATGTATGGTATCATATCATTTGCAAACAGTGAGAGCTTTACTTTTTCTTTTCTGATCTGGATTTCTTTATTTCTTTTTCTTCTCTAATTGTGGTAGCTAGGAATTCCAAAACTATGTTGAATAATGGTGGTGAAAGTGGACACCCTTGTCTTGTTCCCGATCTTAGGGGGAATGCTTTCACCTTTTCACCATTGAAAGTAGTGTTTGCTGTAGAGTTATCATATATGGCCTTTACTATGTTGAAGTAGGTTCCTTCTATGCCTATTTTTTGAAGAGTTTTAAACATAAATGGGTCCTGAATTTTGTCAAAGGGTTTTTTTGACAGATACTTTTTTGTATCTTTTTGAAATATATCTTTTTCCCACAGGTATAAAGAAACTCTGGAGTCCAGTTGAACTGGATTTTTAATCCTGATTAGGGCTGTCATTGTGGTAAAGTTACTTATTCATTTTGAATAACAATATTTTCATCTATCTTATAAGGTTAATGTAAAAAATAGAAATGTTGGCTACATACCTAAACTACTTCAGGTATGAGCAATTGGGAACTATTATTATTACTTTTATTACTTACAAGACTGTGGTCCAGGAGTTTTTACTCTGAACCCTATACCAACATTTCCTACTGTGATTGAGAAATGATGTTAGGGAAATCATATCAAAAAGCACATAGGAAACACTAATGCACAAATATCTATTGAAGCAAAGTTGTAGGCAATCAGAATGTTGTAGTACGGAAAACACAGTACTCATTACATATCCTTCCCAATCTCTCACACTCCCCGCTTGTTTCTGTGATAAAAAATCATGCTGTCTGGAGTGTTCAATGCAGCTGCTGTCTCAAATCAACAGTCCTATTTCTCCTTTTATTTTCAACAACTCAGTTTGCTTCTGTCAAATGAATATCTCAAACACACTGACCATGTAGATTTCCTAACTTTGAACTGTGTATTGAGAAATATAGCAACAACAACAGAAAAAACTAGTGATTTGCTACTATTTAGGAGCTTTAACTCTTTATTTCCTAATGACCATTGGCTTCATATCAATATTACCAAGCTTTACTGATCTTAAAAACAGTCATGAAATCTCACATCTACTAAGGGCTCTATAATTGATAAAACTCACAGATATTGCTCTGACTCTCAAAAAATGGTTCTCTGAGATGCTCAAGGCAAAAATTATTGTGCACATTTTAAGTACACATTTTTCTCAACCCAGGAAATCTCAATGAATAGTCTAGAGTAATAGAGCTAATAAAACTGATCAGACCACAAACTGCTCTCCTCTAACTCCATACTCCTTGCTATTTCTACTACATAAGCTTGCTCACATGCTGTATCTTTACTGTTGGTGTTCCTAAAGCCCTAAAAATAATTTGGCGCTCACAAAGAAATCAAAACTCTCAATCAGAGTAGGTTCAAATCTGCCACACCATTTGTGGGACACAGAGAACAACTGGCACTCCTTTCTCCAATCGTTCTATCCCTAGTAAGATTACATATTAGATACACATTGTGCCTTAGTCTAATCAGCTGTTTCCTCTATGTTCAAATCTTTGAACTCAATTTGTTGGTTATCTATCCTCATTTTAAGATCATTTGGAATATAGAAAAGTACTAATGACAGAAAAGGGTTTTGTCAGTTAAGATAGAAATTGACTCATTTCTTTTAAATCAAGTAGCAAATAACATCTCTCATTTACCTTCCCTTATCACCTAAGTTATCATCTCAAGGCCCGTGGCTTTAAATAGCAATTCTACAACAATAATACACATACTGTGTATTTTCCCAGTACCCCTGAATTTATGTTCAATTGCACACATTGCATGTCTAACTGTATGTTTAAATGACATTTCAAAATTAATATTCCTGGAAACCAAGCTCCTGAAATACATACCCCTTCAAAACTATCTTTTTTCCCCCACATTTTTCTTCATTTTAAAAAGTGTCAGTTCCATGTTTCCATCTACTCAGGGCAAAAATCATGGAGTCATTCTTAACTCCAAGCTCATAGTTCATATTCACTTTAAAAACAAATTCTGTTTATTGTAACATCAGAATATTCAGTTCCCAAGTCTGCATCTCAATGACACTAATATCTCCCAGGTGTAAATCTTCATTTTACACTTTGCTGCAACAGTCTTCTAAGATGTCTCCCTACTTCTATCCTTTTGCTCACTGTTAGTTCATTTTGAACCCGAAACCAAACTGAGATTTTTAAAACAAATTTTATCATGCTAATTCTTTATTTAGAAACTCTCAGTGGATTCTCTTTTCACTCAGAGTAAAAGCCAGAGTCATTATTGTAGTCTCAATGGTCTTTATAATCTGTTTCCATCCCCAATATTTCTGTGATCTTACCACCTATAACTTTTATTCTAATTAATTCAATTCAGACCATCAAACACAAGCACAATCTTACCTCAGGACACTTGGACTTACTGTTCTTCCTGCATAGCTCACCCATTTCCCAGGTATGCTCAAGATTCACTTTCTGACCTCCATTAGATCTCTGTTCAAATATCACCTTGTCTGTGAAGCCTTTCTTAAATATCCTATTTAAATGGCTAATTTCACTGCCTCAGTTTTCCCTCTTCTTATTATCTAACCCTACTTATCTCCAAAGTATTTTCACTACCCAATAACCAATATAGTTTACTTATATATTGACCTGTAGTTTGTTTTTAGTCCCATCAACTAGAACAGTTTCTAGCACATAGCAGGCACTCAATAAATGTGGTTGATTAAAATAATACCATTCCTATCATTATGAATTTTTCTAGGGAAAAAACAGACCAGAAACAGTGGGCAAACTATTGAAGGGGGGCACAGGATGGTGACAGTGTCAGGGCTTAGAAAGTAGAAAGGAAATCTCAGCTTAAAATGACTGCTAACTGAATCAGGCCAAGTTGTCTCCAAGCTGAATAGAACTGCTTAGGCAAATTTCTTTGGTGAAGGTCAGTGGTTAAATATCTATTCTCATCACTTCTATTGAGTTTTTTATGAGCTGTGCTAAATTAACATTGAGTAGTACAATAGCAATAAAAATGTTATTTGAGTTTAGTATGCAATAGTTGCATATGAAAGCATATAATAGTTATTAAATTCCAAATCAGACAACGCTTATTCAAAGCTGACCACTGTTCAAAGAATTTATTAATTTGACATTATTTAACCTGAGGCTATACTGTTAGAGGAGGAGGGTATGTTTAGGCTTATGATTTAACATTTTACGTGAGAAATTTTTAAAGCAGGAGACCACTTTTGCTTTCTTATGACAATAAAAAGTCTACATTTCACAAATCTTATGACTGCTGCTAGGAAGGGAAAACTATAAAAGCTTATATAATGAAGTTCTAAGACACTAAAGGCATTTAAGATAAGCAACTGTATTCTTTTCCTGCCAGAATCTACTAGGCAAAGACATAGCAATAGCCACATAGTTACTGACAAATCAGCTAAGTATGACAATTATTTGTAGATCGTGGTTAAATTATCAGAGACCTTTGGTGTGAAATATTAATTTAGGGGAATATTTTTTTAAAAAGCAGCTATAGATGCAAAAGTATTTTATTCAGTAAAAACTCACTAACCCCAAGTTTTAGCACTAATAAAACCAAAAATAGAAGTGTTATGTGATCCAACAATTGCATCCTGGATTTGTATACCAGGAAAATGAAAATACTAATTCAAAAAAAACATAAGCATTCCAGTGCTCATAGCAGCATTATTTACACTTGCCAAGATATAGAAGTAAACTGTGTTCATCAACAGAGGAATGGATAAAGAGGTGATAAATATAACAGAATATTACTCAGTAATAAAAAATGTAATTATGTTATTTGCAGCAGCATGGACAGACCTGAAATGTATTTTGCAAAGTGAAATGTGTCAGCCAGAGAAAGACCACACTGTACATTATCACTTATATGTGGAATATAAAAAATAAAACAAATAAATATAACAAAACAGAAACAGACACACTAATACAAAGAACAAATTAGTAGTAACCAATGGGAATAGCTAAGGGTAGAGGGGTACAGGATAACAGTAGAGGATTGAGAAATACTAACTAGAATTAACACCCAAAAAAGATGTCCTTTTCATTATAGGGGACTGGATGCAAAAGTAGGAAGTCAAGAAACACCTAGAGTAACAGGCAAATTTGGCCTTGGAGTACGGAATGAAGCAGGGCAAAGGCTAATAGAGTTTTGCCAAGAGAACGCACTAGTCATAGCAAACAGCCTCTTCCAACAACACAAGAGGAGACTCTACACACAGACATCACCAGATTGTCAACACCTAAATCAGATTGATTATATTCTTTGCAGCCAAAGATGGAGAAGCTCTATACTGTCAGTAAAAACAAGACCAGGAGCTGACTGTGGCTCAGATCATGAACTCCTTATTGCCAAATTAAGACTTAAATTGAAGAAAATAGGGAAAACCACTAGACCATTCAGGTATGACCTAAATCAAATCCCTTATGACTATACAGTGGAAGTGAGAAATAGATTTAAGGGACTAGATCTGAAAGATAGAGAGCCCGATGAACTATGAACGGAGGTTAGTGACATTATACACGAGACAGGGATCAAAACCATACCCATGGAAAAGAAATGCAAAAAGGCAAAATGGCTGTCTGAGGAGGCCTTACAAATAGCTGTGAAAAGAAGAGAAGCAAAAAGCAAAGGAGAAAAGGTTAGATATTCCCATTTGAATGCAGAGTTCCAAAGAATAGCCAGGAGAGATAAGAAAGACTTTCTCAGCGATCAATGCAAAGAAATAGAGGAAAACAACAGAATGGGAAAGACTAGAAATCTCTTCAAGAAAATTAGAGATACCAAGGGAACATTTCAGGCAAAGATGGTTTTGATTAAGGACAGAAATGGCATGGACCTAACAGAAGCAGAAGATATTAAGAAGAGGTGGCAAGAATACACAGAAGAACTGTACAAAAAAGATCTTCATGACCCAGATAATCACAATGGTGTGATCACTCACCTAGAGCCAGACATCCTGGAATGTGAAGACAAGTGGGCATTAGAAAGCATCACTACGAACAAAGCTAGCAGATGTGATGGAATTCCAGTTGAGCTACTTCAAATCCTGAAAGATGATGCTGTGAAAGTGCTGCACTCAATATGCCAGCAAATTTGGAAAACTCAGCAGTGGTCACAGGACTGGAAAAGGTCAGGTTTCATTCCAATCCCCAAAAAAGGCAATCCCAAAGAATGCTCAAACTACCGCACAATTGCACTCATCTCACATGCTAGTAAAGTAATGCTCAAAATTCTCCAAGCCAGGCTTCAGCAATACATGAACCAAGAACTTCCAGATGTTCAACCTGGTTTTAGAAAAGGCAGAGGAACCAGAGATCAAATTGCCAATATCCGCTGGATCATCGAAAAAGCAAAGAGTTCCAGAAAAACATCTATTTATGCTTTATTGACTACGCCAAAGCTTTCAACTGTGTGGATCACAATAAACCGTGGAAAATTCTGAAAGAGATGGGAATCCCAGACCACCAGACATGCCTCTTGAGAAACCTGTATGCAGGTCAGGAAGCAACAGTTAGAACTGGACATGAAAAAACAGACTGGTTCCAAATAGGAAAAGGAGTACGTGAAGGCTGTATACTGTCACCCTATTTATTTAACTTATATGCAGAGGATATCATGAGAAATGCTGGGCTGGAAGAAGCACAAGCTGTAATCAAGATTGCCGGGAGAAATATCAATAACCTCAGATATGCAGATGACACCACCCTTATGGCAGAGAGTGAAGAGGAACTGAAAAGCCTCTTGATGAAAGTGAAAGAGGAGAATAAAAGAGTTGGCTTATTTCCAGCTTTTTAAGAAATCTCCACACTGTTTTCCATAGTGGCTGTACTAATTTGCATTCCCACCAATAGTGTAAGAGGGTTCCCTTTTCTGCACATCCTCTCCAGCATTTATTGCTTCTAGACTTTACCAGCCCAGGTTGGGTGCATGAGACAAGTGCTCGGGCCTGGTGCACTGGGAAGACCCAGAGGGATCGGGTGCAGAGGGAGGTGGGAGGGGGGACTGGGATGGGGAATACATATAAATCCATGGCTAATTCATTTCAATGTATGACAAAAACTACTGTAATGATGTAAAGTAATTAGCCTCCAACTAATAAAAATAAATGGAAAAAAAAAAAGAGTTGGCTTAAAGCTTTACATTCAGAAAACTAAGATCATGGAATCTGGTCCCATCACCTCATGGGAAATAGATTGGGAGACAGTGGAAACAGCATCAGACTTTATTTTTGGGGGCCTCCAAAATCACTGCTGATGGTGACTGCAGCCATGAAATTAAAAGACGCTTACTCCTTGGAAGGAAAGTTATGACCAACCTAGATAGCATATTAAAAAGCAGAGACATTACTTTGCCAACAAAGTTCCGTCTGGTCAAGGCTATGGTTTTTCCAGTGGTCATGTATGGATGTGAGAGTTGGACTGTGAAGAAAGCTGAGTGCTGAAAAATTTATGCTTTTGAACTGTGGTGTTGGAGAAGGCTCTTGAGAGTCCCTTGGACTGCAAGGAGATCCAACCAGTCCATCCTAAAGAAGATCAGTCCTGGGTGTTCATTGGAAGGACTGATGATGAAGCTGAAACTCCAATACTTTGGCCACCTTATGCGAAGAGGTGATTCATTGGAAAAGACCCTGATGCTGGGAGGGATTGGGGGCAGGAGGAGAAGGGGACAGCAGAGGATGAGATTGTTGGATGACATCACCAACTCGACGGGCATGAGTTTGAGTAAACTCCAGGAGTTGGTGATGGACAGGGAGGCCTGGCGTGCTGCGATTAATGGGGTCACAAAGTGTGGGACATGACTGAGCGACTGAACTGAACTGAACTGATGTATAAAATTAAAAAGTTATAAAGATGCATTGTAGAAAACAGGGAATGCCGGGGTCCAGCCTCGGCAGGATCCAGGGGGTACCCTCAGGATGAATGGCTTCAGCGAGAGAGAGAGAGAAGACACGTGAGACCAGCCTTGATAGGGCCAAGTCTGTGTTTTACTTTTTGGCAACCGGTTTTATACCCTTTCACAGAACGTTTTCAAGGTACAAGATGCTTACTCATGATTACATAGGATTAGCATTACATCATTTTAATTTTTAGGAAAAGCAGGATATTTTTGCTTTCTAATTCTATAGTAATTCTTAGCACATTATCTTCTGGCCTTGGTGCTATTAACATTTCATGCAGGTGATTGTAAACCTATTTTCCATTTTTATGGTGACCTTAACTGAAAGGTAACAGGGTCATAGGGAAATAGTACAGAGTAGAATTATATTCTTGTTAATACAAAAATTAATCTTTCTGCAAAAGTTGTCAGTTGCATTTATCTAAGAAGTTTACCCCATACTGACTCTGTGACTTTGATGAGGCAGCTTCTGCCTAGCACTCCTGACTGACAATTAACAACCATCTCATTGTTACCACACTAGGGCTAAGTTCTTATTTCTCTAGATCTTTAATTATATTAACAATGGTTTTTATAACACAACCTTAGCACATTAAAGGCAAAAATACAGCAATCATAACACAGCAAGCAAAACATAGCAAGCAAATCACAACCCAATAACCACCTATAGAGTAACTTTTCTTATGTTTTCTAATAGGACTCCTTTACCCCTTAAAAGGGCTCTATATCTATTAGGGCTCTTATATAATCAGGTTCTTTATGCTATTTTATGATTAGGAAATTATAAGCAATCATGCATATTAGTACCAAGCGCATAAATGCATTTGGCTAACAAACTACCAGCAAAGGAGTTTGAATTAAAACACTCCTTTCACCCTGAATAATCTCATAAAATACCACCACCTGGGAAACTTATTGATTAAAGTTCTAAATTGATTCTTATTTGTGAAGAGATCGGGGAAGGCCTTCCTGCCTATGTCAGAGTCCATTGAGGCAGGCATCAGAAAGACAGATATCATCTTTAAGGTGAGCGCCGGGGGCAGCTTTTCGAAACCCCTGAAAACCTGATTCGCCTTGCCCGTCAGGTTTTCTCCCTTATGGCCTTTTTAAGGGTAGGGTCTCGTGTGTTGGCTCCCGGCAAGGGAATGCAGCCAAAATTTAATAGTAATCTTAAATGCAGTACAACCTATAAAATTTTGAACCATTATGCTGTATACCTGAAACAAATATATTATTATAAATCTAACTATACCTAAATAAAAAATTAAAATAAAAACAAAAAGCAGAGTAAGGTTTGCCACTATTCATCAATCACAGTTAGAAGACATGACTTTCCCCTGAAAACTAAAGGAGCCTGCAGAATTTTGTTGTCCAGAAGGGAGTCAAACTCTGGCAGCAATAAAAATATAAAGAGATTCATCTCTTAATGAAATAAACTGATTCGCAAGTTCATGAAGAAAACTAAGCAAGAATAGCCAGGAGAAAAAATTCAATGGAGAGCTATTCTTATAAGATATTGAAATGTATTATAAAGTTGAAAGAAATAAAAGTGTGGTTTTTTAAACAAAAATATATCTTTACTGAGTTTCGATGTCCTTGCATTATAGATACCTAATCATATAACTCTTGCCTGAAAAATTCCATACATGGAGGAGCCTGGTAAGCTGTAGTCCATGGGGTTGATAGGAGTCGGACACAACTGAAAGACTTCACTTTCACTTTTCGCTTTCATGCATTGGTGGAGGAAATGGTAACCCACTCCAGTTCTTGTCTGAAAAATCCCAGGGATGGGGGAGCCTGGTGGGCTGCTGTCCATGGGGTCACACAGAGTCGGACACGACGGAAGCAACTTAGCAGCATCAGCAGCATCATATAAACTTAATCTCATGTCCACACACACACACACACACACAAAACTATATAGGCAAATGAACAAAACTGGCAGAAATTCCTCCAAGATCCTTATAGAAAATGTACACTGGGATGATGAAACTGTCTTAAGTCACCATATTCTACAAATTGCTAACTGCAATGAAACACAAATATTTAAAGAAGTAATAAAGGGCTAAAGTGATATGGAATAAAACTCATGAATTAACATGTCAATGAAAGTGAAGAGAAAATGTTGGACAACCCAAATATATGGGATAGTCAATTTTTTTAAGAAAAATATTTTATGTCAGTGGAAAACATCTGAATTAATCAATAAATGACATTCAAATAATTGGATAATCATGTAGAAAAAATTCAGTTGAATCCATTTCTCATAATTTCAACAGAACAAATTCCATTTTGAATCAAAAAGTTTAAGTGGAAAAATATATATATAAGTTCAAGATGACATAATGAAATACATCTTGTCACTCTGAAATTGGGAAGACAGTTCTAAACATGACAAAATATCTGGAGAAAAGACTGATCAATTACATAAATCTTTAATATAACCTAAAAACAGAAAGCACCATCACTAAAATAATTATAACACCCAGAGAAAATACCTATATTTTATATATAATTATACTTCTTTATTATACTTTAAATGATGCATACATACCTACAAGCATACAAACACACACACTTTATTTACAGTGGTAAATAAAAATATTGTTTAATGCATCACTAACAGTATCAGTTCAGTCACTCAGTTGTGTCCAACTCTTTGCAACCCCATGAACCACAGCATGCCAGGCCTCCCTGTCCATCACCAAATCCCGGAGTTTACTCTAACTCATGTCCACCGAGTCGGTGATATCATCCAACATCTCTTCCTCTGTCACCCCCTTCTCCTCCTACCCTCAATCTTTAGCAGCATAAGGGCCTTTTCCAATGAGTAAGCTCTTTGCATTAGGTGGCCAAAGTATTGGAGTTTCAGCTTCATCATCAGTCCTTCCAATGAACACCCAGGACTTATCTCCTTTAGGATGGACTGGTTGGATCTCATTGTAGTCCAAGGGACTCTCAAGAGTCTTCTCCAATACCACAGTTCAAAAGCATCAATTCTTCAGTGCTCAGCTTACTTCACAGTCCAACTCTCACATCCATACATGACTACTGGAAAAAACATAGTCTTGACTAGATGGACCTCTGTTGGCAAAGTAATGTCTCTGCTTTTTAATATGCTATCTAGGCTGGTCATTACTTTCCTTCAAAGGAGTAAGTGTCTTTTAAATGTTTCAATCACTATCTGCACTGATTTTGGAGCCCAGAAAAATAAAGTCAGCCACTGTTTCCCCATCTATTTGCCATGAAGTGATGGGACCGGATACCATGATCTTAGTTTTCTGAATGCTGAGCTTTAAGCCAACTTTTTCACTCTCCTTTCACTTTCATCAAGAGGCTCTTTAGTTCTTCTTCACTTTCTGCTATAAGGGTGGTGTCATCTGCATATCTGAGGTTATTGATATTTCTCCCGGAAATCTTGATTCCAGCTTGTGCTTCCTCCAGCCCAGCATTTCTCATGATATACTCTGCATATAAGTTACATAAGTAGGGTGACAATATTCAGCCTTGATGTACTCCTTTTCCTATTTGGAACCAGATTGTTGTTCAATGCTCAGTTCTAACTGTTGCTTCCTGACCTGCATACAGGTTTCTCAAGAGGCAGGTCTGATGGTCTGGTATTCCCATCTCCTTGAGAATTTTCTACAGTTTATTGTGATCCACACAGTCAAAGGCTTTGGCATAGTCAAAAAAAAACAGAAATAGATGTTTCTTCTGATATTCTCTTGCTTTTTTGATGATTCAGTGGATGTTGGCAATTTGATCTACGGTTCCTCTGACTTTTCTGAAACCAGGTTGAACATCTGGAAGTTCACAGTTCATGTATTGCTGAGGCCTGGCTTGGAGAATTTTGAGCATTACTTTACTAGCATGTGAGATGAGTGCAATTGTGCGGTAGTTTGAGCATTCTTTGGGATTGCCTTTTTTGGGGATTGGAATGAAAACTGACCTTTTCCAGTCCCATGGCCACTGCTGAGTTTTCCAAATTTGCTGGCATATTGAGTGCAGCACTTTCACAGCATCATCTTTCAGGATTTGAAGTAGCTCAACTGGAATTCCATCACATCTGCTAGCTTTGTTCGTAGTGATGCTTTCTAAGGCCCACTTATCTTCACATTCCAGGATGTCTGGCTCTAGGTGAGTGATCACACCATTGTGATTATCTGGGTCATGAAGATCTTTTTTGTACAGTTCTTCTGTGTATTCTTGCCACCTCTTCTTAATATCTTCTGCTTCTGTTAGGTCTCTATCATGTCTGTCATTTATTGAGCCCATCTTTGCATGAAATGTTCCCTTGGTATCTCTAATTTGCTTGAAGAGATCTCTAGTCTTTCCCATTCTATTATTTTCCTCTATTTCTTTGCATTGATTGCTGAGGAAGGCTTTCTTATCTCTCCTTGCTATTCTTTGGAACTCTGCATTCAAATAGGAATATCTTTCCTTTTCTCCTTTGCTTTTCACTTCCCTTCTTTTCACAGCTATTTGTAAGGCCTCCCCAGACAGCCATTTTGCCTTGTTGCATTTCTTTTTCTTGGGGATGGTCTTGATTCCTGTCTCTTGTACAATGTCACGAACCTCTGTCCATAGTTCATCAGGCACTCTATCTATCAGATCTAGTCCCTTAAATCTATTTCTCACTTCCACTGTATAGTCATAAGGGGTTTGATTTAGGTCATACCTGAATGGTCTAGTGGTTTTCTCCACTTCAATTTCAGTCTGAATTTGGCAATAAGGAGTTCATGATCTGAGCCACAGTCAGCACCTGGTCTTGTTTTCGCTGACTGTATAGAGCTTCTCCATCTTTGGCTGCAAAGAATATAATCAATCTGATTTTGGTGTCGACCATCTGGTGATGTCCATATGTAGAATCTTCTCTTGTGTTGTTGGAGGAGGGTGTTTGCTAACCAGTGCGTTCTCTTGGCAGAACTCTATTAGCCTTTGCCCTGCTTCATTCCATACTCCATGTCCAAATTTGCCTGTTACTCCAGGTGTTTCTTGACTTCCTACTTTTGCATTCCAGTCCCCTATCATGAAAATAACATCTTTTTTGGGTGTTAGTTCTAGAAGGTCTTGTAGGTCTTCATAGAACCTTTCGACTTCAGCTTCTTCAGTGTTACTGGTTGGGGTATAGGCTTGGATTATTGTCATATTGAATGGTTTGCCTTGGAAACGAACAGAGATCATTCTCCCATTTTTGAGATTGCATCCAAGTACTGCATTTCAGACTCTTTTGTTGACTATGATGGCTACTCCATTTCCTCTAAGGAATTCCTGCCTACAGTGGTAGATATAATGGTCATCTGAGTTAAATTCACCCATTCCAGTCCATCTTAGCTCACTGATTCCTAGAATGTCGATGTTCACTCTTGTCATCTCCTATTTGACCACTTCCAATTTTCCTTGATTCATAATGCATGAAATGGCCTAAAAATAAGTATCAACAGCAAGAGTAAATACAAACACAGATAGCTCAACTAGAAGAACACTTTGCAGACTGTAATGGATTAAAAGGAAAAGAATGACTTTGATTTAAAATTGAGGCATAGATAGAAAATGAGAGGAAAACAGGTGCCATTTCAATCCTTGTAACTAAAGAGCCCCTTTCTGAGATAATAGCTTTGAGCTTACTTCACTCCCAAAGACAGGCAATCAGCCTCCAACATACCACAAAAAATTTTAAGCAACAGGGAGAATTTAGGGGTATGTTTTGGATTAGTGATACTACAAATTAAAAAGAATCTATTTGTATGTTTTCATTAGTTAAAAAAAAAACAGATATACACACATCCTATTCTTGTATTTGTATTATTTCATGTTTGCATGTTTGACTGTATTTTTAATATTAATATTATATATACTCTTCATTTTTTTCCTAAAACAAAATAAAAATCTACCAAGTATAGCTTCCTAATTTAGAGATTTTCTGACTTCACTCTTTTATCCCTTAATAGCTTTGCTTCAACATCTGTCTCTGGAACAAATAAATGGAGGGAAAAAAATCACTTTAATTTAACTAAAAATAAAATATTGCTTATTACAAAAGCAGTAACTGACTTTTGAGATGCATATGTTTTCAGTATGTTAACCATCAATTACACTTCAATATGTAATTCGGCATTTCTAATACTGAGACTGATGCCTTTCTGTATTTCTAATATTGAGGCTAATGTCTAGTGGTCTGTTAAGTGATTTCATGTCCCTCTAGCTTTCACAGACATAACACCTATTTATGGCCAAGTGGAGA
Organism: Odocoileus virginianus; assembly: GCF_023699985.2. NCBI lineage: Eukaryota > Metazoa > Chordata > Mammalia > Artiodactyla > Cervidae > Odocoileus > Odocoileus virginianus. Next base: position 3,743,299 of record NC_069701.1, read on the forward strand.
GGTCTGTAAAATGTTGTTATTACTGACATACATAGACTGTGGAAGGCACCATTTCACATCATTCATGGCAACAGCATTGCAGGAGCTGGTTCACAATGTTACTCTGAAGACACTGGTAAACCTCCAGCAGTTGGTGTGCTAGACCCAAGCTGTTAGTACTTCCCTTGTTGATACCCAGTTTTAGACTGACTAATATGACTCTTCTGGAGTATAGAGATCAAGGTCTTAGTTTGTGAAGCTAAAAAAAGAAAAAAAGAAACTACTAATATTTGACTTTGAGCATATTATTTAACTACTCTATACCTCAGATTCACCATTTTCAAAATGATGCTAATAAGTTTTCTTATAATGATTAATTATGTTTATGAATGTACAATGCCTACAGTGGTGCATATTAATAATGTTAGATCAATAAATATTAACTATTTTCATAAGGGAGAATGACAAGGCACTTAGCACCAGAAGATCAAGTCTGAATACATAGGTTAGATTGATTAGGTGGGAAAGTCTCTAGACTTTGAACTCTAGAGCTTGAGCTTAGATTAAAATGATTGTCATCTAAAATGCAGCATATTATTAAAAAGGAAAGAAAGAAAGAATGATTTTTCGAACCAATTTGTTCTAATTTTCAGTTATAATTCTGACATTTACCAGCTGTGTGGCTTCAGACAAGTGTCTTTTAACTAAGAGTATAACAGTCAGGACATCCCTGGTGGTTCAGAGGTTAAGAATCTGCCTGCAATGCAGGTGAGGCAGATTTGATCCTTGGGTGGAGAAGATCTCCTGAGAAGGAAATGGCAACCCACTCCAGTATTCTTGTCTGGAACATTCCATGGGAAGAGGAGCCTGGTGGGTTACAGTCCATGGGGCTGCAAAGAGTTGGGCAGGACTGGAGCGACAGAGCATGAGCCACACAATGACAGGTGTTGGGGACAGAAATGTGAACAAAAGAGACAAAAACTCCTCTCCTGGAGTTGGTAAGTGCTAGGTGCAGCCTCTGTGAGGCACCGCACAGGTGTGCAAAGAGCTTGTGGACTGAGATTTGTAATCCTAAAGTCACAACCCTGGCAGACCTAGGGATCACTGAAATGGTATCCTACCTACAGAAATCTGTATGAGGGTGCTAGCTCTCTCTTGCCTTTGCATATGTATGGGAGGGGCTAGAGGGCTTCCTCTACTTATGATGGCATTATGCCTCCATCAACCCCTCATAAGCTGAAAATCCCCAGAGCAGAAAATGCATTTAAAACACCTAACCTACTGAATACCACAGTTAACACTCGCCTATCTTGAACATGCTCAGAACACTTATATTAGCCTACAGTTGGACAAAATTATCTAACACGAAGCCTATCTTATAATAAAGGATTGAATATCTCATGTAATTTAGTGGATACTTTACTAAAAGTGAAAAACAGAATTTATGAGTACAACCAAAAAGTATATTGGTTGTTTGCACCCTTGTAATTTTGTGGCTGACTGGGAGTTGCCTTAGCATCGCTAGAGTATCATCCAAAATATCACGAGCCCAGGGAAAGATGAAAGTTCAAAATTTAAAGTATGGTCTCTACTGAATGTATATTGTTTTTGTACCATCATAAGGTTGAAAAATTGTAAGTGGAACTAGGTTAAGGACCACGTGTACTTGCCTATAACTCTGAGGTTTAGACAAATGTAAAAAAAGGACAACCAAAGCAGAATGAGGATAAGGGCAGGGACATATTCATATAACAAAAATCAAGAAAAGAGAAACCCCCTCCTCAAGTGGGATTGCCATATCAAATAATTCCTTTTCTACTTAACACATGTTAGGGATCTGATGGGCATAGAGATGGACAAGGTCTCCGCCTTCAAGGAGTTCAGAAATTAGTCAAGTTGCAATTCACTATGCTCACTCTGGCAGACATACAGACAAAGCAAAATGTTATAATAGCATACAGAATGGAACTTCTCTTTTTAAATTGGGCAGGTAGATGAGAATAACTTAGAATATTCTTAGAATAACTTAAGAATAACTTCTTAAGTTCCACTTAAGAAGAACTGGAACAGAAATCTAGCAATTTTCAGGCAAAGACAAACAAGAAAACTTTTTATCTGAAAAAAAAAAAAAAAAAAAAAAAACCTTACTATCTGTAACAACATGTGCAAAGAGTTATATGTAAAATGGCTGGTGAGTTTAAAAGAGAGACTGTTTAGTGACCTGCAACACTCCTTTTGCTAAACATCTGACCCCAGAAAACTTTAGCTCTTAACAGCCTCACCAAAGGCGAATTAAATGGATTTGGCTGAAGCATTAAGAGCGAGGTAGAGAATAAAACAGCTAAATCTGGAAACTAAGGTTAGTCCAGGTTGTGAAGGGCTGAACACTTTTACTGTCGACATTACCTTTTATGTAAGAGGCTATCACAGAAGGTGCATAAGTTGAGGAGTAAAGCTCTTAGAACAGACTGGGGGCCCTAATCCTAGCAGGAACCTGTAAGTTAAAGACTGACGGCGCTGTAACAAAAACAGACATGGATGCAATTCTTTGAAAGAAAGAGAAAATTTTCATGAAAAAAGAAAGACTGGATTTAAGACAACAAACAGTTAGTAGGTCTGATTTCTTTCCTTCGGTTAAAATCCACCAAGCAACTATTTTGTGCCAAGCATTTTCCAGTATCTGAATATTTAGCCAAACAATTATAACATAACCTGTGCCTTTATGTGACTTAGATTTTAGTGATCTGAAAACTGAGGGAATATCTGGCACATGATAGGTGCCCAATAAATATTATTGAATGAATATTAATTCAAAGAGAGAATGGCTTCAAGATAGAAGTTTGAATATCAAAATAACTAACCCAAATCAGATATATGCTTGGCACATTTATTATCACTGAAAGATAAATACAACTAAATAAATTTCTCTGTCTTCACTGAGGACATCACCCTTTAAGTAAAAAGCCAAGGTGAGTGTGTGTGTTTGTATATATTTGTCTGTGTGAGAGACAGACAAAGAGACGTAAGGAGTCACACTGAAATGTCAGTGCCAAATAATATAGAACGTTCTCACATTCTTCAAGACGGGGAAGAGGGCCATTGTGTAACAAGGGAAATTTCACAAAGGATTTAAATGGTGACTGATAGTAAATGTTTAGAAAAGATACAAATAAGAAAACTGTGTACAGATGGGGGAACAATGTGATCAAATACACATGGGGAGTGTGGGGAGCAGCCAAGTACATTCTTGGGGTGGGAAAAGGAAATGAGACTGGGAGGAAATGAGCCCAGAGAAGACTGAGAAGTGCAGCTGAAAATGAGAGCAGGAGGCAAACTGGAAAGGCAGTGTGATGAAGAAAGGGTTTTTTCCATCATAACCCTTGTGGAAATCCTTTGCTGTGTCAATTGTTAGTGAAATTGATGCAAGACAGAATGTGTCCTGAAGAGTAGGAAAAAAAAAAAAATCCTTGACCTTCTCATGACCCTTGGCTGGTTCTGAAAATTAAACTCTTAAAGACAGATTAACAGGAGAAAAGCATACAAATTCGTTGAATACAAATTTTACATGACAAGGGAACCTTCATAAGGAAATACAAACCTAAAGAAATAATTAAAGCTGAGTGCCTTTGTGCTAGGTTTGATGTAGACAGCCATGGAAAGGTGTAATAGCACAAAGAGTAAGAGTTGAGTGCAGAAAGATAAAGACCATTACAGTATACTAACACATATATATGGAATTTAGAAAGATGGTAATGATAACCCTATATGCAAAACAGAAAAAGAGACACAGATGTACAGAACAGACTTTTGGACTCTGCGGGAGAAGACGAGGGTGGGATGTTTTGAGAGAACAGCATTGAAACATGTATATTATCTAGGGTGAAACAGATCACCAGCCCAGGTTGGATGCATGAGACAAGTGCTCAGGGCTGGTGCACTGGGAAGACCCAGAGAGATGGGATAGGGAGGGAGGCGGGACGGGGGGATCGGGATGGTGAACACATGTAAATCCATGGCTGATTTATGTCAATGTATGACAAAAACCACTATAATATTGTAAAGTAATTAGCCTCCAACTAATAAAAATAAATTAAAAAAAAAAAGAGTTGAGTGCAGTAAACTGGGGAAACAGCAAGGCCTGTGATACGGACGTTCTCTCATCCTGATTGTTAATGAACTCAGGTGCAGCTGCTCCCCACTCACAAGCCAGTACTTGAGAGGTCCTTCTATTCAGAGTGCTGACAACCTCGGGAGAAAGGAGACTCATATCCCAGTCCATGGAGAAGGAAATGGCACCCCACTCCAGTATTCTTGCCTAGAGAATCCTGTGGTTGGAGGAGCCTGGTGGGCTGCTGTCCATAGGGGTGCACAGAATCGGACATGACTGAAGCGACTTAGCATGCATGCATGCATTGGAGAAGGAAATGGTAACCCACTCCAATGTTCTTGCCTGGAGAATCCCAGGGATGGGGGAGCCTGGTGGGCTGACATCTATGGGGTCACACAGAGTCGGACATGACTGAAGAGATTTAGCAGCAGCAGCAGTCCCAATCCAGCTCCAAAGATTCTGCAGGAGGTGGGGTTCTGAGTCATTTTCCATTGCATGCTGACTGGCTGACCCTTCATGATCTTTCTTTGGATGTTCACATGGTCAGCCTGCATGATTTCTGTGAGAGCTGCTGGGACTAGAGAGGTAGTCATTATTTCACTACTTAATTTTTCATTCTTACTTCTTTTTATCTAGGAAATACTCAACAGTCTAGGCAAGGCCTTGTGTGTATTCCGTGGCATATAATCGGGAGTTAGGTCAAATTGCCTAGTGATCTCACTTCCTGTAATCAGGTCCTTTTAAGGTTGGAAGGGAACAGGAAATGGCAAACAGGAAAGAGAAAAAGAGCTGCTTTCCTGACATAGTTTAGGGAGATCCTCACCACAGGAGAGTCTTATGGCCTGACGCAGAAGAGAAGGATGGGGAAAGGTTCTTCCTGCTTCTGCCATTTCCTCAAAATCTTTCTGTTTCCAATGTTCAATCTGCCGAGGAGCCATATTTTCGCAGTAGCATGTTCTGTGGTTTGTCAACCACTGTATCATCAATGGGTTTCCCTGGTGGCTCAGATGGTAAAGACTTTGCCTGCAGTGCAGGAGACCTGGACTCGATTCTTAGATCAAGAAGACACCCTGCAGAAGGGAATGTCTACCCACTTCATTGTTCTTCACTCCTGGAGAATTCCACGGACACAGGAGCCTGGCAGACTACAGTCCATGAGGTTGCAAATAGTTGGACATGACTGAGCGACTAACACACACACACACACACACACACACACACATACCATTGTTAGGGGAAGAATGCTGACAGAAACCGCCCACCCTGGCCAAGCACCATAGTAACTATTTGCATGGGTTGTTTTATGTCAGGAGGTCCTGATAAGGAATATGGAACTAATAAGCCACCACTAACCGGAAGAGTTCGGGAAAGGTCAAAAGGAGACAGTGCGTGTCCATCCACTTCCCAGAATCCCTCTCGCTAGCATCCATCTTGGCTGAGTGATGCGTGCGCCACCAGGAAAGACTCTGAATTAGAATGACTGGCCAAAGACCACCCGGAAACTAATCCATCACCATAAAACCCAAGACTTCGAGCCACAAGGCAGAGCAGTTCTCCTGGGTTCCCTTACCTACTGCTCTCTACCCGGGTGCCCTTCCCAATAAAATCTCTTGCTTTGTCAGCTTGTGTCTCCTCAGACAATTCATTTCTGAGTGTTAGACAAGAGTCCAGTTTCGGGCCCTGGAAAGAGTCCCCCTTCTTGCAACACCATCAACAGCTGAAATGTTAGGGTCTCTCATTAGTCTACTATCAGACAAAACGCTTGACTACAGAATGCCCAACTGCATTCAATTTATAAACAATAGACACATTTTTCATATGTCTCATGAACTATTTAGTACCTAATAACACTAAAAATTCTGTTGTTTAACAGAAATTATAATTTAACTAGATATCCTATGTTTTTACTTGGTGAATCTCTTAGCTCCTCTTAGAACTAGGAAAGAAACTGGACTTGAGCAGTTCTTTTTTGTTAAATTCTGAAGAGTTCAAATGAGAAGTTGGGACTCTATGCTATTCTTATTTCAATTCAACCCATCTAATGTTTATATGTCTACTGTACAAAGGGAAAATGATGGTCTCCATAGCAGTTATCACTTTTAACAATTTGTACTTGGTTATGTTTAGCTGAAAAGGCTAGGGAAAAAAACAAAAAACAGTTTAGCCATTTCAGAGTGAAATGACTTAAAAATGACAAGTACTATTTGTCATTCCCAATTCCTCTTCTCAGTGTAGGCTAAGTGTGTGAAGGGGTTAAGTCTCAGAGCTCCCATCAGCTTTTTGCCCTAGGACTCCTATTTACTTTAATGGAAATCACTTTTCCAAGGCACCATGCAGGGTTTGGAAACACAGGGTTAAAGGTCATCCTGCAACTCCAAGAATAATAAATTTGCAATTTGTACTTTCCTGACCTCTAGAAATATTTTTAGGTGTTTGAGGCCAAAGAAAACAAAGCAGTGCTTTGAAAGGACTGGGGAGCTATCAATTGATCAATTTAAGTGGGATTATCTGATAATTGGGTAAATACATTGTTATTGATGTGCAGAAGGAGGAAGATGTGCCAAGAAAACTCTAATACCTGGGCCTAGATTTATCTGCTAATCCTTAAAGAAGGCAGTTTACTGAGCATATGAGTAATTGCTCTGCTAACAGATTTATTCTTTGGTTAAGGCTTAGTTGGGGCTCAAATCCTCCCCCTCTTTTTCTAGCAGTTCAAAATGTGGCCTGAATCCCACTGCCCAGAGTGTTATACTTTGCAGCCCTTCCCAGGCATGTTCAGACTCCAATTTCTTTGATTTAATATACACTGCTATAACAAAATACTGATGTTCTAGCCAGATGTAAATGAACCTTCAGGAATTTTGCATTTGGTTGAGCTTCTTGAAGAGAATTGCTTCTTCTCTTTCACTGTAATTTTAACAAGAGTATTTTTAAATAGAGCCCTAAGGATGATATGACTTAGTGAGAAGAGCTCAAGACTGGAAACCCGGAAACCAATGTTCTAATCTTGACTCTCACCTCAATTAACTTTGTGACCTTGATTAATTTTGTTACTTTGCTAACTTCTGACCTCTAATTTCTTATTTATGAGTCAAGGAAATAGAGTTGAGATTGCTTCCAGCTCGAACTATCAGTGAAGGAATGAAGCTATTGATCTGCATTTTATATTGAGCATGCAAACCCAACTACTAGAATTTTCTATGACTGTCATTTCTATCATTCATGATCTAGACACATGCTTCTACAACATGAATGTTACTTGAGCTTTTGTGGAAAATTCACTGGGAGAAGTAAGACAATGTCAGAGAACAGGACAATATTTATTTATTTAAAAAACCTATATAGAATTTTGAAACCCCACTATATTCAGCTCATTTGAGAAACAGGGTCCTTTTTAAAAAACGAGTTCCAAATCCAAATATCTAGACCTATATATGTATACATATATTTGTATACATATCTAGTCAAAACAAAGTATACATAAAACCTTCCCTTGTATTTTCCCAGGTAAAGAGTAACCACTTTCAAATTACAGAATAAAATATTCTCTAAGTGACAACACTTTTCATAAATTTCTTGATCTACTCAGATTCCATGCCTCAATGCCCCAGCTGACCATTCTAGAGACATCTGTGATTAAGCAGGCAGTACTCAACTGAAAACCTCTTCATTTTCATTTATTTATTTAACTATAAGATTTATTAAATTTGAAAACTTTAAAGTCATCTTTAAATCTATCTATGATGAGAGATTCAGTTCCATGATACTGAGAAGTTTTTTTTCAGCATGTATCTTATTTGTGAGCAAAGGACCTTGAAAAGATTGACATTTATTTTCAGAAAAATCAACAACAACCAATCAGACAATCAGTATAAGAAAGAGTAATCATCCCAGCCTCATTTAAAGAACATTGGATAATGTATTAGTTGTGATATAGGCTAAGCTTCCTAGGAAATATGAGAACACACATTGTGCGTCAAGTAAGATAGAAATTTCTCTCTCAAATAAGCAGGGTAACAACAGGAAGGCTGAGCAAGAGGCATGCGTGTGCTGAAGCAGTACGCACATGCAGGGAGCAGATACAGGAAAATCTTTCAGAAGCCAGTGGTGAGGACATCATTAAAAGGGATTCTCTGCTCCGTGAGGTCATCTAAGGGCCTATGTTCCTTTCTCTTGATGCTCTGTACTCATTAGCGTGTTCATCTTACCTCTATAGCCAGTGCTGGCTTTCATTCCAGCCCACCTTTCTCCAGATGGAAAATGTAGAGTAAGTAGCTTCCTGATATAAAAGAGACTCAGGTGTCTCATACATCATTTCTGCTCACATTCTATCAGCAAAAGCTTAGTCACGTAGTTATTTCTAACTGCAAAGGAAGATGGAAAATGTATTCTGATTAAACAACTATATGGTATACTTTAAGCAAAGTCCTAACCCTCCAAGAAGTGGATAAAATGGACATGGGGAACATATAGCAGTCTCTATTACTGAGATATGTCATGGTCTAATAGTTCTAAAGACCCCTCCATCAATAGACAAAATATTTAAAATCATTTCATATAAGCAATCTCTCATTACAAAATCTTAGTGATAATGATGATGTTTCAAACTCTAATTTTATACCTTCAGTTAATAAAAAGGTCTGCTAAGGACCAACACTTAACTCAATAACTTCCTTACCAATATTAAACAATTGAAATTAAATGAGGTTAACTTTCTGCATATATGCTTAGGAGTGGGACTGTTGCATCATATGGTAGCTCTATTTTTAGTTTTTTTAAGGGCTCTCCATACTGTTTCTTCACAATGGCTATATCAATTTTCAGTCCCACCAATAATGTAGGAGGGTTCCCTTTTCTCTATACCCTCTCCATCAATGACTGCTTGTATATTTTCTGATGATGCCCATTTTGACTGATGTGAGGTGATATTGTAGCTTGTATTCACATTTCTTTATTTTTATTTTTTATTTTTCACATTTATTTAATAGTTATGCTGGGCATCTTTTCATGTTTGTTGCGGCATTATTTACAATGGTCAGGACACAGAAGCAACCTAAATGTCATTGACAGATGAAAGGATAAAGAAGATGTGGCACATATATACAATGGAATATTAGTCATATAAAAAGGAACAAAATAGTGTCATTTGTAGACATGTAGATGGACCTAGAGATTGTTATACAGAGTGAAATAAGTTAGAAAGAGAAAAACAAATATCGTATAATATCGCTTATATGTGGAATCTAGAAAGATGGGACAGATAAACCTACTTGCCAAGCAGAAACAGAGTTACAGATGTAGAGACCAAAGGGAGAGGGGGAGGGTGGAAGGAATTGGGAGATTGGGATTGACACAACTATGTATAAAATAGGTAACTAATGAGAATCTACTTTATAGCACAAGGAATTCTACTCAATGATCTGATCCGTGATAACCTAAATGGGAAGGAAATCTAAAATGAATGGATATAAGGTATATGTATAATGGATTCACTTTGTTGTACATCAGTAACTAACACAGCATGTAAAGCAACAATATGCCAATAAAAATTAATTAAAAATAAAAGAGGTTAACTTTTAGGATAGCATCCCACTTCTCAGTGTTGCCAAATCTCTGATTCTGTTTAAATACCGTTTTCAACCTCAGACATACATACTAACGTATTTGTGAATTGAGACCAATACTTTCCATCATAACTGGGCAGACATTAGGCATATTTTAAAGGTTAGAAACTTATTGGTACTTAGAACAGGAAAGAACCTAGACCTAGGGTTAAAAAACTATCAGAGTCATTCTTCCTCATAGCATCCATGCTTCTCTCTGTGTATCTGTTCCATTACCTTTCTTTTCCCTCTGAGCAATCTTTATTTATATTCTATAGTTCAAATTACAGAGAGAGCTAGTTAAGTTTATACAAAGAGCTAACATGCAGCAAGGCAATGTCCGTGGTAACAGGCCAAGGTATGTCAGCACTGGCCCTGGATCTGGTGTAACTTCCGGATTCAGGGTTGCTTCCGAACAAATGTAAGTCAACAGCAAAATTCCTGAACAACTGGCAGCTTCACTTGGAAAGAGAAGTTGAACACTGCAAGTAGTGTGGTGAATAAAGCTAATGCATTCTATCCAATACACCACTGGCTTTAGGACACATCTTTATTTACATATTTTCCGGACAGAAAACAAATGCTGTTTCTAGGCCTTAGAAACATTTCTCAAACATCATGGCAGCCCAAATGATTATGATAATTTTCACCCTCCTCTAGTTAGAATCCATTGAAATTTCCAACTGGTATCTAAAGCTGGGTTTATAAGCCTCGATGCAGGGATGGCTGACTACACGAAAACAAGTTGTATCTCAGGGTTCCCCTATAGCTCTGTCACTTAACTACGTGCCACAGGCCAGAAACTGTATTCCTCATGCCACCTGGGAGTTCATCTTTTAGTAACTTAGGTTGCTTTAGTTGTAAAGGTTATAATAGTGTCCACACTATATCAACCATCTTGATAAGTATATATATATATATATATATATATATATATATGTATACACACACATATGAATTATAAAAATAGGTAAGTGTATATTACCTATGGTTGTCTATCTACATGGCAACAAAAGACAGAAAACTACAATCTAACTTTGAAACTAGAAAATGGTAAGATAAGATGACTTTTGATTGATTATAACAAACATATATATGCACATAAAAAGGTACTATGAGGCTTGGAAGTGTTTTTCTTAAATCACTCTTATATAAAAGTACTTCAAGATAAAGGGGGAAATAATTTATCTATGTTTCAGAGCATCTGAAAGTGACAAATTAGAAAAGATAGCATTAGGATATACATATTCATTTGTCCTAATAAAGGTGACCCAAATTATTACATGTTTTTCTTAGCCTCAATGTTTTTTCTTATGACCAAGAAAATAACTCAGCTCTATAGCTCACAATTCCACAACTAGTTAATGACTCATTAAGATTTTATCAATTTGGTGACATGTTATTGAACCTGGCCTTCTCAGGAGGCTGTCTAATGATTACAAGAATAACTAGCAAATGTTTAATCACCTACTTTATTATCTTCCTATTAATAATAAATACTAGGAGGTAATGCATCTAATTACATTGCTAGTTTAAGAGTGGCATAAGAATTTAAAGTCTGCAATATTGGAACACTAATTTAATCTGAACAGCATCACATTGGTACTTGGGACAACAGCTAAGTAAAAGTGTAACAATATAAATACCTCTATTTCAAATCTGGAAAACTCATTACAAGATTCTATTCATGGAATACAGAACACTTATAAATAGTATTTCTTTAAATAAACTTGTACAATATTATCTCTCAAATGATTTGTGACCTTAGATATTTGAGAAGTTATTAAAATATCTGGCTCCTTTATGGCAGATATATAGGGACCTCAAATAAAGGTCATCCCTCTGAAATGATCAATCTACCTGCTTCGTTATCTCAGTTTTCTGGTTATAAATGTATATAGTAATAAGACATAATTTTGAATAAATATTCATGGTTCTTTCTACAGTCTTTGACATAATAAGGCTGTATTATATTTATCTTTCTTCCAACAAAAAGCATTCCCACCTATAATCTGTTTAAGCACCAAGGATTCTGTTATTAAGGAACACCCCGGCCTATTGGTCAGGTAGCCTTTTGTCAAACAGTAAGTATTTTCCAGAGTATCTTCTTTGTGTCAGGCACCAGTCTTTAACACAAAGATTTTCAGCTTTTATACTAGTTACACACATTAGAGATAACATTCACTTATGAGACATATCTCCAGTAGGTAGTATCATGAAATGACAGCTGTCACTTAATTATTCTCTTGCCTTCAATGAATAAAATTGAGATGTAACTGAATACTGTTATTATACAAATAATGTTGAGTACTGACTTTATACAGTATGAATATTGGGTACATAAAAATCTTATTACTGACAAATTGCACATAGCATGCCAAGACTTAGCAGCATGTCAAATGCTGCTGCCGAGTCAAACTTTTCCAAGGCCTATAAATCCAAATGAACTTCACTTAGTCATTGTATGTGTACTATTTCTGTGGTTCATATTCCTGCTTCAGTGACGTTGATCAATGTCAATTTTCCATCCTAACAGCTCCTTCCTCTTTGTGCAAAGAATCTAATGGCCGTTTAACCTTCAAATCTCAATGAATCTTTTATTTTTCCTTTGTTGTTGTTTGGTTCTAAGTCATGTCCGCCTCTTTGCAGCATGGATTGCAACATGCCAGGCTTCCCTGTCCTTCACTATCAGCTGGAGTTTGCTCAAATTCATGTCCATTGAGTCAGTGATGCCATCTAACCATCTCATCCTCTGCCACCCCTTTCTTCTTCTGCCTTTAATTTTTCCCAGCCCCAGTTTTTTCCAATGAATCAGCTCTTCACACCAGGTGGCCAAAGTATTGGAGCTTCAGCTTCAGCATCAGCCTTCCAGTAAATATTCAGGGTTGATTTCCTTTAGGATTGACTGGTTTGATCTCCCTGCCATCAGAGGGACTCTTAAGAATCTTCTCTAGCACCACAATTTGAAAGCATCATACCCAATTATTATGCCTAATTATGCCCAATTATTTCTACAACAATCCACTCATTAACTGAGTCCTATTTTAAGCATTTACTATACATCTGTAATGTACACAACCTACTCTTACTTTGCATTTGTTTTGTGTCAGCCAGCACCATGTAAATTGTTTTAACAGGACTTCCATTATCTATTGAAAAGCTAACCTCACTTTACAATTACCATGATAAGAAGGATACATGTGTTTTATACTCCTTTCTTTCATAGTTCATCATCAACTTAAAAATACAGAGTGCTCAAATTAGCATTGATAGGTTGGTTTATGCTGATGATAGTGTCCTCTATCCATCCATACTTGTATGTCTAAAATGCAAATTAAAGGTGGGAATCCCAGCATCACCCAGGAACTTACCAGAAAAGCAAAATTTTGGAAATTATCCCAGATCTAATTGAATCAGTTTTGTGGTTTTAAGAGCCCCCCCAGGTGATTCACAAGCGTGTTAAGTTTATGGAGAACTGATAAAATTAAAGCATGTAATTTCTGAATTTTCATTATCCATAATATGAAGAATATTATTTAGAATACAGGGTATATATAATATTTGGCTAGTGGTATCATTCAAAATGGGCTTCCCAGGTAGCTCAGCTGTAAAGAATCCACCTGCCAATGCAGGAGACAAGAGCTTGATGTGTGGTCAGGAAGATCCTCTGAAGGAGGAAATGGCAACCACTCCAGTATTCTTGTCTGGAGAATCCCATGGGCTGAGGAGCCTAGCAGGCCACAGTCCATGGGGTCACAAAGAATCAGACATGACTGAGCATGAGAACACAAACATCATTCAAAAATAACTCTTTATTCAAAAATAGAAATCAAAAAGGAAATGATTATTTCTTATTAATTCCATATTTTAAACATTACTAAGCAATTACTATCACTATTTTGCATGCACTCACTATATAACATATACAGTCCAAGATATTCTTTTTCTTATGTGGGGAGTAATGTAAAACCTAAAAATGGTAAGTGACTTATCTAAAGGCACAAAGGCAGTGACTTCCTTGTTGGAATTTAGCTAGTTATTCTGTTTCATTTTATTTAATTCACTTGGGAGGTCTACAAGGCAATTATTACAACTAGCTCCATTTTAATGATGAAGAAAGTAAAGCTTAAAAGTGATAAAGAAGTTCCTTTAAATCACAGAACAAATAAATCAGAGATTCATATATACATCTCTGTTATTTGACACCATGTTCTTATTCTTATTCTTTTATGATCACAATCACCCATGGCATAAATTTCTAAAGATGTAAAACAGAGAAGACTCATGGCAGATTTACGGAGGTCAAAGAAGGTTAATTTGGAGAAAAAAGTAACATGGAATGTAAAATATGTTGATGCTGAAAAGGAGGGAGGCTTCATTTCACAAGTTAAAATTACCAATTTTCTTTTTTATTTTTTTTAAAACAATACTAAATAGTTTTAAATAGTACTCTGCTTGAACAGAGTACTCCATCAGCATTATGGAGAACATATTGGAAAATAAATTAGAATGTATGGAAGAAGGCTAACTAATATTTTCTTGCTGAACTCTAGGCAAAGATTAGTGGCAATGTGGACTAGGCTGGGTGGCATTAAAAAAACAGAAATTAGCAACTGAATGTGAAGACTAGAATTAAATCATTTTAGGAACTGGAGATAGATAGATTTAACATATTGAGTAAAGGTAAAACATCTCAGAAGAGTTTTAGGACCCTGAGTTGCTATTTGGATGAAGGTGGCTTTCACTGACTGAAATAAGAAGGCCGAAAAGAATAACAGGAAATACACTCTGAGATGACAATATGGAGTTTGAGGTACACGTGAACCGAAGTTCAGAAGATACTTGAAAATATAGGACTCATAGAAAGCTTTGTGTTAAAGACACTAGATTGTGAATTATTAATACATAGAATAATAAGTATCAGAATTCTAACATTGAGGGTTGAGTAATGCCAACACTAATAAGCCTGAAACAGAGATGGAAAAGTAACAGAAGGAAAGGAGGAAAGTCAGGAGAACATGTTACTTTAGAGGCCAATAGAAAAGTAGTGCCTTAAGCAAGGAAGCCCTGTATAAAGCAAGCACTAGACCAACACAGTATACTAATGCATATATATAGAATTTAAAAAGATGGTAATGATAACCCTATATGCAAAACAGAGAAAGAGACACAGATGTACAGAACAGACTTGTAGACTCTGTGGGAGAAGGCGAGGGTGGGATGTTCTGAGAGAATAGCATTGAAAGAAGTATTCTATCAAGGGTGAAACAGATCACCAGGCCAGGTTGGATGCATGAGACAAGTGCTCAGGCCTGGTGCACTGGGAAGAACCAGAGGGATGGGATCCGGAGGGAGGCGGGAAGGGGGATCGGGATGGGGAACACATGTAAATCCATGGCTGATTCATGTCAATGTATGGCAAAAACCACTACAATATTGTAAAGTAATTAGCCTCCAACTAATAAAAATAAATGGAAAAAAATAAAATAAAAATAAAAAGTATAAATAAAATAAAATAAAATATGTCTGCTGAACTGAACATGGAGGCCATTAGCAATTGTATTGAGAGTTGTTTTGGTGGAACACTGGGACCAAACTTGAATGAGTTTTTAAAAGTAAATGAGAAATTAATAAACTGAGATATTAAATATGGAAAATTCTTCCTCTAAGTGTACTGATGAAGAAAAGGAAAGATATAGAGGTAGATAGGAGACTTGAAATAAAAATGGGATTGAATTATTTGATTGTGTACCTGGTAGACATTTAGGAGTTTCTAAATACTGAGAGGCAGGATTCAGTCAAGAAAAAAGAATACTAGAAAGTACATAAGATACAAGGAAAAACTGAATTTGAATGATTCCATGAAATAAGGATAGAATAGGAATGCAAGCATAGGTTTTATCAGTCATTTTGTCCTGCCTGAGATGCTACATGCTGCCACAGCAATGGCCACTAGCTTGATATTGCTTCTAAAATAATTTGGTTGAGTCTCAATCATTTCTGTAGCTGTTGGTATGTCTAATTTATGAACAGCAGATCTTCACTGCAAATTTTCAATGTACCAAGCTATACACATACACACACACACACACACACACAAGCACATATGTCCCATATACAACTTTTTGCTTTGAAATAGATTTTTATCCAAAGTTAGTACAGAGAATTCCCATATGCAATTCATCAAGCTTCCTCTCATACTAACATATTACATACCGATATTATATTGACCAAAGTTAAGAAATTGACATATATCTAACCTAACTCATAAATGGCCCTGCCCTCCAGCAGGCCAATACCATCTCTCAGACATCTTGACCACCTTAGCCCTAGGATCCAGACCTACCCATTAGCAGGCTGACATCAGCTTCAGGAACCCCAGGATCCTGCAGCCAGAGACCCAAAGACCTGGAAACACCTAGCGCTAGCTCCAGGCCCCCCCTTGGGCCCAGGCCCCACCCATTTGCAGGCCAACACCACCTCCTAGATACCTTGAATCCCCAGCCAGCTACCCTGGGTCCCACTCACCAGTGGGCCAGCACCACCTTTTGGATATGGCAGAACCCATAACCAATCATGTCAGGAACTGGCCCACCAACCACCAGATGTTCATTAGGTCAGTGAAACCCAACCCAACAACTCTCCACTCCAGAACCCAGCTCTGCAGACCAGTGGGCCAGCACTAGCCCGAGACCCTCTGGGATTATGTGGTCAGGCGCCTGTGACACGGCCTTGCCAACCAGTGGCTTGCAGCCTGTGTATAAGACAGGGCCTTGCAAACAACTAGACCAGGGGCTAGCCGTGCCTACCAGACCACCCACAATAGTCAATGCACCACAACAGAAGGGCCCAGGCAGCCCATATACAGCTCTGGTGGCCAGTGGAGAAGGAAATGGCAACCACTCCAGTATTTTTACCTGTAAAATCCCATGGATGGAGGAACCTGGTTGGCTACAGTCCATGGGGTTGCAAAGAGTCGGACACGACTGAGCGACTTCACTTTCACTTTCTGGTGGCCAGGGAGAGTGCACTGCTGGGACACACAGGATATCTCTTACAAAAGATGACTTCTCACAAAAGATGACTTCTCCAAGGTTGTAAAATGTAACCAATATACTAGAAACACAGAAATAAAAAGAGCAAATTAGGTAAAATGAGGCAACAGAGGAACATGCTCCAAAGGAAGGGAAAAGATAAAACCCCAGAAGATGAACAAAGTGAAGTGGAGGGAGGCAGTCCACCAATTAAAGAATTCAAGGTAATGACCACAAAAACAATCAAAGCTCTCAGAAGTGGATGAATAGACAGAAAGATTAGAAATTTTTAATAAAGCATTAGAAAGCATAAACAAGAACCAAACCCAGATGAAGAATACAATAACTGAAATGAGAAATACACTAGAAAGAATCAACAGTAAAGTAGATGATACAGAGGAACAGATCAGTGAGCTGGAAGACAAAGTAGCAGAAAACATTGAAGCTGAACAGAAAAAAAGTAAATAAATGAGGAAAATTGAAAAGATCCAGTGACAGCATCAAATGTACCAACATTTTTTATTATAGAGATCCCAGACGGAGAGGAGAGGGGTGCAGAGAACATATTTGAAAATATCATAGCTGCAAACTTCCTTAACCAGGGTAAGGAAACAGACATTCAGGTGCAGAAAACATCAAGTCCCAAACAAGATCAACCCAAAGACGATCACACTAAGACAGGTTACACTTAAAGTGGCTAAAATTAGAGGTAGAGAATATTAAAAGCAGCAGGGGAAAGCAATAAGTTATGTACAGGGGAACTCCCATAAGGCAAGAAGCTGACTTTTGAACAGAAATTGTTGGCCAGAAAGGAACAGTGTGAAATATTTAAAATGGTGAAAGGGTAAAACCTACAACCATTGCCAAACCAGCTTTATAAGAACACATGTATACCCATGGTGGATTCATGTCAATATATGGCAAAGCCAATACTGTAATTGGACTAGCCTCCAATTAAAATAAATAAATTTATATTAAAAAAAAGAAAATTTAAATGCACATCTAAGTGAAAAAGAAAAGGACAGAACTAAAAATACAAAAATTAAAAAAGGAAAAAGCTCATTGGTAAAGGCAAATACTGTGAAGGTAGTAAATCAACCACATATAAAATTAGTAAGAAGGTTAAAAGACAAAAGCTGTAAAATCATCTATATCCATAATACATAGTTAAGGGATACACAAGAAAAAAAGATGTAAAATATGGTGTCAAACACAAAATAACATAAAAAATTGCATTATTCATTTTTTATTTCTTTAGTTTATACTTATATGAGATAATAGATGTTTACTAAACCCATTGTGATAATCATTCCGTAATGTATGTAAATCAAATATTATGCTGCATACCTTGAACTTGTACAGTACCATGTAGTTAATTACATTTCAATAAAACTAGAAGAAAAAAAAAGTTTTGTTGAAAAGACCTTAGATTCCAAGCCCTTTATCAGTGTTTTATAAATATCAGTGTATAGACTAGTGTTGGTTTTTGATAATGTTTCATAAAAACAAATTTATTCCACAAAGGGACTGATCTTTAGTCTAAAATTTATTTTCATTCTCTCTTTTTAGTGCACATACAAAATAATACTGAGAATAGATGATAGTTTTTCTTTGACATTATTTAATTGATATGACAGACGTTGGTCAGTCCCCAAGTTCTCTCCGACTCTTCCAGACCCCATGGGATAAGACAGATAATTGGCAATAATTCCCCTATGGCTCAAGTGGTTAAGAGTCCTCCTGCAATGCAGGAAACCCAGGAAATGTGGTTTCAATTCCTGGGTCAGGAAGATCCTGTGGAGGAGGGCATGGAAACCCACTCCAATATTCTTGTCTGGAGAATCCCATGGACAGAGGAGCCTGGCAGGCTACAGTCCACAGGGTGGCAGAGTCCGACACAGCTGAGCATGAATGAACACATACATATTCTGAATTCATTCATCTTTTTACTGTTTTGAAACTTTCCATAACTTGGACATGACTTGATACAATGTATCTTCTGATCTAGTATAATTTCAGAGTATCTGATGAGTCTCAAATGTACTTTTGGGGTGTGACAGCATATTCTTGTGTAAGCATGTATTTTAGAATGTATTAGGTAAAATTAAATAGCCGTAAGGAGGCAAAAGACCAGTACTCCAAAAACTATAAGAAACTGAAGAAGACAGAAACAGATGCAAAGATCTGCAACATTCCTTGACAGGAAGAATCCGAATTGCTACAGTGACCGTCCCTGGATCCACGGATGTGGTGATGTCAGCCTTTCTAGGCCAGGCCCAGGCCCTGCCTGGCAGAGGACTGATGTCCGCAGTGGGTGCAGCCCCTCACCTCTCCTCCCTGCCAAAGGCCGGGGTGTGGAACTGGCCTGCCCAGTGGGCTTTCCGAGGGGACGAGAGGCTTTGGGGACCGGGGTTCTCCGGAGCAGCAGACACTGGCTTCACATTTTCCGCTGCAGGGTGGAGTCTGGAGAGCCCTCCCTGCGACGGGCTGGGGCCAGGCACCCCGCAGCTCTGCTAGCCTGCCTCTGGGAGTGAGGATCTCCCCAGGCTCTGCCTTGAGCGCTCCAGGCCTTGCCTTGGGTGCTTGCGGCCAGACAACGGCGCAGTTGCGGGTTCCCAGTGGGGTCCTGGGTCCCTACCCTGGCGGTGCTTCTGGTGAGCAGCTCCGGGCAGATGGGGTGGGGATGGAGGCGAGGCGCCAAGGAAGACGCACACCAGGCAGCGTCCCTCCTGGTCTCCGAGCCGCCTCTCCGTGGTGTCCTCACTGTCTGAGTACTGATTTGGCCCAGCTGGGTTCCCTCTTTGCCAGAGGGTTGCCTAAAGGGCCTGTGAGCTAAAGTGGTGAGCCGATCCGTGATGCCTAGGGGGATTGTCACGTTTGTACACTGTTGGTGGGAACATAAATTGAAGCAGCTACTGTGGCCAACAGTATGGCGAATTCTCAAAAAGCTAAAAATAAAACTACCATGTGTGTGATGTTTAGTGGCTCAGTCTAGCCTGACTGTTTGCATCCATATAGACTGTTACCAGCCAGTCTCCTCTGTCACTGGGATTCTCCAAGAATAGTGCAGTGGATTGCCATGCAGAATGGGTATATGGATTCTCAGGAATACATCTGAACAACAACAACACATTAATTTGGAAAGATATATACACCTCAATGTTCATAGCAGCATGATTTACATGAGTTACATGTGTCTTTGAATTTAGAAGAAATCTATGTCTATCAATAGATATGTGAATAAAGACAATGTGGTATATATGTCGTGGTCCCTGCGTGGGTTAGAAAATAATTTCCAGACATGGGCAGAATGAGAGGAGAATAAAGTTTATTAAAGTGGGAGATGCTGTTAGAACAGCAGGTCAGCTCAAGGTGGAGCAGAACACTTTCGCAGGCTTGTAGCCAATTTTTATAGCTACAAAACAGAGAAAATTCCAACTGGAATGGTGGCATTAGGTGATTGGTTAAGATGCTATATGGTCTGGGAACTGGCTGGTTTAGATCCTGAGGCTCTTGGCAACAGTTGCTATGGGGCTTAGTCAGTTACAGAGATTCTTATCCTGTGACCTTTGTACAGGGCTCCACACTTGTGACCTTGTTATAGGGCTCCACATTATAGATACAGAATGAAATACTGTTTAGCTGGTAAAAAAAAAAAATTAAATTTTTCTATTTGCAGCAATATGGGTGGAGGGCATTATGCTAAGGGAAGGGCATTATGTCAGAGAAAGACACTGTGTCATTTATATGTGGAAATTAAAAAATACAACAAACTAGTGAATATAACGAAAAAGCAGCAGATTCACAGATACAGAAAACAAAGTAGTGGTTACCAGTGAGGTGGGGGAGCAATATAGTATTGAGAAGTAGGAAGTACAAACTTTTGGATTCAAGATAGGCTCAAGGATGTATTGTTCAAGGTGGAGAATATAGTCAATATTTTGTAATAACTGTAAAATATAAAGTAACTTTTTAAAAGTGTATATTAAAAATCTTAGATAAAAACTTATTGATACTGCAAAACTATGGGCTAAAAACCAGACTTGTGCTTTTATACATTACAAACTCAGCAAATATTAATTTAATAGATAAATACAGGCATAATTTTCAGGTTTTTTAATGTACTGAAATGAAGAGTGGCTCAAGGTGATTAAACAAATCTTCTCTTTTAATGATCAGGAAAGTTTGTCCAAATTACCTCTTTGGCAAGGTCACTCATAATAGTCTCCAAGAGGAAACAGGGCATGTAGAATATTCATCTGTTAACATATGGCCCCACACATTTTAATTTTTTGCATATGGAATTCTGTTGCAAATAGCAGAAATACAGTAAACTTCAAAAAGAAAGAGGTGCATTTCCCAGTGATGACACATTCTAGAGTGTGAAGCAGACATGCTCATGAATTTTCCTTCCTCCATTAAGTGAAGTAGCTTTACAAAGTAAATCTGGTATTGAAGAGAGGAAAACTAAAATACTGTTTTTTATTCACAATTTTGGTACAGTTTTTAGAAGGTCTCAGCAGTATATAATTTTTTCTATCCTATCAAAATGATACTACTTTTGTCTCTGAAGTACTGCCAATAGCCTGAAAAGATGGTAGTTTTCTATAGTGAGAGCTGATTGTTCAGTTTATTGCATCTAGGGCCACTGCAAAATGAAATTACCAATTTCCTCTTCTTTTTATATCATATATGATTTTTAGACTCCTCTTTATAATGTGCTTTCATTTTTCTTTAAACTTTCTCATAATCTATGATTACAGATTATTTATGTATACACAAGAAGCCCTTTGTTCCAGTCATCTTTTCCTTCCAACCTGATTTAGTTATTTTTTTGCAATATCACACAGTTTATCACCATGGAGATAACTATAATGTGACAAACATTGGAACAAATCAAATGGGAACAGCATGATTAGAAAGCAGTAGTAACTTTGTTTTATGGATGAACAGCCTCACAGTAACCAGAATACTCCTTAAAGATCTTTATCAGTTCAGTTCAGTCTCTCAATCGTGTCTGACTCTTCAAGACCCCATGGATTGGAGCCCACTAGGCTTCATCAAATCCCAGAGTGTGCTCAAACTCATGTCCATCGAGTCGGTGATGCCATCCAACCTTCTCATCCTGTCGGCACCTTCTCCTCCCACCTTCAATCTTGCCCAGCATCAGGGTCTTTTCCAACGAGCCAGTTCTTCGAATCAGGTGGCCAAAGTATTGGAGTTTCAACTTCAACACTGGTCCTTCCAATGAACACCCGGGACTGATCTCCTTTAGGATGGACTGGTTGGATCCCCTCGCAGTCCAAGGGACTCTCAAGAGTCTTCTCCAACACCACAGTTCAAAAGCATCAATTCTTTGGCACTCAGCTTTCTTTATAGTCCCGTTCTTACATCCATACATGACTACTGGAAAAACCATAGCTTTGACTAGACGCATGTTTGTTGGCAAAGTAATGTCTCTGCTTTTTAATGTGCTGTCTAGGTTGGTAATAGCTTTTCTTTCAAGGAGCAAGCATCTTTTAATTTCATGGCTACAGTCACCATCTGCAGTGATTTTGAAGCCCAAGAAAATAAAGTCTATCACTGTTTTCACCCTTTCCCCATGTATTTGCTGTGAAGTGATGGGGCCGGTGCCATGATCTTAGTTTTCTGAATGTTGAGCTTAAAACTCTCCTCTGTCACTTTCATCAAGAGGTCTTTAGTTTTTCTTTACTTTCTGTCATAAGTGTGGTGTCATCTGCATATCTGAGGTTATTGATATTTCTCCCTGCAATCTTGATTCCAGCTTGTGCTTCATCCAATCTGGCAATTCACATGATGCACTCTGTATATAAGTTAAATAAGCAGGGTGATGTTATACAGCCTTGATGCACTCCTTTCCCAATTTGGAACCAGTCCACTGATGCATGTCTTTATAATTGTAGTCAAAAAGAGAAAGTTGACAAGTAAGAGTATATTCATAAGTCTTAGCCTGCTGAGACAATGTGATATATTGGAAGGAGACTGTAAGGGAAGAGAGAAGACTTGGATTTCAGTGTTGGTTCCATGATTTACTAGATTTCCTGGTTTTGTGACTTCCACAAAATCCTTTTGTATATGAAAATGTCATTAATCTACCTGATTTATGTATATACATATGTCACAAACACTGTATACATAGGTCACAAAGATTATAATTTTTATAAATACTGAATTTTGTGTATTACTTCTAGGATGAGAGAGAAAAAAACCATTTCAATTATAATTCACTAGCCTCTCTCTCTTTCCTCCCTTGGAGATGGTAAACTCCTATCAGCCTGAATCCTTGAGTGACCATGTGGATCATAATATCACTGGATATACAGAGTGAGAACTTGTCAAACCATCACCAGACAAATAGGGTGAGTACAGAGCAAATCTTTGTTACATTAAGCTACTAAAATTTTAAATTAAATTTGTTTTTTTTTAGTTTATCCTTAATTCCTGGACTCAAGGAAAAAGGTGGACTTGAGAAACTGGCAAAGCAAAGTAGGTTGTAAATAATTAAAAGGAAATCCAGAATATCTTGAGAGGACTGAGAGTTCTGCATGCCAAATCTAGAAGGGAAGGAGGAAGGTGAGAAACAGGAAATGGGTGCAAAATGTCACCTGTCTAGCAGACTATGTATGTAACATAGGGAGTAGGAGCTGTGTTCCGCATAATTTTGGGGCAATCAGTCTCTGAAACTTATGGCTCAGTATCTATAGCTTGGCCTTCAGGGCGAGTGCCTCTGGAAACAGTGAAGCATATGTGGGAGGAGTGAGATGTAGACAGAATTGCAGAATTTTTAAATTGTGGATTCCAGAAGCAGACTGCTGCTGCTAAGTCACTTCCGTCGTGTCTGACTCTGTGAGACCCCATAGACGGCAGCCCACCAGGCTCCCCCGTCCCTGGGATTCTCCAGGCAAGAATACTGGAGTGGGTTGCCATTTCCTTCTCCAATGCATGAAAGTGAAAAATGAAAGTGAAGTCACTCAGTCGTGTCCGACTCTTCGCGACCCCAGGACTGCAGCCTACCAGGCTCCTCTGTCCATGGGACTCTCCAGACAAGAGTACTGGAGTGGGGTGCCATTGCCTTCTCTGAGAAGCAGACAGACCTGTTTAAATAAATGATCAGCTACATGATTTGGGACAAGTTATTTAATCTCTCCTATACTTAGTTTCTTCATGTAAAAAATTATTTAATTCTTATGTGATGTTTAAATTAGATAAAATACAGCATGATTAGCACTGTGTCTGGCATATGCCTTCTATTCAATAAATGTTAGTAGTAGTATTATAGAAAAAATAGTAGCATGAAATGGAACAATATATAAAACCAGTCATTTTCTGGTTTTCTTTCTGGTATGGAAAGATTGCGCTATCTGTAACTTGATAAGATCTCATCAAACTCACCTTTATGAGAGTAATAACTTTGAATTAAAAAATATTTGAAAGAGGAGGCGTATTGACTCTGGTGATTAATGGAATAAATTCAAATAGAATTCAGCAGTAATTATATTTGGCTTTAAATGTAGATCATCTTTCAATTACTTTGACTTCTCACTAATTGCCCTCTGGTATGTGTAAAGTATTATAAATCTCAAGAGTTCCAATGACATATATAGAAAGAAACTTATTTAAATAGTTTCTAAACTATGTATCTGAGTAGAGGCATAAATCAAACTCCTGACCAGTTGAACTAGACAAGTCAGGGAGTACAGTGATCTGGTTGGTTGAATATTTAGGTTAATAGGTCATTTGAATACATGCATACCATGCACTAATTGCATATTTCAACACTTCATACTAAAACTAAAGAGAAATAAATACTTTTCTGAATGTTTACAGGTCATTTGAAGTTCTTGCTCTGTCTTAGACTCTCCATATGAATGTCACACATTCCTTACCTTATTTAGACCTTTTCTAAGTTGAGCTAACATAGCCTCAATTGATTTGTTACCTGTAACTTCAGTCTCTACTTGTTCAGAAATTTACCACTACTGCATCAATATGACAAAACAGTATCCTCTGTGTTAAACTTGGTTTGCTCAGCACTCTTGCAGGAAAACTAAGATATCAAAAAGAAGTAGTTCACAATATACATTTATGGTATTCGATCTTGGATATGCCTTCAATTATACTGATTATTTTAAGTATAATAATAATTCATAATGTTACTTATTATTTCTATTATTATTTTACAAAGGACAGTTTCTTCTCCATTTTTCTCAAGTTATATCAAATATTCAGTTTTCCTCAATCCTCTACAGCTTCCTTCTACCATCTCTTCCAAAAACTCAAAACACATTGCTTCATTTTCTTGTGTGAATTAATTTATTTATTTTAATTGGAGACTAGTTACTTTACAATATTGTAGTAACTTTTGCCATACACTGACATGAATCAGCCATGGGTGTACCATGTGTCCCCATCCTGAATGCCCCTCCCACCTCCTTCCCCATCCCATCCCTCTGGGTCATCCCAGTGCACCAGCCCTGAGCACCCTGTCTCATGCATCGAACCTGGACTTGAAATAATATACATATAACAATGACCCTATATGCAAGACAGCAAAAGAGATACAGATGTAAAGCATTGCTTCCTTTTTTACAGAAGAGGTAGAAATTGTGTGATAGAAACATATATCATTTGCTAAATGCATCTACATTTTTACCTGCAATTGTGCAGTTCTTAAACCCTTTACAGCTATTTTAGATGGAGAACTGACTCTCCTTTTTACTCACATAATTTATTTCCAGGCAGTGTAATACTCCATGCTTGTGTGTAGCTTCAACCAGGCAAGTTAGTAACTTACAGGTTCAGCACCAAAATACCCTAAGCATTGCTTACTAAATTTTGTTCTAATAACACATCTCAATTCCTTTTATTGTTCTAGGTTTCCAACTTTATTACCCTGTCCCTACATCATATCTGGAAAAGGTTTTTTAAAATCACACTTTTTTTTGTTCTTTTAGTGAACCTAAAGTTGTATAATGACCTAATCCAATAAAGTAATGTTTATTGTCAGTGTATATGAAATATATACTTTTTAATTTTTTAAAAAATGTATATGTATACATATACAAATATATTTGTATTATACATTAACTGTAAAAATATATTAACATATACATGTGTTTAGAAAAGGAGTTATTCTCTTGAAAGTGGATTGAGCATGTGACGTTTGTTTGGGAAAGAAAGATGAAGGAAGGAAGAGGGAAAAGAGGCTGGAAGGAAGGAGGAAGGGATGGAGGAAGAGAGAGATAGAAGGAAGGAAAGAAAAAACATTTTCTGAGTCACATTATTTGCAGTTATATGCTTGTGTCTCATGTCCATTTTTGTTGGCAAACTAGGAACAGTTTCTAATCTACAGATTTGTTAAGCTTCTGTTAAAAGTGAATTTTATTAAAAGACACACCTTTGTTAATAATTTCATCATATTTTGGTTATTTAAAACATACTTTA
The DNA here is from genome assembly GCF_023699985.2 of Odocoileus virginianus. NCBI lineage: Eukaryota > Metazoa > Chordata > Mammalia > Artiodactyla > Cervidae > Odocoileus > Odocoileus virginianus. The sequence continues at coordinate 3,769,488 of NC_069701.1, forward strand.
TATAAAACTAAACAATATTTTCACTACAAATATTTCTTCCTCACATAAAACTTACATAATAAAAAATACATGAATTATATTTTTGCTACTCACAAATCAAACAATAGTGCTTACTTCTTTTGATTAAATACTCATTTAATCCTAAGCATAAGTGAATGGCAAAATGAAAAATGGTACTGGATTTGGGGAGAGAGTGCTTACAATTTATAAAAAATTATTCATATCAATAAAATTACTAAATCTGAATTTGTTATTCTGAAGATCAAAAAAATGGAGAGTTTCTTTTTAATGGAGTCTGACTCATTTGTGAAAATGTTATAATAAATTAATTCTGTTTCAGAGATACATGAGTGTTAAAATTATTGCAAAAAGATTATGTTAGTTCCTTTAAAGGTTTATTCAGAGCTCTTATTTCCACAGCTAATCTGACCTGTTTATGTAGGGGAAATATATTGGCCATTATGAGCTAAGAATTCCATTTCTCTTATATTTAATACATACCAAACTTCATTTTACAGTATGTGACTCTATTTGGATTTATATTAAACATCTTCTGGCATTTTGACTTTACTCAAAAGATCAGACATTTTATAAGATCCCTGTTACTTATGCTCTGGGGTACCATCAAGGTAGACAGATTTCTACAACTTCTATTTGGTTTATCTTCTTAAATTAATGAAGTGAATTTTTTTGAATTCTAAAAGGGAAATGTTTTTAAAACCTTATCAGTTTGAAGTCCCCAAAACCTTCTTATAAATAAATGTGAAAGACACAATGTTATGAAACATCATTCTTAAATTATTGTCATTTTGATTACTTAGTTTCTGCTGGATGTTGGAGCTCAGACAGTAAAGAATTTGCCTGTGATTCAGAAGAGTGACGTTCAGTCCCTGGGTTGGGAAGATCCCCTTGTAGATATTGAGGAAAACCACGTTGCTACTACTTCAGGGCTGAGGAACTCAGTTTTTCAGCTGCCAAGGATGTTGGCTATTAATGCATCATTTCTGAGTCCCTTACTGGGAAAGTCATCTTCATTCATTAACTAATTGATGGGCTACTACAAAATGCTCAGTCACTTGCTTGATGGAGGGCATTTTTATAGGAACATCCCTATTCCAGAGTTCCCTGTAGAATTAATTGCAGTTACTGTTACAAATGCACATAGTTCAACTTTTTCCTGTCCCAAATCCTGCTTTCCTCGCTTCCTCACACAACTATTCTAGAGACAACTCCTTAATAACTCCCTAATAAACCTAGTACATACAAATCTCAGAATCTCAATGTTTCCCCTGGAAAACCAACCACTGGGTTGTTGTAATAAACCAACTCTAAAGTAACATCGAAAAGCTGGATGGTGATTAGAATAATGAATGGTTAAAATTTTTAATGATAGTGACCTTGGATGGGATGGTGATGAAAGCAAAGCAAAAGCAGGTGTAGTATCTCAGGAATTTGAGGCATACTGTAAAGAAGTACTTATAAGGACCATATAGCTTTTGCTGGGGCAATTGATGCATTAGAGAACAACAATGAAAGACCTAGGGTGATTAGTCACCCATTAAAAACTTGTGGTCTTCCTTGGGAAGAGAGGCACCTTGGGAACAGATCAAGATATTGTTTTTAATCTCCTTTAGCCAAAGGACCAAAAAACTTAAGAACCAGCCCAGGACTTAGAGATAATAGTAGAAGAGTTACAGAAGAGATTGAATTCTCAACCTCCAAAACCTAGCTATATGAAGGACAGAAATCTGATGGGGAAGTAACGGAGCTCTAAAATATTGGGAGGGCACATCTGGTTGAATATACTAAAAAAATTGTCAAATCTTTAGTTTCTCTGGAATTTTCTGGGATTTTCCTGGTCACTCACTTCTTGCTGCCTAAAGATGGTTTATCTCAGTGGTGTTCTAGTAAATGTTTAACCAAAATCAAACAAACAAATGAGTGAAACCTTGTAGTCTCTGCTGATTTGTACAATATAAATACTCACACTATGATTGATTTCAGGCTACCAACATTTTAACAATTGGCTCGCAAAAGTTGTTTCTCATTAGTTGGAGCAAACCAGCTCTGGTACATCACTGAGTCAGGTATTATGTGTCCTGTTTATGGTCTCTTGGCCACCAAAAAATAAAATCAAAAAAGACAAACAAAAAGGCATCCTCCCTCAAACTAGAACACAAGACCTTGTTAAGTGATAGTATAAATTAGTTGGGGAAGTGCTTGGTTAAGAGAGGAAAGGAACTTTCTCTTGAGAGAGCCTCATGATTTTGGCAATGTGTACAGTCAAGCACAGAGATGACTAGACAGGACTGACCAACTGTGCAGTGACTAAGGGACTAGTTCTTAGGGGACCAGAAGCCAAGGAGATGGACCAGAACACAAAGTAGAGTGTACTGTACTGGGAACACTCTCCAGTGATACATAAGTGAACATTCTGGAAAGAACCTTGAAAGATAGCATGAACACATTGTAGGCATTGTCTTAGAGATATAGAGAAAGCAAAGACCTTCACAATGTGAAATAAAATACTAGAACTGCCACGGCAGACAGGGAGAGGTGATCAGAAGACAAAGACGGTTGAGCATACCATACATGTCAAGCTACGTACAGCAAATGGTTATGTTCTATGGAAGAATACAGAATGTACAATGGAGAAAAGACAGTCTCTTCAATAGATGATTCTGGGAAAATGGAACAGCTACACATAAAAAATAAAAATTAAAAAATTAAAATTCTTTGACACCCTACACAAAAATAAGCTCAAAAGTGTTTAAAGACCTAAATGTAAGACTGGATACTATAAAACTCTGAGAGGAAAGCATAGGCAGAACACTCTGACATAAGTAGCAATACGTTTCCCCAAGCAATAGAAATAAAAACAAAAATAAACAAATGGACCTAATTAAACTCAAAAGCTTTTGCACAATAAAGAATACCACAGACAAAACAAAAGACAACCCACAGAATGGGAGAAAATATTTGCAAATGATACAATCGGTAAGCCTTCAAATCGGTAAGTCTTCAAAATTCACAAATAGCATATGTGGATAGATATTCAAAAAATGAACAACCCAATAAAAAAAAAAATGGGCAGAAGACTGAAATAGACATTTCTCCAAAGAAGACATATAGATGGCCAAGAGGCACATAGAAAGATGCTCAATATTGCTCACCATTAGAGATATGTAAATCAAAACTACAATGAGGTATCACTTCACACCAGTCAGAATGGCCACCATCAAAAATCTGCAGACCCTAGATGCTGGAGAGGAGATGGAGAAAGAGAACCTTCTTGCACTGTTGGTGGGAAAGTAAATTGATATAACTACTATGGAGAACAGTATGGCGGTTCCTTAAAAAGTAAAAATAGAACTACCATACTAAGGAGCCATCCCATTACTGGACATAAACCCCAAGAAAACCATAATTCAAAAACATACATGCACAAAAATATTCATTGCAGCACTGTTTACAAAAGCCAGGACATGGAAACAGCCTAAATGTCCATCAACACATGAATGGGTAAAGAAAATGTGGTACATATATAAAATAGATTATTCCTTACTCATAAAAAGGATTGAAATTAGGTCATGTGCAGTGATGTGAATGAACCTAGAGTCTATCATGCAGAGTGAAGAAAGTCAGAAAGAGAAAAATATCATTTGTTAATACATAAGTATGGAATCTAGAAAAATGGTACTGATGAAGATATTTTCAGGGCAGCAATAGAGAGGCAGATGCAGAGAATGGACTTGCGTACAGGAAAGGAAGGCGGGACGAGATAAACTGAGACAGTAACACTGACATACACACAGTGCCATGTGTAAAATAGAGCGCTGGTGGGAAGCTGCTGCCTAACACAGGGAGCTCACTCGGCGCTCTGTGATGGGTGAGGGGTGGGTGAGAGCATGGGAGGGAGGCTCCAGAGGGAGAGGGTGTATGTGCGCATGGAGCTCAATCACCTTGTTAAACAGCAGAAACTAGCCCAACATGGCAAAGCAACTAGACTCCAATAAAAAGAAAGAAAACAGGTAATCAACAACAGTCTACTATAAAAATAAACTACATACAGCAAATGACTGTTCTGTGGAAGGATTTAGAATACACCAAAGTGATAGGCGTGTACTTATGAGAGGATCATGAGTTTCTTGAGAAACTGCTCAATAGCTCCTGTCTAGAGGCCAGAGCTGACAGATGTCATTTCAGGAATGGTAATCCACTGATAGTACAGGCATCATGGAGTATCAAAATAATAAAAATCAAATGGTGGGACTTAACTGAAAGAAGCAAAGTCAGTGTAATTATCAAAATAAATGGCAAGGACACAATGGCAACCAGGATATCAGACCCACACACACACAAAGTAAAAAAAACTGGAGTTGCTTTACAAGAAAGTGTGGCAAGTACAATGGAAGCCTTGATACAACACTCACTTTAGGGCTGGGGGTTTATAAACATTAAAAAGATTCAGAGACCTGTCATATCAGGTCTTTTAACAGAGACTTTACAGAACATCCTCTTTCAAATAAAACACAAGGCTTAGTAGATCTCTTCAAGTTCTTGAGGTACCAGATTCTCTCCTTTGGAATCCTTCCAAAGCCCATTTACTGAGTGGCATAAAAGACCACCTGGTTTAAGTGTGGATATGGCTCTGAAGCATACTCAGACTGAGATGCAGGACACTGCTTTGTGGACCAGATGGCGTGGCCTCTTGTATAGTATTAAAGATATTAGTTATGGGGAAAGCATCATGTGGAATTTATGACAAGCTCCAACAGAACAACATAAACCTAGAGGATCTTGGAGCAGGACAAGGCAATCTGTTACAGATCATTTTATACCAAACAAAAAAAAAAAAAACATTTTATATTAACCAGACTCTGATGGAGATAGAGTGCCTGACCATTAATCATCAAGAGGCCATGTAGCCAGATTGCTCATCATTAAATGATTCTTTCAGACCCACTACATCATAAAATTAGAGCAAGCCCACCAGTAACCTTCATAAGAAGGAAGGAGAACACCTAGCTTTACAGGTAAATGTGGCCAGAGAACACAAGCTGCATGACTAGGTGACTTGAATTTCCATGTTACCCACCACAGGGGTAGCTGTGTCTCTTACGTAGTTCACATGTTTGGCCATTTTGGGAGAGGGTTCCTTTATGAACAGCTTACAGAAGAGGCAGAAAGCTAGCTGCGGGTCTGAGTGGAAGCTGAAAAGATTGTGGCTACACTTCAATCTTACTTTTGGATGACTTTGAAAGACAGGGTTAGGAGTTACCTTCCCAGTAGGCAGTGATCATGAACATGATGATCTAATTTGTGTGCAAAAAGAAATACTCTGAGATAAGACTGTATGAAGACCCACAGATAGTGCTCAGTGGCTTGGACGGAGAAAAATGGGATACTGAGGGCAAAGAGTTTTGGAGAGGATACATGCTGATGGGACTATGGAAGTGGGCAGGAAGCATGTAAGCATCTACCATGGAAAAGACATTTCATTTCCAAGTGAACCAATTAGGTTTCTCAACCAATTAGCATCAGCCAGCCTCTGACATCTGCCACTCCCGTGCTCTCATATCAGGCTTGTGAACAGAGGAGCCATCCTGCAAAGAATGGAGAGAATGTGAAAATCCACTGGGATGCGCTGGCACTCACCAAAATTTCTCTTGTTACTCTGCTGGGGAACATCCAAACTTCCAGCAAAAAGGAACAGTGCTAAACCTTGAAACGGTTCCATTCTTTAAGGAAACCAACCATTTATGCTGCGGAAAGGTGATTCAATGATGGCATCCTGAAGTGTCAGCAATTCATCTTGACTGTAATCATTACAGATTTGTGTCTGCTTCTTCTTCCTCCACCACCCAGATTTAAGCATCACTCTCAGACAGCTTAAACCATATTTGGTCCCCAAATATGTGATACCACATAACCTCATATTGGACCGAAAGACCCACATTATAGTGAAGAGGTGTGGTGGTTCTCTATACACATACTGCATGCATTCTGTAAAACAGCAGAATGACCATTTACAGATTCAGATGAGGTGCCGTCCTGAAAATGGTGCCTGAGAAGACAGGGAGCCAACCCTGAGGATGGATGACACACCCTAAGTCAGCAATTATTGTACGGTATTGCGCCCCCGATATGTAGAATCTATGATCGGGAATAAAAGGCTAGGAGTAGGAACAGGCTAACATCATCACTCCCAGTGACCACTTGGGAAATCTGTGCTCCATTCCCACATAGTTATGGGCTCTGTACCCAGAATGGGTAAATGTTAATCTACACACTGAGCAAGAGTTCCATTAAACTGTAATCTTTGGAACCCACACAGTCACTTTTAGACTTCTTATTCAGAGAGATCTATAAGGAAGAAAAGGATCTATCCTGGCACTGGAAAATAATTATTGCAAAGAGATAGAACTGGTATTATGAATGGATATTGTAATTCATCAGTGTATCAGGCATGGATTCGACCAAAGAAATATGGCTAGAAAGAGAATCTATTAAGAGGTTTATTTAAAAAAAAAAAAAAGAGGTTTATTTAAAGAAGTAGATTTCATGTTTATAGGTGCAGACTAGGAAAGACTGAAATCTGTATGATGTGCTTTGGGGAAGGGTAGACTGGTAATCAACATAGGCTCCAGGTGCTATTCACAGGTTGAATTTCTTCTTCAAGGAAACCTCTGCTCTATTTTTAAGGCCTTTCAAGTAACTGAATCAGGCCCACCCAGAGTATTGAAGATAATCTCCTTTATTTAAAGTTGATTGATTGTGAACTTTAATTACATATGCAAAATGCCTTCACAGCAATATCTACAGTAATATCTGAGTAAATTACTGAGGGCTGAGTAAATAGTCAAGTTGATATATCAAAAAGACTATCTCAGTCACCCTTATTCAATTCAGGACTAAGGAATGGATATCGGCTATGAAGATCCAAAGTCCCATCAAGGAATTTCCCTCAGCTAAAGGAATTTGTTTTGTCCAAGGCTGTGATCCTTTCCTGGGAGTAATGTAGCATTCATCCCATGACTAGTCCTTGTGGAAGTACACAGTTTTGCAACTACTTGTTTGCGGGAATTCTGAGGAAATCCTCTGATGGGAATACCACTGATAGACAAAGGATGCAAGGTGAGGAAGACCAAGAGGCTGAATGGCCCAACAGTGACATCAGTCACTAATCCAAGGTAAATTGTAGAGCATATAGAGTATGCTGATTATGGGAAGTTATTGGAAAAAAAGGTCATATATTAAGCAAAATCTCTGATTTTGATGAGAATAGCAAACCTATCCAAAACAAACTCTCATAGATTTATAAGTCTGCTCATCTTTCTTAGAATCTGGATCAGTAGAATCTCAAAAATAACTAGCTCAACAGTGGGTAAGGACTGTGATGCTGTAACTGGAATCAGATAATACCGACTTTCTAAAAACCTTTTTGAGACTGTTATCATAATTTCCAAATTTGAACTTGAGAGGAAGCCATAGGGTTGCTATTCATGGAATGCATACAAAATAAGCCAGTCAGGCCATGGAGAAAGAGTCCAACTGCATGGTTTCCTCAGCAATGATCTTATCTATAAAAGCAATATTTTCTTCCTAGCATACTTTTCTTTGACAAAATATAAGAGTAAGTTCTAGTATTGATATCTGGAAGTTAACAGAATGTAATCTGAGTTTCATTCATTATGACTGACAATGGGTGGTAAAAATACCAAGAAAGATGCTATTTTCATGCAAACTGACAAATCCTTAGCCTTGCCTCTAAACTTAGACATCCCTCAACTGTCTGGCATATTCCTCCACTGAGATTTGAGTCAAATATATTCCTCTCTAGGAAGTTTAGGAGAAAAGTTACCCCATCGTCCATGAATAAAGATAAACATGTTCGTTTCATACAGTTTCCTTCCTCTAGTGCAATTTGTTAGCCCATTCTAAACAGAAAGATACCTGTCATTATTCTTAGAAAACCACTGTTCCATTCCACAAACCCTATATTACTTTTTCTTGCCTATGGTGATGGTTTTTAGTTTTCATACCACAATGCCATATTTCTCTAGCTCAAATAAATGATAAAAAGGAACAGAGAGGAAACCTTAATTAAAAAATTATTATTAGGAACCATTGAATCCATTTGAATAATTTGCATGGCATAGGATATTTTCCTGCTGAGCAATAAACCTTAGACATATTCAAAGAGATCTGTATCTTTATTCTACAGGCTCTAACACTTTGAGGTTACCATTCTATAATAGTACCAATAGGTCAGGAGAGTAGGTGCTTTGCTGGAAAATTACATGAAGAAGCAATGATTCACCATCTTTTCGAAGAGCTAATAGAATACCAAGAAGGAAGGTGCTGTTCTATTTTTGAATGGTGTTTAGGTCATTTTCAAGAAACTGATGTTAACTGCCATAAAATATGCATAATACTTGTCAGAGAAACTATACAATTAAAATTATTTTAACTGTGAGGAGCACTTAGGAACAAAAAATGAAACTCGTAGGCCAATAATTAATATTCCATGGGGTAGTTTCCCTACGCTCTATAAAATTTAATAAAGAAAATTTTATAGAGCTTGGATAAGTCTCCACTTTGTCAACAAGAATTTTATGACAATATGGAGCCAAGCTGTGAACTATTCAAGAGCACAGATCTTGAAAAGTTTCCTAAGTGCTTCTTAAACTGCCCACTCAGGGCTGGGTACCCCACTGGCCGCAGAGCAGTCACCATAAAGGTGTATCTGATTATTTCCAGGTGATAATCTACCTAGAGTTTTGGTTATTTCTGTGAGGAAGACTGGAACTGAAGGCTGGCACTCCTTCAGCTAGAAGCAGATGCCCTATAAGAAAAGACTCTTCTCAGAAAACTTTAGCTATGTCCTTTCTTAACTTCAGCTCAAAGGCATAGCTCTTCTCTGTCATTTATAAAGCACAAATCACACAAAAATTTCTTCTGTCACATATAAATCAAAACTAATGTACAACCCCTTTCCCTCTAATTTACAACATGAGAAAATTATATCCACCTCTTCCAATATTACCTCTGATTCATGTGTAGCCCCCGTGTAAAATAGTGTTTTGCTTTTTTAATGCTGTTTTAACTCGGTTTTGAAATGCTGGTGAGAGACTGGTCAAGTATTCTTCTTGATCATCTGATTAAATCTACACCTGTTTCATTTACCTCAGGACCACTGTGTACCCACCTTAAACTTCCCAGATCTGGTATCAGACAACTAGGGACTGCCTCTATGAGCCAGGTAAATTATTCAAATTAATTAATCCAAGAAGAATCTGAAAAACCTAGCTAACCTCACCCCACTCTGTGCACATAAGCTGCTTCCTATGATTCCAGCTTGCCCTTACTGAATCCTTGGATAGACTCTCCTGTTATTTGGTCCAGGTGAGTAGCCCTCTCCCCTCTGAAACTGTAAGAAACAAGTAGTTCTGCCTTCCATCCATCTGCATGTCCTTGTGTTATGTCCCACCATCAAAGTGAAGTGAAAGTCGCTCAGTCGGGTCCGACTCTCTGCAACTCTATACAGTCCATGGAATTTTCCAGGCCAGAATACTGGAGTGGGTAGCCTTTCCCTTCCTCCAGGGGATCTTCCCAACCCAGGAATCAAACTGGGGTCTCCCTCATTGCAGGTGAATTCTTTACCAGCTGAGCCACAAAGGAAGCCCAAGAATACTGGAGTGGGTAGGCTATCCCTTCTCCAGGGGAATCTTCCCAACCCAGGAATCGAACTAGAGACTCCTGCATTGCAGGTGGATTCTTTACCAGCTGAGCTATGAGGGAAGCCCAGCTATGGGGAAAGCCCAAGGAATCTTCAAATCTTATGAAATACCCTGTTGTCAGCATCTATAACCTGATATTCAAAGGCAGCCCTCCCCTTGCACATAATCTCCAGGTATTATCATCCAGTCCTCTAGTTCCAATATGAAATTCCATTATGGCAAAAATAAATATGTTGATGCTACTTATATTTTCTCACATGAAATTGCTTACTTACAAGGTCTCACTAGTATCTATTGGTCCTTCTGAGTCTTGTAGTCATCATCTTCCTGAAGAAACTATATAGTTTTATACATAACTGAAGATAAAGCACAAGGATCTTAACTTTGGTCTCATTCTGTAAGCTTTAATACTCTATTATACTATGCTTTTTCTAAAATTACCATATGACACTGCTTTATCTTAATCATCATTTGCTGCAGTCCACATTTTTTTTTCTGTTGCTTCTTACTTCTAATTGGTACGTATCTGAGGAGTTTTTCTTAAATTGATTATTAAATATCGCTCTCATTCAAGAAATATTTGCTAAACATTTACTATACATCAGACACTTTACTAAGCAGAATATGTAGCATTGAAAAAGAGATGCAGTTTCTGGTATGACAGTTTTCAGTCTGATGAAGGAATCAGGGATTTACTATCAATGCTCATTGCATTAGAGATATCATGTCTCTCCCCTAACTTGCTTCCTTGTAATTCCTAAGCACCCCTATTTTATTCTCCCCCAAACTGCATTTTCATTCATTCACTTTCTTCATCAAATAGGTTTTTATAACCATCATTTCTGTAAAATTTTAATAAAGCATTACTGCTTTTGTTTAAACCTTTGTGAACTTACTGTTCTGCCGGTATTTCTTGTGATTTTTCTTCTTTCTTACATTTATTCATTTTTATTTTTCTTCTGTCTTAACTACTATCCCTCTGTCTCTACCTCCAGTGTCCAAATTTTGCAAGACCTCAAAAGATCAGTGTATATATCATTCCTTACAACCCCTCACATTTGCCTGAATGTTACACACTGAGGAATTTTTCTTCTTCTGAAAGTCAATGTTATGATTTAGGTCATAACACTGTACACTAGCTCCTTCTTTTTTATTGAGAATTTCCATGTGTGTAAGTGTGGTGTGTGGATGTGTACATGTCTTTCTTGTATATCTATCTCTATGGGCAAGATCTCTCTGATCTTCCTTTCCCCTCTGTGGGAGATGTTCTCTGTGACAGCTTAATATTATATTTTCAATTTAGTGGTACATGGTACAATTTATTGAGAAAATAGATATATGGCCCTCATTACTTTTTTTTCACTTTATTCTGAGTCAGATTGTGTTCACAAATTAGAACTGGGAGACTGGAATTTGTTCCCATTAATACTTACAGCTATATTTCACAGAAAGGGAATTTCTCTTGTGACCAATGTTGATCGCTTATATGTGTCTCACTTATTTTGTTGTGCCTCTTGTGTAACAGAAATTAGATGAAATAAATTTATATTCTGACTTGTTTTATAGTTTCTATGCTCCTTTTTCCCATTGCCCACAAAACCTTTTTTTTCTATTTGAATACATAAAATTGAATTTTAAAATTATGATGTATCTACCAGTGGAATGTTAGGTATCTGTTAAAACTGATGATTAGTAAGCTTGTGTTTCTTAAATACATATCATGTGTTTATGATATTATAACCAAGGGGATACATGAACTGTTACCATAATGTACTGTGTTATAAAAATATAAAGAAAATGTCTGAGGGAAGCACTTAGGAGAAAACACTCAAATGATATCAATAAATGTAATGGTGAGTATATGTGCAGTTTTTTTGTGTCTTTTGCTTATGTTAGAATATTTATGATGGGGTATTACTTTTATATTTCTAAAACTACAGTAATAGCAATACACTCATTTTGAGAAATGTGCAGATTTCACTAGAACTTTTCATAAGAAATTATAAGAAAGTAAAATAATAGTTTCACTAAATTGGTCTTGAATACATGCCTATTTATAGTTGACATAACATTTAAACTTATAGGTACTCTCTTTATTCCAAAGCCTGGAATCTACCCTGGCTTCGTATACTGAATGAATTCCTCAAATCTATTGCAACTAAAAACTCCTGTTGATATTGTAGAGGACCCCAAGTAATCAGAATATATATTTGGTATGGTATAAATATGTATCAAGTCTCAGCAGCATAAAATTTTAGCATCAAACAATGATGCTTATCTTAGAAACCAGAAAGTTTTTCTTGACGTATGTAAATGAATTTTGTATTGCCTCTAGCTCTGGTCAAATGACTACATACGAATCCCAAAGATTTCAGTAATATATATTCAAAGAAAGGAAATAATATAATCAAAACTGTGCTATAACATAAATAAAATAGCAAGTCTGATTAGTAAGCTAAAAATTAAATAATAATTTTGAAATATATAAGCATACTGTACCTGACATTCTATTGTTTCAGACAAATTTTCTTCACAAATGTACCATACTTAGGGAATTGAATAAATTTTGATTAAAATAAACTGCTTAGTATTAAATGTTTGACAAATTATTTATTATAGTTTTCTGTTAATGATGTTCCTCAATTGTTATTAACTACTTCTGATGATATCTTTTTTATCCTGTAAAAGAAATAATCAGAAATATATAAGAGTACACAATCTAAGAGTACACAATAAAAATAACTGTCAACTAATCTAGTCCTTTAACTTACCCCTTATTCTTGTTTTCTTGTTATATATATATGTACACACACACATACACACACACACACACACATATATATATATAAACTCAGAAGAGCAAACGGTACACATTCTAGAGTCTGCTGATCTGAGAGCTTAGGAAAGCCAGTGGTGTGAGTTCTAGTTTGATGGCAAGGAAACACTGATGTCAAAGCTCAAGGAGCCAGGCCAGCAAAGTTCTGTCTCAATCAGCCTTTCTGTTGTTCAGACCTTCATTGGAAGAGGGCCACCCACAATAGAGAGGGAAATTTGTCTACCAATGTTAATCTCACTAAAAAACATTCTTACAAAGACGTTCAGAATAGTATTTAACCAAATGTCTGGGCAAGCCACAGCCCAGGAAAGTTGACACATGAAAGTAAATATTCACAATCAAAATCTTCCTGGCTTTTAAATCCTTGACTGTGACAATTATTTAACTATCATCGTTGGAAACCACTGGCTTTGACCATCATTTGAACACTGTTCATGACTTCTGTTGCTGTTTAGTCCCTAAGTTGTGCCTGACTCTTTTGTGACCCCATGGACTATAGCTTTTCAGGGTCCTTTGATTTTCCAGGCAAGGATACTGGAAAGGGTTGCGATTCCTTGCCCATTGAGACGTTATTGGCTTTGACCAAAAGTTAGCAATTGTATTTGGAAACATAATTTTTTTCCCTGGCTTGTATCTTTAGGGCTACCAAATTCACAACTAGCTCCTAATTGCACTCTGGCTCTTTCTGATCCTGGCTACTGCTGGACAATGGCAAAAGAACTGAAACAGGAGTTTCTGTGCACCAATAATCTTAGCACAACAATTTGACAGCTTACATATCACTGAATATTATGGTATTAACCCGGTATTTACCATTTTCACTTCCTGTTATTAAAATAGCTCTTGGGCAAGGTTGGAGCCTATAAAAAAGCAACTGGAAAACAGTTTGAATTTGGGGAGGGAAAAAAAAAAAAGGCCACGTCCAATGTTAGAGAGGATGTAGGGAATTCATGTTGTGTTTAAACAGAAACCTTTACAAAGTTGGCTAAGTAGGTAGACCACTGTACACTTGACCCTTGAATACACTTATTCTTTGAACAGCACAGATCCACTTATATGAGGATCTTTTACAATAAGTAACATACTGTGTGCTTATTGTTTCAGTCGTGTCTGATTCTTTGTGACCCTGTGGACCATAGCCTGCCAAGCTCCTCTGTCCATGGGATTTTCGAGGCAAGAATACTGGAGGGGGTTGCTGTGCCCTCCTCCAAACAATCTTCCCAACCCAGGGATCAACATAAGATCGAGTCTCTTATGTTGCCTACCTTGGCCAGCGGGTTCTTTACCACTAGCACCACCAAATACATACTACAGTACTATATTTACTCAGAAGGTTGAATTTGTGGATATAAAACTACAGATATAGAGGGCCAACTGTAAAGTGATACATGGATTTTCAGCTACACAAGGGGTAGGTCTCTAAGGTGAAATCGCTCAGTTGTGTCTTACTCTGCGACCCGGTGGACTGTGGCCCACCAGGTTCCCTCCTCCATGGGATACACCAAGCAAGAATACTGGAGTAGGTTGCCATTTCCTTCTCCAGGGGATCTTCCCGACCCAGGGATCAAACCCGGGTCTCCGTCATTGCAGGCAGACGTTTTAACCTCTGAGCCACCAGGGAAGCTCTACATTTTTCAAGGATCAACAATATTACCAACTCAGAGTGTGGGATTAATAACATTATCATGGACCAATCACTCAAGATCATAAACAAGATCTAACCAATTGCACTACAGTAGACTAGAGTCCCAGTAAATAAGTAAGTTTTGGTGGTACATAATTTTAATTTAAAATTAACATTTAAAAACCAAGATGGATTTTGAAATGTGTATGTTATAATTCATGAAAATATTAATAAATCAGTTAGAGTTATAGAAAATATAGGATCATTTTCAGAAGTAAAGGTGCAGTGAATCATTGACTCTTATTTCTGTTTCTTGATGAAATGAGTAGATTGGCCCTCCATATCCATTGATTCTGGATCCACGAATTCAACAAACTGTGTGTCATAAGTATCCAAAAATGTTACAGAAAGTTTCAAAAACCAAAACTTTAAGTTACTATACTCCAACAGCTATTTATATGACTTCTGCTTTGTATTAGATATTTTAAGTAGTATAGAGATAATTTAAAGTATATAAGAGGATATGCACAGGTTATTGTGTCCATGGTGGTAGGCAATTGGTGTCCAGGAACTGATCCTCAGTAGATATTGAGGGATGGGTGTAGTTATGGTATGAAAATGATAATTTCAATTAATTTGAAATCTTGATGGAGCATTTACTTTTATATTAATTCCTGCCTAAATCTAAGCAAGCAGCACAGTTTGCTTTAATTAACATATTACCTTCATTTTTGAGCTTAATCATTTCATGAAAACCTTTTTCTTTAGCTCTGAAATGTTGCTTAACACTTCTAAAGCACTATTGAAAAGCAAAAGCAATGCATCTTGTAAACTCATTATTACATTTGCTGATTGAAGAACAGTTCCTAATTATAAGAAAATAAAAAAAAATTGCAGAGTAAAAATATAAATTAACTATGCATCTTTGTCAACTGACAACAAACCACCCTTTTTATCTGGATTAACTGAAGTGTTCACTGCTTTATCCTTCTATTTGCTGCTGTTGTTCAGTCTCTTAAGTCATGTCCAACTCTTTTGCACCCCTTGGACACAAGTTCCTTGGACACAAGTTCACAAGTTCCTCTGTCCGTGGGATTTCCCGGGCAAGACTACTGGAGTGGGTTGCCATTTCCTTCTCCAGGTGATTTTCCTGACCCAAGGATTGAACCCACATCTCCTGCTTGGCAGACAGATTATTCTACCACTGAGCCACTGGGGAAGCCTGCTTGCCCTTCTACAGCCAGGTTCCTGCGTCTGTTCCAGTGTGATCAACTCATGTTTCAGAAGAAAATAAAGCAGTGAGAAGAAATATTAGGACAGAGATTTACTATTAGAACCTTGAAAATGAGTAGGGACTTAAAAGTTAAAAATCCCTTATCTTTTTTGACCCTTAAAACAAACTTCTTAAGTAAGCAAGACAAGTATTTGTAGGATTTCTTAGCATACAAATGAGATAGCAGAGTGTTCTGGACAGACCTCTCATTACAGTTAAGAGAAAGTCTTGTTTTTGATTCTGCCACAAGACAACTGTTTGACTTTTTGACACCAAACTAATCTTTTTACTCTTTCTGGGGTCTCAGTTTTTTCTCATTGGTAACATGTAAGACAAAGTTTCTTAAAGTATGGAATATGGACTCTTGGAGATAACCAGGACCACTTTAAGGGGGATATAAGGTCAAAAGTATCTTTATAACAATGCTAAAATATTTACATTTTTCCTGTGCTGATGTTTGCACTGATGGTGGGAAACAATGGTGAGTAAAGCTGTTGTGGCCTTATCACAAATTGAGGCAAGAAGACCCAACTGTACTAATATTTATCACTGTTTTTTTATGAAGCAATCAAAATTAATAGTTTTAAGATTCTATACTTAAGTAAATTTTGTAAAAAATATTCTGTGTGATGAAATGATAAGTACAATTAAAACCATTTTTAGACACCCAAGTCTGAAGACTGTCTTGAGGAACAGCAATTAATATGATGTACAAACTAAATTAACTGCTTTACTCATAGAATATTTTAACTTGAAAGAAGAGCTGACTTACAAACCATGGTAATTCCAAAGTAGACTTTTGGCAGATATAGTCTTGAAAACAAACAAAGTAAGGCAGTCACTTCAGGGAAAACTATGAACAGCATTTCTTCTCTGTGATAAAATTGGAGTTTTCAAGCAAAAATTAGAATGTTGGAAAACCTGTATCTGCTACTGTGAATTTGATATCTTCTCAACAGTTTAAGATTTTTGTGATGAGATAAATGATGAGAACCATAAATGTGATTTTTAAAATATTGTATGATAAAATGTGTCAATATTTGAAAGCTCTGCATCACTATACTGAACAATAGTTTTTACATGACTGATGCATGATTTTACTAAATGTTCTAATGTGTAACACACTCAGAACATATTGTCTATGGCTGCTTTGACACTACAATAGCAGAGTTGAGTAGTTACAAGAGACTTTATGGTTCATAAAGCCAAAAATATTCACTGTCTGGCCCTTTACAGAAAGGTATGCTGATCCCTGAGTTTATTATTGCTATCTTCAAGTAAATTAACATAGTTTTTTTTAAAAAATGGTCAATTTCTAAGATCATAAGTATCAAGATATAATAACTTTGCATGCACAAATTCTTTGACATTCTCAATAATTTCTAAGAGCCTGAAAGGATCCTGAAAGGATCCTGGGGGTCTCAAAACTTGAGAACCACTGACCTAAGCAACCAGAATAAAATTTATCTTTTTGAAACACAACAGGTACTCAATAACCATGTTTCCTTTCCAAAACTAACTCTCCGTTCATAAGCTAACTTGACAGAAGGCCCTACTCCTCTCTAGTAAACAGAACCCCCTTCAGGGCTCCGGAGCCTCCTTC
Source organism: Odocoileus virginianus (assembly GCF_023699985.2). Taxonomy (NCBI): domain Eukaryota; kingdom Metazoa; phylum Chordata; class Mammalia; order Artiodactyla; family Cervidae; genus Odocoileus; species Odocoileus virginianus. Next base: position 3,786,567 of record NC_069701.1, read on the forward strand.
CTCTTGTCTCTTTGAGCCTTAGGGTGGTGACAGCACTCTGCGTTTGCTCAGAGTTTTGCCCTGTTCTTTGTAGCTCCTCCAAACTCCACCCACATCCCTGTTACTAACCCTCTTGATGATAATCTCTTCTTCAGTTATCTTAATTTGAATGTGCTGTATATATTTCCTTTGGGACTCAGTAACTAATCAACCAGCAAACAAATACATGAACTAACTAGGTAACTGTATTCTCCATATCTCATTTAATAGGCACAACAACTATGAAATGTGTACATTTTAGTTCTTATTTTACAAAAAAACAAGTCACAGAGAGGTTAACTAATTATCTGTAGGACCTTGAGTTAGTATGTGAATCCAGGATTATAATGCAAGCAGTCTCAGTGCAAACTTTAGGAAATCAACCTTCAAACAGCTGTCATTCTGTTAAATAGAAATTTTGCCTATTTATATATCAGTCATATCACTATCCTTAGAAATTACTAATTGAGTTTTTATGACCACCATATTAGTATACATCAACAACACACAACTGCATTTTTCAGTGAACTGAATGTTGGGTGTTTTGTCTTTCCATTTTCTGTGTATCACTAGTAGAATAGTAAAACAAGAAAAAAGCTACAGAATGTAAGTTACTTCAACATGAACTATGGTATCTGTAGTAACAAAATATCTGTCTTTGTGACCCACTATGGCACTTATGGTTTATTATCAGGCCTGAATTGAACTTTCCTACCTCTTACATTTTTTCAGCTTATAGCTACAGTATTTGCATGGTACATCAAAGCAAATTTTATCCTGTCACTGTTTTGTTTTCATAAGTATATCTAGCATTACTCCATAGGGTGCAGGGAAAAACGAGCAGCTTACTGATTTGCAAAACTGAAGGGATAATATCCCTTATTACACTGGAAATGAAAACACTTCCACTGATAAATGCCTCGCCATAAACCGAAAGACCCATTTATTATTTCAGCTGGGAAGTTTTGCACTGTACCAGAAATATGTTTGCTTCTGGCAGCTAAGGTGTAAGCAGTGTATTCATGGGGAAATCTCTGTGCTTTCTCCTGACAGCATCATGATTTTCTTCCTTTCCATTACATTTTAGTCACAATCATTTTAAAGTATAAATTCCAAGTGAACACTCGAGTTCCTACAAAAAATGTTATATTCATATAATCATTCTTCACATCCTCAATTTAACTCAGAGCAGTTTTAAACATAGGGCTCGAAGGTTGCCGTTCCTCTACTGTGATTTCAAGGGTCCTAAAATAGCTCCTTATTCATTCCTCCCACATTCCTCACCTGCCAGTTTTCTGAATATTTCATTCTTTAAACATAAGGCAAAACCTTTCCTCCCACATCCTGAGCTAGAGCTAAAAATGCAGACTCCTCAGGAGAGGAAACACTATAAATTAAATTCATACTCAGGTGCCAATGACTGATATAAAACCATTTCCCAGGCAGTAGATACTGACACTGGGAGAGACCTAAGGGAAAGGGGTGGAGAGTAAGGGGCCACAGAGTAAATGAAAGACTCATAAAAAGGAAGTCTGGGGTCAACTCCACATCATGACATGGTACAGTATTTCCAAAACTTACCGGGCAATAAAAAAAAAAAAAAAATGGGATGAATTTTGTTAAAATTTCAACTTCCTGGCCTTATTCTAAAAATATCAAATCAGAATTTTCAAAGAAAAAGCCTGAGAATTTTAAAATGTGCCCATGAGAATTTTTTTTTAAACAGGCAATTTGTAGAAACATTGGTGTAGTGAAAATGGGAAATTGATTCTGTTCATACCTCACAGTGTGATCCTGATGGTGTCATTTAGTCTCACTTTGCCTAAATTGTGTTATTAAGAAATATTAATAATAATACTTAATTCACATGGTTGTCATGAGAATTAGGTGAAGTGATACATATAAAAGTGCCTGGAAGTCAGTAAGCACCTATAACAGCCGCCTTCCTTTACCTCTGTCACAGTTTTGTCATAAATTATCATGATCCCTGTGCTTGACCTGCTTCTGCAAACTCTGTGGAAGGGTGGGCACTCAGAAGAGGCTCTCTGAGGGCTCAAAAAAATGCTCATTATTAACTTGCTATTTGAGATGGGCAGCTGTCCATCCATCTAAGTGTCATCATCTGCATGGTCATAAGAGCTCCACTGGCTTGCATTGGTCATATTAATGCTTTTTCCACCTCACTTTAGATTATGAAGTAGCACAAACTAACAACTAACATTGTGTGAAATTCAAGTTACTCACAATTAATTGAATCTTTGAGGGTAGATTTAATCTATTGCTTGTTTGGCATTTTATTTTGAAAAATTAAATGAGAGTTTCAGAGGGCAACAAACATACATATGAATCTAAATAGACACAGGTGAAAGCCCTGCCTGTGAAACTTAAGAAAAGTCTAACACAGTCAAAAGTAACAGTTTTAGGGCAGGGCAGGGAGGGAGACTTATGAAGGAGGATATATATGCAGTTATGACTGATTTGTGATGTTATAAAGCAAAAACCAACACAACATCATAAATCAATTATCCTCCAATTAAAAAATTTAAAAACAGTTCTAAATTCAGAAGCAGTCCTAAGCCGGGCTCTGATGCTAAGGGAGACAGCAGCCTTGTACCATTGCTTGCACAAAGTAGGCATTTGGTAAATTCTATCAACAGATTGAACAGACAGGGATACTAATCAGTCTGGCACAGTGACCCATTTGCCTGAGCATTCCCATGTAACTGTGAAATATATCTAGCCATGTACAACCCTTCTGTTCTTAGTTTCTGTTTCAATTCTTCTGCTTCTTGGAGGGAAAGCTATGACAAACCTAGACAGCATATTTAAAAGCAGAGAGATCACTTTGCCAGCAAAGGTCTGTCTAGTCAAAGCTATAGTTTTTCCAGTAGTCATGTATGGATGGGAGAGTTGGACCATAAAGAAAGCTGAGCGCCAAAGAATTGATGCTTTTGAACTATGGTGTTGGAAAAGACTCTTGGGAGTCCCTTGGACTGCAAGGAGCTCAAACCAGTCAATCCTACAAGAAATCAACCCTGCATATTTATTGAAAGGACTGATGCTGAGGCTGAAACACCAATACTTTGGCCACCTGATGTAAAGAGCCAATTCATTGGAAAAAACCCTGATACTGGGAAAGATTTAAGACAAAAGGAGATGGGGGTGACAGAGGATGAGACGGTTATATAGCATCACCAACTCAATGAATATGAATTTTGAGCAAACTCTGGAAGATAGTGAAAGACAATGAAGCCTGGTGTGCTTCAGTCCAGAGAGTCGCTAAGAATCAGACATGACTTAGTGACTGAACAGCATCAAAGGTCCTGAAAGATTGAAATGTTGAATTTATCTTTGTATCATATATTATAGAATCTTATTCATAGTACATGATCAAGGAATTTTGTTGGAGTGGCTCAAAATGGCCTACATAAGGTCATTTTATTTATTGTTTACTGATAATTGTGAACTGTCCATTGTATCATTCTTATTTAACAAACTCAGTTTAATTCAACAAATACTGTTGTCTTGTCCTATTTTTGTTTCCTAAATATAAAGAGAAGATTGGGGTGTTTTGGTTTTTAACATAACTTTCCTAATGAGAAATATGCCATGCCAGATACACTCTATGATGGAAATTGATGAAGCTGAAGTGACATCTTCAGTCTTCTGATATATATTCCAGTCTAATATTTATTTCATGATAATGTGAAGCATCAAGACAAAAAAACAATCTGGAGAGATTGCAGATCTCTCCCTTTTGATGGAAAATGAAGTAAATAAATAAGTATGCATGTGTACCACTTTCCATACTCTTTATTGGGTATTCACACATCTACTATGATGTTAAATCTTTACCTCAATTCTAAGAGGTAAAAATGAGTGTCCTCAATTTGCATAAAAGAAAATAATAGTTTAGAGGAGTAACCTGAATCAGATTTCATAGTTGACACTCACTGCAGTTGGGACTGGACACCAAATCTTCCCTATTCCAAAAACAAGTCTCTTTCCTCTCAGCATGCAACTTTAAGTACAGATTTAGAATCATGATGGAGGCGATACATGAGCTTCACTTACTCCCCTAAGACTTTTATCTCCAATTCTCATTATTTTCTTAAGTAACCCATGTTCACTCATCTGACAGTTTAGCTCTTCTCCTTTTAGAACTTCCCTTTTATCTGTTCTTTACCTTTTGAAAAGTGCCATTGCTAAGCTGTTAGTATAGATCTTTTCGTTTCTTATCTCTCAGTCCCTATTTCTCTAGCCTGTTATTACCCACTTAGAGCCTGTAATTCTGAGTGGGCAACTGAGTATTATTTGTTTTCAAATGTTTTAAATAAATTTGCTTTAGGCAACATAGCATTGTTGAGAAATGTCCAAATCAACTGTAAATGAAAAGATATTATGTGGAATTGTTTTAGGTTCATTTTTTTCCATTTCAGTGTAGTATATATATCTTCAAAGACAGCACTGCTACTTGTAATTTAATCAGTTCTTTGAAATTGAATGTACTTGTGATCCAAATGTGAAGTGCTTGACTGTCCATTTGGCCAATGATATGGTCAATTTTGGCAGTGAAATAAATTTCAAATATCAGAAACACATATTTCTCTACAGTTGGAAAACTAAACGGCATGGCACATTTTCTGACTAGTAATAAAGTTTAAGATACATTCAAAACCCCATCTGGATATAAAGCAGGAAGAGAGTACCTACATTTCACAGTTAACACAGGGCGTGCTCACTCAGTCATGTGACCCCATAGACTTTGCAACTCCATAGACTGCAGCCCACCAGGGTCTTCTGTCCATGGGATTCTCCAGACAAGAATACTGGAGTAGATTGCCATTTCCTCCTTCAGGGGATCATTCCAACCCAGGCATTGAATCTAGGTTTCTTGAATTACAGGCAGATTCTTGGTAAATTACATTTATTTTCATGCAAACAAATAAAATAGAATTGCAATATATAATACAATCATATAGAAGTATATTCCTGGGTATGTCCGTTGTGATAGTGAGTACGGATGGGTGATGTCAGGATGAGATTGATTGCTTTCTAGATTTTGATTACCATAAGAAACAAAATTTTGATTCTGATGATTGGTTAACTTTGGTTCTTATAAATAGTTTCTATAACAATATCTGAATGACTTTTTTTATCCCAAGTATTTGATAAAGGTAACAAAGATGAATTGGGAATAAGGAGATAATTCTGTATACTACAGTATTTTTATATACCATCTACCATAGTTGTTTTATGCAATAACATAAAGTATATTCAATCAGCTTCAAGGTTTTTAGTTCTTTGGTGATGACACTTGAACCAGGTGGTGAAGAGAAGGAGCTATATGAAGGCTACAAACTGGTCCTCTCTTGGGCCAGGGATGGAGTGCCGATGCTGCTTTTATCTTGTATGACCTTCCCTACATCAAAATTATTTTGTTGAACATCCATAGGTCTTCATCCTTGTTTATATGTTGTACCTTTCTGTCTTATTAATCAAAGTATTTCATTACTATAATTCACCAACCAATTATATTCTTTTTTTTTTTTTTTTTTGAGTCTGTATTTTTACATGCCTGGCACCTGCTAGTCCCAATTTCTTTGCTGGAATCATCATTTTTAGGGGTAAAATTTTTATTTTTGTGTTTTTAAACTTTTGTTGATGAGGGGAAGAAAAATCTTAGTTTGAACCAGATTTGAAAATAGGTCTTCCATGTCATTAACACCATAATACTTCCCCTTCAGCATCGTTAAGCATCGCTTGAGAATACAGTATATTGCAGCACCTAATTTATCACTTAATGTGTAAGTCAACTCAGATTTATCTGTGAATACAACACTATAAAGAGAAAGTGGCTTCACTCAACTCAATCTTCTGGTTTCAGGAATATAATTTTTTAATGGCATTGTATTTTATATGGCAAAAACATTTTCATAGATTTATGTTTGAATTCCATGAACAGAAAAAAATGACTATGAAGAATGTGCCATTATATCTTTTTTGTATAGACCTATTTAGATATGTTTCCTCCAAAATATGCTACAATATTTTATACTATTAAACTTACATTAAAACATTGATGAAAAATGAAATAAGAGAAAAGCAATTAACAACAAGATCTTTAATTTTGATTTAAGCACATGAGCAGATGTAGCAGGGAAGAGTCTAGACTGGAATAAGTTCCAGATGGGGTGCTTATGCCAATAAAACTCTATGAAGAGTTGGTGGCAAGTGAAATCCAACTCTTTGAGACTCAATACTTTCAATTACTCTACTCATAAAACACATAGTTGACAGGCTGTAAGATTTTTACCAGCTTGGGATATAATTATTATTATTTCTGAAAAAATTTGAACAAAAAAAGAATTAGAAAATTCAATATTGGCCAAAGAGGAAACAATGCAAGATTATTAGAGTTTAAGAAATTTTAAAAATTAACCAGTGAGGTAAAATAATTTTTAAAATAATAAAGAAATGTGGAAAATATGTGATTTCATTATGTCAAACTGTATTGGTTGTCAAAACAAGCCTAGAAATTATTGTCAGTTAAATGGTGAAGATTAGGTGTTCTAGATTCATTTTAGACAAATAATACACACAAATAATTAATTTTGATACTAATCTTTTACTCTTTGATTTACTTACTACATCTATACTCTATTTCACAATGAAGTAATATAATATTAGTACACTAATTTCTTCATCATTAGTCATTTACTTTGTATATTGTTAAGGTTTTTTTGAACATTTTGATTGTTTCATACACCATGGACCTCAGTATAAAATTTTGTCCAAAAACCATAGCATTTAAGTATCTATTAACAATTTTTACTTTGAAAATGATATAAATAAGCATTTTTCCTTTTATGAAATTGGTGATTTCAGATTTTACCTTACAGTACTATTCAATTTATCAAAAAAATCAACTACAATGAGTTGGGAGAATGAGTTTTTCTTTTCTGACTATATATATATCACAAAACTTTTTCAGTTTTACAGATTTGGCTGCAGCCTTTGAAGTTCCACAAGCACACATACATCATAAACACACACACACACACACACACACACACACACATATACACACACAAAGCCTAACCTTTTCCTTGGGGGGTTGACATTCTTAAGCAGAAATGTCTGTCTGGATTGTGGCTTTGTCTTCATGTGGTGCACACTATAATGAGCATGTATGCCCTGAGAAGGATGCCCGTGCTGTTATTAGAATATATCAATAAAAAGTGAATAATTTGCAGGAGACCAAAACTTATCTATAGCAGAAGAGCAAAAATCATCATGGTTTTTGTGTGTGTGTTGAGGACTGAGGCTTGTCATATTTTGCCTGCTCAAAAGAATGTCTTTGTTGGGTTGTTTATCTTATCTTATCTGTATATTGCCTTAGATAATATGATCATTTTTACAATATTGATTCCTCCAGCCCAAGAACATGGTATATCTTTTCATCTGTTTGTATCATTTTAGATTTCTTTTATCAATGTCTTATAGTTTTCAGAGTGCTGGTAAGACACTGACTTTTCTTAGCAAATATCTCATCTGATACTAATTACAATTCTTTCAAGCAGGTAGGGAAAATTTTCTCTCCCTTTTTTATCTTCCTCCTCACACACACAACTTAAAGTTGAGAGAAATGAAGGTTAGAATTTAAGCCATTTTATTTTGTCCAAAAAAAAAATGGTAAGAGTTAACACCATGGTATTCCTGATTTCTAGTCCAGGCTTCATATCCATTCACCAAGTGAGCAAGTCATTGCCCTTTTTCCTTCTGATTCAAGCAAGTTATGTGACTAGTACCTCTTTGCATCCTATCCACTACATCAGTTTGAGAAAACTAAGGTCATGCAGAGAATAGCTAGTGAATCACTACTGCATAATTGCAGAGAAATGTTGTGCTGATTAGTGGGAGGCAGAAGCTGTGTCCACACTTAGACGTTACACCACATTGAAACTGAAAGCCTTGGTCTAGAGAATAACTGCCCAGTTCTAATTTGTGGCAGTCCAAACAAGAACAAACTATGTCGTGTTCATCCATCAGAAGCCCTTCTTACATCTTAATCAGGCAGGAAACTGCACACAAAATGTGAAGAAGTTAGTATAGTTATCCATTTGTAACTTCAGAGAGAACAAAAGCAGAGTGGCAGAACCTACAATTTAAATTCTTCCACGAAGGAAAATATCTGCAGTTCTTTTATATCAACAAGCCATATTAGCTCAAAACTCACCATTATATTAATTATGCTTTAAAATAAAATTGTCACATATAAACATACCAGCCCAAACACTGCCCTATCATTTTGTTTACATTTGATTATTTCTCTGAATAATTCTGTGCATCTCTGTTTTACATATGAGAAAACTGAGATGCAGGTTGTCTAATAGTAGTAGCTAGGAAATAGTAAAGATTCAGAACTAAATCCCTCTGACATCCAAGTTCATCCTTTTAATCACACTTTTACATTATGTTTTATATGCACCAGGGCTTCCCTGGTGACTCAAATGTTAAAGAATCTGCCTGCAATATTGGAGACCCAAGTTCGATCCCTGGCTGGGAAAGATCCCCTGGAGAAGGAAATGGTAACTCAGTCCAGTATTTTTGCCTGGAAAGTTCTATGGACAGAGGAGTCTGGTGGGCTACAGTCCATGGGGTCACAAACTATTGGATATGACTGAGCAACTAACACTTTACATGCAATGGGATTATGGACTTAATTGCAAAGTGAAAACATTTTGGTCAAATGAAAACTGTAGTTAATGAATTTCTTCACTTCATCTACAGAAAACCGTAGGAGATATTTCTTTCCTTAAATGAAGTATTCTAACCTGTGAGTATATATAGCATATGTATCATGAAGAGTCAAGGTTTACTTTTAGTCCTGCCAACAGGGTTTTCTACAGTGACACTGGTCCTGCTTATTCTCCAGGCTATTCTCCCTGACAATTGCCCTAAGATACCCTAAGCTTTTCTCCAGAAAAATTTCTTTCAGGTTTTATCCAACCCTAGATAGACTACAGTGAACGGAAGAAACATACTTCCAAAGGTCCCATTTTAACTTTCCAGGCCAAACATATTTTCTTTTCCTAATCCTTTCTTCCTTGACCATTTTAAACACTTTAGGGTCTTAGAGTCTCTGGTCCATCCACTGATGGTGTTTTCTTCACTCTAATTTAGGACATTTGTGTTCAGACTTCTAACTAGCCCCTGGCCCTTTGAAATGTTATAATTTACCAATACATCTCCCACAATTTCTACATCTTCTTTCCCCCTTATCTCTTATGCATTCTTCCTGATGAAACAAAGTCAAGGGAAGATGCAGAGGAAATAGAAAGATATTTTGAAAGTATAATAAAGAAAGTAATACAGTGAAAGTTGTTCAACATTAGCAAAAGAAAACTCTTTTGTTTGTTATATTTTCTTGACTTTGTCTGGTAGAAAGTTTACCCTGATGGTGCTAATGGAACTAAAATGCCTTCCAAGAAAAATCTGGATCTGCCTACAGAACAGACATGGGATGAGACACAGAACCATTAAGTTTTGTGTTGCTCCTCCAAGCTAGGGAAAGATTCTAGGACAGAATGGAAGTAATGAAAATTAGAAAAGATTACGAAAAATAGGGTAAAAGGAGAAGCAGAAGATAATGGAACTCATGGACCTCCTTCTGAGATGATTAAGTGGAGACAGCAAAAAGGTGTTTTTGTAAAATCTCCTGGGGCTTCCCCAGTGATTAAGAATCAGCCTGCAATGTGGGAGACAGAAGACTTGAGTTCTATCTCTGGGTTGGGTAGATCCCCTGGCAGATGAAATGGCAGCCCGCTCCAGTATTCTTGCCTGGAGAATCCCATGGACAGAGGAGTCTGGCCAGCCACAGTACATAGGGTCAGAAAGAGTCAGACATGACTGAAGCGACAGAGCACACCATCTCCTGGACTCTGTATATAGCTGCAAAATAGTACAAATGGTATTCTTTAGGTAGCAATCTAGTCACATGAAATATTCTAGATATATAGACCTAAATCATCAGTAGGAAGTAATGCATATTAGGAAATTGTGAGAGCATTTGTAAATGCTTTCAGTGTTATAATTGTATTTCCTAGTTGCCTGTAGAAAAAGAAAAGCCCAAAGCTGAGGTGCCAATCTCTGTACCAGGCAAATGATCCATTTATATTTTCTTCAGAACAGGGCAAACTTTGTTGTAGACCTCCCAGAAGAATAAAGCACTAGAAAATGCTCGCCTTACTCTTTTGACTTGGCAATGTCCTCCTACTAAAAACTGGAGGGGAGGGGACAGTCTCTCAATTCAAGCTGATGTATTATTACTGATTTGTCTCTTTTCTTAAACTTTTGAAGTCAATAACCAAACTTAAAGTTGTATTATATTCTATATTTTCTAATTTTTTGCCTTAGTTTTCACATTTTTATGAGACAGTGAAATAATTTTTTTCTTTAACTTACATCATTTCACTTTCATCTTTTAGGTTAATAATTTTAAAAGGTTTCTGTACTGATTATAGTTTTACTAAGTGTGTAATAAGACAGGAAATAACTTACACACAAAAGCAACTTGGGTCATCCAGTCTGTTTTCAGGAATAGAAAGGCGTGACGGCCTTACTACTGGGAATATCAATTGTAGGGTTCAAGTTGGAGTTTTACTGACTCCCTGTGGCAATATATTTCTTTTTTTTTTTTTTTAACTAAAATATCTTGCTTAGTATTTAGATTCAGTTTTAACTTTATATGATATAGTGTATTTTGTTTCCAGATTTTAAAATGCCTTAGCCCCTCTAATTTGGGCTTCCCTCATAGTTCAGTTGGTAAATCATCTGCCTGCAGTACAGGAGACCCAGGTTGGATTCCTGGGTTGGAAAGATCCCCTGGGGAAGGAAATGGCAACCCACTCCAGTGTTCTTGCCTGGAGAATCCCATGGACGGAGGAGCCTGACAAGCTACAGTCCATGGGATCATAAGAGACGTACACAACTTAGTGACTAAACCACCACCACCAGCTCCTCTAATTAAACCAAGTCTGTTTGCTTTACTAGTCTTTTGGAAACTAGACAATTGGTGCTGGATACCAAAATAAAACAACTATTTAGTGTTCAGAAAAAAATTTTTTTTTTTTTCAGAAATATACCTCTTTTGGTTAATCAATACATCATTATCTAATAAACTATATATCTTACTTAATTGTTATTCATATTGTCTGAAAATAAGCTCAATAATGATAGGGAACTTTTATTAATTAGCCACACTTGTATCCTTAGAACAAAGAATATTACTGTATACATAATAAAGTAGCCATTCAACATTGTTTTAATAGAAGAATTGATAAAATTTATTGAGTCCTAACATGTTTTTAATTGATGAAGCTTAAACAGTGTCATTGATAATTTATATTCATGTAGAGAAAGCACACAATAAAGATCACTTAAAATCAATATTTATAGAGCTCCCTGGCATTTACTTGTATTTGTTAAACTGAAAATTAATTCTAGATTTAAAAAATTAATATTTTCATTTTATAAACTGCTCAATAGTCTTTATAATTGTTTCTGAGTCTGGCCTGTTGTACCATATGGATACACTCATATGCTGAAAAACTTGGAAATGTATTTTTTTGTTATTGCTACTGTTTCTTAGACAAAATTCATCGCTGCTCTCCACAAAATTGCACAAAAGTAGAGTTCTGTGAGGGAAAAGGGGAGGATGGATACCCATTTGCTCAAGCCCTGCCTTCTCTAGAAGGGTTCTTTCATTACTTCAGCCCATAATAACAATTCTGTCCCTTAATTGCAACACTGCCTCTATGTGGAGCATACAGATTATTATTTGATTTTACAGTCTTATAAGCAGTGTGTTTATACCGTTTTTATGTTTATACTGTTTTTGTCTTTACACATTTTTATGTTTTATGACAGTTTATTTCCTGAAATAGACACTATTTGAAGTATTTGAAAAATTAATAATATTTGAGTTCAGCATCAGCTGCAAAGAAAGATTCTCCTGAAATAAATACTGGAATGGTATGCCCATCTTGTGTCAGGATTTCTACCAAAAGCTAAGGTATACTTGAGTCCATATTCTTACAATGGCACAGAATGATACATCTCCACAGGACTCACAGAGATGCACCTGACTACTCCCTTGACCCCCACCTCACCTCGTCCTGCTTTTAACACAGACTAGAAAATTGAGGTAGTAAGCTGTTATCCTGAGCAAAGTGCTTTGGATGGTTTCCTTTCCTACTTACTAGAAAAGAAAACATAAACTCCTCCAAGAGATCAAGCTGAGGTCCTAAGTACTTGAAAGAAGAAATGTTGGGCAATGCATTCCTTTTCTGAGTGCTTGCTCACTCCAGTTTGTATATACTCCACATTCTGTCACCAGAGCAGAAAATCATAATTTCCTAGGTGAGTTTAACCCACATCTGCTGGAGTTTGAGGGGTATATATGAACATAAAAGCTGGCACCTGCTTCCTTCTTGAAAGACTTGGAAGCAAAAATTTGCTCTGACAAAGACAAGAATTTTCACCAACTAAGTGGATACTATAACAAGTGACTAGGCTTATACCATCTTAATATAACCTGCAAATATAGTAGCTTATAGCAATACCATATATAAAACAGTTTGATGTGAGTCACCAGGGAAAAGGAATAAGTAGAAGTTGTACCTGTACAGAGGTCCATCTAGTCAAAGCTATAGTTTTTCCAGTAGTCTTATATGGATGTGAGAGTTGGACCATAAAGAAAGCTGAGCACCAAAGAATTGATGCTTTCGAACTGTGGTGTTGGATAAGACTCTTGAGAGTTCCTTGGACTGCAAAGAGACCTTACCAGTCAATCTTAAAGGAAATCAGTCCTGAATAGTCATTTGAAGGACTGATGCTGAAGCTGAAGCTCCAATACTTTAGCCAGCTGAAGCAATGAGCTGACTCGTTGGAAAAGACCCTGATGCTGAGAAAGATTGAAGGCAGGAGGAGAAGGGGATGACAGAGGATGATGAAAGGTTGTTGCTGAATGATAAGACGCCGGGATTCTTGGCCTCCGGAGGAGACGAATTCAATCCGGGGCCAGAGCCGAGGCTGGATCGCTCAGAGCTTTTGTGTAATCAAGTTTTATTAAAGTATAAAGGAGATAGAGAAAGCTTCTGACATAGGCATCAGAAGGAGGCAGAAAGAGTATCCCCCTGCTAGTCTTTAGCTGGATGTTATATAGTCACTCGCAGTCTGTTAATGAAAAGAAAGGAATGTCTTAAAATTCAGAATGGCACCGAATAATTCATCCCAGGCCATAAAACGATTGACTTGAATCTTGTAGAAGGGCAGATTACCACACAAATAGTTTCATTTACATAGATTAGGGGAACAATATGTGAGTATAACATACTGGTTTGTCAAGTAGTTTGAGCCATTTGGAGGAACAAACTTGAAGACAGAGTCTGGGGTACATTAACATAGCTTGAGACAAGCATTGCCATAAGAAAAAATGTATTGGTTAACTCAAGGTTTGAGAATAGTTAGCTTCAGGTGAAACCAGGTGTCATGGCAACACAGCATTTTAAGAGAAACCTTCTTTTAAATTTGTATAGAGAAGGAAAAGAAAAATATCGCTAGTGAGATTGTTGAATGGCATCACCAACTTGGACATGAGTTTGAACAAACTCCAGGAGACAGTGAAGGACAGGGAAACTTGTAGTGCTACAGTCCGTGTGGTCACAAACAGTTGGACACAATTTAACCCCTAAACAATAGCAACATATCTATATATATTATGAATCAATACTATGTGCCCACATATATATGGATTTTTCATATAAGCCCAAGAACTTGCTTTCCTTGCATGCTTCCTTCTCCATTTGGGAGGCTGTCTCCAATTTCATTACCTCCTGCTTATTTATCTTATTAGGTTCTTCTTAAACACTACTTTATCCTTGAAGAGTCCTTGATGTTTACTTCTCCCTACTTCTAAGCTTTTAATTATGGTATCCATCAATTCCTTCACAAACACTTATCAAGCCCTTCTATAATCTCTTTTTCACTTAACATAGGAATTAAAAATGATGTAACCTTTATCATTAAGGAGTTTAGAGTGTTACAGAGTGAAAGTGAATTCATACAAAGTAAAGCAATGACCTAAAGGAGTTACTCTTCTCTACCTGGGACTGGAGGAGTGTGATCTCTTGGGAAGTAGGCAGTTAGCATCAAAAAAATTTTCAGAGATGAAGAAAGAAGAAGTGGGTTCTGACGAATATCTTAGGCTAATTATATTCTCTCTTGCTCTAACTTAGATATGGTCCCCTAAATAAGAAAAAATTTTGTCTCTATCTCAAGATGTTGAAACAGAATATGGAAATAGAATATAGTCATATGGGTAGCCCTTAATAGTCCAAAGTCATGTAATGCAAATTTGCAAAAGTGTAAAATCCAAGATGGAAGAAATGGGAGTTAGTTGGTAGCATGACAGAAGTTAATTAGACATGAGAGATGAGAGTTAAACTATGTTAATAACAGGACATTGAAGTTAAATTCTAGAAATAAACTTGTCTAAAGAGCCTAGAGTGGTACTGAATGCATAATCTATCTCTATGCAGCACAGTGTTTTTCCCTCAACCTCTCTGAATACACTTGAGGTGAGTCTAAATGTTCAGAGTCAGTCCCCTCTTCTTTAGCTATATTACAATCTACTTTTGGGGAATATAATATTATAACATAATGTAAACAGTGAAAGCAAATAAGTTTCATATGAAAATGATATTAACAGAGATACAAACTATCTGTTAGTAGAGGCAGAGAAAGCTACTGTGTCTTAAGTATCTATAGGATCAACAGCATCTTTTTCTCCTTTATTTTTATTCCCTTTATGTGTAGAAAGAGATTATAGTGTAGAAAGAGCTACAGATTATAGCTTCTCTATCAATACTTGCAAGAGTTTAAATAAAATAAATTGTTAATGAACACCATTGTGACCAGGTACTATTGAGGAGGTGAGGACTTAACTAATAAGGTAGAATCATTGTTTTCAAGGAATTTACTATTTTTCAAGACAAAGAAACATCACATAGATAATTTTTTGTAGGGCAAGTATGGAGATAGTAGTAAAATCTAAGTAAATTAACTTTCAGGGAAAAGAAATATTTGCAATAGAAAAATCGATGTAAATAGATAAAATTCCATTGCTTGTTTGGTGCTGGTTTCTGTTATTTGTGAATCCTTCTCAAGTAGATCTTCCATATTTATGCCTTTTAAGGAGAAGTGGTTACTTCCCCAAAGAGTAAGTCATGAAGCCTCAACTAGTGGCTGCATGATTTTATGAACAATATATTCCATGAGACGATTTGAATTTCCTTAAGGAATATGTTAATAACAATTTGAATAAATTACTTTCCGACTGAGATCAATGCAGCCTTATGCATTTAGGAAGAGTTCATCGGACTTCTATATGCTTCCCTGGGACTTACTCCTGAGGTCCTGCAGTAAGGGAGTCACACCAAACATGTTCATAAATTTCACAATGACCATGGAAACTTCTACAATTTTTTAAGAGTGGTGAGTAAACAGAGTAAACTTATCTCAATCGAAATTTTATTATGGAAATGTGATAATATTTATATTACCTCCTGGATTGCTTTCAATTACTCAGAATAAGATAACTGCTGTATATGGGCTAAGTTTGAATATCTTGTAACTTGGAGGTTTGGCTAAATAATTTCTAAGTCTCTTTCTAACATTAAGCAAACCTACAAATTTTAGCTACTATTTCTCAAACTAGATTTTTTTGAATTTCCAGAGGCAACTGGCTATTTTAAGAAAAATTTCAGCAATGCCCTTTCTTTCTTAAAGGTCTAAAACTAGCTGACAACCATTTTTTTATTTTCTACTTTTTATAATGGTGGATATTTCTGTATAAATTTGTCAATTTAAAGTTTCCAGGTTAATCCAAGGATTTTATTCATAAGTCAGATTAAAAAAAAATTCAAGGAGAAAATCATCTTTGAAATTACCTGAAAAACAATGTAACTTTTTAAAAACACCTTTCAGTTCAGTTCAGTCACTCAGTCGTGTCCGACTCTTTGCAACCCCATGAATTGCAGCACACCAGGCCTCCCTGTCCGTCACCAACTTCTGGAGTCCACCCAAACGCATGTCCATCGAGTCGGTGATGCCATTCAACCATCTCATCCTCTGTCGTTCCCTTCTCCTCCTGCCCTCAATCCCTTCCAGCATCGGGGTCTTTTTATTTTTTATTTATTTTCATTTATTTTTTTATTAGTTGGAGGCTAATTACTTTACAATATTGTAGTGGTTTTTGTCATGCATTGACATGAATCAGTCATGGATTTACATGTATTCCCCGTCCCGATCCCCCCTCCCACCTCCCTCTCTACCCAATCCCTCTGGGTCTTCCCAGTGCACCAGCCCTGAGCACTTGTCTCATGCATCCAACCTGGGCTGGTGATCTGTTTCACCCTAGATAATATACATGTTTCGATGCTGTTCTCTCGAAACATCCCACCCTCGCCTTCTCCCACAGAGTCCACAAGTCTGTTCTATACATCTGTGTCTCTTTTTCTGTTTTGCATATAGAGTTATCATTACCATCTTTCTAAATTCCATATATATGTGTTAGTATACTGTAATGGTCTTTATCTTTCTGGCTTACTTCGCTCTGTATAATGGGCTCCAGTTTCACCCATCTCATTAGAACTGATTCAAATGAATTCTTTTTAATGGCTGAGTAATATTCCATGGTGTATATGTACCACAGCTTCCTTATCCATTCGTCTGCTGATGGGCATCTAGGTTGCTTCCATGTCCTGGCTATTATAAACAGTGCTGCGATGAACATTGGGGTGCATGTGTCTCTTTCAGATCTGGTTCCCTCAGTGTGTATGCCCAAAAGTGGTATTGCTGGGTCATATGGCAGTTCTATTTCCAGTTTTTAAAGAAATCTCCACACTGTTCTCCATAGTGGCTGTACTAGCTTGCATTCCCACCAACAGTGTAAGAGGGTTCCCTTGTCTCAGGGTCTTTTTCAATGAGTCAGCTCTTTGCATCAGATGGCCAAAGTACTGGAGTTTCAGCTTCAGCATCAGTCCTTCCAATGAACACCCAGGACTCATCTCCTTCAGGATGGACTGGTTGGATCTCCTTGTAGTCCAAGGTACTCTCAAGAGTCTTCTCCAACATCACAGTTCAAAAGCATCAATTTTTCAGTGCTTAGCTTTCTTCACAGTCCAACTCTCACATCCATACATAATCACTGGAAAAACCATAGCCTTGACTAGACAGACCTTTGTTGGCAAAGTAATGTCTCTGCTTTTTAATATGCTATGTAGGTTGATCATAACTTTCCTTCCAAGGAGTAAGCGTCTTTTAATTTCATGGCTGCAGTCACCATCTGCAGTGATTTTGGAGCCCCAAAAAATAGTCTGACACTACTTCCACTGTTTCCCCATCTACTTCCCATGAAGTGATGGGACCAGATGCCATGATCTTAGTTTTATGAATGTTGAGCTTTAAGCCAACTTTTTTCACTCTCCTCTTTCACTTTCATCAAGAGGCTTTTTAGTTCCTCTTCACTTTCTGCCATAAGGGTGGTGTCATCTGCATATCTGAGGTTATTGATATTTCTCCCAGCAATCTTGATTCCAGCTTGTGCTTCTTCCAGCCCAGCATTTCTCATGATGTATTCTGCATATAGGTTAAATAAGCAGGATGACAATATACAACCTTGACATACTCCTTTCCTGTTTGGAACCAGTCTGTTGTTCTATATCCAGTTCTAACTGTTGTTAAAACACCTTTAGTGAGGTATAATTGAAACACAAAAAATTTTCATGTAATTAATGTCAACAATTTGATGAATTTAGACATGCAAAATCCCATGATACCATCATCATAATCAAGGTAATAAGACACTATTCAACACCTCCCAATGTCTTCCTTGTGTCCCCAAAGATACATAGGCTAAGGGAGATAAAAGGGAAATGAGGTATATAAAACATTAATTAATGGTTGGATATATTGAAGGCTCTTTTTAACTCCTAATTTTGTATTAGGTTTCCACTCCTCCATGATTGTTTGTATTTTCAGAGGCTATGTGATTTTTATGTACATTGATAAAGCTCAATTTAATGCTCATTATAATCAAAATCAGAAAAGAAAAGATAATTGAGGCACTTTCAATTATGACATTACATTAAGCCATTAAAAGCAAAGTCAATTGTTAGAGTTTTTCTCCAATTAGGCAATGTTTTAGGCCTAAAATATTTTAGACTGATGTTGAAGCTGAAATTCCAATACTTTGGCCAGCTGATGCAAAGAACTGACTCATTTGAAAAGACTCTGATGCTGGGAAAAATTGTTGGTGGGAGGAGAAGGGGATGACAGAGGATGAGATGGTTGGATGGCATCACTGACTCAATGGACTTGAGACTGAGTGAACTCCAGGAGTTGGTGATGGACATGGAGGCTTGGCGTGCTGCAGTCCATGGGTTCACAAGGAGTTGGACACGACTGAGTGACTGAACTGAGTTGAACTTAGACCTAAAATAATTACTTTTCTCTTTTTTTGCCTTCTCTTATCCATGTCTGTATTATCCATGTCTGATTGAAGTAAGGTGTTCTAAATCAGGAAAAGGATGTAAATTGCTTTGATGTGTTCTTTGAATTTCCCACTAAAGTACAAAAGTTAAACTCCTTAAAATCTACTATGTGACCTAGATAAACTAAAACGTTTTGGAATTCAGAGAAAACAGATCAATAATTCTTTTAGAGAGAAAATGGTTTTATCTCCTTTGATGAGCCACAAAAAAGCTTTGTTTCCTCATCAGAGAAAAGATGTTCATGTAGCCAATAGAATATATTTATAAGAGCTTCCTTTTCTGAATAGCTTTCATAGAAGTTAGTTGATCTCTGTTCCAGGGTCAGAAAGCTCAGCTTTTCTAAGTTTCACAACTTAATTATATCTGCTGAATTCAATTGAACTGGAAACATTGGGATTCTTTTCTCTGATCAGTATAATGCCACTTTGGGTCTCTTCTGAGTGTAACTCAGTGTATAACTTCAAAATGTATATCCAATAGATATTTGGTAAGATATTACATGTGAGGTTTAAAAAAAGAGTTTCTGTCAAATAATGTTAAAGGCAAAAGCTATGTTTCACCATTACATACACTGTGATATCATAATTTAATATAACTTAAGTCCTAAAGTGGGAGTGGGTGGAGAATAATATACTGCTTTGCTCTCTTAAACTTCATTATCTTAGAATAAATATTTACATAAATCTAAAAATACTTTTCTTGGGCTTAAGAACTAAAAGCAAACTCTGACTACTACATATACTTCCATTTTTAATACTCTTGACTACACTGCCACTGAAATCCCAAGAAAATGATAATTTTTTAAAAGTACATACACAAAGTTTTTAATACCTTTCTGCATTGGCAGAAACGTATGGTATCCCACAGGCATCTTAAATGAAGGGGAAGCAGAAATTATGAAGTGTAAGCCACCACGTAACAGAGCTTTCAAGATGAAGAACTTGCCAACCACATGTACTTGTTGTTTCACCTTTAATGCCAACAGAAGATAGTGAAGAGGATAAACCTCAAATGGGGAGTTTATCGAAGATTCTCAAATAAAGCTGCTAAAGGGGACAGTAAGACACTAGATTGTATCAACCTTGATCCAATCAAGCAGAAAAGTAAGATCTCATAGAAGATAATATCAAGCTTGTCATTGACAATTAATCAGAAATTTGCAATACTTGTAAAAGTGGGGAAAAAATGATAAGTTTTACAGTAGACTCCTCAGTACTCTGGTAAAAGCAAACAAAATAAACCAATAAATAAATGCCTTAAAAATGATA
This sequence comes from Odocoileus virginianus, assembly GCF_023699985.2. Taxonomy (NCBI): domain Eukaryota; kingdom Metazoa; phylum Chordata; class Mammalia; order Artiodactyla; family Cervidae; genus Odocoileus; species Odocoileus virginianus. The sequence continues at coordinate 3,806,470 of NC_069701.1, forward strand.
CATTAATTACATCAAAGTAATATGTGCTGTGCTTATTTGCTCAGTCATGCCTGACTCTTTCAACTCCATGGACTATAGCCTGCCAGGCTCTTCTGTCCATGGGGATTCTCCTGTCAAGAATACTGGCATGGGTATCCATGCCCTCCTCCGGGGAATCTTCCCAACCCAAGGGTGGAGCCCAAGACTCCTGCATTGCTGGCAGACTTTTTACTGACTGAGCCAAAAGGAAAGCCCATCAGAGTAATATAAGCTCACGATTAAAATCCACCAAAGGGATAAAGAAAGCCACCCAAAGTGAAAAGTACCAGGAACAACAAACACAAAATATGAATTGCAAATAATCCATATATTGAAATGATCAGGCACAGAACAAAAGTCAATATTTTAAATGTGTCTAGATAAATAAAAGGAAATTGAAAATATAAACATGATATATGATGCTAATAAAATGAGTGGGTTTAAAATAATTTTCAAGAGAATTTATAGAAATAAAAAATATGTAGAAATTAAAAATTTAAATGGCATAGACAGTTTTAAAATAAATAAATTTCACTAAGGAGTGAAGTATTTATTCAAAATAATAGAGCCTAAAGATTACATGAAATTTATCACAGAAAGATGAAGTATCTTAAAACCTCTGTTTTAATATGAAAGAGTAAGAGAAATTAGTAAAGAATACAAAATCCCATTATATAATTATATATCTGATAGGAGATTCCATAGATAAGAGAGAGAAAATTGGTGAGATAATTGTTTAAAGATAAAGGAGGAAATCACTAAGAAAAGTAATAATAATAAAAAAAAATAGTAAAGCATAACTAGTGTAAGAGGAAATGAATCATATAAGATGCTCAAAACTACAGTGATTTCCCTGGTGGCCCAGTGGTTGAGAATCTGCTTTGCAATGTAAGGGACCCTGGTTTGACCTCCAGTCCAAGGAAATCCCACATGCCGCTGAGCAGCTAAGTCTCTGTGCCACAGCTCCTGAGCCCACACACCCTAAAGCCTGTGTTCCACAAGAGAAGCTATTGCGTTGAGAAGTCCACACACCACAACTAGAGAGTAGTCCCACTTGCAGCAACTAGAGAAAGCCTTCACACAACAGCGAAGACAGTGCAGCCAAGAATAAGATAAACAAATTTTAATAAAACTACAAAAGGCAAAAAAAAAAAAATTAATTACGCAATAATGGGTGTTAACTAGACGTAGTCATTTTATAACATGAACACATGTCAAATTATGTTGTACAACTGAAAATAATATTATATGTGCTATTTTAAACATATAAAAGGCACAGGTCCACTTAATGCACACTATAGTACTACATGAACTGTGGTTGATTGAATCTGCTGATGAAGAACCACAGATTCAGAGAATAGACTGTAAGGTTATAAGCAGATTTTTTAATTTTACCCAAGATCTGTGACCCTAACCCATGCTTTGTTCAAGGGTGAACTGTAATTAGTGACTTAAGCAAAGTTAAAAGACAAGGTTAATACACAAAATTTAATCATGTCTATCAATGCCAGTAATGAACAAGATAAATTTGAAATTAAAAAATATATATAATATATATATTTGCATACTAAAAGATTAATTAATTAGATGTAAATCTAACAAAATATCTATAAGATCTACATGAGAAAAATACAAAGTCTCAGATAAAATGAAAGAAAAACTAAATAAATGGAGAGATATATCATTTTCTTTGATAGGAAGACTCAGTTTTGTCAAGATACCAATTCTCCCCAAAGTAATCTATATATTCAGTATAATCCCAATCAATATCCCAGAAAATATTTTGTGGTTATTGCCATACTGTTTCTAAAGTTTATATGGAGAGGCAAAGGACTCAAAATAGATCATATGACATTAAAGGAGATGGACAAAGTTGGAAAATTAACACTACCTGACTTTATGTCTTACTATACAGCTATAGTACTGAAGACAGTCTGATATTGGTAAACAAATAGACATAGTTCAGTGGACCAAAATAAAGAGGCCTTAAATAGACCTACATAGATAATTGATTTTTGATAGAAAAGCAAATGCCATACAATGGAGCAAAGATAGCCTTTTCAACAAACTACTAGAACAACTTGACACTCACATGCCAAAGTAAGAAAATGTAGACACAGACCTTTCACCCTTCACAAAAGTTAATGAAACCTGAATCACAGAACTAAAGCTAACATAAGATGAAACTTAAATGACATTGAGTATAGCAAAAAAATATTTTATATACAGCAACAAAATCATTACCTGTGGGGGGGGGGAGAAACATGAGTTGTACTTCATTAAAATTTTAAAAAATTATGACCTACAAAAGACAACATCAAGGGAATAAGAAAACAAGCCATGGATTGGGAGAAAATTTTTGCCAAAATGACATCTGATAAAGTACTCTGTTCTAAGGTATACAAAGAGCTCAAAAAGCTTAGTAATAAGAAAACAAACAACTTGATTTAAAACACTGGTTAAACACTTTAACAGATACTTCACCAAAGAAGATATGTAGATACTAAGTAAGCATGTGAAAAGATGTCCACAACCATATGTCATCAGAGAGAGGCAAATTAAAACAACTGTAAGACAAGAGTGCTCAAGATGGTGGAGTTAAAGGATGCAAGCTCACCCACTTCTTAAGAAAACACCAAAATCACAACTAACTGCTGAACAACCACTGACAATAAAACAGCTGGTATCTACCAAAAAAGGGTACCCTACATCAAAAGACAAACAGGAGACCACAACAAGATGGTAGGAGGGGTGCAGTCACAATAAACTTATTCCATACCTACTGGGTGGGCAGTGCACAAAATGTAGCTTTGAACACTCATGGGGTTTGATCACAGACTTCCACAGCACTTGGAGAAATGGAGATTCCACTCTCAGGGGGCACACAAAAAGTCTCATGTGCACTAGGACCCAGGGTAAAAAGCAGTGTCCCTACAGGAGACAGAGCCAGACCTCCCTGCTAGTACTGAAGGGTCCCTGGCAGAGGTGTGGGGTGGTTGTGGCTCACTGCTGGAACAAGGATACTGGTAACAGCAGTTCTGGGAAGTACCCATTGGAGTGAGACCTCGTAGAGGCCTCCATTAGCTCCACCAAACACCCGTAGGCTCCAGTGCTGTGTTGCCTCAGGACAAACAGCAAGCAGGTTGAGAATACAGTGCCACCATTCAGCAGACAAACAGATTAAAGTTTTAATGAGCACAGCCCTGCCCACCAGAAGGACAAGACCCACTTCCATCCACCACCAGTCATTCCCATCAGGAAGCTTGCAGGAGCTTCATAGATACGCTCATCTACCGATAGATAGCAGAAGCAAAAAGAACTGTGATTCTGCAGCCTGCTGAACAGAATTTACAATCACAGAAAATTAAACAAAATGAAACATTATTCTCAATGGTGAAAAACTGAAAGTATTTCCTCTAAGATCAGGAAAAGACAAGGGTCCCACTCTCATCATTATTATTCAACAAAGTTTTGGAAATCCTATCCATGGCAATCAGAAAAGAAAAAGAAATCAAAAGAATAAAAGGAATCCAGTTAGAAAGAAAGAAGTAAAAGTGTCACTGTTTGAAAGTGACATGAAAATCCTGAAGATGCTACCAGAAAACTACTAGAGTTCATCACTGAATTTGGTAAAGTTGCAGGTTATAAAATTAATACACAGAAATCTGTTGCATTTCTGTATACTAACAACAAAACAGAGAGAGAAATTCAAGAAATAATCCCATTTATCATCACATCAAAAAGAATAAAATACCTAGAAATAAAGCTATTCAAGTATACAAAGACCTGTACTCCAAAAACTATAAGACACTGATGAAAGAAATTGAAGACAAAAAGTCAGAATGGCCATCATAAAAAAATCTACCAACATTAAATGCTGGAAAGGGTGTGGAGAGATGGGAATCCTCCTACACTGTTAGTTTGAATATAAATTGGTACAACCACTATAGAGGACAGTATGGAGCTTCCTTAAGAAACTAAAAATAGAGTCACCATGTAATCTAGCAATCCTACTCCTGGGTAAATAGCCAGAGAACAACATGGTTTGGAAGGACTCATGCACCCCAACGCTCATTGCAACACTGTTTACAATAGGCAAGACGTGGAAGCAACCAAAATGTCCATGGACAGATGAATAGATAAAGAAGGTGTGATTTGAATATAGAATGGAATATTACTGAGGCATTAAAAATGAAATAATGCCATTGGCAGCAACATGAATGGACCTAGAGATTGTCATACTGAGTGAAGTAAATCAAAGAGAGAAAGATAAATATATAATATCACTTAATGTGAGAATCTAAAATAAATTATTAAAAATAACTTATTTATGGGATAGAAATAGACTCACAGGTTTTGAGAATGGATTTATTGTTACTAGGTGGGGAAGTGTTGGGGGAAGGGTTAGTTAGGGAGTTTGGAATTGATGTGTACACACTGCTATTTTTAACACGGACCTGCTAATTAGCACAGGAAACTGCTCAATATTCTGTAACAAACTAATTGGGAAAAGAAGTTGAAAAAGAATAGATACATGTATGTGTGTAACTGAATCATTTTGTTGTATGCCTGAAATTAATGCAATATTTTAATCAATATACTCCAATATAAAGTTTAAAAATAATAAATATATACATACATCACTCAGAAATGAAAAAAAAGTTTCTCTTTCTAGCCTATTCATTTCTTTGTTTCATTCATCATTTATACCAGTTTAGACTCATGGATTCTTGTTCAACGGTTTATAGTCTTTTACTATCATTACTCATTTTAATGTTCAGATTATTGTGGGAACCTCTTCAAACTGCTTTCTGAATTATTTTGATATGTCTTTATCATTCTTTGAAGACTTCCTTACTTGCTGGCATAAAAATATGTTCCAGGCTCAACCAGTACTTTTCCTGCTCCAGCCCTGAAATTAGACATCCTCTGAGAAGTCCTTGTTGTTACTGTTGCTGTTTTGAAGTAAAGAATCGTCTTTAGAAACCAAGTTCTGGATATTAAATGTGCTTGTTGCCAAAAAACAAACAAACAAAAAACCTAAACTAAAAAAAACAACTAGAGAATACCATTACATACTTAGAAAAATCAATATCCAGGACTCTATAAACAACAAATGCTGACAGAGAAGTTGATCATCAGAAACCCTCATTAATTGCCAGTGTTAGTGAAAAATGGTTCAGACACTTTGGAAAAGAGCTTGGTGGTTTATTATACAAGGAAATATATTCTTACCATACAATCCAATAATCAATCTCCTTAGTTTTTATCCAAAGGAGTTGAAAATGTGTCTGCATTAAAACCTGAGATATTTCTTCAGCTTTATTAATTACCAAAACTTGGAAGCAAATGAGATGTACTTTGTCTTCAAATGGAAAAAATAAAACCTGGTACATATCAACAATGCAATAAAATTTAACCCTAAAAAGAAATGCACAATTAAGTCATGAAAAGATATGGAAAAACATCATGTGCATGTTCCTAAGTAAAAGAAGCCAATTTGAAAAGGCTACATACTATTTGATTCCAACCATCTGGCATTATAGAAAAGGCAAAATTATGGAGATGATAAAAGGTTCATTGGTTGCTAGGGGTAGGCAGGAAGAGGTGGACAGGGAGAGCAGAGAGGCTTTTTAAGGCAGTGAAAATACTCTGCATGGTGTCATAATGATACATAAGTGTCATTATACATTTGTCCAAATCATCACATTGATCACAACAAGAGGGAACAGTAAACCATGAAGCTTGGGTAGTTATGATGTGTCAGAATAGATTTACTAATGTTAACAAATGTTCTGCTCTGGTGGGAGATGTTGGTAATCGGAGAGGCAATGCACATGTATGTGAGTAGGCAGTGTTTGGGAAATCTGTGTTTTCCCTTCTTAATATTATGGAAAAATTACTACCACCCTAAAATAATCAAATTAATCCTGAAAAAGCTATACATTTAAAGGATGACAGTTTTCTAAAACCATAAAACATCAATTATGAAAATAAAGCCCAATGAATATTAAGCATGTGTTTAAGAAGAAATATATGAATGTGTCTAAATCAAACTGCAAATATCAAAGACAACTTAAAATAACTTAATATCAATAAGACAGAAAGATAAATTAAACTGACTTTCCAAACAAAAAATTATAAGCAAAATGGAGGAAAACACTACCTTCATGGTGCTGAAAGAAAATATTACGTGTCAACCTAACATTGTATACTTAGATTTCAAGAAGATTGGTGAAGTAAAGACATTTTTAAACCAGTAAAAGCTGAGAATTTATTATCAATCAGTTTTTACTAAGGGAATTTCCAATAGATGTCTTCAGCCAAAGGCATGAGGATTAAAGATGGATATTCTCAGAAGCTAAAGAAACACTGAACAGCAACAACAACAACAACAAAATCTGGTCAATATGGGTGTAAATGTAAATAAATATTGCCTTATAAAAGCATCAGTCAATCAGTCAGTTCAGTTGCTCAGTCGTGTCCGACTCTTTGAGACCCCATGAATCGCAGCATGCCAGGCCTCCCTGTCCATCACCAACTCCCGGAGTTCACTCAAACCCATGTCCATGGAGTCAGTGATGCCATCCAGCCATCTCATCCTCTGTCATCCCCTTCTCTTCCTGCCCCAAATCCCTTCCAGCATCAGGGTCTTTTCCAGTGAGTCAACTCTTCGCATGAGGTGGCCAAAGTATTGGAGTTTCAGCTTCAGCATCAGTGCTTCCAATGAACACCCAGGACTGATCTCCTTCAGGATGGACTGGTTGGATCTCCTTGAAGTCCAAGGGACTCTCAAGAGTCTTCTCCAACACCACAGTTCAAAAGCATCAATTCTTTGGCGCTCAGTTTTCTTCACAGTCCAACTCTCAAATCCATACATGACCACTGGAAAAACCATAGCCTTGACCAGACAGACATTTGTTGGCAAAGTAATGTCTCTGAGAAAACTAAAATAATGAGTAATACGTGGTTACATAAAGATCAAAGTGATAGTCCCTTTATTTTCTCATAATACTTTATAGAAGAGAAGTGAATTTGAATAATTTTTGAATTTTTAACCTTATAAAATGAGAGAACAAGAACACTAAATAAATAGGTGAATAATGCAAATGTCAGACTGACAAAGGTAAAATAATAGAACAAGACTTCCTATCTCTCAAACAAAAAGGAAAAGAAGAAAACATCATCATCCAAAAAAGGCAAAATAGGGCAACATGAAAGTGAGAAAGCAGATTAATTGAAAGCACAAATTAAGATGGCAAAAATAAATAAAAATATATCAATATGAAAAAAAGTGAAAATTGGACTAACGACTCTGGTTAAAAGACAACTATTATCAAATTGTTTGACAGGTTGGGTTCACCAAAAAAAGACTTTGACATGGACTTTATCGCAAAATGTATTTATTACAGAAGCCTTTAGGGACAGCTCTAGAAGGTAGAGAGGAAATCTGGATTGGGCATTCTAAAATTTAAACTTCAACATAGACCCAGTGCCATGCTTGGATTACCCCACAGGAAGCACTAGAGTTAAAATGGCCCTTTTGGATTTTCTCCAGTTGAGTTGTGTTGTCCAGTTCTATGAGCTCAACCACTGGATTCAAGCTATCCTAGGAAGGGATGTTACCTTAGGTTCCCTGAAAACTAAAGGGCCTGACAAAATGGGTGCTATCCGATTGTGGTTTTTATTGTCTAGTTATGGTTTTTATCTAGAACTTACAGGAGGTGTAAAACCAAAACAAAAAAAAAATGCAATAGAGTGAATCATAATAGAGAATCAATGAAATAGCTAGCTCTTTGGAAAGATTGATGAAATTGACAAATTACCAAGACCAACAGAGAAAATAGAAGAGACACAAACTACTAACATCAGAAATGAAACAGGCTATACTGCAGATTTTACAGTATACTGTGATCAACTTTGGTCTTCCTAGGTGGTGCTAGTGGTAAAGAATCAGCCTGCCAATGCAGGAGACATAAGAAAAATGAGTTTCATCCGTGGATCTGGAAGATCCCCTGGAGGAGGGCATGGCAACCCACTCCAGTATTCTTGCCTAGACAATGCCATGGGCAGAGGAGCCTGGTGGGCTATGGTCTTTAGGGTCACAAAGAGTCAGACATGACTGAAACAACATGCACACAGACACATTATCAACTTTACATACCTAAATTTAAGCAATTGAGACTGTGTGTGATTGGCAGAAGGATAGATACCTAAACTGTTGAAACAGACCAGAGAACCCAGATGGAGAGCCACAATTGTGTGGTTAACTGATTTTTAATAAAGGAGTTCTGCTTTCAACCAATGGTGGTGAAGCCTGTAGATATCTATGAAGGGTGAAGGTGGAGAACATTGACCTAAATTTCACACTTTATACAAAATTTAAGTGAATCACAGATTTAAGTGTAAATGGGAAAGCTATAAAACTTTTTTTTTTGGGGGGGGGGGGAACAAACCAAGAGAAATCCTCCAGGATACAGGTCTAGGCAAAGAATTACAGATAACATCACTAGAATCATCTATACCTGAAAAAAAAATGACAAACTAGGATTGATCAAAATCAAGAAAGAAAAATGTGTTTTCTGCAAAGGGCCCTGTTAAGATGATGGGAAGGCAAAATGCAGATTGGTGAAGAAATTTTGAAAACCACATATCCAACAGAGGACTAATATCCAGAATACATAAAGAATTCCAAATCTCAACAATAAAAATAATAATCCAACAAGAAAACTGGCAAAGATATGAACAATCATTTCACCAAAGAATATATACACATGACAAATGAGCACAGGAAAAAGTGTTCAACATCTTAAGCCATTGGGGGAGTATATATTAAAACCACAGTGAGATATCACTGTGTACATATCAAAATTGCTAAAGTAAAAACAGGGACAACACCAAATGTTAGCAAAGATGCAGAGAAATTGGATCATGCATATATTGCTTTGTGGATTTTAATTCTGGAAACAGTTTGACAGTTTTTAAAAAAAAAAAAACTAAACATGCATCTGCCATATGATCTGATAATTGCACTCCTTGTCATCTGTCTCAGACAAAATAAAAGTTCACACAAAAACACCTCATTGATATTGAAAGCAGGCTTATTTGAACTAGCCAAAAATGGGAAATAGCTAGAAGTACTTCTGCAAAATGAATAGGTGAAAAAACTGTGGTATATCTTATCATTAAATATAACTAAGCAATAAAAAGGATTGAACTGTTGATATAAGAAACAACTTAGACAAATATCCAGAGAAATATGCTGAGTGAAAAAGTCAGTCCCAAAGGTTACCTGACTCCACTTGCATAACATTCCTGAAATAACAGATCTCTAGAAATGAACAAGACATTAGTGTTTACCAGGGGTTAAGAATGGAGGAAGAGAGGGAATAAGGAGGGAATAAGGTAATGGGTGTAACTATGAAAAGGCAACACTAGTGGGTAAGACACACTGATGCCCCTCATCCCGCAAACATATCCATGGCCTACTCTCTATGAATATAGTATATGACTCGGTAAGGAACAACCAGTGTTTCAGGTAAAATCAAGAGATCCCTGGAGTAGGAAATGATAATACCACACTCCAGTATTCTTGCCTGGGAAATCCCATGGAAAGAGGAGCCTGGTGGGCTACATTCCAGCTCACTTCAGTTTGGTCACTCAGTCATGTCTAAGTCTATGCAACCCCATGGACTGCAGCACGCCAGGTTTCCCTGTCCATCACCAACTCCCAGAACTTGCTCAAACTCATGTCCATCAGGTCAGTGATGACATCCAACCATCTCATCCTCTGTCGTCCCCTTCTCCTCCTGCCGTCAATCTTTCCCACCATCAGGGTCTTTTCAAATGAGTAAGCTCTTCACATCAGGTGGCCAAAGTATTGGCATATCAGCTTTAGCATTAGTCCTTCCAATGAATATTCAGGACTGATTTCCTTTAGGATGGACTGGTTGGATTTCCTTGCAGTCCAAGGGACTCTCAAGAGTCTTCTCTAACACCACAGTTCAAAAGCATCAGTTCTTCAGCTCTTAGCTTTCTTTATAGTCCGACTCTCATATCCATACATAACTACTGGAAAAAACATAGCTTTGACTAGACAGACATTTTTCAGCAAAGTAATGTCTCTGTTCTTTTAATATGCTGTATAGGTTTGTCATAGCTTTTCTTCCAAGGAGAAAGCGCCCTTTGATTTCATAGCTGGATTCGCCATTTGCAGTGATTTTAGAGCCGCCCAAAATAAAGTCTCTCACTGTTTCCATTGTTTATCCATCTATTTGCCATAGAGTAATGGGACTGGATGCCATGATCTTAGTTTATTTGAATGTTGAGTTTTAAGCCAGCTTTTTCACTCTCCTCTTTCACTTTCATCAAGAGGCTCTTTAGTTCCTCTTCACTTTCTGCCATAAGGGTGGTGTCATCTGCCTATCTGAGGTTATTGATATTTCTCCTGGCAATCTTGATTCTAGCTTGTGCTTCCTCCAGTCTGGCATTTCGCACGATATACTCTGCATATAAGTTAAGTAAGCAGGATGATAATATACAGCCTTGACGTACTCCTTTCCCAATTTGGAATCAGTCTGTTGTTCCATGTCTGGTTCTACTTGTTCCTTCTTGACTTGCATACAGATTTCTCAGGAGACAGGTCAGGTGGTCTGGTATTCCCATCTCTTGAAGAATTTGCCTCAGTTTTTGTGATTGACATAGTCAAAGGCTTTAGCATAATCAATAAAGCAGAAGTAGATGCTTTTCTGGAACTCTTTTGTTTTATCTATGATCCAACAGATGTTAGCAATTTGATCTCTGGTTCCTCTGCCTTTTCTAAATCCAGCTTGAAAATCTGGAATTCCACAGTTCATGTACTGTTGAAGCCTGGCTTGTAGAATTTTGAGCATTACTTTGTTGGCATGTGAGATGACTGCAATTGTGCAATAGTTTGAGCAGTCTTTGGCATTGCCTTTCTTTGGGATTGGAATGAATACTGACCTTTTCTAGTCCTGTGGCCACTTCTGAATTTTCTGGCATATTGAGTGCAGCAATTTCACAGCATCATCTTTTAGGACTTGAAATAGCTCAACTGGAATTCCATCACCTCCACTAGTTTTGTTCATAGTGATGCTTCCTAAGGCCCACTTGATTTTGCATTCCAGGATGTCTGGCTCTAGGTGAGTGATCACATCGTTGTGGTTATCTGGGTCATCAAGATTTTTTTTGTATAGTTCTTCTGTGTATTCTTGTCCCCTCTTCTTAATATCTTCTGCTTCTGTTAGGTTCATACCTTTTCTCTTTTATTGTGTCCATCTTTGCATAAATAGATGGGGAAAGAGTGGAAACATTGTCAGACTTTATTTTTGGGGGCTCCAAAATCACTGAGATGATGACTGCAGCCATGAAATTAGAAGACGCTTACTCCTTGGAAGGAAAGTTATGACCAACCTACATAGCATATTAAAAAGCAGAGACATTACTTTGCCAACAAAGGTCTGTCTGGTCAAGGCTATGGTTTTTCCAGTGGTCATGTATGGATGTGAGCGTTGGGCTGTGAAGAAAGCTGAGCACCAAAAAATTGATGCTTTTGAACTGTGATGTTGGAGAAGACTCTTGAGAGTCCCTTGGACTGCAAGGAAATCCAACCAGTCCATCCTGAAGGAGATCAGTCCTGGGTGTTCATTGGAAGCACTGATGCTGAAGCTGAAACTCCAATACTTTGGCCACCTCATGCGAAGAATTGACTCATTGGAAAAGACCCTGATGCTGGAAGGGATTGGGGGCAGGAAGAGAAGGAGATGACAGAGGATGAGATGGTTGGATGGTATCACCGACTCAATGGACATGAGTTTGAGTAAACTCTGGGAGTTGGTGATGGATAGGGAGGCCTGGCATGTTGTGATTCATGGGGTAGCAAAGAGTCGGACAGGACTGAGCGATTGAACTGAACTGAACTGAACTTGCATAAAATGTTCCCTTGGTGTCTCTCATTTTCTTGAACACATCTCTAGTATTCTCCATTCTATTGTTTTTCTCTATTTCTTTGCACTGATCACTGAGGAAAGCTTTCTTATCTCACCTTGCTATTCTTTAGAACTCTGCATTCAAATGGGTATACCTTTCCTTTTCTCCTTTGCCTTTAGCCTCTCTTCTTTTCTCAGTTATTTGTAAGGCCTTCTCAGACAACCATTTTGCCTTTTAACACTTCTTTTTCTTGGGGGTGGTCTTGATCACTGCTTCCTGGACATTGTCATGAACCTCCATCCATAGTTCTTCAGGCACTCTGTCTATCAATTCGAATCCCTTGAATTTACTTGTCACTTCCACTGTATAATCGTAAAGGGTTTGATTTAGATCATACCTGAATGGTCTAGTGGTTTTCCCCACTTTCTGCAATATAAGTCTTTATTCAGCAATAAGGAGTTCATGATCTGAGCCACAGTCAGCTCCTCGTCTTGTTTTTGCTGACTGTATAGAACTTCTCCATCTTCAGCTGCAAATAATGTAATTAATCTGATATTGATATTGACCATCTGGTGATCAATACTATCTGGGCTACTGTCCAATGGGTCACAAAGAGTCAGACACTACTGAGGAACTAAGAAGCAGCAGCATCTGGGCCTTTTAAATATGGAAGAAGAATACAGAATAGTCTGAATGATGTGATAAGAGGAAGATTGCAAAGGACAGTGTTGGCTATGAAAATGTAAGGAAGGCAAGAGTCAAAGAATGCAGACAATATCTCGAAGCTTGAAAAGTTAAAAAGAAAAAAATTATTTTCCCCTAGACACTGTAGCCTTGATGACACCTTGATTTTAGCCCCATTTGGTTGATTTCAAACTTCCAGCCTCCAGAAATGGTAAATAATAGATTTGTGTTGTTTTAAGCCACTGTTCCCCCCCCCCCCTTTCCTTCTTTCTTTCTAACAGTAGCTACTCTTGTAATATCTTGATTGTGTTCTGGAAAATTTGGAAGATGTTATCATTGGGGGATACTTGGATGAAGAGAAAACAAAATTTCACATGTGAATCCACAGTTATCTCAAAGTAAGTTTTACTTAAAATATGCATAAGTTCTACTTTTCTTAAAAATTGAGAAAACATTTAATTTTAGAATACTATTGATACTTTGTCTTTGTTTTATACCTTACTTTTTCATTGAAAAATAATTTTTGAAACACATATCTTTAAAAGCTAAACTACAGCATTATGATAATGATCATAGTCTTGATAACAAAACATTTTTTCATTAACAGTAACTTCAGCTTCATAATGAGATACTGGATTGCTTTAAGACTATATTTTGTATACAGAGGTACTATAATGTATGTGAACTGAGCTCTGGAATTGGACGTGTTCAAAACCAGTCTCAACAACTTACTGTATAGTGTAGCCTCGTGCAAATTACTTAAACTTCACAAAGCTCAATTTTCTTACCTACAAACTGGGGATAATTACAGGATGCCCTGTAGTGTCTTCTCATTGTAAAGTGTCAATAAACAATAGTGTTGGGTTTTTTTCTTTTCTTTTTTTTCTTTTTTTTTTTTTGGAAATGCACTGCATTTGTGCTTGTATCAGATGTAATTTAAGTGTAGAACATGTTCAAACTTTTAAGTAACTGAAAGTGAATGAAAATCTTTATGCACTAAAGCATGCCTACTCAGTAAAAAAAATTTCAATTTATGTGATCCACATCAAAAAGTGCTTAGTAAGTGTCCCCAGAAGGCCTTTTCCTAATTTATCTTTTCCATAGTAAAAAGGTCAAATGATTTAGAGCATTTTGAAAGTGACTTTTGACTTATCGACAGGTAAAATGATTGACATAGATCTATACAAGGGCTCAAAAATAGGATTTTCTGTTTATTTTTCAGACATATTCATATTTTCTGATTTAAAGAGAAGTTTCATTTTTCTAGCTGTGTATGACTTCTTCAGAGATCAAGTAAAACCTATTTCCTGCTAAAAAGAAGGCAAATTGCAGGCTATCTCCAGGGAGGCTAAAGGCACTTGAGATTCACATACTTGTTTGAATATTAAATATCATTTTAGGAAATAAAAGCTACCCATTTAACCTTAATTCTAATTTATACAGCTATAAATTAGGTTCTAAGCTTTTTCAAAGATACTAGTGCAACTCTTTGAAGTCTCCTCTGTGAAAGAAAAAATACAATGAGCAGTAATTTGACTTCTAGGCTCTCTATGAATTCATAAGGTAAGTACTAGTGGATTTACTGGATGAGATATAACTCCACAGGGCATCATTATCACGTATTCAAAACAGAGCAATGAGCACCTGCAAACCAGCTCCTGCCTTTTGAGATAAGGGTGCAGGGAGTTACATGAGAGAGAATCTAATTGAAATTTAATTATTTCACCCTGCTTTTCGCAGAGATTAAGCAAAAGGAAAAACAAAGTTCAGTGAATTGGAGAAAACCAGGTAAATGAGAGAGTTGCTCACCCTGTATTGTAGACTTGAGTCTATAACATAGTGGACGTGCCTAATCACAACAGGGTGCACCAATGGTTTTGAGTCTCTGGTACTCTTGGAACATAGACATCTCAGTATTTGCAGTGGACTCCACCTACATCAAAATTACTATTTTGCCCAGGTTGGCAAGAGGTTTTGATTGTTGTTTAAAACCACTGTCTCCTGTGTCTCCCGCATTGCAGGTGAATCTTTATAACCATTGAGCCATTGGGGATGGTTTCAAGCCCTTAAAATCATCAGAAGCTGTGAACAAGAAAATTGGTCAGTGTAACAGAATAAGAAGGTGGAGTATAATTATACATAGTTGAGGCAAAAGGAGAGGTGGCAATTATAGAAGGGAAGTAACTGAACATTTACATGTTAAATTATTCAGAAAACTTATATAACTTAAGAGTATGCTGATAATACAGATGAATGAATGAAGATAATCCTCCCACGTGGTGCTGGTGGTAAAGTGCCTGCCTGCCAATACAAGATACACAACACACGAGTTGCTCCTTGGAAGAAAAGCTATGACAGACCTAGACAGCATATTAGAAAGCAGAGACATCACTTTGTCAACAAAGGTCCATCTAGTCAAAGCTGTGGTCTTTCCAGCAGTCATGTATGGAAGTGAGAGTTGGTCTATAAAGAAAGCTGGATGCTGAAGAACTGATGCTTTCAAACTGTGGTGTTAGAGAAGACTCTTGAGAGTCCCTTGGACAACAAGGAGATCCAACCAGTTCATCTAAAGGAAATCAGTCCTGAATATTCATTGGAGGGACTAAAGCTAAAGCTGCAACTTCAATAATTTGGCACCTGATGGGAATAAATGACTCATAGGGAAAGCCCCCACTGCTGGGAAAGACTGAAGGCAGGAGGAGAAGGGGACGACAGAGGATGAGATGGTTGGATGGCATCACTGATTCAATGGACATGAGTTTGAGTAAACTCTGGGAGTTGGTGATGGACAGGGAGGCCTGGCATGCTGCAGCCCATGGGATCACAAAGAGTTAGACACGACTGAGTGATTGAACAAAGAGTTGGCGGGTTCAGTCCCTGGGTTGGGAAATTCTCCTGGAGAAGGAAATAGCAGCCACTCCAATATTCTTGCCTGGGAAATCCCAAGGACGAAGGAGCTTGGTGGGCTTCACTCCATGGGGTTGCAGAGTCAGACACAACTTAGCGACTAAAACTTTCACTTTCTACTTTTGTATTAAGATAAAATATAATTAGATTACTGCGGATGGGCATTGGAAATGGTGGATTAAGGGCAACAGTATACATCCATGAAGTGTAAACTGAACACAAGATTTAAAAAGAGCTACTGTAATCAATTACCTTTGCTGTACTTTTGGCTTTGTTGGCTTAAACATACCTTCTCCTTTATTCTGTAAAAGGTAAAGAAAAGAGCATGATAAAGTCTCTGAACACTACTGTCTATTTTTTTAAATTAATTAATTTGTTTTAATTGGAGGCTAATTATTTAATAATATTGTGTTGGATTTTGTCATACATTGTCATGAATCAGCCATGAGTGTACATGTGTCACCCATCCTGAGCCCCCCTCCCACCTCCCTCCCCATCCCATCCCCCTGGGTTGTCCAGTGCACAAGGTTTGAGTGACCTGTTTCATACATTAAATTTGGACTGGTGACCTATTTCACATGTGGTAATATACATGTTTCAATGCTATTCCCTCAAATCATCCCACCCTTGCCTTCTCCCATAGAGTCCAAAAATCTGTACTCTACATCTGTGTCTCTTTTGCTATCTCGCTTATAGGGTTGTCCTTACCATTGTTCTAAATTCCATATATATGTGTTAATACACTATATTGTTTTTTTTCTTTCTGACTTACTTCACTCTGTATAATAGGCTCCAGTTTCATCCACCTCATGAGGACTGATTCAAGTGTGTTCTTTCTAATAGCTGAGTAATATTCCATTGTATATATATACCACAGCTTTCTTATCCGTTCATCTGCTGATGGACATCTAGGTTGCTTCCATGTCCTAGTTATTGAAAACAACACTGTGATGAACATTGGGGTCCACGTGTCTCTTTCAGTTCTGGTTGCCTTGGTGTGTTTGCCCAGCAGTGGGATTCCTGGGTCATATGGCAGTTATGTTTCCAATTTTTAAAGGAATCTCCACACTGTTCTCAACAGTAGCTGAACAAGTTTGCATTCCCACCAACAGTGTAAGAGGATTCCCTTTTCTCCACACCCTCTCCAGCATTTATTGTTGGTAGACTTTTAGATAGCAGCAATTTTGACCAGGATGGGATGGTACCTCATTGTGGTTTAGGTTTGTATTTCTCTGGTAAGAGTGATGTTGAACATCTTTTCATGTATTTGTTAGCCATCTGTATGTCTTCTTTGGAGAAATCTCTGTTTAGCTCTTTGACCCGTCTTTTGACTGGGTTGCTTATTTTTCTGATATTGAGCTGCATGAGCTGCTTGTATATATTTGAGATTAATTCTTGTCAGTTACTTTGTTCGCTATTATTTTCTCCCATTCTGAAGGCTGTTTTTGCACCTTGCTTATAGCTTCCTTCACTGTGAAAAAGCTCTTAAGTTTAATTAGGTCCCATTTGCTTTTTTTCTTTTATTTCCATTACTCTGGGAGGTGGGCCATAGAGGATCCTGCTGTGATTTATGTCAGAGAGTGTTTTGCCTATGTTTTCCTCTAGGAGTTTTATAATTTCTGGTCTTATCTTTAGATCTTTAATACCTTTTGAGTTTATTTTTGTGTATGGTGTTAGAAAGTGTTATAGTTTCATTCTTTTACAGGCAGTAAACCAGATTCCCGAGCACCACTTGTTAAAGAGATTGTCTTTCCCCCATTGTATATTTTTGCCTCCTTTGTCAAAGATAAGGTGTCCACTCCATTGCACTCCAGAGAGAATAAATCCAATTCCACACACCAGAACGCTGACACAAGCTTCCCTAACCAGGAAACCTTGAGAAAACAATCATCCAAGCCCACCCACTGGGTGAAACCTCCACAATAAAAAGGAACCACAGACCACAAGAATACAGAAAGCCCATTCCAGACACAGCAATCTAAACAAGATGAAAAGGCAGAGAAATACCCAACAGCTAAAGGAACATGAAAAAAGCCCACCAAGTCAAACAAAAGAGGAGGGAATAGGGAATCTACCTGAAAAAGAATTTAAAATAATGACAGTAAAAATGATCCAAAATCTTGAAAACAAAATGGAGTTACAAATAAATAGCCTGGAGACAAAGATTGAGAAGATGCAAGAAATGTTTAACAAGGACCTAGAAGAAATTTTAAAAAGTCGATTAAAAATTAATAATGAAATAAATGAGATCAAAAACATTCTGGAGGGAACCATGAGTAGAATAACAGAGACAGAAGATAGGATAAGTGAGTTAGAAGATAAAATGGTGGAAATAAATGAAGCAGAGAGGAAAAAAGAATCAAAAGAAATGAGGACAAACTCAGGGACCTCTGGGACAATGTGAAACGCCCCAACATTCGAATCATAGGAGTCCCAGAAGAAGAAGACAAAAAGAAAGGCCATGAGAAGTTGCTCGAGGAGATAATAGCTGAAAACTTCCCTAAAATGGGGAAGGAAATAGCCAACCAAGTGCAAGAAACCCAGAGAGTCCCAAACAGGATAAACCCAAGGTGAAACACCCCAAGACACATATTAATCAAATTAACAAAAATCAAACACAAAGAACAAATATTAAAAGCAACAAGGGAGAAACAACAAATAACACATAAAGGGATTCCCATAAGGATAACAGCTGATCTATCAATAGAAACACTTCAGGCCAGAAGAGAATGGCAGGACATACTTAAAGTAATGAAAGAGAATAACCTACAACCTAGATTACTCTACCCAGCAAGGATCTCATTCAGATATGAAGGAGAACTCAAAAGCTTTACAGACAAGCAAAAGCTGAGAGAATTCAGCACCACCAAACCAGCTCTTCAACAAATACTAAAGGATCTTCTCTAGACAGGAAACACAGAAAGGTGGTATAAAAGTGAACCCCAAACAACAAAATAAATGGCAACGGGACCATACCTATCAATAATTACCTTAAATGTAAATGGGTTGAATGCCCCAACCAGAAGACAAAGGCTGGCTGAATGGATACAAAAGCAAGACCCCTATATATGCTGTCTACAAGAGACCCACCTCGAAACAAGGGACACATACAGACTAAAAGTGAAGGGCTGGAAAAAAATATTCCACGCAAACGGAGACCAAAAGAAAGCAGGAGTCGCAATACTCATATCAGATAAAATAGACTTTCAAATAAAGGGTATGAAAAGAGACAAAGATGGACACTACATAATGATCAAAGGATCAATCCAAGAAGAAGATATAACAATTATAAATATATATGCACCCAACATAGGAGCACCGCAATACATAAGGCAAATGCTAACGAGTATGAAAGAGGAAATTAATAGAAACACAATAATAGTAGGAGACTTTAATACCCCACTCACAGCTATGGATAGATCAACTAAACAGAAAATGAACAAAGAAACACAAACTTTAACGGACACAATGGACCAGCTAGACATAATTGACATCTATAGGATGTTTCACCCCAAAATAATCAACTTCACCTTTTTCTCAAGTGTACACGGAACCTTCTCCAGAATAGATCACATCCTGGGCCATAAATCTAGTCTTGGTAAATTAAAAAAAAATTGAAATAATTCCAGTCATCTTTTCTGATCACAGTGCAGTAAGATTAGATCTCAATTACAGGAAAAAAATTATTAAACATTCAAACACATGGAGGCTAAACAACACGCTTCTGAATAACAAACAAATCATAGAAGAAATCAAAAAAGAAATCAAAATATGCATAGAAATGAATGAAAATGAAAACACAACAACCCAAAACCTATGGGACACTGTAAAAGCAGTGCTAAGGGGAAGGTTCATAGCATTACAGGCCTACCTCAAGAAACAAGAAAAAAGTCAAATAAATAACCTAACTCTACACCTAAAGCAACTAGAGAAGGAAGAAATGAAGAACCCCAGGGTTAGTAGAAGGAAAGAAATCTTAAAAATTTGGGCAGAAATAAATGCAAAAGAAACTAAAGAGACCATAGCAAAAATCAACAAAACTAAAAGCTGGTTTTTTGAAAAAATAAACAAAATTGACAAGCCATTAGCAAGACTCATTAAGAAACAAAGGGAGAAGAGCCAAATTAACAAAATTAGAAATGAAAATGGAGAGATCACAACAGAAAACACTGAAATACAAAGGATCATAAGAGACTACTACCAGCAGCTCTATGCCAATAAAATGGACAACTTGGAAGAAATGGACAAGTTCTTAGAGAAGTATAACTTTCCAAAACTGAACCAGGAAGAAATAGAAAATCTTAACAAACCCATCACAAGCAAGGAAATCAAAACTGTAATCAGAAATCTTCCAGCAAACAAAAGCCCAGGATCAGATGGCTTCACAGCTGAATTCTACCAAAAATTTAGAGAAGAGCTAACACCTATCTTACTCAAACTCTTCCAGAAAATTGCAGAAGAAGGTAAACTTCCAAACTCATTCTATGAGCCCACCATCACCTTAATTCCAAAACCAGACAAAGATGCCACAAAAAAAGAAAACTACAGGCCAATATCACTGATGAACATAGATGCAAAAATCCTTAACAAAATTCTAGTAAACAGAATCCAACAACATATTAAAAGAATCATACACCATAACCAAGTGGGCTTTATCCCAGGAATGCAAGGATTCTTTAATATCCACAAATCAATCAATGTAATACACCACATTAACAAATTGAAAGATAAAAACCATATGATTATCTCAATAGATGCAGAAAAAGCCTTTGACAAAATTCAACATCCATTTATGATTAAAACTCTCGAGAAAGCAGGAATAGAAGGAACATACCTCAACATAATAAAAGCTATATATGACAAACCCACAGCAAGCATCACCCTCAATGGTGAAAAATTGAAAGCATTTCCCCTGAAATCAGGAACAAGACAAGGGTGCTCACTCTCACCACTACTATTCAACATAGTTTTGGAAGTGTTGGCCACAGCAATCAGGGCAGAAAAAGAAGTAAAAGGAATCCAGATAGGAAAAGAAGAAGTGAAACTCTATTTGCAGATGACATGATCCTCTACATAGAAAACCCTAAAGACTCTGCCAGAAAATTACTAGAGCTAATCAATGAATACAGTAAAGTTGCAGGATATAAAATTAACACACAGAAATCTCTTGCATTCCTATACACTAACAATGAGAAAACAGAAAGAGAAATAAAGGAAACGACACCATTCACCATTGCAACAAAAAGAATAAAATACTTAGGAGTATATCTACCTAAAGAAACAAAAGACCTATACATAGAAAACTAAAAAACACTGATGAAAGAAATCAAAGAGGACACAAACAGATGGAGAAATATACCGTGTTCATGGATTGGAAGAATCAATATTGTCAAAATGGCTATACTACCCAAAGCAATCTATAGATTCAATGCAATCCCTATCAAACTACCAACGGTATTTTTCACAGAACTAGAACAAATAATTTCACAATTTGTATGGAAATACAAAAAGCCTCGAATAGCCAAAGTAACCTTGAGAAAGAAGAATGGAACTGGAGGAATCAACCTGCCTGACTTCAGACTCTACTACAAAGCCACAGTCATCAAGACAGTATGGTACTGGCACAAAGACAGAAATATAGATCAATGGAACAGAATAGAAAGTCCAGAGATAAATCCACGAACCTATGGTCACCTTATCTTCAACAAAGGAGGCAAGGATATACAATGGGAAAAAGACAACCTCTTTAACAAGTGGTGCTGGGAAAACTGGTCAACCACCTGTAAAAGAATGAAACTAGAACACTTTCTAACACCATACACAAAAATAAACTCAAAATGGATTAAAGATCTAAACATAAGACCAGAAACTATCAAACTCCTAGAGGAGAACATAGGCAAAACACTCTCCGACATAAATCACAGCAGGATCCTCTATGACCCACATCCCAGAATTTTAGATACAAAAGCAAAAATAAACAAATGGGACCTAATGAAACTTAAAAGCTTTTGCACAACAAAGGAAACTATAAGCAAGGTGAAAAGACAGCCCTCAGATTGGGAGAAAATAATAGCAAACGAAGCAACAGACAAAGGATTAATCTCAAAAATATACAAGCAACTCCTCCAGCTCAATTCCAGAAAAAGAAATGACCCAATCAAAAAATGGGCCAAAGAACTAAACAGACATTTCTCCAAGGAAGACATACAGATGGCTAACAAACACATGAAAAGATGCTCAACATCACTCATTATCAGAGAAATGCAAATCAAAACCACAATGAGGTACCATTGCACGCCAGTCAGGATGGCTGCTATCCAAAAGTCTACAAGCAATAAATGCTGGAGAGGGTGTGGAGAAAAGGGAACCCTCTTACACTGTTGGTGAGAATGCAAATTAGTACAGCCACTATGGAAAACAGTGTGGAGATTTCTTAAAAAGCTGGAAATAGAACTGCCATATGACACAGCAATCCCACTTCTGGGCATACACACCGAGGAAACCAGATCTGAAAGAGACACGTGCATCCCAATGTTCATCGCAGCACTGTTTATCATAGCCAGGACATGGAAGCAACCTAGATGCCCATCAGCAGATGAATGGATGAGGAAGCTGTGGTACATATACACCATGGAATATTACTCAGCCATTAAAAAAGAATTCATTTGAATCAGTTCTAATGAGGTGGATGAAACTGGAGCCCATTATACAGAGTGAAGTAAGCCAGAAAGATAAAGACCATTACAGTATACTAACACATATATATGGAATTTAGAAAGATGGTAATGATAACCCTATATGCAAAACAGAAAAAGAGACACAGATGTATAGAACAGACTTGTGGACTCTGTGGGAGAAGGCGAGGGTGGGATGTTTCAAGAGGACAGCATCGAAACATGTATATTATCTAGGGTGAAACAGATCACCAGCCCAGGTTGGATGCATGAGACAAGTGCTCGGACCTGGTGCACTGGGAAGACCCAGAGGGATCGGATGGAGAGGGAGGTGGGAGGGGGGACCAGGATGGAGAATACATGTAAATCCATGGCAAATTCATTTCAATGTATGACAAAAACCACTGCAATGTTGTAAAGTAATTAGCCTCCAACTAATAAAAATAGATGAAAAAAAAAAAAAAGATAAGATGTCCATAGGTGTATGGATTTATCTCTGGACTTTCTATTTTGTTCCAGTTCAGTTCAGTTCAGTTCAGTTCAGTCGCTCAGTCGTGTCTGACTCTTTGCAATCCCATGAATGGCAGCATGCCAGGCCTCCCTGTCCATCACAAATACCCGGAGTTTACTCAAACTCATGTCCATCGAGTCGGTGATGCCATTCAACCATCTCTGTTGTCCCCTTCTCCTACTGCCCCCAAACCCTCCCAGCATCAGGGTCTTTTGCAATGAGTCAACTCTTCGCATGAGGTGGCCAAAGTATTGGAGTTTCAGCTTCAGCATCAGTGCTTCCAATGAACACCCAGGACTGATCTCCTTCAGGATGGGCTGGTTGGATCTCCTTGCAGTCCAAGGAACTCTCAAGAGTCTTCTCCAACACCACAGTTCAAAAGCACCAATTTTTCAGTGCTCAGCTTTCTTCACAGCCCAACGCTCACATCCATACATGACCACTGGAAAAACCATAGCCTTGACCAGACAGACCTTTGTTGGCAAAGTAATGTCTCTGCTTTTTAATATGCTATGTAGGTTGGTCATAATTTGCTTCCAAGGAGTAAGCATCTTTTAATTTCATGGCTGCAATCACCATCTGCAGTGATTTTGGAGCCCCCCAAAATAAAGTCTGATACTGCTTCCACTGTTTCCCCATCTATTTCCCATGAAGTGATGGGACCAGATGCCATGATCTTAGTTTTATGAATGTAAAGATTTAAGCCAACTTTTTCACTCTCTTCTTTCACTTTCATCAAGAGACTTTTTAGTTCCTCTTCACTTTCTACCATAAGGGTGATGTCATCTGCATATCTGAAGTTATTGATATTTCTCCTGGCAATCTTGATTCCAGCTTGTGCTTCTTCCAGCCTAGCGTTTCTCATGATGTACCCTGCATATAAGTTAAATAAACAGGGTGACAATATACAGCCTTGACATACTCCTTTTCCTATTTGGAACCGGTCTGTTGATCCATGTCCAGTTCTAACTGTTGCTTCCTCACCTGCATACAGGTTTATCAAGAGGTGGGTCAGGTGGTCTGGTATTCCCATCTCTTTCAGATTTTCCACAGTTTATTGTGATCCACACAGTCAAAGGCTTTGGCATAGTCAATAAAGCAGAAATAGATGTTTTTCTGGAACTCTTGCTTTTTCGATGATCCAGCAGATGTTGGCAATTTGTTTTCTGGTTCCTCTGCCTTTTCTAAAACCAGCTTGAACATCTGGAAGTTCACAGTTCATGTATTGCTGATGTCTTGCTTGGATAATTTTGCTGCATTCATCTATATTTCTGTCTTTGTGCCAGTAGCATACTGTCTTGATGACTGTAGCTTTGTAGTATAGTCTGAAGTCAGGCAGGTTGATTCCTCCCATTCTATTCTTCTTTCTTAAGATTGTTTTCACTATTTGAGGTTTATTGTATTTCCATACAATATGTGAAATTATTTGTTCTGGTTCTGTGAAAAATACCATTGATAGCTTGATAAGGATTGCATTGAATTTGTAGATTCCTTTTGGCAGTATACTCATTTTCATTATATTGATCCTTCTGATCCATGAACATAGTATATTTCTCTGCCCATTTTTGTCATCTTTTGATTTCTTTCATTAGTGTTTTATAGTTTCCTGTATATAGATCTTTTGTTTCTTTAGGTAGATTTATTCCTAAGTATTTTATTCTTTTAGTAAGCGTATTTTTAAGATGAAATCTTTCTGCATTCTCAGACTGGCCTATAATTCAAGGAATCATTAAAAGGGGAAGCTCAGTTAAAGTTATCACGGTCAACTCACCTCTGCTCTAAAATTTTCAAGGTAGCATTTACCCTTGGAGAATATTATTCACAGTAAAATATGTACAGTGATTTACAGTAAAACATACAAAACATTCCACATCAGAACCTTCTGTATGGTGACCATAAAAGTCTGAGGGGTTAGAAAGATTTGCTGCACTAATGATTTGTGTGTATTTGCTTCCAGTGCACTTTGAAGACATTTTCCTGGTGAAGAATAAGAGCCATATAAATACAAAATACTGTGTTTCTTAATCCTTGTTATATTCAAACAGAAAGCTTATTCTTATTAAAGATAACACTAATTTTGAAACTAACCTCCAAACAAAGCTAAAAATTATCCCAATATAATCACCTTCTGTTATTTACTCATCCACATTTTGAATATTCACTATGTGCTAGACACTATTATAAGGAGACAGATATTCAGTGAGCAAAACAAAGAAGTACCATGTACTTACATTTCAATGGGAGGAATATGTTAACAAAGAAATATCCCATGTTACTTGATAGTAAGTGCCAGGAATAATAATAATGATAATAGTAAGGAAAATAATAATTATAAACATTCATGCAATACTTACTATATGCCAGATGTTGCTAATGTGCTTTAAAAATATTATTCTTTTTAGTCTATTTGAGAGATACTATTAGTATTCCCACTTTATGGACTTGAGAAATGCACAGAATTACTTGGCCAAGTTATTAAATAGCAGTGTCCAATCCAAGGAGATCAGATCCAGATTTTGTGGTAAATAAGAATAAGGCAGAGTAAAAGGAATTAAGAGTGGTGGAGCATGTACTATTTTATGTAAGAGTGGAAGATTTCCCTAAGTGACCAGATATTTGATCAGATATATGAAAGGGATGGGCATCCCAAATGGTGCTTGGGATAAAGAACCTGCCCACCAATGCAGGAGGTATAAGAGACATGAGTTTGATCCCTGAGTCAGGAAGACCCCCAGAGGAAGGCATGGCAACCCACTCCAGTATTCTTGCCTGGAGAAATCCATGGACAGAGAAGCCTGGCGAGCTATGGTCCATAGTGTCGTACAGAGTCAGACCCAACTAAAGTGACTTAGCATGCACGCATGCATGCATGAAAGGGATGTAAGAGCAAGCCATGAAGAAGTGGCTGTCATACAAGAGGTAGAGAGAAAAATGTGAGATGCTGAAGTCAAAGAGTAATGGGTGAAAAAAACAGAGTTAATGGGCGGAGACTGTAAGGGTCACATCGTGTGGGTCTTAGAAGCCTTAGCAAAGCATCTTAGATGACAAGAGAGTTGTTACAGTTTTGAAGAGAAAGGTAACATTATCCAACTTAAAGTTTGAAAAGACCACCTTGTGTGATTATGTAGATAAGAGACAAATATATAGAAGTAGTAAGACTGGTAAGAAGGCCATTACCACAATCCAGATAAGAGAGAATGTGGTTTGTGTTGAAGTGATAGCAGTGAAGGAGAGAGGGTAAGAAATGCTTAGGCTCTGAACAAATTTTAAAGCCATACTAATAGGATGTATTGAAAGAATGGATTTTTTAAGAGAGAGAGAGTAGTCCAGAAACTCTAAACATTTTGGCTTTAGAAATTGTGGGGAAATGGAGGAGTTTTTTGTTTTTTTTATTGGGATATGGAATAATCAATGAGGAAAGAAGTTCAGATGTCTGTTTTGGAAATATTTATGTTGACAGGATAATTGGATATGTGAGTGGACATGCTGATTGAGTTTTGTATTTTTATGTCTGGAGGGCAGAAGAGACAATGAGGTTGGGGTAAATGAATTTGAAATTTATCAATATATAAATTCTATTTAAATTCATGGGATAAGATATCACATAGAAAGTAAAAGTAGATAGAGGAAATTTTAAATTTTATTATGGTTGATGTTGTGTTTACATGGAGACAATTAAAACAGTTCATAATTTAGGGATCAGCTGACTAGCAGATGGTTGTCCGTGTCTGAGAATAATGGAGAAGGGGGAAATGCCTTCTTTCCTTGTTTGAAAATTTCTGAGCTACCATAGCACTTTATAGGACAGCATGATTGTTGTAGTATCAACAGAAGAGGATCTTCTGCCCCACCATAAAGATGATAGCAGTTGTGGTGATCTTCACACAAAATAAACCTTTGCTGGAGAGTCAGACCTGAAGGAAAAGGTTTGTTTTCAAATATATCTCTATGTCAATAAGATAATATAGATTGAGTCAAGGATATAGGCAAGAATGTCTTTAATTATCAAAACGATTTAGGAAGATTAATTCCAAGAAATGACCGCACTTTCTAAGGAATTGGTAAAGGAATGGCTAGAGCCACTATAATTTGAAAGTCTATATAAATTCAGTAATAATTACGAGCCTATAACATTGTTTGCAGTTAACACAAATTTGTTAGTGTTTGGTTTCTACAGTTCAAAATTCTCATTTCTACTGATTTATATCTCTTGCCTAACTTTTTTGCATAGTTTAGTTCATGTAGTTTTTCTAACTCATTGTAGACAATGTAGAAAGGTAGAAAGACATTAGCTAATATTTAAGATTTACTAAATTGGTATGTGCTACACATTGACATTGTTGTCCTCTTTAAATGTTCTCTGTAATCTTCCATTCATTGATTCATTTTTCAAATAAAATAGAGACCCAGAGGTAGAACAATTTTTATGCAGTTTCTGGGTTTATTCTCTGTCTGGATAATAGCATACAACAATAGAGCATTTTGTTGCTGACATTCATTGGTTAAACCCAAGAGGGAAAAGAGCCAATTACTGACCTCCACTTTACCCTGTCTATATTGTTTCAATGCACATTTGCAAGGGGCACGTTTTTATTTTTAACACTTGCAAAGAAAGTGGAAAAGCTGCAAGTTTCTGGACATGTAGAGTTAAGGGTGAAGGCTCTCTAGTAAATGGTCCATTTACCTATCGCACCCGAGGAAACCCTATGCTACATAAAAATCCCTTCATTCTAACAGAGCTTCAAGTTATTGAATATCTTTCTGCACTATTCTCTTTTAGAGTCCAGGTAATGCTATCTATGAAGGTATTATCTAGTAGGCATAAATTGGGGTGAAGTGAAAGTCGCTCAGTCACATCTGACTCTTTGCAACCCCATGGACTATACAGTCCATGGAATACTCCAGGCCAGAATACTGGATTGGATAGCCATTTCCTTCAAGGGGTCTTCCCAACCCAGGGATCGAATCCAGGTATTCTGCATTGCAGGTGGATTCTTTACTAGCTGAGTCACAAGACAAGCCCAATAATACTGGAGTGAGTAGCCTTTCCCTTCTTCAGCAGATCTTCCCAACCCAGGAATCAAAGCAGGGTCTCCTGCATTGCAGGAGGATTCTTTATCAACTGAGCTACCAAGGAAGCAAAAATTGGGGTAAGAAAAAGAATTCAAAAGAAAGGAAAAGGAAGAAACTAATATAGAGGCAGAGAAAGTTGGCTTTGTAGTACCTGTTCTGATTGTAATAGTGTGATCATGAACAGGTCAGAAAATCCCATTAATTTAACAAAATAATCTGCTTAATGGGGTGTTAGAATATATAAAACTGTTTAAGCATAATTTTAAAATGCTGCATAAGTTTACTTAGGATATAGTAAAGTAACATACATAAATTATTGCCTTAATAATAAAAGCTAAATTTTTTAACCAGTATATTATGTACCTCCTTTAAATTTGTTAAGTAGCTTACACATTTAGAAATAACCTTGCTTTGTTAATTAATTCTTCAACTAATCAATTAATTAGGAAAGTAATTTGTATTTTAATTTAATGTATGCTAACTAGTTAAATGAAGTAAAAATTTTTATGTTTCATTTAGAAAATGCATTAAATGTTATAATTTTATTTCAAATTATATCAAGTTGCCTATGTTCAGAGTAAGCCAAATAAAACTGATTATGGCCAAAAGAAGAAATAGATATCTATCCATGTTATTAGTAAAAGCAAAAGTGTATAAAAACAACTGCATATTTGTTTAAAAATGTTTAAAGAAGACAACTGAGGTAACATAAAATTTATCTAATACTTCAAGAAATGGGCATTCTTCATTTGAAGAACTGCAAAATGAAACAGAAAGCAGAAAACTTTTATAGGATAAATAATAAAGAACAAAAAAGAGAAAAGCAAAAAATATCTGACTGATTGGAACCACATAGTCAATCTTGTTGGGGGTGAGAAGGCCCAGAGTTGACTTGTCATTTGGAGATTGGCTGACTGGATATGCTGAGGTTCAGGTCAAATGGGGCATTTTCAGGGACATGGAAGTTATCTAAGTTTCAGTTTACTGACATGTCACCCCAGGCAGGAGCAGCTCCTCCTTGGACCTAGAAATTTATTTCAACTACTATTTGACAGCTTTTAAAAACTGGGACAATAGGTACAATGTGCCTGCCAGTGCAGGAGACAATGGGATCTGGGAAGATCCCATGAACAACTAAGTATGCCCCAGAGCAACTAAGCTCATGCCCCAAAACAGCTGAGCCTGTGCTCTCAGGCTTGGAAACTACAACTACTGAGCACACACGCCACAGCTACTGAAGCCCACTCACCCTAGAGCTTGGGCTCTGAGATGGAAGAAACCAGAGCAATGAGGGGTCTGCACTGAAACAGAGTAGCCCTGTCTGCAACTAGACAGAGAAAAGGCCTCCAGCAACAAAGACCCAGCACAGACAAAAATCAATCAATAAATAAAAGTTTAAAAAACTGGGACATCAGAAAATATTCTAGATGAGAATCAATTTAGAATTCTAAAAGTCCCCTGGTGGACAGAAGGAATGTGATAAAAAATAATTTTAATCATGATGTACACAGAAATGTCATTTTGTTTTGCTTTTTCTGTTCAGGGCTTCCCTGGTGTCTCAGATGGTAAAGAATCTGCCTGCAATGCAGGAAACCTTGGTTCAATCCCTGGATTGGATAGATCCCTTAGAAAAACAAATGGCTAACCACTCCAGTATTCTTTTCTGGAAAAGCCCACGGACAGAGGGCCCTGGCAGGCTACAGTCCATGGGGTCACAAAGAGTGACACACGACTGAGCGACTAACACTGCTACTTTCAGAAGCAATTATTCATTGTTCACTCAACTATTTTTGTTGTTGTTGTTCAGTTCAGTTGCTCAGTCGTGTCCAACTCTTTGTGAACACATGGACTACAGCACGCCAGGCCTCCCTGTCCATCACCAACTCCCAGAGTTTACTCAAACCCATGTCCATTGAGTCGGTGATGCCATCCAACCATCTCATCCTCTGTCGTCCCCTTCTCCTCCTGTCCTCAATCTTTCCCAGCATCAGGGTCTTTTCCAATGAGTCAGCTCTTCACATTAGGTGGCCAAAGTATTGGAGTTTCAGCTTCAGCATCAGTCCTTCCAATGAATATTCAGGACTGATTTCCTTTAGGATGGACTGGTTGGATCTTTTTACTGGCCAAGGGACTCTCAAGAGTCTTCTCCAACACCACAGTTCAAAAGCATCATTTCTTCGGCATTCAGCTTTCTTTATAGTCCAACTCTCTCATTCATGCATGACTACTGGAAAAAAACATATCTTTGACTAGACAGACCTTTGTTGGCAAAGTAATGTCTCTGCTTTTCAATATGCTGTCTAGGCTGGTCATAACTTTTCTTCCACAGAGCAAGCATCTTTTAATTTCACAGCTGCAGTCACAATCTGCAGTGATTTTGGAGCCTGAAAAAATAAAGTCTACCAGTTTCCACTGTTTCCCCATCTATTTTCCCTGAAGTGATGGGACCAGATGCCATGATCTTAGTTTTCTGAATGTTGAGTTTTAAGCCAACTTTTTCACTCTCTTCTTTCACTTTCATCAAGAGGTTCTTTAGTCCTTCTTTGCTTTCTGTCATAAGGGTGATTCATCTGCATATCTGAGGTTATTGATATTTCTCCTGGCAATCTTGATTCCAGTTTGTGCTTCATCCAGCCCAGCATTTCTCATAATGTACTCTGCATATAAGTTAAATAAGCAGGGTGACAATATACAGACTTGTCATACTCCTTTCCCTATTTGAAACCAGTCTGTTTTCATGTCTGTTCCTAACTGGTGCTTCTTGACCTGCATATAGATTTCTCCAAGAGACAGGTCAGTTGATTTGGTATTCCCATCTCTAAGAATTTTCCAGAGTTTGTTGTGATCCACATAGTCAAAGGCTTTGGCATAATCAATAAAGCAGAGGTAGATGTTTTTCTGGAACTCTCTTGCTTTTTTGATGATCCAACTATTAGATATTAGCTCAATTATTAATATCATACCTACCCCCTTTCACCACCTTCTGTTCAAACTCTTTGTATTTCTTTTAGACTCAACATCCATCACTGTGGCTATTAACATTGTATCCATGAAGGTGGATGATTTTGGCTACAAGTTTCGCTTGGTAAAAGGAGGTTCTCTTCTGGAAACATACTTTGGCCAGGGAGATGGTCCACTTTTCTCAGTTCAGTAGTCACACATTCTCATTTGAAATTGATAGTTCTTAGCAACAACAGAACACAGTAACATGATAGGAAACATATTATGAGTTAATTAGGCTTACAAAGGCCAGCTGGTCACCCAGCCAGAATTTATAAAATTGATTTCATGGGTAAAATATGCTAGTATTCAAGCCTGCTATTTTCAAATGAATTCTCATAATAACACACATTTTCCTGATGGTGTCTGCTGTATTGTCATCACACTGCCACTCCCTTTTATGACAAAGAACATGTTAAATTACAAGTACTTACCAAGGGTAGAAATATGTAGTGGGAGATTCTTATTTTCATAAACTATAATTTGCTTGTCAGATTTTTTACTGGTCACCTTATAGGAAGCAAACATCTAACATGGTGAAGGAAAAGGGAACTGATATTTTAAGAATTGGAAACAAAGGGTTGTAGAAAAGACAGGAATAAGTTTTGTGTGGTATGAGTTTTAAATGCATAGAGTAAATTTAGCAACTCTATGACAGAAGTCATAAGGTCAATGAAGAAGAGACTAAAGGAGAAGAAATGAATGAAGCCTAGTGGAGAATGTTTTCACCTACTTAACAATCTGGTCCAGGGCTGGTTTAGATAGCTTATGTCTAGTTTATGAAGACGGATATTAAGCAAACATGACACCTGACTTTAAACAGCCAGCATATTCTTCCTTAGCCTGTTAAGCCACAGAAATATATTATTGTTGAAGCATTTTGTTACTTTTCTTGATTTCCACACTTAAATATTTCAAATTAATTCCCACACTGATGATTTCTGTGTTGACTTCTGGGATTACAAAGAGCTATATGCATTTTAAAGAACAAATTTCAAAAACTAAAAAACTAAAGGTTCAAAACGTGCTTTATTTCTTTGTGAAAGTGAAAGTTGCTCTGTCGTGTCTGATGCTTTGTGACCCCCATGGACTGTAGCTGACCAGGCTCCTCTGTCCATGGAATGCTCCAGGCAAGAATACTGGAGTGCTATTCCTTTCTCCTGGAGATCTTCCTGACCTAAGGATTGAACCCAGGTCTCCAGCATTGCAGGCACATTCTTTACCAACTGAGCCACCAGGAAAGAACTTTATACCAGATGATGAATCTGGTAAAACTAGAGGAGCAATTAAATTCTGATAGACTGTTTAATAGTGTCTCAGTGAAAGTGCTTCTGACTTTGTCATCTTAGTCATTTTTAACTAGACTGGACAAGTTACGAGGGAATACACTGTGCAGGGCTGCCTCCTGGCTGCAGGCTAAATGGCCAACTACACCATGACTTTTCTCTCTATAATTCTGCTACAAGTGACAGCTGTGTTCTTAGTACAAAAATAAGAACTTAAAGCCACCCACAGAGTTCTCCCCCAAAATAACCCATTTCCAGAAGATCGGAATCTATGCTGAAAGATTTTTTGGTTTGTTGGTTTTTATTTTTTTTTTTTTTAAATGAACCCTGAGATCAGTGTGCTTTGACATGCCAGTGTTTGGAGACATTATAAAATGCACATTGCTATAGACTGTGGGATGGACACAATACAATCTTTGGGATTTTTGATACAGTGATGTACCCTGTTAGCAGTTGTCACCTAAATCCCCTGGTGATTCTAAACTCAGGTGACCAAGGGAAGGTATCCAGTGCTTCAGTGAGTGTGTGTGTGTGTGTGTGTGTGTGTGTGTGTGTGTGTGTGTTTAGGGTGGAAGTGTGGGGAAGTCTCTCTTCTGCCTTCTCTGCCAACTGCCACAGCAGTTTAATGATCACTGCTTCCGATTATATAACTGCCAATCAGTACTCACTCTTGTTACTTCCCCTTAATGCTATTTCTTTCCAATTCTTTTTTCTGAACTTAATAGAATGTACGATTGCTTCTGATGGACACAATTATTGGAAAGAGAAGCAGAATTAATCTACCTGGCATTAAATCTTAAAATGCATGATAGTTTTAAAAAGCTAACATATTAGAGCATCTCGGTGCAATTTATAAGCAAATAAGTCAATGACACATCTTCCACTATTTTTCTGATCAAATTGAGCAGCTGTTATAAGCAGTAAGACTGCTGTCAGTAGACTTTATATACAGCCTTGGGAAGTCTAATTACCTTCCCCTGAAAAACAGGAAGTTTTGAGTTGTTATAAATCCACAGAGTACCTCTTAGTGGATTGGCTGGTGACAGACAAACTATGTTTTTAATTGGATGTTTTTTAAGGTGGAGTTGTTTGTACACTCTACCAACTATTGCCAGTTCCAATATTTCATTGCTCTATTTCAATATTTTTATATTTCATTGCCCTGTTAATCTGGTTTCAAATTTGTGTCCATTCTTACACACCCATGTTTCCTTATTCTAGCTCCCTTAACCCCACTCCAACCTTTCTAATTTGTTTCTTGACTTTCATGTTATGGAATAAAATACTTAATCTCTATAAAATGGTGATGTTACTAGTACTTGCTCCATTGGGTTTTTGTCAGGTGAAAGAGAATGCAGCATTTTTAGGTACTTACTGTTAAAATTAAATATAAAAAGGAGACCAAAGTTGAAAACTTTTTAGTAGATGAAGCCATTTAAGCCATGTAAGTGAAACTTAATTTAACTTATTCTGCAAAATAAGCAAAACTTAATTTGGACCACTTAGGGTAAATGACTCTGACAATCATAAAAGAAACATAAGTCATCCTCCTAAAATAATATAAGATAATCACTTTTAACAAACCCCCTGGTGTCTGGTAACCCCCATTGTAATAGCCAATCAGTGTAAAGGTTAAACAGCTTCCTTAGTTTTACTTAATAAGTTGTTTTGTAACATCATGTCACTGAACTTCATATCAATCTTTGGGTTTGAAAAATCCCAGTTTATGAAGTGATTTTTGTCTGCACAATAAACTTTTACAAATAACTGTATCACTAATTCAGTGTATTTACTTCTCCTGGTTCTGAAATGTTGACAGCACTCACCACAGGCCCCTGCCACTGTAATTCCTGCAAACAAATGTTTCCTGTTATTAATATTATTTTTATCATAGAATTTTATTTTCTGTGCATCTCAATCCTGGTTTTTGCAGACTTTACTTTGGCATCATTGCTCCAGTATTCTTGGCTGGAAAACTCCATGGACAGAGCTACAGTTCATGGGGCTGCAAAAGAGTCCAACACGACTGAGGAACTGAGCAAATACACACTCACACACACATCTCCATCTACACTCGTCACAAACTCAGCTGAGTTCAGATCTCACTAAGGTTCCTAGCATAGCACCTTTGAGTTTCTAAATGTCTAGCTGCCGCCCTCTATCTGATTATGTCTTATATTTGGTGGGATTCTATTCATTGTTCCACAGTTAAATCTCGCTTGATTCAGAAGAAAATGGTAGTCAATATCTAGATTGCACCTATAGGAAAAGTAACAAAATATGTAGATTTTGGATATAATTTGATGACTAGTGGTCATCATTAGCTAGAGTACTTCTATTTTTGATAATATCCTTGTCAGGAAAGCATTTATATAATCAAAAGTATATTTTAAGTGTCTTCTTAGGACCTTGAATGTCATCAGTATATAATCTTAAGGATCGAGGTTGTTGTTTAACTAACCCTTAAAGAATAATGGTATTTGTCTGCTTCGATTGGTTGATGTTCTTGACATACTAGTCATTAAGTATCATCATTTAAATATCACCCTTTGTCAAGAGTCATTTTGTAGAAAAGTGAAAGTGAAAGTCTCTGAGTTGTGTCGGACTCTTTGTGACCCCATGGACTGTATAGTCCATGGAATTCTCCAGGCCAGAATACTGGAGTGGGTAGCATTTCCCTTCTCCAGGAGATCTTCCCAACCCAGGGATCAAACCCAGGTCTCTAGAATTGCAGGCGTATTCTTCACCAGCTGAGCCACAGGGGAAGCTCCCAAAATATTTATTTATATATTTGACTGTGTTGAGTCTTACCTGCATAATGTATGATCTTTGATCTTCACTGCAGCAGGTGGGATCTTTAGTTGCAGCATCCAAACTCTTAGTGGCATCTAGCTCCCTGACCAGGTATAGAACCCAGGTCCTCTGTGTAGCGAGTTCCGAGTCTTAGCCACTGGACCACCAGAGAAGTCCCTTCATTTTGTAGAACTCTATGTTAATTCCTACCTTTACCAGATACCTGGAAATTAGAATGTTGATTTACCTGTTGATTGCCCTCTGTTTTGTTTCAGAGCTCTGGTTTTCAAAACTGATACTTAGAATTGAGAAAGATATTCAATAAGGTTTAAATATTTCAAGCTTTTCCAAAAACAGTTAAGAGAAAAATCACTGTTTTATAACATGTAGAAAAATAACGCTAATAAAATTGAATGGAATTGGGAAAAATCATACATGGTTTTAAAACTCTGAAGACCATGTAGTTGACTTATAAGACTTTGAAAAAGTCTTTTTTATTGCATCTTTTGTTTAGACACTTCTATTAAAAAAAAAACTCAAAAGGAAGTATACTCTATAAAAAATATATTTCCTAATTAAGAAAATAATGTACAAATTTTGGAAAACACAGAAACATATGTGGCAACATAACATCTTAAAATCTTAAAATCTTAATTTGCATTTTGCTTTTAAAATGTTTTTCCACCCTGTATTCCAAGAGAACAGTTAGAACTCTTTGTTCTTCCTTATTCAGGAAACCTTTCTGTTACAAAGTTGAAAGGAGAAGCTGTTGTTGGCTGAAGATTTCCTTTCCTGGATTTAGTTTCCAGAACGCCTGAGTTCCTGAGTCCCTAAAAGCTACTCTTAGGAGAAATGAATGCTTTTAGGAAGAAAAACTGGCTACAATGGGTCTAAGACAATGAAAGATGATAAAACAAATTCAAGATCTTGGGTTTGAAAGGGACTGGGACACATGACACATTTATGGTTCCTGAAGAAAAAGTGACAGGTCTTAGGGAATCTGTCATGTAAATTAAATGCACCAGGTTTTAAAAGTGTTCTGAACCCACAGAGCAAAACAGAGTTCTAAGATTTCAGAGGACTATGGAGACGTACACAATGGACAGCTTACCAAAGCTTGGTACTAGAAAAGCTTTTCAACTGCTTTGTGCCAAATCTTTCACCCCGATCTTTATACACCAAACTCCACAGGACAGTCATGTGATGTGAGGTAGGAGAATGGCGGTTCACATTGGAATACAATTTCTCATCAGCCAAGAATGGGGCTTGAAGTTAGATTCCACTGAATTAAAAGATATAATATGATCATTTTTAATATTTGCATTTGTGGAGTAAAATTCATATGTTCTGTACATGTACAGAACAAAATCTTAATCTTAAATTTCATGTGTCCTGTTCTAAGACAAAAAGCATTGTGAAAAGAATTTAGAATGATAGATTTGTGTAGTAAAGATGAGTATAAACTGGAAAGATTAAGTACAGAGTCCCTTTCATAAAGACACTTTTCTTGTAGTTGTGTAATGAGGGAAATGATATATATGGCAGCACTAACATAGTATTTAACTAAGAATCTCTGTCCTTTTTACATATCCATTATTGTCCATTAATAAATGAAAGAAGTTTAGATTGCAAAGTATGCTCTCAAAATGCAGCTTACATGTCCATATTTTTATATGTAGAACAGGGAACTACTTAAATTAAATCTTAAGTAGTTAAGTTCATTTTTGTGGAATTAGTATTACTTGGATAAATCATAATTTGGTTCATCTTAGTGTTTTTAGGGGAAAAAAAAGTATATAATTCATGCTTTGTTCTTCATCATTTTCTGGAAGAAATAAAAATTCTAAACTGGCAAATTCTCAACGCTTCTAATTGCTGTTCCAATTCTGGCAATATTAAAAATTTCAGTACTTGGTTGAGACATATCATATTTTAAAAAATCATGAAATAAATGTATATTTTGAGGCTGAGGATGGTTCAAACTGAATAGACAAGAGAGGTCTCACAGGCGTCCACCCACATAGGTATTTTAGAACTTAGAGTCAGTATTTTGCCTCATTCCACACGATGAAGGTGAAACCTCTC
Organism: Odocoileus virginianus; assembly: GCF_023699985.2. Classification (NCBI taxonomy): domain Eukaryota; kingdom Metazoa; phylum Chordata; class Mammalia; order Artiodactyla; family Cervidae; genus Odocoileus; species Odocoileus virginianus. The sequence goes on from NC_069701.1 coordinate 3,843,450, forward strand.
CTCATCTCCCAACAGAAAATATGATATGAATTAGTAACCTGAAGTTAAAAAATTTGTTCCCTTTAAGGTTGACTTTTTCTCTTTTGATACGTAATTATTTCAAAAATGAAAACAAGACTCTGAGCATAATCAGAACTCCCTCTAGTGTTCAGAGCTCTTAATTCACTATTTTAAAAAAGGAAAGAAACAGCTTAGAAATGTTCCCTTTCCTTCTGACCAGAGACAACTTGCTTAGCTTCCCTATTTGGCTCTATAACACAAGCATGTGTGGAGATCCTGGTAATTACTGACTGATTACGGGGCTCCCAGGCAGGCTATCCCAAGACCTGGAGCCAAGAACACCAAAATGCCAGTCCTGGCTGCTGGAACCAACCACTCTGCCCTTTGCGCTTCTTGATGCAAAGGCAAAAGGGCACATTGGTTCCGTTCCAGAGAGCAAGCGTTAATGCCGTGCAGCTGGCAGCAATCGCCTTCCGTCTTGAGACTCTGAGTTCCCTGGTAGCATATGTTATTCATTTAAACACAGCTGATTTCACATGATGCAATTACATAATGAGCATATATGCTTATAGGGCTGCCCGGTAACTCCTGAGTTAGACGAATGAGCCCTTTGTCTCTTTTCTGCTGTGTTCTGAGCCGATTCTCAAGGTATTGCCACTTTTTTTGTTGTTTTAAGGAAACTCTAGTTAAGACTTGCATGCTTGCCAAAGCCACAGTGGTGTTGTGACTTATCAGTGCTCACTATGAGGAAGACAAGGCAGAAAAATTTAATAAAGTCACCTACGGGGAAATCTATGCAGATGTATTCATCTTGAGCCAAATGCGGCTGCTGGGTTCCCGGGGAGTTGAGTGTGAATTGCATGAGGGGTGGGCAAAGCAGGAGCTTTTTGAAGGTAAAATGATTATTCATGGACTAGCTCCCCCCACCCCCCAACCAACCCCTCAGATTTTTGACTGCGGTTTTCCTTGGTTCATTATCAGAGGCATCTCTCTGATTCCCCACCCCTACCCACCCCCACAGTTGTTCCTTTATTTCCCTGCAAGGGAGATGTTAATTTTCACGTCTCTATGTTCTTAACATCAGCATGACATATGGTACAAGATATTGACACTTTACTTGGACTTTCTATGATGCTTCCTTTCCTAACCATATGTTTTAAGAGTTTGGATATTTATGTATTGATGAACATGTTGTTATGCCTGATTTTTATCTGAAGTCATTAAAAAAATCTTTAGTTAGACAATTCTAAAGTTTCTCCAGTGTATAAGAATACAGATTTGTGTTATTACTTATTCAGCAATAATGCTGTAGCAGGCACTTGATAGGATATCATGTCAAATAAACACTAATCAGCTCACTGAAAGCGGGGAAAGAGAGGTTTTTGAAATATTTGTGGCTTGACAAATAATCCTTTTGAATAATTAAGACTGGCAAAAGATTCCATTTCCAGTGAGCATTAATCTTTTCCCAGGAAAGTTAACAGAGTGGTAAGTGTGAATTATAATTTTTGGTGACCATCTAAGTATTTCTAGAATGTCTAAACTTAACTTTCAGATGCCCTGAGTAACCTGCTTTCCTAAACTTTTCCATCCTCAGGAAATACAATTCAGATTGATGTGGTAAGTTTCTCCAAACAAAGTAAGGTCATATTAGTTAATATTCTTAATAGAGAAAGAAGCTAAAGAAATAAAAAATGAAGGCTGAAGGGGAATTATTTAAAAAAGAAGAAGAAATTCTCTTTCCTTTGCCTCCAGTATGTAAGCATAAGGTTGTTGAGAGGATTAATGAGATAAAGAGCTTAATACAATGACTCACACATGACAAATGTACCATGAATGTTACCTGGAATATTAGAATGTCAATGCATATCTCTATTCCTTTTTGTATCTTCTTAATTTGGAACCAGTTACAAAAAATAAGTTGGGGGTAGGCGGGAAGTGTCAGCTTTATTTCTAGTAAGTTAAAATGTGATGTAGCTTTGATCTAAAGGAAAAAGGGCTTGCTAGCACTTTCCCAAGGTCTTCTATAAGAGTATACTGTAGAAGTACATTCAAGGAATGTTTGAGTGTAGAGAGCAGATCTTACCCCCAAATCCTGTCTTATACTGGTCTGGGGCAGGTAGGAAAGGAATAAAGAGAATGAGTCTCCAGTGACTGCCACAGTTTAATCAGATAACTCAGGAACATGGACCAGTGAATTCCACTCAGCAATTTTCTGGAGTGTAATTCTAGTCCAAATTCCTCCATATAGAAATACCAGACTGAGGGGAAATAGCATTAATTATTGTTATTTATCATTATTACTATTACTACAAATGTACAGTGGCCTTTATTTGTTTGTTCAGCTAAAAATTTAGAAGTAAAGAAAGTAAAATTTATTGACCCAAGGAGTTGAGTAGAAACCATCCTAGGAAGCAAGGAGGTTTTTAACACTCCTATTGCATATGTTATTTCATTGAAGTTATTTTTCACACCACTTGGAAACAAACTCTTTTGCTGGTTGCCTTCCTAATATACTCCCCAGCTGCATGCTGCCAAAATTCATGGTCCAGCAGGGATTGATCCCCACCAGTGGGAGTTCCCAGAGCAAAATCACATGAACTTTGCTTAACACGAGGGAGACCTTAAAGCTGATGTGTAGAGAAATGATTCTGTACTTTTATATCAGAGAAAGGAAATTCTTACTGTTGACCACTTTTTATGTGTGGATATTAAATCCTACCACAGCAGGAAAAGGATAGAGGAGAATTCCTGATAGGAGTAGGAAAAAATCACACTGTCACTGTTCTTTTCGGTCATTAGCACACAAGGAGAGTTAGCTTCTAATGAAACTTGAGAATAGGAATTTAAATAAAGTGTTTAGAGTAATTTGGTTTAAATGAGGAAAAGAAATGTACAGAGTGCAAGGCACTTCAGTAAAGTAAGAGAACTACCGTAAAGAGGCATTAAGCTGACTCTAGGGCTTGTGGTAGGAAGGCAATAGGACAGGAAATACTCAAATAGATACTAGATATATAAATACTAAAAATGGTAGGCAAATATGTGTAAATTGTGATCCAAAGAAACTAGAATAAATTGACCTAGCATTTATTCATTCACTCATTTTTGTGGTAAAATACACATAGCATACAATTTACCATTTTTACCATTTTATAGTGTACTGTTCAATGGCATTCAGTACAGCCACAGTGGTATGAACTATTGCAACGATATAGCTCCAAAACAGTTTATTCACTGTTACATAGAGAAGAAAATTCCATTTCTACTAAACCATCACTTCCATTCCCTCCTCCCTGAAGCAACTGGCAGCCACTAATCTCTTTTTGGCCTCTATGAATTTGCCTGTTCTGTATAATTCACATAAATGGGTGCTATGCGTTGAATTGTTTTCCCCTGAAATATATGTTGAAGTCCTAACCCCTAGTATCTCAAAATGTAAACTTCTTTGAAAATAATAAATGTAAATGAAAATAAATGTAAATTTCTTTGAAATAGTAATATAATTAGGATGAGGTCATACTGTAGAAGACCAAGGGCTTCCAGGTGGCATTAGTGGTAAAGAGTCCGCCTGCCAATGCAGGAGATGCAAGAGACATGGGCTTGATCCCTTGGTTGGGATAGGAAGATATCCCGGTGTAGGAAATGGCAACCGGCTCCAGTACTCTTGCCTGGAAAATTCCATGGACAGAGGGGCCTGGCAGGCGACAGTCTATGGGGTCACAAAGAGTCAGACACTACTGAGCACAACAGCAGCAGCAGCAGTAGATTGAACTCTTAACCCACTGTGACTGCTATCCTTGTGAAAAGAGACACACACAAGGAGAAGATGCCACGTAACATCACAGAGGCAGAGACTGAGGGGCTGCAGCTCGGAGTCAGGGGTTGCCAAGAATTACCAAAAAATCAACAGAAGTTGCAAGATGGACAGGAATCACCCTTCCTGATTTCAGATAGAACATCATGGTCTTCTCAATACTTTCATCTCATACTTTCAGATTACAAAACTGTGAAACAACACATTTTGTTTTAAGTCACCCAGTTTGCAGTACTCTGTTACACCAGTCCTAGGAAACTCATGCAATATATCTTAGACTATGTGGTCTTTTGTGTCTGGCTCCTTTTAGTTAGGGTACTGCTTTCAAGCTTCATCCATGATATTGCATGCATTTGAATTTCATTATTTTATATGATTTATTAGTATTCCATCATATGGATATACCAAAATTTGTCCAACCATCTGCTAGTTGATGGAACTGATCTGAGATTTTAAAAGTACTGTTTAAATTGAAAACATGTAATAGCTAATTAATATAAAATGTGCATAAGGTATAAAATAATCTTAGATTTAAAAATACTGAACACAAAGTTAAATCCTAGCTTAACTAGAATTGTTTGAAGTAATTTCATCATTTTAATTTTAATACTCAGTATTTTCTTATCACAATGGAAAAAATACTTGCTATGCTTCCAGAATTGTTTGTCAATGAATCACCTTCATACTTGTCCTTAAGTCTAAAGCTTCTTAAACATAGATGAATCCTAAATATCTGAGTTAGAAGCCACTCCTTTTTTTTTTTTTTTTTTTTTTTTTTTTTTTTTTTTTTTTTTTTTTTTTTTTTGGATTTTATTTTATTTTATTTTATTTTTTTTTTTTTTAATTTTTATTAGTTGGAGGCTAATTACTTTACATCATTACAGTAGTTTTTGTTATACATTGATATGAATTAGCCATGGATTTACATGTATTCCCCATCCCAGTCCCCCCTCCCACCTCCCTCTCCACCCGATCCCTCTGGGTCTTCCCAGTGCACCAGGCTCGAGCACTTGTCTCATGTACCCAACCTGAGCTGGTTATCCGTTTCACCCTAGATAATACACATGTTTCAATGCTGTTCTCCTGAAACATCCCACCCTTGCCTTCTCCCAGAGTCCACAAGTCTGTTCCATACATCTGAGTCTCTTTTTCTGTTTTGCATATAGAGTTATCGTTAACATCTTTCTAAAGTCCATATATATGTGTTAGTATACTGTAATGGTCTTTATCTTTCTGGCTTACTTCGCTCTGTATAATGGGCTCCAGTTTCATCCATCTCATTAGAAGTGATTCAAATGAATTCTTTTTAATGGCTGAGTAATATTCCATGGTGTATATGTACCACAGCTTCCTCATCCATTCGTCTGCTGATGGGCATCTGGGTTGCTTCCATGTCCTGGCTATTATAAACAGTGCTGCGATGAACATTGGGGTGCATGTGGCTCTTTCAGATCTGGTTTCCTTGGTGTGTATGCCCAGAAGTGGGATTGCTGGGTCATATGGCAGTTCTATTTCCAGCTTTTTAAGAAATCTCCACACTGTTTTCCATAGTGGCTGTACTAATTTGCATTCCCACCAACAGTGTAAGAGGGTTCCCTTTTCTCCACACCCTCTCCAGCATTTATTGCTTGTAGACTTTTGGATAGCAGCCATCCTGACTGGCGTATAATGGTACCTCATTGTGGTTTTGATTTGCATTTCTCTGATAATGAGTGATGTTGAGCATCTTTTCATGTGTTTGTTAGCCATCTGTATGTCTTCCTTGGAGAAATGTCTGTTGAGTTCTTTGGCCCATTTTTTGATTGGGTCATTTATTTTTCTGGAGTTGAGCTGGAGGAGTTGAGAAGCCACTCCTTGTTGTTCACTCTATATGGAACTCTTTCCTGTCACACACAGTAGATTATAATTACTTGTTTACTCCTGTCTCTTCCCTTTAGACTTTGAGAGTAAGTGCTATGTTTCATTCATTTTTGTATCTCTTTGTATACTTGGCACTTAGTGAGTTCTCAATAATAATTTCCTAACTGAGTGAAAAAATAAATGAATTATCCCACTCTGTTCTCCCCTGCTGGGAAAAATATCATTCTACCATTTTGCTGAACATAGCATCACTTGGCAGCAGTACCAAATATTAGACTCATGTAAGCCTAGAAAGGATTAGTGGTCAACATCAGCATTTTAAGAGCGAGCCACGCTCACTCATTAGTATTTATGACTACAGGAGAAAATGCTTAATTAGCTTCAATTCTGAGTTTTCCCTTTGTACACTCATACCTCTGCTTCAGTTTGTTTATTTTTATGTTAAGGTCAAATGTGTTTCTCTTCAAATACACACTTGTTTTCAGAAATTCTTACTTTTTTCCCAAATCATCACATTTTAAATAAATAGTAAATCAATCATCAATAGAACACATAGCTTCCTTGTATGTGCTAAGTCACTTCAGTAGTGTCCAACTCTTTGGGACACCATGGACTGTAGTCCACCAGGGTCTTCCATCCATGGAATTCTCCAGGCAAGAATACTGAAGTGGACTACTATGCCCTCCTCTAGTAGATCTTCCTGACGCTGAGATCGAACCCACATTTCCTGCAGCTCCTGCATTGCAGGTAGATTCTTTACCACTGAGCCATGGGGGAAGCCCTTAGGAAAGGCAATGATTGTGTAGAAATTCTATATCAAATTTGAAAAATAAACCAAATAATAAAGGCTGTTAAATCCATTGGGTTATGATGAGTTCAGTGGCATACATTCAACGTTCATCAAAAACCTAAATCTGTATAAGGCACAGGATAGACCCATTATGAGATAAAAAGACAGATATGACGTGGCATCAAGTCCCTGAATTCTAGACAAAATAGACATCTACAGAATCAATCCTAAGCTAAGACAGAAGAGACAAAATACTAAATATGTTTGGCTAGCACAGTGGTATAAACAATGTATCCTAAAGTTCCCAGAGGAAAAAAGTTTTAATTCTGAGAAAAGAAAAATAAGAAACCAAAGCTTCAGAGAGTGACAGTTACTTGAGCTGAACTGCTTTGAAAAAATAACTGACAAAAGTAAGTTTTATTAAATGTTTGCATGTTCCTGATTCTCAACTAAGAATCTTACATATTTTCAATTCAGTTCAGTCACTCAGTCATGTCTGACTCTTTGCGACCCCCTGGACAGTGGCATGCCCAGCCTCCCTGTCCATCACCAACTCCCAGAGTTTACTGAAACTCGTGTCCATTGAGTCAGTGATTCCATCCAATCATCTCATCCTAGTCGTCCCCTTCTTCTCCTGCCTTCAGTCTTTCCCAGCATCAGGGTCTTTTCAAATGAGTCAGCTCTTCACATCAGGTGACCAAAGTATTGGAGTTTCAGCTTCAACATCAGTCCTTCCAATTAATATTCAGGACTGACTTCCTTTCAGATGGACTGGTTGGATTTCCTTGCAGTCAAGGGACTCTCAAGAGTCTTCTCCAATACCACAGTTCAAAAGCATCAATTCTTTGGTACTCAGCTTTCTTTATAGGCCAACTTTCATATCCATACATGACCATTGGAAAAACCATAACCTTGACTAGATGGACCTTTGTTGGCAAAGTAATGTGTCTGCTTTTTCATATGCTGTCTATGTTGTCATAACTTTCCTTCCAAGGAGCAAGTGTCTTTTAATTTCATGGCTGCAATTACCATCTGCAGTGATTTTGGAGTCCAAAAAAATAAAGGCTGCCACTGTTCATATTGTTTCCCCATTTATTTGCCATGAAGTGATGGGACCGGATGCCATGATCTTAGTTTCCTGAATGTTAAGCTTTAAGTCAACTTTTTAATTTTCTCTTTCACTTTCATCAAGAGGTTCTTTAGTTCTTCTTCACTTTCTGCTATAAGGGTGGTGTCATCTGAATATCTGAGAGTATTGATATTTCTCCTGGCAATCTTAATTCCAGCTTGTGTTTCATCCAGCCCACCGTTTCTCATGATGTACTTTGCATATAAGTTAAATAAGCAAGGTGACAATATATAGCCTTGACATACTCTTTTTCCTATTTGGAACCAGTCTGTTGTTCCATGTCCAGTTCTAACTGTTGTTTCCTGACCCGCATACAGATTGCTCAAGAGGCAGGTCAGGTGGTCTGGTATTCCCATTTCTTTCAGAATTTTCCAGAGTTTATTGTGATCCACACAGTCAAAGGCTTTTTCATAGTCAATAAAACAGAAATAGATGTATTTCTGGAACTCTGTTGCTTTTTCGATGATCCAGTGGATGTTGGTAATTTGATCTCTGGTTCCTCTGCCTTTTCTAAAACCAGCTTGAACATCTGGAAGTTCATGGTTCACATACTGTTGAAGCCTACCTTGGAGAATTTTTTGCATTACTTCATTAGCGTGTGAGATGAGTGCAATTTTGTGGTAGTTAGGGCATTTTTTGGCATTTCCTTTCTTTGGGATTGGAATGAAAACTGACCTTTTCAGTCCTGTGGCTACTGCTGACTTTTCCAAATTTGCTGGCATATTGAGTTGCTGGCACTTTCACAGCATCATCTTTCAGGATTTGAAATAGTTCAACTGGGATTCCATCACTGTCACTACCTTTGTTCATAATGATGCCTCCTAAGGCCCACTTGATTTCGCATTCCAAGATGTCTGGCTCTAGGTGAGTGATCACACCATCATGGTTATCTGGGTCATGAAGATCTTTTTTTTTTATATAGTTCTTGCCACCTCTTCTTAATATCTTCTGCTTCTGTTAGGTGGATACCATTTCTGTCCTTTATTGAGCCCATCTTTGCATGAAATGTTCCCTTGGAATCTTTGATTTTCTTGAAGAGATCTCTAGTCTTTCCCATTCTATTGTTTTCCTCTCTTTCTTTGCACTGATCACTGAGGAAGGCTTTGTTATCTCTCTTGCTATTCTTTGGAACTCTGATTCAAATGGTTATATCTTTCTTTTTCTCCTTTGCTTTTTCCTTCTCTTCTTTTCATAGCCATTTGTAAGGCCTCCTCAGACAACCATTTTGCCTTTTGCATTTCTTTTTCTTGGGGATGGTCTTGATCACTGCCTCCTGGATAATGTCACGAACCTCTGTCCATAGTTCTTCAGGCACTATGTCTATCAGATCTAATCCCTTGAATCTATTTCTCACTTCCACTGTATAATTCTAAGGGAGTTTATTAGGTCATACCTGAATCGTCTAGTGGTTTTCCCTGTTTTATTCAATTTAAGTCTGAATTTGGCAATGAGTAGTTCATGATCTGAGCCACAGTCAGCTCCCAGTCTTGTTTTTGCTGACTATATAGAACTTTTCCATCTTTGGCTGCAAAGAATATAATCAATCTTAGTTTGGTATTGACCATCTGGCGATGTCCATCTGTAGAGTCTTCTCTTGTATTGTTGGAGGAGGGTGTTTTCTATGACCAGTGTGTTCTCTTGGCAAAGCTCTATTAGCCTTTGCCCTGCTTCATTCTGTACTCCAAGGCCAAATGTGCCTGTTACTCCAGGTGTTTCCTGACTTCCTACTTTTGCATTCCAGTCCCCTATAATGAAAAGGACATCTTTTGGGGGTGTTAGTTCTAGAAGGTCTTGTAGGTCTTCATAGAACCATTCAACCTCAGCTTCTTCAGCATTACTGTCTGGAGCATAGACTTGGATTACCGTGATATTGAATGATTTGCCTTGGAAATAACAGAAATAATTCTGTCATTTTTGAGATTGCATCTAGGTACTGCATTTTGGAATATTTTGTTGACTATGATGGCTACTCAATTTCTTCTAAGGGATTCTTGCCCACAGTAGTAGATATAATGGTCATCTGAGTTAAATTCACCCATTCCAGTCCATCTTAGTTCACTGATTCCTAAAATGTTGATGTGACTCTTGACATCTCCTGTTTGACCACTTCCAATTTGCCTTGATTCATGGAGCCTTGGCTGCGTGGTGCTGGAGTGGCTGTGAGGATATACCCCACATCCAAGGTCAGAGAAGCCCCAGCAAGATGGTAGGAGGGCCTAATTCGCATTTAGAATCAAACCCCATTCCCGCCTGAGATGCTCAGAGGGCTCAAACAAACCTTGTGCACACCAGGACCCAGAGACCCCACGGAGACTGAGACAGAACTGTGTTTGAGCATCTCCTGTGGAGGTACGGGTCAGCAGTGGACTGCTGCAGGGTCACGGGCTCTGGGTGCAGCAGACCTGGGTATGGCATAAACTGTCAGGAGGAGGTTGCTGTTAATCCCACCATAGAGCAGCCTGAACTTACACAGGACTGAGGAAGTAGACTTTTGGAGGGCCCAAACAGAACCTTGTTTGCACCAGGACCCAGGAGAAAGGAGCAGTGACCCCACAAGAGACTGACCCAGACTTGCCCAGGAATGTCCAGGAGTCTCCATCAGAGACATTGATTTGTGGTGGCCTGCTGCAGGGTTGGGGGCAGTGAGTGTTAGCAGTGCATGTATGGGATCTTTTGAAGGAGGTCACCATTATCTTCATTACCTCCACCATAGTTTGAAAGTGAAGGTGAAGTTGCTCTGCTGTGTCCAACTCTTTGAGACCCTGTGAACTGTAGCCTACCAGGCTCTTCCCTCTATGGGATTTTCCAGGCAAGAGTACTGGAATGGGCTGCCATTTCCTTCTCCAGGGGATCTTCCCAACCCAGAGATTGAACCCAGGTCTCCTGCATTGCAGACAGATGCTTTACTGCCTGAGCAACCAAGGAAGCCTAATTTGGCCCCAGGTAAATAACAGGAAGGGAACCCATCTCCACCCATCAACAGAAAATTGGATTGAATATTTACAGAGAATGGCCTGAGCAACATCCACTGGATCATCAAAAAAGCAAGAGAGTTCCAGAAAAGTATCTATTTCTGCTTTATTGACTACGCCGAAGTCTTTGACTGTGTGGATCACAATAAACTGTGGAAAATTCTGAAAGAGAAGGGAATACCAGACAAACTGACCTGCCTCTTGAGAAATCTGTATGCAGGTCAGGAAGCAACAGTTAGAACTGGACATGGAACAACAGACTGGTTCCAAATAGGAAAAGGAGTACGTCAAGGCTTTATATTGTCACCCTGCTTATTTAACTTATATGCAGAAATGCTGGGCTGGATGAAGCACAAGCTGGAATCAAGATTGCTGGGAGAAATATCAATAACCTCAGATATGATCCCACTGCTGGGCAAACACACTGAGGAAACCAGAACTGAAAGAGACACGTGTACCTCAATGTTCATCTCAGCACCTTTCATAATAGCCAGGACATGGAAGCAACCTAGATGTCCATCAGCAGACGAATGGATAAGAAAGCTGTGGTACATATACACCATGGAATATTACTCAGCCATTACAAAGAATACATTTGAATCAGTTCTAATGAGGTGGATGAAACTGGAGACTATTATACAGAGTGAAGTATGCCAGAAAGAAAAACACCAATACAGTATACTAACGCATATATATACAATTTAGAAAGATGGTAATGATAATCCCATATGAGAGACAGCAAGAGAGCCACAGATGTACAGAACAATCTTTTGGACTCTGTGGGAGAGGGCGAGGGCGGGATGATATGGGAGAATGGCATTGAAACATGTAATTATCATATGTGAAACAAATCGCCAGTCCAGGTTCGATGCATGATACAGGTTCTCGGGGCTGGTGCACTGGGGTGACCCAGAGGGATGGGATGGGGAGGGAGGTGGGAGGGGGTTCAGTTTTTTCTTTCTTTTTTTTTTTTAGAAATTAAAAATTATTTTTTAAAAATCTCAGATATGCAGATGACACCACCCTTGTGGTAGAAAGTGAAGAAGAACTAAAGAACCTCTTGATGAAAGTGAAAGAGGAGAATGAAAAGTTGGCTTAAAGCTCAACATTCAGAAAACTAAGATCATGGTATCTGGTCCCATCACTTAATCACAAATAGATGGAGAAACAGTGGCAGGCTTTGTTTTTTTGGACTCCAAAATCCCTGCAGATGATGAATGCAGCCATGAAATAAAAAGACACTTACTCCTTGGAAAGAAAGTTTTATGACCAACCTAGACAGCATATGAAAAAGCAGAGACATTACTTTGCCAACAAAGGTCCATCTAGTCAAGGCTATGGTTTTTCCAGTAGTCATGTATGGATGAGAGCGTTGGACTATAAAGAAAGCTGAGCACCAAAGAATTTATGCTTTTGAACTGTGGTATTGGGGAAGACTCTTGAGAGCCCCTTGGACTGAAAAGAGATCCAACCAATCCATCCTAAAGGAGATCAGTCCTGAATATTAATTGGAAGGACTGATGTTGAAGCTGAAACTCCAATACTTTGGTCACCTGATGTGAAGAGCTGACTCATTTGAAAAGACCCTGATGCTGGGAAAGATTGAGGGCAGAAGGAGAAGGGGATGATAGTGGATCAAATGGTTGGATAGCATCACTGACTCAATGTATATGAGTTTGAGTAAAGTCTGGGAATTGGTGATGGACAGGGAGGCCTGGCGTGCTGCAGTCCATGGGGTCACAAAAAGTTGGACATGACTGAGCAACTGAACTGAACTGAACTTAGCATGGTCCTGCCCATCAGAACAAGATCCAATTTCCCCCTCAGTCCCTCTCTCCCATCAGGAAGCTTCCATAAGCCTCTTACCCTTTTCCATCAGAGGGCAGACAGACAGAAAACAACAATCACACAAAACTACCCAAGCTGATCACATGGACCACAGCCTTGTCTAACTCAATGAAACTACGTACTTTAACTGATTTATTTAATCCTTGTAGTCATGCTTGGAGATAAGACTATCAACATCATTTTATAAATGAAAAAAACAGAGGTTCAAGTAAACTAATTAGTCTAAAACCACACAGTTTTATCAGGAAGAACCAGAATTTAGATCTGAGTGAAATTGATACTAAATTTCAAATTTGAGACTTTTCTATGTTAACCCATAGTTCTTTAGATTAATCCAATAATGGAGTTACCCCAACTCCCATTTCTCTGGAACACTTAACAACTGTTTCATTGAGAGATAAAAGTATATGATCTCCATGCTCTAAATAAACACCAGTGAATGAGAACAAGGCATCCTCTGAAATCACCCAAAACTGCTCCCTGCCCAGTGTCATTTGGCAAGCAGTGTATTCGTTTAAGCATTGTTTAAGCATATTGGTTAAGCACAATATATTTCAAATTTCTTTCACCCCTCATTGCCAACTTAAAAATATATTTTGGCCAAAATTAAACAAACAATAACCTATATATGTATGTGTATATTCTTTTATTTGAGTAAACATGCAATAATTTAATATGGACTCTTCATTTTGAACAATAGCTGTAATCTTAACTGAGGCTCTAGGGCCAATATTGTATTCAGAGCCTAACCTTGTTTCAGAAGATGAAAATGTAGGCTTCCATTTCTATTTTCTCCAGCCAAAAGTCTATGGGATACATTTATCTTGGGAAAGGAAAAAATAACTCAAAATGAGTTTTGTAAATCCTGACTTCCAAACTGAAAATGTTTTACCATTTATTTCTAGATCTTTTGAAAGGAATGACAGGATATAATCCTTTTTCAGTTAATAAGTACTCTAAAATGCTAAAAGTATATATTAAGTCTAGAAGAAAATTGGAAGTTGCAACTATTTTGTAAGAATTACAGCAACTTTTAATACAACGCATAGTAGTAGTTCAACATTCTGAATTGTTGAAGCCTCTTTCCTGGGGAAATAAAGACAAATATCTATTTCCTTCAAGAAAGTCTTTTATCAGTCACCAATAATTACAGTATAATTTCTCCCCAACTGGTGTAGTCTGTAGAAATATTGCTAAATCTCTCTTCTGTAATCAAGATAGACATCACTAATCTACCTTGGCACATTTCCTGGGGATGCACACCACTAAGAATCATCTTCATTAAACTAGGAGTGTGTGTATGTGAGTATAATACTAAAGCACTTTATCATGACTTCCTTATGCATATCCTTTCCTTTAAAGGTCAGGCAGATTGAACTTTACTATTTGTAATGTGGGCTTTCATTTATGGATTCTGTAGTTTCCAAAGTGATTTACTAAGCACCTTTGCAGTATGGATTCTACTGTGTTTAATATATATTTTGCTCATACCTAATATTTAAGAACATTATGATACACAAAAGGAAGGTTTTATATGTATGTCTGAGCAAATCTGAGTGACCAAAAGTATTTCAGAAAACTAGTACTGGTAAAAAAAAATCAATAATAATAAAGCAAATATTTGATGGGACAATATCTGTCAATTATAAATTCAAAATGCAAACTTTATCTAAAGTAAACATTTAATATTCTTCAGGACACTTTAAAACAATTTTTTAGCATTTATTTATTTGGCTGTGTTGAGCCTTGAAGCAATCAGGATCTTTGTAGTGTCATGCTGAGTCTTTCTTGGTGGCACATGGACTCTCTGGTGTGGCGCCTGGGCTCAGCAGTTGCAGTGTCTGGGCTTGGTTTCTCTATGACTTGTTGGATCTTAGTTCTCTGACCAGAGATCAAATCCACATCCTCTGCATGCTAGGCTGACTCTCAATAACTGGACCACCAGGAAAGTCCCATTTGTAAAATTTTTAGAGAATATTCACTAGTCAACCATGCTTCTGAAGTTTTCCAGAAACAATACAGCATAGAAGAGAATTATATTCAGTGTTACATAACAAGTCTCTCCCTCTGATAGAACTAACTTCAGTAAAATATTTTTAGGACAGAACTTTTATACTATAATGTAGTTTTATTGTTAATGGTGATCACTGTGCATTATAGCAGTGGGGGAAGATGAAGAATTAATTAGCAGACCAAACAAATGTAGATGAAGAAAACTTAACATGTGTTAGTGTTTCCTCCAAATAGCTACACTAGCTATCAAGTTCACAGTGTTTAATCTAGTCCACTCTCTTCCAAAAATATATCTCCTTTACAGTGGCTTTAGAATCAGAGGCTTATGTAATCATTGCATATTTTAAGATTTTGTAGGGATGGTCATTTTTTTAAATGTGTGCTAGCAGTGAAAACTTCAGCTAAATATGGAGTCTGTCATATTCTAGTATTTAAATAAATTATCCAAACTTCTTCCCTAACAGTGGGAAATGTTAGAAAAGAGCATTTGTTGGCACAATAAATCAGTTTCTATAAAATATTGAGTATAAAATGAAAATGTCCAATTGAGCTAATCTCCATATAGAAACTAAGACAAAGAAATAGTCCAATAGTGTTTTTAATATTAATAGCATTCATAGTGTTTTAGAACAGATTTGTATAAGAAATCCCAAAAGAGAGTAAGGATTCCTCTATCTGTAGTGCCAAAGTATCTTCTATTTATTTTTTGTCATAGCAACACTATATCCTATTTACAGGCCATTCGTGAAACCAGACACTGAATTATTCATTTATTGCAGCTTTATTAATATATACTTTGTATACATCAGAGTGCTCATATACAAAGAGTACACTTTGATGAGCATTTATGGATGAAACAAACACCACAATCAAGATAATGAATACATCCATCACACTGAAAGCTTCCTTATGCCTCTTTTTACTTCTTCCATTATTCTCTTCCCTTGCCTATCCAGAAGCAGCTATTGAATTGATTTTTGTCATTAATTTGTAAATTCTAGAGTTATATATGAAAGAGATCATATAACATACAGTCTTTCCTGTCTGACTTATTTCATTCAGGATGCTTGTTTTGAGATTCAAAGATGTGGTTGCATGTATCAATATCCCAGTTCTTTTATGACTGATAATATTTCTTTTAATGGTTATGTTACAATTTGAATATGTTTTTCTCTGTCTGTGGATATTTGTGCTGCTCTAAAGAAAGTTCCTATGGATATTTACGAACAAGAATGATATTCATATATTTTTACATTTCTCTTTCTCATACCTATATATGGAATAACCAGGTCATATGGTGGACATATATTTAAGTTTTTAAGAATTTCAAGCTTTTTTTCAAAAGGATTTTACAATTTTACATTGCTACCAACAGTCTATGAAAGTTCTAGTTCCTCCACATATACTACATACACTTGATGTAGTCAGGTTTGATGGTTTCTTTTGTCATTTTATCAGGGATATGGTAATATTTCCTCATGGTTTCAGTTTTTGTTTGTATAATGACTACTATTGTTGAGTAAGTTTCCATATATTTATTTTTCTTCTTATACATTATTAGTGGAGACTGTATTTTTTTTATTTAGCCTCTTTGTCTTCTTATTTTTGAGTTATAAGAATTTTTCATATATCCTAGACAGAAGTCCTTGGGCAGTATGTTTTACAAATCATATAAAAATAAAAGTACAGGAAAATAAATGTATTTTTTCATAGTGATACAGAAATAAAAGTTCCACTATAAATTCAGTTCTGGGTGCCAAAGACCTAAGGTATTTTTTAAAACTGTTAAGTATCTAAGGTTATGAATAGATCTGATTATAAATAACTATTAGAAAACTGAGTTTACAAGGTGAACAACCACCCCAAAATATGAAGAAATAAACACATCCAGAAAGTCATATTTGAGGTCTGTTTCACTGAAGAAGACACTAGATTCATAAACTAGTAAGTACATTTAATGATGATTTTGATAAATTGGTGAAGGTTGAGTGTGGACTAATGTAAGAGTGGATAACTCCCCAGGGTGACAATCTTAGGCGTCTGCTACAAGTTCTGGGATTTTACTTCCATAAACTCTATCAGGTGGTCATGGTTAAGATTCTAAAAGCTGTTATGATTGTGGCAGACAGAGGGCAAGATGGAAAAATGGAAATAACTCAGTTAGAACAGCAAAAAGAAAAAGATTAGAACAATTTAAGGGACCCCAAACAACATCAAATGTATCAATATTGGCATTATAGGGGTCCCAGAAGGAGAAGACAGAGGAAAAGGTGTTGAAAATCTATTTGATAAAATTATGACTAAAAACTTCCCAAACGTGAAAAAGAAAGCAAATATCCCAATACAGGAAGACAGAGAGTCCCAAGCAAAATGAATCCAAGCAGACCCAAAGCAAGAAATAGCATAATTAGAATAGCAAAAGTTGCAAAAGAGAACTCTAAAGGCAGTAAGAGAAAAATGGCCATGCCCCTATGAAGCCCCAATGAAGCCCCCATGAAGCCATCAGCTGATTTTGTTCTGAGAAACATAAACTCAAAATGGATTAAAGACCTAGATATAAGACAGGAAACCATAAAACTAGAGAAAAGGTAGGCAGAGCACTCCTTGATGTAGGATGTATCTCCTCAGGCAAAGGCAATGACAACAATAAAAGTAACAAGTGGGACCTGATTAAAAGCTTTTGCACAGCAAAAGAAACTACTGAGAAAATGAAAAGACAACCTACGGAATGGGAGAAAATATTTGCAAATGATGTGACCCATGTGAGATTAATATCTAAAATATATAAACAGTTCAAGCAGCTCAATATCAAAACTACAATAATCTGATTTTAAAAAGAACAGAAGGCCCGAAGAGGCATTTTTCTCAAAAAGACATATAGATAACCAATAGGCACATGAAAAGGTGCACAAAATCACTAATCATCGGGGAAATGCAAGTCAAAACCCCATGAGATATTGACTCACACCTGTCAGAATGGCTATAGTGAAAAAGACCCCAAGTAACAAACGTTGGTGACAACATGGAGAAAAGAGAGCCATGGGACACTGTTGGTGGGAATGTAGATGATGCAGCCACTATGGGAAACCATATGGGGGATTTCAGAAACTAGAAATAGAACTACCATATGATACAACTATTCCATTCCTGAGTGCACATCTGAAGGAAACAATAACACTAGTACAACAAGGCATATGTATCTCAATGTGCATAGCATCATTATTTAAAAAAGCAAAGATACAGAAACAACCTATATGTCCCATCAACAGATGAATAGATAAAGAAGGTGTGTGTGTGTGGATACAATGGAAATTACTCAGCTACAAAAATGAATGAAATTGTGTCATTTGCAAAAAGCATAGAGTTTCATGGTGGGTATTATGCTTAATGAACTAAGTCAGACAGAGAAAATATTTACTGTGATATAAGTGATATTCCACATATCACTTACATGCTGAATCTAAGATAGGAAATGAAAGAATGAATATAAGAAAACACAAACAAATTTACAGGTATAGAAAGCAAACGAGTGATTATCCCATCATAACAAAAGCGTAGACTTTCTTTTGAAACTCACATGAAACATTCACCAAAATAAAACACATTCTGTACCATGAAGCACACCTTGAGAAATTAAAAAATCAAAATCATACAAAGTATGTTCTCAAAGCACAATAGAATTAAACTGGAAACCATTAATAGAAAAATATCAGAAAAAGTATCCAAATATTTAAAGACCAAACAATACACTTTCAAGTAACATTTGATCAAAGAAGTCTCAAAGAAATTTTAAAATACTTTAACCAAGTTAAAATGAAATTAAATCTTTTAAAAATATATGGAATGTGGCAAAAGCAGTAATTAGAGGAAACTATGCAATATTAAATGTATACATTACAGAGAAGATAAATTTAAAACCAGCAACTTCCATCTAGGAGCTCTTGAACTCTATGAAAAGGAGAACATTTAAACTAAAGCATGCAGGAATAAAAATAATTAAAATTAGAGTACAAATCAAGTAAATTGAAAATAGGAAAATGATTTTTAAATTATTAAAGCAATAAAACTAAACACTGATTCTTTTAGAGGATATATGAGATTGCTAAATAAATAAATTTTAAGCAATAATTTTTTAAAAAAGAAAAATGCCAACTAAAAAAATTATATGATAAATTTCTAGCTTGGCTAACCAAGACAAAAAAGGCAAAAGACACAAATTATCGATATCAGAAATGAGAGAGTGTCATCACTGCAGTTCCCATGGACGTTAAAGTGATAATAAACTATTATTCTGAACAACTCTATGCCCACAAATTTGAAAAGTTAGGTGCAAGGGACCAGTTTCTTAAAAGAATGAAACTACCATCTAAGCAATTCCAGATTCCAATCTGTGTCTTCTCTACTGTGCAAGGCTATGTGCTGTGTTTGGATATAAGTTCCCTGTGCCAATGACAAGAAACCACCTGCAGGCAGAGAACCAGGTCGATGGTAGGGCACTTCTCATTTATTTTTCTTCCTTCAGGAATTAATTTTATGTCCTACTGTCCAAAACAATTTGGTTTCTACTTTATAGTTATTTAAGGCAGGAAGCTATTCCTATCCCTGTTACTATCATGGCTAACTTTGATAGAATTTTATCTCTAACGCAATCTTGAATTTACCCATTTTTTTTTTTAAAGTATCCATTTTTTTTTCCTTTTATTTATTTATTTTTCATTTATTTTTATTAGTTGGAGGCGGATTACTTTACAATATTGTAGTGGCTTTTGCCACACATTGACATGAATCAGCCATGGATTTACACGTGTTCCCCATCCCGATCCCCCCTCCCACCTCCCTCCCCATCCCATCCCTCTGGGTCTTCCCGGTTCTTGGTGGCGTTGTTGTCTGCATTGACTGTGGTCAGATGCATGAGAGACTGGCCTGTGGGTGGCTCGCTCCACTCCCTGGGGTCTTCACCCAAGCTTTCCCTGATTTCTGCAGCCTGCCCCACCTCGCCCCAGCTCCCTGTCAGTATTATGGCCCAGCAGCCTGGGATAAGCTAGCTCTGTCTCACCCCGCGCGCAGGCGGGGCAGGAGGGGCCACGAGGCTGTGCTGTGGGTCCCGTGCTGACAGCTCACAGCCCTGAGCACTTGTCTCATGCATCCAACCTGGACTGGCGATCTGTTTCACACTTAATAATATACATGTTTCAATGCTGTTCTCTCAGATCATCCCACCCTCACCTTCTCCCACAGAGTCCAAAAGTCTGTTCTATACATACATTACACTTTTACCAAACTTGTGTCTTTTTCTGTTGTTGTTCAGCTACATACAAGTCATTCGCCTAATGAAATTCGAAACAGACAGATTTCCTTTTTTTGTTGTTGTTTTTATTTACATCATATTCTCAGTGCTATATGATACTTTATTAGCCACAACTCAAATCCTTGCCTCTCTTGATTGAAAAATATATTCAGGGAAGTGAACTGAGTTTTCCACATTCATGTAAACAGCTAAAACATAAGAAAGCTGGAATGCAAGCCAAAATCTCTCATCTCTTTCTTTTCTCACTTAGTGGTCCACTAAAAATAAAAAAATAAGTAAGATAGGTTAGAAGTAGAATTGAGCGAAGAGAAACAGCATTCTTTTCTGTATGACACAAACATACTTGTAAATCAGCATCAGTAGAGAACTTTAGTTAAAAAGCAACTTTGTGATGGTCTATTCCTCTAGCATCGTCTGGATTATTTTATCTCAGAACGACAACCATTCATGAGACATCGAAAATGTCTCCCTTAGCTAAGCTAGCCTTGCCCAGGGTGGGGTCGCACTGAAGGCCTAAACCAAAGCAAGGTCATGTCTGCCCATTTCGTGTTCAGGTTCCCGCCCTTGGTGAGTTTGATGGGTCTAGTTCTGGCTGGGGACTGCAGACTGAGGTAGCCGGCAGGCCTGGACTGGGCCCAGGGTGGGTATTGTGCCTCTTGGGTTCTGTCATGCCCAGAGCATAACCACCAAGATTATGATGCTACTTTAATTGAATTTTCCATGTTCTTTTTTACCTCCAATTTGGGTCTTTTGCTTTTGAAAAACATTGAGAAATTCAATTAAATGCTTTTGGAAAAAAAAAAAAAGCTTGACAAGTTTATATGCCACAGAAAAAGGGGGGGAGCTGAGGCACATGGAAAGCTAGGAGACACATTTAGTAAGCACCAACACCCAACTGTACAGAATGCAGCAGCTAACCCGAGTCCTCTCTTCAGTGTTTTTCTTTAATCAGCATCTGAGAAGTGTGAATTACAAAGACCGGTGTCTGCATCTTCCTAAGGGCCTCCGTTTCCCCGCTGCTTTCTGACTCACCAACATTCCATCCTGTCTTTCTTAGAATAAACACTTAATGTTGTTCCCAAGATGTTTACAATTTAGTCAGTGAAGCTACTGTATACTTGAGCAAGTAGAAAATGTCTATTTATTTGTTTATAGTACCCAACTATCTAAAATTTCCCTAACCAATAGTCTTTTCTTTCCAAAAGCATCCCCAGGCTTTGGAGAATTTCTGAGCCTGGCTCAGTCTCACCTTCAATAACAGCTTGCTTCTGAGTTTGCCTGTCCTCGAGGAATAGAAAGCTTTGGCAGCTGTCTTAGGCCTCTGTGATCATGAGGAACTGCGTCACACTGCAAGCAGCTGTCTGAAGTGCTCTTCCTTAATTATGAGTATTGATTGTACTCACTGAGCTCCATCAAGAATTCCATTTCCATATATAGTGCTAACTGCCTGTCTTTCTTTGCTGATTTAAAGAACAGACAGATGTTCTGCTCTTGGGCTTGATACAACTGCCCAGTGAATATTTCCCTAGGCTTTCCCTTGCATGCCACAAATATCTATAGCATTTGACAGTTTGCATACACAGTGTTACAAGAAGCACCATATTCACACATTTGCTCACCATTTTTTATTTCCATTCACATGGTTAAAGATAAATCAGAGATTGATTCAGGAGTTGTTTTCATGCTTACCTTCTTTCATTTCACTATATCACAAGACCTAGCAATGAAAATTAATAATGCTTTCAGAATGTTTTCCTCAATAATTATATTTTTATGCAGTAATATTTAATATTTTGTGAGATTCACTATTCATTTTTTCTTGAATGATTATTCCATCAATACATGTTTATAGCATATTGTGTATGTGCCAGAAGTATTAGACACTGAATATCCAAAGTTTAAAGGGTACTCTAAGGCCTAGGCAGGACAACCTTGAAGGTAGACACTATTCCTTTTCCAGGCATAGTTTAAGCAATTGAGAAGTGTGATTCTTCAAGAAGTCTAATATTGCAGTGTTGCACTCAGTCCTGGCTGCTTTTTTGCAACCCCATGGACGGTATAGCCCACCAGGATCCTCTGCTCATGGGATTCTTCAGACAAGGATACAGGAGAGGGATGCCATTCCCTTTTCCAGGGAGTATTCCCAACCCAGGGATCTAACCCAGGTCTCCTACATTGCAGGCAGATTCTTTACCATCTGAGCCACTAAATAGGAATAAACCTTGTTAAATTCTATAAAAAGGATGCTTACCTGGTTTTGCCCACTTTGGACAACATAATCTTAGAATATTAGCTATTATTGTTAAGTAGTATCTGCCAAGGACATAAATATATGGATTTATATAAATAAGGATTTTTTTTAATGTCAAGACTCATGAAAGCTTCAAAAAATGATCGTGACATCTATCCCATCACTTCAAGGCAAATAGATGGGAAAACAATGGAAACACTAACAGGTGAGTTCTTTACCACCAAATCACCAGGGCAGCCCAGTGCTTAGATAGTACCTGGCATAATGGGCACTCAATAATTATTTGTTAGATAAATGAGGGAAGGGAAATAACTGATAAGAGATATCCCACAATTACTCAAAAAATTATCTGATAAACTAGTTCAAATTGATTTTATTTCATTTGCATGCCAGAGCTTGAACATAAATATTTTAATATTTAAAAATTTGAGGACATATATTTATTTCTTCCTCTCTGAAAAATGACTTAAAAACTCCATTTAATGAGGGAAAATCTGGGATTCTAAACCCGTGGGTAAATAGAACTAGAGATATCATTCAGGATAGACTAGATTATGCTACAAAAAGAAAGCTAATCCATAATGCTAGCAGTTTAGGAAAACAAAATTATATTTTTCATTAGTGTGCCCAAAGCAGGGCATCAGGAAAACTGCTCCTCATAACACTTAAACACGGAATTTCAATACACGCTTCTAAAGCCTCTGGGGCAGTAGAATAGGGTGCAAATTATACACTGGCTTCCAATGTTTCTACCCGGAAGGGACATATGATGTGTTTACTCACATTGGCAATGCCTAATTTCAGAAGGTGTTGGGAATTACTATCCACCATTGCTCTAGAAGAAACAACAATTTGTGAACAGTAAAGAACCATACTGAGATTTTCTTACAGAAATATTTCCAGCACTTTTGAACTCTGTATGTACATAAAGCACCACTGTCTCTAGGAGGGTCAGCACACTTTAGCCCATGGGCAAAGTGTAGCCTACTGCCTGAATTTCTAAAGTTTTACTGGGACATAACCATACTCATTCACTTATGTATTGTCTAGGCCAGCTTTCAAACTACATTGCCAGCTGAATAGCTTGAAAAGAGACTATACGGTCAGTAAACTGAAGTATTTACCCTTTAAGTAAACTGCCTCAAATTGTATATTTTCTACTATTTAAAAGCATACTTGACAAGCTACAAATAGATTTACTAAATTCCTAGTAATCTTGTCATTGACTATATTTCCAATAAATCAATATGATATTTTTATTATAAAAGAGTGCTTCATTCCATAAAAAGGAGTAGAATTCATTAATCACTGGATATTGTAGGATGTCAGTTCTATTCAAATGTGTATTCTGCTTCTTCTAGAGTCCTATGATTATCTCTAAGTGATCCCAAAGTGATAGAAAGTGCTAAAAAGGGTTTCATATTGCCTTAATTGCCTCTCCTAATAACAGTAGTTCTGCATAGAGCCTCATCCAAAACATAACTATTAGTTCTGAGAATTAAAATTTCCTGAACACATCAAAGTGACACAGTGCTCTGAGCATGCTATTTTTTATATTTCTTTTAATCCTCTAGAGCAGCAGTCCCCAATCTTTTTTGGCACCAGGGGCCAGTTTTGTGGAAGACAATTTTTTCCAGGGACCAGGGGAGAGGGAGGGGATGGTTTGGGGATGTTTCAAGTGCATTATGTTTATTGTGCTCTTTATTTCCATCATCATTACATCAGCTCCACCTCAGACCATCAGGCGTTAGATCCCAGAGGTTGGGGACCCCTGCTCTAGGGGCTCTGCCTCTGCATCACAGAGGTGGACAGACACATGACCTGAGGAAGGCCAATGAGAGGCCCTCTGTAGTGATAACATGAGCACTGGGACAGGGTCTCTAGGTCTGATACAGTAAAATTTAGGGACCAGATAATACTGGACCTGTGGTCGGAGATTGTCTTAGTTCAAGCAGCTCTGACAGTACCATAGGCTAGACGGTTTAAACAAAAAATATTTATTTTGCCTAGTTCTAGAGGGTGAGAAGACCAAGGTCAAAGTGTCAGCAGATTCGTTTCCTGGTGAAAGCTCTTAGAGATGGCTGTTTTCTTCCTGGATTCTCTCAGAGAGAGTGTGTAAGCTCTCTGGTCTCTTCATGTAAGAACACAAATATAACCATGAGAACTCCATCTTCATGACCTCATCTAAACATAATTACCTCCCAAAGGCCCCAACTCCTAATAGCACATTAGATTTAAGAATAGGGTTTTAACATGAACTTGAGTGGGGAGGAGCACAAATATTCAGTCCATAGCAGGGATCGTTCCTCTCAGAGCCTGAGAGAAGAACCCAACACAAAGGAGCAGAGACTACAGACCAAAAGAGGCAGAGATGGTTCCAAAAGTCTTGTTCAGCCTGGTTTGTTCCAGCATGTCTGAACTACCTTGTCTTATGCTGTACAGTGAGAAACTGATTCCTTTAGCTTCAGGCTTTTTGTTTGTTTGTTTTTCCATGTCTTTGAAAATAAAATATTTCAGGGAGAAGTAAAACATTAAGGATTAAAATTGAAAGAGAACATGGATCCCATTGTTTATTGTAGCACTATTTACAATAGCTAGAACATGGAAGCAACCTAGATGTCCACTGACAGATGAATGGGTAAAGAAGTTGTTGTATAGGTACACCACAGAATATTACTCAGCCATAAAAAGGAACGCATTTGAGTCAGTTCTAATGAGGTGGATGAACTTAGGACCTATTATACAGAGTGAAGTAAGTCAGAAAAAGAAAGATAAATACTGTATCCTAACACAAACATATGGAATCTAGGAAAATGGTACTGAAGAATTTATTAACAGTGGAGAAACAGACATAGAGAACAGACTTATGGACATGGGGAGAGGGGAGGAGAGGGTGAGATGAATGGAAAGAGTAACATGGAAACTTACATCACCATGTTTAAACTAGAGAGCCAATGGGAATGTGCTGTGTGGCTCAGGAAACTCAAACAGGGGCTCTGTGTCAACCTAGAGGGGTGGGGTGGGGAGGGAGACGGGAGGGAGCTTCAAAAGGGAGGCGGTATATGTATACCTATGGCTGATTCAAGTCGAGGTTTCACAAAAAACAGCAAAATTCTGTAAAGCAATTATCCTGCAATAAAGAATAAATTAATTTTTAAAATGTTAAGGATTGAGGAAAAAGGAATTTTTTTACTTTTTTCCTGATCAAAGATTTGATTAATGAGTAGGAAAATGGTATTAAAAGTCACCAAGCAAGAATAATGTATAGAAAAATGTGGAAGTTAGAAGGTTAATTTCAAAAATTTTCGTCAGTCCTAGTAATAGGGTAACAGACAGGAAGGCCAGGAGTCTCCAAACAGAGGAAACAGGCTGCAAGTGTCAGACATTTTTTCTCTCTCTCTTAAGCCTCAGGAAGAAGCAAACTAGTGTTACATTTTTTCCCTTCTCTATACAAATTTAAAAAGAGGTCTCTTAAAATTCTGTGTTGCCATAATGATACCTGGTTCCACCTGAACTTAACTTTTCTCAAACCTTAAGCTAACCAATGCATTTTTCTTACGGAAATGTTTGTCTTCAGCTTTGTTAATGTGCTATATATTTACCACAGACTCTGTCTTAAAGTCGGTTCAGCCTAAAGGCTCAGAACCACTTTACAAACCAGTATGTTATACTCATACATTGTGCTCCTAATCTTTGTTAATGAAGCTGTATATTTGTATGGAAAGCAGCCTTTCTTCAAGATCCAGGTCAATTGTTTTATGGCCCAGGATGACTCATCTGGTGTCAATATTATCTGAAAATGGATCTTGTGGGTGAGGGCCCTGGTGCCATTCCCTGAGTTTTGAGACATTTCCTTGCTCTAATTAGCAGACTGCTAGTAGCTATATAACATCCAGCTAAAGACTAGCAGGGGAGGGGCACTCTTTCTGCCCCCTTCTGATATCTCTGTCAGAAGCTTTCTCTATCTCTTTTATGCTTTAATGAAACTATTATACAAAAGCTCTGAGCGATCAAGCCTCGTCTCTGGCACTGGATTGAATTCTTCTCCTCTGGAGGCCAAGAATCCCAGCGTCTCTTGTGGTTTAGCAATAACCTTTCACTAGGAACTAAAAATTGAATCAATAACTGGTGCTCTTATAAATAGGATCAATTGTATATGTAGGGCATAGATGCTTATCTATGTGGTGACTGTAAAAAGTGATAGAAAGGACCCTTACCTCAGATGCTTATTACCAGCAGCTCAGCATTATACTGTAATCTGAAGCCAAACCATTGGTTTTTCACCCACACTTTAATATGGGTCCAAATTCCACTGGATCTTTTCATTTCCTGATACATGCTTCCTTAGAGTAAATTCCTAGATGCTGAATTCTTTGAGGGAGAAGAGCTCCTCTTGTTTTGTATTTTATGTTCACCACATTGCTCATTGTAATCCACTTACGTAATACTTAAAATTTATTTTTTTTTTTTTTGCTTTTTGCTTTTTTAAAAATAAAGATTACATTTTGAAAGAAAATTTTAATTGCTTAACCTGAAAGATAATTAGTTGCAGTCATTCAAACTGGATGTGATGATGACAGAAGAGATGTTTGGAGATATGGGACCAGTCTTGCAAGGTTTACTGAGAAAATTATAAATAAGACAGAATAAGACAGATTGATGTACACTACCTGGGCAAACTGGGATGTGTTTAATTTCTCTAGACTTCAATTTCTTATGTAACTTACAGGAATACCATAAGTAGATGTGGGATCAAAATACTAGGCTTCAGTTTTTTATCTGTTTAAAATAAGTGTTATAATGTAAGTGCCAGGTTATTTTGAAGTGTAAAAGAAATCCTATGTGAGGCATCAACACATCTTGCACGTGGTAATTATTTGACAAATTTTTATCTTATCTCATTTCCTCTGAAAGGGCATCACAAAGTATCCAGTTTTCTCATATTCCATTCAAATGGCCCCAGATTTGAAAAATACCTAAGCTTAGTCATAATTAGTATTCAGTAGCCCAACGACTTCTCTCAGACATTCATCACGCTAACTTATCCTTCATAGGGTTTGAAGTGAAGTCGTTCAGTCGAGTCCAACTCTTTGTGACCCCTGGACTGTGGCCTACCAGGCTCCTCCATCCAAGGAATTTTCCAAGCAAGAGTACTGGAGTGGGTTGCCATTTCCTTCTCCAGAGGATCTCCCCAACCCAGGGTTAAACCCAGGTCTCCCGCATTGCAGGCAGACGCTTTACCATCTGAACCACCAGGGAAGCCAGTACACAAAGTGGGCCTTACCATCTGAGCCCCCAGGGAAGCCCAAAGTGAAAGCAGTTGCTCACTGGTGTCTGACTCTTTGCAACCCCATGGACTGTAGCCCACCAGGCTCCTCTGTCCATGGAATTTTCCAGTCAAGACTACTGGAGTGAGTATCCATTTTCTTCTCCAGGGAATCTTCCTGACCCAGGAATTGAATCTGGATCTCCTGCAGTGCAGGCCGACTCTTTACCACCTGAGCCAGCAGGGAAGCTCCAATATGTTGGCCACCTAATGCAAAGAGCTGACTCATTGGAAAAGACCCCAATGATGGGAAAGATAGAAGGCAGGAGCAGCAGGGGACAGCAGAGGATGAGGTGGCTGGATGGCATCACTGACTCAATGGACATGGGTTTGAGTAAACTCCAGGAGATGACAGGACAGGGAAGCCTGGCACAATGTAGTCCACAGGGTTGCAAAGCTGGACACGACTGAGTGACTGAACAAAAACAACAAAGTGAGCTTGCTTATATCATCTTAGGAAGCAGATTCTGCCATTGTCCACATTTTACAGATTTAAAAAAATGGGTTCAGAGAACTGTTCTTTAACGTGAAAATGATCTGATGCTTTAATTGACCTTGAAGTTGTAGCAATAATCTTCCTTGTCAGTTGAATAACTTTTTGTTCTTGGTAAATAAATACTTTTTTTCAAGTCTGATACTTCTGATACTTTTAAAGATTGAGAACTTGACTACTGCTGCTGCTAAGTCACTTCAGTCGTGTCCGACTCTTAGCGACCCCATGGACTGCAGTATACCAGGCTCTTCCGTCCATGGGATTCTCCAGGCAAGAGTACTGGAGTGTGTTTCCATTTCCTTCTCTGAGAACTTGGCTAACTGAATTGTAAATTAAAATTTCTCCTCTTTTTAAAAATTTTTCACATTTAGCAATGTTCCTAGCCTAATATCTCTCCTCCAGGAACTGGACAGTTCTTGTGCTTTTACTTGGTTTGCATTTTTTAAAACAACGCATGTTTTTGCAGTACTGAGACCTCTGAGAGATAACATGACTTTTTCTTTATGCATATGTAAACAATCAAACAAACTCATCAAAAAAAATTCTTAACAAGAGAAACTTGAGATTCACACATTTTTCATAAACTCTAAACCATGCTTTGGTCATTTATTTTGAACCATTTCTCCATAAACCTTTTCATCCAATCCATTAATCATGATTTTTAAAAGTCTTCTCCAAATTACCAATGAGTCTGACTTTATCTTTTGATGATGAGGTGTCCAGAACCCAGTTTATGTTTCAAGAAGTTTTAGTTATCCAATAAAAATGAAATACCTATCACTTAACCCATTGCTTTAATCCTTGCTATGACAGTTTTAATGACACCCTTTAAAAGAGTTAAGTGTCTTTCTATTTCATTTCTGGATAAAAATGAATCATAGAGATTAGCAATAAGGTCTATGATAGAGAGTTTGAGAGCTCCTTATATTCTAAAACAAAACTTGAAAAAATACTTGGGTTTACCTTATGGTCCTGACCTCCAACATTCTTTATGAGTTTCCTTTTGTAGTAACATATCCCAAATTTGTTCTCAGTTAACACCTTGTCTCTGAAATACCTGATGTTTCTTCTGTTTTATGATCCATTCATCTTCTTTAAAGCCCCAAGAGACCCAAAGCCTTCCCAGATCATTATGTCTTCAGCTTCTAAGGACTTGGCCCTTCATTTTTCACCTCTACTTTTCATCTCCATGTTCTCATCCATGTACCTTCAAAGCCTCCTTTATCCTTCTACCACTAAGTCTTTTTTGTCTGTTTAAATAATGACATTTAGCGATAGTTTGCGTGGGCATGTGCTCAGTCTCTTCAGTCATGTCTGACTCTGTATGACCCGTGGACTGTAGCCCACCGGGCTTCTCTGTCCATGGGATTCTCCAGGCAAGAACGTTGGAGTGGGTTGCCATGTCTTCCTTCTGGGGATCTTCCCCACCCAGGGGCTGAACCCAGGTCTCTGGGATTGTGGGCACATTCTTTACTGACTGAGCCACCAAGATGGAACCTGAATCTCAGATCGTCTACCTGGGTAGGTGGGTTCTTTACCACTAGTGCCTTTCTCTGTAAGAGAGTTTACTGAGAGTCTAATGTATGCCAAAGATTGTGTTTAGTTCTTTGCTTGCATTACTTTTTTAGCTTAACGATAATCTTATGAGGTGGATCATATTATTCTCCCCTTACAAGCTGAGGAAAACAAAACTTCCAAAGATTGAGTTGTAAGTCAGGCTCCAGTCAGAAAAAGCACACCAATTGTTTTTAAAGAGATAATTCAATATAAGGAATTGTTACTTAGGCGTAAAAAGTTATTATGGAGGTAACTGAGAATTAAAAAGGAACACTGAGGTTGCAGGGAAGAAGCACCGGCAAGAAGAGGAGCTGAAAATCATTTTTCTGTAAGTGACCAGGCGCTGGTGTCTGTGAGCTCGGAGGAAGATTTGAAGAAGGAGCTGGCACCCAAGCCTCTGGGGAATGCTTTCATCCAGCTTGCACTGATGTCTCTAAAAGTTGAAAAAACTTTGGTCCATGTTCAACTTCTTCTAAACAAACTGCTGCTACCACGGTGAAGAAGCAGCTTGGCTGGTATGGCAAATAAAAACAGGAAATCCAGTCACAACTAAATAGGAAGCAAACTAGGTGAAGAATATCCCTGACCTTTCTTCTAGCTGGTTGGTTTATTCTGCAATCAGCATCATGTTGGTAGAGCCTTTTAGGAAGGCAGGTGACAGAAGTATGGTTTGCAAAATCCCAGTCTCAGCACCACAAAACAGAGGAACAATGACTTTTAAGATGAGAAGCAATAGCTTAATAACTGCTGTGCTAAGCCCTGTGCATAGGCTTCCCTGGTAGCTCAGTCATTAAAGAATCCGCCTGCAATGCAGGAGACCTGGGTTCAGTCCCTGGGTCAGGGAGACCCCCTGGAGGAGGGAATGGCTACCCACTCCAGGATTCTGGCCTGGAGAATTCCATCAATAGAGGAGCCTGGCAGGCTACAGTCCATGGGGGTTGCAGAGTTGGACATGACTGAGCAACTCACACTAACACCTACTCAACCTTTTCAGAAACTAAAACACCCTTCAAACTATATTATTTTTTTTAAATTTTATATTAGAGTATAGTTGATTAACAGTGCTGTGTTAGTTTCAGGTGTACAGCAAAGTGATTCAGTTATACATGTATCTATTCTTTTTCAGATTATTTTCCTTTGTAGGTTATTGAAGAATACAGAGCAGAGCTCCCTGCCACTATAAACCATTAGTTCATTCACTAAGTCTGGGAGCCTGTTTCATTTTGTAAACAAGTTCATTCATATCATTTTTAAAAAGATTCTGCATATTTAAATTTCAACAAACAACAATAGTAACTTTAGATTCCAAGCAACATGATGCAACAATTTTTTGGTTCACAACTTCTTTTCAAAGTGCAAGTGGTCATTGTATTCATCTCTAGAAAACAGTCACACACTATTTACCTTAGGGCTCTGTTACTTTACTTGTGATTCAACCATGATCCCATTATTACATTTCTTATGCTGTGAATTAGTGTCTTGGTGAGAAATAATTTTATAAAGAATATCCTGACAGTGAATATTGCATTGTAGAAATCCATGGATACAGGACTGGCAGAACCTTCATGGGCAAGACCATCTTTAGATTGTATGTCCACTCCAGTGAGGACATCAGAAAACAAGTGCCATACTTCCCAGTCTTTGTGATTACTACCGACAGAACACTCCCCACTCATCTGCTTCTCTCTCTCCTGACAGCTTTCCCACAACCAAGCTCATGGGTTTGATGCTCATAACCAACCCCAGAGTTATTCTCCCTCCCAGTCCCACTCCATATTGAGTTGTTATCAATTTTTAAATTACTTTGATTTCATAATATTTCCAATTTTAATAATTAAAATATTTTATCTTCATAATAATAAAAATATAAATTCTACTTTTAAAATACTATAAGTTAATGTAATCAACCCTTATATATCACATAAAATGACTATCATCCCCAAGAAAACCAACTTTTGGTTATATATTGAATGATAAATAGCCCAAAAGGATCAAAGTATATCAAAGTATCAAATCTATTATTTTACATTGTGCGATTATCAATTGAAAAGCAAATTTTTTACCATCTATTGTAAGCCTGTCATGGAGCTAGTGTTTAGGATTCAAAGATACCTTTGCTTTCTGGTGGCTTGGTCTATGGCAAAAGGCAGGCAAACTGACTAAAGTGTTCTGTTCAGTTCAGTCACTCAGTCGTGTCCGACTCTTTGTGAACCCATGGACTGCAGCACGCCAGGCCTCCCTGTCCATCACCAACTCCCGGAGTCTACCCAAACTCCTCTCCATTAAGTCGATGATCCCATCCAACCATCTCATCCTCTGTCATTCCCTTCTCCTCCTGCCCTCAATCTTTCCCGGCATCAGGGTCTTTTCAAAGAAGTCAGCTCTTCACATCAGGTGGCCAAAGCATTGGAGCTTCAGCTTTAGCATCAGTCCTTCCAATGAACACCCAGGACTGATCTCCTTTCGGATGGACTGGTTGGATCTCCTTGCAGTCCAAGGGACTCTCAAGAGTCTTCTCCAACACCAAAGCTCAAAAGCATCAATTCTTCAGCACTCAGCTTTCTTTATAGTCCAACTTTCACATCCATACATGACCACGGGAAAAACCATAATCTTGACTAGACGGGCCTTTGTTGGCAAAGTAATATCTCTGCTTTTTAATATGCTGTCTAGGTTGGCCATAACTTTCCTTCAAAGGGGTAAGCGTCTTTTAATTTTGTGGCTGCAATCATGACTAAAGTGTTATGAGTACATTATTACAAGTATACTATGAGCATTCTTGCATGTGTGCATGCCCAATCATATCTGACTCTTTGTGACCTTGCGGACTGTAGCCTACCATGCTCTTTTGCCCATGGGATTCTCCAGGCAAGAATACTGGAGTGGGTTGCCATGCCTTCCTCCAGGGGATCTTCCAGACCCAGGGTTGAACTTGCATCTCCTGTGAGTCCTGTGTTGCAGGAGTATGCTTTACCACTGAGCCCCCGAGGAAGCTCCATGAGTGTTTTTAGAGAAATGTTGATAAAGAGGTGTGTAAGGGGGAACACAGATCCTGACCTTGAATCTGATATGAATGTATAATGTTTCTGAATATATTACTAAACTAAACAAATTGAACAGTGTTTTAAAAGTCAATAAAACATTATTCAATACACTTACTGAAAATTCATTCCTACCTCTCTCATATAACATTTTTCTTGCTTTCTTGTGCCGTCAAGCAACCACCAACACCAGGCTCTATCATAATATTTCATCTAGGAAAATGAAAGTGCCAGTCACTCAGTCATATCTGACTCTTTGCGACCCCATGGACTGTAACCTGCCAGGCTCCTCTTTCCATGAAATTCTGTAGACAAGAATACAGTAGTGGATAGCCATTCCCTTCTCCAAGGGATTTTCCCAACCCAGGGATTGAACCCAGGTCTCCTGAATTGAAGGCAGATTTTTCACCATCTGAGCCACCAAGGAAGCCCAGAATAAATCCTAGTGAATCTCTATTTTGAGCCTAAGACTGTGTTATTGATGGTGAAGAACACATGAATGCATAAGAAAACAGTTACATTCTCAAAATTTCCATCCGAGGGTAAAAGAAATGTATATCTGCTTGGTGAGAAAAGAAAAAAGAAAGAAAGAAAGAAAAAAAACAATCTAAGCTAAGGTAGAATCATGCAGAAAAACTGTAGCTTGGCCACAATATTATAAAATTTGATTTAATTCCTCCTTGAGTTTAAATTCATGTTTTCATTTCCCTATGGAAATAGAGTTATCTTAATTTTTGATGTTCATTTTGAGAACTAAATGGAAAATATCCACATGATGTTAGTATTCAAAAACAATTTGATGACACTACAAATTGCTAGGTATTTTATCATATTTAAAGCCTTATAGATATCTTATTTCACTAAGGCCTTTTAAAAATCATTTAATGATTTACTAATTAATATACTTTTATGCTGGTCTTTATAGTATCCTAAGGTTTTGATACAAATCCCTTAATATTTAAAATGCTGTTGTTGTTTAGTCTGTAAATCGTCTTATGTCTTGCGACCCCTTGGCCTACCAGGCTCCTCCTCCCTGGGATTTCCCAGGCAAGAGGACTGGAGTGGGTTTCCATTTCCTTCTCCAGGGGATCTTCCCAACCCGGGGATCAAACCAGCAACATCCTGTACTGGCAGGTGAATTCTCTAACTGCTTAGCTACCAGGCTGTCAAACTGGCTTAATGAAAATTAACAGTGCTTAACAGAGGATGAGATGATTGGATGGCATCACCAACTCAATGGACATGAGTTTGGGTAAACTCTGAGAGCTGATGATGGGCAGGGAGGCCTGGCATGCTGCAGTTCATGGGGTCGCAAAGAGTTGGACATGACTGAGCGACTGGACTGAACTGAATTGATCAGTGATATATTATATTTTTAAAGTATTAGCACCTTGAGGTTTCCCTTATTGAGATTTAAATGCTTAAGTAAGTAGTTGAATGTATTCTGTATTTTTCATTCTCCTCATCAGTCTTCTCTTAATTCTTTTGAAGAGATACTAAATATATCTTTCGAAGAGATACTAAATAAACAACATGTATTCCCCAACACAATGATGGAAAGCCAATATCTAATCTATGATGTACTAGTATATAGTTTTTGGCAGGGTTGTTAATTTATATAACCCTCAGTTTCTTCACCCATAAAATGGTAAAAGTAATAGATTTTTTTTATTTTAAACTTTTTATTTTGTATTGTTGTACAGCCAATTGAAGTATATTCAGTTAACAATGTTGTGATAGTTTCAGGAGATTAGCTAAGGGACTTAGCCACACATATACATGTATCCATTCCCCCCTCAAACTTCCCTCCCATCCAACCTGCCACATAAGGTTGAGCAGAGTCCCACATGCTGTACAGTAGGCCCTTGTTGGTTATCCAGCTTAAACAGAGCAGTGAGTACACAGATATTTTGTAAGTTACTGTATTATATGAGTAACACACACAAAATATTTTGCACTCTGACTGGAAAATAGTAATAGCCACCCAATACATGTCAGCTTCTTAATTTATTATGATGATTATTTTTGGTTGATTTCGCTATTATAATTAGAGTAAAACAAGTCATGCCATGCTCAAATCCCCAGGGTTTAGGATAAAGCAGAAAGAATAAATGATTTATAAAGTATAGTAATAAAGAAGTAGCATGAACATGGAATTACGCATCACACTGCCTTTGTTTCTGCTGGATAAGTAACAATCATGTGCCCTCTGCTAGGTTAGAATTAGTGCCAACTAAATTATAGTTGGCAGAGAGCTGCAGCTGCATTTATTCATATCAGAGGGAAGATGCCAAGTGTCCATGAAATAGACCTACAGAGAACAACCCAAAGACGTTTCTGCCTACTTTCTTTAAATCTCGTTCTTCCCTACCTTCCGCTTTTTTAAACTTGGGATATGTTCCTTTATTTGATATATAAACCTGTATACATATATAAACATATATATTTAGTATTTTATATTACTCTTTCAAATTAAAGTTTTCTTACTTTAGAAATTGGTACCACTGTGAGGAGAGAAAAGGATTTCTTTTAATACACTGAAGTAGAGTAGTAGTTGGAGAAGGCAATGGCGACCCACTCCAACACTCTTGCTTGGAAAATCCCATGGACGGAGGAGCCTGGTGGGCTGCAGTCCATGGGGTCGCTAAGAGTCGGACACGACTGAGCGACTTCACTTTCACTTTTCACTTTCATGCATTGGAGAAGGAAATGGCAACCCACTCCACTGTTCTTGCCGGGATAATCCCAGGGACGGGGGAGCTCAGTGGGCTGCCATTTATGGGGTCGCAGAGTCGGACTCGACTGAAGCGACTTAGCAGCAGAGTAGTAATTGATTAATACAGAAGCCTCTGCTGAGTAATTTTAACTCTTAAGTCACTACTACAAGCATTTATATTATAAATCTACTTTAAGGGAGATGCCAACGACAGGACTAGGACACATTGCGTTATCTTATACAAAATGTTCAATTTTTAAAGAGTTGTTATGTGCGTGCTAAGTTGCTTCAGTCGTGGCCATCTCTTTGCAACCTTATGGACTGTGTCCTGCCAGGCTCCTCTGTCCATGAGATTCTTCAGGCAAGAATACTAGAGTGGGTTTCTATGCTCTCCTCACTGGGGATCTTCCAAACCTAGAAACGGAACCTGCATCTCTTATGTCTCCTGCAGTATGAGTAGAAGACTACTCTTATCACCACCTGGGAAGCCCAAGAAATCTTTAAGGATTTTTAACTGTAAGAAAGCTTTTTTCTTCAACATGTCTCCTAAGAGCAGCTTACATAATCCTGGACACAAAACAGTCTCAATAAAAATGTGTTAATTAGTTGACTTCACTGATTTCTAAGTAGACAATTTCTTCTATTTGTCTATGAATTTATTCCAAATAAGTGTTTCATATTTTATAAATATATTACTTAATAAAAGCATGACAGAATATCTAAATTAATACTTAAATTAGGTGAACAAATGCTTCAACCACATATAATTTCAATTTGCTTCAACCATAACATGTGTAAACCTACTTATATTTGTATTCATATGATCTTCCTTTTTTCATGGATAGAAGTTTATGCTTCTTTCCCAGGTCAGTCCTTAACAGTCCATGGAATTCTCCAGGCTAGAACACTGGAGTGAAAGGCCTTTCCCTTCTCCAGGGGACCTTCCCAACCCAGGGATCAAACCCAGGTCTCCCGCATTGCAGGCAGATTCTTTACCAGCTGAGTCACAAGGGAAGCCCTTCTAAGTCATTCATTGACATGAAAAGAGCAGCAGAAAATCTTGAGTTTTACCTCATGACTCAAGTACCCCAGCTGAGGTCCAACAGAGGAACACTTTGCTTTCTTATTTCAGCTCTCACACTGTAAACAAATATTCTTTCTTCAATTTACTTAGTACCACATTTTCTGCTTCTTGTGTCTCATGTTAGTGACTTCACTATTTAAAGTGGCCTAAGCCTAGCATTGCAGTGCTGTCTAGTTTTCCTAAATGCAAGAAGGCCATGATATGTCTTATGAAAATAATAGATAAACTTCATTCAGGCATGAGTTATACTGGTGATGGCTATATATTCAATATTAATGAACCAACAATATACATTAATTAAGGTGTCTTTAAACAGAAACATGCTTACTACAAGGTTGTGCATTAATTAGTTGATGAAAAATGTGACCAGATGCTCACAGGAACCTAACAGGTATTTCTTTTAAGAGAAATTATTCAGTATTCTCTAATTCAGTGTTTCTGGATATTTTATCAAATAAGACTACTGAGAAGAATAAGAACCTTAGCAATATTATAAAAATTAAATGAACTTTTAAAAAGCATAAGTAAGAATAAAAAGCTGGAATCAAGATTGCCAGGAGAAATATCAATAACCTCAGATATGCAGATGACACCACCCTTATGGCAGAAAGTGAAGAAGAACTAAAGAGCCTCTTGATGAAAGTGAAAGAGGAGAGTGAAAAAGTTGGCTTAAAGCTCAACATTCAGAAAACTAAGATCATGGCGTCCGGTCCCATCACTTCATAGCAAATAGATGGGGAAACAGTGGAAACAGTGGCTAACTTTATTTTTTTCAGGCTCCAAAATCACTGCAGATGGTGACTGCAGCCATGAAATTAAAAGATGCTTACTCCTTGGAAGGAAAGTTATGACTAACCTAGACAGCATATTAAAAAGCAAAGACATTACTTTGCCAACAAAGGTCCATCTAGTCCGGGCTATGATTTTTCCAGTAGTTATGTATGGATGTGAGAGTTGGACTGTAAAGAAAGCTGAGTGCTGAAGAAATGATGCTCTTGAATTGTGGTGTTGGAGAAGACTCTTGAGAGTCCCTTGGACTGCAAGGAGATTCAACCAGTCCATCCTAAAGGAAATCAGTCCTGGGTATTCACTGGAAGGACCGATGTTGAAGCTGAAACTCCAATACTTTGGCCACCTAATGTGAAGAGCTGACTCATTGGAAAAGACCCTGATGCTGGGAAGGATTGAGGACAGGAGAAGAAGGGGACGACAGAGGATGAGATGGTTGGATGGCATCATCAACTCAATGGACATGGGTTTGGGTAAACTCCAGGTGTTGGTGACAGATAGGGAGGCCTGGCATGCTGCATTCCATGGGGTCGCAAAGAGTCAGACACAACTGAGAGACTGAACTGAACTGAAAAATCAAAAGAAAAGTTAGACAAATGAACCCAACTTGTATTCATTTGGTAGCATAGCTACACACAGAGAAATATTCCATGTAACTTTTAAATTCAATTATTTGACAGTATATTCCTTAAGGACCCTGGAAAATGCAAATATATCCTAAACTACTTTTGCTAAGTATATCTTTTAGGGTAGTATTTGTACTTTCACTCTAAGCCTATTATCTGTGTGTACAAATGTGCATGTGCACACACTTGTGCAGTGGGAAATAGCAAATAATTATGTTGATATCATTAAAAGTCAATTTTTTAGGTGCTTTTGTCATTTGTTTAGTCTCTAAGTTGTGTCTGATTCTGCGAGTGTGGTTTAAAGGAGATAAAGTAAAAAATCAATGGCTTTAAGTGAAACTTCTGTAGTCTCAATTTGAAATAAAAATATCAGTAGGGCTATGTTTCATTTTGAACTTTTAAAGATTTATTTTTTTTGGTTCTGTTTACTGAAAAATCTTAGAAATGATAAAAACTCCAATAGTAGTAACATGTCCTGATTCTAGATTGTGCCCTTTGAATATTATTTCCAATTGAAAAGAATGAGATTTCTATGGAGAAATTTCTAATTACAGATCTCCAGTAGGAATTATATCTGATAAGCTTGGATTATTCTGGAAAAAGTAGAAGTTATACAAGTTTTGTGTTAAAATGCTTTAAATCCCTAAACTCATAATGATTCAAACAAACAAATATATAAATCTTATTGATCACCTTCAGAGGATACTTAGGAATCAATAAAAAGAAAGATTTAAACTTTTTTCTATAACTTTGTTTAATCAGAAGTTGCAGAAAGCAAGGATCTTTTCTTAAAAGTATTCTAGCCAAAAATGAAGAACAAATCTGAAT
The DNA here is from genome assembly GCF_023699985.2 of Odocoileus virginianus. NCBI lineage: Eukaryota > Metazoa > Chordata > Mammalia > Artiodactyla > Cervidae > Odocoileus > Odocoileus virginianus. The sequence continues at coordinate 3,881,895 of NC_069701.1, forward strand.
TGTCAGATTAATGTATCTGGTAGATACAATTAATGACTAATAATATTACAAAAAGACTAACACTGGTTATCACCCGATGGTTATAAATCACACTAACTATGAAACAGCCTAACCAAAAAAAAAAAAAAGCAAAAACTCAATCTGTATCTATCAATTTACAGGATAAGTAAAAAATGAACTTCAGTCAGAAAAATAAAAGGAAAAGAAAGATTGAAAGAGAGAGACAAAAAGTAGAATACTGCAAGCTTAGCTCAAAAGAGACTTAACAGGAATATCAATAAGTAGCAATGTATACATTTTCTTGGATACTTATTGAAATAAAAACACTGTTAAACAAATTATAAATTATTGAGACAAGTGTGAACACCATATTTGATGATTTTATTTTTAATTTACTGGTATTATGTAAGTTTAGTGACATTGATAATTGTATGATCTTGTGATTAAAGATTTAAGGAGTCCTTATATTTTAGAAATATATATCAAAGTAAATATTTACATGTGGGTGATGAGATATCTGAAGTTTGCTTCAAAGCAATTCATGTAAAGTGTGTATTGAACAAGGTAACATAACTTGGCTGTGTGCTCAAGTTGTAGATGTTGAATGATGAGTAAATCTGATTCATTGTTGTTATTTTTAACATTTGCATCATGCCTTTAGAAGTTCAAAGAATAGACATAAAATATGAGTTTTATTTTTGAAATATCTTTTCTCCCCAAACACTCATATAATCTGTCAGCTAATCCTTGTCCACTTTACTTTCAAAGTGTTCCAAAATCTCTCCATTTCTATGAAACTTGATCAGTGGTACCAGACCAAACTTCCATCATCACTTGCCTGGGCTTCTTCCAGGGCCTTGCTAGCTTCCCTGCTTTCTGTCTTGTCCCCCAAGAGCCTGTTCTCAATCCAGGAATCTAAAAATGTAAGGCTGATCAGACAGCCTACTGCTCGAAACTCCCTAAGGAAATTTTATAACAGTTGGAATAAACTTTTCAATATAACCTTCAATGATCCTGTCCTGGGCTATCTTTTCCACCTCAATTCTTACCATCCTTTTCATACTCTTCACTTCAACCAGGTTCTAATTCTCAAGCATCTGTGGCATGCTACAGTCTCTAGGCTTTGCATTTATTCTCCTCCCCTCTCTGGAGCACCATTCACCTCTTTTTTGTATGATTTGCCCCCTTGTGCCACTCAGTTCTCAGTTAATATGTCACATTCTCAAAGATGACTTCCTGACTACCTGATCTAAAATAAGAGATTTATATTACAAACTCTAACCACTTAATATACTTATATTTTTTGTAGCACATTTTGCTGTAATACGTTTATTTGTGAGCAAGATCTTTGTTTTGTTTAGCACTGCCTCCTGACATCTAGATTGTCATCTCCTCAACAAATATTTGTTGAATAAGTGAAAGAATGGATGATTTTCAATTGATTAAAAGCCCATTGATAAGAACTTGCTTAAGTCTGTATTGTATAGCTATCAGACCATTTAATATTTTAAAAAATTATCCCATTTAATCTACATATGAACTCTTGTGGATTTACTCTATAATTATCACCTTTCATAGATAAAAATACTGAAGACCATGGAATTTAAAGACGCTCACATTCACATAGTTTAAAAAACCAGTACAGCATACATTCAAACCTATGTCTGTGTAATTCTGAACCATTTGCTCTTTTTTCTATATCATTCTACCACATAAAAAGCACATCAGCTAGGTGCAGGCCTTCTGAAATAAATAAATCAACTCTTTGTTATATAAATACTAACACCAAGTTTTCTGATCAAAAGGAACAAGTAAGCCTGGCTCTACCCCATTAGATATTTGTCTGATTATTCACCACCACTGAAGTATTCTTTTAAAGCTGTTCTCTTTGGAGGCTGTAAATCTCTGTTTGATATGTTCTCTCTGTAAGCCCACTAAAGAAACCAGCATTTACCTGATCCGAAATAATGAAAGTGCAGAAAAATCAATAATGAGAAAGAATAGTTGCCCTCATATTATGTTTTCCAGAAATAACAGCAATGAAAAGGAAAAAGACATGGCCCACTAAGATGCCACTACTTCATATCAACCTGGCATTGCTTGAATTTCCTCTCTATGTAAAATTGGCCTATTTCAGCATTAACTTGCTGTAAAATGTATCCAAGGTTCACATATGCCTGTCTTTTACGTTATAAGATCTATGGAAACAAGGCATAGAAATTTGGAGTCCTGGGTTCCAGTCCTAGATAGATATTTTTGAACTCTCTGAGGAATGATGTTAAGTCTATTTAGCTATAAATTAAATAAAGGGCCAAGGTAAAGTTCAAAGAACTAGAAAGGCCTGAGGATGAAGCAGAATATAGAGTTGGGAAAAGGAAGAAAGCCTAATAAGTAATTCAGAATTTTATGCTTTGACATGTTTCGTCTAATTTCATCTTCACAATAACCCTTCCAAATAGTCATACTTAGCCCCAAACTATATGCAAGGAATAATAAAATATGGATAATTTCATCCTACAACTGGGAATTTTATTGTCCATCACTTATTCATCTCAGATAGTCTGTGTATGATTGTGGGTGAAACTTTATACTGCACAATTATAAGGATTAAAGAACAACACTGTTGCTTTTGTTTTCATTCTAAAGACTATGTTTTGGTACTGTTTGAGTCCTCTATATGCAGATGCTAAGATAGAATGAGTTGCGCCTGCACACGATTGATGGGAGGACATGTCTGTGAAAGATAAATGGTAGATGGAGCAGATTTAGGCATGGTAAATCTCCCATAAATCTCCCTAGAGCAATCCAGACCTGACGCTCGTGAAAGCAGAAAGGAAGGAGGATTGATTGGATCCGAAGAGTCCCAATGGTAGCGCAGCTCTGGGAAAGTCGCAGCCCCACGGGAAGTTCCAAAGCAGAGAGTACACGTCAGAGGAGCCCTGCTTCGGGCGGAAAGGGGCTTGTAATATCACCCCCACCTTGTTGTTTATCAGGATGAATGAAGAGCTTGAGGGAGCATCAGTGTGAATACTGATGCAGAACCAAATGTGCAGTGATTGGGGATTGCCAGTTAACTACGTTCCTTATAGCAAGTCCTCTTTAAGGGAATCTGATCGGTGCACCTCCAGAGCCACTAGAGGTCTCAATAAACATTTTAATATCCAAGTTCTAAAAGTAACTATGACACTAGCATAGAGTTTGGTTTTCAATTCATTGTTCTCCACACTCTACATTATTTTGGTCATAGTCCTGACTTTAAATATTAAATACAGATTTGTCATTTTCACTATTCCCTAGATCCAGAGTGTTGAGGAAGCTCAATTATTTTAGCCGCTAACATAGAGGAGATCAAAACTGAGCTTGCTGCCATTGGGTCATTAGGCTAGGATAAAAGTCTTGTTAACACAAATACAAAGAAACTTTTAGTCTTCTATATTCATATACTTCTGCCCCCTGTTGTAAACTGCTTCACTAGGCTTACAGTATGGCTAACCCTGGCCTATCAAAGATTATAGCACGTGCATCTGTTTTTCTAGGTCTCTCTTGTAAGAATAGACTTCTAAACTGTCTATCTACAGGACAAATTCCCATATCCAGGCTTTTCATATGAAACTGAACTCATCACCTTTCCCTACAATTTTTTCTTCCTGTATTATCAGTCTCAGTGGCACTGTTATCCATGCAGTCTGATAAGATGTATACATTAATTTTAGTTTTTTTTCTAAAATGGAAGAACTCTAACAGCAAATTAGAAAATGCTTAGAGTATCATGAATCAAGGCATATGATTCTTTGCTCTTTATATTCTTGTGCCATACATGGATAACTGCATATTTCATGACAATAGTTATATGGTAAATATCCAGTGTTTTTGAAAATGTTTACAAATGTTGTACCTCAAATTAATTAACACTGTCTTACATATCAGGGCTTATCTGATAACTCAGTTGGTAAAGAATCCACCTGCAATGCAGGAGATCCGGTTCAGTTCCTGGGTCAAGAAGATGAGCTGGAGAAGGGATAGGCTACCCACTGCAGTATTCTTTGGTTTCCCTTGTGGCTCAGTTGGTAAAGAATCCACCTGCAATGCCAGAGACCTGGGTTTGATCCCTGGGTTGGGAAGATCCCTGGGAGAAGGGAAAGGATACTCACTCCAGTCTTACACAATTTTACTACTTTGCCACTCATATTTGCAGCTCAGACTTTCCTTGATTCATGCTATTATCTTTAAAGTATTAGTCACTCAGTCCAGTCATGTCCAGCTCTTTGTGACTCCATGTGATATAGCCCACCAGGCTCCTGTGTCCATGAAATTCTCCAGTAAGAATACTGGAGTGGGTAGTCATTTCCTTCTCCAGGAGATTTTCCCAACTGAGGTGTCAAACCCAGGTCTCCTGAGTTGCAGGCAGATTCTTTACCATCTGAGCTACCAGAGAAACCCTTTATCTTTAAGGAAGGTGGTATTTAACACATATGTAGGTGATAGGACAGAATAAAAGAATAAAGACACAAGTTTCTCAATAAGATTGAAGAGTAAACTAAAACAAACAAGATGACATTTATGGGATAAATATGACATTGTTCTCCTTGGTATGAAAGAAATGGGGGAGGGAAACTGGCATTCTTGCAATATGATACCAATGTTATCGTTATCACCTTCTATATCATTATAACTCTTATATGTCTTCTCTGTGCCTGGCACTGTGTTATGTTTATATATATATATATATATATATATATATATATATATATATATATATATTATTTTAAGTACACGCCTAAAACCCTATATGGTAGTTTCAACATCATGTCTGTTTTACAGATTAAGAAATGGAGACAAAGAGATGAACATTAACTTGCCAAGTTTACACTCAGAAAGAGTTGGCACTAGGATTAAAAGTATGTCATTTGACTCAGGGCCTGAAATCTTGTGGACTCTGACAATTGAGTTTTAGTTATGTTACAGCTGCCCCCAAAACAAATGAGATGATAGGCTACATTACAGGAGTAAATGAAGTGATGAGGACACAACTTCTGAGCGGTTAGGTGACTTATCCATATGCTGACCCAGTAACATGTAGCTCAGGCAGGGTTGATGCTAGGGTGCAGCACAATTCTAATCATTCTAAATATACTGCCTTCAGTACTGTGCCACATCCAACGTGACTGGCATCTATTCAGGGTCTTTTCCATATTATAAGGTTCTCAAATGAATCTGAGACTCCAGGGGAATAGTTTACAGGATTTGTGTAGAATTAATATTCCAGCTGTGCTTCAGGCTGATTGGAGATCTTTCCTCTGCAAAGTTGGATAGAAAGTTTGAATAATATCCTGTCAGAGCCCCTGCGCAGGTGAAGAGCTATAGGAAATGGCTCATTATCAGAGGACTTCTTATTAGCACAGGTTTGTATTGTTACATCAAAAATGCATAATTCATTTAACCTATGGTAAAAATCAGTCCTATATAAATACTGGGAAATCCCATGGACAGAGGAGCCTGGCAAGTTAGTCTCACAAGAGAATTGAATATCTTTTATGTGGTTATTTTAAAACCAGGTATTCTTTTTAGTGAATTGTCTATAAAATATTTTGGCCATTTTTTTTGTTTTTTATATTAATTTTTGAGAGTTTTTAAATATATTCTGGATAAAATCCTTTGTCAAATTTGTAATTTCTAAATATTTTCTTTCTCATTTTCTTTATGCTGTACTTTAGAGAGAAGATTTTTTAAATTCATTAGAGTTCAATTTATCTTTTCTATTTGTTTGTTTTTATGGATCATGCTTTTAATTTTGTATTTAAACTCTGTTTGCTAGACTTAGTATCATTAAGATTACTTTCTATATTTCTCTTAGTGTTTTACAATTTACATTTATGTCTACAGATATTTTGCATTAATTTTTGTTTATGATATGAGATATTAATATAGCTCCATTTTTATATAAATGTCCAATTGTCCATTCATCATCTGTTGATAATACTGCCCATTCTACCTTGATTTTCTTTGCCTGTTTGTCAAAAATAAATTGATCATATTTGAAGTTCTATTTCAGAATTCTGTATTTTGGTTGATTGGTATGTGTGTCCATCTTTTGACCAATACCACACTGTCTAGACAGTGCTATAGTTTATAATGTGTTAATGTCAGGGAGTATGGGTTCTGCAACTTGATTCTGATATTTTTTATGAGCTTTTCATATAAATCGTGGAATCAGCTTATTTACCTGTACAAGGAATCCTGCTAGGATTTTGATTGGAATTGAATTAAATCTATAGATCATTTGGGGGAGAACTGATATTACATCTTTCTCTTAACAGAGTATCACTCTTCTCCATTTATTTAGATTTTCTTTTATTTCTGTCTTGAATATTTTGTGTTTTCAGCATGCAAATCTTGCACATTTTTGTTAGATTAATACCTAAATATTTCACTCAGATGGGGAGGATTTTGTACTATGTATTTTTTTCTAATTTTTGGTTTCTAATTTTTCAACCCCAGTGTATAGTTCTTTTATTGAGGTATGGCTGATTAAGTTAAAAGACACTTTCTCCTTGGAAGAAAAGTTATAACCAACCTCGACAGCTTATTTTTTAATAAGAGACATTATTTTGGCAGAGACATTACTTTGCCAACAAAGGTTTGTATAGTCAAAGCTGTGGTTTTTCTAGCAGTCATGTATGGATGTGAGAGTTGGACTATAAAGAAAACTGAGTGCCAAAGAATTGATGCTTTTGAGCTGTCATGTTGGATAAGACTCTTGAGAGTCCCTTGAACTGCAAGGAGATCCAACCAGTCCATCCTAAAGGACATCAGTCCTGAATATTCTTTGGATGGACTGATGCTGAAGCTGAAACTCCAATACTTTGGCCATCTGATGCAAAGAAATGACTCATTTGAAAAGACCCTGATGCTGGGAAAGATTGAGGCAGGAGGAGAAGGGGATGACAGAGGATGACATGGTTGGATGGCATCACTAACTCAACAGTTTGAGTAAACTCTGGGAGTTGGTGATGAAACAGGGAAGCCTGGCATGCTGCGGTCCATGGGGTCACAAACAGTCGGACACAACTGAGTGACTGAACTGAACTGATAGCTGATTTACCATTTTAAATGTTTTGGGTACACAGCATAGTGATTCACAATTTGTTGTTCATTTTTGTTATATTTACTAGTTTTATTTTTTAATTCCACACATCAATGATAACATACAGTATTTGTCTTTATTTGTCTGATTTACTTCACTAAGCTTAATACCCTTCAATCCCAAGTTGTTGCAAATAACATTTCATTCTTTTTTATGGATGAATAGTATTCCACTATGTATATGTATGTGTGTGTATATATATATACATGCATATATATATATATATATATATATATTTATCATTTTCTGATGTACTTTTTCACTCTTGATAATTTTCTTTATTCCAAAGTTTGCTTTTTTTATGTTAATAAAAACCTAAGCATTTTTTTAATTGCTGTTGGCATAGTATTTTCTTTAGCATCCTTTTATTTATATCATTATGATTCCAGTTTATTTCTGATAGTACATAGAAGGATATTTTTAAAAATCAAAAGAATTCTTAGATTTTATTTGATGTATTTAGACCATTTACCTATAATGTTATTATTTATAGGTTGAATTTAGGTCTACAATTTCATTAGTATTTTTTATCTATTTTGTTTTTGTTCCTGTGACTTCTCTTCCCTGCATTTTTAAAGTTGAGTTGTTTTTTAGAATTTTATTTTAATCTGCCTATTGTCTTCAAGAAAAAAGTGTTGGGACTTCCCTGGAGGTCCATTGGTTAAAATTCTATGCTTCCACTGCAGGGAGCACATGTTTGGTCAGTAACTAAGATCCTGTATACCATTCAACATAGCCAAATAAAGAAAAAGAAATATTGCTGATCTAGTGATTACAACATGCATACAAATCCTTACCCAAACTACTTAGAATTATTGTGTTTAGCACTCCAAGTAAAATAAATAAACCCTATGACTAAATGTGGTGCTAGTGGTAAAGAGCCTGCCTGTCAATGCAGGAGATATGAGATGTGGGTTCAATTCCTGGGTAGGGAAGATCCCCTGGAGGAGGGCATGGCAACCCACTCCAGTGTTCTTGCCTGGAGAATCCAGTGGACAGAGGAGCCTGGCAGGCTACAGTTCATAGTATCACAAAGAGCCGGACATGACTGAGCGACTAATACTTTGTTTTCATAACTAAATATAAGGCTTTCCCCTCTTGCCTTTTTGACGTAGCCTTCCCGTATATCTGCTTACATTGAAACTCACCTCAGAAAGTGTTATTATAATTTTAGCTTTCAATAGCCATACATAATTTAGTAAAATTAGCAGGCAAAACTAGTCTCTTATTTAACTAGATGTTTACATTTTCTTTTGTTCTTCCTTCATTTATGAGAGATCAGGTTTCCTTATGTTAAAATCTCATATAACAATACATTTTTTTACTTAATTCCTAAAAGACAATTTTGCTAAAAATAGGATTTAAATGACATTTGTCTTCTATTAGTGTTAATGTTTTAAATAATGCTGTTCAAATGTCTTCTGGCTTCCATGATTTCTAGTAGAAAACCTTTATTTATATGACATGTGATGATAATTTCTGAGAAAAAACAATTTTATCTTTGATTTCCAGCAGTCTGATTTTGACATGTCTGGGTGTGGCTTTCTTTGAAATTATCCTGTTGAGCTCACTGAGCTTGCTGGATTATTCAATTTATGTTTTTCACCAAATTTAGGGATTTTTTGTCATTATTTCTTCAAACATTTTTGTGCACCAATTTCTTTTTTTCTCATTTTGGGACTCCAAAGAGACTAAGTTTGGATGTTTTGATATTATCTAATAGGTGCCTGAAACTATATTCATTTTCTCAAGTTTTTTATTCTCTCCATTATTCAGGTGGATAATTTCTGTCAATCTACTTCAAGTTCACTGTTCTTTTCTTTGTCATCTCAATTATGCTATTGAATCTCTTCAGTGAATTTTTGTCACTATTATTGTATTTTCAGTTATAGGTTTTTTCACTTGTTTCATTTTATAGCTTTTGTGACTTTTCAGAGAAATTCTCTCTTTTCATTCATTTCAAGAATATTTTCTCTCACTTCTCAGAGTATTGTTATTACAGCTGTTTTAAAATCTTTGTCCAAAAAGTCTAACATTTCAGTCTGGCATTGTTGGCATAATACGTGCAAGTTTTTATTTGTTTGTTTGCTTTCCCTTCTTGAAAGTTGTTTTGGTTTTCCTGGCTCTTTGCACGTATAGTCATTTTGCATTCCATCCAGTCCATTTTATTTCATTTTTATGTATATTTTTAACTGGAGGAAAAGTGCTTTACAGTGCCATGATGGTTATGCTGTACAACATAACAAATCAGTCATGTGTGTGTGTGTGTGTGTGTGTGTGTGTGTGTGTATCACCTCCCTCTAATTCTATGTTTTGAGACTTTGTACATGAAAAAGAGTGTTTGGATTTTATGGACTATGTTTTTTCTTTTTTCTTTTTTTTAAGAGAGTACTCAATCTTAAATCAGATCACAATTCCTGACCTGCCCTCTGTGGGCAAGCAATCCCATATTACTTCAGTCTATAGAGACTTTTCAGTGCTATTATGATCTTTACTTCTTACGTACCTCCTAAGTGTCATTCTGAAATATGGGCATGACTTTCTCTGTAATTCAAATCTTAAAGTCTTTTCTGACCTCCTTCTAATTTGTATGAAGCATGTGCAGCTTGGTGGGGATTCCAGGACTTCTTACAGTGATTTAAAGCACTCCTTCTCATGATGTACCTTCTCCATGGCCCACTCTTGACTTTACCTTTTCCAGGTTTCTCTTTCTTAGTGTTGCCTCTAGAAAGTCATTGATTTATCCTCCCCATATTGCTTCATACACACCATAACTCTTTTCATTTTGTAGCAAAGCACCAAGGAGAATGAGTCTGGAGGATCATTTTTGATGCCCCACAACTTCCACACCTCTGGCCAGTATAGGATAAGGAGGGTCAAAAAGACTTTGCCCTTTGTGCCAGTAAGGAAGGAATTAAAAAAAAAAAAAACTGCTGCTTTCACAAAATAGGTTTAAAGGAGACATATAATTTCTAGGCACAGAACAATAGTGCAATTGGGAGCTGAGCCATAGATATGTGGTTTTTAAGTCCTAAAGGAAATTTTCTACATAGAAGCACTGAAGTAGGGACTTCTTACTTGGGAAAACAGTTTCCTCCCTGGAATGAGAGAATAAGCAGGAAGAAGCTCAGATGAACAACAATTTTTCAGAGAAAGTATAGTGTAGAATCTATCATTATAATGTGGAAAATATTGAATGAAGTGAAAGCTGCTTTCAAATTGTGAAAGTGATAAATGCACTATTTGTAGATTCAGCGAAATATTATTGAAGCCTTTATTTATTAGCAAAATGAGACCAATGCTTGTGAGACACAGTGAAGGATTTCCATTGTCCTTTGAAATTATTTTATAAAAACTTGAAATTTTGTGAGAAATTAAGTTGCATTGTAAGATGTTAATTTCCCTATCTTCTTCCTTTTATTCAGCTATGCCATATGGCATGTGGGATCTTAGTTCACTAACCAGGGATCTAACCCTCTGCAGTGGAAGCATGAAGTCCTAACCACTGCATCACCAGGCAAAGGCAATTGATAATTTCCCTATCTTCAGTGTTTCAAGAAGATAGCCCAACCAAGACTGGACAATCACCCAACAGGAATTATGTGAAGGAGATTTCCATTCTGAAAATAATGTATCAGCAGATAGTAAAATTCCTTTCAACTCTGAGAGGCTAGAATGATTTAAACTATCAGAACTAAACCATTTGGAAAAAATTGAATAAGGAAATCTTAAATGTTATTTCTTGATTTTCAAACTTCAAATTTATATTATCAACTGAAAAATTTTCCCACCTAATCCCTTAAATCAAATACATTTAGTATCATCCCCTACAAGCCAACAAAGTTCCATTTGATTCATGAATAATAAATAGTAGAGCACCTAGCAGGCTAAATTTATTTTGAGAAAATAGCTTCCATAATATACAGATAAATGTATTGATGATAAATTAGCTTAAAAACTTCTTTAACATTGCTGATTAAGTAATAGGTGAGTTAACAGAAGAGTCTGCCACTATTTTTAATATATAACTAATATTTTAAAAAGCATATTCATTAACCACTTCTTTTTTACTTGAATTGCAAATAAATAATAATGAGTAATTTGATTTCATTATGTATGCAAGCTGTCCTAATTTCTTAAAATTCAAGACTCTTCAATAAATGCCAGTTCATTTATTTAGTATTCTCATGTTATTAATCTCCATGATATCCCCACAGAATGCACTTATTTTCCTCATGAAGTCTTCCTTTCACCATGATTTATTGGCCATCTAATATTTACCAGGTACTTCAATAGGCATTGGAATATAAATTAAGAACATGGTCAGTATCCTCAAAGAATCTACAGTCTAGAACAGATAGATATACAAGTAAGAGTACAATGGTCATGACGATAGGTTTTGGTCATTTCCACCATGTTAATTATGCTGTGCTGAAATATTTTCATGTACTTATTTTATTTGAGGTCTTATTTTATTTTACTACTATGAGATAGAACTTGCATATCTAAAGTGATTAAAAATTGTAGGCTCCCCACAGTAATATTCCCTGATAACTCAGTTGGTAAAGAATCTGCCTGTAATGTAGGAGACCTGGGTTCAATTCCTGGATCAAGAAGATACCCTGGAGAAGGAAATGGCAACCCACTCCAGTATTCTTGCCTGGAGAATTTCATGGACAGAGAAGCCTGGTGGGGTACAGTCCATGGGGCCGCAAGTGTCGGACATGACTTAGCGACTAAACCACCAGTTGGGCAGTGACTTAACACCCATGCACATTTGCACCGAGGTGGCTTGTACTGGAGTCAATGGCCACAGGGTCAGTTTCTTGGATCAACCATGGTAGAGGCAGCAGCTTCCTGGACGTTGACTTTGTTCTGTGCCATGGTTTGGGAAGTTTTTCTAAGGGCTTAACTGAGAGTCCTTTTCTTCATCCTTCCTGAAAATACTGTGATTGCTTCCTAACAGTACTGTAAAAAGTTGATCACACTTCATAAATTCCTTTATGCTGAAACTACCTAGGCTGATTTTAGTGTCTGTATCCAAAGATTCTGGTTAATATTGAGCACTCAGTCCAACCCAGGAGCAAAGAAATAGTATAAAGATGGGACCCTGGAAAAGATGACTTCTGTAGTGATCCTTGGAATGAAAAGTCCAAGAAAATAAGTCATCTGTGCATTGCATGAATACTCAGTTGCTAAGTCATGTCTGACTCTTTGTGACACGATGGACTGTAGCTCCTCTTTCCATGGGATTTCCCAGGCAAGAATACTGGAGTGCCATTTCCTCCTCCAGGGGATCTTCCCAACCCAGGGATTGAACCCATGTCTCCTGCGTTGTCAGGTGAATTATTAGCCACCAAGCCACCTGGGAAATCTATCATCTGCACAATACTAGTGTGTAGAAAGTTCAGATGCATCAAAAGTCACATCCATGGTAATCCACGTAATGGAATATTCACTATTGACAGGGTGTTACCTTGAAGTTTTATTTTTGACACAAAATTCCTTCTTAAAAGATATGCAAAATATCTTCTCCATTTAATTAAAGCTTTCTCGGTTGTGTTGGCATCAAAAGACTCAACAATAGAATCTGATCAATATAATTATAGTTTGTCCCCTGTATGATTAAAGGTATGTCAGTTTGACAAAAGCATCTCTAAATTCATGCAATTCCAGGTCAAAATGTTTTTTTTGTTGCTGTTGTTTTTGTTCTTTCTGGCATGAATTCCCATTATATACTATGTAGATTATCAATAAAATCAATGACTTGCCCAAACAAATGGCACATGTTCACCTGCCTTTAGACACATATTCAAGTTTATTCAATTTTACTCTCTCTCTCAACCATGATTCCCTGCCACATTTTGCTCTCAGCATTCAACAGCTTACTTCTGTACCCAGTTGCCTTCCCTAACCTCTGTGTATAGCCATCTAATAGAATTCCTTATATATAAAAATACCCCCAACTAATAAAAGCTCTGCTCTTTTCCACATTGTAGAACATGTAGTTCAGAAGTGTAAGTAATTTGCCCAGTTGATACAACATCAAAACCAGAGTGTTCTGCAATACTCCATAGTCCTTATCTTAACTACTTAGTTACATCATCACATTGACACCCAGGGGAAAATAATGTGAAGATAATTGTAGGTCCCACAAAGAAGAAGCATTTCCAATGTATGTATTAGTAGCAAATCTTAATCAATCTAGTTCTTCCATTATAAAAATATTTTCAATCAAAGATATATTATTTCTAAAACAAAACATGTCTGACCATTAGGCCCAGCAATATAAACAAATAGTAACATGAATCTCAACATGAATTTTCCTATTAAAAATAGTTTTATAATTTAAATGCAAAACAGAATGGGAGGAAGTGCCAAGGGAAAGAAAAGCAATTGTTAGGGAGAGGAAAACTAGTTAAGAGAAACAGAATTTTATGTCTGAAAATATTGCTTACAAGTGTTTGAAAATATGAAATGATTGCTTCCTTATTCATCATTTTTATTTTTCAATTCCAGAAACATTTTTTGGTTTTAAGTAACATTTTATCATCTTAACTTCAATGAGCATTGATTCATTTTATGATAGCTTAAAAACAGGAGTAATAATGCATTTTAGTGCAACTTCTGGAATAATTTTTCAATAGCTACTTTTTTATTCTTTTTCACTGAATCAACCAAAGCAAACTCTTCTATTTTCAGGAGAAAATAATATGTATTTATCATAAGTCTTTTTTAGGGTATTGTTGAGAAAATTTAAGTATTTGGAGTATACTGAGAAAAAAATCATCTTGTTCTTCCATAAAATGCCATTGGGAATCACTGTTGAAGTAGAAGTTATGAACACGCTAGACTAACCGTCTGATTCTAATTGTCATATCGCATGAACGTATGCTTTTGTTTAATTTACTTATTTTTAATTGGAGATTAATTGCTTTACAGTGTTGTGTTGGTTTCTGCCATACATCAGCATGAATCAGTGATAGGTATACATATGCCCACTGCCTCTTGAATCTCCCTCCTACCTTTCACTTCATCCCAGCCCTCTAGGTTTTCAGAGAGCACCAGGGTTGAGCTCCTGGCACAGTACAACACATTCTCGCTAGCTATCTATTTACCGTATGGTAATGTATAGGTTTCAGTGCTACTCTCTAAACTCCTTCCACCCTCTGCCTCCTCCTCTGTGTCCACAAATCTATTCTCTATGTCTGCATCTCTATTGCTGCCCTATGAATAGGTTCACCAGTATCATTTTTCCAGATTCCATATATATGCATTAATATATTTATTTTTCTCTTTCTGATTTAATTCACTCGTATAACAGGCTCCAGGTTCATCCATCTCAGTAGAACTGACTTAAATCCTTCCCTTTTTATGGTGAGTAATATTCCACTGTGTATATGTACCACAGCTTCTTTATCCATTCATCTGTTGATGGACATCTAGGTTGCTTCCATGTTCTGACTATTGTAAATAGTGCTGCAATGAAAATTGGGGTAGATGTGTCATTTAGAATTGTGGTTTTCTCAGGGTATATGCCCAGTAATGGGATTGCTGGGTCATATGGTACTTTTACACATAATTTTAAAAGAAATCTCCACACTATTCAGAACAGTGGCTGTATCAATTTACATTTCCATCAACAGTGCAAAAGGATTGCCTTTTTCCCACACTCTCTCTAGCATTTATTGTTTGTATATTTTTTGATGATGGGTCCATATAGTCAAAGCTATGGTTTTTCCAGTAGTCATGTATGGATGTGAGAGTTGAATCATAAAGAAGGCTGACCACAAAGAATTGATGCTTTTGAATTGTGATACTGAAGAAGACTCTTGAGAGGTCCTTGGATTGCAAAGAGACCAAACTAGTCCATCCTAAAGGAAATCAACCCTGAATATTCATCAGAAGGACTGTTGCTGAAGCTGATGCTTTAATACTTGGGCCACCTGATGTGAAGATCTGACTCACTGGAAAAGACCCTGATGCTGGAAAGGATTGAAGGCAAAAAGAAAGGAGAGCAGTGGAGGGTGAGATGGTTCAATAGGATCATCGACTCAATGGACATGAATTTGAGCAAACTCCGGGAGACAGTCAAAGACAGGGAAGCCTGGCATGCTGCAGTCTGTGGGGTTGCAAAGAGTCAGAAATGACTCAGTTACTGAACAAGAATAGCAAAAAACAACATTTTGACTGGTGTGAGATGATACCTCATTGTAGTTTTGATTTGCATTATGGGCTTCCCTGATAGCTCAGTTGGTAAATTTGCCTGCAATGCCAGAGACCCCACTTCTATTCCTGGGTTGGAAAGACCCCCTGGAGAAGGAAAAGACTACCCACACCAGAGTCCATGGGCTTTCCTTGTGGCTCAGCTGGTAAAGAATCCACTTGCAATGCGGGAGACATGGATTTGATCCCTGGGTTGGGAAGATGTCCTGGAGAAGGGAAACGCTAACCACACCAGTACTCTGCCCTGGAGAATTCCATGGACAGTCTATGCGGTAGCAAAGAGTGGGACATGACTGAGCAACTTTCACTTTCACTTCTCTATAATAACAATGTTGAGTATATTTTAAGGCTCTCTTTAGCCATCTGTATGTCTTTTTGGAGAAATATCTGTTTAGGTCTTCTGCCCATATTTTGACTGGGTTGTTTGTTTTTCTGACATTGGCCTGCCTGAGCTACTTGTGTATTTTGGAGATTAATCCTTTGTCAGTTACTTCATTTGCAATTATTTTCTCCCATTCTGAAGATTGTCTTTTCATCTTGTTTATGGTTTCTTTTGCTGTGCAAAATCTTTTAAGTTTAATTAGATCCCGTTTGTTTATTTTTGTTTTTGATTTCCATTGCTGTAGGAGGTGGGTCATAGAGGATCTTGTGATTAATGTCAAAGAGCATTCTGCCTATATTTTCCTCTAAGAGTTTTATAGTTTTATACATTTAGGTATGTAACCCACTTTGAGTTTATCTTTGTGTATGAAGTTAGGAAGTGTTCTAATTTCATTCTTTTACATGTAACTGTCCAGTTTTCCCAGAACCACTTATTGAAGAAACTGTCTTTTCTCCACTGTATTTTCATACCTCCTTTGTCTAAGATAGGAGAAGGCAATGGCACCCCACTCCAGTACTCTTGCCTGGAAAATCCCATGGACAGAGGAGCCTGGTAGGCTGGAGTCCATAGGGTCGCTGAGTCAGACATGACTGAGCGACTTCACTTTCCCTTTTCACGCATTGGAGAAGGAAATGGCAACCCACTCCAGTGTTCTTGCCTGGAGAATCCCAGGGATTGGGGAGCCTAGTGGGCTGCCGTCTATGGGGTCGCACAGAGTTGGACACAACTGAAGCAACTTAGCAGCAGCAGTTGTCCAAGATAAGGTGCCTACAGGTATGTGAATTAGTCTCAGGGCTTTCTAACTTGTTCCATTGGTCTGTTTCTGTTTTTGTACCAGTAATATATTGTCTTGATGACTATAGCTTTCTGGTATAATCTAAAGTCAAGAAAGTTGGTTCCTTCAATTATGTTATCATAAATGCAAGGCTTTGCTACCTTTTTTTTTTTAGAACAAAAAGATGGAAATATTTCTGTGTCAGATTTCAGGTTATTACTGGGTTGGACTTACTTATTACTAGAGTCCATGAGGACCTGGTTTGCACTACCTGTGGTTTTGGTTTTCTGCCTCTCTGTAGCAAGCAAATACATCTAAAAATTTGGCCTCTTTGACCAGCTCCTTTACCCCACAGAGCAGCATCAAAGCAGAGACAGTCACTGATTTCTGTATCCTTTAGGCAATTGCTGAGAACTCATCATAGTATATCTTAACACAGAAGCAAATTCTTCTTTGTATGAGATTTTGAATGTGTTATAATAGGTATAAATATAAATTTGGTTGATTTTGATCTGCATATTTGTGTTGTTAAAAACAAAAATGACTCATATATGTTTGGAGATTTACATCTTGAGATAAGAATTAAAATGCAAGAGTATTTCTACTTTTATCATTCAATTACTCTGAGCACCCAAATTTATGAAAAATAAAATCACACCTGGAAGTTCATGATTGCTTAATTTAGAAAAAAGTTATAACCATTCCTACTCATGAGTTGTTTCCTGTGAAGCCACTCACATTCTGAAACTCTAGCCAGACATCAAATCACATTATGTTGGACTGCCATTTAGATTATTCCTGTACCCAAATTACCTCACCTAATTATGAAGATACCATTTCTGTATTATTTTACATAAATGATGCTTAATGTGTTTGTTTGGTGAGTCAAAGAAAATCCTGACATGTTCCACTCTATAGATTAAAAGGTTTGAGGGCTCTTGATCTCATAGAGAAAATTATGAGTTATCATTCTCATTTTGTTTTAAATTACAATATTTTTTAACCATATGTACAGTACTACCCTTTGTTCATATAGGGAGCCTTCCATGGAAGTTCATGATTGTTTTTCTAAAAAAAATAAATAACTCTATTTGGGTTTAATGATGTGCTGCATTGTTTATAAGACAATTTATGAACTCAAAAGGACTCGTCTCATCACCCTATAGGTAAGTAGCAAGCTGTTGAACAAGACAATGTAATCAGATGGTTTTAGGTTAAAGTCATGGGCAGTGTCCAAGCATGTGCAACCTCTGATGTGTAGGACCACTTTCTTCTCCTAAATATTAGAAAGTGTACTTTACTAAAGATTTGCTTTTAATCCCCTAAGGTGCTAATCACATTAGATGCTGTTGAAGTATAGAAGTATTATAAGTGGTTTTCAACTGGAAGGAGCTTGAGGAGACTTTAGTAACTTCTGTCAGAACAATAGATTTAATAACCTATGAAAACCCCCAGGGAATAGTATAATTGGGGGGTAAAAAATATATTCCATTATATATACAGGAAAGTAAAGCAAATACATAAAAGAAACATAAAAATATTAGGGTATTTTTAAAACAACAAAAAAAATAGGTTTAGAGGTAAAAGACAACATTTGTTCCTAATATTTTCAAGAGACTTTTACTTAACAGTGAGTTTTGAATACAGTCAAAGCTTAGATTTCCCACCAGTTACCACCCCTACTATCTTCTGTCATGATCATAATCAACACCATGAAAAGTGTCATTAAGAAATCTCTGGTGAAATTAAATCTCTAATGGGTGCTCTAAGTATTAAAACAATTTTTACTTAACAAAGATGGTACTTCAAGTTTTTCCTTTGGTGAGTTATCTGCTGACCATCGAGTGAGACCAGACAAATGCCTCTCATCACAGTGGAAGAAAGCATCCCAGAGTCGACAACATTGAAGCAATAGTGACACCTAGCAGCAAACATGGTCAGTATGATGTATCTCACAAACGACTTTCAAATGCATAAAGATATAGTTCATTCAAGATTTCCAGCCTTTTTTTCAAAGGTGACAAGTACAATAAATATTTATCAAATCCCCCCTTAAATAAATGTCATTTATAAAGTAACCAAAAGCAAATCATTCTTTATTTTTGCTTCCCAAATTACACCTCATTTTAAGTATTCAAATGAGAGTGTCACAAACGACTTTGATTTTAAGATGCATTTTTACAACAGCTGCTGTTGTATTATTGAATCTATAAGCATTGCAGATTAGCTTTCACATGGTGGATCTTAAAATATAAAACCTGCCTCTCTGCTAGCATAGCTGACTAGCTGCTTCTAAAATGTAATTTATTTCACTTACATGCCTTGGGAAAAAGTTTGATACATAGTTCAGAGAAATAAGATGAAATGGGAAGCATCAGCTTAAATTTAAGGTAATTTTAAGTGGAAAAAATAATTTCCTGACTACTAATTGACAGATATTTAAAGCTAACCTAAGAATTTTATTCCATAGCATTAATGTAGCAAGATTTTTTTTTTTCCTTTACTTTAAGTAAAACTAGAGTTTGAGCCATGTGAATAGCCTACAGACTGGACAGTTCACTTGGTTTTGATTTTGCTTACCTACAGACATTCCTTCTGATTAGTGCTAGAATCTAATTCCAAGTTGCTTTGGTGAAGAAAAAGAAGTTTGGAGAGGATCTCTAAACTTGTGCCATTGTCCACTGATATTATCTCAATGTCAACAATTTGTGTTATAGAAAAATCAGACCTTGCTGACACTGAAGTTTATGTATTACATTAATATATTTCTACTAGTTCCTATTATTCCTGAACACTGAGAAAAAAAGAAAACAGCTTTTCTTGTGTGGCAGTGAACATTAAAGTTTCTGTCTGTCAACATTCCATAGAGATAGTAAAATAAGTTTTATCCTGCAAAAATTCACTAAGGTATGATAAATGAAACTGCCAATACAAGGGAAAGAAAAAAAAGAAGGCATAAGCAACAAGACAATAAAATTATGGCTTGCTCTTTTTAAAATATCACTTAAGAAGTTTGGGGTAAATTAAAAGAAAGTCTCTCCCTTGTGGATGGCATAGTACTATACATAGGAACTCTAAAAATGCCACACACACACACACACACACAGAAACTATTAGAATATATGAATTCAGCAAAGTTGCAGAATACAAGATTAATATATAGAAATCTGTTGCATTTTCTGAACCAATTATGAACCATAGAAATAGAAATTAAGAAAGAAATCCCACTTATAATTGCATCAAAAAATAAAGTAAAATACATAGGAATATTAACCAAGAAGATGCAAGACCTATGATCTGAAACTATAAGACATTGATGAAAGAAATTGATGATGACACAATAAATGGAAGCACATAGAATGCTCAAGGATTGGGAGAATTAATATTGCTAAAATGCCCAAACTAATCAGAGCAATATGCAAATTCAATGAAATCCCTACCAAAATACCCATGACATTTTTTATCTAACTAGAATATGTAATTCTAAAATGTGTATGGCAATACAAAAGACCCTGACTAGACAAACTAGCCTTGAAAAAGAAGAACCAAACTTTAGATAACACACTCTAAATTCAGACTAAAATATGAAGCTGCATTTATCAAAATAGTTTGGCACTGGCACAGAAAAAAAAAGACATAGAGGTCAATGAAACAGAACAGAGAGCCCCGGAATAAATCTATACACATATAGACAATCTACAACAAAAGGGGCAGGACTATATGATGTGTGTGGGAGGGGGGAGGGAAATGAGGACAGCCTCTTCAATAAATGATGCTGAGAAAACTGAATAGCTTCATGCAAAAGAATGATATTGGACCACTATTTTACATCATACAAAAAACCTCAAAATTAAGACTGGAACACAACCATAAAACTCCTAGAGGAAAAGATAATCAAAACATTCTTTGACATCTATCTTAGCAATATTTTCTGGATCCGTTTCATCAGGCAAGGGCAATGAAAACAAAATAAGCAAATGAAACTATATCAAACTAAAAAGCTTTTGCACAGTGAAGGAAACTATTAACAAAACAAAGCCACCCTACTGAATGAGAGAAGATATTTGCAAATGATATGGTCAATAAGGGTTGATATCCATGCTATAAAGAATGCCTATAACTAAATATAAAAAAAATCTGATTAAAATACACCAGAGGACTTGAACAGATATTTTTCCAAAAGAGACATATAGCTGATCAACAGGTTCAGGAGAAGGAGCTCAGCATCACTAATCATCAAGAGAAATGCAAATCAAAACCACAATGAGATATCACCTCACCCCTGTTAAAATGGCTAAGACAAAAAGTAACAAATGTTGGCTAGCATTTGGAGAATATGAAACTCTCCTGTATTGTTGGTAGGAATTTAAATCACTTCAGCCACTATGGAAAACAGTGTAGAGATTCCTTAAAAATTGAAAATACAACTGTCATATGACCCTGCAATTCTGAATATTTGTCTGAAGAAAACAAAAATACTAACTCAAAAATATATCTGTAAACCCATATTCATTATTGCAGCATTCTTCAAAATAACTAAAGCATGAAAACAACCTAAGTGTCCACTGATGAATGAATAAACAACATGTGATATACAGTGGAATATTATTCCATAATACAGATGAATGAAATCGGCATTTGTGACAACATGGACGGACATAGGGCACATTATGCTAAGTGAAACAAGTCGTACAGAGAAAGGCAAATATTATATAATTTCACTTACACAAGAAATCTAAAAACAGAAGCCACCAACCCAGGTATGGAGAAGAAACTAGTGGCTTCCAGAGAGGAGGAGTATGAGAAGGTGGGCAAAATTAGGGAAGGGGATTAAGTAAAAACCTCCACTTATAAATGTCACAGGGATGTAACGTCTGGCATAGGGAATATAATCTATAATGTTGTATTGACTTTATATGGTCACAGATGGTAATTAGAAATCTCATGGTGAACATTTTGTAACGTATGACAATATTGAATGACAAAGTGCTGCGGCTGCGATGGACCGCACAGAAGCGTGGCTGAGAGGAGCGACCCCTCGCCCAAGGTCAGGGGCAGTGATCAAGAGTGCCAGGCTGCAATCGCACAGGAGGGCCAGGAGGAGCTACCCCACGTTCAAGGTCAGGAGGGGCAGCCATGGGGAGATAACCCTCCTCCAAGGTAAGGAGCAGTGGCTGCGCTTTGCTGTAGCAGCAGTGAAGAGATACCCCACGTCCAAGGTAAGAGAAACCCAAGTAAGATGGTAGGTGTTGTGAGAAGGCATCAGAGGGCAGACACACTGAAACCATAATCACAGACAACTAGCCAATCTGATCACAGGACCACAGCCTTGTCTAACTCAATGAAACTAAGCCATGCCATGTGGGGCCACCCAAGACGGTCGGGTCATGGTGGAGAGTTCTGACAGAATGTGGTCCACTGGAGAAGGGAATGGCAAACCACTTCAGTATTCCTGCCTTGAGAACCCCTGGACAGTATGAAAAGGCAATGATAGGATACTGAAAGAGAAACTCCCCAAGATGGTAGGTACCCAATATGCTACTGGAGATCAGTGGAGAAATAACTCCAGAAAGAATGAAGAGATGGAGCCAAAGCAAAAACAATACCCAGTTGTGAATGTGACTGGTGATAGAAGCAAGGTCCGATGCTATAAGAGCAAAAGTGCATAGGAACCTGGAATGTTAGGTCCATGAATCAAGGCAAATTGGAAGTGGTCAAACAGGAGATGGCAAGAGTGAATGTCAACATTCTAGGAATCAGTGAACTAAGATGGACTGGAATGGGTGAATTTAACTCAGATGACCATTATATCTACTACTGTGGGCAGGAATCCCTTAGAAGAAATGGAGTAGCCATCATGGTCAACAAAAGAGTCCAAAACGCAGTACTTGGATGCAATCTCAAAAACGACAGAATGATCTCTGTTCATTTCCAAGGCAAACCATTCAATATCACAGTAATCCAAGCCTATGCCCCAACCAGTAATGCTGAAGAAGCTGAAGTTGAGTGGTTCTATGAAGACCTACAAGACCTTTTAGAACTAACACCCAAAAAAGATGTCCTTTTCATTATAGGGGACTGGAATGCAAAAGTAGGAAGTCAAGAAACACCTGGAGTAACAGGCAACTTTGGCCCTGGATTACAGAACGAAGCAGGGCAAAGGCTAACAGAGTTTTGCTAAGAGAACGCACTGATCATAGCAAACACCCTCTTCCAACAACACAAGAGAAGACTCTACACATGGACATCACCAGATGGTTAACACTGAAATCAGATTGATTATATTCTTTGCAGCCAAAGATGGAGAAGCTCTATACAGTCAGCAAAAACAATACTGGGAGCTTACTGTGGCTCAGATCATGAACTCCTTATTGCCAAATTCAGACTTAAATTGAAGAAAGTAGGGAAAACCACTAGATCATTCAGGTATGACCTAAATCAAATCCCTTATGATTATACAGTGGAAGTGAGAAATAGATTTAAGGGACTAGATCTGATAGACAGAGTGCCTGATGAACTATGGATTGAGGTTCATGACATTGAACAGGAGACAGGGATCAAGGCCATCCCCATGGAAAAGAAATGCAAAAAGGCAAAACGGTTGTCTGAGGAGGCCTTACAAATAGCTGTGAAAAGAAGAGAAGTGAAAAGCAAAGGAGAAAAGGTTAGATATCCCCATTTGAATGCAGAGTTCCAAAGAATAGCCAGGAGAGATAAGAAAGCCTTCCTCAGCAATCAAGGCAAAGAAATAGAGGAAAACAACAGAATGGGAAAGACTAGAGATCTCTTCAAGAAAATTAGAGCTACCAAGGGAACATTTCATGCAACGATGGGTTCAATAAAGAACAGAAATGGTATGGACCTAACAGAAGCAGAAGATATTAAGAAGAGGTGGAAAGAATACACAAAAGAACTGTATAAAAAAGATCTTCATGACCCAGATAATCAGGATGGTGTGATCACTCACCTAGAGCCAGACATCCTGGAATGTGAAGTCAAGGGGGCCTTAGGAACCATCACTATGAACAAAGCTAGTGGAGGTGATGAGTTATTTCAAATCAGTTGAGCTATTTCAAATCCTGAAAGATGATGCTGTGAATGTGCCGGAAAGTCAATATGCCAGCAAATTTGGAAAACTCAGCAGTGGCCACAGGACTGGAAAAGGTCAGTTTTCATTCCAATCCCAAAGAAAGGCAATCCCAAAGAATGTTCAAACTACTGCACAATTACACTCATCTCACATGCTAGTAAAGTAATGCTCAAAATTCTCCAAGCCAGGCTTCAGCAATACATGAACCATGAACTTTCAGATGTTCAAGCTCTTTTAGAAAAGGCAGAGGAATCAGAGATCAAATTGTCAACATCTGCTGGATCATTGAAAAAGTAAGAGAGTTTCAGAAAACATCTATTTCTGCTTTATTGACTATGCCAAAGCCTTTGACTGTGTGGATCACAATAAACTGTGGGAAAAACTAATATCTTTAGCCTTTCTTTAATATGGGGTTGGAACTCTTCCAAGAAATATACATTTACAAACTCATTTTCTCCTCATCACCAACCCCCATCAGATAGTCACTGCTTTTGAATCTATTTTACAAATAAGAAAGCTGAGATACAGAAGAGTCAAATAAGTTGCATACATACATTCAGCCAATAGCTTGTGAATAGTCATCCCAAGCAGTACCATATTGTTAACCACTAGAGAACATCTCAAATATAAGAGTTAATTTTTGTTTGCCAGTCACTGATCTAAGCAAGTATACCTGTCCACCTTGTAACATCCCTGTGAACGAGGAATTTATCTCTATCTAACCGATGAGAAACATAGAAAAGAAAGGCCCCAACTCTGGTGGTTTAACACAATTTCAGTGGCTTATTCTGTTCATACTGCATTGTTAAAAAAAAAAAGAATGCCGCTTCATGATTCTTTGTTTCTGATAACTGATTAACTATAATTAAATAATTGATTGTCCTCTATGTGTTTCCTGCTGCCAACCAGTAGCAATTTATCATTAAAAAGAGATCCTGTGACTAATGAAGAGACTGCAGATTTTAGAGTCCAATCTCAGCTTGCTCATGCCCTGACTCTGTGCTCCTGGATGCATTTGATAACCTTTTCAAAAATCAGTTTCCTTAAGAAAATGGAAAGGATTGATATCTTTCTCCTATTATTGCAATAAATGTTCAAGGTCAATTATAAAATATGCTTATCCTATAGAAAATGCTTGGCCAATGGAAGCTAGTTTGAATTTTTAATCATTTTATTTATCTGTGCTTTTGTTCTAAGGTTGGCCATAATTTATGGGAGATCCTCAAAGAAATTATAAAAGCTTCCAGGAAGAGTGTGAAAACCCAAGACAGACTGGCTGGCTTGTTTCATAAACAGATGTTCATCCAGGAAAATGTTACCCATTAATAGCTATCTTAAAAGGTGAGGACTGCACATAGATGTAAATATAGAGAATGGCAGTAAGCAGCATTACATAAATAACAATAAAAATGAAACTATTGTCACAGCTGAAGAAAAGGTTTTATTTCCATGGTTTCAAAACATGGCTCAGTGTTTCAGGGTCTCACTTCCGTTGAAGTGCCCAATGACTGGAATTGCCTGCTCTAAAAATTTCATGAGAACTGCTGTTGAATGTGATATTTGGCAATTTTTATTTTTCCCTCTAGCCATACCTAAATCATCTCTTCTAAAAATCACATCTCTCACTATTAGGTATCAGTGAATAAGACGGGATTAGAATACAGTGCAAATCCACTTGATAGGAGGAATCACATTACAGAAAACCTTCTAATGGCAAGAGTCTATTTAAGCTGTGTCTCCCAAGGGAAGGGATGCAAGGCCCATTGCCTAACAAAATTAAACTGAAATTGAGCAAAGGGCTGTAAGTTATTCTTCAGGGGATCATTAAATAAAAGCAATGGTAACCATAAGTATTGGCTTTTACAGGACAGTCTTACTTTCCTGCCATTTTATTATTTTCAATTAAACCATTCTGTTAAAGCATAACTAAAGTGAATCCACTTCTACAAATTTTAAGACTTTTAAAAAACAAATTAGTTTATGATTTTTAAAAAATTATCCTATTATATACTCTGATTTTAGGATTATAATATTGTCAGTACATATGGAGAACTAGCACCATGATAGTGTAATGGGGAAGTACAAATCTGACTCTAATATTGGATCTGTTTCTTTTGCTTTAGCCTTTGTATTCTATTGATTTTGCTGTAAGTTAATCGCTAAAAGAATGTTGCCTATAGTTTGAAATGTACAGGATAGCCCATTCCCAAGGATCTGATGATCAAAGGCATAAAACTTATCCATTACAATAGAAATAAAAAGTTGCAGAACAGAGGAAAACATTTGTTTTGTTGGAAGTTTATAGAAACACTATGACCAGACCTATGTAGATAGTTTTAAGAACAAAGGATTCTGGTAGCAAGAAGTTTGCAGCAAACAGCTGCACCCCCATCCCTTTTGGCATAAAAGGGGCCTGAATTCTAACTTTGGTAAGATGATTCTTTGAGGCACTGGGCCACCAACTTCTCAGTCTGGTGGCTTTCTGAATAAATATCTACTGCCCCAACAACTTGTCTCAAGAATTACTGGCCTGTCATGCAGCCAGCAGTACAAGTTTGGATTTAGTAACAATTAGGCATTTTCATATACAGTTATTTGATTCTCTCCTGATCAGAAAACAGAAAGAAAATTATGTTTATAATTGGTCCTTTCAGATGAGTCTAGTGAGAAAAGAGTTTAAAATATTTTTTGTTTCTACTACTTGGAAACTGGTCATGTATGGATGTAGCAGTTGAACTATAAAGAAAACTGAGCACAGAAGAATTGATACTTTTCAACTGTGGTGTTGGAAAAGACTCTTGAGAGTCCCTTGGACTGCAAGGAGATGCAACCATTCCATCCTAAAGGAGATCCGTCCTGGGTGTTCATTGGAAGGACTGATGCTGAAGCTGAAACTCCAATACTTTGGCCACCTGATGTGAAGAGCTGATTAATTTGAATAGACCCTGATGCTAGGAAAGATTGAAGGCAGGAGGACAAGGGGATGACAGAGGATGAGATGGTTGGATGGCATCACTGACTTATATGGATATAGGTTTGGATAAACTCCGGGAGTTGGTGATGGACAGGGAGGCCTGGTGTGCTGCGGTTCATGGGGTCGCAGAAAGTCGGACATGACTGAGCAACTGAACTGAACTTGGAAGCACATTCTCCTGCTTTTTTGAATTGTATGTCTTTGAGAAAGCTACTTATAATTACTAGTAAACTGATTCAGAGAACGAACTTCGTGTCTTAAATGTACAAACTGAAATTAAACTACTATACAGAGAAGTTTTTCTATTTCTACTTCAGTATAGAAATTGTCTTTAAAGTATTAAATTAAAAGCCTTGATTGCTATGTAATGCTAGAACCAACCTGAACCCAGAACTTTATTTGCATGTACAGATTGAAGAAACTTTTTTAAAAAATTAATTTATTTATTTTAATTGGAGGCTAATTACTTTACAATATTGTAGTGGTTTTTGCCATACACAGACATGAATCAGCCATGGGTGTACATGTGTCCCCCATCCTGAACCCCCTGCCCAAACTCCCCATCCCATCCCTCTGGGTCATCCCAGTGCACCAGTCCTGAGCACCCTGTCCAGGTTGAGGAAACTTTTAACAAGAACTCATCTCCATTCTTTCTTCTTAATTTCCAAGCCCAACATAATTTGATTCTTTTGCAGTCTTGATTAAATAAAATTCAATAACAGATAGAATATATAAGATGTTTTATTGCAGTAATCATGCTTAACATGAGATCTACATTTATAACACAATTTTAGCTGTATAGTACAGTACTGCTAACTGTAGGTGTTCTGTTATGGAAATTATTCATCTTACATTACTGAAACATTACACCCACAGAACAACTTCCCATTTCTCCTTTCTCCAGCCCTTGGCAAGCACCGTTCTACATTATGACTTTGACTACTTCAGATATTAAATGGAACCATGCAGTATTTGTTCTTCTATGACCAGCTTACTTTACTTAGTAACATATTCTCAAGGTTCATTCATGTTGTTGCAGATGGTAGAACTTATTTTTGAAGGTTAATATAAAATATTATAAAACATCCCTATATACCACAAACAATGGGTAACCTCAAAAGGAATAAAAATAAATGCTCTAAGTATTAATGACTAGGATTCTTAATTATATGCTGGTCATCTTGAAGACATGCCCCCAAACAGAAAGACAGTGGTGACATGA
Organism: Odocoileus virginianus; assembly: GCF_023699985.2. Classification (NCBI taxonomy): domain Eukaryota; kingdom Metazoa; phylum Chordata; class Mammalia; order Artiodactyla; family Cervidae; genus Odocoileus; species Odocoileus virginianus. The sequence goes on from NC_069701.1 coordinate 3,909,708, forward strand.
GACCTACATCCTGTCCAGTGAGCTCAGTAACTTAATGTCCCCTAGTACATGTTCTCTTCAGACATAAAAAAAATAACTTACAGAAAAGTGACATTTCAGAAAGAAAAACCCTGGGCTTCCCTGGTGGCTCCAATGGTAAAAAAATCTTCCTACAATGCAGGAGAACTAGGTTCAGTCCCTGAGTTGGGAATATCCCCTAGAAAAGAGGATGGCAACTTGCTTCAGCATTTTTGCCTGGAAAATTCCATGGACAGATTAACCTGGCTGGCTGCAATCCGTGGGGTCACAAAAAGTCGAACACGACTGAGCAATTAACTCTTCGTTTCATCTTGAAGTCTATAAAATATCCATCACTTCTAAATTATGCAGTGAAAAATGTGAGATGATTTTCTTTACATTTTTCACAAAGAAAAGCATAATTATCTAATCATTCTTAGTGAATCTCATTTTGACTGACAAGTGTAATAATACAACTCACTTTAATAGGCAGACAGAATTTACATCAATAACATTATGTTTTGGTTGTTGTTCAGTCACTCAGTCATGTCTAACTCTTTGCAACCCCATGAACTACAGCATGCCAAACTTTCCTGCCCATCACTATCTCCCAGACTTTGCTCAAACTCATGTCCATTGAGTCAGTGATGCCATCCAACCATCTCATCCTCTATCATCCCCTTCTCCTCCTGCCTTCAATCTTTCCCAACATCAGGGTCTTTTCCACTGGGTTGGCTCTTCGCATCAGGTGGCCAAAGTATTGGAGCTTCAGCTTCAGCATCAGTCTTTCCAATGAATATTTAGGGTTGATTTCCTTTAAAGTTGACTGGTTTGATCTCCTTGCTATGAAAGGGACTCTCAAGAGTCTTCTCTGGCACCACAGTTCAAAAGCATCAATTCTTTGGCACTGAGTCTCCTTTATGGTCCAACTCTCACATTTGTACATGACTACTGGAAAAACCATAGCTTTGACTATATGGACTTTTGTCAGCAAAGTGATGTCTCTGCTTTTTAGTACGCTATCTAGGTTTTGGTAGAGAAGTATTATTGAGATAAAGGGGATTCCTCTCTTTCACAACCAAAGAACATATCCTCCAGCACTCTGGTAAGCTAAAATCATACACAAGCAATTGCAAATTTCTTGATGTGTGATATTTATTTATTCAATTTTTCTCCTATAAGAATTAAAGTAACTATGGGGCAAATCAAAAGACTGAGATAAATCCTTGATCCCTAAGATCATCTAATATGAAGCTATCCCTTTGGGTTGTAACAAGTCAAATAACCTCAGATGGGGCTCTGTAAATGTCCTCTGCCTTCACTTACAAAACTATTTTAATGCTTGTTCTGCTGCTCCATAATCTACAGCATTAACTGTTTGTAAAGCATTTCAGTTAAAAAGAAGCAGCCAAGAGATTTCTTAAACCATCCTTTCTTTGTTTTGAGGGAAAGGTGAATTACAAGCTGGAAAGAGGGAAATATTGACTCAGCAATCTAGAGAGTCAGGAATATTGAATTCATGAGACAAAAAGCAGAAAATAGGTATATTGAATTAAAGACTAAAGGTGAGAGGTGGCAAGCAGAAGAGTGAGAGAGTGGGAAGAAAATAAACAGTAGAATCAGAGAGATCTGGGTGTGTATGCCCAGCCTGCAATGTGGGTGATCCTAGAAAAAAAAATTTTGTCTCCAATTTCCCCACTGAATAATGTATCTAATGACTTATTAAGGTCTTTGAAGACTAAAACTATTACCACATCACACATTACGGAGAACAGACTACATAGTTGGGGGAAAAAAACAATGTTATCTTTCCCTTGTTCAGACCTCTACTGTTGTAGAGATAGCCAAGATTTTATTTTATTTTTTTTTCCATTTATTTTTATTAGTTGGAGGCTAATTACTTTACATCATTACAGTAGTTTTTGTCATACATTGAAATGAATTAGCCATGGATTTACATGTATTCCCCATCCCGGTCCCCCCTCCCACCTCCCTCTCCACCCGATCCCTCTGGGTCTTCCCAGTGCACCAGGTCCGAGCACTTGTCTCATGCACCCAACCTGGGCTGGTGATCTGTTTCACCCTAGATAATATACATGTTTCAATGCTGTTCTCTTGAAACATCCCACCCTCGCCTTCTCCCAGAGTCCACAAGTCTGTTCTATACATCTGAGTCTCTTTTTCTGTTTTGCATATAGGGTTATCATTACCATCTTTCTATAGTCCATATATATGTGTTAGTATACTGTAATGGTCTTTATTTTTCTGGCTTACTTCGCTCTGTATAATGGGCTCCAGTTTCATCCATCTCATGAGAACTCATTCAAATGAATTCTTTTTAATGGCTGAGTAATATTCCATGGTGTATATGTACCACAGCTTCCTCATCCATTCGTCTGCTGATGGGCATCTGGGTTGCTTCCATGTCCTGGCTATTATAAACAGTGCTGCGATGAACATTGGGGTGCATGTGTCTCTTTCAGATCTGGTTTCCTTGGTGTGTATGCCCAGAAGTGGGATTGCTGGGTCATATGGCAGTTCTATTTCCAGCTTTTTAAGAAATCTCCACACTGTTTTCCATAGTGGCTGTACTAATTTGCATTCCCACCAACAGTGTAAGAGGGTTCCCTTTTCTCCACACCCTCTCCAGCATTTATTGCTTGTAGACTTTTGGATAGCAGCCATCCTGACTGGCGTGTAATGGTACCTCATTGTGGTTTTGATTTGCATTTCTCTGATAATGAGTGATGTGGAGCATCTTTTCATGTGTTTGTTAGCCATCTGTATGTCTTCCTTGGAGAAATGTCTGTTTAGTTCTTTGGCCCATTTTTTGATTGGGTCATTTATTTTTCTGGAATTGAGCTGCAGGAGTTGCTTGTATATTTTTGAGATTAATCCTTTGTCTGTTGCTTCGTTTGCTATTATTTTCTCCCAATCTGAGGGCTGTCTTTTCACCTTGCTTATAGTTTCCTTTGTTGTGCAAAAGCTTTTAAGTTTCATTAGGTCCCAATTGTTTATTTTTGCTTTTATTTCTAAAATTCTCGGATGTGGGTCATAGAGGATCCTGCTGTGATTTATGTTGGAGAGTGTTTTGCCTATGTTCTCCTCTAGGAGTTTTCTAGTTTCTGGTCTTACATTTAGATCTTTAATCCATTTTGAGTTTATTTTTGTGTATGGTGTTAGAAAGTGTTCTAGTTTCATTCTTTTACAGGTGGTTGACCAGTTTCCCCAGCACCACTTGTTAAAGAGGTTGTCTTTTTTCCATTGTATATCCTTGCCTCCTTTGTCGAAGATAAGGTGACCATAGGTTCGTGGATTTATCTCTGGGCTTTCTATTCTGTTCCATTGATCTATATTTCTGTCTTTGTGCCAGTACCATACTGTCTTGATGACTGTGGCTTTGTAGTAGAGTCTGAAGTCAGGCAGATTGATTCCTCCAGTTCCATTCTTCTTTCTCAGGATTATTTTGGCTATTCGAGGTGTTTTGTATTTCCATACAAATTGTGAAATTATTTGTTCTAGTTCTGTGAAAAATACCATTGGTAGTTTGATAGGGTTTGCACTGAATCTATAGATTGCTTTGGGTAGTATAGCCATTTTAACAATATTGATTTTTCCAATCCATGAACACAGTATGTTTCTCCATCTGTTTGTGTCCTCTTTGATTACTTTCATCAGTGTTTTATAGTTTTCTATGTATAGGTCTTTTGTTTCTTTAGGTAGATATACTCCTAAGTATTTTATTCTTTTTGTTGTAATGGTGAATGGTATCGTTTCCTTTATTTCTCTTTCTGTTTTCTCATTGTTAGTGTATAGGAATGCAAGAGATTTCTGTGTGTTAATTTTATATCCTGCAACTTTACTGTATTCATTGATTAGCTCCAGTAATTTTCTGGTAGAGTCTTTAGGGTTTTCTATGTAGAGGATCATGTCATCTGCAAACAGAGAGAGTTTCACTTCTTCTTTTCTTATCTGGATTCCTTTTACTTCTTTTTCTGCCCTGATTGCTGTGGCCAAAACTTCCAAAACTATGTTGAATAGTAGTGGTAAGAGTGGGCACCCTTGTCTTGTTCCTGATTTCAGGGGAAATGCTTTCAATTTTTCACCATTGAGGGTGATGCTTGCTGTGGGTTTGTCATATATAGCTTTTATTATGTTGAGGTATGTTCCTTCTATTCCTGCTTTCTGGAGAGTTTTAATCATAAATGGATGTTGAATTTCGTCAAAGGCTTTTTCTGCATCTATTGAGATAATCATATGGTTTTTGTCTTTCAATTTGTTGATGTGGTCTATTACATTGATTGACTTGTGGATATTAAAGAATCCTTGCATTCCTGGGATAAAGCCCACTTGGTCATGATGTATGATTTTTTTTAATATGTTGTTGGATTCTCTTTGCTAGAATTTTGTTAAGGATTTTTGCATCTATGTTCATCAGTGATATTGGCCTGTAGTTTTCTTTTTTTGTGGCATCTTTGTCTGGTTTTGGTTAGGGTGATGGTGGCCTCATAGAATGAGTTTGGAAGTTTACCTTCTTCTGCAATTTTCTGGAAGAGTTTGAGTAAGATAGGTGTTAGCTCTTCTCTAAATTTTTGGTAGAATTCAGCTGTGAAGCCATCTGGTCCTGGGCTTTTGTTTGCTGGAAGATTTCTGATTACAGTTTCGATTTCCTTGCTTGTGATTGTTTTGTTAAGATCTTCTATTTCTTCCTGGTTCAGTTTTGGAAAGTTATACTTCTCTAAGAACTTGTCCATTTCTTCCAAGTTGTCCATTTTATTGGCATAGAGCTGCTGGTAGTAGTCTCTTATGATCCTTTGTATTTCAGTGTTGTCTGTTGTGATCTCTCCATTTTTGTTTCTAATTTTGTTAATTTGGTTCTTCTCCCTTTGTTTCTTAATGAGTCTTGCTAATGGTTTGTCAATTTTGTTTATTTTTTCAAAAAACCAGCTTTTAGCTTTGTTAATTTTTGCTATGATCTCTTTAGTTTCTTTTGCATTTATTTCTGCCCTAATTTTTAAGATTTCCTTCCTTCTACTAACCCTGGGGTTCTTCATTTCTTCCTCCTCTAGTTGCTTTAGGTGTAGAGTTAGGTTATTTATTTGACTTTTTTCTTGTTTCTTGAGGTAGGCCTGTAATGCTATGACTCTTCCCCTTAGCACTGCTTTTACAGTGTCCCATAGGTTTTGGGTTGTTTTCATTTTCATTCATTTCTATGCATATTTTGATGTCTTTTTTGATTTCTTCTATGATTTGTTGGTTATTCAGAAGCGTGTTGTTTACCCTCCATATGTTTGAATTTTTAATAATTTTTTTCCTGTAATTGAGATCTAATCTTACTGCACTGTGGTCAGAAAAGATGACTGGAATGATTTCAATCTTTTTGAATTTACCAAGACTAGATTTATCACCCAGGATGTGATCTATTCTGGAGAAGGTTCCGTGTACACTTGAGAAAAAGGTGAAGTTGATTGTTTTGGGGTGAAACGTCCTATAGATGTCAATTAGGTCTAGCTGGTCTATTGTGTCCATTAAAGTTTGTGTTTCCTTGTTCATTTTCTGTTTAGTTGATCTATCCATAGTTGTGAGTGGGGTATTAAAGTCTCCTACTATTATTGTGTTACTATTAATTTCCTCTTTCATACTCATTAGCGTTTGCCTTACATATTGTGGTGCTCCTATGTTGGGTGCATATATATTTATAATTGTTATATCTTCTTCTTGGATTGATCCTTTGATCATTATGTAGTGTCCATCTTTGTCTCTTTTCACAGCCTTTATTTGAAAGTCTATTTTATCTGATATGAGTATTGCGACTCCTGCTTTATTTTGGTCTCCGTTTGCGTGGAATATTTTTTTCCAGCCCTTCACTTTTAGTCTGTATGTGTCCCTTGCTTTGAGGTGAGTCTCTTGTAGACAGCATATATAGGGGTCTTGCTTTTGTATCCATTCAGCCAGCCTTTGTCTTTTGGCTGGGGAATTCAACCCATTTACATTTAAGGTAATTATTGATAGGTATGTTCCCGTTGCCATTTATTTTGTTGTTTGGGGTTCACGTTTATACCACCTTTCTGTGTTTCCTGTCTAGAGAAGATCCTTTAGTATTTGTTGAAGAGCTGGTTTGGTGGTGCTGAATTCTCTCAGCTTTTGCTTGTCTGTAAAGCTTCTGAGTTCTCCTTCATATCTGAATGAGATCCTTGCTGGGTAGAGTAATCTAGGTTGTAGGTTATTCTCTTTCATTACTTTAAGTATGTCCTGCCATTCCCTTCTGGCCTGAAGGGTTTCTATTGATAGATCAGCTGTTATCCTTATGGGAATCCCTTTGTGTGTTATTTGTTGTTTCTCCCTTGCTGCTTTTAGTATTTGTTCTTTGTGTTTGATCTTTGTTAATTTGATTAATATGTGTCTTGGGGTGTTTCACCTTGGGTTTATCCTGTTTGGGACTCTCTGGGTTTCTTGGACTTGGTTGGCTATTTCCTTCCCCATTTTAGGGAAGTTTTCAGCTATTATCTCCTCGAGTATCTTCTCATGGCCTTTTTTTTTGTCTTCTTCTTCTGGGACTCCTATGATTCGAATCTTGGGGCATTTCACATTGTCCCAGAGGTCCCTGAGGTTGTCCTCATTTCTTTTGATTCTTTTTTTTTTTCCTCTCTGCTTCATTTATTTCCACCATTTTATCTTCTAACTCACTTATCCTATCTTCTGTCTCTGTTATTCTACTCATGGTTCCCTCCAGAGTGTTTTTGATCTCATTTATTTCATTATTAATTTTTAATTGACTTTTTAAAATTTCTTCTAAGTCCTTGTTAAACATTTCTTGCATCTTCTCAATCTTTGTCTCCAGGCTATTTATTTGTAACTCCATTTTGTTTTCAAGATTTTGGATCATTTTTATTATCATTATTCTAAATTCTTTTTCAGGTAGATTCCCTATTTCCTCCTCTTTTGTTTGACTTGGTGGGCCTTTTTCATGTTCCTTTAGCGGTTGGGTATTTCTCTGCCTTTTCATCTTGTTTAGATTGCTGTGTCTGGAGTGGGCTTTCTGTATTCTTGTGGTCTGTGGTTCCTTTTTATTGTGGAGGTTTCACCCAGTGGGTGGGGTTGGACGATTGGTTTGTCAAGGTTTCCTGGTTAGGGAAGCTTGTGTCAGCGTTCTGGTGCGTGGAATTGGATTTCTTCTCTCTGGAGTGCAATGGAGTGTCCAGTAATGAGTTTTGCGATGGGTCTCTGTGTTAGGTGTGACTTTGGAGAGCCTGTATGTTGACACTCAGGTCTATGTTCCTGCGTTGCTAAAGAATTTGCGTGGTATGTCTTGTACTGGAGCTTATTGGCTCTTGGGTGGTGGTTGGTTTTGGTGTAGGTATGGAAGCTTTTGGATGGTCTCTTATTCCTTAATGTTCCGTGTAGTCAGGAGTTTTCTGGTTTTCTCAGGATTTGGGCTTAAGTCTCCTGCCTCTGGATTTCGGTTTTATTCTTCCAATAGTCTCAAGACTTCTCCAACTATACAGCACTGATAATAAAACTTCTAGGTTAATGGTGAAAAGATTCTCCACCGTGAGAGACAACCAGAGAGGTTCACAGAGTTACATGAAGAATAGGAGAGGGAGAAAGGAGATAGAGGTGAGCAGGAGGAGAAAAAGGGGACTCAAGAGGAGAGAGACAGATCTACACAGTTATCTGTTCCCAAAGTGTTCTCCGTAGCCCAGACACCCACAAAGATTCACAGAGTTGGATTCGGAAGAGAAGGGGAATGGAGGAAATAGAGGTGTTCTGAGGTAGAAAACAGAGAGTCAAAAGTGGGAGAGTATCACCATACTCCTGAATAGAAATGGGAACTGAATATTGGATTCTTAAATGACAAAAATTTATATCACATACTACTGAAAAACAAAGACTGAAAATCTAGTGTAGAAGTTAGACTCTTTGAAATACAATATTTAAAAACAAAAACACAAAAAAAAATTAGAACTGTATATGAAGTTCGGTTTAAAAAATAGGGTTTCTCTCTCTTTCTCTCTCTCTTTTTTTTTTTTTTGGCAAGGTTATAGTGAAATGAAAGTGAAAATTAAGGAATAATAGAGGAGTATTAGAGGACTTTAAAAGGAAATAGGAGAGAAAAACAAGAAAAAGAAAAAAAAGGAAAAAAAAATTTTTTTTCCCTAATTAAAAAATCGTAAAAATATATGAAAATGGAAGTTGAGGAGTAATGGGGGAGTAATAGGGAATTTTAAAAGAAAACAAAAGAGAAAAAATAAAAAATTTTAAAAAAGGAAAGAAAAAAAATTTTTTTTTTTAAATTAAATATATGTACATATATATCTAGGAATTTCTCTGGAGTTGTTGCGGTCAGCGTAGGTTCGGTTCAATTTCAGATAGCTCCTCTTTCCAGCTTACACTTCTCGATATCTGTAGTCCCCTTCCCGTGTAGTCGGTGTTACCTTCAGGGATTTTAATCTGTTGCACCGGTCCTTTCTGAAGCGGTTCCCTTTGTTTATTTGGCTTCTGTTTGCCGTCTCTTTGGTGTCTAATTTCCGCCCTGACACAGGCGGGCGGAGGTGATCTCTTATTTAGGTTCGCTAGTTCAGTTCAGTCCTGCTACGGGGAGGGCGGGGCGCTGCAGACAGATACCGCTCTGTGTGGATAGCACTCACGGTGTTCTGGCCACACTGGGCTTGCCCCACTCATGGGTGTCTGTGCTTTCGCCGTCTACACTGCTCAGGCTCCCGGCTGCTCTATATGGAGCGGGCCCTGCGTTGAGTGCGGTTCCAGTTTTCGGGTACTCCACAAAAGCGCGGATTCGGTTGCTCCTGCGTTTTGTGCCTTCCCCGGCCTGAGCGGTTCAGGCAGCCAGAGGCTTGGGCGCACTCTCCCGGGTGCAGCACGCCTTTTCCCTCCGCGGCGAGCGGCCCAGGCAGCCAGAGGCTTGGGCGCACTCTCCCTGGGTACGGCGCGCTTTTTCCCTCCGCGGTCCCAGCACGCACCGCCAGTCAGGTCTCAGGAAGTCTTTAGCTAGAACCCGGAGGCCTGTTTGCAGTGTGGGAGGGGGTGGCTTCTCAGGGGCTGAGTTTGCCCTTTTCCCCTCCCCCCTGCCTCCTACCTCCAGCGGGGATGGGCCGGCTCTTCTCTGGGGATTCTCAGTCCCTTTGTTTTGCGAACCGACGGCAGTGTGTTCGTGCCGGTTAATTTTGTCCCTTGCTATCCCACAGTTTGAAAAAGCTCCCTCCGATTGCTCTCAGGGTCGTCGGGCCAGTCCTTACCCTAAGCAATGCCGCCCGCTCCTCTCCGTTCCGCCCCGCTTGTTGCTGGCGGGTACGGGTGTCTGGGGTACTTTTCTGCTGGGAGTTGCTTTTAGGCACGTAATCTGTGGGCCTTGTTTAATTTTTCCTCCCAGTTAGAATGCAGAAAACTTTCCCCAGTCCGGCCAGTGAGAGGGTTTCCTGGTGATTGGAAACTTCCTCTATTAAGACTCCCTTCCCGGGACGGGTCTCCGTCCGTAGCTCTTTTGACTCCCTTTTTATCATTTATATTTTGTCCTACCTCCCTTCGAAGACAGTGGGCTGCTTTTCTGGGCGCCTGATGTCCTCTGCTAGCGATCAGAAGTTGTTTTGTGAAATTTACTCAGCGTTCAAATGTTCTTTCGATGAATTTGTAGGAGAGAAAGTGGTCTCTCCGTCCTGTTCCTCCGCCATCTTGGCTCCTCCCCTAGCCAAGATTTTAGATGGCAAATTTTAGGACAATTCCTATGAGTTAATATTCTTAATTTTCAAATAGCCACTTTTGTTTTGACCAATATGTGTACCTTCTTGCTTCAGAGAACTATGTCTTCTGCCTGACTCTAAACTGCCACCATATTCCATTCATTCTCTCTCCTGGCTAATTATTTTTATTTTTACTTTCTCAGTGTAATGTGATGATCCTTCCTCAAGGATCATTTCCCTATTGACACACCTCATTATCTAAATAAACTTAATCTCTCTGTCACAGGTCCAACAGCAAACTGTGTTTTATCCTATTTATACTTTCTTCATCCATCCATATGTGCTGGACATTTATTATAATTGCAATTAACTTATGCTTGTAATTTCTTGTTTAGTGTCACCTCCCACTCATTGGATATTCCTAGAGACACTGTTTTAGAATACTCCCTGTTACTCCCCCACATCTAGAGTGTGCTTACTATATAAGAGGGGTCAATAAATATCTGAGTGTTTATGGATGTTGAATTTGTTTTATAGAGAAAAGAATTCTAGGATCATCAATGTTATTTTAAATTATTTAACATCAGTGTACTATCCAGTGCTTAATTAAAGGATCTATGAAAAATAATCAAGGCCACAATTAGAACCATAATTTATTTCAAGTGAAGTACTCAGAGATTAGACACATTTTCAGGATATTTATAACCAGGAGAAGCCATTCGCTCTCTCTCTTTCTCTCTCCTATACACATTACACATAGATGTACAGAAAAGTATTGAGTATGTATTTGGGGGTAAATAATTATTGCAGCCTTTAGTAATGTGCAAATGTGTAATTACAGCCAGGAAAGCACATAGGTAAGTTACCTTATCTATAAGGTAACTAATAATGGATGAGCATTAAAATAAAATGTTACCTTATCTATATAAGATAAGTTATCTTAAGATAACTTATATAAGTTACTTTATCTACAAGGTAACTAGTAATGGATGAACAATATATTGTAATTTTGAGGAGTTACTTATTAGAAAGCCATTAAAAAGACCCACTAGGTGGTTAAATCTGTTTAGTGAACATTCCCATTTTGTTTCACTGTACTTTGGCTCACATTTTATATTTGTGATTTATACCACACTTTGTTCCCCTATTCTACTATTTTCATTTTATCCTTAAAAAAAGGCGGGGGGGGGGGAGAAACTACAGGATTTAATGCAGTGTAAGAAAGAAATAAGCATCTTTAAATCCATTTCACATCTTTAAGTTCTGCTTTATCTATTTCAGCATTTTTCTCACTCTTAATTAAGGATGATTATAAAACATCCTGACCTTAGGCAAAGAGGCTAAATTTTATATTGTTAAATGACTTTTTCTTCTACTCTGAAGATAATTCCTAAACCCAAAATTGCTAAACCTGGGGAGAAAATTGGCAGACAAACTCAATAAGCACTTGCTTTGTGGACAATCCACAGAATGACTTCTCAAGGTTAAATTACTTTTATAAAGAACCTAGGCATTCTAATCCTGAAACTCATAAGGTTATTTGACACCAGTGCTACTAGTGTAAAAATCACTATAATAAATTTCTAGAGAATTGACATTCTAGGATGCAGTTCAGTCCACTCAGAAATTGATCTGCTTTAATTTTGTGGGCTTCTATCTTGTGGATTTGTGCTCAGGCTTTAAATATTCATCCATATCTAACAAACTTTGCTGTTTCCCTTCATTGCTAGCTGGTATTTTGTCCCTGACTCCTGTTGACAACTCTAATAATGTATAAATTTGCTCCCTGTTTTCAGAGTAACGCAGCATAGGAAAAACATTAGAAAGATTTAAAAAATGAACTCATTGGTAACTCAAGAAATGTGAGGGAGCATTTTTGGTAATATGAAGTATCCTAAAGTTCACTCATTATCAATAACAGCGGCTAATATGCTTTTAACTTTGGCATTCAGGATGGTGTTTAAAATATTTAGAGGTAAGAAGTGGGAACATGTGAACAGTGGGCCAGAGCCATAAATTGCTAAAAGCAATGCTAATTATTGAACACTCCCTAGGGTAGCAATTATTATCAGAAGATCAATTTTACTTTTAAATACAGAAAAACTCTTAGCAATATAGAATTGCTAAGTGAAAATACAGAATACAAAATACAGAATACAGAAAAGCTCTACTATATAAGCAAAGCTACTGTTAAAGTCTCAGTTTGAATGCTGGGGACTGGGTCATAGGATACAGTCTAGAGCACATTTTCACAGAATATGAGAATGCTTCTGTCACACTGCAAAGAAAGTCTCGGTCACCTTGGAAAATCCCACCCTTGGAATGCAAGGATTTTAAAAGGATTTTTTGAAGCCATGATGGATTTAAGTTAATGAATCTTTTAATACCTATGCCAGGTTCAATCTCTTTCACGTACAATTGGGTTTATAAAAGAAGCACTAGTCACCACAGACCTTCATCTGTATTCACCAGAAACCCTACATAAACATTACTGGCTAAGACAGGAACATACAGCATGGAAAAAGAGGAAAAAGAGGGACTCGACAGAGGAAAAACCCAACAAACGCTGTCTCAGACAGAGGATGAAGATCGGCATTAACAGTGGTGAAAAAGGCTAAGTCAGCTCAAGGTTTCTTAATACCAACAGAAAATAGTTATTTGACAATGTTCTGGTCCACATTATAGAATAAACTAGATCAGTTGTGTTGGAAATGTAAGTTGAGTAGGCATATATGCCTACTGCTGCTGCTGAGTCGCTTCAATTGTGTCCGACTCTGTGCGACTCCATAGTCGGCAGCCCACCAGGCTCCCCCATCCCTGGGATTCTCCAGGCAATAACATTGGAGGGGGCTGACATTTCATTCTCCATATATATATGCCCACTAAATATATATATACATATATATATATATATATATACACACACACAAATGTGTATATATATGTTGTTGTTGTTTAATCCCTAAGTCTTGTCCAACTCTTTTGTGACCAAATGGACTGCAGTCCACCAGACTCCTCTTTCCATGGGATTTTCCAGGTTAGAATACTGGAATGGGTTGCTGTTTCCTCTACAGGGGATTTTCCCAACTCAGGGATCAAACCCACATCTCCTGCATTGACAAGTGGATTCTTAACTACCGAGCCACCATGGAAGCCTATATATATTGCATGATACAATAGTAATGCTTGAGATTTCACACCAAAATCAACTTTATTTTTATCTGCTACTCTTATTTAAGTGTATTAATTTAGGATAACTATTTCTTTCATTGGATCCAGGTAAAAATTTTGGCAGTCCCATGAATTGTCTGGTTCATCTTATAGAATAAAACACACTATCATCACTTCAAGTTACAGTTTCAATTTATTACTTGTATTATTCACATAATAAGCCAACTACACTTAGGCATACCCCAGATTCTACCCCATTACACCCTTGAATCCTTTATCTTAAAAGTCTTCTTATCAAACCTTTAGGTTGGAGATATACTGCTTTATCTTTCCCTCTTAGTTGTATTCATAAAAAGCTGTTGCCAAAGAAAAATTTTATAAAAATCATCACCAGATTTTCAATACAGTCTTATTTTACAGTCCATGTGATTATTCAGTTCAGTTTAGTTCAGTCACTCAGTCATATCTGACTCTTTGCAACCCCATGAACGGCAGCATGCCAGGCCTCCCTGTCCATCACCAACTCCCTGAGTTTACTCAAACTCATGTCCATTGAGTTGGTGATGCCATCCAACCATCTCATCCTCCATCATCCCCTTCTCCTGTCTTCAATCTTTCCCAGCATCAGGGTCTTTTCAAATGAGTCAGTTCTTCATATCAGGTAGCCAAAGTATTGGAGTTTCAGCGTCAGCATCAGTCCTTCCAATGAACACCCAGGACGGATCTCCTTTAGGAAGGACTGGTTGGATCTCCTTGCAGTCCAAGGGACTCTCAAGAGTCTTCTCCAACACCACAGTTCAAAAGCATCAATTCTTCGGTGCTCAGCTTTCTTTATATGTGATTATTACATAGCAGGAAATAATAAAGAACTATGCTTCAATAATTTTCTTTGTATTATATCATACATTCCAGGGCTCTTTTGAAATGTAATACTTACTGTACAGTGATGCCTCAACAAAAACTTACCCATTAATATCTTGTTATATGTGTGTGTGTTACTCTAAAATATCTTATAAGAATAAATTTGTGATGTGTTCTAGAATCAACAAGCACCGATTCACTACCAATAGTGGTTCTCAAACTGTAATCCCAAGAGTAGTGGCAACTATATGGTATTGGGAATAGGATTGCAGATAAAATGCACAATAGGTAATTAAAATTGTATTCAGATAGATAGCAATATTTTAGTACAAATGAGTCCTAAATACTGCATGAAACATAAAAATTTTAATCTTAGCTGTGTTTTTAGTTGCTAAATCTGTTAGCAGTGTTTGAGAATTTGTGAAACATGCAGCAGATTCTCAGGTCAGTCCCCAAAACTACTGAATGAGATGGTCTAGGTTTGGAGTGCAGAAGTTTCTGTTTTTAATAACTCTGTTGCTTGGATATGCACTGAAGTTTGATGAGTGCACTGCTCCAGGGTATTATGAGTCTCTTAGCCAGTAATCTTGATGCTACTCCCAAACTGGTCCTCCTTTCATGAGCTACCAGTAGACTCATTCTTGCAAAGTCACTGCATTAATAAGACTATACCCAGTGGTGCAATTAATGTAATTTTTATGCTATCAATAGTAAAAGGAGTCTAGAGTGAGAGAGAGTCTGAAATGACTGGTGTGCTAGATATGACCACCCCCCCCATCACTGAGATTTAGGTTCCTTAGCTGTGAGGAACAATTCTCCCTTAATAAGGTTTTACCTATGTCCCTGATTTCTGGTTTCCATACTAATTTCTAGCTGAAACAAGACTAGTTCAATGCCAGATCCCCCTTTCACCCCACCAAATCATCTCACACTTAGAATCTCTGGTATTCACTGGGATTCGTCTTCTATCTATACCTGAAATACCCATTTTTGAGAAACACTGCCCCCCACACCTAGACATTCTGCAATTGTAAACCTTTGTCCTTAATTTGGTTCCCTTGAATATGGTGTTTCATTTTAGATCAATAATATGGTCCCCTGGCTGATGACAGGGAGGCTCCTCTGTTTTGCTCCGTCCTCTCTCTCCTCTGGCTTCCTTTGTCTAGAAATTCATCTTGCCCTCATCTCTTCCATGGCAATATCTGAGTCTCACTCTCTACAATTACATTAAGTTCAGTGTGTAAGTTACCACATATTGTGACTTAACTACAGCAGCTCATCAACCATATTTCCATTGCCTGACCTATCTCTGAGGCTAATTGCTATTGAGCAAATCCTTACTAATGCAGGAAATTGAGGAGATATGATTCATCATGAATACAAATGCATTCCACTGTTACACTTTCCGAAATGCTTTCTTTTTAAGGTCAAGGAAAAGAAGGAAATCCAAATTTATTGAATGCTGACTGTGTGCCAAGAGCTATACTAGATGCTTTACATAGTTGTCTCGATATAGGAATTTTTTTTTTAATCCTGTTCTTACACTCTCTTCCATTGCTTGAAATCTCTTAATTTACAGAATAGTATTTTTAGGCCTGAAGTAATTAAAAAGGACAGAGAAAATCAATCATGTGGATTTCAGTGAAATGAAGTAAAATTAGGAATGGATTCCTAAGAATGGAAAAAGTAATAGATAATATTTATTTAGGCTTCATAGCCTCCGGTGTGAGAAAAATACAAATAAGAGAACTCATGTAATATCTTCCTGTCTTGGTTGGGGGGGAGAGAGAGAGAGAAAGGGACAATTAAGAATGAGAGAGAGTAAAATATAGAAACAAAAGTGTGATTGTGTGAAGAATTTCAAGCAAAATCTATTTTCATCTCGGGGAAACCAGTAGATGGACCCCAACACAACTTGAATGTTTAATGTCCTATATTATTAATAAAGTTTTCAAATCAAAGGAATTCTACTACCAATTCAAACTGAGATGCAAGTATGATCATATTATGATTATGTAAAGAAGCAAGATAAACTTGGACAAATTGTGTGTTTTCACCCTTTAAGAAAAGAATAATAGACGATTAATTGAGCAATGTGTGTGTGCTCAGTTGCTCAGGACTCTTTGCAACCACATGGATTGTAGCCCACTAGCCTCCTCTATCCATGGAAATTTCCTGGCAAGAATACTGAAGCAGGTTGCCACTCCTTTCTCCAGGGGATCTTCTGACCTAGGGATTGAACCTGGGTCTCGTGCATTGCAGGTGGACTCTTCACCACCTGAGCCATTGGACCATATTATCTGGGAAGAAACCATTATACCATATCATCTGGGTTCAAATTAAACTTAGATTTTTATTAAAAAAAAAAAAGAAGAAGAAAACTGATTCTGAGCTTACCTTTGCAGCTTCAAAAATCTATTAAAGGGGACAAATATTTAAACCTCAAGGTTGGAGTTAATATTATAAATCATTGCAATATTGAATATACAGCTGAATATCCATTAAAATATACAATATATTGGATCCCTTACTTCTAGCAGCCTAAATTGTCATGGAAAAAAAAAGTAGTTATCATGAGGATAACTCTGCTTGCTCTAAGAATGCAAACATTGGCAGTATTGTATTAGTGGCCTCTAAAGTTTATCTGAAGATATAGACTGGATTCAACTGAATCGCCAATGAAATATATATTTAAAACATATACTATCCATTTCAATTACATTTTATATTTTATCCAATCTTGTTTCATATATTTTATTTCCTTTGTATATTTGTCATATTTTTTATTATTGCATTATTTTTATTACTAATATTGTGCAATGACTTTCTGTTGAATGATTGTTTTGAGCTTGAACAATCTCATTTGTTGTAGTAAAAGTAAAGGTTCCTCTTGGTACATGATTCTGAGTGTCAATGGGAAGTTACCAATATCCTAAGTAATATGTTTTGATTGATTTTTTTTCTTGTTTTTTTTTAATAAGGTTACTATTTCATTTAACCTCTTTAGATGAAATCCCTATTACATCCACTGTAAATTAAGAGTGTTGCTATTGACTATTGTTCCTTAAAGTAATTTAAAATTTCTAATTATTTTCTCATTCATGGCATAAAAGCTCAATGGCCAACAAATTAAGAAAGTCCATCTGTAAACTTTAAATCACTATTCAAATGTTATGAACAATTTTAAAACGTGTTGTTTTCTAAATTCTATACTTGGACACTGGAAATGACTGCAAAGGAGACCTGACAAACTTTGCTTTATTTTAAAGACTTTTGTCAAAAAATACATTCCATGTGTGTTTCTGCTAAACATTTCTCTTGGAGAAAATGTACACAGCTTATGAATTTTTAGAGGTTAGAGAATTTTAATACATTTGAAACAAATGTCTTCCAATAAGGATCAAAGTGGTTCATAGAATCTGAGGGCCAGACTATCAAGCAGAAAAGTTAACATGCCCCTTTGTGAAAGTTATCAAATGATATTGAATGTTTAAGCCCATTTCACAGACATAGATTTCTAAGCCATCAAAATTTTTATACATTTTCAATTACCCTCATAAATTTACATTTTGTTATTGTGTTTCATTTTGTTTAATTTTTTTTATCTCAAAGGAAACACTCTTCACAGATACATAGTAGTTTAGAAAACTAAGAAAAATATCTTATCTTCTGTCTAGTGACTCACTCTTAAATGTTCTTTCTGAATTATTAAAAAACAAATAAATAAATTTCTCCAATTTGGAAGTCTCAGACATCTTGCAAGGAATGTTGAATCCAAAAACTTGCAGTTATGGTTCAAAGGCAAGATTTTGTTCATGAGGCACCATGTCTAAATTAGGATTTATTTTGAAAGAATTACTACTCAGAATAAAACAGTATAATGAAAATCAAAGGAGTGGGGCAGAAATAGACTTCCTGGTACATAAGAACAAAGTTGAAAGTTGATCATACAAATCAAGAAGATTTATAATAACTAAAACTAGGGTAAATGATTAGACTAAAATTAGTTGGTAAATGTTTTCAACTTATAGATAGGATTAGTATCTCTACAGTTGGGAAACAAGAAAAATTGTTGATGATAAATTGCTTCCACTAAGAACTACATTTGATTAGGAGCTCATATAGTAAGTTAACATTGAATTTGATGGCCATACTGAATAACCATCTTTATATGAACCCTTCAGGAAAAGTTCATTGTCTTTGTTTTTTTGTGTGTGTTTTTTTTTTAATTTTTTAAAAATTTTTTTTTCCATTTATTTTTATTAGTTGGAGGCTAATTACTTTACATCATTGCAGTGGTTTTTGTCATACATTGAAATGAATTAGCCATGGATTTATATGTATTCCCCATCCCAGTCCCCCCTCCCACCTCCCTCTCCACCCGATCCCTCTGGGTCTTCCCAGTGCACCAGGCCTGAGCACTTGTCTCATGCACCATACTGTGAAAAGACCATCCCTAGGAGAAAAGAGAAAAACATTTGATATTTCACAAGCAAGAAAATGAAACAAAAAATGGTGCATGGAAAAGAGGGAAAATGTATTTTTAAAATGTTTGTAACCTTTTCTTTGTCATCAAGTGCCTTTAATTTTCTAGTGTCTGAAATGGCTTATAAATACTAGCAAAAACACATTTTATTATCTTCAGTTCATGAATGAAGCATTGGGAGTTAGTCAATCAACCTTACGAACATACAAAATCACTAAAACTGTTGTATCAGTGTTTCAAAATCTCATAATGATATTTTTTTTAAGTAATGCCTAAAAAAAACTTGACCTAATAACAAATCTTTTGCCTAGTAGTCCAATATTAGCATAAAGTAGTTAATTATTTCTGTCATACACAGGCAAAATTATTGAATGTCAGTATTTTCCAAGTTCAATCAAAGTACCACACTTTTCTAGGGCATTGACAGTGACACTATTTTCTCAATACCAGTTTGGCAAAGAAAAATTTTAAAATATTATAGATGCTCCATACACTGTGTTAGACACTATGGTTAAAAAGATAAAAACAAAGCTTAACCTGAATGAGCATACAGTTAAGTGAAGGAGACAAACATGTGACTAAATCATTAAATCGCATTTTCAAATGTTATCATAGAGATTGAGTAACGAGCAATTGACTATGCCTGAAAGACAGATGGCTTCTTAGTAATTATAAATTAAAATGAAATTGTAAATGATATTCAAGTAGAGAACTTTCACTTATGAGTACAATCTATAAAATTTGAAGAGAATATCTCTCCATCACTAATCAAGAGAACAAGTGGAATGAGAAATGAAATTGTAGAACACCAAGGAAATCAGTCCTGAATATTCATTGGAAGGTCTGATGCTGAAGCTGAAACTCCAATAAAGAACTGGCCCATTGGGAAAGACCCTGATGCTGGGAAAGATTGAAGGTGGGACGAGAAGGGGATAACAGAGGATGAGATGGCTGGATGATATATATCACTAACTCAATGGACATGAGTTTGAGTCAACTCCATGAGTTGGTAATGAACAGGGATGCCTGGTGTGCTGCAGTCCATGGGGTTGCAAAGAGTCGTACACAACTGAGTGACTGAACTGAACTGTACTGAATGAGCTCAAACCACAAAGTAAATTCATACTCACCTGCTGATTCTTCTGCACAGAAAAGCATTATTTTTTCTTTACATCTACTTTACTGAGTGCATGGAAGAAGCACACCGAAGACAGACCAATGCAAGAACAGAAAGACCTTCCCTCTGAGACACATAAAACCATGTACAAGTTTCAGGCTGAAACCAATTGAAGACTAGGGGCAAGAACGGGTATCTCAAAGAATGATCCTGAAATATTTCAGGTCTCAAACAATATAAAGCAATGACACTAGAGTCCTGTAATTCAGAGAAATTAGGTGATGCACATTCTTTTCCATTATACTTTGAAACATTCACGAGTAGAACATGTACTAGGTAATAAAATCTCTCAAAAATGTTCAAAGGATAAAGATAACATGAAGCATGTTTTCTGACCACAGTGGTGTTAGATCAATAGTTATCAACTCTTGAGATATCTAGAAAATCCCAAGTATATGGAAATTAAACCCTATAAAATATACAGATCAAAGAAGATATCACAGAGTAAATAAGAACTATTTTTAATTATGAACTCAAGGAAACAGAACATATTAAACTTTAGAGTTGGCAACTATGACAGTGTTTGAGAGACATTTGTAGTTCCAAATGCCTATACTAGTAAAGAAGAAAAGCATAAAGCCAGTGGCCTAAATTTCTAAGAAGGTGTGAAAGAATAACAAGTTAAACCTATGACACCACACATTTTTCAAGTGCTGTTAATCCAAATTTATCTCCAGAAATAGAAATTCTTCTGTAGAAATCAAGACATTTACAGATGAAAAGAAATAATAAGAGATTATGTTGCAACATATCTACCATAAGAATGACTACAGGAAGTTTTCTAAACAGAATATAACAAAAGAAGGAATCTTGGAACATTAGAAATAAGTAACAAAAAAAAAAGAGTAAAATAAATAAATAGAATATCTACAATAGATTTTCCTTCTCTCAGATTTTGTAAATTATATTTTATTATCATGTATGCAACATTTTTCTCTGCTTATAAGATTTTATCTTTATTTGTTGTTTTGAACATTCTGATTACAATATGCCTGAATGACATTTTGGTATATTTCTTTTGATGAGATTTCACTGAGTTCCTTAGATCTGTTGGCTTATAGTTTTCATTGAATTTAGAAAAAATACCTAGTATTTAAAAAATAGCTTACTGTCCCTCATCTCATGTCTAACCTTCCCTTCTGGGACTCCAATTTCACATATATTAGGCCACTGAGTGCACTTGTCTTCCCTCTCACAGATGCTCCTTTCTTTATTTCTGCTCTCTAATTCTTTTTTTCTTTTTTTTTTTTTTTTGATACTTCATTTTGAGTTATTTCTATTGCTATGTCTTTTCCTAATAGTTCATTTCTATGATGTTAATTCTTACCATTATTTCTATTAGTATATTTTTCAGTTCACATTTTAGTCTTTATCCCTGAAATGTGTTTTCATACCTATGTCTTTGGTTAACTTTTTCACAGTACTTAATATAAATATAGCTATTTTAATATCCTCATCTTCTCTAAGTTACTTCTGGAGTGGTTTTGACTGATTGATTGTTCTCATTGTGGGTTCTGTTTTCTTTTTTGTTTGTTTCCTTGCTGAGTACATTTTTAATGTTTTAATGAAAAATGGTGCTTTATTTTGTAATACTGTACAGAATTATTGGAATCTAATTTGAACAATGTGAAAAGCTTATTTCATCCATCACCTACAAAATGATATGCATTGATGAGCATATAAAAAAAAAAAAAAGCACACAAAAAACTGTGAGACAAGAATTGCCCCACCTCTGATGGTCTGGTCACCTATGAATCCTGGTGAATGATTCTGATGTAGCTTGTGGTGGGTTTTAATTTTATTGTAGATTCCAAATTGGAAAGTTTCCAGAGCACTTTATTATTTTGGGGTATTCCTGGATCAGGGGTTGAACCCATGCTTTTTGCATTAGGGAAGCCACTGAAGTACCACGGAAGCCCGAGAGCACATTAAAGTGAAGTCATGTCTTCATATATTATCAAATGAGTCTAAGCCATGGAAGGAATCTTAGAGACAATAGCATTGTCTCTTGTATGTACTTAAAAGGGAACCGAGGTTTGTTTTGATGAAGTGACTTGTCACAGTCTGCAGTGTTTTGTATTAGGATCTGAATTAAGAACTTTATAGTCTTTAAAATTAAAGTCATAGGAAAAAATGAACAAATTCTTTAAAAAATGAGTATGATGCTAAGTATTATGAATTTCTTATAAAAATTAATAAAACATAAATATGAGTTTATTCAAATATAAGGATGCATTCTATGTATGTTTTAATTACTCTAAATATAAATTTCTAATTAGGATGAAATAAGCTTACTTATGTCATTTATTCCAAATTAAATATTGTATCATAAAATAATGCATGGGAAATTGGCATATCTTAGTTGCACTGAATATCTTTAAAGACTGATTTACATCTTGAAAATCATACTCAAAGAATCCCATTTGAGAATATCCTTATTAGAAGATTATTTTTTATCACATTCATTTTCCTCCAATTTTCATGTGTGTATATTTCTTTCTCCAGATACTAAAGTCAGACAAGACACCACAAGAAAAGAAAACTACAGGCCAATATCCCTGATGACTATAGGTGCAAAAATTCTCAGTGAAATACTAGCAATCTGAATCCAACAGAACATTTAAAGGATCACACCAAGGTCACACCCATGACCAAGTGGGATTTACACCTGGGCTGCAAGGATAGTTAACATATGAAAATCAATTAATGTTAACACAGCACACTAATAATGCAAAGCAAAAAATTAGCATAAAGCATTAAAATGGCATGACTGTCTCAACAGATGTACAAAAAGAATTTGACAAAAAAACACTCATGGTAAAAACTCTCAACAAGCTAGAAATGAAAGGAAACCACTTTATCTATGACAAGCTCATAGATAACACCATGTGCAGTGGTGAAAACCTGAACGCTTGTCTTCTAGGATCGAGAACAGGGCAAAAATGAACACTTCACCACTTCTATTCAACATAGTACTAGAAATCCTGGTCAGAGCAATATAGCAAGAAAAAATAATAAAGACATTTAAATAAAGGCTAAAGAAGTAAAATTGTTCCTATTTGCTGATGACACATTCATATATGTAGAAAATCCTAAAGATTCAGAAAAAAAAAAAAGTAAAACTAGTACATTAATTTAGTAAAGCTTGAGTAATTTTTGATTGGGCACCAGACATTAAGAAATTTGCCTTTTGTGGGAAGAGATATTTTGAATTCTTACAAATATTCAAGCTATTTTGAGGGGACTCACTTAAGTCACTGGGGAAGGGGTTTGAGTCTCATATGTAATGCTTTTAATCTTTCTATGGCAGTAGTAATGCAACATTTAGCCTAGGTTTATATCCTCATTGTGAGACAAGAACTGTGTTCTCTACTCAGTGCTCCATGAGTCATGACATTTTTCAGTCTGTTTGAAACAGGCCATTTCACAGACCTGTTTAGGACTAGACACTGCTCCCTCTAATAACAGAGTCTGATGTGGGTCCTTCTCAGGCCTCGTGTGTTTCCTCACATGCATGACATCACTCAGCTGAATACCTGAGAACCCTCTGCAGATTCAGAGTTCCTTGTGCAGCTCTGTTTTCTCTCTCCTGATAGTCTGGCCATCTTTACCTTTCTGGACTCCTGACTCTACCCGCTCAACTCAAAGAGTTAGTGAGTACCACCTGGATACGTCTTCTCTGTGTCTCTACCTGAAAACTCATGACATTAAGCTGGAGAAATTGCAGAACTCATTTGTTCCTTATCTTTAAGGAATGACTTTTCTTTTTGCTACCTACCCAGTGTCTTGCAAACAGTTTAATTTTGGGTCATTTCAAGTGATTGCATTGATCTCTCTCCTATTCTTCCAACTTGGCCAGAGGTAGAAATCCCAGTTCATTTTTAAAATGAATTTTAAAAATCTGGAGTAATTGTGGTGAAGTCTGAAGGAAACTCAGAATAATGGCCTTAGAATAATAGATCATAACATTTTTGTTACAATAGCTTAGTATTGAACATCCAGACTGTTAGGTACTGCATCAAGTCTTTGCATTTGGAATGATTTTCTGAAGCAGCAACTTCGAAGCAACTGTGACTTCTCCAAGTTTGGAGTGAGAGCAAACTGGGGGGACAGAGAATAATATCAGGAGTAACTGAAAGCCTGGGGGTGGGCTGTCAACCAGGAAACCATGTCATACGGAAAGATAGCACAAAAGGGAAACTACAGAGAGGCACTATCCAATATGGTAGATCCAGCCAGGTAATAGATAGTTATCAGCCTCATAATAGCTAATAAAAACTGGTATATATTTTATACTTACAATATGCTCATTTGACTAGTCACAAAAGAATGTGCTGTAAAAGTAAAATACATACCAGATTTTGAAGACTTTAATGAAAAAATCTGATAACAATTTATGTTAACTACATATTGAAATTATATTTGGGGCAAATTTGGGCTAAATAAAATCATTATTGGAGTTAATTTTATCACCTGTTTTTCACTTCTAAGGTGTGGCTACTAGAAAATATAAAAATACATGTGTGGCTTTCATTTGTGGTTCACATTATATTTTAAATTGGATAACACTTTTAATACACTTAGTCCAGAGACTCCAGTGTGATCTATAGACTCTTTCTCGGTGAAACTGTATAGCTGTTCCCACAAACAAAAGGATGAATACAGTCTAAGATCCTCTCTACTATTTTGGAAACCATCTATGGGCCCAGTGGAGAATCTTTCTCAGGAAATGTTAACTATCATGTCATTTGGGAGAATGGAGAAGCAAGTACTTCTGCCCTGGGATTTGACTGGGCTTCTGGGCCAAGATAAAAAGTGGGAACAAAATAGTAAACAAATTAAGAATTCTGACATCTCCCACAATAATCTTTTCTTTTCTTCTTCACCAGCTATTTTTTCTACCCAGTATCTGTTCAGTTTAGAAGATTGTTTTTAGAAGCATAGTATCCACCTAATTTAAGTGGAGCTCCTGGGAGTAAATACTTTTTTGTCTTCTTCATTATTTAGAAGTTGTGTGCAGTATTACTCAGCCATAAAAAAGAATGAATTTGTTTTTCCATTTGAGACAATATATATGAACCTAGAGAGTATAATGCTTAATAAAATGTCAGACAGAGAAAGACAAATAGTGTATGCTTTCATTTATAGGTGGAATCTAAAAATTAAAGCAGATAGTCAAATATAACAAAAACATACTCACAGGGGAAAAAAAAAAAACTAGTGGTTAACTGAGAGGACAGGTCTAGGGGAAGGAGCAAAATATTAATAGGTGAAGGGATAAAGGTAAAAAATAAATAAGTTACATGGGCATATTTTTCAGCCCAGGGAATATAGTCCAAATTTTATAATAACTTCATATGGAGCATAATCAATAAAAATAGCAAATTACTATGTTGCTCACCTGAAACTAATACAATATTGTAAATCAACTATATTCCAATTTATAAAAAATGTTTGCATGTGTGATTTTTTTTTAAGCAAATTAATGTAGACCTAACAACAGATGTGAGCAATATTGTATACCCCACTTGAAACTTCGAGATCCATGGTCTTAGAATCTGGGGATTTTATTTCATAGCCATAAAGTAACAACTATAAAATATGAATTGTTGAAGCATGAGCAGACCCCAGAGAAACTTGATTGATAATGGCAGAAAAATGAAATTATTGACAGTGAATGAGCTGATGATTATTTGATCGTGATTAGATGCAAAACCTCCCATATCACCATGTAACCTCTAAATAAGGAGCCATTCCATAATGAACTGGAAATCAAGCTAAGACCTAGCCTTGTGAAGGGATTTTCTGTATGAAGAACTTACTTTTTGAACATTATCTTGTTAAAGTGACATCCAAGAAGTGTCAGGAGGTTTGAATAGCCATCATGTCCTAGAATGAAGATTTGCAGAATTTTTCTTTTTTTGCTTTGATAGTCATACATTTTTTAACATAGGTACACTATTGTTGGCAAAGTACAGTTAGTAAAATTATTTAAGCAATTCTATACTGCTTTCTTTACTGAAACTCCCATATTGTCTGTAAAATTTATAGTCTGCCATCCTATTTTCAAACTTCTAATCCTATTCAAAAAGCAATGCATCCCACAGGCAGAAGTCCGCTGGAGCAGCTTCCCTCCCTCCTCACCTGTGCCCCTCACAGGGGAGCTTCCTGCCAGCTCCCAGGGAGATCTTTGCCACAAGCCCCTCATCCCCACCCAAATGCGTCTGCACCTGTACTCAGCCTTGTCCTGATATTTTCATACTGTGGCATTTTAAGCACCATGAGAGAGAGAAAGGGAAGTAGAAGAAATGCTCTTGTTTTCTCAATGTTTTCATTTTCCTTGAGGAAAAAACACATATTTTGGCTGAAAAGTAGCAGTAAAATATGTGAGTAAGTGAAACACAAGGAACACACACACAGAAAAATAGTTTTTAAGAAAATGCTAAATATTAAAAATATTACAAAAATTCGGAAGAAAATGACATGATAATTCCCCACCGAAAAGTGTGATTTTGAAAGCTTTACAGCTATCAGACGCCAAATTGAACAGGTTAAGCAGAGAAAACCACAAAGTCAGTTCACTCAGTGTTTTCAATTCTTTTTGGTGATGTGGTACACATCTAACGTTTATAAACCCACTAGGGCAAACTGGGAAACAGCTAGTGGGTCAGAAGTAACCAGTCAAGGGATGTAATTATTCCAGGCCCTGCCGGGGTACCCTCCTGCCTGAGGGTGTCCATCTTAGCACACAGAGCCAGGTTCGTGTGCTCAGTCACTTCACTTGTGTCCGATTCTTTGAGACCCTAAGGAATGTAGCCTGCTAAGCTCCTCTGTCCATGGGGTTCTCCAGGCAGGAATAATGGAGTAGATAACCATGCACTCCCCGTGGGGATCTTCCCAACTCAGGGATCGAACCCGTGTCTCCTACATTGCAGGCAGATTCTTTAACCCACTCTTCCACCTGGGAAGCCCAAGGCTATATTTAAATGACATGTATCTGTTGGAAATTTTTGATTTATAAAACATCTTTCTGGGCCACTCCTTCCAAAGAGATAAGTTTTTTGTTGCTTTATTTTGTTTTTTTTTTTTACTGTGAGATTACATCATCTGATCCAAAGGCAGCAATCTAGAGGCACATTCACAACTATGAATTGATTTAGCATGAGAACTCTGACAAAAAGAGGTACCTTAAACTGCACTCTGTCTGGCTGACTAAATTACAACTGTTCTATAGGGCCTGATGTGAGACTTCCATAAAATACAGGGGAAAAAAAAAAGGATTTTTTTTTTTTAAATGGAGAGTCTTTAAGAGTACAGTAATAAGATTTACAAGGGAACAGAAAACATGGGTAAGAAGACAACAAAGGGAGAAAAGGGGGAAGAAATGTCAAAAGCCAAATAGGAAAAGCACAAGAATAGAAAAAAATCAGGAAAGGACAAATTAAGTTAGGGATGACATGCATTTTCCTGAGAAGGAAATGACCTCTTTTCCTTCTAAGGCATCAGTTAGTTAAAGTCTCTGCACTGAGTCACAGAACTGCCATCAGACCACAAAAGGAATGCTGGCCTCTGAAAGGCCATGCTGTTCCCACGCAGTCTGAGGGCCCCTTGTCAGAGCAGTCAGTCTTCTCCCTTATCTCCCCTGTATCAAACATAGTTATTCCTGCTCTTTGACACCTGGAAAACATACGTACCACCACCCCTAAAGCCAGTTCAGTACAAACGCTCATTTCTGCAGAGCCTCTCTTGCACTCCAAAGTGACCACAGGAATTTTGTGAAGCTCCTCGGCTCCACCGAAAGACTACTTTCTCATGAATCACCCTGTGAAGTTGATAATACTTCTTGGAACATCGCTTTGTAAATGCTAGTAGGCAAGTGTATAGCAATTTATCAGTTTCTTATCCTATAAGGAAGTATTTCATTTCTTCCTCTTCTTCATACATACCTCACTTTAGAAATCTTCTCATGGTTTTTATACATATCATCTAATATTTTTGTGCCATCAAACACACATCCCAGGCACAGCAAACTCCATTTATGAATAATTCATGCATTTCCCAAAACCCAGTTATGGTCAGTTGCAAAAGGTGTCATACATTCATCCCATCCATTTATGCATGCCCCCTACACACTATGAAGCAACTTCTATCAAGTAGTTAAAACTATTTCTGAACACTTTAATACAGAAAAAGTTGTGAGTGATTGTGTGTCTGCTCAGTCATGTCCAAATCTTTCTGACTATTCAGACTATAGCCAATCAGGCTCCTCTGCCCAAGGAATTTTCCAGGCAAGAATATTGGAGTGAGTTGCTATCATTTTCTACTTCAGGGATCTTCCCAATTTAGGGGTTGAACCTGCATCTCTTGTGTCTCCTGGATTTACAGGTGGATTCTTTACTACTGTACCACCTGGGAAGCCCACAGAACAGGATGAATGGAGGCAAATATTTGTTACCCTGTGTCTTGCTTCAGCAAATGGGCATTAGTAAATGGGCTGTGAAAGAAGGCTTGCAATGTTCTGATACATATACATTGGGGCTTAGTCTCTCATACAAGTCTTTGGAGCCCTCACATTGCTGGGTGGAAAAATAATAGGCATGTATACTAGAGGATGAGCCTGCACAACCCCACAAAGCAGAGACTAGCTTACCCAGCCAAAGTCTGTCCATGGTCAACCATTCTGTTCACTAGTGAACCCTTTGCACAAGATTATTATTATCCATGTGGACCTAGATGAACCGAATCAAACCAGAAAATCACCCAGTCAACCCAGTGAACTGTGAGAAGTAATAGAGATGTGTTGTTTTAAAACAGGAGTTGAGAAACTTTTTCTGTAAAGGGTCATGTAGGAATTTTTTTTATTTTGTAAATCATTTTATCTCTTTCTCAACTATTCAGTTCTATAGTTATAGCAAGAGAGCAGTCATAGACAACAGACAACTGAATGAATACAGCTGTGTACCAATAAAACTTATTTAAACTTAATTTATAGCTCCAGTAAAAGTTCATCACATTGGTTTTCTGACTCCTGTTTTAAACCAGTAAGTTTTAGGGTGGTTTGTTACATAGCAAAGCAAAAGAGACTCTCGTTTTGTTGTAGTTTCTTTCCTCGCCTTCCCAACGTAGTTAACTACTCCAACCTGCCCTTTAGAATTCAGTAGAAGCACCATTTCAGAAAGTCTTAATGCTTTGGTTTTGGAATCAGACTGATCCAAATCCGAGTCTTGATTCTACCACATACTATATATGTGTTTGAGATTTGGGGAAGTTATCCTGTCTTGAGCTTTAGTTTATTCCATCTACAAAATAGCTCAGTCGCCCAGTTGTGTCTGACTCTCTATGACCCCATGGACTGTAGCCCTCCAGGCTCCTCTGTCCAGGAGATTCTCCAGGCAAGAATACTAGAGTGGGTTGCCATGTCCTCCTCCAGGGGATCTTCCCGGCCCAGGGATCAAGCTCATATCTCTAGTGTCTCCTGCATTGGTAGGTGGATTCTTTACCACTAGTGCCAAGTGGGAAGCCCTAAAAAGTGAAAGCTGCTCAGTCATGTCCGACCCCATGGATTATACAGTCCATGGAATTCTCCTGGACAGAATACTGGAGTGGGTAGCCATTCCCTCTTCCAGGGTATCTTTGAACCCAGTTCTCCCACATTGTGGGCAGATTCTTTATCAGCTAAGCCACCAGGGAAGCCCAAAAATACTGGACTGGGTAGCCTATCCCTTCTCCAGTAGATCTTCCTGACCCAGGGATGGAATCGGGGTCTCCTGCATTGCAGGTGGACTTTTTTTTACCACCTGTGTTACCAGGGATCCCCAAAACAGGCCTGGCATAAGTAAATATTTAATTTTTAAACAATTAGATGTTATAGTATAGTTAAATATTGTGTCATTATATCTTTATTATCTTCACTCCCAGTTTAGAATAGAGGCTCTACACTAACATGATATCTCATGCATACTCCTATAACACCATTTACTATACTGTATATTAATGTTTTGGTTTTTCTTGTCATTGTTTGGCACAAAGGAATTACTTCATCATTAAGCACAATGCTTCTTTCCTCCTCTGATGATTCCTTTGAAGAAGACACACAGTTGTTGCCTCACTCCTGGCCATTCACTGTCACATTACTAGACTCAAGATACTGAACCCAATTCCCACCTTGTTCCTCCTGGAAAGGTAAATGCACTCTCAGAGGACACATGCTCTTCTGCTGCTCCAGGGAGGAGTATGCTTACAGTCCAGTCCTGAGCTCCTTGATCAGGTTAGTACACATGCCTGGTTCTAGGGTTTGGTGTCAGGTGTTAGGAGGATCCATTTTGCCTTCACATTTAACGTATATCATCCAACCTCAACCTGTCATAAAATGAAGGTTTAATTTTAATGTTCATTTTCCTGCTTTGTGTCATATTTTTCAATTGATTCATAGCTCATTCTGAGAAGAAAGGCACTTTTTGTTGAGTATTTTTGAGATCCCAACATACATGCAAAACACTCAGAACTATTTCCAGTAAATAGTGAGCAAATTCCTGTAGGGGAAAAAGGAGTAATCATCTTTCCTAATCCTATCTAAGTAGAGAGGTTTCCTGAAATTAGATCGTAACTATTGAAAGTTACAGAGAAAATGAACATTTCAATTTCTGGGGGCGACTTGCTGAACTGTGGGAACTTGTATGGCAGGTCTAGGCATCTAAACTGACTGAGCATGACTGTATTTTTTGGAAGAATCTGACATGTGTCCCTAAGAACCTTTGATAGGAAGAGACTTCATTAGCAGTAGCTGGATAACCACACACGTCTGGGGTGGTTTTCCTGTAGGCTAAGTGGGACTGAACAGGGCTTGAAGCTGTCCACAAAGTTCTGGCCACTACTCATGGGCTTGTCAACAGAAAGACACCATAGGGCACTGCTTGGCAGAAAGGAATTAACAAGGAACATGAAGGTGGCTGTGACTGACTGCACAAAAGCACCCCGGCTACGATGGACTGTGCAGAGGCATGGCCATGAAGAGCTACCCTTTGCCCAAGGTCAGGGGCTGCGACCGAGAGTGCCAGGGTGCAATGGCACAGGAGCGGCCGAGAGGAGCTACCCCACATCCGAGGTTAGGGGTGGAGGCTGAGAAGAGCTACCCCATGCCAAAGGTCAGGGGC
Source organism: Odocoileus virginianus (assembly GCF_023699985.2). NCBI lineage: Eukaryota > Metazoa > Chordata > Mammalia > Artiodactyla > Cervidae > Odocoileus > Odocoileus virginianus. The sequence continues at coordinate 3,940,248 of NC_069701.1, forward strand.
GGCAGCCGAGAGGAGCTACCCCACTTCCAAAGAGCAGCGGCTACTAGGGCACAGGAGGGCCAAGAGAAGCTACTCCACGTTCAAAGTCAGGAAGGTCACTGGTGAGGCGATACTCCTCCTCCAAGGTAATAGAAACCCAAGTAAGACGGCAGGTGTTGCGAGGGGGCATCAGAGGGCAGACAGACTGAAACCATAATCACAGAAAACTAGCCAATCTGACCACAGGACCACAGTCTTGTCTAACTCAATGAAACTAAGCCATGCCATGTGGGGCCACCCAAGATGGTCAGGTCATGGCGGAGCGGTCTGACAGAATGTTGTCCACTGGAGAAGGGAATGGCAAACCACTTCAGTAGTCTTGCCTAGAGAACCCCGTGAACAGTATGCAAGGCAAAATGATAGGATGCTGAAAGAGGAACTCCCCAGGTCCATAGGTGCCCAATATGCTACTGGAGATCAGTGGATAAATAACTCCAGAAAGAATGAAGTGATGGAGCCAAAACAAAAACAATACCCAGTTGTGGTTGTGACTGGTGATAAAAGCAATGTCTGATGCTGTAAAGAGCAGTAGTGCATAGGAACCTGGAATGTTAGGTCCATGAATCAAGGCAAATTGGAAGTGGTCAAACAGGAGATGGCAAGAGTGAATGTCGACATTCTAGGAATCAGCGAACTAAGATGGACTGGAATGGGTGAATTTAACTCAGATGACCATTATATCTACTACTGTGGGCAGGAATCCCTTAGAAGAAATGGAGTAGCCATCATGGTCAACAGAAGAGTCTGAAATGCAGTACTTGGATGCAATCTCAAAAACGACAGAATGATTCTGTTCATTTCCAAGGCAAACCATTCAATATCACAGTAATCCAAGCCTATGCCCTAACCAGTAATGCTGAAGAAGCTGAAGTTGAATGAGTCTATGAAGACCTACAAGACCTTTTAGAACTAACACCAAAAAAAGATGTCCTTCTCATTATAGGGGACTGGAATGCAAAAGTAGGAAGTCAAGAAACACCTGGAGTAACAGGCAAATTTGGCCCTGGAGTACGGAATGAAGCAGGGCAAAGGCTAATAGAGTTTTGCCAAGAGAACTCACTGGTCATCACAAACACCCTCTTCCAACAACACAAGAGAAGACTCTACACATGGACATCACCAGATGGTCAACACTGAAATCAGATTGATTATATTCTTTGCAGCCAAAGATGGAGAAGTTCTATACAGTCAGCAAAAACAAGACTGGGAGCTGACTACGGCTCAGATCATGAACTCGTCATTGCCAAATTCAGACAGAAACTGAAGAAAGTAGGGAAAACCACTAGACCATTCAGGTATGACCTAAATCAAATCCCTTATGACTATACAGTGGAAGTGAGAAATAGATTTAAGGGACTAGATCTGATAGAGTGCGTGATGACCTATGGACGGAGGTTCATGATATTGTACAGGAGACAGAGATCAAGACCACCCCCATGGAAAAGAAATGCAAAAAGACAAAATGGTTGTCTGAGAAGGCCTTACAAATAGCTGTGAGAAGAAGAGAAGTGAAAAGCAAAGGAGAAAAGGAAAGATATTCCCATTTGAGTGCAGAGTTCTAAAGAATAGCCAGGAGAGATAAGAAAGTCTTCCTCAGCAATCAATGCAAAGAAATAGAAGAAAACAACAGAATGGGAAAGACTAGAGATCTCTTCAAGAAAATTAGAGCTACCAAGGGAACATTTCATGCAAAGAGGGTTTGATAAAGGACAGAAATGGTATGGACCTAACAGAAGCAGAAGATATTAAGAAGAGGTGGAAAGAATACACAGAAGAACTATACAAAAAAGATCTTCATGACCCAGATAGTCAGGATGGTGTGATCACTCACCTAGAGCCAGACATCCCAGAATGTGAAGTCAGTTGGGCCTTAGACAGCATCACTATGAACAAAGCTAGTGGATGTGATGGAATTCCAGCTGAGCTATTTCAAATCCTGAAAGATGATATTGTGAAAGTGCCAGAAAGTCAATATGCCAGCAAATTTGAAAAACTCAGCAGTGGCTACAGGACTGAAAATGTCAGTTTTCATTCCAATCCCAAAGAAAGGCTATCCCAAAGAATTCTCAAACTACCGCACAATTGCACTCATCTCACACGCTAGTAAAGTAATGCTCAAAATTCTCCAAGCCAGGCTTCAGCAATACATGAACCATGAACTTCCAGATGTTCAAGCTGGCTTTAGAAAAGGCGGAGGAACCAGAGATCAAGTTGCCAACATCTGCTAGATCATCAAAAAAGCAAGAGAATTCCAGAAAAACATCTATTTCTGCTTTATTGACTTTGCCAAAGCCTTCAACTGTGTGGATCACAATAAACTGTGGAAAATTCTGAAAGAGATGGGAATACCAGACCACCTGACCTGCCTCTTGAGAAACCTGTAGGAAGGTCAGGAAACAACAGTTAGAACTGGACATGGAACAACAGACTGGTTCCAAATAGGAAAAGGAGTATGTCAATGCTGTATATTGTCACCCTGCTTATTTAACTTCTATGAAGAGTACATCATGAGAAACACTGGGCTGGAAGAAGCATAAGCTGAAATCAAGATTGCCGGGAAAAATATCAATAACCTCAGATATACAGATGACACCACCCTTATGGCAGAAAGTGAAAAGGAACTAAAAATTCTCTTGATGAAAGTGAAAGAGGAGAGTGAAAAATTTGGCTTAAAGCTCAATATTTGGAAAACTAAGATCATTGCATCTGGTCCCATCACTTCATGGGAAATAGATGGGGAAACAGTGGAAGCAGTGTCAGACTTTATTTTGGGGGGCTCCAAAATCACTGCAGATGGTGACTGCAGCCATGAAATTGAAAGATGCTTACTCCTTGGAAGGAAAGTTATGACCAATCTAGATAGCATATTAAAAAGCAAAGATATTACTTTGCCAACAAAGGTCTGTCTGGTGAAGGCTATGGTTTTTCCAGTGGTCATGTATGGATGTGAGAGTTGGACTGTGAAGAAAGCTGAGTGCTGAAGAATTGATGCTTTTGAACTGTGGTGTTGGAGAAGACTCTTGAGAGTCCCTTGGACTGCAAAGAGATCCAACCAGTCCATCCTGAAGGAGATCAGTCCTGGGTGTTCATTGGAAGGACTGATGCTGAAGCTGAAACTCCAGTACTTTGGCCACCTCATGTGAAGAGATTTGAAAAGACCCTGATGCTGGGAGGGATTGGGGGCAGGAGGAGAAGTGGATGACAGAGGATGAGATGGCTGGATGGCATCACCAACTCAATGGACATGAGTTTGAGTAAACTCTGGGAGCTGGTGATGGACAGGGAGTTCTGGCATGTTGGGATTCATAGGGTCTCAAAGAGTCAGACACGACTGAGAGGCTGAACTGAACTGAATGAAGGTGGTGCTAGTGGTAAGGAATCTGCCTGCCAATGCAGGGGACTTAAGAGATGCAGGCTCGATCCCTGTGTCAGGAAGACCCCCTGAAGGAGCATATGGCAAACAACTGTAGCATTCTTGCCTGGAGAACTCCGTAGACAGAGGGGCCTGATGGGCTACAGTGCATAGAGTCACACAGAGTTGGACATGAAATGACTTAGCATGCATGCACACACATGAAGCATTGAAAGGAACTTCAGGAGAGTTTTTCCCAAAACTTGTGAAGAAAAAAAGCCATGAGCTATTTCCTTACAGGAAGAGTTCTAAAAACATCACCATGGATCTAACTTGAAGCCTGCAGTGATGTAGACACTTGCCTGCCAAAAGCAGCAGCAGCTGAGGAGGCTGGCCTTCTTTCCCTGCCCCTCACAGCTCCATGCAACACTGGAGACCAAAAGTGGGGCCTAAGAGGAAGTAGAACATGGACAATAAAAGAACAAGTCAAGACATCCTCCTTCCCTTTAGACCAGGGATTAACTGGAGAGAAGGAAAAATCAAGTTTAAAATATTGGTTTAAATTGTGGTAGACAGTATAACATGTGATGGAAATATGTTCTCACAACTGAAAGACTGTGCTGTGCTTATTTGCTCAGTTGTGTCTGACTCTTTGTGACCCGATGGACTTTAGCTCACCAGGCTCCTCTGTCCATGGGATTCTCCAGGCAAGAATACTGGGGTGGGTTACCATGCCCTCCTCCAGGGGATCTTCCCAACCCAGGGATCAAACCCAGGTCTCCTGCATTTCAGGCAGGCTCTTTACTGTCTGAGCCACCCAGAAGCCCAAAGACAGTGGATTACAAAAGGAAATAGGCTGCTTTCTGGTTTTACTCCATTGTGTACACACCATCCAATAATCCATGTATATGTGTATGTTGTTGTTTAGTAATTAAGTTGTTACTGACTCTTTTGCAACTCCATGGACTGTAGCATGTTGAGCTCCTCTGTCCATGGGATTTTCCCGGTAAGAATAGTGGAGGGAGTTGCCATTTCCTCCTGACCCAGGGATCAAACCCATGTCTCCTGCATTGGCAGATGAATTACTTACCACTGAGCCATCTGAGAAGCCCCATAAACGTGCATACAACCATTAACTATTGCATTTTCTCTTTAGGTTGGTAACATTACAGCCAAACAATAAACACAAATACTTTACTAGTAGAAAGAAATTAGAGCTGATTACGACTGGTCAGTAAAATGAGAGTGTTCAGTCCTAGGTAAGTCATAAAATATAATCTTTAACCACTTTTCTACAAACACCAAGGTTATCTGATGTTTCTATAAAACTACAGCTAAGTCAGCATGCCAGCCACGAATTCAATAGTGTTTTTACGTTTCAGAAAATATACAAAGAAACTATGGTCTCAAAATACAGATAAGAGAATAAGAGCAGCCAAACTTTTTTCAGTCTGTATAAATAATAGTTAGAACCCTTATTTTAGCACCCTACATTCTTTAAAAAATAGGATAAGGATTCTCTAGTTAAATAGCTATTTCTATTCTATACATTTATTCTTAAAATATTTTGCAACCAATTTTTTTTATTTGTGTACAGTTCATATAACATTGTTCGGTTAAATTCTTCATCACATTTTATCATTGCATTCCCATTTAATACAAAGCCACATGACTGCTGAAAAGTCTACAATAATTTAAGTGTCCCTAAGCACACCATTTCTCTGACTACATGCATTTTTTATACCCTAACTCTTATTGTAATGCTTATGATCAATAAAGATGCTTGCTCAGAAGTAGAATAAATTTGTGATCTATTAATATTTCATGCCCTGGAACTTATATCATTGTCCACTCTTACTTAAATAAAATTCTTTTTTATTCTTAGTGGTGGCTTATGGAAACAAAATCATTCCTGTTCATAGTACTTTTAGAAAAATTACCTTTATAACACATTTATGGATAAAACTTAGTCCTGTCTTAACTATTACTGCTGAAAGGTCATTTGGAGGAAATCTATGTAAGATTTGAATATGTTTCAAGGGATTTTGTATCTGAATTCCCAGCAACAAAAGTGCAAGGAATATGGCTTCTTTAGGGGATTCCCAGGTGGCTCAGTGGTAAAGAATCTGCCTGCCAATGCAGGAGACTCAAGAGACTTGGGTTCATTCCCTGGTTAAGAAGATCCCCTGGAGGAGGAAATGGCAACCCACTCCTATATTCTTGCTGGGAAAATTACATGGACAGAGGACTCTGGGAGTCTACAGTCCATGAGTCCAAAAATCAGTCACAACTGAGCAACTGAGCATGCACGTGGCTAATTTAACCTAATAATGATAGCAATAACTTGGTAAAAGGATATAAAAAATATATAGAATCAGTGGATGGGAATACCAGAAAATGAGGCCCAGAAGTTGCTGAAAATGAAACATCTAAAATATGACTGGCTCATAATATTTGACAGACAAATTAATGAATAACTGATTCAATAAAGTTAAATTTTACCAGTCAGATACACCTGTGGAAGTGTTTCATTTGTAACTGAAGCAAAATTAGCTAGAATGTATTTCATTATCTGCAAATACAAGTGGAGAAGTCAAAAGGCAGCTGATGGCTTAGGAGTCTTGAGGTCAGAGGGGAATCCATGCTGGAAATGCACAGTTGAGAGTTTTCAGTGAATACAGGGTTTTTTAAGTCATGGGACTGGGGAAAATCACTAAGTAGATTAAAATAAGAGGTGGTGAAGCAGGCCTGGAGCACAACAATGTTAAGAGAAAGGGCCAGCCAAGGAGACCAAGAAAAGGCCAGTGGGATGCTGACACACCCAGGGATGTATGAGGTTCTAAAAATCAAATGTATTCATTCCCTGAGGCTTCCCTATGAAAGTATCAGAAACCAGTTGACTTAGAAAAACAAAAGCTGATTCTCTCACAGTTCTGAGGTCAGAAGCATGAAATCAAGTATCGGCAGGGCCATGCCTGCTCTGGAGGCTCTGGGGAGAGTCCTAGCACGTTTCTTTCATTCTCTGCTGCTTGCCAGCAGTCCCTGGCTTCCTGAGATTGCATCACTCCACTTGTGCCTCTGTCCACATATAAACATGGCCATCTGCTCCGTGTGGCTCTGTGTCTGTTTCCTCTTGCTCTAAGGACAGCAGTTATTATATCAAGCCCCACTCTAACCTGGCATGACCTCTTTATAACTAATTCCATCTGCCAAGATCCAGTTTCCAAACAAGGTCACATCCTTGAGGTTGAAGGTGGACATGAATGTTTGGAGGACACCAAGTAAAAATAAGGATACCTTATTGCAAAATTCAGACTTAAATTGAAGGAAGTAGGGAAAACCACTAGACCATTCAGGTATGATCTAAGTCAAATTCCTACGATTATATAGTGGCAGTGACACATAGATTCAAGGGATTAGATCCGATACACAGACTTCCTGAAGATCTATGGACGAAGGTCCATGACATTGTACAGGAGGCAGTGATAAAAACCATCCCCATGAAAAAGAAATGCAAAAATGCAAAATGGTTGTCTGAGGAGGCCTTACAAATAGCTGATAAAAGAAGAGAAGCGATATACCCATCTGAATGCAGAGTTGTAAAGAATAGCAAGGAAAGATAAGAAAACGTTCCTCAGTGACCAATGCAAATAAATAGAGGAAAACAATAGAATGGGAAAGACTAGAGATCTCTTCAAGAAAATTAGAGATACCAAGGGAACATTTCATGTAAAGATGAGCACAATAAATGACAGAATGGTATGGACCTAAAAGAAGCAAAAGATGTTAGGAAGAGGATGCAAGAATACACAGAACTATACAAAAAATATCTTAATGACCCAGATAACCACGATGGTGTGATCACTCACCTATATCCAGACATTCTTGAATGTGAAGTCATATGGGCCTCAGGAAGCATCGCCGGGAACAAAACTAGCGGAGGTGATAGAATTCCAGTTGAGCTATTTCAAATCCTAAAAAGTGTTGCACTCAGTATGCCTGCAAATTTGGAAAACTCACCAATGGCCACAGGACTGGTAAAGGTCAGTTTTCATTCCAATTCCAAAGAAAGTCAATGCCGAAGAATGCTCAAACTACTTGCACAGATACCTTCATCTCACATGCTAGTAAAGTAATGCTCAAAATTCTCCAAGCCAGGCTTCAACAGAAGTGAACCATGAACTTCCAGATGTTCAGGCTGGTTTTAGGAAAGGCAGAGGAACCAGACATAGGACAACAGACTGGTTCCAAATTGGGAAAGGAGTATGTCAGGGCTATATATTGTCACCCTGCTTATTTAACTTATATGCAGAGTATATAATGTGAAATGCCAAGCTGTACAAAGCACAAGCTGGAATCAAGATTGCCAGGAGAAATATCAATAACTTCAGATATGCATAGAACACCATCCTTATGGCAGAAAGGGAAAAACTAAAGAGGCTCTTGATGAAAAATGAAAAAGAGAGTGAAAAAGCTGGCTTAAAACTCAACATTCAGAAAACTTAGATCATGGCATCCAGTCCCATCACTTCATGGCAAATAGATGGAGAAATGATGGAAACAGTGGCTGACTTTATTTTTTGGGGCTCCAAAATCACAGCAGATGGTGATTGCAGCCATGAAATTAAGACACTTACACCTTGGAAGAAAATCTATGACCAATCTAGACAGCATATTAAAAAGCAGAGACATGACTTTGCTAACAAAATTCTAAAGAAGTCTAGTCAAAGCTATGGTTTTTCCAGTAGTCATTTATACATGTGAGCTTTAGACCATAAAGAAAGTTGAGTGCTGAAGAATTGATGATTTTGAACTGCGATGTTGGAGAAGACTCTTGAGAGTCCCTTGGACTGCAAGGAGATCCACCCAGTCCATCCTAAAGGAGATCAGTCCTGAATATTCATTGGAAGGTCTGATGCTGAAGCTGAAGCTCCAATACTTTGGCCACCTGATGCAAAGCACTGACTCATTGGAAAAGACTCCAATGCTAGAAAGATTAATGAAGGCAGGAGGAGAAGGGGATAACAGAGGATGAGATGATTGGATAGCATCACCAACTTGATGGACATGAGTTTGAGCAGGCTCCGGGAGTTGGTGATGGACAGGGCTCCCTGGTGTGCTCCAGGCCATGGAGTTGCAAAGAGTAGGACACAACTGAGTGGCTGAGCTGATACTGAAGTTAAAAGTGTTTAAGGAGGTGGGAGTGACTATTTTTTCCCAATAATGCTGAAAGTTCAAGACTGCTGAAGACTGAGATGTAAATTTGTTTATTTAATAACCACATAGAAATCATTAGACTCCTTAGTGAGGGCAATTTCACATAGTGGGTAGGAACTTGGTGTAAGTTTAGCTATATGTACTTTAAAATATTTACCAAATGATCTAGCAATCCCACTCCTGAACATATAGCCAGAGAAAACCATACTTCAAAAATATACATGCACCTCAGTGTTCACTGCAGCACTATTTACAATAGTCAGGATGTGAAAGCAACCTAAATCCCCATCAACAGATGAATAACTTAAAAAAAATATGATATATATATACATATATATGGATATATATATGTATTTGTGTATATGTATATATACATATAATGGAATACTACTCAGCCATATTAAAGAATGCAATAAGGCCACTTATAGCAACATAGATGGATATAGAGATTATAATAATAAGTGAAATAAGTCTGACAGAGAAAGATAAGTATCATAAGAAATCATTTATATGTGGAACCTAAACAATGATACAAATGATACAAAATAGAAATTGGCTCACAGACACTGAAAACAAACTTATGGTTGGTTACCAAAGAGCAAAGGAAGGAGAGGGATAAATTAAGAGTTTGGGATTAAAAGAGACACACTACTATATATAAAATAGATAAACAAGGACCTACTGTATAGCACAGGGAACTATATTCAATATCTTATAATAAGATTAATGGGAAAGGATCTGAAAAAGAATATACATGTATATATATGTATGCATATGTATTTGGATCATTTTGCTGTTTACCTGAGACTAATACAACATTGTCAATCAACTATACTTCTCTTAACAAAAGAGACTCGGGAAGAGAAGAATTAGGGACTGAGTATGCACAATTCTTTTCAGGATTTTTCAATAAATGGTAGTAAAAAAATGAAGTGGGGGAGGAATGGAATATAGAGATGAGAGAAATAATTGTATTTCTGTATACCACCCTTATGGCAGAAAGTGAAGAGGAACTAAAAAGCCTCTTGATGAAAATGAAAGAGGAGAGTGAAAAAGTTGGCTTAAAGCTCAGCATTCGGAAAACTAAGATCATGGCATCTGGTCCCATCACTTCATGGGAAATAGATGGGAAAACAGTGGAAACAGTGGTTGACTTTATTTTTCTGGGCTCCAAAATCACTGCAGATGGTGACTGCAGCCATGAAATTAAAAGACGCTTGCTCCTGGGAAGGAAAGTTATGACCAACCTAGATAGCATATTAAAAAGCAGAGACATTACTTTGCCAGCAAAGGTCTGTCTAGTTAAGGCTATGGTTTTTCCAGTGGTCATGTATGGATGTGAGAGTTGGACTGTGAAGAAAGCTGAGTGCTGAAGAATTGATGCTTCTGACCTGTGGTGTTGGGGAAGACTCTTGAGAGTCCCTTGGACTGCAAGGAGATCCAACCAGTCCATCCTAAAGGAGATCAGTCCTGGGTGTTCTTTGGAAGGACTGATGTTGAAGCTGAAGCTCCAATACTTTGGCCACCTCATGCGAAGAGTTGACTCATTTGAAAAGACCCTGATGCTGGGAGGGATTGGGTGCAGGAGGAGAAGTGGACGACAGAGGATGAGATGGTTGGATGGCATCACCGACTCGATGGACATGAGTTTGAGTAAACTCTGGGAGTTGGTGATGGACAGGGAGGCCTGGCGTGCTGCAATTCATGGGGTCGCAAAGAGTCAGACACAACTGAGTGACTGAACTGAACTGATACTTCTGGGAATAAAAAGCAGGAGACAGAACAATGTGCTTACTCATAATTTACAGCATATTTCCTCTTATTATAATTAACATGAAATTATGGCATAGCAGCATGTTTCCTCAATATAATTAACATATCTTCTTCACAAAATAAAAAACACACTCACCCTGTTTTGACTTTTAATCTGCCTTGCCTGGAGTCTGATGGACTCTAACTCCATTTATGGATCTAGACGCAATACAGGATGCTATGACTGAGGCTTCTGACAACTGATAGCTCCTTGACAGGTACCTTTCTGAGGTCATCCTTAAATTTTTCAACGTATGCACAACAGCTACAAATGCCATGAGCCCTCATGTTCACATTAGGGAATGGTCAATTTTTTATGACTGACAAAGTAAATCTCTCATCACTTGTAGCTAAGATCTTGCAGAGGATTAACAGCAGATTCAGAGTTTGAGTCTGCAAGCTTTCCAGGATATCTACTTTGAATTCACAGCTTCTCCCAGCTCTTAGGTTAATGATAATGTATTGATTAAGAGAAAGTGAAACCCTAAGAAAAATTCCTTAGATGGAACTCTTTACAGAATAATTCTCTGGTAATATTGTACTTATACTGTAAACCAATAAAAATATAAATAAGAGATCCTCATATACTCAGAGATTATTTATTATGTATTTATTATGGCTAAATAGAAGCATAATAGAAGTTGCAAATATTTAAAGTAAATAATAATGGAAATACTGTATATCAAAATTATGACATACCATTAAGTCAGTTCTCAAAGGAAAACATAAGGTGAAATCATGTAGTTGAATAGAATAAGGGTTAAAAATTAATGAAGCAAGCCTCCAGTGTAATATGTTAGAAAAATAAAAGCATAATAATCTCCAGGAGATAAAAAAGGAAGTAAGTAATAAAATACATATGAAACCCTACAATTTGGCTGTCTTTTATATATATATATATATATATATATATATATATATATATTCATACATGTATATGTATATGCACATGCATACACATATGTATATAATCTGCACTCAGTGCTAGCACAATATAAATAGATTATATTATTATACCCATACTGAGTCTATATCAAGAAAACCAAATTGGTTTAGCATTAGAAAATCAGAGTAGTTTTGCACATTGATAGCAAAGGGAGAAATTAAATTATTATCTCAATATGTGCAGAAGTTTTGACAAAATCAGCAACCATTCACTATTAAAAAAAAAATAAACAAAGACAAAATATCTCTTAACCAACCAGGAATAGAAAAGAACCTTTTAATTCTGTTTCATGGTATTTACTGAATACACATACACAAGCATACAGGTACAGATAACACACATATATAGGTATAAACCCACAGTTATGCAGTTAATTCTCATTAATTATGTTCTAGAAAGTCACTATGAACACTGAATTAGCAAATGCTGTATCTCTACTCTTTGAAGAATCACCTGGTTTGGTTCCTACAAGCCTGTGTTCACAGTTTCATCAATGCATTGATATTTTCTGTGTTTCTTTTCAAAGAAAACTTTACAAATATATATTGCTGAATCATTAACCCTAAAGTTGCAAACAACAGCACTTTAACTCATATCTGAATGAAGTTATCTACTACAAGCATTTTCTCCGTAAGACACACACTAGGAACAATAGACAGCCCTTCAGTACTGTTGTTCAGTCACCCAGTCGTATCCTTCTCTTTGCGATCCCATGGACCGCAGCACACCAGGCCATCCTGTCCCTCACCATCTGCTGGAGTTTGCCCTAGTTTATGTCCATGTCCATATCCATGTCCACTTCAGCACTATGCTTGCCAAATTACAAACAAAACTCACAAAAATGAGAAAAGCTTGACACCAAAATGAGTGCAAAAGGGACACTATTTGTGAGATAGGAAAGAAGGTAGGGAATCACTCCATTTAGTCTCAGCTGGGAACATGCATGTTCAGTGACTCAAGTTTTTCACAGCTCTGTGTGTTTGTGAGTGATTACAAAGGTAGTGATTGGCACTGACTTGGGGGTTACAAATAAGTTATGGTGATGGGGCAAATTCAAAATACAGAAAATGCAAACAATAAAGATCAACTGTACAAATAATATGCATATACAGAAGTATCCTGCTTAATGTTGAAATATTGAAAGCTTTCCCTTTGAGATGAGGAGCAAAACAAGGTTTCTTGCTCTCATCACAGCTCTTCAACCTTGTCACAATCCTGGCCAGTACATTCAATAAGAAAAATTTAAGTTGAGAATGGGAGACAAAACTCAATATTACACATGATATGATTGTGTATTTAAAATCCAAACATCAACTAAATTGGAGTTTATTAATTTTGCTAGATTGAATACACAAAAATTAGCTTGTTTTCATACAAAAGAAAAAAGTTAAAATGCAATTTTGAGTAGTTGTTATTTATATCATGAATGATATTCTGAACACTATAAGATCATCACTGGAATAATCTATAAAAAATTAAAAGATACACATGCTTATGAATAGGAAGATTCAATATTATACAATGCCACTTGTCTCTAAATTGATCTATAGATTCAATATGAACTCAATGAAAATCCCACCAGGTATCTTACAGTCAAAATTAATAAGTATTCTTAAATGTATATATAAAATGAAAGGAACAAAAACAGTAAAGACTCAACAAAAAGCAAAATGAGAGCACTTGCTCTGTTAACAGAAAAAAGCTGCAGTGAAATCCTGCATTGGGGAAAGGATAGAATATATACCAAAGAAGCGGAATAGCAATCCTGAAAATGAAATAAACATTTATGGACATTTAATTTATGAGCTAACTGGCACTACAGCATGGTAGAAAACTAGTATTTTTAACAGAAGAAACTAGGGCTACTGGAAGCCGAATGGATAACATGCTTTTGCACTCTTACCCTCTACATGTAAAAGTACAAGCCAGACAGACAGTATCCTTAAATGTGCAAAGGAAACAATGACTATTTTAGAAGATAGTAGATGAATAAAGTTCTATACCATTGGAGTGAAATATGATATATTAAACAAGACACAAAAAGCATTAACTCTGAAAGAAATAAATTAATAAAAGGGACATTATAACTAAGACTTTTTTCTATTAAAATACATCATTTACTTAGTAAAAGTTCAAGCCACAGAATGGAATAGTTATTGGCAACATAGCCTATGAAAGACTGTATTCAGAATATAAATATTCTCTATTGAGCAATTAAGAAGGCAATCAGGTGTTCCAGGAAATAAGGAGACACTAACCGGAACATTAAAACACCAGTGCTTGAGCTCCACTTTCACCACCTCTGAGGTACCTCTACATAAAATCTAAGAAACAGATTTCACAGCAGTTCTGGCCCCAGTGTATATGGCATCTATGGTGTCCATCACACTAATCCTAGATGAACTCTTTTTTAAAAAATCAATTTCCATCTCTATGGTTTAGTTCATAACTCTGCTACTCCTTTGAAATAGCTTTCCTTTCTATGAAGAAACTGTCAGGAAAGCCCTCTCTAAATACATCAGCAGAAAAAATAGCTGATTGACAAAAGACTTCATACCTTCAGTTCATGCCAAGCACAATTTAGTACCTCAGATATTGTCAATTAAAGAAAACAAAAATATGGAAATAATTCCTTTCAGTTATGAGATTTATTCTAAAAATCATCTGTAAGGTGGGAGTTCTTCAAGACAGTTGTATCAATAGCCTTTTTATTAGCTCAAATGCTTTTATCTTGTTCTCTCAATGCAGTCCAATATTTATTCTATTATTTAAATGAAATTCCTGGTTTCAATAACAGAAACTACTCTGAAACAACATTGAAGTGAAGGTCAATAGCAATAAAATTCATGCTTTTTTTACTAAGTAAAATGAAAAAAAAGAGAAAGTGTGAGACTACCATAGAGGTAGTCCTGTGTAGGAATCCCTTATGATATTATGGCATAACTTGAAATCACTTATCTCTATCCTAAATTTCTGATTTATATATTTCCTAAAACTCTAAGTTGGTTTTTTCCACAGTAACTTTCTCAGCCACAGAAGCAATTCAACAGTCTATTGAAAGTGAAGGTGAAATAGATGACACTTGCTAACATGTACAGATCATTTGTACATCAAGTGCTTTTTAATTGGGAACCATCTGTGTTGAGTATTTGTTATGCTCTCAACACTTCACAAGACAATATCAAGAATCAGAAGGCATAGGGCTTGTAAAAAAATTTTACATGTTTTGGGAAGAGCATAGGAAAATTCCTACATGGAAAATTTGGGGACAGTGAAGAGATCATTTAAATGGCTTCAAAGAATCTGATGAAAAGTTTTGGGAAAAGAAGCAAAAATCCTACTGTAAAGTGAAGTAAGGTCAAGATTTTGGAAATGAAGAGCTATAGGGGTTTTCAACATGGAAATGTGATATGATGAAGGTCATGCTTTAGGGACACTAACCTGATATGTGGATGCAATCTGATGGAGTGATGAGAGGCCAGGAGACTGGCAGAAAGACTGGAATAACCTAACTATGGAATGTGAGAGCAAATCAGGGCAAATACATTTACATTGGAGCCTGCTCACAGACTAACTGAAAAGAGAACAAGCAGAAGTTAATAGAATAGTCCCTTCATCTTCCCTTATCATTCAATCAGAGCTGAGGCTTAAATCCCTCAGTTGGTCCTGCTAAACTTTAAAAGAAGATTTACTACCTCTTAAAAACATGCTACTAGGAAAACATTCTTTCTGAATAATAACCCAGAGCTTGAAGAGATGTCCAAAGGTTAGTCTCCCTGCCTCTTGCCAGAATTGTTTTCAAGCCATGAGACAGCTGTGTACATGACAATTTAAAGATAACCTGAAATTTATACAAGGATGCCACTAGAATGAAAGGGAGACTATAATCACAGGAAAACTTAGCTACCCCATAGACACCAAAACAAAGACCTCTGACAGTCTTCCAGGGAAAATAAAACTGAAATGTCTGTTTCTCTTATGGATAAGTGTAAATAACATATGTCAGCCTTTAAAGGTGAAGTATCAAAAGAAAAAAAAAGAAATTCCCAATGCATAAAATGTTAACCAAGGCCCTGGTTTCATGAATATTATTAGAAAACTGGCAACTAAAGCATAAAAAATTAGTACTAACCAGGTAGCATTTTTTTAGCTAATTCTAAAGATAAAACACTCTAATATAATTCATAATAAATCCATCCTGGCTCATTTGCTCTTTAGCACATCCCACCTTAGAAAATACTGCATAACTGAAAATGAGGGCATTTTTTTTCTGCTTTGTTCAAGTGCACCCCAAGTGTTTAAAGGAGTGACTAGAATATAATAGCTCATAATGTATGCTTCTTGTGTTACCGAATATTCTCATTATATTATTTAAATAGTCTTATAAATCCTTAAGATAGTTTTAGATTTTCACTTTAAATATTCAGAGGTGATAACAAGACACCTCCCAAGCCACACATAATATCCACAAATATTATCCACAGATAGCCACAAATCCTGTAGAACATTATGTAGGATGAAGAGTTTCAGAGCACTGCATTTAAACTCAAAACTTTGACTGCATTTGGGGTTGGGTGTTGGTACCTATTAGTTACAGATCTTCAATAATTGATAACATCTCTCTAATCTTCAATATTCATATCTATACTATGACACACAAAAAAAGTTCTTATTAAGTTGGGAGTCTTTCTCACTATTGGAGTGAGATAGTACAGATTAAAGAAAGTAAAAATGTCTAGAATGATGCATTTGTAATAGATTAGAGTTGGAGAAATCAGTACAAATTTATGTTACCTTAATAAAGATAAAGCTGGTTATATTTATAGACAGGTGGGTTTATAGAAGTTCCTATACAAACATAAATTTCTTTGCTCTTCCCACTGAGATGACCAAGAATCAATGACATCCAGTAGGAATAAGCACATCTGCCACTCAGATCTTAATTTCTAATACCATTCTCCAATAAAAGGAACCAGAGCTCCTTGGAGAAAAAACCAATTATAGGACTAGGGCAAGAAATGTATAGTATGAGCCTATATGATCTCATAGTTGCCAGAAAGTGCTAAAAACAACCCCCAATGATGTATGTATGTAACAGGACATAGGAGCAAATTCAAAGAGTTTCCAGTGGGCAAAGCTGGGATGATTTCACAGTAAAACATAGTAATATTGAATTATTATTCTAATATTACCCTCATGAATTTTACTGGTATAAATAAAATATTTGATAAACAATTTAAACAGAATAGACCAATTTCCCATATGAAAAATCAAAAATAATTTATGTAGATACTCTACCATTAAGCAGTGAAGTATTAACTGTGGGCTCTGCATAATGACATTCTTCCTGAAAGTACAATGTGAAAAGGGAAGAAAAAAGTAACTTTATAGTAGAGAAACCTGGCAAATATCACCTTAGCTAGGTGACCAAAGTAAACATCAGTAGTGATGTCATGTTGTAGAATGTACTCTGATATGATGTGATAAAAATATCACTTTACTTTTGTGATCTTTCACTCCAAAATTTACAACTCCAGTCTAGTCATGAGAGGAAAAAAAAAAAATAGGCCATCAGAAAAATTCCAGTTGAGAAGCTTTCTATGAAATATCTAACCAGTACTCCCCAAAGCTGTCAAGATCATTGAAATAAGGAAAGTCTGAAAAACTGATTTTAAGAGGAGTCTAAGGAGATATCGCAGGCTTTCCCAATGGGTCGGTGGGTAAAGAATCCACCTGCAATGAAGGAGATACAAGTTCAGTGCCTGAGTTAGGAAGATCCCCTGGAGGAGGAAATGGCAACTGACTCCAGTATTCTTGCCTGAAAAGTTCCATGGACAGAGGAGCCTGGGGCATTACAGTCCAGAAGATCACAGGGTCAGACATGACTGAGCGAATAAAGCACACAAGGAGATATCGCAGCTAAATGTAACAGAATATCCTGTATGCAATCCTAGAGAAGAAAACTGACATTAAGTAAAAACTAAGGAAATCTAAATAAAAAAGAATAATGTATCAGTAATGTTTCATCATAATAACAAATTAATAATACTAATATAAAGTGATTCTTCAGGTTTTCTGTAAATCTAAAACTCTTCTCAAATAAAATGTTTATTTAAGAAATACCCACCAAGTAAAACCATCAGGGTTCTTATAAATTCAAATAAGGTCAATATGGCAAATATATAAGGTGAAATGCAAATTGGCATTATTTTTTAATTTCCGTACAGGAAGATAATGTAGGAGACACTTTAAGAAAACTGAAATTAAACTGCTAAATCCCACTATATCAGTAACTTCTCTCCCTCTTTGACTCAAATAAAGATACTTGGTGGTCACATTACAGGTAGTGTCAACTCCTACTTCTGTTTAATCTATACTTTGCTTGGAATAGACTCATATGTGTTACAATAACAAATGTTTTTAAAATCTCAGAGACTTCAATTGGCAATAGCTCCTTTCTTATTCAGCACTCATTTTCATTTGTTTGTTCCACACCATGCTTATTCAGAAACATGAGTTGATAGATTCTCCACCAACTGGCATCTCACCATTTTTATAATCTAGCACAGTGATAATGGGAAACAGCATAATGAATCTAAAAGTGCATATGTCACATGATGCATTAGTTCAGGTCCATCTCATTGGCCAAAGTAAGCCCTCTGACCACATCTTCAAGGAAGTGGAAAAAGACATCCTAAGACAGAACTGTAAGGAGTAAAGTCATAAATATCAGTTACCAGAAAGAATGACTATGATATTCTTTTATAAAAATCCATCATGTTATTTATTCATCCACTCACTCAGCCAATAATAAAGAATCAATTACACTTACCCTTAATGAAATTGATGTTTATAAATCAGAAATTCATTCTCTCACATCTTTATAAGTTTTAGACATCTCTCACTGAACAAGTGATACTCAAAACCCAGATTTTCATGATTCAAGCTTATACTCAACACAGAGATTCTTCAGATTTTCTAATCTTTAAGTTATCTGCCAGAATAGCTCTAGGTAAAAGAACACACTCTTTTTTATTAATACATCATCTTCTTTCAGTAACCAGGTTTCATTCTGGTTTCTTTCATAAGTATAAAAGAATGTGGGAAAGAGGAGGGAAATTGCAGAAGCAATCAGCCCACAAGATTCAATTTTCAAGGAAATGTCAAGATAAAAAGCATAGTATGCGCATGTGTGTTCAGTGGCTCAGTCATGTCCGACTCTTTGTGACTTCATGGACCGTAGCCCACCAGGCTCCTCTGTCCATGGGTTTGTCCAGGCAAGAACACTAGAGTGAGTTGCCATTTCCTCCTCCAGGAGATCTTCCTTATCCAAGGATCGAAGCCACGTCTCCTGCAACTCCTGCATCGGCAGGCAGATTCTTAGACTTTGGTTCAAATCCCAGTGCTTCCACTTTTCTTCGTTTCTTTCTTCTTTGGCCACATGCGCGCGCACACACACACACACACACAATGAGTAAACAAGCCTGAGTAAATCAGATGTGCTTGCCGCTGGAACACTTGCAAAGACAAATAGAAAATGAATATAAAACATCACCTCTGCCCATCAATAAGCCTCATAGTATATTGGCTTATCTCTGATTTGTATCTGTTGATGTGTTTTGATAAATATTTTGGAGAAAAGTGGTACATACTTGTCCCTATGTGGAAAGTTTTCTCAGTTCCCTCTACAATTTCTCCTCTGATCTGCAAATCACCAGTGCTCTCAAACTACATAAATCTGTTTAAGGAGCAATTATCACTTCTATGGATGGTATGATATGATAGTTTCCAGGAGCTTTCCTGAGATTATTGGCATTGCCCACTGTATCACCTAAAGCTACACTATCACAGATTAATTTCACTGATAGAAAAAGGGACACTCTAAAAGCCTAGGATAAAAGTGTGAAATCTTAGGAAGGGAGTCCTTTAGACTTACATTAATTGGAAGTAAGGAAAGTACCTCCAGACAGTGCAGAAAGGCCGTGACCTCGGAGTAACAGGTAAAAGTAAAGTGACCTAGAAGATACAAAACTGGAGAAGCAGGAACTGGAAAAGGTCACATGTGTATGAAAGAAAAGTCCAGCTGAATCTATTACTTTGCCTAAGGCTAAGCTTGAGCAAAAGAAACAGTGATATAAACATTCGAATAAAAGTTGCCTGCTGTTCCAGCATTCAGTTAATTGACAGACCAATCTTTTCAGTTAAATATTTTAAAACAGTTTAATAAATCCTAAACGTGAAGCATTAATAAATACATTAACCAGGAAAAGAAGGTCCTGGGGAGAGTAAAATTCCTTGAAGACATTATCATACCATTATTTTTAAGAACGCTGTAGGGTTTAATATGAGATTAGCATCAAAATCAAGACAGTCCATTATAATTTTTAAAATTATCCTTCAGATATGCTTTCCTAGGTAGATTCTTTTGGCCTCCCACTGCCATTATGTTTGGAGCTAGTGTTTGAACTCAGGGCTCCACTCTGCAGGCCATCTCGCAAGGGGAAATTAGCAAGCACATAGCTGGTGACAGGCTAGAAGAATCTATTCAAAGTCTTAACAAGGGAAGCATCATGATTCCACTGACCAGATAAATAGGGGAGTGAGGAAATTGAAGCTACATGAAAATATTTATGATTAAAACACATTTCAGGAGCTTGCTGTTCTTCAGGGGATTAGTGATGAATGGAAGCACTTGTGATTAAAATATGAAGGCTGCTCCCTTTGTAAACAAAGCTAGTATGATAAAACTTACCAGGGAGTGTCTTGCTTCCATAAGTGTAAGATGTTTATCATTAATTTGCCCTGGAATGATCATCTGTTTTTCTTACAGGGAGCAAGGTCATTCATGCAAGCCAAAGGTCATGCTCTTAGGCCACTTGAAAGCTAACCAAGCACTTTTGTTGGCTCGGGACAGTCCCAGTTAATTCTGCTGCCCTGATATCTTTAACAGCACCAGTTTTACCCTCAAAAAATTTATTATATGGTCACTCAAATAATAGGCAGCTTCTGTGATTGATTTGAGTTCAATATAAATTGATATCGGCTTCACACCAGTAATGATCAATGAAGAATTTCCTTGATCGTGTCATTTGATTAAAATGCTAAATTAATGAGGTCAAAATCATACCCCTTAGCCATTTAAAAGCAGGGAAAAGTAAATCTATTCCAAGATCAAATAATTTTCTAATTAAGCTAACTTTCAAATACGTTTAGGGATGTTGAAAGAGAATATATGTTTGTGAATGTTGTTGCTGCTGTTTAGTTGCTAAGTCATGTCAGATTCTTCATGACCCCATGGACTGTAGTCCACCAGGCCCCTCTGTGCATGGGATTTCCCAGGCAAGAGTACTGTAGTGGGTTGTCATTTCCTTCTCCAGGGAATCTCCCTGACCCAGGGATTGAATCCACCTCTCTTGCATTGTAGGCCAATTCTTTACCACTTAAGCCATCAGGGAAGCCCCATGTTTGTGAACACACACACTTTATCAGAAGACTTACCAGCCACGTGAATTGGGACAAGTTACTTTACCTCAGTGAGTTCCCGTTTTCTCATATGTAGAACTGAGATAAGAAAAAGGTAGGTTATAATTTCAGTAAGAATCCAAACCTTCCTATGGAGAGACAATTAATAAAGGTCACTGAAATTAGAATAAGAAGGCATCAAATAATGATGCCATAACATACCAGTTGTGGGACCTTAAGTAATTCATTTTAACCACTCTGTGCCTAAGTTTCCTTATGTGCAAACACAGGTGTTAAAACTATAAAGGTCTTTTTCATTGCAAGGATAGAAAAGATATAGATGGTGAAGGGATTGGGAAATTGTATAACTGTATCAGGTGTTATCTCAAAGGTGGAGAGATAACTAAAGCTTTTGAGATGAGGATAATTCTATTCAAGTGGATGTTTGCAAAGCAACAAGTGCTTTTTAGAGGGAAAAATGGCCTTTACTTGGGACAGAGTTTTTCTTGGTTCTTAAAAGTATTGAATTGTTGGACTTCCAACATGTAGATGTGAGATGAATACTTTCTTACGATTGGCAAGAAAAATGCGTAAACTTGTGCAGCCATGCAATACTGGTGATAGTGGAGGTGTTGATTTAGTTGCTAAATCATGCCCAACCCTTGTGACCCCGTGGACTGTAGTCCACAAGTCTCCTCTGTCCATGGGATCTCCCAGGCAAGAATACTGGAGTGGGTTGCCATTTCCTTCTCCAGGGAATCTTCCCAACCCAGGGATTTAATCTGGGTCTCCTGCATTGCAGGTGAATTCTGTACTGACTGAGACACCAGGGAAACCCCTTTAATATTTGTGCTCATGGGAAAGCGTACATTTCGATGAAGTAACTTAAGTATATTATCAGGATAATACTTCAGCATAACTAGGTAAATACTTGTTTGTTTGTTTTTTTTTATTTCTGAGAATGTAGACTTTTTTTCTTATGCCCAATCATTATTTGTTTCTGGGATATGCATATGAATTTATGTCCAAACTTTTACACATTAGCAATCAAGAGCCAAAACTAGACTGTAGAAGCAGGAAATGTATAAATTCCAAACTTATCTACTCATGCAGGAGAAGAAAAATAATGATAATGATAACAGTAATATCAAATAACACAGTGCTTGTTATACAATAGCATTTGCTAGACTATAGTGCTAAATACAATTTGAGCAATTCTCACACATTAATTTCAATTCTTACAATAACTTTGTAGAATAGGTATTATTATTATCCCCAATTTACAGATGAGAAAACTGAGATGTTAAGTAAGATCTCCATTATCAAATACCTAGTACATAAATCATAAAGTTTGGATGCAAACCTAAGTGATTTGACCTCACAGTCCTTTACCCTTATCCAATAGCCATGGAGTTGAGGTTTAATGTTGTGAAATTTATACTCTAAAATCTTATACATGGTGTTATTTAAAATAATAAGTTCAAGGTTGATAGAAGGGTTATCAGACTACTGTTTCTGGCAATTGTGAAAGCTGATTCCATACTAGTGAGGAGAAATACTTGCTTCTACTAGTTCCCATTTTCCTTTTTTTTTTTTTTTTTTTGGCATTTCTTTTTCTTGGGGATGGTCTTGATCCCTGTTTCCTGTACAATGTTACAAAACTCCAACCATAGTTCATCAGGCAATCTGTCTATCAGATATAGCCCCTTAAATCTATCTCTCACTTCCACTGTATAATCATAAAGGATTTTATTTAGGTTCTACCTGAATGGTATAGTGGTTTTCTCCACTTTCAAGGAGAGATAAGAAAGTCATCCTCGGCAATCAATGCAAAGAAATAGAGGAAAACAACAGAATGGGAAAGACTAGATATCTCTTCAAGAAAATTAGAGATACCAAGAGAACATTTCATGCAAAAATGGGCTCAATAAAGGACAGAAATGGTAGGGACTGAACAGAAACAGAAAATATTAAGAAGAGGTGGCAAGAGCACACAGAAGAACTGTATAAAAAAGATCTTCATGACCCAGATAATCATGATGGCGTGATCATTCACCTAGAGCCAGACAGCCTGGAATGTGAAGTCAAGCGGGCCTTAGGAAGCATCACTATGAACAAAACTAGTGGAGACAATGGAATTCCAGTTGAGCTATTGCAAATCCTGAAAGATGATGCTGTGAAAGTGCTGCACTCAATATGTCAGCAAATTTGGAAAACTCAGCAGTGGCCACGGGACTGGAAAAGGTCAGTTTTCATTCCAATCCCAAAGGAAGGATTGCCAAAGAATGCTTCAACTACCACACAATTGCACTCAACTCACAAGCTAGTGAAGTAATGCTCAAAATTCTCCAAACCAGGCTTCAGCAATACATGAACCATGAACTTCCAGATGTTCAAGCTGGTTTTAGAAAAGGCAGAGGAACCAGAGGTCAAATTGCCAACATTCATTGGATCATTGAAAAAGCAAGAGAAGTCTAGAAAAACATCTATTTCTGCTTTATTGACTATGCCAAAGCCTTTGACTGTGTGGATCACAATAAACTGTGGAAAATTCTGAAAGAGATGGGAACACCAGACCACCTGACCTGCCTCTTGAGAAACGTGTATGCAGGTCAGGAAGCAACAGTTAGGACTGGACATGGAAAAACAGACTGGTTCCAAATAGGAAAAGGAGTACATCAAGTATTTTCACCCTGCTTATTTAACTTATATGCAGAGTACATCATGAGAAAAGCTGGGCTGGAAGAAGCACAAGCTTGAATCAAGATTGCCAGAAGAAATATCAATAACCTCAGATAGGCAGATGACACCACCATTATGGCAGAAAGTGAAGAAGAACTAAAAAGCCTCTTGATGAAAGTGAAAGAGGAGAGCGAAAAAGTTGGCTTAAAGCTCAACATTCAGAAAACTAAGATCATGGCATCCAGTCCCATAACTTCATGGCAAATACAGGGGGAAATAGTGGAAATAGTGGCTGACTTTATTTGGGGGGGCTCCAAAATCACTGCAGATGGTGACTGCAGCCATGAAATTAAAAGACGCTTACTCCTTGGAAGGGAAGTCATAACCAACCTAGACAGCATATTAAAAAGCAGAGACATTACTTTGTCAACAAAGTCCATCTAGTCAAGGCTATAGTTTTTCCAGGAGTCATGTATGGATGTGAAAGTTGGGCTATTAAGAGGGCTGAGCACAGAAGAATTGATGCTTTTGAACTGTGGTGTTGAAGAAGAGTCTTGAGAATCCCTTGGACTGCAAGGAGATCCAACCAGTCCATCCAGAGGAGATCAGTCTTGGGTGTTCATTGGAGGGACTGATGTTGAAGCTGAAACTCCAATATTTTGGACACCTGATGCGAAGAGCTGACTCATTTGAAAAGACTCTGATGCTGGGAAAGATTGAGGGCCGGAGGAGAAGGGGACGACAGAGGATGAGATCGTTGGATGGCGTCACCGACTCAATGGACATGAGTTTGAGTAAACCCCGGGAGTTGGCGATTAGCAGGGAGGCCTGGCATGCTGCGATTCATGGGGTCACAAAGAGTCAGACACGTCTGAGTGACTGAATTGAACTGAGTGATTCCCACCATCATTGTTCTGAAAAACAGAGAATTCTGGATTCATAAAAGAGCTAGATCTTAGACTGGGGGGAATAAAGACGCCCTCTCTGCTGTTGCCTAAGTAGGTCTGGAGACTGGGGAGTGGAGGTGCTGAAATATTCATAGTATTGACTTGCTTTCTTCCATGTGAGGGCATTTTAGAAACTATATAAGAAGTATTTCAAGGTCACGTTTGAGCTTATGAGTTACATGTTCATGATAGCAGTTATAAATAAGGCTTTGGGCTTCTTTTCTATCATTTCTAACCACAAGTAAGTCTTTTCACAAAGCAAAATGTGGTCTCATTAGTTTTGTGGGAAAACAGGA
Organism: Odocoileus virginianus; assembly: GCF_023699985.2. Classification (NCBI taxonomy): domain Eukaryota; kingdom Metazoa; phylum Chordata; class Mammalia; order Artiodactyla; family Cervidae; genus Odocoileus; species Odocoileus virginianus. The sequence goes on from NC_069701.1 coordinate 3,965,001, forward strand.
GCATGGGTATTTATTATAGCCATAGTGGGGTAGGGGCAGAGGTGACCTACAGAGGACAATGTTGTCCAAATGAAAAGTAATTTCTCTAGAATCACAGATGGTTATGGCAGAGACAGCCATGTAGGGGCAACACAAGTTTCTGAGCAAAACAGACATCCTTTGGGATTTGATTAAAATTACCTTTAGGTCAAATCTGAAAAACTCAGCAATTGCTTGGGGCACATTTGGTAGAGACAAACTGGAGAGACTAGTGACACTTGAGTTACATAAAGAAAAGCAAAGAATTAAAATAGCTCAAGAAATACTTTCAGAGCCTTAGAGCCACTGGATTCAGTTTTTCTTAAGATGTCAGACTGTTGGAGAGAGAAGATGAATATAGGATACAACCTGTGTGATAATGACCCACTCTTCTGTATATACTTTACACCCATAAATCCACATTCACCCTCTGCAAGAAATCAGTTTAGATAAGCTTATCAATACCCAATGGGCTTTCCTGGTGGCTCAGATGGTAAAGAAGCTGCCTGCAATGTAGGAGACCCAGTTTTGATCCCTAGGTCAGGAAGATCCCTTAGAGAAGGGAATGGCATCCCACTCCATTATTCTTGCCTGGAGAATTCCATGGACAGAGGAGCCTGGGGAGCTACAGTCCATGGGTCACAAAGAGTAGGATATGACTGAGTGACTAACACACACACACACATATACACATCAGTATACAATATAGTTATGATATAATATATACACACTCTACTCTCTCTTTGCTGATTCAGTCATTTTACCTATCAGATGAAATAACTGCTAAAAGAACATATGCTTGAAAAATATTCTCTCTTCCTCACTCTTGTCTTTTGTGTCACTCCAGTGCCAAAGCAAAGGATCAGAAGACATCAGGCTTAACCATTCTCTTCTGCCTCTCATACCTGTAAAAAAAAAAAAGAGAGAGAGAGAGATAACCAGTGTTAAGAGCTTGGAGATCGCCCAAGAATATTCTCTTTGTTCACTTCTTGACATTATAAAACTTGTTCACCCTGTTCACAGATGCAACCCCAGTGTCAGAGACAATTCACTCAATTAATGCATTTAAAGAGTAAATGAATGCATGACAATGCACACAACTTCTGCTTCATTATTCCATTCCACTAGACTGGTGATTCAAACCTGAGCACTAAGTCTGAGAAAGTCCATTCAGGCTGGTATCTGCTTGGCATCTTTCCATCTCTCATTCATAGTCTGGGTTCCAACAGATATTTTTGTCTTGACCGGAGAAGGAGGTGAAGTTTGGAAACCCACACTCTCTAGGCTAAGCTGCTTTGTAATAACACCAGATGTTTATCTGTTTAGTTTTCCTCCTTCCACAACATACTTCTGCATACTTTTTTTTTCATTTATTTTTATTAGTTGGAGGCTAATTACTTTACAATACTGTGGTGGTTTTTGTCATACATTGAAATGAATTAGCCATGGATTTACATGTATTCCCCATCCCGGTCCCCCCTCCCACCTCCCTCTCCACCCGATCCCTCTGGGTCTTCCCAGTGCACCAGGCCTGAGCACTTGTCTCATGCACCAACCTGTGCTGTTGATCTGTTTCACCCTAGATAATATACATGTTTCGATGCTGTTCTCTTGAAACATCCCACCCTGTCCTTCTCCCACAGAGTCCAAAAGTCTGTTCTGTACATCTGTGTTTCTTTTTCTGTTTTGCATATAGGGTTATCATTACCATCTTTCTAAATTCCATACATATGTGTTAATATACTGTATTGGTCTTTATCTTTCTGGCTTACTTCACTCTGTATAATGGGCTCCAGTTTCATCCATCTCATTAGAACTGATTCAAGTGAATTCTTTTCAATGGCTGAGTAATATTCCATGGTGTATATGTACCACAGCTTCCTCATCCATTCATCTGCTGATGGGCATCTAGGTTGCTTCCATGTCCTGGCTATTATAAATAGTGCTGCGATGCTTTTTTTAGTTCAGTATTCTCCAGCAATTACAAATGGTTCTGATGCAGTTGTCAATCTTAGGAATATGTCATTTTAAACACAGGATTGGACATCATCAAAACTGAGTCAATTAGATTCTTTTTTCCTGGAAAATGGGATTTTTCAATTTAGATATAAAAAGGCAAAACACAGTTCAAACTAAGGTATCTAATAGTAGCCTCCTAAAGGAGTAATTCAAAAGGTCCTGCTAGTGTGATCCCAATAGTTACCCTAATTCTTCATCTTCCCAAGATGTGACGTTCATCTCTTCCTTCAGTTAAAGCTATGCCAATAAGTCCCCTTCAGCTCCTCCTTAGGTTAAGGAGACTAATGTTCTGTTGCATGCAACAAAATAACCCTAATTATTTGTCAAGTATTTTCATGAAACTGTGACATAGCTCCACTATGTGAATTATGGACATAAGTTAGCCTAACAATAATAAAACATCTTACTTACTATTGTAATTATCTGACTCATTCAGATAACTTCAATATATATAGAATAGTATGTAGGGAAAATTACATACATACAGACTGGTATGTAGGGAAAATTAAATAAATATGTTATATGAGTTAAGCTGGAATCAAGATTGCTGAGAGAAATATCAATAACCTGAGACATGCAGATGACACCACCCTTATGGCAGAAAGTGAAGAATAGCTAAAGAGCCTTTTGATGTAAGTGAAAGAGGAGAGTGAAAGAGTTGGTTTAAAACTCAACATTCAGAAAACTAAGATCATGGCATCTGATCTCATCACTTCATGGCAAATAGATGGGGAAACAATGGAAACAGTGAGAGACTATTTTTGGGGGCTCCAAAATCACTGCAGATGGTGACTGCAGCCATGAAATTAAAACACTTGCTCCTTGGAAGAAAAGGTATGACCAACCTAGACAGCATATTAAAAAGCAGAGACATTACTTTCCCAAGAAAAGTCTGTCTAGTCAAAGCTATGGCTATTCCAGTAGTCATATATGGATGTGAGATTTGGACTATAAAGAAAGCTGAGCACCAAAGAATGATGCTTTTGAACTGTGGTTTTGGAGAAGGCTCTTGAGAGTCCCTTGGACTGCAATGAGATCCAACCAGTCCATCCTAGAGGAAATCAGTCCTGAATATTTATTGGAAAGACTGATGTTGAAGCTGAAACTCCGATACTTTGGCCATGTGATGTGAAGAACTGACTCATTGGAAAAGACCCTGATGCTGGGAAAACTTGAAGGCAGGAGGAAAAGGGGATGACAGAGGATGAGATGATTGGATGGCATCACTGACTCGACAAACATGAGTTTAGGTAAATTCTGGGAGTTGGTGATGGACAGGGAAGCTAGGCATGCTGCAGTCCACGGGGTTGCAAAGAGTCAGACATGACTGAGTGACTGAACTGAACTGATGAGTTAATGAAAAAATAAATTATTTTCTTATAAGTATATATCCTTGAGAAATCCCTTGGGGAAGTTACTATGGCTTGGGAAAAGGGCATTCCCAAGACTTCCAGCCAAGAACCATTTAAATACACCTTCAAATGCTGATATCCCTTCTAAAAATGTCTTCTATAAGGAAGTTTTCTGTGCTTCACCACTATTTAGCTGGTTAGGCTCTTCCATGTCCCTTAGGGTGCCTTTCATCTCAGTGCTAATCACAGGACCAGTCACTCACATCACACCATCACAAAGAATAGTTCACGGTGCTTTCATCAGAAGGGGTAACAGGTATAGCTGGCACTTTGAGTTCTATTAAGTTCTTAACAGTAATATTAATTATATTATTAACACAATCATATTAATAATATAATATAAATAACATGTAATATTAAATTATAATGATAAAGAAAATAAAATCTAATAGTATAATAAAATAATATAAAATAAATTAATTATATAAAATTATTAATAATATTATTAATATTGGATCATTTTAGAAATTTATTAAACTCATGTAAAAAGCACGTCTTATGTACCTCTTCACATGCTCCTGTCAATCTGTTGGTCTATAATTCTCCCTACCTCCAGTTCACAACCAAAGTACTTGGCTAATTCCAATGCATGCTTCACTTCTGAGCCTGGAGGATTATTTCCTCAGGTAGACTCAGGTTCCACTCCCTGTGAAGTGAGTCTCTGAAAAACAGCATATAGATGGATCTTATTTTTTTTTATCCTATTAGTCACCCTATGCCATTTGTTAGGAGATGACATTGAAAGTAGTTGCTGGTAGAGATTTCACTTATAATCCAGTAGTTAAGAATACAGCTTCCAGCAACCTAGATGTCCATCAACAGATGAATGGATAAAGAAGTTGTGATATATATATATGATGGAATATTAACCAGCTATAAAAAGGAAAAAAATTGAGTCCGTTCTAGTGAAAAGGATAAAACTAAAGCTTGTTATGCAGAGCAAAGTAAGTCAGAAAAAGAAAAAGAAATGCTGTATATTAACACATGCATATGGAATCTAGTAAAATAGTGCTGACGAACCTATGCGTAAGGCAGCAAGAGAGACACAGACATAAAGAACAGACCTGTGGACACAGCGGGGGAAGGAAAGGGAGGAACAGATGGGGAGACAAGCATGGAAACATATGCATTACGATATGCAAAACACACAGCGAGTGGGAAGTTGCTGTCTACCTCCGGGAGCTCAGCTTGGTGCTCTGTGACCGCCTAGAGGCGTGGGCTGAGGGGGCGAGGTTCCGAGCGAGGGGACACATGTGTACCCGGAGCTGGTTCCTGTTGGTGCACAGCGGAAACCCACACGACACTGTGAAGCGATTGTCTTCCAATTAAAACAAATTAAAACAAATTAAAAAAAAAAAAAAAAGAAAGATTCACCTTCTAATGCAGAAGATGTGATCCCTGATGAGGGGTCTAACATCTCTCACGCCGAGGGGCAACTAAACCCGTGCACCATGACTGAGCCTGGGGTGCTCAGAGCCCAGGCTCCACAGCCAGAGACGCCCACACGCAGCAGCGAAAAGCCCACGGGCACAAGGAAGACCCAGTGCAGCCAAAAAGAAGTTAAAGAGTAGATGGACTCCAGACCTGGAGGCATCCGAGGGTCTTTGCTTCTGCAATCGCCCTTCTCCTCCAAGTCCCCTCGCTGGGGCACAGATTCTGATCATCTCTCCTTTTCCCTTTCTTCTTGCTTTCCTGTGTATTTTTCTTATAGCTTTGTTTGTATAGCACTCTTTCTGTCCCTCTCCAGTTAGTTTTCAGTGAGAATTGTTCTACGTTTAGGTGTATTTTTGATGTGTTCATGGTAGGAGTGAGTTCTGCCTGCTCCTAAACAACCATTTGATTCATCGTTTTGTGTGTGTTTTAACAAATGTGCCAATTTTAACAATCTAGATTTTAAAAAATTTTGGCATAAATTTATTCATAGTTTTTATTATTTATAAAACCTGTTTGATATGATGACCCCTCTTTAATTCTCAATGAGAGAATTAAAGCTCCAGATTATAAATCAGGAGATGAGCGATGTCCCCTCATTTATTCTTGATTTATAATCTGGTGATTTCTTTCTTTCCTTCTTTCTCTCTTATTAGGTGGGAACTTATCAATTTAGGTCACTTAAAAATAAAATTTGCCTTTGTTTTACTGTCTACTCACTGTTTTTCTCCATTGTTTTATGGCTTTAATGCCTTATGTCTTTCATTTTAACGCTTACCATTATTATCTCCTTCATTCTAAGTACTTGGGTTCTTCTCTTCTAGTTTCTCAAGAGGAAAGTGTAGGTCCTGATTTTTCAAAATTCTCTCTTCTCTAATATAAGTATTTAAAGCTTTAGATTTACCATCCAAGTACTGTTAAAACTTCCTAGAGACAAAATTATCATTTATTTTAGTTCTCATTCTATTTTAAATATTTTCTAATTAAACCTTAAATTTTTTCATTGATTCATGAGTTATTCAGAAATGTATTATTTAATTTCAAAATATGTAGTGGCTTTTTTTCATATATCTATTTGTCATTGCCTACTGATTTATTTCTATTATGGTCAGAAAGCATGTCATGAACTAAAGCTTTTAAAATATATAGCTTTATTTTAGACACAGCCGGAGAATTCATTTGAATCAGTTCTAATGAGATGGATGAAACTGGAGCCCATTATATAGAGCGAAGTAAGCCAGAAAGATAAAGACCATTACAGTATACTAACACATATATATGGAATTTAGAAAGATGGTAACGATAACCCTATATGCAAAACAGAAAAAGAGACTCAGATGTATAGAACAGACTTGTGGACTCTGTGGGAGAAGGCGAGGGTGGGATGTTCCAAGAGAACAGCATCGAAACATGTATATTATCTAGGGTGAAACAGATCACCAGCCCAGGTTGGATGCATGAGATAAGTGCTCGGGCCTGGTGCACTGGGAAGACCCAGAGGGATTGGGTGGAGAAGGAGGTGGGAGGGGGGATCAGGATGGGGAATACATGTAAATCCGTGGCTGATTCATTTCAATGTATGACAAAAACCACTGCAATGTTGTAAAGTAGTTAGCCTCCAACTAATAAAAATAAATGGAAAAAAAACTAAAATAAAATAAAATATATAGCTTTATTTTATGTTCTCTTATATAATCTATTTTGGTGAATGATCAATATGAACTTGCAAAGTATGTATACTTTCAGTTTTTCCTTTGTAGAATTTCATAAATGTTCATTTAGTTAAATGTGTTGGTTTGTTTTAATCTTCTATAGTCTTACTAATTTTCTTTAATTTACTTGTTTCTTATATTTAAATGTATTGAGGGATGAATGTTAAAATCTCCCAGTGTAATTGGGGATTCAGTCATTTCTTTGTTTTCATCAGTTTTCTTTTCACATATATCAGTGTTATTTTATTAAGTGGATATGTTCAAGAATTGTTAAGTATTCTTGATAAATTGATGTTTCATCATCATTAAAGACCTTCTTTATCTCTGATAATAATCCATGTTTTAAAATATCTTTTTGGTAATAATATAGGCACTCCAGATTTTCCAGAGTAAGTTTTTATGGTGCATCTCTTTATCTTTTACTTTTGCTCTATATCTTTATAATTAAAATGTCTGTTTTAAGAAGCAGTTAGGTCTTATTTTTTATTATCCAATCAGAAAATCTTTGCATTTTATTTTATGGGTTTAATTTATTCAAATATTATTTATGAGATTACTTTGATATTTTTAAGTGTAAATCTATTGGTTTTGTTTATTCTTTGTTCCAATTCTTACCAATTATGTCCTTACTATACCATCTTTTGAATTACTAATTTTTAAGACTGTTTTTTTGTAGATCACTTTTAGATACACAGAAAAATAGAGATAAATGTTCAGAAATTCCCTTTATACTCCCTGGCACATCTGTCTTCAAGATGACTAGACCTTCTACAGAATCAAATGTCCTATTGTGTCAGTTCAGTGATGTTTTTATTTAATAGTCTAATTTTTCAGTCCTTGTATGTCCAAGGCTCTTTTTGCTTTGTTTTGTTTTGCAGTTTCTACAACCCTGCTGAGATTTCCCATCAGTATATTCATTATATCATATTTTATTCTAAATCTTTAAATACTTATAATAGTCATTTTAAGTCCCTTGCCTGATAGTCCCAATATTCTTCTTGCCATTTCTGCAACACATTCCAGTAACTGTTTTTTTCTCCTATTTATGGGTCAATTTTTCCTGCTTCTTTGTGTATCCAGTAACTTTTATTTGTATTCTGCGCTCCATGAATGCTATGTTGCTGAATGCTTGCATTTTTTTGGTTTTCCTTTAAATAATTTGAACATTTATTCTGGCAGAAAATTTGGTGGTGTATCAGCTTGATCCTCCAAGGATTGATTTAGGTTTTGTTGAAGCATATCTCAAAAAGTAGTCTTATTGAAAACACATGGCCTTTTTCAGCTATCAACTCTATTCAGTGAAATCTCTTCACTCTGCTGTTGAGAAATGCAGTGTCCCAAGGGCTGTGTCATCTCCAGAATATCTGTTTATCACAAAGATCCTCAGTAGCTATTTTCTGCTGAACCTCAAAATGTTTCCCTTTAAGAATATGCAGCTTTAATATTCTGACAAATGCTCAAGGAAACTCAGTGCAGATTTTTGTGTTACTTCTCTGGAGCTCACCCAGGTCTCTAAAACCTTCCACCAACAAATTCTATATATCTCAGTAGCCCTGAGCTCCAATTTCTCTTTATCCAGAGGAGCCTTTGGTATTTGTTTGGGTTCAGCTTTGTGCCATGGTTTAGAAAGTGTCCCTAGGCAGAAAGTTAAGCTAAATTTGAAACTCACTTTATGTATTTGCCTTCTATTAAAAATTATGGCTCTTTGCTATCTGTTGTCTGGTCAGTTGAAAACATTCATAAATTTTATTTAATATTATACTTGTTCAAATCTAGTGAGTAAATCCAATACCTGTTATTCTCCTATGACTAAAACCACCCTTCTTTTTTTAAAAACTAAAATTTTAAAGAAATAACTGGAGGGCTTCTCCTAATAATAACACAGTAAATGTGTATTTATACTGAAGGTAATCTTTCAAAGAAAACCAAGGCCCAAAGAGTTAAGGAAAATTGGTGACAGTTTAGAAACATTCTTTGGTCCATTTTGTTACTTTCAATTGAAAGTTGATCTAACCTAACACCAACAAAGATCCATCTAGTCAAAGCTATGCTTTTTCCAATAGTCATGTATAGATATGAGAGTTGGGCCATAAATAAAGTTGAGCACCAAAGAATTGATGCTTTTGAACGGTGGTGTTGGAGAAGACTCTTGAGAGTCCCTTGGACAGCATGGAGATCCAACCACTCCATCCTAAAGGAAATCAGTCCTAAATATTCATTGGAAGAGCTGATGCTGAAGATGAAGCTCCAATACTTTGGCCACCTGATGCAAAGAACTGACTCATTTGAAAAGACCCTGATGCTGGGAAAGATTGAAGGCACGAGAAGAAGGGGACGACAGAGGATGAGGTGGTAGGATGGCATCACCAACTCAATGGACATGAGTTTGAGTAAACTCTGGGAGTTGGTGATGGACCCAACAGCCTCATGTGCTGCAGTCCATGGGGTCGCAAAATGTCGAACATGACTGAGCAACTGAACTGAACTGAATCCTAACACCAACCATGTGTAGCTCATAGTGAGACTAAGCCATATTTTTTGTGGTTTTTCTATCATCACTTTGCATCAAGATCTTTGTCTTCACAATTTACTTGATCCTATTCACACTTTCTGTACATTCTTGGCTTACTTTTCTTCATTAATGCAGGGCAAATACTAGCCTCAAGTAAGTTAAACATAGAGTATTTCCACAAAAAGCAGCTTTCATCTCTAAGGATGATAAAGCTAATAATTTATGCACATATTCAAATAATCTAAGCCAATCCAGCTAAATTTTAAAAGCTTGTAAAGCAAGAGGAGAGACATGATATTTTAATCCTACTTGAATTTTAAATAAAGAAGTGAGAGTTTGATAGTACAATGAGTGGTCCAAATCCTAAAAACCTAGAATCTAAAAAATATTAGCATATTTATGATAGTATAAAATATTATATATTAGTATTATATATTAGTATATTATAAATGATCAATTATTATTGGTGTGCTTATAGTCATTGAAATCACATAAGACTGATACACCAGGGGACTTCCCCAGTGGTCCAGTGGCTAAATCTCTACACTTCCAGTGCAGGGGACCTGGGTTTGATCCCTGTTCAGGGAACTAAATGCCACAAGCCATCACTAAGAGTTTGCATGCCACAATTAAAGATTCCACATGCCTCAATGATGATTAAAGATTCTGTGTGCTGCAATTAAGACCTAGCACAGCCAGATAAATGGATAAATATTTTTAAAAAGGGCTGATACACCAAGCAGGATACAGTTCATTAACTTATTACAGAAGATAATAGGTACAGGATTAAATATATTCTATGTTCCCCTGGACTCTGAGGTACATACATCAAAGGAAATCACCTTCTAGAATTCTCCTTCACTGTTAGTGGAAATGTAAATTGGTACAGACACTATGGAGAACAGTATGGAGTTTCCTTAAAAACTAAAAATAGAGCTACCATGCAGCTCTATAATCCTACCACTGCACATATATCCAGAGAAAAGCATGATCTGAAAGGATACTTGCACCCCAGTGTTCACTGCGGCACTATTTACAGTAGCCAAGACATGGGAGCAAGCTAAATGTCTATCAACAGAGGAATAGATAAAGATCTGGTACATTTATGCAATGGAATATTACTTGGCCACTAAAAAGAATGAGATGATGCCATTTGTAGCAACATGAACGGATCTAGAGAATGTCATACTGAGTGAAATAAATCAGAAAGAGAAGGAGAAATATCATATGACAGCCCTTATATGTGTAATCTAAAAAGAAATGATACAAGCGAACTTACAGAGACTCACAGACTTAGAGAACAAATCTAGGATTGCCTGCACACACTGCTATATTTAAAGTGACTAACCAACAAGGACTTACTGTGCAGCACATGGGCCTCTGCTCAGTGTCACGTGGCAGGCTGGATGGAAGGGGGGTTCAGGGGAAAAGGAATACATGTATATGTGTGGCTGAGTCCCTTTGCGGTTCACCTGAAACTATCACATTATTAATCAGTTATACCACAATACAAAATAAAAATTTTTTAAAAAGAAATTGCCTTCTCTATAACATGTTTTTCTAGGCTAGCTACAAATTCACTGATTCATTTGTCCTCTGAATTAGTTAACATCATCAATAAATATAATTTAAGGCAATATTCCAAGAAATCTAGTATAAATTTTGTCTCATTCTATTAGAGATTTAAATTATTTAATTTTAACAGAAATTTTTAAAATCTTCTCTCCAGACTCTTGGAAATAATCATTTTCCCTGACACTCCCAATATGCCACCTTAAAGATCAGCGATATTCCATGATAAATAACTTTGCAACAATGACTAAAATTTTGGTCTTTTATACTAGTGTTCAATAATGTGACATTACAAGAAGAAAACAGAACAAAAACTGAGAATAAGACATAGATCAATTTGAAATTTTTGCAAACATTTCAGGGCTCTGAAAATCCTAGCTCTAAATGTCAATGAAGAACAATTTTCTCACTTGCATTTTGAATAAATCATGGCTGTTTGTGTACTGAATTTTCATAGTCAAATTCTAAGAAAAATACCAAAAAGATAAGGATCATGAAAAACAATCATATTTGAATATCAAAAGCACTGCTCAGCCACACCTACTTAAATGAATATACTCTTCAGAATAAGTTAACTGTAATAAGTATTATGAGCATTTAAAAAGTGAAAATAGAATATTAAAATGCCAAAGCTAATTATAAGACAATTCCTATGCATTAAGAGGGAAAGATAGAGCCTCAAAGCTGTCGGTAAAGAATCTGCCTGCGATGCAAGAGACCCAGGTTCAATACCTGGGAAGGGAAGATCCCCTGGAGAAGGAAATGGCACAGAGGAGCCTGCCAGGCTACAGTCTATGGGGTTGCAAGAGTCAGACAGGATTTAGCAACTAAATCACCACAAGAGGGAAATACAGCTTTCAGAACATGAAATAATATGTCTACACAGTTTCCTGTTTACTGAAACATCAAAGAAATCTTGACAAAATTAGAGCAAAATTTTCCTAAAAGCAAAAAGAGGTGTGCTTTCATTGTTACAGGCTTCCAGATCCATGGGAAATGAGGTAGACTGACGTGACGAATGCCAACAGGACGTTGGAAACAGGATGTCAGATTCTTGTTCTAATTTATAGATTCAGAGTAAATCTTGCCATTTTTACGGCTAAATGTATTTAAAAAAAAAAAAACAGCAAAAGTATTATTTTCTACCCTCAGTGGAGTGTGCTCTGTAGACTAATATAAAATACAGGTTTTACTGTCATAAGGAAATAATGGTCATCACTCTTCAGCTTTTAGAGCTTTTAACTCTAACAAATGAAGAAAGGAAAAGCTTGCAGAATCTCCTTGAAAATCTAGCCACAGGAAAACTTTTGGATATTTGATATTATCTATTAATGAATCAACAAAGCTTAGTACAGTACATTAACATATTCATAAAGGAATCAATGTCAAGGGTAAGATGCTTATCACTTCACAGTAATCATCAGAAAGCTTTTTAAATGGTGCAACATTTAACTGGCTAATTGGCAAATATACTGAATATCCCCTCCTAAATTTAACTTTTAGTTTAATTACTATGAGCTACTGAAACCTTCTCAGCATGTTCATTTATTCATCCATTTAACAAATAATTGTTGACCTCCTACTCTTTGTCAGGCAGAGTCTTTGTGCTCGGGAGATTTCAGTGACTCTGTGGACACTGCTAGATTCTAGAAAGAGCATTAAACAATATGGGCAGCTTTCTGGTCTCCACAAAGCTCTCATTCCACTTGGAGAGACTGATATTAACAGAGAATTTTATAAAGCATTTTCAATTTCGGCTTTATAATTTCTGATAAGGGGAGGAATATGGCCCTATGAGAGTGTCTCACAGAGAGTCTGAAATCGCTCTTTTTCATGTTAGTAATATAAAACTTTTGGAGATTTAGAGAATTTATCTGAAAATTTGGTTTATTTTATGAGAAAAATTTTAGTTATTTGCATCACTCCTTTGTTTATTTGCAAATTCATGTCAATTGCTGAATGGGCAGCATAGAGAGATCAAATAATCTATAGTTCATTAAGAGAGTATTTCTGAACTGTTTCCTGCTTGCCCATTATGTGCTAGGAATTATTGCATGCTCTAAGAATATAAAAATATATAAAGGTAAAGAATTCACGTACAATTCAGGAGCTACAGGAAACATGGGCTTGCTTCCTGGGTTGGGAAGATCCCCTGGAGGAGGAAATGGCAACCAATCCACGGTTCTTGCCTGGAAAATCCCATGGAAAGAGGAGCCTGGTGGGCTACAGTCCAGAGGGTCACATAGAGTCAGACAAGACTGAATGACTGAGCACAAGGTGGTAACAGAGTGAGTGACAGCCAGAGTGATGGTCAAAGGAGGTATGTGGGAGAGTCAGATAGAGATGGAATGGGTGTTTGGCTCTGTTTAATCATTCTAGAACGACAAAAAAGAAAAAAAGGATTACATTTATAGGTTGAGTGGAAACAGCCAACAAAAAAAGATGTTAAAAATTCAGGAGAAAGATTGTATAGTTAATGGAGTATTTGTGATTTTGTTTGACAAAATGCAGTGCAAAGGCAGAAGGATTCTTCCTAAATTCTGGTTTCTTCCATAAGTTCCTAAAAGAAACCAACCATCTCCTCTATTATAAAAATTAGCCCATGGAATCATGGAGAATGATGGAGGGTTGCAAAAAGAATAAACTTTATTCTGTTATTTCCTTTTAAATTTTTATTCCAACATAATATAGTAGTTGCTGCTCCAAAATATGTAAAAAATACTTGACATGCATAACATAAAATGTGACAGCTCCTTACAACTATCCTCTTAAAGTTACCCTGAGCTAACAATTTTTTTCCAGACAAACCCCCCTCCCAAACATAAGCTATGAAATGAAAAAAAAAAAAAAAAAGATAAATCAACAAGATTTGATACTTGCACAGTGAATTTCAAGAAAATGCTGAGGCCATGGAGTAACAAGACCCTGATCATGAATGGGGCTTGAGCACCAATGAGGATGATGCTTTTTACCATGAAAACTGAAACAAAAACAGCAGAGGTTAATGAAGATCACTGCATGAATCATTAGAATAACGAATTCCAATATCAACTCTGCCATCGACTTTCTGTATGACCTTTGGTGAGTCACCTATTTCCCTTGGTGTCAACTTCCACTTTAATAAAATGAGTGGGATAGATTATAAGAATTTCATTATAAATTGATATACTAAGTTATAACTTTTATAAACTTTGGAATTATCAGAAATGGTGCTCTCGAAATAGTGATCCTAAATGATGAAAAATTCAATTAACTTTACCTCAAATAATGAGTCAAAGGAACTAAACATAATGATGTATATTTTAAAATCAATTTTGCTAGAATTATAAATGACATCTTTATACAAAAAAAACCCTTTAGGTTGGCCATAAAACATTTAAAGGTGTGTTACCTCAAAAGATTTCTAATATAAAATGATTTATAAAAATCTACTTCTATTACTTTTATTTTTAAAATATTATTGGATTATAGTTGATTTACAATGTTGTGTGTTAGTCAGATGTATAGCAAAGTGATTCAGTTATACATATACATAGATTCATTCTTTCTTCACATTCTTTTCTCATTTATAGAACATTGCATATTACAGAATGTTGAGTAGAGTTCCCTGTGCTATATAGTGGATCTTTGTTGGTTATCTGTCTTATAAGTCACCGTGTGTGTGTGAAGCTCTCAGTTCATCCCTCCCCCAGCCATGACTCTCCTTGGGTAACCATAAGCTTATTTTCAACATCTGTAAATGTTTCTATTTTGTAAATAAGTTCATTTGCATCATTTTTCAAATTAGATTCCACAAATGGGTGAAATCATATGATATGTGTCTTTCTGTATGTGACTTACTTCACTTAGTATGATAATCAGTCCATTCACGTTGCTGCAAATGGCATTATTACACTTTTTTAGTGGCTGAGTAATATTACATTGTATGTATGTACTACATCTTCTTTATCCATTTTTCTGTCAATGGTCATTTAGGTTGCTTTCATGTTTTGGCTATTGTAAACAGTGCTGAAATGAACAGTGACGTGCATATATCTTTTATAGTTTTCTCCAGATATATGCCCAACTGTAGAATTGCTGGGTCATCTGGTAGTTCTATTTTTAGTTTTTAAAGGAACTTCCATACTATTCTTCATAGTAGTTGTACCAATTTACATTCCCATCAATAATATAGGGGGAGTTCCCTTTGTTACACATCCCCTCCATAATTCATTGTTTGTGGACTTTTTAATGATGGTCATTCTGACCAGTATAAGATGATACCTCATTGTAGTTTTGATCTAATTTTTCTGATAATTAGTAATGTTTAGCATCTTTCTTGTGTGTTTTTGGCCATCTGTATGTCTTTTTTGGAGAAATGTCTGTTTATATCTTCTGCCCATTTTTTGATTGGGTTGTGTGCTTTGATGATATTAAGCTGCATAAGCTGTTTGTAAATTTTGGAGACTAATCCTTTGTTGATCACATCATTTGCAAATATTTCCCATTCTGTGGGTAATTTTTTGTTTATGGTTTCCTTTACTGTGCAGAAGCTTTTAATTAAATCCCATTTATTCATTTTTGTTTTCATTTTCATTCTCTATAAGATAGATCAAAAAAGATATTGATCTGATTTATGTTAAAGAATATTATGCTTATGTTTTCCTCCAAGAATTTTACAGTGTCTAGCCTTACATTTAGGTCTTTGATCTATTTTGAGTGTATTTTTGTGTATGGTGTTAGCAAATGCTCTAATTTTATTCTTTTAAATGTAACTGTCCAGTTTACCCTGCATCACTTATTGAAGAGACTCTCTTGTCTCCATTGTGTATTCTTGCCTCCTTTGTTGTAGATTAATTGGCCATAGGTGCACAGATTTATCTCTGGGCTTTCTGAGCTGTTTCAGTTATCTATATTTCTGTTTTTGTTCCAGTACCAGACTGTCTTGATGCCTGTAGCATTGTAGTATAGCCTGAAGTCAGGGAGCCTACCTAATTCCTCCAGCTCCTTTCTTCTTTCTGAAGGTGGCTTTGTTGTTCCATTCTTTTGTGTCTCCATACAAATTTTAACTTTTTTTGTTCCAGATCTGTGAAAAATGCTATTGGCAATGTGATAGGGGTTGTATTGAACGTATAGATTGCCTCATTTAGTATAGTTGTTTTAACAATATTGATTCTTCCAATCCAATAACATGAAATATCTTTCCATCTGTTTATATCTTCCTCAATTTCTTTCATCAGCCTTTTGTAGAGTAGAGGTCTTTTGTCAACTTGGATAGGTCTATTCCTAGGTAATTTGTTCTTTTTGATGCAATGGTAAATATAATTATTTCCTTAAATTCCCTTTCTTGTGTTTAGTTGTTTTAAACTAAACACAAGAAAGGGAATTTAAGGAATGCAAGATATTTCTGTGTATTAATTTTGTATTCTACAACTTTACTGAATTCACTGATGAGTTCTAGTAGTTTAGGATTTTCTGCATGTAGTATCATGTCACCTACAAACAATGACAGTTTTACTTCGTTTCCAACTTGGATTGTTATATTTCTTCTTCTCCTCTGATTGCTGTCGATAGAACTTCCAAAACTATGTTGAATAAAAGTGGCAAGAGTGAACATCCCTGATGTTCCTGATTTTAAAAGGAATGCTTTCAGCTTTTCAGCATTGAGAATGATGTTAGCTATGGGTTTGTCATATATAGCCTTTATTATGTTGAGGTAACATTTCTATTACTTTTAATAAACTGTACTGTAAGAATTCCCTCCTTCTTTTGAAAATGGCCAAAATAGGTTAGATTGTTAAGCTATCTTAAATTATGTTTTTTTTTTACAAATCACTAATATAGCAAAACATTACATTAAATGCTATTAAAGCTTAAAATATTTCACTGACATTTTTTCTTTGCAACCACTTGATTTATCACAGTTTAGACATAGTTTCAGGTTAATAGTTTATTCAGGAATTTATTTAACAAATATTTATAAATTGCCAACTGAAACACTTAAAAATAGACTCACCTTCATAATTTCATTGATTTTATGCAAACACATGGTAATAGAGGACTTAAAATATGACTGGATGTTCTTACTCTCTTGGTGAACTAATGAAAAGGAACTGAAGAAACCAATTAGAGAAATAAAGCCATTATTTGGAAAATTAGGTGCAAAAAATATTACCAAACTATTATGTCTAAAATATGCACATGACTGTAATTCAGTTCCATTTGTTTGATACTAACAAACTTAGTGCTAACTATTATTATAGACTTAATTAGCATATATAATGTCAACAATCTTAAGTATACACATGTACTAGATTTATAGTTCAGTTCAGCCACTCAGTCGTGTCCAACTCTTTGTGACCCAATGGACTGCAGCAAGCCAGACTTCACTGTCCATCACCAACTCCCAGAGCTTACTCAAATTCATGCCCATCAAGTCAGTGATGCCATCCAACCATCTCATCCTCTGTCATCTCCTTCTCCTTCTGCCTTCAATCATTCCTAGCATCAGAACCTTTTCCAGTGAGTCAGTTCTTCACATTAGATAGCCAAAGTATTGGAGTTTCAGCTTCAGCATCATTCCTTCCAATAAATAGTCAGGACTGGTTTCATTTAGAATAGATTGGTTAGATCTCCTTGTTGTCCAAGGGACTCTCAAGAGTCTTCTCCAACACCACAGTTCAAAAGCATCAATTCTTCAGTGCTCAGCTTTGTTTATAGTCCAACTCTCACATCCATACATGACTACTACTTGGAGAAACCATAGCTTTGACAGACGGACTTTTGTTGGTAAAGTAATGTCTCTGCTTTTTAATATGGTATCTAGGTTAGTTTTTAATATGCTATCTAGCTTTTCTTCCAAGGCTCAAGGGTCTAGATTTTAAAGTACTAGCATTTAGTACTAGATTTTAAACTACCATCTTTAATGAAATTCAACAAGTATGTATTGAACATTTATCATGTGGCTATTAGTATTCAAAAAGACAATGAAGTAATAATGAATCATGTGTAAATATGTATGTAGATGTGCTTCAACAAGTTCACAATATTTAAGTGGAAAAGACGAACAAAAGCATCACGATCTCACGAAATGGATGCTATAAGAAGCACAAACTCTTTGGGGGAGCATAGTGAAGGGAATAATTAATTCTAGAAAAAGTAAGTTGACTTATAGCATGGATGCTTTTACTGCTAGGTCTTGAGTCAATATTACAACCTATATTCATTGAACATAGGTGACAAAACAAAAGAGTATCCAGGAAATGGGGTGCTCAGTTGCTCTAGTCATGTCTGACTCTTTGTGACCCCAGGACTGCAGCCCACCAAGCTCCTCTCTCCATGAAATTCTCCAGGCAAGCATACTGAAATGGGTTTCCATACCCTCCTCCATGGGATCTTCCTGACTGAGTGATGTCTCCTGCATCCCCTGCATTGAAGGCAGATTCTTTACTACTATGCCATGAGGGAAGTCCTCTGGAAATGGGGAATTATATATAATTCTTTGGAAGAAAGAGGTTATTTCTTGTTTGGGAAATTGCAACCAGTTTAGTCAAATTCATGCATAGAGTTTAATGTCTTATGAGAAAGAACATAGAGCAATAGTTGGGGTTCAATTTTAAAGTACCCTGAGAGCCATATCAAGATATTTTGACTATCTTTTTTTAAACTGAAGTATTTTCAGCACTGGTTGTGATTAAGAATTCCTTGCAGAGCTGCCCTATTTGTCCCCACCCAAGATCAAATAAAAAGGAATCTTCTTTGGAAGACCCATAATATATTTTTAACTCCTAAAACTTATTTTGATGCCTCGGTTGAGAAGATCTCCTGGAGAAGGGAATGTCTACCCACTCCAGTATTCTTGCCTGGGAAATCCCATGGACAGAGGAGTCTGGTAGGCTACAGGCCATGGGGTTGCAAAGAGTTGGACACGATTGAGGGAGTAATACACACATGTGCAATTAGAGACCAATATATAATGTTGAATATATAAATGAATTTACCTTGTCTATTTTTTCAGTACTTTATATTGCTTTTCCTGCAATCAGTGGTTACCAAACCTGCCTGTGACTCAATAAAAACAGTGGATTTTATTGGCAGTACAGTCATCAGAAGCTACTGTGGAGTTTGAGGTCCATGGATCTATCTGTATTGCTGAAAAGCTCCTCAGTCTTCTGGGAAGTGTCTGAAGTGATCTCAGCATGAATTTGCAGGGTGGCTTTGGATAGAACTTTAACACTCAGATTTGCCAGATAATCTGTTTTGTACTTCACTCTATGATTTGTAAAACTGACCTAAGAATTAGCTGGGAAATATAATTTATTCAATTTCAGTTTAAAAACCCTGCCACCACTGTAAGCTAGGCCCTTAAGGTTAATAGGTGGGCAGGTTTGGGTAAAAAGATGCTTTCAAGGACTTTCCATATTAAGCACAGAAAATAGACCCACAACTGACTATAATACCAGGCAGAGTTAAGTAGTTAAATGGAACAGCTGGTTGCATATTATGAAAAGAAAAAAGAAGGTTGTACTTAATTCTGTCTGGTGGAATTAGACTGGGGCTGGGGGAGGCATGGGAATAAGGGAAGCTTCACATGGGGGCTATAGCCTAGTAGCAGGATTTTATAAGATGAGATGAATTTCAAAGGCAGACGGGAATGATATTTCAGTATTAAAAAAAAAAAAAGCAGCATATTCTTAGATACAGAAAAAGTTTTGTTTTAATATTAATAATTTTGCTTAACATTCTCAAGGGTAATGCTTTTCACAATTCTTGTCACATTGAAAGACAGGTGTCTACTCTTTTGTATGCATGCAATTTGCAGGATTAGAAATGCACATTTCAAAAACCGAAGAACTAATCTTACAAGAATAACCCTGAGCATTTGACTCTGATTCTTTTTCCATCACAGTTTGCCTAGTTCACAGAACCTTCACAGTCTCTTAATGCCTTCCCTACATTCTCTTTCTTGGTTTTCATTTTCTTCCTTTGAAGATCATAGCAATCTGCATAATAGGCTACCTGTCTCAAGAAGAGGGAGAGTGATAGCAAAATGGATGGTCTCAACTCCCATTGAAACTGAGAGTCTTAATAAAAGTAAAATGAAGAGAGATAAGAAATCACATTTGAAGAAAAGTGCATAGTATAGTTAAAACCCAGTAGAGAAAAGTTTCATCATCAAGGAGACATTTGAAAATAGTTGCACCTGTGAATTTGAGCTCAATGTTTCTTTTAATCACAAAGTTTCAGGATCATTTTTTTTTTCTTTTATCAGAATGTCCCTTCACCCTTAGGGTGAAGACCAGTACATAACAAAAGAGATGTTAAACTATGCCAAGGTCATGTGATAAAACATATCAATTAATGTGTCTATGATATACCAATTATTTCAGAATTTTTCTGTTAACGTGAAAATCACTAATTTGTCCCTAAAGTTTTAGTTTTTGAAATATTGGAAAGCTGTAACTTTACATGATACAATCTGGGAAACCTGAGCTTCTTAACATTACATGTACAGTTTAAATTTAAATAAATTATAAATATGGTAAATGCTTAATCAAAAATGCAAAACATTTTTCAAAAGTGCACTCATAAAGTATATCAGGCAGAAGAAATGCACAAGGAAGATTTTACTAGGAAAATCAAGCAACTAGCCCAGTTAATAAATAAACTGTTGTTTCTAGCACTGAAATAATGTGACAGAATACAAAGGTTATAGATTTTGGCATCTAATACATTTAGGTAAAGATCCCACTTATACTGCTTTATAACTCTCCAATCTTAGACAAATTATTCAATCGCTCTAAGTCTCAGTTAACTTACCCATAAAATGGGAAAAATTTAGCTAAGCCTTAGGCTTCCTCCAAGGAATCAGAATAATATAAAATAATGTATACCAATCACAAGGTAAGGCAAGCATTTGAATATCGAGAAATCGTAATAAAAGGAACACAGAAACCCATTGTTCTAACCTTTGTAGTGACAAATATCCAAAGAGTTCTTCTGGAACTGAGAGTGCTGAATTTTTCCTTTCAATTCACCCTCTAGAACATTAGACCTTGTAATTTCAAGTTGTTTCCATTGAACCATAGGTTTGCCAGATGATGCAGTGTTTGGGATTCTGCTGGTGCCTGGTCTGCCTACATGACAGAATGAGTCATTTGCCTAGCACCATTTGCAGTGGGATTACACAAAGATTAACTGTGAACTTGTGGTCTTAAAACAGAAAGGGAAATTCTGTTTCAAAGAAGAAAGATTCTGTCTAAATATGCAGTGTGCACACAGTTCAGTAACAAGCTTCCCATGTCCTGAAGTCTGTAATGGAAGCAGGGCCCTTCCCTCTGGGATTTCTCCACAACATCACCCACTCCTGATCAGTTCCAGTCATCCCTGCCAAACACTCTGTTCATGAGCCCATCAAAAGGAGTTCGCAAATTACTATTCTGAGTGCCTGGTCTGCAAAAGCAGATAATGTCAATGACAGTAAGATCTGGTTAACATTACAATTTACTAGCGTTGGTGGAGGTTGAAAGATTTTGCCTGGAAATGCACGCAGTGTGAAAGGAGTAGGGCTGAAAGAAAGGATAAATTGTCAACAGAGGCTTGTAGCAATAGATGGACACATATTAAAGATATTAATGCTGTATACACATATGCATAGTTACAGTAATACATCTATTATCTCATTAACATATAGTGTTCGGAAACATACATAATCTCTTACATGTGTAATTCATTGTTGTCATTGTTGTTGTTTAGTCACTAAGTCATGTCTGATTATTTGCAACCCCGTGGACAGAAGCCCACCAGGCTCCTTTATCCATGGGATTTCCCAGGCAAGAATATTGGAGTGGGTTGCCATTTCCTGTTCCAGGGATCTTCCCAACCCACAGATCAAACCCACGTCTCCTGTTTGGCAGGCAGATTCTTTACCACTGAGCCACTAGGGAAATCCTACGTGTATAATATATTGCACGTATAACTAAAAGATAGTTCTGTATCCTGACCCTAGCTGACTAGTATTGACTTCATATTAGCAACACGTACAGTTGCTATTTACAGGCATGACACACAAACATATTAACTGTATATAAACATACAAACTCTTTATACAAATCTATAGTAACCTTTTACACAATGTTTAATCCCTATATAAATATGCATAATGGAGATGCCATAAAAGAAAATATGACAAGATATTTAGAGACAATTAACATTGGTTTTATCACCATTGTGAAACATTGCAGTTTATGAGATGGTTGTCTGATGCTTCTTTTTAAATATGCCTCACTCTCTTTATGTGAGATCTCTGTTTTTATTACCTCCACAGTTTTTATTCAGAGGAAACAGCCTTGCCTCATGTTACTGATCCGTAGTCACACTGAGCTCTGTGCTGAGCTTCAGTCACTCAGTCGTGTCCGACGCTCTGCGGACCCCATGGACTGTAGCCCACCAGGCTCCTCTGTTCACGGGATTCTCCAGGCAAGAATACTGGAGTGGATTGCCAGGCCCTCCAGGGGATCTTCTCAGCCCAGGGATCAAACCCAGGTCTCCCGCATTGCTGGCGAATTCTTTACAGCCTGAGCCACCAGGGAAACCCACGTCCTTTCTCAAATTGCTCTTTAACATCCATCACTTTCTTGGAGTTTCCTAGGTCTCCCCTTTGTAGTGATGACTCAACATGGTTTGAGGTCTTACTGAGACAGCAAAATACCCTGAGCAGGGAACACATCTAAGAACAATTATTTTTAAAAAAAAAAGAGTGTCTTTTAAGGGATGTGTAAAGTAATCTGCCAAACATTTACTGGAAAATAGCATTATGTAAGGATTTAGAATGCAGGTACTGTGAAGAAGTGGTCCTAGGTAATAACCCTGCCTCTGTTGGTTACTGCCTATCTGAACTTAGGAAAATTACTAACTACTCTCAATTGGTTTCATCATTAGGAAAGGGAAATATAATAATATCTGCCCTCCAGGGTGGATTTGAGGACTATGTGATAGGACTATGTGAACACTTTACACAATACTTAACACAAAGTTCTCAGTAAACATGAGCTATTATTATTGCTTTAAAAAAATAATTCTTATCTGTAAAACCAGATGATAACTCTAGTGCAATTCTGAAAAAGGATGTACCTCTTGCATAGGTAGGTTTAATGATCTCCAAGAAATATTACGTCAGATGAAGGATGCTGATTTTAACACAGTCTGTGCACAGATAAACCTTTACTACCTGTAATTCTCTCCTGTGATTCATAGCACAATGTATGATAAAATATGATAGACAACCACAGATGTTCTATTTCAAGCAATTAAAGGCATGAACCCCATACTAAGTAGATTCCTCAAAGATATGCTGACACAAAATAAGAAAAATAATCCACAGCCTCCTTTTTTCCCCAGAGCAAAATGTCAAGCTCTTTTAGATTTCTCAGACATCAGCAAAGCACCTGCTTTGTTAAGAGTTTCCACCGCTTGTCAGCAGAAGTAGGAAGACACAGTGTTTGCTTTATCTTCCATACAACCATTAAGCACTCACAAACAGGACACTTTAAAACACACATATGCACATAAAATAATGTATATTTTAGAATTGTGAGTTTAGAAATTTTCCTGGCTTCCCTGTGCAGTTCCTTGAATGTAGTATACAAAGGACGAGGCAACCTAAATAAAAAATTTTCTTCCAGCAATATAATTTTACTTTGGAGAGAGGAAGGTTGGAGGGAAAGCAGAAAAAAGAATTATATAGTTTTTATTGACTGTTAGGATGACTCTGTGTGTGTGTGTGTGTGTGTGTGTGTAAAATGAGGTATTCTACCTACATCTTCACAAATTGTCAAATACTTCTTTGGACTCCTCCTTCATCTGATTCTCTCTTCTCCATTTCTCATTGCTCATAGAAGGTTGTTTATGTCAAATGAGTGAATGAGAACTTTAATTTATCACAGCAAAATAAACACTGCTAGGATTGAAAGACACCTAATTTGCCGTGGGTGGTGGGAAAGTACTGTCTCAAAACAGCACTGTCTGTCTGTAATTATTTAATTTTGGATTCTAGACATATAGACTACAAACTTTTTGAAGTCTAATTTTGTATGTACACAATAAGGAAATCTTTGTCCACTTAAAGTCCTTGCTCACTTGATAAAATTTTGCTTCCTACTCTCTTGTATATTCCTTAATACCCTGAAATAGTACCATAACTACCAGCATCTGGAATTATTTTTCCACCTATTTTGATAATGTGGAGATATTGGCATTTTGTTTATTTTCATAAAGCTCACTTAAATCACTCGACCCTAACCAAGGAACAGAGACATAAAAATTCCACCTTCTGGCACAACTGGACGTGACTTTGTTGAATTCATTTTGGTTTCTTTTTATGCATCCAATCCTCATTCAGTCTTTGTTTCTCAAGGTCAATGCATGTTGTTTAAAGGACTGGAGGAAGGGGGAATCTTGAGTGGTTGAGTCACTGTGTTGGCAGGGCTTTTGAGAAAAGTCCCAATTCAACACTGGCTGAATCTCTATTATGCTTGGGTAGCATCATTAATCCTTTGCAACTAGGAACAGTCAATTAATTCCTCTTAAAAAGTACTAATTTTTAAAAAAGTACTAATTAATCTCATTTAAATTATTCATAAATGAGTGAATGAGTGAGTGAGTGAAAGTCACTCAGTCGTGTCTGACTCTTTGTGACCCCATAAACTGTAGCCCACCAGGTTCTCCTCTGTCCATGGGATTCTCCAGGCAAGAATACTGGAGTAGGTTGCCATTGCCTTCTCCAGGTAGAAGACCGATGATTTTGTTAAATGGCAACCTGCCACACACTGTGGGGAGGGATTCATGAACGAATATTCTCCTGGGTATTACACAGGTCTTTCTTTGTATATGTCAAGCTAACTCCTATATTATTAGTCACTACAGCAAAAGTATGAGGTAATGGGATGAGTATGTGTCTGTGTGTGCATATATGTGTCCTGCTACTGTATAACATTTGATCATTTACATTGTATCAAAAAGCATGCCATATCTCCCTTTGATTCCTAAGGAGAGAACAAACTTTAAGATAACTAGAAAGGACCACTTTGACTCATATTTATTATGAGGCAAAGAGACAAGGAAATGGTATCCTGATATCACTGACTCACACTAAGATTCAGCTATAATAAGATTTGCTGATACCACGCATTAGAACAGAAATGCAAAATTCACTTTGGTTGCACTGACTCACTTTGCCTCCTGCATTTTCATGATCTTCAGTGGTCAACTCAATGCTTTATTTATATTAGTACCAAGTATTTATTTTTATCTTATATAAAAATTATGACCCCTCTTTTGTGGGATTGGAATTCAAGATTTTTTTTTACCCTATTATATTCCTTTTTATTAACAAATGTTCTACAGTGACAATATCTTCTTTAGAGAATTAAATGGGTTAGAGATAACATCTCACTTTATCAACCACAACTTTTCCACTTGTAATTTTAAGTTAGGTACTATTTCATAATTTTAAAATAATTTAAATTTTGAGAAGGCATCCTGAATTTTCACCCTTCATTTGAATGACTACTGAAAAATGCCTTAAAATCACATATTTTATATGGAAAAGGATGTTACAAAAAAAACATAAGAATATTTTTTTAGACAGGGAGTGTTAATATAAACCAGAAAAAAATCATATGATTATAAGAATGTTATTTTCATTTTAAGGAAGGAAATTTTTGCCTAAGTTAATATTTTTTGCAGGAATTCCAGTTAAACATTTCAAACTGAATATATGTTTTAATTTTTCACTCCTCCTCTTAACTGAAATATTACTAAAGCTGTATAAAAGTGAATAATCATAAACAACCCTAAAAATAAAAATAGCTTTCAAACCTAGAATGAGCAGCTACAGAAAGAAGTAAATGTTGGTCATGATCAGGGTAATTGGTGATTATCTGTAGACTAGCTTGATGATCAGGAGGCATTTTTCTCCTATAGTCATCCCCAACATTGCATGACTGCAGCCATGAAATTAAAAGATGTTTACTCCTTAGGAGAAAAGCCATGACCAAGCTAGGTAGAATATTAAAAAGCAGAGACATTACTTTGCCAACAAAGGTCCATATAGTCAAGGTTATGGTCTTTCCAGTAGTCATGTATGGATGTGAGAGTTGGACTACAAAGAAAGCTGAGCACTGAAGAATTGCTGCTTTTGAACTGTGGTGTTAGAAAAGACTCTTGAGAGTCCCTTGGACTGCAGGAAGATCCAACCAGTCCTTCCTAAAGGAGATCAGTCTGGGTGTTCATTGGAAGGACTGATGTTGAAGCTGAAACTCCAATACTTTGGCCACCTGATGTGAAGAGCTGACTCATTTGAAAAGACCCTGATGCTGGGAGGGATTGGGGACAGGAGCAGAAGAGGACGACAGAGGATGAGATGGTTGGATGGCATCACGGACTCGATGGACATGAGTTTGAGTAAACTCTGGGAGTTGGTGATGGACAGGGAGGCCTGGCATGCTGCGATTCATGGGGTCACAAAACGTCAGACACAACTGAGCAACTGAACTGAACTAAACAGAGGAAGATGTGTTCAGCAGATGTATTCAGCTTTTGTTTCCAAGATAAACCCATAAAAGTGCTTTCTGTAAAAATGCTATACTGTTTGCCTGGGAGAAAAGGCTGTGAATCTTCATGCCTAAAAGAGAAGCAGAGATCAGAGTAACTCGAGATGTAACACAGGGTGGCGGCAATGGAGGATAAAAGGTAAGGCAGTGCCTCCAACTGCTCTGCTCCGGATTAATCCTTTAATTTTCATATTTGAAGAGTCCCCAGTTTATCTGACTACTCTTGACATTCTGTGTCCCCTAATAATATGTGTCAGTACTTAATCCTTAATCCTTCACACAAATTTAATTAATCTATTTCATTCTTGCAACAGCCATATGTTCTCTGTTCTTAGTTGCTCAGTCGTGTCCAACTCTTTGCAACTCCGTGGGCTGGAGCCCACCAGGCTCCTCTGTCCATGGGGATTCTCCAGGCAAGAATACTGGAGTGGGTTGCCAGACCTTTCTCCAGGGGATCTTCCCAACCCAGGGATTGAACCCATGTCTTCCACATTGCAGGCAGATTATTTACCATCTGAGCCACCAGACAGTGGCACTATTATCATCATCTAAAAGATAAGGAAACTGGAACACAGAAATTTTAAGTAGCGTGCTTAAGCTCACTGAAACTAGTGCTGAGATGTGAATACAGAGTCTGGTTCCAAGGTTGCCTGCTCTTAATCACCTCCCTCAGTCACTGTGACACAAAGCTGCCATTTGATCTGTCAGACAAACTACAGACCCACACAGAGGGAGGGACTTCGGAGAAATAGACCAACAAAACTCTGAAGGAAACCCGTGTCATTTCTCTAAGTTTATCAACTGAATCCCTTGGTCATAAATATGAGTAGACTATAACGACTCATCAAATAGTCAAGGAAACCAAAACCAGCATGAGAAAGATCAAGATGAACAAATGGAACAATTAACTAAAAAAAAAAAAAAGTCAGGTATCCTAAAGAACAAAAGAAAACTTTAAAAATATAATGATTACACTTAAAGGAATAAAAAAGTATTTCATCAATAAGAACTAGATGCTGGACTGGAAAAAAAGTAATTATATAAAAGTAAAATTTCTTGGAAATTACAAATGTGTTTCCTAAAATTTTAAAAGATACTTAGAATGGCTAAGCAATGAAACAGAGAGAGCTTAAGCCAAGTTGCTCATCTGAACTCTCAGAATATGGAGAAAATGAGAGAAATTAAGGACTACAAAGGGTCAAGGCAGACACTCCAATATCCATTAAATAATTCTAGAATGAGAGAACATAACAAATTTAGGATAAAAATGATAAAACTGAAGAAGAATATAACTTCAATCATCTTAAGAAATTATTTTAGTATATAAAGAATCAACAGACTATCAAATAGAATGAAATAAAAAGATTTAAACCTAAAAGTATTTCAGCAAATTTCTGAATCAGAAGGGAAATTATGTAAGTTTTCACAATGGAAAAAATGAACAAGTTGCTCCCAAGGGAATAAGAACTCAGATTGGCATCACATTGGCTATCACCAACACTGTAATTGATGATAATGAAGCCATGCCTTCAAAATTCTAAGATAAATGATCTTTAACTTGTAATCAGATCCACCCAATTGTCAATCAGAAACAAGTATTCAAGACAGACTCAGATATTTTATATCTCATAAACACTTCCTTCAAAAAGTTTTCTTGAGAATATATTCAAACAGAAACATACATACATCTAACATATAAAAAGATATTGAATCCTAGGTAGATCGAGCTAAACTAGGATAGCCAGCAATAAATATCAACCATGAAAACCATGTATCAGGCCTGGAAAGCAGTGGACCCAAACCTGGAACAAAAAGTCATTTCATAAGTTTGTCTTCAACAATGAAGCGGTGGGGGTGAGGGGAGAGCAGAAAGTTTCCTCACCGTATATATACCCTTTTATGCAACTTGAAGGGCTTCCTTGGTGGCTCAGCTGGTAAGGATCCACCCACAGTGCGGGAGACCTGGGTTCGATCCCTGGGTTGGGAAGATACCCTGGAGGAGGAAAAGGCTACCACTGCAGTGTTCTGACCTGGAAAATTCCATGGACTAAAGTCCATGTGGTCACAAAGAGTCGGACACAACTGAGCGACTTTCACTTTCACTTTCATGCTATTTGAAATCTTAAATCAGAAACATGTATCATTGCTATAGTAAAAACTTATGAGAGATACAATTATAAAATACATGTATAATATAATACATACTAAACTTACATGGATATACACATGTGTACATAGAAGCATGCATATACATGAATATATATACATATGTATAGTGTAACAAAGAGACAGACACAACTGAAGCGACTGAGCACACACACACATATACATATCCATCCTTTCAAAAATTTTTTGAAAGTATTTGTAAGATATAGTCTGAAGATATAGGTGCCTATCTTCAGATGGCTAATGCTGTCTCTTAATCAAGATATATAAGCTTTCTAATTGTGCAATCCTATATCATCACAGTCAGCATTTCCTTACTGGATAAAACTGATTCTAATGATAATACATACATATGGTGAAATAAATTATAATCTGTACTGGGTAAACAAAGTTAGCCACATGACTCTTAGGATGGGGTGGTATATTTAGCTTCATGCTTTTATTATTTTCTCATTGTTTATTAGGGATTA
The DNA here is from genome assembly GCF_023699985.2 of Odocoileus virginianus. Classification (NCBI taxonomy): domain Eukaryota; kingdom Metazoa; phylum Chordata; class Mammalia; order Artiodactyla; family Cervidae; genus Odocoileus; species Odocoileus virginianus. The sequence goes on from NC_069701.1 coordinate 3,993,903, forward strand.
AAATGCACAGTTTCTCATGAAAGATGCTGACCTAATTCCCATCCAGAGTTTACACTGGTTGCTATTCTGAAAAGTCTTGTAATCTCTCAGTGGAACGCATTTAGAGAGTAATGATTTTAACATGCTAAGACATCACAGCACAGACATTTGGTCAGATCATGACCCAAACATAAAAACTGTGGAGCTGGAGGAGGCTAAAAGCATCTGATCAGTGTATCTTCTTGCCTCATCCAATCTATACCCGGAGGTGACCTGGATAAAGATTGAATATAATCTAATAAATGTATCAGCTTTATGTTTTCTGAGGGTATTCCTGTTAACATTTTATGTCATCAGTGCTTCAATTTCGAGTTCTAGTATTTAAAAAATGTATTTAAAAAATGTATGTATTTATGTACATACATAAATTACATAAATGTAAATTCTATGTATTTAAAAAATAAGGATTAAATATCGCAAAGCAAACCTGAGGTACAGTTCATATACGCTTTATGGTTTTCTGTGCTCAGAAGGCTCTTGCCACTCACTGTTCTGCCTGCTTGCTCCTGTTTGCTCCTCAGGATTGAATTCAGGGCCCACTTCTGAAGTCCCTAACCAGCCACTGTTTGGCCCCTGTCACTAGACTGGGGAGCGGGCCCGTCTGTGTTCCTGCAGTTGCTTCCCTCTAGCAAAACCGCTTCATCTCTGCATCGCGTGGTCTAAGGGTGCCTCTGCAGGCCCGCAGGCTGCCGCGCACCTGCTTCCCTGCCCGGCCCTCCCCAGGCCCTGAGCTCGCCTGAGACGTGCCCCGCACAGCCCTCCCGACAGGACTGCAGACACCAGACAGGCCCTCAGTGCTGCGTGGGAACCCTACATTTCTGCGGTCACTACACCCCCTAACGCTTCTGAACAATATTTCACACCTCTATTCTCTTTTCAAGCTACCAACATCCCTCCCATCATCTCACCTTCAGCTGATGTCTGTGTTTCTCATTTCACTTAGGAAATGTTGTTGTTGTTTAGTCACTAAGTCACATCCAGCTCTTTGCGACCCGGTGGACTGTAGCCCACCAGGCTCCCCTGTCCATGGGATTTTCCAGGCAGGAATACTGGAGCGGGTTGCCATGCCCTCCTCCAGGAGAACTTCCTGACCCAGGGATTAAACCTGCATCTGGTTTGGCAGGTGGATTCTTTACCACTGAGCCACCAGGGAAGCCCACTTAGGAAATGGAAGCAATGAATAGAGAATTTTCTCATGAGCCTACTACCAAATCTATGCACAGCTCTACATCTCTATATTACTTACTGTTTTGCCTTCAATAAGGTATATCCAATACATGCCAATGATACTGCTTAGGCACTGATTCCTGTACCTGCTCCATGCCAAAGGACTTGATAATTTTTCTTCCTCCTGATTCATCAGAACTAAATAATTCCCATCCATATATAAATGTGCTGTGACGTATAGCATCTTATAATCATTTAAAATTCCTCATTTACCACATCCATCTCCAACTGCAAAGCAAATTTAATTCAAAATATATAGAAATCTCCACAGTTGTCTGGCAAGCTACCACCTTTCTTCCTTTAAATTTTTGTATTATTAACTAAGGAAGAACTGGGTAAAAATCTCAGGGAATCTTGTTAAGAAATTTGATATCTCAGGACAAACTGAACTATCAGTTCTATTAATGCTGTGCTTTGAAGATCCCAAGTTATAAAAATGATACCATTCAGCAGTGTTCATTTCTATCAGATCACATATGAGGTCTACAGCAGCTGCAGGACTCTAAATCAACAAGGAATAAGTAGGAACAATGTGAAAATTAAGGAAGCAGTGTTAGCTCAGGAAACACAGACCACTTCAGGTGTTTCAAGCAACAGGAACTTTAATACAAAAGAATAAGTGCTTACAAATGCTTTGGAAGGGTTAGCAGAGAAACCTCAGTGCTAAAGATTCTTGGAAACACACCAAGAATGCCATAGACTTATGGTCCAATGAAGTTACTACCTCTGACATATTCAGAAACATAAAGAATCAGGAAGTTACCACCAGGAATACTGAGTTCGAGAACACCCCACGGTAGATAGGATCTAAACAGTAGTGTGCTGGTAAGGTGTAACAACCAGATGGGGTCTGCCCCACATGGGTTTCAAGTGTCTGTCAATTACACCACAGTGATTACAGGCACCAAGGTGAAGTCACTAAATGTAGAGCTGTGAAGAGATGAACAGAGAGAAACACACCATTACCTAGTATTCCTACCACACAGATAAAATAGATGTAAAGAAATTCAAAAGCATTGACAATAGTAAGATAGAATAAGTAGGAAGTGATGAGTTTTGTATCTTTATTACCTTTTTAATACTGTTGTTGCTCAGTTGCTCAGTTGTGTCTGACTTTTGCGACCCCATGGACTGCAGCACACCAGGCTTCCCTGTCCTTCACCATCTCCCAGAGTTTGCTCAAACTCATGTCCATTGAGTCAGTGATGCTATCCAACCATCTCATCCTTTGTCACCCCCTTCTCCCGCCATCAGTCTTTCCCAGCATCAGGGTCTTTTCCAGTGAGTCAGCTGTTCGCATTAGGTAGCCAAAGTATTGGAGCTTCAGCATCAGCCCTTCCAATGAATATTCAGGGTTGATTTCCTTTAGGATTGACTGGTTGGATCTCCATGCAGTCCAAGGGACTCTCAAGAGTCCTCTCCAAAAGCACAGTTCAAAATCATCAGTTCTTTGGTACTCATCCTTCTTTATGGTCCAGCTCTCACATCCATACATGACTAATGGAAAAGCCATAGCTTTGATTAGTCTGAAGTGATTTTGAAGCCTAAAAAAATAAAATCAATTTAAATATATTTACTTATAAATTATATAATTCAAAAGTTAGTGATGGCTGTGCTTGAAAACTAGTTTGCAAAATTCCTAAAAGTTTAACAGCTGGCTCTCATAAATCTATAAGTCAATTCCGACATACCACCATATACAGGGATCAAGAAGTGTGGAACAATGTGATTGCCCTCACCACTCTGCCATGGCTGAATAGTTCTAAAGAGAAGACACTTCTGAAAGTCTACTTTAGGTTGCCACGCAACGTTTAAATAAAATGGTCTGCTTGAGACAGTTGTCATGAGTTCCCCTTTCACTCCCACAACTAACAAAGAGGGTATCACTGTTAGGTTTTCTTTTCTAAGCCAGCTGTGGTTATCAGGTTACATAGCACTTCACCAGCTCCTAAAATTCTCTCATTGGTAGTACTAGTATATTATGAATAGATGACAATGATGAGAAAGAAAAAATATATGAAGGAACTGACAAGTTTATAGTCAGAATCAACATTGTGCCAAATACTTAGTGCATGTTGCTGCTGCTGCTAAGTCGCATCAGTCATGTCCGACTCTGTGCGACCCCATAGATCGCAGCCCACCAGGCTCCCCCACCCCTGGGATCCTCCAGGCAAGACCACTGAAATGGGTTGCCATTTCCTTCTCCAATGAATGAAAGTGAAAAGTGTAAGTGAAGTCATTTAGTCCTGTCCGATTCTTTGAGACCCCATGGACTGCAGTTTACCAGGCCCCTCCCTCCATGGGATTCTCCAGGCAAGAACACTGGAGTGGATTGCCATTTCCTTCTCCAATGCATGAAAGTGAAAAGTGAAAGTGATGCTGTTTAGTCCTGTCCGACTCTTTGAGACCCCATGGACTGCAGCCTACCAGGCCCCTCCCGCCATGGGATCCTCCAGGCAAGAACACTGGAGTGGGGCGCCATTGCCTTCTCCACTTAGTGCATAAATATTTGAATAACAGAAATTAAGAGATATGGTTTTTGAAACATTACTGAACAAAATAACAACATTCTCTTTCATCTCAATTCATTCTCCCACACATGTGATAGCTTACAGATCAGGTAATACCACTGATGTCATTAGCAAAAAAAAAAAAAAAGATTGACATAGTATCTATCTTCCATAAGCTCTGTGGATATTTTCAGTGTCCCTAATAGTGCCTTTCTGGTCTGTTAAGTAGCTAAACAGTACTATCACTATACAAAAAATGTTTCCCACAAAGAAATCTTATACTGGTAAACTTCAAGGAATTAAAAAAGCAAGGTCTAGAAAAATAAAAGTGTTAAAAACAAAAATTTAGGACAGGATTGGCTATATAATGCTTCCTCCTTATAAAGGTACATATTTTTAGAAACATGAAAATCCATCCAAAAGTTCATTAAATCCAGTAGAGAAAACACAAGACAGAAGTCTTAGCTATATTTGTATGAAACAGTGTTAAAATTACAACCTGTTCACCAGCTACAAAATATAAACAAAGACAATGTGGATGACAATCTCAGGTGGGACTGCTGCTATCTCATTAAAGTATTGGGTGTCCGATTCCAATAACCATCTCTTCAAGAAGTTTTAGTAAAGATACAGTGATTGTGATAATAAGATAGTTTCAGTTACTAAACTTCTGCTGAATTTAGGATGACTTGGTCAGCAGTAGGATTATCTCTGTGCAAAATATTCCTTTGAAAGCAAAATTAAAGATCTTAGACCCTTTGCAGACACAGCATATATCATTTAACCATCATCAGAAGTTCATTCTAGTGATGAGGCAGGGTTTGATGAGAGAAAGTGTGTTTACTGGAAACCAATCTTCACATGCACAAAATAAAATTCTAATTAGCCTTGTCATTTTAAACTTGCACATATGCTATAGTTTCAACTTTTTGCTTTCCTCTTTAATTTGCATTTCATTCATTTCAATGGATTTAATTTCTCATTTCTTTGTTCATACCAATGAAGCTATAAGGCAGTTTCCACCACCGTGATCTAAGAGCATCCCCATAATTTGTGAGCTCACAAGGTTGACTCCAATGAAAGAGAATGTGTGGGGTTGGGGGGGTAGGGACAATGATTTGAGGTGACTTTTCAATAAGACAGTAAAACTTCTGTCTGTCTACTTGTATGGGTTTTGACACTTTATTCAATTAAAATTTTTAAAGATTTTCACTATCTAAAATCATGCCATGATGAACAAAAAATAAAATATAAAAATTGCTAACAACTGCAATTACTGTTCACCTATCTTTTTTTTGTAGTGGCAAATATTTCAAACATTCAAAAATTCTGAGTAAAATATAAAACAGCCCTGTATCCTCCAAACACAATTTCATAAAACATTAAAATTAGAGCAAAGTGCATTTATTCTTTCAGTAAACTATGTATCAAAATGTCCACTTCTTAAGCTTTTGAAAACATGAACCCTGAATAATTTGCCTCTTCTCTTACATAGAAAGGCACTGTTTTGGGTAGGTGTGTGGGGCAAAAATGGGTTTAAAAAAGTCCTGCCTGATAGAGTTTACAACCTAACAGCAGAGCCAAAATATCATTGCAAAAAAAAAAAAGAACATCTATAAAAACATAACACTATTTGAAGTTGTAAAACAGAAGCACAATTAAATAGGGAGAATTTAAAGCAAGGAGCATCCACGTTCAATCTGAAAATGAGAAAAGCACTCAAAGAAGATAGGGCTTTGGATGTGGCCCTTCAAGAATTAGTAAGAGTTGGAGAAACGGAAGAGTATGGGCCAAAAATCCTGATTAAAAGTCACATAAACTGACCATGTAGCCTTAAGGAAACAGTAAATATATTGCAAAGTTATTGAGAGCTTAGAGAATCAATAAAAAGGTGAAAGATCCAGTTCAGAAAATAGAAAAGAAAAAAAAAAAAAACAGGTTCAGAAAATGGTCAGGAAACTTTCTAGGCAGAAAGAAATATCTAGCCAGAAACCCCATTAATCATCCCAAGTGGTGCATGTGGTAAAGAATCCACCTGCCAATGCCTGAGATGCAAGAGACGCAGGTTCGATCCCTGGGTAGGGAGGATCCCCTGGAGTAGGAAATAGCGACCCACTCCAGTATTCTTGTCTGGAGAATCCCAGGGACGGGAGCCTGGTGGGTTGCTGTCTATGGGGTTGCACAGAGTCGGACATGACTGACGTGACTTAGCAGCAGCAGCAGTAGATATACAAATAAACAATTTCAATATTTATTAGAGAATTATCTAGCTTACTTTCAATATACTAACATTAAAAGAAAAGAGAAATAGAAACAGCAAAGGAGAGTAATAATGCATACTCACCAAGTTGGATTTGCCGACATCCAGACTTGAACAGCACTGGGAAGTCCCGTGTAACAGCATTCTGGAGTTCCAATTGGGAAAAGGCCCCAGGTAGAACCTCCAACCTGTGGGTGAGACTTCAAGATTGCAGTATGGCTATGTTCTCCTCTAGGAGTTTTACAGTTTCTGGTCTTACATTTAGATCTTTAATCCATTTTGAGTTTATTTTTGTGTATGGTGTTAGAAAGTGTTCTAGTTTCATTCTTTTACAGGTGGTTGACCAGTTTTCCCAGCACCACTTGTTAAAGAGATTGTCTTTTTTCCATTGTATATCCTTGCCTCCTTTGTCAAAGATAAGGTGACCATAGGTTCGTGGATTTATCTCTGGGCTTTCTATTATGTTCCATTGATCTATATTTCTGTCTTTGTGCCAGTAGCATACTGTCTTGATGACTGTGGCTTTGTAGTAGAGTCTGAAGTCAGGCAGATTGATTCCTCCAGTTCCATTCTTCTTTCTCAGGATTACTTTGGCTATTCGAGGTTTTTTGTATTTCCATACAAATTGTGAAATTATTTGTTCTAGTTCTGTGAAAAATATCATTGGTAGTTTGATAGGGATTGCATTGAATCTATAGATTGCTTTGGGTAGTATAGCCATTTTGACAATATTGATTCTTCCAATCCATGAACATGGTATATTTCTCCATCTGTTTGTGTCCTCTTTGATTTCTTGCTATCCAAAAGTCTACAAGCAATAAATGCTGGCGAGGGTGTGGAGAAAAGGGAACCCTCTTACACTGTTGGTGGGAATGCAAATTAGTACAGCCACTATGGAAAACAGTGTGGAGATTTCTTAAAAAGCTGGAAATAGAACTGCCATATGACCCAGCAATCCCACTTCTGGGCATACACACCAAGGAAACCAGATCTGAAAGAGACACGTGCACCCCAATGTTCATCGCAGCACTGTTTATAATAGCCAGGACATGGAAGCAACCTAGATGCCCATCAGCAGATGAATGGATGAGGAAGCTGTGGTACATATACACCATGGAATATTACTCAGCCATTAAAAAGAATTCATTTGAATCAGTTCTAATGAGATGGATGAAACTGGAGCCCATTATACAGAGCGAAGTAAGCCAGAAAGATAAAGACCATTACAGTATACTAACACATATATATGGAATTTAGAAAGATGGTAACGATAACCCTATATGCAAAACAGAAAAAGAGACTCAGATGTATAGAACAGACTTATGGACTCTGGGAGAAGGCGATGGTGGGATGTTTCAAGAGAACAGCATTGAAACATGTATATTATCTAGGGTGAAACAGATCACCAGTCCAGGTTGGGTGCATGAGACAAGTGCTCTGGCCTGGTGCACTGGGAAGACCCAGAGGGATCGGGTGGAGAGGGAGGTGGGAGGGGGGATCGGGAAGGGGAACACATGTAAATTCATGGCTAATTCATTTCAATGTATGACAAAAACTACTGTAATGATGTAAAGTAATTAGCCTCCAACTAATAAAATAAATGGAAAAAAAAAATTAAAAAAACAACAGGAAAAAAAAAAAAGATTGCAGTATGGGTGTTCCCATTTACAGTTCCAGCCACAGACCCATACCATCATCCATGTGTGAGCAAACTGCAGCGCTGGTATCATGTTCATCTTTTTTACAGAGCTGTTTGTTTTGTTTTGCAAAAACCATGGATTGCTGCTAAGTGCGGGCCACAGTTGGCCAGACCCCCCTGCAGGGGTTCAACAATTCTAAAATACACCCCATCCATGTATGGTGCCTCAGACTGAACTCACAGCAGTAGTCAGGGCAGTGTCTGGCACGTCAGAGGACTGCTTGCTTTCTTTGTCCCTGAAGCCTGAAAAAGACCTGCATCCATTTAATTTCCCTAACATTAGGTCAGAATGTTCTTGAAAAGGTAATAGTCACTCAAGTCATGTCTAACTCTTTATGAACCCATGTACTATAACTCGCCAGGCTACTCTGTCCATGGGAGTATCTAGCAAGAATACTGGAGTGGGTTGCCATTCCCTTCCCCTTCTCCAGGGGATCTCCCCAACCCAGGGATCAAACCCAGGTCTCCTGCATTGCAGGCAGAACAATGTTCTTGTGAACCTTCACCAAAACAAATGTTATTCTCTGTTCTGACAAGAAAGGGTAAGGACCCAAGGCTCCACTTTTGCCCTCCAAGGTCCAGGCCCTGGTTACGAGGAGGGTGTCCCATGCAGGTCAGTTAACCTGTTGGGAGCATTCATTCAGCACCTCGCCTGGGATTCCCCCAGCGTCCTGTGCCCTTCAGGTCGGGTCTTTAGACTCTGCCTAGCCATCATCCCTGAGGGAGCCGGGCACCCCGGACCCAGCCAGTCCTCAGGCTTTTCATCTAAGCTGGAGAGAATCATCTGCATAGAATCAACAGGAATGCATCTTGGAGCACACACCAATTAGGTTCAGTTCCCACCCACAACAATTGCTCTTCCTTGAAAATAGTCCCAGCCACAGAGGTGGGCCTGAAGTAATGATGTGCAAATGTCCTTGCAACTTAACCCAGACCTCCCCCACCTCTTAAGTAGGTAACTGATCTAAGCTGCACCAAGCTTTGAAACGTGAACAGACAGACTGAAGCTGATTGAAGCTGTTATCTTAACGGCAGTGTCTATACACTCCAGTCGCTGAGGCCTCCATGGACTGAGACCCATGGTGACCTCAGCTGCCATTAGATCTTAGAGGTCAGGATGGGGGAAGAGGTTTGCATCTGCTTAGAGCCCTGGGCCCAACCAGGGGGGCGGCGGAGGCGAGGGCTCCAGAGCTATGGGGGACACAGCCCTTGGGTCTGTTCACAGGGGTCCTCCCAGCTCACTTATTGGCCCAGCACCAGGGGCCAGGAGGGCTCCAGGGACAAGGCCATAACCTACCTCTGGCCACACTTCCTGCTGGGAGGATCATTGCTATGCTGACTGTTGGCAAAGTGAGACCTTTAATGGCCATGGTTTAAAGTCTTTCCATTTATTTATAGTTTTCTAGAGAGTGAAAAATTTGGCTTAAAACTCAACATTCAGAAAACTAAGGTCATGGCATCTGGTCCCATCAGTTGATGGCAAATAGATGGGGAAACAGTGGAAACAGTGTCAGACTTTATTTTTGGAGGCTCCAAAAATCACTGCAGATGGTGATTGCAGCTATGAAATTAAAAAAACACTTACTCCTTGGAAGGAAAATCATGATCAACCTAGAGAGCATATTAAAAAGCAGAGACATTACTTTGCCAACAAAGGTCTGTCTGATCAAGGCTATGGTTTTTCCAGTGGTCATGTATGGATGTGAGAGTTGGACTATAAAGAAAGCTAAGCCCCAAAGAATTGATGCTTTTGAACTGTGGTGTTGGAGAAGACTCTTGAGAGTCCCTTGGACTGCAAGGAGATCCAACCAGTCCATCCTAAAGCAGATCAGTCCTGGGTGTTCATTGGAAGGACTGATGTTGAAGCTGGAACTCTAATACTTTGGCCACCTGATGTGAAGAACTGACTCATTTGAAAAGACCCTGATGCTGGGAAAGATTGAGGGCAGGAGGAGAAGAGGATGAGATGGCTGGATGGTATCACCGACTCAATGGACATGAGTTTGAGTAAATTCCGGGAGTTGGTGATGGACAGGGAGGCCTGGTGTGCTGTGGTTCATGGGGTCGCAAAGAATCAGACATGACTGAGCGACTGAACTGAACTGAACTGTATGTAGTGTTATTACAAAGATACTTGTTAGCATATATATTATTTATAACTTGTATTCTTATTGTTTTATAAAAGTTGCTATAGTTTTGCATTTAATATGTATTAAATTTTTAGTTCTATTGATCTAAAATTCTGAGCCCTTTGTAAAATAATGTATCTTTGCAAATAAATACCCTGCTCCTAGCAGTATCATTGTGCTGTAGTATTGTTATCAGCAATATCTTGCAACAATACTTCACACAATGAAAGAATTTCCCCCAAATAAAAATGGAAGTTTGAAGTAGAATAGAAGAAAAATTACTTGAAAGACATCAAATGAAGAATCAGGAGCAGGGAAAATCAGAGTGTTTTGAGTGACAGTGAGTTATTTATCAGAAAGTTCAGATGTAGAGGATAACTTTATTTTCTATGTCATAGCTTTATTTTAGCCATAGAAAGTCACATTCTCCTGGCAAAATCAAAACTGTATTTATAGAATATTTTCAGTAGAACTCTGGTGATTCATTGATGAAGAGCTTGGCAATGAGACAGATGCCATTTTTGAATACCATGGTTAACCAGAGTAAATGTTTTCATCTTTATGGGAGGTAAGTGGACAGACACAACATAGACCATCCAACCAAGCATATGCACAGAGTACATGAGAGAATCCAGTTAAATAAATAACGATCATCACAAAAATGCTTAATTATGCTGAAACCTTCCCACAAAAGTGAAAGTGATCAAAGGATTTTACAATGTAAAAGAGGCTGATTCATGTCAATGTATGACAAAAACCACCACAATATTGTAAAGTAATTAGCCTCCAACTAATAAAAATAAATGAAAAAAAAAGTAAAAAAAAAAAAAGAGGCTGTTTCAAATATAGAACAATGCAAGTGATTCAATACATTTATTCTTCAGCAAGTAGAAGAAAATGATTTTAATGATGACTCAGGAACAAATCAAAAAATCTTTTTCAGAATGGTTTCATGCCAAGAAAATGTTTAATATTTTGTGCTATTGATTTGCCATAAAAATGATAAATAGCGATTCAAAACAATAAAAGTTTAATAGCAATAATAATGCTCAAAAGGTCGCTATTCACTGAACTAGTAGCTCTATTATTGTCGGAGTTTAGCCTTAGAGTTTGCAATCTACTAGCATCACAAAAAGGCCCTTGTCAGTAGATGAAATATTATACAATCACCATTAATATAACCACTTTGTGAAGGAAAATTCCTTTCAGAGAAAGATCCTCCCCAATTTAAAAAAATCTCAAAGTGCATTTAGAAATTTCGTCAGGTGGCTGTTCAGTGTTCATTGCAACACTGCAAAGTCATTTTCTTCAATCAAGCATGCAGAGTCAGCTAAATGACACAGAGGGACAAAGAGGGTGTTTTTCTAACCAGAATTTGAGCTGGAAAAGGACCAGTAATCCTACTTCACAAAAAATTGCAACTTTTAAGATATTTAATAACTAAAACATTGGTTTTAAATTCAATTTAATAAGAGCCATGGATCTTTAATACCATGTTACTGTATAATACTTTAAGTTTCCTGAACAAGAGGAGGAAAATCAGCCCAGCAATATTTGAGACTATTTAGAGGGCTCCTACTCAGAAAGGGAAGAGGCGACAGCTGAAATCTACAAGGATTAGGATCTAAAATAGCCTGGTCAAATAGTACATCTCTAATTTGGGAGACAGAACTATTTGATTTGGAGAACAACACTAGGAAGATGTGATACCTGAATGGCACATTAGAAACTCTATATTTATTTTTAAAACATGTTTCAGTAACTTTGCAACATGTAACCATTACATGCTGCTAACATTTTCCATCAGCAAAATAATGTCCATTTAACATTATAAAAAGTACATCAAGAAATGGAAGAAACGTTCTATTAAAAGGCAGGTGACTTGGGATCAAGTCTCCCTATTAATACTTACAGCAATATAGCAAAATCTTACTATTTTCAGGCCTCAGTTGCTTCATATCCCAATTGGAAATAATCCCAATTGTATTATTATCCCAATTGCTTCATATCCCAATTGGAAATAATAATATCTTCTATGCCTAAGTATAGACTGAACTAAGTAATCTCTTGAGTTTCCTTCACTGATGGGATTCATGATTCTGTGATTCAGTATGTTCATGGTCTCATAGAAATAAAAGAAAACTGAATTAGTTTTTATACTCTTACCTACAACACAGTGAAAAAAACAGCCTTATTTTAATTCTTGTAACACTACAATGTCAAACACTCATAGTATGCCAAGCTTTGTGTCATGTGCTTGCTAAGTCGCTTCAGCGTGTCCGACTCTTTGCGACCCCATGGACCACAGCCCTCCAGGCTCCTCTGTCCATGGGATTCTCCAGGCAAGAATACTGGAGCGGGTTGCTCTGCCCTTCTCCAGGGGATCTTCCTGATCCAGGGATCAAATTTGCATCTCTTACATCTCCTGCATTGGCAGGGGGGTTCTTTACCTGTAGAACTAAGAGGTATACCTTAGGTATACCTCTAGAACTAAGAACAATACTAAGAAATTGCTAATGAACATCTCCATTTCACATATTAGAAACTGAATATTAAAGAGATTAAGACATTTGCTGAAGGTTACACATGTTCTGAGTAACAAGCTGATTTAAGTGACCCAGGTCTCTCAGGTACCAAGGGCACAACCCTTCCTTCCGGTAGCTTCTCTTGCCTGTTAGCCCTGAAGGAGCCGCGCTGCTACAACAAAGCAATACTTATACTTGCTTCAGTTGATTCTGAAGGTTCCATTTTAGCCCTCATCTTGTTATAAAACTTCTGGTTAGAAAAATTACAGCCGGCTATGTGTCACCTTTAACTCTTCCAAAACAATCTACACGTATCTTTATTATTCCTGAAATTTTGTTTACTACATATACAACTCTCCCTGTTTCCATCTGGCATATCAAACAAACAAACAAATGACAGACAATATAGTAGAGAAAAGACAAAAAAATACCCAAGTCAGAAAACGATGATAACGTGATAGAAAGAGACCTTTATGAGGAGTTAAGCAGAGCTGAATCTAAAGCCTGGGTGCTCCCAATTCTACTCCAGCTGTCTCCCCATCACTTAATAAATTTTGGTTTCAAGTTCTCCTGAAGGCCATGGCCAATGCCACATGCCCCATCCAACAGTAGCAGCAATAGCTTGTGTGGCATAAATTCACTGAAAAACATTTTTCAGAGAAACACACTAGCCAGTGAAAAACCCTTCAAGCTCATAACTGATATCCTAAAAAAGAAAAAGCAAGTGGAGTTGAATATCAAATAAAAGAAATGTACTGAAAAGCATCTGGGAGACACTTTTGTACACTGCTCCCATTTATTCTTTACCTGTTTCTAAGCAAGGGTCCAAGACATTTTGTCAAGTTGAAGGTTTGTTGCTGTTATTCTGTTGCTAAGCTGTGTCTGCTTCTTTGTGACCCCCGTGGACTGCAGCATGCCAGGCTCCCCTGTCCTTTGCCATCTCCCAGAGCTCACTCAAATGTCTAATGAGTCAAAGATGCCATCCAATCTATCATCCCCTTCTCCTCCTGCCTTCAATCTTTTCCAGCATCAGGGTCTTTTTCTGATGAGTCAGCTTTTCACATCAGGTGGCCCAAGTATTGGAGCTTCAGCATCAGTCTTCCCAATGAATACTCAGGGTTTATTTCCTTTAGGATTGACAGGTTTGATCTCCTTGCTGTCCAAGGGACTCTCAAGAGTCTTCTCTAGCACCACAGTTTAAAAACATCAAATCTTTGGTGCTCAGACTTCTTTATGCTCCAAGACAAAAACAAAAGTAAAAAAACATGGGACGCAACCTATTCAAAGAGAAGCTGTGGCCAGAAAGACAGTGCCTGGAGACAGATGAACATCTGGGTCTCAGTGAGGAGGATGCTTCGTGAGCTGAGAACACAGGGAGCACATAACCTCAGGGTTACCTATGCACTGGCAGCATAGTCTGGTGGGAGGGAATTCATTTCACTCAGTCTTTACATAAGTGGTTCAGCATTTGGTCTTCTTCCTGCCACTTGCTTCAAATAAATCATCTAATCAGTAACTAATGCTAGCTTCCTAGAATAGGTTAAAATATAGCAGGATGGCCAAGAAGATTGCTTACTATCGTGCAATAAATGCTAACGTCTCGTTAGCATTAGGACTAGCATTAGAGCATTAAGTCTCTAATGACTTAGGATCACTAGCAAATCAGAGTTAACGATAATGGCAACTATCATCGACTGATAGTTACTGGTTTCCAGGGACTAAGCTTAACGTTTTATGTAATTACCCCAATGAAAACACTATTTTGCAGAAAAGAAAAGTGAGTTAGATAGACATTAACTTTTGCCTACAGCCATACAGATGGTGATTAGAAGAGCCAGCACAGGAACCCAGAAGCTGGTCTGTAGAGCTGGAACTCCTGACTGTTGCTCTAAGGAGCTGTTCCTCCTCACAAAACACTTGCTATGAGTAAGGAACTGTGCCAAGAACATTATTGTATTCTGTCCCTGTATTTATTATCATTTCCATTTTCCATGTGATGAAACAGAAGCTTCAAGATGAATTAAATTATGCATTTCACATATAACCGGATAGTAGTGTAGCCCAGATAAAATCTATGTTTGTTTCATTTTTGCTTCTCTCTCGATTCTAGTACCCATCCAAGCATGTGTGCGATCTGCCACTTTGCCTCTATTTGGTGAGCAGCAACACAAAGTAACAAAAAATAAAATATGTGATCTTGCCCCTTTCCTGTTCAAATGAGGCTCAAAATGAATAGAGACTTACTCAAGAGAACTATTTACTTCAAATTTGTGACAAAAAGATTCCAATTATCCAGAAAACATCCTAGAAGGCTATGTTTTCTCTCGAATAAAATATGCTTTCTGATCTTTTCCCATTAGGATATATCCACTGTGGGATATATTCACTTTAAAATTCAATTCAGTTCAGTTGATCAGTCATGTCTGACTCTTTGCGACCTCATGGACTGCAGCATGCCAGGCTTTCCTGTCCATCACCAACTCCCAGAGCTTGCTCAAACCCATATCCATCAAATCAGTGATGCCATCTAGCCATCTCACCCTCTGTTGTCCCCTTATCCTTCTGCCCTCTCTTTCCCAGCATCAGGGGCTTCTCCAAAGAGTCAGTTATTCACATCAGGTGGCCAAAGTACTGGAGTTTCAGCTTCAACATCAGTCCTTCCAATGAACACCCAGGACTGATTTCCTTTATGATGGACTGGTTGGATCTCCTTGCAGTCCAAGGGACTCTCAAGAGCCTTCTCCAATACCACAGTTCAAAAGCATCAGTTCTTCAGAGCTCAGCTTAAAATTGTGTGGTGTCATTTATGGTTATTTGTTATTTTGTGTTTAAAGAGAAAATTTTTTTTCTAAGGAGAGATTTTTTTTCACTTGTATTATTCTTTTAACCCTCTGGAAAAAAAAAATAGAAACACATGATGGGTAAGACAGTTCATTTTCTTCTTAGACCTAGGTTCAGCTTCTACGACTAATTTTAAAAGATGGAGTCTGTCAATTTACTTAATTCACCATCTAATCAAGCCAGTGAATTCCCGGAAAATGTTTGGACAGATTTATGTACACTTAAGTTCATGCCAAAGATTTAATGCCATATCAAGGTTTGTTCCTTATGAGAATGTCTGAAAGGAAATTTCCCTAGGCATATATGTGAGCATCTTTGATTGAAAACACTAGAAGGTGAAAATCTGTCCCTCAAGCACTCTCATACTTTCAGATAGTAGTTTAGTTTGCAAAGCCAAAGGAGCAGTTTTGAACAGAATCAAATTATTTGCATTTTTGCTTTTTTTCTGAAACCAACTGAGTGTTAAACATGTACCAGGTTGGATGGCAGTCAGGGGGTCTCAGACCTCAAGATCTGTGGCGATGGCACTGTCCTTTTCGCCAAGGAGAGAGTGACTATCAAGACACCTTGTTTAATAGACACAATAAAAAGAAATCAAGGATGGATGATATGGAGGCTGAGGACATTACAGTTTTCCCAATTTCTTGGTGTGAGTCAGTTCATAGTGCATGCTCATTCGTGAAGTATGTCTGACTCTTTTGTAACCCCACGGACTGTAGCCTGCCAGGCTCCTCTGTCCATGGGATTTCCCAGGCAGGAATACTGGAGTGGGTTGCCATTTCCTTCTCCAGGAGTCAATTCATAGACTTGGAAGCTATTGACTGAAAAACAGGCCAGCTATTCAAAAGGAAGCTCATGTAATTATATCCAGGAATGTTTCCCCCTCACTTTCCCTAAAGGGATATTTGGTCATTTAGCTGGATACTCATATTATGGGAACACATGAATACCCAAACAGCTCCAGGGCTGTTAGACATAGGAACCAGGAACCAAATGCATCATCATAGTCTGGGAAAGAGAAGGGACATGTGCAGGAAAGATAGCGGAGTCCTGGCTCAGATCCAGCTCATAACAGGTCAAGTAGTTTCACAAATTTGCCTGCTGGTTATTTTCCAAGTCACTGAATAAATAATTTGAATTGATATACTCATAGTTGGCAAAATTCTCATATTGGCTTCTGGAAATATAGTATAAGTACCATAGTGGTGGAAGCCAAGCAGAACCTCTGAAAATGCCTCTTCTCCCCAAGAAGCAAATTACAAGCTGTACTGCATCCTTGTGGTGAAAATGGTGGTTGCCGCCACCCTAAAATAAAGAATATAGGAAGACCTCACCCTATTACCAGGTAACCCACCAGTCTGGCTTCCAACAAAACTGGATGAAAAGTGCCAGATTGACAACTAGATTATTACAAACTTTTCCAAGTAGTAATCCCACAAAATTTGCTGTACTGCATGTGAGCAAATGAACACAGCCTCCAGCAAATGACTCTGAGCTGTTGATGTGGTGGACACAGACTTTTCTATCACACTCTGTTCTAGGAGCCAGAGGCTATGACCCACATACATGGGCTCCCATAGCCAATAACTTATTTTTGGATTTTTCCTTTGGAAGTCCCAATTGAAAATCAGAAGGGACTGGCTCTTGCCTGTAAAGTTATCTTGAGCTGATTGTATTCCTTGATTGAAGGTTGTGTGTTAGTCAACCAGTTGTATCTGACTTTTTGCAATCCCATGGCCTATATCTCTTCAGTCTCCTCTGGCCCATGGAATTCACCAGGGAAGAATACTGGTGTGAAAAACCATTATCTTCTGCAGAGGATCTTCCTGACCCAGGGACTGAACCCAAGTTTCCCACATTGTAGGCAGATTCTTAACCATCTGAGTCACCAGGGAAGCCCTGACTGAAGGTTACTAATCCTCTAAGCAGCTCTGTGTCTCCAGGTCCCAATATCCTCTATTTGGCTTCATCACTTTATGCCTAAAAAGTGAATAGCTGACTACTACAATAAGTCCAGGTTGTAGTACTGATCCTAAACCTTTGTAACTAGTTCCTGCCGTTGTCTTACTCAGAATGTGCCCTCTGTTCCCTTTGGGACTCTGAGAGTTTGATATTTGTTCAGTTGCTCAGTCATGTCCGAATCTTTGTGACCCCATGGACTGCAGCACGCCAGGCTTCCCTGTCCATCACTGACTCCCAGAGCTTGCTCAAACTCATGTCCATTGTGTCAGTGATGCCATTCAGCCATCTCATCCTCTGTCGTCCCCTTCTCATCCTGCCTTCAAGCTTTCCCAGCGTCAGGGTCTTGTCCAAAGAGTTAGTTCTTTGCATCAGGTGGCAAAAGTGTTGGAGTTTCGGCTTCAACATCAGTCCTTCCAATGAATGTTCAGGACTGATTTCCTTTAGGATGGACTGGTTGGATCTCCTTGCAGTCCAAGGGAATTTCAAGAGTCTTCTCCAACATCACAGTTCAAAAGCATCAATTCTTCAGCACTCAGATTTCTTTATAGTCCAACTCTCACATCCACACATGACTACTGGAAAAACCATAGCTTTGACTAGGTGGACCTTTGCTGGCAAAATAATGTGTCTACTTTTTAATTTGCTGTCTAGGTTGGTCATAAATTTTCTTCCAAGGAACAAGCGTCTTTTAATTTCATGGCTGCAATCACCATCTGCAGTGATTTTGGAGCCTAAAAAAATAAAATCTGACACTGTTTCCACTGTTTCCCCATCTATTTGTAATGAAGTGATGGGACCAGATGCCATGACCTTAGTTTTCTGAATGCTGAGTTTTAAGCCAACTTTTTCACTCTCCTCTTTCACGTTCATCAAGAGGCTCTTTAGCTCTACTTTGCTTTCTGCCATAAGCAGAGTGTTATCTGCATATCTGAGGTTATTGATATTTCTCCCAGCAATCTTGATTCCAGCTTGTGCTTCATCCAACCGGACATTTCACATGATGTACTTTACAGCATCAGACTTTACTTCCATTACCAGTCACATCTACAACTGGATATCATTTTTGCTTTGGCTCTGTCTGTTCATTCTTTCTGGAGTTATTTTTCCACTCTTCTCCAGTAGCATATTGGGCACCTACCGACCTGAGGGGTTCATCTTTCAGTGTTTTATATAAGATTGTTAAATCCTGGAGAAGGAAATGGCACCCCACTCCAGTATTCTTGCCTGGAACATCCCACGGACAGAGGAGCCTCATGGGCTACAGTCCATGAGGTCACAAGAGTCGGACATGACTGAAAACACACACACACATTTAGATATTCATAATGGAATGATTTGGGCTTCTCTTGTGGCTCAGCTGGTAAAGAATCTGCCTGCAATGTAGGAGACCTGGTTTTGATCCCTGGGTTGGGAAGATCCCCTGGAGAAGAGAAAAGCTACCCACTCCAGTATTTTGGCCTGGAGAACTCCATGGACTATATAGGCCATGGGGTCACAAAGAGTCGGACAGACTGAGCAACTTTCACTTTCACTTTCAGTGGAATAATTACCAAGGTAAATTTTTAGGTGGAAAAAGACATCGAGATTATCATACAAAGTGAAGTAAGTCAGACAGAAAGACAAAATATCGCATGATACCACTTATATGTAGATCTTAAAATCATACTGAACTTATTTACAAAATAGAAATAGACTCACAGACATAGAAAACAAATTATTGGTTATCAAAGGGGCAAGTGGGGGAGAGGGAGTGGTAAATTTGGGACTGACATACATACACTACTATATATAAAACACATAATCAACAAGGACCTGCTGCGTAGCACTGGGAACTACATTCAGCAACTTGCTATAACCTGAGACAGAGAAGAATCTGAAACATTTTTATATAACTGAACCACTTTGCTGTACACTTGAAATAATGCAGCATTGCAAATCAAGTATACTTTAATAAAAATTGTTTATTTTGAAAACGAAGATTGTCAAATCCTTCTGAGATATTGAGAGGGAAAGGACAGAGAAATGAAGGATTAAGAAGATGAAAATCTTAGTAAATTGTTCTTAATTTAATTTTGTTCTCAGTGACTCCTGGACATATTTTTATGAATCTCACCAACATCTAATGAATGATTTCATATGTTGTTATTTTAAGATAGTGATTCTCAAAATGTGGTCTCTGCACCAATGTGAGAGTGGCATCAATAACACAAGACTTTGTTAGAAATGTAATTGACTGGACTCCATTCCAGGTACTGTGGGAATGGGACCCAGCATTCCATATTTTAACAAGCCCTTTAAGTGATTTGATGTTACAGTCCAAGAACCACCATATTTAGGTAGACCATGACCCTACCTTCCTAGTAAAAATTACTAATTAAGGTAACCAAGCACAAGGAGACTCTTATTAGGTAAAACCAAATATACTATATCAAGACACAAATAGATAATTAAATATTGATTCTACCTATTGCCAAGCTTCAGCAGTTTTTTTTTTTAATTAGAAAAACAATGTTTAGCATAGACTGTTTAGCTCCTCTTTGCCAAGTTTATCATAATTTTCAGCTCTAGAAACCATATAAGCTATAAAGAGGAGTTTAGGGAACAAATATAATTACTTATAGGTCATAATTTTTTCTAAATGCTTTCTGCATAATGATATTGCCACAGACTATTAGTGAGAAGTATTGGGAAACTGCAAGTGATGGGTCCCAGGTCAAATAATTTAAGAAAACTTCTAGCTCAACAGTACTTAATACATTTATTTAAAACATAACTATCCCAAATTATTAATGTACATTTGTGCATTAAAAATCCCCACAATTTTTGGCATGCTGTGTCTCTCAGAGTATCATATATACATATAATAAATTTTGGAGAAAATTAAAGCCAGGAAATGACATAATTAACAAAACAAGGCTGTAAAACAGATAAGTAAAGGCAGAAATGAACAAAAAAGAGAATTGAAGCTATATAACTAGCATGATGAGGGTCTCTGATTCTCAGAATGGCATATTAGAATTATTCTCTGAAATAGCAAAATAATAATAATAATAATACCACAAGGATTAAGAAAACAGAAGAAATGATAGGGTCAATATGAGTGAGGGAGAAGGTAGCTTTGCAATGTCATGACAAATTTGTAGAATGGCTAAAGTGAGGAACAAGTGGAAAAAAGCTGTAACCCAAAGGAGAAAATTTCATGTAGAAAGGTGATTTTTTCACTTTAAGTAAAATAGTGAGGAGAACCATTTACTCATTAATCCATTATTTTCTGTGGTCTCAGTTGAGTCCATCAGAGTTGTTTCACCGGAATGTCAGTGAAAATCCAAGTATACTACCGAATATAATTTGAAACATACAGATAAGATTGCCTCTCCCATACTGTTTGCCTCCAGTGACAATGGTCAAGAGGAAACTCAGAGTCTCCAATGTATTCCAAATAAACATTTCTCTTTCTTGGCTTCCACATTACAATAGCAGCACCGGAGAGGACACTCCAGAACTCTGCGCTCCTCTAGCAGAACGCCCACCATTCCCTTCTCCACAAAATGTATCCTCTTACCACCGTTAATTCTTCTTGGAAAATCTCATGATGCCAATCCTTGTCATCAGCGGTCATGAAAAGACTCCCAGGAGTTGGGCTTCCCCAAATCTATGGGGAAGACGTCCCCAATCTCTCTTGCCCAGACAATGATTATGAGGTGCAGTGAGGCAACTCATCTTAGAGTGAACACTGTTTTTTATCCTTCCTTGATTTATTTTCCTGTTCAGCACTAAACCTCATACAATATCATTTATGGGCTTCCCTGGTGGCTCAGTTGGTAAAGGCTCTGCCTGCGATGAGGGAGACCTGGGTTCAATCCCTGAATTGGGAAGCTCCCTTAGAGAAAAAAAAATGGCAACCCACTCCAGTATTCTTTCCTGGAGAATCCCACGGACAGAGGAGACGGGCAGGCTACAGTCCATGGGGTTGCAAAGAGTCAGACAGGACTGAGTGACTTAGCACAGCAACATGGCACAATATCACTTATACTTTACTTGTTTAGTGATTTGTCTGTCTCTTTACCTAAACAAAAGGTCCTTGAAAGCAGGGACTTTTTTCTCTGATTTTTTTTTTTTAATTCATCCCTTAGGTCTGATCAGTTTCTAGCTCATAGGAACTCTACATATGTTTAATGAGTAAATACATAAGTGAGTACTCCACAAAGCCCCATATTGTCAATTAACATGAAGGATGGCTGAATCCTCTAACTCTTCTAAGTATCATTTCTCTATATTTCCTATTGGTCTCAATAATACTACATCAAAATTCTATTTAACTTGGTTAATCTTATCTATTTGTTCATCTACAAATGTCTTTTCAAACAAAATCCTTGGTGAGAGGCACCATATTTTGTCTATATATCTCAAGGTTCTTTGATGAAGCCTGCCACATATTTCTTAAATTGATGAATGCATATATCAATAGATAAGAAAAATCACATCCAAGTTAATAGAGAAAACTTTTTCAGTAGTAATATAATAGATACACATGCTAAGTTACTCAGTCATGTCTGACTCTTTGTGACCCCATGGACTGTAGCCCACCAGGCTCCTCTGTCCATGGAATTTTCCTGACAAGGATACTGAAATGGGTTGCCATTTCCTTCTGAAGGGGATCTTCCTGAACCAGGGATCGAACTTGCATCTCCTGAATTGCAGGTGCATTCTTTTACTGCTGAGCCATCAGGGAAGCCCAATAAGTACACAATGACCTAAAAGAAAAAAGAAGAAGAAGTTAAGATTGCCTGTAGTTAGAGGAATCCAGTACCTTTGAAGCCTCTACTCCTTTCTCAATTTTCCAATATTTTCCTAAATCCAAAGTGGTAGAGCCATTTCCTCTTTGGGAACTCTTAGAATCAAAAATACAAACAGAAAAAAATAAAATAAAAAACACAACAAAGCATTATAAAATTTCTTGATGTTTACACTCAATGCATTCATATATTTAGACAAAACATAAAAGAACATGTAGAAACATATAAAACAATATTTGTATAAGCATATAAAGTATAATTTGTATTTGGAAAAAGAAAAGAAGATGACTTTAAAAATGTTGCTTCATTTTCAGCATAGTCCTTTCAATAAATTTTCCTTCTTGAAAAATTATATAGTAAGTATAACAAATATGTATGAAATTTTAAAGTGAAACAAAAAATGTAAAACTTTGTTGCAAATTCTGTGGTAAAATTTTATGAATAATAAATTATATATGTATTAAATATGTATAATATAAATCAACTATAGTATGCACAAGAAAATGATAGAATTTGTTTAAAATATTAATTTATAGAAGACTGTAAAAATGTTATTCTAAATTAATACATACAGATAAGTATATACAATGAAGACATTATTTTATTCTCTAAACATGTATCTCTGGCTACATATATAATTCCCTTGGAAAGAGCATGAATAATCCACACTTTAAACCACTATAGTGGTTTAGTGCCCTGATCATAATGCAAGAGTAAACCACAGGACATAAAGAATAAAATCAGAAGTTTAATATCCCTAAGATTTATAGGCTATAAGATTTATAGCCCTGCCTGATGAGAATTATATGGAAATAATTCAGAATGAAATAAGCAGTTTAAAAAAAAATACAATCTATTCTACAAGTGAAGCAATCTACAATGGTTTGAGACTCAAGTAGAATTTATGAAGAATCTATTAGCCAACATAAATCCAGGGTATCTAAAAGATAATATTATTTGGACAGTGTGGATTTGAGATTGATACAAAGGAATTATAAATGCAAGCTCTGTGTATCACTTATTGTCTTGAAAAGAACCATTCAGATGTCAGTTCTCCAAAATCTCTGTTTGATGTGCAACCTCAGCTAGATTAGGAATGCAACCCAAAATTCCTCTGGAAAATAATTCTGAATTGCTTGTAATAATATTGTTTCCTTGGGGTGTAGAATGTTTAATATTAAATGGATTGTAAAAATTTATAAATAATGGTGTCTATACTTTTAATTTTACTATGTTAAGCTTAAGAACAATTTGTGTGTCTATATATTTACATATATAAGATTTTAAATACCCCTGTTTAACATAAAATTATACATTAGCATACCTAATAGCTTAATTTTAGTATTATAGTGAAAATATTTTAGTAAATAATGAAAGGTTTGACTTTAATATAAAGGTTAAAAATGACTAAATTTGACAAAGTATTAGTATAAAAATTATCACATTTATGTTTAATAAGTTTAATCTATTAGATTTATGACTCACTTAAGTACTTGGAAAGATTTTATTTGATAGGTAGTTTAAGTCCTTAAGAAGAAAACTGATTGTGTTAAATTTACAAAGGCAGCTTAAAATTTTAAGAGAACTTAAGTATTATAAATGCTGTTAAAGATAATTATTAACATGTTATAGCTTTATTACATAAGATGACAACATTCGTAAGTAAAAACTGGAGCTTAATTTGCTGTATGTCTCAGGGAACTCAAACTGGGCTTCTGTGACAGCCGAGAGTGTAGGATGGGGTGGGAGAGAGGTCAGGAAAGAGTGGACATTATGTGTACCTTTGGCTGATCCATGTTGATCTTTGGCAGAAATCAACACAAAATTGTAAACCAGTTATCCTTCAACTAAAAATAAATTTAAAAAACTAAAAGCTTATGGATTAAAAGGCTTTTAAATTTGAATATGGAGAAAATATTAATTTCAAATGTTAAAGTAGCTAATTTTTGTTTTCTGTGTATAGAATCCACACCCAAGCACCACAAATATCAAAAACAAAACAAAAACCTCCCAATGACAATAACAAACATGAGATTTGACAAACTTTGTAAAATGTTCTAATTGTAGTCTTAAGATGCTTATGAATTTTTCTCATTCTGAGTACCATATTCTTGACAATGATTTAATCAAGTTTTAATAAAATTACCTGTATCTTACAATTTTTAACCTGGAGGACAGAACCTATAATCCAAAACCTGTGATGAAAACTATATATGCTTTCTGATATGTACCTTTTATGGCAGAATAGAAAGAAAAATACATATTAAAAATACAGGGAATTCCTGGATCGTCCCATAATATTTATTTAAATATTAACATCATTTAACATTTAAATAACAGGCCTCAGTGATTTCACTGCTGTGACCTGGTTTCTATCCCTGGTCATCAGAGAACTAAGATCCCATAAACTGTACATAGTGTGGCCAAAGAAAAAATGAAGTAAAACTACAATTATTTCTGAGTGGTGTTCTAAGGAACAAGCTGCATTACCAGGGTAAATAGTTGTTCATTAAGAAAACATCTAGATGGATACTGACATCAGTAAGACGGCCAAGCAAGAAGTCCCTTTTTTGTATCCCATTCTCAACATCACTTAATATCGTAAATTGTTAGGAAATGCAAATCAAAACCGCAACAAGTTATCATATCAATCAAAAAGACAAGAGATAAGGGTTGATGAGGACACATAGCAAAGGGAAAACTTGTGCACCTTTGGTTAAAATGTAATTGGTAAACCACTTGGAAAACTGTATGACGATTCCTCAAAAAATTAAAAATAGAACTACCATTGGAGAGAAAAAGTTAAAATTTTACCTAACCTCCTTCTGCCTCTGTAACTCAGCTTGCCCCTTGCAAAGTCTAGATCACATAGGTCACGTAGTCTCAGAAAGTGGGGACTTGCAATATTAGGAACTGGAGTTTATCTCACTCACCCTTGTCCTGCTCTTTGCAGTCACCCAGCCCCTGCCAACCTGCTTACTCATGCCTGTCCAGGTCAGACATACCCCTCCCCATGTTGACCGCTGTTCCTGCAGGCAAAACCCCTTAGTTTAAACCAGCCTATTAGCAGCTAATGTTGCCCACTACAGTCTGTCTATAAAAACTCTGTAATCCCTTTGTGGCTCAGAGCTTGGAGTGTTAACTCCTCTGGACCCGACATAGTAAATCTGATTCTCCAACTCTATGAGTGTGGTGCTTGATTTCTCAAGTACTGGTTTCTGCAACAGTTCTGGAGGCCCCAGCAAGATTCCAACCATGCTGACACCTTGAGCCACCAGACTGGTGGCTCAGCTGGGCTGGGGTGAAGGAACCCCAAAACGAATGAGGAGGTGCACCACTTGATGGTGTTCCAGGTTCTTTTTCGGACCAGTGATCCGACTCTCCAGACGGCCGAGCCACTGGACCCACTGCAGGGACCCTTTATAAAATATAATTTTATTTTTTGTATCTTCTTTATTAAAAACATGCATCCTACTTTCTTATTAGATTAGCAAACAAACATTAATACTAGATATTTAATATTGGATGTTTCCCAGTTTATGTGAATCTGAAATTTATTTAGTTAATTTTTACTGTATTTAGAATTGTTTGATGTGTAAGCACTTACTTTTCTTTAGGCTAATTAAATTAGAATTGACTCATTGGAAAAGACCCTGATGCTGGGAGGGATTGGGGGCAGGAAGAGAAGGGGACGACAGAAGATGAGATGGCTGGATGGCATCACCGACTCGATGGACACGGGTTTGGGTAAGATCCGGGAGTTGGTGATGGACAGGGAGGCCTGGTGTGCTGCGATTCCTGGGCTCACAAAGAGTCGGACACGACTGAGTGACTGAACTGAACTGAATAATTATTTAACTGAGTCAGATGACCTGGGGTATATGGGGCTATACCCAATGAAAGTTCTTAACTTAAGTTCTTGGTTGTGACCTTACTAATAACTGCTAGCTGTATTATTTTCTATGTAGCTTGGTTCAGATTATTTTTTATGTTACCAAATGTGTGACTGAGCCTCTGATAAAATGCTGATATGAAGTTCCATATGAGATAAATAACTGTAATAGTGTAACTATAGATATGGGGAGAAGCAACAAGAGGAAATATTTTCCTGGACCAGGAGTCTAGTAGGACAGGTATGGTCCAGAGACTTTTGCTATTCACAAGGCCTGGTCTAGTGACAACACATTGAGTGGTCTGTCAATGGAATCTTTGTTAGACCTGGGAATGAGCCTTCCCAGCACCATGGGACACATTGACCATGAAATGCCCCTAAAACATGGTCATATATGTGGCTTTGAAGGGGCCCTGCTGACCAGAAGTTGGCCCTTGCCAGCTGCCTCTACAAAGATTAAATGTGACCACTAAAAGGTGCTGACCTTCACCACACCCTTAAAAGGAGTTCAGGGTGGAGACAAAAATAAGGCACTCTGTGCTCTGGGAAAAACCTGGAAAAACAGGCCTTCAGATAGCCAGATGATCTCAGGTAAAGATTTTTATGAGTCCAAATTCTTGCATCTTCTAATACCTAGAAAAATACTAATGTCATGAACCAATGTCTGGACCTGGTTTGCCTGACTAGCCCCCCAGCAGTTTTCCTACTTCTTTTAATCGTTGGGCCATGTATCTTTAACTTCCTTGTTAAGTTTGTTTCTCCAAGTAGTAGTCCGACAAGAATATCCCCCGGCCAACACCAGACAGCTGCTGAAACAAGCTGCCTTATCATCCTGTGGACTCTCACCTCCCTCCGTAAGTGCACCCCGGGGCCCTCAGGCTATTCTCCCTTTGAGACCTTATACGGGAGACCACCCCAGTCATAGAAAAGCTCACAGGAGACCACCAACAACTAGCTGACCTGGAGATGTCCCAACCTCCAGGCCCTGGAAGTCTTCTGCCATATCGCCTGAGAAACCTTAGACAGAACACCCATTCTCTTGAACAACTGAGTTCATCCCCATCAGCCAGGAGATGAGATACGGGTTAGAGACTGAAAAAAGGAACCACTTCAGCCAGTTTGGACAGGTCCTCACACGATCGTCCTGACAACCCCTACTGCTAATAAAATTACAGACATCATCCCTTGGACCCACCACACCAGAGTCAAGAAGGCAGCAGCCTCCTGTGATGAGGACCCCTGGAAAGCAGTTTGGGACCCCAAAAGCCTCCTCAAGGTCCAGTTCCAAAGACAATGGCCCTCACCCATGAAGGACGCTGAGCCCTGCTCCAGCCACACTCCACCAGCTGGCTGGTCAATGCACGGTGGAAGATTGAGGATCCTACTATCAAAATATCGACTGGTTTTCATCGTCAACCCTGGCCTCTATCCCTGATTGCTATTATTTCTGTGCTCTTCGCTACAGGACTAGCTTCAGTCACACCCCAGGACTGGGATTTGGGTCAGAAGCTGCAGTTAACTGTTAACTCACTGTAGTGGGAAGCCTCATTCTTATTAGAAGTCTCTTATGATCGATTCTCCCTACTAACTAAACTGCTCCACAGAATGGCTGACCCCCCTTCATGATAGGCTCAGTTGCTATAGCCGCGGTGAGAAAACCTTATGCTAGTGTTCAGTTATTGTTATGTGCAGGCTGCTTTGCAGCCTTTTGGTGTACCTTGCTATAACAGTGACACCCCCATTAAGGCCTTTTCTTTGTTTGCGGGACAGATGCTTACTTTTGTCTCTCTGTCAATTAGATGGGTATCTGCACCTTAACTTTCCTCCCTCCCCAGAGAAATATTTTCCCTAACAACCAGACTCTCACCATACATTTGGCAGCACATATGTGGTCAAAAAGAGCCAACCAGTTTATACCCCTACAGTTGGTCTGGGAATCATGGCCGGGATAGGTATGGGAATAGGAGGAATTGCTTCATCAACCGCCTTTTACCATACACTACCCAAAGACTTCACAGACGACATTGAGAGAGTGGCTGAACCTTTAGTGGCCTTACAGGACCAACTAGATGCCCTGGCTGAGGGGCTTTGCAGAATAGGAGAGGGCTAGACCTCCTGACAGCTGGAAAGGGAGGACTCTGCCTCTTCTTAAATGAAAATGCCACTTTTATATAAACCAATCAGGAATAGTCAGGGATATCGACCAACAACTAAGGGAACAAACCATAAAAAGGAGAGAGAAACTAGCTAATTCCTGGGGTAACTGGAACCATATCTGGAGCAGGGCATCGTGGGCTTCTCCCTTTAACTGTTCCTCCCTTCATGCTCTTTGCAGCGCTCTTGTTTGGCCCATGTATTCTCAATGCAATTACCCAGTTCATAACCTCTCGAATTGAATCTATAAAGTTACAAATGGTAACAGATCAAAATAACCCCCTAAACGATGGGGAGCTCTGAATGTTCTACCACAACCATGAGATGATGCTTTCTACAAAGAGTGATAGAAGCATCAAGAGGGGGGAATGAAGAGGAAAAGTTAAAATTTTACATAACCTTCTTCTCCCTCTGTAACTCTACTTGCCCCTTTCAGTCTAGAGCAGGTAGGTCATGTAGTCTCAGAAAGTCAGGACTTGCAATTATAAAAACTGGAGTTTATCTCATTCACCCTTGTCCTGCTCTTTGCAATCACCCAGCCCCTGCAAGCCTGCTTAATCATGCCTGTCCAGGTCAGACATCTTCCTCTCCATCTTGACAGCTATTTCTGCATGTGAAACCCCTTAGTTTAAACCAGCTTATTAACAGCTAGTGTTGCCCACTAGAGTCTGTCTATTAAAAAAGTCTGCAACCCCTTTGTTCAGAGCTCAGAGCTTGGAGTGTTAACTCCTCTGGGCCCACCAGTGTAATAAACCTGAGTTCTGCAGCTCTTCCAGTGTGGTGCTTGGTTTCTCAAGTACTGGTTTCTGCAACACCAAGTGATCCAGCAATCTCAAGTCTGCATGTACATCAAAGGAAATGAAATTGCTAGCACTATACATCTGTACCCTCATGTTCATTGAAGTATTATTCACAATAACCAAGACATGGAGACTACCTAAGTTTCCATCAACAAATGAATGAATAAAAATGTGGTATACACATATAGTGGGATATTATTTAGTCATAAAAAGAATGAAATCCTACTATTTGCAACAGCATGATATACCTTGGATGCATTATGTAATAAATCATAGAAAGATAAATACTGTGTGATCTCACTAATATGTGAATTGTTTTTAAAGCCAAATTTTCAGAGTCAGAGAGTAAGTAGAGTGGTGGTTTTCTGGGGCCGAGGTGGAAAGGAAATGGAGAGACATTGGTCAATGCGTAGAAACTTCCAATAACGAGTTCTGGGGATCTAATGTATACCATGGTGCCTATAATTAATAATTTTGTATTATAGATGTGAAAGTTGGTAGGAGAGTATATCTTAAATATTCTTGCTGGGAAAAAACTAGGAGTTATATGGCATGATGGATGTACTCACTAACCTTTGTGGTAATCATTTCTCAATATATATATACATCAAATCACGGCATTGTGCCTTAAACTCACTGTATGTTATTATGCCAATTATTTCTCAATAAACTTGATGGGAGGGAGACAAAATACACCTAGATGGATTGCTTCTTATTTATACAAAATGATTTTTATCCTGCCCTGTCACCTATAAAGTGTGAAAGGGACTAGTGGCAGCAGAAATCAATAAATTATTGCATATAGCAAATATCAGACATTTGGAGGATAAGGGATCAAAAGGGATTGATGGAGGGAAGATTGGATAAACATGGCCTTCTCAGGCATGGCTGGGAGGAAAGTAGCTGTGAAAAATTTATCTGTGACAGTATTGGACAAGGGCTGCCTAGGTGGCACTAATAATATAGAACCCACTTGCCAGTGCAGGAGCTGTAAGAGACATGGGTTCGATCCCTGAGTAGGGAAGATCACCTGGAGGTGGACATCCCACCCACTCCAGTATTCTTGCCTAGAGAATCCCATAGACAGATGAGCCTGGAGGGCTACAGTCTGTGGGGGTCACAAACAGTTGGACACGACTGAAGCGATTTAGCAAGGCACAGCACAGGTTGCAAAAGAGACTACAGCAGGTATGGCCAAAAGTCCAAAGGACTGAGTTGCATGATGATTCAATTTTAAGTTATGAATTGTTCACCAAATGAGTCTAGTAAGTGACTCTGAGGTCTGGAGGAAAGGGGAAATATTCTGTGCTTAGGGATATCAAAGTAGAGAAAAGAAAACAACCAAAGAGTATAAAATTGAGAATTCAGTGGAAAAAGGAATTTGATCATGATATTGTAATATATTGCAATCCATGCAAGACATTAGGGAGGTTGGCTAAACTTTACATAAGAAAAGGAGTGAGAACTCAAGGCAGTTTGTGTTTAAAGCCAAGATGGACAATGGATAACTGGAGTACTTAATGACATTCAGGTGACAAACACATGAATTACATGTAATAAAATGTAAAGGATACACAGTGGACCCTTCCTCTTCACAAAAAAGTGGTGAGAATCCTTATCGAGTACATTCAAGAAAATTCCCGTACTGGCCAACACTGTAATTTCCCAGTCTGGTCTAGGCCTTTGATAAATTTCTGCTGATAGCCTATAAAATCTGCCGTGGTCACATACCTGTCTTGAAAAATTGTCAAGGAAGCACTCCTGCTCACTCTCTCAAGCTATGTCCCCTGTGTGTAGATCTATAGTTCTCCCCTTGGTTTGGCAACTGACTCTTACTCCTTTCTCTAGGTAACTCTTATTTCTACTTGTTACCTTAATTTCAGTGTTATCTGGGACTTTGGATGCAAATACTTTATTAGAAAGCCTTCATCAAAGTGCTGCCTCTTGCCTCTTCCCCTCCACTGAAAGGTAGGGTAAAAGCATCATTTCTGTGTTTCAGGAGCATGTCTTCTTTGCGTTTCTTGTGCCTTTCTCTTTGCCTTCTCCTCGGGTGTGGTGGTTTAGTCATTCAGTCATGTCTGACTCTTTTTGTGACCTCATGGATTCTAGTCCACCAGACCCCTCTGTCCATGGGATTTCCCTGGCAAGAATATTAGAGTGGGTTGCCATTTCCCTGTGTGGGGTATTTTCCTGACCTGGAGATCGGACTCTTGTCTCCTGCATCACAGGTAGATTCTTTTACCACTGAGCCACCAGGGCTTCCAGAGCTATATAAATTTTTGCTTACATCATATTTGTAACTGTAACTATAAACTCGGGGCAGAATTGGTCAAACTGAAGGACTGAACCCTCAAAAACACATAAAAGTATTTGTCTTAAATTATCAGAATCATCATTTCTATAAATAGGAAGTGTAACAAGTAGGACCCTCTGGCCTTCCTGGGGCAGACCCCTCCCCCATATCCTCTACTTCAGCTCCTCTCTGAAGTACCAAGATAACAGTATTTGATGCACATTGCCTGAGTTGTTTTTGTTAAAATCCCCCACCAAATGGAATGTGTTAACTACTTGATGACCATGAGCACATGGCCCCAGGCCTCCTGGAGCCTAAGGACTGATAATATCAACCCCTGTGACAAAGCCCTTTTCCCTCACCATCAGCCAGTCAGAGTTGTGCACAAGCGACCACAAACCCTGCCACCCTCCTCCCTTTCCTGGCATTTAAAAATGCTGTGCTGAACGAAAACCCTTTAGAGAGGTCAAGGTTTTTTAGAGCTTGAGGCACCTATCTCCTTGCTTGGCCCTGCGGTAGACATTGCTGTGTTCTGAACGCCTGTGTTTCAGTTATTTGGCCTCATTGTTTTCACCCTTGCACTAACAAAAGCATTTCCCAATGTCCTCCATTCAGAAGCTTCTAGCTAGAAAGCAGCAGGTTGGAAGAGTCAGCCATTTGTTTTCTAACCATAACTCCTCCCACCAAGTTGCCCTACTGCCACGTCTCTCTGCTGTGCTCAGTCATGTTCAACTCTTTGCAGGACCACGAACTGTAGCCTGTCAGGCTCCTCTATCCACCAGATTTTCCAGGCAAGAACATTGGAGTGGGTTGCCATTTCCTCCTCCAGGTTATCTTCCTGACCCAGGGATCAAACCTGCATCTCCAGCATCCCCTGCATTGGCAGGCAAATTCTTTACCACTGAGCCACCTGGGAGAAGATGTCAAGTCACCCCAGCTCACAACAGTTAGTATTTACCTTATAGATGAGATGCTACGGAGAAAAATGTGAGGCAAATCGGCAGGGTTTCCTATTTAAACCTGAGGCAAAAATAGAGAACGTCATTAGAATAAAAACTTCTACAGAATTGTATGAGCTAGCAACTACTCTTTAATTGCAAAAAAAAAAAAAAAAAAATCTGAATTCTGAGTAAAAGTAATCAGTTTGTTGTAGCCACGTGTTCTGGGAAACAAACTCACTCAGAAGGACAATGCAGATCATGGAGTGAATTTTATTACATTGGCGGGCCCAAGGCAGAGTCTCCTTTTAGCCAAGAACCCTGACCAGCATTTGTGAAAATCTTTTATACCCCATGTGTATGTGTCCGAACCCACCACCCAAAATTCCTTGAGACTTACATAAACAAAGGAAGGGTAAATACAATCCCAATAACCCCATCATTCATGTGCCATGTGCTCAGACAGTTAAACAATTAGCCAATAATCAATAAGCCCGAGGTTACACTCCGATAGGTACAGAAAATGTATGGTCTGTCTGCAGGAAGGGGTGATTAGTGTATGTGCTCACTTAGGCGATGAATAACCTGGATACGATCTTCAAGGTTCCCCTGTCCAGAAGGGTTCATCCTATCATTGTCATTTCCATAGACACTGAACACAGAGTTCAGAGTCCACTGGAGAGGTGGCCAAGCATGGTCAGCATGAACAGGCCTGAGATGGAGTCCAGGCCCTATGAATTCCTTCTTCAAGTTATTGGTATTTTTCTCCTTTTGTATAAGAAATTCAACTAGCTGTGGAAAGAGATGGAGATGACCTTGCAGGTTGAGTTATTATTTAGAAGGAATCACAGATAGAGGGAGAGTCCCTCCCCCTTCCTCATTCTTAATGAACAAAAAATCAGCAGAATTTCTCTGGTGGAATGAGGTCTCTTGTTTAATTAGACTAACAGACATTACAAGTATGGACTCTATTTCCCTTTCTGGAAGAACTTCTTTAAGTTATTTCAAATAATTTAACAAATCACTTGCTGATTTAAATCAATCAAGAGAGTATATTTTTCTAAAGAATGAGCTTAAACCAGCTGCGTGAGAAATATTGTCTTGCAAGAAGAACATAAAGAATGTGAATACATTTTTCCCTCAGTTACTGACTCTAATCAAATCAAGTTCCTGTATCCAACACTCACAGTTATAGGGTGATTAAAAAACCTGTGGGTGCTGCCTTGATTATTTATCATTAGTTTTGGGGCCTTTCTTGTCTTAGTAAAAGAGAGATTCCTAATGTCCTTTTCTCCCACGTAAAAAAAATTATGAGAGTGGATGGAGTAATATTTGTATCTTTGTCTCTTCATCTACCTTGCACTATTTCCAGTTCCCATAGGTAAGAGATTTCATAAGTATTATATAATCTTAGTTTGTCCTAAGGGAAGCAAAAAATATACATGTGTATCTACTATATGTCCACTACTAGGCACGTTTACATACATTGTTTTTCAACTTCTCTGCAAGACATTTTTACAGGTTATGAAACCAATGCTAAATTAAATTAAACAATTACTTGCCTAATAACTTGAAATGGAGTATAACCTATAGAAATACTGAATCACATTGAAATGCATCTGAAACTAATATAGTATTATAAATCAACTATACTTCAACTGAAAAAAAAAAAAACAATTGTTTGCCAAAGGTCAAGTGGCTAATGCAGGACTGAATTAGGATTTAGAACTTGATCTTTCCTTGGATAGCTTGATAGGTCATTGAATTGGAATTTTCTTGAGGAGAGAAACAGGATGATGCTTTTATTGTACACTGAAGTACACAGAAAGTAATCAGTTAATGGTTGTGCAATAAATCCCAAGTCATTACTCTTTTTGTTCCCTTTAGTCACCTCCTTTTGTTCCTAATCTGTCTTCTGACATCCAGTAGCAATCCTGTGTAGAGTGAGAGTTATAACACTTAGCATGAAGACTTGTGAAAGTACTAAGTAGCATATATCAAGAAATGTCACTTGAAGCAGTTAAATCCCTGAGGATTCAATATATCACTTAAGTTTGTTACAGGAAGTGACAAGTGACAACCAAGAGCATACAATTGAGAGGCAGGTCAAACACAATGATAGTAGAGTTCAGGAACAATTGTCTACCCTGATGAGATCTCTACCCCTGTCATTTATATTGACTACCTATCAATTAACATTGACTACTAAATGCTAATGGAGTTGATGCCTGTCATTGGGATATTGTGTGTGTGTGTGTGCTGACTCTCAGTTGTGTAGTTCCATCTTTGCAACTGTATGGACTGTAGCTTGCCAGGCTCCTCTGTCCATGGGATTTTCCAGGTAAGAATACTGGGGTGGGTTGCCATTTTCTCCAGATTATCTTTCTGACCCAGAGATCAAACCTGTGTCTCCTATGTCTTGTGCCTTGGCAGGCAGCTTCTTTATCACGGAACCACCTGGGAAGCCCCTGTCATTAGATTGTGTACTACTAAAACAATGACATTATATAAACACTTGAAAAATGCATTCCTAGAACTGAGGTAGCATCATTATTTCTAGATATTATATCTCCTTTATTTTCCTTTCTTCACAAGGAATAACCAACTTATCCTGTAGAACAAGCAGAGACAAATCCAATTACAACTCAGCGGGCAACATACAAAAATTTAGATATTCTTCCATCCTTGTATTGCTGATATAGATGTGTGTGGTTTCTCTTAGCTAATTGAAAGCACAGGGTCAGCCCACTTTATGCCAAATTACAGAGCTTTCCACAACAGCTTTTGGCAGCAATGTTAAAGAATTCACATTGGAAAATTTATAATTCACTCTAGTTCCATGCATTTGCTGTATAATTTTTCTCTCTTAGTATTATTTTGGATTTGACAGTGAGGGAAAGGATTGGTGAGGGTTCCCGAAAAAGCATTTTCATGAGAATGTTTTGCATCTTTCATGTAAGTTTCATGTTAAGTGCATGGAGAGTTTAAGATCTTAGTAGCCTAGTTATGAGCATTATATAATCTATAGATACTACTGGCACAGAAAGTGAACCATTTTTCACTAAAAGGCAATGACAAGTAAACTTTTGGGAATACTTCCACTTATTTACAAAAGAATGTACAGTTCACAAAGCCCTCAGACCACACTGATTACACCTAGACAATAAGGTCTCCCCACCCGCTAGGTGATACCACTGGTGTTTCTGCTAAGTACAAAAGGAAAATTGACTGTCTTTTCCAAGGCAATTGGTAATAGGGCTACAGTTAACTTGCATTTCTTTTCATTTTCAAAATAGCCAGAACCAAAGGGACAGCCTGACCTGTTAACCTGCCTACCCAATTACAGGGCCATGGTGATCACATATCTTTGGGGCTGTCTCTGCCTCCCCAAATCCATTCAGCAAAGGTGCCATCTTGTAAGGGGGATGACATTAGACAACTGCAATCTTTATAAGACAAATACAGTTATCACGAATTGGAAACACTTTGCTGTCAGCTTCCTGGCTCAGAATGTTCCCAAGCTTATGATTATCTCACAGCTGCAAACCTTGGAAGATGCTGCTCTTTAGTTTTGCACAACTAGTGTTTCTTCTCTAGAGTATCAAAGACTGGATGCCTGACAAATTTCTCCTTTACTGTCATCTTATTCTGTCCAAATGAAAGAAGAAAAAATGGAAATATCACCACATTAATTGTCATTATTTTCTAGACTATACCCTGACACACACTGAACAACATATCTAAAGAAACAATGAGAACCAACATCATTGAAAATTTACTAAAATATCCAACACTACTTTATAAGTTACCTGATTCAATCCCCATACAATTTTTTTTTAGAAATTATATTATTATAGCCGTCTTTCAAGAAACTGATAATTTGACAGATTAAAAAATTTGGGTAACCAACTCTCCTAGTTAATAGGGGAATTTTGGGACTGAAAATTTACTCCACATGCTTATTCCACATTTTTAAACTTTTATTTGGAAGTTGATTAATGATGTTGTGAATGTGAGTGTGTGTGTGTGTGTGTGTATGCTTAGTAGCTTGTCATGTCCGACTCTTTGTGACCTCATGGATTGTAACCCACCAGGTTACAATCCATGAGATCCCCCAGGCAAGAATACTGAACTGGGTAGCCATCCCCTTCTCCAGGAGATCTTCCCAACACAGGGATCAAACCCAGGGTCTTCTGCCTTGCAGGTGGATATATATAGATAGATACAGATATAGTTATACATGTATCTATTCTTTTTTTCAAATTCTTTTCCCAGCTATGTTATTACAGAATATTGAGCAGAGTTCCCTGTGCTAATCAGTAGGTGATTGTTGCACATTTTTATAGTGACTTTTATTCAAAATCTATTTAGTTAATTCACTAGTTTAAAAAAAAAGTCTCTTTTACAGAAAGATTAATCATCAATAATTAAACTGAATGACCTTTATATGCCAGGTTTTATTTTACATAATACTAAAATTATAGATCTTGCCATCATGGAACTTATACTCTAGTGAAGAGATAAGAAATATACAAAAATGAGGAGTAACTGTTGACCCACCATGTTTTAGAGAAATGACAAGGAAAAGAGAAAAGAAATCACAGTAGAATGCCTGAAAGTTCTGAAATACTGATGGAGGTGTGTGGGGGATTGCACGTTCAACTGGAGTGACAAGAAAGATTCTCATTAAGAAGGTGACGCCTGATGAAAGGACTAACAGAGGTCAGAGGATCAGCCAAGCAGATAACTTGAAGAGCATCCTGACAAGCAATGTGAACAGTGAGAGTAAAGATCCTGGGAAAGAAGTATCCCGGGACTGTGTTGTAGTTCAGTCTCCAAGTCATGTCGGACTCCTTGTGATCCCATGGACTGCAGCATGCCAGGCTTCCCTGTCCTTCAGTACCTCCTGGAGTTTGCTCGAATTCATGTTCATTGAGTCAGTGGTGCTATCTAACCATCTCATCCTCCGTCTTCCCCTTCTCCTGCCGTCAACCTTTCCCAGCATCGGGGTCTTTTCCAGTGAATTGGCTCTTCAGATCAGGTGGCCAAAGTATTGGAGTGTGTAAAGAACAGCCAACAAGAACTGGGTGACTGGCATACGGAAAAGAGAAGCAAGAAGTGGAAGATAACATCAGGGAGTGATGAGATAATGAATGAAGGGAAGGTCCAGATTCCTGTAGTTTTAAAGGCTATTTGAAATACATCTCCTTTAGTAAAGCCATGTGAGGGTCCTGAGAATAGAAATGACTCATTTAACTTACACTGCAACAATATCATTTAATTGCGGTGCTATCATTTATTTAATCATTTAATTGCTGTGAGTAAAATGTAGTGGGGTCAGGGGGGTAGCAGGAAAAACAATTAGGGACTAATAGTAATACTGATCTGGGTAAGAGATGATACTGGCTTAGATGATTAGGCCTACAGTGGTGACATTAGGATAGTAAGGTAGAGAGAGATAGCAGAACTTTGAAGGTACAAGTCATGAATTTCCTAATGAACGAGGAGAAAGAATGAAGAGAAAAATCAAGGAGCACTCATGGGTTTTGACCAAGAAACTCTAAGTGTATAGTTACCATTCATTGAGATGGAGAAAAATTTTGGATGAGCAAATGTGGGGGGGATATCAGGAGTTTGGCAATGAACAGTTGGAAGTTTAAAATTAGACTTCTAAGTTTGGCTTGTCTATTGAATACCCAGTTGAAGACATTAAGTGGTTCAATAAATGAGTCTAGAGTTTAAAGTAGAGGTCTGACATGGAAATAAGATATTTAAAATAATCAGCATAGATATGATACTTAGGATTGTTGAGAATGTGTGAATTTCTTTTTGTCATAACATGTCATGTTTATTTTCAGGGAGCAAATTATAATCCATTTGCCTTATTGGCAAACAATTTTCCTGTTACATAGGGAAATGGAATATTTAAAAAGGAATGAATATGGCAACCAAAAAAATAATAATAATAACCTTGGCTGAAATAGGCAAATTTATTTCTTATTTACTTTTATTTTATTTGGAGTATAGTTGATTTGCAATGTCATATTAATTTTTGTTGTACAGCAAAGTAATTCAATTATGCATATACATACAAGAGAATGTATGAGATTTACATGGGTATAAGTGTAAATAGAAAAAATAAAAACTCCAAGAACAAATCCTGATATATTCCAATATTTAGAGAATGAGAACTAGAGAAAGAATGAACAAAAGATATGAAACATACCAGCCAAAAGTTAGGCAGAAAACCAGGATCTACCTTTTCCTGAAAGTCAGACAAAAAGATAATCTTTCAAAAATGAAGGAATGATTAACTCTGACAAAAACCAGTGATGGTCAAGTAGTAAGACATCTGGGACTTGACTATTTTATTTAGCAATGTGAAGATCATGGGATAGTCAAGATCTCTGTAGAGACAAAAAAGAAAAAAAAATTAATGGGATTGAATTTAGGAAAAATTTAAGGAAAGAAATCGAGATTATAAGACTGGACAACTCTTCTGAGGAATTTTGCTCTAAAGGGAATGGGATCAAAGGGGTGGCTGACATGGGACATTTATAAGGGTGGTGAGATGGCTACTGGTAGACATCACCTGAAACCAGTTTTACTTTCTTAACACAGTAAGGAAATAACAGGATCAAGGTAGATAGCGATCAATTCACTCAATTAAAAAGTACTTATTGAATGCCTTCTTGTATTATGTATGTATTGCTGTAAAGTGCTGGGGATACAGTTATATACCCTCAGAAAAGGTCTTTGTCTAAAAAAAGGTAAAATGCAGTACAATGAAGTGAGTCTGTTACATGTGTACGTATCTACCCTCTCTCTTAGACTGTCCTCCACCCATCCCCATCCCACCCGTCCAGGACATCACAGAGCACCAAGCTGAACTCCCTGTGGATCATCTCTTGACATTTGATATAAGTAACAGAATAAATACATAAACAGTTCTAAAATGTTCTATACAGAAAATTAAAGCAGTTTTTGTATAAAAAGAAGAGTGACCATTAGCTACTGGAGAATGCATTTAATTATTTATTCGGCTCTATTAGGTCGTAGTTGTGTGTGGCGTTCTTTGGCTGTAGTGTGTGGGCTCTTTCACTGCGGCACAAAGATTTCTTTCTTGCTGGGTGCTGGGCTCTGTAGTTGCCCCACAGCGTGTAGAATCTCAGGGAGGGAACCTACATCCCCCACACCCCCTCAGTGGAAGGTGGATTCTCAACCACTGGACCACCCAAGACTGCATGTACAAAAATGCAGTTGGTAGATCCCCAAATCTGCTTTCAAGTCAGATCATTCTCTGGAAGGACGCGCTGAACTCAGAAAAGCCATCATCTTTATGGCTACAGTTTATTATAGCAAAAGACACAGACTAAAATCAGCAAAAGGAAAATTTATGGAGGGTAAAGTCCAG
Organism: Odocoileus virginianus; assembly: GCF_023699985.2. Taxonomy (NCBI): domain Eukaryota; kingdom Metazoa; phylum Chordata; class Mammalia; order Artiodactyla; family Cervidae; genus Odocoileus; species Odocoileus virginianus. Next base: position 4,033,382 of record NC_069701.1, read on the forward strand.
AAGATAATAGCACAGATTTACAGTTGTCTTCTCCCCAGTGGAATCATGCAGATAGCACTTATTTCTACCATCAATGATGTGTGGCAATTTTTGTAAAGTATTCTTGATCAGGGAAGCTTACTCAAGTCTTGGTGTCCAGGGGGTCAGTCACATCAGCATGGCTAACTGCCTACGTGGCTGACTTTAGTTACTCAGTCTCCAGCCCCTCCAGAGGTCAAGCTGATACCACCTGGGCCAAGGCTCCATCATAAACAACACTGTCAAAATAAAGTCCCGTGGCCTAAGACTCCAGGTGAAAACACTGATGAAGCAGAATATTCTAAATTTAGAGGAAGCCTCTCAGGTGCGGTCAAGGGTGAGACTTTTCTTTGGAAGCTGTTCTCTGGCACTCTAGTGTAGAATGTTGATGTTTTTATGCACATATTCATATGTCAAATACCCATTGTTATCTTTAAAAGAATCTGATACTGTCTTGCTTAACTCTTTTAGCTAGCTTCCAGAAGCACAATTAGACTATCTGTATATTTTAGTAGCTTAATCTGATTCTTTTGTTCCTTTGGCTAAAAAACTAGTTTACGTTATTTGATTTCAAGAAGGCTCTGGGCTGAATCAACTGTGTCCAAGTTGGCAAACAAATTATTTTTAATTACTGAGCAGCTTGAAATAATTTAGCAATTTCATTCAGAAGACGAAAAAGATGGAATCCATTTTGTGACAACTAAAACCTAATTTTATCATATCAGAAAATCTGAGAACAAAAATAATCATTAACAGGCATGAGACTATTGAATTTTAACCCATTGTTTCTCATCATAGAAATATTTCAAGTCACAAAAACATAAGAGGTTTTATAAAACATGCATCCATTATGGCCCAAAAAGAGATGACTAAAATGCACAAAATAAAAAACTTACAAGGTATAATCCATAAATATCCTCACAATATTTCAGGGAACTCCAAAAATTACCTCGCCATAGCAACCCACATGTATATTCCTGCATAAATTCTAAAGTTTTTGTTTTTGCCATATGAGTTTTAGCAATAACCAATAAACAATGTAGTGGTTCCATAATTCAAAGATGTGCTATTCCAACCTTGAGACAGAACACCTGCTTTAAACGTTGCTTACAAGCACATGCTCAGAGGTCAAAACACGAAAGGAAGGGGGGATAATTCTAATTATTTAATCTAAAATAGAAAATGTCCTCTTCAAAGAGGAAATTACTCATTATAGTTTTGGAGGAGTTAATTTGGGGGAAGGTAAAAATTGGAGGACAAAAACTGGACTTACAATACTTGACATGGTACCTAGAATTGAGCTGTATTTTCAGAAATCCTTCATTAATGCAGCTGGTTCTTTATTTCTAATAAATATTTTTGAATGTTTATTTCAGTATCATCTAGTAGGTATTTCAAAAAAAACCTATAATTATGGCACTATGATGCCCATTGTACAGAGAAATAAATGAGGGTTAGAAAGATTGGGTATCATCCCTAAAAATATAGGGATATTGAGGAGCAAGCTTAAAGTAGATCCATCTAACAATATGACATGAAATTGTGAAGATGTTTCTTTCAGGAGCAGAGATCCAAAGGGTCAGATGAATAAAGGTCATTTATGAACCCACAAAATAAAGAATTAGTATAATTGTGCATTGAAAACAGTCACTGAGTGAAAATAAATGTGTATTGACAATTAGAACTCCTTGCTGTTGGGGTACAAAAAAAATTTTTTTTCCAAGGGATGCACAGTCTTGTCAAGAAGAAAAGATTCTCAGATCAATAATTATAATCCAGTTTGATTGATGGTGCAGACCAGAAGGAGCTGAGAAACCTAGAAAAGAGCACGTTGTTCTACTTGGGGCCTAAAGAGAATAATATGAGAATTGTGCGTAACACGCGAACTCTCCTGGGAGGTCAACTGGAAGGATATTCCTGACAAAAATGACAAGTATGCGGCAAGATACAGAAGCATGAAAGGTTGCAGTCTGGTTAAAGAAGGAGAAACTTACCATTTTGACCATAGCACGCCATGCACAAGGGGATTTAAGAGAAGATAACATTAAGGACAGAATATGAGGACCAGGTTGTGTATTTTTAAAATTCTGGAGTGTATTGCATAGCCAAAGGATACCATTGCTAGGAAATGTTTTAATAAATATCTGTATATTAGAGCTTTTAAAATGCTTGCTTTTATGCCTTAAGGAGTAGAATATTTTCTCTCTGGAGCCGGTGGTTTTCATTTAGAAAAATAATTTGATAGGTCACTTTAAATGTGAAAGATGTAGGACACCCTCTCTCTCCTGCCTGCCTCCACTGAGACATGGTTTGGAAAGAGGCAGTATAACAAATTGTATGTAAGCTAGACTGCAAGATAAATTTATAGGAATATCAGTAAACAGAAAACTAAGAGAAGAAAAAGTGCTATCAAAAATTGCAATTTGTGAATATAGAGGGGAAAAAAATCACTATTAAGAAGATTATGAGCACAGAGAGTGTTTGAGATATTCTTAACAATAACAACAACATCTAACACTGAGTCTTTTGGTACTCCATTGTGATTTTCCCAAATACCTCAAATGTTGGTAAAAATTTACATCTATGGTTTATGTAAGTGTACTTAAGTAGGGATTTTTAAGAAAATTTTGTTTAAATACCATAGAACATTTATAAACAGATAAGTAGACATTGATAAATGATACCTAGTTAGGTGGTCTTACAGAATCCTATGTAAATGGTGAAAATGATTGAATTGAGATGTTAGTGGTGTAGATGGAGAATATTAGATGGGAACAGGTAATGTTTGCAAGTTAAATCAGAAGGACTTGGCAATGATTTGGAAAATTTTTTGTTTGTTTTCTGAACAACAGAATAGATGATTGTACCATTTACTGAGATAGAGAAATGTAGAGAGAAATAAATCAGTGGAATTAAAATAAGAGTTGTTTGACTTTGTTGAATTTGAAATATGTATTAATAACTAAATGGAAATGTTGCAACCACCTAAGTAAATAGTATATATGAAGAGCAGTGGAGGATGTTAGATAGAGCCCTCATGTACTGTAACATTTAGAGGCCTAACAGAAAAAGAGAAGTAAGGGAAAGAGCCTAAAATGAAAAAGCCAGTAAGGCAGGAAAAAAAAGTTGTGTGCTATGATGAAATCAAAGTAAGAGTGCTTCCAGAAGATGGGAGAGTTATTTGTGCCAAATGTTGTTGAGAATTTGGCTAAAATCAGATAAGCAAATCTTTGAATTGAATGTTTGGAAGTCACTGGTAATGTTGACAAGAGTATTTTTAGTGGCATGATGCAGACCGAATAGTCTGAGTATACTATGGAGAGTGAGAAAGTGAAGCCAATTACGATTGCAGCCAACTTTTCTGAAATGAACAGTGAGATCTCAGAAAAAAAGTTGAATAGTAGTTTCAGAAGGAATATTATATAATGCAAGCCTTATTTAATGTTAGAGACAAGAGGAAGTGTTTACATGTTCCTAGGATGCTTCCAGAATGGAGAGATAAATTATAGACAGTAGAAAATTATAGAAACTGAGACCACAAAAAAGTTATGAGAGCATCCTCCAATTGCCTTGTAAAAGCCTATTTAACACTGTTAACATCTGCTCTTCCCAGATATGGAAGTTCTCAGGTCCTAAAACTTTGCAGTTGGCTCAAGAATCAATCCTTTTGCTTTTATTTTCTTTCTTAAATACATTTTTATTTTAGGAGAGTATCAAATTTCTAAAGTTACAAAGATGACACAGAATACCTGACCCATATTTCCCCTTTTATTAACACTTGACATTCGTATGGAACATTGGTCCCAGTTAATGAACAAATATCAATTATCATTGTTTAGTCACTAAATCATGTATGACCCTTTTGTGACCCCATGGGCTGTAGCCCGCCAGGCTCCTCTGTTCATGGAATTTCCCAGGCAAGAATACTGGCATGGGTTGCCATTTCCTACTCTGGGGATCTTCCCAACACAGGAGTCAAACCCAGGCCTCCTGTTTGGCAGGTGGATTCTTTACTACTGAAGTACCTGTGGTTTATTCAGGTTTGCTTGATTTTTATATAATGTCATTTTTCTGTTCCAGGAACCTCATGTATCCTAGGGTTCTCTTGGCTGTTACAGTATCTCAGAATTTCCTCCTTTTACATAACCTCATACGTTTCAGGAATAGTGGTCAGATGTTTTATAGCATGTCCCTCAATTGTGATTTTTCTGATGCTTTTCTCATGATTAAGTTGGGTTTATATTTTTGGACGGACCAAGAGATAAAGTGCCAATGTTATCACATTGTATCAAGAGAACATTTTATTGATATAAGTTACTACTCTTGTTTTGACTGGGGTAGTGTTTGACAAGATTCTCCAGTATGTTTCTCCCTTGCCCTTTTTCACCTCTGTAAGGAAGTCACTATGCACAGTTCACAGATAAGGAGTAAGGAGCAGTATACCACCTCCTCGAATCAGTATCTACATAAATCATTTGGAATTCTTCTGCAAGAGATTAGCCCCCATCTGTTTATTTCTTCACTTATTTTATTTTTCCATTTACTTCAACAGAGTTTCATGAATATTTATTTTATACTGGAGTTGTAACTCAATACAAAACCATTTATTTTGTTGCTCAAACTGTTCCAGCTTTCAGCCATTGGGAGCTCTTTCAGTTGGCTGTGTCTCTTTGACATACCCCCGTCATGTGGTGTGTGTTTGTTTATGAGCACTTTCGGACTTTCTGGCACTGCAAAAATGCTCTAGGCACATCTTGTAAATCTCCTGCTCCAGTCCTATAGTCAGCCATTTCTCCAAGGAGCCCTGGTTTCATGTACAAGAAATAGTTCAAGAAACCAAGATACAGGCACTAGATATGTTCATTTTTACTGGAGTGTTCTCTTCTAGACCTTCTCAGTTGACAAAATAGGGAAATATATGTGTATATACTAACCCATGCACATATCTATGCATACTTTTAATTTTCAAGTTCTACTTGCTTATTGCAGTATATAGTGCAACTATTTATTTTTGTCTATAATCTTGTTTCCTGTGACCTTCCCATACTCACTTATTAGTTCCAGCATTTTTTTTCTGTGTTTAATTGGTTTCTAATTTGTACATCTTTTATTTCCTTACCTTCTCATTCTGTACTAAGTAGGACTTTTAGTATGATGTTGAATAGTAATGAGAAGAAAAACATCCTTGCTTTGTTTCATCTAACTGCAAATTTATCAATTTAATTGAGCTTTTTGAAGAACAAGCTTTTGGTTTCGTTAATTTTCTCTAATGCTTTTCTGCTTTCGGTTTCATCAATTTCTGCTATAATTTTTGTTATTTATTTTCTTCTGCTTGCTTCAAATATAAATTGATCTTTTTTCTCTATCATCCTATTTCTGTGTAAACTGAGATTATAAATTTTAGGTATTTTCTCATTTTGAAATATCCTTTGTCTGAAATTTATACACCTTCATACTTTATCCATTTATTTTTAAATGTATATAGATATTTCTATTTCTACTCATGCATGAATATCACATATATATAAAACATACTTATAAACATACAGATATATGTGTATGTATGTGTGCATGTGTATATTTAAAATCATTATTTGAACATATCACATTATTTATTATGTACACAGAAAAGCTTTAATTTTATCCTTCAAAGTTCTATGACCTAATGGCAACATGTACATCAATGGTATTAAAAGAAGATTCTCTCCTTTTTCTATACATACCTGGTATTTAAATAAGTTTGATTTATTTCTAAGTGTCATGATTTCCTAAAATAAAATACAAACTTTAACTTTTCTAAAATAAAATAAAAATTTCTAGGAGAGATTATTTGCTGTTCTTCAGTCACTAAGTCATGTCCTACTCTTTGCAACCCAGTGGACTGCATCACGCCAGGATTCCTTTTCCTTCACCATTTCCCCAAGCTTGCTCAAACTCATGTCCTTTGAGTAGGTATTGCCATCTAACCATTTCATCCTCTGCCAACCCCCTTCTCCTCCTGCCCTCAATCTTTCCCAGTATCAAGATCTTTTCCAATGAGTTGGCTCTTCACCTCACGTGGCCAAAGTATTGGAGCTTCAGCTTCAGCATCAGTCCTTCCAATGAATATTCAGGGTGGATTTCCTTTGGGATGGACTGGTTTGATCTCCTTGCTGTCCAAGAGACTCTCAAGAGTCTTCTCCAACACCACAATTCGGAAGCATCAGTTCTTCTGTGCTCAGCTTTCTTTATAGTCCATCTCTCACATCCATTCTTGACTACTGGAGAAACGATAATTTTGACTATATGGATTTTGTTGGCAAAGTGATGTCACTAGTTTTTAATATGCTGTCTAGGTTTGTCATAAATTTTCTTCCAAGGATCATACATCTTTTAATTTCATGGCTGCAGTCACTATCTGCAGTGATTTTGGAGCTCAAGAAAATAAAATCTGTCACTGTTTTCATTTTTTCCCCATCTATTTGCTATGAAGTGATGGGACTGGATGCCATGATCTTAGTGTTTTGAATGTTGAGTTTTAAGGCAGCTTTTCACTCTCCTCTTTCACCTTCATCAAGAGGCTCCTTAGTTTCTCTTTGCTTCCTGCCATTAGGATGGTGTCATCTGCATATCTGAGGTTGTTGGTATTTCTCCTGAAAGCTTGATTCCAGTTTTTGATTCATCCAGACTGGCATTTTGCATGATGTACTCTGCATATAATTTCAATAAGCAGGGCGACAGTGTATAACCTTGATGTACTCTTTTCCCAATTTTGAAGCAGCTCTTTGTTCCATATTTGTATTATATTGCAATGTAAAAAATATAATAAAATAGAAAGGTTTGGGTCCTTTGAGAAGATGCCAGAGCAGAAGGTTGTGAGCTTGTTAGCGAAGCTCAGCCTCTCTGCGCCCAGGTTCTGAATCACATCTTGGATAGAGAGTTTTAGGTGAAATAGAAATGGGTAGCTTTATTTCTTTGCCTGGAGGAGGACATGGTAACCCACTTCAGTATTCCTGCCTGGAGAATCCCATGGACAGAGGAGCCTGGCAGGTTACAATCCATAGAGTGGCACAGAGTTGGACAGGACTGAAGTGACTTAGCCCATTGCTTTGCCAGGCCAAGGGAGACACATCAGGCTCCTGCCTTGAAAAACTGTGTCTCAACCCCAGAGGATTTGATGAAGGGTTTTATAACAGTGGTTCAGAGATGGAGGTTGACCAAATTAGTGAATGAGCAAGGCTTAAAAGTGAAAGTCAAAGTGTTAGTCACTTGGTCCTGTCCAACTCTTTGCGGCCCCATGGATTATAGCCCACCAGGCTCCTCTGTCCGTGGAATTCTCCATGCAAGAATACTAGAGTGGTTGCCATGCCCTCCTCCAGGGGATCTTCCCAACCCAGGGATCCAATCTGGATCTCCCACACTGCACGCAGGTCCTTTACCTCTGAGCCACCAGAGTGAGCAGGGCTTGCAGTCCTTTAATCTCCTGTCAGGTGGTCAGATCTCCTTATCTCAATGACCTTCTCTGTCCCTTTAATCTCGCCTCAGGTGATTTCTTGGCTGCTCCTCCCTTGATTAGCAACTGTTTTGGCCCACCTTTTGGAATTCAGGGGAAGTCATGGAGGCTGGAGTCTTGCCTACCAGAAAGGGGGGACCAAAGGGCCCCCATCCCTGGGAGCCCTACAGGGTCCCACCTTGTTTCAAGCTCATGCTCTTCTTACAGAGACACCAAAATCACAACTAATTGCTGAACAATGATCAACCAAAAACATGCCAAAAGCTATCAAAAAATGATATCCTACATCCAAAGACAAATAGGCGGCCACAGCTCTCTTCAGAAAGAAGGCAACTCCAGAAATAGAACACTGAAGAGATCTGAAGACCCCCTATGCACACCTGAAATCTTCAGCCAAGAAGTTATCAAGTGCATGCACGCGCAAGACCAGGAACAGAAACACTCAAGAAGAGCAGAACCAGAGTTCCGCTAGAACTCACAGGTGATACTGCAGCAAAGAACCTGCCTGCCAATGCAGGAGACCTAAGAGATGTGGGTTCCATCTCTGGGTTGGGAAGATCCAGTGGAAGAGGAAATAGCAACCCACTTCAGTATTCTTGCCTGGGAAAGCCCATGGGCAGAAGGAGACTGGAGGGCTACAGTCCACGGGTCACAAAGAGTCAGACATGACTTACCGACTGAGTGCACACACACACAGACTCACAGAGGACGATAAGTAGCCAGAGTGAGATAAATCACTACTAGGGTATTGGTGCAAAGCTGGGCAAAATTATTTCTAGACTAAAGGTTGATTTGGTTTTACTCAAAGCATAACATCAAAACAAAAAAGGATAAATTTTTTTTCATGTAACTTAATTATATACCATTAAAAGGCTTAAGAATATTTAAACAATTTTTTAAAGTCCAGTGTTCAACTGGTAAGACTCACAATGTATTGCATATAGTAAAATTAGCTAGGTATACAAAAAAGTAGGAAAATACAATTCATAATGAATAAAAATATTGTTAAAGAAATGACAGATAAAACATTTATAAAGAAGAACATTAAAACAGAAATTATAACTATTCCATATGTCCAAGAGTGTAGATAAAATATTGAACAAGTTGAATAAAACCCAAAACCCAGCTTCTTTAAATGAAAAATATGTCTTCACTGAAAACTATTATTGATGGAAATAAAAGAAGACTAAATATTGAGAAGAAAAGAATAGTAATTTGAAGCCATAGTAATAGAAATTATCTAAAATAAAACATAGAGGGGATAAAGTCTGAAAAATAAAATAAACACACTAGTAAACTTTGGGTCAATTTCAAGTAATGTAAGTGTAATTTGTATCCAGAACAAATGGCAACAGCAGTGGCTAGAAAAAATATTTCAAGAAATACATCTTAAATTTTTCAAAACGATGAAACTATAAACTCAGAAGTTCAATGAGACCCAATAATAAAAAATATAAAGAAAACTAAAGGCAATTCTTAATCAGATTGATTAAATCAAATTGGTTTAACCTGAAAAACAATTTGAGAAGACAAATTATGCAGGATAGCAAAGATAAGAATGATAGCAAACTTCTTTTCAGAGACGTTGAAAGCCAAAAGAGCAGTGCCATTTTTGAAACTCTGAAAGAAAAAAAAAAAAATCAAAATAGGAAATACCCATGAAAACGAGAATATCTTTCAAAACTGAAAGTAAAATACTAAAAAAAAAAAAAAAAAAAAGCTCTGTTTTTATCATGGCTCACCAAGGCTTCTTTTCATTAAATTGCCTCTGAAAAGTGCTGTTTCATCTTCTTTCCATGGTTTTAAAAATGTCTTTATTGAAATATAATTCACATCCCATAAATTTCACCCATTTAAAGTGTATAATTAAGTGGAGCTAGAATATTTACAGAGTTGTACATATATCATCACAATCTAAGTTTGGAACATTTTCATCAACCCCAAAACAAAGCCCACATCTAGCACTCTTCAGCCCTCTTGCCCAGCCCTCATGCATGCGTGTTCGTCATGTCTGACTCATGAGACCGTGAACTGTTGTAGCCCAGCAGGCTCCTCTTTCCATGCGGTTTTCCAGAAAAGAATACTGGAGTGGGTTGCCACTTCTTACTCCAGGGAATCCTCCTGAAACAGGGATTGAACCCATGTCTCCTGTATCTCTTCCATTGGCAGGCGGATGCTTTACCACTGAGCTAACTGGAAAGCCCAACCCAGCCCTAGATAGGCACTAGGCTAGTTTTTTTCTATATATATTTTCCCACTTCATATAAAAGGTATCATAAAACATGTGGTATTTTGTGACTGAATTCGTTTACTTAGCATAATGGTTTCAAGATCCATCCATGCTGTAGCATGTATTATTAGTTCATTTCTTTTTATTACAAAATAACATATCATTGAATGGATATATTAATAACACATTGTATTTATTCATTCTTAATCATTGTAACCTTGGAGTAAATTGTGAAATCAGAGAATGTGAGTCCTCTAACTTAGTTCTTCCTTTTAAAATAGATAATAAGGCATTGCTATATGAGTGTTAGGATCAGCTGAACAATTTATGCCTAAAAGAAAAAGTTAGCTGGATGTTAATAGGGATTCTATTGAATCTATAGATCAATTTATGGAATATTTTCACTTATCAGTATTGTCTTTCAATCCAGGAACATAGGATGTCTTTCCATTTAATTATATTTTCAAGTTCTTTAAACAACATTTTGTTGTTTTCAGTGTATAAGTCTTGCACTTCTTTTGTAAAATTTATTCCTGAAATTTTAATGATCTTTGAAGATTTTGTGAATGCAATTGTTTTCTAAATTTTGTTTTGGAGTGTTCATTGCTAGTAGAGAGAAATAAAAGTGACATTTGTATACTAAGTCTGTGTATACTGAAACCTTACTGGAATCATTAATTCTAATAGTTTTTATCAGTTTCTTTATGATTTCCTATAGAAAAGATCATATCATGTTCAAATAGATATATTTACATTTTTTTTCACCTATGATGTCTTTTCATTTCTTTTTCTTACCTAATTTCCCAGAATAAAATCTTCAACACAATGTTCAATAAAATGGTGAGAGGATATCATAGTCTTGGTCTTGGTCTTATGGTGTAATCATTACCATTTAGAATATTATTAGCTATAAGATTTTCAAAAGTACTCTGTACCATATTTAGGAAGTTTCATTTTATTTCTAATTTGTTAAGTGTTTTCATCATACAAGAATTCTCTATTTTGTTCCTTGTGCTTTAGTGTTATATCTAAGAAATCATCATTAAATTCATTGTTAGGAAGGTTTTTCCCCAAATTTGCTTAATTTCTCTCATTTATAATTTTGTTTGAGTCCTTCATTTTCCTTGTTCAGTCTAAAAAGTTTGTCAATTCTGCTTATCTGTTCAAAACACATGTCTTAGTTTCACTGATTTTTGTCCTATTGCTTTTCTTGTCTCCATTTCATTTATTTCTACTTGTTGTTGTTATGTCCTTCCTTCTGCTAACTTTGAGCTTCTTTTATTCTTCTTTTTCTAATTCTTAAAGTGTAAAGTTTAGGTTGTTTGAAATTTTTCATTTTTCTTAATCTAGGTATAGGTGTTTATAGCCATGAATTTCCTTATTGGAAGTTCTTTTGCTGCATCTTGTAAGTTTCAGTATTTTGTGTTTCCATTTGCATTTTTCTAAAAATTATTTTTGCTTTAATTTCTTCTTTTTTCATTGTCATTAATTTTTATTTTCATATCTTTGCATTAAGAAAAGATACATGATGTGATGTAAATCTTAAATTCATTAGGATTAGCTTGTGTCCCAACATATTAATGTCAGAGAAGGTTCTGTTTGTTTGCACTTGAGAAGAATGTATATTCCTCTGGTGGTGATGATATGAATGTCTGCATATATTTGGTATGTCCTATTGGTTTATAGTGTTATTCAATTCTATGTTTTCTTATTAATTTTCTGTCTTAATAATTTATCTAATGTTGAATGTGAGGTATTTAAGTTTCCTGCTATTGTTACTATGTTATACACCTAAAAACAGAACTTTAAAATACATGGATCAAAAATTACTAGACTACAAGAAAAAGTAGACAAATTCACAATTATATAACAAAGTTTCAAGATACATGAGGTAAAAATTAATAAGAATAAGAAAAAAATTTAAAAATCCACAAGTCCAATCAGAAATTTCAGTATCTTTCTTATAAAAAAAATGATAAAACAAGTAGAATATCACAAAGGATATAGAGTACTTGAGCAACATTTTCAATCAAATTGACTTACCTCATATTTAACAAAAATTACTTCCTCAATAAATGAAGAGTAACCTTCCTTTTAGGTGCACTTTTTGCCTTTACCAAATAAATTATATTCTGAGCCTTAAGATAGATGTCAAAAAACTTAAAAGATTTAAAATGATATAAAATATATCAGTGATCTAAAAGAAAACATTCTCTTTGGCTTAAGCTAAGTGAAGCTGAGTTTCTGTCACTTTGAACCAAAAGATTCTAGAATACTAAAATTTCTATTTCCATCAGAGCTGAGATTAAAATAGAGGCTTATCATTTCCCAGTATCTTTCACTGTACTGAGATTACCAATCTTTTGATAGTGTTAATATAGTTTTCTTATGTTTGATCTTTATATCTAAACTTTTCTTTTTATTTTCTCCATTTCCCTGAATACTTACTGCCTTTTAGCCACATTCTATGCTAAATTCAACTGGCAAAAAATTGGAAGAGTGACTTTCTTAGTCTTGTGGGATTGAAAATCATATTTCTGTATCACCTTTAACAAATTTTGTAATTTTTTCCCTCTATTTCACATCCTGAGAAAAGAAAGCAGATATTGGGTAGCTTAGTTGTTCCAAGTTTACACAACAGTGGACTTCATACTTTAAAGAATTGAATTAAAAATATGTATTCTCCACTTGATCCCCTGAAGAAGGGAATACCACTCCAGTATTCTTACTTGGGAAACCCCATGAACAGAGGAGCCTGGTGTGCTACAGTCCATAGGGTCTCAAAGAGCAGGATAGGACTTAGCGACTAAACCTGCCTACCTACCTAAGCGTACCTGGTGGTGATCATTACTTGTGTGTGAAGGTATTCTGCAGTGTTCAGTTGATTCTTTCTTTACATAGTGCCCATGGAGGATGTTTGGCTTTGTTTTGTAGTGGTAAGCATCGTAGTTCATGGGCTATTGTAGTTTATGACTCCATATTTTAAAAACTCAGAAGAACTGAAAGGAGCTACACTAATTATTCAGGGGCTCACCATTGTACAGTGAATTTTGGCAGAGGCATTGAGATATAACAGAGAGTTTATTTACATATCTTGAGGATCTATAGTTGAAAACATAAAATTTGGACACATTATTTTTAAAACTTATGTAAGTGCTATGTGAACAATAAAATTAATATAAAATTATATCTTAATTTCTAGTAGTTTTGTATTATATTTTCTTTAAATAAATAAAATGTAAATATGCAATGATGAATGATGAAATCATTTAATATTAGAATGTAGTCTTTCTGCTTGTAAGAGGAATTCTTAACCTGGAATCTATAAAAGTCTGTTGCATATGTGTGTATTTGTTATGGATTCTGTGAAGAATGAAATTGAAAGTGTTAGTAACTCAGCTGTGTCCAACTCTTTGCAACCCAAGCTGCCTTCCTGACCCAGGGATTGAACACAGGTTTCCTGTATTGCAGGCAGACTCCTTACCAGCTGAGCTACCAGAGAAGCGCCTACGTTTTCCAGTTTGCTTACTTAACGCTCACAACAGCCTTATGAAGAATAGAGGCTTAATTTATTGTTCTTGTTTTACTAAAAAAAGTTACAAAGTTACAGTGTTCCAAGAGATCTAACTAGTTTCCACCCTAGTTTTACAGTTAGTTTACTCATATAAGTCCTAGTCATAAACAGTAAAATTTGAAATGCAAAGCATTTGTAAATCTGAATTGTGTTTTTGGTACATACATGACAGAAAGAGTGGTTTAAAAAGAGCCAAAGAGAATACAGAACATAGAGATCCTTAGGTTATTCCTAAAACAATAAATATAACATAATGCTCTTAATAGAAAAGCGTATAGACATAATTTTTGTTATCAAATAAGCTGTCTCCTCAAAGTTATCCATTTTTTTTACTACCATTTGCAGGAAGGGAGTCTTGGCACATCATAGATATCATAAAATAAACCTACAAATATAAAATTTAATGAGAAATCAAATAACATAAACCAATCTCATAAAATAGAATGAGGAAATGAAATTAAAAAAAAAAAACAGCCAGGGAAAAAGTCTGACTTTAGTACTCTTGATGGTTTGCCAGTTCACAGCCTGCTATAAAAAACAAAAAAATAAAATCACCATTATTAATGGATCCAAGATTGAAATATTTGGAGAATATAAGGAGAGATTGCAATGGTTACTATTTTGCTGGCTTGATTATATAATTTATGGCATGGGATATGTAGAAGTACTAGCACCATAATGTAAGAATTGACTCAATTTTTAATACTTCATAATATATTTCATTGCAAAAAGTAAAATGCAATGTAGTAATGATACAAATTCTGAGTAGAAGTATATTTCAGATGATATACCACAAAGTCCTCTAGTATAGTAGTCAAATAATTTGAGTTTGTACCTGTTTTTCAACAGATTACCTCTAGTGTGGTCTCAGTAAGGTTGTTTTACCTTTCTGGCTTTATCTTCCCTCATCTAAATGAAGAAGCTCATAACAAGAAATTAGTTATGCTCATAATAATTAAAGATTAGTAAGCAAAATATGAAAAAATTTTTAAAAATACTTTAAAAATATAATTCAGTGCAAGTTTTACTTGCACATACTGTTTTTGCTTAGTCACTAAATTATGTCCAACCCTTTTGAGACCCGCTGGACAGTACATGAGAGTGCTTCATATGATTTGTAAAAGTGAAAGTTGCTCAGTTGTGTCCAACTCCTTGCTACACCAAGACTGTAGCCTGCAAGGCTCCTTTGTGTATGGAATTCTCCGTCATTCCCTTCTCCAGGAGATCTTCCCAACCCAGGGACTGAACCCCAGTTCTTCTGCACTGCAGGCAGATTCTTTACTGTCGGATCCACCAGGGAAGCTTCGATGATAATGATAGTAATTAATATTTATTCAGTGAATATTTATTGGGAAATTACCATGCTACCTGTGTTAGGTACTGGATATCATCAGATGGTCTGACAAAGAAAAGATATTATATGTATCCAATTTTTACATATATACCCACAAACCTGTATTCAGGTCAAGAAGAAACAGTTATAACCCTGTGTGGAACAACTGATTGGTTTCAAGATTCAGAAAGAAGCACAACAGAGCTGTCTGCTGTCACACTTTTTGTTTAACCTATAGACTGAGCACATCTTGAGAAATGCAGGACTCAATGAGTTACAAGCTGGAATCAAGACAGGTGGGAGAAACATCAACAACCTCCCATATGCAGATGATACCACCCTAATGGCAGAAAGCCAAGAGGAACTAAGGATGAAGGAGGAGAGTGAAAGAGCCAGCTTAAAACTAAATATTAAAGAAACTAACATGATGGCATCTGGCCCCATTGTTTCATGGCAAATAGAAGGGGAAAATGTGGAAATAGTGACAGATTTCCTTTTCTTGGGCTCTGAAATCACTATGGACAGCGACTGCAGCCATGAAATCAAAAGACGATTACTTCTTGGCAGGAAAGGTGTGACAAACCTAGGCAGTGTGTTGAAAAACAAAGATATTATTCTGCCAACAAAAGTATGTATAGTCAAGGTTATGGTCTTCCCAGTGGTCACATAGGGCTGTGAGAGCTGGGCCGTAAAGAAAGCAGAGCGCCAAAGAATTGACGCTTTCAAACTATGATGCTGAAGAAGATTCCTGAAAATCCCTTGGACAGCAAGGAGATCAAACCAATCAGCCTTAAGGGAAATCAACCCTGAACACTCGTTTGAAGGACTGATGCTGAAGTTGAAACTTCAGTATTTTGAAGCTTCATCTGATGGGGACAGATGACTCATTGGAAAAGTCACTGATGCTGGGAAAGATTGAGGGCAGGAGGAGAAGAGGACAATAAAGGATGAGATGGCTGGATGGCATCACCGACTCAATGGACATGAACTTGCACAAACTTCGGGAGATGGTGAGGGACAGGGAGGCATGGCGTGCTACAGTCCATGGGGTCACAAAGAGTCAGACACGACTGGGTGACTGAACAACAACAGCATGCAATTTATAACATATATAAATCTATAACAAATACAAATATTGTTATATACTTTAAAATGTGGCTCTGATCAAAATGAGCACTAGAAAATTTTAAACATTTTTTGTTATCCAACTTTCAAAACCTGAAAATACAGAAAAATATTCTAAAATGAAAAAAAGCTTCTCTGAAACACTGAGCCCCTATTAACATATTTCCAAAAAGTTATTAATGTGATTTACATTAATCCATTTGAAAGTCAAATAATATTAAAAGTCTTACAATGAATAGCAATCCTAGACTTTCCTATCACCAGAGTTCTAATTTCTAGACACAATCACTTTTAATACTTTATTTTATTTTTCATATTTTAAATTATATTTTTCTGAGATTTATTTCCACTTGTCTAGATAATAATTCTTAAAATTCTTAAAGAGATGCGAATACCAGACCACCTGACCTGCCTCTTGAGAAATCTGTATGCAAATCAGGAAGCAACAATTAGAACTGGAAATGGAACAACAGACTGGTTCCAAATAGGGAAAGGAGTACATCAGGCAGTATATTGTTACCCTGCTTATTTAACTTATATGCATCATGAGAAACGCTGGGCTGGAGGAAGCACAAGCTGGAATCAAGATTGCTGGGAGAAATATCAATAACCTCAGATATGTAGATGACACCACCCTTGTGGCAGAAAGCAAAGAAGAACTAAAGAGCCTCTTGATGAAAATGAAAGAGGAGAGTGAAAAAGCTGGCTTAAAACTCAACATTCAAAAAACTAAGATCATGGCATCTGGTCCCATCACTTCATGGGAAATAGATGGGGGAACAGTAGCAGACTTTATTTTGGGGGGCCCTAAATCACTGCAGATGGTGACTGCAGCCATTAAATTAAAAGGCGCTTGCTCCTTGGAAGAAAATTTGACCAACCTAGACGGCATATTAAAAAGCAGAGACATGACTTTGCCAACAAATGTCCATCTAGTCAAGGCTGTGATTTTTCCAGTAGTCACATATGATTGTGAGAGTTGGACTATAAAGAAAGCTGAGAGCCAAAGAATTGATGCTTTTGACCTGTGGTGTTGGAGAAGACTCTTGAGAGTCCCTTGGCAGGAGATCCAGCCAGTCCATCCTAAAAGGACATCAGTCCTGAATATTCACTGGAAGGACTGATGTTGAAGGTGAAACTCCAATACTTTGGCCACCTGATGCTAAGAGCTGACTCATTGGAAAAGACCCTGATGCTGGGAAAGATTGAAGGAGGGAGGAGAAGGGGATGACAGAGGATGAGATGGTTGGATGGCATCAGTGACTCAATGGACATGAATTTGAGTAAACTCCGGGAGTTTGTGATGGACAGGGAGGCCTGGCATGCTGCAGTCCATGGGGTCGCAAAGAGTCGGACACAACTGAATCACTGAACCAAACTAAATTGAACTGAGATAATAAGGTTTGTAGCATTTATTGATTTATCACTGCACTATATATTGATTTCACCTTATTTTATGAATAAGATTTATGTCTTTTATACTTACCCTCCCTCCTCTTTCTTCTCATACATATACTGTTGTTTTGGTTTTCTATTGATGCCGTAAAAAATGATCACAAATTTAGTGGCTTAAAAAGCACAAATTTATCACCTTTGTGTAGATCAAAATTCCAATGGATCAGCTAGTTTCTCCTCTCTGGATCCCACAAATTCAAAAAGAAGGTTTTGATCAGCATGGGTTCTCATATGGAGCTTTTTGAAGAAAGCCCATTTACAACTCTTTGAGGTGATTTACAACATTCAGCCCAATATGACCATAATCTCAAGTTCTCATTTCTTTCTTGGATGTCAGCTGGAGAAGTTCTTAACATTTGAATGCTTCTTTCCAGTGTTTTTAAATGACCCCCTACATCTCAGAACTAGAACAAAAATGTGAACTCCTCTTGAGGCAGGAGATCTTGTGGTTTATTATAGAACCTACCTGCCATAGTCTATCGCCTAGGCCATGGTGATTCACAATCCTCCCACTTGAAAAATGCATTTACCCTCTTTCAAAGTTCCTACAGTCTCTCACCCCTGCAGCATTTCCTCAAAGTCCATAAGTAATCTCATCATCTGGATCTGGTCCATGTACTACTGAGGTTTCTGGGAATGACCTTTTAAGTACAGCTCTTAGGATACAATTCTTCTCCACTTATGGACCTTTGAAACCAAAGAAAAAGTTATCTTGCTCAAATGCACCCAACATACAATAGTGGAACAGGTATAGTGGCTTCCCTGGTGGCTCAGATGGTAAAGAATCTGCCAGCAAAGCAAGAGACCTGAGTTCAGTCCCTGGGTTGGGAAGATCCCCTGGAGAAGGGCATGGCAACCCGCTCCTGTATTCTTGCCTGGAGAATCCCATGGATGGAGGAGCCTGGTGGGCTACAGTCTATGGGGTCACAGAAGAGTCAGATGTGACTGAAGTGACTTAGCACGCACAGTTTTTCTGTGCATTCAAAAATGGAGAAAAGTAAAATGGAGTCACTGGTACATTTCTGACATCTGTCCAGGCAAACTCCAGCCATAGTTCCTTGATTAGTTTTCAAAGCCTAGGAATAATGCTTCCTACCTTTCAGTTCTACAGTCTGGGCTCTTGGTGTGTCTTTGAGTCACATATGCTTCCTCTTTGATGAAAGATATCAGGTGTCTTGGAGACTTATCAGCCTGATTGCTTCCAGTAGAATTTTGGGACTTCAGACAGCTCCATTCTGTACCCGTACAGCTCTTTTCAGTGAAAGCTAGCAATTCTGCACTAAGGCAAATTTCACAAAATCTTTGTAGATCTCCCCTAGATTTCACTGGGGTTCACTCAACTAGACAAATACGACACCCACAGATTTTTTTTTCTTTTTCTTTTGTTTTATATAACACCTTCTCTAATGAGGAAAAATACCCTTAGGCTTCCTAGAGGCCCTATACTTTGCAAGTATATATGAGACCCTTTATGTGATTGAATACTCTGAACTTTCTATCTTTCTGAGGTTTTAGCAACATGTTATTCGGTTAACACCTCAGCCTTTTCTCCAGAGTATACTTTCTTTTTTAATTAATTTATTTTTCAATTGAAGAATAATCGCTTAACAGAATCTTTTTCATTTAATTTTTATTTTATGTTGGAATTCAGTTGATTTACAATACTGTATTAGTTTTAGCTGTATGGGAAAGTGATTCCCTTGCACAATTCATGTATTCTTTCTCAGAGTCTTTTCCCATACAGGTTACTACAGAATATTAAGTAGAGTTCCCTGTGCTATACAGTAATTCCTCGTTGATTAGATATTTTTCATTTATTTTTATTAGTTGGAGGCTAATTACTTTACAATATTGTAGTGGTTTTTGTCATACACTGACATGAATCAGCCTTGGATTTACATGTGTTCCCCATCCCAATTCCCCCCTCCCACCTCCCTCTCCACCCGATTCCTCTGGGTCTTCCCAGTGCACCAGGCCAGAGCACTTGTCTCATGCATCCAGCCTGGTCTGGTGATCTGTTTCACCCTTGATAATATACATGTTTCAATGCTGTTCTCTCAAAACATCCCACCCTCGCCTTCTCCCACAGAGTGCAAAATTCTGTTCTGTACATCTGTGTCTCTTTTTCTGTTTTGCATATAGGGTTATCGTTACCATCTTTCTAAATTCCATATATATGTGTTAGTATACTGTAATGGTCTTTATCTTTCTGGCTTACTTCACTCTGTATAATGGGCTCCAGTTTCATCCACCTCATTAGATCTGATTCAAATGATTTCTTTTTAATGGCTGAGTAATATTCCATGGTGTATATGTACCACAGCTTCCTCATCCATTCGTCTTCTGATGGGCATCTAGGTTGCTTCCATGTCCTGGCTATTATAAACAGTGCTGCGATGAACACTGGGTGCACGTGTCTTTCAGATCTCGTTTCCTTGGTGTGTATGCACAGGAGTGGGATTGCTGGGTCATATGGCAATTTTATTTCCAGTTTTTTAAAGAAATCTCCACACTGTTCTCCATAGTGGCTGTACTAGTTTGCATTCCCACCAACAGTGTAAGAGGGTTCCCTTTTCTCCACACCCTCTCCAGCATTTATTGCTTGTAGACTTTTGGATAGCAGCCATTCTGACTGGCATGTAATGGTACCTCATTGTGGTTTTGATTTGCATTTCTCTGATGATGAGTGATGCGGAGCATCTTTTCATGTGTTTGTTAGCCATCTGTATGTCTTCTTTGGAGAAATGTCTGTTGAGTTCTTTGGCCCATTTTTTGATTGGGTCATTTATTTTTCTGGAATTGAGCTGCAGGAGTTGCTTGTATATTTTTGAGATTAATCCTTTGTCTGTTGCTTCGTTTGCTATTATTTTCTCCCAATCTGAGGGCTGTCTTTTCACCTTGCTTATAGTTTCCTTTGTTGTGCAAAAGCTTTTAAGTTTCATTAGGTCCCATTTGTTTATTTTTGCTTTTATTTCTGAAATTCTGGGATGTGGGTCATAGAGGATCCTGCTGTGATTTATGTCGGAGAGTGTTTTGCCTATGTTCTCCTCTAGTTTTATAGTTTTATAGTTTTATAGTTTCTGGTCTTACATTTAGATCTTTAATCCATTTTGAGTTTATTTTTGTGTATGGTGTTAGCACTTTTTTAATTTATATTTTATTGAAGGATAATTGCTTTATAGAAGTTTGTTGTTCTGTCACACCTCAACATGAATCAGCCTCCCACATTAACCTCCCTCCCATCTCCCTCGCTATCTCACCCTCTAGACTGATACAGAGTCTTGTTTGAATTCCCTGAGACACACAGCAAATTCCTGTTGGCTACCTATTTTACATACAGTAAGGTAAGTTTCCATGTTACTCTCTCCATACATCTCACCCTCTCCTCCCCTCTCCCCGCGTCCATAGTCTGCCCTCTATAGAGTACACTTCCTTGACGTGCTCAGTCACTTAGGTGTCCGACTCTCTGTGACCCCATAGACTGTAGCCTGTCAGGCTCCTCTGTCCATGGGATTACTCTTGTAAGAATACTGGAGTGAGCTGCCATTTCCTCCTCCGAAAAGGATACTTTTCTGATAGTGAATCCTTTAATGTTAGCATCTTTTTTCCCATCTGAGAGACTGAGAATTTTTAAAACTGTTAACTACCATTTTCTTGTTGTTTAATAGTCTTCCTTCAGTATTTCTCTCCTTTCCCAATTTACTATAAGCATTAAGAAGAAATCAGATATCACCTTCAACAACTTTCTTGGAAATCTTCTTATTTATATACCAAATTCATCACTTAAAAATTCTGATTTTCACATAACTGTAGGAGATAAGTTTGCTAAGTTTTCTGCCACTACATATTGATTCCCATTCCTTGAGTTTCCAATAACCTGTTTCTCACTTCCTTGTAAGCCTTTAGCCACAAGTCTAAATTTCTACTAAAAATCTGTTCAAAGAAATTTCAGCTTCATTGCTTAGCTCCAAAGCTCACATATTTAGTTATTTGTTATCACAGCATCTCACTTCTGGTACCAAAATATCTGTTATCAGTTTTCTATTATTGTACACCAAATTATCATAAACTTTAGGAACTTAAAGCAATACATATTTATTATCTCACAATTTCCTTGGTTTAGGGTTCCAGGCATGTCTTAGCTGGATCACCTGCTCAAGTTCTCATAAGGCTGCAATCAACATATCTGTTAAAACTGTCTTTAGCTTTAGGGAACTGACTGGACAGAATTGTTCAACTACAACACTTGCTGGAGCATTGTGTATTTGAAGTACATTAGTCCATATGGACTCACTATTGTTATAATATTATGTATTATTCTTCTGAAACTACTTGATCTGAATTACTTGGTGTTAAATTATTTTTAAAAATTGAACTTAGATTGTATTTCATACCATGGTTTAGTGAAGCTTATCTTTTCATGAGTCATAGTTCATTTTTAATGTTTGTGGTTTCTGTCTCATTTCTTAAATAGATAAGCATGATAGTCCCTGAGATAAGAAGGCAGGATGGAGCAGGATAGAAACTTGGATGACAGTACTGGTTGAAGCCTCTAAAGCTATATATTTGGCTTTCCTATATAAATTAAACTTATTTCTGATTTTTTAACTGTGGGAATTGAAAAAATAAATGTATATTCTAAATCATTATGTACCACGTGAGAGGGCCTCTACTGATTTTCTTCAGGGAAGTTACCACATCCAGAATCACAGATATAATTGATAGCAATAATTGGATTTTTTAAAAATTTTCTACCATTACTTTCCATAACTCTTTTAGCTTTTTTAATAGCCAAACAGGCAAGTTAATGTGGATGTGGTAAAAATTACCACATTTAAGTTAATGGCAGTAGTCTCAGAAATTTTTCCAAGAGATATAGTATTACTTTTAGTTTGCCATCTTGGGAGGACATTCATATGGAACATTTTGATACCTTTATCATCATAATTAAAATTTTATAATCTTTTCATCCTCACTACAAAGTTTAATGACAAATGCAAAGCTCCTGCCAGTAACTAAATGCATTTATTTCCCATTGTACTTTCTGGGACTGGATAAATAACCACAGGATGCATTCATGGTCCTACTAAAGCCCCTATTAAATTGACTTAGGTCAACTTTTCAACTGTCACTTGACTACACTAACTCATGGCTTATGGTATTTAGGGTCTTTGAGGATAAGCACCTGACCTAAGTCAATAGTAAGCAACTCCAGAAATGCCTGGATGTTTTCTTTTTCCAGTGTACAGTTAACTTGATATTGCATTTTTTTTTGAAAAATTAAGATGAAGATTAAAGACCTAATCATACGGCTATATTGAAGGGATTTTCCTTAAAGGGAATGAGTCTCCTTCTCTAAGCAGTGCTTTATTTGTGAACTGGCTTAAGCCTGGACACAAGAAGAAAGTACCTAAATCCCCATAATATTATCTGTATTAGGATTTCTGAACAGAAGATCTAGAATTTCTACCTATATATGAAAAGGTGAACCATATCGACTGTCCATTTACTTTATTTGAAGGATCCTGGATTGATTGTCACAAGTCTCTGTGTGTCGAAATGGTCTGTTTTCCTTGGAATTGTTGTAGTTTATTAATTGCTTCTACTTCAACTTGTATTCAAGCAATGCCATCAAGCTCTATCATTCTGAAATTCCATTTTTTCCTATTAAAATCATGGAATCCCGCTCCATTAGTATCCTTCAACATCATCACCCCCATTCTATTTTTTAATTATAAATGAAGATATGGGATTTCCCTGGTGGCTCAGTGGTAAAGAATCCCCTTGCCAAGCAACAGACATGGGTTTGATCCCTGGGTTGGGAAGATCCCCAGGAGAAGGGAATGGCAACTCATTCCAGAATTCTTGCCTGGGAAGCTCCATGGACAGAGTAGCCTAGCAGGAACTGGATCACAGTCCATGAGGTCACAAAGGGTCAGACATGACTGAAAAACTAACATTTTCACTTTTTCACTTTCATAAGCACTACTCTATAACCACTAATGCGCCCAAAGACCACTTGCCTGGTTCTCTACTTGTACTTGATCCCATACTGACATTAGAGATAAGTGTTAGGTGAATCTTAATTCTCTTTAGGAAGAAAAATATTCTCATATTACTTAAAAATATGAACTAAAACAATCTCCAAATATACATTCAATGGTTTATTTTTTCTGACCACTTGCAAGACTCATTTCTTAATAATTAGGATTTTGTTAAGAAGCAGATGGTATACTTAAGATGTTGATACACAAGATAATTTGAGAAGGGTTTCCTTGTAAATATACAACAGCCATAGTGCAAGGGAGTCACAGGGCTATGACATTAATTTCAAGTATAGCTGTTACAGTTTTGGGACCCAAAGAGACACGGGGCGGGGGGGAAAGTTGTTAGTTTCCTAGGGCTGCCATAAGAAAGTACCAGGAAGTGGGTGATATTTTAAAAAGGCAGAAATATATTCTTTCACAGTTAGGCAGGTTAGACATCTGAATCAAATTATCAGTGGGGCCAAAGTCTCTCTGAAATCTCTAGAGAAGGCTCCATCCTTGCCTCTTCCCATCTTGTGGAGGTTATTGGCAGCCCCTCGTATTTCTTAGCTGGTAGATGCATCATTCCTACCATCCATCTCCATCTTCACATGATCATCATCCCTATATTGAGTCTTTCTGACTCTGTATCTCTCTCACCTGCTAATAGACCCACTAGTTATACTGGATTGAGGCCCACTCCACTCCAGTATGACATCATCTTAACCCATTACAAAGACCCTAACTCTAAATGACATAAATTTGGAGTGGAAACTATTAAACCCAATACAATTATAGAGAATACGCACTTGATACAAGTTTATCCTTTGATGTAGATGAAGCAACTAGCTTATTAGAAGTGATGGAGCTAGAAAAATAAGTATGTCAATTTCATTTTTTTACCTTTTCATCTAATCTCCTGCAAGCAGCACTCTTTATAATAGCCAGGACACAGAAGCAACCTAGATGCCCATCAGCAGACAAATGGATAAGAAAGCTGTGGTACCTATGCAAAATGGAATATTACTCAGCCATTGAAAAGAATACATTTGAATCAGTTCTAATGAGGTGGATAAAACTGGAGCCCATTATACAGAGTGAAGTAAGCCAGAAAGATAAACACCAATACAGCATACTAATGCATATATATGGAATTTAGAAAGATGGTAACGATAACCCTATATGCAAGATAGAAAAAGAGACACAGATGTATAGAACGGACTTTTGGACTCTATTGAGAAGGCAAGGGTGGGATGATCTGAGAGAACAGCATCGAAACATGTATATTATCGAGTGTAAAACAGATCACCAGTCCAGGCTGAATGCATGAGACAAATGCTCGGGGCTGGTGCACTTGGATGACCCAGAGGGATGGGATGGAGAGGGAGGCGGGAGGGGGGATCGGGAAGGGGAACACATGTAAATCCATGGCTGATTCATGTCAATGTATGACAAAAACCACTACAATATTGTAAAGTAATTAGCCTCCAACTAATAAAAATAATTGGAAAAAATAAAAATAAAAAAAAAAAAGAATCTTCTGCAAGCCTCTCCACTGGCTAACACTAACTGGAATCTAAAAGACATGAACCCATATTGCTCAAACTCTTAGCCACAGAGCCAGGCAGAGAAACATAGAAAGTAAATCGTACAAAGCAAAAAAAAAAATCTCTAGCACGCCCTGACAGGAACTCATAAAAAAAAAAACTAAATAAGCTCACTAAGTTTTCAAAAAGAATATTCTGAAAAGTGGGTCAAAAATTAAGTACCTGGTGTAATGAAATGATGAAGTGAGTGAATATAAACTAAAACTAACAGAACAATAATAAGTTGCTATTGATAGATTTGTCAATTTTTACTTCTGAGTTTCATTTGTACTTTAAGTTCTCAAGAAGCAGAAACTGTTCAGTACTGGAGGGAAATAAAAAGTGTTTGAGAGATGGTTATTAAATTCACCTGTTTTTAAAATTGAATCCTATGGGAGGTCAGTAAGTTTACATGCTGAACTGAAAAAGGCAATTAATTTTCTAAAGATGCTTAAGAGTAGAGAAAAGACACTTGAAAACTTCTAATATGAGAGCATCTTAATGAATTTTGATCTTCTAGTTAACTAAAACAATCTTTGAGGAGTCTGTTCAAAAATATGTTTGATGAAGCTTAAAAAAAGCACCTATTATCCAAAGTGAAAAAGCATTTCTTGTAAAAAAAAAAAATAATTAAACTATTTATTCTTTAAAAGGAAAAGCAGTAGTATATCTAGTTTAAGATAATATAGGTGCAACATTGCCTACTGTACAATCTCCCTATGTCACACTAAATTATTAGAAATACTATGTGATGAAACACATTAGGATAGCTGTTATTAATTCATCAGTGTCAGTGGAGAATGTCTGCTAGAGGCAAGATTTAGTGACCTCTTTTTGCATATTTCGACTTCTGACGTAGAGCACCAATCAAGAAAGACGTAAGCTTTGGTTTTGCTGTTGTTTTTGTTTAGTTGATGGACTGTGTCCCTCCACATGGGCTCTTTTGTAACCCTATAGACTGTAGCCCACCAGCCTCCCCTGTCCATGGGATTTTCCCGGCAAGAATACTGGAATGAGTTGCCATTTCCTTCGCCAGAATATCTTCCTGACCCAGGGATCGAACCTGTGTCTTCTGCATTGGCAGGTGGGATTCTTTACCACTGGTCCATCTGGGAAGCCCAAGCTTTGGTTTTACTCATCCCAGTCCTCTTCCCCTCACTATAAGATGTATTTCTGAATCAACCAGAAACACTCTATAAAAATACTACTTTCTTAAGTAGCAACTGCCCCATTTCCCCCGCAAAGATCCCCTTTCTTTCTATATACCTCCTGGTACTACACATCTCATTACTGTGGAGAAAAGAAAACATATTGAAACTTGGCCTTCTCATGTGAAATTCCATCACCTGCAGCTGGAAGGGACACAGGAAGAAATGTAATTCGTGTGTGTACATGTGCTGAGACACGTGTATATTTATTAATGTTAATGCTCTGCAAATTATTGAAGGAAAGTAGTCAGGAGGTCATCTGGAAAATCAGTTATCTTCCTATTTTTCAGAAACTGTGTAAATATTCTTAGTTTAAATACAAAATTTATAAGTAAATACACCAAAACAACCATGAAGGTTAATAGAAAATTGTTATTTTTAATTTCTGTTCTAAATTTCTGGATTTTCTAAATTTTCTACACTGTATCTATTTAACATTTGTAATTGAGAAAAATGAAACACATTTAAAAAAATGGGAAATGGACAGAAAAGCAAAAAGATAAAAGCAAAAAGTAGGGAACAGATAAGAAAGGAAAACCTCTTGCCTGAATGATGCTATTATTAATTTTTGTAG
The DNA here is from genome assembly GCF_023699985.2 of Odocoileus virginianus. Classification (NCBI taxonomy): domain Eukaryota; kingdom Metazoa; phylum Chordata; class Mammalia; order Artiodactyla; family Cervidae; genus Odocoileus; species Odocoileus virginianus. Next base: position 4,060,003 of record NC_069701.1, read on the forward strand.
CAGTGGTTGAAAAAAACTCAAGATTCTTGATTTTATGCCTTAAAACAATATTCATTTAAAGTTGTGCCATCATTTATATCTTAATGCTCTGATTTTTTTTTTTTTTTTAAACAGACTTTCCTGGTGGCTCAGACGGTAAAGCCTCTGCCCACAATGCGGGAGACCTGGGTTCAATCCCTGGGTTGGAAAGATCTCCTGGAGAAGGAAATGGCAACCCACTCCAGTATTCTTGCCTGGAAATCCCATAGATGAAGCAGCCTGGTAGGCTACAGTCCATGGGGTCGCAAAGAGTTGGATACGACTGAGCGATTTCACTTTCACTTTTCTGATGTTTTTGCTCACAAGATAGAGAATGGATTCTTTCTGCTGCACCAGCATAGTTTTTCAGCATCATATCACAGTATATTTTAGCTTGCAACTTTTTTTTGGGGGGGAGGGGCTTGCCAACTAGTGTAAAACGCTTACTTGCAAATCAGATTGTTTCTCCCATGCTTCAAGATATACCCCAAACATTTTGAAAAATCTCCCTAAAATGTATCCTTTGTAGTGATATTTCTTTTCACTTAACCACTATTCAACTTATCTAAATTTTAAATATAGTGTTTATTTAGTGTTTATTAGTTCAATATTTTTGTGTTAAATTTTATCTTCTCAACATGTTTTGATAAAATTAAATTTGGTATTGTATTTTCATTCAGATCTACCAAAGGTAATATATTTCAATTCATATGGGAAAAAGCCAATAAAAATATTATCTCCCTAACAAATAAAATTTGTTAATAACAAATAAAATTAAAAGTAAGATCTTGGCATCTGGTCCCATCACTTCATGGCAAATAGATGGGAAAAAAGTGGAAACAGTGGCTGACTTTATTTTTGTGGGCTCCAAAATCACTGCAGGTGGTGACTGCAGCCATGAAATTAAAGGACGCTTACTCCTTGGAAGAAAAGCTATGACCAACCTAGACAGCATATTAAAAAGCAGAGACATTACTTTGCCAACAAAGGTCCATGTAGTCAAGGCTATGGTTTTTCCAGTTGTCATGTATGATTGTGAGAATTGAACTGTAAAGAAAGATGAGCACCCACCTCTATCTCCTTCCTCCCTCTCCTATTCTTCATGTAACTCTGTGAACCTCTCTGGTTGTCTCTCACAGTGGAGAATCTTTTCACCATTAACCTAGAAGTTTTATTATCAGTACTGTATAGTTGGAGAAGCCTTGAGACTATTAGAAGAATAAAACTGAAATCCAGAGGCAGGAGACTTGAGCCCAAATCCTGAGAAAACCAGAAAACTCCTGACCACACGGAACATTAAGGAATAAGAGACCATCCAAAAGCTTCCATACCTACACCAAAACCAACCACCACCCAAGAGCCAATAAGCTCCAGTACAAGACATACCACGCAAATTCTTTAGCAACGCAGGAACATAGACCTGAGTGTCAACATACAGGCTCTCCAAAGTCACACCTAACACAGAGACCCATCGCAAAGCTCATTACTGGACACTCCATTGCACTCCAGAGAGAAGAAATCCAATTCCACGCACCAGAACGCTGACACAAGCTTCCCTAACCAGGAAACCTTGACAAACCAATCGTCCAACCCCACCCACTGGGTGAAACCTCCACAATAAAAAGGAACCTCAAACCACAAGAATACAGAAAGCCCACTCCAGACACAGCAATCTAAACATGATGAAAAGGCAGAGAAATACCCAACAGCTAAAGGAACATGAAAAAAGCCCACCAAGTCAAACAAAAGAGGAGGAAATAGGGAATCTACCTGAAAAAGAATTTAGAATAATGATAATAAAAATGATCCAAAATCTTGAAAACAAAATGGAGTTACAAATAAATAGCCTGGAGACAAAGATTGAGAAGATGCAAGAAATATTTAACAAGGACCTAGAAGAAATAAAAAAGAGTCAATTAAAAATTAATAATGAAATAAATGAGATCAAAAACACTCTGGAAGGAACCATGAGTAGAATAACAGAGACAGAAGATAGGATAAGTGAGTTAGAAGATAAAATGGTGGAAATAAATGAAGCAGAGAGGAAAAAAGAAAAAAGAATCAAAAAAAATGAGGACAACCTCAGGGACCTCTGGGACTATGTGAAACGCCCCAACATTCGAATCATAGGAGTCCCAGAAGAAGAAGACAAAAAGAAAGGCCATGAGAAGATACTCGAGGAGATAATTGCTGAAAACTTCCCTAAAATGGGGAAGGAAATAGCCAACCAAGTTCAAGAAACCCAGAGAGTCCCAAACAGGATAAACCCAAGGCGAAACACCCCAAGACACATATTAATCAAATTAACAAAGATCAAACACAAAGAACAAATATTAAAAGCAGCAAGGGAGAAACAACAAATAACACACAAAGGGATTCCCATAAGGATAACAGCTGATCTATCAATAGAAACCCTTCAGGCCAGAAGGGAATGGCAGGACATACTTAAAGTAATGAAAGAGAATAACCTACAACCTAGATTACTCTACCCAGCAAGGATCTCATTCAGATATGAAGGAGAACTCAAAAGCTTTACAGACAAGCAAAAGCTGAGAGAATTCACCACCACCAAACCAGCTCTTCAACAAATACTAAAGGATCTTCTCTAGACAGGAAATGCAGAAAGGTGGTATAAAAGTGAACCCCAAACAACAAAATAAATGGCAACGGGACCATACCTATCAATAATTACCTTAAATGTAAATGGGTTGAATGCCCCAACCAAAAGACAAAGGCTGGCTGAATGGATACAAAAGCAAGACCCCTATATATGCTGTCTACAAGAGACCCACCTCAAAGCAAGGGACACATACAGACTAAAAGTGAAGGGCTGGAAAAAAATATTCCACGCAAACGGAGACCAAAAGAAAGCAGGAGTCGCAATACTCATATCAGATAAAATAGACTTTCAAATAAAGGCTGTGAAAAGAGACAAAGATGGACAGTACATAATGATCAAAGGATCAATCCAAGAAGAAGATATAACAATTATAAATATATATGCACCCAACATAGGAGCATCGCAATATGTAAGGCAAACGCTAACGAATATGAAAGAGGAAATTAATAGTAACACAATAATAGTAGGAGACTTTAATACCCCACTCACAACTATGGATAGATCAACTAAACAGAAAATGAACAAGGAAACACAAACTTTAATGGACACAATGGACCAGCTAGACCTAGTTGACATCTATAGGACGTTTCACCCCAAAACAATCAACTTCACCTTTTTCTCAAGTGCACACGGAACCTTCTCCAGAATAGATCACATCCTGGGCCATAAATCTAGTCTTGGTAAATTCAAAAAGATTGAAATCATTCCAGTCATCTTTTCTGACCACAGTGCAGTAAGATTAGATCTCAATTACAGGAAAAAAATTATTAAAAATTCAAACATATGGAGGCTAAACAACACGCTTCTGAATAACCAACAAATCATAGAAGAAATCAAAAAAGAAATCAAAATATGCATAGAAATGAATGAAAATGATAACACAACAACCCAAAACCTATGGGACACTGTAAAAGCAGTGCTAAGGGGAAGATTCATAGCATTACAGGCCTACCTCAAGAAACAAGAAAAAAGTCAAATAAATAACCTAACTCTACACCTAAAGCAACTAGAGGAAGAAGAAATGAAGAACCCCAGGGTTAGTAGAAGGAAAGAAATCTTAAAAATTAGGGCAGAAATAAATGCAAAAGAAACTAAAGAGACCATAGCAAAAATTAACAAAGCTAAAAGCTGGTTTTTTGAAAAAATTAACAAAATTGACAAACCATTAGCAAGACTCATTAAGAAACAAAGGGAGAAGAACCAAATTAACAAAATTAGAAATGAAAATGGAGAGATCACAACAGACAACACTGAAATACAAAGGATCATAAGAGACTACTACCAGCAGCTCTATGCCAATAAAATGGACAACTTGGAAGAAATGGACAAGTTCTTAGAGAAGTATAGCTTTCCAAAACTGAACCAGGAAGAAATAGAAGATCTTAACAAAACGATCACAAGCAAGGAAATTGAAACTGTAATCAGAAATCTTCCAGCAAACAAAAGCCCAGGACCAGATGGCTTCACAGCTGAATTCTACCAAAAATTTAGAGAAGAGCTAACACCTATCTTACTCAAACTCTTCCAGAAAATTGCAGAAGAAGGTAAACTTCCAAACTCATTCTATGAGGCCACCATCACCCTAATTCCAAAACCAGACAAAGACGCCACAAAAAAAGAAAACTACAGGCCAATATCACTGATGAACATAGATGCAAAAATCCTTAACAAAATTCTAGCAAACAGAATCCAACAACATATTAAAAAAATCATTCATCATGACCAAGTGGGCTTTATCCCAGGAATGCAAGGATTCTTTAATATCCGCAAATCAATCAATGTAATACACCACATTAACAAATTGAAAGATAAAAACCATATGATTATCTCAATAGATGCAGAAAAAGCCTTTGACAAAATTCAACATCCATTTATGATTAAAACTCTCCAGAAAGCAGGAATAGAAGGAACATACCTCAACATAATAAAAGCTATATATGACAAACCCACAGCAAGCATCACCCTCAATGGTGAAAAATTGAAAGCATTTCCCCTGAAATCAGGAAGAAGACAAGGGTGCCCACTCTCACCACTACTATTCAACATAGTTTTGGAAGTGTTGGCCACAGCAATCAGGGCAGAAAAAGAAGTAAAAGGAATCCAGATAGGAAAAGAAGAAGTGAAACTCTTGTTGTTTGCAGATGACATGATCCTCTACATAGAAAACCCTAAAGACTCTACCAGAAAATTACTAGAGCTAATCAACGAATACAGTCAAGTTGCAGGATATAAAATTAACACACAGAAATCTCTTGCATTCCTATACACTAACAATGAGAAAACAGAAAGAGAAATTAAGGAAACAATACCATTCACCATTGCAACAAAAAGAATAAAATACTTAGGAGTATATCTACCTAAAGAAACAAAAGACCTATACATAGAAAACTATAAAACACTGATGAAAGAAATCAAAGAGGACACAAGCAGATGGAGAAATATACCGTGTTCATGGATTGGAAGAATCAATATTGTCAAAATGGCTATACTACCCAAAGTAATCTATAGATTCAATGCAATCCCTATCAAACTACCAACAGTATTTTTCACAGAACTAGAACAAATAATTTCACAATTTGTATGGAAATACAAAAAACCTCGAATAGCCAAAGTAATCCTGAGAAAGAAGAATGGAACTGGAGGAATCAATCTGCCTGACTTCAGACTCTACTACAAAGCCACAGTCATCAAGACAGTATGGTACTGGCACAAAGACAGAAATATAGATCAATGGAACAGAATAGAAAGCCCAGAGATAAGTCCACGAACCTATGGTCACCTTATCTTCGACAAAGGAGGCAAGGATATACAATGGAAAAAAGATAACCTCTTTAACAAGTGGTGCTGGGAAAACTGGTCAACCACCTGTAAAAGAATGAAACTAGAACACTTTCTAACACCATACACAAAAATAAACTCAAAATGGATTAAAGATCTAAATGTAAGACCAGAAACTATCAAACTCCTAGAGGAGAACATAGGCAAAACACTCTCCGACATAAATCACAGCAGGATCCTCTATGACCCACATCCCAGAATTTCAGAAATAAAAGCAAAAATAAACAAATGGGACCTAATGAAACTTAAAAGCTTTTGCACAACAAAGGAAACTATAAACAAGGTGAAAAGACAGCCCTCAGATTGGGAGAAAATAATAGCAAACGAAGCAACAGACAAAGGATTAATCTCAAAAATATACAAGCAACTCCTCCAGCTCAACTCCAGAAAAATAAATGACCCAATCCAAAAATGGGCCAAAGAACTAAACAGACATTTCTCCAAGGAAGACATACAGATGGCGAAAAAACACATGAAAAGATGCTCAACATCACTCATTATCAGAGAAATGCAAATCAAAACCACAATGAGGTACCATTATACGCCAGTCAGGATGGCTGCTATCCAAAAGTCTACAAGCAATAAATGCTGGAGAGGGTGTGGAGAAAAGGGAACCCTCTTACACTGTTGGTGGGAATGCAAATTAGTACAGCCACTATGGAAAACAGTGTGGAGATTTCTTAAAAAGCTGGAAATAGAACTGCCGTATGACCCAGCAATCCCACTTCTGGGCATACACACCAAGGAAACCAGATCTGAAAGAGACACATGCACCCCAATGTTCATCGCAGCACTGTTTATAATAGCCAGGACATGGAAGCAACCCAGATGCCCATCAGCAGATGAATGGATGAGGAAGCTGTGGTCCATATACACCATGGAATATTACTCAGCCATTAAAAAGAATTCATTTGAATCAGTTCTAATGAGATGGATGAAACTGGAGCCCATTATACAGAGCGAAGTAAGCCAGAAAGATAAAGACCATTACAGTATACTAACACATATATATGGACTTTAGAAAGATGGTGACGATAACCCTATATGCAAAACAGAAAAAGAGACTCAGATGTATGGAACAGACTTGTGGACTCTGGGAGAAGGCGAGGGTGGGATGTTTCAGGAGAACAGCATTGAAACATGTATATTATCTAGGGTGAAACGGATAACCAGCTCAGGTTGGGTACGTGAGACAGGTGCTCGGGCCTGGTGCACTGGGAAGACCCAGGGGGATCGGGTGGAGAGGGAGGTGGGAGGGGGGACTGGGATGGGGAGTACATGTAAATCCATGGCTAATTCATGTCAATGTATAACAAAAACTACTGTAATGATGTAAAGTAATTAGCCTCCAACTAATAAAAATTTAAAAAAAAAAAAAAAAAAGAAAGCTGAGCACCAAAGAATTGATGCTTTTGACCTGTGCTGTTGGAGAAGACTCTTGAGAGTCCCTTGGACTGCAAGGAGATCTAACCAGTCCATCCTAAAGGAGATCAGTCTTGGGTGTTCATTGGAAGGACTGATGCTGAAGCTGAAACTCCAATACTTTGGCCACCTGATGCGAAGAGCTGACTCACTGGAAAAGACCTTGATGCTGGGAACGATTGAGGGCAGGAGGAGAAGGGGACGACAGAGGATGAGATCTTTGGGTGGCATCACTGACTCAATGGACATGGGTTTGGGTGGACTCCAGGAGTTGGTGATGGACAGGGAGGCCTGGCGTGCTACAGTTCACGGTGTCACAAAGAGTTGGACATGACTGAGTGACTGAACTGAACTGGACAAATAAAATTACATTAGATAAATACTTAAATACACAGAGAGATATAGAGGTATATTTAAATTTAAAAAGACAATGAGCTTATCTGCAGACAGATTATCTTAAAACTGATCTATTTATAACATAGTTTAAGTGACAGAATTCAATTTTTCATTGCAAAAATATCTTTATGGTCTCAGCAAATACACTTCATGCATATGTATAGTTGATTCTGTTTGCTGCACAGCAGAATCTAACACAATATTGTAAGTCAACTTCACTGTAATAAAAATTAATTTAAATAAATATTCTCTCAATTTCATTTTCTCATGTTATTGAGGAGGCATTATGCAGTACTTCAGTATTTTTGTATCAGTTCAGTTCAGTTGCTCAGTCATGTCTGACTCTTTGCAACCCCATGGACTACAGCACGCCAGGCCTCCCTGCCCATCACCAACTCCTAGAGTTTACTCAAACTCATGTCCATTGAGTTAGTGATGCCATCCAGCCATCTCATCCTCTATCATCCCCTTCTTCTCCTGCCTTCAATCTTTCCCAGCATCAGGGTCTTTTCCAATGAGTCAGCTCTTCGCATCAGGTGGCAAAAGTATTGGAGTTTCAGTGTCAACATCAATCCTTCCAATGAATAGTCAGGACTGATCTCCTTTAGGATGGACTGGTTAGATCTCCTTGCAGTCCAAGGGACTCTCAAGAGTCTTCTCCAACACCACAGTTCAAAAGCATCAATTTTTCAGTGCTCAGCTTTCTTTATAGCCAAACTCTCATGTCCATACATGACAACTGGAAAAACCATACCCTTGACCAGACGGATCTTTGTTGGCAAAGAAATGTCTCTGCTTTTTAATATGCTATCTAGGTTGGTCATAACTTTTCTTCTCAGGAGTAAGAGTCTTTTTATTTCATGGCTGCAGTCACCATCTGCAGTGATTTTGGAGCCCAAAAAATAAAGTCTGCCACTGTTTCCAGTGTATCAGTAAGAGTGTTCTTTCAAATATGTTTAATATATACCATTGAAACATACATTTAAAAAACTAATTGAAAATAATTTCAAATTTTCACAGTGCTTATAAATATCAGGTCAACAGATCTCACTTGGTACTAATATTGGACACTGTAAGTGCTTAATATTAATAAATGCTTATAATTCACTGAATTTTTTCTATTTGAGCTACTTATCAGGAGTTTCTCTAAGAGGTAAAAGACATACAAATTTATGTAAGTCAAAAAGCTCCTAATCTTAAGGAGCTCATAATCTAGTGAAAGAAGAGATTGGCTTATACACAATCAATATGGTGGATACTATTTTGGATTTATTAACAAGCATCAGTAGAAAAACAGATGAAAAGCAACCTCTAACTGTAAAGGGGGGGAAAAAATTTCACCAAGAAAATAATATTCAAATTGGCTCTTGAAAAATTCATAAGCTAATTTATGTATCCACTCTCTTTTTCTGTTTTTTTTAAATCCTGTGTTCCAGACACTGGGCAAGGCAATAGGGACATAATTCTTATCCATATTCAATTCCTGATCCACTGTAACCTAATATAGGAGACAAATGATTTAAATATAAATCAAAGAAAATATATATATAATTACAAACTGAAATATATTCTATGAAGGCAAAGAATGAAGATCTGTAAAAACATATAAGACAGAACCCAAATTAACCCTGCTTACACTTGATGGGGTTAATTAGACAAAGTGAAGGATGAAATCAGGAAAAAGTATTGTAGGTGGGAAGATCATCTGGTAAGAGGAAGCAGAATACTCTCAACCATTCACAGCAACCAAAAACCTTGAACCAGAGCAGAGTACTGGAGTAGAGTGGTGTAAAATGAGCCGAAACCCTAGTCAGGGTCACATAGGCACCATTTTCAGGCCATGTTAAAGACTCTATACTACATCTTTAGAGCAATGAAAGCTTTTGAAGAGGATACTACCACTCAAAGAAGGGCATTTTGTTCAATCCTGTCATTAAAATTAGATGGATAGATGATAGATAGATAGATAATATTAAGAAAAGAAAAAGAAAGAAAGAAAATAAGAAAAGACAGCATGTAACATATTCGGAGAATGATAACCAGATGAGCTTAAGTAACACAAAATGAGGATTTAGAGGTAATGAAGATATCCTCAACATTTCCTTCAGGTTGAAGACCCTTGAGACAGTCTTCCAGATGCTAGACTTTTGACCTCCCTTTTCTTACAGCTTTTACTTTAGAAACTTATAATTGTAAATTCATTCTCTGCCCCTTTGAAATGTAAATTAAAAAAAAAAATCTTCCTGCAAGCTTTTCAACTAAGAAATGTCTTTCTCAGAGACCTGGAAATTGTCCCTTTGAAATGTAATCATGGAGAAAGATAGCATCTCTATCTCCCAAGTTCTGTGGAAGAGTAGATAGGGACCTAATTTTGACAGGTATCTTGCGCCAAGTTGTAAAAACATCTTCTATCTTGAAGATACAACAAAGTTTACTCTTCCTTTGAGTAAAGTCAGTTAGCAACAAAGATGGCCTTTAAGTATTCTGACTCCAACTATTAAAAACCACAGACCATTTTTTTCAATACAGTTGAACTCACACTGAGTTCTGACTTTCTCCTTTATTACAATAATCTTAAATAATTTCTCCCTTATCTGTTTGACTCTGGTGCAATTTTTACCTTGACAGAGGTGAGGCCAGAAAAATCAAACAATATGCTGAGGATTTTTCATTCTATCATTAGGCAGTTGGACCATCCAAGGATTTTAAGGAGAAACAATGATCATATAACTTGGAAAGGTATCTTTTGGAACAACATAGATGGAAAAAAATGTTTCTCAAGGACTTCAAAGATGAGTGAACACATTGATCCCCAGGAGTGCATGGAAACAACCCAGTTTTGGAGAATTGACTGTTATGGCTCAGTTTCAGAATTGCATTAAACTGCAAAGAAAAGAGAGGACTTTTAGGAGAGGTTTGGCCTAGGACAGTGACAACTAACTACCTTTTGTTTAGAGTCAGAAATTGTAGTCAGGAAGGGCTAGATTAATGGTATCTTAAAAAATGAGGTTGAGCGTTGCAGAATTTTGTAAAGGCGGTGACTTCAGCTGCCTAATAGAGGGGGGAAAAATTGACATCTGTGCTGGAAATGTGAGCTTCTTAAATATTTTATGATGGTCCTTTCTTATGATATCCTGGAATCTCAAATTATAACCACATGTGTATATATGCACTCAGTTGGGTCGATTCTTTGTGACCCCATGACTTTATATAGCCTGCCAGGCTCCTCTGCCCATAGAATTTTCCAGACAAGAATACAGTAAGGGGGGGTGCCATTTCCTCCTCCAGGGGATCTTCCCAACCCAGGCATCAAACTCAAATCTATTGTACCTCCTGTATTGGTAGGCGGATTCTTTACCACTGACCACCTTGGAAGTCCCTATAACCATGTGGGACTCAACATATTAGAAGCTACTCGATGAGGCTCTGTTAAAGTGAATTGAACTGACACATACTCTAAATACTAGTGTTTTGTTTTATAAACATAGCTTCAGTCTTGTTAATACTAATTTAATCCGATTTCAAAGTGAAATGTTTCCTGTATTAATACTAATAAATACTTCAAGAATCTATCTACAAGCATAAAGGGAAAATAAACTAGAACAAAGCTGACACAAAATAGGACTCAAAAATATTAGTTTCCTTACTTGTTCTTCCCTAATGAAAACATATAAGGAAACAACCAACATGCTATAATACTTTTAAAAATATTGAAATGAAACATAAGGTACCTGTTGATAATTTAAATATGTGAACTAAATAAAACCTAATTTAGAGAAAATAGCATTTAAGAAAGTTGAAATTTTATAAATAAATACACATTTGATCATAGAAGGGAAATGTATGGTTTCTGTTTTAATGTAATGGAAAAGACTCTTGAGAGTCCGTTGGACTGCAAAGAGACCCAACCAGTCCATCCTAAAGGAAATCAGTCCTGAATATTCACTGGAAGGATTGATACTGAAGCTGAAACTCCAATACTTTGGCCACCTGATGTGAAGAATTGACTCACTGGAAAAGACCCGATGCTGGGAAAGCTTGAAGGCAGGAGGAGAAGGGGACGACAGAGGATGAGATAGTTGGATGGCATCACTGACTCGATGGATATGAGTTTGAGCAAGCTCTGGGAGTTGGTGATAGACAGGGAGGCCTGGTGTGCTGCAGTCCATGCAGTCGCAAAGAGTCAGACACGATTGAGTGACTAACTGAACTGAACTGAACATCTTTGAAATTACAAAAGTTACAGATTTTGAGCAAACTAAAGCAGAAACAGTGTACTAAATGATACAATGTTTGAAGCTGTAGAAGTTGCAACATCTTGAGCAAAATAAAACACATTTAATAAAAAATATATACTATATAGTATAAAAAATAATCCCTGATATAATATATTTAATAAAATTTTCTAAAAATATTATTAAAGAACAAATTGTTGCAACATTTTCTACATTTGAATTTTTTAATTATGAGAAATTTTGGGTGGCCAGTAGCATAGTAGACCTGTCAGAAGAATTGATGCCTGATCTTCCATTGTTTAGTAGAATTATTTGCTTACTCTCATAAAAATAAGACTATTTTCTTCTATTGACTTAAGATCATTTCTTTACTGTTTTGGTGACTTTGCCTTAGTAAAAGGAATCCCATTAAATTTTGTTAAGCCTTTTAGAGCAGTTTATTTATTTGATTTCCCTTTACAAAAAAAATGATAGTATAAAATTAATATCTCACAAGTGTTTTGCTTGAGAAAGGTATCATAAAACAAAACCTTGTTTTTACTACACCCGTAGGTGTAGTATAATAGATAATGAAGATTAATAGTGTATGTAATGGCATTGTACTAATGATGAACATGCTCATCATTATAAACTAAACCACAGTAAAAAGAAATAGTTCAGTTGGATACAGTTACAATTAGAATATGGGAATTTAAAGCTGAAATGACACTTCAAAGTCACCCAATTAAACTCTTCATGACACAGAGGAGAGTATTGAATGCTTCAGAGCTTAAGTGACATGTACAAATTTTCAAAGCTAATAAAGGATATCGTTACCTTTATCGTAACCACAGGTTACCACACTATTCGGCTTTTTACTGTTTCTGAGCCCCAATTTCCTCAACTATAAAAATAGGATAAAAATAAAACTAGATAATGACATAAGGAGTCAGTAAATGGTTGTTGTTGCTGGTGTTATTATGCCATCTGTCCCAAATTAGTATTGTCAACTCCCAACACCAATAAGGGTCTGAATGGAACAAAAAAAGTGACTGAAAACCTAATTCCCACTCCCTTCTTCATTCTTTAGTCAGAAAATCAAGGTAGATATTAGAAAGCAATGGAGCCAATTGATATAATCAAAAATGTTTTGGCTCCAGGGGCATAGATCAGAGAGAAGAGTGATAACACAATAAACATGCTCATGTATTCAACTTAAGTAAGAAATATACATCAGAAATAGGCTCTTCGTTGTTGTGATGGAGACAAAAATGTGGTACACACAGGTTTTTCCCTATATTGCAATGAGGGAGACATAGAATAAATATGTGCATAAAAGTGAAGCATGTGAAAGGTGATATGAATGCATAAAGGATAAAATGAATTAATTTTGTGTGAGGAGCACTAAGATTTCACGGGTTGGCTCTTAAAGAATGTATAGGAATTCACCACATGAAGAGAGAGAGAAAAGGGCATTAAACACAAAGGAAATAGCTTGGATAAAGGCTGAGGGGTGAAAATGTGTGAAAAGAAAGGGTGGGTAGTTCAATCCAGTGGAATTTTGAAATACATAAATCAGAATAACTGAGAATGTGAATGAAATATCTTCTTAAGACATACCTTTAAAATGTAGAAAGGATTTTAAATTTTATCTTATGCACAATGAGAAAATATTGCAGGTTTCTAAACATCATCTGTGTTTTGGAATTTTATTTAGACTTTCTCTGAAAAGTTACTTTTAGTAAATTATAGTGCCTTCCTTTGGCATCCGTAAGCTGAGCAGGTGGAGGCTGTAAAAAAAAATGATATGAACTATATCCTGAAAGACAACTTTTTGGCATGGAAATTGTAGATAATAAGTTAACCCAGATTTTTCACATTTTCTGATAACTCTTATCACCTGAGAGATTGATCGTATAGAAACCAAGAGTCAGGAAAGTCAATCTAGTGTGTTAATGTAGTCTAGTAACATTTCCTTAATGCCAAAGGACATTCAGAATCTGTCTTTCATTTGATGCATTGAAAAGGAGCCAACTTACATATTACCACATTGTTATTTCTCCTTTCTTAGTGATAAGAAATGTGGAATTATGTCAATATATTGGCAATGGAAAACTCCATGTCATGTGATCACCTTGAAAGCTGTTCTCACTTGCTTTTGTTTTTTTAGAAAAATAAGTTGGAGTAACTGACATTGACAAATATGACAGTCAAGATATTCTACTCAGATTGCATCTCTAGTAAAATAATTTTATGCCAATATACTTTGCAATACTGTAACTGAAAGTGGGGACCAAATGCTTGCCTCTGAAAGCCAATAAAAAGACAAGGCTGGTGAAAAGGAAAGTTTGCCTTATTTTGGATGCTGGCAACTGATGGGGAGGGTGGACTCCTGTCCAAAGGCTGACTCCCTCCATGGACGATCAAGGGCAAGAGCTTTCATAGGTGAAGGGAGGAGGCTACACGCAGAAACAGCACAGTTATCTCTGACAGTTGTCTTTAAACTGGTCATGCAGTGGTCTGACCAATAACCATCTTGATTGTTTTAAGTACAATTAATTTTCAATTCCAGGGTAGGTTTATTCTCATTTCTTGAAGGCCAGTTCTCAGAATAGTGGCAGCTTATGTCATGGCTATTGTACTCACCACCTAGTTAGCTTCATCCACCTTGGTGGGAGCTTCAGTACTGTAAGACAGCTCTTAGGATATGGTACAGAATACTGGCTATAGCCTTGAGGAGGAACTAAATGTCCTTGACTATGGTCAATGACTACACTATTATTATTTGGTCTCCTTTGACTGTCTCCTTTTGTTTCTGTGTTTTCTCACTTCTCTGATTCAAATTATTTGGCTAAAGTTTTCCCACAGGCAATAGGCAGACAGAGGACTTGCAGGGCAAAGACCACAGGGTCCTGATCCGCTTCAATATTATGTCACAAGAAACTTCTCCATCTCTTCCTGCAGAGTCAATAGTCACTGTTTCAACTGTAGATTTTTTAAAAAGACATAATGGCTTGCATGTTTCGCTTAAAATTACAAAATTCATCCTTTAAAAAACTGTAAACCTAAAATTATCTTAAAGAGAGGGAAACAAAATTTTTTAAATGACAAGAAAACTACAGTTTCAAAACAAAGTGATAGCAAGGAAATCTTAAAACAGAAAACAAATCAAGACAACGTATTAGGCAAAACATATTTGTTATACAAGTAAATGCAAACAGTAAAAACATATATTAATAGAAAAACATAATGTTGCTTTGAAAATAAAGCAACTACATGCCACACATGAGACATCTGAAATTATTGCCTTAGAAATATCAGAAATAAAGGGGTGGATAAAGATATATCTGAAAAATATCAATAATAAAATCAATAGGACTAAAACAGGTTTAAATATGAATTTGAAATTAATTTCAATCTATGGAATATTATTTAATCTACTATATGATACAAATAGAGATGATTTACAATGAAAAGAGCTACTGTGAAAAAGGAAGATGTAGCTGTGTGGGAGAGTAAATGGTTTAATTGCCAAATCAGATTCACATGAATCTCAGTACCAATTTTACTAATAAATGAAAAGATACAGCAAGCACAAGGCAGCAAACATTCTTCCCTGGGAGAAGTCACACTGTGAGACTCAGTACCCAGTTAAAGTCCCTCTTCTCCCTCATTATCATACATTCTACTTTCAGAGTTAATATACACAATTTTTATTTTGAGAAATGTATGTGGATGTATTGTTTACATAGGGGAATAAAATTTGCTTATAGAACTTCTCCATTTTATATCCCATTCTCCAGCCAATTCTGCTCCCATAATTTCACAATTTAAAATTAAGTAACATAGATAAGTCAGATATGTTAGCATTCTATTATTGTGGTAACAAAGTATTCCAAATTTAGCAACTTCAAACATAAATATATTATCTCACATTTTGTACAGATCAGAAATCTGGGGGTCTACAGGGCTAAAATCAAGGTGTCACATGGACATGTTTCTTACCAGAAGCTCCAGGCAAGAATCCTTTCCAAGCCCACTCAGACAGTTGGTCACTTTTAATTTCTTGTGGTTATAGGACTAAGGTCCCCAATTTATTTGCTCTCTGTCAGGAAGGAATATCCCATAGCTCCCAGAGGCAACTCTCCAGTCCTCACACATAGCTGCCATATTTCAAAACTCACAATGATGCATCATATTCTTCTCACACTTGAAATCTAACTTTTGTTTATGTTGCATCATAACTGCCTCCTGCTGTATCTCTCTGACTCCAGCCAAAGGACAGGTTTCTGCTTTCAAGGGCTCCTATGATTAGATTGGGCTCACCTTGATGATCCAGACTAAGTGCCTTATTTATAGCCTTAACTATGCAATTATTAATTATAATTAATGTGAGCCCCTTTTTTCATGTAACATAACCTATTCATAGATTCCAGATATTAAGATATGAATATCTTTGACGAGCCCTTACTAGGCCTACAAGAACAGGTATATCCTCTTAAAATCATTTCATACAAAATCACTTTCTATTATCTTTTCACTGGTAATCACATTACTGTGTCAATCAGATCTGGTTATCAGCTTACAGGAGACTTTTGACAAGATACTTCCTCCTTTCTGAGCATCTCATTAGATGCTGTTAACCATTGTTTTTATTTTCTTCAATTGATATAACCTTTCAGCTGCCAAACAATAGAAAACCAAAATATATAAAGCACAATCTACCAGAAATTCATATAACTATTGTATTAAAAATATAATTAAAGAGGTTAATTTAAATTTATCAAAATCATCACTGACAGAAGAGTACACTTTTCTTTGAATAGTCCATCAATTATTTGCAAACATTACCAAATGCTAACACTCTAAAGGAAAATTCAACAAATCTTAAAAAAGGAGAAAAAGTAGATTCAAGGAAGATGAAGGAGAAGGAGGTAGAAGAGGAAGAGGAAAGACAAGGAAGAGAAGGAAAAGGGAAAGCAACATTTTTAAGCTCTTCTATGTGCCCGGAACAGTTTTAAGTGCAATTAAATCCTCTAAAACCCAATGAGGCAGGCACTGTTATTATCAATATTTTATAAGGGAATTTGAACACAGCAATATTTAAAATGCACAAATAGTAAGTAGTACATCAAAACGGCTTAGCTCCAGAATTTGTCTTTTTAACCACCATGTTACATTTAACCTGAAAAAAAAAAAAGAAATTAATAATATGTGTGCATTCATGCTCACTTGTATCTGACTCTTTGAGACCCCATGAAATGGAAGCCAGACTCCTCCATCCATGGAATCTTCCAGGCAAGAACACTGGAGTGTGTTACCGTTTCCCTTTCCAGGGGATATTCACAACCCGTGGGTCGAACCTGTATCTCTTGTATTGGCAGGCAGATTCTTTACCACTGTATCACCTGGGTACTTTCCTTGATATGAATCAAATGTTTTCCAAAGGTCATAGACTGAAGTTCTAACCCCTAGTTTATCTATATTTGGAGATGAGCCCTCTAAGGAAGGAATTAGGTTAAACAAGGTCAGAAGGTGGGACTCTGCTACTATCTTATAAGAAGAGAAATCAGGGAACCCATGTACCTCTCTCTTCACATGAACCACACACACCAAGGAAGACCATGTGAGCACAGAGAGAGTGGGCAGCCACCCACAACCCAAGGGGAGAGACTTAACCAGTTTTCAACTCTCTGGCCCCTTGACTTTTGACTTCCAGTCTCCAGAACTGTAAAAAAACAAGTTGTTCCATCACTAATTGTGTCCAACTCTTTGCAACCCCATTGACTGCAGAATGCCAGTCTTCCCAGTCCTTCACCAACTCCCAGAGTTTACTCAAACTCATGTCCATTGAGTCAGTGATACCACCCAACCATCTCATCCTCTATTGTCCCCTTCTCCTGCCTTCAGTCTTTCCCAGCAGCAGGGGCTTTTCCAATGAGTCAGCTCTTCACATCAGGTAGCCAAATATTGGAACTTCAGCTTTAGCATCAGCCCTTCCAATGAATATTCATGGTTGCTTTCCTTTGGGATTGACTGGTTTGATCCCCTCTCTGTAAAAGGGACTCTCAAGAGTCTTCTCCATCACCACAGTTCAAAAGCATCAATTCCTTGGATCTCAGCCTTCTTTATGGTCCAACTCTCACATCCATACATGACTACTGGAAAAAGCATTGCTTTGACTATATGCCCGTTGTTGGCAAAGTAATGTCCCACTGCAGTCACCATCCACAGTGATTTTGGAGGCCAAGAAAATAAAGTCTGTCACTGTTTCCATTGTTTGCCCATCTATTTGCCATGAAGTGTTGGAACTAGATACCATGACCTTAGTTTTTCTAATGTTGAGTTTTAAGCCAGCTTTTTCATTCTCCTCTTTCACCTTTATCAAGAGGCTCTTTAATTCCTCTTCACTTTCTGTCATAAGGATGGTGTCATCTGCATATCTGAGGTTATTGATATTTCTCCCAGCAATCTTGATTCCAGTTTCTGCTTCATTCAGCCCAGTATTTCTAATAATGTCTCTACGCATAAGTTAAATAAACAGGGCAACAATATACAGCCTTGATGTACTCCTTTCCCAATTTTGAATGAATCCATTTTTCCATGTCCAGTTCTAACTGTTGCTCCTTGACTTCCATACAGGCTTCTCAGGAGGCAGATAAGGTGGTCTGTTATTCCCATCTCTGTAAGAATTTTCCACAGCTGTGATCCACATGGTCAAAGGCTTTAGAGTAGTCAACAAAGCAGAAGTAGATGTCTTTCTGGAAACCTCTTGCCTTTTCTATCATCCAATGGATGTTGACAATTTGATCTCTGTATTTGATCTCTGATCCAGAGATCAAATTGCCAACAGTAAACAGTAAGAAAACAGTTTAAAAAAAAAAAGTCTCTGTTGCTAAAACTGCCAGGTCTTTGCTGTGGCAGCCTGAGGAGAATAATATACCACACCACGTGGATATTTTACAACTCTTTATAAATAAACTTGGCATTAGAGAGAAACCAAACCAAAAGTGTAGAACATATTGAAAGCAATATAATTAAAATACTGCTTATAAAAACACATAAGATAGAGCTTTCATGAATGTATGCCCTTTTGGCAACTGAGCATATATTCCCTAGTCTCGTGGTGACTGTCACCACTCCTTTATTTTTAGTCCATGACTTTTGAAGAAGTTGAAACATAGCTCCAGAAATATGCCTTCGTTAAGTTAAACCCATCTATATTTTACATTCTACATTTTACATTCTTCTGGCCAGGGCAACTGTTTCAAGAATGTCCATATGACTGAATCAAAAACCCTAAGATCAAGATTTTTGCTGAAACTTGTGAAATAAAACCAGACAATCTTTTTTTCTACAAGACTTGAGTGAAGTGAGTGTAGGCGAGAGTTGATGATACCACGAGCACCAGAAAGCTCACTTACAGAGGTGAGTAGAGAAACAACCAAACAAAAACTAGGTTCTTTGGGAAATGTTTGAGCCCTACTCAGGCTCCTTTGAATGCAACACCACCCTTGGGACTTAACAGTTACATAAGTCAAAAGACTAGCTTTTGGCTAAAAGCAGTTTCAGTTGGATTTTCTGTCACATTCGACCTAAAGAGCTGTAAATAATATACTGAAGTAGTGCTCAGGGAAAATTCTATGACTTTTGGACCAAATGTTA
The DNA here is from genome assembly GCF_023699985.2 of Odocoileus virginianus. NCBI lineage: Eukaryota > Metazoa > Chordata > Mammalia > Artiodactyla > Cervidae > Odocoileus > Odocoileus virginianus. Next base: position 4,079,176 of record NC_069701.1, read on the forward strand.
TATTGTCAAATCTTTGATTCAACCTTGATTAAAAGTAAAGTAAAAAACATGACAAGGTTTCTGTTGAGTTAAAGAAAACAATCCAAACCATTTTGGATAATGCAATTCTCAGAACAAATATAACCCTTTGAAAAAATGGATGAAAACCTGAGAGATTTTGAAACAGTCTCTTTGATCTTGATGTGAATGCATATTTTTATTCAAAAGTTTAAACATTATGTTAATTACTATTGTAATCATGGAAAATATTTGAGTTCTAACAACACAACTATCATTTAAGTAGCTCTTACCCACAGATAAAAGATAAAGGTAAACTTAAAGCAGTGGCTATAACTAGATTAAATATGAAAACTAAAATTAAAAAAAAATAATGGTTTTAGATTTAGAGAAAAAAAAGACTTTTAATCTCAATGAAGTCTCTAAAGCCTTGGTTTGGTTACCTAAAGGAATATTTCATAGCAAGACAACTTAAAGAGTTTAAGAACATTAACTCAGAAATGTAAAACTCTGACATAAGACATGCAGTTTCAGAGCAAGAAATACTGGGCCAATATTTTAAATATAGGTTTTGTAAAATTAACAATAAAAAATGAGGAAATACATTTCCAATCTTCATTCTCTATTCTATTTTTTTGATAGGCTACCTATAGAACAGGTCTTCACTGAGAACTTCTAAATGTTTTTGCACATGTTAAATGTCTATTGTTCTATTCATCAATTATTTCCTACATTAGACTTTTGCTAATTGGAGGCTTACAGACACATACCTAAAATTATAACAAGATGAATGAATACTCAAAACTATGTTCATCTGACATTATTCTTAGGTTATTTTTTAATTTGAAGACCATTTTCAAGATTTCTATCTTCATTTTTTTTTCTTTTTAAGCCTCAGGCAATCTCCATGTTAAGTAGCTCTGAGCATACAAATTTAACTGAAAAAAGTTTCTTACACTCCCCAAAATTGCTGAAAATTGAAACTGCAGATTTTGATATACATTTGCAGAGAAACTCATTTTTTATTATGAGCTGAAAAAGCTTGTCTCCTGAATGCTTGAGGCCACTCAGTCAACCAGCTTGCATAATTCAAATACTTGGAAACCCACAAATAATCTAAGGCCAAACGCCAACTGCAGAAAATAGCACAGGAAAATCCTTTCTTGCATATTTCCAACACATATGGTGAATTGCATTTTCTGCTCGTAGAGAATATTTTAGCTCTGATGAGTTTGAAATTATATGCAACTAATTAGTATCATTTAAAAAAGAAAAAAAAATTCTGCCCTTTCTTTTAAGGAGAAAGGAAATTCTAATCTTCCCACAGTGACTACAAATTTAGTGTATGTTAGAAATTATTGTTAGAAAGGAATTTAAGCAAGGGCAGTTAATCAACATGCATGAAATGAGGGTCACAAAGTATGCCAATCTGCTTTAGCCTGTCTTGAAATCAGAATCCATAAGTTGGCGAAATAGTTTCTGATTGACATTTTGGTTGTGTGAGGACTCAAATCTTTCTCAAAGTTAGTACAATTCTGAGAGTTCAAGTGTGGACAAATCTAGGTAGGAATTTTTTTGTTTTGTTTTGTTTTTTTCTTTTTTGCTCCTCTTCTAGTTCGTAAGTAGGGCTGCAAGTTTCAAGACATCATTTCAAAACTAGTACTAGTATTTCTACCCAAGAAAACTGGAAGTGTTAGCTGCTTTGTTGTGCCTCATTCTTTTCGAGCCCACGGACTCTAGCCCACCAGGCTCCTCTCTCCATGGGATTCTCCAGGCACGAATACTGCAGTGGGTTGGCATTTTCTTCTCCAGGGAACCTTCCCGACCCAGGGATCAAACCTGCGTTTCCTGAATTGCAGGTGGATTCTTTACCACCTGAGACACAGAGAAGCCCAATATTTCTGCCCAATGCCTTAGCAAAGCCAGGGAAGAGTGCCTACATTGTGAAAAGCACATAATAGACATGAAGCATACTGTTACCTCCTCACTTGTTCTGCTGAGACAGCAGCTAAAGTAATTCCAGGCAGCCAATGCCTCTCCCCTAGATCTTTGGAAATGCATTGATGTCCCCACTGACTAGGTAATGTTTCCTTTAACAGTCTCCTCTTTCCTTGACCTGTCTCTTTCTGGGGGTAGGTGGGGAGGAAGAGGAGGGTTACCACTCCTTCAAGGCACAGAATATTATCCTCAGTTTTCTAACTTCTCTTTCCTTATCAAAATTTGTTCTCAGAGAAAGAGCCATTATCGGTCACTTAGGCATCATTGTGTTTTCTTAGCACTTGGATGAGAAAGTCTGGTCTCATGTGAAAGGACCTGAGTGCAACAGAAAGTGCTAGAGAAATTTCCTCTGGGGAAAAAGCTGTTCAAGCTCTTTTTGTTGTTCAGCTGCTCTGTCATGTCAGACTCTTTGCAACTCCATGGACTGCAGCACTCCAGGCTTATATGTTCTTCACCATCTCATGGAGTTTGCTCAAACTTGTGTCCATTGAGTCCGTCATGCCATCCAACCATCTCATCCTCTGTCATCCCCTTCTTCTCCTGCCTTCAATCTTTCCCAGCATCAGTGTCTTTTACAATGAGTCAGCTTTTTGCATCAGGTGGCCAAAGTATTGGAGTTTCAGCTTCAGCATCAGTCCTTCCAATGAACATTCAGGACTGATTTCCTTTAGGATGGACTGGTTGAATCTCATTGCTGTCCAAGGGACTCTCAAGAGCCTTCTCCAACACCACAGTTCAAAAGCATCAATTCTTTGGCACTCAGTTTTTTTTTATGGTTCAACGCTCACATCCATACACTACCACTGGACAAACCATTGCTTGACTGTATGGACCTTTGTTGGCAAAGTAATGTCACTGCTTTTCTTTTTTTTTAATGCTGTCTAGGTTTGTCATATGGACCCTGGTGACTCAATTGGTAAAGAATCTGCCTGTAATGCAGTAGAGCTGGGTTCAACCCCTGGGTTGGGAAATTCCCCTGGAGAAGGAAATGACAACCCATTACAGTATCCTTGCCTGGAGAATCCCACGGATAGAGGGGCCTGTGGCTACACTTCATGGGGTCACAAAGAGTCAGACACAGCTGAGTGACTAACACTTTAACTTTCACTTAGGTTTGTCATAGCTTTTCTTCAATTTCATGGCTTGCAGTCACCATCTGCAGTGATTTTGGAGCCCAGGAAAATAAAGTCTATCATTGTTTCCATTTTTTTCCCACCTATGTGACATGAAATGATGGGACCAGATGCCATGATCTTCATTTTTCAAATGCTGAGTTTTAAGCAAACTTTTTCATTCTCCTCTTTCACATTCATCAAGAGGCTCTCTAATTCCTCTTCACTTTCTGCCATAAGGGTGGTGTCATCTGCATATCTGAGGTTATTGATATTTCTCCCAGCAATTTTGATTCCAGCTTCTTTTCTTCATCCAGGCTGGCATTTTGCATGATGTACTCTGCATATAAGTTAAATAAGCAGGGTGACAATATACAGCCTTGATGCACTCCTTTCCCCATTTGGAACCAGTCTGTTGTCCCATGTCTAACTCTAACTGTTGCTTCCTGACCTGCATACAGGTTTCTTAGGAGGCAGGTCAGGTGGTCTGGTATTGCCATCTCTTTAAGAATTGTCCACACTTTGTTGTGATCATACAGTTGTTTTTGGTGCTCTCCTAATCCCTTATGGGCATAGGATCCTACTGGCCTGTAAAGGTTGGCAACAACCAGCAGGTACATCATCGTATTTGTAATAGCAGTATGTTTACCAGGAAAAGTCCCAGGGACAAAGGGCGGGCTACAGTCCATGGGGTTGCAAAGAGTTGGATATAGCTGAGCATGTACGCAATGCAAGGATTAAAACAGTATGCATTTATGGTATAGAAAGTAAGTGGCTCAGATGGTAGAGTTTGCCTGCAATGCAGGAGACCCAGGTTCGATCTCTGGGGTGGAAAGATCCCCTGGAAAAGGCTAGTTACTTCATTACAATAAGTAATGGCTACCCACTCCAGTATTATTGCCTGGAGAATTCCATGGACAGGGGAGCCTGGCGGGCTACAGTCCGTGATATTGCAAAGAGTTGGACACTGTCACTAACACACACACATACAAAATTAAATGCCATCTTAACTACTTCAGTCCTCACACTAATCACCACTCGTAGATCAGAAAATTTAAGTTCAAGTCTTAATCTATAAATTTTATATTTAATATTTTGTCATTAAAAAATCAAAGCAGGATCCAAGAAACATCTAATTCAAATTGACATAGTTATCTGACTGACACTCTAATATAGATCATGTATCATTGGACTGTTGCCTTTGTTATTATGAAATAATCCCATTTCCCCTGCAACTGATAGAGGCCATTTTGCCTTTGTATGTATTGAGCATATCAGAGTATTTCCTAGTTCTAAAATCTTTTATTTTCCCTTATCAACCTGGGGTAGTTTTCATGTTTGGGTATGTATCCAGGGTGTCAAAAATTTTAAATGATTTGCCCAAAATAGTACTGCTGGAGGCGTCTGTCTGCCCAGCTGCAGAGTTGGATGTGTAACATCTAGCACCACATAGGCTTGTGGCCCTTCGTGAAAACACGTCTGCCATCCATGCTGAAATGTTAGAAACTGCCAGTCTCCGCGGGCTTCTTGGGCTTCCCAGCTGGCTCAGCGGCTGAGGAATCTGCCTGCAGTGCAGAAGGTGCAGGTTCTATCCCTGTGTCAGGGAGGATTCCCTGGAGGAGGACTGGCAACCCGTTCCGGTATTCTTGCCTGGAAACCTCACAGACAGAGGAGCCTGAGCAGCTGCAGTCCACAGGGTCACAAAGAGTCGGACGCAACTGAAGCGACTGAGCATGCAGGCATTGTCTTCTTAGTTATGGTTTGGTTTATTTCACTTGTTTTCTCCAAATGAATTAATCTGTCTTTTTTAAAAATCTGAGCTAATACTCATAGAGCAAACCTAAGTTCCAATGATAATTGTTCCTGCATCTATCTCTTGCCATCTAACATGAGTATATTGTTATATTTTTCTGCAGATTTTTAACAGTATTTGGCAATGATTTAGCAACTGTATTCTCATCAATAGATCCATCCACAATTTTACTAGAAAGAAAAACTAAATTAGATGTTTATTGATAATTGAAAGTAGGGTGGGTGAAAAGAGAGCATGCCACTAGTAGTCACATGAGGTAAAATGAGATGTAAAAAAGTGCAGATTGGTCAAATCTGTCCCAGGAAGTAAGCTCTTCTATGAATAAGATAAACATAATAATTTTAAAGCACCTTGACACTAATGAATCTCTATTTCCTCCGGGGATATTCCTAGTTAATTCACAAACTGTCGTCCACAACAAATGTCCCCATTTCAATCAAGCTCCCCATTCTATTCTTATGCCACATCCAACCTCCATCCCATGTACAGACAACCAGCATCTCCATACCACACCGAAGAGCCACTATTCACAACTGCCTCAAAAATACTCCCTAACTTTATATGTGTCATTCACTTTTTATCTGTCTCAGAAAAAGGACTGCTCTCGTGTTACCTAAATTTAATCTCCCTTCCTGTATCCTGTTTTCATTTTTTGATGAACGTTTATTGAGTGTCTTTTATGTTTGCCATACTTGGTATCGAGCTATGCAGGTATCCTGTGTCCTGCAGACAAGTTCTTAGGAAAGAAACTGTGAGTCAGGTCATCTTCTTGATCTGGGATACTGAATGTGAACGTTTCTTTAATTTCTTGTGGCATCAGCAACAATATATACTTATTAAATTTTAAAAAATTATTCTTTTATTTTAATTAAATTATTCATTCATTTTATCTTTGGCTGCGTTGGGTTTTGCTGCTGTGCACGGGTTTTCTCCAGGTGCAGTGAGCAGGGGCTCCTTTCTGCTGCAGTGATCTAGCTTCTCATCGCACTGGCTTCTCTTGCCGTGGAGCACAGGCTCTGGAACACAGGTTCTGGGACACATAGACTTCAGCAGTCATGGCTCTCAGACTCTCAAGCACGGGCTCCGTAACTGCCATGCACAGGCTCAGTTGTCATGTGGAATCTTTCTGGCCAGAGATCGAATCCATGTCACATGCATTGGCAACTGGATTCCTGCATTGGCAACTGGACCACCAAGGAAGTCAAATAGTATTATTCTTTTTTCCAAACTCTTCTCTCCTCTCTCCCTGCATTTCTCCTTTTCTTTCACTCCTTTTCTTTTTTTTTTAAGTTTTATTATGGAAAATTTTAAACATATACAAGAAATAAGATTATATAAAGGAATCCTTGCAATCCATCACTCAACCTCAACACCATATCCTCATAGCCAATTTTATTTATTGTTTCTTAGACCCATTTTCCCCATTTCCTAGTTGTTCTGATGCAAATCCAGAAAATCAGTCATAATATTTCATTGGGCTGGATGAAGCACAAGCTGGAATCAAGATTGCTGAGAAAAATATCAATAACCTCAGATACGCAGATGACACCACCCTTATGGCAGAAAGCAAAGAAAAACTAAACAGCCTCTTGATGAAAGTGAAAGAGGAGAGTGAAAAAGCTGGCTTAAAACTCAACATTCAAAAAACTAAGATCATGACATCTGGTCCCATCACTTCATGGGAAATAGATGGGAAAACAATGGAAACAGTGAGAGACTTTATTTTCTTGGGCCCCAAAATCACTGCAGATGGTGACTGCACTCATATTGACTTGCTCCTTGGAAGAAAAGTTATGACCAACCTAGACAGCATATTAAAAAGCAGAGACATTACTTTGTTGAAAAAGGTCTGTCTAGTTAGAGCTATGGTTTTCCCAGTAGTCATGTATGGATGTGAGAGTTGGACTATAAACAAAGCTAAGCACTGAAGAATTGATGCCTTTGACCTGTGGTGTTGGAGAAGACTCTGGAGAATCTCTTGGACTGCAAGGAGATCCAACCAGTCCATCCTAAAGGAGATCAGTACTGAATATTCATTAGAAGGACTCAAGCTGAAGCCGAAACTCCATACTTTGGCCACCTGATGCAAAGAACTGACTCATTGGAAAAGATCCTGACACTGGGAAAGATTGAGAGCGGGAGGAGAAGGGGACCACAGAGGATGAGGTGGTTGGATGGCATCACTGACTCGATGGACATGAGTTTGAGTAAACTCCAGGAGCTGGTGATGGACAGGGAGGCCTGGAGTGCTGCAGTCCATGGAGTTGCAAACAATCAGACACAACTGAGCAACTGAACTGAACTGATTATTTAATTTGTGGATAATCCAGTGTTTCTCTCCATATGATAAAACTTTTTTAAAAAGGCATCATTATCACTTTTTAAAAGTTTGGCCATATAGTGTTCATCATATTTCCATTATCTCTTAACGTCTTTATTTTTTTTAATTTGAATGTCTGAATCAGGAGCCAAATAAAGTTGATGCATTGAAATTGGTTAATCTGTCCTTCATGTCTCTATGTCTCTTTTAATCTACAGCTTTCCTGTAGTTTCCAGAGTCTGGAGTTTGTTTATCATGTCTGCAAGATGAAGTTTAATATGTATTTCTCTCCTCCATATTTCCCATAAATTGTGTATTTGCATATAAAGGCTTAATTTGATTTCATTTTTTTTTGGCAAGATGTCTTATTAGAGGATGTGCATTCTTCTTTCAGGAAGTGATTTTATTTGGTGTATTCTCTTTTGTGCTGTTAGAAGTCAGTGATGATTATGAAAGGTTGCTGCTGCGAGCCATGAATGATGCTGGGATCTTGGCCTCCAGAGGAGAGGAATTCGATTCAGAGGTGAGGCTTGAACACTTGGAGTTTTTGTACAGCAAAGTTTTATTAAAGTGGAAAAAGAGACAGACAAAGCTTCTGACATCGACATCAGAAAGAGACAAAAAGAGTGCCCCCTTGTTTTTAGCAAGGCACTTCATACCTGTTAGCAAGCTGCTAATCAGACAAAAGAAACATCTCAAGAGTGAGAGAGTGGCACCAGGCCCCCCTCCCACAATGTGCATTTTGAGATAGGAAGGCACAAGGGGAGTCATGGGCCATAAGACAATTGAAACGAGTCTTGGAGAAAGGCAGATTTCCAAGCAAATAGGGTTTCATTAATATAGCTTAATGAAACATTAAGCATTAATGTTAATGCTTAAATGTTAATTAACATTAACATTTCCATAAGAAAAACACATTGGTTAGCTCAAGGTTTGAGATAAAGTTAAGTTCAGGCAGAACCAGATGTCGTCATGACAACACAGGATTAGAAGAGTAAAGAAAGAGAAAAAACTGTCTGCCACTTGCAGCTTATTTCCTTCTGCCACTTGGGGACCTCTGTCCTTCCTACTGAGGCTGTTAACCCTCTCAATTAGATCTGCAAACATTTGCAAATCAGTATTGTTCTATTATTCCTTTCATATCTATTACCTGCAGTAAATCTATGACGAGAAACTTTTCTATCAACAGCTATTTTGTGTCCAAGTGATATGGTTCACCAGTTATCAAGATAACTATCTATATCCCTGGATATTCCAGTGATAACCAAGTCAGTTTTCTTTTGGAAGAGAGAGAGTCAGGTTTATTGAGAAACGCAGTGGAGTTCACCCTTTCAAACATACAGGTCTGGGTTGTGGCCAATGCCTGAACTCGGGTAATCATCTCTACAATGAAAATATAGATCACGTACATCATCCCCCCAAATTCTCTTGTACCCTTTAGAGTCAATACCTTTCCACTCTCAGCCCCTGGCAACCGCTGATTTTTTTTTTTTTTATTCACATATTTTTTGTCAGAATGTCATACAAATGGAATCATATACCATGTGGCCTTATGAGTATGACTTCTTTCACATACCATAATTGGAGATTTATCCATGATGTTGAGTATGTTTGTTTTAATATTATTTTGTTTATTTATTTTTCTGAGCAGCATTCCATTATATGGATATGTTACTGGTTATCCACTTATCAGTGGAAGGAACTTGAGTTGTTTCCAGTTTTTGATAGTCATGAATAAAACTGCCATAAAGTTTCATGTACAGGTTTTTGGATGATCATAACTTTTCATTTCTCTTAGTTAAATACTTGGATGTGGGATGGATGGGTTATATGCTTAACTTTATGCAAAACTGCCAAACTCTTTTCTAAAGTGGCTGTGCAATTTTTACTTATACCAACAATGTGTTCGAGTTCTACTTATTCTACATTTTCATCTGGTATGTTTATTTTATCTAATTGGTATGTAGAAATATCTCATTTACATTTTTGTAATGACTAATTGTGTTTAGCTTTTTTTTTTTTTTCATGTGTTTATTTGCCATTTGTGTATTGTTTTGGTGAATGTCTGTTCAAATTCTTTCCCATTTTCACTGTGGGGGTTTTTTTGTTCATTTTCTTATTATTATTTTGGAGTTATCTACAGTATATATATTCTGCATCAGTTCAGTTCAGTCTCTCAGTCAGGTCTGAGTCTTTGCAACTCCATGGACTACAGCACACTAGGCCTACCTGTCTATCACCAACTCCCAGAACTTGCATATTCTGCATAGAAGCCCCTTATCAGATATAAGCTGTACAAATATTGTCTTCTAATCTGGGCTTATCTTTTTATTATACTAACAGTTTCTTTATGAGTAGATTTCTTTTTTACCTTTGATAAGGACTGATTTCTTATACAGATCATACTTTTGGTTTGGTGTCTAATGCATCTTTACCTTAGCCAAATATACAAAGATTTTCTGCCTTGATGTTTATAGTTTTAAAGTTTTACATCTAGGTCTCTGGTACTTGGGGCTTCCTAAGTGGCACTAGAGGTAAAGAACACACCTGCTCATGAGGAAGACATAAGAGATGAGAGTTTGATCCCTGGGTTGGGAAGATCCCTTGGAGGAAGACATGGCAACCCACTCTAGTATTCTTGCCTGGAGAACCCAATGGACAGAGGAGCCTGGCAGGCTACAGTTCATAAGATCATAAAGAGTTGGACATGACTGAAGTAACTTAGCCTGCACTCTGGTACTTGGTATTTCATGGTAATTTTTAATGTGGTATGTGGTATGGGTCAAGGTTCATTTCTTCTCTACAGATGTCATTTTTCCAGCATCATTTGTTGAAAGTCTAAATGTACACGTTACTTAATTCCACTGTGATATTATCCCATAAATTAGCTTAAACTAATTTTATATTTTGGGCTTCCCTGGTGACTCAGATGGTAAAGAATCCACCTGCAATACAGGAGACCTGGGTTTGATCCCAATCCAGTATTCTGATAGAGGAGTCGGGTAAGCTACAGTCCATGGGGTTGCAAAGAGTCAGACATGACTGAGTGACTTTTATTTCACAATTTTATATTTATCTTTTTGTTATTGTTCAGGGGCTTATGAATAAGCTTAAAACAAAACTCTTCCAAGATTTATCTATTTTCCCTATCTCCATTTCTGCTTTTGCTGTGCTCTTCTAAACACATAATAGTTATGTGTTAAATAGTTAAACACCTAATAGTTAGCTCCTAGAGACGGTTATTTAAAATAGCTATCTTTGTAATGGTAACAGTAACAGTTTTCCCACAGTGGGGTCTGAAAGTGAAAGTGAAAGTAGCTAAGTTGTGTCCAACTCTTTGCAAATCGAATTCTCCAGGCCAGATACTGGAGCGGGTAGCTGTTGCCTTCTCCAGGGGATCCTCCCAACCCAGGGATCAAACCCAGGTCTCCTGCATTGCTGGCGGATTCTTTACCAGCTGAGCCACCAGGGAATCTCTTTCTGTTGGTACCAAGTTCCTACCATGAATAGTGTACATTCCATATATGAATGATTTCATGCAATATTTTACATAAAATTCATACAAATATCAGTGACTAAAAATGCTGAAAGAATACATGAAAAATTGCAGCTACATATAGTTATTGTCATGAAAATATAACAAAATATATGTTGACATTTTGGTCAATGGAGCTCAAAAGTATGTGGGATGCTTTTCACATTGTAAAATGTAAATTTCCTTTTAAATAAAAACTTGACTGGGGAAAAATAACTTTAGGTCTGAGTATGCTCAAAGTAAAAATGTTATGAGCAATTATAAGTACTGATCTGGTGAGGCATGGTATTTCATTTTTGTCATTAACAAGTTTACAGCTTGATATTCTCATTTCTCAAAGGAAAGCTGTCAAAATATTTTCTTATAAATATCTGAAAGGCATTTCTTGTGCAACTTCATTTCAGAACTAAGTCTCCATGATAAATTTTCTGATCCAGCATGAACAACTCAATGACTAATCAATCATGCTGTTTTTAGTTTAAATATGAATACATGAGAGCAGTTGTTCTGAAAACCTCCAAAGTAACAAGGTAAAACTGCAGATCTCACACACATTTTGATCACTACAAATCTGTATATAAATCAATTTCAAATATTTCTTATTCTGGCATATAATCATTACCTATTGCCTGCCATGAAACTTAAAAACTATTTTTTTAGAGTTTTGTGGCAAAGTAATGCAAGTGCAGAAGAGATCATCATGGTATGGTAATAACTGTCAAATAATGGTCTCTGGATATGACTGGATAGTTTGTTACTTTATAGCAAGTACTATAAAACTCTGTCATTTCTTTAAGTTAAATAATTACTGCTTTTCTCTACTTCAAATATCCATATACACTTCATGTCATAGGTCTATATATATATTGTTAGTAGTTTTAAAGAAAATACCCCCACTCAGATGTGACAAGGCTATTCAATAGACCATATAGAAGAAATAAAAATAAAGCTTTATTCTAAGAAACTTTTTTTTTTTTTTGGTGTCCTCAAGTGATTTTCAACCAAATTTGAAGAGTATGTCCAAAAGAGCCTTTCTATTATGGAAGGTTATTTCTAAAATAGATCTCCCTGTGCATAATTTATTTCACAGTGATAAAAATATCCTTTCTATCAATTAAATTCTCAACTGTACCACTTGACAACATTTAAATTAAGACTGTCATTGCAATTATTTCATTGTCACCAAACAAAATCAAAACATCTCATAGAGACCAACATATTAGAAACAAAAATGACACTAGCGGTGCTAGCAATCTCATTAGGCCAAGAAAATAGACCTAAAACATAGAAAAACATACAGAAAGCAAAGGCAGCAATGCATGTCAGACCTCAGGACAGTCATCATTTCTAAACAGGAAAGTTTAAGCATATATTTCTCTAGTTAAGGGATATTTTCCATTTTTAAATGGAATTTCCATAAGTGCTGAATTCATACTGTAGAAATCCCTGGAAACTTCAGTTACATCTTAGCTGCCCAGCCAAGGACATTATTTGTCTTTGGAGATTTCAACTAGCCAGAGTGAGGGGAAAAGAACAAAAGAAAATTCAAAAGTATCACTCTCACAGAGAAAATTCTCTAGAGGCTGTAAATCTCTCAATAAATACATGACAAATAAATTTATTTGGAGTTACAAGACAGCTGCCAAATAAGACTTGTCCCTTGTGTATCTGAACCTTCCTACAATGGAAATAACAGAAACATACTTGTATACCATTGTATAGTTAGAAGAATTTGCTTTGCTTAATTTAATCTTCACATTGCCCTTGAAACACAGCTATTATTATTTGCACTCCTACTTTAGAAATGAGGAAAACAAATGAGAGGTTAAATATAAGGGAACGAGCTATAGTGAGAGAGAGAAGAAAGTAACCCAGGTAAGATTAATTCAGTCATATTTTAGAAAGTGATAATGAAGAAAGCACTAAAGATATTTTTTCTCCCATAGCTACATGATGATTCTATAAGTGTATTCTTTCAAAAAATGGAAATATCCCTTCAATTCGTAAGCATAATAATAAGTATTAGCCTCAAAGCTACAACCCCAATTCATTCAGTTTATTCTGTTTGTTATACTATTCCTACTACCAATTCTAATTTTATAATTGGTAATATTCTTTCAAGTGGAGATGAGGTTGAGAGAAAAAAATAACAAGAACATTATAATGATTTGACATCACAAAAAAATAGAAATTTCTATATTAAATGCCCTATGATGGGGAAAATGATGTATATTCAAGACAAAGATTATTTATTATCTTTTTATTTTTAGATTCCAATTAATAAATATAATTTCAGTGAAATGAAGACAGCTGTGTATGTATATTTAATAACTTATGAGTTTGATAAGACTGTGAAAAGAAACCAAAGAAAATAGTCTGCTGCTGCTGCAGCTAAGTCGCTTCAGTCGTGTCTGACTCTGTGTGACCCCCTAGATGGCAGCCCACCAGGCTCCGCCGTCCCTGGGATTCTCCAGGCAAGAACACTGGAGTGGGCTGCCATTTCCTTCCTCAATGCATGAAAGTGAAAAGGGAAAGTGAAGTTGCTCAGTCGTGTCCTATTCTTAGCGACCCCAGGACTGCAGACCATCAGGCTCCTCCGTCCATGGGATTCTCCAGGCAAGAACACTGGAGTGGGCTGCCATTTCCTTCCTCAATGCATGAAAGTGAAAAGGGAAAGTGAAGTTGCTCAGTCGTGTCCGACTCTTAGCGACCCCAGGACTGCAGCCTATCAGGCTCCTCCGTCCATGGGATTCTCCAGGCAAAAGTACTGGAGCGGGGTGCCATCGCCTTCTCCCAAGAAAATAGTCACTAAATGAAAAAGGACCTGAGCAGAAGAAAATATGAAATGGGGAGTGTTAAGATTTGGTGTAGGGACAGTTCAGATTCTGGGTAGAAATTGACTGCCTAAGTTTATTCAGTAGACCATAATAGTCAAGAGACTAAATGGACAATAGTAAATGGTATACCTGGTCCTGTGAAACGTGCTTGGGAATAAGCAATGAGGCACAGTCCATCACTGAGTGGGCGCCATGTACGTAAATGACTATAATAGGACATGACCTTCTATGAGTGAAACAATAAATTAAGCCTGACAAGATAGTCATTCCATGTTAAATACTGACAAGGACTGAGGGGGTCAAGTTGAGTGTTATGACTGGATTTCTTTCATCAAGTTTGGAAAAACATACTGGAAATACACACATGTTCATTAAGGCATCCAGGCCAGTCTCCTCACTTGAGGTCCCTTCAAGAAAACATTACTTTGTAGGGAGCTATTAATTTTTGGTCTCAAAACTATCACACAGATAGAAGTTTGACTGACAAAATTTGAAATGATGTTTGGTGTGAATTAGGGGTCAATACTCTATTTTGTGTAGCTTTAGTTTTTTGGTTGCACCACACAGAATGCAGGATCTTAGTCTCTTGACCGGGGATTGAACCTGCGTCCCCTGCAGTGGAAGTGTGGAGTGTTAAACACTGGACTGTTAGAAAAGTCCCTGGAGTTGTCTTTTACTGCTGCTTTTAAAAGGGCTAGTAGATTATTCCTGCTTTTGCAGCTGAGCCTCTAAATAGTTAATCTTCCAGCTTCTTGAGCAACTCAGACTCCAGATGCCTGGCTAATCTCAAAATAATTAGTTCTACAACCAACAGTCTACATAAAATGGAGGTTTTGCCAACAAAATGGGACAATCTGAGAAAAATGGACTCTCTTCATTCAATATCAGTGCTTTGGTGAAAAAGCATCTCTGTGTATGTGTCATTCATTTATGTGGCAAAAAGTATTTGAAACTTTACTTCTGTGCTAGAAAATACATTTCTAACTAGGTTAATAGAATCCATCAAGAAACCAGGAATAAAATAAATCTGCAAGGAGACTCAAGTAATCAGAAAATCGCTGCATGTTTATAAATAGAGAGGAAATACTAATATGATAACTGGATTTTGGAATTATTATATGATAGTTGTGGTTGTGGCATTTTATGGCAATTATACTCATAAAAATTCAAATATGAACTCTCTACGCTGTGAAAGAGAATAGGATTACACTTGAATAGTGAGGTCATACTCCATGCCAATGTCCTGAAAATGAGAGTTTTCTCAAGCTGGAACCCAGAACTGAAAGACATTCACCCTTTATTTTCTCTTAACTTTGACCATGAAGTTGCCAAGATATTTTGAAAGTAGTTCATGAGTAATAGATATGATGAAGTGAAGTGAAGTGAAGTTGCTCAGTCATGTCCGACTCTTTGCGACCCCATGGATGGTAGCCTACCAGGCCCCATTGTCCATGGGATTCTCCAGGCAAGAATACTGGAGTGGGCTGTCATTTCCTTCTCCAGGGGATCTTCCCAACCCAGGAATCGAACCCAGTTCTCCTGCGCTGCAGACAGATGCTTTACCGTCTGAGCCACTGGGAAGTCCTGTTCTCCTTCAAAAATGGGAAATAATAAGTACAATCATTTTTTTCAAAATAGAGTCCCCTAGGCAGGACTAAGGAGACAATTTTCCTGGTAACTCAACATTCTTAGAGAAGCTATTGAGAGATTTAGTACAACTGACAGTGGTGAGAGATTTGAGAGCACAGAAGATGGGAAAATGTAGGGAAAACAAGGTAAAAAGACAAAACGAACCATTCTTCTTTCCTGTGCTCCAAAGTATCTGTAACTTATCTCTAGTGTTTACATGCAAAACAGTGGTGTGTATAACACATCTCTTTCCCTCATCAGAACTTAAGCTTCTTGAAGGCAGATATACACAATTTCCAGTACAGGGCCTGGCACTTGGAAGGCTCAATAGCTGTTAACAAAGGAATAAACAGTACCTGGAACTAAAGTATATCCTTCTCTCATTTTAGAAAATGAAAGAACATGGAAATGTTAGTTGCTCAGTCGTGTCTAACTCTTTGGGACCCCACAGACTGCAGCCTGCAGGCTCTTCTGTCCATGGAATTCTCCAGACACAAACACTGGAGTGGGTTGCCATTCCCTTCTCCAGGGGATCTTCCCGACCCAGGGATCAAACCCAGGTCTCCTGCAGCGCAGGCAGATTCTTTACCAGCTGAGCTGCGAGAGCCACCACGGAAGTCCACAGATGAAATAAAATCACATATTCACAAGTTAGCTGTTATTTGTATACTTGCCATCATACTGAGGTATAAAATAAGTGTTTTTGAGGTACAAGATTAATAATTATATGGTGATCTGGTACTATAGAGAGAATAAAGAAATCCTATTTGTTGGAACTCCCTTTAACTAGAAGAACTTGAAAGATGCATATTTCATTTAGACTTTAAAAATATTCCTTCAGATGCCACTATCTAACTTGCTTCTAATTTTGTGAACCCTTTGAGAATCACACACACCCCAAATGTGTAACACCAGTGACACTGGTGACAACAAATGTGTTGTCACATTTGTTGGTGTGGTGACACATTTGTTGTCACCAGTCTCCAAACACCAGGCATCTTCAAAAGCAAGATGTTGATCTTATTGATAGAAAGGCTACACCATCAGAAATGTTTGAATCTCCACCATGATCATACAGATGATTAATTATGTAGTACTACTGGGAAGGACAGATGCTGAAGCTGAATAATCTGGCCACCTGATGAGTAGAGCTGACTCATAGGAAAAGACCCTGATGCTGGGAAAGATTGAAGGCAGGAGGAGAAGGGGACAACAGAGGATGAGATGGCTGGATGGCATCATCAACTCTATGGACATGAATTTGAGCAAGCTCCAGGAGATGGTGAAGGACAGGGAAGCCTGGTGTGCTGCTGTCCATGGGGTCACAAAGAGTCAGACACGACTGAGCGACGACCCCAACAACTGGCAGCAAGAGCTATTGAGAGGAGACTTGAGATGTTGTCACATTTTGGACCCCTTAAATCTTTATGAAAACGTTTCTCTAAGTTGCCCTTTGAATGGGAGAAGAAAGGATCATAAGTTAGCAGCAAGCTCCCCAACTCATTCTTAAATAAGGCTAAGAAGGGAAGGTGAAAAAGTATCTGTTGTGAAGCAAGCATTGTGTTATACATTTCCAATCTGGTTGAAAATGAATAGACACCTTATGTCTAAATAGCACTTTACAGCTTGCAAAATTGCATCTGATTTGACCTCAGGTATAGTCAGAAAAGGCTTGCCCAAGTGGCAGGACAGACCAGAATCCAGGTTTTCCGACTTTAAAATCTACTCATAAATTTTTTAAAAAACACAGGTTTTGTCTTTTATGGAAAATTTTGTTGACTACTGAGGCTCTCCAGAATTCTGTGTTAAGTAGGATCTGACTCAATGGAAAAGACTGCTGTGATTGATTATTAATGTCTACCCTGAATAAAAAATAGAGTGGCAAAATGTCAATCACTCCCACACTATTTTCCCACTTTGAGGTTTCCAGATAAGCATGACCACCCCAACAGTAATACTGATTCAGTTCAGTTCAGTCACTCAGTCATGTCTGACTCTTTGTGACCCTATGGACTGCAGCACACCAGGCCTCCCTGTCCATCACCAACTCCCGGAGTTTACTCAAATTCATGTCCATTGAGTCGGTGATGCAATCCAACCATTTCATCCTCTGTCGTCTCCTCCTCCCGCCTTCAATCCTTCCCAGCATCAGGGTCTTTTCAAATGAGTAAGTTCTTCACATCATGTGGCCAAAGTATCGGAGTTTCAGCTTCAGCATCAGTCCTTCCAATGAATATTCAGGACTGATTTCCTTTAGGATGAATCTCCTAAGGACTGGTTGAATCTCCTTGCAGTCCAAGGGACTCTCAAGAGTCTTCTCCAACATCACAGTTCAAAAGCATCAATTCTTCAGCGCTCAGCTTTCTTTATAGTCCAACTCTCACAATCATGCATGACAACTGGAAAAACCATAGCCGTGACTACACAGATTTTGTTGACAAAGTAATGTCTCTGCTTTTTAATTCTATGCTTTTTAATATGCCATCTAGGTTGGTCATAGCTTTTCTTCCAAGGAGCAAGCATCTTTTCATTTCATGGCTGCAGTCACCATCTGCAGTGACTTTAGAGCCCAAAATATAAAGTCTGTCCACTGTTTTCCATGAAGTGATGGGACCAGATGCCATGATCTTAGTTTTCTGAATGTTGAACTTTAAACCAACTTTTTCACTCCTCTCTTTCACTTTCATCAAGAGGCTCTTTAGTTCTTCTTCACTTTCTGTCAGACATACTGATTATAAGATCGTTAATCAATGGAAGGTAAGAAAAGTGTCCAGCTGCAGGAAATTGGAGGTGATTACTGCAGGTGCCTTGTCCTACCCCAACAGATCAGATAGGACTTTATTGACTGGATTGTCCTTAGATGACCAAGAAAGAGCAGGAAAAGAAGTTCTTCCCCAGAACTGGATTAGGAACTGGATTATGCCCTGGAAGGCCACACCTGTTTATCAGAAAACGTGTGCTATCGATTTCTAACTGAAACGAAACCTTTCATCCAATTTATAACATTTAAATATTTGCATAATTCCAATGACTTTAAGAACAGTGAGGTTTAAAGTGTATTATTACCTTCTATACCCATAATTCACTCCTAAATAAGGTATTTTTATTTTTGTCCTTCATAAAAATGAAACTATCTGCCCTTTGAATAATGGAGATTTTTCCCAAACATAAGACAAGTAATTATCTTCAGGTAACTAAAGCCTGTTTTAGAAGCCCAAGTAAATGATCTTGATGAGTATAATAGGAAGACTGTAATTTTTTTTCATTTATTTTTCTTAGTTGGAGGCTAATTACTTTACAATATTGTAGTGGTTTTTGTCATACATTGACATGAATCAGCCATGGAGTTACATGTACTCCCCATCCCGATTCCCCCTCCCACCTCCCTCTCCACCCAATCCCTCTGGGTCTTCCCAGGGCACCAGGCCCAAGCACTTAAGACTGTAATTTCTATACTACTACACTCAAAGTGCTTACTGGCAATATATTCTCCTAGGGAAGAAATATAAAGGCATTGCAGCAATGTAATAAGATTATTGTTAATGAAATATGTAGGAAAAATTTGTGCTTTAAAAGGTTGCATCAGTTGTTAATGACTCTTTGGTCCCCCATTCCTATTAGGCTCTTTCCATGTGCTTCTGTCTCTTTTTCTTTGAATTGTCTTGCTGCCCATTACCTTTCTTCTGGCTGCAAAGGCAGAGCCACAAAGATCTTTCAATACCCAGTGCATTTCAAATCTATCCTCATTTTTAAAGCCTAATTCTATGTGGAAAGGTGTAATTTAAATTCAATTTTAGGGTAACTTTAATGGGACATTTGCATAATACAATTCTGGCTTCTTGTAATTCAAATCGGCTTACTCCAAATAGGCTTCTCCATGGACACACATCCACCGTGCATTAAATGTTAATACACTTGAGTTACCTGGGATGAGAGTATAGAAGCACAGAGGAGTATGCTTCTCTATGGGAGAAAGGCTGAGGCGGCATTTCATGAAGCTGTTAATTAACAATACTAGAAGACCTTGAAGTTTCACAGAATTATACATTGCTAAAACAAGCATACTTGTTACCTAATCTTTCCGTTCTAGTCTCCACTGGGCAGGCTCAGGCTCAGATAAGCTCCCTGAGGCAATATAACCACTTTTGAATAGGGTGATGTCATTGGCAAATTTCATCTTGAAATGTGGTATAAACAGCAAAGTGCAGTTAAAAGGACCTTCTCTCAATCTCTATTAGATATGCCTACAAGTACTGCTACCTGCTTTTAAATCTTCTTTCCCTTATTTCTGATGGTTGGGTGATCAGATTTATTTTTCATTACTTAACTCTTTTTTTTTTTAATGTCTCTCCTCTTCCATAAGCCCATTATGTAAATTATTCTAAGAAGTAAAGTAGAAGAAAGCCTAGTTTTCTTTACTTACCATTCACTACAGGAAAAAATGTTTAGGAGATATAATCAGGGGTTAAAGATGGGGAACACATGTACACCCGTGGCGGATTCATGTCAATGTATGGCAAAAACAATACAATATTGTAAAGTAAATAGTCTCCAATTAAAATAAATAAATTTATATTAAAAAAAAGAAATATAATCATATATGGTGCCTGTTACCACATCAAGAAATATAACTCATATATTGACTTTTATATTATTACTTTTTATATTTTATATATAGCTCCTCTATTTCATTCCATGGTATGTAAACTGTATACAGTGTTTATAACACTTGCTCTTCTATTAAGATCTATTCAGCTAATCAATCTGCATCTTAATTTCAAATTTCCCGTCTGCCCACACAAACTGGAGTGGATGGTTTTAAACAGATTTATACCTTCCAAGTGGCAGATAGTACCAAAGAAGGACTCTGTCACAGTAACTTTCCCCTAAAACAGTCACCTATAATTTGAGTTTCTCACATCTCCTAAACATGTTTCATGCTGCTGCCAAAGCTAACTTTCTAAAATAATTGTTCTGATCCTCTACTATTCCCACTGAGCCTGCACTGTATCATCACCGCTTTTGGAATTGAGCAGGACCCTACGGGGCCTTCCTGGGACACCCTTCCCACCATGTCCTCTATCTGTCTCCTGTTTGTAGAAAACTACAGTCTGCCAGGTCTCCTCTGAGTCACAAAAGCCTGGCTCAAGAATTAAGGATTGAAAGGACATGGACATGTGGAAACAAAAATAGCAGTTGCGTCAGGGCTCTGGTAAGGATTTAAGCAGTAAATCAGTCATGTGGAAGTCACAGAATCATTAGTTCCTCTGAAAAGTACCTAGATAAGTATCTGATGCACATTTCCTAAGTTTATGATGCTACCCCCCACCAAATGTCCAAAATTCGCTACTTGATGACCATGAGTACATAGATGCCGCACTCGCTGAAACCGGAGGACTCGTAATGTTAAGCTCTACGACAGCACCCTGATATCTCACCATCCACCAATCAGAGAATTGGCACAAGCACACCACATACCCAAGATGCCCCTCTTCACCTTGCCTCTAAAAATGCTTCCCTGAAACCCACTGGGGAGTTTGAGTTTTTCCAGGATTAGCTGCCGCAGACTCCTTGTTTCACACCTTACAGTAAACACTGCACTCTCTTTGACTACAACCTGATGTCCACAGACTGCCTTTACTGTGGATTGGTGAGTAGACCCAAGTTTGATTTGGTAACACTTTCAAGATTCCTCATGGTGAAAACCCTCCAAGAGCAAACCTTAACCTCCATTCCTTTACTCATGGTGGCCTTTAGCTTAGTATTTCCTCCTGTTGTTCAGTCACTCAGTCATGTCCGACTCTTTGTGACCCCATGGACAGCAGCATGCCAGGCCTCCCTGTCCTTCAGAATCACCTGGAGTTTGTCAAACTCATGTCCATGGGTCAGTGATGCCATCCAACCATCTTATCTTCTGTCGTCCCCTTCTCCTCCTGCCTTTCAGTCTTTCCCAGCATCAGGGTCTTTTCCAATAAGTTGGCTCTTCCCATCAAGTGGCCGAAGTATTGGAGCTTCAGCTTCAGCATCAGTCCTTCCAATGAATATTCAGGACTGATTTCCTTTAGGATGCACTGGTTTGATCTTGCTGTCCAAGGGACTCTCAAGAGTCTTCTCCAACACCACAGTTCAAATGAGCACCATCAATTCATCGGTGTTCAGTCTTTTTAATTGTCCATCTCTCACACTGATATACAACTACTGGAAAAATCATATCTTTGACTATACAGACCTTTGTTGGCAAAGTGATGTCTCTGCTTTTTAATACACTGTGTAGGTTTGCCATTGCTTTTCTTCTAAAGAGCAAGTATCTTTTAACCCTTCAAGAGCAAACCTTAACCTCTATTCCTTTACTCACAGTGACCTTTAGCTTTGTATTTCCTCCTGGTTCCCATTTATTGTTTGCTAACTGGAAAACATTGTTTCCTTAAAAACCCAACTCATCTGTGACCTCTTCTTTGGAAGCCTTCCATGGTGAAACGATCATAAATATTTCCTCCTTTGTGTTTCCAAAATGAGTTATTTTCCATTATTTAGCATGTAGATTGCTCTATCTTACATCAAAAGTAATTTTTTTAGCTTACTTTATTAGATTATATGGTCTTTAAGGGCCAATGTTGAGGTTTAGTCTAATATCTTCCCAGTAGTCCCCCACTACCATCATCCAGCATGAATAAATTCTTTATAAATATACACTGATTTCAGTTTAATTTCTAAAACTCCTAACAAAGATGAGTAATTTCATAACATTTAACTTTCACTATCTATCTGCAGGTGCTTTTATGATTATCTTTCCTTTTGTCACTGATACCTCACTCGATTTCTTTCTGACTTCATGATCTATGGCTTAGAAATCTGGTCTCTGATGTGTTACATTTTCACCTGATCAATTTTGTACCTATAATGATTTAATTAAACTACTGATTATTCACTGGTGTCTATGTCTTTATGCATTTCATATCTTGTTTTATTTATATGTGCTTGAGTATTGCTTCTACTGAAATATACTGAGTAAGAAAAGATGAATCTAAAGCAAAATGACTTTATTATCTTTCTAAACTGTATCTAATTTTATTGATAATGTTCTTTCAAATTGAGTGTGATTTATAACACTGCCCATAGTGTCCTTTAAAGATGACCTTTTGATATGTCCCTCAATTTTGAATTTATAGCCCATATCCAAGTAGTTCCTGCCCAAAAAAAAAAAAAAAAAGGCAGAAGAAGAAAAAGGAAAATTCAGGAACTAGATTGATTCAAGGAGTCTTTATATTCAATGTGGCAATATAGAAACAAAAGAAAAGCCTCAACAAGGAGATGGTACTTGTAACATTTGGCGGTTTGCCCACTGAGAACCAGTCTTAATTAGCTTTATTACCCTCCAAAGAAACAGGCATACTACCTTGTGTGTAGGCACTCTGCCATCAAACAGATGGGTCTGCATGGAGATGCCAAAAAAGCACATATGAACATCAAGCATGGCTCCTAACCATGTTATTTTCAGCTTATAGTACTTAAATGACTGTTGTCCTGCCAATGCCATGATTGCAGGCAAGAAGAGCAAATATAGCAACCACAACCACAGCAACTGTCAGGGACCAAGCAAGAGGGGTTCCCATTTCAAGCTATCTCTTTGACTGTTTCTTTGAATTTTAGCTAATGAAAATGCCTAAAAAAAAAAAAAGAAAAGAAAAGAAAAAGCCTAAAAGTTTAGTGTTCTGGTACCAAGTATGTAAACTCCAGGAAGCACTTTCTTTTGTATACAGATAAACATTGGCAAAGAGACTAAAGTCATCATTTTAAAGGCTGATGAGCATTTTCTAGAGGCTGATTTTTGTTTCTGAAAATAAAATTTCTAATGAAAAAATAGCTACCTAAAAAAGAAATCTCTAGCAGTATATATCTACAAGAACTTCTAAAAGTAACACACACACAAAAAGATGTCATTTTCATCATAGGGGACTGGAATGCAAAAGTAGGGAGTCAGGAGATACATATAACAGGCAAGTTTGACCTTGGAGTACAAAATGAAGCAGTGCAAAGGCTAATAGAGTTTTGCCAAGAGAACGCACTGGTCATAGCAAACACCGTCTTCCAACAACACAAGAGACAACTCTACACATGGACATCACCAGATGGTCAACACCAAAATCAGATTGATTATATTCTTTGCAGCCAAAGATGGAGAAGCTCTATACACTCAGCAAAAAAACAAGACCAGGAGCTGACTGTGGCTTAGATCATGAATTCCTTATTGCCAAATTCAGACTTAAATTGAAGAAAGTAGGGAAAACCACTAGACTATTCAGGTATAACCTAAATCAAATCCCTTACAATTATACAGTGGAAGTGGCAAATAGATTCAAGGGATTAGATCTGATAGAGTGCCTGAAGAACTATGGATGGAGGTTTATGACATCGTACAGGAGGTGATAATCAAAACCATCCCCACAAAGAAGAAATGTAAAAAAGGCAAAATGGTTGTCTGAGGAAGCCTTACAAATAGCTGTGAAGAGAGAGGAAGCAAAAAGAAAAGGAGAAAAGGAAAGATGTGCCCATTTGAATGCAGAGTTTCAAAGAATAGCAAGGAGAGATAACAAAGCCTTTCTCAGTGATCAATGCAAAGAAATAGAGGAAAGCAAGAGAATGGAAAAGACTGATCTCTTCAAGAAAATTAAAGATAATAAGGGAATATTTCATGCAAAGATGGGCACAATAAAGGACAGAAATGGTATGGGCCTAACAGAAGCAGAAAATGTTAAGAAGAGGTGGCAAGAATACATAGAAGAACAACACACAAAAAATCTTCATGATCCAAATAAACACGATGGTGTGATAACTTACCTAGAGCCAGACATCCTGGAGCCTGAAGTCAACTGGGCCTTAGGAAGCATCATGACAGACAAAGCTAATGGAGCTGATGGAATTCCAGTTGTCCTGTTTCAAATCCTAAAAGATGATGCTGTGAAAGTGCTGCCCTCAGTATGCCAGCAAATTTGGAAAACTCAGGAGTGGCCATAGGACTGGAAAATGTCAGTTTTCCTTCCAATCTCAAAGAAAGAATGCCAAAGAATTCAATGCCAAAGAATGCTCAAACTAACATGATTGCACTCATCTCACACACTAGAAAGTAGTGCTCAAAATTCCCCAAGCTAGGCTTCAATGGTAAGTATGTGAACCAAGAACTTCTAGAGATTGAAACTGGATTTAGAAAAGGCAGAGGAACTAGAGATCAAATTGCCAACAGACATTGGATCATAGAAAAACAAGAGAATTCCTGAAAAACATCTAATTCCACTTCATTGACTACACTAAATCCTTTGACTGTGTGGATCACAACAAACTGTGGAATATTCTTAAAGTGATGGGAATACCAGACCACCTTACCTACCTCCTGAGAAACCTGTATGCAGGTCAAGAAGCAACAGTTAGAACCAGACATGGAACACCATACTGGTTCCAAATCAGGAAAGGAGTATATCAAAGCTTTTTTTAACTTACATGAAGAGTACATCTTGCAAAATGCTGGGCTGGATGAAGCACAAGCTTGACTCAAGATTGCCAGGAGAAATACCAATAACCTCAGATATGCAGGTGACACCACCCTTATGGCAGAAAGCAAAGAGGAACTAAAGAGCCTCTTGATGAACATGAAAGAGGAGAGTGAAGGAACTGGCTTAAAACTCAATATTCAGAAAACTAAGATCATGGCATCTGGTCCCATCACTTCCTGGCAAATAGATGGGGAAACAATGGAAACAGTGACAGACTTTATTTTCTTGGGCTCCAAAATCACTGCAGATGGTTACTGCATCTATGAAATTAAAAGATGTTTGCTCCTTGGAAGAAAAGCTTGGAAGAAAAGACAAACCTACACAGCATATTAAAAAGCAGAGACATTACTTTACTGATAAAGTCTGTATAGTCAAAGCTATGACTTTTCCAGTGGTCATGTATGGATGTGAGAGTTGGACCATAAAGAAAGCTGAATGCTGAAGAATTGATGCTTTTGAACTGTGATGTTGGAGAAGACTCTTGAGAGTCCCTTGGACTGCAAGGAGGTCAAACCAATCAATCCTAAAGGAAGGATTTAGGATTTAGTATTCAGCTGAAGCTGAAGCCCCAATACTTTGGCCACCTGATGCAAAGAGCCAACTCATTGGAAAATACCCTGATGCTGGAAAAGATTGAAGGCAGGAGGAGAAGGCGACAACAGAGGCTAAGATGGTTGGTTGGCATTACCAACTCGATGGACATGAGTTTGAGCAAACTCCAGGAGTTGGTGATAGACAGGGAAGCCTGGCTTGCTGCAGTTCATGGGATCACAGAGTCAGACATGACTGAGTGATTGAACTGAGCAGTATGTATCATTGAAACTCAAAAAGTACCACTTGTAGGTTTAAATTTTGACCATCACATATTACTACATTTCCATTTTTTTAAGAAACTCCATCATATATTAGCCAAAGAAATTTCTCACAACCTTAAATTTATAATCTTATAAACAAAACATAAGTTAAAGCCAATTAATATTAATGAAGCACTTATTTTATACACAGCACCATGCTAAGCTCTGTGTGGGATACAGTAAGACGATGGTTCTAGTATCTTTGGACTTTCCATGCAGTTGTAAAGGGCATCCATGATAAGTTATATTTCAAATTTTACAATTGTTTACTGAAAGAAATTATACCCAGTTTAAGGCAGCAGGCAAGATCCTTAAAGGAGGCAAAACTTAAAATAGGCTGAGAAGAGTGGGTAGAATTTACAATCAGTTGAATAGAGTGTGTACAGTTGTTATCTATCCTTCATGGAGGAGATGAAGACAGAATCAAAGGCAGTGAGAATCTCCAGATAATTTAAATGGCTTCTCCATGGCTTTTTGTTATCCTGTTATATAGCTTTACCTAAAATATTCTGATAATTACCCAAATAACTAATCTTCTCAAGTGGATTTCCTACAAAGATCCTATACATCATACTTTGTGAGGGCGATGTTGTCTTTCGTTGCAGGGATGACCACAAAAACCTGTTTGCTTACGTGAGCCTGGCCAGTTCATGAGGGCTCACTACACAAGTTTCTCAATCAGAGATATCTGAGGGCTTTCCAGGGTCACTTCCAACACAAATCCCTTGCTCACTTTGCTCATCTTTACTTTTAACAGAATTATTTACCCCCCTCCCCCAATTCTAAGGAAAAGCAATTTCCATTCTCCTGCTCAGCTCAACAGCATCCAGTCTTGGAAGCTGAAATTTTCAAAACGCCTTAATTGGTCCACATTATCTATTTTCCTGCAGCTGTGCTCCTCTGCTTCTTCAGTTCCACTCAGGACCAGAGCTTTCCTTTTCCCCAAGCCTCATAATCAATGATGTGTCCTCTGATTCTTCCCAGCCTTGACTTTTTCTGACGTCTTGATTCAATAAACTTCTGCTCTGAAAAGGAACGGGCTGGCCCTTAGCGGTGGATGTATAAACTTTAAAGATCCTCTCCACTTACATTATAGCTATCAACTTTGTCTTAATAATCAGAGTGTCTTTAAGTGTAAATGTCTCACAGTAGGCATTTATCCTCCTTGGGGGAGAGAAACAATGGAATGGATTAAAATACAGTCTCTTCCCTAAATGCTAGGATTGAATTCACCTGGCAGCTCCCTACAAAAATTAAAAAATAACTGCTCAACAGGCTCATGTATTATATGTTTGAATAATGGGAAATGTTAAACAAAACGTCTGACTCATGGTAGGCACTCAGTAAATATTCAAAGAATTAGTAAATTAATTCCTTTCCTTTCACATGCTTATTGTAACCTTACAAAAACCCTGTTGCCTAGTAACAACTCAATGAAACTGTTCCTGAGCACAAGATAGGATTATAATTCATAATTTATAAATTATGCTTTCTAAGTATATTTATAAATTATTTGCAAAATGTAGCATTCAACTTTTAACTTCTTATAGCAAATAGCGAGTCAACTGTGAATATTAGACATTTAAGAAAGGTTGTGTGTGTGAGTGTGTGGTGTGTTAGTCACTCAGTCATTTTCAACTCTTTGCAACCCCACGGACTATAGCCCACTGGGTTCCTCTGTCCATGGAATTAGGTTGTTATTCATTTATTCAGGAAATATTACTTAGACACTCTGTCAGGATTCGTGAGGTTATGCTGCAATGATAAATAGCCTGAAAGCTCAACAGCTTGAAACAATAAGTGTTTTACTCACACTATTATTTCATATGCATAAGAGGGTTCTGTGGCCGACTCATAAGAGTGTTCTGCTGACTGTGGACACTCATTGACCAGTTTGACAGAGATTTCATTCACCTTATTCTTCCCTGATCGCAGATGCAGAGAAAACAGAGATAGTTATGAACCAAATACCAGTTCCTAAAGCAATTTCATGGAATGCCACATGTCACATCTGACAAAATTTTATTGGTCAAAGAAAGTCATATGAATATGGATGGGTTCAATAGACAAAGGTATATAACCCTTCACATTTGTAGTACCATAGGAAACAAACTGGGCTTCCCTTGTGGCTCAGCTGATAAAGAATCCACATACAATGCAGGAGACCTGGGTTCGATCCCTGGGTTGGGGAGATCCCCTGGAGATGGGAAAGGCTACCCACTCCAGTATTTTGCCCTGGAGAATTCCATGGACTGTATAGTGTATGGGGTCTCAGAGAGTCAGACAAAACTGAGAGACTTTCACTTTCAGGAACAAATCAGGATATAAAAAGTATATATAAAAGGTGTTACTGAAAAGTAACACAGTCTTCTACAAGCATGCAGTAATTTACTTGGTCTGATGCACCAAGTTACAAGGTAAATAAGATGAACTTGAGCTATTGCTGATCGTTACCACCTTCCGGGAATTGGGAATCACTTTGTTTCTCTGTGTCCTCCCCACATGAAAAAATATCTGTTCAATCTACGACTGTGACTAATGATTATGATTATGTTTACTTCACAGGTGTAATCACAAAATAAACAATACTCTTTTACAATGAAGTTGAACAGAGCAAACACTTGGGTTACTAAGGCCTAAGTGTAGAGCCTATCTAGATTTTCTCCTACTCATTCATCCCAACAAGGTTCACTGTAAGAAATCGATATAGGAGACAGACTGCCCTTTTAACTGCCTGTGTCATGCCCCCAAGTCCCCTCCACTTTGCTTTCATCCTCTCTACCATGCTTCCTAAAACTCTAACCAGATCTGGAAGCCTGGAAAATAAAAAGCCTCAATTGCCTTCCTGTCTTGTCTATGGAGATTGTCAGTGAAACTAGAGGTGCTAACAAAGAAATGCAAAGTGCTGCAAAGTATCAAGTGCTACATAAATTTAAGAATGATTGTTATGATAAACCCCAAGAAGTGTGTCTCTATTAATGACAAAGAAGACAGAAGAGATTTGGGAGGCAAAACTTCTGATCTGATAGTTGTAAGAGTAAATATATATAGTCTGCTTTTTTCTTAAGTGAAGTGAAAGTCACTCGGTCACCTCCGACTCTTTGCAACCCCATGGATTATACAGTCCATGGAATTCTCCAGGCCAGAATACTGGAGTGGGTAGCCTTTCCCTTCTCCAGGGGATCTGCCCAACCCAGGGATCAAACCCAGGTCTCCCACATTGCAGTTAGATTCTTTACTAGCTGAGCCACAAGGGAAGCCCTTTTCTTAACTATTAGGTCTAATTAAGTTTTTTCTAATTTTGTTTTAAACTTAAGCTCCTGTTTTCTTCTGAGTATGATCCTTTCTATCAAAGGAGTCACTTTGTTCTAGATTCCCCCCAAAAATGCCTATCAAGTTATGTTGGGACTACAAGCTGGGTGGAGCAACAAGGTTGACCTTACTTCAGTATTCTTGCCTGGAGAATTCCATGGACACTGGAGCCTGGCAGGCCACAGTCCATGGGGTCTCAGAGAGTCAGACAGGACTGAGTGACTTAACACTTTCACTTTCACTTTAGAGCTGTTACTTAGGAAGCCAGACTTGGCTGAAGACATTATGCTACATTGGGACTACCATGGGATTTGAAGTCAAGCTAATATACTTCTGAGAACAGATTCTGTTGCTCATCACCAAATTTCTCACCGAACTTCAGATCTTTTCTTAAAATGGAGATAATGTCATCTATCTCATATTATCAAAAGAGTAAAAACAAAAAAAAAAAACGGAAATCCAATACCACAGGAAAATGCCTAGCAGAGACTCTCCCTCTCTCTGTTGGTGAATGACATGGACCCTCTTCCTGCTATTTCCCGCCCCCCCCTCAGAGTATGTGATTTGTTTCACCTTTATCTATAGTCCCTGATTTTATATGAAATATAAAAGTTATGATTATCTCAGGAAATGCTTTAATGGGTCTATAAACAGTAGCAGTAAATGATAACTGATAACCAGACTCAGGATGTTATCTCTCTCTGAGGTAATTTGAATTTTGAAAGGGGATAAAGTCTTAAAGAATTGATCTCATGTAAGTGAGTCCTTTACTTTCAACTTGCGTAACCCTGAACTAATCACTATATATCTTTGCCCATTCTAAGCCTCATATTTTTTTTTGAAATTTTGTCTTGCTGTTGTTTTTAGCTTTAACATGATGAACCAAAACTTGGTTTTCTTTAAAAGTAAATTCTACCAGCCCTAACCTTCTGTAGTTTTTATTGTGAAACTTCAAGTAATAATAAAGAATGAAAAAAATATTTACCAAATGCAAAACCTGGGCTATGTGATTTAAAAAATCTTTAATTCTCAAAGAATTTCTGAGTCATGATTAATTTGCAAATGAGGACCTTGAGGTTTAGCAAGAGTTAAGAGGCTTGCCTCTGTTGACAAGAGGAAGAGACAAACTTTAAACTCACACTCATCTAATTCTCCGGGTGGAGCAGTGGGAAGGAACCCACCTGCCAGTGCAGAAGATGCAAGAGACGAGGATTCCATCCCTGGGTCGGGATGATCACCTGGAGGAGGAAATGCAACCCACTCCAGTATTCTTGCCTAGAAACTTCCATGGACAGAGGAGCCTGGTGGGCTAGAGTCCATGAAGTCACAAAGAGTCAGACACAACTGAACAAGCACAGGCGTCTAACTCCAAAGACTTTGCTCATTTCACCAGGAAATACTCCTCAATGGGAAAGCCTTTTTGGCACCTATGAAATTACACCATTAGGAAGTCAGTATTATCAAGACCATTTGTTTTATTGCAGTTGTCTGCACACCATCATTTATAAACTCCTAGAGAGAGACATGCATACTTTAAGTTCCAGCACCTAAGAAAACTGAGGGATCAAGTATGTTTTCAGTTGGGGTTTTCAACAGAATAGAAGACAGAAAGAGGAGGGAGAGAGGAAGGGAAGAAGATAAGAAAGACGGAAGCAATCATTTCTTACTCCTTATGAGCTTTGGGGATCTTACTTTGCTGGGCTGGAATAACAGCTATCTGAGAGCTATTTATAGATAGTCATTCTCTACTATAAGCAAGATATTGTGAAATTTATTTTGAGAACTGTTTAAATTTTTTCAACTTTAATACCGTTTCCAACTTTATGACACCATACACAAGAAGGTATTTTATGCTAAAAGGAATGAGAACGTTTTCCTCTATGCTTTTAGGTTCTGTATTTGAGACATGCAAATTAAACTGGCAAAAGACAGTTTAAGAGGAGAAAGGCATACATATTTTATGTACATGGAGACTCTACAGAAAAGAAGTGAAAACCCAAAGAAGTGGTTAGACTGAGGGCTTATCTATCATTTTAAAAAGAGCAACATGGGTGCGGGATGAGCAGTGAGAGGCTTCGGAGGCCACCAACGTGCCTGAGGCGGCGGCACCAACTCAAGAGTGTCCCAAGGCATCCGGGCCACCTGGAGCCGGCAAGCGTTCCCAGGCACCCAAATCTACTGAAAACTTCTGTTTCTGCCATTTGGCTACTGGGGACATGCTAAGGGTCTTCTGGCTCAGAACTGGGAGAAAAGCTGCAGGCAACTATAGATGCTGGAAAACTGGTGAGCTGGTCACAGAGCTCATTGAGAAGAATTGGGAGATCTCTCCATGTAGAAATGGTATTCTTCTAGATGGCTTCCCTCAGACTGTGAGGCAGGCAGAAAGGCTTGGTGACCTCATGGAGAAGAGGAAAGAGAAGCTTGACTCTGTGATTGAGTTCAGCATCCCAGGCTCTCTGCTGATCCAGAGACTCACAGGAAGGCCCCAGAGTGGCCATTCCTACACAAGGAGTTCAACCCCCTTAAGGCGTCCATGAAAGATGGTATCACAGAGGAACCCTTGATCTGCCGATCAGATGATAATAAGAAAGACCTGAAAATCCACCCCGAGACCTACCACACTGAGACCTCCCATTGGTGGAGTAAGACAGTAAAGAGGCTCCGCTCTGCCATCCACACATCCCAGACCCGTGATGTCCTGTTTGCAGCATCCTAGCAGCCTTGTCCAAAGCCACATCCCAGAAACAGAAGGCCAGGCAAGACCACATCACTGCTCATCACCGCATGGCCTGGTCCCTGCCCGTAGGTGCTGGGCAGAGGGGAGGGTGGTCAGGGTAAGGCTGGAGGGGAGGAGATAGAGGGTGCAAGATGGGAAGAGCATCAGTGCTGCGGTGAAGCAATTTCTTTCACATGAAGCCAGAGTCTTAAAATGTATAGACAAAGGGGAAAATTAATTTTTAAAAACACTAACTGGATGGTATAGGTAGAAACAGAGATGTAGTATTATTTCTAAGGAATCACATTTTCCTTTACTCTGGACTGGTGACAGTATTTCACAAAGCCAATGCCCTAAGACTTCAGCTTTTGTCATAGCCTCCTGCCAACCCAGGTGTGCGGGAAGTCACACTGTTGCCTTGCAGCTTGGATCAGGGCGGAAGTTGACTACTAACCCTGGTTCCCCATAGCCTGAGATCAAAACATCATCTTCACATTTGAAAGGGACACAGAGTGTGTTCCTGGGGACAGTGGCTCAGCTAATCCAGTTTACTGGCATCAGGTGGGCCAGGCTGATGTCTCTCCCTCCCAACTCACCACTGATTTGCCAGCCCACCTGCCCTCATGGGTAAGCTCACAGCAGCCACCCAGCGTACATCACAATCCTACACTCCTGCCTTCTTCCATCCACGTCATGCGAAAGGACCCTTTTTAACAAATGAGCAAGTATCCTAAGCAACATCATCCAAAGATTGTCCTTTTCATCCTCAAATCATGTGACTGACATCACTCAACAGCACTGGGATGTATCATTTTTCAAGGAGGTATTTTCTTAACTGTCCAAATGCTGCCTTGTTTGGTCCCTAAATCAATAAAGTGTGCTAGAAGTTTGTGTTAAAAAAAGAAAAAAAGAGCAATAAGTTGCGGAAGATGACTAGGAAATGTATGGTAAGTAAGGGTTGTTTAGCAAGAGGTATCCTACAGACTCATTTTAGTGCTATCTTAGGTCTTCCTGTTATGGGAGAGGGAACATTTTTACACATGGAAATGTATATTACCTTCATAAGGGGAAATTTATGTCCTTCTTTCAGGCAGAAGGGTGGAGGGCAGCAAGCTTCTGTTTGCTGTTTTTCAATTGCCTTGGACTCAAAATAATCCTTATGACAAAATGGCATTTTTTTGGAGGGTGGAGTATTCTGATCCCCTTTAATGCCAATAAGGTTTTGGAATATTCGAAAAGGTATTGGAAAAGAACAACAAGGTCTGTTAGAAAGTCTAGAGAGAATGGGTGTAAAGAAATGTTTTCATTCTCTATTGGTTGCTATGTTGAGTATACACTTTCTGTATCAAAGTTATTTAAAATAATATATCCCTCTATTTAGCAACCAGAGAAGACATTGGCAACCCACTCCAGTGTTCTTGTCTGGAGAATCCCAGGGTCGGGGGAGCCTGATGGGCTGCCGTCTATGGGGTCGCACAGAGCCGGACACGACTGAAGCAACTTAGCAGCAGCAGCAGCAATTTAGCAACCCTACTTCCTGGAATATATTTAGAGGCAATAACCAGATACTTACACAAATATGTGTCTGTATATTGTTAATCAAAGTCAATTTTATAATAGTAATAAACTAGGGAGAAAACTAAATGTACATCTATATATGAATGGATAAAGTATTATGGCCAAACTATGAACTAGGTATCTACAATATAGATCTTTATTTATTGGCATGACAGATGTTTTTGTCATATAATTTAATAAAAACATGGGCTATAAAATATATATATAGAGAGAGATAGATAGATAGATATAGATATACAGCATGACAGTGTAAATTTTACATTAATAATATCTGTCTATGCAATTTTATAGGGAGATATCTATATTCACCAACAACTAGCCATGATAATCTTCAGTTTATTTTACTTTTTAATATTATGTTAGTTTTTCGTGATTTATAGGTGTTATTTTTATTATTGGGAGAAAAAGCTATTTTAACTAGGAAAAATGTGTTTTGAAATATTAGGAAGTATGAAAAAAATTTGATGAATTTTTAATAAAATAAACCTTGGGAGATTTGAGAATAATTGGATTCACAGTAGTCTCCCCTTGTCTGCAGGGATTAAATTCCCGTACACTCAAATGTTTGCGTGAAACCTCAGACAGTACATAACCCTATGCATACTGTTTTTTCCTATACAGACTTGGCTATGATAAAGTTAATTTATAAGTTAGTCACAGTAAGGGACTGTGACTGAATTGCCAGCATCACTGCTCTTATGCTTTGGGACCATTATTAAGTAAAATACAGGAGCACTGTGATACCACAATGGATCTGATAACTGAGATGGCTTCTAAGTGTCTACTTCACATATACAGCATGAATATGCCAGACAAAGGAATAATCTCAAGTGGAATGAAGCAGGATGGTACAAGATTTTATCCAGCTACATAAAATTTTGTTCAATTTAAAATACGAATTGTTTACTTCTGGAATTTTCCATTTAAAATTTTCAGACCAAAGTTGATCATAGGTAACTGAAATCATGGAAAACAAATCTGTGAATAACAATGGAACACTGTAAAAAGTTTTGGCTTCCCAGGTGGCACTAGTGGTAAAGAACCCACCTACCTAGACAGAAGACATAAAAAACATGGTTTTGATCCCTGGATAAGGAAGATCTCCTGGAGGAGGGCATGGCAACCCACTCCAATATTCTTGCCTGGAAAATCCCAGGGACAGGGAAGCCTGGTGGGCTACAGTTCATAGGGTCACACAGAATCAGACAGGACTGAAGTGACTTAGCATGCACGAACGCTCTGTAAAAGATTTAGGTATGTTCTCAATATCAACAAGAACTTGAAATATTGCCGCTGTATAACACACAACTCTGAAAAACAGATCAATTTCACAGTACATCTCCATAGAGAGTGAGCAGAGTGTCAGAACAATGGGGAAAACTCTTGACCTTCAGCTCCATCCTCTTTCCTAGTTCGCATGTGCATGCCTGCTAAGTTGCTTCAGTTGTGTCTGACTCTTGTGACGATATGGACTGTAGCCCACCAGGCTCCTCTGTCCATGGGATTCTCCAGGCAAGAATAAGGAGTAGGTTTCCATGCCCATCCCCAGGGGATCTTCCCAACCCAGGGATGGAACCTGAGTCCCATGTGGCTGTCCCCTTGCACATGGATTCTTTACCACCGAGCCACTGGGAAAGCCCTCTAGTAAGTTTATAGAATATCAAATAAAATCCCATCACATGGGTTAATCAAATGTTTTGCTATTAAGTGAAAGTCCAGGGACTTTGCTGGTGGTCCAGTGGTTAAGACTCTGAGCTCCCAGTGCAGAGGACCAGGATTCAGTCCATGATCAGGGAACTAAACCCCACATGCTGCAACTAAGAGTTTGCATGCCACAACTAAAAATCCTGCATCCCACTACTGACCTTGTGCAGCCAAATAAATAAATATTAGAAAAAAGCAAGTCTAATATAGTAGTTTCCAACATTGCTCTTCAACTAGGATGTGATTTTTATCTTGTGATGCATTTTGAAAAAGTTGATCTCTCTGTCATGACAATAGTATGAAAAAAATTGACCTACTCCTTGGGGTTGTAAGTAGGAAATTTGAAAAACAACAGCAATAGCATTAAAACATCATTCCAAATTTTATTTGTAAGAGTGGAATTGTTTAAGTGTTTTGTAAAACCTTATCTATAACCCAGCCTACAGGAAGGTTTAATTTTCTCCATGATGTTTACTCTGGATCTCAGGTGTGGTCCTACTCCTTTCCCTGTCATTTTACTATGCGTGTGTTCAGTCGCTCAGTTACGTCTGATTCTGCAACTCCATGGACTGTAGCCTGCCTGGCTCCTCTGTCCATGGAATTTTCCAGGCAAGAATATTGGAGTGGGTTGCCATTTCCTACTCAAGGAGATCTTCCTGACTCAGAGTTGGAACCCATGTCTCCTACATTGACAGCTGGGTGCCACCTGGGAAGCCCAGCATGGAAATTCAGGTTAAAGACCCCAAAACAAATGGTCAGACTTAGAAACATTCAATCAGGTTACCTATTTTATTTCTTTTAAACAAAATAAAATCTTTACAAGAATGTTAGCATAAATATCAACATCATACTTCTTAAAGCCACAGAAACACGAGAGCTGAAAGGCACCTTGTGATCAACATGAGCTCAATCGCTTCAGTCATGAGCGACTCTTTGTGACCCCATGGACCATACCCCTCCAGGCTCCTCCGTCCTTGGGATTTCCCAGGCAAGAATACTGCAGTGGGTTGCCATGTCCTTCCCCAGAGGATCTTCCCCACCCAGGATCGAACCCGCGTCTCCTGTGGCTCCTCCACTGGCAGGCAAATTCTTTAACACTGAGCCGCCAGGAGGCCATGGAGAGTGTCAGAAATTTATGGTGGTGCTTGCTTTGGCAGAACATATACTAAAAATTTATAGTAAATGAGACATCAATATAAAGTGTAAATCTCAGAAGAACTTCTTTGCCACTGCACAAGTCCCAGTTAGCATCCACAGTATCCTCTTATTGGGCCACTTTTTCGTAAAATAAGTTCTGTCCTCACCCTTTACATCAGCACTTCCAGGATTTCTCGTCCTGGAATTTCACCCTTGCCCATGCCCTCCCCAATGTGGGGTTGAACCGTCACAGTGCTGGTACAGCCAATCTTCCCCTCAATTGGTTGTTCCTGTCAAGCTGTTGTTAGCGGAGGAGTCTGCTTTTTCTGTCTCCTCCCTTAGTCACTGTGAAATGAATACAATATGAGACTAGCTGGTTTCCATTACTCTGCTTTCTTCATTCTGAAACAATGTATTGCTTTTCTCACATATAGAGCTCCCAAGGAAAGCATATATGCCTGTATCTTAAACTTCTTTTGGCTATTTGTTCTTGCTGCTCAGTCATTAACTTGTGTCTTAATGTATGTTTTGCAGCATTTCAGGCATCCCTGTCCTTCATTATCTCCTGGAGTTTGCTCAAATTCATGTCCATTGAGTCAGTGACGCTATCTAACCATCTTATCCTCCGCTGCCTCTTTCCCTTTTGCCTGCAATCTTTCCCAGCATCAGGATATAATGCAGTTCAATACTGAGGTATATATTGACTTAAATTAAACTGTTTATTAACTTCATCTATTTCTGTGGAAGGTTTTACATAATTTAACTGATACTTAACTCTCCTTTCCCAAATATTGTTTTAATAGGACAAGAATCTTTGGGGGCAATTTTAAATTGATTCAAAATACTTTACATTTTAATAATTAAACAGTACTTTCCACAAAGTGAATTTAGGATCTTGCCCTAGTCTCTGAAGAAATATCCTCAGAGGAATTTAATTAAAGGTAACCTATTTCCCATATATTACATAAAATTTAATTAAAGAATCAATCTCTGCTTTTGACTCAAAGGGTTTGGGCCAAAAGAATTAAAAACCCACATAACTTTAAAAAAAAAAAATTCTAAAACTTGATGCTTTGCATTCACCAGAGAACTACATATTTTTCTCTTTTTTGATATACATTATCAACAGTAGACCAATTTCACATTACTATTACAACATCTGTACCACGAGGTATTGTTGAGTCCTTTTGTTATCCATTTAAATATGAAGAATCGGGCTTCCCTGGTGGCTAGGTGGTAAAGAATCTGCATGCTAATGCAGGAGACACAGGTGTGACCCTGGTCCAGGGAGATCCCACTTGCCGGGGAGCAACTAAGCCTGCGCCCCACACTGCTGAGGGGCTAGAGGCCGGGGCGCCCACCGAGCTCCCCGGCGACCACCGAGGCCCACGTGCCCGAGAGCCGGGCTCTCCAGCAAGAGACGCGCCCACAGCAAGAAGCCGCACCCCGCACCGCCAGCGCAGCCCCTGCCCACGGCAACAGGGGAAGCCTGCAAAGCAAGGAAGGCCCACCACCGCCAAAACAAACAGAATGTTTAAAAAATACGTAACTATGAAGAAATTAAGATCAAATTGGATCGATAAGTCGGGTAAAGTCACCCGTACACACAGCAGAACTAGAGATTCTAATGTAAAACCAGGAATCCTCCCATTACATCAGTACCCAAGAGAGTCACCTACCATGAGAAATTGGTCTGTAATATTTGTCCGGATGGGATGCCACAGAATATGAGCCAACCAACAATATGTAGATTCTAACTCACTGTCATCTGAGTTACAAGTTTAATCATCAGATCTTTTGGTCTGCGCCCAACACAGCTTAACTGCCTTGTGCTACTTATTCTACTTCTTTATTCCTCTGCCACTTAAGTTTCTAAATGTTCAAATACTTTTCAGTTTCATCTCCCAATATAACCAGCTTTCTAACTCCTTTGTAAATTAAACCTTCAGATTCTGCATCTAATTCTAGTAGCTCTCATCTCCATGCAGTGTTTTTTTCCAGAGAATATACTATCCCTTGCAGTCTTAACCTGACAGTGAACTTGAGTAGGAGGAAAGATGACACTTACTTCTTTAAAATATATACAAATTTCTGCATATTTGAATATGTGCAAGTTCTTAAGTTTTAATAATTCTTTGAGGGAAAATTTTTATTTTTCATAAAAAACACTTAATTTCATCTTAGTTGTAAGCCAGTGTTCATCATGGTAGGAATATTGGGGAGCTGGAGAGAAAGAAAGCATTGCTCAATATATATGCGAAAGAAATTAAAGAAAGAAAGGCAGAGGAATACATTTTTCACTTATTGAAAAACATGTTTTGAGCACCTACTGTGTGAGACACCGTGTATTACTTTATAGAATACTTAGCAAATTACTTTCAAAAACATTGTCTAATTCAATAGTAATTAATATATTAAAATTTGAATATTTACTAATGAATAAAATCTTTTAATGTTACCTTATTAGAGTTCCTAGATTCAAAATTGATATAGGGAAAAAATAAATCTTAATAGATAATGAAGTTTGCAAAAAGTGATTGCTAAAGCTGAACTCTTGAAACTGGATCCTGGCAAACAATTCTCAGAGGTATAAGGTACAGCTGTGCATTCAAACCTGAAATCACTACATCAGCTAATTTTAGACTATACTTATCAGTAATAATGGTATGTCATTGTTCTCATTTTTTCATTTTATATTACCCATAATTCCTGCTGTGACAGCTAAATTGTTCTCAAATTTAGCATAGTCAAAAAAGTTTAAATTACACATGTGTATGATATTGTTTCTAGAACTTAAGAAAATTGATGATGATGATGATGGAGAGCTTACTCCTGACTTTTGACAAGTTTAGATTGAACTACAGCCAAAAAAGATTTTCAAAGTGTATAATAACAGCGCTTTTTAGATATACAAGGAAACGATTTTTATCACATTTAATGAAGTCCTCATTCACTGGGAATAAACTGGATATTAATTATATGTATATATATTTTATGCTACTATTATATTTATTACTCTTCTGAGACTGTCTTAATGAACATAGTGGAATAGTAACCTAAAAGACTCAAATTTCCCATCTTATGTTTCATCCAGAGAGGTTAGCCAATACTAGGAATAGTTTCACTCAACTTTGTAAATTTTGGTTAATTACTTGTTTTGCTCACCAGCTGCACACTATTTGAGGGTCATATATGTGAAAGTAAGAAAATAAAGACAGGATTGTAGATGAAGTCCAACTGATCATGTGTTTCCCCTGTCCCATGATACCTCTCATTAAAATCTACTTACTTTATTTGGGCTTATTCAATTGGTAAAAAATCAGAAAGAATAACATCTGAGAATTTTACTTACTGTGATTATAAACATATAAAGATTTCCTATTTAATCTTCCCAATAATCCTTACAAATAGGGAATAGTTTTTTTTCCCCACATAAAGGAAAGAGAGTCAAAGAAATTATTTGACAAAAGGATAAAGAGCTCAGTTTCAACATTGAGTCTATTTGACTTAAAAATCCATTGTCCTTCCTCACTATTAGTCTAGCTTTGACACAAGAGATCAACCACGAACGTAGTTCAATAATTTAGACGTGGAAGAAAGTGTGGCTACACTACACCAGTCAAGTTGGAAAGACAGAGAATAAGGGAAGGATGATGGCTCATCATATGGGTTTTCTAAGAATATTTCAGCATGACTCAAAGTAAGGTAAGGCTCAATATACCTCAGTGACCTTCTAGAAGTCTGTAACGCAATTTGATTCAATAAATATGGTTGCTAATTATTGTCCTCACCCCACTTTCCAATCCAAATTACAGCCTGACATGTACTCAAAAGCTTGTTGCATATAATAAGACTATTTAAATTCCATGGTGGATATTATTGCTTCTTTTTTTGTTCATTTCAAAACAATGTTTTTAATAAGCCTATAAAAATGTATACACATTATATAATAGGCTTTCGAAATAAGCAACATCCACTATTTTATAATTTATTTCAGGTACGCTTTGAGCAGATTTTCTAAACTGAAAATTCTTACCTTTTAATTTGTTCTTTTTCTCTCTCTTATTTATTCTAAACTTATTCTCAATTTC
The DNA here is from genome assembly GCF_023699985.2 of Odocoileus virginianus. Taxonomy (NCBI): domain Eukaryota; kingdom Metazoa; phylum Chordata; class Mammalia; order Artiodactyla; family Cervidae; genus Odocoileus; species Odocoileus virginianus. Next base: position 4,119,357 of record NC_069701.1, read on the forward strand.
ACAAAAACCACTCCTGAATGGTCTATTTAGCCAATAACAATTTATCTTGTAGTGGTTTAAGTCATGTACCTGGTACTGTTTTAGCCCCCAGAGAAACAGAAGTGAATAAGATGTGGTAGTTGCCCACTGGAAACTCACAGTCTCTCAGAGAGTCTGGTAAATAAATTCAATACAAGGAGGTGAGGTCCTTGTATAGATTCTCAGATGCACGATGTGGGAGAAAGGAGAGAGGAGTCAGTTGCTTCTTATTTCTGTAATCTTTGCTCTTAAAGCTAGACTTGGCTTTTGACTCTCATGTATTACAACCACTAAGCTAAATTGACTTTGCACGTTAATCTGATCACACCTTCCTAGTTTAAATTATATTAATGGTCTCCCATCATATAAATTAGAACATCTGACCAAGATAGAAGTCTGTATAAATTCTGGTCCTTCACTACCTTTCATTTCTCTTTACACTAAAATAAATACCATCAGTTTTGCCATGTCACAAAAATATCTTAAAGGCTATTCCTCTTTCTTCTAGCTAACTCCTAGTTAAATTTTCTGATAACTGTTTTTTCCCTAATATCCTCTTAATTTTACCTCAAGATTTGCATTCTCCAGGAATTCTTCCTGACCCAAAAGCATGATTTCAGTGCACATAACTTGTACCCCCAAAGCAGCATGATTATAAGGCTAACACTAAATTGCTGAGTTAGTTTTCTATGCTGAATAGTAAATTACCACAAACTTAGCCCTTTAAACCAATTTAAAACAATTTCACATTTATCTAACATTTCCTGTGGATTAGGATTCTGGGCACAGCTAAGTTGCAGAAATACAATCAAGGTGTCAGTAGTCAATAAGTGCTGGTTTCTCACTGGGAAGTTCAATGGGGACTTCAAAAGCCTACATCTATCCTTCAGGTAAAACTGACACCTTTTAAGAGATCAGAGAGTCTACATTCTGAACTTGCTTTTACAGTGCAATAAAGAGGTTCAAGTTTGAAATGTAGTTACAGTGAGATAATGTCAGTAGAGTAGATGCAGTCAACGCAAGTAATTAATTTCTTTGATTTGGCCTAAAAATGTGTACAATAGTAGCTGTGAGGTCAGCTGACTTAGATCTACCCCCAGGAAGCAGGACTGAATACCTTGGCTCCAGGGATTTCATTCACAGCTGGTGAGACCACTTGAAAAACTTTCATAGAGCTGAATGCATCAAATCATTGACTATAATTCATGATAGATACATCATGTTCTCTCCTCTCATGACTGACCCAGTGGACGCAGCCGTGACACAGCAGTGATGCCACCGTTTCTTCAGGTGAAGCTCATACCGGCACGCAGTACAAAGTAGTCCGGGACCAAGCAAGTACCTTGTGACGCACATGCGCAGTGCTGGAAATGATCTCCGCTGTTACATAGCCATTGTTTCCAAACGTGGGGTGAGAGAGTCTGAACACAGCATCTTGTCTAAAATTGCTCTTTCTCTACAGGTGGCTAGGAGCCATCTTTTGTCCTTCAAAATTCTCTATCAAGGTAACTAACTCATAAATGGGAATATCTAGCCATGGTGACAGGCATAACAATGAGGAACAGGAGGGTGGATGGAGGTAATAATGCATTCTTCCCGGTTAGTCATAAGTCACTAGTTGATAACTATTGATTGCGTATGTCAATGGTAAAAAATGATTTAAAAAAAAAAAAGTTAAAAAAATAAAAAAAAAAAGAATATAATGAGAGGAAAAGGGAAATTAAAAAATGTCTAAAGGGGAAAAAAAAAAAAAGTTGTCCAATGGGTTCAGAGAGAATTACTCTGCTGTCTACAACATAGCATCAAAAAAGAAAAAAGAAAAAAAAAACACATCTTTCATAAACAATAGTAATAATACCATGCATTTACGGAACAATTACCGGACATGCTCAGAGTTAATCAGACATTGTCTACTTTAGTTCTCCTTACTAATTATGAGGTATTTTTTACTGCAAATTTACAGATTAAGTTTAATGATTATTATGGCATTTTTGCTCACTAGCCTACCTCCTCCATTCCTCAGATTGACAGCAGCCACTGGAACACAACTTTCATTCTTGGTGTGACCTCATGGATCAATTGAACCTTGTTCTCAAATAATTGTGAATTATTGTGATTATGATTTTGACTTGTTTGGTGGTTAGCTGGCAGATTCACTCTGAGATTTGCCTTTATTTGCAACCCCTTGGAAATCTGTCAGTGCTAGAATGGCCTCTTGGTAAGAACTTTTCAAAAATATTTAAAAGCACCTATTATTGCAGCCACCTGTGGCAAGGCAGAGATTATAGGGCAAGATATTCTAAGACAGGACTAAAAGACTGAGGAAAATAAGGCTAAAGAAGAAGTTACATGCGGGAATGAGGGCTTTCTGCATCTGCTAAGGAATCAGAGAGCAACATCATGCTCAGGGATGAATATAGGCCCGTAAAAGTCCTCAAGGGGTCTTGGACTCAACTTCTGGCTGATATATTAGCACTGAATAAGCAGAAGAAAAAGGCTGAGGCAGAGTTATAACCATCCTGGCTAAGCATTAGAGTGCTATAACTCAGAACCAATCTACAAAGAATAAGAGTAGTTTTTGCTTTATTTGTTTTTCTTTTTGGCTTCAGGAGTTTAAAGAAATCTCTGTCAGGTCATTGGCTGACTGCTAAGCTAATGGATTGGAGACTCAGTAACATCACGACAGGAAATACTGCCTTGCAAAATAGTTTGGAAAAGTCACTGAAAAGTCTGGATGACTGCAGACAAAAAAAGCAACAGAACAAACTTGCTGGGAGTGGGTGGAGGAGAGAGGATCTGAATTTTAGTTATTACATTGTAATATTCAAATTCTCCAGTTTTTAAACAAAATAATTATGAGACAATGACAATAGAACTCATTAACAAGAATCAAAGAAATTTCAGAAACCATTCTCAAGGAAGCAGAGACATTGGACTTGCAACTGTCTTAAATATGCTCAAAGAGCTAAAGAAAACCATGGACAAAAATAAAAGGAAAATAGGAAAACTATTACAGAATGTGCTAATCTTTATCACTAATAGAGAATGTCAATTTGTTGTATAGTCGCTAGGTTGGTGCCCAACACTTTTGTGATTCCATGGAACGTAGCCTTCCAGGCTCCTCTGTCCATGAGATTTCCCAGTCAAGAATACTGATGTGGGTTGCCATTTCCTTGTCCAAGGGATCTTCCCAACCCAAGGATCGAACCCAGGTCACCTACATTGGCAGGAGGATTCTTTACCACTGAGCCACCAGAGAAGAATATCAATGAAGACCTAGAAATTATAAAAAGGAACCAAATAAATATGCTAGAATTGAAACATACAAAACTGAAATGAAAATCTCATTACAAGAGCCCAATAATAGATTTGGGCAGGCAAAAGAATCAACAAACTTGAGGATAGGTCAACTGAAACAATCTAGGCTGAGTCGAAGAAAGATAAAAGAGTGAAGATAAACAGATAGTTAAAAGGAAATGGGAATAAAATCAAAATGATACACTAGAAAAAGTCAGAAAATCAAAAAGCATTCATGAAAATTCAGGAACAAAAAAGATATAAGAAAGCAAATAGAAAAATGGCAGAAGACCTCTCTTATTAGTAATTACCATAAATATACACTGAAACACAGTTCAACGCATTAAAAAGAATAGGCCTATTGTTAAATATTTTCTCTGAAGATACTCAAATATTCAACAAGCCCATGAAAAGAGGCCCAACATCCTTAGTCATTAAGCAAATGCAAATCAAAACCATAATAAGATATCACTTCACACCCAGTAGGACAACTACAAAAAATGGGAAATAGCAAACATTAGTGAGAATATGGAAAAATTGGAGCTTTTCTTGCTACTGGTGGGAATGTAAAATTATGCAGCTCTTGCAGAAAACAGTTTAGTCATTCCTATTGAAACAAAGAATTACCTTGTGTTCCAGCAATTTCACTTCTTAGTGTGTACCCAAGAGAAATGAAAACAGGTGTTCAAACAAAAACTTTCATATGAATGTTCATAGCAGCACTATAGCCAAATCAAGGAAATGACCCAAAGGTCCATCAACTGATTAATGAATATGCCAAACATGGGATATTCGGGTAATGGAGTATCATTCAGCCATAAAAAGGAATGAAGTACTGATACATATTACAGCATGAATGAACCTTGAAAGCATTAAGCTAAGTGAAAGAAACCAGGTGCAAAAGCCAACATGTATGATTCCGTTTATATAAATATTAACAATAAGCAAATCCATAGAGACAGGAAGCAGATTAGTGGTCACAAAGGCTTGGAGGTAGAAGGTGTTGAAGAAGAATGCTAAATATATGTGAAGTTTCCTATTGGAGTGATGGAAAAATATTCTGGAACTAAATAGTGTTGATAGTTGTACAACTTTGTAAATGTACTGTCACTAAAGTTGAATTCCATCATATTTTAACACCTTAAAAAATTTGAAACAAGTTAAAAGAAAGAGCAATATAAACAATTTGATAGTTTCTTAGAGAAAGACAGCATGGAGATATTACAGACTCAGAAAAATATACAAAATCAAGCCTTATTACTTATTAGTTGCTACCATTTATTAATAAATATCTTACAGAGAGTAAGTAAAACATAAATATGTGAAAATTTACCAATGTAGAACTTGACCCATGGAAAGTTTTCTATACCTATTGATTGAATCTAAACTTCTTTAGTTAAAGATATATATTTTGGTGTTACTGCTTTGGGGGAATCTGGTTATTTAATAGAACTTCTGTAGATGTACTGGGTCCATAGTCAGACTGATACTGTCCAAGTTTAAATCTGGGTTCTTTTATTCAGTAACTTTCAGACATTTGCTTTACCTCTCTCTGCCTCAGTTTTCTCATTTATAAAATGGGGATAATCATAGCATTTTACTTTCAAAGGAATGAGAATTATAGTAGTATATGTTTGACAAAGTTGTCACACAATACTAGGCTCTAAAACCAGCCCTCAACAGATGTTTTTCTTATCACCATCATCATCATCATTATTATAAAGATTGACTTTACTACGGTTAAGTCCCTCTCCTTATTCATAAAAAGAAGGAAAATAGTTCACACTTTAAAACATTTTTTATTGAAGTACAGTTGATCCACAATGCTGTGTTTCAGGTGTGCATCAGAGTGATTTGGTTTTATATGCGTGTGTGTGTGTGTGTGTGTGTGTGTGTGTGTGAACATATATATCTTCTTTTTTAGAGTATCTTCCATTATATATTACTAGAAGATACTAAATATAGTTCCCTGTGCTATACTATTAATCTTTTTTTTACTTTTTATATATTAGTGTGTATCTGTTAAACCCAAACTTCTAATTTATCCTTCCCCACCCCCTCTTTCCCCTTGGGTAACCATAAGATTGTGTACTATGTCTGTAATTCACACTTTGAATGGGAAGGTAGATCATCTCAATGAAACCATTTCTTTCCTCATTCCAAGTAGAAAATGTTCCTTCCCACTGGTTTCTGTACTTTGTTTTGCTTCCTGAAACCTATATCCTCACCCTAACTGAGTTTTCCAGTCCAACAGTGTAGCCTGTCCAGATATTTATTTCTATTGTTCTTTAGGGCAGTATCCATAATTGCTGTTTCTTGGGTTCATGAACCAATGACCCTTGCATTACCTCCATTTTGTCTGGGACAAATTCATAAAGCGCTGCTTTTTTAGGAGAAAAGTTAAGACATGCTGAACCACTAGGTCTTTTAGTCCTGAAATTAACTCATATGGTTTTATAAAAAAAAAAAAAAAAAACTTGGTAAATTCAAAATTCTCTAGTTGGGAAAAAAATGAAACAGTGATAACTCATATGCCCAGAATAGTCTATTTATCTCATCACTACCATCTAGGTGTCATGAACTAGACCATGAATCAGAAAAATTTGTTGCACAAAGGTGGAGTACCAATCCTGAGGTTGTAAAAAAACCAATTTCTCAATAGGCCAACTGAGAAGATAATTCAATAAAGCTTAGAAACTTGTTGAAATCTGTCCCCTTGCTACACTCCTTGCAGAGAAATATATTTAGAAGATTCTAAGAAAACAAAAAGCTTGTCAGTACATACCCAGGGAAAACCATAAAAGAAGTATAAAATATTAGCACTCTCCAAACACACAAGTTTGAATATTCAGCAGTTGACAAACATATTCTTGAATTTTACTCTAAGCAGTGATGCAAAGCTCAAAACTGTTTACAATTGTTAAAAAAAAATAGGGACATAAGAATAAAACACAAAGTTATATGAGGAAAACACACATAACAAATCTGCCACTTATTTCCTCAGAGTACCACCAAAAATGGCTGATATTTAAGAAAATTATATGCCCTCAATTCTGCGGTGGCTCAGACGGCAAAGAATCTGCTTGTAAGGCAAGAGACCTAGGTTCAGTCCCTGGATGGGGAAGATCTCCTGGAGAAGAGAATGGCTACCCATTCCACTATTCTTGCCTGAAGAATTCTGTGGACAAAGGAGCATGGTAGGCTACAGTCCATGGTGTTGCTAAGAGCTGAATACAACTGAGTGACTAACACCTTTACTTTCAAAAATATTCAGAGGATTAAGTAGATGAACCTAGAACCCATTATACAGAGTGAAGTAAGTCAGAAAGAGACAGATAAATATTGTATGCTAACACATATATATGGAATCTAGAAAAATGGTACTGAAGAATTTATTTACAGGGCAGCATTGGAGAAACAGACAGAGAATAGACTTATGGACATGTGGAGAGGGGAGGAGAGGGTGAGATGTAGGTTGAGAGTAACATGGAAACTTACATTACCATATGTAAAATAGATAGCCAATGGGAATTTGCTGTGTGGCTCAGGAAACTGAAACATGGACTCTGTATCAGCCTAGAGGGGTTGGATGGGGGGATATAGGAGAGAAGTTCAAAAGGGAGGGAGTATATGTACACCTATGGCTGATTCATGGTGCAGTTTGACAGAAAACAGCAAAATTCTGTAAAGCAATTATCCTTCAAATGAAAAATAAATAAATTTTAAAAATATTCAGAGGAAAGCAAATTAAAAGAATAATGAAATACCATTTTCAATGATAATTGCAATCTATGATTCTTAAGCGATACTATGGGGAATTTCCAAATATACAAAATAGACAAAATACTATGAACTTCAATATAGTTATTATCAAGCTTCACCAATTATCAACTCATGCACGTTTTGTTTCATCTCTCCTCCCATCATCTTTTCCCTCTTATATTTAACTGAAGCAAATTCTAGCCTTCAAGTCATTTCATTAAAAGTACATATTTTATTATGTATCCCAAGTATATATGGTGTTGGGGGGAGTACACCCTGAGTTCACCTCCTCCCATGCACACACCAAAATCACAACTATATACAGGGCAAATATCAATGAGAATGACTGGAAGATTGGCAGGAAACATTTTCCATAACTAAAGACATAAAGATAGAGGAAAGGAGTCACAATTTTCCATAGATTGGGGTACCTTCATAATGACAAACATTAAATTGGTTACAATCCACTGCACAACATACAAACAGGAATTTCTGGATACTTTGAGTTGTATAGCCATCTTAATATGGGTAGCATTACAAAATTGCATACACACACACTCACATATTCCTCCCTTGGTGTCTGTGGGGGATTGGTTCCAAGATCCAGCATGGATACCAAAATTCATATATGCTCAAGTCCCATAGTCATCCAGCTGTAGTTCCAAAACCTCAGATTCAACCAAAATGGATCATGTGGTACTGTGCTTATTTATTGAAAAAATCCACATATAAATGGACACATGCCATTCTGATCAATTTTCACTTTCATGCATTGGAGATAGAAATGGCAACCCACTCCAGTGTTCTTGCCTGGAGAATCCCAGGGATGGGGGAGCCCGGTGGGCTGCCGTCTTTGGTGTCCCACAGAGTCGGACACGACTGAAGTGACTTAGCAGCAGCCGCCATTCTGATCAAGGGTTAGCTGTATATATACATATACACGTGTGTACAATTTTTTTTTTTTTTTTGCCTTTTCACTGAGCATTAATATGTGAAAAATCTGTCAGTTCAGTTCAGTTGCTCAGTCATGTCCGACTCTGCGACCCCATGGATTGCAAAATGCCAGGCCTCCCTGTCCATCACCAATTCCCGCAGTTTACTCAAACTCATGTCCATACAGTCAGTGATGCCATCCAACCATCTCATCCTCTGTTGTCCCCTTCTCCTCCTACCTTCAATCTTTCCCAGCATCAGGGTCTTTTCAAATGAATCAGTTCTTCCCATCAAGTGGCCAAAGTATTGGAGTTTCAGCTTCAGCATCAGTCCTCCCAGTGAATATTCAGGACTGATTTCCTTTAATATGGACTGGTTGGATCTCCTTGCAGTCCAAGGGACTCTCAAGAGTCTTCTCCAACACCACAATTCAAAAGCATCAATTCTGTGGTGCTCAGCTTTCTTTATAGTCCAACCCTCACATCCATACATGACTACTGGAAAAACCATAGCTTTGACTAGACAGACCTTTGCTGACAAAGCAATGTCTCTGCTTTTTAATATGCTGTCTAGGTTGGTCATAACATTTTTTCCAAGGAGCAAGTGTCTTTTAATTTTTTGGCTGCAGTCACCATGTGCAGTGATTTTGGAGCCCAAAAATAGTCTTTCCCTGTTTCCACTATCTTCCCATCTATGTACCATGAAGTGATGGAACCGGATGCCATGATCTTAGTTTTCTGAATATTGAGTTTTAAGCCAACTTTTTCACTCTCCTCTTTCACTTTCACCAAGAGGCTCTTTAGTTCTTCACTTTCTGCCATAAGGCTGGTATCATCTGCATATCTGAAGTTATTGTTATTTCTCCCAGCAATCTTGATTCCAGGTTGTGCTTCTTCCAGCCCAGCATTTCTCATGATGTACTCCGCATATAAGTTAAATAAGCAGGGTGACAATATAAAGCCTTGAAGTACTCCTTTCCTGATTTGGAACCAGTCTGTTGTTCCACGTCCAGTTCAAACTGTTGCTTCTTGACCTGCATACAGATTTCTGAGGAGGCAGGTCAGGTGTCTGATATTCCCATCTCCTGAAGAATTTTCTAGTTTGCTATGATCCACACAGTCAAAGGCTTTGGCATAGTCAATAAAACAGAAGTAGATGTTTTTTCTCGAACTCTCTTGCTTTTTCTATGATCCAACAGGTGTTGGCAATTTGATCTCTGCTTCCTCTGCCTTTTCTAAATCCAGCTTGAATATCTGGAAGTTCACAGTTCATGTACTGTTGAAGTCTGACTTGGAGAATTTTTAGCATTACTATGCTAGTGTGTGAGATGAGTGCAACTGTGCAATAGTTTGAACATTCTTTGGCATTGTCTTTCTTTCAGATTGGATTGAAAACTGACATTTTCCAGTCCTGTGGCCACTGCTGAGTTTTCCAAATTTGTTGGCATATTGAGTGCAGCACTTTCACAGCATCATCTTTCAGGATTTGAAATAGCTCAGCTGGAATTCCATCACCTCCACTATTTGTTCATAGTGATGCTTTCTAAGGCCCACTTGACTTCACATTCCAAGATATCTGGCTCTAGGTGAGTGATCACACCATTGTGATTATCTGAGTATGATTAGCTAACATCATACTCAGTGGTTAAATGATGGAAGCTTTATCTCCAAGAGCAAAAAAAAAAAAACGGATGCTCACCCTCATCACTTATGCCCAATATTGTTTTGGAAGACCTATCCAGAGTAATTAGTCAAGGAAAAGAAATAAACACCCAAAAAGGAAAGGAAAAATGAACTCTCTCCATTTGCAGATGGCATGAAATTATTTAGAGAAACTCTAAAGACTCCAACAAAAAACTCTTAGAATTAATCAGTGATTTCACTAAAATTTCAGGATACAAAATCTATATACAAAAGTAAGCTGCTTTCCTATTTATAAACAAGTTATCAAAAAGAGGAATTAAGAAAATAATACAGTTTACAATAGCAAAACTAATAAATTTAACCAAAGAGTTGTGTGATCTATACACTGAAAACTATCAGTCATTGATGAAAGAAATTTAAAAAGATGCAAAAAATGAAAAGATATTCCATATTCATGACTGGGAGAATTAATATTGTTAAAGTGCCCTTTTTACCCTAAGCAATATGCAGATTTAATGCAATCCTTATTAAAATATCAATGGAAGTTTTCACATAAATAAAAAATACAATCTCACAATTTTAATGGCTAAGTGAAAGACCTCAAATAACCAAAGGAATCTTAAGAGATAAGAACAAAACTGAAAACATCATACTTTCTGACTTCAAACTATATTATTACAGAAGCTATAGTAATAAAAAAATATGGTATTGGCATAAAAAGAAGTTATGCTGATTAATGAAATAGACTAGAGAGCCCCAAAATAACCATAGACATATGTGATTGATTTTTCTATAACAAGGGAACCAAGAATATACAATTGGGAAAATATACTTCTTCAATAAAGGATACTCAAAAAAACTCAGTGGGCGTATACAAAAGAAACTCCTAGAAGAGAACATAGGAGATAAGCTCCTTGACATGACCTCAGCAGTAATTTTTGGATTTTACTCCAAAAGCAAAAGCAACAAAAGCAAAAACAAACAAGTAGAACTATATCAATCTAAAAAACGTCTGCACAGCAATGAAAGGGATCAGCTAAATGAAAAGACAATGGACTGAAAGGGAGAAAATACTTACAAACCTCATATCCAATAAAGGGTAAATATCCAAGATATACAAGGAATTCGTACAACTCTATAGCCAAAAAAAAAAAAAAAGCTTAAATTTAAAATAGACAAAAGACTTGAAAACGAAGAAGACACACAAATGGCCTACAGTACATGAAAAAAGTAGTCAGCATTACTAATCCTCTGCGAAATGTAAATCTAAATGAGATGATCTCACACTTATTAGATGTCTATTACCAAAAATCAAGAGACAACAAATTCTGGCAAGGATGTAGAGTAAAGGAAAAGTTGCACATTATTGGTGGAAATATAAATTATGGAAAATAGCATGGAGGTTTCTTGAGAAATGAAAAATAGAACTGTCATATGGCCCAGCAATCCCTCTTGTGGGTATATATTAAAAAACAAACAAACAAAAAAACACTGAAATGATTATATCAAAAAGATATCCATACTCTCATGTTCATTGCGGCATTACTCACAATAGCCAAAGTATGGAAACAGCTTAAGTGGTCTATCAGTGGATGAATGGATAAAGAAATGTGATATGTTTGCGTGTATTGAGGAAACAGGAAAACTTTCATTTAAAAGGACTGAGATCTAAAATCATGGTGAATATATTTGATAACAGTGTATTGCATAATTGAAATTTGTAGAGAGAGTAGAACTTAAATATTCTCACACAAATATTCTCTGACTAAGTATGTAGGTGATATATGTGTTAATTAACTCTATGGAGAGAATCCTTTTAAAATGTACTCATATATCAAATCATCACAATATACCCTTTAGATATCTTAAAATTTTATTACTCAGTTATACCTCAGTAAAGCACAAGCTGGAATCAAGATTGCCAGGAGAAATATAAATAACCTCAGATACACAGATGACACCATCCTTATGGCAGAAAGTGAAGAACTAAAGAACCTCTTGATGAAAGTGAAAGAGGAGAGTGAAAAAGTTGACTTAAAACTCAACATTCAGAAATCAAAGATCATGGCATCTGGTCCCATCACTTCATGGGAAATAGATGGGAAAACAGTGGAAACAGTGACAGACTTTATTTTGGGGGGCTCCAAAATCACTGCAGATGGTGACTGCAGCCATTAAATTAAAAGACACTTACTTCTTGGAAGAAATGTTATCACCAACCTAGACAGCATGTTAAGAAGCAGAGACATTCCTTTGCCAGCAAAGGTCTGTCTAGTCAAAGCTATTGTTTTTCCAGTAGTCATGTATGGATGTGAGAGCTGTACTATAAAGAAAGCTGAGCACCACAGAATTGATGCTTTTGAACTGTAGTGTTGGAGAAGACACTTGAGAGTCCCTTGGACTGCAAGGAGGCAAACCAGTTCATCCTAAAGGAAATCATTCCTGAATATTCATTTGAAGGACTGATGTTGAAGCTGAAACTCCAATCCTTTGGCCACCTGATGCAAAGAACTGACTCATTAGAAAAGAACCTGATGCTGGGAAAGATTAAGGGCAGAAGGAGAAGGGGACAACAGAGGATGAGATGGTTGGAAGGCATCACTGACTCAAAGGACATGAGTTTGAGTAAACTGCGGAGTTGGTGATGGACAGAGAGACCTGGCATGCTGCAGTCCATGGGGTCACAGAGTCGGACACAGCTGAGCACTAAACTGAACTGAAAGCTTATAAATAAAATTAAAACATCACAGTTTAGATAAAATTATAAAGTCAGCTTAGTATTATAAATAATAGCTATTATTTCTGAATACTTAGTATATAAGTCATTCATATCAATAATTTATTACACTTATTTATCAAACTACTTAAAGTTGGTATATTATTACCATTTCTGTTGAAAAGATAGAATACTGAATCTAGAGAGACAAAGTAACTTGTCCCAGATCATCAGATTAGCAAATGTTGCTTTATTGAAAAAAATAAGTGAAAGTGTTAGTCTCTCAGTTGTGTCTGACTCTTTGTGACCCCATGGACAGTAGCCCACCAGGCTCCTCTGCCCATGGAATTCTCCAGGTAGGAATATTGGAGTGGGTTGCCATTCTCTTCTCTAGGGTATCTTGCTGACCCAGGGATCAAACCCAGATGTCCTGCACTGCAGGCAGATTTTTTACCATCTGCACTACCAGGGAAAGCTAAATAAAAAATGAATTAAAGTAGCATTCTGGGTTTTTAAAATTAATTTCTTGACACCTCTTCATTATCTAAGTTTTCACAAAAAGCAGATTATTTTTAGAATTACAAAGATATATGATGTCTCAAGAAGTTTTTCTCTCTCAATCACCTTCAGTAGCAATTCACACTGAAAGGAATTGAAAAACAGTTGTATGTATCAACAATGTACAACTTTAAAAAAAGGATAAAACTACAACTCAAAAATGAAAATGGTATTTCGGTTTGTTGGGATAGAAAAGACATAGAGAGAGGAACCAGAAAAACAAGGGTTCAGAAATGCACTCTTACTCCTCTCATTCAAAGAAAAGAAGCATGGGGAATAGTTTGTTCAAAGCCTTTCTGATCCTCTTAGGAGACCAACTGATTCAAGCACGCAATACTGGACTCTTAAAAGATTAATAGAGATTGTTTATTGTGACTATGGATCAAAAAAAATGACAGGGCATAGCCCGATTGCATGCTTCCCTAAACATTTGCTCTTGGGCTCAGCTCATGTTGCTTTCAGATGTGAGCCTTCATCTGGATGAATGTGGATGCTAAGAATGCAGTATTAGTGACTGCTTCTGAACCATCCACAACTTCAGTACTGCTGGCATCAAATGCTAAAAGCTGTCTTTAGCTTTTTTTTTTATTTATTTAGTTTCAAATATTTGAAATTGCAGAACACATACAAAAATTTATGCCGACCCCGAGCACTTGTCTCACGCATCCAACCTGGACTGGCGATCTGTTTCACATTTGATAATATACATGTTTTGATGCTGTTCTCTCAAATCATCCCACCCTCGCCTTCTCCCATAGAGTTCAAGAGTCTGTTCTATACATCTGTGTCTCTTTTTCTGTCTCGCATATAGTGTTATCATTACCATCTTTCTAAATTCCATATATATGCATTAGTATACTGTATTGGTGTTTATCTTTCTGGCTTACATCACTCTGTATAATGTGGCTGGTGCACTGGGATGACCCAGAGGGATGGGATGGGGAGGGAGGTAGGAGGGGGGTTCAGGATGGGGAACACATGTAAATCCATGGCTGATTCATGTCAGTGTATGGCAAAAACCACTACAATATTGTAAAGTAATTAGCCTCCAACTAATAAAAATAAATGAAAACAAAAATTTATGCTGAGAAAAAACATGTAGAACAAATAATTACCACAAATTGAACATCCATATACACACCTCCTTGGACAAGAAATAGAGATCTTCTGACTTCTGAACTCCCCTCTTTTGAATCCAGATTACTACCCCTTGTATCTCCAGAGGTCATAATTATCTTATCTTTTATAGCAAATCACTCTCTTTTTTTTTTTTGATAATGTTATTGCTTTCCCTTTTACATTTACATGTAAACTCCCTTTGAAATATAGGGTGGGATGACAACAGATTCTGCTACAAGAGATATGAAATTTTTTTTTTTACTTTTATTTTGAAACAATCTTAAACAGTAATATAAAGTTTCATATATACTTCATTCACATTCTCCCCATGTTAATATTCCGCCACATTAGTTTTATCAGGAGAGAAAGTAAGAAAAATAGAGAGAGAGATACCCAAAGTAAGAAACCTTGAGTCCAAGCTGCAGACATCATGCCCTTTCTCCCTACATATTTTAATTGCAAAATACATTCTTTTATATAACCACTGGATATCAAGTTAATACAGTGTAATTGATATAGTACAATGATCCACTCTACAGATAGTATTCAAATTTTGACAATTAACCCATTAATTTCCTTTATATAAAAAATAGTATTGCATTTAATGGTTACAGATCCTTTAGTTTCCTTATAGCTGGAAATATACTTTAGTTACTTTTTGTCTTTCATGACCTTGATATTTTTGAGGAAATAAACACAATTCATACAATGTTCCCTAATTTATCTCTATCATTTTCTCATAATTAGATTCATTTTATGCATTTTTACCAGGAATATCAACCACAGAAATGATGTTATGCCTTGACCACAACATGTCGGGGGGCATGTATTACACTATTTGTTCCATGACTGGTGATGTTACATTTGGTCACTTGATTAAGGTAACATTGGCCAAGTTTTCCCATCATAACAATACTTTTTTTTTCTTTTTTAAATTAATATATATCCTGTCGGAAGGTGCTTTTGAAATTACTTGGATATCTTTTCTTCTCATAAAACTCTCACTTTCTAGTTTTAACAAGTACTTGCCCAGTATTGCAAGTGGTTGCCAATCCTAATGGTATTTTGTCCCATCATTTCTTCTGCAATTAATAATTGGCATTCCACTATAAGGAGAATATTTCTTTCTCTACATTTCATTTAGTTATTCATTTATTTATATTAATATAGACTTAGCTACTTTTATTCTGAGTAATGATCCACTAATATATATATATATTTCTTTTGATCCTGATTTGATCAATGCTGACCCTTGAAGTATGGCTTCTGTGCTTTTTGACATGCTCCCATAATTTTAAATGCTTCTTTGTTTTCTGACAGTGCAAGATGTTCTACATTCATCATGCACTCTGCCAGGCCTAGCCCTGGAGTCAGCCTTGTTTCCAAGGAGCTTGGATGTCCTTCTATGTGAGAGAATGGAATTTAGAATTTAAAATTGTTCTCTCTCTCTTTATCATTCTATCTACCTAACAATCTAAGCACAAATTCATATGGATACTTAAATTTTCAATTAGCTGTCACAAGATTTATTCTAGACTTTGCATATTTCTAATCCCCTTTTCTAATGGAAAAATCTGGCTTCTTCTACATAAGAATACATGTTCCACCTTAGAGTACATATTTAACTTGAGAATCCCTAACCCATATCTCTATTTAAAAATTTGATATTGTTTACAGTTTGATTCTTTTTTTTTTTTTTAGCTCAATGGTACATAGTAAAAATTTTTGCTCTAGTATTACTTGGGCAAGTCTTTCCTTCATCCTTTACAGATGTGACTAATTAATACATTTGAAACACAATCTGATTCATCTGTTTCTGTTTGTAATCCCTTGTTGATTTAATTTCTAAAAAAAAAAAAAAAAAATGACTTGGCTCTAATAGTCAAAACTGTACAAAAGTTTCGCTCAGAGGAATGAGAGAGCACTCCTCTGCTTTCTGTTCCTCTAGGCGAGCTTATTTCTACACACCTTCTATGGACAACCAACAGCATGTTTGTGACTTACTGCTTCTGGTTTGTTTGGGGTTTTTTTTTGGGGGGGGGGTGTTGCAAAAGTGAATAGATATGGTATATTTCCTTATCCTTACCATTTTACTTACACTTTTCTTCTCTTATTTGACAACTTATTCTGAAAAGTCTATCCATCAGTACGTTTTCTCACTGTCTAATTTTCATTGCGATTTTATTTAACCTTTAGTGGTTAGCCTTGTATCACAGTTTCAAAATATTGGGGATTTGGGATTTACTTTCTAATTAGCTTTTCGGTGCTTGATTTCTACATTAATTATGTAATACTTAGAGGCTATAGGGAACTTCCCTGATGACTCGGTGGTAAAGAATCTGCCTGCCATGCAGGATACCCAGGTTCGACCCCTGGGTTGGGAAGAGTCCCTGGAGGAAGGCAAGGCAACCCGCTGTAGTACTCTTGTCTGGAGAACCCATCGCCAGAGGATCCTGGCGGGCCTCGGTCCATAGCGTCACACAGAGCCGGACACAACTGAAGCGCCTGAGCAGCAGCATCAGAGGATGTCCATTCTGCGGGTTTTTAATCTTCTGAGATTTGTTAAAACTTCATTTTGTTGTAAAGCACGTATGGCCGATTTTGGAAAGGTTCTGTGTGTAATCATTGGTAATGTGAATACTATAGCTGTTTGGCACAGTAGTAAATTTGACTGGCAATGCATGAGGATTAAACTAGCAGGTAAATTAGTTAAATTAGTAGGTTAAAAAAACACAGGTCCACACAAAGTGTAAGGAGGGTTCCCAATCCCAGATCACAGACCAGTACTGGCCCGTGGCCTGACAGGACCTGGCCGCGCGGCTGGAGATAAGCGGTAGTCAAGCAAGCGAAGCTTCCTCTGTATCTACAGCTGCTCTGCACCGCTCACGTGGCTGCCTGAACGCTGGCTCCTGTCGGATCAGCCATGGCATTAGGGTGTCAGAGGAGTGCAAACTCTACCGTGGACTGCAAACGCAGGGGATCTAGGTTGTGCACTTCTTAAGAGAATCTAATGCCTATGATCTGAGGCAGAAGAGAGGTAGTGCTGCTGGCGTTGGGGAAGGACTGCCCCTCTCCCCCATCACCCCAGATGGACTCTCTAATTGCAGGACAACAAGCTCAGGGCTCCAATTGATTCTGTACCATCGTGAGCTGTATAATCATTTCATCACATATCACAGTGCAACAGTCATAGAAATAAAGTGCACAGAAATGTAATGCCCTTGAATCATCCTGACACCATTGGCCCCCCACCCCCAGTCCGTGGGGAAATTGTCCTGGTCCCTGGCACCAAAAAGGTTGGGACTGCTGGGGTAGAAGACCAGGGGGAGGAAATAATAATGCAGTCATAGTCTGCTTAGAAAGAGTGGCAGATTAAAAACTAAACTTAAAGCATGCATAGATTTAAAAAAAAAAAAAAAAGCATGCATAGATTTATTATATAGAAAATTGTGGCCACCTGCTCTTCATCCCTACTAAGATACACCTCAGGAAATCGGCTTAAACTGCATTAGAAAGGATTTAAGTCCCGTACAAGAAGTGTTAGACTTGAGAGTGGAAGGAGATAAATGGTTCTTAAGGGAAATGTGGTCACCCCACTCTTAGCAAAAGATTCTGCATCTCAAAATATCCATGATCCCTCTGAATTTAAAAAAAAAAAAAAATCCTCTTTGGGGGCTCTGAGAGTATTCACATAGAGGGTGGTCTACTAAACAAATACTTTCTTGATAAAGGATATGCCAAAACCACCTCCAGGCAAAGGAAAGAATTTCCTGAGAAGATATAAGCACTAGTTTGGGTAATTTTAAAAAGCTCTCATATCCCTTTCACAGATTTTTAAGAGTAGTATATTTTTTTCTGTCTGAAATGATTTATTCAACCTTCCTTAGAGAAACATCAATCACTGTGATGAAGACAGTTTTCTCAATAAGTCTTATGTAAAAATTTTTACCATCATTTTACATAGGAAAAACTTCAAGACTTGACTTTATTCTACATATATGCAATGGAGCCAATACTCAGTACCAGGAATTGCGGAAGCCAGTGCTAAAACCACACTGTGAAGCAAACTGCAAGGCTTGGCTTGGTCGCCATCAGAGGGTCAGCTATCAAACAACACAGAGTAAATGATCAGTTGTGATACATCAAAGAACCTGAACTCAACACAGAGAACTTGAAGACACAGAATGGGAAGGAAAGGGTGGGGCAAATTAAGAAAGGAGAGCTGATATATACACTACGATGTGCAAAATAGCTAATGGGAGGCTGCTATATAACACAGGGAGCTCAGCTCGGTGCTCTGTGATGAGCCCAGAGAATGGGACGGGGGGGTGGGGGGAGGGAGGGGATGTATGTAGACATACAGCTGGTTTACTTTGTTGTATAGCAGAAACTAACACAACGTTCGAAAGCAATTATCCAATAAAAACAAAACAAAAAAAGAGCGTTAAGCAATTTTACAGGCTTCCCAGGTGGCGCTAGTGGTAAAGAACCTGCCTGCCAATGCGGGAGACATAAGAGACGCGGTTTGATACCTGAGTCTGGAAGATACCCTGGAGGAGGGAATGGCACCCACTCCAGTGTTCTTGCCTGGAGAACCCCATGGACAGAGGAGCCTGGCGAGCTACAGTCCATAGGGTTGCACAGAGTCGGACACGACTGCAGCGACTTTAGCTTGCATGCAAGCAACTTTACAGATTGTAAATAAATGCTGAAATCCCACAGAATAAGAGAAAAAGAAGCTGATTCATAAATAATCCAGTCAATTCTCTCAAAAGTTAGTAGGAACCTCTGAGATACTAAACATCAATCTTTTTTTAATTCAACAAATATTTGTGGAGCAACTATGATGTACCAGTCTCTCTTCTAGGTGCTGGGGACACAGCAGAGATGGAGGAGACAAGATGGTTATCTTCATAGATTTTATACTCTAGAGAGTGTAACTAAGTGATAGGAAGCAACAATAACTATTATCAACATTTATTGGGTGCTTATATGTCCCAAACACTGCCTTAATAGTATATTATTTTCAGAGTAACTCAATAAGTTAGTTATGGTCTTTACAATGACCACAGAGAAGGAAAATGTACCACAGGGCCGTTAAATAATTTGGTCTAGGGAAGACAACTAAAAAATGCAAAACCAGTGCCTGGGTCCAGAGTCCCTATTTCTTAATTATTATTTTAGTTAATCTGGAATGATATGTTTCTCTAAAGATTCAGCTGATACTTGTCTCTTGATGAAAAACAAAACAAAAATTTAACAGGGCAAACAAAAGAAAGAAAACCAGTACTTTGGAAGAGTAGCAGATGTAGGTGGTATTACTTTTTGATTGTTTTATCAAGAAACACTTCTGATAAAATTACCTGTATGCTGAGAAATGAAAGACAAGGAAGACCATGGGAAGACCTTCCTGAAGAGGGTTCAAGGCAGGAGGAAGAGTAAATGTTAACAGCCTGAGGTGAGAGGAAGTTTGTTTCATGCATAAAAATTAAAGGCCAGAGTTGCAGAAGCAGAGTTATGGGCAAGAATGTGATGAAACGACGCCAGAGAATACAAGTGGCCAAATCACATTAAACTAAACAAACGATTGTTTAATTTATTCTAATTAGGATGCCAAACCATGAGAGAGTTTTAAGCAGAAGGAGGGTATGGGGAAAAGTGTCCAATTAAAACTTAAAAAAAAGTAGCATAAGTTGCTTTGTGGAAAATAATACTGTGAAGAATGAAAAATCAGAGCGAAAAACCAGGTCGGAAGCAAATCAAGTTATCTAGGTAAGAGGTGATGGTAACATAGACCACAGTCTAAATAAACCATAATTACAGTGTACAGTTAGAGATATATTTTGAGGTAAATATTTATCACTATGAGAAGCCAGTGCCCTGTGAAGTGTCTCTCCTAAACTTAGGAAAGTACTTTATCAAATATCCAGCTTCAGCTCCTCTTTCCAACATTACCTCATGTTGAAAGGGAAACCCTTATGGAGATTGAAGTGGTTCTTGGATACATTTCTTTTTTTTAAAAAATCAAGGTATAAATGTTTATGTAAATTATGCTTAAAATGAATAAAAATTAACATATATATGCATGTTTGTGCTATAAAGAAACACAAAATTTACAAAAATTGTGTAGTTTAAGGTAGTGGAATAAACATGATATTTTTTTTCCTTGGCCCCAAACGTCTTGTAAAAATATTGTATCTTTTTCATTCAAAAACACAGTTATAGTAGATATTCCCTTTGACATTATATTTTGAAGATTAATAAGAGTTTAAAAGCTAGTAGCTAGAGAGAAATCTTTCTAAAGAGTACTTTCTCTTGGAAACATGACCATAAGACTGGTTTTGGTAACTCATGGATGCTTATGCAGAAAATGGCTTTCTTTACAGGCTAAGAAAGAGAAAGAGAGAAAAAAGAAAGAGAGAGGGAAGATAAGGAGAAAGAGGAGAAGACGAAAGTGAATGAGAAACAAAGGGAAGAAAGGAAGCTCTATGTTCATGCACATTTCTCTTTGCACTTTTAGGACATGATTATGATGCAAGGCTTCCAAGGTGGCACCAGTATTAAAGAACCCTCCTGCCAATGCAAAAGACATGGCTTCAATCCCTGGTTTGAGAAGATCCCTAGAACAGAACATGGCAACGCACTCCAGTATTCTTGCCTGGAGAATCCCATGGACAGAGGAGCCTGGAGGGCTACGGTCCATGGGGTCGCACAGAGTCAGAAACAACTGAAGCGACTTAGCACACACACATCACCCAGGGATAATAATTCTGAGATGACTTCTTCATAAGCACTACAGAATTCTTATAAACTTTTTCAAAAGTATATACAAAGTAAAAATCAATTAAACTGTGCCCCACTCCAACATACAGAGGAATACCACTCTTTATCTTTTTTCTTTTTATGTGGTACCAATTATTACATTCTTACAACATGATAGGAACTGTAATTTAAAAGAAAGAAACTGATGACCTGGGTTTACAGGTAGTCAAGTCTCATATAAACACACTCAACGTGGCAGGTATAACCATGCCCATATTATTAATGATGAAACTGAAGCCCTGAGAATTGCTTTTCTGAAGCCACACAGCTGGTAAGTAACAGAATCAGAACTACAATGTTGATTCGTGAACTGAATCCAATTCTCTTTCCATGACAGCAGGATAGCACAGCTACCTCTAAAACAGCAAGCACCGGAAGCGTGCAGGGTTCATAAAAACCGATAACACAAACTATAAGGCAAAAAAGACAGCTACTGTTGACAAAATTTTTAAATAGAATATTTAAAAAATATGCCTACTGTTCTTAGAAATATAAGAGATAGAAGAAAAGTGGGAAATAATCAAAATAGAATGGGCGTGCCAGGAAGCATTTAACAAGAGGCTTCCTGTGTGCTGTTCTGGATCTGTCAGGAACCCTCTGGCTCTTATAGATTCCTGAATATGCAGGAATTAAGAGGAGAGGCGCGCCTTTCCTGGGCTGAGGAATCCAGGCATTTCTCATCACAGTGGTAAGTACCCTCTTCCTTTTTATGAGCCAAGTGGTAAAAGGTGATTGTTTGCAACTCTCTGATAGGGATCATCTTATGTTTCATAAGTCTGGAATTTTAATCTTTATCTTTGCTGAGAATAACCACCTTGTAAGACAGTATATATGCCCACGCCACGTTGATTAAAACACCTTTGCTCCATCAGAGCTTTGGGCCCCGTGTCTTTCTTTCTTTCTTTCTTTCTTTCTTTCTTTCTATTCCTTTCTTTCTCTCTCTATTTCTGGCTAATTCCTTGGAGCGCGGAGGCCCGCTGAGCTCACTTTCTTGCCCGGGCTTCTAAGCCCCTCTCAGAAGGCACACTGCGCCTTCACCCACTCAAGAGGGCGCCCGGTGCCCACGTGCGGCAGCGCCAGCCCTGAGAACAGGACTCTGTTGGCTTCCCGCGTAGACCAGGGGATATCGGTCTCTTTCTCTTACTCTCGGAACCACTAGGTTCCGGTCCATTAAAGGACCAACAAGCGCTATCAGCCTCTTTCTCTCTCTTACTTTCTTATCGTTGACTCCGGACCACCAGGTTCTGGTCCAAAACTACTTATTTCACAGTAACTGAAAACCTACTATGCACCATTCATGGAACTCAGGAATTGAATATAGTTACTATTTTTTCCTTTATGTTATATAAAACCATTCACAAATTACACAAGAACATCAGAGCACTTGGGAAGAGCTAGTGCTATATGAAATAAAATTAACTTGTGTCATGACAATTATAAACCCAATGAGATGGTTCTATACTAAGGAAACGGGATGAAACATTTAATCAGAATTTTAATAGGAAAAAGCCTACAAGTTTTATACCCATGAAGTATAATCAACATTAAATAAAAACTGCTGCTTTCAATAGGAGAAAAATGTGTTTTGGCCAAATGTGTTAACTTTATGGGCCAAAGCTCAATTACAAATAACATTACAGATAAACAGCTAGTTGTGAGCTTTTGCTTTCTACTGGTCAAATTTAACTGATTTAAAATTAAACATGTATTTAACATCTGCTGGTTTCTTCCATTTTATAAGACGTAGAGTATTTGTAAATACTTAAGTATTTGTAATTTGTTTTAATTCTGTTTTAATTCACTAGTCAGGTAAATCCTAAAGGGTGGCTGTATTTATCTCATTCATTACTGTCCCCACTGAAGGAATGGGTACATTATTACATTATAATTTGATGAATTTGTACTGATCAGGTCAACTAGGTACCATAGCAGCAAAAAAAGTAACTGCAGAAAAGATGTATCTCAGTTCATCACTCTAGATTTTGATTACCTCTTTCTTTCTTTGTCTCCCTCATTGCTAATTATTAGAGAAATGTAAACTGAAATGACAATGAGATACCACCTCACACAGTAAGAATCTGCTTTCATCAAAAAGTCTACAGAGACTAAACACTGCAGAGGGTGTGGAGAAAAGGGAGCCCTCCTACACTGTTGGTGGGAATGTAAATTCATACGCCACTATGGAGAATAGTACAGAGGTTCCCTAAAAAACTAAAAACAAAGCTACCATAGGATACAACAATGTCACTCCTGGGCATATATCCAGAAGAAAACATGGTTTGAAGGGATACATGTATCCCAATGTTCATTGCAGTGCTGTTCACAATAGCCAAGACCTGGAGGCAACCTAAATGTTCATTGACAGATGAATGGAAATGAAGATGTGGTAGATGTATAGAATGGAATATTACTTAGCCACTATAAAGATGAAATAATGTCAGCAACACGAATAGACCTAGATGTCATCATACTGAGTGATGTAAGTCCAACAGAGAAAGACAAGTATCACATGATATTGCTGATATGTACAATATAAAAATAATTATACAAATGAATTTATTTACAAAACAGAAACAGATTCACAGACTTAGAGAACAAACCAAAGGGGAAGAGTTGGGGGGGAGGGATAGACTGAGAGTTTGGAATTGATGTGTACATACCACTATATTTAAAATAGATAACCAACAAGGACATACTGCATAGCACAGGAAACTCTGCTCAATATTCTGTAATAACATAAGTGGGGAAAGAATTTGAAAAAAAATAAACACACACACACACATATATATATATATGCATATATAACTGTATCACCTTACTGTAACCTGAAACTAATATAATATTGTTAATCAACTATGATCTAATATTAAATGAAACCTTTCAACAATAAAAATAACATGAAGTAAAATAAAACTTTCTCATGGGCATTGACTGAATTTTATTCACTTTGCCCCAGATTATTAACTTTGAATGATAAATCGGCACTCAATAAATATCTATTAAAAAAAATTGAACTGGATAGAAAATAAAACAGTACAGTTGCACAGGAAAGAACAGATGCAGAAAGGCCCATATAACCCAATTTGATAAGTGGATAATAAACATAAGAGGGAAGAGCCACACATAATACATGTTTCTGAAGATATGACATTTAGCTCCAGATGTTAACACTTTTGAGACACTGTACATCAAGGCATAAAATAGGTCTTTTTTTAAGTCAAAACAAGTCACTAAAATAGTTATTAAAGAAAAATAGACATTATGTAATATGATCTGGAAAAAGAAAAGATTTAGAAATGTATTACATGAGGTAGAGTAAGTAATTCAAGAAGCTTATTGTTATGGGAATTATCTCTCCAGATTTCCTGAAACACTATCTCATATGGTGTTTCATATAGTTTCTCCACTAAACCCCTACTATTAAATATTCTACAAATTCTAACATTGAAGTAACCAAAATACTTTCACTGCCTACTATTGATAAAGGAAAAGGAAAAAAAAAAAGAACAAAAACAGCAACAAACCTTGAGAGCATATATCCCACTTGAGGAGTTTTGCAATAATGGTAAGTTCAGTCGCTCAGTCATGTCCAACTCTTTGCAATCCCATGGACTGCAGCACGCCAGGCTTCCCTGTCCATTACCAGCTCGCAGAGTTTACTCAAACTCATGTCCATTGAGTCAGTGATGCCATCCAATCATCTCATCCTCTGTCGTCCCCTTCTCTTCCTGCCTTCAATCTTTCCCACACATCAGGGTCTTTTCCAATGAATCAGTTCTTGACATCATTGGAGTTTCAGCTTCAATATCAGTCCTTCAAATGAATATTCAGGACTGATTTCCTTTAATATGGACTGGTTGGATCTCCTTGCAGTCCAAGGGGCTCTCAAGAGTCTTCTCCAACACCACAGTTCAAAAGCATCAATTCTTTGGCACTCAGCTTTCTTTATAGTCCAACTCTCACTTCCATACACGACTACTGGAAAAACCATAGCTTTGACTAGATAGACCTTTGTTGGCAAAGCAATGTCTCTGCTTTTAACACGTTGTCAAGGTTGGTCATAACTTTTCTTCCAAGGAGCAAGTGTCTTTTAATTTCATGGCTGCAGTCACTGTTCACAGTGATTTTGGAGCCCCAACAATAAAGTCTGTCACTGTTTTTATTGTTTCCCCATCTATTTGCCATGAAGTGATGGGACCAGATGCCATGATCTTAGTTTTCTGAATATTGAGTTTTAAGCCAACTTTTTTACTCCTTCTTTCACTTTCATCAAGAGGCTCATTATCTACATATCTGAGGTTATTGATATTTCTCCTGGCCATCTTGATTCTAGCTTGTGCTTCATCCAGTCAAGCGTTTTTCATGATATACTCTGCATATAAGTTAAATAAGCAGGAAAAATATAAGCTAAATAACAATAAACACAGCTCTAAATATCTGGGCTACCTAGCTTTGACTTAATCAGATTAGTTCAGTGACAAAATCTGCACTTTTCTTCATTATATTAAAATCTATGTTAAGACTTCTTATTCCATCATCTCTAACATTTTAGGCTATTAACAGTAGATAGAGTTCTCCTTATAAGAAAACTTGTAAACTGTGAGGTGACAGATGTTAAACTTATTGTGGTAATTATTTTGCAATATAAACATATCAAATCATTATGCTGTACACTTTAAACTAATACAATGTTATATGGCAAATATATCTCAGCAAAACTGGAGGAAAAGTAATAATTTAAAAAAGAAAAAAATTCTTACAACCCGAAATCAAGGTAAACCTTATACTAAAAATAAAAATTAACATGTGGCAGACATTTTGTCAAAGTTGCTGTATTTAATTCCCAGAAAAGTTTAGGGAAAAGGCATTATTTCCATTTTTTAGCTCAAGAGCATGAGCTACAGCAACATCATGTAGGAAATAAGAACCAATGCTAAGATTTATATCAGATCGACCCAAATTCAAGGTCAGTGCTCTTCACGCTATCACACCAATTCTTCTCATACAGCATTTTCATAATCCATTATAAAATGGTATTTACCTCCATTGTTGGAGGGCTCTTCCAAAATAAGGCAGTTGAGAAGATAAAAGGATTGGACAGCTGGGACAAAGTTGAGCTTCTCTTTTGGAATCTCAGATGATGAGCTCAAACCCTGCAGAATGACTGATTATATTTATCCCAAAATATTAAGGACCCATGACTGACTTGCTATCCCAAGCCTTAATATCTGACCACAATTGAAATTCAGCATTCAGAAAGTTTGCAAACAAGACCTTTCTTGGAGTCCACTGTCAGGAAAAATTAAAATGCTATTAATAATACTCACATGCGGAATCTCAAGTGTCTCCTTTCCCTAGATGGCATCATTTATTATCTGTGTAGAAATACCAGGATTGAGAGATCTCAGGGACTGCAGCGAGGGGAGAGGAATAAAAAGCTTATCTCCAATCATGATATTGGATGTCCCAAGACAGTATTACAAATGGTTACCATAGAGAGAATTTACTTTTAATATTTGAACTTCCCCCTTAATATTATCTCCTGCTTCCCAAATTCTGCTTTATTAAGAATGGTTTGGATCATGGCACATGAAATTTTTAAAAATCCCTATGACATTTGAACCTAGAACTTTCTGGTTCCTTCCCGAGCAGTTAAGAGACAATTGTACAATTGAATAAGGTAATTAATCATAGCCACTTTTTATTTCACTTCTCGTCAATCAGATCTTTGAGAAATGGGAAATTCAGTCAGATGAAGTCTGACATGGCTCCTGGAAAGGTTTTTAAGAGACAGTAGGTGTAGTGGGCAAAACATGGATTCTGGAGCAGGATCACCTAGGTTCAATCCCTAGATTTATCACTCACTATATAACAGAAAGCAAGTTGTACAGTCTCTCTGTGCCTTGGTTTTCTTATCTGTAAGTCAGGGTGATAATAGTTCTATTTCACTGAATTGTTGTGAGAAATGATTTACTATAACTAGGGTTCAAAACAGCATCTGCACATAAGAACGCTGAAGTCACTAGCTATTATTACCTAGAAAGACTTTCAGGCTTTCATGTTCCCTCTGTATCTATTCTCAGTTGGAATCTTCTGAAAGGTCAAAGTTGTTAATATCCGTGTGCATGCGTGCTCAGTCCCTTCAGTCAGTCCAACTCTTTGCGACCCTATGGACTGCAGCCAGGCTCCTCTGTCCATGGGATTCTCCAGGCAAGAATACTGGGGTGGGCTGCCATGCCATCTTTCAGGGGATCTTCCTGACCCTGGGACTGAACCTACCTCTCCTGCTCCTCCTGCATTGCAAGTGGATTCTTTTCCACTGAGCCACCAGGGAAGCCCAGTACCTGTGTAGTGCTGCTTAGTTAAAAATATCCTGAAGTACCATTGTTCTAGATTCCATATATATGTGTTAGAATCCGGTATTTATCTTTCTCTTTCTGATTCACTTCACTCTGTATAATAGGTTCTAGGTTCATCAGCCTCATCAGAACTGACTCAGATGTGTTTCTTTTTATGGCTGAGTAATATTCCATTGTGTATAGGTACTACAACTTCTTTATCCATTAATCTCTGTCGATGGACATCTAGGCTGCTTCCATGTTCTAGCTATTGTAAATAGTGCTGCAATGACTCAGGAAACTCAAACAGGAGCTCTGTATCAACCTAGAGAGGTGGGATGGTGAGGGAGATGGGAGGGAGGTTCAAAAGGGAGGGAATATATGTATCCCTATGGCTGATTCAGAGGAGTTACATTCTGTGGGGCTGAAAAGAGCTGGACATGACTGAGCGACTAACACACATAACGCGCATGGCTGATTCATGTTGAGGTTTGACAGAAAACAGAAAAATTCTGTAAAGCAATTATCCTTCAATAAAAATTCAATTAAAAAAATACATCATGAAGGACTATAATCAAAATACAAACTAAAAAGTTTAAGTGACGGCCAAGATGATCCTGCAATAGGAGATTTGGGTTCTAGCCCTGACACTAAAGAATTGCTTGACATTGCAAAATCAAAACATGTCTCTTAGGCTGCCTTCTCTCATTAGCCTTAATTAGATTGGACTAAAGAGTTGGATACGACTGAGTGACTGAACTGAACTGAACATACCCCAGTCAGCATACCCCAAAACTCATGCTATGAAAAATTTACAGTGACAACAGTATCCTTTTGAAATATTTTGAAATATTTTCATATGTGCTTTCATAACCAATAACCAATAAATCTATACTGTGTACCGTCCATCCCACTGAGTCAATGTCATTGGTCCTCTCAGGGTGAGAGCAAATTCTACCGAAAACTATGTGGCCCTTCTTTAGGTTTGAATCACAAAGTTGACTTCCTTATTTTTTTCTAATCAATCTCTAGAAAACAGTGTAGGGAATAAAGTTTGTCACTAGAGAAAAAAGGATTGCTAAAATTCTAGGCTAATTTTACCTATAATAATACCAATAAGATCATCCCTTATGACTAGTGGAGTGAGGATAGTCTGCAGGCTGTGTTAGTTTGCATGCATGTTAAGTCACTTCAGTTGTGTCCAACTCTTTGTAACCCCATGGACTGTAGCCCAGGATCAGTAGTACTAGTTGAACACGAGTCACCAGCATTGGCAAGTAGATTCTTTACCACTAGCACCACCTGGGAAGCCCTTGTTAGTTGAATGTGAAAGTGTTAGTCGCTCAGTCTTGCCTGACTCTTTGTGACCCCGTGGACTGTAGCCCACCAGGCTTGTCTGTCCATGGGATTCTCCAGACGAAAATACTGGAGTGAGTTGCCATTCCCTTCTCCAGGGGATCTTCCCAACCCAAGGATCAAACTCAGGTCTCCTGCATTGCAGTTGAGGGAAAAGTAAAAAAAAAAAAAAAAAAAAAATTCCCTGATTTGCCAATATGGGGAGAAAGCTTCAGGACAGATAAGAGTAGCAAACTCGGTTAAGGAAAGAGACGTCCTGAGTTTACACTCCTCAACCACCTTCAACTCTGATCTACTGTGGAAAGTCTCCAGAATTCCCTATTTGATCCAAGGAGATAGGGTGGGAATATGAGAAAAGTAGCTAAGTAAAGGACCCATTATATTTCATGGGATGACCACAGTGAGGGAAAAGATCATTCCTTTTATTGTCAAGACAGCATTGGCCAGGGGGTGAAGGCAAGCTCTTTCAACATAAACATGTATAGCACTAGCAAGAACTGAGGGAGAACCAGTTATTAAAAGAAGACCAAAAAGTCCAACTTAGGCCAAATTATAAACTCTAAGGTCACCAGCCACATTTCAGCAAACCCTCACAAAAGGAACCAAGGACCCAGATTGATCATCCCATAGCAAAGGCTGGCAAGAATCCACAGGAAAGATCACAGACTCCATCGCCAAGAGGTAAGATAAACAGGACCAGACATTGATTTGAGAGATAAAGGAGATGATTTAACTAATTTTGCCTTTCATCCAGGGAGATGATCTTATCAAAAGAGACTGTGTAAACTTGAAAACTCTGAGATATCTTTGATTGGCAACTAAAGTTACCCATGCCCACATACTCACCCACGCGCTGTATAAATACACACCTTAGAGCATCCTCTGCAGTGTAGGAGTTCAAGAAAATTATTAGACTGATAACAGAAACTAAAGAAGCTAGTTGTGTGTGAGTAAATCTGCAACCGTATAGCACATTAAGTTCACATGATGTCCCATTAGAAAGAAATTTCTGTATTCAAATATATCCGGAAAATGTTGGATAAGATATCCTTCTTGTCTGTGTACATGCATGGTCAGTCACTAAGCCGAGTCTGACTCTTTGCGACCCTATGGACTGTAGCCTGCCAGGCTGCTTTGTCCATGGGACTCTCCAGGCAAGAATACTGGAGTGGGCTGCCATGCCCTCCTCCAAGGGATCTTTCGGATCCAAGGATTGAACCCGCATCTCCTGCCTCTTCTGCATTGGCAGGCAGATTCTTTACCACTGAGCCACCAGGGAAGCCTTCTTGTCTACAGACCCATAATCCATATTAGCATATTACAGATTTTAAAGGGCCTTGAGTACATAAGTCAGTTCAAATGTTTCTGAATTCTGTTATAATTTTGTCTGCTGATGCTAGTTTCTCATCTAGTACTTCAGGTTACAGATCTCTCCCCCAATATGTGAAAATAAGTGTCCATATTCCATGGCACAAAAATTCAGTTAAGAATGGGTCTATGACCCAAGCTGAGTCAATCAAATCCTCAGTAGTATTTTCTATCTTCAGTTGGTAGGGAAGAGTCCTTTATCTTTGCTAGTGCAAACACTAACAGTGTCAGTTTGGAACTTGTCATTGTTCAGTCACTAAGTCGTGTCCAACTCTGCAACCCATGGACTGCAGTACACTAGGCTTCCCTTTCCTTTACTATCTCCCGGAGTTCACTTAAACTCATGTACACTGAGTCAGTGGTACTATCTAACCATCTCCTTCTCTGTTGTCCCCTTCTCATCCTGTCTTCAGTCTTTCCCAACTTCAGGGTCTTTTCCAATGAGTCAGTTCTTCCCATCAGGTGGCCAAAGTATTGGAGCTTCAGCATCAGTCCTTCCAATGAATACTCAGGACTGCTTTCCTTTAGGATTGACTGGCTTGAACTCCTTGCAGTCCAAGAGACTCTCAAGAGTCTTCTCCAACACCATAGTTCAAAAGCATCAATTCTTCAGTGCTCAGCCTTCTTTATGGTCCAATTCACATCTGTACATGACTACTGGAAAAATAGCTTTGACTATATGGATCTTTGTTGGCAAACTGATTTCTTGGGCTTGCTGTAATCATTTTTTATAATATACAGTGAGAAGAAAAGACCAGAGAGACAGAAGAAGCAAGTGAGCTGAAGATTTTAAGCCTGGTTGATCTCTTTCCTTCCTGGTTACAATTTGAGTTGGAGTTTTTGTCACTTGCAAACAAAGGATCCAAACTAACCATAAGGCCCTGAGGTTTTTGGCTCTTTGGCTAAAAAAACTATTAACATCAAGAAATATACTTTTGGAAATGCTGATTCTAATTATGTGATGTCTTTTTTCTTTTTAGAATTTCTATTATGGGAGCAAACTCCTGCATTCATGTGTTAAAAACACAGAAAGGTGATCTCATATCCGAAGTAAGACATCTCCCTCACCAGAAACAGGCACAGTGCTATTTGTCTGTAAAACGCCATATTAATGAGAAATTTGAATCCAGACATTTTTAAATCTCCATCAGTGTCCTCCATTACTTCATCATTAGTGGAAATGGCAAAATGCTCACTAAAAATTACTTCCAGAGCACGAAATGGATACTATACTGTTTAAATGAATGTCATATAAAAATAATTTGCTTTAATCATGGCACAAACCATTGCTATGATACCATATTCATTGTAAACCTTAGGGATTTCTTCATTTAGAGTACAATGAATTTTGACTAGGCATAAGTGCTTTTTGTGAAAAAGTAAATCCACAAAACCCAGGACATTGAAAATACAACCAGGTGTGAGTGGCTTTAAAATAATAAATTATGCCAAGATACATTGCCCAGCTGTGTTGCAGAATTTCAAGAGATCTTAAGATATAGTCAGGCATTAAGGATTCAATAATACTAAATTATATTTTCCTATGCCTTTTGTCTCTAATTTAAAATGTATTTATAGGAAAACTGAAGACACAGCTATTTTTTGGCTATGTATATTTAATTTACTAAAAAATGTTGCTTAGCAAAATATTTACATGATTCTCATGCAGCCTTTGATATAACTAGTTTTTTTTTCAAAAGTAACTTGTTTTAACCATTAATTTTTTTAATGTTAGATATTTAAATGTCATTGTTATTGAATACATAGTTTAGTAGAAAATGCCTAAGCTAGCTGGTCTGACAATACTGGCTTCAAACTTCAGTCTGGACAATCGAGGGGTTATAAAACCTTCAGGAAGTTAGTGAACTTTTCATAATCTCATTAGTTGATCATTAAAATTTGTATAACCAGATTATGAAGCATATTAAATGATATTATAAGTGAAGTTGCCTAGTGCAAACCACACATTCTTTCTTCAACCTTCTATTACAGAAGTCGAAATAATAGTAGTAAGTACATATTCTGCCTTTCCAGAGCATTTTTTTTAATTTATTTTTTTATTGAAGGATAATTGCTTTACAGAATTTTGTTTTCTGTCAAACCTCAACATGAATCAGCCATAGGTATACATATACTCCCTCCCTTTTGAAACTCCCTCCCATCTCCCCCTCCACCTCACTCCTTTAGGTTGAAACAGAGCCCCTGTTTGAGTTTCCTGAGCCACACAGCAAATTCCCATTTTTATCTATTTTACATATGGTCATGTAAGTTTCCATGTTACTCTTTCCATACAACTCTGTCTCTCCTCCCCTCTCCCCAAGTCCATAAGTCTATTCTCTCTGTTTCTCTATTGCTGCCCTGTAAATAAATTCTTCAGTACCATTTTTCTAGATTCTATACATATGTGTTAGAATATGATATTTATCTTTCTCTTTCTGACTCACTTTGTTATGCCCGATGTCCGAATCCCCGAGTGGGAAGAGAGAAGGCCTCCAAGACAATGCAACTCGCAAAAAGGGAAGTTTATTGCTGACTCGAGTCAGGGCTCCTGCCACATCCAACGCAGTGGTGCGGGGTCAGAGAGCCCCTAGCCCAAGCTATTACATAAGTTTATAGGGTGTGCACACGCCGTTGGTAGTTGGTTTAAGCAGATTGGTTACAAGTTTGCAAAGCAATTTCATTGGTCAAACACACTCAAAACTTTCGCAGGCACGCAAGGGACTTTCCCGGGGGTTTCCGCCCCGTTCCTAATTGGCAAACAGTGGTCAGTGTTAAGCTGATTGGTTGTATCCAGGTGGCCTGATTATCTTACCACCCAGAAGTAGGAAGGCCTACTCCTAATCTAAGCTGCCTGCCATGGCGTTATTTCTGCTCACCTCACAACTTCACTCTGTATAATAGGTTATTTCTCAAATTCTAAATGATTATTTTAGTGTACTGCTTAAATTAACTGCATAATAATTAGAGATTCCAAAACATTTTGGTAAGTCTATAAAATCACGGATGTATAGCTAACAAATTTAGCAAATAGATACTGAGGATCTGTTGGGCCCCATGCAAAAATCTATGCTAAAGGATCACATAATTGAGAAAAATCTATGTATTGAACTTTCATCATGTTCAAAGGAGAAAGAAAAAAATCACAGAATATGAAACAAACTGGTTGAAGTGATTATGGATGGATATGAATCCTATTTGGTATAATTCCCCAGGAGGTTGATTTTATCTTCCCTAAACATGAGGATTCCAGATAACACTGTGTGTTAGAAATATAAATCAAGTAACAAATGTGGGTCACATATGTAATTTTAAATTTTCTAGAAGCCATATTTTGAAAAGAAAAAAGTAATTTTAGTATGACTTAATAATATTAAATAAAATGGCATTAAATATTAATCCAATATATTTAAAATATTAGTATTTCAATATGTAGTCCACATAAAAGTTATTAATGAAATATTTTATTTGAAGAAAGGGGCTGAATCTTGAAAACCTGGTGTGCATTTTGCACTTGTCCATTTCAGTTCAGATTAGACACATTTCAAGTGCTCTGTAGCCTCATACCTTTCACAGCCACAGTGCTGAGCTCCACAGCTTAGAACATGTGGTAACATCAGGTTGAGCTTAGAACCTTAGGTACGTCATTCAATCATAGCTAAGTAGATGCTCCCACCTAGAAATTTGAATCTTGGGAAGGTAGTACAACGTATTAGTCAATTAGAATTTACCCACAGTGAATACAGTCAACTGAGGGCAGTGGGACAGAGTATTATCTCCTGTGATAACCAGGGTCCACTGATGACAGAGCCAATCATTGTGTCGCAGGTAAGTCACTCATCAAAGAGTGGATAAGACATGTAAATCCATGGCTAATTCATTTCAATGTATGACAAAAACCACTACAATGATGTAAAGTAATTAGCCTCCAACTAATAAAAATAAATGGAAAAAATTAAAAAAAAAAAAGACACCCAGCAATGTTTTGTTATTCCTCAAATTTATGTGGTCTTCATAACAAACACCATTTTTAATAAATTTATTTTCTGCTTATATGAAGCAGAATTGGTGGTTTTGTTTCCAGTCAGGAGCCCTAACTAACACAGAGATATTTTATAGTAAGTAACAAAGTAAAATCAGAGAACTGAAAAGGAAGATACCAAACTCTATGAAAGTTTGGAGAGCACACCATAGGTAAATAAATTCGAGTACAAGCTGTGAGGATAGACAGGGCTTACGTAAGTGAATAAGAATTAAAATTGTCAACTGCAGCCCTTTGCCTTCATTATTACTCTTATGCAATAGAAGGGGCAATCAAGATCTAGAAAGACAAAGAGTCAAGAGATAAAAGTCCGATTCTAGCCCTGATACCAATTATCCCAGGGAGCACACAGTTTCTTCAGACACTCTCATTTCGTCCATAGGGTGAGAGGGTTGGATTA
Source organism: Odocoileus virginianus (assembly GCF_023699985.2). Lineage (NCBI taxonomy): Eukaryota > Metazoa > Chordata > Mammalia > Artiodactyla > Cervidae > Odocoileus > Odocoileus virginianus. Next base: position 4,153,726 of record NC_069701.1, read on the forward strand.
AACTACATGACCTGAAAACATATGCGGAATCTAGAACAACGGTATGAACCTACTTGCAGGACAGAAATAGAAGCACAGACACACAAGGGCTGTGTGGACGCAGGGCTGGAAGACGAACGGGACGTGGACTGCCGTGTGTGCGCTGCCTCGGGTGAGGCGAGAGCAGGCGGGAAGCGCGTACAGCGTGGTAACCGCGTGCTCAGCGCAGTGCTCCGTGATGACCCAGAGGGACGGGGAGGGAGGTTCAAGAGCCAGAGGATGTTTGTATACCTACAGCTGATACCTGGTAGCTCAGCTTGTACGGAATCCGCCTGCAGTGCAGGAGACCCCGGTTTGATTCCTGGGTCAAGAAAATCCGCCGGAGAAGGGATAGGCTACCCACTCCAGTATTCTTGGGCTTCGCTGGTGCCTCGGTCAGTAAAGAACCTGCCTGCAATGCGGGAGACCTGGGGTTGATCTCTGAGTTGGGAAGAGGCCCTGGAGGAGGGCATGGCAACCCTCTCCGCTATTCTTGCTTGGAGAATCCCCATTGACAGAGGAGCCTGGCGGCTACAGTCCATAGGGTCGCAAAGAGTCGGACACAACTGAGCAACTAAACACAGCACAGCACATTACTTAATTTTGGGCTTCCCTGGTGGCTTAGATGTAAAGAAACCATCTGCAATGCAGGAGACCTGGCTTTGATCCCTGGGTTGGGAAGATTCCCTGGAGAAGGGAATGGCTACCCACTCCAGTACTCTTGCCTGGAGAATTCCATGGACGGAGGAGCCTGGCAGGCTACAGTCCATGGGGTCGCAAAGAGTGGGACATGACTGAGCAACTTTCACTTTTCATAGCTGATTCACTTCATTGTACAGCAGAAGCTAACACAGCATTGTAAAGCAATCATACTCTATTTTTTAAAAAGACTATAATCATGGTAACAAGTTGGTCACAGGGTAAATGATTGTTGGATGAGTACGAGTGTAGAAACAGATAAATAGAGTGAGTTCAGTCCAGTTCAGTCACTCAGTCGTGTCTGACTCCTTGTGACCCCATGAAGGGATACAGAATTTTGGGCTTCGCCTGGTGGCTCAGTGGTAAAGAATCCGCCTGCCAAGCAGGAAACCTGGGTTTGATCCCTGGATTGGGAAGAGTCCCCTGGGGGAGGGTATGACAACCCACTGCAGTCCTTGCCTGGAGAATCCCACAGACATGGACAGAGGAGCCTGGTGGGCCACAGTCCATAGAGCCTCAAAGAGTTGGACGTGACTGAAGCGACTTAGCATGCACGCACACAGAATTTTTTAAATATGCCAATTTATCAACTAATTTAGCAAACTGAGCTTTCTCAAAGAGCAAACTTATCTTTCTAAAGAACTGTGTAGATAACTCATTTATGTGGGGAGAAAAACTGATATTCCTGAAATAATACTGAGGTAAAGTCATGCTTATCACGAAATCGTTCCACTTGAGGAAAGGGTGTGAATTTTGAAATTTACAGGTGAGATCATATTTGATTCTCTTTTTGGAGAATGAAGAATCAAGGAGGCTGATATTGATCACAGGGTGGGATTGGGGGTGGGGGGAGGAATTCCTCAGGAAGGCAAATAATAAGATAAAGCAGGGTCATATCAAATGGGAATATTATGTCAAAATAAATGTCTGCAACGTGAGCTTTCTCCAGCCTTCACAGCTTCAGTCTAAACTGAAAAGGCTTGAATAGGACAGATTTCCTATAGATTCTCCCAGTTAGTGGTTGATAAGAGTCTAGAAAAATGTCAGGCCATATAGACCAGGGAACAGCCCAGTGTCACACAGTAAACATCCAACTAACCTTTGTCAAAGTAAATGGGGATAAAAGTATCATATCTTTAAAATTTAAAACCTATTTGTTGTTTTAACTTATAAAACTAAATCACCTAAAAATCAGATTGCTTGAGGTAATTTAGTAAGAACTCAACTAAGAAAATTTGCAAAGATCAAACATATCTCTTGCTTTATAATTTTATAGTACCTACATATTTTAATGGCCAGAAAGTTTTGGCAATTTCAAAGCTAAAGATTTAAAACACATTCGACTATTATACTTTAGCACTAATATGTTTACCCCTACCAGAGATTCACAGAAATCAATACCCCTACCTTCATTTTATAGACTCGAAATGCTTAGACATTTAGCTGCTGACCTTTTTTTTTTAAAAAAAATATTTATTTGGCTGCACTGGGTCTTAGTCGCATCTTGTGGATCTTTCCTTGTGGCACACAGCCTCTCTAGCTGTGGTGCTCAGGCTTGGTTTACCCATGGCAGGTGGGGTCTTAGTCCCCCAACCAGGGATCACACCCATGTCCCATGCACTGCAAGGGGGATTCTTAACCACTGGGCCACGAGGAAAGTCTCTGCTGATCTTCTGAGGTTCCATTTTGTCATAAGCTGAGTGGTGTCACCTTAAGATTCATATGAAAGTATAAAGGCGAAAGTGTTAGTCTCTTAGTCGTGTCCGACTCTTTGCTACCTCATGGACTGTAGCCTGCCAGACTCCTCTGTCCACAGATTTTTCTAGGCAAGAATACCGGAGTGGGTTGTCATGGCCTTTCTCTAGGGCATCTTCCCGACACAGAGATTGAACCCAGGTCTCCTGCATTGCAAGCAGATTCTTTACCGACTGAGCCTCCAAGGAAGCCCCAAAACTCACGTGTTGATATCCAAACCCAGTAACTACATAATGTAATCATATATAGAGATAAGGTCTTTAAATAAGTGATTAAGTTAACATGAGGGTGTTAGAGTGGGGCCTAACCCAGTATGACTGGTGTCTTATAAGAACAGGAAAAAACACCAGAGATGTGCAAAGAGGAAGGGTCTTGTAAGGACACGGCAAGAAGACAGCCATCTGTAGGTTAATGGGAGAGACCTTAGAAGACACGAAAACTGCCTGTGTTCCTTTGATCTTGGACTTCTAGTCAAGATGCTAGAAAATAAATACCTCTGACCTTAAACCACCCAGTTTGTGGTATTTTGTTTTGGCAGTCTTAGCAGACTAGTAAACATCTAATATTTTTATTTGGTGTTTTGCTAGATCCCAGTAATGCCAGTAATGAGAATGCAATGGAGAGTAAATAGAAGCGAAAAAATAAATAAATAAAACTGTAACAACCTGCTTATAGAAATGTGACACTCAGTGTCAAGATTAGTGATCTATGTGGAGCAGAGCAGAATGGAGCCAGAAGACAGATATGCCTGAGAAGAATAGATTCCACCTACTTTACAATTACCCAAAGAGACAGGATAGTACCACAATTAAAACTTCAGCCAAAAAATCAGAAACACATGTGCATAAGTGGCATTATTTGCACGGACAGAAATTGGATCATTATCTGGTGGATTAATTTATGAAACAGTATAGATATGTGCAGATTATTTAGCAAAAATGCGTGGTCTATATGTTATAGCCAAATCAAAATTAAAAATTAAGGATAGTTTGTGTTGCTGTAATTGTTTCCTGATGTGATTAAGCTACCATCACTGTTTCAACATATACAGAAGCTGTGCAAAAGAGAAACATTAATAAATAAGAGGACTATAATGGGCCTATGGAGAGCCCTGCAACATTATAAAATTGATCCAAACACTATACACTTGAAAACATGTCATTTCATTAGAGAATTAAGAAAAATATACTTAGGCTATTTAATTCTCAGTACCCATAGTCCTTTCATTTTCCAATATTCAGTAACAATAAAATATCTTTAGCATGAGAAACATCTTACACAAATGAAAGCACAATGTCAGGAAATGAGATTTTATGTACTGTAAACAATGCAAGTGAAACATAGAAATGAGAAATTGTGAGGTAAGAAAAGAAAGAAAAGGAAAAGGAATTTCTCTTTTTGAGGAGAACATGATGTGATGTCATTACATTTCCTTAATACTAACTCAGAGTAAAACGAAGCAATATATGACTGATCTTACAAGATTTTTATTTTTTAATGACCTTTAAAAAAATAACCCCTTGTTCAAAAATTATTAAGAATTTCAGGACAGAAAATTGCTGAGCATTAAATAAAGTGTTAAGCCCTTTGACAGGAGTCTCTGTGCAACAGTATAGGCTATGCTCCCTGGAATGAGTATAAATTATTAAGGATCAGGCATCCATGAATCTAATTTAGATCACTGGGTATATCTTAGGCTAAGTTCTCTCAAGATATTTTTAGAAGGTAATAAGGATAGCTTTTACATTCCAGGCCACAGTTTATCACAGGGCATACTGAAAAATCCTGTTACTATTTGTGAGACGGGCCTCCTAGAGAAATATATTTCATGAAGGTCTTTTTTCTGGCAATATAAGGAGTTAGCTATTGAACTTTTGCCCAAATCTACTTCACTGGTAACTAGATTGCAATGCCATCATCATACAGAGTGTCTCCTCCTTTACAGATTTTTCTTTCTTCCAATATTTGATAAGTATTTATTGAATTTTATGGAATTTACTGCCAGTCATTTCATTAAAAACCTAATTTCCTTCTCTGTTTTGTGCTCCCTAACCTCCATCACTCCTGCAAATTACTGTTCTTTATTAATTTTTCTGAAAGAACTTAAATAAAGAGTGATTGTCAAAATTTCTAGCATAGATATTATGAAATGCCTTGTGAACAGTCTAACTTGCTTTAAAAGTTGTTTAATATTAGAGCTGTTACAAGGAAGTCTTATTTCATTTCAAAATAAAAATTAGATAAAAGAAATATGACTCACAAGATCGTGTTCTCTATTCTTCTCTTGCCAGTTTTGCACAAGTGTTTATGGGAAGAGAATAATCAATCACAAGGGAGTTTTTTCAAAACCACTGCTGAGTGAAACAAATATTTGAAGGCAATACATAAATACTATTTCTGTTTGTGTCTGGGTGGTAGGAAAATGTGCAATCTGTTCTCTATTCCTTTTAAAATTTTCCTACATTCTAGAAATTCTTTCTAATGATTCAATTTATAATATAAAATAAGCATTGAAGGCCCCAAAATGAATTAAATGCAATTACATCAATAGTATGACTATTACTGAAGAAACTCACAATTGTATTCTTTGAGGAGATCTTACCACTTGTGTTTGCGGGTGCATGTATGTGTAGGAATACATTTATATTAATTAAATCAAGCTACATCACAGTGATTGTGTAACAAAAGAGGAATAAACTTGTATTTCCCTCATGTTTTATTATGCAGCACTCTCATTCTTTGTTTCAGTCATAAAATACAGCACCCAGGTACAATGACAATACCAAATGGTATGTGTAGTAAACAGTGAGCAGTACAGTTGACCTTGAACAGTGCAGGGGTCGGGGGCCAGCCTCCATGTAGATGAAATCCCACACATAAACTTCATGGTTTGGTACAGTTCCACACCCATGGATTCACCCCACTGTTGATTGTGGAGTACTGTAGTATGTATTTATATTAAAATTTCTCATATAAGTGGACTTGTGCAGTTCAAGCCTGCGTTGTCCAAGGGCCAACCATATTATTATTCGTCATTTGTTTCCTTTCTTTCTAAGGATAAAAGTGTCAAGAGGTCAGCAAAGGTGGTGACATAGCAGACTCCCGAAGTCCCCTCCTCCCGCAGGCGCACCCCGGGTACACATGGAGCTATTGCTTCTGTAAGAAATCCAGAAACGGAGAGGCTTTGACCCACACGTGAGTGAAAACCTGCCCGCATCACAAAGGGCAGGAAAGGCTGAGACACAGTCTGACCACAAGCCCCACCCCGGGAACAACACCATGCCATCAAGAGGGAATTCCTGGGACTTCCCTGGCGGTACAGCGGATACGAATCCGCCCGCCAGTGCGGAGGACAAGCAAGAGCCACGGGCCCTGGAACAGCTAACCCTGTGACCCCCGCACTCGCTGAGCCTGCGCCCGGGAGCCCGGGGCGGGACTGCTGCGCCCGCGTCTGCAGTTCCCGAGGCCCGTGTGCCCTGGAGCGCATGCTGCACCAGGAGCGGCCCGGCGATGAGAAGCACCGCAGCGAAGAATTGCCCCCGCCTGCTGCGGCTAGAGGAAGCCCGTGAGCAGCAGCAAGACCAAGCACAGCCAGAAATAAATAATTTTTTTCTTTTTTTTACAGAGGGAATTCTCAACTACCAGTTTCTCCCTAAGCATCAAAGCGTTTGGGTCCTTCACTTAGCACCACAACTTTCAAGACTCACCCAAGAGATGGGACCCTAAAACATCTAGCTCTAAAAGCCAATGAGGCTTGCTTCCATGAGACCCAAAAGACAGTGGGAAACATAAAGGCAGTTGTTAACAGGCATACAAGCACTCGCTATGGCTCTATTTCTGGGTCTCAGTTTAGAGGGAACAGGTAAAATTACCCATCTCCCAGTCTTTCCTTGAAAGGGGTCCATTTCCTTACTTAGAAAACTGCTGCCTCGGGATTAAAGGTCTCAGCACATACCTAGGGGCAGCCTGCAACGTTCCCTGGAGGCAAAGAAACCCACGCACTCCCCTGCCATCTCTCCCTGGCACTCCCCTGCCATCTCTCCCTGGCCTCCCGCAAGTCGCCGGGGCCTCCCTGGGAGGAGCTCTACCTCACTCTGAGCTCGAGGCCCTGCGGATGCTGCCCAAGGGACAGGTTCCCAGAATGTCCTGCTCTGCAGGTCAACCGGGCTTCCGTTCATGGTTCCCTGGGGCCACAGCAAAGAAGCAGTTCTTAATGTTGAGTCAGTCAGTCAGAGAGATGTGAGCAGAGAAAGCGGAGCACAGGCCAGATAGCAGGAAAGCAGGCACCCTGTCGGCACCAGGGACCTGGGCAGAGAAAAGCGGTAACCTCCAGACTGACCGCAAACCACACCGCTGAAGGTGATAAGTGTCCTGGAGGCAGACGGAGGCGGGGAAAGGCAGGGGCCTCCAGCCTCCAAATGTAACCTTTGCTCATTATACCCTCATTACAGTGATATTAGCCTTACAGATATGAAGTACCACCAATGCCAAGACTAACTAAGATGTAATCCTCCTCCCCTCGGGGAGGTGAAGCTGGGATGACAATCAGGGAGGAGGACTCCCAAGTCCCTCTCTCCCCAGTGAATATTCTGCCCTTTTACTTCCGTGCCCCACATGATGGGTTTGCCAAAGAAACTCAGACCATCTACCTACCTAAGCCTGCCCCCTCTTCCCCTAAGGTCACTTAAATAAGCCTTTACTTCTTTCCTGAACTCCCTGTATGGTCTCTGAGCTATTTTTTTGCAATGAGAGACAAGAACCTACCCTCCAGGAACATCTTTGGGGAGCCAGCCAGGAGAATTTGGTAAGCCTCAGACTCTCACTTCCCTTGCACTTGAGAAGTATTGCCTTACTCCCTGCCATTTCTCTTCTCTCTCTCTCTCTCTCTCTCTCTCTCTCTCTCTCTCTTTCTCCCTTTCTTCCTTATTGTCTGTCCCTTTTCAGACCTACTGCTGCAAAGATGTGCGTGCAGGTCAAGCCTTTAAAACCCACTAGGGCACCCACCAGGAGAAATCCAAAAGAGGTGCTTCTTAAATCATCAGCTCAAATACAAAAATGCAACTCAAAGTGGATTAAAGACTTGAATTTAACAGGTAAAACTCCTAGAAGAGAACATAAGGAATAAGCTCTTTGACATTGGTCTTGACAACATTACTTAGGATTCACCAAAAACAAAGACAACAAAAGTAAAAACAAACAAGTGGGACAACATTAAACTAAAGTGCCTCTGTTCATCAAAGGGAACCATCAACAAAATTAAAAGTCAACCTATGAAACAAGAGAAAATTTGTGCAAACCATGTAATCAATAAGGATTAATTTTCAAAATATACAAGGACTGTTACAATTCAAAAACTGTAAAAATGGTGGAATGGTAAAATATAAACAGTACTTGGAATTGTCAAATGTTTGCACTCAAGACTCCATGAACCATATATTTTATTTTTTAAAAAAATCATATTTATATCAATTTACATAAGACTTACACATTTAAAAAGAAATACATACACAGTAATACATAAAGGCCTAGTATATTACAATAAAACATGGAAAAACAAGTGGCTCCATTTCATAAAAGCATCTGTTGTACAGAATTTATGATGTGGATGATGCTTATTATTCAAATGACTTAAGCATTTTCTTACAGTTGTAGTAAACTAATCAAACTTAATATCTGACTCCCCCTAAAATCACATTTTCAGTGAATGAACCATTACTTGTGGTTATTTCCTTAGAATTCAGTCTTCACAAAGGTTTTCACTGCTGTCTTCGTAGATAGTAGTGCACTTTAGGCAGAGTAGACTGAAAAGACGGCATCTAAAATGTGTAATGGACATTAATTTACTGAAAGATTCCAGACTGGAAAAGCTCCCTCTGCTATTCTTGGTGCACTTCCATGCATCTTGCCCACTTTTGTCCTAAGAGATAATGAGTAGGGGGTTATCTTGGGGCTAACCAATAGCTGTATGTAATCAATATTTGCTCCTAATTTTGTGCAGGCAAGCTTCAAAAATAAGATTTGCTCAACTTCATGGAAAGTATGGCAGTTAAGACAAAGATATTCAGAGAAAATGTCAGCAGTCCTTTTTGAAAAATGTACGGCTTGCTCATTAATACACTGAGCTGACCTATTCCATGGAAGAGATCTCTATTCTAACTTCTATATGGTCTTCAAAAGACACTGTTGTTTATTTATTTTTTTTTTTTTTCCTGGAAGCACGCTTCATGCTTCCACATGGTTCTCCTTCAAGTCTGTCAATCCTTAAAGCTGAAAACCTGCCTCTGATCATGTAAAAAAGAATGATTTAACCTGGAACTGGAGCCAAAAATAGACCTTTAAAGGCAATCAGGGATGTCCTATATGTTTAGAAATAGCACTGTGATGGCTTGATCTCCTTTTCAATACAAAACAAAGCCAAACTGTTTACAAGAATCAAAGCAATTATTTTAAAAAAATTTATAAAGAAAAAACATTATCTTCTCTTGTTACCTGTGGACCAAGGAACAAAAATAAATAAATAAAATTAAAAAAGGAAAAAAAAATATACAAGGAGCTTACACAACTCAGTAACAAAAATGTATTTAAATTACTCAATTATAAAATGGGCAAGTGAAATGCATAGACACTTTTCCTGAGAAAATAGATCCACAGTGACATGAAAAGGTGTTCAACGTCACTAATCATGACAGAAATACAAATAAAAACCAGAATAAGGAAAAAAAAAAACACATTATCAAATCACACATATTACAACAGCTACTGTCAAAGATAAGAGTTAACAAATGCTGGTGAGGATATGGTCAAAGGGAACCCTTGTACACTATTGGTAGATATGTAGACTGGTATAACCACTGTACAGAATATTAAGGATATTCCTCCAGAAATTAAAGATAGAATTACCTTAGGATCCAGGAATCCCACTTCAGGGTATATATCATCCCCCTCCCCACCAAAAGGAAATCTTCATCTCAAAGGGATAAGTGTCCTCCCATATTCATTGCAGCATTATTCACAAAAGCTAAGGTACAAAAACAACTAAGTATCTATCAATGAGTGACTGGATCAAGAAAATGTGGTAGATAGATTCAGTGGAATGGTATTCAGCCTTGAGAAAGAAGAAAATACTGTCACTTGCAACAGCATGGATGGACCTGGAGAGCATTACGTTAAAAACAGAGAAAGACAAATACTGAATGGTATCACTTAAATGTGAAATCTTAAAAAAAAAAAGTCAAACAGAGAAATAGAGATTTAAAAAGTTACCAGTGGATCTAATGTATAACATGGTTACTATAATTATTAGCACATTAATGTATAATTGAAATGCTGAGAGTAGAATATAGATTTATTGATTACATTTCAAAAAAACAAAAAAATTTGTTAAATGATACTATGAATAAAGAGGTTGTCATATACCTGGCCCCACCCTCATTCCCCCCAAATACTAATTTATTATGTAACCTACAGGGAGTCAAAGGTAATTTGTCTTATTCATCACTATATTCTCAATTTGCCATAGTGCTTAGTATATGCTCTGAAGTGAAAGTTGCTCAGTCATGTCTAACATGCTTATTTTGACTCATTCAAGAATGGCTATACCAGTCTATACTTCTACTAGCAGAGAATGACAGTTTCTATTAATATATCCCCAATATATTACCAGTATTTGGCATTATTTAGTTTTTTAATGTTTCTGGTCTAATACCATAGCTGTAAGTGATATCACACTGCAGTTTTAAAATCCAGCTTCCCTGATTACTAATAACTTTTTGTCATCTCTTCATCAGGTTATTAGACTTTTGGGTTTCTTATTAATTATCTTTTCCATTTCATTTTCCCATTCTTCTAGTGAGATTACTGATTTTTCTTGTTGAATGCATGGCTTCTTAGATACTTAGTATTCTGTCTTCTTTTCATTTTTAATCATTGCTGGTCTTGTATCCATGTTTGTCATCTCTTAATTTTGTCTATAATACACTTCAGTGAACAAAAAATCTATTTTTTTCAACAGACCTAGTAGTTTATTATTTCTTTCTCCTTTTAAAATAAAAGGTAATGTAACAAATACTTACATAAGAAACATGGACTTCAAATGTCATTGATGAGGTGGAAATAGGATTTACTTTATTAAAGTAGAGATCTCAAGACTTCGTTCTTAGTCAATGAAGGGATGTTAATACTGAAATATAAATAGATACAGTTTATATTGTCCTTCCAAATAGCAAATTTAACCTTTAGGTCTAAAAGTTTATACTTTTGAAATTTTTTTAGAGTTCTTCTTAACTCAGAGATCACAAAAGCATTTTCCTACATTTTCATTTACTAACTTTTTATTTTTACTTTTCTCATTCAGGGCTCCCACTCAACTGATTTCTACTATGAATCTATGGTGTTAGTAAAAATCCAGTACCACTTTTCTCAGTGGATAGATCTAGTTTTCCAATCATCTTTCTAAACAAACCCACTTTGTTGTTTTGCTGCTCACTTTATTATTTCTTGATGCAATGAAGAAATTCAGAGAAAACAATTCTAAATACTTATAGAGAGCAGAGTGCAGGTCATATAGAAAGGAAAGACACTAAAACATGGACTCTTAAATAGTGACATGCATGCTCAAAGACCTAGGATAAATATTTTCAAATTTCTCAGGAGAAATAATTTTCCACTTGGGAAATCAAAATATCTAATGAGTTGACTATAGAATAGTGTCAGATTTATAAGCACTCAGAATATGTACATCACATGCACACTTTCTTAAATGGAATTGGACAATATGCCCTCCAACATAAGGGAGTGAGCCAAGAAAGGACAAAGTCAAAGATTCCAGGTAATAGCTGAATATTCAACCTGAAAGAGTGGCGACTAGAAGTTCCAGAATGAATCACATCTGGAGAACAATTTCAGGTTAAAGCATGATGTAAGAGGCCTCAAAACAAAACAGAAGATGGGGAGAAAGGAAGGAGATAGGTAGAATATAATAAAACTATATTTTAAAAGTGAAAGTGAAGACTGAGTTTCACTCTAAAACTTAATAGATCCGTCTTATGGGTCCAAAGGTCACTGGAGTGATTCTAGATTTTCTCAAGCACCTTCAGACAGGTGAGAGCTGGAAGGTGAAGAATGGCTCAGACTACTTGTTTTGGAGCCACAAAGCCTCTCATCCTACAGCAGGCTAGATACAGCTCATTCTCTGGCATTGGCAGGGATCCAAGAGAGGAAGCATAAATGGACTAGTGCTATTTCAAGCCTCTCTTTGCATCAGTCTTGCTAAAGTCCCAGTGTAAAAACTTTATGGCCAAGTTCAAAGTCAGTATGAGGTGATAACTTCCAAAAGGTATGAACAAGCAAGGTACTAATGTAAAAACTGGGCAGAGCAATACAACAAATCTACTGCAAAATGTGCAAGTGGTGTAGATAGTTTAATCTTCAGCTATTGTACGCAGAAATCATAAGATAGTTTTAAAATTAATAAGTCAAGAATAAACAAGTTAAGCAAGTTTCCTTAGAGATACAGAAGTTTCTGAAAGAAACGAATAAAGAGCTAATAGAATTTGCCTCAAAAACAGAATTTCGGAGATTGGGAAGGTTAGAGCAGAGAACAACAACCAGGACTTTGATTTTGTAAAAAGAGTGTGAAATAATTATTGTGAAAATATAAAAATTACAAATAAATAAAAAATGTTTAAATAAATAATTACAAATAAAGCCATCTCTCTTAAGAAGATGCTTACTTGTCTCAAAAGAGTAAGTAAAAGAATTATTTCAAAAGAAGGACTATGGCCTTGTCCTCATCACAAGTCTACATCATGAAAAGAGTATTTTATATATATATATATATATATATATGCATTAAATAAAGAGCATAAATATCTGGATTACATTCAAAAAACCTATAAAAATGCCTGTTGAAAAAAATAGAACTTGCATATGCGAAACATAAAACTAACCAGCATTTTCCATTCAGCTAAGGTGATGCTGTTCAAGTGCTACACTTAATATACCAGCAAATTTGGAAAACTCAGCAGTGGCCATAGGACTGGAAAAGGTCAGTTTTCATTCCAATCCCTAAGAAAGGCAATTCCAAAGAATGCTTAAACTACCGCACAATTGCACTCATCTCACACGCTAGTAAAGTAATGCTCAAAATTCTCCAAGCCAGGCTTCGGCAATACATGAACCGAGAACTTTCAGATGTTCAAGTTGGTTTTAGAAAAGGCAGAGGAACCAGAGAGCAAATTGCCAACAGCTGATGGATCATCGAAAAAGCAAGAGAGTTCCAGAAAAACATCTATTTCTGCTTTATTGACTATGCCAAAGCCTTCGACTATGTGAATCATAATAAACTGTGGAAAATTCTGAAAGAGATGGGAATGGCAGACCACCTGACCTGCCTCTTGAGAAACCTATATGCAGGTCAGGAAGCAACAGTTAGAACTGGACATGGAACAACAGACTGGTTCCAAATAGGAAAAGGAGCATGGCAAGGCTGTATATTGTCACCCTGCTTATTTAACTTATATGCAGAGTACATCATGAGAAACGCTGGGCTGGAAGAAGCACAAGCTGGAATCAAGATTGCTGGGAGAAATATCAACCTCAGATATGCAGATGACACCACCGTTATGGCAGAGAGTGAAAAGGAACTAAAAAGCCTCTTGATGAAAGTGAAAGAGGAGAGTGAAAAAGTTGGCTTAAAGCTTAACATTCAGAAAACTAAGATCATGGCATCTGGTCCCATCACCTCATGGGAAATGGGGAGACAGTGGAAACAGTGTCAGACTTTATTTTTTTGAGCTCCAAAATCACTGCAGATGGTGACTGCAGCCATGAAATTAAAAGACGCTTACTCCTTGGAAGGAAAATTATGATCAACCTAGATAGCATACTTAAAAGCAGAGACATTACTTTGCCAACACAGGTCCATCTAGTCAAGGCTATGGTTTTTCCAGTGGTCATGTATGGATGTGAGAGTTGGACTGTGAAGAAAGCTGAGCACCAAAGAATTGATGCTTTTGAATTGTGGTGTTGGAGAAGACTCTTGAGAGTCCCTTGGACTGCAAGGAGATCCAACCAGTCCATCCTAAAGGAGATCAGTCCTGGGTGTTCATTGGAAGGACTGATGCTGAAACTGAAAGTCCAGTACTTTGGCCAGTTCATGCAAAGAGTTTGCTCATTGGAAAAGACCCTGATGCTGGGAGGGATTGGGGGCAGGAGGAGAAGGGGACGACAGAGGATGAGATGGCTGGATGGCATCACCGACTTGATGGGTGTGAGTTTGAGTGAACTCCGGGAGTTTGTGATGGACAGGGAGGCCTGGTGTGCTGCGATTCATGGGGTCGCAAAGAGTTGGACACAACTGAGCGACTGAACTGAACTGAACTGAACTGAGGGCAAAAGAGTCAAAAAGTTGTGCTGTGCTGCACTGTGCTTAGTCACTCAGTCGTGTCCAACTCTTTGCAACCTCATGGACTGTTACCCATCAGGCTCCTCTGCCCATGGGATTCTCCAAGCAAGAATACTGGAGTGTGTTGCCATGACCTCTTCCAGGGGATCTTCCCAACCCAGGGACTAAACCCAGGTCTCCCACATTGCAGGTGGATTCTTTACCATCTGAACCACCTAATCTATATAATATATGGCAGCAAACAACTCCATATGGAGTTTTTTCTTTTTTTTTAATGCAAGCAGCTCCATTAAAAAAAAAAAAATGACAACAGAACAAATGATTTTAGCCCCAAGAGAGTAATCTGCAACATAGAGTGTTAAGCTAAGGATGCAGAGATTTCTGTGGATTTCTTTTACTCACCATTGTGGATGCTGTCAATAGAAGTCACTAACAGAGTAGTATTCTTTTTGTCCAAAGATATATTTAAGTAATTTGGGTGTTTTATTTTGTGTTATTAATGAAATGTAAGCTAAATGGGATAAGAAAACTTCTGCTTCCTCTAAATATCTGATAGATTAAAAAACAGTGCCATTTTGGTTTTTATGTTTCTAGCATTATTAGCTCTATGTATCCACATTACTATTATGTTAAAACCATACTTGTGCTGTGCTAAGTTGCTTCAGTCGTTCTGACTCTTTGGGACCCTATGGACTGAGCCCACCAGGCTCCTCTTGGCCATGGCATTTTTCCAACCTAAATGCTGAAAATATATTACAATTATTAGCAGAGATCTGCCTCTCCACTAGGCTATGATTTTTTTTAAGGTGGGAATTTTTGTCATACTCATTTTAAAGTCACTAATATTTAGCACGGAGCATGTCACATAAGATGCTAGTAAAATCTGACTGAATAAATAAAACAATAAAGAAATACATTATCCTGCATGAACAACTGCAATTCATTTAGTAGTGAATGAACTGCAACTGTTGAGTTGCTAAGTATCTACTCTGTACAAAGCATTCTTTTTGAGAAGCAGAGAGGAAAAATCATAATCCTTTACATCAAGCAATTTACACTTTAGGGGAAAGCAATGTCCACCACTCATCTGTTAAAGGATATCTTGGTTGCTTACAGTTTTTGGTGATCATGAATAAATGTACTATAAACCTTGGTGTGCAGGTTTTCTGGACATAAGTTAGCGAATCAGTTAACTAGATACCTAGCAGCATAGTGGGCTTTGATTTCTGATGTTGTTAATGCCTGCTTTTATAACAGATTGAGAAGGAAGAAGTACCCAACCTGCAGTATATTTTCAAATCTGTGTTCTATTTCTGGACAAGATAAACAATTACTGTTAAATTTGGGTGTCAGTATCTTAATCAACCTTTTACTGTTAAGATTTAAACATGATGTATTATTGATAATGATGTGACAGAGATTACTAAAAATACATTGACTATAAATTTTAACATTTAACATCCTTCAGATGGTGAGCGTCAGAGAGGCCTGGCGTGCTGCAGTCTGTGGGGTCACAAAGAGTCGAATAAGACTGGGTGACTGAACAGCAACATTATTGATAGTAAGGTGACAGAGATTACTAAAACTACATTAACTCTATATTTTAATATTTAACATAGTATTGACATTTAGATTTCAGAAATCTGTATATATGTCAGTAATAGCCAGAATACATAGCCAATATTACATCAATATTTTCCCTATGTAGAAACTGTATATTCACATACTTACACATAATGTTTATGAACTTAACACTGACTCATATTCTTAAAAGATATCTAACTGAACATTGATAGTTAAGAAAGTTAATACTCTGTATTTTTATAGTATTGAAGTTTGAACCTAAGTAATGCTAATTTTGACGTAATTTGAAGGAGCATAGCATATGATTATCTAAGAAAATAAAAATTAAAGGATTTCTTTGAAACAACTGTATCAGTCTATTATTCTGTTTTCATTATTACATTAGAGGAAGAATAAGAATAACTGATTCTACTCTACTGACTTGTTTGATGAGTAAACATTGAAATGTGTTTTCAATAAACTAGGAAAACATCTAAAATGCTGGATGATACCAAAAAAATGACATAGAATATAAGAAAAAAGTATTTGTTTATTTGTTTAATGAATGAAAATCACTCAAATGGATAGGAACTATTGTTTTACAATCAAAAATAAGGGAAATGGAAACAAAGCTAAAGTTTATATTGCATCAAGTATACTGTATTACCTTACCGTACCTATTTTGACATATATTAAAAGTGTATAATGTCCCATACATTAAAATGTTTAATGTCTGGAACACACATATTTCATGTAATTAAATTTACTCCTCATAGCAATCCTTTGCAATGGGTATTCAGATCCCTTGATATGTTAGCTGGGAAAGTCTGCTTTATTGAGGTTAAATCTTTAAATAAGAAATAGGAATAGTAATGAAAATATAATCTGCAAAATTTAAGGTTTTTTGTTCAACTTAGAGGCATGATCCTCAGAGGGCTTTATTGCATTACTTTATATGACAAATATTTATTGAGTGCCTGGTACATGCTGGCACTATTCTATGTGCTAATAAGTAAAAATCTTTGTTTTTAAGTGGTTTTACACTCTAGTGAGTTTGAGTTTGGTGCTTAAAGGGCTTTGGGAAGTGAAAAAATGACAGACACCAGGTTCTTTATGATTAGCACAAAAGTCTTTCTTCCCTCATCTTCCTGTCAAAAGCTCCAAATCATTGATACTATCTTCCCTCAAGGCTGGAAAATATAAGCTTTAAAAAGTGAATTTATCGTTAGCTTAATTTACATTAAAAAGGGCAAATTACTTATAAAATTCTAAGTTATTACTGATGACTAAAGATAAAATAGTCTGGAAAGTTCCCAAGGAAGAAACTATGAAATTAATAGCTGATATTTCACTGTGGAAAATAAGTTAGCAAAATATAAAAATTTCAAAGAATGATTAAGAAAGGAAGGCATGCTTTTTCAGATTTATATGTTTTAAGATTTCACTCACGGAGATAAAAGCATCTCAAATTATAAATAGGAATTATAAAACCCTAATTTATTTTTTAACTTTTAAATGGAGAAATATCAATAAATAATTTGACTTCCTGAGCTGACTTAGAAGCAGAGTCACCAACAGTATATAAAATGTCTTTATGTGAATTAGAAAAAGCTGCCTTATCCCAGTAGATAAATCACAGAAAGACACCACTTTCCTCAAATTGACCCAATGCCAAGTCAGGGTTCATGGAAAGATTTTACCTCTCTGTGTTCCTTCTTCAGGGTTCCTTGTTCAGGGAACCGCCTGAAAAAACAAAAACAGTGCAACAGACTTGGTTGTTGTCACTGGCAGAGGAGAAAACAAACTGCTAAAAATAGACAAAAACTGGAAATACTGAATTATTCTACAAAGATGAAATTATTTCATGGTTATTTAGACAAAGAATGTGATGTTGGGGGGCATCTGAATGAAGAAATAAGTATAAACTGCCCGTTATGCTTATAGCCCAAATGTTCTTTCACAGAATTAGTGACAGATGTCAGATTTCTTTAGGATAAACACATATAAGCTCTTCTGGTCCCCATGAAAAGCCTCTAAATATTTCGTTAATTGGCTCCCAGACCACAGAAAGCATCTTGTGTTAGTATAACTTTTCTTTAATGTTATAAAGAAAAAGCATTCAGATAATAATGTAATAAACATGTAAGTCTAACAAAAAAGTGTTGAAAGCAGGATGAACTCAGTATCTTGTAAATTGTTTGAGATTCATGTTTTTCTGACAGTTTAGTATCAATGCATCATGCATGCTGAATTTCACAAGTAATATTGCCCTGAAGCTAGGGCTGGGCATGCATACTTAGCTTGGAAATAGAAAGCCTGGATATATGTATTGATGTGTATGTCCGAGCACACGTAGGTATGTATGTATGCATGTATGAGAGTGGGTTGCTTCTAATGCATATTAGAAGCAAAGTGAGCTGATGGCCACAGAGGAATACTGAGAGATACACTTACATCTTTTTTTCTTTTCCCTTCTTACTCTAAACTATAACCGCTTTGATTTTTCCTGTGAAATGAGAACACAGATTGCCAAATTCTGCCATCTCTCTCTACTGCAGTTTGGTCTCTCTAGAAGCAGATGCTGAGATGGAGTTTGAACTGCATTGATCTATTCTAGCAAAGATTTCATATCTGGCACAGCCATGGACATAGTGGCTATGACTTAGTTGAGTTTGTGAAGTCTACAGCCACTCTCCAGGATTTATTCTGTTTCTGCAGGGGATGGTCTGGTGAATTAAACATCAGTATGATGAGGACATGTGTGCATGCTAAGTTGCTTCAGTCATGTCCAGTTCTGTGTGACCCTGTGGACTGTAGCCCACCAGGCTCCTCTGTGCATGGGATTCTCCAGGCAAGAATACTGGGGTGGGCTGCAATGCCCTGCTTCAGGGGATCTTCCTGACCCAGGGATTGAGCCCATGTCTCCTACCTCTTCCACATTGGCAAGGGGGTTCTTTACCATTAGCGCTACCTGGGAAGCCCAGTGATGAGGACAATCATTATTAAATGCTTGAGATGCCCTCAGGGACCACTCCCACACCCTATCCTCAGCTTCCCCATGCAGCACTGGTTTTGATTTACTATCTGGGCTTCAGTAGAAGGAAAATTTCAGAGGCTTCCACTTGGGTTTTCTCATTATAATAGCCGTTCCTCACAGGCTCAAGAGAGTCCCTTAGACTGCAAGGAGATCCAACCAGTCCATCCTAAAGGAGATCAGTCCTGGGTGTTCATTGGAAGGACTGATGATGAAGCTGAAACTCCAGTACTTTGGTCACCTGATCCGAAGGGCTGACTCATTTGAAAAGACCTTGATGCTGGGAAAGATTGAGGTCAGGAGGAGAAGGGGATGACAGAGAATGAGATGGTTGGATGGCATCACCGACTTGATGGACATGGATTTGGGTGGACTCTGGGAGTTGGTGATGGACAGGGAAGCCTGGTGTGCTGCAATTCATCGGGTCACAAAGAGTCGGACACTACTGAGCAACTGAACTGAACTGAACCTCACAGGCTCAGGACGTACAGTGAGGGTTGCACTATCTACTGCAAAGTATGTATCTGAATTATACATTTGGGACCTGAAGGAATTGCAACCTGGTATGCAAATAGGCCTATGGGATCCACTGTAAGCTAGAACTGTTCTGAGCTTTATGCATCTTCAGGCCTCATATACGTTCACTCTAACAGGAAAGCAGGGATGTTGCTTCAGCTCTCCAAATATGAAATATTAATTCAGATTCTACTTACAACAACTCAGAAGATGCCTAAACCTTTGCCCCAGTGAATAAAACACCATAGGTTCTCTTGAGGAAAACTGGGAAAAACATTACTGTGTATAGTTGCCATGGTAATGTGGTATCTTTTCCCATAGGGAAAGGACCTCTTCACCAGTCAGTGGGTTTTACTGAAAGCTAAACTGAAAGCTAACCCAGGTTTGGATACTGGATAAAGGATTTTGACATTTTATTTGGGAGGCTACTCTCAGTAACCTACCTAGTAACCTGTCCTTAATTTCTTCTGCTGATACAAGCTAAGTAAGACAGATGCAGCTTCCCATCTCTGCTGCTCTAGGAAAGTTGCATACTGTTAACCACCTTTATAACTCTTCATATGCAGGTCAGCCCTTCAAATGCCACTTTGACCCTGATGCTTGTCACGATAATTATGAGCCCCTGGCATCTGGCAGCTGAGTGCCAACATGGTCTCTATTATTTCAGAGTCCTGTTTTCTTCATTCTCCGTGATCCAGATTCTGGTAATAGCCTGTCCTGCCACCAGCCCTCATGAAAAGAAGACAGTCACCGTAATTGCAGTGAGGTGCTTAATTGTAGTGATTCTTTTGCCTGTTTCATCAGCAAATTCCTTATATGGCTTTGGTAAATGCTACAGCCTTCCCATGAAATACAATCAGCTGGAAAGCCTTATGGACACACGCAGTGTATCTGTCCCACCAGGTCTGCTCCTACTTCCCCAAGGCCTTTCACCTTTTCTTTCACTTCCCTTGCTAAGTGCTGGCCATCTCTACCTGCATGCTCTAGGAGATGTGCTGGTAGCAAACTGCATGATCTGGGGTTCATGCAAGGGTGTTACATTATGTATGTCAGGAGGGTACTCTCAAGTCAACAAACTGTTTTCTATCCAAATTCATCTTCCTGCCACTTTAATTTCAAATCTAGTCCCGTGTGTATTCCTCCAGCTCTTGTCTGGAACCGTCTCGTTAGCGCTCACAGGTACTTTGGGAGACATATCCTTCTGCCTTCTCTTCAGTCTCAGCACCTCCTCAGCTGGGCGTGCCACCACTCAGCTCTGCTTGTTGGACACAGTCAGGAGGGAGCCTGGGGCATGAGAAAACGTCTTCATTCAAGCAAAGGGCGGGGTGTGGGTGCAGGGATTGTACAGTCATGTGTTTTGTATTCAGTTAGGACAATTAACAAACAAAGCATCAATCCAGTGGTTATTCATTCACCGTAACAGTGAAGCAAGAGGCACAAAGGGGCTGCCGGCTCCCCGGTATTCCCTTTCCCCCCAACAGAACAGCAGCAAGAGAAGGTGAGGTAGATACAGTGCAGACTGGGACAATCATCCCACTGCAAGGAGCTTGAGCCACAAATCCAGGTCTATTATAAGATGAAATGTGCTCATTGAACCCAAACAAGAAAATTGTGGCCTCATTGGCCTAGAGGCAGTGGAAGGCATGAGCACAGCTAGGCCAAACCTAGAGAAAGTATCAACTTCAAATAGGATCCAGAAGAAATTTTCAGATAGGATGAGAGGCTCAAGGTGATATATCTGCCAAGAACACTCTGCCTGTTGGTTCAAGAAACTACCTAAGCAGTATTTTTATCCTTAGACAAGGTCTAGCAGTTTTCTATGCTGTTAAAGCATCTTCAGATGAACAGGGGCAATCCATGCATGCAGGTCCTGTCTAGAATGGTCATTGAATTTTTATCTCTCTTGGATCCAAATATGCGTGCACATCTGCTAGCTCTGGGGTTAGAGCATAATTTAGCTGAGAGGAGTCTGCTCACTGATTACGTGCCCCTTCATTAGTATAGCAGTCTTTCTGGTGACATGAGTAACAAAACACTTATTAGGAAAAAAAGCAATTTTTATCCAAGTGCCTTATCCCCACAGGATAAGCTTGTTTATATTCCAGTCCAGGGCTTGCCAGTGACCTGACCAAACAGCCATGGCATTAGCCATAACCTATAAGCCAGTGAAAACATAGCACGGCTCAGTTGCTGAGTTGACCTAGATCCATCCAAATTTCATGAGGCTCTGCCAATTGTCCTGAGTATCTTTTATCATCCTCTGCAAGGGCCAGGCTTCTTTCAAGTTAGGTAGGTTAGACAGCTCCACCCCATTTCATTCCAGTAGAAGTTAACCAAGAGAAGCAAATAGTGAGCCAGGCTGATGTGTGGTCCTAGAGGTCTCTATGTTTGGGTTCCCACTGGACCCATAGCAGCTCCTAGAGCTATATACCTGTGGGCCAGAAGGGCATCCCTGAGACTTCTCTTGGTCTGAGAGGTCTTGTCATGGTTGTATGACCCCGACTTGGTCAGGCTTTCCCCTCTACTGTGTGTACCATTTCTACTTCACCAGAAAGGATTTCTGAGCCACTTCCATCTGGCAATTTCAGGCCTCTGGTCAGACTCATGGCATGATTGGGACTTCTGGTTATAGGACTATTTCAGGGCCATGGATCATACATTCAGTATCCATGAAGATGTAACGACAAGTCAATTGTTGCCTCTCAAAAGGTGTGTATGGGTCCAAAAGTTTCAGTGGTGCTGCTGGCCCTGGTGATGTCCTCACGCCATAATTCCAACTGGTGAACGGAGAGGCTGCAGAGACCCATAACTTGAATGGGAAATGTGGATCACTGGAGCCCAGGGAAAAAACATGCTGGGTGGCCCACTGGGGCACCTCCATGGCATCCTATAGGTCAGGTCTCCACACAAAGCTGGTAGACAGGTGCTACCAAAACAACACGTGGGGTACCCACCAATTGCTGGACCTCTTTTTCATTTGCTGGTGCAGAGAAAATCAAAAGCTCAGAAATCTGTAATGAAATGAGAAGTCACACCCCTATCTATATTACATGCAGGAACTTCACCTGGATCCATTAACCTCATCAGTATTAATGTCCCAGGCTTCCAAGGGGCTCTAGTGGTAAAAAACCCCCTGCCAAGGTGGGAGATGTAAGAGGCACAGGTTCAATCCCTGGGTCAGGAAGATCCCCTGGAGGAGGCCACTCCAGTGTTCTTGCCTGGAGAATCCCATGGACAGAGGAGCCTGGCAGGCTACAGTCCATGGGGTCACAAAGAGTCAGACTCGACTGAAGTGACTTAGCACACACACACCTATGTGTTAATGTCCCAACAGTGTTGCTGCTTATGGATTGATAGAGCTTCCAATCCTTGTTAGACAGGACCCTTCTCTGGGCCGATCAGGAGTATGTCATCAGTAAGTCTAATGTTCCCATTGGGAGAGAAACTTTTCTTCAGTTTCCTGTCTACCTATTAATGGCAGATAGCCAAGGAGTTTATGTTATGTTAAAAAGTATGTTGCAACTCATTCCACAAAAAAGCAAATTAATCAAGATTGCTGTGAAAAGAAAGGCTGGAAAAAGTGTCTGTGGTATCAGTTCCCATATGCCAAGCTCCCTCTGCTCGGGCAATAATCACAACGTCGGTACTGCACATGTCGAGAGTGGCACTGTGGCCTGGAGTTGTCAGTTGTTAAAGTGAGTTTTCAGGCACTAGAGGCCTTGTCTACAAGCTAGATGGGCCTACTGCATGAAGGCCTCGTCCCACAGGGAACTTGAACTTGTTTAAGCTCAGCGGTAAAGGCGGCTGTCTCCTTTTCTCTCACAGGCAGCTGAAACTGTTTCTGAGAAACACTAGCATTTGGTGACATAGCTCCATGGAGAGAATCTTCACTGTTTCATTAGGGACATTAGCAGCTAATTCCACCAGAGTGTGGACAAGAAGGATTGCATATAGGCAAGACAACTATTCCTTAATATGTTCAGTAGCGGGTCCATAACAGTGGAGCTTTATAGGAACCCAAAGGGATCCATTCACAGCCAGGCCTAAGCAAGGGTTCTGGTGATGGTGGTCCCAGACCCAAAACCAGAGAACAGTATCTGTCGTCCCCTTATCCTGGGGTTAGGGAATGCAGGGTCCAGAGTCACCTTGGCTCCAGTATCCAAAAAGCTCAAAAATAGAGCTCTCCTCTATCTCCCCACTGAACCCAAACTTTGGCAAAAGCCCCTGATCACGCTGGGGACAGAGAAGCTTACCACAACCCACAGTCTTACTTTTGAAAGCTGAGAAGCCCTGGTTTATTATGTGTGCTCTGTGCTCAGTCACTCAGTCGTGTCTGACTCTTTCCGACCTCAGACCGTAGCCCACCAGGCTCCTCTGTCCATGGGATTCTCCAGGAAAGAATACTGGAGTGGGTTGCCATTTCCTTCTCCAACACATGAAAGTGAAAAGTGAAAGTGAAGTCGCTCAGTCGTGTCCGACTCTTAGCGACCCCATGGACTGCAGCCTACCAGGCTCCTCCATCCATGGGATTTTCCAGGCAAAAGAGTACTGGAGTGGGGTGCCATTGCCTTCTCTTCCTGACCTCGTGAGGAGGTTTAATTGGGCTCCAGAACTCTTGCCTGGAAAATCCCATGGACAGAGGAGTCTGCCAGGCTATAGTCCATGGGGTCGCAACAGTCGGACATGACTTAGTGACCAAACCACCACCAATCAGCAGGGATAGCCTGGGCCAAACTAGAAATCTGAGTCTGGTGAACACTCTAATCATCCACCATTTCCAGTCACTCATTGTAGATCCAAGACACCACTAGGTGGCTCATTGGACCCCCTCTGTGAGGAGAGTAGAGGCCTGTTTTTCAGTGGCAGAGGGTTCATCACAAGCGGGCCAGAATTTTCAGATCTGAAATTATACCCACCTGCAGGAGGGAAAGAGCTTGGGTGTTGTTCCTCTCTCTTCTCCCTGCTCCGTCTCCCTCCTATGGCCAAATGGCCTTGTCGGGGCATTCTGAAAGAGGGAGTTTGTGGTGACTTACCCTACACGATGCCATGTTCCTTTTCTAAGGTTGACAAGATTATCTCTTTCATTGTGGAAATAAACTAACCAAGTCTGTAAGGTTTCTTTGAGCTGGTAGGCAAATAATTCCAAAGGGCTCTGCATGCTTTTCCCCCTGGAGGCCCAAGTCTCAGTAACTTGCTGTGTCAGAGAACACACATTGACAGCAGGGATCTGCACAGAAATGACAATAGCCATTGGACCTCTTTCAGCAGCAGGGTCCTGACAGTTTTTATTCCATTGTAGGAGTGGCTCAGTTATAACGAGTCCACCTGCCAATGCAGGAGATGCAGGCTTGATCTCTGGGTTGGGAAGATCCCCTGGAGGAGGAAATGGCAACCCACTCCATTGTTTTTGCCCTGGAAACCCCATGGACAGAGGAGGCTGGTGGGCTGCAGTCCATGGGGCCGCGGAGTTGGACACAACTTAGCAACTAAACAACAGAAGAACCATGAGCAGCAGCTACAGAAGTGTTTTCCTAGTTTTCTTTGGGCCCCCTGGTTGGATTCCCAGTTTGGCTCACTGGGTGAGATCAACCAGGGAGTCAGGAGCTAAAGAGAAGAACCAATGATACCGCTCAGAACCAAAAATTTTCTGTATACCATCTTCTAGCACCCCCCTGGAAAGATACATTGTGTGGCTGGCAAAGTGCCCAATGGGACCCCCAGGCTTTTTGCTCTTCCAGAATGACATTTTGTGTGATTGAACAGCCTGCTCACTGTGCCAGTCATGCAATCAGGTATAATGGTAGTCAGTTAGCACAATGAGCCAAACTGAAAGTAAAAATCAAGTTTTTATTTACGTATTGCAACAGTGATACAAGAGGCAAAAAAATAAGAGGTGCTCCTGTTGAATTTATCCCTACAGAGACAGTCAGGCAAATACAGCCTAGACTGGGAATCATCTCCCTGCCAAAGAGCTCTGAATTAAAAACTATCATGTCTTTCCAATGGAGGAAGCAGAGGTTCAATCCCTGGGTCAGGAAGATTCCCTGGAGAAGAAAATGTCAGTCCATTCCAGTATTCTTGCCAGGGAAATCCCATGGACAGAGGAGCCTGGTGGGTTACAGAGAGTCAGAGACTCTCTGTGGGGTCACTAAGAGTCAGACACAACTCATTGACTAAACAACAATATCTTTATGAAGTCATAGACCAGGGGTAAGGATAGGAGGAAAGGAAATAAGTGAAAAGGCGCTCAAAAGTGCTCAGCAAAGGCTCCCTAAAGAGTAGGTGGAGGCTTCATGGCTCAAATGCAGATAAGTATGTGAACATGGCTGGCCCAGAGTGCCTGAGTCCTTGACTGAACTTTCTCCAGAAAACTGCAGTGCGTGGGCTATGCACCAAGTCGGAAATGGGACAGGCAGCTTTCCCCCATGAGCCCTGCTAGGCAAAGCTTTGTAACTGCCTTGGGTTAGGTCTGAAAAATCACATATAGATTTTTTCCATCTATAAAATACAGATTTAATATCTACTATACAGAGCAGTAATAATGTGAGAAAAGTTCAAGATGAAACACAATGTTAATTTCTTCTCCAAGTAGTGGAACTGGACTCCTCAGGGTATTTTAACTCTTAATCAAGAAGGGTGGACTTTGTCTGCAGGCTCAGAAGATTCAGAGGTTTCTAGGATATTAAAATATTTGAAAGTATCCTCACAAAAATACCATACAATATATCAGAGTCCTCAATCTTCCCAGCCAGTTCCCTTGGCATAAGAAATCTGTCTTAGTTAGCCATGTAAGTTTTTCAAGTTCATCCATTCTCTTAAATCCTAGGCTTGACTATTAGCTTTCCCTACTCCGTTGCTGAAGATGAAAATGTCATTTTATGCAACCAAAGAGACTCTCTGGTTAACATTAAGTTAGCATGTTACTTAGAATCAACTGTTATCTTTCTGTAATATATCAATAACAAAATAGCCATCAATACCATTATCTTTAGTTACTATTTCTTTTGTATCTCTCAAAAGATATGTTAATATCACACCCTCAAGTTTATCTTCTCCCACTGGCATACCATCACAACCCATCCCCGGTGAGGGTTGCAGTGTCATCTTGTGCCTGCAGCTGTCTGCATTCTACCTAACAGGTCTTCCCTGTAACAAAGACTGTGATTGATCTAATTTCTAAATCCCTAATTATTTTGCTCTTGTCTGGGCCACTCCTGGTATCAACTGTCACAAAATTATTTCTCCAGAAGGAGATAATGAAATGGAGTTTGGTATGCAAGATGTTTATTCAGGATTGACATCTATGAAAGGAAGTGAAAGGAAGCAACATTTGGCAGAGAAAGAATTTGAGCTGTGATGGGGTTTCCATCAGCCACTGATGGTGGCTCAGTTGGTAAAGAAACCACCTGCAATTCAAGAGACCCAGGTTTGATCCCTTTATCAGGAAGATACCCTGGAGAAGGAAATGGAAACCTACTCCAATATTCTTGCCTGGGATATCCCGTGGACAGAGGAGCCTGGTGGGTTACAGTCCATGGGGTCACAAAAAATGTCAGACATGACTAAACCATTATCAAGGGGCTACCTGCCTTGGTTTCCAGTGACAGCTCACCACAGTTGAAATAGACCATGAAGTTGCTGACAGTTAAAGGCTGTCTGCTGATGGCTTTCCCCATACCTGGTCAGCAAGGAGATCTGGGTAGTACACCAACATGTCTACCGCAGTCTTCTCCCTATACTTTATTTTAGTATCTTGAAAAAAGTTTCAACAAATACAATGCCAGTCGAATATTTACAGTAAGCATCTCAGTCATTCACAAGAGGTGACATAGTATCATACATAGAATCCAACAGACCTGGGTTCATATCTCAGCAGTGTCTTTTTAAAAAGCTTTGTGACTTTGGGCAAGTTATTCAACCTCCTTAAGATTTTATTTCCTCCTCTACAAAATACAGATTTAATCACCTCCATAAAGAGCAGTAATGGTGTACTAAAAGTTAAAGATTAAAAACAATATTAATTTATTTACCTACTTCCCTTCATCTATTCACTTTTCTCAAGCATCCTTTTTGTTTGTTTTTGGTATGGATTGTTTTTTTCCAATTATGTTATTTTCACCTTAATTGAGATCACTCCATGAAAGCACTTTATAAACTCTAAACTTACCAAAAAATATAGGGCTATTTTGGCTTGGTTTTGTGCAGATGTTCCATGTAGAAGAGAAAGAGCACAAAATTTCTGGTTTCATGCCCCAGTTGTGAGACATACTAACTGTGTGGTCAAGGTATGTTGCTTAGTTTACTTAGAACTAATGTCCATGTTTCCAAAGTAAGGTAAAACTCTCTGATCTGCCTGGTTTACAGTGTAGTTTTGAGAAATAAATAATGCAAATGAGAGTGCTCAATAAATTTTAAAACAGTACAAATAGAAAATATTATTGTTATCATAATTCTGATAGGCTTCTAAAATGAGTTCCTCAATATTCCAGCCCGTTCAACACATAGAAGCTAAAGAAGTTTTCTAAAAGCATAATCAAACGATATCATTTCTCTGCTCAAAATTCATCAGTAGCACCCCTTTGTCTCTCAAATAAAGGTCATACTTCTTAGCCTGGCATTTAGAACTCTACTACTTTTAAAGGTTTGTCATCATTATTCATGAACACAAGTAGTAAATGCTTCTGGAAAAAAAATGCACAACTCTTAAAATATAATAATCTAATTAAAGAAGTATTAATGTTTTTTAAATGAGGGAAGCAACACAATCCAAAACTCCCCCAACCATATGTAATGACCAGCATTAATGATATTGTGAGCATTCTATCACCCTAGTCTTCTTCCTCAGAGAGAGATATGTAAGTAAGCACATATAGACACAGAGAGATTTAGCTTCCCTAATTTTTTCCCTTTATATCCCAAGGTAAATTTATATATATAATTAATTGGAACCTGTATTTTTTATTTTCCAAGATATCAATGAGAGTTCTGATATGCAAAGAGTTTGGAAGCCATTGATTCAATCTTTACAATAATAGTAAAATTTACACTGAATTTAAATAAAAATTAAAGACTTTTCTTGCACCGTTTAGAAAACTGAAGTTTCAGGATGACTAGCCACTCCAAAATCTGGAGAGACAGGTTCTCAGAATGAGATCTGGAAAAAAAAAAAAATTCCCTTAGAAACTTGGATCTACAATAAAAAGAGAAGAACATTAGAAAAGGAATAAATGAAAGTAAAATAAATATTTTACTTGTAAGTAATCTAAAAGATAACTGTTAGTTAAAACAAAAAAGATTACAATATATCATGCAGTTATAAAAGATGGGAAGGGAAAGTGTTAGTTACTTAGCCGTGTCTGACTCTTTTTGACCCCACAGACTGTAGTCCACCAGACTCCTCTGTCCATGGAATTCTCCAGGCAAGAATACTGGAGTAGGTAGACATACCCTTCTCCAGGGAATCTTCCCAACCCAGGGATTGAACCCAGGTCTCCTGCATTTTAGGCAGATTCTTTATCATCTGAGTCACCAGGAAAGCCCATAAAAGATGGAAAGTGAAATAAATAATATCACAAAGATGAGATGGAGGAATATAGAATACTCTGTTACAAGTTGCCTATAATACATGTGAAGCAGTATGCTAGTGTTACTTAAAGATGGATTAGATTTGTTTAAAATGTATACTGTAAACTCTGAAGCAATCACTAAAAAATTTTAAAGGAGGCATGAATGATATGCTATGGAAGGAGATAAAATAAAAGCACATAACTTACTCAGTTAAAACCAGAGAAAGTAGGAAAAGGAGTGGAAGGAAAAAACACAGAGCAAATTCAATGGATCAAAAAGTCGGTACATATTAATCCATCCTTATAAATAATCACTTTATATCTTAATGATCAAAACACATCAATTACAAGACAAATGTATTAGAGTGGAAAAAGTAAGATCCAACTATATACTGTCTACAAGAAATTCCCTTTAAATATAAAGTGTCAGGCTAAAAGTAAAAAGATGGAAAAGGACATACCATACTAATATTAACCAAAAGAAAGCTGGAGTAGGTACATTAATTTCATGCAAAGAAGACTTCAGAAAAAGGAACACTATAAGGAATGAAGAGGCCTCTCCCCAAGAGGACATAGTCTCAAACAGGCATGTACTGGATACAGAGCATTGAAATACATGAGGCAAAAATAGACTAACATGAAACCAGAAACACACGCCTAGTATTATGGTCAGAAACATCAACACATAGCCCTCTTCAGTAAGTGATAGATTAAGCAGGCAGAAAATCAATAAAGATTTAGATGACATAAGCAGCACTGTCTCTATCAAGCTGATCTAACTGACATTTATAGAACACTCCATCTAACAACAGCAGAATATAAATTCATCCCAAGATCTCATGAAACATTCAACCAAGGCAGACCACATTTGGGACTCTAACACACCTTAACAAAAGTTTAACATAGAAATCACACAAATTATGTTCTCAGACCACCATGAAATTAAACTAGAAACAGTAACAGAGAAATGGATGAAGAATGTCTGAGTACTCACCAGAACAGGTCTACTAAACTCTTTGCAGTTTCTTAAGCCTACTGATTTTTCTCTCACCAGTGAACCTGCATTCACATAGACCTCTTTGTCTGAAATGTTCTCAATCACGCTTCTCTCTTTCACTCCTAAATATCTTCCATAAATCAATTTCCCAAGAGTCAGTCTATGAATTAAAGGTGATGTTCGAGGCACTGAACAAATATGACTTAAGCACTGGGACCTGCGGGCAAGGACAGAGGTGACATTACTGTGACAGAATCATAGAAGGCTTACAGAGTTCAGAGACTAACCTCTCGGTGGCAGAGCCAAGACAACGTGTGGAAGGAATGTCTCTGGAGAGAAACTTGAGTATCCAAAGTGTAAGGGGAAATAGTTGGGAGTACAGATAGAGACTAATTATCAAATCGTTAAGAAGAGCTCACCATTTTCATAAGGGGCTTAGCCATTTTGTTGTAAACTAGGTAAATATCTCCTTTTTATAAACTCCATGAGAAGATTAGGGAAGCCTTCTATTTGCTCCCATGGTATTTATCCCCATGGTACAACTTGTCACACTGCATTGTAATTTCCAATTCACTATATATCTGCCTCACCAAATTAAAAGCTCTTTAAAATCAAGGACTGTGTCTTGTTTGTCAGGACCAAAGCCTGGTAGACAAACTTCATAAATATCTGTGAAAGGGGAAGGAAGACAGGAAAGAAGGAAGGAAGAGAGGGAGTGGGAAAAGAGGGAGGAATTGTAGGAAACCAGACGTATGAGTCCTATTATATTAACATTCTCCAAAGCATTGCTTAAAATTTTGTGCAAGTATTAAGAGTAGAAAGACATTAAGAATCATTTAAGGCTCTCGAGGCTAAGGATGTATGGATCTCAGGCTGGATCATCTAAGGATCATCCAGGCTTCTCCTTTTATAAACAAAAGAGTTAGTATTTTGCCCAACATCATGTAGCTAAAGAAAGTAACCAAGTACCCTAGTCCAAGATTGGTGCTCTTATCTTTTTTCTTCCTTGAACTCTTTACAAATCGAGATTGAACTCTACTGACAAAATACCACCCCCCACTAACATCCATGTAATTTTCTTACTTTGAAATTGAAAATTCAGTTGCTACTGCAAATGCTTTCAGTGTATTTCAGGAAAGCTGGTGTCTTTCTGTGGTACTGTTTGATAATCAAACAAAACAAAAATGCTCATACTAATTTATTTATCTGGATTAGACTCTGAAATTCTATGGTTTTAAGTTTGAAGATGAAAATCCATGCCCTTATTTCTTTACAACATGTTTCATGATCATAAAACATACCTCACAGTCCAGAAATAGTTCTCATCCCCACCAAACTTCTGGACCTCAGGTGAAACACCTGTCTTCTTGAAACTAAAATTCTCACAAGGTTCAATCATAAAAGAGAACATACAAACTCTTATATAGTTCTGTGTTGCACACTCCCACATTCCCGGCAGAAAATATAAGTACTTTTCCTTTTAAAATACTTACCAGGTGTGAGCAAGCAATAAATTAGGTGCTTAGGTCCTTAAACCCCCTAACTAGTTTATTTGTATTACGTGCTTAGTCACTCAGTTGTGTCCGACTCTTTGCGACCCCATGGACTGTAGCTCACCAGGCTCCTCTGTCCAAGGGATTTTCCAGGCAAGAATACTGGTGTGGGCTGCCATTTCCTTCTCCAGGAGAGTTTCCTGACCCAGGGAGCAAACCCACACCTTCTGTATTGGCAGGCAGACTCTTTTCCATTGAACCACCTGAGAAGCCTGAAATACTGGTAAATCCTAGTAAAAAGAGAATTCTCAGACACAACAAAAAGGAATATTAGAGTGAAACTCTTCTGTGATACTACCATGATGGATACATATACACATTTGTGAAAACCCATAAATATACAACACAAAGAGTAAACACGTGTAAACTATGGCAATGATGCGTGATGACGATATGGCAATTCGGGCTCATTGATTGTAACCAGTGTCCACCCTAGCGGAGGTGGTGATCTTGAGAGGCTGTCCTTGTGTGGATGTGTGAGGATAGAGACCATGTGGGAACTCCGTATATTTTCCATTGAGTTTCACCACAAACCTAAAACTGCTCTACAAAATTAAGTCTACTGGAGAAAAGAGATGCTTTCTCCTTCTGCTTCCTCTCTTTCTCCCTCTTCAACCACCCAACATGGAGAAGGACATAGTCAAATAAGCTTGGAAATTCCTGCACACTGTCTTTGCCTCTTAGAATATGAGTGTGGTGCTCCCTGAACTCAATAAAAAGGAATTGGACCCTTTCTTTCTAAAGCCAGTGTTCATTGACCAACCCCGGGACCAACTGAGAATAGATCAGTTGACTCATAAACTGTCCTTCTGCCTTTCAGGTCCCCGAGGAGAGCAGCGTGGTTGGAGCTCTCTGCTCCTCTGGGTTCAGAGCCCGAGGCCGCTGTCTCGTCCCCACCCGCGGCCCCTGCCAGGAGTGAGCAGGTGACAAGGAATACCGTGTGGGAGCCCTTGACCCTGCGGTGACCTTTCTCTGGGTTCTATCTGATGTCATGTGACTTTAAAGGTGGAGTCTTATGCTGTTTATGCCAACAAAGGTCCGTCTGGTCAAAGCTATGGTTTTTCCAGTGGTCATGTATGGATGTGAGAGTTCGACTGTGAAGAAAGCTGAGCGCCAAAAAATTGATGCTTTTGAACTGTGGTGTTGGAGAAGACTCTTGAGAGTCCCTTGGACTGCAAGGAGATCCGACCAGTCCATCCTAAAGGAGATCAGTCCTGGGTGTTCATTGGAAGGACTGATGCTGAAGCTGAAACTCCAGTACTTTGGCCACCTCATGCAAAGAGTTGACTCATTTGAAAAGACCCTGATGCTGGGAGGGATTGGGGGCAGGAGGAGAAGGGGACGACAGAGGATGAGATGGCTGGATGGCATCACTTACTCGATGGGCATGAGTTTGAGTGAACTCCGGGAGCTGGTGATAGACAGGGAGGCCTGGCGTGCTGTGATTCATGGGGTCGCAAAGAGTCGGACATGACTGAGCGACTGAACTGAACTGCACTGAAGACAGCTGGAGTATTCCAGTCTCTCTTGGATTCCTCTCTCCTTGACTCTGGTTTGATTAATTTCATTTAAAAAAAAATGTTTTTCAGTGTACTAGTTTACTCGCTCCACTAAGCATGTGGGATTTTAATTTCCCAACTAGGGACTGAACCCACATCTGCTGCACTGGAAGGTGATTCTTAACCACTGGACCACCAGGGAAGTCCTTCAAACTTTTTAAATGTACTTTTATAATGACTACTCTCCAAATTGCTTTAAATGTCCTCAGAAAATGATTTTTTGCATAAAAGAGTTTAAAAGAAAACCAAGGCTGTAGAGAGCAAGATGAACTATTCTAACAAAATAACTTTGATCTTGCTCCTTACATGTGTTGTACAAACTGAGAAGTTGAGGAAGATATTGATGTTCCGCTAGGAAAAAATAAGCACACAGCTGTGGGTTATTTCTATAGCTTCCACACCAGAGTATGCCTTGGCTTACCTCAAATTTCAAAGCCCTACAGTCAACATAATTTCCAAAACTGCCTGCATTTTGTAACCTCAGAATACATTTTGAGCAACATCTGTTAGTGTCTTATGAGACACCACTGGTCCCAGGAAGAGTTTGAGAAATGCTGCTCTGGAGGCTATGCTTGGTCCAACTGACTATAAATAAGGTGACTTATAATGTCAATTAATCTGCAACTATATGATCTATTATCAATTAGGAATTCCCCCCAGATATAAAATTTTAGTTAGGAAAACCTTCAAGAGTTTTCAGTTCCACAGCATTTCATGTGTAGAACCTAAATGCTTTCAAAATGCACTCAGGAGCACACAGAAAAGGACTGACTCAGTCAGAAGTAGATCCCAGGTCACCAATGCTCTCTCTGTGAAACCTTCTCCACAAGATGGCAAAGTCTCTCACGGGCTGAATTGTGGCCCTGCAAAATTCACATGTTGAAGCCCTGATACCTAGAAGTTCAGAATGTTTTACTATTTTAGAGCCTTTAAAGAACTGATCAGGTTAAAAGAGGCTGTTAGAGTGAGCCCTGGGCTTCTCGGGTGGCACAGTGATAAAGAATCTTCCTGCACACGCAGGAGACGCAGGTTTGATGCCTGGGTCAGGAAGATCCCCAGAGCAAAAAATGGCAACCTGTCCCAGTATTCCTGACTGGAGAATTTCATGAACGGAGGAGCCTGGTGGGCTTCAGTCCATGGGGTCGCAAAGAGTTGGACACGACTGAGCGACTGAGCACACATACACACAAAGTGAGCCCTAATACAATCTGACTGGTGTCCTTCTGAGAAGAGGAAATTCAGACAAACAAAAAGACGCACCGGGGTGCTTGCACACAGAGGAACTAACATGTGAAGGCATGACCAGATGCTAGCCAAGGAGAAAGACCTCAAAAGAAAACAAACAGGCCACAACACCTCATTCTTGACTTTATGTAGGAGACAGGAAGAATAAAAGAAAATCAGGCCCTGGCAAGGGCCGCAAAATAAACCCATAATTACTGATAAACTGGTTGCTATAAGGCATGAGACTCTTGGAACAAGTCCAGAGGGAACAGTTCATAGTCTTGAAAACAAGATATGATCCTGGGGTCGGAAAACCGACCCCAGACTCTTTCTCAGCTGGTGTCTCAGAGTCACATGTTTTATGTATCTGGTGGAAAATCTGTAGATAAGAATATTAGTCTTAGTTACTAATTTGTTATTGATTACTGTTTCTTAGTTACTCAATCGTTAATGATCACTTTGTTCTTTGGCCCTGAAGGCCACATGAGCTATAACTTAACTCCCCACATATTCTTTCATTCATGGATGAACATATAATAAGCTGGCTTGGAGTCACTTTCAGCACCTTCGCCCTGGAGTGGTGTTGGTCCCCAGTAGTCACTTTTCACTGAATTCTTGTGTCTTGTCTCTCATTCTCTCACCATAATCACACTTTCAGAAACCCTGTTTGTCGGGCTGGTCTCGACAACTTCAGGCCTTCAGAACTGTGAAAAAAATAATTTTCTGTTGTTTAAGTCACCCTCTCTATGGTATTTTGCTATGGCAGCCCTCAAAAACTCATGCAGTCCTTCTGCTTTCTATCCCCTTACTTTTCAATCAGCCTCTTAAATTCTGGTGTAAAATATACATTTCAACAGTAATACATCCTTTGAACATTCCCGCCTCTGTCCTTTGCCCCAATATTTTCTGTCTGGAATGTCATTGATTTCTTCCCCTGTATGTTATCCACATCTATGCATTGCAGCTCCACTTTTGTAAAAATATTCCTGACAAGCCTAGCTCCTGATGTTCATTCCTTTTGCTAAACTTCTCAAAATTATGATACACACATTGTATCATTGTTTTCATGCAATTATTATCACTGGTCATCTTGGATGATTGTATGTTTTGTCTCCCAAATCAGTTCTTCAAGCACCACTTCCTTGGTCTCTCCACTGTGGCTAGTCTTTGATCATAATCTGCTGGTTTTTCTCTACTAAAAAAGTGAGCCAGATTTTTCTCCCCAAGATATGTATGAGGACATCAGTTCCTAAGGAAATTCAACAGAACTAATGATCATAAGAATCTGTAATGGTGACACTACAAAAGCAATATTATAAAAGTAGGCATACTTGGCCTTCTTTCCTGATATTTACCAGTGTTACTCTCTGTGTGTACATGAAATTACTAAATTATATCCAAAGCCAAATTGCTAAAACAAACTGCCAGTTTACAATAGATACTCCCTGCTTGTATTCCTTCATATTTTACTTCCAATTCCTTCAGCAAATTTAATCCCCAATAATAGCATTTTTGCTATTTTATGAGTATTCTCTGTTACAATGTTCAGTGTTAAAATATCAGTCTAAATTTCATAGCATTGCATAGACTTAATATAGGCCCTAAGCTGCTTGGCAGTGTTTGTGTCAAGACTACTCAACTTGTAGAGTAAATTTTAAGATTTGGACTATTGGTAATTATCAGCTCTGGGAATGAAAGGAAAGGACAAAGAATGACTTCAGAGAAAATGAGCTTTAACTGCTTTAATTGAGCTACTCCTATTCAATTATTCAATTATGATGAATCAGGAGTCGTTTTGGTCAATATTTTGTCAAATCAAATTGCAACAGACTTAAAGATGGATGGTTTCTAACCAAAAGTCTTTAAAACCTACATCTGAATATGCCCAGAAGCTGTCAATATCTAACTACACATCTCCCACTTTTCTTCTCTTAAAGCAAAATCTTATGTCTATTTTTTAAGGATAAGACCATAACTTCAATTTTCTGATCTCATCAGACAAAATAGCACTGTCTGGAAAGAAATCATAGTTTTTTTTCAAGAGGTTTCTGCAGAAAGCAGTAGAAAAGGGAAGCAATCTTATTAGAATTCAAAACAAGCAAGAAACTCTTCTCATCACCTTGGTGCTCTGATTCCCTATGATATTTTAACAAAATGCCAGTTAGCCTTGGTTGTTTTAATTTTGTCAAGTGTAATTCTCAGAAGCCAGTGTACTGTGGCAACACTACCCTCTCAACCACCTGGGAACTTCACATTGAAAAACCCTGACCCTAGAACAAAGTGCAGAGCTCATTCTCTAACTTGCTCCTAGGCAATAATATGACAGATGAACTCTAATTCAATCAATATCAACTCCCCTCAAACTCTAATTGACTACACACACGGTGCCAAAATCATTTGGTATGAGAACCTTCAGGCTGAAAGAGCCCCAAGTAATTGAGTTATAAATGTGCCATTGTTCTTTGCTAATGTCCCAGCTGGAAAATAAAGGCCAAGAAAAGACAAGCCCTGAAGATTATGTGCAGTGATCTGTTGGGAGGGTGGAAGTTCAGATACTTTTTGTCACACTGGCCTGCCTTTTGTTTTAGAACATTTATTTCCTTGGAGAGTGGCCATTGTAATAAAAATCATATACCTTCAAGGTTCCAAGATGGTGGCACTCCAAATAGATGCTAGGGGACAAATAAAATATAGGAATTTAAAGGTGACTTGTCAAGCCCGACTCTTACTTGCATATTCTGTGTGTCTATGCTGAATGTCAGCAATAACTGTAAGAGGAAGAAAAGGTAGGCCATAAGCAACTAAAGACTGACCTCTCAAAAATTCACTTTAGATAGAGAACAAGATGGTGGAGGAGTAGGTGGACGTGGAGTACATCTCTCTTCACGGATACACCAGGAATGCACCTTCAGACACAGAAGTGCATGCGGAACACCCGCTGAGAGCAGACAGGAGTACCTGACCAGCGGAAAAGAATATATAGATCCACGCAAAACTCATGGGCTTCCCTGATAGCTCAGTTGGTAAAGAATCCACCTGCAATGCAGGAGACCCTTTTTTGATTCCTGGGTTGGGAAGATCTGCTGGAGAAGGAATAGGCTACCCACTCCAGTATTCTGGCCTGGAAAATTCCATGAACTGTCCATGGGGTCACAAAGAGTTGGACATGGCTGAGTGACTTGCACTTTCACTTTCAAAACTCGGTAGGCAGAAGGAACTAGGGGGGAAAACAGGAGTGTTAGTAGGACTAGACCTGCTCTTGGTGGGTGGGGGAACTGAAGCAAGGGTCCGTTCCCCACAGCGGGGCGATTGTCTGAATCAGAGGAGAAACGTTTAAGACTGAGAGTGAAACAGCTGCTCGGTGGCAGCCTAAATGGAATGAGAATCAGACAGTCCTTGCTGCAGCCATGCACACCCCGGACAGGAATGCTGGTCTCCTGGAAAGCGCAGGGGCTGGGAGCTGGAGTTTAGGGATTGTTGAGCAATCCCAGGGCGAGGGCTGCTGTTGACTGCAGAGAGACGGATTGAGGGGATGTGAGGGAGGAGATGGTGGTGGGAAATGCCTGTGGAGGAAAGCCGGGCACCATGGAAGCAAGGTGATACTGCTGAGTCCCGTGTAGGGGGTGGAGCCATCACCATAGCCTCTCTCTCCCCACATGCCAGCATCTGCAGCTGAACAACAGAGAGGCTGGCCCATCAAATGCCTGACACACCCATCTACAGAGTAGAACCCCAGCCGGGGGCCCTCTATGTGCCTGACACACCAAACAACAGAGTAGGACCCCAGGCAAGGGAGCCCTCTAAGCGCCTGAACGGGTGGAGCTATGGAGTAAAACCAGCCAAAGAGGCCTTCTGAGCATCAGCTACCAGAAGCTTGAGAAAAGACTCTGATTGGGCCATAACTCCTGCAGCGGAGGCAGGCCCTGTCCTTGCACACTTGGCACCGCCATAGTCCCTGCAAGCCAAGCAGTTGGGCCAGCTTCACGCTCAACTCTCACTGGGGCAAACCTGCCACAGGCAAAAGTCTTGCGTCTATGCGCGCAGGGTCACTTTGGTGGTGTCTGACTCTCTGCAACTCTGTGGACTGTGGCCTGCCAGGCTTCTCTGTCAGGGAGGGGGGTTCTCCAGGCAAGAATATTGAAGCGTACTGGCCAACACTGGTTGCCACACCCTCTAGAGCGTTATGTTTCCTACTACCCTAGCTGCCACTGCCCCCCTCCAAGTCCCTGGTGCTGCCAGAACCCCTGAGACCCAAGCAGCTGCACCATGTCCACACCTGGCCCTCACTGGGGCAGACCCAAGTCCTCCAGGGCAGCCTCAGGAGCAAACCGCGGTGGTCAATCCACGTGCAGAGGTGGAAATAAAACCACAACTGAAGCCCAGGGGCAGTGTGGCTAAGGAAGAAGACCCAAAACCCTCCCACCAGCTGTACAAGCTGCAGATTAAATCCACGCGATCAACTAGGCAGACTCTGTGTCTATGGAATATATAAAAGGACATTGAGAGCTCCCACAAAAGA
Source organism: Odocoileus virginianus (assembly GCF_023699985.2). Classification (NCBI taxonomy): domain Eukaryota; kingdom Metazoa; phylum Chordata; class Mammalia; order Artiodactyla; family Cervidae; genus Odocoileus; species Odocoileus virginianus. Next base: position 4,192,133 of record NC_069701.1, read on the forward strand.
AAACTCACCAGCTCTAATAGCTGTGGACATTGGAGGCAAGAACACACAGGGCTAGGACCAGATAGAATCTGAGCTGCCCCCACAGCAGGTCCAGAGACCAGCACAGTGTTGGGGGCATCATAGAGGGTGAGGTGGACTGTGACTCCCAGCGAGGGAAAGGACTCTGACAGCAGTGACTCAAGAAAAGCATTTATTATTCTTATGTTTTGACTTACTCTGTAGATTCTCTTGAATCTACAGCTATTTGTCTGGGGTTCATCTTTGGTTTCTCATTTTTGGATATTTGTTTTAATCTCACTTAATTCCACAACAAACCACTTGTAGAATCTTCATTCCTAGACAAGAGATCAAGCCCTGAGCCTTTGGAATGGGAGCACTGGCTCCAAGACCCTAGATTACCAGAGAGCTAACCCTAGAGGCTTTCAAACAGTGAGAAGTCACACAAAAGAAATGACTAGAATACAAGACCCAGCATCACCCAACCAGCAGTAGCACCCTGTGCAGGATGCCTCTTGTAAGCAACAAACAAAACAAAAATGCAAACCCAATTATCAGCAGACAGGAGGACCACCTCACTCAGCTTTGGCCATGAGAGGAAAAGCAAACAAACAAACAAAAACTCAATACAAATCTCACCCTATAAGAAACTTACACAAGCCACTGGACAAAACTTAGGAGGGCAGAAACCAAAAGGAAGAAAGAATTCAACCTTGAAGCTTGGGGAAAGGAGACGTCAAACACAGTAAGTTAAAAAAAAAAAAAAATCAAAAGGTAGAGAAATACTACACGAATGAAGGAACAAACTAGAAGCACAGAAGTCCAAATAAATGAAAAGGAAATAGGCAAACTACCTGAAAAGCAATTCAGAATAATGATAGTAAAGATGATTAGAAACCTTGAGAGCAAAATGGAGAAAATGCAAAAATCAATTAACAAACACCTAGAAGAATTAAAGAATAAACATACAAGACAAACAACACTATTACTGAAATTAAAAATACTCTAGGAGAAGTCAATATCAGAATATCTGAAGCAGAAGAATGAATCAGTGAGCTGGAAGATAAAATGGTGGAAATTACTTCTAAAGAGCAGAATAAAGTAGAAAGAATGAAAAGAACTTAGGATAGTTTCAGAGACCTCTGGGAGATTATCAAATGCACCAACATTCAAATTATAGGGGTCCCAGAAGAAGAGAAAAAGAAATGATATGAGAAAATTTTTGAAGAGATTAGAGTTGAAAATTTCCCCAACATGGAAAAGGAAGTAGCCAATCAAGTACAAGAAGCACAAAGAGTCTCATACAGGATAAACCCAAGGAGAAACACACAATGATACATTCTAATCAAACTAACAAAGACTAAACACAAAGATAGAATATTAAAAGCAACAAGAGAGAAGCAACAAGTAGCATAAAAGGGAAACCCCATATACTTAACAGCTGATATTTCAGCAAAAACTCTGCAGGCAGAAGGGAATGGTGGGATTTATTAAAAAAACTGAAAGGGAAAAATCTACAACCAAGATTACTGTACCCAGCAAGGATCTCATTCAAAAGTGGTGGAGAAATAGAAAGCTTTTCAGAGAAGCAGAAGTTAAGAGAATTCAGTACCACCTACCCAGCTTTACAACAAATGTTAAAGGGAAGAAATAGTCAAGAAATACAAGAGAAGAAAAAAAATCTACAAAATTAACCTGAAATAATTAAGAAGATGGCAATACGAATACATATATCAATAAGTACTTTAAATGTAAATGGATTAAATGCTCCAACCAAAAGACACAGACTGGCTGAATGGATACAAAAAAAAAACAAACACAAAAACAAAGTACATATTCTGTCTACAAGAAACCTATTTCAGACCTCAAGACATATAGACTGAAAGTGAGAGGATGGAAAAATATATTCCATGAAAATGGGACAAAAGAAAGCTGGAGTAGAAATCCTTATATCAGATAAAATAGACCTTAAAATAAAGAATATTATAAGAGGTAAGAAAGGACACTCCATAATGATCAAGGGATCAGTCTAATAGGAAGATATAATGATTGTAAATATCTATGCACCCAACAAAGGAACACCTCAATACATAAGACAAAGACTAACAGACATAAAAGGAGAAACTGACAGTAACACAATAATAGTAGGAGACTCTAACACCCCACTCACAACAATGGACAGATCATCAAAACAGAAAATTAATAAGGAAACACAAGTCTTAAATGATAAATTAGATGAGATGAAGCTCACTGATATCTTCATAACTTTCCATCCAAATGCAGAAGTATACACATTCTTCTCAAGTGCACATGGAACATTCTCCAGGATAGACCACATCTTGGGTCACAAATGAAACCTCAATAAATTTAAGAAAAATGAAATCATATCAAGCATCTTCTCTGACCACAATGCTATGAGGCTAAATATCAATTACAAGAGAAAAAACTGTAAGAAACACAAACACATGGAAATTAAACAATATGTTTCTAGATAACCAACAGGTTACTGAAAAAAATCAAAAGAAAAATTAAAAAATTTCTAGAAACAAATGACAATGAAAACACAACTCAAAACCTATGGGATGCTGCAAAAGCAGTCTTAAGAAGGAAGTTTATAGCAATACAATCCTACTTCAAGAAGCAAGAAAAACATCAAACAGACAACCTAACTTTATACCTAAAACAACTGGAAAAAGAAGAACAAAATATCCCCAAAATAAAAAGGAAAGAAATCATAAAGACCCAAGAAGACATAAATGAAAAAGAAATGAAAGAAGCAATAGTGAAGATTAATAAAACTAAAAGCTGGTTCTTTGAGAAGATAAACAAAATTCAAAAACCTTTGGCCAGACTCATCAAGAACAAAAGAGAGAAGAATCAAATCAACAAAATTTGAAATGAAAAAGGAGAGGTTACAACAGAAATGGTATGGACCTAAAAGAAGAAGAAGATATTAAGAAGAGGTGGCAAGAATACACATAAGAATTGTACAAAAAAGATCTCCATGACCCAGATAATCACAATGGTGTGATCACTCACCTACAGCCAGACATCCTGGCATGTGAAGTCAAGTGGGCCTTAGAAAGCATCACTACGAACAAAGCTAGTGGATGTGATGGAATTCCAGTTGAGCTATTTCAAATCCTGAAAGACGGTGCTGTTAAAGTGCTGCACTCAATATGCCAGCAAATTTGGAAAACTCAGCAGTAGCCAGAGGACTGGAAAGGGTCCGTTTTCATTCCAATCCTTAAGAAGTGCAATCCCAAAGAATGCTCAAACTACCGCACAATTGCATTCATCTCACACGCTAGTAAAGTAATGCTCAAAATTCTCCAAGCCAGGCTTCAGCAATACGTAAACTGAGAACTTCCAGATGTTCAAGCTGGTTTTAGAAAAAGCAGAGGAATCAGAGATCAAATTGCCAACATCTGCTGGATCATCGAAAAAGCAAGAGAGTTCCAGAAAAACATCTATTTCTGCTTTATTGACTATGCCAAAGCCTTTGACTGTGTGGAATAAACTGGAAAATTCTGAAGGAGATGGGAATACCAGAACACCTGACCTGCCTCTTTAGAAACCTGTATGCAGGTGAGGAAGCAACAGTTAGAAGTGGACATGGAACAACAGACTGGTTCCAAATCGGGAAAGGAGTACAAGGCTGTATGTTGTCACCCTGCTTATTTAACTTATATGCAGAGTACATCATGAGAAACACTGGGCTGGAAGAAGCACAAGCTGGAATCAAGATTGACGGGAGAAATATCAATAACCTCAGATATGCAGATGACACCACCATTATGGCAGAAAGTAAAGAGGAACTAAAAAGCCTCTTGATGAAAGTGAAAGAGAAGAGTGAAAAAGTTGGCTTAAAGCTCAACATTCAGAAAACTAAGATCATGACATCTGGTCCCATCACCTCATGGGAAATAGATGGGGGGGACAGTGGAAACAGTGTCATACTTTATTTTTTGGGGCTCCAAAATCACTGCAGATGGTGATTGCAGCCATGAAATTAAAAGACACTTACTCCTTGGCAGGAAAGTTATGACCAACCTAGATAGCATATTGAAAAGCAGAGACATTACTTTGTCCGTCTGGTCAAAGCTATGGTTTTTCCAGTGGTCATGTATAGATGTGAGAGTTGGTCTGTGAAGAAAGCTGAGCACAGAAGAATTGATGCTTTTGAACTGTGCTGTTGGAGAAGACTCTTGAGAGTCCCTTAGACTGCAAGGAGGTCCAACCAGTCCATCCTGAAGGAGATAAGTCCTGGGTGTTCATTGGAAGGACTGATGCTGAAGCTGAAACTCCAATACTTTGGCCACCTCATGCGAAGTGTTGACTCATTGGAAAAGATCCTGATGCTGGGAGGGATTGGAGGGCAGGAGGAGAAGGGGACAACAGAGGATGAGATGGCTGGATGGCATCACCAAATCAATGGTCATGAGTTTGAGTAAACTCTGGGAGTTTGTGATGGACAGGGAGGTCTGGCGTGCTGAGATTCATGGGGTCACAAAGAGTAAGACACGACTGAGTGACTGAACTGAACTGAGCAACAGACAATGTAGAAATACAAAGGATTATAAGTGGCAATAAAATAAAAAACCTGGAAAAATGGACAGGTCCTTAGAAAAGTTCAATCTTCCAAGACTGAACCAGGAAGAAATAGAAACTATGAACACCCCAATTTTGCAGGCACTGAAATTGAAGCTGTGACCAGAAGTCTCCCAAAAAACAAAGCCCAGGACCAGATGGCTTCACAGGAAAATTCTATCAAACATTTAGAGAAGAGCTAATGCCTGCCTTCTAAAACTCTTTCAAAAAACTGCAGAGGAAGAAACACTTCCAAACTCATTCTATGAGGCCACCATCACCCTGATACCAAAACCAGACAAAGACAGCACAAAAAAAGAAAACTACAGGCCAATATCACTGGTGAACATAGATGCAAAATCCTCAACAAAATTTTAGCAAGCCAAATTCAGCAACACATCAGAAAGCTCATACACTGTGATCAAGTTGGGTTTATTCCAGGGAGGCAAGGATTCTTCAATATACACAAATCAATCAATTTGATACACCATATTAACAAATTGAAAGATAAAAACCATATGATCATCTCAATAGATGCAGAAAAGCCTTTAACCAAATTCAGCACCCATTTATGATTAAAACTCTTCAAAAAATGGGCATAGAAGGACCCTACCTCAACATAGTAAAGGCCATATATGATAAGACTACAGCAAACCTTATTCTCAATGGTGAAAAACTGAAAGCATTCCCCCTAAGATCAGGAACAAGACAAAGGTGTCCACTTTCACCACTATTATTCAACATAATTCTGGACATCCTAGCTACAGCAATCAGAGAAGAAAAAAAAAATAAAAGCAATCCAGAGTGGAAAAGAAGAAGTAAAGCTCTCTCTGTTTGCAAATGACATGATACTAAACATAGAAAACCGTAATGATAGTATCAGAAAATTACTAGTGCCAATCAGTGAATTTAACAAAGCTGCAGGATACAAAATCAATACACAGAAATCATTTGCATTTATATATACCAACAATGAAAAATCAGAAATAGAAATTAAGGAATCAACCCCATTCACCACTGCAACAAAAATTAAATATCTAGGAATAAACTTACCTAAGGAGACAAAGAACTGTACACAGAAAATTATAAGACACCGATGAAAGAAATCAAAGACGACATAAACAGATGGAGAGATATTCCATGATCCTCGATAGGAAGAGTCAATATTGTGAAAATGACTATACTACCAAATGCAATCTACAGATTCAATGTGATCCCTATCAAAGTACCAATGGCATTTTTCACAGAAGTAGAACAAAAAATTTCACACTTCATATGGAAACATAAAAGACACTGAAAAGCCTAAGCAGTCTTAAGAAAGCAGAATGGAGCTGGAGGAATCAACCTTCCTGGCTTCAGATTATACTACAAAGCTCCAGTCATCAAGTCAGTACGGTACTGGCCCAAAAACAGAAATATGGAAAAATGGAACAAGATAGAAAACCCAGAAATAAACCCATGCACCTATGGGTACCTTATTTTTGACAAAGGAGGCAAAAATATACAATATATACAATATACAAGGGGCAAAGACAGCCTCTTCAATAGATGGTGATGGGAAAACTGGACAGCTACATGTAAAAGAATGAAATTAGAACACTTCCTAACACCATACAAAAAGGAAAACTCAAAATGGATTAAAGACCTAAATGTAATATTCCATGGTGTATATGTACCACAGCTTCCTCATCCATTCATCTGCTGATGGGCATCTGGGTTGCTTCCATGTCCTGGCTATTATAAACAGTGCTGCGATGAACATTGGGGTGCACGTGTCTCTTTCAGATCTGGTTTCCTTGGTGTGTATGCCCAGAAGTGGGATTGCTGGGTCATATGGCAGTTCTATTTCCAGCTTTTTAAGAAATCTCCACACTGTTTTCCATAGTGGCTGTACTAATTTGCATTCCCACCAACAGTGTAAGAGGGTTCCCTTTTCTCCACACCCTCTCCAGCATTTATTGCTTGTAGACTTTTGGATAGCAGCCATCCTGACTGGCGTATAATGGTACCTCATTGTGGTTTTAAGACCAGAACCTATGAAACTCTTAGAGGAAAACACAGGCAGAACACTCGATGACATAAATCAAAGCAAGATCCTCTATGACCCACCTCCTAGAGTAATGGAAATAAAAATAAAAGTAAACAAGTGGGACCTGATTAAGTTTAAAAGCTTTTTCACAGCAAAGGAAACTATAAGCAAGGTGAAAACTCAACCCTCAGAATTGGAGAAAATAATAGTAAATGAAACAATTGACAAAGGATTAATTTCCACAATATACAAGCAGCTCATACAACTCAATGCCAGAAAAACAAACAATCCAATCAAAAAGTGAGAAAAGACCTAAACAGACATTTCTCCAAAGACATACAAATGGCCAATAAACACACGAAAAGATGCTCAACATCACTCATTATTAGAGAAATGCAAATCAAAACCTCAATGAGATATCACTTCACACTGGTCAGAATGGCCCTCACCAAAAAGTCTACAAACAATAAATGCTGGAGAGGGTGTGGAGAAAAGGGAACACTCTCGAACTGTTGGCAGGAATGTAAATTGATACAGCCACTATGAAAGATGGTATGAAAATTCCTTAAAAAAACTAAGAATAAAACCACCATATGACCCAGCAATCCTACTCCAATGCATATACCCTGAGGAAACCAAAATTGAAAAAGACACATATATCCCATTGTTCAGGGCTTCCCTCATAGGTCTGTGGGTAAAGAATCAGCCTGCAATGCAGGAGACCCGAGTTTTATTCCTGGGTCAGGAAGATCCCCTGGAAAAGGAAATGGCAACCCACTCCAGTATTCTTGCCTGAAGAATCCCATAGACAGTGGAGCCTGGTAGGCTACAGTCCATGGGGTTGCAAGATTCAGACACAACTTAGTGACTAAAGGGAGAGAGAGAGAGATCCCATTGTTTGTTACAGCCCTATTTACAATAGGTAGAACATGGAAGCAACCTAGATGTCCACTGCCAGATGAGTGGATAAAGAAGTTGTGGTACATATACACAATGGAATATTACTCAGCCATAAAAAGGAATGCATCTGAGTCAGTTCTGATAAAGTGGGTAAACCTAGAACCTATTATACAGAGTGAAGTGAGTCAGAAAGAGAAAGATAAATATTGTATTCTAATGCACATACACAGAATCTAGAAAAATGGTACTGAAGAATTTATTTAGAGGGCAGCAATGGAGAAACAGACATAGAGAATAGACTTATGGACATGTGGGGAGGGGAAGAGATGTATGGAAAGAGTAACATGGAAACTTACATCACCATATGTAAAACAGATAGCCAATGGGAATTTGCCGTGTGTCTCAGGAAACTCAAACAGGGGCTCTGTATCAACCTAGAGGGGTGGGGGGGGCGGTTTAACAGGGAGGGAGTATATGTATACCTGTGGCTGATTGGTGTTGAGGTCTGCAGAAAACAACAAAATTCTTTTAAGCAATTGTCCTTCAATAAAAAATAAATTTTAAAAAAATTTTCTTTAGTTTCCCAAAGTCCTTCAACTAGGAAATGATGCTTTGGAGTGCAAATTCCTAAGACAGTTCCCTGGATTCAAGTGGAGGGTAAACCCTTGATATCCAAAGCTAGAGAAGTTCCCTACCACACTTCATTTTTCCCGTCTGTCCTAAAATTACTCACACTTGGTTGTGTACCTGTCATTTTTGCAAACAGTGCCAAGTTGGGTATATGATACTAATGCAATAACAAAACACAGGTGGTAACATCAAAGGACTATGGTATAGTTAGAGAGACAAAAGATGCATCTGAGGTAAGAATTATACACTGAACAAAATCTTTTACATTATTCTTAGATTTTAGTGTGTAAAATACAGTTCTACCCATTTTTCTTGCAAGCATCCTCTACAATCCCCTCTCACCTACACATCATTTAAATTTAAATATTAGTGGAAAACACCTCTAACCACCTAAGAACATTCTATGACAGAGAAAAGTAATCTATGTGCCCTCTGGAGAGATTTTTATGACTTCAAAATTACATTTAGAATTTGAGTTGCTTACTTAATAAGCTTGGAGTCTTTGTTTCATTTGGTATATTTTATTGTCTCTAAGCTACCACAGGCAGCTAAGCAAGTATAGCTAAAGGTTTCAGGCTTTCTGTGTATTTTTAGTTAGATTCTTACTATAGTCCCTGTAGGAAGTACTACCATTAGCTCCCTGAGACAAAACTTAGAAAGGTCAAGTAATCACCTTTAAATGCTGCATTCAGAACTGAAACCTAGGACTTTGTCACTCTAAAGTTACAGAGCTTAGAGTACATGAGAAATGGTCAAGAACAGAGAAGAAGGTAGAGCTTTTTGCTAAAACAAGCAGCCCTGAGATGGGATGGCTCCCATTAAAAGCCAGACAACAGAATTACAACACAATACAGCAATCTAATTACAGGACAAATAAAATAATGAATGGTCCTGAAGAAAGTTTATATTCTGTGAAGTATGCTCTCTTTAATAAATCAAGGAAATGCATAATTCATTTTAGTCACTTTTCTATGAGATATAAAATACAGCCCAGTGTTTAAATGAATTGTTGTTGTTCAGTCGATAAGTCATGTCTGACTTTCCAACTCCATGGACTGCAGGACTCCAGGCTCCCCTGTCCTCCACCATCTCCAGGAGTTTGCTCAGATTCATGTCCATTGAGTCTCTCTAACCATTTCATCCTCTGCTGCCCCTTTCTACTCTTGCCTTCAATCTTTCCCAGCATCAGGATCTTTTCTAATGAATCGACCCTTTGCAGCAGGTGGCCAAAGTATTGGACCTTCACCTTCAGTATCAGTCCTTCCAATGAATATTAAGGGTTGATTTCCTTTAGGATTGACTGGTTTTATCTCCTTGCAGTTCAAGGGACTCTCAAGAGTCTTCTCCAGCACTGCAATTTAAAAGCATCAATTCTTTGGCACCCCACCTTCTTTATAGTTCGGCTCTCACATCCATCCGTGACTACTAGAAAAACCTTAGCTTTGACTATACAGACCTTTCTCAGCAAAGTGATGTCTCTGCTTTTTAATATGCTGGGGGGTTTGTCATAGCTTTTCTTCCAAGGAGCAAGCATTCTTTTAATTTCATGGCTGCAGTTACCATCTGCAGTGATTTTGTTTAAATGGATAAGCTTTATTTATTTGGGGATGCAGTTGGTCCTAGGCAAAATGATAAAATGGGAAAACTTGTCTATAAGTTAAAGCCTCTGTTTCTTCTCCAGAGTCCATGGTCCACTCTATCAAATTGGTTTCTTAAAAAAAAAAGATGCTATTGGTCACTCCACAGTTCTCTGGTTCTATCAATTTCTTATCCCTAGAACATCCACATTTTCAATCTTAGCATCAGGAATGAAATAAAAATTCTTCCTTGTTAAAAAATTTCAGCCAGCAGAGAATGTTAAATTGGAGTGTGCATATTTGGAGAGCAGTAAGGGGCATTAACAGAGTTCCTAAAGTCACAGTACATAAGCACCTGAGCAAACTTAGGGGAAAATGCAGTCTGTGTAACAATTTGACTTATGAAAAATGCGTTTTTCTTAAAGCTATCTCCTCAGTAAGATAGCTTTGTGTTTGCAATATTCCCAAAGTCTCTCTAGTATATAGACAACTAAAACCCGTGAGACTAAACCACGAAAGACAATCCAAATCTTTTGCCCCATGAACCACTTATTGTTCTGTTACAATGCACATCTCAGTGACTGAACTCTGAAAAAGGACTCTATTCTCACTGGCAAGCACACCGTTTGGTTCATTCCCCATAACTAGGCTGTTTTGCAGAGTCCTAATTCGTCATTTTATTTACTTTTTCTTTCTCTTCCTCTGAGATACCAATCCAAGTAGCATTCATAATTTAGGAAAGTTTCCCTTAAGAGCCCTGAGGTTTCCTACATAACTGGTAATGGTTGTGTTCACAAAGCTGAAACTCTAACATCATTGATTTTTATGGCATTATTTCTTAATGAACCCTGTTAGAATGTAAGTGACTAAAAAGTACATAAGGTACCTCCGTTTGAACTTTAAAATAGGAAAGATCACAGAGAGGCCTTTTATCTCTGTCTCAGCTCCAGTGAACTGTAGCTCAGTAAATAACAGCTCAGTTCTTAATTCAGAAGGACCTCATGATTAAAAAGAAAAGTCCCGTTAACAATCACACCAATTCATTTAGATGAAACATTCTGTTAAGCAGAAAATGTTCTGAATACTTTGTGAAAAATATATCTTAGTGGTACATAAAGGGGCCCTTTTACCCATTGCTGCAGCTCAATAGGTTAATGAAAAGTCTTTCTTAAGAGATAATGTTAGGGCTATCTGAGAGCTAAATATATTTGGAGTTTAGAAACAGGCGATGAAATCTTCAACATTCTGTCAGGTTGTTAAAATCATCTAAGGCTAGTTGTGGACAAAATCTATGACTACTTGACGGGCTCATGGTGACATGCATGAAATTTGTTGATGATCTCAGTTCAGTACTTGCACTAGCTAATGACATAATTGTTACCATGTGTAACATTTTACTCTCATAGAGTACTAAAATTAGTTTTAAAATGCCATTGCTTAATCAATACTTAAGTATCATTTAACAATATTCAACCATCACATATTATGAAACTAATACATTGTTGATACTGTGGCACAGAGTGCAGGAGATTTACAGATTAAAAGCACATTTTTCTTGACCTGCATAAATTTAAGATCTAGTAAGAAGTTAGACTAAAACTGAGTATCATAATTGTATGCAAGAGCTATAAAGAAAACAATAGAGGTGACATCTGTACTGGTTATGGAAAGATGAGTTGAAATATGTCAGAGAACATAGAGAAAGATATTCTGATGGAACAAACAGATCCAGAGCTGTGAAAGAGCATAGTGTGTCCAGGAAAACTGATACCTAGGAAAAATGCCTTCAACATAGTAGATGTTCAATAAATGTCACTGGAATGAATGAATATAAGGCAAAAATGAAAAATTACATTTGACTAGAAATATAAACCGCATATATGAATAAAAGGAAAAGAAAAAGTTCAATAAAAGGAAATGAATTTGGGGAAACAAAAATGTAGGCAAGTACCAGTGGTCACTTTCCAAGGAGCATTTTTTTCTTAACAGTACTGTAATATTTATTTTACTGAAATGAAGTTTAGATATAGAGACATTTTTTCCAACTACTTGTTTCTGTGTTTAAAAAATCTCAGACTTAATGGCTTAAAATGTCAAAAGCATATATTTGCTCACAACTGCGCTACTTGGCTGTGGTTTGGGAGGTAATAGTTGATCTTGGCTCCACTTAGCTGAGGCAGCTTAAAGACTGGGGCCTGTAGGTAACTGAAGACTTACTCATCCATACATCTCACAGCTGATTTTGCTATCAGCTGAGACCTTCACCAGGAATGTCAACTGAAGTATGTACATACAACCCTTCTCTTAACTTGTGCTGCCTAATAACGTGGTGGCTGAGTTCCAGGGGTGAGTATCCCAAGAAAGATGCAGGTAGAAGCTGTGTAATTTTTAGATCTAGCCTTGAAAGCTACATGGTATCATATCTGCTGTACTCTTTTGCTCGAAGCATAAACAACCCCTTCCAAGTTGAAAGGGGTAGAAAATAGACTCCTTGTCTTGACATTGGTGTGACAAGGATTGTAAGAGCATGCAAGAACAGAAATATTGCTGTGAACATTTTTAGAAAATGCAATCTACCACAATTCTTTCCCTCATCCCCATAATAAATAATAAAAATGACATCTACAAAATAGGAGTCTAACAATCTTTTTAATGGATCAACAGTGGAGACCACAAAACTCATCATTTGGCTAGCTCAAGACATCAATTATAATTGCTAATTTACTAATGTGATATTTTAAGCTTCATTAGAGCAGGAAATGAGTGTTTTACTTAATCATTATATTTCCAACACCTGGTGGAAACATGGCTTTTTTTAAAAATAAATGTCTAATTAACATTTGCCAACTAAATGAATATGTAAGTATATAAACTTAATATTAAAAATCACTACTTCTTATATAATTATCTCCCATAGTCTTTTCACATGTAAATATTTTAGAATCTTAATGCCAATTTTTATGTCAATATATTTTTTAGTGTCATCCATTCATATACAGTGATAATTCAAAGTTCTTGAGGATTATAATCTTGCCAAGGTGGGTGTATGGTCAGGCCACTCACAATGGCTGTTCTGTGTTTTGTCCATCCCCTGCCAGTCCAGTGCCTGCTTCACCTACACCCCACTCACAGGACTGATCTTCTATGTACTTGCCCCAGGCCCCAGCTAGTTCCAACCTCTGGTGGTGGTTCAGTCACTGAGTCATGTCCGACTCTTGTGACCCCATGGATTGTAGCTCACCAGGCTCCTCTGTCCATGGGATTTCCCAGGGAAGAATATTGGAGTGTGTTGCCATTTTTGTCTCCAGGAGATCTTCCTGACCCAGGGATCAAACCCCCATCACATTGCAGGTGGTCTCCTGCATCACAGGCTGATTCTTTACTGGGAGCCACCAGGGAAGCCCATTCTAACCTTTAGATCAGAATATTTCCACCTGGAGGGCTTATCAAAGAGGCAGTGGTGGGCTTGACCCTCTCTTGGTTTCCCTGGTAACTGATGAGCTAACCCGACGTCAATTTCCCCTATAACAGGCCCTCCCCCTCCCCCCCAGGAGTAAAAACTGAAGCCAGTTCTTGCCAGTTGCCCAGGGCATGCTGTGGGGTGTTGCTCCAGGACTGTGTTTCTGTCACTGACAGCCGGCTGTTTCTTCAGTCTTGAATCTGGGGTGAGTGCAGCCCAGCAGAGAGGGAGGGGTGTCAATAGCAAATAGTCAATAGTTTTCTTATTCCTTAATAACAGGAATTCTGAAATCAGAGCACATTTAAAAATGCTTTATTTGTTTATTTATTTGGCTGTGCCAGGTCTTAGCTGCAGCACACTGGATATTTGATCTTCACTGTGGCTGAGCGATCTTCTGTTACCGCATGTGGGATCTAGTTCCCTGACCAGGGATGGAACCTGGGCCTCTGGGAGCTCGGAGTCTTAGCCACTGGACCACCAGGGAAGTCCCAGAGCAATTTTTTAAAAATCAGATACATTACCAAAGTTTGAACTGCTCTTTAAAAAAATTTACATACCTTCTTCCAGTGACTAAAATACACCCTGAAGTCAATTCAGTCCCTGTGAAAACAATATTCAAATCCCTTTGAAACATTTCATATATTTGCAATTTACCTTAAATATAATAAGATAAGTGAGTAAGTGAAGTTGCTCAGTTGTGTCCGACTCTTTGCGATCCCGTGGACTATAGCACACCAGGCTCCTCCATCCATGGGATTCTCCAGGCAAGAATACCGGAGTGGGTTGCCATTTCCTTCTCCATATGTAAGATAGAAGACTAAAAAAAAAGCCTCAGTCTATTAGTCTGTGCACTCCTGTCACAGTCGCCGCACGAATGCCTAATTTATGTTGAGTGGTCCCCTATCCTCAGTGGAAGCATGGATATTGACAGAACCCAATTTCTAATATAGGGAAAAAATGTTTCTGTTTTGTTATTCGTAAGATACCTCATACTTTGATCTCTTCACATGTTACATTGCATGATTTAGGGGATTTATGTGTCTGGACTACTTTTATTACAAGATTATTGAATGATTTACTTTGAAGTGCTGCACGAAGTTTCATTTGCTAATCAATGAATGTTTAATCTAGTTTCCTAAACTGTTACCAAGGAGGCTTGTCAGTTTCGATTCCCTTCAATAATATTTCTAGCTAACAAGGATGAAATTACATTGTAGGGAAAAGTGAAGGAGCATGTGATAAGGCTTAAGGATGCTTTCCATTTTGAATATGGAAGAGAATGTTGTCGGGTGAATTTCCTGTCGCCTCTAAGTTCTCTCAATGCCTATTGTCTCGAGTGATGTGAATGTTGGCCATACATACACATGAGTTAGCCTGAAAATGACAGTGATAAAATATGACTTTTTAATCTATTTGTTAAATTTCTGGTAAATTCTTATGCCTATAGCACTTAACACAAGTGTAGTATGGAGAATGTGAGGAAGGAGACGCTGCTCTGGCTTTGTCATAAGAAGTTTTGAACTGACCTCCTTGTCTTATTCCTGGCTTTAGAGGAAACACTTTTGGCCTTTTTAAAAGAATGATTTATTTACTGGCTGTGGTGGGTCTTTCTTGCTGCACACAGGCGTTCTCTAGTTGGGGCGGGTGGGGGCTACTCCTTGCTGTGGTGCATGGGCTTCTCAAGGCAGGGGTTTCTCTTGTTGCCGAGAATGGTTCTAGGCACGCAGACTTCAGCAGCTGCAGCACACGGGCCTAGCTGCTCCACGGCATGTGGGATCTTCCCCAAAAAGGCATTGAACCAGTGTCCCTGCATAGCAAGGCAGATTCTTAACCATGGACCACCAGGGAAGCCCTCAGTTTTTCACCTTTGAGTATGTCAGCTGTGGAATTATCATATATGGCTTTTGTTAAGTTGAGGTAGGTTCCTCTATGTGCACTTTCTGGAAATCTTTTTTCATAAATGGATTTTGAATGTCATCAAAAGCTTTCTCTGTACCTATTGAGATGATCGTATGGTTTTTAGCCTTCAATTTGTTAATGTGGTGTATCACATTGATTGACTTGTGGATACTGAAAAATTCTTGTGTACTTGGTATAAATCCAGCTTGATCATAGTATATGATTCTTTTAATGTATTGTTGTATTTGGTTGGCTAGTATTTTGTTGAGCATTTTTGCGTAAAAGAAACCCTCCTATACCATTCATTAATGGGAATGTAAAACCATACAGCCACTTTGGAGGACAGTATGTAGGTTCCTTTAAAAAACTAAAGACTGAACCACCATGTGATCCTGCAATCCCACTCCTGGACAACTATCTGGGGAGAACATAATGCAAAAAGATACATTCTCCCCAGGTTTGCATAGCAGCACTATTGACAATAGTCAGACCATGGAAACAAACTAAATATCCATCAACAGAGGAATGAATAAAGAAGTGATCCACACATACAATGGGATGGTACTCAGTCATGAAAAAAAATGAAATAAAGTGATTTGCAGCAACGTGGATGGACCTAGAGATTGTCATACTGAGTTAAGGAAGTCAGACAGAGAAAGACAATTATCGTATTGTTTATATGTGAAATCTTTAAAAAGTGGTATAAATGAACTTATTTACAGAATGGAAATAAAGTCACAGATATAAAAACAAACTAATGGTTACTAGGGGTGAAAGGGGGATAAATGGGGACATTGGGGTTAACATATTAATATTTGTTGTTGTTGTTCAGTCACTAAGTAGTGCTGAACTATTTGTGACCCATGGACTGCAGCACACCATCTCCCAGGGTGTGCTCAAACACAAGTCCCTGGAGTCAGTGATGCCACACTCTATACATAAAATAAATAACTAATGAGGACCTACTGAATAGCGCACTCAACACTCGGCAATCTAAATTGTATCTGCATCACAAAAATCCAGTTTTAGAACTCTCCCATTACCCCTTAAAAATTTCCTTCATCCTGTTTTTAGTCAATTCTGTCATTTACCTCAGCCCCAATTAACTGCTGGTCTGATATCTGTATCCACAGATTTTATTTTTTATACATTTTTTATAACTGGAATCAGCATGTAGCATTTAGCATCTGGCTTCTTTTGCTTAACATATTTCTGAGATTCATTCATGCTGCAACATTTGACAGAACTTCATTCCTTTTTATTGTTAAATAATATCCCTTTGTAAAGATATACCACATTTTTAATCCATTCACCATTTGGATATTGGAATGCTTCAAGTTTTGGACTATTTTGAATAATGCTATATAACATTTATGTGCAAGACTTTGCATGAATATCTTTTTTTTCATTTATCTTAAATAGATTCTTAAGAGTAGAATACTTGAACTGTACATAAACATAAGTTTATGTTTAACTTCCCCATATTATGCCTTAACTTTCCCATATTACACCAAATTGTTTTCCAAAGTGAGAGTAGCATTTTACATTCTCATCAGCAGTTTTTCATTTTCTCCACATCCTTGTCAACACTTATTATCTGTTTATTTGATTATAGTTATTTTTGTGAGTATGAAATAGTATTTCATTATGGTTTTAATTTACAATTTACTAATGATCAGTGATATTGAGCATCTTTTTATGTGCTTGTGAACTTTTGTACATGAATAGAATAATAAAGCAGAGTAATTTGCAAAGAGACAAGTGAGGTGACATTACTGTTACTATTTTAAAAAGGAGTCAGTAATGATCTCTCCACTAGAAAAAAAGAGTTTGGAGAGAAACCTGAAAGGAGTGGGGGAAAGCATTCCAGGTGGAGGAAACAAGAAGTGCAAATGCCCAGAGTGAGAGCAGTTTTCATACAGTCTAAGTAAACCGGGAGGACACTGGAGATGAAGCAAAGTGGTAGAGTGGTGATGGAAGACAGGTAACAGATGGGCTGGTGGGAGTGAGGTCTTATAGGGGGTTACAATTTTAGTCGTTCTGTCATGTCTGACTCTTTGTGACCCCATGGACAGCAGCACGCCACGCTTCCCTGTCCATCACCAACTCCCAGAGCTTGCTCAAACTCATGTCCGTTGAGTCAGTGATGCCATTCAAACATCTCATCCTCTGTCATCCCCTTCTCCTCCTGCTCCCAATCCTTCCCAACATCAGGGTCTTTTCAAATGAGTCAGCTCGTCACATCAGGTGGCCAAAGTATTGGAGTTTCAGCTTCAACATCATTCCTTCCAATGAATATTCAGGACTGATTTCCTTTAGGATGGACTGGTTTGATCTTCTTGCATTCCAAGGAACTCTCAAGAGTCTTCTCCAAGACCACAGTTCAAAAGCATCAATTCTTCGGTACTCAGCTTCCTTTAAGGTCCAACTCTCACATCCATACATGACTAATGGAAAAACCATAGCTTTGACTAGATGGACCTTGTTGGCAAAATAATGTCTCTGCTTTTTATATGCTGTCTAGGTTGGTCATAGCTTTTCTTCCAAGGAGCAACTGTCTTTTAATTTTCTGCCTGCAGTCACCATCTGCAGTGATTTTGGAGACCAATAAAATAAAAGTCTGTCACTGTTTCCATTGTTTCTCCATCTGTTTGCATGAAGTGATAGGACCAGCAGCCATGATCTTCGTTTTTTGAATGTTGAGCTTAAGCCAACTTTTTCGCTCTCCTCTTTCACCTTCATCAAAAGGTTCTTTAGTTCCTCTTTGCTTTCTGCCATAAGGGTGGTGTCATATGCATATCTATTATAAGTAGGTTGATTATACTTAAAAACCAAACAGCCTTATAGAAAAAAAAAGTTCATATTTGTGTTACCAAAGGTGGAGGAGTGTGGCGTCGAGAAAAGGGAAATTGGATGAAGGTGGTCAAAATGTACAAACTCCCAGTTATAAATAAGTACTAGTGATATAACATACAACATGATAAATATAATTAATGCTACTGTATGCTATACATGAAAATTATCAATACAATAAATTTGTGAGCTCTTATCACAAAGAAAATGTTTTTCTATTTCTTTAATTTTGTATCATATGGGATAGTGGGTGTTCACTAAGCTTTATTGTGGTAGTCATTTCATTGTGTATGCAAGTCATATCATTATGCTATACACTTTAAACATATTCAGTGTTATATATCAATTATAGCTAAATAAAACTGGAAGGGGAGAAAAGAAGAAATAAGTTATTATAAGGACTGAGCTTTGGTGGACAGATTTATACTCATTTGACCTTAAGAAACTTATGTAAAAAAAAATTCCAAATGATTAGGAGTTAATGGAGAAGATTATTCATATCTGCAGATTAACGTAGTCACTCTCTTGAGGAACTGGGAAGACAGTGTACAGATGATAAACAATAAAAATAGTTGAACTCAGTCTAGTCATTGCTGGATACTCAACTTTGTGTGTGAGAAATTTGCTAGTCATTTTAGGATATACAAGCACAGTCTTATCACTTAAGAGAGCAAAATGGTCCTGTGTCCTGTCTGGTTGATAGAGAAAATGCCATGGCTTCATCTGTAAAAGGACACAACTGCTGTCCAGTCTCAAAGTGATTTTTTTGCCATTATGATTGGTAAAAAGAGATATTTCATTATTATTTTTATTTCCATTTTCCTATTAGTCTGAGAATCTTTTTACATGTTTATTGCTTTTTTGAATTTGTTCTTTGGTCATTTGTGTGTTTTAACCAATCCCTTGCCTATTTTTATGGTTGGTCATCTGCATGCTATCAAATGTAAGAGCTGATTACATGGAATGAGTATTAATGCTATATCTTTTATGTGCCCTGAAATTTTCTTAACAATCAAGCACATACTTGATCAGACTTAAATGTATAATTTTCTCTTTGGATTCTGGATATGTTATTTTAATAGTCTTCAGTCTCATAGGATATAGAAATATTCTATTAATACTAGCAATTTTCCTAAGATTATGATGACTTTTCCATATTTAACTTACAATAATTTTATTTATTCATCCATTTATTTATTTAACTTCATGTGCCAGTGTATGTATGTGAGTATGATCTTAGGAGGGAGATCCAATTCTCTTTTCTTTCAGGAGGATAGACAATTTTAACAGCATTATTTGTAAAAACAAACAAAAAAAAGATCATCATTTTACAGTGAACAGAGACACTATCTTTACCTTACACATACATACAACATGATAACACACACACACACACACACACACACACACATACTCTCAAGAGAGTTTATATTATTCAGTTTCTTCCTATCTTAACTGCTTTTTGCTTACCTGGTTTGGCATAATCTATAAAGGTGAACCCAAATATCCTAATTTACTTTTTTAATCAAATACTCCTGTCTTTTAATAAATTGTTTTCATATAATGGCTGCTGTGTTGCTTGGAAAATACAAGTTTATCACTGTTCTTTTCCATAAAAAATGCACACATATTCACAAACATACTCTGTAGCTTATTATTTTATTTCCCATTTTACTAACTTACTTACACATTCTAAGCCAATATTATATCCTTGAATTTTTTTTCAAGAGAATTGTAGATAACTTTAATCCAACTCCAAAAAATATATATTAGGCCTTCTACTAAAATTTCTCATAATTCCTGTTTTAATTTGAGAAGTACTGTTACATTTTTGCTGTTGTGTTATGAAGAAATATGGTAAATCTTTCCTTAGTCTGTATTTTGATTAGTCTCTTTCAGAAATATTTTGTGGATCTTTTGATATAGGTCTTATACTGGTCTTGTTAAAATTATTTCTCATTATTTTATAGTTTTTGTTGCCATTTTGGATAAATTAACTTCATTTTCATTTATAGCTGGTTATATAAAATATAAAGAATAATCTATTAATGTTTGCTTATTTATGATGTACACAGCCACTTTGAAAGCTTTCCATTAAGAGGACCAGCAGGCTTAGCTTTCTTAGCTTTATTTTATCTAAAATATGGATAATTTTACTCTTCCTTTCCATCATTAGTACGGGTTATTTACTGTTGCTTTCTTATTGCACTTGCTAGGATGTATTGTTTAAAGGAAATAATAATAGTCCAAGTGGGCTTCTCATTGTTTACTGAGTAAAAACTATTTATCCTATCCTAAGACAGGACATCCTAAGAAAGTTTCTTTTGTTTCTTATTTTATTGGCCTTCAGAAAGGATTATTGCTTGCATACTCAGCATAGGAATTTTTTCTAACTTTTTATTTTATACTGGAATATACACTGGAGTATATACTTGTTAGAAGGCCAGTGTAGGTTGGGGCTGGGGAGAGGATTACGAACACATAATCAAAATCTTTCTTTTTCAAACCCCTGTGTTAACTCAGAAATAAAGCAGAAATAATACTTCTTAAATGTAGGTGATTTATTGTTCCAGTGTATAAACCAGTCTTCTATAAATCTTTTTTTTTAATGGGCTTTCCTGGTGGCTCAGTGGTAAACAATCCACTTGCAATGCACAAGATAAGATTTAGATCCCTGGGTTGGGAAGATCGCCTGGAGAAGGAAATAGTAACGCATTCTAGTATTCTTGCTTGGAAAATCCCATGGACAGAGGATCCTGGCAGGCCACAGTCCATGGGGTTGCAAAAGAGTCAGATGCGACTTAGCAACTAAACAACAGACTGACAATGTTGTGTTAGTTTCAGGTAACCATGCGTTAGTTCTCTGTGAGTCTGTTTCTGTTTTGTAAATAACTTTGTTTGTATCTTTCTTTTTAACTGCACATATAAGCAATATGATATGATATTTCTCTGACTATTTCACTCAGCATGACAATCTCTAGGTTCATCCGTATTGCTGCAAATGGCATTATTTCATTCTTTCTGCTGCTTATTTTAGCATATTCTTGGTTTGTCTAAATTCTCAAGATTAAGACTAAGTTCCCATATTTTTTATCTTTCTTCCTTTGAAGAAACATTTAAGATGTTGGTTTTCCAATGAAAATAGCTCTAGTTGTGTCCCATGGGGTTTGCTATAAAGAGTTTTTCTTTTATAACTTACTGAACAGTTTATAAGTTCACTTTGAATTACTCTTTCCTTTAAGGGTTATCTAAAAAAATGTTTCTTAATTTCGAAGTACTGATTTTTCAGAACTTCTAGATTATAAGATTAACTACCAGAGAATGTGATCTATAAAATCTCTACTTTAAAATGTCTTCATTTATTCTTTGTCAACAAGCATAATATTAATTTTAAAAATATTCCATGGATGTAAGAAAAATTTAATTGTCTCCTACTTGTGAGATGCAAAGTTCTCCCTCTCTCTCTTTTCTCTCTTTTCTCCCTACACACACACACACACACACACACACACACATACTCTCAAGAGAGTTTATATTATTCAGTTTCTTCCTATCTTAACTGCTTTTTGCTTACCTGGTTTGGCATAATCTATAAAGGTGAACCCAAATATCCTAATTTACTTTTTTAATCAAATACTCCTGTCTTTTAATAAATTGTTTTCATATAATTGGCTGCTGTGTTGCTTGGAAAATACAAGTTTATCACTGTTCTTTTCCATAAAAAATTACATTTTATTATTTCACAAGGTTCTTTTTAGCCTATTCAACCTAAAATTCCTAACTCGTCTAACACCAGATTTGCTTCTCCTGCCTTTCTTTGGTTCTAATTTGTCTGGTAAACCTTCACCCATTCCGAGTTTTCCTTTGAAAACACATATAAACATGTTCGTATTATTTTAATTGCATAACTTTTTTTTCCATTTTTGTGAATTTTTTAAACCAAAGCCTATTTTTTCTTGTTTGATCAAATTACTGTTAATTATCCTGTTCCTGTGTTGTTTGGTTCCCTCAGCACCCCTGCTCTTTCTGCATATTTATGCTTATCTCCTGTCAGTACAACCCCTTCTTACCTCTTATCCTATAAGTCATGTTAGAAATCTAATATCTATTAGTCTACATTATTCTTTATGCTTGTATAATCATACAGCAACCAACCAAATTTATTTGCATACACGAACAGAATCATCTAGATCTTCCATTGTTTGTTTTATAAAAATGTGATCACATTATATATAATTCTCTACAAATTTTTCATGAATGCCTCATAGAAATTTGACTTCTGGGTTAAATTATACAGCTTGTATTAATTTTCTTTAAAGCTGCATAAACTTCCAAAGCATAGATACAGCATAATTTATTCAATAATTTCTCTACCATTATACATTTTCTCTTTTATATTTTTCATACTTGTTTTTTACTTCTTTGATCAAATTAGCTTTATCTTTTTCCTCTCATCAGTTTTGAGCTTCTACTAAAGTTTTGCATCTAATAATGGTTACCCATCTCTTTCCAGGGCCACTCTCTTTAATGCATTCCTCTCTCATTGCTTTCACAACTAATCCCACAACTGATGGAAAACATACTGTGTCTGGTCCTCTGAGCAGTGGATGTATCAACTTGAGGTTTTTTGACCACCTATTGAGATTGAAAGAGAAAATCCCCCTCCTCCCATGAATTATAATGGTTAATGGCTTTCTAATTAAAGAGATAAAGAGAATTTTCCAAATTCTTCAGCACTGTGGGAGCTACTTAGGGACCAATAAGTTCTTACAGCAAATATAGATGGGCAGGTTCTAGCTTTTTTCTTTGTACTCCATAGATCTCCATAGGCCAGCCTCTTTTCAGGAAGCACGGAGCTCTAGTTGGTACAAAAAGAGATCTTCTCTGTATTATCTAGGCAGGCCTGGACAAGAACTAAGTCCTACGTATGTGCTTCCTCCCAGGTCTCCTCAAAGGCAAGACCCTGTTATCCCTCTGCAGGCTTTGTTTTCTTTGGAAGCTGCTCCACTCAGAGTGAGTAATTCTAAAGGGAAGGAGAGAGCAGCCGAAATAGAGATGTAGATAGACACCTACGTCTCTCAAACATTAACTATTATTTATATGACTTACCTCTAATGTTATCCCCTCTGTGAATCTTTTTTGTTCAGGGACAGGAAGTCTTTGGGATGTTCTCTCTCACCTCTGAATCAGAAAACATGTCCATCTGAAAAGTCAGTTTTTGGATTCTGGTTAACAATAATGGCCATAATTTACTGACTGTTTACTGCCTGCCAAGCACTGTGCTAAGTATTTCGTATGGATTTCCTACGTACGACTTCGTGCTGAATACCCATGTGCTTGATAAAAGGGCCAAGCCCCTCCATCTCCCTAGTTCCCTCACCTAAGGGGCTGTATATCTCATTGCTGGGGTCTTTCTGTGAACAGGCTGAGTATTGAGTCACATAATTAGAAATGGCCACTAGAAAAACACATTGGATATCTCCTCCACTTTGTTTAATCAAAAAACAAATCAAAATAGGTACTTTAAGGTACAAAGAATCTGGTACTTTCTTTTTTTTTTTTTTCCCTTTTATTTATTTTTTTTTTTTTCCCATTTATTTTTATTAGTTGGAGGCTAATTACTTTACATCATTACAGTAGTTTTTGTTATACATTGAAATGAATTAGCCATGGATTTACATGTATTCCCCATCCCAGTTCCCCCTCCCACCTCCCTCTCCACCCGATCCCTCTGGGTTTTCCCAGTGCACCAGCCCCGAGCACTTGTCTCATGTACCCAACCTAGGCTGGTTATCTGTTTCACCCTAGATAATATACATGTTTCAATGCTGTTCTTTTGAAACATCCCACCCTCGCCTTCTCCCAGAGTCCACAAGTCTGTTCTATACATCTGATAGTAACAATAACCCTATATGCAAAACAGAAAAAGAGACTCAGATGTATAGAATCTGGTACTTTCAATGGCTGGTTGTCAACACTAGTTTCATAGGTAGTGTTAGTAATTGGTTCCAAACGCAGGTAACTCTTTAGCTGTTCATGATTTTCTTATTTCCACCTGAAATTCACTAACCACTTAAAGATCCTGATTTACTTTTGCAGCAGTTTTCATTGCCTTTGATACACATGAAATAAAATAAAACCCCACCTTATTTTGTCATATTGGATAGAATTTGCCAATGAACAAAGTAATACATTGGCTCAGAATTTTTAACATCAGTATGATTGATATATAATTGGTAGTGATTTGAGATTAATTTTTCTCTTGATGTAAACAACATAAAATAAAATGGCTACTCTCCCAATACAGATAAATATTATTTTACAGAAGAATATCCTTGTGCTTCAAATAGTGAACTATGTGACCAAGATCCAAAGTATCTTTTCATATCTGTAGCTTATATCTTAAAACTCCATAACAAAGTAGAGTATGATAATTCCCAGGGCTTCCATAGTGTTCCAGTGTTAAGACTCTGCCCTTTCACTGAAAGAGGCACAAGTTTGATCCTTGGTCAGAGAACTAAGATCCCACATATCATGAGATGAGACCAAAAAAAAAAAAAAAGAAGAATACAGTATTTCTCAACTATAGGAGTTGCAGAAATGGCTCATGAGTCACTGTGCTTGCCATATACATGAACCTTGCTTACTCTCCTAAAGGAATGTTTACTTTAAAATTTTTAAAGCTGAGCTTATTTTATTTTTTTAATATTGTCTAAAGTAAGTAATGGGGCTTCCCTGATAGGTCAGTTGGTAGAGAATCTGACTGCAATGCAGGAGACTCCAGTTTCTATTCTCAGGTCAGGAAAATCTGCTGGAGAAGGCATAGGCTACCGCCTCCAGTACTGGGCTTCCCTGGTGGCTCAGCTGGTAAAGAATCCGCCTGCAATGCAGATCTGGGTTCAGTCCCTGAGTTGGGAAGATTACCTGCAGAAGGGAGAGGCTACCCACTCCAGTATTCTGGCCTGGAGAAGAATTCCATGCACTACAGTCTGTGAGGTAACAGAGTCAGACATAACTGAGCAACTTTCACTTTCAAAGTAAGTAACACTTTTTGTGGCAACCAAATACCAAATGAGGGTTGAAACTCACTGGATGTAGAATCCCAGGATATTAACTATGAACAGGGAAGAGTAAGGGACCAAGACAGGTCAGTTACATGTCCTCTGACGCTCAATGTACAAGCAGAACTGCCTTTTCTGTCACTCTGTGACATTTTTCATTCATTTGGCAATTCACTTAATTAATATTTACCCTCAAGATGATCATATAAAGTGAAGAAAGTCAGACCATGGCAAATATCCTAAGGTATCACTTATATG
This sequence comes from Odocoileus virginianus, assembly GCF_023699985.2. NCBI lineage: Eukaryota > Metazoa > Chordata > Mammalia > Artiodactyla > Cervidae > Odocoileus > Odocoileus virginianus. The sequence goes on from NC_069701.1 coordinate 4,217,387, forward strand.
AGTAATCTAAAAATATGATACAGGTGAACTTATTCACAAAACAGAAATAGACTCAAAGACATGGAAAACAAACTTATAGTTACCTAACATATATACACTCTATGTATATAAAACAGATAAACAAGGACTTGCTGTATATAGCACAAGGCACTATACTCAATATCTTGTAATAACCTATGATGGAAAAGAATCTAAGAAAGATTTTGGATATGTATATATAGCCATATATATCTCAGTCACTTTCTGTCCACCTGAAACTAACACAACATTGTAAGTTAGTTCAGTTCAGTTCAGTTTCTCAGTCGTGTCTGACTCTTTGTGACCCCATGAATTGCAGCACGCCAGGCCTCCCTGTCCATCACCAACTCCTGGAGTTTACTCAAACTCATGCCCATTGAGTTGGTGATGCCATCCAGCCATCTCATCCTCTGTCGTCCCCTTCTCCTCCTGCACCCAATCCCTCCCAGCATCAGAGTCTTTTCCAATGAGTAAACTCTTCGCATGAGGTGGCCAAAGTATTGGAGTTTCAGCTTCAGCATCAGTCCTTCCAGTGAACGCCCAGGACTTATCTCCTTCAGGATGGACTGGTTGGACCTCCTTGCAGTCCAAGGGACTCTCAAGAGTCTTCTCCAACATCACAGTTCAAAAGCATCAATTTTTCAGCACTCAGCTTTCTTCACAGTCCAACTCTCACATCCATACATGACCACTGGAAAAACCATAGCCTTGACCAGACAGACCTCTGTTGGCAAAGTAATGTCTCTGCTTTTTAATATGCTATCTAGATTGGTCATAACTTTCCTTCCAAGGAGTAAGCGTCTTTTAATTTCATGGCTGCAATCACCATCTGCAGTGATTTTGGAGCCCCAAAAAATAAAGTCTGACACTGTCTCCACTGTCCCCCCATCTATTTCCCATGAAGTGATGGGACCAGATGCCATGATCTTAGTTTTCTGAATGTTAAGCTTTAAACCAACTTTCTCACTCTCCTCTCTCACCTTCATCAAGAGGCTTTTTAGTTCCTCTTCACTTTCTGCCATAAGGATGGTGTCATCTGCATATCTGAGGTTATTGATATTTCTCCCGGCAATCTTGATTCCAGCTTGTGCTTCATCCAGCCCAGTGTTTCTCATGATGTACTCTGCATATAAGTTAAATAAGCAGGGTGACATTATATAGCCTTGATGTCCTCCTGTTCCTATTTGGAACCAGTCTGCTGTTCCATGTCCAGTTCTAACTATTGCTTCCTGACCTGCATACAGGTTTCTCAAGAGGCAGGTCAGGTGGTCTGGTATTCCCATCTCCTTCAGAATTTTCCACAGTTTATTGTGATCCACACAGTCGAAGGCTTTGGCATAGTCAATAAGGCAGAAATACATGTTTTCCTGGAATTCTCTTGCTTTTTCGATGATCCAGCATATGTTGGCAATCTGATCTCTGGTTCCTCTGCCTTTTCTAAAACCAGCTTGAACATCTGGGAGTTCACAGTTCACATATTGTTGAAGCCTGGCTTGGAGAATTTTGAGCATTCCTTTACTAGCATGTAAGATGAGTGCAATTGTGCAGTAGTTTGAGCATTCTTTGGGACTGTCTTTCTTTGGGATTGAGATGAAAACTGACCTTTTCCAGTCCTGTGGCCACTGCTGAGTTTTCCAAATTTGCTGGCATATTGAGTGCAGCACTTTCACGGCATCATCTTTCTGGATTTGAAATAGCTCAACTGGAATTCCATCACCTCCACTAGCTTTGTTCGTAGTGATGCTTTCTAAGGCCCACTTGACTTTACATTCCAGGATTTCTGGCTCTAGGTGAGTGATCACACCATCGTGATTATCTGAGTCATGAAGATCTTTTTTGTACAGTTCTTCTGTGTATTCTTGCCATCTCTTCTTAATATCTTCTGCTTCTGTTAGGTCCATATCATTTCTGTCCTTTATTGAATCCATCTTTGCCTGAAATGTTCCCTTGGTACCACTTAATTTTCTTGTTAACTGTACTTCAATTTTTTTAAATGGAAAAAAATAGATATTTATGGAAGGTCCACTATGGACCAGACACTGGACTAGACACCATGGTGAAACTACACAGTTCCCATCCTGTTACTGAATAAGGGAATAATATTTATTTTTTCACCATTTATCCCACCCATACCAGAATGTAAGTATGAAGGTGAATGCATCCCAGAACTCAGAAAAGTACATGACAATAAGGGAATAGTAAGTAAACAGCTAAGGATAAATTAGTGCAATAAGTGTTATGCTACTCTTTTTTTTTTTTTTTTTTACTCTTACTAGAGCAGGATTCAGGCTTATTTTTCTTTTCTGCAAAGGGGCAGATACTAAATGAATTAGGATTTTTTTTTTTACTCTTACTAGAGCAGGATTCAGGCTTATTTTTCTTTTCTGCAAAGGGGCAGATACTAAATGAATTAGGATTTGGAGACCATACAGTCTCTGTTGCCTCCTGTAATTATAACTCAAAAGAGCCGTAAACACAGCAAATGGATGTGATTTAATTCCAATGACTTTTATTTTAAAATAAAATGAGTTGCAAGCTGGTTTGGTCTGGGGAGAGCTCTAGTTTGGGCGACCCTGTGTTAGAAATATACATAAGAGTCTATGCATACAGGCTCACTTGTCCATGGAGGGTTTGCAGAGACAGGAGAAAAAGTTTAAGCCAGGATTGCTCAAGTAATACTGGGCCTGTGTGTCAGTCTCCTGAAAGGCTTGTTAAAACACAAATTACTGGGTCCCACCTCAGAGTGCCCTAGTCCATAGCCCAGGTGGAACTTGAGCTTTTGCATTTCTAACAAGACCAGGTTGTATTGATGCTTCTAGGGACCACATCTTGAGAATTCTTGTCTAAACTGAGACATGATAGCTCTGTAAGGGGAGGGAGAGGGGGAAAGTATAGGGAATTTAGAGAATATAGATGGTACATTCAGAGGGTCAAAGGCAAGAAAGAACAAAATATATTTACCTGCAAGGACTTCACTACGACTAGAACATGAGTGGGGAAGGGTAACCAGAGAGCAGTGGGAGATAAGCCTGGAGAATTAGGCTTCTTTCTAGGGGCACATGTATCCAGTGTTGTTCATAGCTGTCACAGACAACTCATGAAAACTAAATTTCTTGTCAAGTGTCCATTTTACCTCACCTTTGAATATGTAATACTTTTTTAAATAACAAAGCTATTATAGTTGAAAAATTATATTTGGCTGAATCTTTTTAAAGTTCAAGTAAACTATAGTGATTTGGGGGAGAGTGAAAGTGTATGCATCTGTATTTTGTATACCTGACATCAAATAATTGAGTTTATCATGCAAATTTGCAATGGATTAGACTAAGAGCTCTAAGAACCCTGTGCCTCTTGATTTCTTCAGATGCTCATCAATGTTTAATTTTCTAGTTTATACATTTTCTATTTGTTTTTCTTTTCCTTTCTTCATAACCAGGCTCTGCAGTGCTCAACAAGGTCAGAGACATTGTCTCTGGTTTACTGGTGTATCTCTAGGATTTAGCCCAATGCTGGCACATGACAGGTATTTAGAAAAAGACTCCGAATAGAAGGATGAATGAATTGATTCCAAGATGTTACCAACTCAATTAAAACTTTTTAAAATATTTTCAGTTAGATGTGTTATAAGAAAATATTAGAAAAACTTTAAAGTCTTTCATGCTAAGTACATAGTAATGGTAACTCAAAGGTGAAATAAATAGTATAAATAAGAAAAAATTTTGACCTACAAAAGGGAGATTTTATTTCTTATATTTTAACAGAGAAATTTTGATTTCTAAAGCCACTAATTCACATTTGGATTTTTCCATGATATAATTCATAACTTGTTTTATGAACATTTGTCTGTGTCCATCTTGGAGAAAACAGAAAGTGTGCAAAGGACAAAGAAAATAAGGTCAACATGATATATGAAGAAACAAAATAAACAGCATGAGGAAATATCAACATTTCTTTAACTATCAACCACTAATAATATGTCAGCAAGCATGAGGTCATCTTTAACTGGCAATTCAATGGAAATACATCATTTAAGTAAGGAAGGCAATCTTACTAAATTCAATATACCTATCAACAACTGCTTGACTGTTTCACAAAACAGAAAGACAGCTGCATAAAATAAATGCATAAAAAAGCTATAGCATACAAGTTAAAATACTAGTCTTTCAAAGCAGCTTTGGACTGAATCTTCAATCAGATTTAACACACTGAATTTTTAATAAGCGATCATATTTTACTTTTCAAAATAAAAATTTGTCTTCAAATGAAAGAAACATTCTTAGCTTAGTCTCCTTAGAAATAGACTCTTTTTGAAAGGAGAGGAAAGTTATTTTAATTATGAACACTATAAAATACATATTAAAGCATTAATAAAAATAATTTTCAGGCATGAAGTATATATGGGTTTAATCTCTTTTTCCCATAGATATACATAATCTGTATTGGCCCTTATATGTCTGTGAGATAGAAATGAACTACAATTCTTCCAACCATTTAAATAAATATTAGTTATAAAAAATATTCATAGTGATAAAACTTATTTTTTTATCATAATATAATCATAGGTCTCCAAGGATAGGAAGTTGAGAACTATTTATATGAATAATTAATGAGAAATTGGAAAAAGGGATTTAAATTTTGAGTGATAGATGAATCTTCTCCAGGTTTAAAGAGAGAAAGTATGGAGGATAGAATGATTTTAAAGTCTTTACTTTTTCATTAAAGAGCACCTTCTTCAGGTAATTTATTGTGTCTAGAAATTGGAGAGGGGGGAGAATAAAAAAAATTGGATAAAAAGTATTCCTGCAAATCTCCAGCTCAACATATGTAATCAGTTGTTAATCTGACTTTTCCTATTGCTTTAGAGTTGCATTCAAGTACAACCACAAGTATTCTAAAGAAAGCTTATGAGAGTATTAACTGAGAGAAGTAGATACCATCAACCCTACTGGTATCCCCCAAGACCATACAAGAGAAAAAAATAAAATATGAGAGTCCATTAATGGGGTTGTAGGAAGTGTAGTTGTTGTTCAGTCACTAAGTCATGTCTGACTCTTTGCAACCCCATGGACTGCAGCACACCCGGTTCCCCTGTCCTTCACTATCTCCCAGAATATGCTCAGATCCATGTTCATAGAGTCAGTGATGTTATCTACCATCTCATCCTCTGCTGCCCCTTTCTCCTTTTGCCCTCAATCCTTCCCAGCATCAGGGTCTTTTCCAGTGAGTAGACTCTTCACATTAGGTGGCCAAAGTATTGGAGTTTCAGCTTCAGGCTCAGTCCTTCCAATGAATATTCAGGACTGATTTCCTTTAGGATGGACTGGTTTGATCTCCTTGCAGTCCAGGAGATTCTCAAGAGTCTCCTCCAGCACCACACTTTGAAAGCATCAATTCATCAGCACTCAGCCTTCTTTATGGTCCAAATCTCACATCCATACGTGATTATTGGCAAAACTATAGCTTTGACTATACAGACCTTTATTGGCAAGTAATGTCTCTGCTTTTCAATATACTGTCTAGGTTTGTCAAAGCTTTCCTTCCAAGGAACAAGTGTCTTTTAATTTCATGGCTGCAGTCACCATCCACAGTGATTCTGGAGCCCAAAAAAATAAAGCCCATTACTCTCCATGGGGTTTCCCAAACAAGAATACTGAAGTAGCTTGCCATTTCCTCCTCCAGGGGATCTTTCCAACCCAGGAATTGGACCTGCATCTCCTGCATTTAAGGCAAATTCTTTACTGACTGAGCTACGAGGGAAGCAAGCCCCAGGAAGTATAGATCTTGTAGTAAAATTTTATATCCTCCTTTCACAAAGGGAGGATAAAGGTTGCTTCTCTCATCCCAGTAAAGAGGCTCCCAGAGAACTACTTACTGGGGTTTACATAAGAAGGCAAGATAGCATCTCAGTGTCTAGGTGGACTCTGTCTATGGCCCTCAAGGTTATTTGTTAAGGAAGAAGAGAGAAATGGAGATATCATGCAAAGCAAAGAGTGGAGATGGCAGAGAGACACCCAGCATTTCAACTGTTTGGCATGATAAGGGTGTGGGAATTTCCCATGAACCAGATAAAAAGGTAAATTGGCTTTGGAGTCAATTCAGGAGCTGATTCCAGCAGCAAAAGAAGAATATACTGCGGAGAGAGAGAGCTGAAGGAAGGTGTGAAAAGATGGCTTCCATTTTATTAATATGAAACTGTTCAGTGGAAAGACCTCCAAAATCTGAGATGATCTCACAGGATCTCCAAGAAAGAGCCACCATTTAAATGCTGGCCATATCCATCTCATTGAACACCACGAAGACTGGAAGGACACCAGTTAAACCACATGATTTCTGCCCATTTCCTGATCTCTGATCCTAGAAGAAGGTAGGAGCATAGTTAAAGAGTTGATTTTACCCACCTTTACAATGAGTCCCTCAGGCAAGGTTTAGCAAGAGTTATTCAGAGGGAAGAATATGACCTTAAAATACTCAGTTGATTCAGACTGTACTTTACTAAACTAGCCTTTTTTAAATCCAAATATGACCAGAAATTTATGGGATTGCCTGAGACAGGAAAGGGAGATTCCACAAAGAGCGTGTTAGAAGGTAAAAGTTATAATATGTTTTGTTCATTACCGTATAGTTGATTTAAAATGTGTTACTTTCAAAAGTACAGCAAAGTGATTCAATTGTGCATTTTTTTTTCAGATCCTTTTCCATTGTAGGTTATTACAAGGTACTGAGAATAGTTCTTCATGTTATATAGTAGGTTGTTACTGTTTATATTTTTTATATATAGCACTGTGTATATGTAATCCCAAATTCCTAGTTTATCTCCCCACCACCACCACTAAACTTTTGGTAACCCTGAGTTTGTTTTCTACATCCCTGAGTCTTCTTCTGCTTTGTAGATAAGTTCATTTGTATACTTTTTGTGTTTTCTTTTTTCTTAGATTTCACATACAAGTGGTATTATACAATATTTGTCTTTCTCCATCTGACTTAATTTATTTAATATAATCTCTAGATTCATCCATGTTGCTGCAAATGGAATTATTTCACTCATGTTTTGGCTGAGTAATATTCCATTATTAAAGGTTCTCAAGTGGCTCAGTGGTAAAGAATCTGCCTATCAATGCAGGAGACGCATGCTTTATCCCTGGGTTGAGAAAATCCCCTGGAGGAGGAATAGCAACCCACTCCAGTATTCTTGCCTGAAGAATCCCATGAATGCACAGCCTGGCAGACTGCAGTCCATGGGGTCACACAGAGTTGGACATGACTGAGTGACTGAGGACACAATATTCTATTTATATTAATATATATGCATATATATGTGTGTATATGTATATATACTACATCTTATTTATTCATTTACAGTTGGTGGACATTTCGGTTGCTTGCATGTCTTAGCTATTGTATTATAAATAGTGCTGCTACAAATGTCGAGGCCCAACCATCTTTTCAAACTGGAGTTTTCTCCAGATATATACCCAGGAATAGGATTGCAGGATAATATGGTAACTATATTAGAACATTTTTTAAATATTACAAGAATTATCGTCTAATTGCAAATATTTAGTGTATTTCTTACAAATATAGATTTCAAACACTAGATAGAATAATCTATTTTATCTAATCCAATAATACTTTGATGGTAGCATATAAAGATGTTTTGGTGAAGAAGCAGAGTAATTTTTCTGAATACAAATTCAGAAGGTTTAGTGATATTCCCCTACCTTAATCTTGACTTCATCTGTCATTCATTGAACTAATATCATCTTGGCCTAGTTCATGTTTAAGCCTTTAACATTTCTTAGTATTCACCTGCATATTCTCATTTGTCTCAGGTTTATTCTTTAAAGTTTGAGTGTTTCCAAGTAAATAAGTCAACGCTAACAATATCCACTATCTTCATGAATCTTAGGTGATTGCTACTCCCAGATTTTATGTTTTCTAACTAAAAGTCCTAAATTTTAAGCTGTTGTCACCCATGTAAAGTTTCACATTGTATTCAAATTAGATCTATCAAAGGAATACTAATTTTTGACAGGTATGGAAGAAAGCTAGTCATATGTTCTTTTTAACCAGAAAATCCACACATGATGATTATATGATGGTATTCATTTACAGATCACTGAGTTAATTTTCTCAAAATTAATAAATTCATTTACAGCCTAATTTAGAAAATCCAATTTTCCATTAAATAAAAGCATTCTGTTTGACTGAGTGAATAAATAGAATAACCTATGACAAACATATGTTTTCTAGTCATCACAAACCTCGTGTACATTATGTATATTATGTTCTTGGGAAATTAATCACAAAAATCATAGTTAAATAGCTGAATATCCTGGACTGTTCTCTCCTCAGCAAACATAGAAAAGCTCATATAATCATGATAGGAAATGTAGGATGTATAGATTTTTACTTAAGTAATCCCATTATAACTTGGCTATTGTTCCAATATAACTCTTAATTGTAGAACCATTATAATCACAGAAATGTAAATGTGTTCTTGTTTTTCCTTTTTCTTAGAATGGAAGTTTCACAGTCACTTAAATACTTAATGTCATGAGAGGAAAATAAGGTCCAAATTACTTTCTCCTCTAGGCTTCTTATTCAATTTTAATGTAAGATACTTTTTTATAACAAGGTCAAATTAAAGCCTATACTTTCTGATCTCTACTAATGAAAGTTATGTGTACTTTCTCTAAATTGTCTTCACCGAGGTCCAGTATTCCTGAGGCTGAGAACCAAAAGTTCCAAATGTAGCTATTTCAAAAATTTAGACTAGGGGTTCCCCTGGTGTCTCAGTGGTAAAGAAGGCACGTGTGCTCAGTCATGTCCTACTCTTTGTGACTGCATGGACTGTAGGCAGCCAGGCTCCTCTGTCCATGGAATTTTCCAGGCAAGAATACTGGAGTGGGTTGTCATTTCCTTCCACAGGGAATCTTCCCAACCTGGCAATCAAAGGCATGGTTCTTGCATGTCCAGCATTGGCAGGCAGATAGACTCTTTACCAGCGGAGCCTCCAGAAAGAATGAAGGGATGGAGCCAAAACAAAAACAACACCCAGTTGTGGACGGGACTTGTGATAAAAGCAAAGTCCGATGCTGTAAAGAGCAATGTTGCATAGGAACCTGGAATGTTAGGTCCATGAATCAAGGCAAATTAGAAGTGGTCAAATAGGAAATGACAAGAGTGAACGTCGACATTCTAGGAATCAACGAACTAACATGTACTGGAATGGGTGAATTTAACTCAGATGACCATTATATCTACTACTGTGGGCAGGAATCCCTTAGAAGAAATGGAGAAGCCATCACAGTCAACAAAAGAATCTGAAATGCAGTACTTGGATGCAATCTCAAAAATGACAGAATGATCTCTGTTCGTTTCCAAGGCAAACCATTCAATATCATGGTAATCCAAGCCTATGCCCCAACCAGTAATGCTGAAGAAGCTAAAGTTGATCAGTTCTATGAAGACCTACAAGACCTTCTAGAACTAACACCCAAAAAAGATGTCCTTTTCATTATAGGGGACTGGAATGCAAAAGTAGGAAGTCAAGAAACACCTGGAGTAACAGCCAAATTTGGCCTTGGAGTACAGAATGAAGCAGGGCAAAGGCTAATAGAGGTTTGCCAAGAGAACTCACTGGTCATAGCAAACACCCTCTTCCAACAACACAAGAGAAAACTCTACACATGGACATCACCAGATGGTCAGCACTGAAATCAGATTGATTATATTCTTTCAGCCAAAGATGGAGAAGCTCTATACAGTTAGCAAAAACAAGACCAGGAGCTGATTGTGGCTCAGATCATGAACTCCTTGTTGCCAAATTCAGACTTAAATTAAAGAAAGTGGGGAAAACCACTAGACCATTCAGTTATGACCTAAATCAAACCCCTTATGATTATACAGTAGAAGTGAGAAACAGATGTGAAGGACTAGATCTGATAGACAGAGAGCCTGATGAACTATGGATGGAGGTTCATGACATTGTACAGGAGACAGGAATCAAGACCATATCCAAGAAAAAGAAATGCAAAAAAGCAAAATGGCTGTCTGAGGAGGCCTTACAAATTAGCTGTGAAAAGATGAGAAGTGAAAAGCAAAGGAGAAAAGGAAAGATATTCCCATTTGAATGCAGAGTTCCAAAGAATAGCAGGAGAGATAAGAAAACCTTTCTCAGCGATCAATGCAAAGAAATAGAGGAAAACAACAGAATGGGAAAGACCAGAGACGTCTTCAAGAAAATTATAGATACCAAGGGAACATTTCATGCAAAGATGGTCTCAATAAAGGATAGAAATGGTATGGATCTAACAGAAGCAGAAACTATTAAGAAGAGGTGGCAAGAATACACAGAAGAACTGTACAAAAAAGATCTTCACGACCCAGATAATCATGATGGTGTGATCACTCACCTAGAGCCAGACATTCTGGAATGTAAAGTCAAGTGGGCCTTAGGAAAAATCACTACGAACAAAGCTAGTGGAGGGGATGGAATTCCAGTTGAGCTATTTCAAATCCAGAAAGGTGATGCTGTGAAAGTGCTGCACTCAATATGCCAGCAAATTTGGAAAACTCAGCAGTGGCCACAGGACTGGAAAAGGTCAATTTTCATTCCAATCCCAAAGAAAGGCAATGCCAAAGAATACTCAAACTACCGTACAAGTGCACTCATCTCACATGCTAGTAAAGGAATGCTCAAAATTCTCCAAGCCAGGCTTCAGCAATATGTGAACCGTGAACTTCCAGGTGTTCAAGCTGGTTTTAAAAAAGGCAGAGGAACCAGAGATCAAATTGCCATTATCCGTGGTATTATCAAAAAAGTAAGAGAGTTCCAGAAAAACATCTTTTTCTGTTTTATTGACTATGCCAAATCCTTTGACTGTGTGGATCACAATAATTTGTGGGAAATTCTTAAAGAGATGGGAATACCAGACCACCTGTCCTGCCTCTTGAGAAATCTGTATGCAGGTCAGGAAGCAACAGTTAGAACTGGACATGGAACAGACTGGTTCCAAACAGGTAAAGGAGTATGTCAAGGCTGTATATTGCCACCCTGCTTATTTAACTTATATGCACAGTACATCATGAGAAACTCTGGGCTGGATGAAGCGCAAGCTGGAATCAAGATTTCCGAGAGAAATATCAATAACCTCAGATAGGCAGATGACACCACCCTTATGGCAGAAAGTGAAGAGGAACTAAAAAGCCTCTTCATGAAAGTGAAAGAGGAAAGTGAGAAAGTTGGCTTAAAGCTCAACATTCAGAAAACTAAGATCATGGCATCTGGTCCCATCACTTCATGGCAAATAGATGGGGAAACAGTGGAAACAGTGGCTGACTTTATTTTTCTGGGCTCCAAAATCACTGCAGATGATGATTGCAGCCATGAAATTAAAAGCCACTTACTCCTTGGAAGGAAAGTTATGACCAACCTAGACAGCATATTAAAAAGCAGAGACATTACTTTGTCAACAAAGGGCTGTCTAGTCAAGGTTATGGTTTTTCCAGTGGTCATGTAAGGATGTGAGAGTTAGACTATAAAGAAAGCTGAGATTGGATGCATAAGACAAGTGCTCAGGGCTGGTTCACTAGGAAGACCCAGAGGGATGGGATGGAGAGGGAGGTGGGAGGGGAGATCAGGATGGGGAACAAATGTAAATCCATGGCTGATTCATGTCAATGTATGGCAAAAACCACTACAATATTGTAAAGTAATTAGCCTCCAACTAATAAAAATAAATGGGGGGGGGGAAGAAAGCTGAGAGCCAAAGAATTGCTTTTGAACTGTGGTGTTGGAGAAGACTCTTGACAGTCCCTTGGACTACAAGGACATCAACCAGCCTTTCCTAAAAGAGATCAGTCCTGGGTGTTCATTGGAAGGATTGATGCTGAAGCTGAAACTCCAAACTTTGGCCACCTGATGCGAAGAGCTGACTCATTCGAAAAGACCCTGATGCTGGGAAAGATTGAGGGCAGGAGGAGAAGGGGACGACAGAGGATGAGATGGTTGGATGGCATCACTGACTCAATGAACATGGGTTTGGGTGGACTCTGGGAGTTGGTGATGGACAGGGAGTCCTAGTGTGCTGGGGTTCATGGGGTCACAAAGAGTCGGACACGACCGAATACCTGAACTGAACTGTGAGCAACCAGGGAAGCCCGGTGGTAAAGAATCCACCTTCCAATTCGGGAGACACAGATTGGATCCCTGATCCAGGAAGATCCCACAGTGCCTCAGAGCAACCAAGCCAGTGTGCCACAACTATTGAGCTTGTGCTCTGGAGCCCAGGTGACCCTCAACAAGAGAATCATCAGTAGGTAGCCTTCTAGGATTTTTGCCTCTTTCCTGTGCCAGAATGAAAAGCCCTAAGTCACAACTCAATAGGTTTATAAATACTTATATTTCTTACATGCAAAGAAGTATGCTGAGGATTCAAAGAGGAAAAACTTAAGTCCCTGCAATCAAGATGTTCAGAGCTGAACGTACACAGTGTTTTACAAAAGCACTAGATGATCGTGAATAAGGTGTGTGTTACAAAGCAACTGTGTAATTGTAAAGTTGCTGTAGTTATTGTTGTTCAGCCACCCAGTTGTGTCCGGCTCTTTGTGACCCCATGGACTGCAGTATACCAGGCCTCCCTGTTCTTCAGCTTTCTTTAAAAATGTATTTGTGACTCTCGTTAAATTTGTTATACTTTTAAAGGATGATGGAACACAAAACAGAGGTCTGAAGAAATCTAAATCTATACTTTAAATGTTTAAGAAGTTTTGGTAAGGAACTAGTAATTATGGAAGGTACAGATTTCAAAACATTAGGATCCAATGAAAAATATGAGCTCTTTGGCAAGACTTAGTTAACAAGAACTTTCCATTAGTCAAAATACTTTAGCATATATCATTCTGGGAAAATGGAGATTTAGCATATCATTATAAAATTTAAATTCTAAATTTAATTATTTAAATTTAAATAATTAGATGTTTAATTTGAGGGAAACATGGTAATCTTAGAATCAGACATAGTAAATATATATATTTCTCAATGTTTTTCTTGTTAAAATTAACAATTTTTGTAGGAAAAACTTGGATTGAGTTTGTCTCTTTACATTTGGTAGAGCACTGTTTTCCCATTTGCTCATTACATTTTCTAGGCAAAAATCAATATTTATTTTTTATTCCTCCATTCAAATTCATCTCTCAAACATCTATTTGCAGCATTCTACTCAACACTAGATATTTAAACTACAAAGATAACTAGTGACCTTCTTATGACTCAAATGAAAAGCCTCGATCTTTTCAGCCACTTCACACAATTATCTGCCACTTGCCGCTGTTCGCTCTCTTAACTTCTCACACTTAATTGTCTCTTACACTCAGTCACAGAGAAAAAATAAAACATTTGTATATCAAGGAAAAAACTGTATAATTAGGGCATGAGTACAAAAATGAAAAGAATGAACAGGAAAGAGGTAACAGGTAACCAGCTCAAATATGAAAAGCAGAAAAGCAGGAGGATGGGAGAAGAAAAAATATGCAAAAGATAAAGTGAATCAAGGAAAGACACGAAGAGAAATATTTCGTCTTTCTCCCTCATTAACCGTTTGAGGGGAGATCCTTTATTAAGCCAACTTTAAGCCTCAAAATACTTCCTGCATTGCAATACATTTAGCAGCATTACAATGTATTGGAATTATTGTGACATTATACTGCTTAAGAGGTCTTACTATTTAGACAACAAAAAAGTGCTTTTCTTTACAAATTCACATATAGTTGTTGATACAGACAAAATGAATTGAGTATATGCTATTATATTATGACATGTACAATTGATTTTCAAGGACGGCTGTTACATTCACTACTTGCATAATTGCAGACTTCATTCTGGTTATATCATGGCATGTGAACACAACTAAGCAAATTGCAATAGTTATAGGTTTCCCCGGAGTTAATCTGCGCAGTTAAATGTATTGGAGTATAAGGGCTTTTTTTAGTTTAAACATGTTCTCAATCTGTTTTTAATTTTCTGCCATTTAGTTTTACAAGATGCTGTATTTGTAGACTGTGGTGCCGCTCATTTCTAAAATGGCATAAAACTTCTCATACAATAATTAAGTCAAGCCCCATGTAAAATCTAGTTTTTGCTCATTTGTTTTGTAATGTAAGTTTATGACCACAATTTAACCTCAAAGAAATCAAACAAATATATTAGCGCATATACCACAAGAAGCAAAGATATTCAAGTTTATAAAGATAACGTTTATTTAATTATTAACGTGGAAATGAATTCATATATCTCTTAAATCTGAATATATATTTGGGGTCTGCATTTTTCTAGTGTTCTTTTCAAAATCAAGAGTCAAATATAGTATGTTTTCTATCTGCCACAACAAGGAAGAACTCAAAATAGACATAATAGATACTTATTTTCTTTATAGGAGTGCTAGTGATAGAAATAGACTTCCTTAGGACAAAGTGAAATTTATAAAAAGTATTTTATTTCAGAAAGAACTCAACTCAGAGTCATGTGTAAAGATTCCACAAACATTGCAGGCACACATGGGTGACTTGGTTAGGTGCTCTATATTAAAGTTTCAAATCTAAGTGCTTGAGGTAAAGCAATGGCTTTTTTTTTTCTTATTTTTTATTGAAGTTTAGTTGATTTACTATGTTAATTCCTATTGTACAGCAAAGTGATTCTGTTACACATACATATATACTTTCTTTTCCATAATAGTTTATCATAGATTATGTTTTTAACTGGAGTATAATTGCTTTACAACTTTGTGTTTCTGCTGCACAACAATGTACCTGAGCTCAGTTCAGTTCAGTTCAGTTCAGTTGCTCAGTCGTGTCCAACTCTTTGCAACCCCATGAATCGCAGCACGCCAGACCTCCCTGTCCATTACAAACTCCTGGAGTTTACTCAGACTCATGCCCATCGAGTTGGTGATGCCATCCAGCCATCTCATCCTCTGTCGTCCCCTACTCCTCCTGCCCCCAATTCCTCCCAGCATCAGGGTCTTTTCCAATGAGTCAACTCTTCACATCAGGTGGCCAAAGTATTGGAGTTTTAGCTTCAGCATCAGTCCTTCCAATGAACACCCAGGACTGATCTCCTTTAGGATGGACTGGTTGGATCTCCTTGCAGTCCAAGGGACTCTCAAGAGTCTTCTCCAACACCACAGTTCAAAAGCATCAATTTTTCAGCGCTCAGCTTTCTTCACAGTCGAACTCTCACATCCATACATGACCACTGGAAAAACCATAGCCTTCACCAGACAGACCTTTGTTGGCAAAGCAATGTCTCTGCTTTTTAATATGCTGTCTAGATTGGTCATAACTTTCCTTCCAAGGAGTAAGTGTCTTTTAATTTCATGGCTGCTGCAATCACCATCTGCAGTGATTTTGGAGACTAAAAAAACAAATTCTGACTCTCTTTTCACTGTTTCCCCATCTATTTGCCATGAAGTGATGGGACCAGATGCCATGATCTTAGTTTTCTGAATGTTGAGCTTTAAGCCAACTTTCTCACTCTCCTCTTTCACTTTCATCAAGAGGCTTTTTAGTTCCTCTTCACTTTCTGCCATAAGGGTGGTGTCATCTGCATATCTGAGGTTATTGATATTTCTCCCTGCAATCTTGATTCCAGCTTGTGCTTCTTCCAGCCCAGCATTTCCCATGATGTGTTCTGCATGTATAAGCTCTAAGCATACAAACATCCCTCCTTCTAGAGCCTCCCTCCCAACCCCCGCCCCGCCCTCCTAGGTCGTCACGGAGCTCCGGGCTGAACTCCCCGTGCTCCAGTACAGCCTCCCACAGCTGCTTGTTTCACACCTGGTGGTATGATGCTGCTCTCTCAGCTTGCCCCACCTTCTTCTTCCCCTGCTGTGTCCACAAGTCCAGTCTACATCTACATCTATTCCTGCCCTGCAATTGTTTTTAAATTGTGTTCAGAGTGGCTGTAGAGATTCCATTAATCATTTATTCTAGTTTATTGCTAAAATGTATGTATATATTTAACTATCATAAAATACATATAACATAAAATTTACCATCTTAACCATTCTTAAGCTCATGGTGTAGTAGTATTAGGTGTTTTCACACTGGTGTGCAACAAACCTCCAGAACTTTTTCGTCTTGCAATATTCAAACTCTATACCCTTTAAACAGCTCCTGATGTCCCCCTCCCCCCACACCTGTTAACCACCAATCTACTTTGTGTTTCTATGAGAATGACTACTCTAGGTACCTCATCTGAGAGAGATCACACAGTATTGTCCTCTTGTGACTGGCTTATTTCATGTCACATGTTCCCAAGTTTCATCCCTGTTATGGCATGTGTCAGCATTTGCTTCCTTTATCAGGGTGAATAATATTTCACTGTATGTATATATTACACTTATATATTACATTTATTTATCCATTTATCCATTGATGTACATTTGGGTCTCTTCTGCCTTTTGACAATCTTGTATAATACTGCTGTGAACACAAGTATACAAATATCTCTTTAATTTTTTAAATATTTGTAAGTATCTAAAATAAAGTGACCTTGATGCTGTAAAAGATTGAAAGAAAAAAGAGAAGGGAGTGGCAGATGTTAAATAGTCTCACTGACTATTGCTCACGAATTTGAGCAAACACCAGGAGACAGTGGAGGATAAAGGAGTCTGGCATACTACAGTCCTTGGGGTTACAAAGAGTCAGACACAACTTGGCAACTGAACAACAAGGCTCAAACATCTCCATATATTAAAAAATGTTTAATGGGTGCTTCATAATAGTCTTACTTATAATCTGTGTATGAATAGACAAATATTAAGGGTCCCTCTCCTTCCAGATAGTTTATTTGGTGAGTTTCCCAAGATTCCAAAATGATCTGTTTTAAAAATTGTTTCCAAAAAAAGTAAAATAAAATAAAAATTGTTTCCATTTACAACAACTTACCTGTGTGATTCAGGATTTCCTCTGAAGAGCACAGTCAAAGAAAAATATACAAATAAATTGGATGTTGTGTGATAATATAATGCAACTTTCATATTCATATTTTTAGACATTTGTGTTCATTAAAACAGACTAATTTTCTTAAGTTCAAAATATGTAACTATTATAAATCTAAATGTGTAAGTTTGAACTAAATTCCACTTTTATCAATGTTGTATATTGGCATTACAGAAATTTATTTCGGAAAACAAGATTCTATTAATAAGACTATTAACTTTTTTTTTCTTTATCAAGGTTGCTTTGACTATTCGGGGTCTTTTGTGTTTCCATACAAATTTTAATTTTTTTTATTATAGTTCTGTGAAAAATGACGTTGGTAATTTGATGAAGGTGGCATTGAATCTGTAGATTGCCATGAGTAGTACAGTCATTTTAATAATATTGATTCTTCCAACCCAAAAATATGGTATATCCTCCCACCTGCTTGTGTCAACTTCAATTTCTTTCACCATGGTTTCTTATAGTTTTTGGAGTACAGGCCTTTTTGTGGTCAGATGACTGTTGAGGACCTTTCCAGCTTTCACATTTTATGAGTTAACAACTCCTCTTTGTTCCATTTGGGCTTCCCAGGTGGCTCAGTGGTAAAGAATCCGCCTACACTACAGGAGATGGAGGAGACGCAGGTTCAATCCCTGGGTTGTGAAAATCTCCTGGAGGGGGAAATAGCACTCCACCATAGTATTCTTGCCTGGAGAATCCCATGGACAGACGAACCAGGCAGGCTACGGCCCATGGGATTGCAAAGAGTCAGACACAACTGAGTGATTAAGCACACATATACTTTGTTCCATTTAGTCATACATTTAAATAGCTCATGGAATTCTCTGCTTCCGACTCACAATACCAAGCAATGCTGAGCAAAAACAAATCTCATCCATCTGATGAACTCAAAGAGAATTTTCAAAAGTAGAGTTAGGAATTCCACACTGTTTCCCCTTACATGACCATAAGCTTTCATCTTTGATCAGACTACACTTTGATTGTTCCACCTGATTATATCAGTAAGTTCTGAGAATTACATCCACTTATAGAACACAAATGTTTCTGAGTGTTACATGGGTCACACCTGTGTCTGCAAACAATATTGTAATGATGACCAAGTATGCCTGGTAATGTCAATTCCAAATATATACAGTAATAACCCCTCAGTTGGTGTCACTTTCATTTTCCCTTGATCAAGTTCTTTGAAAGAATAATCTACATATTTGTCTCCTCCTCTTCATCTGCCATTCCCTCTTCAGTCTTCAACCATCAGGCCTATTACTCCATATCAACCACTCTGGGAAAGATCCTCATTGCTTTCTTATTGCCAAACTCGATAGACTCTTGTGAATTTTTACCCTATTTTACCTCCTTTCTGCATTTGTCATGTTTCCACTTTTATTTCCACAAGGCCATTTCCTCCTTCTTTTGTTCCCACCTTTCTTATGTTATTCATCTTAGAGCTCCATTTTGCTCAGTTACTTAAATGTTACATTTTCCAATGGATTGGCCTTTCTTCTTTTCTCATTTTCACTAGAGGATCTCATCCATATCCACGGCTTTGGCAGGTATTTATACATGGATAGATTCCCAAGGCCACAGTTCTAATCTATACTTTCCCCTTGATTCCAAATGCTGCTATATATATCTTCTTGGAATGTCAACAAGCATCTCAATTGAAATCTATCCAAAACTGAGCTTGTTATTTTTTTTCTCCTGGACTCATCACATTCTCCATCTCTTGCTAACTACTGCAAAGTTTCCCAACTTATCTCCTTGCTCCCCAGTTCCCACCCTTCAATCTATCCACTACACTCTGTCAGAATGAAATTTCAAAAATGCAATTAAGATGTCACTTTCCTTCTTAGAACTCATTCTTGACTCTAAGTACCCAGATAATAAAGTCCAAATTTCTTGATATGACATGAAAGGCTTTCCTGATCATTTTGCTATCCACATTTACTATATTTTGCACTTTCTCACACAAATCTTCTATTTTCAAATAAACCACACTATGTACACCCTTTGAAAATTTCCACAATTGTCCTTCTGTGTAGATTATTATACTTCACAAGTAGTCAATCTAGTGAACTCCTATACAACTTCCAAAATAGTTTGACTTCCTCTTTAATAAAGTTTTCCATCACTCCACCTTAGATTTGAATAGACAGAAAATATTTTTCTTTTATTATTCCACTGCAGCCAATACATACTTCCATCATGGCACCTGTGATTTATTGGCCTTACTTTTATGTGTCTGCTTTACCTTTGCATACTCTAGACTTCTTAAAGGCTGATGTTATATCTTATTCATTATTTTAACCCCAATCTGTTGCATATTAAGTATCCAATAAATGATTGATAAAAACATGACTGCATAAATAAATTAATGTGAATATTTCTTGCCCTCAACTGTCTTAAAGTCTAATGGGAAAACATACACAAACATCAGAAATTATAATAGAGTAGGTACCTGCTGTGGTTGACTTGTGTGCACACATTCTGTTATTTCCAGGTCAATCAAGGGAAAACACATATGTTCATTGTGTACATGAAGTATCTTTCTGCATCCTTTGCAATTTATTTATTTCCTATTTCTACTATAACTATGTAGTTGATTGTATATATCCCCTAAATATTGACAACTAGATAAAATACAGATCTGAATACAATAAAAAATTGTTCAAACTATCTCTGTAGCAGTTTACTTTCAGATGAATGAATTTCATGAGAAATAAATGAGAAGACACCCCTCTTTAAGAAAAATGTATTTTCCCATAACTGTGTTCTTCAGTTATAAATGGTTATAGATTAGAAAAACATTTAAGGTTGTTGTGCTTTTAGCTATTGACAAATTGTAATATAGGCTAAATAAGAGGATACCAAAATCAAGTTGAAACTGGATCTGGTATTTAAAATTCTGAATTGTTCCCCAGGCTTCAGTCGTGCTATTTCATATTGGTGTAAGGTCAGCCTGAGAGGGTTGAAGTAGATGGAAGAATGATGAATATAATGAGGGGAAGAAGTTGAGGAAATTATTCTGGAACTCATGATTTAAGTTTCAAGTGAAGACACTTTCTAAAGGAAATGAAATTGGTGATCTCAGTTTGCTCCCTAGCAACTACTGTAGCAGAGATGTAATTTGAATGCATCAATGTGTTTCACATATTGGGAATCTCTGTGAAAATGTATAATGACCTCCTGTTAGGACAGTTTTCCTTATTATGCCTCAGTGCCAGGGCATGTATTTGTCTGGATGTCAGCAGCATCCTGAGCTGCTCAACGAATTTCAAACATTTTGGAGAAGAAAATAGTTTGAGGCGTTTCCTAGGTATTCTCCAAGGTATCAGGCTGATGACAAAGTGGACCCCCAAAATCCTAAAAAACGACTCAGCTTGGCGAGAAACTAGGTGCCATTTACATGGAAAAAACATATATTCCACATGACTCTTAATGAGCTTACTTTTCAGAAGAAAATACACAATGTCTAATCAAAATATAACACATTGGTATGAATTTGATGAGCTAGCACAAAGTCAATTGTGTGATGACTTATTTCAAATTAACGTAAGACATATTTTACTTGTCCCTTCTTCTTAACAGTTCACTTTAAAAAAATCCATTCGTAAAAATTAAATAAACACAATGTGCTGAATTTAAAATCTATCTTTATCTGTTTTCATTTCCATCCTTTTCTTTTTCAATCTCTTCCTTCCTTTCTCTGTTAGATAAAAATGAGAAGTGAAGAGGGACTGCCATCTACTGGTATATGGGAAACAATCCTGAAATAATTGAACTGCACTAGAAATTGGCTTTGCCAAGGACACTCCAGGAGACAAAAGAAAAAGATTGTGATGCTTTAAGCTCTTTAAATGAAGCTTTTGATGATATGTTCATTCATTTATTCACTAATTTCAGGAAAATTAAATTTATAAGTTCTAGTACTGCCAAGATGAACTAAATCCACAGAACACAGAGATGACTAAATCATGCCACTCGGTAGAAAAATCATTCCATTTTCTTTCCTTTCTCTGTTCATGTACTGTCAATAGTATATGAATCTGTTTTGTAGCATGCTCTTGAGTTAATGGATTGAGCCTCTGAGGATAATTTCTGGAAAATATTAAATATTTTCAGGCTACACTGCCAGCAAAAGCTCCCAGGAGGATTCCAGAAGCAGACAAATCTTGTAAATACCTCTTTCTTCACTCATTCAAAATTCAGTCTACTTATTTTAATATATATATGATCCCCTTAAATATTACTATTCACAAACGAATGAAGAGAAGATAAAAAGTAGTTCTGTGAAATGCGTTCCTTAATAGAAGATGCAGAACAGAAATATTGGAAGTGGTAAAAAAAAATGAATATTGATTCCACAACATTAATACTGATTAAAATACATATATGAGTCCCTTTACTGTTCACCTAAAACTACCAAAACATTGTTGATCAGCTATGCCCCAATATAAAATGTTTTTAGTGTTATTTTTTTTTATTATTTAAAAATAATTTTTAAAAAACTGCTTAACCTTTAAAGAAAAATGATGTTTGGCATACACCTGAGACATTTTGGCAAGCCTGCCTTAATCGCTCTGTGTGTGTGTGTGTGTGTGTGTGTGTGTGTGTGTGTGTGTTAGTTGCTCAGTTAGGTCCAACTCTTTGCAACCCCATGGAATGTAGCCCACCAGTCTTCTCTGTCAATGGAATTCTTCAGGCAAGAATATTGGAGTGGATTTCCATTCCCTTCTCCAGGGGATCTTCTTGACCCAGGGATCAAACCTGGGTCCCTGCATTGCAGGCAGGTCCTTTGCCATCTGAGCCGCCAGAAGCACCCAATACCTATACTACTGACTCAAATTAAACCCAAAACTCATTCAGGTAATGAAGAAGCCTATGGTACATGTCATCATCAAAGACCAGACAAAAAGAGTTCTTGCACAACCATTAGAGATTAGAAGTATTGCAGTTACATGGTTTGTTATTTTCCTACAAGATGTTAGTTTTCCAAATACACATCCACCTTGAAGATAACCAAAATTTGAGGATAATTCAAAGACTCATGAATGAGCCCCAAACCAATTTCATTTTTGCAAACTCAAACTTTCTTAGCCTCCCTCTACTCATGAATAATAACACTCATCGTCCCCTTTGACAACTAAAAGAACATGTATCTTTCATTTGCTTCTATAAACCTCACAGTGCTTGGTCCATTATAGGTCCCCAGTACATTTATACTAAGGGACTGAATAACATCATTGGTTTGTATGCGTGTGTGTGGTTAATTAGAGAGGTTTCCAACCAGTGATGTGTCAGTGCTCTGCTTTCTTATTTGTAGTCTTAATTTTGCTCTTTAAAAAAAAAAACGGTGAAATAATTTTTGACTTAACGGAAGAGTTGAGAGATTGTAGTGAGAGTTCTCTTATAACTTTTATTCAGTTTTTCCTTAATGTCAACATCTCACATAACCAAGGCATAAGTATTAAAAGTGAGAATTTGACATTCCTATAACACTACTGACATTTATTTTGGATTTCTCCAGCTTTCCCACTGATATACATTTTTTATTCCAGGATATCATGTTGGATTTAGTGGTTATGTCTCTAATCTCTTCTAATTTCTGACAGTTTTGTAGTTAGTGTTAGTTGCCCAGTCATATCCAAGTCTTGGCAACCTCATGGACTATAGCCCACTAGGGCTCTCTGTCCAGGGGATTCTCCAGGCAAGAATACTGGAGTGGGTAGCCATTCCCTTCTCCAGGGGACAGTTCTTTAGTCTTTCTTTATCTTTTCTTCACACTTCAGAAGAACACTAGTCATGTACATTGAGTCTGTCTGATGTTTCCTCATGGTGACACTGGTGTTACAGATTTTTGGAAATGACCCCGCAGAGGAGCAGTACACGACAGAGCATGTCACATCATGGAGGTGTATAATACCAATATGTATCCTTACTGGTGTTAATTTCAGTCACTTGACAAAGGTTATATCTCCAGGTTTCTCCTCTTTTACTTCCACCTCTGGAAAAAGGAGAGAATGTCAAAGTGTGTGTGCCTCTATCCCCAGTCTCAGATCAAGTCTGATCGATGCTCTGTGGAAGGCTCAAGGGGAAGCCTTTTCCAACTTCTAGAGCTCTGTCTTCCCCTCCATGTACCTCCTTTTTCTGTGCACTGCCCTCTAAATTTCTCTCTACACCCTCAGCTCTGTTTCTTCAACTCAGGGAAACTGTGAGGGTACACTTGGGTTCCTTCCCTCTGCACTGCATCCCAGAGATTCTCTTAGGGCAATAACTTGGATGAATACTGGGATTCACATCATTTGTTTCCCTTCTCTCAGATGCTGTTGGTTCAATTTCTGAAAAACTGTTGTTTCCTATATTTTCATTCTACTTTTATCTGTTTGAGGTGTAGAGGTATACCCATGTGGTCAGAAGCAGATGCCTAGCACAATGTTTTAAATGCCATGTATATACTAATTCCACTAAAAATTAAAATTTTAGTTCAGTACTCTCCCTTGAACTACAAACATATATCTAATTTCCCATTTTATGTTTCCTTAAGTTCTCATTGACATTCTAAACCCAATTTATTCAGAGCAGAAGTCAACTTATCCAAAGCACACAGCAAACTCTTGTTTCACCCATCCCCTACCCATTTCTCTTCTATCGGTCCTAATTTCAGTAACATGCCACCACCAGACCCCTAGATGTTTAATTCAAAAATCTTGAGTTATCTGTCATTCATCTTTTCCTCCACCGTCATATTCAATACACTAGTATTCCTATTATTGTATTTCAAGTTCAGTTCAGTTCAGTCGCTAAGACAGGTCTGACTGTTTGTGACCCCATGGACTGCAGCATGCCAGCCTCCCTGTCCATCACTGTCTTCTGGAGTTTGCTCAAATGCATGTCCACTGAGTCAGTGATGCCATCCAACCTTCTCATCTTCTATCGTCCCCTTCTCCTCCTGCCCTCAATCTTTCCCAGCATATGGATCTTTTACAAAGAGTCAGCTCTTCACATCAGGTGGCCAAAGTATAGGACCTTCAGCTTCAGCATCAGTCTTTCCAATGAATATTCAGGGTTGATCTCCTTTAGGATGGACTGGTTTGATCTCTGCGCAGCCCAAGGGACTCTCGAGAGTCTTCTCCAGACCACAGTTTGTAAACATCAATTCTTTGGACCTCAGTGCATATCCCATCCAACCTCTTGTCTTTCTCTAAGCTACAGCCACTCTCAGAACCGTTCTTCTGAACCACTCAGAAACTTCTCATCTCTTTACCTCTTCTCTTTCTTCTCTTTCATTCACTATCTAGCAGCCAGAATGTTTTTAAAATAAGTATGATATCCCGTTCACTTCCTTATAAAGCATTTCCAGCAGCTTCTCATTGCAGTTAGGGAACATTTCACACACAATACCATGAACTTCAAGGCCCTGCTTGATCTGGATACTATCTTCATCTGCAGTCTCTTTTTATTCCCAATATTCTAGACACACAGTCTTCCCTTATGTTCTCAGAATATACCAAGCATCTTTCCATCTCAGAGCCTTTCTACTTTTTATTTCTCTTTCCTGGAATACTCTTTCCCCAGGCTCATGAGATGCCTAGTTTTCTCCATCATTCAGATTTCAGCTTAAATGTCACCTTCTTCAGGAAGCATTCCTTAACTACCCTATTAAAAGTTGGGCTCCTACCTCCAATGACTTTCTTTTATATCATAGTCTTTATTTCCTTTGTAATAAAATTAGTTTTATTATTTCATTTACTTGCTTCTTTATTTATCATCTATTTCTTAGAAATAAAAACTTCAAGATGAAATGGTCTTCTTTCACTACTGTATCACAGTGTATAACATGAGATATGGTATGTACTTGATGTTCTAGTTTCTTGAATAAATGAATGAAGAGATGAAGACTGTGTTTACAAATAGCAAGGAAACTAATGTCATGATCTGGGCAAAATGTGACCTGGTGAGCAAGAACCTAAACAAGGAGTGGGCAAATCAGCTTGCCACCTACTATTGTAAGAAGTCATGTTGAGGAACTTCCCTGGTTATCCAGTGGCTAAGACTCCATGCTCTCAATGCATGGAGTCCAAGTTCAATCCCTGGTCAGGGAACTAGATCCCGCATGTCACACCTAAGAGTTTGTGCACCACAGCTAAAGATCTCACATGGTACAATAAAGATCAAAGATCCTGAGTGCCACAACTAAGACCTGGTGCAGCCAAATAAATAAACAAACACTGTTTAAAATAAAATGGAATAAAGTTATGTCAACACACAGCCACAGCCATCTTGTTAAATATTGTCTATGATTATAGTGGTTTTGGTTGCAGCAGTAACTATATGGCCTAGAAAGCCTCAAATATTTACCATCTGTCCCCTTACAGAAAATATTTGCCTACTCTTGATCTAAACATATGCATAGATAATGGGGATATAGCAGGAGAACTAGAATATGTGAAACACTGCTCACAGACCACAGTCTGTGTTCCATGACAATGCACATGCAATTCATCCCTCTCTCACTTCATGGTCTGTTCCCTACATTCTCCCCTATCACCCCAGCATTAGGATAACCTTTTTTGATAGTGTACATCCTATGTTTCTGAGACCCTGTCTATAAATCTTTCAAATTCCTTCTTTATTACTATGAAGGTATAGCCAGAATACAACTTACACATTCTGTAGCTTGTCATAATTTCCCAGAACTTTCAAGTTTCATATTCTGGGTCAAATAGTTCTATCACTCTTGCTATTTCTTTTACATTTTGAAAATGTTGCCCTTTCATAAAACTTATTGAAATGCATATTGTTTTTCTGGAATTCTATTAAAATGTAATTTCAAACCAGAAACAGTGATCCATCTTTCTAGGATCATTAGGTCCTTTTAAATGGGCACTCAATATATTCAACCTTCCAGACCATAGTAATGTCAGCTAGGCCACTGGAAATGTAATATACATTACCAGTACTTTCCAAAGTTCTTAAAATCAATCCAAAGAAAATATTTTACTCAGCTAGCAATGAGTGTTTGTGACAAAAAGCAAAGCTGTACACTTTTTCTGCCTTCTAACACTCATACTTGGAGGAAGGACACTGTTGGAACTTAATCTGTCTACCAAGGAAGCCTCGACTTTTCTCAAGGTCTCCTCACTTTCTCACCATGACAGCTTCTAGAAGTGGTGGTTTTTTCAACTTCATACAACTACTCATCAAATACACAATGATATGACCACCTAAGCACAACTGATGTTACAATGTCACTGTTTCCTGCTCCAATATAAAAAGTGATTCATAGGTTGCTAGGTCACAAAGGAAAAAGCTGAATGAATTTGAGGAGAGGTTTTCATGATTTTTCACACCTTACTTCTGTGCTTTGTCCTACATCATTATATTCTTGACTATGACTATAGAATTAAAAATTTGGCAATTGATAAACACAAATTTGTCACTACATGTGACATTGGTCACTACAGGTAAATATGGAGGCATATGAAGGTGATGTGAATGATTTTACAGGTCTCTGTCTTAGAGTGTCTGTGTTAAGCCTCCCACATGATTTTTTTTTTCATTTATTTATATTAGTTGGAGGCTAATTATTTTACAATATTGTAGTGGTTTTTGCCATACATTGACATGAATCAGCCATGGATTTACATGTGTTCCCCATCCTGATCCCCCTTCCCGCCTCCCTCCCCATCCCATCCCTCTGGGTCTTCCCAGTGCACCAGCCCCGAGCACTTGTCTCATGCATCCAACCTGGGCTGCTGATCTGTTTTGAAAGCCCCCAAGCTCACACTTTTAGCAAAACCAAAAGAAAACAAAATCACCTGTTTGCCTGCTCTCCATAATTCACTCTTCCATTACTTAGCATGTCCTGCAGCAAAGATCTGGGAGCTCTTTAAAGTAAGTGGAATCAAAACCAAAACAAATCAAGACAAAACTTAAAGAACAAAACCCTGAGAAAGCAATCTTAAAAGACCAAGTTACTTGCAGAGCTAAAAAATTTAATATTCAAGCCTCTCTGATCAACATGGTAACATCTGAAAGTTTTGTAAATATATAAACAAATTGTATTAAGGAGTAGAGGAACAGAGCGTATCAAATTTCAAATGCCCCTCTGAATATTAGAGCAAGATATTAGTTTACCATTAAGAAATCAATTTATATAGTTTTGATGTGCTAGACTTCTCTTAACCAGAAAAAAATCTACTTTCATTAGTTATTGACCTAACAGATTAATTTTCATCCCCAAATTTAAGAAAATAGAAGATAATTTTTATATTTACTGAATTCCAAGGATTTTTAATTTTCTCTCTTATAGTTAAATATTGATTAATACCAACATCTCATTGAGGAAGGGGGAAAACTCCAAATTATGAAAGTAGTCATTTGGATGTGTAAAGCAACAATATTTACCATACATCAATATCAAGAAATAGTTTATTTATCTGTTCGGGAAAATGAGATACAATTTGAAATGTGGATGTAAGAACATGGGAAATTGGCCAGATTTTTTTTTCAGTTTGTATCATTTTATTTACCTAGTTTGCTACATACTTAAAACATATTCCAATTTTCTTCTTTTCTTGGCCAAAATTTTCTCACTTCCACTATCTAAAAAATAGCTTGATATAGAAAAGAAGATTCCTTTTTTGTAGGCTTTACAAAGGTTTTCTTTTCATTTAAATACAGCTGACTTTCCTCCTCCTACCAAAAAAAAAAATAAATAAAATGGATAATAATCTAATGGTCTCCACATGGGGTGAGCAATTTCTCCTTTTTATCAAATTAATCCATCTTTCATACTCGTGAGCCTTTCATATGCCATTCTTTCCATTGACATGCCCTTTGTTCATGCTCTCTTGCATCAGGGAAAAACTCAGCTAATGCTGATACCAACAAAACTTTAGGAATCTCAAAGCTTAAAAACCGTATAGCTTATCTACTAGCAATATTCTGCATGTTTGGTATTTCTTGAGATATTCTGTTCATCTGGCCCACCTCCCTTCATTAAGTGATTTCCATTATGGTCAATACTAAATATTCATTAGGCTATATTATGTGCTAAATATCATTCTAAGTGCTGGTATTACCATGAGTTATAAGAAATTTCAATTGATTTATTACTGTTCTAGATGTTACTGTTCTAGATGTTGTCACTTCAATAAAATTCTCAAATGATTAACAATTCAGTTGGGGGTTCAGCTCCTGTACATTATAATAAAATAAATGATAGAAAATATTACATAGATTATCCTATGTGATTATCCTAGAATGTAGATGAGAATAAATTTCAGAGGAAAAAGTACATAGCTATCAGCAGGAATAATCAGGAAATACAACTTGGAATTTAAAAAAAAAATGTAAAGTAGGAAAGAAAGTTTTCCGAAGAAGGGAAAAAAAGAAATGAACAAAATTGTGCAGGTGAGAATATATGGTGTGACTACTGATACAGATAATTTACATAAGAAACATGAAAAAAAATGAGACTAAGGCAATGAATGCCAAAGTAAGCTGCCAAGGTTTATAGATGGCAAAGAACAAAAACTTCTGAACTGTGGGTGACATGAAGAGAATTGCTTTACAAAGATTAATCTGGCATCAGAGTGCTATACGATTTGGGGGTAGAAAGATGTTTTGGGGAGATTTTTCAGAAGATTCTGTTTGTCAAAGCATTGCTCATAGAGACTGTAAGCATTAAATTATAATACATAAAACTAGAAAGCCGATGGAAATTTGCTGCATGATACAGGGAGCTCACATCTGGGGCTCTGTGACAACTGGAAGGGTGGGATGGGGTGGAAGGTGAGAAGGGGGCTCAAGATGAAGGGGACGCACGTGTCCTATGGCTGATTCATGTTGATCTATGGCAGAAACCAACACAATATTGTAAAGAAACTATCCTCCAACTGAAAATAGATAAGCTGATTTTTTAAAAAAAATCAAGATTCATGTCAATGTATGACAAAAACCACTACAATATTGTAAAGTAATTAGCCTCCAACTAATAAAAATAAATGGAAAAAAATAAATAAATAAAAATCAAGTGGGCAACACTTTTGTTATGACTTGTTGCCTCACACTTTCCCTTCCTAGCTGGCCACATCTTATCTTTCTCTGTGAGCTACCCTTTGATAAACAGAATCAGTTAGTAAATCTTTTTTCTTTGGTAATGCTTTCATTATGAATATATTTAATAATTACTGAATGTATACTAAATGTTAGGCACTGCAGCATGTAGTAGGACTACAATAATGAACAAAATAGACAAAGTGACTACCCTCATGGTGGTTCTAGTGTAAAAGAGACAATATACATTTGAGAAATTATTGCACAAACAAGTATTTAATATGACCATTATACATAACACTAGGTAAAAGTATAGGGGACTATCAAAGTTTATATAGTAGGTGGAATTAACATAAACTGGTAAGAGATTCTGAGAAATATTCCCTGGCAAATTAAAATCTGATATATTCCCTGGCAAAGCTTTCATCTGAGACATTGAAGGATGGAAGGATGAGTAGAAGTTAGCTTTGCTAGGAAAAATGTGTGTATCAAGGTGGGGGCAGACAGGAAGAGAAAAAGGTGAAAGGAATACCTCATAGGCAAGTAATAGGATGTGCAAGGACTATAAAAACAAAAGAACACATTTCAGAAGCAGAAAAGGTTGGTGTGGATGAAGCCAAGTGTGGAGGAGAGATGAGTGAAAGATGAGGGTAGAGAAACAGGCAGGAACAATACTATCTAAATCTTACAGAATTTATGCTTATCCATAGAGCAATGGAAAGCTACTAAAGGCTTTTCATGGGGGATTTAGCTCCCTGGTGAAAGTGTGAGTACTGGAATGGAGAAGGACAAGATTAGAAACAGGGAAACTAATTTGGAGGTTATTTGTCCAAGTCCGGGCAGTTGATCATGGTGGTTTGGAGTAGCAACAAGAGCAGCTGAGAGAAGTAAACACAATCAAGACATTTTGCACATTTGGGGACAGACTTGACAAGATTTGAATTGGATATAAGGGAGTGAAGGAAAGAGAATGTCAAGGATGACTCCCAGGTTTCCAAAAAGAACTCAGTGGATGAAAAAAGTTACTTAGTAAAACAGATAACTTTAGAAGAGAAACTGTTTTGATGGGGCTGATCATAGGTTCACTTTCTGACTGTGAGGCACCAACATGGAGTGTTCAAACAAGCCACTATGAGTTCTTGAGATCAGTTTGGATTTAATATGTTATCCTCAAGTGAAGTATTTTGAAGCAAGCTGTCTAAGTAAAGATATTTAAAAATAGTTTTCATTAACTATAGCTTCCACATTTGGTGATCATTAAGAATAGCTTTTATGTTCACTTTAACCAAAGTGAATCTGGAAGCTTAAAAACTATGTACATTTTAGTCATTAAATTAAAATTCTAATGAGAAGAAACTGCCTTTTCAAGAGAAGATTAACTAATTTATCTAATAACAGTTTTAAGTGAACATAAAACATTTAAACACAAGTAAGAATGAGTAAGAACATTTAAATACAAGTAAGAACAAGGAGAAGGGGAGAAGGGGTTGGCAGAGGATGAGCTGGTTGGAGGGCATCACTGACTCAGTGGACATGAATTTGAGCAAACTCCAGGAGACAGAGTGTGACAGAGGAATCTGGTGGGCTGCAGTCCAGGGGGTCTCAAAGAGGTGGACTTGGCTTAGTGACTGAACAACAACTTTCCACCCCTCCCAGCCACTTCATACTTTCCCTTTGTTTTTCTGCACAAGTAGAGGTTGGTTGGTTGGTTGGTTGGTTTTTAACAAACTAGCTGCGGACTGCAAAAGATATGCAGTTAAGAAGAATCTATTTAAAAGATACCTCCTCCTCTCAAAAGACCAAATCTTCAAGAAGTAAATGAATTGTTGAAATGGAAGTTGTCTTAAAGATCATTGTATCCAGCTTTTCTCTAATAATGAATGAGTCCTTTCTTGAATATCTGAATATGTTATGCCGAACATATCTGAATATGTTATGCCAAAATTTGCTTGAATTCTTCTAATAAAAGAGAACCTATATTTCAAGGAAATAATTTTACACAATCTTTCAATCGTGCATTTATTTATTCATTTATGTATTTCTTCATTAGTTCTACATATAGTAACAAAACACTTTGCTAGATGCTAGACAGGGGGAAGTTGAATAAAAAGATGAATTAGACATTGGTACTTGCTCCTCAAGAGGCTTAAAACCTGATATATATGAAAGAAAAATTTCAATGATAAGAATAAATAATAATAACAAAAGAAAGTGCATAAATAAAATATCATAGTAATTCACGAGATGAAAAGCCCACTTTTAGCTGGTAAATGACTTAAGACTTCTGGTTGATACCGTTGTTTACCTACTCAGAATATGTTTTATTTCCATTATGAAGCAGCCATGAAATTGATAACCTACAAACTCTGGGCAGGCTGGAGAGGGGTGGGGAGATGGGGAGGTAAGGGGAAGAGAGAGAAGTGGGTTGGGGGAACCCGGGTAGCTTAACACAGAGACAGGGCTGGGACTTCCGTGGTGGGTCAGTGGCTGAGACTCTGCACCCCCAGTGCGGGAGGCCTGGGTTTGACCCCTGGTCAGGGAGCTGGATCCCACATGCTGCAACTAAAGACCCAGTGCGGCCAGATAAACAAACAAGTATTTTCAAATGAAAGTAAACAATGTAGGGCCTGGCTAACCTAATCTAATCAGCATTTCTTTGGTGAGAAGATGACCTAAGCTACTTCGGTGTGAAGCCAAGGGCTTTTACTGAACTGGGCACCGCTGGTGGGGGCTGAGAGGCGTGTCTCTTCTCTGCCTGCTCTGTGTGGTGTGGAATGTACGTGTGAGGCTTCCAACTGCTGCAACCTGGGTCACCACAGAGAAAACCAACCTGAGGAGAAAACCCACATGAAGAAATGGCTTGGGGGCCTGACAAACTACTCTTGGAGCCTTCTCTTACCTTAATATTTCACTGGCGTGAGCCTTTGTTTCTTATATTAATCACACCAATTGAAGTGGTTCTCCATTCTAACTGCTAAAAAATTCACAAAGGAGTGTCTGAGCTAGAATTTGAAAAATGGTCAAGGCTGAAGCCTAAAGGGATGTAAGGAGACAATCCAGGTAAAAAGAATAAACACTTAGGAAAGTAGCAAATTTCTGTGGCCAAATGTAACTTGCGTTTGACTATAATAAAGACTGGATGAGGACACAGCATGAAAGTGATGGTTGGGGTAAAGGTTTCAGAGGAAACAAATGCCTGAGTATCATTCTATGGCATGACAGTTTCCAATTATTAATAACCATGAAACCGTATTAGAAAAATCTCACCCCCCGCTTTTATATTTATTTACTTATTTATAAAATATAGATTATTTATTACTAGAATAAAGCTTTAGTGTTGTTCTTCCCATATCCTAGTGCCTGTGCTTTCACTTAAATATGCTCATGCTTCTTTTGGGATGTACCATAAGACCATGACAAGCCACGACAAATTTTGAAACAAAAGCATAATGTGATAACTATACCACAGAAAGATTTATCTGAGGGCAACCTCTAAAATTAATCTAAATAGATATCCTGGAAGTAGGGCAATTTGTTACAGGTTTTGTGTGATAAGCCAATAATCCAAGAATAACTGGGATCCTTAATCTGTGTAGAGGCAACTGTAAAGAAGAGAAGGAGGTGAATCTCATAGCTATCGTGCGTGCATCTGTGCCAAGTTGCTTCACACAAGTTTGACTCTCTGCGACCCTGTGGACTGTAGCCCACCAGGTTCTTCTGTCCATGGAAATTTTTAAGCAAGAAACCTGGAGTGGTTTGCCATCACCTCCTCCAGGAGATCTTCCCAACCCGGGGATTGAACCCATGTCTCCTACGGCTCCTGCACTGCAGACTGATTCTTTACCACTGACTCACCAGTGAAGCAGATAGAATTGATTAAAAATATGTGTTAAATATCGACCCCAGGCCAGTCACTTGACAGGACCTCAATACATTATACTAGTTTCCTTTCTATTTCTCTAGAATTGACCCATATATACTTAACAAAGGAGATAAACTGGACTCAACATTAATCAGGCCAATTTTGTGGCTGAAACCATGAATGCTTTCAAGATTGGGAGTAAGAACCAAAAAAAGAAAAAAAAATGCATTTATGATATCGCTTAGGTTGGACATTGGAAAATTGGAAAAGCTACAAACGAAAAATAAGGAAATCAGGATTATCAAAAGAGCCTAGTTGAAAGTTAACCAAGTGGGTCAAGACTGAGATGAAAGCACTGGAGAAAGCGATCTTTTGTGAATGGAAGATGCAGTCTTTTGTGAATAAGCAATGCTGTCAAGTAATTAGAGGCATCAGTCTGCCTGAACCACATAAACGTGACATTCAGTGCAGTATGAGCAACAACATTTGAAGAGTGATTCTGACTGACCCTGACAAAGTTACACTTTGTTGATATGCAATGTTTCCCTGCCGTCATTAGCAAAAGCTATATCCAGAAAAATTGTATTGAGCACAAAACTGAGTGTTTTGAGTACATTACTAAATGTAAACTGAAATTCAAATACCAAGTATAAATGCTAGACAGGAAATAAACCAGCATAATAATAAATTTAGTGACACTCTGTGTACTTATTTCCTACTTAGAGAGATACTCTGCCAGGCACTTAAAGAAATGCCAGTGATCTAGTTTCAGCAAATATTCTAATGCTTGTCATTAAAGATTATGAAAATTTCATTTACAGAGCATTCAATACTTTGCTTTCTTTTTTACTGTTCTTTATATTTACATGTCATTATGCTTTAAGAAATGCTTTTTTTTTTGGTTAAAGTATTCTGGGTAATATGCACTGGTGTGGAACAGTCATTTTTCATGATTTGTCAATGAGTTTATGGCTCATTTCCTTTCCTCATGCATTTATCTATTTCTACACATCCAAACAAATAGAAGTTTATAAAAAAAGATCACAATGTACATATTTTAAATGTATAAACACATGAATTTTACATTTTTGTGAGCTATTACAAAAATGTTCAGCATTGAATAAACTGTGAAACTCATTAAATAGGTATTTTGATGTATTTTTAATTTATATTTATTTAGGCCATGAGCACATGATCTTAGTTCCCCAACCAAGTATCAGACAGTGTCCCCTGAGTGGAAGTGCGGTTTTAACCACTGGACCATGAAGGAAGTCCCTATTTTTTTTAAATACTATCAAACAGTTGATCTGATTGGAAAATAGAAAAAGATCATCTTACTAGAATCATTCAGCGCTTTATCTTTAGCATGTAGCTTCCAGACAGAAAAAGAATGGAACTTTTTGGTTTCCCTGGTGGCTCAGGCAGTAAGGAATCCACTTGCAGTGTGGGAGAGGCAGGTTTGATTCCTGGGTCAGGAAGATTCCCTGGAGAAGGGAGTGGCTACCCACTCCAGTATTACAAGCTGAGGGCCCAAACCAGTAAACCTATTCATGTAGAAATTTCCCTTTCACCCTCTTTCAAGTTCTGCAAAGACAGATCCATTCCCAAGCAACTATGAGTAATCACTCTTCAAATATTTTCAGCAGTTGTAAAACATTCTTTTTGAAAAATTAATGCTTACTTAAATCTTAATACTTATGCTTCTGGATATTGTTGGAAGCATTTTTCTGTAAATGTATTTCTGCACTTAATAACATAGAATGTCACCTACTACTTTTCAGCATGACTTCCTGAGAAAAGAAGTTGGCTGGGAAACCTGGGTTCCAGTCCAAGCTCTGGTCACTAAGAGTTGTAAGATTTCAAACAAAATTCTAACCTACCTAAAAGTCAACGTCTTTATTTGCCTCTAAATCTCTCAGAACTTAGATTTTACACCACTGCATCACTTAGTGCTGTTTGTTAAACAAAAGCCTACATATATTATCAAATATTGTCATTAAAAATGTTAAATTACAGCTGATCCTTGAACAACACTGGCACAATGTCCCTCTGCACAGTCAAAAATCTTATTATAACTTATACTAGATCTTTCACATGCCTGCATGCAGTCACTTCAGTCGTGTCCAACTCTGCAACCCATGGATGGTACCCCACCTGTCTATTCTGTCCATGGGATTCTCCAGGCAAGAATACTGGAGTGGGTTGCCATTTCTTCCTCCAGAGGATCTTCCCTACCCTGGGATTGAACCTAAGTTGAATCATATGTCTCCTGCATTGGAAGGTAGGTTCTTAAACACTGGTGCTCCCTGGGAAGCCCCACACTTACCATATTTATATTTTATTATTTCAGACAATCTGAAAAGACTACATATGTATCTTCCTTATAGAGACATAGTCATATATTTTGGACAGTTATGTTAAAAACACTTTGGAAGATACTTGACATCTATCATCTCGTTTAATTATCAAGAGAAAATATAATTAACTCTATTTCCATTTTTAAGTTGAAAAAAATAGAGGACCAGGCTATTTAAACTATTTTTCCAAAGTCACCCAGTTTCAAACAGTTTCATTTCAAAGCCTCTGATTTTTCTTTTGTACTACACTACTGTACTTTTCCTAAAAATTTTTCCTTCTGTGTTCCTGAAGTTCCATAATGTTACCTGTAAAACAAAAAGAGAGAGCGAGGGAGATTTATTTGTAATAAAAATAACAGTACCCACTCTTTATTAACATAGATATTGTGTTACAACCTGGTTCAATTCCCACATCAACCTATCAAGGCAGATATTGTTACTCCTATGTTACAGACAATGGATTTAAGACTCAAAAACCACAAGGGGCTTGTTCAGATACCAGAGCTAGCAGGCAACAGAACCAGAATTTGATCACAAATGCAACTATTTGATACTAAAGACCGTACATTCAACCACTACTCCAAATGTGTAGATCTAGAGATGCTTGGAATAAATTTTATTTATAGAGATCATATTAAAATCCTTCAGGTTGTCTGGCACAAGAATTAAGGAAACATTAAAAACAATGAAAGATGATAACAGGTGAAACTGTGCAGGAAGGGAGGAGCAGTATGAGAGCTCTGTATAATTTCTGCTCAGTTTTTCTATGGATCTAAAACTGCTCTAAAAGATAAAGTCTAGTAATTTTAAAAGATTATATTGTCTTTGAGCTCCCTTACAATCATCAGATGAAGGCTTTTAGTACTAAGTTATTGATAAGCTCTGAAACACCTGAAGCACAATTCTATGAACTATAAGGATCCAGGTATCATGACCACAGACAGGTGATTTACCTCCTAACAATTATGCAACTGCTTTTGGAAGGAGTAGAAAGGTGCTTTAAAAAATTAACTGGCAATAAGAAAAGAAAAAAAAATTTAAAAATTAACTGGACAAAATCTACCATACAAAAACCATTTTATTATCAGTGAAGTTGAACACTGTCCCCTGCCGCACAATGCTTGTCTGTTCCTTTAATTCCTGTGCCTGACCACATCATTGCAAGAGCTCTTGGTACCTTGTTGAAAATGCTGATTATTGATTCTTCCATGGGATTGTGCCGCTGGACTTGTTTCCACATGTCTACTGCATAGCCCCTGACAACTATTTGATTTCCAACTGAGAAATACAGATCATACAAATGTTAATAGGAGAGCTATACATTATAGTAATAGCTTTCACATTAAATTTTAAGTCAAAAAATTATAAATTGATACATACACCCACTTCTAAGAAGTAATTTATACTCTAGTTCATCATTAAAAGTTTTTAACATCTGGTAAATTACATAATTCTCATTTAAAAGCATTCTATTATTTAACTTTTGCTAATAATATTACCATTTAGCAAAAATTATATTCTATGTACTCTAAAAGTAAGTAATAAAGTCTTACGTCTCACAAAAGGAATGGACAGAGTCTCGTATGACTATAATTGTACAATTCAGTCCAATTAAAATATCACTAGCCTCTTCTTTCTGAAATATTTTCAGATATTGTCTATACACTGAACATTGTTAGTTTCTACACTTCTAGTTGAATTTATTCCATAGTACAAACAGAAACTTCCAAGGTGGCTCAGATGATAAAGTGTCTGCCTACAATGTGGGAAACCCAGGTTCGATCTCTGGGTCGGGAAGATCCCCTGGAGAAGGCAATGGCACCCCACTCCAGTACTCTGGCCTGGAGAATCCCATGGACGGAGGATCCTGGTCGGCTGCAGGCCATGGGGTCACACGAGTTGAATATGACTGAGCAACTTCACTTTCACAAATAGAAACATTTGTATTCTGTTCCTTCTACCTTTGGTAGTTTAAAAGATATTCTATTGCCCCTTTATTTTATATTTTCATGAATTATCATCTAGACTCTAAATATCACCCATTCAGACCTTGCAAGGTATTGAAAATGTAAAGAAATAAGAAAAATAAAGCATACATGACAGAATAACTGGAGGATATATTGATTTTAAAATGGATAAAATTATATATATATGTTGTAGAGAAGGAAGTAATATAATTTATTCATACAGGGAAGGAGAGATGAATGATACATATTTTAAAAGGCATTTTTTAAATGTAGGAAAATAATTATTTTATCTGAGTAACTGAGTCAAATAAGAGAAATGTGTTGATGCTTGTATAGAATACACATTATAAAACTTTAATAGTAAAGCAATTAGATACTACAAATATTACACAATATTGCAGCAACCTGTGTAAGAAGATATAAAAAATGAACAGTGGCATAAATAGCCCTTAGGGATTTAGTGATTCAAACTATATTGACCCAGAGAGATTGTGGTTAAATTCTGAGTTTTAAAAATAGTAATTTAATTCCTCTCTTCATCAAACTTATATTTCATTTAGGAAGATATGCAATAGCAACTAATGTTTAGAGCTTGGCAGAAGCATAATAGAAAATTAAGAGTGTGGCTGTGAATAGCAGAGAGAGCCTCTCTCGAGAAGTAATGTTTGCACTGTGACGTGAGGGATAAGAAGTAAAAGGACAGCAAGAGTAGGCACAAGATGTCTCCAGGAGGAGGGTAGAGCAAGTGCAAATGTCCTAGGGTGGGAACATAATTTTGCCACAAAAAGAACTTTTATCCAAGAGTGTAAGTGCGTGAGGGAGTTAGTAGCATGGAATGAGACTGAAGGATGACCATGTTCCTGATATCTCACCGTCTAATGGACAATAAAAGGTGCTGGAAAAGTAGTCTAAATGCAGTAGAAACCATGAGTGAGTATTTCTTATAGAGCTTTTTACAACTTTATAAATATTCAGGGCTGCGCTGTGTCTGCCTGGCTGCCTGCAGACTCTTCTGCAGTTGCGGGGAGTGGGGGCCGCTCTTCACTGCGGTGCTGGGGCTTCCCATTGCAGTGGCTCCTCTTGTTGTGAGCCCCAGACTCCAGGGTGCATGGGCTTCAGTAGTTGTGGGACAGCTGACCCTTGAAAAGCAGTGGGTCTGAACTCTACAAGTTCACTTTCATGTGGATTTTCTTTTTCAATAAATACATAGAAAGTACTACAAAGGGTTTACCAGGTGGCACCATGATAAAGAATCTTCCTGTGAATGCAGGAGACGCAAGAGACGGGAGTTCAATCCCTGGGCAGCCCACTCCACTGTGCTTAGCTGGAAAATCTCATGGACAGAGGAGCCGGGTGGGCCACAGTCCATGGGGTCAGGAAGCGTCGGACACGACTGAGCACAGTCCCACAAAAGCTGTGGGTGGCTGAATGTGCAGGCGAGTCACACGGATACAAAGGGCCAACTGTGAAATTCCACTCAGGTTTTCTACTGTGTAGAGAGTTGGAGACTCTAACCTCTGCACTATTCAAAAGTCAACTGTAATCGAAAAGCGAGGATGGTGACTTGATATAGAGGGACAGAAGGAGAAAGAGAAAAGAGGGCTAACTGTAAATGTATCTTTGAAGTAGATTTGACTGGCCTTCCTAATGGAAAAGATGGAAATAATAAGGAAAAATACTTCATACTTTGTTTTATAAGAGAGTATGAATGGATGGTGGTGCCAAACAAAGGTGTAAGAAAGAAACCGAAACTGGATTTGGGAAATAAGAAAATCAATTAAATCTATTCTTGTTAAATTTGAAACAACTTAAGCCTGTTTGAGTGAATATGTCAGTAAGACAATTGGATACATGAATCTGAATCTTCGGAGAAAGGTATGAACTATAATTATATATGTATATATATATGTGTGTGTGTGTGTGTGTGTGTGTGTGTGCGTGTGTGTGTCCCTTTATGACCCCATGGACTGTAGCCCACCAGGCTTCTCTGTCTCTGGGATTCTCCAGGCAAAAATACTGGAGTGGGTTGCCATTTCATCCTCCCGGGGATCTTCCCAACCCAGGGATTGAACCCACATGTCTTGCATCTCCTGCACTGGCAGGCAGATTCTTTACCACTGAACCACCTGGGAAGTTCTATAAATATATTTATCTATATTTGTATGTTGAAATTAGAACAGGTAAGGGGTGAGTGCAGACAGAGAACTTAGCAAGACCCATATCAAGTCCTAAGGAACATCAACAAAGTAGACTGAAATGGAGCAAAGTATAAGACAAAATATAGGAATTGTTAATATTCACTATAATGCTATTGAAAAATGTGAATAATGAAGAATCTTATGAGATGCTTAATTTCAAAATGCTAAATGTGGTCTCTGCTATCAAAAAAAATCTTCAATCCCTTAGGACTGTCAAAGCAAATATATATATATTAACATGAAAGTACT
Source organism: Odocoileus virginianus (assembly GCF_023699985.2). Lineage (NCBI taxonomy): Eukaryota > Metazoa > Chordata > Mammalia > Artiodactyla > Cervidae > Odocoileus > Odocoileus virginianus. The sequence continues at coordinate 4,257,099 of NC_069701.1, forward strand.
ACTTTATTGAGTTGAGAGATATGGACTATAGCCCACCAAGCTCCTCGGTTCATGGAATTCTCCAAGCAAGAATGTGGATTGGGTTGCCATTCCCTCCTCCAGGTGATCTTCCTGACCCCGGGATCAAACCCGGGTCTCCTGCATTGCAGGCAAACTCTTTACCATCACAGGGAAGCCATGGCTTCCCTGGTGACTTAGATGGTAAAGAATATGCATGCAACGCAGAAGACATGGGTTTGATCCCTGGTTGAGAAGATTCCCTGGAGAAGAGAATGGCAACCCAATCCAGTATTCTTGCCTGAAGAATTCCACGGTCAGAGGACTGGAGGACTCCAGTCCATGGAGTCACAAAGAGTCAGACATGACTGAACAACTAACACTTTCACTACTTTATTATTATTCAGAAAGCTGTGTTTTCTGAAATGTCTATTCACTTGCACTGAGGAAAGGTTTCCAGTTGACCATTTGCTCCCAGAAAAAAAAAAAAATTGCTATGATTCTGAATTCTTCAAAAAGCTACTGGACTTTTCAGTCCTGAAACTAATTTCCATTCATCTCGAGAGCAACGAGGGAAAGACAAGGAGGGCTGTTACAGAGCAGAGGCCAATTTAGAGAGAAAATCTTCAGTAAGTTGTCATACTTCTCCACCTCCTTTCAAGTGTAGCACATTTCAAGCAAAGAACATTTGGAAGAGCCAAAAGTTGTTCCTTGCTGAGGGCTAATAAAAAGAACAAAATGTATGAAGTTTCACTGAAAATAGTTCTAAATTTAGACTGAATATAATTATGTATACCATGGTACAACATAACCATGCTTAGTCATTCATCATGATTCCAGTTTTTGTATCATAAGAAGGAGAAATTCAAAAGAGGAAATTGTACCAAGTAGTAGGCACTTAACAGTGGTATGAAATTTTTGAAAGGCAAAATAACTTCACAGATTAAACCGAGGAATAGCATCCTCAGAATTGTATAAATCCCCTGGATTGAAAGGAATGGAGGATCTTCTCTGTTTAAGAAATAATGGTGACTGTCTAGGTGCTGTAGATGCTACGGTAAACAAGAGACAGAAGTGTTGCTTTTTGTTACTTCACATTCAATAAATAAGCAAATGAGAAAGTAAACCTTTCTCTGCCTGCAGTGCAGGAGACATGGATTAGATCCCTGGGTCAGAAAGATCCCCCGGAGGAGGAAAGGGAAACTCACTCCAGTATTCTTTTTTTTTTTTTCTATTTCCTATTCTTTTTTTTTTTTTTCCTTAATTGAAGGATAATTGTTTTACAGAATTTTGTTGTTTTCTGTCAAACCTCAACATGAATCAGCCATGTGAAGTGAGTGAAGTCACTCAGTTGTGTCTGACTCTTTGTGACCCCATGGACTGTAGCCTACCAGGCTTCTCCGTCCATGGGATTCTCCAGGCAAGAATACTGGAGTGGGTTGCCATTTCCTTCTCCAGGAGATCTTCCCGACCCAGGGATTGAACCCAGGTCCCCTGCACTGCAGGCAGACGCTTTACTATCTGAGCCACCAGGGGAGTCCATAGGTGTACATATATCCCCTCCCTCTTGAAGCTCCCTCCCATCTCCCTCCCCAAACCTCCCCCTAGGTTGACACAGAGCCCCTGTTTGAGTTCCCTGAGACACACAGCAAATTCCCATTGTCTATCTATCTTACACATGGTAAAGTAAGTTTCCATGTTACTCTCCATACATCTCACCCTGCCCTCCCCTCTCCGCATGTCCATAAGTCTATTCTCTATGTCTGTTTCTCCATTGCTGCCCTGCAAATAAATTCTTCTGTACCATCTTTCTAGATACCACATATATGCATTAGTATATGATATTTATCTTTCTCTTTCTGACTTACTTCACTCTGTATAGTAGGTTCTATGTTCAACCACTTCAATAGAACTGACTCAAATGCATTCCTTTTCATGGCCGAGTAATATTCCATTGTGTATATGTACCACGACTTCTTTATTCATTCCTCTGGCAATGGGCTTCTAGGTTGCTTCCATGTTCTAACTATTTTAAATAGTGCTGCAATGAACATTGGGGTACATGTGTCTCTTTCAATTTTGGTTTCCTCAGGGTATACACCTGATAGGCCTATATTCTACAAGAATACTCCAATATTCTTGCTTGGGAAACCCCATGGACAGAGGAGCCTGGTGGGCTATAGTCCATGGGGTCACAAAGAGTCATACACATCTGAGCAATGACTTCTCTAGAAAACAGAGAAACAATATTGATTAGGGGGATGGGTAGCTATATCAACTACATATGCATGGAAATTATAGTCAAAATACATCCTGTTTTACTTCCCTGAGAGTCAGTGTGACTTGTGCTCATTTACTCAAAGTCCCAGTCACATTTACTCTCACAACGGCATCAGGAGGAAAGGAAATATTTCACCCCACTGCACACTTACAAGACTTCTCTTCCTTCATGTATCACCCATGCATGAATTCTGTAAGGCCAAAATATCTTTCCTCTTTCAAAAAACTGTTGGTACTAAATTCACTAAATGCCTCATATCCTTGATTTTACCGCAGTTTCTGCTAGAGTTTGTGTGAATGATGTGCCGTTGTGGTAGTCACTGTGACTTCTCATTGTATTTATGAAGCCACAGGATCTTTAAGTTATCCCTAGCTCTATGCTCATCTTTGTGATACTCAGTATGTCTGATCCTTCACCTGCCAACCTACTCACACTTAGTTTTCTTTCAAAACAACCCCACTGTCCTTTCTGGAACACTCCCAGTGAAACCAGCAAACCCCTGCGATCCTGGCAGCTTCCCCAAACATTAGTTTAACTGAAACTGGATTACTAGTGAGAAACCTTCCACAGCTCTCTCAAGTAGAAATTGTCAAACTTTCTAGAAAATAATAGCCATAATAATAGCAAGCATTTAGTGTATACTTCCTATGTATGCCCTACTGTACATGGACTCAATTCATGACTTAATTTCATAGCCATGTTTCATATAATTATTGTAGCAATCCTATGAGGTAAGCATTTTATTCATATTTTAGAGATGTGGAGCTGAGACAGAGAGAGGTTAATCCCAGTCATAGAAGTAGAGGGCAATGAGGCCAGCAGTGGAACCCAGGCAGTCTGGACCCGAAGCTGGAACTCTCAGGGATTGTCTTCTCCTGACGGGTTAGAAGTGGGGTGCAAGTTCTCACTGTTCTCACTGCCCGCCTGGTTTCACAGAAGCTCTGCCAGCCACTTTTCAAAACTCCTGTTCTTTGTTGTTTTCATCTACCAACCCCCTGTGCAATTTGTCTCATTCACTAAAGATTTTGGTATCCAGCTCAGGGTATTCCATTCCTTCTCTATTCCTACCACCATCTCAGGAAATTCAATGTCCACATAGAGAATCTATCCAACATCATATTTTAATCATTTCCAGACTTTCTTACTGTTAATTGTATATTTCAGACCAACTCCACCAATCCCTTATAATTTATTGAAAAAATGTCCACTTTCAAAATTATAAACATTTCATTCTCTTATGGAAATTTCCACTTGCCTGCTCAGAACCCCAGTTCTCACTGTTTTTCAGTCTCTGAGCCTTCAGCGCCATTGATCACTCCCTTTCTTCCAAATATCAAACTTCATACACCTTTCTAGTCTTTCACATCAGCCGTTTTAGTGCCAATGCACTAACCTCCCTTGTCCATTTATCCTTTTAAAGTCTCCAGTGAGGAAAGTCCCAACCCCAAATCCATCCATCTTTGTTATCAGTGTCCGTATCTATTCTCAGATAACTAAGCACTCATAAACGGATTGGTAACACATAAATGGGTTGATCAATTCAATCAACAACCTCACCTACACACAGTCAGTGTAACTCTCTGATCATCTTGATCTAATTTCCATAACATATATTCCAAATGTCTATATTCTTTACAAACTCTCATACCCTGTCCATTCACTTCAGACTCAGCAGCTGATTGCATTGTATTTAAGTAAAATGCCTGGAGCCATCAGACAGGGATTCCTTCAATATTAGGCTGCCAAATCTGTTGTTAATCTGCATGTGTCACAATCTCCTTGTGCCTTTCTGATACAAAAAACTACATATTTCTCTTCTTCTTGAAGGCCAATTCTTCTGCATGTGATCTGAGTCTCAGTTCATCCCACATTCTTCAGAATCTATGCTAACGTTTAATGCTTTTATTGTCAGAGTATTTTTTTTCTTTACTAAGACTCACAACAAGGTATCATATTGCGACCCATTATAAACACATTATGTGTGTGCATGCTCAGTTGTGTCCAACTCTTTGTGATCCAGTGGACTGTAGCCTACCAGGCTCCTCTGTCCATGGGATTCTCCAGGCAAGAAAACTGGAGTGAGTGGTCGCTCCTTTCTCTAACGGATCTTCCTGACCTAGAGATGGAGCCCACATCTCCTGTGTCCCACGCACTGACAGGCGGATTCTTTACCACTGCGCCACCTGGGAAGCCCATTCACATCATATATACACAATATATAAATATCATGTATAAATATATAAAATGTATCTCATTGTGGCTTGCAATTGACAGTTTGTACCAAAAAAATTTTTTACAAGATAAAATTACCTTACTAGGCATGATACAGTGATATTTTATCATTTTTTTTTATTAATACTGGTCACCAGTCACTGAGTTAATGTTACAACACATTAACAAGTCATAACCTACAGTTCAAACCACAGTGAATTATTCTATTCCCATACAAATTTATGTTTAAATTCTTTCCATCTAAAAATTTAAAAAAAAAAAACTTTTATCTCCAATATTCTTTCAGGTCATGTCCTTCACTCATTTAAACTTATCAGAAAAGTTATTTTAATCTTCATTTTCTCGGTCCAATTAACTTCTCAGATCAGTTTAAGCTTTTACTGTCCTACTCCATGTGAAAACCACTTTCTTGAGTTTCAGTTAACTCTCTGTAACTAAATTCAGTGGACACATTTCTGCCTCACACTACTCAGTATCTCTGCAGCTTTTAGCGACTGAATATTCCTTTTCTGAAACCTTGATTTTGCGTTGCTTTCCTGACACGGCATCCCACTGGTTTTTCTCCCTTCTCTCTGCCTACCTCCTTTCAGCCTGTTTCCAGGGGCTCCCCTTTCAGACTGTCAAGCAGGGAGGCCCTCTGTTCACTTCACTCCTCTCTCTCAGCATCTCCTCCTCACTCTTTGGGCTTCCCAGGTGGAGCCAATGGTAATGAGTCCTCCTGCCAATGCAGGCAATGCAAGAGACCTAAGTTGGATCCCTGGGTCAAGAAGATCCCCTGGAGGAGGGCATGAAAACCCACTCCAATATTCCTGCCTGGAAAATCCTAAGGACAGAGATGCCTAGCAGGCTACAAAGACTTGGGGGTCACAAAGAGTTGAACATGACTAAAGTGACTTAGCACAGCATACTTCATTCTTCAGCCTTTGCTCTAGGTCTCCCTTTTATTGTTTGAATTACAATCTTGATTTAGGAGACAAGAGAAATGTCCTATTTATAGGCTAGAAGCCTTTGGACATTAGCTGTGAAATAAGTCTTCCTATCCCAGAGAATACAGGAATATTTATAATAATTCAGAATTCAAAGCTTCTCCTGAATCACTTCCATGCACATGCAATTACAGAACACAAAAATGTTGCATTTTCTTTTCAATGTTCATGAACCTGCCTGCCTCAGCACACTTAAGATGGACTGTATAATTTCTGGCATATCAAAGAATATCAAGATTTTCTCTGCATTTCCAATTTAGTTAAATTCAAGGTTTCCTTTTCTCCCTATAGGACTTACGTATCCCTGGAAGTTAACAGCTTCTTTTGGATGTCAGCTGGACGCCTTTGAATGTTACATGTTCAGCATCTGAGGAATAGATTTTCATGATGTATGAGTCGTCACACCAACCTTTCTGAGCTTTGAAAATTCTGTGATATGTCCCAAGAGATTTGGCAATTTCTCCTCTCTTTAATTGCACTGCCTGGAGTGTGACCAGAAACCCTTTTCTAAATGTCTCAATGACAAAACAAAACTCAGCTTTATCTTCTTGTGTATTTTCTAAGTAGGTTCTGTAAATTACTTGGTTGATACTTTAAAAATATGCAGATAATGCTCTAGCAACAAATACTTGCTCAATTTGTAATAAATTTTCATCCTACAGATCTATGTTATGCTCTTTTAAATCTAATATTTTTCATTTAAGTGTTGCATCCCAATATAATAATTTGTATGAATTTGGGGCTACAATTATGGTTCCAAATTAATTTAAAATTCAATCTTCTGTTTGAATTTCAATCAACTTGCAAATATCCTAGCTGAGTAAACAACTAGATACACTGACACCTACAGCATTAGGTTAACAGGCAAGGTGGACCACATTGTTACTGAAAGATGTATGTTTTTGTGGGTCTGGCTGCTTGCCGCTCCAAAGCCAATAGATAGGCCAGATTGGTGAAGAGGAAAGTTTGCTTTATTTCAGATGCCAGCAACTGAGGAGAGCAGGGTGGTGGACATCGGTCCAAAGGCCAATAACCCCCTGACTAGCAGAGGTTGAGAGCTTTTAGAGGCAGAGTTGGAGGGCGGGGGATCACCTGCAGAAGCAGCACAGTCATCTCAAACAGTCATCTTCAAGTTGGTAGTCAGTGGTCTGAACAATATCATCTGTTGTCTTAGGTACAGATAATCTTCAGTTCCAAGGTACATTTGTTCCCATTTCTTTGGGGCCAATTCTTGGAATTGTGGCAGCTCACGTCCTGGATACAATCTGATCATCAGATAGTTAACTTTTCCACCTGGTATTTTGGTATCTATAAGACAGCTCACAGGATGTGGCTCAGAATATTATCTATAACCCTGAGAAAGAACTAAAGGTCCATGACAATGCTTATCGCTTAATGCTCACGTTAGTATTATTTAGTCTCCTTTGATTGTTTTCCTTTGTTTCAGCATTTCTCACTTCTCTGATTAAGGACACTTTTTAACTAAAGTGTTTCACAGGCAAAAGGCAGACAGAGGACAGAGGGGGGGGTGGGGGCGTGTCAAGGACCATACATCCTGCTCCATTTCAACCTGACAAATTCTTTACCAAGTTTTGTCATTGGGCTGTGAATGAAACTGCGATTATACAATGCCCCTCAATTTCAAAATGTTAAAATGTGGGGAAAAAAAAGTTAAAATGTGGAGACAATGTTTCTCTGAATCAAATTTAAAATGTCCCTTACTAAAATCTGCTGATTAAATTACTAAAATTGCATAGAATAAAAAACATTGTGAACAATTGTTCCTTAAGCTGCTATGTAACTTAAAATAATTTCATTCACATGCATTAACTTGTGCGTATATATAACAGGGGCTTCCCTGGCGGCTCAGCAGTAAAGAATCCACCAGTAACGCAGGAGACATGGGAGCCAGTTTGGGTCGGGAAGATCCCCTGGAAGAGCCTGGCAACCCACTTCAGTACTCTTGCCTGGAAAATCCCATGAACAGAGGAGCCTGGTGGGCTACAGTCCATAACATCGCAAAGAGTCAAACGCAACTGAAGCAACTGAATACACACATACACGTGTGTGTAATTAGAACTTAGATAATATTAGATAATTAGAATTAGATAATACAACTTTGGGCTGTAAACATACACATATATATGTATATATATTTATATATAAATATATAGATTTTATATATTTATATATATAAATTTTATATTCAGTTATGAGTGTTCACATTTTATTGAAATTCATTCTATTTCCACCAATTTCATCACTCTGATTACTCCTTCTGTCCCCAGGCTACCATTCTTTTTGGTTTTAAAATGACTAAACAAGTAAATCTTTTAAAGGATCCTCATTTCTTCTCTGAGGATTTTAACCAAACAAATCATATTTGCATATCCTCACTGTTATGTTAGCATTTAAATAGGCACAACAAATAAGACTATAAAGTAACTAAGGTATTATTTTATTAAAGTAACTAAGGTATTATTTTATTAAAGTAACTAAGGTATTATTTTATAAACATTTGGTTTCTATGGTTTAGTAGTTATGGGGACAAGCAAATATAAAATTATAGTGACATGCTGTTAATTAAATGGCTCAGATTTAGAGGAAGAAAAAGCCTAAATTATCAAGTCATCACTAAAAAAAGGTTAACTACAGGAAGAAATAGAAGATCTTAACAAAACGATCACAAGCAAGGAAATCGAAACTGTAATCAGAAATCTTCCAGCAAACAAAAGCCCAGGACCAGATGGCTTCACAGCTGAATTCTACCAAAAATTTAGAGAAGAGCTAACACCTATCTTACTCAAACTCTTCCAGAAAATTGCAGAAGAAGGTAGACTTCCAAACTCATTCTATGAGGCCACCATCACCCTAATTCCAAAACCAGACAAAGATGCCACAAAAAAAGAAAACTACAGGCCAATATCACTGATGAACATAGATGCAAAAATCCTTAACAAAATTCTAGCAAACAGAATCCAACAACATATTAAAAAAATCATTCATCATGACCAAGTGGGCTTTATCCCAGGAATGCAAGGATTCTTTAATATCCGCAAATCAATCAATGTAATACACCACATTAACAAATTGAAAGATAAAAACCATATGATTATCTCAATAGATGCAGAAAAAGCCTTTGACAAAATTCAACATCCATTTATGATTAAAACTCTCCAGAAAGCAGGAATAGAAGGAACATACCTCAACATAATAAAAGCTATATATGACAAACCCACAGCAAGCATCACCCTCAATGGTGAAAAATTGAAAGCATTTCCCCTGAAATCAGGAACAAGACAAGGGTGCCCACTCTCACCACTACTATTCAACATAGTTTTGGAAGTTTTGGCCACAGCAATCAGGGCAGAAAAAGAAGTAAAAGGAATCCAGATAGGAAAAGAAGAAGTGAAACTCTCTCTGTTTGCAGATGACATGATCCTCTACATAGAAAACCCTAAAGACTCTACCAGAAAATTACTAGAGCTAATCAACGAATACAGTCAAGTTGCAGGATATAAAATTAACACACAGAAATCTCTTGCATTCCTATACACTAACAATGAGAAAACAGAAAGAGAAATTAAGGAAACAATACCATTCACCATTGCAACAAAAAGAATAAAATACTTAGGAGTATATCTACCTAAAGAAACAAAAGACCTATACATAGAAAACTATAAAACACTGATGAAAGAAATCAAAGAGGACACAAACAGATGGAGAAATATACCGTGTTCATGGATTGGAAGAATCAATATTGTCAAAATGGCTATACTACCCAAAGTAATCTATAGATTCAATGCAATCCCTATCAAACTACCAACAGTATTTTTCACAGAACTAGAACAAATAATTTCACAATTTGTATGGAAATACAAAAAACCTCGAATAGCCAAAGTAATCCTGAGAAAGAAGAATGGAACTGGAGGAATCAATCTGCCTGACTTCAGACTCTACTACAAAGCCACAGTCATCAAGACAGTATGGTACTGGCACAAAGACAGAAATATAGATCAATGGAACAGAATAGAAAGCCCAGAGATAAGTCCACGAACCTATGGTTACCTTATCTTCGACAAAGGAGGCAAGGATATACAATGGAAAAAAGATAACCTCTTTAACAAGTGGTGCTGGGAAAACTGGTCAACCACCTGTAAAAGAATGAAACTAGAACACTTTCTAACACCATACACAAAAATAAACTCAAAATGGATTAAAGATCTAAATGTAAGACCAGAAACTATCAAACTCCTAGAGGAGAACATAGGCAAAACACTCTCTGACATAAATCACAGCAGGATCCTCTATGACCCACATCCCAGAATTTCAGAAATAAAAGCAAAAATAAACAAATGGGACCTAATGAAACTTATAAGCTTTTGCACAACAAAGGAAACTATAAGCAAGGTGAAAAGACAGCCCTCAGATTGGGAGAAAATAATAGCAAATGAAGCAACAGACAAAGGATTAATCTCAAAAATATACAAGCAACTCCTCCAGCTCAACTCCAGAAAAATAAATGACCCAATCAAAAAATGGGCCAAAGAACTCAACAGACATTTCTCCAAGGAAGACATACAGATGGCTAACAAACACATGAAAAGATGCTCAACATCACTCATTATCAGAGAAATGCAAATCAAAACCACAATGAGGTACCATTACACGCCAGTCAGGATGGCTGCTATCCAAAAGTCTACAAGCAATAAATGCTGGAGAGGGTGTGGAGAAAAGGGAACCCTCTTACACTGTTGGTGGGAATGCAAATTAGTACAGCCACTATGGAAAACAGTGTGGAGATTTCTTAAAAAGCTGGAAATAGAACTGTCGTATGACCCAGCAATCCCACTTCTGGGCATACACACCAAGGAAACCAGATCTGAAAGAGACACATGCACCCCAATGTTCATCGCAGCACTGTTTATAATAGCCAGGACATGGAAGCAACCCAGATGCCCATCAGCAGACGAATGGATGAGGAAGCTGTGGTACATATACACCATGGAATATTACTCAGCCATTAAAAAGAATTCATTTGAATCAGTTCTAATGAGATGGATGAAACTGGAGCCCATTATACAGAGTGAAGTAAGCCAGAAAGATAAAGACCATTACAGTATACTAACACATATATATGGACTTTAGAAAGATGGTAACGATAACCCTATATGCAAAACAGAAAAAGAGACTCAGATGTATGGAACAGACTTGTGGACTCTGGGAGAAGGCGAGGGTGGGATGTTTCAGGAGAACAGCATTGAAACATGTATATTATCTAGGGTGAAACGGATAACCAGCTCAGGTTGGGTACATGAGACAAGTGCTCGGGCCTGGTGCATTGGGAAGACCCAGAGGGATCGGGTGGAGAGGGAGGTGGGAGGGGGGACTGGGATGGGGAGTACATGTAAATCCATGGCTAATTCATATCAATGTATAACAAAAACTACTGTAATGATGTAAAGTAATTAGCCTCCAACTAATAAAAATTAAAAAAAAATAAAAAAATAAAAAAATAAAAAAAGGTTAACTAAATTTTATATTTGCAATTTTTTTACTAACTAGTGTTGATAAAAATGCATTCAGTGAAAAATATTTCATCACATTTAAGTTCTACTGATCTATTTTTTAAATTTTTATTGGAGTATAGTTGATTTATAATGTTGTATTAGTTTCAGATATACAGCAAAGTGAATCAGTTATACATATACATACATTCACTTTCTTTTAGATTCTTTTCCCATACAGGCCATTACGGAGTGTTTAGTGAAGTTCCCTGTGCTATGTAGCAGGCTCTTAATAGTTATCTACTTTATGTATGGTAGTGTATATATGTCAACCCCAATCTCCCAATTTATTCCTCTTCTCCCACCCACTGAACACCATAAGCTAGTTTTCTACATTCATGACTCTCCTTCGGTTTTGTAATAAGTTCATTTGTACCCTTTTTTTAGATTCCACATATACGTGATATCATAGACATATGTCTTTTTGCATCTGACTTACTTACTTCAGTATTACAATCTCTAGGTCCATCCGTGTTGCTGCAAATGGCGTTATTTTGTTCTTTTCATGTCCGAGTAACACTCCGCTCTGTAAATGCGTCACACCTCCTTTATCCATCTCTCTGTTGATGGACTTTTAGGTTGGTTCCATGGCTACTGTAAATGAAAGATACACGCATACATTGAACATTAGGGTGCGTGTATCTTTTTGAATTATGGATTTCTCTGGGTATATGCTCAGGAGTGGAATTGTTGAGTAATATAATAGCTCTATTTTTAGCTTTTTAAAGGAATCTCCATAGTGGCTATATCAATTTACATTCCCATCAACACTATGGGAGACTTTCCTTTTCTCCACACCCTCTCCAGGATTTATTGTTTGCAGTTTTTTTGATGCTAGTCATTCTGACTGGTGTGAGGTGCTACCTCAGTGTATTTTCTGGATTCGCCTTTCTCCAATAAATAGTGATGTTGAGCTTCTTTTCATGTGCTTTTTGGTCATCTGCATGTCTTCTTTGGAGAAATATTTATTTAGATTTTCTGCCCATTTTTTGACTGGGTTATTTTTTTTTTATATTGAGCTACATGAGCTGTTTGTATATTTTGGAGCTTAATTACTTATTGGTTGCTTTGTTTGCAAATATTGTCTCCCATTCTGAGGGTTTTCTTTTGTTTTGTCAATATTATTTTTTAAGTTATTAAAAATCAAACAAACAAAACTACTCTTATCCTCTTTGGACTAATTCATGAATGTTAAAAGTGTCAAGTGACCACTTAAATATATTTAGAAACAATCTTTAAAGTATATCAATATAAGTCAAATAATTTCCAACTCTAGTAGGTTTATTTGACTTCTATACATTTAACTCCTGATTCTTTTTTATATTCAACATGGCTAGACAGGAAATAAAATCTCTACATTAAATTCAATACCTTTTCCAGTCCAACATAGGGGAATCCATAAAAAGGTCAGTCATCCTGAAAGAGCCTCTCAAAAAAAAATTGAAAATGCTTAGGTAGTGGAGTTTTTCCCAAAAATGCATTCAAATTTAGTCATTATAATGACCAGATAATTTCCCCAATTATGTATAATTTCCAAAAATGGTTGTGTTAGTGTACTGACTGGATTGGCAAAGGCGTATTAGATGGTAAAATGCAACCTGTAGAATCAATTGACTAAAAGGTTGGCTCTGACCAGCCAATTGGATGATACTAATTTCCTTTTGGAGGAAACAATACTGAGTAAGAATTAAGGTCACAGGCTATTGAGTTAGATTGATTGATTTGAATGGTTTGTTGTTGTTTAGTCACTCAGTCATGTTTGACTCTTTGCAACCCCATGGACTGCAGCACGCCAGGCCTCCTTGTCCATCACCAACTCCAGTTTACTCAAACTCATGTCCATTGAGTCAGTGATGCCATCCAGCCATCTCAGCCTCTGTCATCCCCTTCTCCTCCCACCTTCAATCTTTCCCAGTATCAGGGTCTTTTCAAATGAGTTGGCTCTTTACATCAGGTGGCCAAAGTATTGGAGTTTCAGCTTCAGCATCAGTCCTTTCAATGAATATTCACGACTGATTTCCTTTAGGATTGACTAGTTTGACCTCCTTGCTGTCAAAGTATTCTCAAGAGTCTTCCCCAGCATCATAGTTTGAAAGCATCAATTCTTCAGTGCTCAGCTTTCTTTATGGTCCAACTTTCACATTGATACATGACTACTGGAAAAACCATAGCTTTGACTAGACAGACCTTTGTCAGCAAAGTAATGGCTCTGCTGTCTAGGTTTGTCATAGCTTTTCTTCCAAGGAGCAAGTGTCTTTTAATTTCATCCCTGCAGTCACCATCTGCAGTTATTTGGAGCCAAAGAAAATAAAGTCTGTCCCAGCTTCCTTTTTTTCCCCCATCTATGTGCTATGATTTGAATGGTAGCTTCACCAATTATTAGCTGTGAGATCTTGAGCAAATTACTTAAACTGTCTTTTAGTTGCTTCTATAAAGGAAGGAAAATAATAAATAAAACTCACCTTGTAAGCTTATTTGTATGAGTAAATAATTTAACATATGTAAAGAACCTAGAATAGAACCTGGAAATTTTAACAGTAAGCTTTTGATAATTGTTAGCGACTGATACTACAAATTTAATATGAATGTCTTGTTTTCCAAACTGGTTAATAAACTGCTCCAGGGCAGGGACTAAGCATTACTTTTACTTTCATTTCCAGTACTAGCATGCAGTAGATATTCAACAAACAACTGTTAATGTGCATATGCGCAGTTGCTCAGTCATGTCCAGCTCTTTGCAACCCTATGGACTGCAGCCTGCCTGACAAGAATACTGGAGTGGGTTCCCATTTCCTCCTCCAGGAATGCCTGTTAAATAGCAGTACAAAAATGCTTTGTGTTATATCTCAGAAGAACATTATATTACTAATTAGAATTCAGAATCTGATGACAAGGCTTCCATGTAAATCCTTCAGAATAATTATACAAAAGTGAACACCTGTAGGTAAATTACGTGTAATTTCTCCAAAAGTCTGTAGATAAGTTTAGGCAGATATTATTTTCATGAAAGACTGTGCCAACTTTAAACAGAAAGATTCAAGATCAGCATTCCCCAAATGATTTTTATGATGTTTTATGTATTTATAAGGATTATTGTCTATAAGGTTTTTTTAACTCTGTGATTTAATTTTTATATGATATTTAATGTAAGTGTATTTAATGTCTTGTGAAAACCATCTTAAATGTAAGAATGGCTTTATAAACTCAGTACCACTTGATGTTTATGAAAATAGTATAACAAGAAAGAGCTTTTAATTGTCAGAGTATAATAAAAAAGTGGCCATTTATATATAACTAGTAAGTTGTGCCAAGTAAAGGCCAACTACATCACTGTATTGACTACAAAAAATATTCAAAGTAGTTCAACAGGAAAAAGTTATGGTGACTTGAGTCACCACATAGTCATTTCAAACTAAAAGTAGCCCTTGTTTAAAAGACTTCATACCATTTTCAACCTGGGAAAATTGTTTATTTTGAACAAGACATTCATTCATTACATCTAATAAATTGTGTTACTATTAGTTTTATTGGTTTCATAGTTTTGCTTATACAAATACACCAGAGCTTTTTTTTTTTTTAATTTTTCGATGTGGACCATTTTTAAAGACCATTGTTATTAGGTTGGTGCAAAAGTAATTGTTGCTTCAGACCATGAATTTGAAATCACTATAACTAGGCTCAAACACATCTTTCTTAATGAAAATATGAATCATTATAATCAGCACAATTTTGCCAATGAGAGATAAGTTTGCTTATTCCTGTAGCATAAAAATCTGTGCTTCAGGATTCAATGAACTCTTGGAAAGCATTTTCTGCCTCCTGCTGGTTGTTGAAGATTTTCCCTGCAAAAAGTTGTTGAGATGCTTGAAGAAGTGGTAGTCTGTTGGCAAGAGGTCAGGTGAATATGGTGGATTAGACAAAACTTCACAGCCCAACTCGTCAACTTTTGAAGCATTGGTTGTGTGACATGCAGTCAGGCATTGTGGAGAAGTGGGCCCTTTGTGTTGACCAATGCCCACTACAGGCATTGCGGTTTTCAGTGCATCTTATCAATTTCCTAGCATACTTCTCAGATGTGATGGTTTCACTGGGATTCAGAAAACTGTAGTGGATCAGATAGGCAGCAGACCAACAAACAGTGACTGTGACCATTTTTTGGAGCAAGTTTGGCTTTGGGAAGTGCTTTGGAGCTTCTCCTCCTTCCAGCCACTGAACTGCTCATCCCTGGTTGTCATATAAAATCCACTTTTCGTCACACATCACAATCTGATCCAGAAACGGTTCATTGTTGTTGTGTAGAATAAAAGAAGAAAGAAAGTGTGAATGTCTCTCAGTCGTGTCTGACTCTTCGCGACCCATGGATATACAGTCCATGGGATTCTCCAGGCCAGAATATTGGAGTGGGTATCCTTTCCCTTCTCCAGGGGATCTTCCCAACCCACCAATCGAACCCAGGTCTCCTGCATTGCAGGCAGATTCTTTACCAGCTGAGTCACAAGGGAAGCCTGTAGAATAAGAGAAGACAACTTCAAAATGATGATTTTTTTTTTCAATCAGCTCAAGAGGCTCCCACTTATCGAGCTTTTTTTGCCTTTCCAATTTGCTTCAAATGCCCAATGACCATAGAATGGTTGATGTTGCGTTCTTCAGCAACCTCTCATGTAGTTGTAAGAGGATCAGCTTTGACGACTGCCCACAGTTTGTTGTTGTCAGCTTCAGATGCTCCTCATCTTCAGGGCTCTCATCTCCTTTGCAAACCTTCTTGAGCCACTACTGCCCTGTCCGTTCCTTAGCAGTTCCTGGCCAGAGGCCTGGTTGATGTTGCGAGTTGTCTCTGCTGCTTTGTGACTCATTCTGAACTCGAATAAGAAAATCACTCAAATTTGCTTTTTGTCTAACACCATTTCCATGTGCTAAGTTGCTTCAGCTGCATCCTGCTCTTTGTGACCCTATGGACTGTGGCCTGGCAGGCTCCTCTGTCCATGGGATTTCCCAGGGAAGAATACTGGAGTGGAATGCCATTTCCTCCTCAGGGGAATCTTCCTGACCCAGGGACTGAACCCACATCTCTTACATCTCCTGTATTGGTAGCCAGGTTCTTTACCGCCAGTTTTACCTGGGAAGCCCCATCATTTCCATAGTCTAAAATAAACATAAAATAAACAGCAAGTAATGTTATTAGCAAAAAAAAAAAAAAAAAAGGCAAGACATGTACATTAAAATGATGTATAACATAACTACATGTATTAAGAATGCATTCCAATATCAAACGGTTAATTTTAACAATGGAAAAACTGCAATTGCATTTGCACCAGTCTAATACACCCTTACAACATACAACAGAGTTTTTGTTTTGGTTGTTTGACCATGAGGCATGTGGGATCATAGCTATGTGACCAGGGATCAAACCCACATCTCCTGCATTGGAAAGGGAAGTCTTATCCACTGGACCACCAGGGAAACCTTTAAGAACTTTAAATAAAAGAATATTTTACTTCTTCCTATGCTTTACATATTTAAGTAATACCTTAGTGAAGAGTAATTTAAATAACCATTAGCAATATACATGAGTGCTTTCTCTTTAAAATGGTTCCTTACATTTCTCATGTGAGAAACACTGATTAAGATGATAACAAGGCCATTAACATCAGAAACAGTGTAGTGGCTAGAAAGAATTTAGCAGTATTTTTAAAATATTGAATTGTTTCTGGACAATGAGATTTTTACCTTGATTATTATTCTCTTCTTTATAAGAAACATTGGCAAATGCCACATCCCTCAGAAACCATAGCTTTTGGGCCAAGTCTAACCTGCTACATATTTTTGTAAGTGAAGTTTAATTGGAACACAGCCACACCCCTTCATTTTGTATTATTTATGACAGCTTCTGCCTGAATAACGGAGTTAAGTAGTTCTGACTGACAGAGACTACAAAACCAAAAATCTTTACAGAAAATATTTGCTAACCACAACTCTAGAATTTTCTCTTGTTCTTGGTATTAAACATACCTAAAATATCTTCACATAGCTCCACAGAACAGAATGGAGAATTAAAAAAAATATATCAACACAAATTATGTCCAACAGGTTTTTAACAAAGGTGGAAAAAAACAACAACAACAATTCAACAGAAGAAAGATAATCTTTTAAAGAAATGGTCTTGGATCAACTGAACATGCATAGTCCAAAAAACAAAACAAAAGAAAACAAAACTACAACCTAGACCTTAAATGTTATGTAAATTTTTTTCAATTAATTTAAAATTCATCACAAACTTAAATGTAAAATACATCTGTAAAACTTTAAGGAAAAAATCTTCAGGATCTTGAGCTATGGGAAGAATTATTATACTTTATCCAAATCCATGATCCATAAAAGAAAAAATGATAAATTGGATCTCATAAAACTTTAAAACTTTTTTCTATAAAAAACTCTGTTAAGAAATTTAAAAGATGAACTGTGATCTGTGAGAAAATATTAACAAAGCTTACACAAGGACTAGTATCTAGAATATATAAAAGGCCAAGAATAAGTATCTGGATTATATAAAGAACTCTCAAAACTCACCGATAAACACAGTCCAGTTAGAAAATAGGCAAAAGACAGACATTTCAAAAAAGAGATGTAAATGGTAAATAAAATTTGCCCTCTATATACCACCAAAAAGGATAATTGACGGCATGGGAAAAGATCTTCAACATGGCTTGCCATTAGAGAAATGAACATTAAAACTATAATGAGATGATATGACATATCTACCAGAATGGCTAATATTTAAAATGATGACAATAGCAAATGGTTACAAGCAGGTAGAGAAACTGAATCACTCCTACACTTCCGGTGGAGAGGTAGAATAGTATAGCTACATTGAAACAGTTTGTAGATTTCTTATAAGACTAAATATCCAACTACCATGTGCAAAGTTCCTTGAGCCCTGACCAACTTTTTTTCAACCCCATGGACTACCTGTGGGTAGGTAGCCCACCAGGCTCCTCTGTCCATGGAATTCTCCAGGCAAACATACTGGAGTGGGTTGCCATTTCCAACTACCACGTGACCCACCAATTGCATGCTTGGACAACTATCCCAGAGAAATGAGTACTTAAACTCATGCAAAGATCTGTAGGCAGAAGTTCACAGTAGCTTCATTTGTAAATGGATAAAAAACTGGAAACAATCTAGATGTTCCTCAGTGGAGAAAAATTAAATAGGCTATGGCACATACATATTATGGAGTGCTAGTCAGGCATAAAAAGGCAATGTTGCTACATGCAAGAACTTGGATAAGTCTCCAAGGAACTTGATGAGTTAAAAAAAGAATCAATGCAAAGAGATAGAGGAAAACAATAGAATGAGAAAGATTAGAGATCTCTTCAAGAAAATTAGAGATACCAAGGGAAGATTTCATGCAAAGATGGGCACAATAAAGGACAGAAACAGTATAGACCTAACAGAAGCAGAAGGTATTAAGAAGAGGTGGCAAGGATACACAGAAAAACTATACAAAAAAGATCTTGATGACCCAGATAATCACAATGGTGTGTGATCACTCACCTAGAGCCAGACATTCTGGAATTCAAAGTCAAGTGGACATTAGGAAGCATCACTGGAAACAAAGCTAGTAGAGGTGATGGAATTCCAATTGAGTTATTTCAAATCCTAAAAGATGATGTTGTGAAAGTGCTGCACTCAATATGCCAGCAAATTTGAAAACCTCAGCAGTGGCCACAGGACTGGAAAAGGTCAGTTTTCATTCCAATCACAATGAAGGGCAATGCCAAAGAATGCTCAAACTACCACACAATTGCACTCATCTCACATACTAGCAAAGTAATACTCAAAATTCTCCAAGCCAGGCTTCAACAGTACATGAACTGAGAACTTCCAAGGTTCAAGCTGGATTTAGAAAAGGCAGAGGAACCAGAGATCAAATGGCCAACATCCATTGGATCATCAAAAAAGCAAGAGAGTTCCAGAAAAATATCTACTTCTGCTCTATTGACTATCAGAGCCTTTGACTGTGTGGATCAAAACAAACTGGAAAGTTTTTAAAGAGATGGGAATGCCAGACCACCTTACCTGATTCCTGAGAAACCTGTATGCAGGTCAGGAAGCAACAGTTAGAACTGGATATGGAACAACAGACTGGTTCCAAATAGGAAAAGGAGTACATCAAGGCTGTATATTGTCACCCTGCTTATTTAATTTATATGCAGAGTACATCATGTGAAATGCTGGGCTGGATGAAGCATAAGCTGGAACCAAGATTGCCCGGAGAAATATTAATACCTCAGATATGCAGATGATACCACCCTTATGGCAGAAAGTGAAGAAGAACTAAAGAGTCTCTTGAAGAAAGTGGAGAGTGAAAAAGCTACATTCCAAAAACTAAGATCATGACATTCAGCCCCATCAGTTCAGTTCAATTCATTCAGTTCAGGTGCTCAGTTGTGTCCTGCTCTTTGCTACCCCATGGACTGTAGCCTGCTAGGCTCATCTGTCCATGGGATTCTCCAGGCAAGAACACTGGAGTGGGTTGCCATGCCTTCCGACTATATATAAAATAGATAACTAATAAGGACCCACTGTATAGCACACGGAATTCTACTCAGTACTCTATAATGATCTACATGGGGAAAAAAATCCAGAAAACAGTGAAGGTGTGTATAACTGATTCACTTTGCTATACAGCAGAAACTAACACATAGTAAACCAACTATATTCTAGTAAATTATTTTTTTAAAAGTACAGTTTCTACTAAATGCACATCCCCTTTGCACCATTGTAAAGGTGAAAAATTGTAAGTCAAATCATTGTAAGTCAGGGACCATCCATACATGTAAAACTGGAAAATTCTGAATAAGATGAATGGGATTGTATCCATATCAATTTCCTCATCATGGTATTTGTGCTATAGATTTCCAAGATATCATCATGAGGACAAACCAGGTAAAGGTACATGGGAGCTCCCAATATTGTTTTTTTCACGGCTTCATGTTAATCTTCAATTATCACAAAATAAAATTTAAGTATCTTAAAAGCACACTCCATAGAATAAAAGTATCTTTCAAATATTGTTCCTCCCCCTCTTTTTTTTTTTGAGCAGCCTTCTCTGTGAAATTTTAATACATAGCTTATTCAACAAATATGCACTGTGTATCCCCAGACCTATGTAATGACATTGTACTAGGCATGTAGCAATGAAAGTAAGACTTAACTCCGGCAACAAGAAAACACGTATTGAGCAGCTAGTAATAGCCAATATCCATCTGAAAGTGTCTTCAAATTAATTATACAAGTGCTATAAAACATTTTAGAACTTTGCTGTGCTAACTCCATAACTCCTGGATACTGCAGAAGAAACTTACTCTAAATGCTTTAGACAAAGCCCCAGAATATGAGCTCTGGATTCAGAACACATGAGTTTGAATCAAGCCTTTGAGATCTACCAGCTGTGATAACTTGGGCAAGTAAGCTAACTCCCTTATGCCTCATTTTCCTAATCTGAAAACTTGGGGTAATAAAATATTCATTGCAGTTTTCCTGAGGGTTATTTAATATAAAGAGCTTGGAGAAGAGTAAGTACTGAATTTTTCTTGTTGGAGATGGTAAGGAATGTAAAAGAACAAAGCAATCCCATGTTCTCAGCTTTTACTAAAAACTGAGAAATCATATTTGGATGGTTCAATTGAAGTATAAGCATGCACATATTTAGATCTTATTTAGTTGGCTTTTGGTATTTTTAAAGAGCCATGATTTTAAAAAATAAATATGGAATGCTGTAAGTATTACAAAAATATATGCTGGCTGAAATAATACTGACCTTTGAACAATGTGGGTTGGGGGTTAGGGCTCCCCGCCCTCTGCATGGTCAAAAATCTAAGTATAACTTAGAGATGGCTCTCTGTACTTGGAGTCCCTCCATATCTTTAGCTTCCCAATGCACGATGCAACCAATCTCAGACTGTGTAGCACTGTAGTATTTACTATGGAAAAATCTGCTAAGCAGACCTGCAAAGTTCAAAGCCATGGTGATCAATGGTCAGCTCTACTCAGCTCTTGGAGTTGTAGTTGTAGTCGCTGTCTTTCAGACACACTTATTTCTAATGATGTAAAATGAACTGAAATGTTATGAGACAGATATGCAAAAGTTTAACCAAAGAAATAGTTGTACATGAGATTTTGAAAATGACACTGCTACCAGTAAAAGATCAGTATTTGCAAAAATAGAGAGTGTTAAGATCTTTAACACACTGGGAAGAGAAATATCTGGATTTCTTTTCTATCTTAATATGAATAAATACCCTTGAGCAGGTCCTATTGCAGCCTGACACCCACTAGGGTGCCTAGCAAATGTTTTCTGCTTTCCTTCTTATTCATTTTTTTCCTCTTCGTTATATTAGTTCCCTTTCTTTCCCATTTTCCAGCTTACTGAATTATTTTTCCAGAGAAGCAATATGTGTCGACAGAATATGTAATAGAGTCTGACAATGCTTCATAACATTTTTTACTTGCAAGATTTTTTGAAGGTCATCATTATTCCTATTATTTTACAGGTTAGTAAAATGTGACTGCATTTTATTAACAGAATCGAGTTACCTGTGCTGGTCATGTTACTTTATAATTTCTATTTTGCAATGACAAGTACTATATAAACTTGCTATTTTACTTGTCACATCAAGTAGCTAGAGTAAAGGCCATTAGACTCCTATCTGGCTCAACCACTGTATAAAATTACTCCCTAGGGTTTATTTTTTTAATGTTGTTTCCAGATTGCTTTTGAATAACTGATGTGTTCACCTTTCCCATCGGAAGATATTTCATAGCATGATTTTAGTATTAGAATATTTTTCCTGAAACTCTATTTAAAATTTTCTGTTCTTATAATATTATCTCAGTTTTCATCAGTCCTCTAAACACATTCTGTTTTGACTTTTATGAATTCCTCACTCAATAATCTCATGACCAACTGAGTAGTTTATCACTAATATTTCTTATAAAATAATAAATATTAATTCAACTGCTAAAAGAAATGGAGAAAAGCATAAGGATATGTTACTCAGAATCACAGATAATTGATAGAACATACTATTTTTAAACATCTACTTAAATGATATGTATTGATGCCTTATTTTGCAGACTTTAAGAAAAGGTGTCATAAATATAGCAAAACATTGAGTTAGAAACATTACTAGGACACAGAACGATTGAAAAATTAAGGAAGAATTGGCTTATCCATACAATAAACCAGCCATGGACATTAGCTTCATCTTAAATTATCTGAACGTAATTGTTCTATATATTTTTTTCTAAGATTAGCCAAGAAATAAATACATACTTGCAGTCTTTGAAATTTTTATGATTATGACTGGTACAAATGAAAGAGAAATAAATTTATAACAGATAAAACTCTGGTTATAGCATTATGATATATAAAATTTAATGCAAGCACATTGGGTTGGTAGAAATAATGACGACCAAATAAAATTTCCAACAGCAGGAGTTATAAATGACAATATTTTATACAGACAAAAGCCAGTAAATGGATCAACTCTTAGTTTAAAACCTTTATTTTAAAAAATCATTGGACTTCCCTAGTGGTACAGTAGATAACAACCTGCCTTCCGATTCAGGGGACACGAGTTCAGTCCCTGGTTCGGGAAGATTCCACACACCGCGGAGCAACTAAGCCTGCGTGCCACAGCTTCTAAAACCCCTGCAGCCCTGAGCCCACACGCGGGAGCCCCCGAAGCCCACGCGCCCTTGAGCCCGCAGCAAGGGGAGCGGCTGCGATGAGCACCCCTAAGAGCAGCCGCTGCTCCTCAAGCTGGAGAACGCCTGAGCACAGCAACAAAGACCAAACACTGCCAAAAATAAAACCAGTGCATTCACCTGAAAGGAAACGGCAGAACGCTGAATGGTCAGCTGGATGTTGGTCAACAGATTAAACTGGCATAATGACATCTACCCAGCCAAATATATTTTTATTTTCCTCCAAATATTTTTACCCACCCACAAAAAAATTAATTTTTGTTATAACTCTGATTAAAATATCTTACATTTATGAACAAAAGGCAAAATGATCTTAGGAGCAAAATCCAAAGTTATATTTGCTTGAACTATTTGCTTAAAACAGTAAATATAGATAATCATTATCTATATTTAAAACATACTAAAGATCTTTGGTTTTAAAAAATAAAAACAAATTATTTTGATAAGACTCAGGATAAAACCAAATATTCACTATTAATTCATTTGACAAAAATTGCTGAGGGACTTTTAATCATCAACTTGTGCTTCAATATAAGAAGCAAATGTTGTAAATATGAATATCAAAATCTGTAAAACTTAGAGAAAATTATATACAGTAATAATAGTAAAGATCCTTAAATAAAACTGTGATATAGTTTTACATGAATGCCTCTAAAAACTTACTAATATTTTTTCAAGACCTTATTATTCACAACATATTTTCAAAATTTTTTTTCAAGTGATACTCTTAACAACCTATTGTTAGGTTAGAAGCCATGTGAACCAGAGACGTAAAGCAACATGCCCAAGACGATATATTTGGACTCAATGTCGGGGCTTCTCACTCCAAATCTAAGCTCTTCGAATGCCTAGTTTTTTGATTACTATATTTTTATCCAACTGCTTTTTATATATTCCTTAATTGTATTTTTCTTACAAATTGATAAAAACATAAAAATATATGAATAATTTAACAAAATTTTAGAATTACCTTTGGGAAACTTAAACAGAAACAAAACAAAAAGAAACATTTCCTTACTTTTTAGCAAATCAAATATACATTTTACATTTAACAAAAAAGAGAAACTACTGCACCAGATTAAAACAAAGAACCCTTTCCACTACCTAAAAGATTCTCTCATGTTGTCAGACCATGAAAGATCATATACTGAAAGAATTTTCCCTTATCACTTCCCTTCCCAACACACACACACACACACACACACACACACTAATGCATGTCTTGTGTGTCTCCAGTATTCTATACTGGTTGTGTTTCCTAAAGTAACATTTGACTATTTAACTTGTAACTTTCAGATATGAGAAGTCACACTTGAACTGCGTTGTATAGTGAGGACAGCTCCAAGTAAGAAGTATAATTTTTACTTTTTTTTTTTTTTAATTTTAAGCATGTATCTGGTGGCTCAGTGGTAAAGAATCTGCCTGCAATGCAGGAGAGGGAAGTTTGATCCCGAGGTGGGAAAGATCCCCTGGAGAAAGGAAATGGCAACCCACTCTGGTATTTAGCCTGGAAAATCCCAATCCATGGGGTAGGTGGACACGACTACTGTGACTAAACAACAACAAAGAGTGTATAAGCTTTAAACAAGAGATTGGAAAAGAGCCAAATGGGAATTAAGCAGAGCCTTGCGGAAACTGCTGGACACCTCAGAACAAGAGGAAGGGATTCACTTTGATTCATGCCTAAGTCACACAAAGTGTAATCAAAAACGGTAGAGACCATAGTGTGAAGATCCTTGAATGTAAATTCTTCACCCTACACCTAAAAACTGAATTACACTTAGAGTCATTTTTACATCATTCCTTTCAGACTCTGAAAAATAAAAAAGCAATATTCTTTCCATGTATGAACAAGTGCTTCCTCTATTAGCAGATTAATAGATTCTGAGCACATCTGACAACTTCCAGAATCTTGCTTTTTTGGCAATTCCCTTTTTTTCTTATATTTTAGCCATTTCTTTGTCTACTGGGTGGTTTCTTCACAAATTGTATTCTTGCTCTAATCTCCTCCATTTAAAACAAGCAAAACAATCAATCAATCCTCTTCCTCTGCTCAGACTCTCTATGAAGCTGCTATCCCATCCTGTCTTGTGGAAGGGACTTCTCCAGGGAATAGCTCATCCCTTCTCCCCGTCGCATCTCTCCTGCTCCCACAGCAGATGAGCTAAGGCTGTTCCAGCATAGGTCACCCTCCAGGAAACTACTGGCCAAATCCAGTCAATTGTTCAGAGGTCTCTTCTAAGCTAATCGCCCTACGGCATTGGATGCTAAATTATTCCATTCCTCAGAGTTGTTGCATTCTCCTGACGCATGTCACCATTCTCCCCATTCTCATACTGCTTCCTGACTGTTCCTTTTAGTCTCATTTGGTGTCCCCCTTTCATGACTTACTGTTAAGTGAATTGAAATTACAAAAACAGAGTGTATATTATGACCCATTTATGATGCATTTGTGCATTTAGATATTTACAGTATGCATGCATGAGTTGTGTCTGTGTAAGCCAAGTCTGTAAATATGTGTATATCAAAATGCTACTAGGCAATAGAGAGATTCTGGGTGAAACTCACATTAATAATTTCTAGCTTTTAATGTGTAAATTTGCCAATGATATTTATGTGCTGTTTAATTACAGGAAGTGGAAAAAGTGAAGTTGCTTAGTCATGTCTGACTCTTTGCGACCCCAAGGACGGCAGCCTACCCAGGCTCCTCTGTCCATGGGATTTTTCAGGCAAGAATACTGGAGTGGGTTGCCATTTCCTTCTCCAGGAAATCTTCCCAATGCAGGGATTGAACCCTGGTCTCCTGCATTGTAGGCAGATGCTTTACCATCTGAGCTACCAGGTAAGTCCTGTTTAATTATACTTACATGTTAATTATTCCCCAAAGCCCCAAACCTTCCCCTGAACTACAAACCTGGGTGACCTTAGCCATACTCAACTCTCTCCCCTATTCTTCGTTTGTGCCTCAACAGTCCCCGGATAGTACTCTTCTCTAGGGAACTGCTTTCCTGCACCTATATCTTCACATGTTTGCAATTCCCAAACTGGAAAGCTCCATGAAATATCCTGTTTCAAATCCTAGGGCCTATTATAGTGCTTTGTAAATAAAATGTAGTTACTGAATTGACTGAATGAATAAACTGAAAACATTATTCTGTATGGTTTATGGAATTGTTTTTATTTTAGTTAAGGAGTGACATATTCAGATATATGTTAAGATTTATTGGGAAGTATATTAAAAATGAAAGGCAGGTGGAGTGTTTAAAAGAGAGGAGGTAAGTATAAGAAATCACAGAAACCTTAGCCACCAATACGAGGATCTTTTTGTTAAAGTGGTGCCTCCAAGGAATAATAAAAAGTATCCCCAACGTTCCTGATATGCTGTAGCTTTTTAAAGATACACATCACTTGGTGTGATGACTGAGGGTGTCCACTGATTCTAAAATAAACCATTGCTGCCATCTTGTGGAGAAAAACTTTATACTTTATACCATTTAAGTTTTGCCAAGACTCACTGAGAAGGCAATGGCACCCCACTCCAGTACTCTTGCCTGGAAAATCCCATGGATGGAGGAGCCTGGTGGGCTGCAATCCATGGGGTCGCAAAGAGTCGGACACGACTGAGCGACTTCACTTTCACTTCTCACTTTCATGCACTGGAGAAGGAAATGGCAACCCACTCCAGTATTCTTGCCTGGAGAATCCCAGGGACGGGGGAGCCTGGTGGGCTGCCGTCTATGGGGTCACACAGAGCCGGACACGACTGAAGCGACTTAGCAGCAGCGGCAACAGCAAGCCTCACTGAACCTGTAATTATTCACTCTTTAAAAATAATAATAAATTTCAACTTGTTTTTTTAAAGTTATAACTTGTCTTTTAAAAAGTAACCTTTAAAAAGATAAGTTGAAATAAACTTCTTTTAAAAAATAATAAATTTCAACTTAACCTTTAACGTTTAAAACTATTTCTTCTTCTGCCTTTGTGTAAACTGACTTCAATTTACATGGACTTTTTAATCTATATCTTTTTTGGAATCTAATGCTGTCTTGTTCATTGTAATATAAATATTTCTAAATTAATTTTTATATTTAAATTTGTTTTTATTCATTTTTCCTCCAAACTTTACAAGCTAAATTGTCAGCTATAAACTAATTGTGAAGTTATTGCCTTTTAGCGCTTTTATAAGTGCAAGAGTCCATTCAATTTATTTAATAAATACATACTGAGTGCATATCTTGTGACAGTAATGCTTTAAGTGTTCAAGATATGGTAGTGAAATCTCTGCTTTCAAGGATTTTACATTTTAGACATATAAAGTGGATTTGTTTGTCTTGATGTTCTTTGAAAACATCTTTGTTATACAGTATAACAAACTGGATAAAGTTTCCAATTTGGAAGGAAGGAAAATATAGAAGAAAATGTCACTAAAATGGAATTTCTTCTTAGAAAATAGCATCTCACATGTGTACCCCAATGTTCATCACAGCACTGTTTATGATAGCCAGGACATGGAAGCAACCTAGATGCCCATCAGCAGATGAATGGATAAGGAAGCTGTGGTACATATACACTATGGAATATTACTCAGCCATTAAAAAGAATTCATTCGAATCAGTTCTAATCAGGTGGATGAAACTGGAGCCCATTATACAGAGTGAAGCAAGCCAGAAAGAAAAACACCAATACAGTATACTAACACATATATATGGAATTTAGAAAGATGGTAATGATAACCCTATATGCAAGACAGAGAAAGAGACAGAGATGTATAGAAAAAGACTTTTGGACTCTATGGGAGAAGGCGAGGGTGGGATGATCTGAGAGAACAGCATTGACACATGTATATTATCAAGTGTGAAACAGATCGCCAACCCAGGTTGGATGCATGAGACAAGTGCCCGGGGCTGGTGCACTGGGATGACCCAGAGAGACGGGATGGGGAGGGAGGTGGAAGGGGGGTTCAGGATGGGGAACATATGTAAATCCATGGCTGATTCATGTCAATGTATGGCAAAAACCACTACAATACTGTAAAGTAATTAGCCTCCAACTAATACAAATAATTGGGGGGAAAAAAAGAAAAGAAAAAAAAAAAGAAAATGTAAAGTATGTATAAAATAGATGAGCAACAAGGACATATTATACAGCACAGGGAATTATAGCTATTATTTTGTAATGCCTTTTAATAGGGTATTATCTGTAAACGTACTGAACGACCAGGCTGTATACCTGAAACTAATATAATGTAAAGCAACAACATTACACTTAAAAAATATTATTATAGAACCTACATCACATTGAATGTAGAAGGTAAATGAAGCTAACTAAGAGGAATCAAAGCTTGAAGACTGTTATTTGAAACAGTTTTAAGGAACTGAAAGAAAAAATAAAAAATGTTGTAATAAATTTAAAAAAAGAAAAAAGAAAATAGCGTCTCAGTTCCATTCAGTTTAGTCACTCAGTCATGTCCAACTCTTTGTGACCCCACGGATGGCAGCACACCAGGCCTCTCTGTCCATCACCAACTCAGAGCTTACTCAAACTCATGTCCATCAAGTCAGTGATACCATCCAACCATCTCATCCTCTGTCGTCTCCTTCTCCTCTTGCCTTCAACCTTTCCCAGCATCAAGATGAGTCAGCTATTTGCATCAGTTGGCCAAAGTATTGGAGCTTCAGCTTTAGCATCAGTCTTTCCAATGAATATGCAGGACTGATTTCCTTTAGGATGGACAGGTTGGATCTCCTTGCTAGCCAAGGTACTCTCAAGAGCATCAGTTCTTCGGCGCTCAGCTTTCTTTATAGTCCAAGTCTCACATCCATACATGACTACTGGAAAAACCATAGCTTTGACTAGATGAACTTTTGTTGGCAAAGTTATGTCTCTGATTTTTAATTTGCTGTCTAGGTTGCTCATAGCTTTTCTTCCAAGGAGCAAGCATCTTTTAATTTCATGGCTGCAGTCACCATCTGCAGTGATTTTGGAGCCCCCCAAAATAAAGTCTGTCACTGTTTCCATTGTTTCCCTATCTATTTGCCATGAAGTGATGGGACCAGATGCCATGATCTTAGTTTTCTGAATGTTGAGTTTTAAGCCAGTTTTTTCACTCTCCTCTTTCACTTTCACTAAGAGTCTCTTTAGTTCTTCTTTGCTTTCTGCTAGAACACTTCAATATTATGACCCTGCAAGCAAAATTTTGAAGTTTAGGAACTGGAAGAAAACTAGGAATAAAACCACCATATGACCCAGCAATCTCACTCCTAGGCATATACCCTGATGATACCAAAATTGAAAGAGACTCATGTATCCCAGTGTTAACGGCAGCACTATTTACAATAACTAGAAAATGAAAGCAACCTCAATGTCCATTGCCAGATGAGTGGATAAAGAAGTTGTGATACATATACACAATGGAATAATACTCAGCCATAGAAAGGGTCACATTTGAGTCAGTTCTAACGAGGTGGATGAACCTAGAGCCTATTGTACAGAGTGAAGCAAGTCAAAAAGAGAAAGATAAATATCGTATACTAACACATATATATGGAATCTAGAAAGATGGTACTGATGAATTTATTTGCAAGGCAGCAATGGAGAAACAGACATAGAGAACAGACTTATGGGCATGGAGAGAGGGGAGGAGAGGGTGAGATGTAAGCAGAGTAACATGGACACTTATATCACTGTGTGTAAAATGGATAGCCCATGGGAATTTGCTGTGTATCTCAGGGAGCTCAAACAGGGGCTCTGTATCAACCTGGGGGGTGGGGTGGGGAGGGAGGTGGGAGGGAGGTTTAAGAGAGCAGGGATATATGTACACCTATGGCTCATTCATGTAGAGGTTTGACAGAAAACACCAAAATTCTGTAAATCAAGTATCCTTCAATTAAAAAATAAATTAATTTAGAAAATAAGGGGGAAAAAAAAGATATTCATTGGGAATGCACACATTTCAACACATTTCAATTTGTTTCAGCCTGGGTACTCTCCAAAAGGAGAGCTGGAGACAAAAGTTTGTAAAAAGTCTATTTTAGGAATTACTCCAAAGAAGACGAGTGGGAAACTGCAAAAAGGAGGAGAGGGAGAAAATTGAATCCGAGGATGTATTATTGAGCAGCAATGATTACTGTGATAAATAATTGGGGTCAATTCCTCCAAGAAGCCTCATAGGCTACATTTCAGAATCGTCAGCTTGAGACAGACTCAGGCGCACATTTCCACTAGCCACCGACACTTGGTCAGTGTGGCACCCTTGCATGCTTATTCCTGCCACTTTCAGGTTTGGTAAGCACAGAAGGGGTGACTGGATTCCCCTGGGCATTTTACATATCAGTGCCAGGGAAATCTGAGGTTAGAGAACGAAACGTGATTCTGATGAAATAAGACATTAAGTTGCATCCACAATGACTAGAATACAATGATGGGCCAGGAGAGTGTGCCGTGGGGCATGAAACAGGCATGATTCTCACCTTTCATTTCAGGAAGCTGTTGAAACTAACAAGGGCACCACCTGAGGTGGGAGTTTAAAAACTAAAAACATAATGGAGAATTTATTATAAGAAAAAGTACTTTCAAATTTTGATAGGAGAATTTAATAAGTTACTTCCATCAAGAATTGCAGTCTATATGAAAATTCAAATATGGGTAATGCTAACACCAGTTCAAATAACTCACACACATTAAAGAGTATAAACATAAAGCGATGATATTTAATATATGAAATTATCATTTCTAGTTTCTCAATATTTATTTCTATTTCCCTCCTTTGTTTTGTAGGGATGATTTCAATATATTTTTGTTTCTAACCTTCATTTTTTTTTAATTGCAAATTTCAAAAGCCTTTAAAAGCTGAAGGTTTTCTGGGAATCCAAATTTTAAAACTATCTCAGTTAAAGATGTCAGCCTCTTTTGAAAAATGTAACCAAATTTTGGAAGAATCATTTACAAAATATGCAATATAATTCTATGGTATTTATACTGGTTTACAAAGTAGTGAAATAAATTCAGGGCATTTCTAAAAATGTGATTGATGCAGGGAAGCAAAAAGAGAAACAGATATTATAATAAGGCTGGCCTTTTTTTTTTTTTTTTTTGATTCAACATAGGCTTCATTACAAAAAAAGAATTCAATTATTCCATGTAAGAAAATTTGCAAATTCTGAAAATCAGTTTTCTAATTAATTAGTATACCATCACAGCTTAGTAAATAAAATTGTACATGCACAATCACTAAGTCCAAATACATTTGTGACTCATAAATTTCTGAATTTGATAAGAACAGTGTTTGTGCTATGATGTTGTGCTCCAACAAAACAGGTATTCATATTGTCACCCTTTAATCTATTGTATAAAATGTATATGCTATATTTAAAAGCTAGGTTATCATTGCAAATTTCAAGCTCCTAAACACCTAGACCTCATATTCTTGTGATATGTGATATGAAAATGTATATATAACCTCAGGTTATTTAGTAAAATAGCAAAATAATAACACCACATAATTTGTAAAATGGAGCTAAAATATATGAATGCAAATTTACAGCCTTAAATTATTTCATCAGTGAACAAGGAAGAAAAATGAAATTAAAGCTTTTATCCTAAAAAAATAAAAAAAAAAAGGAAAACAGATGAAATAATACATGAAACAGAGAAGATAATAATTTAATAGAATTGAATAGAAAACCTAAAAATAAACCAGAGTAGGTATATCTGTGTTTTCATAAATAGCATTATGGGAGTAGTTGACTTAATGATCCTAAGTATAAAAACACTGGGGAAAAAATAACACCAAGGAAAATATAAATAAACTTGACTGCATAAAAATTAAATATTGCTCCATGTATCGAAAAGTGATAAATAAGAAAGGTCAACTATGAATAAATATTTTAATGTTTATTTTTATACTTTAAAATTATACAAAATTCTCTTTAAAACCAAAATAAAAATCTTCAGTTTTCCATAGATAACTGAGTAAATGATATGAGTAGTGAATTCACAAAACACAAAGAAAACAAAATTATTAATAGTTATAGTACTTAATGCTAGAAAGATGCTGTGAATTTAGGACTTTCATGTATTGCTGTTAGGAGTGTAAATGTGTATAATCTACCTACAAAGTAACATAGGTGTATATTTCATCTTAAACATGTTCATATTGTATTGCTAGAAATTCCACTTTCATGAAACTAGGCTGAGAAAAAAGGAGATACAAATATTTGTATATAAGGATGCTAATCATATTATTATTTACAAAAAAGAAACATTGGAAACTACATTTATGCGCAACTACAGAGAATGCCTGTTGTCTACGAACACTGATATTTGTGGGTGGCAGTAAAATCGGATGCCATTCCGTCACACTGATTCTGTGTGTGCTCCTCTCAGTCGTGGGTGCCTTTGAGACCAGAGACTGTAGATCGCCAGGCTCTCCGGTCCATGGGATTCTCCAGGCAAGAATACTGGAGGGGGTTGCCGTGCCCTCCTCCAGACGATCCCACCCCAGAGATCAAACCCCTGTCTCCTACGTCTCCTGCACTGCAAGTGGATTCTTACCCACGGAGCCACCTGGGAAGCCCACTATTTCTGTAGAACATTTCTAAGTAAAAATAGTTTTCGTTCATTGAGCACCTACCATGGGTAAGGCAATGTACTAAAGAGCCTTACAAGTGATTTCCATGCTTTTAACATTTACATGATCTCTTTATAATTATTATTACTTCATTTGACAGAAGAGAAAATTGAAGTCGAGAGCTTTCCTGAAATGATTAGTCTTTTAGGTTCTATTTTGCAGAGCTGGGTCTGCCCCCAAACTTCTACTTTTATCTATTTTATAGCACTGCTTTTGTAACATGGGAAAAATCTCAAGATAGTATGTAAGAGTTAGTGTACAGAGGGTTGGGGTGGGATGGGTAAAAGCTGGAATTAAAGCTATATAAATTATCCACGTTTACCACCACAAAGTTTCTTGAACCATTCCTGGCAGTGACCACTGGTGTATAGGGGTGGAGACAGACATGTGATTGGGGGTGGAGTGGAATGCATGGTCTCTAGACTTTTCTTACTGAGAATAATTTAATTGTATAGCTTATTAAAATACCCAGAAGAGAAACATAAACTTCCATATACATTATGAATCCAGCCTTTTATTGTTTCTTAACACTTATACCATTACTTGCTTGGGTGGGGGTGGGGAGAAAGGGGGAATCACTGGAAACAATTTAATCAGTTATTTTAACGATTTCAGTACTTATTGCTAAGAAGTAGAATTATTCTTGATTTGTTTTTTGTACAGATGGTTTTTAGTACTTCTGTATTTTCAAATTGTCTATTATAAGCATTTATTATTTTCTGACTGTAAAATGCTATAGTTGAAAACAACTGACAATAAGCATTAAAACCATTAAATGAGTTAGCTTACTGATATACCTTTCAATGTTATAATGATGCTAGTCAGTCAGTTCAGTGGCTCAATTGTGTCTGACTCTTTGTGAACCCATGGACTGCAGCACGCCAGGCCTCCCTGTCCATCACCAGCTCTTGGAGTCTACCCAAACCCATGTCCATCAAGTTGGTAATGCCAGCCAACCATTTCCTCCTCTGTCATCCCCTTCTCCTCCTGCCTTCAATTTTTCCCAGCATCAATGATGCTAGGATACTCAGAAAACAGATTTGTCCACCACCCAAACTTTTTAAACCCTTCTCATCTCTCCACTCACCCATGGCTGCTGAAAAAGCAAATTAATATTACCATTGGAAACAACTGACAGTAGATACTTTAAAGTTCTGAAGTTATTTTAAAAGGGCTGCAAGTGCATGTGCACGTTCAGTTGCCTCCCACTCTGTGCGACCCCATGGACTATAGCCTGCCAGGCGGCTCTGTCTATGGGGTTTTGCAGGCCAGAGTGCTGGAGTGGGTTGCAATTTCCTATTCTAGGGGATCTTCCCCACCAAGGGATTGAACTCAAGACTCCTGTTTCTTCTGCATTAGCAGGTGGACCACTGAGCCACTTTGAAAGACTTTTAAAAGACTTGTGCTGTGCTGTTCTTAGTCGCTCAGTTGTGTCTGACTCTTAGAGACCCCATGGACTGTAGCCCACCAGGGCCCTCTGTCCATGGGGATTCTCCAGGTAAGAATACTGCAGTGGGTTGTGATGGCCTCCTCCAGGGCATCGTCCCAACTCAGGGATCAAACTCATGTCTCCCTCATTGCAGATGTATTCTTTACCATCTGAGCCACCAAGGAAGCCTGTGAATCCTGGAGTGGGTAGCCCATCCCTTCTCCGGGGGATCTTCCCGACCCAGCAATCGCACCAGGGTCTCATAAATTGCAGATGGATTATTTATCAGCTGAGCTACCCGGGAAGCTTAAGAGGTTTAAGCCCTTGCAAAACAAAGAATGTTGCCCACCATCCAGTTCTAGAAGGACCATGTCTTAGCCACTGCAGTCATTGGCCAGCAGTATACCCTGAAAGGATTAAAGAGAAGGAACAGGTTGAGGCACTCTGTGCTTTGGCAAAACAAGCCCACTAGATAGATAGGTGTCTCAGGAAGAATTTTAATGAAACCAAATTCTAGCATCTTTCCATATGTGGAAATGAAAAAGAAAAAAGAAAGCACTAAAATCATTCACTGAGATGCCTGTTCCTCCTGACTAGCAATTGTCTCTTGTTGAGATGGGGCTTTCCTGGTGGCTCAGCTGCTAAAGAATCCTCCTGCAATGCGGGAGACCTGGATTCCATCCCTGGGTTGGGAAGATCCCCTGGAGAAAGGAAAGCTACCCACTCCAGTATTCTGACCTGGAGAATTCTATGGACTATATATAGTTCATGGGGTCACAGAGAGTCGGACATGACTGAGCAACTTTCACTTTTATTGAGATATGTACCTGACTGCATGAATTCCCCATCCAAAATCATATACATACACATACATATGTATATGTATATATATATATATGATGCCCTACTTCTTCAGAGCAGTTCCTCAGTGCTCTTCTGGACTATATAATCTTCTGTTAAGACCCTGAATAAAACTCAACTCAGTGGTCTTTTTTTTTTTTTTTTCAACTCAGTGGTCTTATGTTGCAGAGGTTTTTTTTTTTTTTTTTTCAGTTCATACACCTTATTATCACTGCTGAAAAATCTATGATAAGAAAAACAACAAACAATAATCTCATTATTGAAGTTTATGTATAATAAAGTTGATATGATTAGAGGAAGAATGGTTATAGTGCATTTATTCATCAGAACTCTACTTCATCATTCATAATGTGATTATGTAATTAAACACAAAAATACTTTGTAGGTAAAATAAAGGAGAAAACAACATTGTATATGTCTATGTTGCAAAGACTACATAAAAATTTTAAAATAAAAACGAGACTCCTTTATTGGGGTAGGAGGACTGTGAGCTCATTTGGAACAGATTTGAGATCACTAGAAACACTGTATAGCTTTTTGAAAGTGAAAGTTGCTCAGTCCTGTCTGATTCCAGGACCCACCAGGCGCCTCTGTCCATGGAATTCTCTAGGCAAGAATACTGGAGTGGGTTGCCATTCCCTTCTCCAGGGGATCTTCCCAACTCAGGGATCGATCCCGGGTCTCCTGCATTGCAGGAGAATCACTTTTACTGTCTGAACCACCAGGTTAGCCACTTAAGAAACACTGATATTAATTACTTAGGAATATCAACGTTACTTATTGATATTGACATTTTGATTGTTCAGTATATCTGTTATCAAAGAAAATTTGCTTTTATTTCAAATACACCAAGTTTGGGAAATATACAAGTTGGAGCTAGGACTATTTGCATGTGCCCCTTAACGTATCGCTACACGTTTGATACTCTTGATGAAGAGTACCAAAAGTCTTAGTAGAGGATCCAGGATTGGAGAATCTAGCATTGCATACTGATTAAATGGAAGTTAACATTAAATAGTAAGAATCACCCCAGCATCTTAAAGCGATAGTGACTCCCTGGCGGCTCACTGGTAAAACAAACCTGCATCTGCCAGCAAGTGCAGGAAACGCAGGTTCAGTCCCCGGGTCAGGAAGATCCCCTGGAGAAAGAAATGCAACCAAGTCCGGTATTTCCTGCCGGGAGAATCCACGGACAGAGGAGCCTGGCGGGCTACGGTCCTTAGGGTCGCAAAAGAGTCTGACACAGCTTAGCGACTAAACAACAATTTCGAACAATAGTGACCATTTCAGCACTGTCACTGAGTATTTTTCTTCGATATTCTGATTTTAAAGTGCTCTGTATTTTCCGTATGATTTGCCCTCAACTACTCCGTTATTGAAACCGCTCCCGATGCCTACACCTTCTCCACGCTTCCGAGATCGGAACAGTGGAGACGGAGGGGGATTCGTCCACCATCCCGCTCAGTTATTAAGGAAGCAGTTTCCGGGAAGAGGAGTCAGAAAGGCCGCACGACCCTCCGCTCTTTCTCAGACCGCTCAGGAGCGAACGTCCCGGCCGCGCGTAGACGCGTCACCCCGGTCCGAAGAGGAAGGAGGTTGCTGGGCGACGGCGGCGGGGAGCGGGGCGGTCCCTGCGCTGCGCCGAGGACGCGCGGCCCGCAGCGGCGAGGGAGGCGGGGCGCGCCCGGAGGCCCAGCTTCCGGCCTGCAAGACCTGTCCAGCGAGTCCCCTCGCCGCGCCTGCAGCCCCGCCGCGCCGCCTAGCCCCACCTGCGGGGGCCCCCGACCTCCCGCCCGCTTCCCGCCGCGCCGCGGAGCCCCACCTGCGGGGTCCCGCCCGCTTCCCCCGCCGCTTCCCGTCGCGTCTGCAGCCCCTTCGCGCCGCGGAGCCCCACCTGCGGGGCCCCC
The DNA here is from genome assembly GCF_023699985.2 of Odocoileus virginianus. Taxonomy (NCBI): domain Eukaryota; kingdom Metazoa; phylum Chordata; class Mammalia; order Artiodactyla; family Cervidae; genus Odocoileus; species Odocoileus virginianus. Next base: position 4,293,759 of record NC_069701.1, read on the forward strand.
CGCCCATCCGCCCGCCGCTTCCTATCGCCACTGCGCCTGCGCGGCCGGAACCTTCGCGAAGGTTCCCGAGGCGGAGCTGGCCGTTCCCGGAAGCCGGCAGCCTGCGCGCCTGCAGGCCCGGGTCGTGCGCCGGGGGTTGCAGAGAAGGCGAGTGGCGGTTCCGGCGTCCGGGAAGGAGAATGGCCCTGCTGTGCTACAACCGGGGCTGTGGCCAGCGCTTCGACCCCGAGACCAACTCCGACGGTGAGAGAGGCGCCGCCGCCCCCTCCTCTCCACCTCCTCCCGGGGACGCCCGGGGCCTCGCAGGCTGATCCCGCCGCGCCGCCGCATCCCCTCCCGGGGCCTCCCGGGGTGACCCCGCCGGGCCGCGTCCCGAACTGCCCCCGGGTGCTGGGCCGCTCTGCGGCACCCGGCGACGGGGTCCGCACCCGGCGCCCGCCCTCGGCACGGCACTAGGCGCACATGCTCCCCGGTCGTCCGCCCTCTCTCCGGGCCGGGTTGAGAGCATCGTTGTCCCCGCCGCGCGCCTCTCGGAGCGATGAGAAGTTAGCCAGGTGCCCTGGGCTCGCCGTGCGGTGGGTGCGCGCGCGCGCGCGTGTGTCTGTGTCAGAGACAGACTTGGACCGCAGGGTTGGGCCGCTGGCGGGTTATCCTATCATTCATTTGACTCACTGTTTTAACCATACTTAAACTGTTCTTGATTCAGATTATTTTGAATGGTTACGCTGTTAGGTTTTGATACATCTTTTCCAGTGGAAGTTACGTTCGTTATCCGTTACTTTGTAGCCGTCCGTGTTCCTTGGGTATTTTTGCATGACCTTCCCGTCTAAGTACTGCGCCGTCTACGGAGTACTGTGCTTGAATGTCCTCTGTAGCAGAGGTCCCCGACCTCCAGGACCTAATGACTGATGATCTGAGGCGGAGCTGATGTAGTCATCGTAGAAATAAAGTGCACGATAAATGTAACGCTTCAGTCATCCTGAAACCATCCCCCACCCCACCCCCACGGCCGGCGGGTGGAAAAATTGCCTCCCGGGCCCAGGTGCCCTAAAGCAGCTCTCCAGGACCCAGGTGTAGAATTAAGGATGTAAACTTGAGAGTTACCGACCAGGTGAATGATAGAAACTGACCCGTGGATTTGAATTTTGGTAGGTGAATGAAGTAAAGGACTGACTTGATTCCTTGAAAACTGAGCAGTTACAACACTTTCTCATATTCCACTAGCATTTATTGTATGTTTTCTGTATGCCAGACATTGGCGTGTCACCTAATATATATTACGTTATCTCATTTAATCTTTACAACAACCCTGTGAAGTGTTTATTATACCCATTTAATGAGAGAAGTACAGCAACAAGTTAGCAACAAGGTTTCTCATTGTGTAGGGAATTAAAACCAATACTTTAAAATCATTTTTACAGTATTAATATGAGGTTTTTCAGGGAGAAAATTACGATTCTTCAGTGGATGAAAAAATCAAGGAATAAGAGTTTCAAAACCCTTTGCTGTTGGTAGCCTATGTAAAAAGCAAATTGCTTTAGTGGCTATACCTATTCTACTTTAATATTAAAGAGGAAAGTCGTTTGAATGGGATAATATGTTTGTTTATAGGGTGTTAGGTATCAGCCTAATTTTAAGGGGAGATACAGCCAATTTTTTTGGAAGTCAGCTCTGTGTGTGTGTGTGAAATGATACAGTGCCTAGGAAAGAGATGGAGGAAGCCAGCGGAGTAGACGTCTCAAGGATTAAGCATCCACAGCACTGAATTAAGTAGGGAACGCCTTTAAGGTTGCTGAAAGTTTATTAGCTTTAACAAAATTAGTTGTTCAGTCGTGGCTGACTCTCTGCGACCCTGTGGACGATAGCCCTCCAGGCTCCTCTGTCCAGGGAATTCTCCAGGTAAGAATACTGGAGTGGTGCCATTTCCTTCTCCAGGGGATCTTTCTGACCCAGGGTTTTCACACCCAGGTCTCCTGAATTGCAGGTGGATTCTTTACCGTCTGAGCTCCCCAGGGAAGCCTGAGGTTACTGTAGGGACTTGGGCAGGTTGGTTGGTGGAAAATGGAGACACAGAAGCTAAAGGAGTGTTTTGGTGTGGTGATTTGCATATGTTAAAACAGCTTCTCTAGAGGAAGCATTTCTTCACTAACAGTATTTTATTCAGTTCACACGTTTGAGAAAACAAACGGCTACCAAAAGGTGGAGCCAAAATTTGCCAAAATTTGAGCCAGGGTCAGACTCAATGTTAAAAGCCTTGGTTCTTAACCACCGCTGTCTTGTAGCTTCTTACCCATAAAATATTACCTTGAGCGAAAGTGTCAAACTTGATTTTTTTTTAAAGGACTAGAGAGAAAGATGTCCATCTGCATGCTATTTAGCAGTGGTTTTCAGACACTGTCTGTACTAGTTGTGTGGTTAAGACCTGACTCTTGCTGCTCTGTGGCCAGAATGTCCATGATTATATTTGCCTGTGTAAGACATCACGCGCTGTGTGCCTCTGGCTTTGTGTATATTTGATATGAAACAAGCTCTCTGTTCTCTTACTTTGATACTCCTCTCAAATGCCTATTCCTCTGCATATTCATTTCTACTTTGAATCTCCTTTTCCAGCTCTCAATTCCACTACTACCCTTAATTAGTAGATCTTCTGAGTCTGGGCTTAGGTACTATACCATGAACCTGACCCTTTCTCGCTTTATTAGCTAGTATGGTGTCTGTGTAGTACCTGGTTACTAACCAAGGAAACCATACTGACTTAATACAGGGATAGGGAGATTTTTCTCTGAGTACCAGAAATTAATCATTTTAAGGTGATTCCAGGAATCAGAGGTTGTAGCCAGTTGAGAGCTAAACAGACACGAAAGTTTGAGCAGAGTACCCTTGTAAGAAAATTGCACAGGTGTGGGGCTGACCTTTTTCTGCGCTCCTGGTTCTGTCTAACTAGGGAGTAAGTGTGTCCATTATCTTTTTTTTTTTAAACGTAAGGCTCCATATTGCAGGCTATAAGAAGTCCCATTTTCATAAGAGAGTTAAGTAAAAATTGCTAGTGTAATGGTGAGAAGGTAGGGAATAATAGACTAACAATCAGTGTCAAACTTGAAAACATTGTAGAATTTAAGCCTCTTTTTAATGAGGTTTATATCTAGGAATTGACACCTACTTAGGAAAATTAAATTAGCAATTAGATATTACATATCAGTTTTTAAAAAATTGAACCTATTCTTCAAAAAATGTCTTTTTAGAGCATCTCGGGCAACTTTTATGGATCAATACACATAAGGACATTTAAATTTGATAGTATTTTTGTAAACACAACATTGAAATACAATACTAAAGGTTGGGTACTAAATAGATTTTACTGTAAAGATTAGAAGAATACAAAATATAACTGGTTGTACTTGAACTATGTGTATTTTTATTTATAGCTGTCATACTCAAATCATAATTTTAACCTTTACTATTTTAATGAAATGTTATATTAAGCACTATGTGTCATGCATCAAACTTGAGCATTAGTGAAGTATTATCTGCATATGGAAAAAGGATTATATGTTAACACTGAAGGAAAATGGGTTTTCTTCATTATAAAGTTTTTTCTTTTTTCTTTGCTTTTGACCAGATGCTTGTACATACCACCCAGGCGTTCCAGTCTTTCATGATGCATTAAAGGTAGGAGCTTGATACATTTCTGTCTTAACATTTATATAGAAAATTCAGAAGTATAATACTAGATTTTTTTTTTCCCCCCTCGGCTTATGCTTTCTTACTGACCATTTTGGAGTGCTTTAAACAAGTGTTCCACTAGAGTCAAAGAAGACAGTAGATGGCAATCTCAAGGGTTTTTCCAGTTATAAAATTATTGTTTTTTATCTCAACTCTCATTTTCTCTGTCCCCCATTTCTTCACCTAACTTTGAGGGGAAATGAAAGCAGTTGTACTAATTCTTAGTTCTTCAGCATATGGGGCAGCTATTGGCTCATAAGAGTAGCTCTGAATTTTAGGAAAGATTGTTATAAACACTTCACAGTGCCACTCAGGACAGACGTCAAAGTTTAGAGTAATACAGTACAGAAAAGAGATGCCACCAGTTTTCCTTGATGTTCTGAAGAATTAGAGACATAACAGAATATTGTTTGATGAGGATTTTTGTGTTGGGTTTATTGGTCTTTTAAAATTTATGATAATGTGGTACATTTTCCATTGTGTATCTCAAAATAAAATGTTGCAACATGGCTGCTCTGGTTTTAGGTTTTCCTAGGAACATAAGCAGTCCTTCCTGTTTATATTTATTGATGTCCTTTGAATTTCTAATTTTAGTCTTTCAGGGAGTAATTAGACCACCTTGGTGTTTAGCTGTTAGCCAAGTGTAAACAGTGATATATGAGCAAATAACAAGCCTATATTAATCTGGTTACTTCTAAGTGAGAAAAACAGAACAAACGTTCATTACCACAAATTGTGACCTGACTTCTTACATCTTTTTGTTTTCCAATGATATTTTTCCTCGTACCTTCTAACCATGGGCATACTTCACTTCACTTCTCAGTTTTGGCTTCCTTTTTTTCTCTTGTCCAGTTTATTTTGTCCTTAGTTCACTTCTACAATGTATTTGGCAACTACAGATGAGTTCTGAAGTGACCCCTTATTCCAAACATAGCCTGCCTTTGCTGCTGCTAATAATGATGCCACTAACTTTCTAGTCATTTAGTCCATTGCTCCTCTTTATATCCAACTGTTAGTTATTCTGATTAAACTTAATGATTTTACTTGGAAGTGTTTTTCTCTTTTCTAATTTTGTTCTGTTTGTTACTGTTTTTTAACATTTCTTGAAGACCTAGACTTCCCAGTACTAGGAATTTCACAGCCCAGTAGACTTTAAGCAAAATATATAAATCAGTAGGTTGTGTACTGTTGTCAGTTTTCTGTTTAGCCAAGTCAAAAATTAAACATTGCATGAGCAGAAGGAAAAACATTTTACTATTCATATTGTGCATGCATGCTCAGTCATGTCCGACTCTTTGCAACCCCATGGACTTGTAGCCCACCAGGCCCCTCTGTCCATGGAATTTTCCAGGCAAGAATACTGGAGTGGGTTTCCATTTCCTTCTCCAAACTATTCATACTAGAAGAGGTACATTGAGGGAAAAGAACAGTTCTTAAGAAAAGACAGTTTGCAACCCTGTACTCACACACTTAAATTTTAATTTCCTTTTCACATTTTACTGAGGACAACCATACCATCTCAGCTGGGCATTGGGAACAACTAATGTGTCATGTATATGTCCCAGTATTCCCAGAATATATAATTCTTTATATAGAATTAAGATAATAAAACTTTTTTTTCCATACAGAATAGCTTTACTGGTGACAATATTATCTGTACTAATTAAACCTTTAATTTTGTACTGGTTATTTTTCGTCTGTATTTCAATTCAGAGTAAAAGAAAATGAAATTTCAGAACAAAGGAAAATATGAATTGTAGACTATTTGGTATTTCTTTTTTAAAAAACTTTTAACTGCGTATTGTGAAAAGAAGACACTACCAAATTCTTCATGGATATGTTGAGAGAAACAGTGAGGCCCAGATGGGTGTGTGCAAAGCTGGCCCTTAGTCTGAATTTGAGACATCCCAAGCTTTGGGACTACTGCATTTTTATTTCTTTTTTCTTTGTACTACATTGGAATTGTAGGTGACAACTTAAACCCATGGTTTTAGTTAGTTACTTGATACTTTGTTTAGCAATCTCATACTACTTTACAGTTTCTATATTTGTATGCCTCTAACTGAAAAGCTCATGTAACCTTGAAAGATCTAACAGTGCTTAAGCGGCTACATTAATTGTTTTTCGGAAAATAAAATGCTTATTGTTGAGAAACAACTATGCTGAGTTTGTTTAGAAACTGAATTATTATAATTATTATCTCTAACTTACTGGACTTTATTTTATTTTTTTTAACTTACTGGATTTTAATCTAACTTAGTTTTTAAAGTAAAGCACTTCACTTCCACCCTCGATCCCTTAAAATATCTAGTTTTATAAATTATAAAATGTTTTTGTTCTGAAAATCAAATGCTATTCTAAAACAGAAGCAATTTCTGTTTCCATATTGTAAGGTGCTTCCTTTTATGATGGATCACAACAACATTGGTTAATTAATTTTTTTTTAGTCAAAGACTAAGCATTTCACTTGATTAGATTAATTATCTACAGCACTTCAGTACTATAAAATTATATATATACAGGTCACTTTGCAACTCAAGGAGGTAAGTGCAAGTGGTATTTCAGTGAGTTGCGGTTCTTTTACAAGCAGAGTTTTCACTTTGGTTTCTTCTTTTGGCTCTTATGTTTCCTAGGGTTGGTCTTGCTGTAAGAGAAGAACAACAGATTTTTCTGATTTTTTAAGTATTGTAGTAAGTATTAATTTTTTTTCCCTAGATTGTTCCCCCCAAAGTGCATATTACAGGAAGCTCCAAATTTGAGGAGTCTGATTTTGAACAGCTATTGTCTAGTCCTTGTTAACTTACAGATGCTCCCTTTCTTTTAAAATGGAGGTCACCTCCCTTCTGTGGCACTTAAAGTGTTTCTCTGTTTTAGAGATTAAAGTTTCGAGATGTTAATTAACTACTTGTCAATTTATGTTTGTTTTTGTATGTTAGTTTTTTTTTTTTTCATTTCTAATGTACTTATATACATCACAATTACACTCTAGAATTTTTTCCTACTGCTTATTTTTTCTTTAGCTTTTTATTTTTTAATTGAAGTACAGCTGATTTACAGTGTTATTTTAGTTTCACATATACAGCATAGTGACTCATTTATAGACATGTATACCTCTTCTTACTCAGATTCTTTGCCATTACAGGCTATTACAAGACATTAACTATAGTTCCCTGTGCTATACAGTAATTCCTTGTTATTTGATGTTAGTAGTCTTAAAAGAACTCCATCGAGAGGCAACAATTTAAATCATATTCAGTTAGGAACAATAAATTTTCATATCTAAGATACCATTAAGTTGCACTGTTATTTTGTGTACCCTTAAGAAAGAAAACTAAAGTTGCTAATTAAATGATGTATCTTTGACCTTATGATTTCAAGGACATTAAAATGTATGTCAATGTTATATAGAAAAGGTAGCTAGCGTTAATTGAATGTTTGCCACCTGCCAGATAAGGGAAGTATTGTATTTTTGTTGTTTAATCCTCAAAAATTGCCTCAATTTTACTGATGAGGAAACAAGTTTAAAAAGATTAACTTGTTCAATATCATATAGCTAGGAGCACAGCTGAGACTGATATTGAGGCCCTTTTGTATAAATAAATTGTAGAATTCTCTGCAAAATTGCCAAAATTTGTTTCTTGTAAACAAGTTTATACTATACCTTTAATAGAATAATTAAAGTAGATATTTATTAGGTGTAATTTAGAGGCCTCTTTTTAATGCATTACTCACATGTAAGAACTCATTTGCAAATATATTAAGTTTGGAGTTCTGTTTTTAGTTTCTTAAAATAAGTCAGTGTGTTAAAAGTGGAGAAAACATGAACTTGAATTTATGAACCAAGAATTGAACATTAGTATTTGTCACAGCATGTGAAACAGATAATAGGATCGCTCTCAGTGAGTGAGTGCCTTTCACCCACAGGGCTGCACGAAAGGAAGGCATAACAGTGAGAAGCCACCTGAGCCAGTCAAGCCTGAAGTCAAGACTACTGAGAAGAAGGAGCTGTCTGAGCTGAAACCCAGGTTTCAGGAGCACATCATTCAGGCCCCTAAGCCAGTAGAGGCAATCAAAAGGCCAAGGTACACTCTATATAGCTGTATACCAGTGTTACACTTAATAACTGCATCTGTTCCTGGTATTACCTCTTACAGTTTTGCATCATATCATTCATAGCCATTGTGTAGTTCACCAACTTTTGGACCATTTTGTTTTCTCTTCTGTTCAGTCACTCAGTTCAGTTCAGTTGCTCAGTTGTGTCTGACTCTTTGTGACCCCATGAACTGCAGCATGCCAGGCCACCCTGTCCGTCACCAACTACCGGAGTCTAGCCAAACTCATGTCCATTGAGTTGGTGATGCCATCCAAGCATCTCACCCTCTGTCTCTCCCTTGTCCTGCCTTCAGTCTTTCCCAGCATCAGGTTTTTTTTCCAGTGCGTCAGTTCTTCGCATCAAGTGGCCAGAGTATTGGGAGTTTCAGCTTCAGCATCAGTCCTTCCAATGAATATTCAGGACTGATTTCCTCTAGGATGGACTGGTTGGATCTCCTTGCAGTCCAAGGGACTCTCTAGAGTCTTCTCCAACACCACAGTTCAAGAGCATCAATTCTTTGGCGCTTAGCTTTCTTTATAGTCCAGCTCTCAAATCCATACGTGACTACTGGAGAAACCATAGCTTTGACTACAAGTAATGTCTGTATTTCTTAATATGCTGTCGAGGTTAGTCATAGCTTTTCTCCCAAGGAGCAAATGCCTTTTAATTTCATGTCTGCAGTTACCATCTGCAGTGATTTTGGAGCCCAAGAAAATAAAGTCTGTCACTGTTTCCATTGTTTGCCTATCTTGCTATGAAGTGATAGGACCAGATGCCATGATCTTAGTTTTTTGAATGTTGAGCTTTAAGCCAACATTTTCACTCTCCTCTTTCACATTCCTCAAGACGCGCTTTGGTTCTTCTTCACTTTCTGCCATAAGGGTGGTGTTATCTGCATGTCTGAGGTTATTGATATTTCTCCCGGCAATCTTGATTCCAGCTTGTGCTTCATCCAGTCTGGCATTTCTCATGATGTACTCTGCTTATAAATAACTTTTTTCTTAGATAATACCTTTTTGCTTCTGTTCCCTTGAGGGCATACACACAGCAAAGCTCCGGGGTGGGTTGGTTCACTGTATGCAGTTAAGCTCAGGCTGAGGGAGCCACACGTCTTTCTTGTGCCTTGGCATGTCTCGCTTGCACTGTGGCACAGTGGAATTCTCTAAGGGAATTGTCATTGTCAGGGAGTCGGTTTGAGTTGAAAAAGAACTTGAATGCTTTCCTTTCCATTCTACCACTGTCTGTTTAATATTTTTTAAGACATTCTTCATGGAAAAACTTTTCATTTCCTTTCAAAAATTCTAATGAATTTTAAAGCAGCTCCTCTTATCATTGCTAATTGAGTATATAATTTTTCCTTGCATCGAGTCAAATTCTATTTATTTGTCCATATTTTGCCAGTTAGAATAAGCCTAGTCACTTATGTTTTACCCCCCAGTTATCTGAAAACTGTTAGTCTCGTTACTGATCAATTTTTAATGTATTTGATTTACATGGCATATCTGTTAAAGTACTTTTAAAATACATTTTGCTCATTTTGCAGTAAAATTACAGATTCTTCATCTTGACTTTCTGACCCACTATATTTTATAATCCCATGAGTGCTGGGATTATTGTTGGATATCACTGTTATACCAGGTCTTCTTCACATAGCACTTGAGTACTTAATTGTTTCAGAATCAAAATACAGGACTTAAAAAAAAAATAGATGGTTTTTGGCCTCAAACATGACCTTTGTTGATATTCATATTATGGATTAATGATTTCCCCAATTTTTTCTTTATTGATCTTAAATAAATAAGTTTATATCATCTTGACTAATACCCAACAAAGAAAAAACCCTCAGCGACTTTTTGATGTTTACTTTGTTTATTTAACCAGACTACTTAGGGTGATTTTTTTCTATATTCACCTTATTGATAATCATGAGAAATTTTATCAAATGTCTTAATTGACTGATTTGCCAGTTGTGGGTGGGGGGGAAGTCATAAAAAGACAAGAATTTTGACATGGATCATTATTAAATATTATAGTTGAGTCTACTGTAATTGACAGTATGAGGTAATATTTTTTAAAATAATGGATTACTAATAAATTCACTTAAGAGAAAGAGAAATTAAGTATTTTATCCTAAATTCATTGGATGGCATTATAGAGATTATGAGGATACGAGTTTTTATGTTCTTTGTTGATGCCTCCTATGCAGTAGGTTTTTCATTAAGTATGTAGAATGAATAACCTAGGATTTTTCGTTTTATTGCTGCATTTATTAGTATTCTTAATACTTATTGAATGCCTTAAATTCTACATACAGCACTTTACAAAATGTTAGGGGACATTGTTGTTACTGTTTTTTTTAACCCTACTAGAGCTGCCTTGTGATATAACTGTCTGAATTAATAGGTGCATGTACTAGTGTCCACGTGAAGTGAACCGTCTCCACCGGTAGGGATATGGATTCACTTCCTACATAATTATTGCCTTAGTATGTAATTATTCAGTTATGTACTGATGTAATGATTAAAATGAGCTGCTTTAAAATAAAATTTTTCATTAGAATTTTTGAAAGGAAATGTTTTGCTATGAAGAATGTCTTAAAAAAATATTCAACAAACAGTGGTAGAATGGAAAGGAAAGCCTCCAAGTTCGTTTTCAACTCAAACTGACTCCCTGACAAGGACGATTTCCTTAGAGAACTCCCCTGTGCCACAGTGCAAGCGAGACATGCCAAGGCACAAGAAAGGCGTGTGGCTCCCTCGGCCTGAGCTTAACTGCATGTACGGTGGACAAACCTGCCCTGGAGCTTGGCCGTGTGCGTGCCCTGCTGAGTGAGTCACTTCACGCATAATTGTTCACTTCGGCCGTACTTGCTGCTCGGGGTTTGCCTTGGGTGTGGAATGTGAAGATACTTCACAGTCCCTTCCTTGGAGTTGCTCATCTTGGCAAATTTGGATTCTTAGTCTTTGTGTCCTTCCCCTTAGCCCTACTGATTCATAAATTGTGTTGAAAGTATCATGATTATTTGATATTTAGTATCAACTTTTTTCTGCTAAAACTTAGAAATGTAACTGTGTTACAGCAGTTATTGTAAAATACTTTTTTAATTAGAAAAACTTGATTCACAAAGCTTTTGGCTTATCGTAAGTAGGCTCAAGTATATTTAATTTTAGTACAAAGAAATATTTTTGTACCTCAATAATGGTAATAAAGTTTCCAAAATCTCTAGCCCGGATGAACCAATGACAAATTTGGAGTTAAAGATATCTGCCTCCCTAAAACAAGCACTTGATAAACTTAAACTGTCATCGGGGAATGAAGAAAATAAGAAAGGTAAGATTTTGCTTTTTATATTTTTCTATTCGGTTAGCCAGAGCTAAAAGAAGCAGGAGCAGTATAGTTTACAGCATATAAATATAAAAAAGTAGTACTTTATAGTAAAGAACTTTTTTGTTTATTGAATGCCTTTTAAACCACAGAATGAATTTGTGATTCATTTCATTTTGTCTTTATTAAAAAGGAGTACCTGTTAATTTTTTTTTCTGTTACTCATTACTTTTTAACAGTGAGTTGAGCTTTTTTGTAAATGTTTCATTGTGCATGATATAAAATATATTTAGCATTCTCTGATCCATACCTGTTATCTGGGGGGAAAAAATCATGAAATGATTTCTCTTTTACATAAGGTAAATTTACTGGATATAGGGTGCATTGTAGAATAGAAGTGCATCATGTCCTGTGTCATTTTGGGAATATAGGCAAGACTTAATCACAGTAGTTGGCTTCTGATTCACTTTTACTGAATGATGTGTATTACATGAAAGGTCACACAGAAAACTTAACTAAAATCATTGTAAAATAGCAGGGTTTTTTTGTATTTAGATTATTAAATACTCATTTTAAGAAAATGGTACTTTCTATGAATAGCCCTATAGTAAAAGTGTTCTATTTTAATGTTTTTATTTTTTCTTTCTTTTAGAAGAAGACAGTGATGAAATTAAGATTGGAACCTCATGTAAAAATGGAGGGTGTTCAAAGGTATATATTATAAAATTTGTGTTAAGTCTGGAAGTAAAATTTTAATTTTGAGAAAAGAGTAATTTACTGACTCAATTAGATGCCAACATTTATGTGCCTGTTATGTGTTGGGCACTGTTCCCTTGAGCAGGACTATGAGCATGGATAAGTGCCTGTCCCAAAGGAGCACATCTGAGAGATCACAGGAATAAACAGGTCTAGTTCTGTCAGCATTTACTGAGCACTTCCTGTGTGCCAGAGATGGTTTTAGGGGTTGGGAATGTGGTATTAAATAAAGCAAAAATCCCTGTTCTTGTGGAGCTGATACTCTGATTCTGGGGGAGGACAACAAATAAGCTGTTAAGTGCTGTGAATTTAGGTAGACGTGAAAAGAATAACGCTGACAAGGAGATACAGAGGGAGGTCCTTTTCGATGTGGTGACACGGGGTTGGAAATTGAATGATGTAGCAGATGCGCTGTATGAACCTTGGAGTAGGTGTGGGAGCAGCATGTGTAGAGGCTCTAGAGCTTGGCTACTCAGGAAATGATAGGAGAAGTCAGTGGAGGGTTGATACGGGTGGGAAACAGGGTAGGAAAGGCAGGCAGGGTTATAGATTATAGAGGTCCTTGTATGTCACAGTGAGGCGTTCAGGCTTTAGTCTAAGTGTAACATAAAGCCGTTGTCTTGTTTAAGGAGGGACTTTAAAAGGATATCTTTGGCTGATACGTGGTAAATTTAATGGCGCAGGAGTGGAGTCAAGGGAAGGAAAACCAGCTAGGGTGCTATTTTGAAAGACCAGGCATTGGCATATGTTTTATAGTAGTAGTTACATGTAAGATGTCATCAGACATCTCATGGAGGCTTCTTTCTGCCTGCTCTGTGTAATATCACACCCTCTTCACCATGTCCATACTCTCCTGATTTCCCCACAGCTCTTACCCCTTATTGTATGCTACGTATTTTACAGATTTTGCTTCCCTTCTTCACTCATGAAAGATTTAAAAGAAAAACATTTTCTCTTTGCTTGTCCTGAGTGCTTAGAACAGTGCCCAGCACATGACAGACATGTTAGAATGAATGACACCTGGAAGTATCAGCAGGACTTGCTGATAAACTAGAAGTGAAGCATCTCAGTGCACCATTAACTGAGGAAGAGATTGGAGTTAGGGTTGGGAGCAGGTTTGCAGTCTTCTTTCATGCTGAGTTTGGGATCACCTTGTTCATTTAGAGATGGAAATACAAATGCATTCCCGTGTATTTAAGGTAGACGTAGTAGATAACGATGAATTCTTTGGGTGCGGGAGGTGCGTGCAGGTGGTGGGGTCTGTAGGCATGTCAGAGCAGAGGTATCCCCAGATGAATTTTGAGAAATGAATGACAGTCCTGTAAATGGACAAAATGGGAAAGGATATTCCAAGCAGAGAGAGCAATAATGTACAAAAATCAAAAGTAGTCAATGATAATGGTACAGAATTTGCTGATGTAAAGTTGAGATTAGAAGAAAAGTCAGACTAGATCCTGAAAGGCTTGCTGCTCACAGCTTAGGCCTTCCTTTAGGTCTTGGTGGCCATCGAAGAAATGTTTTTAAGGTTTTTACATTGAAATACAACATTGACTATATATAAATGTTAAGTTTATTAAGCTGAGTGCACATGCTTCCTCTCATTCATTATTTCATCTTCCAAAGGTAACTACTTTTTTCTCTCAACATAGATTAGTTTTGCCTGCTTCTGAACTTAACTGTAAATAGAATCATAGAACAGGTACTTAAGTCTGTCTTCCTTTACTTAACTGTTTTTTGTTCTCTTGGTTTCAGCTGTAATTTGTTCATTTTCAAAGCTTTAAAGCATACCATTGTTTAAATGTGCCAATCAGTTGATCCTTTCTACTGTCCTGTGAAGTTTTTTGATTCATGTTACTATGGACATATTTGTGCATGACTTTGGGGATAGGTTTACACATTTCTTTTAGGTAGATGACTAGAAATAGTGTTGATTCTTCAGTGTGTGTGCAGCTTTAGGAGGTACTCCCACCTAATTTTACAAAGTGGTTGTGTTTATACTCTTCCCAGTGATATATGAGACTGGGTCCATTTGTTCTACACCTTGGTAACACTTTTGTAATATCAGTCTTTTATATTTAGCCACTCTGGTGAATGTGAACTATTCCCATTGTGATTTTACTTTGTACTTTCCTGATGATGATGTACTACGTTTTTGTATGCCTATTGGCCATTTGGATGTCCTCTGTGACGCTGTCCCAAATCTGTATCTGTTTTTCTATTAAGTTGACTTTTTCTTAATGATTTTAGGAATTCTTCATATGTTTTAGCTGCACGTCCTTTGTCAGAGAGACTATACTTTTTCACTGTCTTAATAATGGCTTCTGATAAATAGTCTCTTTAAATTTAATGAAACTCAGTTTCTTCATCTTTTCCTTCATGACAGGTTTTTTCGTGTCCTCTTTAAGAAATCTGTTTCTTTTAGGGCTTAGAGGCACATTTAAATGTGCAGACCACTGGCACTAATTATTGTATATGGTTTGAGGTAGCAGTATTTAAAGGACTTTAAACAAGAAAGTGGGGCATGTTTAAGTAGATGGTAGAGTCCAGAAACTGAAGGCAGAGAAATTCATCAGACTCTTTTAGCAGAGTTTCATTGCCTAGAATCTGCTAGTCATCTTGAGAAAGTTTAGCAAATTAAGCTGGTAAGATTTTTCCTAACTCAGGTTGACAGGATTTTGTGATAGACTGCATGAGGGTAGAAGGTAAAGGGACACTGAAGAGAACTTTGAGAATCTCTCCTTTGAGAGACTCAGTGGATATGGAGCCATCAGATAAGATTGGGAAGAAGAATAGGAGGTCTGGGGAACAACAGTGATAGACGTTCAGAATCTTATACACACCCCGGAATCTGAATTGACAAAAAGTGAATGTACAGAATTTTATTTTCTGTAACTATAGGATGGTTGCTGTAAATAGCAAAGTAGACAGAAAATATACTACTGGCTGCATCTATGTTTTATTAACATAACTTTTTGTGAATTCATCTGTAGAGCCTTCATCTACAGCAGCAATGGGGCCCGGATCTTCCAGACAAACCCTGGATATATATATAGGTCTGCAGCTCATTTTACCGTTTATAGGGATAAGAAGTCATCTCTCTGGACTTCAGAATTGCTTATTAGATTTTCCGTATTAATTCATAATGCTCACAGAGTTTACTGTGCACATAGTCATGCTATAACTATGTTTCTGATGAGAACACTAATCTCTTGGTCTCAGTATTGTCCTGTAAATTTATAGAACATGCCTGAATATGTTTGGAATATGTTGGGATGTGTCCTCATACCCAAAAGTCTAAAAACATCTGATACATCCTGTTGCCTACTTTAATATTTACCTTTTTCACAGGGAACTGAAATTTAAGCATATCCAAACAGGAATCTTTTTTCATTCCTTATTGGAATGGCCTGAGGTGAATTTATGAATGTTCTAGGTAATTGTTACCTCTTGGGCATTTTCATAGTTCATAGAGGTCACCAGTACTTACAAATACATGTGAAGTGTAACACTGAGATATGAAACTAATTTTTTCCCTCTTTTTTTTTCTCTTGTAGACATACCAGGGTCCACAGAGTCTAGAAGAAGTCTGTGTATATCATTCTGGAGTACCTATTTTCCACGAAGGGTAACTAATGAAAACTTTATGGTAGATGTTAGAAATGTTAATATGCCTTTAAACATTATTTGCTATGCAACAATATTAGGTGTTTTACTTATGTTGTCATATAAACTGTACAATAATGTAGAAATGTGAATTTTGTCTTCTTTCTACACACGGTGAAACTGAAGGTTACAGTTGAAGTAGCCATTGTGATTCATACCTCGTGTTTTTTGCATTCCTTTATATTACAATTGGATACTTTGTTTCTTTAAGCTGAACAGGTGTTTTGTGTTTTGAAGGGCTGTCCTGGCCATTGGGAGGGCATTTGGAATTTTGGGCCCTGGGACCCTGAGACACCAACGTTGTGGTATCTGAGAAAACCAGTACCTTTCCATAGCCCTCAGCTGAGAGCCTCTCTCATTATGTTACACTGTAGTTTATAGAAACACAGTACTGTGAAAATCTTCCACTCTGTTTCCCTATCTTCAGGACTCAAACCCCAAGTTTTACTGTAATTTTTGTCTTCCAGTGTTAGATCTTTCTTAAGTAAATAGTGTTAGATTTTTCTCAAGTTAATTTTTCACTTACTTTGGGATTGACTATCACAGGTTATGTAAACATTAGTTTTTAGTTTGTTTGCATATTCTCACTTTCCTGGTGTTTTAAAATATGAAGGTCTTCAACCTTTGATCATTACCATTTCATAGTAGCTTCATGAGGAAACTGAAATGCAAATTATCAGTGAAAAGCTAATTTTGGATTTTGTGATGGTTTTAAGCATCTTCATTCAGGAATGCCAGAATTGCTATACTAATTGGCATTCTGGTTATTAGTCTTCTGGTAGTTTTAACTGTTTAGCAACTTAGACACTTGTAAAATACTAAAGTTACATGCTTATTTTTTAAAGTTACTTACCACTCTAACACTTCCAAATTTAATTGATTGTCAGATTTTATTTCTGAAATTTTTCTATGATAATTTAAAGGATGAAATACTGGAGCTGTTGTAGAAGAAAAACTTCTGATTTTAATACATTCTTAGCCCAAGAAGGCTGTACAACAGGGAAACACATGTGGACTAAAAAGGATGCTGTAAGTAAAGTTTTAAAAATAGCCTACTGGTGTGTGTTTATCTGAGTCATTTTGAAGACATTTGAGATTACTCTGTCTTTAGATTTAAGGGGAAAAAAAGTTCCTCACAGTAAAGTTTGATGAACCTAACTAAAATCTAAAATTAATCTGAGTCAAGCTCTTAACGCACTACTCTTTGATCAGAATAACCACTGTGTATGTTGATTGCTAATATGTAGATTTTTGTGAAATACGTAAGCTAGTCTAAATTGAAGCATATTTTTCTGTAATTGCATACTTTGTTTTGACTTTTTCTGTTGAAAATCACTTTTCTGCTCATTTGAGTTACCATTGAGACCTCTGATGCTCTTTTGGCCCCTTACTTGTCATTCAACCATTTACACGTTACAGACACGCCATCTAGTGGCCAAACGGTAGAATTGTAGCATTGTTTCTTTGGGATTGTTTCTGTGTTTTTAAAATAAATTAATTTATTTTAATGGAAGGCTAATTGCTTTACAGTATTGTGGTGGTTTTTGCCATACATTGACATGAGTCAGCCTCTCCTTGCTACCAGGAAACTTATCAAAAGAAAAGAGAAAGCATCAGTTCCTACTTCCCTAACAGCATTTTAAAATGACTTGTAGCTATGCAAATAATCTCTGAAAATCCCATTAAACTGTAAGCTAACAAACTGTAATTTGTTAGCTATTACTAACGTGTCTTGTGATACATTAGGTTAATTTTATGTTCTGTATTAGCACTAAAAACCCCAAGACAATGAACGTTTTCAGTGTGTGCATCTTTATGTTCAGATTACTTTAGGAATTCATTTAGTGTATATTAGAATATATTATGTCTGTTTTTTAATTACACATGGGTTAGATATTGTAAATGTATCTGTTAAGCTATAATAATTTGTCTACCATAAAACTTCTAGGAGTGTTTTATTAGTAAAAAGTGAAATCTCCCTGTATTTTTTCCAAGGTACAAAAATTTGAAAATTTTGCTTTGAAAAAATGTTGTTTTGTGTGCTTAAGTTTTCATAGTATGACCCTTGGTGAAAAACACTGTTTTATTTTTTAATGCATATAGTAGTTGTCAACTATTGATTGACTAAGCCAGGTGTTTAAGGGCAGAAAAGTTTAAGTGGTATAAGTAATTTAAATTCAGTTGGCATAATTACACAGAAATATAAATATTGCTTTTTCAAACAAGTGTCTCACAGTCTCATGCATTAAGTTACCCTCAGTTCCAAGACACATCACACTTCATCTTTCAAGTAGTTATTGTTATAGCAATTTATCATTCATAGGTAATAATTTATTTCCATAATAGTAATCAAAAGATTACTTCCACAAATTCTTACCTTTTTTTCATGTTATTATAAGAGGAAAATATTCAATAAGAACAACAGGCAGTTACAACTAGTCAATTATTTTTTCTCAAATTTCAGTCTGTAGAAAATAACTGGCAAATTACTATGCATGAGGTTAAGATGTTCTCTGGTTTATATTGTTATGCAAATATCTCTAGTCTAAAAGTATGTTCTCAAGTCATAAAGCTAGTATTTTGTTTCATTGGTTAAACTTCTTGATGGGGGCTTTAGAATTTGTTTATGCTTAAAAATATTAAGGGCTCTATTTTATGTGGCATTTTTCTCAATTTTAATGGGTCAAATTATTCTTTTTAAGAGGTTAATTAAGGCACTTTGTAAATTCATAAAGTTTGTCTTACATTGCAGGGGAAAAAGGTTGTTCCGTGTAGACATGACTGGCATCAGACTGGGGGTGAAGTCACCATTTCAGTATATGCGAAAAATTCACTTCCAGAGCTTAGCCAAGTAGAAGCAAATAGCACATTGGTGAGTGCACTCGCGTCTCTGGCTGTGCGTTGCTCGTCCTAAGTGTGTGTGTGTGCCGTGGCTGCGCCAGGTCGCGGCTGCAGCGCGCAGAGCGCCCGGTGCTGCTTCGCGGGCGCGTGGCGCGCGGGCCCTCTCCACGCGGCCTGTGTGTCCTAGCTCCCAGCCAGGGCGCGAACCTGCGTCCCTGCGTGGGAGGCGGGTTCTTCCAGTGTTGTTCCCTGGAACACGAGGGAAGTCACTAAACGTTATTCTTACTGTATTATGAAATGTTGATCTTGCTTGAGCTGTTTTAAGATTTAAAAAGTCTCTCCCATTTGAAAAAATAATTTGAAATTACTTTCATAGAAACTACTTTAAGTGAACGTTCTCAGCGAGTTATTTCTGAAGCACCCTGGAAGTACTATAGTGGCTTAGATTTATCAGATAATAATGATTCTTAGTTCTCAATATGAAACTCCATGTTAATTTTTTTTTCACTGTTAATGGTTTTCTCAAATAAAGTATAATATTGGCAGTTCCTTAAAATAACTTAAATGGCTTTTATCCATGTCTTTATTTTTATAATCACTGTTTTAATATCCTAAATCTTTACTTTGGTTTTGATCAATTAATTTTTTTTTTTTCAGTTAAATGTACACATTGTATTTGAAGGAGAGAAGGAATTTCATCAAAATGTGAAATTATGGGGTGTAAGTATTGTAAATACAGCAGAATTTTTTCTTAGACTTTAAAATGCCATTTTATAATAAAAGCTAGTACTTTAGGTAAGCATTGATGCAGAGTAGATGTATAACTTACCATTATTTCTTACCCAGGAATTTACATCTAAGGCTGGAAACGACCTTAGAAGCTTGGAGTTTTGACTGTTAGCAACTAGCATAGACATGAAGTCTTGCTTATCATTTAAACATACTTGCTTCTAAAATTGGTAAAACCATCCAGAATACTGCCATTCTCTTTGATATGTTACAGGTGATTGATGTAAAACGAAGCTACGTAACTATGACTGCAACAAAGATTGAGATCACCATGAGAAAAGCTGAACCTATGCAGTGGGCAAGCCTTGAACTGCCTGCAGCAAAAACCCAGGAAAAACAAAAGGAAGAGACAACAGAATGAGTTGGGAAGGGAAAGAAATGTTACTGGCTGTTTGAGAATTCTTACTGCGTGGTGAAGTGGTGACTTGCTGCTGTAGTCTTGTTTTCTTGTTATTGTTGTTGAATCTGGCATTTCAGGGTCTGCAGTAGGTTCAAGCCAAAGTTGGTTTATCTTTTTGTGCCTCCCATATCGCTTTTGAGTTACCTAAATTAATTATTCATTTCTCCTCACTAACAGAACTGTAGTTGTGTCCTGTACTTGAAGAAGCTAGAAAATAGCTCATAACAGTTAAAATATTTCTTAGCATAATACTGCGTTAATCAGAGAAATGTAAAGAAACATTTGTTTTACATCTCTTTCTTTTATCCTATAATTAATCATTTAAGCAAGATGGAATGTCAGATTTTTAATTAGCTTTTTCATGAATTTGTGTTCCTATGATACTTGAAAATCTTTAAGGAAGAGATGAAGCTCTGCATTGCTTTTCCACTCAACAATAACATTTTGTAGGGGGTTAACTCACAGTAGTGTAGTACATAAGTAGTAGCAAGGAAATACAAACATTAACAAATCAGAATTCATTTACAGCTAATTGGATTAAAAATTACATCAGTACCTGTATACTTGCCAAGCAGTATGATCTTAAGAGTACAGGAAACATCATAAATAAGAATAAAAAGGTATCAATTTGATTAAAAGTCACCATTTTATAAGACTAAACAGTAGTGTTAAACATCTCTTTCCTAATTATTCATAAGGTCTCTGGATGATGTTATGACTGAATTGTACCTAATTTATAGTCTGTGCCCTCTTAGAATCTTTTATTAGTTATAAATTATATATATTATCTGGCCTCCCTGGTGGAAAACTGTCTGTAAAATTCCAGGCTAAAAGACTTTTGGAAATACATTAGGGTATCAGAAGAGTAAATATTTAAACTTTGCTTTATGACAGCTATTACATGTGAAATAAACAAAATAGCTTATTCTTTTGAAGTTTTTTTTTTTTACATTTTCACAAACAGCTTGACAATTCTAGGTGATAAAGTGTTGATTATATATTGTGCTTGATTAAACATAGGTAGCACAGAATTAGATAGTTTATGCTAATTAAACACCCATTAAAGGATAATTAGTTTCTGAGGCAGTGCAGAGTTCACAAAGGAAACTGAAATTAAGACATGTTATGAAGGCAGAAACTATGGCAAAACCTAATACATTTGAATATGAATTATGTTTATGTAGATTAAAATAATTATTTCTTAAGCTTCTTGAGTGTTTTTCTTTCTTGGTAGTAATGGACTTAAAAAGAAAAGTTTCCCGAAGTACAGTTTTAGTTAATAGTATTTCTCAAGTCTATTACCCTTAACAAATAAATAACTATTAGATGTAGTTAATGTAATTATTAAATGGTTTGGTTGTGTTACATATGAAGATGGAAAAATCAGCAGCCAGCTTTTATGTCACTAAAATACCATGGCAAGAAATTTTTGCAGTGGAGATTGGACCCAAACAAAATATATATTTCTAGTACTTGGGGTTGTATTTAAATATTTTTAAACTTTTCATAGTTTTGGAACCTGAGTTCTTTTAGAGCCATGAAATCTAGTTTATTATTTAGAGGAAGGATTGATAATTGATTTGATTTAAGGTAATGTTTACTAGACCCTTTACTGATGATTCCATTCCTTCTTGAGATTTTTCCCCCTAAGCAATACATAATAAAGCAAGAGTATTATTCATGTAAGAGTTAGTTACAAACCACTCACCTTTATATATAATGTATTATCTATACATTATATACTCACAATTTTTGTATTTAGTCTGGTTATACTAGGGACCATTCTATTTCCTTTGTTATTCCTATGAACCTCTGAATTTGTTGCAGAAATAAAAATCTAAATATAAACAATTATCTTAAACTCATACATACAGTTAAAATTACTTAATTCTACTTAGAATGAGTTTTAATTATCTATCTGGGTCAGAATGCTTAACTTTATTCACTTATTTCTCTAGAAAAGCATCTATCTAAGTGTATTCATAATAATTACTGTAGCAAAATAAAGCTAGGTTTATTGTACACCTGATAACTAATCTGATGGTTAAATCAACATTTTAGGGAAACCTAAAATAGCATTTTTCTTGCTTGGCACATTTGCTAATATAAAGGAAGAAAAGTGCTGAGAATTTGAACTTTTACTACTTTTTAACCTCTTATTTTGGTATAATTTTAGATTTACAAAAGTTGCAAAACAGTACAGTTTTTTTTATGTCCTATTAATCTTCCCCAGCTGCTAAAATGTTACACATCATTAGAACATTTACAAAACTAAGAATTAGCCTTGCTAAAATGCCATCAGCTAACGTTGAACATTAGTTTTGATTATTTGTTTTTAGTGGAACACTTTTCAGAGTAGTTGAGACGTATTTTGATAGTAATTAAAACCGGTAATTTGTGAGCCAAAGTTGAAATCAACCTATCATAGACAAAACATTGTAACCAAATACTGGCAAAGTACTGCAGTGATCTGTTTTATTAAAATTTATCTTTTATCCTAGAGATTTTAATTCTTATTAAGTAAAAATTGTTTGGTTTTCCTTAGACAGTTCTTTAGCAATCTAAGGGTGAACAGAACCTTAAGGAGCTCTTGCCAGTATCTTAAGATGACTTTGGGTTATTGCCCCTTGCTTTGGGGGGGAAGAAAAAAATCATTACCCAGATTGAAAATTATGTTATACATACACCTGTAATAAGTAAATTAATGGAAAATCTTGAAAGTGAAAATTCCCTGGTGGTCTAGTGGATTGGGCTCTGTGCTTCTACTGCAGGGGTCGGGTTTGGAGCAAAGAAAAAAAGGATTAAAAGCTCACTTATGAAGTCTCTACCCTTTCTTTTTCTTTGTATTAGCCAGGTACTTTTTGTTATCAGAAAGTTAAGGAATTTTTCAGTTTGTTTTATTCAAATTACTTTGACCTGGTATTCATTTTTGATACTTATTTTCATTCTTTTGCCTATGTTGTAATTCTTTAGCCTCAGTTCTGGAATGCAAACTAAGTCCTGCTTGTTTCTACGTTTCTAAGTTTCATTTCTTTTGTTTTTTGGGTAGCTGGGAAGTTGGTGTTTTACCTGATTGCTTCCTTTCTGCCCAAATCTTTTACAAGTTAAACTCCTCTGGAGTTGTTGTGTGGCTTGTTTTTTTTTTTTTTTTTTTTTTAAGTATAGATGCATGGTGCTTTATACTTTATGCCTTTGACATTATCTCTAAAATATTGGACTTGGAAAGGTTGCTTGTTTATTTTTTTTTTTGCATAGTTTGATTTTACTTTTTTTTTTTTAAGTTTTTGTATAGCTCTTAGTTGTGAAGAATTCCGTAAAAAACAGTTACTTTTAAAGAGCATGATTTGATTAAATGCCAATTAATGCCTTTTCTTATTTTTCCAATTTAGTAGGCCACCTTTAATGTCTACTGAAGTGAAATAAAACTTCCAGCCTTAAACATTTTTATGTTGCTTAAAGATTATGTGGCAAAATAATTTTATTTGCTAATCCTTTTTGACTCAGCAGATAACAGTGTCCAGATGATTGTGTTGTTAAACTATGCTTTTAAGACTGCTAAGAAAGATTAAGCTTGGGAGAGGGAATTATCAATCTGTCAAAATGCTTGTTACTCCCTGAACCTGTAATTCTTTCTGTTCCAAAAATGAGACTAGATGAGTGTATTAATGTTAAAACACTGTCATCCTTCATGTTGCTCATTTCAGTTTAGAGTTCCATATTTATTAATTATTTATTTGTATGATTAATTTGTTAATGTTTGTATCCTTTTATAGACCACATATAACCTTGACTGTGTCTAGGCCAACCATTATATCCCTGTTTTCTAGTATAGTACTTGGCATGTTGGTTGGCTCTTAGAAATATCAAGGCATGTAGCACTTGTTATGGGCCAGTCTAAGGACTTTTATGAATATGGACTTAATCCTCATGACACCCTGTGAGGTATATTCTCTTGTTACAGGCAAGGAAACTGGTTTATGGCACAAGTTAAGTAACTTGCCCAACGACGAAACTAGTGAGTTGTGGAGTAGAGATTTCAAACGCAGGCCCCTGGCCTTGTGTTCTGTGCTCCTGACTGTTTCATGCAGCTTGTGTCTGTCAGTTGAATTAATGGGTTCCATGAAACATTGGCGTATACTGCATGGAAAACTAGTACCATTGTGTTTAGCTACCAGGAAAAATCTTACTTTTTCATATGTTTTGTTAGAAAATAAATTTATAAAATAAAGTATGTAGTCTTTTTGTTTGTATGGTTTTGATTCTAATGATAGCTGGGTTAAAAACTTATCATTTATGACTTAACAACTCTTAAGGTCTCTAGTTTCTTTGAAACAGCTTCCAAAGAAATTTCAGAGTCCTCCTCAGTTCAAAAAAGTTGCCATTGTCATTTTGATTGTCATGTATTTTGCATATAGCTTGCAGACAGGAGTTTATACCTGTGTGTTAGATAGAATATGTCATGAAACAGCATTAAACTTACCTTAGTTTTCCCCATTAGCACAAGAATTGGCTGAAGCAGTTTAGGTCTAGAGCATAACATATGCCGAGAAAGACGGGTAAGACTGTAAATATAAGTAGCAAAGGAATTGCTGGGTTTTAACTCTTGAGTAGTTGGTGTTCATCTTCTAGTCCGAGTTGCTGGTCATCAGAATACCACTTCTAGGCTAGCAGTGTCAGCATCTTGAAATCTGTTACCAATGGAAATTCTTGGTCCCCAACGTGTCAGACCTACTAAATCAGAAGCTCCGGGAGTGGTATCCAAAAATTTGCGGAAGAATTTCCGTTTTACTCTTATGTTGGGAAAACACTAGCAGTGTGAATGTCTAATTAGGCTTGCGTTTTTTTCTTTTCATCAGCTTCATTTGTTTTAAATTAACTTTTTAAGAACCATTTTGGATTTAAAGAAAAGTGAAGATAGTACAGAGTTCCCATATATTCCACTATTTTTAATATCTTGCATTATATGGTACATTTTTACAGTTAATGATCCAGTATTGATCCATTATTATGGACAAAGTCCATACTTCATTCTGATTTCTTTAGTTTCACCTAATATCTTTCTGTTCCAGGATCCCATCCAGGACACCACATTTCATTTAGTCATCATGTGTCCTTGGTCTCTTCTTTTTGACAGTTTCTCAAACTTTCTTGAAAACCTTAACAATTTGGAGAAGTACTGGTCAGGTATTTTGTAGAATGTCTGTCAGTCGGGAATTGTCTGATGTTTTCCTTAGGATTAAATGTATGTGTTTTGAGAAGGGAAAACCACAGAGGTAAAGTGCCGTTCTCGGTGGTGGTGGTGAGCAGGTGGTATCAAGAGTAGGTACTGTCAGCGTGGCTTACCATTTTAATCTGGCCGAGGTGTTTGTCAGACTTGTAAGCGTGAAGTGAAGTCTGTCCTGTCTTCTTTAGTCATGTGCAGCCCACACTTAAAAAGGGTAGGGAGTTATGCTCCGTCTCTGAAGGGTAGAGTATCTACATAAATTATTTAGAATTTTTGTGCACTGGAAGATTTGTTTCCTCCTGATTTATTTAATCATATATACATATATACCTGCATAGACTCGTGTTTAGACTCTGAGTTACAGTCCGTGTTGCTTTGTTTCTCAGATTGCCCAGCGTTGGTTATTGTAGCCTTTCATTGCCTCTGCGTTCCTTTGTCACGCCCCTGCCTGTCACTGTGGGTTTGCTTTCGGTTTGGCTTGGTTTTGGTTTTATGTGTTAGCACATTCTTTCTGTCACTTAAGCTTGCTCTAGTCAGTCATTTCCCCAAAGATTCTATGTTGTTCTTCTTGGGAAATGGTGTTAGAAACCAGTATCTGGGTGTTAGCTGTACTCATTGCTGACATATCTCTGTGTCTAGGTAAACTCAAGCGGATAGCAAGGAAATAAATTTGTATATACTAACGTGTCTAATTATTTGTGTAAGTAGCAATTTGTGTCTATATGAAGGTAAACGAGTTCATAGTTCACCACTAATCCTTTACCACAGGGATCACTGCAGCCTCTTCCCCTAGCTTATCTGTATCTTCCCATTCCTACAGCAAAAAACCCTGGCTTCTAGCATCCACTGTCCATTTACTTGTTCAGTTTCAGCATAAATGTACAGCAGTATCAGGATTTTTAACCTAATCTCCCATACAAAACAGATCTATCACTTGGAGCAGTGCTTAGCTAGTTTTCTGTCTGTAGACTTCATTCATTTCTAGACTCCTGCAATCTCAGAGTTAGTTGGACAATTTTTTCCCCTCACTTCTTTCTTTGAGGTTTTTTCATGTATTTGAGATTTTTTTCATTAATTTGTAATAAGACATTTTATTTTAGAAAGATCATTGTAGGGAATTCCCTGGCAGTCCAGTGGCTAGGACTCCCCAAGTTTCCAATGGCAGGGGACCAAGTTTTAATCCCTGGCCAGGGAACTCTTGATCCCCCAGGTCAAGTGGCACAGCCAATGGATATATATAAAAGCTATCTAAATAGATCATTGTAATGAAAGGTACAATTAGAAGTGGTTTAAGGAGAAAGACCCTTTAGGATGAAGGCATGAAATACAACACAAGCAGTAGGAAGAGAAAAGAATAGATTTAACTTGAACACAAAGGAGTTAGAGATTAGAGGGTGAGATTTTAAGAATAATTCCTAGGTTTATTTCCTTCTCCAGGGGATCTTCCCGACTCAGGGATTGAACCCACATCTCCTCCCTTGGCAGCCACATTCTTTCCCACCGAGCCACCAGGTAACTCCCTCTAAACGAGATAGGGATTATATAAAAAAGCTTTTGGAAGAACTGATTTTTCACATAGGACCCTTTGAGTCCAAGGAACCTATGTCCTTGACCCTTGAGTTCAAGGACCAAGTCTAGGTAAGGGCTTCCCTTGTGGCTCAGCTGGGAAAGAATCCACCTGCAATGTGGGAGACCTGGGTTCGATCCCTGGGATCTTCTCTAGAAGATCCCCTGGAGAAGGGAAAGGCTACTCCCTCCTGTATTCTGGCCTGGAGAATTCCATGGACTGTATCGTCCATGGGGTTGCAAAGAGTCAGACACGACTGAGCGACTTCCACTTTCAAAGTAGTCCAAGCCATTGGTAAGTCCCAATGTGAGCCCGTGTCTGGCTCAGGATTTGAAAGTCCTAAGTAAATAGGCGGTAGTGCAAATACACCATTTTGCTACTTTTAAGGATGCGAAGTTGATGTTATTCTGAACTTTGGAGGTCATCTGACTTTAATTCAAAAACAGTGACAATTCATGTTCTTTGTGTCATGTAGGGATACACAGGCATTGAAATAAATAAGCTGAAAAAGTGTTGAGGCTTACACAGTGAATAGGCAGACTGTGCCACCTAAACCACCTATAATGGCTCTGCTCGATGAGAGCTCTCTACTGGAGACTGGAAGGAAGGCTTGGTGGACAAATCACAGTGAATTCTGTCAGTACAAGCACTAATAATTTTAGTGTTGGGCATGATACACTCTTACGGTAGAGGAAAATGTAAAGGTTATTTGTCGATAAATACAGTGAGGCGTGCGTACTCAGTCGTGTCCTACTCCATGACCCATGGCAGGGGCCTGCCCGATTCCTGTCCGTGGGGCTTTGCAGGCAAGAATACTGGAGTGGGTTGCCATGTTTGATGCATTAGGCTTGTTAGAATTGATGGGTTCATTATAGTTAATACTAAATTTATAAAGTTCTAAAAGGCATCCGAATAATGGATTTCATTAACAGACTGATCCTAGACCAACCATAGTAGCGACCAAGTTGGACTGTTTTTGTCACTTTAATGATTCCTTCCAGTCCCACCCTCACCTTCTCTTCCCCATAATGCTACTTAAATTATCATCAAGAGGCTGGGATGGGGACAGAGGATGGAAACCAGTTTAAGGAAGCACGAAGCCAGTATCAAGATAATGAAAATCAGAATGGAAGGATACTTAGGTGGAACTCTAGTCCCATTTAAGGAAATGTGTAGTAAGAGGGCTTTAAAATTCACTTGATCAGATTAAAATACTTCATAAATTATGTGATTTAGGCTTAGAAAATTAGGAAGTATTAGTTACAATTAATTTGAAACTGTAGAAATAATGATAACTGATTTTTAATTCATCTTGGCAAGTAACGTGCCAAGGACTTCGCTGAGTTCTTTTGATAGCTTTTCATTTTATCTTCAGAACACCTGCACAATTATATACTGTTATACGTGCGTTGGATAGAGAAACAGGCAAAGGAAAGCCACATAACTTAACTCAGGTCAAAAAAGATAGATGGTGAAATTAGATTTTAAAATGAGGGCCTTCAACTTCAAAGTCCAGTTTAAGTTCTTCACCATGACACTATAAAGATATCTGAGTCATCTTGCAAAACTGTCAACTTTAAAAAATGCACTACCTGAGTTGAAAGTTAAGTTTTATTTGGGGCAAAATGCGGGCTGCAACCTGGGAGGCAGCCCCTCAGACTCCTCTGACTGCTCCAAAGAGGCCGGCAGGGGAAGACCAAGCGCTCTGTGTCTTTGGTGAAGGCGAGTTTTATGTGATCAAGCACATATTTTTGAAGAAGGTTTTGCTGATCACAAGGAGCAGGTGTCACGATGAAGGAATTTGGTGCTTTTCTAGATAAAGGAGATGCAAGAATTGGACTCATAAAATCAGCTCCTGAAAATATCTATCTGAAGACCTACAAGTTTCCCAGAGCACAGAGTGCCTCATTCCTGCTCTCCACCTTGAATTCTTTAAGGGTGTGTTGAAACTCAGTGGCTGCAGCAGCATGTAGTTTAATCGTAGTGGTAGATCAGTTCAGTCGCTCAGTCCTGTCGAACTCCTTGCAACCCCATGGACTGCAGCACGCCAGGCCTCCCTGTCCATCACCAACTGCTGGAGTTTACCCAAACTCAAGTCCATTGAGTCGCTAATGCCATCCAACCATCATCCTCTGTCGTCCCCTTCTCCTAGCTTCAATCTTTCCCAGCATCAGGGTCTTTTCCAGTGACTCAGCTCTTCACATCAGGTAGCCAAAGTATTGGAGTATCAGCATCAGCATCAGTCCTTCCAATGAATACCCAGGACTGAATCTCTTTAGGATGGACTGGTTGGATCTCCTTGCAGTCCAAGGGACTCTCAAGAGTCTTCTCCAACACCACAGTTCTAAAGCATCAGTTCTTCAGTGCTCAGCTTTATAGTCCAATTCTCACATCCATACATGACTACTAGAAAAACCATAGCTTTGGATAGATGGACCTTTGTTGGCAAAGTAATGTCTCTGCTTCTTAATATGCTGTCTAGGTTGGCCATAACTTTTCTTCCAAGGAACAAGCGTCTTTTAATTTCATGGCTGCAGTCACCATCTGCGGTGATTTTGGAGCCCAAAAAATAAAGTCTGCCACTGTTTCCACTGCTACCCCAATCACTGGCCATGAAGTGATGGGACCAGATGCCATGATCTTAGTTTTCTGAATGTTGAGTTTTAAGCCAGCTTTTTCACTCTCCTCTTTTCCTTTCATCAAGATGTTCTTTAGTTCTTCACTTTCTGCCATAAGGGTAGTGTCATCTGCATATCTGAGGTTATTGGTATTTCTCCCAGCAATCTTGATTCCAGCTTGTGCTTCATCCAGTCCAGCTTTTCTCATTATGTACTCTGCATATAAGTTAAATAAGCAGGGTGACAATATACAGCCTTGACATACTTCTTTCCCAGTTTGGAACCAGTCTGTTGTTCCATGTCCAGTTCTAACTGTTTCTTCTTGACTTGCGCACAGATTTCTCAGGAGGCAGGTCAGGTGGCCTGATATTTTCATCTCTTGAAGAATTTTCCACATTTTATTGTGATCCACACAGTCAAAGGCTTTAAGTTCAGTTCAGTCACTTAGTTGAGTCCAACTCTTTGTGAACCCATACACTGCAGCATGCCAGGACTCTCTCTCCATCACCAACTCCCGCAGTTCACCCAAACTCATGTCCATTGAGTTGGCAATGCTATCCAACCATCTCTTCTTCTGTCATCCCCTTCTCCTCTTGCCCTCAATCTTTCCTAGCATCAGGGTCTTTTCAAATGAGTCAGCTCTCCAATCAGGTGGCCAAAGTATTGGAGTTTGAGCTTCAACATCAGTCCTTCCAATGAACACCCAGGACTGATCTCCTTCAGGATGGACTGGTTGGATCTCCTTGAAGTCTAATGGACTCTCAAGAGTCTTCTCCAACACCACAGTTCAGAAGCATCAATGGCATAATAAGTCAGAAGATGTTTTCCTGGAACTCTCTTGCTTTTCAGTGATCCAACAGATGTTGGCAGTTTGATCTCTGGTTCCTCTGCATTTTCTAAATCCAGCTTGAACATATGGAAGTTCATGGTTCATGTACTGTTGAAGCCTGACTTGGGAGAATTTTGAACATACTTTGCTAGTATGTGAAATGAGTGCAATTGTGTGGTAGTTTGAGCATTCTTTGGCATTGCCTTTCTTTGGAATTGGAATGAAAACTGATCTTTTCCAGTCCTTTGGGCACTGCTGAGTTTTCCAAATTGACTGGCATATTGAATGTAGCACTTCACAGCATCATCTTTTAGGATTTGAAATAGCTCAATTGCAATTCCATTAACTCCACTAGCTTTGTTCATCATGATGCTTCCTAAGGCCCACTTGACTTCACATTCCAGGATGTCTGGCTCTAGGTGAGTGATCACACCATCATGATTATCTGGGTCGTGAAGATCTTTTTTATATAGTTCTGTGTATTCTTGCCACCTCCTAAGATCTTCTGTTTCTGTTAGCTCCACCATTTCTGTCCTTTATTGAGCCCATCTTTGCATAAAATGTTCCCTTGATATCTCTAATTTTCTTGAAGACTTCTCTAGTGTTTCCCATTCTATTGTTTTTCTCTTTCTTTGCATTGATCACTGAGGAAGGCTTTCTTATCTCTCCTTGCTATGCTTTGGAATTCTGCATTCAAATAGGTATATCTTTCCTTTTCTCCTTTGCCTCTTGCTTCTCTTCTTATAGCTATAATAATGCCTCCTCCGACAACCATTTTGCCTTGTTGCATTTCTTTTTCTTGGGGGTGGTCTTCATCACTGCCTCCTGTACTAATCATGAACCTCCATCCATAATTCTTCAGCCACTCTGTCTAGCAGACCTAATCCCTTGAATCTATTTGTCACTTCCCCTGTATAATCATAAGGGATTTGATTTAAGTCATAACCTGAATGGTCTAGTGGTTTTTCCTACTTTCTTCAATTTAAGTCTGAATTTGACAATAAGGAGTTCATGATCTGAGCCACAGTTCCTGATCTTGTTTTTGCTGACTGTATAGAACTTTGGCTGCAAAGAATGTAATCAGTCTGATTTTGGTGTTGACCATCTGGTGATGTCCATGTGTAGAGTCCTCTCGTGTTGTAGGAAGAGGGTGTTTGCTATGACCAGTGCGTTCTCTTGGCAAAACTCTGTGCCTTTGCCCTACTTCATTCTGTGTTCCAAGGCCAAATTTGCCTGTTACTCCAGGTATTTGTTGACTTTCTACTCTTGCCTTCCAGTGCCTTATGTTGAAAAGGACATCTTTTTGGGGTGTTAGTTCTAGAAGGTCTTGTATGTCTTCATAGAACCGTTCACTTCAGCTTCTTCAGCATTACTGGTCGGGGCATAGAGTTGGATTACCGTGATATTGAATGGTTTGCCTTGGAGATGAACAGAGATCATTCTGTCATTTTTGACATTGCACCCGAGTACTACATTTTGGACTCTTGTTGACTATGAGGGCTACTCCATTTCTTTTAAGGGATTCTTGCCCACAGCAGTAGATATAATGGTCATCTGAATTAAATTCACCCATTCTAGTCCATTTTAGTTCACTGATTCCTAAAATGTCAATGTTCACTCTTGCCATCTCCTGTTTGACCACTTCCAATTTGCCTTGATTCATGCACCTAACATTATAGGTTACTATGCAGTATTGCTCTTTACAGCATCAGACCTTGCTTTCATCACCAGTCACATCCACAACTGGGTGGTATTTTTGCTTTGGTTCCGTCTCTTTATTCAGCTTTCTGGAGTTATTTCTCCATTGATCTCCAGTAGCACATTGGGCACCTACCAATCTGGGGAGTTCATCTTTCAGTGTCCTGTCTTTTTGCCTTTTTATACTGTTCATGGGGTTCTCAAGGCAAAAATACTGATGTGGTTTGCCGTTCCCTTCTCCAGTGGACCACATTTTCTCAAAACTCTTCACCATGACCCATCTGTCTTTGGTGGCCCTACTTGTCATGGCTCATAGTCTCATTGAGTTACACAAGGCTGTGGTCCATGTGATTAGATTGGTTAGTTTCCTGTGATTGTGGTTTTCAGTCTGTCTGTCCTCTGATGGAGAAGGATAAGAGGCTTATGGAAGCTTCCTGATGGGAGAGACTGAATGAGGGGGAAATGGTCTTGTTCTGATGGGCGGGGCCATGCTCAGTAAATCTGTAATCAGATTTTCTGTTGCTGGGCAGGGCTATGTTCCCTCTCTGTTATTTGACCTGAGGCCAAACCATGGTGGAAGTAATGGAGATAATAACAGTCTCCTTCCAAAGTTCCCATGCATGCACTGCTACACTCAGTGCCCCCAACCCTGCAGCAGGCCACCGCTGACCCACTCCTCGGCCAGAGACTCCTGGACACACAAGTCCAGACAGTCTCCTGTGGGGTCACTGCTCCTTTCTCCTGGTCCTGGTGCACAGGGTTCTGTTGTGCCCTCTAAGAGTCTACTTCCCAGTCCAGTGTAAGTTCTGAAAGCTCTATGGTGGGGTTAATGGCAGCCTCCTCCTGCAGGCTTGTCATACCCAGGTCTGCTGCTCCCAGAGCCCCTGCCCCTGCGGCAGTCCACTGCTGACCCGCACCTCCACAGGAGATGCTCACAGTTCTGTCTCAGGCTCCGTGGGGTCCCTGGGTCCTGGTGTGCACAAGGTTTGTTTGAGCCCTGGGAGCATCTCTGGCGGGAATGGGGTTTGATTCTAAACGCGAATTAGCCCTTCCTACCATCTTGCTGGGGCTTCTCCTTTGCCCTTGGGTGTTGGGTATCTGCTCACAGCCGCTCCAGCACCTACTGTCTTAATGGGGCTTCTCTGCCCTTGGATGGTGGTAGTGGTAGATGGCAACTGCCAATTTGTAATTGACAAAATCTAAAATTGGGACTGCCATTTCTCTGTTAGTATTTAGTGTTTTCTTTCTTAGTATCAAGCGTATTAATTATTGTGAAAAGATAAATGTAGTTAATTGAGCTATGAACTTTCTTGATAAGGACCTCTATAGGGCTGATGGGCTATTAACAAGAATTATGGATGGCATTTGCAGAGTTAAATGAACCTAAAAGGCCCTTGGCAATTAATTTGTCCTTTGTTGGCCTTACTATCATTTGGAATATAGAATCTGGCCTTATCATTTGGAAGTTTTCTAAATCTGTATTCTTAGATATAGATCATTGGAAAAAATGTACATCAGCAAAGAACATATTACTGTAATGGGGTGTCCAGGAGTCTCCAGTGGAGGTGTGGGTCAGCAGTGGCCTGCTCCAGCATTGGGAGCACTGAGTGTAGCAATGCATGCATGGGACCTTTTGAAGGAGATTGCCATTATCTTCATTACCCCACCATAGTTTAGTCTCAGGTCAAACAAGAGGGAGGGAACACAGCCCAGCCCATCAACAGAAAATTGGATCAAAGATTTACTGAGCATGGCCCCACCCATCAGAATAACACCCAGTTAGCCCTCAATCAGTCTCTCCCATCAGGAAGGTTCCATAAGCCTCTCATCCTTATCCATCAGAGAGTAGACAGAATGAAAACCACAACCACAGAAAACTAACCAATCTGATCACATGGACCACAGCCTTGTGTAGCTCAATGAAACTATGAGCCATGCTGTGTAGGGCCACCCAAGATGGATGGGTCATAGTGGAGACTTCGGACAAAATGTAGTCCACTGGAGAAGGGAATGGTGAAAGTCAAGTGATACCTGGAGTAACAGGCAAATTTGGCCTTTGAGTACAGATTGAAACAGGGCAAAGGCTAACAGAGTTTTGCCCAGAAAACGCCCTGGTCATAGCAAACACCCTCTTCCTACAACACAAAAGAGGACTCTACACATGGACATCACCAGATGGTCAACACTGAAGTCAGACTCATTATATTCTTTGCAGCCAAAGATGGAGAAGTTCTATACAGTCAGCAAAAACAAGACCAGGAACTGACTGTGGCTCAGACCATGAACTCCTCCTTATTGCCAAATTCAGGCTTAAATTGAAGAAAGCAGCGAAACCACTAGAGCATCTGGGTAATGACCTAAATCAAATCCCTTATGATTATACAGTGGAAGTGATAAATAGATTCAAGGGATTAGATCTGAC
Organism: Odocoileus virginianus; assembly: GCF_023699985.2. NCBI lineage: Eukaryota > Metazoa > Chordata > Mammalia > Artiodactyla > Cervidae > Odocoileus > Odocoileus virginianus. Next base: position 4,327,706 of record NC_069701.1, read on the forward strand.
ACAGTGCCTGAAAAACTATGGATGGAGGTTCATGACATTGTACAGGAGACAGGGATCAAGACCATCCTCAAGGAAAAGAAATGCAAAAAGGCCAAATGCTTGTCTGAGGAGGCTTTACAAATAGCTGAGAAAAGAGAAGCTAAAGGCAAAGGAGAAGAGGAAAGATATACCTATTGAATGCAGAGTTCCAAAGAATAGCAAGGAGAGATAAGAAATCCTTCTTCAGTGATCAATGCAAAGAAATAGAGGAAAACAATAGAATGAGAAAGACAGAGATCTCTTCAAGAAAATTAGAGATACCAAGGGAACATTTCATGCAAAGATGGGCTCAATAAAGGACAGAAATGGTCGGACCTAACAAACAGAAGCTATTAAGAAGAGGTGGCAAGAATACACAGAAGAACTGTACAAAAAAGATCTTCATGACCCAGATAACCATGATGGTGTGATCACTCACCTAGAGCCAGACATCCTGGAATGTGAAGTCAAGTGGGCCTTGGAAAGCATCACTATGAACAAAGCTAGTGGAGGTGATGGAATTGCCGCTGAGCTATTTCAAATCCTAAAAGATGATGCTGTGAAAGTGCTGCACTCAATATGCCAGCAAATTTGGAAAACTTGGCAGTGGCCAATGGACTGGAAAAATGTCAGTTTTCATTCCAACCCCAAGGAAAGGCAAAGCCAAAGAAAGCTCAAACTACCACACAATTGCACTCATCTCACATGCTAGCAAGGTAATGCTGAAAATCCTTCAAGCTAGGCTTCAACAGTACATGAACCGTAAACTTCCAGGTGTTCAAGCTGGATTTAGAAAAGGCAGAGGAACCAGAGATCAAATTGCCAACATCTGTTGGATCATCGAAGAAGCAAGAGAGTTCCAGAAAAACATCTATTTCTACTTTATTAACTATGCCAAAGCCTTTACTGTGATCCACACAGTAAACTGTGGAAAATTCTTCAAGAGGTGGAATACCAGACCACCTCAGCTCTCTCTTGAGAAATCTGTATGCAGGTCAAGAAGTAACAGTTAGAACTGGACATGGAACAACAGACTGGTTCCAAATTGGGAAAGGAGTAAGTCAAGACTGTATATTGTCCCCCTGCTTATTTAACTTAAATGCAGAATACATCATGTGAAATGCCAGGCTGGATGAAACACAAGCTGGAATCAATATTGCCAGTAGAAATATCAATAACCTCAGATATGCAGATGATACCACCTTTATGGCAGAAAGAGAAGAAGAACTAAGACTTAATGAAAGTGGAAGAGGAGAGTGAAAGAGTTGGCTTAAAACTCAACATTTAGAAAACTAAGATCATGGCATCTTGTCCCATCACATCATGGCTAGTGGATGGGGCAACAGTGGAAACAGTTACAGGCATTTTTTTTTTTTTTTTGGAGGCTCCAAAATCACTGCAGATAGTGACTGCAGCCACGAAATTTTTAAAAGACGCTTGCTCCTTGGAAGAAAAGTTATGACCAAACTAGACGGCATATTAAAAAGCAGAGACATTACTTTGCCGACAAAGTTCTGTCTAGTCAAAGCTATGGTTCTTCCAGTCGTCACGTATGGATGTGAGGGTTGGACTATAAAGAAAGCTGAGCTTTAAAGAATTGATGCTTTTGAACTGTGGTGTTGGAGAAGACTCTGGAGAGTCCCTTGGACTGCAAGGAGATCCTGTCAGGGGACGTTCAACTTTAAGGGATCCAATATGTTCTTCTTTTGTGTGCTGTTTCTCAAGGACTCTCTGTTCCTTATCAGTTCCTGGAAAACAGGAGCGAGCAGAGCTGCATGCAGTTCTCAGGACTGAGATCATGAGAAAGGGCACCTGCTTGGACTCCCTTCAGTGACCTTTTACTTAAACGTAATCTATTCAGTTATGCCCCTCTTGACTCAAGATATTGAATGTTTTCTGGCCCTTTGAAGATTGTTATCTGCTTTTGCTTTGTTTTTGCTCAGTTTTTTTTTTATACTGCCTAAAGCTGCCTTGTATGAAGATACATAAACGTGAATTTCTTCAAATAAAACACCCTTGTTTCACTCGAGACTTGGGTCCCCTGCGTCCCTCTTCTCGTTGACTCCAGTCCCCAGGTCCTGGTCTACAAAGACAGTGACAAGACACAACCATTCCATCCTAAAGGAAATCAATCCTGTTTCTTCATTGGAAGGACTGATGCTGAAGCTGAGACTCCAATACTTTGGCCACCTGATGCGAAGAAGTGACTCATTGGAAAAGACTCTGATGCTGGGAAAGATTGAGGGTGGGGGGAGAAGGGGATGACAGAGGATGAGATAGTTGGATGGCATCACCAACTTGATGGACGTGAGTTTGAGCAAACGCCAGGAGTTTGTTGAAGGACAGGGAGGCCTGGCGTGCTGCAGTCCATGGGGTCACAAAGAGTCGGACACGACTGAGTGGCTGAACTGTAATGGGATGAAAGAAACCATAAGTTAAAAAGAATTATTAGTGCATTAGGCAAACAAATTCACTCTTATTTCAGTCATGTAAAGCTAGGATTTCCTTTGTGAAAAGTTAAGAGAACCTGTCTCATCTAATTACAGGGAGAAACACTTAAACCTGAGCTTTAGTGTTTCAATGAATCAAGGACCACATGTAAAATTATTGTGTTATAAATTATAGGTCACTTCATCCAAAGAGATCTGTAGCCTTGCATGCGTGATCTTTTATATATTACTCTGCTTTGTCAGGTCATCTCAAGGCTCGGTTTCTTAATATTCCTTTGTCCCAAGGAATTGTTGTCTGTTGGTAGTTAATGAAATTTGTAGATTTTATTAAAGTTTTTCATAAAATACAAAAGTTTGTGACCATCTTTAAGTACTGTAGCCATTCCTTTGCTTATTTTATTTCATTTAAGGAGATTTTTTTTAGCCACTTCTTATGTTCTGGGGATAATTGACGAAACACACAGGCCTCTGCTTCCAGAGAAATTTCCATCAAGGAAAGCAGAAGGTCATCAAATAAAAACTATGCTAAAGATAATCCTATAAAGAGTGGCTGTGAGAGCATATTTGATAGATTTTATACATAGATTTTTGGAGGGGCAGACACCAGCATCCTGAAAAAAATGGGCAGGATTTAACCAAGTAGAAGAGGGGGGAGAAAGAGATGAAAAGACCTGGAATTGAGGGATGACGATGGTCTCAAGAAAACTCTTGTTAGTCCACTGAACCCTCAAGCTTTCTGTCTTGTCCTCACCCCTGAGCAAACATCTCGGCTTTTGGTTTTAGGTTACTCTAGATTCTAGTACATTGTGATGGTACTAGAATGTGACCATTAGAAGCTCTGCTGATGTTCCCTTATAAAGTGTTTTATACTAAAGGGAAGTGAAGTTGCTCAGTCGTGTCCGACTCTTTGTGACCCCCCTGGACTGTAGCCTACCAGGCTCCTCAATCCACGGAATTCTCCAGGCAAGAATACTGGAGTGGGTTGCCATTTCCTTCTCCTATAAAGTGCTTTAATCTAGGCCAAATCTGATCACTAGTGCATAACTAGAATTGGCAAATGCCCCCAGGGAAGTAATCAGTAGTTGTCAGCAGTACTTGGAGAGTTTTAGTATTGAATACATTTAGTCTTCACTGCTTCTACAGCTTTTTGATATTTCTAAAAACGTGTGTTCAATGAATTTTTTTCTAGTTGTTCAAACTGCAGTGATTGCCTACCTATACCAACTATATCATTCCTGGGAGTGTGGAAGTCCATATTGAAAGGTTTGCAGAGTGCAGCATGATCACATTTAGGAAGTTCATTCTGGCTGAAGTTACTATAATTGTAGTACAATAGAGGAAAGGAAGTGGGTGATTTGAAAGGAAGTTGTTACATCATTTAAGTGAAAGATATTGTTGGCCTGAATTTAGAATAACTGCCCTTGGGACTGACAGAAGCAGATGAATATAGGAGTTATTGAAAAGAAGGAAATGGAGCCGATGACGCACTCACATTAAAAAGCAACGACGGCACAAAGATTAAAATCTATTATAGTATTGTAATTATTTCTGATGTTACTGTTTTACCAAAACCATTTCTATTCTTTGAAAGTCGAATAGAAATAATTATTTTCTTGTATCTCATTTTCATGTATAAACTTGAAAGTCAATTGATAGTTTTGAAATTTTGAGCTAGTATGGAAAACACTAAAACAGCCCATGCATGCTTTAAATGAGTGTTATTTATGTCCACAGAATTTAAAAACTAGTAAATTACAAAGATACAAAAAGAAGTTTCTATCTTTGAACTTCATTGCATCCTCAACGTTATGGACTTTTCTTCAAAATGAAAACAGCCTTGCTGTAGTTTGTATTATAAGAAATTAAAGCAATGCAGAAAAGTACAAAGAGTAAAAGTCCACCACCCCAGTGTGAGCACTGCTGATATTTAGTGTGGCGTCTTAACCGTTAGTTTTATCAAGTTTTATTTTCTATCTCAAAAGTAACTCATGAACAACTTTCCATAAAAAGGAAAACCATTTCAGTCTTATGATTATTATACTGGCAGTTAACCAGTTTCCCACTGATGAATATTTAGCTAACGTTTTTACTATGATGAAACATTGCAGGACCTATCTTGGCCACATATATTGGCATTCTTTCCAATTTTCCCTAGAATAAATTTTTAGAATTTCTAAATTAAACTATATGCCCAGGGGAGGAGCTAAGATGGCAGAGGAACAGGACCGGGAGACCACTTTCTCCCCCACAAATTCATCAAGAGATCATTTGAACGCTGAGCTAACTCCACAAAACAACTTCTGATCACTGCAGAGGACGTCAGGCGCCCAGAAAAGCAGCCCATTGTCTTCGAAAGGAGGTAGACAAAATATAAAAGATGAAAAGAGAGGCAAAAGAGTTAGGGACAGAGACCCATCCCGGGAAGGGAGTCTTAATAGAGGAAGTTTCCAAACACCAGGAAACCCTCTCACCGGTGGCTCTGGGGGAAGTTTTCGAATCTCGGAGGACAACCTAACTGGGAGGAAAAATAAATAAAACCAACAGATTACATGCCTAAAAACCAACTCCCAGCAGAAAAATACCCCAGACGCTCGCATCCGCCACCACCAGAGAAGACCTGCGGACCAGCCCATACACCCCCCACCCCGAGACAGGAGGCAGGGGGAGGGGAAAGGGGCAAACTCAGCCCCAGAGACGGCATCCCCTACCAAACTGCAAACAGGCTTGTAGTCTCTAACCAAAGACTTCCTGAGACTCTGGATGGTTGACATCTGCCGGGAGGGTCACGGCCAGAAACCAGCTCCCCAGAAGGCACACATGACCGGCGCGTGGAAACTGAGGCTGGGCCCGCGGAGGGGAGAAGGCGCACTGCACCCGGGGAGAGTGCGCTCGTCAAGCTCCTGGCTGCCTGAGCTGCTCGGGTGGGGAAGGCACAAAACGCAGGCCCAACCGAGTCTGCACTTTTGTGGAGTACCCGAAAACTGGAACCGCACGCAACTCAGGGCCTGCTCCCTGGAGAGCAGCCTGGGGCCTGAGCAGTGTAGACAGGAAAAGCACACACACCGTGAGCGGGGCAAACCCAGTGTGGCCGGAACACTGCGAGTGCTCCCCACACACGCCAGTGACGTTTGTCTGCAGCGCCCCTCCCTCCCCACAGCACGACTGAACAGGCTAACCTAAACAAGAGACCACCTCCGCCCATTTGTGTCAGGGCGGAAATTAGACACTGAAGAGACCTGCAAACAGAAGCCAAACAAACAAAGGGAACCACTTCAGAAGTGACAGGTGCAACAGATTAAAATCCCGTAGTTAACACTGACTGCACTGGAAGGAGTCTACAGATATCGAGAAGTGTAAGCTGGAACAAGGAGCTATCTGACTGAACCAAACCCACACTGCCCGCAACAGCTCCAGAGAAATTCCTAGATATAGTTTTACTATTATTATTATTTTTTATTACAAAAAAATTTTTTCTCTTTTTTAAAAAGTCCTCTATTACTCCTTAATTTTCATTTTTATAACCCACTATAACCTGGCCAAAAAAAAAAAAAAAAGGACCCTATTTTTAAAGCAAACTTCATATATACTTCTTAAATTTTTTTTGTTTTTTTTTTATATTGTATTTTTAAGAGTCTAACCTCCGCTCCAGATTTTTAATCTTTGTTTTTCAGTATTTTATATCAATTTTGGACATATAAGAATCCAACCTTCAGTACCTATTTTTACTCAGGAGTGTGATTACTGGTTTGATCACTCTCTCATCCTTTAACTCTCCTTTTTCTCCCCCAGATCACCTCTATTTCCTCCCTCCCCCTTCTCTTCTCAATCCAATCCTGTGAATCTCTGTGGGTGTTCTGAGCTATGGAGAACACTTAGGGAACAGAGTACTGCCTAGATCTGTCTCTCTTCTCTTGAATCCCCCTTTTTCTCCTCCTGATCACCTCTATCTCCTTCCTCGCTCTCCTCTTCTTCATGTGGCTCTGTGAACCTCTCTGGGTGTCCCTCACTGTGGAGAATCCTTTCACCATTAACCTAGAAGTTTTATTATCAGTGCTGTATGGGTGGAGAAGTCTTAAGGCTACTGGAAGAATAAGACTGAAATCCAGAGGCAAGAGGCTTAAGCCCAATACCTGAGAACACCAGAGAACTCCTGACTACAGGGAGCATTGATCAATAAGAGATCATCCAAAAGCCACCATACCTACACTGAAACCAACCACCACCCAAGAGTCAATAAGTTCCAGAGCAAGACGTACCATGCAAATTCTCCAGCAACGCAAGAACATAGCCCTGAGCGTCAATATATGGGCTGCCCAAAGTCACACCAAACCCATAGACCCATCTCAAAACTCACTACTGGACACTCACTACTGGCACTCCAGAGAGAAGAAATCCAGCTCCACCCACCAGAACACCAATGCAAGCTTCCCTAACCAGCAAACCTCGACAAGCCAAACGTAACAGCCCCACTCACTGAGAGAAACCTCCACAATAAAAAGGAACCACAGACTACCAGAATACAGAGAGGCCACCCTAAACACACCAATCTAAATAAGATGAAAAGGCAGAGAAATACCCAGCAGGTAAAGGAACATGAAAAATGCCCACCAAGCCAAACAAAAGAGGAGGAGATAGGGAATCTACCTGAAATGAAATTTAGAATAATAATAATAAAAATGATCCAAAATCTTAAAAACAGAATAGAGTTACAGATAAACAGCCTGGAGACAAGGATTGAGAAGATGCAAGAAATGTTTAACAAGGACCTAGAAGAAATAAAAAAGAGTCAATTAAAAATGAATAATGCAATAAATGAGATCAAAAACACTCTGGAGGGAACCAACAGTAGAATAACAGAGACAGAAGATAGGATAAGTGAGTTAGAAGATAAAATGGTGGAAATAAATGAAGCAGAGAGGAACAAAGAAAAAAGAATTAAAAGAGAACAACCTCAGGGACCTCTGGGACAATATGAAATGCCCCAACATTTGAATCATAAGAGTCCCAGAAGAAGAAGACAAAAAGAAAGGCCATGAGAAAATACTCAAGGAGATAATAGCTGAAAACTTCCCCAAAATGGAGAAGGAAATAGTGATGCAAGTCCAGGAAACCCAGAGAGTCCCAAACAGAATAAACCCAAGGCGAAACACCCCAAGATGCATATTAATCAAATTAACAAAGATCAAACACAAAGAACAAATAATAAAAGCAGCAAGGGAGAAACAAAAAATAACAAAAAGGGGATTCCCATAAGGGTAACAGCTGATCTTTCAATAGAAACTCTTCAGGCCAGAAGGGAATGGCAGGACATACTTAAAGCAATGAAAGAGAATAACCTACATCCCAGATTACCGTACCCAGCAAGGATCTCATTCAGATATGAAGGAGAATTCAAAAGCTTTACAGACAAGCAAAAGTTGAGAGAATTCAGCACCACCAAACCAGCTCTTCAACAATACTAAAGGATCTTCTCTAGACAGGAAACACAGAAAAGTTGTATGAACGCAAACCCAAAACAAGACAGCAAATGGTAATGGACCATTCTTATCAATAATTACCTTACCCCAACCAAAAGACAAAGACTGGCTGAATGGATACAAAAGCAAGACCCCTATATATGCTGTTTACAAGAGACCCACCTCAAAGCAAGGGACACATACAGATTGAAATTGAAGGGCTGGAAAAAAAATTCACGCAAACGGAGACCAAAAGAAAGCAGGAGTCGCAATACTCATATCAGATAAAACAGACTTTCAAATAAAGGCTGTGAAAAGAGACAAAGAAGGACACTACATAATGATCAAAGGATCAACCCAAGAAGAAGATATAACAATTATAAATATATATGCACCCGACAAAGGAGCACCGCAATATGTAAGTAAAGTAAAGTTGCTCAGTCATGTCCAACTCTTTGCGAACCCATGGACTATAGCCTACCAGGCTCCTCTGTCCATGGGATTTTCCAGGCAAGAATACTAAAGTGGGTTACCATTTCCTTCTCCAGGGGATCTTCCTGACCCAGGGATTGAACCCGGGTCTCCAGCATTGCAGATAGACGCTTTACTGTCTGAGCCACCAGGAAGCAATATGTAAGGCAAATGCTAACAAGAATGAAAGAGGAAATTAACAATAACACAATAACAGCGGGAGACTTTAATACCCCACTCACACCTATGGATAGATCAACTAAACAGAAAATGAACAAGGAAACACAAACTTTAAATGACACAATGGTCCAGCTAGACCTAATTGATATCTATAGGATATTTCACCCCAAAACAATCAATTTCACCTTTTTCTTAAGTGCACACGGAACCTTCTCCAGAATAGATCACATCCTGGGCCATAAATCTAGCCTTGGTAAATTCAAAAAAATTAAAATCATTCCAGTCATCTTTTCTGACCACAATGCAGTAAGATTAGATCTCAATTACAGGAAAAAAATTATTAAAAATTCAAACATATGGAGGCTAAATAACACGCCTCTGAATAACCAACAAATCATAGAAGAAATCAAAAAAGAAATCAAAATATGCATAGAAATGAATGAAAATGAAAACACAACAACCCAAAACCTATGGGACACTGTAAAAGCAGTGCTAAGGGGAAGGTTCATAGCATTACAGGCTTACCTCAAGAAACAAGAAAAAAGTCAAATAAATAACCTAACTCTACACCTAAAGCAACTAGAGAAGGAAGAAATGAAGAACCCCAGGGTTAGTAGAAGGAAAGAAATCTTAAAAATTAGGGCAGAAATAAATGCAAAAGAAACAAAAAAGACCCCAGAAAAAAATTAACAAAGCTAAAAGCTGGTTTTTTGAAAACGTAAATAAAATTGACAAACCGTTAGCCAGACTCATCAAGAAACAAAGGGAGAAGAACCAAATCAACAAAATCAGAAGTGAAAATGGAGAAATCACAACAGACAACACTGAAATACAAAGGATCATAAGAGACTACTCCCAGCAGCTCTATGCCAATAAAATGGACAACTTGGAAGAAATGGACAAGTTCTTAGAGAAGTATAACTTTCCAAAACTGAACCAGGAAGAAATAGAAGATCTTAACAGACCCATCACAAGCATGGAAATCAAAACTCTAATCAGAAATCTTCCAGCAAACAAAAGCCCCGGACCAGATGGCTTCATAGCTGAATTCTACCAAAAATTTAGAGAAGAGCTAACACCTATCCTAACTTTTCCAGAAAATTGCAGAAGAAGGCAAACTTCCAAACTCATTCTATGAGGCCACCATCACCCTAATTCCAAAACCAGACAAGGATGCCACAAAAAAAGAAAACTACAGGCCAATATCACTGATGGACATAGATGCAAAAATCCTTAACGAAATTCTAGCAAACAGAATCCAACAACATATTAAAAAGATCATACATCATGACCAAGTGGGCTTTATCTCAGGAATGCAAGGATTCTTTAATATCTGCAAATCAATCAATGTAATACACCACATTAACAAATTGAAAGATAAAAACCATATGATTGTCTCAATAGATGCAGAAAAGCCTTTGACAAAATTCAACATTCATTTATGGTAAAAACTCTCCAGAAAGCAGGAATAAAAGGAACATACCTCAACATAATAAAAGCTATATATGACAAACCCACAGCAAACATCATCCTCAATAGTGAAAAATTGAAAGCATTTCCCTTAAAGTCAGGAACAAGACAAGGGTGCCCACTCTCAACACTGCTATTCAACATACTTTTGGAAGTATTGGCCACAGCAATCAGAGAAGAAAAAGAAATAAAAGGAATCCAGATAGGAAAAGAAGTAAAACTCTCACTGTTTGCAGACGACATGATCCTCTACATAGAAAACCCTAAAGACTCTACCAGCTAGAGGTAATCAATGAATACAGTAATGTTGCAGGATATAAAATTAACACACAGAAATCCCTTGCATTCCTATACACTAACAATGAGAAAACACAAAGAGCAATTAAGGAAACAATACCATTCACCATTGCAACAAAAAGAATAAAATACTTAGGAGTATATCCACCTAAAGAAACAAAATACCTATATATAGAAAACTATAAAACACTGATGAAAGAAATCAAAGAGGACACAAATAGATGGAGAAATATACCGTGTTCATGGATTGGAAGAATCAATATTGTGAAAATGACTATACTACCCAAAGCAATCTTTAGATTCAATGCAATCCCTATCAAGCTACCAAATGGTATTTTTCACAGAACTACAACAAATAATTTCACAATTTGTATGGAAATACAAAAAACCTCGAATAGCCAAAGCAATCTTGAGAAAGAAGAATGGAATGGGAGGAATCAACCTGCCTGACTTCAGTCTCTACTACAAAGCCACAGTCATCAAGACAGTATGGAACTGGCACAAAGACAGAAATATAGGTCAATGGAACAAACTAGAAAGCCCAGAGATAAATCCACATACCTACGGACAACTTATCTTCAACAAAGGAGGCAAGAATATACAATATACGTAAATCACAGCAAGATCCTCTATGACCCATCTCCCAGAATATTGGAAATAAAAGCAAAAATACACAAATGGGACCTAATGAAACTTAAAAGCTTTTGCACAACAAAGGAAACTATAAGCAAGGTGAAAAAGACAGCCTTCAGAATGGGAGAAAATAATAGCAAATGAAGCAAAAGACAAAGGATTAATCTCAAAAATATATAAGCAGCTCCTGCAGCTCAATTCCAGAAAAATAAATGACCCAATCAAAAAATGGGCCAAAGAACTAAACAGACATTTCTCCAAGGAAGACATACAGATGGCTAACAAACACATGAAAAGATGCTGAACATCACTCATCGTCAGAGAAATGCAAATCAAAACCACAATGAGGTACCGTTACATGCCAGTCAGGATGGCTGCTATCCAAAAGTCTACAAGCAATAAATGCTGGAGAGGGTGTGGAGAAAAGGGAACCCTCTTACACTGTTGGTGGGAATGCAAACTAGTACAGCTGCTATGGAGAACAGTGTGGAGATTTCTTAAAAAACTGGAAATAGAACTGCCATATGACCCAGCAATCCCACTTCTGGGCATACACACTGAGGAAACCAGATCTGAAAGAGACACGTGCACCCCAATGTTCATCGCAGCACTGTTTATAATTGTCAGGACATGGAAGCAACCTAGATGCCCATCAGCAGATGAATGGATAAGGAAGCTATGGTACATATACATTATGGAATATTACTCAGCCATTAAAAAGAATTCATTTGAATCAGTTCTAATGAGATGGATGAAAGTAGAGCCCATTATACAGAGTGAAGTAAGCCAGAAAGATAAAGATCAATACAGTATACTAACACATATATATGGAATTTTAAAAGGTGGTAATGATAACCCTATATGCAAAACAGAGAAAGAGACACAGATGTACAGAACAGACTTTTGGACTCTATGGGAGAAGGCGAGGGTGGGATATTCTTAGACAATAGCATTGAAACAAGTATACTATCAAGGGTGAAACAGATCACCAGCCCAGGTTGGATGCATGAGACAAGTGCTCAGGGCTCGTGCACTGGGAAGACCCAGAGGGATGGGATGGGGAGGGAGGCGGGAGGGGGGTTCAGGATGGGGAACACATGTAAATCCATGGCTGATTCATGTCAATGTATGGCAAAAACCACTACAATATTGTAAAGTAATTAGCCTCCAACTAATAAAAGGAAATGGAAAAAAGAGAGGGAGAAAAAAACTATATGCCTACCTTTCACATGCTTTTTATTGGTTTACTTCTATGTCATTCAACATAAAAACATGTTTAAATGGTGAGATTATTGTAATAGAAATTCGTGGCTTTTCTAAATTTGAATTTAAAAGTCAATAATAGGGTTTGCAAATGATGCAACTGATAAGGGATTAGTCTCCACAATTTATGAGTGGCTTATGTCACTTATTAGCATCAAAAACAAACAACATTCTCAAAAAATGGGCAGAAGACCTGAATAGACATTTCTCTAAAGAAGAGATGTCAAAAGGCACATGAAAAGATGTTCAAAATTGCTAGCTATGAGAAACAGAAATCAAATGAGATAGTGACCTCACACTGTTCAGAATGACTATCATCAAAAAATTCACAAACAACAGATGCCGGAGAGGGTGTGGAGAGCAGGGAACTCTCCTGCACTGTTCGTGGGAATGTAAATTGGTACAGCCACTGTGGGAGAACAGCATGGAAGTTCCATAAAAAGCTAAAAATAGAGCTACCCTTTGGCCCTGTAATCCCACGCCTGGGCATGTATCCAGAGAAAAACATGGCCCCAAAGGATACTACATCCCAATGTTCATTGCAGCACTGTTTACAATAGCCAAGACATGGAAACAACCTACATGTTCATCGACAGATTTAAGATGTGGTGTATACACACAGACACACACACACTGGAATATTACTCAGCCATCAAAAAGAATGAAATAAGGCCATTTGCAACAACATGGATGGACCTAGAGAGTGTCAAACTGAGTGAAGTCAGAAGAGAAATAGCCTATGACATCCCTTATCTGTGGAATCTAGAAAGAAATACAAATTAACTTAAAAAACAGAAAGAGACTCACAGACTTAGAAAATGAATTCATGGATGCCGGGGGGAAGGGACAGTTAAGGACTCTGGGAAGGTCATGTACACACTGCTAAATTTAAAATGGATAACCAAGAGAAACATACTGGATAGCGCATGGAACTTGCTCAGTGTTATGTGCCGGCCTGGATGGGAGTGGGGTTTGGGGGAGAATGGATATATTGTATGTGTGGCTGACTCACTTCAGTGTGCACCTGAAACTATCACAATATCATTAATTGGCTATTTGCCAATAGAAAATGCTTTTAGTGTTGAAAAAAATAATAAAAAATTTTTATAAGTCAGTAATAGGAGATTCCCTGGCCATTCAATGGTTAGGATTCAGCACTTTCACTCTGAGGGCTCAGGTTTGACCCCTGGTCCTGGTTGGGGGAACTTAGATCTCACTAGCCCCACAGCATGGCCTTAAAAATGTATATAATAATAATAAAACAGGGAAAATCCCTGCAGATGGTGATGGCAGCCATGAAATTAAAAGACGCTTGCACCTTGGAAGAAAAGTTATGACCAACCTAGATAGCACATTGAAAAGCTGAGACATTACTTTGCCAACACAGGTACATCTAGTCAAAGCTATGGTTTTTTTCAGGAGACATGAATGGATGTGAGAGTTGGAATATAAAGAAAGCTGAGCACTGAAGAATTGATGATTTTGAACTGTGGTATTGGAGAAGACTCTTGAGAGTGCCTTGGACTGTAAGGAGACCCAACCAGTCCAACCTAAAGGAAATCAGTCCTGAATGTTCATTGGAAGGACTGATGCTAAAGCTGAAACTCCAATACTTTGGCCACCTGATGTGAAGAGTTGGCTCATTTGAAAAGACTCTGATGCTGGGAAAGATTGAAGGCAGGAGGAGAAGGTGACAACAGGACGAGATGGTTCAGTGGCATCACCGACTCAATGGACAGGAGTGCAAGTAAGCTCCAGGAGTTGGTGATGGACAGGGAGGCCTGGTGTGCTGCAGTCCATGGGGTCACGATGAGTCAGACACAACTGAGCAACTGAACTGAACTGAATAAAACAGGCAAAACATTTGTCACTAGCAAATTATTTCCTTGCTATTTCACAAGTATCCTTATGAGAATCTCTTACTCAGGATGTGGACCATTGAATAGGATATGCTTAGGGGAAAAAAACCTTTTTCTTTCCTTTTTGCAGGGGGATGATTCTTTGAGCTGGGAGAGATAAATGGGAGTTTATTGTATGTTCTTTATGATGGTGTAAATCTGACTTAAGGAAGTGCTGTTCTGGGTGTGAAGTACTCAGATCAGGCACCATCCTCTTCCAGAGTGTTTTGTTGTTGTTGTTGTTTAGCTTTTGCAAAACATATCTGATATGTAACATGTAAATTTAAAGCATAAAATGTTAATTTGATGCATACTGACATTGTAACATAATTGCCATTGTAGTGATAGTTAACACCTCTGTCTCCTTAGTATCCTTTTTTTGGAAGTTGGAATAAATTCTCTAACAATTTTGATGATTGTATTATAATATACTGTCAGTTCAGTTGAATCGCTCAGTCGTGTCTGACTCTTTATGACCCATGGACTGCAGCAAGCCAGGTCTCCCTGTCCATCACTAACTCACAGAGTTTACTCACTCATGTCCGAGTCGGTGATGCCATCCAACCATCTCATCCTCTGTCGTCCCCTTCTCCTCTTGCCTTCAATCTTTCCCAGCATCAGGGTCTTTTCAAATGAGTCAGTTCTTCTCATCAGGTGGCCAAAGTATTGGAGTTTCAGCTTCACCATCAGTCCTTCCAATTAATATTCAGGACTGATTTCCTTTAGGATGGACTGGTTGGATCTCCTTGCAGTCCAAGGGACTCTTGAGTCTTCTCCAACACCATAGTTCAAAAGCATCAATTCTTTGGCACTCATTTTCTTTATAGTCCAACTCTCACATCCATATATGACTACTGGAAAAACCATAATTTGACTAGACGGACCTTTGTTGGCAAAGTAATGTCTCTGCTTTTTAATATGCTGTCTAGGTTGGTCATGTTTCCTTTGGAGTAAGTATCTTTTAATTTCATGGCTGCAATCACCATCTGCAGTGATTTTGGAGCCCCCCAAAATAAAGTCTGTCACTGTTTCCACTGTCTCCCCATCTATCTGTCATGAAGTGATGGGACCAGGTGCCATGATCTTAGCTGTCTGAATGTTGAGCTTTAAGCCAACTTTTTCACTCTCGTCTTTTAGTTTCATCAAGAGGCTCCTTAGTTCTTCTTCATTTTCTGCCGTAAGCGTGGTGTCTCTGCTTATCTGAAGTTATTGATATTTCTCCTGGCAATCTTGATTCCAGCTTGTGCTTCTTCCAGCCCAGCATTTCACATGATATACTATGCATATAAGTTAAATAAGCAGGGTGACAACATACAGCCTATACTCTTTTTCCGATTTGAAATCAGTCTGTTGTTCCATGTCCAGTTCTAACTGTTGCTTCCTGACCTGCATACAGGTTTCTCAAGAGGCAGGTCAGGTGGTCTGGTATTCCCATCTCTTTCAGAATTTTCCAGTTTATTGTCATCATTACAATTTTGATGATCGTATTGTAATATACTGTAGCATGCATTATATCTCGAGATTTTTTTTTACTATTTATTGTAAATTTGTACCCTAAGCAACAGTTTTGTCCACTGCTTACCTTGTTGAGTTAATCACTATTTTATTGTGTTTCTGCATGTTTGACTTTTAAAACTTCCAAACATAAGTGATCACACATAGTACTTGTCTTTTTCTGTCTGACATCTCAGCATAATGTGCCAAGGCCACCCATGTTTTCACAAGTGGCAGTATGCCCTCCCTTGTGGCTGAATAATATCCCATTACATATGCTTAAATGGCAGAGTTTGCTTTATTCATCCATTGATGGACACTAAGGTTTTTTCATATCTTGGCTATTATAAATGATCTGGCCATAACTATTGGAGTACATGTATGTTTTCAAGTTATTGGTTTCATTTTCTTCCCAGAAGTGGAACTGCTGGGTCATGTTAGTCCTTCCTTTAATTTCTGGGGGAACCTCCATACTGTATACCAAGGATTCCCTTTCTCCACATTCTCACCAGCACTTGTTATCTCTTGTTTTTTCAATAATTGCCATTTTAACAGATATGATTCCTCATTATCGTTTAATTTGCATTTCCCTGATGACACTGAGCATCTTTTTATGTACCTGTTGGCCATCTGTATGTCTTTGGGAAAATGTCTGTGTAGGTCTTCAGCCCACTTTTATTAATTTTTTAAAAGTTATTAATTTTTAATTGGTAGATAGTCACTTTTTAAATTTGTGTTGGCTTCTGCTCTACAATAACACAAATCAGTCATAATTATATAAATATTAATATACACACACACACACACATATATATCCCTTCTTTCCCGAACCTCTCTTCCCTCCCCCCATCCCACCCCTCCAGGTCATCACAGAGTGCTAAGCTGGGCTCCCGTGTTACTTAGCAACTTCCCACTATCTGTTTTATATGTGATACTGTATATATGTCAGTGCTGCTTTCTCATGGGCTTCTGCCCATTCTTAAGTCAGATTGTTTGCATTTTTGTTCCTTAGTTATGTGAGTTCTCTCTCTTTTTTTGATATTAACCCCTTATCATAATTGATTTGCAAAAAGTTTCCCTCATTCTGTAGGTTGCCTTTTCATTTGGTTGTTTTATTGTTTTGTTTTTTTTTCTGTGTAAAATCTTTTAAATTTGATGGAGTCGTATTTGTTCATTGTTGCTTGTGTTGTCACATCCAGAAAAATCATTGCTAACACCAGTGTTGAGGAGTTTCCTATGTTTTCTTCTAAGAATTTTAAACTATCAGACCTTATGTTTAAATCTTTGACATATTTCAAGTTACAAGTGGTGTAAGATAATGATTCATTCTCATCATCTTTTCCATTTTATAGTTTCCTTTGCTATGCAATAGCTTTTAAGTTTAATCCATTTCTTTATTTTAGTTTTTATTTTAATTACTCTAGGTCGTGGACTGATAAAGATCTTGCTGTGATTTATGTCAGTGTTCTGCCTATATTTTCCTAAGAATTTTATGGTATCCAGCTTTACATTTGGGTCTTTAATGCAAAGAGTTTATTTTTTGAGTAACTTTGAGTTTATTTTTGTGTATGACATTAGAGTGTTCTAATTGCATTCTTTTACATGTAGCTGGCCAGTTTTCCCAGCACCACTTATTGAAGAGACTATCTTTTCTCCATTGTATATACTTGCCTCCCTTGTCATAGATTAATTGACCATAGCACATGGGTTTATTTCTGGGTTTTCTATGCTGTTCCATTGACCTATGTGTTTGTCTGTTTTTCTGATAGTACCATACTATTTTGGTTACTGTAGCTTTGTAATGTGGGGCTTCCCTGGTGGCTCAGAGGTTAAAATGTCTGCCTGGAATGTGGGAGACCCAGGTTCAATCCCTGGGTTGGGAAGATCTCCTGGAGAAGGGAATGGCAACCCACTCCAGTATTCTTGCCTGGAGCATCCCATGGAGGGAGGAGCCTGGTGGGCTACAGTCCAGGGGTCACCGAGACAGCCTGGAGTCAGGAAGTGTTCTTCCTGCACTGTTCTTTCTCAGATTGTTTGGACTATTCAGGTTCTCAATGATCTGTTCTAGCCAGGGCAGGAGACCCCTTATAGAAAAAGGATAGCCAAAGTGGGCCTCCTTGCCCTGTTTCCCTGATCTTAGAGGAATAGCTTTCAGTTTTTCTTCACTGAGTATTTGTTAGTTGTGGGTTTGTTATCTATTGCCTTTATTATGTTGAGGTATGTACCTCTATACCCAGTCTGCCTAGGGAGTTTTAATCATTAAAGGATGTTATATTTTATCAAATGCTTTTCTGCATCTACTGAAATAATAATGTAGTTTTTATCTTTTATTAATGTCATGTATTACATTTATTGATTTACATGTTGAACCATCTTTGCATACAAGGAATAAATCCCATTTGATCATGACGTGTAACCCCTTTGTCTTCTTGAATTGTTTGCTCAGATTTTGTTGAATGTTTTTGTAGCTAAACTCCTTAGAGATATTGCTCTCTTGTTTTCTTTAAGTGTTCTTATCTAGCTTTAGAATCAGGGTAATAGAGGCCTCAAAAAATGAATTTGGGAAATATTTCCTCCTCTTCACTTTTTGAAAGACTTTAAGAAGGGCTGATATTAATTTTTTTTTGAATGTTTGGTAGAATTTGCTAATGAAGCCATTCAGTCCTGGGGTTGTGATGGGAGGTTTTTGATTACTGATTTAACCTCTTTGCTTGTTACTGGCCTGTTCACATTTTCTACTTTGTCCTGATGCAGTTTGTGTTTATAGAAGTTTATCCATTTCTTCTAGGCTATCTTGTGGGCATATAATTGTTCATAATAGTCTCATATGCTCTTTAATATTTCTGTAGTGTCTTCCTTTTCTTTTCTAGTCTGGTTAAAGGTTTTGTTGGTTTTGTTTATCTTTCGAGGAGTCAGCTCTAATTTTGTTAATTCTATTTTTTCCCCCTCTGGTCTCTATTTCATGTATTTCCACTTTGACCTTATTTCCTTCCTTCCTCCTGCTAACTTCTTCTAGACCCTTGAGGTGTAAAGTTAGGATGTTTTTTTTTTTTTTTGAGATTTAATTAATATATGAAATTATTTGCTATAGTCTGTCCTCTTAGAACTGCTTGTCCTGCATCCCATAAGATTTGATAGGTTATATTTCCATTTTCATTTGTTGTGAGATAATTTTTTTCCCCTCTGACTCATTGGTTGTTTAGTAGGAGTGTCTTGTTTATTTTCCATGTATGTGTAGATTTTCCAGCTTTCCTCTTACTGCTGATTTCTAGTTTCACACCATTGCTATCCAAAAAGACAGTTGTCATGATTTCAGTATTTATTGAGATGTGTTTTTGCTTTCATTTCTTTTCATATCATATGACCTATCCTAGATAATGTTCTGTGTGCACTTGAGATGTACATTTTGCTGCTCTTGTTTCAAATGATATATGTGTCTATTAAGGTCATTTGTTATAGGTATGGTTAAATTTCAGTATTTGTTATTGATTTTTTGTGGATTATCAGTGGTCACTAATCAGTGGGATATTGAAAGCTTCTAGTACTATTGCATTATCTATCTCTCCCTTTTGATCTGTTAGAATTTGCTTAACATATTTCATTGTGCCAATGTGGGGTTTATATTTATGACTGCTGTATTTTCTGGATGTTTTGACCTTTTTATCATTATACAGAGACCTTTTGTCTTTTATCATTTTTGGCATCTTGTCTGGCTATACCTGCTTTCTTTTGGTTTCCAATTGCATGGAATATCCTCTTATACTCAAATCTTTACCCTGAGCCTATGTGTAACTTTAGAACTGAAAAAGTTAGGTCTTTTTAATCCATCCAGCCACTCTTTACCTTTGACTAGAGAACTGAATTATTCTATTTAGACTGATTATTGCTAGGTAAGTACTTCTTACTGCCATCTTATTTTCACTCTGTCTACCTTTGTAAGATGATGATTTTCCATGGTGATTTGATCAGTCTACCCCGTTTTTCATGTTTTGTGACTACTATAAATTTTTTCTATATAGTTTTGCAAGTATGAACATCTCATAGATAAAATAACCTACAGGAAAAACAGACTTTTAAAAAAAGTAGTTCAAACAAACACTTTGTGAATTGAACATGTGGTTATACACATTCACTATCTAATGTCCTTAGTTTATTACATTGCATGAAAATAAGCATTGTTCTGTTGGAATAATCGATTGTTGATTAAAGATGATAGAAACAAAATAACTTACCACTTAAGTAAACAGTAAGTTGCAAAGGTTACTATTTTCCTCTAAGCTCATAGTACTAACCACATGTGATGTTTCAGTAATACATGTCTTCTACATAGTGATTTACTCACCTGTGCCAGTAGAAAAGTGATTTGTGGGTCATAACCAAATATTGTCTGTACAATACAGTGCTTTAAGTAAAAAATTAAAATACAATTACTTCTGTGGCCTAATATGAGTTTTGAGCTAAGGTAACATAGAAAATTAAATCCTTAGATTTGCTAAAACAATTTTTACAAAGGTCTAATATGTTTTATAAATTTATATTTCATAAGTACTACTTTTCATTGCCCTTTAAAGCTTCTGATTGTAGTCAGTGTGCCTGCCTGCCTATGAGGGCTCATCTAATTTTGATTCTCTTTTTGGCAAAATAATTGAACAATCAAGCTTTAGGAAGCTTTTATCTTAGTCACCCACAATTCTGAGTCATTAGGTTCTTCATGAAAGTTTGTACAAGCTGGTATGATTCTGTTCAACAGGACTGAGAATGAAAATTTGTGGCAACTATAGTGGACCTGTGGACAACACAGGTTTCAACTGCATAGCTCTGTTTACCTGATTTTTTTCACTAAATACATACGACAGTACTTCATGAATGTATGAAGTTGGTTGAATGCATGCATGCAGAAGCAAGGATATGGAGTGACCAACTGGCAGGTGACACATGGGTTTCCAGGCACACAGAGTCAGCACCCCTAACCCTCATGTTCTTCAAGGGTCAACTACTTTCACCTATCAGACATATTATTCAGTAGGGCTGAAGCTAGCTATCAAAAGCATAGCTATTACACTTTTCTTTACCATTTGTACTCCATAATGGTTTCACAGGAGAAGGTAAGGGAGTGGGAGGAAGGCAGAGAGGGTATAAATTTAGCCACAAACTCTCCATTCACAGAAGGATTTTTAAAGCTTAAAAATGTATATATTTATATATGTGTATATACATATATATATATCAGTATTACATGTATATTTATATAATTTTATTTTTAAATGTTAACATACAGAGAAAGCAAGCTAGAAGACAATACAGTCACTTTGCTTTTAGGAAAAAATGATGTATTCTGCTAAATTTTAAGATATTTATTAGATCTGGTAATGCAGAGAGAAAGGTAAAATTCCAATGTTTTCTTCAATAACTGACTTTTTTCTAAATTAAAAATTATGAGAATAGACGGAAAACTAAGCTATTCCAATTTCCTTGCCAGATTTTTTTTCTTGGTAATAACATTTATTAAGGTATCATTGTTATACATTTTAAGTGTACAATTGGATGAGGTTTGACAAATGTGTATACCCGTGTAAACATCATCCAGATCATGATAGAGAAAAGTCCCATAATGCCAGAAACTTCCCTCTGTGCTGCAAACCCCCCTGACCCTTACTTGACCCATGCAATCACTGATCTAATTTCTAATACCATAGATTAGTTTTGCTTCTTTGTGTATTAAGTAGAATCTCATACTAAGCATTCTTTTGCATCTGGCTTCTTGCCCTTGACAATGTCTGCCAATAATGTTACATGGACTGCAATCCTTCCATTTTATTGCTGAGTCATAGTCCATTCAACAGTTTATTCATTCATCTATTGATGGACATTTACATTCAGTTCAGTTCAGTTGCTCAGTCATGCCCGACTCTGCAGCCCCATGGACTGCAGCACGCCAGGCCTCCCTGTCCCTCACCAGCTCCGAGTTTACTCAAACTCACGTCCATTGAGTTGGTGATGCCATCCAGCCATATCATCCTCTATCATCCCCTTCTCCTGCCTTCAATCTTTCCTTACAATTATTTGCACATTAAGTTGCAATGAACATGTCGAGAGTCTTGGTGATCATGTTTTTACTTTTCCTTAGTAAATACCTAGAAGTATAATTTGAGCTATAAGTATATATTTAACTTTATAAAAAAGTTTTATAAAAACAGTTCAGACTGTTTTCTGAAGTGGTTGTACTGTTTTACATTCTAGACAACAATGTTTGAAGAGTTTAAATTCCTTGCCATATTTTATTTTGGGGAATTTTCATTTACTTTATCTCTTTCTCTCTTTATTCTCTTTCTCTCCATATGCATGAATATCTGTGCTCAGTCATGTCCTTAGACTGTAGCCAGCCAGGCTTCCCTGTCCGTGGTACTTTCCAGGCAGGAACACTGGAGTGGGTTGCCATTTCTTACTCCATTCTACTACAAATGACGAAGCTCTTTGGTTTGTTTTATTGGATTAGCACTTTGACAATGAAGTTTTAAATTTTCAGAGCCAAAAATCTCTTTACAGATGAACAAGCTGGAAGTCTAAAGTCAAAACATGACATGAAAAGCAAAATTTTTGCATACTCTGGCTTCACGTGTTATCAGAAAGATGGACTTTATCCTCAGACTTTTAATGGCAGCCAGTTACCTGAGACTTTACTATAAGGATTCTTTCAGAGTCCCTGCCGCTGCTTGAATTGTAAAGGCTGCAATAGAAATGTGTTTCTTCACTTCTTTCCAGGCTGAATGAGGATCTGCTTTATTTTCAATATCAAACATAGCATCAAAGATGCCAGGAAATGATTCACCAGCATATTTGTTGTGGCTGCTTGGAGCAAAGATGATGTGCCTAGCAGAAAAAACACAGAGAACAGGCTGAGCTAAAGAGTACTCATACATTACATTTCACATGCTCTTCCTTTCTCTTTTGTGGTGTCTTTGTTAGATCGCATTCATGATGAAATATTGTGTCTCCTCCTGATATCCACTTTTGCTATTCCAAAGTAAAACCTTATGTTGTTGGTTTGAGACACTTAGGCAATGGTATAATTTTAAGCAAAGAAAGGAGTTGATAAGATGCGTCTAGCGAATCATATCATGTTATCAACCCAAGCAGCTGGAAATAAGCAGATATTTTCCTGTAAGTTACAGGCATTAAGTTATCTAACTGCCTAGACATCCACAGACATCCATAAAGTACGGATAATTTATGGATAGTTTTTAATAAGAGATTAAAAAATAATTACATTTGTGTTGCCTTTTTTAAGATTCCACAAGAATGAGTTATTCCCAATACTCTTCAGAATTAAAAAGCAACAAGCAAAGTAGCTTGTATTTCAAAAATATCATAATTAGTAAGGATAACGAAGCCCATTCCACAAAGGTAAAGCAGCTCTATGTGGGCTGCCCACAAAGACACACTTATTCCGTTCTAGAAGGAAAGTCTGCACCTGATTTCCTACTTCATCTCATAAGTAGCTCAGGAGATCAAGCCACTTCTCTCCCCACTGTGTGGAATTCTACCTTGCAGAAAGGGACATGAATTAGGCTTGGACTTCCCCGGTGGTCCGGTAATAAGGAAATCCACCTGTCAATGCTGGGGACGTGGGTTCAAGCCCTGATCCAGGAAGACTCCACACGCTGCGGGACAACCACGCCCGTGCGCCACAACTGCCGAGCCCACACTCACCCCTGAGCTTGCACAGCCCAGAGGCCACGCTCCACAAGATAGAGGCCTCCGCCGTGAGAAGGCAGGCACCGCGGCCAGAGACTGGGCCCCCTCGCCACAACCAGAGGAACACTGCTCGCAGCAGTGACCGCCCAGTGCGGACAAAGTAACTTAAAGGCAGCTGCGGGCGGCCGGGGGCAGTGCTTCAGATCCCTTCTTCAAAAAAAAAAAAACTAAGGAATTAGGCCTAACAGTCAAACCCTACAGCTGCTTCAGAATGTAAAGCTACCGTATGACAAAATATAGAACTCTCTGTAAGTATTAATGATTGAAGACATTTAAAATGTCATCATTTAGATTTCCCAGAGTATATCAGAATTTATTACTTTGGCTTTTGAATTTTAGTATGGCCTTAAGTGGATCATCCTTAATGAAACAAGTATACATGCTGAACTGTTTATAAACATTAATAGTCTGACCTATATATAAGCTGAGATACTAGAGATACAGGTCACAGGTATTCCTTAGTACATATGCCATCTTTTGGAGAACTGTAGAGAGAGAGTATTGTACAATATTATTGATTCAGGAATCAAGAAAACCTGACAATTGTAAACGAGGTGTTTCCTTAATTTTTCTTTTGATCATCACTGTACAGAAACACCAAAGGTTCCTGTACATGGATTTTGTGTCCTATAACTTTACAGATTTCATTTATTCTAATATTGGGTTTGCCAAAAGGTACATTTGAGTTTTTCCATAGACTTTTCAGAAAGACCTGAATGAACTTTTGGGCCAACCCAACAGTTTATTTGTGGAATCATTAGGATTTTCTTCTGTAATAATGACAGTTACTTCTTCCTGATTTGGATGTCTTTGTTTATTTTTCCAAACAGCTACAGCCAGGACTTCCAATACCACGTTGAATAAAAATGGTGAGAGTGGGCATACTTGCCTTGTTCCTGATCTTAAAGGAAATGCTTTGGGGTTCTCACTATTGAGCTTATGCAGCTGTGGTTCTGTCATATACGGGCTATGTTATATTGACATACACTGCCTCTGTATCCAGTTTGTTGAGAATTTTTTTTTTTTAAATCAGCCTTGCCATGGCACACAAAATCTAAGTTCCCTGATGAGAGATAGAACACATGCCTCGTGTAGAGGGAGCACGAAGTTTTAACAACTGGCCCACCAGGGGAGTTCCACTGTTCCTGTTAACACCTTTTCTGACATTTTAATTACAGTTTG
The DNA here is from genome assembly GCF_023699985.2 of Odocoileus virginianus. Lineage (NCBI taxonomy): Eukaryota > Metazoa > Chordata > Mammalia > Artiodactyla > Cervidae > Odocoileus > Odocoileus virginianus. The sequence goes on from NC_069701.1 coordinate 4,352,273, forward strand.
TCTTAGGATGGGTATCTTCTGAGCTCATCTTATTCGCACTCTCTGGGTTTCCTGATCTGGATGTCTGTCTCCTTCCCCAGGTTAGGGACGTTTTCAGCCCCTTCTCTTCTTCCTTCTGGAACCTCTATAAGACACACATTGTTTCACCTGATGTTGTCCCAGAGGTCCCTTCAACTGTCATCACTTCTAGAAAACCCTTCTTACTTTTTGTTGCTCCGTGAGTTCCACTGCCTGTGTTCCAAGCCACTGATTCTTCTGCTTTGTCCAGTCTGCTAGTGAACCCGCCAGTGCATTTCTCAATTCCATTAACGTACTTTTCTTTCAACTCCATGCCTTCTATTTGGTGTATGTGTGCCAACTCACTTCAGTCATGTCCAACTCTTCGCGACGCCGGCCTGCCAGGCCCCTCTGTCCATGGAATTCTCCAGGCAAGAATCCTGGACTGGGTTACCGTGCCCTCCTCCAGGGAATCTTCCTGACCCAGAGACTGAACCCATCTCTCTTGCATCTCCTGCACTGGCAGGCAGGTTCTTTACCACTAGCGCCACCTGGAAAGCCTAAAACCCGTGCCTTGGGATGAAGCTCTAGGACAAGCCAGCAGGCCTCTTTTACAGAAAGATGGGCTGTGTTTCATTTGTGCAGTGACTGCTGGTGGTAGCCTCCCACGCACTGACTCTCAGATCATCCTAACCCTGCAGGACCGAGGGAAGCAATCCTGTCTGGCCACCAGAGCCAGGGGATCAGGGCACCCCGCGGGCAGCAGCCACAGAAGCTGAGGCACCAGACATCACTAAGAGCTCCCCCGAGAGATGCTGGCTTTCTGCACCATGGCAGAGAGAGCGCGTAAAGACAGCACCGCCCTCCTGGGTCTCTGCCTTACAGCCAGCACTCACCTGGGTGCAATCAGAATCCTGCCCCTCAGCCTGGAGCTGTGCTTACAGGATTATGGGCCTCCCTCCCCAGAAGACAGCCCCTGGGTCTGTTGCCTCTCTTTTCCTATCTACCCCCTTAACAGCTGCAAGCATACTTCCCTCTGGTCACCAGAGTCAGAAAATTTTGAGGCGTCCCCAGTAGCAGCTTCAAAAATCAGAGGGCCAGAAAAGGTTATAAGCACCCTTTTGAGAGAGGGTCAGGCTGGAGTGAGGCAGAGAAGGAGCAGAGAGCGCTTCCATCAGCCTTCACTACCCGAGGGCAGCCCTGCAGACTTCTAGAAGCATGCCAGAGCGAAACCCTGCCGCCGTTCAGGCCAGAGCTCTTGGCCAGACAAAGGAGCCTCTCCCTCAGAAAGACCCGGGGTGTGTTTCAGTCTGCTGTCTGCACAGTGCCTTGGGGGTGGTGGTCTGGCAAGAACTGTCTCCCCAATCGTTACAGCCCCATGGGATTCAGGGATGCAAGCCCCCCTCACCCTCCCAACCTTGAGCCAAGCAATCAAGGAGTGTCTGCCGGCAACAGCTGGAAAACCAGGACACCAGATGCAGAAGCCAGCATACTACATGCAGATAAAAGCTTCCCTCTGGAGATACAGGTGCTGTGGAGCTCAGCAGAGGGACTGCATGAAGACCACCGCCTTCAGGGAAGAAGAGGGGAAAGATGGTGCCCACCAGCCTCAGCAAGGCAGAGGAAGAGCAGAGTACCCACCAGCCTCCACCCCAGAGAGGGTCCTAACCGGTCCCCGCCCCTCAAGCCAGTGCTTTAAGATCAACAAGTGAACCTCCTTCACATAAAATCTGGGGAATACTCAAGGCTGCTTCCGTGCTGGGGCTGGTGGCAGGTAACTCTAGTGGAGGCCTTTCGACCTGAGCCGTTTCTAGCTTCTGTGTATCCCTTTGGTTTCATGGAAGCAGTCTTGTTGGTTTTCAAAGCCAGATATCAGGGAGGCTCACCCTCAGGCGCAGGTGAGGTGGCCCATTTGGGGACAAACGCTTTGCTCCCCAGAGAGAAGCTCCGGGTCTGTGAGCGCCCTCCTGACGGTCGGCTGCCACAGCCACACCATGCAGTGGGATTTGCGGGGGACTGGGCAGTAGCCTCCTCTACCCCTTTCACACCCACATGGCCTTCTTCTCCTTCGCCTGCGGTGAAGGAGGTGCTCAGTTAGTTTCCGGGGGTTTTGGTTTTTCTCCCCAGAGGAAACCATTCCATCTGTAGCTGTTGACTGTGTCTGGGAGCAGTGAGGTCTGCATCTCCTTACCCCACCGTCTTGAACTGCCTCTCCTCACTTTAGAATACAGCCTTTGTGTTCCCAATATGTTGTTTAAATTGGAGGACAGTTTGTCAGCTACTTAATCAAATTTAAAATGTGTTTAACCTTTTGACACTGAAATCCAGGTACTGATTATAGAGATATTAAATGTTCAAGTAGGTCTTAGGGACATTTTATAGAAGTACTTTTCTAATAGTAAGTAATTGGGGGAAAAAACAAATTAATTAAAGACTCAATAAGGGCTAAAAATTTACACATGCAAGCCATATAATGGAAAACAATGAAACAGATGAGAATAGCTAAAAGATATTATACTGACACAGATACCTATAAGATTAATTGTTACCCAAAAAGGCAGTTGCAAGGTGATACATGGTCCCATTTATGTAAACACAAATGAATAAATAAAAAACCAAACATGTACATAACTGCATTCAAAACTTAACACCAAACTCTCATCTCTGATTTTCTCTGAAGGAAATAACAGAAACATCTAGGTGTTAGCACTGCCCTTCTTTATTTATGTAACTCCATAGGACCTGAATTTGAAAATGAGATATTCTGCTTATAAATCATATAAATTGAAAATATATATATAAAGATGGACTCATAGGCAAAAAAAGATTAATCTATAAACCGGCTTTCAATCTTTGGTTTATATAAAGACTTAACTGATGGCTGCTATTTTATTGAACCAACAAACATTTATCTTCACAAGATGTTAAGACTTTATAAAAACAGCAACTATTGCGCTCACTTCAACAACACACATACTAAAAACAGCAACTATTTACGCAGTACATCCCTCTCTGAGCTAAATCTCCTGCAAGCCTTAAATCTATAAACCTATGGGGTATAAGCACAGTAATCTCCATCTACCGTTAAGGAATCTGAGTCTTGGAGAAGTAATTTGCCCAGGTGACACTTGGTATTTGGCAGAGATGGGTTCTAAATGCCTAGGATTACAATCAGTTAAATATTAACACTAATTACTAATATTTATAAGAAATGTAATATGTAGAGCTATCTTTTGTTTGTGTCACTTTGACTACAAACAGCCTTGTAAAATAGCTTGTTATCACCCTCTTAATGCAGATGAGCAAGCCCTAGATATGACTTGCTGTAAATCACACATGTGCCAAGTGAACTAGAACATAGATTTCTGACTCTAGGGCCTTTCTAATTTTTACCAAGGAACCACAGCTTAACTGGAGACTATCCAAAAGCAGCCAACACTGAGAAAAAAGTACAATTCTTTACAAGAAACTATGGCACCATCTTCTGAAACCCTAAAAGCTATATGGAAATAGATCGAGACTATTCTACTTGACTTGGAGAGCAGTACACGGTCAGAGGGAGAAAACTATGGGGAAATATATCTTTATGATGAAAACTTTCTATTAAGTAGATCTTTCTTATAATTGAATGAACTTCCTCATGTGGTACCAAGTCTCCCATCATTGGAAGATTCAAACAGCAGCTGGATAACCACTTTCCTGAAATTCTAGAGAAACGATTCATGTAGAAAGTTGAACCACATTAGCTCTAAGATCCCCTTTAAGATTCTGTCTTTTAGATTTTGCCACAAAGAGTCTTTTTCAACTATCATTTACCATTTTATATCTGTAGCAAAGTAATACAGGATATGAAATTAATTTTTCTGATATTACAGATTACACTGTTATGGGACTTCCCTGGTGGTGCAGTGGTTAAGAATTAGCCTTGCAGTGAAGGGGACAGCAGTTCAATCCCTGGTGGGGGAGCAAAGATCCCACGTGTTGTGGAGCAAGGAGGCCTCCACACCCCAACTACAGTGCGCACACGCGGTCCTGAGCCTGTGTGGCCCAACTGGAGAGCTCGCGTGCCACAGAGAGAGGGCCCACGGGGTGGGGCTGAGACCCGGCACAGCCGAATAAATGAAAATTATACTGTCATGCATGCATACTCAGTCACTTCAGATGTGTCCAACTCTCTGCGATGCTAGAGACTATAGCCCGCCAGGCTCCTCTGTCCATGGGATTCTCCAGGCAAGAACACTGGAGCGGGCTGCCATGCCCTCCTCCAGGGGATCTCCCCAACCCAGGGATCGAATCCCCATCTCCTACGTCTACCTGCATCGGCAGGCGGGTTCCGCACCACTAGCGCCACCTGCATAATCTCACCCACGTTTCCTTCAGTATATACATCCACTTTCCACCCATCCGACAGTAGTTTAAAGCAGACCTCGGCGAAGCTGCTTTGGGTCAGAGTGACATGCTTGGTGTCCTTTGTCAATACCTGTTGCCTCCTTACCTATAGAATGGCCTCCCTGGTAAACCAAGAGGGTCAATGAATGCTCTTTCAAGAAACATCAGCTGGTCATTCAGGATTCTCACTGCCATGGGGCTTTGAGAATAAAAAAATAGATAATTAAAACCCTTACCATGAAGCTGCATTTTAAACTACTAAATAAGGATAAGGCATGGGGAAAAGAAACTTCTAAATCACAGACTTTTAAGAAAATGAATATTAAATACCCAGGCTCATATGGTAAGCTGCATATAACAGCAGGCGCATCTTTCTATTATTTATAATAGGCAAGGAGACTGATTGGGAAATGGTTTGATTTCCTTTTCAAGATCACAGACTTTCCAGAAAGAAGTGAGACATTATTAATTCTTTGTAGGAGAGCCAGGACCCCTGCAAAGATAGACAGCGTGGACTGCCAAGCTGTTCTTGGTAAGTCATTCAGCTCTACCCTGGAGGAAAGTAGCAGAGCAAAAAACACAGAATGAAGTGAGTTTGCAGGGGTCTCCAAGCGGAGAGAGAGACAGCTGTACCTCGTGGGCAGGCAGTCCCTTCCACACTTGGAAGCTGCCAACTTAATCTTCTGGGGTGCCGCACAAGTTCCCTAGGTTATCCTACAAGCCCAGGGAGAGCGAAAGGCCCCTCACAATGACTGACACAGCTTTCTGTCTGGATGGGAGGCGGGAAATCTTGTTTGAATGAATTTAAAAAATATTAAGAAAAGTGATATGAACTGTGAGGTGGTACAGTTTATGCTTGTTAAATAATGCTTTGAGTGTAACTTATTTTTCAATGTTCAAGTGGCAAGAGGTTAAAGGACATGCAAAAAAAAGTATAAGAGAGAATTTCTACATTGTTCACAGGACTATTTGGGCCTGTAATAAAATGGGTTACAAATGCACTTAAACCCACAGAACTATGAATTACCAGCAGCAGTCAGAATTCTTACCATGCAAACTTCAAAAGACATGTTTCCTTAGCCCCTGCCATGGGATGGGTTTTTTATCTTTCAACAGCAACACGCCTCAAACTTTAATGTGAATACACTACCTGGAGAGTCTACTGCAGAATTCTAACTCAGCGGGTCTGGCACGAGCTCTGATATTCTGCCTTTCTAACAAGCTCCTGGGTGAGGCTGATGCTGCTGGTTAGAAGACCATAATTTAAGTAGCAATGATTCTGAATCGAATGCTTCAGTCCACTAACCACATTGCTTTTAAAAACAGTAGATAGCTTTACATTAGAAACTTACTTATTCAGATCAACTTGTGAAAGTCTTCTGTGGAAATCTGAAGCAGCTTCTGAGAAGTTTTTCACAGCAGAAAATAAGGACTCTTTTTAAAAAATAGAATAGAGGCGAAATTATTAAGCACAATGCTTCATATTTCAAAGTTTCACTTTCCCGCCGTCCCCATGTTAGCTTGCTATGACTCAATAGGTGTTGAAACTATTTTTCTACTGAGTCTTTTTGCAGGTCCTTGGAATGTATTAGGAAATCTTGTAACAAAGAAATAATGTATAAAATTGAAAATGGCAAAACTAGTTCTTAAGGAAATAACAAATTTCAAGAGTCTAGGACATAAAAACTCCTCTTTATTTATCAGAAACTCAGCATTCATTTAATTATTCTTTCAATACTTATTTATTGGGACAACTGTATGCTAGATGCTATAAATGAGCTTCATTCCTATAATTATTACAGAATAAAACAATGTCATTTTTAGTTTTTAAGTAGTACATTTAAGATCTTATTTAAAGCAACCTGTGACAGACAAGCTGATATACTTAAACTCTGAGAACTGGGATCCAGTTTGGTCTGGTCAATCTTTAGTTCATAAAATTTCTAAGAAAAGGGATTAGGAAAGTGTACCATATTTTTAATAACAACCTGTTCATCATTTTCCATCTTTTCTAAACTGGACACTACCATACATTATTGATTTGCTTCTTGCATTAATCCTATAATGCAGGGGATTCAATATTCATTTTATAGATAAAGCATTACAGCTCCAAACAGGGGATCTTTGTGAGACTACAAAGCTAGTGAGTAATGCATTCAGTATAAGTACATTCAGTAGAAGAAATAAGCTCTTTTTCTGGCCTTCAATTATTGTTGCTGCTTTTAATATCATGTACAAATCAAACAATCTAATAGAAGATATTATGAAAGCTAAGGGAAGAGTGTTGAAGAAACTTTAAATTTCAAATGAAACACAAAAGTCAAAATATTAATAGAGAAAAATTAAAATGTGTCCCTAGGATTTAGTGGCACAAGTAAATGAAACCTTTGGAAAGAGCAGTTTTAGTAGAGTCTTAGGAATATAAGACAATGCAATGAGTTGATAAGCAGAATGTAGAGAACTGTATTGGAGAAGGCAATGGCAACCCACTCCAGTACTCTTGCCTGGAGAATTCCAGGGACGGTGGAGCCTGGTAGGCTGCTGTCTATGGGGTAGTGAAGAGTCGGACACGACAGAGCGACTTCACTTTCACTTCTTACTTTCATGCATTGGAGAAGGAAATGGCAACTCACTCCAATGTTGTTGCCTGGAGAATCCCAGGGACGGCGGAGCCTGGTGGGCTGCCGTCTATGGGGTCGCACAGAGTCGGACACGACTGAAGCGATTTAGCAGGAGCAGCAGCAGCAGCAGAAAACTGTATATCCATCTATCCATCATTACATTCATCATTCCTTCATTAAAACGTTTCTGAGGGACTGTTGCCTGACCTTAAATGAAGGATTTTAACTGTGAAGGAAGGAGGGCAAATCACACAGAAGAATGTTTTTAAGATTTTCTATCTTTTCTAGATAATAAGAATATTCAGTGTTGATGGAGAGGCACCAGTGGAGATACAGAGCTTGAAAATAAGGGGGAGAAAAGCATTTATAGATCAGCCTAGGGCCCTTGGACAGAGAAAGGATGGATCCATCAACTTTGTGCACAGTCCTTCCACTGCAACTGTTTAATCTGTCTCTCAGTTGGACCCTACATAATAAAAATTAGTAAAGGCTAATTCACCAGAAAGAAATCGGGACATTTACGAAGAGACATAGATGCTGGACGGCCACAGGACATCCTGCTGCAAGATCTGCTTATTTCTTCATTTCATCTCTCTTCATTTTCCCCATCACTGCAGTGACTGTACAATCATAATGATGATAAGCACGGTTTTCTAAATTTTTCTTGGCTTCAGTTTCTAGATCTTAGTATTGCTGCTAATCCTCTTTCTGAAGATTACTAATTGCTGTGTGATTATGTTCAGAAGCCATTACTGACCATCCAGTACTCATTTTCAGGGCCCTTACAGTACACTCCGTGCACCCCCTAATAGCTTATCTTCTGCGTTTGGTCTTCTCCTTCTCCACGAGAATGTAAGCTCTGTGAGGACAATGACTATTTCTTAAACTTCTTTCTATCATCCAGGAAATAATAGAGCACTTGGTACATAGTAGACACTCAGTACGTATTTGTTAACTTTGATATATGTACAAAGAATATGTACTCCCAGAATAATAAAAGAGAATGGTTACAATAAAACAGTAATAACAGCTGACATTATGAGCACTGAGTGTCAGTCACCATTGTTTCTATGTACCAACCAACTGAACCTCCACAACAATCTTGGAAACATATTTTCCTATTTTATTCATAATAAGACAGTAGAGATGTTAAGTAACTTTCACAAGGTCTGACAGTAACTGAATATTAGAGTCAGGATCTGAGCCAGAAAACTGCTTTCAAGATACAATGCTTAATGCTCCTACACTACACTATGCTATAATAAATTTCATCACTGCTTCACAGAAGAGACTTGGTATGAAACAGCAACCACAAAAAGGCAAGATAGAAAAGGAAAGAATGCTGAAAACTATGTAAAAAAATCTTCCATGTAGGAAAACACTAACAGGTAAATGCTGTAATTATAATGATAATAATTATACTACATATATGTGGTGGAATTTGTGGCTTTCTCTACTTCCCAATCTTTCTGTATTATTGTTACACTATAATAGTACTGTTCTTATAAAAATAAAAACATTTTAAAAGGCAGCAACATAGGGAAAATATTTACCAGCCCAATGTTTGCAGCACAAACTTAGCACAATGGATTCATCCTACACATATCAAACTAAATGGCACTGTTTAACAGGTGTTTAAAGTTCTTTGTCTAGAAGTCAGGATGGTGAAATGAAGTGGGGATAAATTCTAGGATGAAACTTTATGCACTGATGATGACAGGAGATGATATCTTAAAGCTCTAACTTGATGACTGTAAAATACCTGCCCAACAATTTCTTACCAAATGATACTCCATGGTGTCTACATGCTTGCTCATGTTTCCTGGATAAGTTATAGATACTTCTTGCATAGTTTTCCAAAGTTTTTGCATAGTCTTGAATATTGAAAGGAATGACTTTAGAGTCTGCAAGCTCATAAACCAATGCTCCTCGTAGTTGAGCCACAGCAAGCTGTTTTTTAAACGTGGGGTCATAAAACTTCTCTACCAATTCAAATGTCTCATAAATTGTATGGTATACTGGATAGCTGCTGTAAGTATCTGTTTTCTGGAAAAAAAAAAAAGGTGGGGAGGGATCAAGTATAGAAAAATACTAAATATTCAAGTTATAATATTTTATGGAATTATAAAATGCTTCCATTAAAAAACATATGGTACCCTGAGTTTCATCACAATGAAGGGAAAAGTTAAGACTAATTCACTAAGACTTCACCATGAAATGTTCACCAACTTAAAATTTTACCATTATTCACTTAATAAGTCATATAATCTTCATTCAAAATACTGCATCTTGAAAATTTTCCTCATTGTTTTGATGACAGTTAAGGAGTACATACTCAAATTGAATATCAGCACAGTTAGAAATTATCTATCAACTGATTTACAGTGAAAGGTTCTGTGCAGCTCAGTATTGATAATAACTGGAGGGTAATTCAGTTGATGCTTTAGCAACATGGGTTTGAACTGCAGGGGTTCACTTATACACAGATTTTTTTTTTTTTCAATAAATACGTACTACAGAACTACAGGATCCCAAATGTAAAGTTACACATGATTTTCAACTTCTCCAGGGGTCAACACCCCTGCCTCCTGAATTGTTTAAAGGTCAGCTGTACATTTAAGCCCTTTGCCTGCATTCCCTAGCAGTGTATATCCACATGCCACCTAATCTTTGTTACAAAATTAAGGATTATCATTATAAACATAAATTGTTACAGGGTGGTACTCCATGTAAATATTTTTGAGTACTTAAATCTGCTTTTCTTAACGTTAGTTTACCTATCTACTTCTTTGATATAAACCTATCATTCTTATTGCTTTTAATATCACTGAAAGGAATCCCTATGTCTATCTCCTTCCATTTACCTAACATTCAGTCTTAATCTGTGTTGCCTTAGAAACTAGATCACTTTGTTCAGAATGAGACAGAGTATAAAAATGAACAGGCTTTGAAAGAGGGTAAAGTGCATCTCTTTTGTTTTAAAGGCAGCTTTAATGAAGTGTAATTTAATAACATTCATCAGCATTAAGTATACACTGTGGTGAGTTTTTGTTTTTGTCTTTTAATTTTTAAAAGAAAATTTTTGGCTGTGCCACATGGCATGTGGGATCTTTATTCCCCAACCAAGGATCTAACCTGTGCCCTCTGTAGGGGAAGCATGGAGTCTGACTGATGGGAATTCCCAAAAGTACATCTCTTATGAATGAAGTGTAATGAGTATCAGTATACTGATTTACACACTTATTTTGGGTTATTCTATAGCTGTTTTTGCTTACTTCCCTGTTCTTAGTTGTATTCTAGATAGTCAAATTTGCAAGGGATATGTATTCTAGACAAGCATGATGTTGGTGTATTGCACTTATCAGAAAATTAGCAAAATCTTTGACAAACCTAAGTGTACTGATGTAATCTTCTGTATGATTTATGACATAACTTATAACATAGACAAAAATATGGGTATAGGTTTGCATAGGTTTGCATATAGGTTTGCATAACCCATATACTTGCATACCATTAATGTGCTGGAGAAGCAATAGGGCAGATCAGAAAAGAATTAAATTTTCCAACACCTGCATCAGAAGAAGGATGCAAACCTCTTGGCAGTGATAGCCAGCTAAGCACCTGGCATTACTCTGTCAACTACCACTTCACTGAATAACCCTGGCAGTGAACATTCACAAAATAACACAAATTATTTCTCAGCCTATCTACAGTGGGACTTGCAGTCTAGCTCTATCCCTGGCATCCTTCCCAGGGCACATGTCCATTCATGCCCGGTGCCCAACCATTAAATGACAGAATTCCCAACAAAATAATGTGGATTAAGTGCTTTGTATTCAAAATAAAGAAAATGGCTTACCCTATTCTTAGTGTAACGGACTCTTCCTGAAGCAATCCCAAGTCTCTGAAAATAGGCTTCAAAATCACTTCCAGATCCCAGCTTGCTGATTCTAAATGTATAATATAACACACACACACACAAAGAAGTAAATGCAAAAATAGATAATATAAATAGATGGGACAATGAATCCTGTCCCAACAACTGCAAGGAAGTGTATGGCACATTTATAAAAATTAAAAAAGGTATACCACCCTCAAGAAAACTTTCCTATGAAGATCTCCTAGAGAAGGAAATGGCAACCCACAACAGGTACTCTTGCCTGGAAAATCTTATGGACAGAGGCGCCTGGCGGGCTACAGTCCATGGGGCTGCAAAGAGTCGGACAAGACTGAGCAACTAAACAACAACAACACCCCGACGATGTGCTGATTTTAAACAATGAAAACCTTTTATTTTATTATTTAAAAGAATAATAAACTTTAATTTATTTTAAAATTTATTTTTAAATTTTAGAAAATAAAGTTGATTAAAATGTGAAAAAAAAGGAACTTTCCTATCACACATATTTATACCTATGATAAACCTATAAATCTGCACTGACTACAAGCAGAGTTGGGCAGTGACACCAAATTTGGCAACCTGGTAACTATGGCCTCAGCACTTATGGCATTTTTTGAGGGAAAAACAAATAATAAGATATGATCTCTCCCCTCAGAGAACTGTGGTCTAGTATGAGAACTGCCATGAGGAAGTCTACATTTAAGATCATGAAGACTCTAAATGTGCCCTAGTATATTTCAGAAATAAATCTAATTATATTTCTTTCGCATACAGTTAAGAAGCCACTATATACACACATATATATTTATATATAATGTAATGACATAGAAGATTTTCACTCAAAACGATGTCAGTAAAACAGAATATAAAATTATGTATACATTAAGAAACTAACTATATACTTCCAAACTATTAGACGTGCTTTTGAGACTGAGACTTTGGGATGTTTTTTAATCTTTTACTCTAGTGTTTTTCTTTTTTTTTGAATAAGCAAATAAAACATAATGAAGATACATTTACACTCTCACAAGCCTTACTTGCTATAAATTGTTACCAACAGCTAGTTTTAGAAATAGCATAGCAGTTGAAAATAAATATAAATACAAAATAAGTGCAAGACAGCTGTTGTATAAATGAGAAATAAAAATTAATCCTTACATAAATTCTAAACTAACTACAGGTAAAGACATAACTTGGTGGTTGCTAATAATGCACCCTAATAAATTTAGAAAGAAATAATCCATCGTTATTTTTACTTCATCATTACCATTTGAAGTTATATTTATTAATATATTTAATACATATAACTCATGTGCTCAGTCATATCTGACTCTTTGTGACCCCATGAACTGTAGCTCACCAGACTCCTCTGTGCATGGAATTTTCCAAGCAAGAATACTGGAGTGGGTTGCTATTTCCTCCTTTAGCGGATCTTCCCAACTCAGAGATCAAACTTGCATCTCTTGCGTCTCCTGCATTGGCAGGGTGCACTACCTGGGAAGCCCTTATTTAACACATATCTGAATGTAATTTTATACAAGAATGCAAAGTAATACCTAATAATCTTTTACTAAATATTTGCAAAAATATTCTCAAATTTGGCAACCTGGGACATCTGAGAATTGCATGTCTGGAGGAACAAGGAGCAAAGGGGAACTCAACTGATCCTGTGGTAGAAAACGTGCATACAAGTGATTTACCTAGGCAAAGTTTTACTTTTTGATGAAGGGTCCTTTGCTAACCAGCTTTCATAAAGAGATTTACTCTCAAAACCATCATCAGGACTGGAGATCTGAAAAGATAAGTCAAATATTAAGAAAAGAGGCAGAACAATTAAATTTTTGCCAATATTAAACCACATGTTATTTCATATCAACTTCTACCTTTATTTACATGAACATTTGTGTATTATACTCTTTATAGAAAAATACGCTTTTGGAAATGGCAGGGAAAAAATATCCCAGCCCAACTTCCTATTCATTTATAATTTGTACTTGTTAATAATCTGGCCATGCACTTAGGAGACTGTCCAAGACAATCTACAATGAGGTCTTAGAACAGCAGACAGACATTAAACAGCTGAGCTTAAAACTGTCAACGAGTCCTGGTTTTGCAGGGCAGGTGGGGTGAAAAGGAGCAGTTAATTTCAGAAAGTCTATGTTTAAACAATGTTGGAATTCAATGGGTTAATTCAATAAGCTACATGACCTCAGGTTTCTACCAGGTGGGGTGAAAAGGAGCAGTTAATTTCAGAAAGTCTATGTTTAAACAACGTTGGAATTCAATGGGTTAATTCAATAAGCTACATGACCTCAGGTTTCTACCAGGTGGGGTGAAAAGGAGCAGTTAATTTCAGAAAGTCTATGTTTAAACAATGTTGGAATTCAATGGGTTAATTCAATAAGCTACATGACCTCAGGTTTCTAGCTGGGGACTGTAAGAACTTATGGAGGGATACACACATAAACGTTTTTTATTATCCTCACTAAACATACACTTACAAATGTGTACTCTCCGTTCCTTTCTCCACTCTAAGCATCACCAATTTAGAAAGGAAGAGCTATTTACTATTCCTCAGAAAAAACTAAGACAGATCTACTACATACCTCTTTTGTCAGTTTATACACCAATTGATGAAGAAGGGGTGTACAGTCAACTCTGAGAGTGTAATTGCCTGAAAAATACACAAGACACAGAGTATTTTAATACTTCCAAATGAAACTCCAATCTATATTTAATTCTAACTTTATTTTCCAAATGCAAACAAGATAACTATAAACTTCAAATTTAACGCATCATTCCCAGAGAATTAAAATTAGGGTGGAGAAGGAAACGGCCACCCACTCCAGTGTTCTTGCCTGGAGAATTTCACGGCGAGGAGACTCATGGGCTACAGTCCTAGGGTTGCAAAGAGTCGGAAATGACTGAACGACTAACCCTTTCACACTCAGGAAGGAATTTCCAGCTCCAAGTCACCCTTGGGGAACTGCTGCGTTTTGCAGTGCTTTGTGTGAAAATAAAGACTATTATTTAAGACAACAACAAAAATAGGATGGAAATAATTCGTCAGAGGCCAGAGAGGCTGCAGGACACACTCAGGATACTGGAGTTTGCTAAGGCGGCAGCTCCCACAGTAACAGTCAGAGTCGTTCTTCACTAGGGCAGCATCACTTAGGGGGACTTTGGCAAAGGAAGGGGTAAGGCGCATTATGCATTCTCTTCATTTATAGTTCCCCAGCCAGGGATCAAACCCAGGCCCACAGCAGTGTAAGCATGGCATCTGATCCACTGGACCACCTGGGAATTCCGTCATTCATTAACACAAGAGTATACAGCAGACGTCAGACCAGAGCGTGTCAGCAGCTGGGAAGTGTGCCCTGACACCTACCTAGAAATAATAACAAAAGCCTAGAGATACAAATGTCACATATTAGGGTCAAAAGGAAGTGTGCAGATTTTGTTCCCTTCAAATCTGCTCCATTACATTCAGGAAGTATTTCTGTATAAAATATTCTGTTACATATTTCTTCTGAAATATTTTAGTCCAATCCTTTTACTATCTCCACATGAAGAATGTAATGACATACTAGAGATTTTCTTTACTTTTCTTTGGCGCCTCAGGTAATTCAATGTTATTCAATACAAAGTTTAACCACCCTCTAAAATATCTCATATCTTCATAACACATAGAGTTTTTAATAAAAATATTCTTAAAAAAAAAAAAACATTTTAAAGCCAAGTAACAATGTTGTGATAGTTTCAGGTGGACAGCAAAGATTGTCAACCATACATATACATGTATCCATTCTCCACCTCCCATCAAGCCTGCTGAATATTAGTAATTCAAAATAGGCAAACAGTAAATATAAAGAAATTAGGATTAATAGTTTAGTTATGAATCACATTGATTCATTGAATTATAATGATTTTCTCTCTAGTAAAATGGAAAATGAAGGTATTGAGGTATCTCATAGGAAGAGAATAAACTTGGTTTACAAACAGAATGTACAGACTTAAATGATAGTATACTATTTAATAACAATCAAAAATAAAATTTACCTTCTATAGATGAATCTGAGTTGATATAAGCAATGCTTCGCTCCTGGAGTGTTTTTACATTCTCCTACAGTTGAAGCAAAGTTGTTACTTAACTCACAGTATTTTGTGGGAATATAAACAAAATAGATTAATTGAGTATAAGAGTAGTCTACAAATACCTTTATAAAACACATGAATTTGACAATAATTTCTAAGAAAATGTTGTTAACTGGTTGGTTGACAACACTAATACATTTAAAACAAGAAAAACATTATGATGCTTTAGTTACTGTTTATAGCAATAGCAGTGAGCCCTGAGGCAAAAGCATTTTCAGAGTACAGTTCCTTGATGCCCTGTGAGTGAATAAAAAAAAGGCAATGCCAAAGAATGCTCAAACTACTGCACAACTGCACTCATCTCACATGCTAGTAATGCTTAAAATTCTCCAAGCCAGGCTTCAACTATACGCGAACCGTGAACTTCCAGATGTTCAAGCTGGTTTTAGAAAAGGCAGAGGAACCAGAGATCAGATTGCCAACATATGCTGGATCATCAAAAAAGCAAGGGAGATCCAGAAAAACATCTAGTTCTGCTTTATTGACTATGCCAAAGCCTTTGACTGTGTGGATCACAATAAACTGTGGAAAATTCTGAAAGAGATGGGAATACCAGACCACCTGACCTGCCTCTTGAGAAACCTGTATGCAGGTCAGGAAGAAACAGTTAGAACTGGACATGGAACAACAGACTGGTTCCAAATAGGAAAAGGAGTACGTCAAGGCTGTATATTATTATGCTGCTTATTTAACTTATATGCAGAGTACATCATGAGAAATGCTGGGCTGGAAGAGGCACAAGCTGGAATCAAGATTGCCAGGGGAAATATCAATAACCTCAGATATGCAGATGACACCATCCTTATGGCAGAAAGTGAAGAACTAAAGAGCCTCTTGATGAAAGTGAAAGAGGAGAGTGAAAAAGTTGGCTTAAAGCTCAACATTCAGAAAACTAAGATCATGGCATTTGGTTCCATCACTTCATGGCAAATAGATGGGGAAACAGTGGAAACAGTGGCTGACTTTATTTTTCTGGGCTCCAAAATCACTGCAGATGGCGACGGCAGCCATGAAATTAAAAGACGCTTACTTCTTGGAAGGAAAGTTATGACCAACTTAGACAGCATATTAAAAAGCAGAGACATTACTTTGCCAACAAAGGTCCATCTAGTCAAAGCTATGGTTTTTCCAGTGGTTATGTATGGATGTGAGAGTTGGACTATAAAGAAAGCTGAGTGCTGAAGAATTGATGCTTTTGAACTGTGGTGTTGGAGAAGACTCTGGAGAGTCCCTTGGACTGCAAGGAGATCCAACCAGTCAATCCTAAAGGAAATCAGTCCTGAATATTCATTGGAAGGGCTGATGCTGAAGTTGAAGCTCCAATACTTTGGCCAAATGATGTGAAGAACTGACTCACTGGAAAAGACCCTGATGCTGGGAAAGGTTGAGGGCAGGAGGAGAAGGGGACGACAGAGGATGAGACGGTTGGATGGCATCACTGACTCGATGGACATGAGTTTGAGTAAGCTCTGTGAGTTGGTGATGGACAGGGAGGCCTGGCGTGCTGCAGTCCATGGGGTCACAAAGAGTCAGACATGACTGAGCGACTGAACTGAACTGAATCTCTAGGAATCATTACATACATAGAAGTGTGAGATCCATTGAAAGTGGATATACCCATGTAAATTTATCATTTAAAGTGAGTAGTTGAAAATTTCCATTTATCTAAAACTTTTTTTAAGGTATGATGAAGAAAAAGAACAAAAAAAGCAGAGAATAGAGAAAAAACTAGAGGGAGAGAGGATGGACAACAGGACTAACAAGATATTCTTTCTCTCTCTTTCACACACTCACCCTGTAAGATAAAGCAGAGAAAGACTAGTGTCACACACATACGAGAGTATGCTGAGAGATCTCTCTACTTCTCTCTCTAGCTTGCTACCATATAAGAACACGTCACAATAAAAACATTTAAAGCTGTGAGTGGTTATTACACAAATGAGGATTCTTGTCTCTGTAGCTGCCCACATAGGTCAGGTGACAGCTGACTCTGCTATAGATAAATAGAGTCAGAGTCCCCATTATAACAGACTCACAGAAATAAAGAAGATTCCTAAACTATATTTAAGAAGGTAAGGATGCTGTTGAATGTGATCAAGAATCTGGCAGAAAACTAGAAACAGTACTGAAACTGTCTTTTAACAAACATGTATTTAAATTAATGCAAGGCATATTATATATATATTTATACATGCATGTATTCCTAAGAAATTATACATCTAAAGTTAAGCCTATTCCAAAATACATATTCACAATACCAGCGTAATAATAAAACTTCACAATATAAATGGAACTGCAAGTAACTGTGTGTGTGTGATTTTACTTCCGTATTTATTTAATTCATATTATTTTAAAGTAAAGTAAGAGGAAAGGAGTCAGAAGGAAACAACAGATGGCAAGAAATACATGACATGCTTTAAAGCAGTTCTATAAAATCTGGACTCATAAAATAGAGGATGGGTGAGGGAAACTGTTTTCGGCACACTTGCCTTCTGAGCTTACCTTGCACATTTAAGAACTTAGAGATACTGGAGAAGGAGGCTAAGGGAAGAGGATGACAGAGGGGAGCCTAGAAGAGACACTTAAAGCATCAAGAGTCAATGACAGAGTTAATCATAGCTGACGCAAAAAATAAGTCAATTTACAAAATTATCATCTTATACTCCACAATCAGGCATTTTCATGAATGGTAAAATAAACCCATGTTTACAATTATGTATCAAATCTATAAATGTGAAATTATAATAGAGTATAGTCACAATAGAACACCTTATGTTTTCTTAGATAGAAGAAATCCAAAGAAACTTCAAAAACTTGAAAATCAACTCCAAGGATCTATATCAGATTTTAGATAAGTTAATTCATTTGTCAGAAACAGCCTGCTAGTTTTAACTGCTTTCTGAACATATAGATTTTTCACAAAACAAATACAAAGTAAAATATTTTGACAATAATAAATTTGTTCACAGTCCAGTAATTAAGAGGATATTCTGTTTTGCCAATCTGCTATGAAAGTAAGAACAGACTCTAATTCCTAAATTCTCTCGAGCATTTATCAAAATTAAAACCATATTAGGTAATGGAACCTATTTGTGACTATCCTGCTGCTGCTGCTAAGTCGCTTCAGTCGTGTCTGACTCTGTGTGACCCCACAGACATCAGCCCACCAGGCTCCCCCGTCCTTGGGATTCTCCAGGCAAGAATACTGGAGTGGGTTGCCATTTCCTTCTCCGATGCATGCATGCATGCTAAGTTGCTTCAGTCGTGAGATATAAATATTTGTTGCCTGTTGACCAAGAAAACAAGAACTTTTCTGTCTCATTTACCTCAGCCCATTCTGTAGAACCCAGAAGTCCAAATTCTTCTGCATCCCAGCTGGCAAAAATGATTGTTCTTCTCGGTCTCCAGCCTGTAATCATTGTTAACACACATAACTAGGTTTATCTGCCTAAAAGCAAAGGAAATTTCAGTTGGTTACTTTTTGATACCACCTACCACAGAAACACTACTTACCACTACTTAGCAGTTTCCCAAAACTCTGGGCAACTTCTTGCAAAGTAGCAGCCCCACTGGTTGGGTCAATGCCTCCAAATACCCAGGAGTCCCGATGACCTCCCAGAATAACATACCTGTCTGGGAAAAAATGTGTTCAAAAGAACTTCAACTTTGAATACATTTATAAAGAGTACAATTTATGTTTTTAAATTAAACTTCCTCTAATAAATGTACCACCACAGTACAAGATGTTACATGTGGGGTTTGAGGGGAACAGGAGTTATATGTGAACTCTCTGTACCTAGTACTCAATTTTATTCTGAACCTAAAACTGCACTAAAAATAAAGCATATTAAAAATGTTATGTTTTAATCCGAGGGAAAAAAAAAACTTCCTCCTGAGTTTCCCCATAGAAATGAACACCATAAGGTAGAGTCTTCTTTTAGGATTATACTTTTTTTCTTCCAAAGTTAGTCATTTCACATCAGCCTGAAAAAATTAGCTGTGGACTAAAACCTTCTTGCAATCTTGTAAAGCCAAACATCTACAATAATCCATCAACTTACCAGGTTCCACAGATCCTCTGATAGTTCCGATTACATTGTAAATCCTTGTGATTTTATTGATATTATAAACATGCATTCTAACCTTCCTAGAATTTCAAAGGGGACAAATTACTTCACATGGAGCATTATGTCTAACAGCTTTCTTCCACTGTTTTATTATAAGAAATCTCAAAAGTACAGAAAATTGTATAACAGGGCAATAACTTCCCAAATACCCACCACATAAACTCAAATAATTGTAATATTGTTGAGCCATTTGCAAGTATGTTGCAGATATCATCACATCTTACTCCTGTGTACTGAAGCATCCACATTAAATTCAAATTTTAAAAACCAAACATCAATATTTTATATTTTTCCTCCCTCATAGCTCTATTGTCAATATTTAAAGTTCAAAATATTCCATTATTCTATTCTATTATTATTCAAAATATTCTAATATTAGCTTGTGCGTTAATTCTAAAATTTTTAAACACATGCTACACAATTACAAAAATAAGGGAGAGAGCCTATTTATTATCTATTAAAGGTCAAAGAAGACTAATTTTTTTAATATATATTTATTAATTTGGCTGCACCAGATCTTAGTGGTGGCATGTGAGATCTGATCAGGGGCTGGACCCGGGCCCCCTGCATTGTGAGCTCAGAGTCTTAGCCACTGACCACCAGGGCAGTCTCCAGAGAAGCTTATTTTTAATTTGTTTTATAGTAATATCAATTCCTGATATTCAGTTAACATTTTCCAAGATTATCAAAATGGTCCATCAGGATACTGTTAAAGACCTGACTGAGTGCTGCCTACAAGGAACATGATAAACTCTGTTGTTAAATGGCAGTGTGAGAAATACCTGCTAAAATGTACAAGACAGCTATATGATGAAACTCTTCCAGGCCATCACTGTTGATTCTGATCTGGGCCTGCCTTTTAAATATTCATTCATCAATTGTAATTGACCAAGTCAGAATTCACAGGAAAGTATAATCAAGATCAAAAAATCATTAAAAAATGCCATTCACATTTTATAAAGCCAAACTGACATGGGAAAATGTTGAGCCTCTTTATCAGAGGGGAACAAAAATTTTTAATCTATGGTAGGCTCATAGGAAGTGCATAGGGAACCCCAGAACTTTCTACTTTTTAGTTCATTTTTGAATGCAAGAACTAACAAGTCAAATCCCGTATATTGTAAAGTGTAGATTCTGGTGTTTCTTCCCCTAAAAGTACATTGTGATTTTGAATGTGTATATAATTCATGAATAGTATTCAACTAAAAAGTGCCTTTAGGGGAAAACTAATCAATGGATGTTGTTCTGCATTTTAAGACATTTGGTAAAAGATTTTATTTTTGCTTCTGAATGATAAAAATTAATAGCAAAAAGCAAAAGTATTCTTTAGCATGTTTTAAATATATAAGCCTAAGATATATTAGTAAGAAACCCAACTTCACTGACATATGTAATTAAATGAAGAAAATAAAAGAATGCTGTAACAATGAGGAATGAGAGAAGACAAGCTATTTTAATCTAAACGGAAAATAAACTAGCTATCTGCTCAGATTCTCAAAGAAGCTCATCTACATCGTTACTCTGTATATTTTCCTAGTTTTTAGTATCACGGACTCCAGAAGTACCTGAATTACCTAGAGAGGCACTGCTATGGTTTCCAGAGGGCCAGCGAGAACGCTGTGGGCTCTGCAAAAGAAGTTCCTGAAATTCTGGACAACTTGGGAGATTGACTTTGGGGCATCTCCTACTTCACCATCGACATAAATGACTTCCAGAGGAATTTGATCTTCAATCTGGGACTCTACGCTGAGGGAGTTTGGCTGGCCAGGAATCTGAGTGGCAGTGACATGAGCCAGGGGTGCAGCCAAACACCCTGTGTATGTGTCTGAAGGAAGCCCTGGGCTGTATCTGGCCCTTCCAAAACCTAAGCCTCTAATCTGGGACCGCCATAAGACCTGCCCTGGGGGCAATTTGACTCAGATGGGCCTTTTCCTTCCCTGCCTTGTAACAGGGAAGAACATGTCCTATTTTATTACAAGTTAATCACTGAAGGGATGTTGCCTATAAGATTAAATGATACGTAATGGCCCATAATGTCCTGCTATCACTTCAAACTCATTACGTTCCAAATAAACTGAACTCAAGAATAGACTCCAGAGGGCAGGGGTTTTTGCCTGTTCTGTACACTGCTGAATCCCCAGTGCCCAGGTGGTGCCAGGGTACAGTAAATGCTCAAGAAATAATTGTGAAAGGAATGAATATCCTCCTATATAGGGAAATACAGGAGAAATCTGAGAACAAACTCAGCTCACATATCAGAGTTACTTCTGCCTATCAAAGTCTTTGTTTGATAGGACTATTTTAAAACTCTACAGAAACAGAATTTAACTTGTGGAAATCTGATAATACAAATAATTCATGTCCACTGAAATGCACAATTTCTCTCATAAACTGTCCTTTCCTAATATGGAAGAAATCAGTTTTTAAGCTATTAAGCATACTCCAGCATTCCTAAGGAGCTCATTTTTGGTATCATCTTTGAATTCTCCTTTGAACCAGCTTTTAACTCCTTTTGGGTTCCCTTATTGCATCAAATAAAATTTTTACACAAATTCATTTTATATTTGTATGAGAATTATGCTTTTACTTAAAAAAAATCATCCTTTATCATTTCTGGAAGTCCCACTGAGATGTACAATGGATTCTTCTTGGAGAGTCAAGAATGTGCAGCTTAAACACAGACATATCTCCCTTGACTCTCAGATGTAAATTCCAAGCAGCAATAAAATTTTAACTTGGCTGAATCTCTGTATCTCCAACTTATTTTTTTCTACTGCTTCTGTGTTCTGTTTATGTTTCTAGTTTGCTTACAGCAGATAAGTTACACCCCATTTGTGGTGGCAATGGTAAAGAATTTGGTTTCAGGTCTTATCATTTGGTAATCTTAAATTGATCAATTGATCTTACATTATTATTAAGATCTCTTAGATGAGAAATGACACAGAGTCTTGTTTTTAGCAATTATTTTTAAAAAAATTGTGTATTTGCCCATTTTGAGTTCAAATCAAATAGGGTTTTTTGCTCATGGCTGAAAGCTTTTTGATATCTTCACCAGGGAGATGTTCTGTTTCTGAGCTTATTCTTGAACTGTGACCATAGCTATGTGTTTGTTGGTTTATCTGTGTTTGTATGTTTCTGTTTATAAATCAGAAAGGCTTATTATATCTTTCATTGTATACATCCAGAGCATATTAATAATTAGATAATAAAGTCTCTTATATTAAAAGATGCCCATTCTAATTGAGAGACAGAGATAAATAAGCACATACATAAAAATATTTCTAAAATTTCTATAAAATAAAACTGAACTCCTAATACTTTAAAGGGCTTCCCATGTGGTGCTAGTTGTAAAGAATCTGTCTGCCAATGTAGCAGGTACAAGAGACCCAGGTTCAAAACCTGCGTTGGGAAGATCCCCTGGAGAAGGAAATGGTAGCTCATTCCAGTATTCTTGCCTGGAAAAATCCCAAGCACAGAGGAGCCTGGTGGGGTACAGTCTACGGGGTTGCAAAGAGTTGGACATGGCTGAACACTTATCTGCAGCAATAATTTAAAAGTTCTGAAATAAAAC
Organism: Odocoileus virginianus; assembly: GCF_023699985.2. Taxonomy (NCBI): domain Eukaryota; kingdom Metazoa; phylum Chordata; class Mammalia; order Artiodactyla; family Cervidae; genus Odocoileus; species Odocoileus virginianus. The sequence goes on from NC_069701.1 coordinate 4,375,034, forward strand.
TCTTAACAGAAATTAAAAGACATTCTCAGAATACAATTTCATATTGTTAAGTAAATTTCTAGTGAACAAGACTGACTTAATAATTTTGTCTTAATACAGCTATATTTTCTCTGATTCATCAGTTTTTAAGTTTCCCTTCCTCTCTACCTTTTAAGCAAATCAAAGTACTTAAAGTTCTGATCATGCCATGATGTTCTACACCTCTGAACAAGCTGTTCTTTGCTACTGGCATTTCCTGCCTAATTTGATCCACTGGAAAATTCATTCTTTCTATAAAATTAAGCTCAATGAAACATATTCTGCGATCACGCCTCCTCAAAAGTGCTACAACGGTTGATAACAGTAATAACTAAAAAAAGTGTATAGAGCCTTATAACAGTCACGTGCATACCCATTTTAACTTATTTAACCCCCACACACAGGAAGTGATCAGTAAGAGGCTGGAACCCTTCTCTCTTTTACTCCTTCCCTTAAGTTAAGCTAGTGCTTCATATGGAGCATTTTGACAACTATCTGAAGAGCTATTTAGAAACATCAGGTAAAGAGGGAAGTGAAGGGACTCCCCTGGTGGTGGAGTGGCTGAGACTCCATCTGCCAGTGCAGGGAGCCCCAGCTCAGCCCCTGGTCAGGGACGGTACCACCTGCTGCAGCCAAGACCTGGCACAGCCAAACAAATACTTTAGGAAAAAAAAAGAGGAGAGTTAAAATGTTAAATCTGTAACTCAAATGTAGCAATTTTTGAGATGTAAAAAACAAATGTTGTGATAGCCCTGTTGAAAGAAGAATTTAATACATCATTCCATAAGCAGTTCTGCTTAGTCACCCAGTCGTGTCCAACTCTTTGCAGGCCTCTTGGACTGGAGGCTGCCAGCCTCCTGTGTCCATGGGGTTTTCCAGACAAGAATACTGGAGTGGGTTGCCATTTCCTTCTCCAGCGGATCTTCCCAACCCAGGGATTGAAACCAGGTCTCCTGCATTGCGATCTGAGCCACCAGGAAAGGTCTAAGTACTCCTAAATGATAATTATTCACCATGAAAAGTGAGAAAAATAAGATAAGCAAAACAAAACTGGCAGAACACTTATCTTGACATTTTTCCATTAAATATGTAAACTTTTTCTAGGATACTAAAGTAACGTAAAATTACCTGAAAGAATCATGTCCTAGAAAGCCAGGCCCAATGTTGTAACTCACGTTAAGACGTCCCTTCCAGCTCTCATCTGGTGAAGCCATTCCTCCCAAATAGCTGTTAAGAGAAAACGAAAATGACAGAAAAAAAGGCTGAGCACCACAATGTCTAAAAGAAATCACAAAGTAAGTTGACGAGGTTTTATTCAGACATTTAACAAATATATATTAAGGATTTACTAAGTGCTGGGAACTGTAAAATTCCCTTCCCTTGCAGAGCTTACATCCTATTGAGAGAACCATAACTGAGATACATGAGTAAAATGTTTATATGCTAGTGGTTAAGAGCTAAGGAGCAAAATTCTGTGGCGGTCCAGAGGTTAGGAGTCGGCCTTTTGCTGCCTGGGCCTGGTAGAGGAACTAAGATCCCATGTGCTTCACAGCACAGCATCTCACCAAAAAAAAGAGCTAAGGAGAAAACCACCAAAATAGTGAGGGGAAATGGGAAACACCAGTGCATCAGCCTTTCTGCTTCTTACTTTAATTATTTACATAGGGAAGCATTAGTTTCAAGAAATCCTAAACATATGAAATTAAGGAGAAGAAGAAATTAATTTCTAGAAACGCTGCTGGTTACACAGTAGCCACTCAAAAAGCAATTATTGAATTGCATTTGTACATACATTAAACAAAAAATAGACATCAGGAAATCTGAAAAGGAACCAACAAGTTATACAATGCAATAATGGCAAACACTGACGGAATGTTTTTCATATGATATTTATAGAATGATTTCATCTAGTCATAATAACTCTATCAGGCAGAAACTAGTTCCGTCTTCATTTCAGAGAAGGGACCTGAATCAGAGAAAGATTGAATAACTGCTGTAAGTTTACACATCTAGTGAGCTGTGGGCATCACCACATTTTTGAAATGCAGGTCAAATACAAATACCTAAGATAACCTCATTGCTTGAAAAATCTCAAGTCAATATTTTTATCTTTGGACACAGTTTTTCCTTTTGAGACTTTCACTTGTAGCAAATGAAGGAATGTTTTCTTATTATTTCCTAGTTATTAAACTGCTCTTTCCTTATGGAAAAAAAGAGATATGTGTTCTATATTTCCTACTTCAAGGGTAAATTCTGATATAAGACTTCACTTTTAACATAGGTTTTAGAAGAGAAAATAGATGTTTAGTGTAATATATCTTATTCTCAAATGCAACTAGAAAACTATACCGTAATAGTATTTCTGCATCATTATATCCAATGGGATGTACAGGGATTCGGGGAATTCCCACTCCATCTTCAACATCAAGTCTGAAGGCATACTCTGCAGAAACCAATTGCATAAGAGGAGAACAGTTGAGGAATCTGAGCAAAGGGTATAAAGGAATTCTTGCTATTACTAATGCAGATTTGCTATATGTTTGATATTATATCCAAAATTTAAAGTTCCCCCAAAGTGACTGTTTTATCCAATATGGGGTCTATTTAATTTGACAGTAAAAAATTAAATCATTTATATTTTAATGTAAAATCAATTACAGGGATTACAGATTCTCATATTTGCTTTGACATTTCTCTTGAATTTTCCAAGAATATTTTATTTCCTTATATATCCTGAATCCTTTTCAGAGAAGCTTCAGTTAACTAAATGCCTGGAAAATGTGTCCCAGATTCTGAAACTAGAAAGAACTGTAAAAAAAGAACTGAAGGGAATGCAAAATGCTGGGCTGGATAAAGCACAACCTGGAATCAAGATTGCCAGGAGAAATATCAATAACCTCAGATATGCAGATGATACCACCTTTATGGCAGAAATGAAGAGGAACTAAAGAGCCTCTTGATGAAAGTGAAAGAGGAGAGTGAAAAAGTTGGCTTAAAGCTCAACATTCAGAAAACGAAGATCATGGCATTTGGTCCCATCACTTCATGGCAAACAGATAGGGAAACAGTGGAAACAGTGACAAACTTTATTTTTGGGGGCTCCAAAATCACTGCAGATGGTGACTGCAGCTATGAAATTAAAAGATGCTTGCTCCTTGGAAGAAAAACTATGACCAACCTAGACAGCATATTAAAAAGCAGAGACATTACTTTGTCAACAAAGGTCCATCTAGTCAAAGCTATGGTTTTTCTGGTAGTCATGTATGGATGTGAGAATTGGATTATAAAGAAAGCTGAGCACTGAAGAATTGATGCTTTTGAACTGTGGTGTTGGAGAAGACTCTTGAGAGTCCCTTGGAGCAACCAGTCCATCCTAAAGGAAATCAGTCCTGAATATTCATTGGAAGGACTGATGCTGAAGCTGGATCTCCAATACTTTTACCATTTAATGCGAAGAACTGACTCACTGACAAAGACCCTAATGCTGGGAAAGACTGAAGGCAGAAGGAGAAAGGGACGACAGAGGATGAGATGGTTGGATGGCATCACCGACTTGATGGATATGAGTTTGAGTAAACTCCAGGATTGATGATGAACAGGGAAACCTGGTGTGCTACAGTCCATGGGGCCACAAAGAGTAAGGCATGACTGAGTGACTGAACTAAGTGGTGTTGGGAATAAGTGAAAATTTCTTACTCAAATAATAACAATATACTCCTTAAAGGAAGATGAAAAGTATTGTCAGGCTTAAATTCTAATTGGGACTTGTGGTTTCACCCAAAACAGAGTTTTCTAGAGCATTAAAACAACTATCTTATAAAAAAGAGAGGTTTCAAACAAGTTACATCAGATTCCACTTTAAGAAACTGAAAAAATAAGAGCAAATGAAGCAAAAATCAGCAGGAGAAAGGATATATCCTACTAAAGACCAGAACAGAAATGTTAGAAATAGAAAACAGACAAATGATAGAAATTATCAATGAAATCCAAAGCTGGTTCCCTGAGTGGATTAACAAAATTGATAAATCCCTTGCAAGACAAATCAAGAAAGAGAGATATAAACCATCAATATCAGAAATAAAGAAGAGAATAGCACTCTAGTACCTGTAGAAAAGAAAGAGAGAGAAGAAAGGAAGAACATTACAAACAACTATGTGCCCACAAATTTAACAACTTAGATGAAATGGACAAAATTTTAAACTAGCAAATCTCACTCAAGATTAAATACATAACCTAAACAGCCATATATCTACTGAAGAAATTTAATTTGCAATTAAAAACATTTCTACCAACAAAATACCAGGCCCATATCAATTCACTGAAGGATTCTACATCATGCCATGTCACACTCAGTCACTCAGTCACATCTGACTCTTTGTGATCTCATGGACTATAGCCCACCAGGCTTCTCTCTCCATGGGATTCTCCAGGCAAGAATACTGGAGTGGGTTGCCATCTCCTCCTCCAGGGGATCTTCCTGACCCAGGAATCAAACCTGCATCTCTGGTGTCTCCTGCATTGGCAGGTGGATTCTTTACCACTGAGCCACATTTACAGAAAAAAGTCAAACCCATTCTACACAAACACTTGCAAAAAATGAAGAAGACGAAGTAATTTTTAATTCATTCCATGAAGTCAATGTTACTGCTACTACAATGAGACAGAGATACTGCAAGAAAGTAAATTGATAGGACAATATCCGCTATCATTAAAGACAGATTCTTAGCAAAATTTTTAGCACAAATCCAGTAATACACCAATATTGCATAGAAGAACACTACAATGAGGACTCCCTGATGGTCGAGTGATTAAGAATCCACCTGCCAGTGCAGCAGCATGGGTTCGGTCCCTGGTCCAGGAAGGTCACACAAGCACCTACACCCCTGTGCACAGCTACTGAGCCTGGACGCCGCGACTGCTAAAGCTCGTGTACCTAGAGTCTGCGCTCCGCGACGAGACGCCAATGCAATGTGAAGCTTGTGCGCTGCAACTTGAGAGTAGCCCCCGCTCGCTGCAACTAGAGAAAGCCTGCACACAGCCATGCAGACTCAGCACAGTCATAAATAAAAGAAAAAAAAGAATGCTCCATTAGAGCATTGTTTCGGTTTAACACTCAAAAATCAATCTGGGGAATTTCCTGGTAGCCTAGTGATTAGCCTAGGATTCTGTCTTTACAACCATTGCCTGCCTTCAATACCTTATTCGAGAACATCCAATAAGCTGCATGGGGTGCACCCCCCCCAACTCCAATCAATATGTATAATTGAAAAAATGCATAGATAAGAACAATTTAAGATCATTTCATTAGGTACAGTAAAAGAATCTGACAAAATTCCGTACACATTGCTAGTCAAATGAGATAAATATGCTAAGATAAAAATTTATAGCACTTTAAGATAGAAGTGAACTTCCTCAATCTGATAAAAAAAGAATCTATAAAATCTGAAGAAAAAAAAAGAAAAACAAAAACAAACCTATAGCTAAGATCCTACTTAACAGAGAAAGACAGGGACAGTCTTTGGGGCAGAAACATGGCAAGGATATCTGCTCTAACAACGTTTTACAGCAATGTCCTAGAAGTACCAGATACTACAATAAGAAAAGAAAAAGAAAAGGCGTCCAGAATAGAAACAAAGAAATAAAACTCTCTTTATGTGCATATGACATGATCACCTATGCAAAAGCTGATGGAATCCACAAAAACCTAGCAGAACTAATTACTGATGAGTTTATAGAATACAAGATCAATACACAAGACCAGTATGTTTCCTCTAGAAACAACATTTCCAGTTACTAACAATGGCCAACTGGAAACCGAAATTTAAAATGTAATTTAAAAAAGAATAACACTATGAAATTATTATGGATAAATGTGAAAAAAAGATACACATGGTCTGTACAGTGAAACAACAAACGCACTGAGAGAAAGTTACGGATACCTGAGAAAATCGAGAGCTGTTCCATGTTTATGGGTCAGAATATCCCATATTTTAAAGTATCAATTTTCCCAAAACTAAGCAATAGGTTTAATTCAACCTCAATCAACCTCCCAGGAGACTTTTGGTAGAAACTGATAAGCCAGTTCTAAAATTCACATGGGAAGGAACCAGAATAGCTACCAAAACTTTGAAAAGGAATTTTAACTTGGAGACTTTCATATCAATTAGAATGTAAAGTTAAAAAGATCAACCATACTAAGAACTGACAAGGATGCAGCAAATGGAACACTCACATACTGCTGCTAGGATGCAAAATGGTACAACCACTTTGGAAAACAATTTGAAAATCATCTATCATGTTATCCAGCCATGCCATTTCTATTCATTTACTCAAGAGAGACAAAAGTATATATACATATAAAGACTTGCATACAACTGTTCATAGCAGTTTTATGTGTAATATCTCCAAAACTCAAAGCAATCTAAATTCCCAAGAATAAGTAAATGAATAAACAAACTGTAGAGTATTCAATGGAATACCATTCAACAACCTCGACAAAAAGAACTGAAATATTGACATAGACATCAACATAGCTGAAGCTCAAAATAATTATACTAGACAGAAGGCAAATCAAAGATTCCTAGGGATTGGCAGGGAGGGAGGGGGGTTGAGAAGAAGGCATCACAAAAAGATGAGATGAAACTTTTGGGGGTAATGGACACATTCATTATCTTGATTGTGGATATGGTTACACAAATGTGAAAATCTTTCACACTTTACATATTAAATCACACAAAAAATCTCATCGGTATTTTCAAAAATATAAATATGCAATCTATAGAAAAATAAAATCATTACACAGTTCAGAAACCCTAAGTTCTAGTTTGCTAAGAATAGTATTACTCTGGACGTGTGTTCTTCAACCTCTACTAAAGGCAGAAGAGAACTGAACTGTCTACTCCCCCTCTTCACGTCCACACCTCATGGAAACTTAAAGCTGAAATAATAAAAGCAAAATTCTTTTAAATTCCTAGCAGTGGCAATCCAAAATACAATTGTGCACAATTTTAATGTTATTCTATAGATGCTTACTTTTATGCCTTCTATAAGGAGAAGTAATATTTTTGGAAAAATGAGTGGGCCATAACAGGCTCATCTGTTACCTTTAGCTGGATAGCCTGGAGTGAGGGGGTCACCAGCACCATTCAGATTTAACACGTTCCCTCTCTGGGCTGCAGTTCCAGGAAGGTTCCACCCTTTGGGATATGGCTGTACCCCAGGGGCAGAGTAGTCAGCTGGATCTGAGTACAAGATGATTCCCTTGGCTCCTGCCGACATGGCATTTTTAACCTTTAGGGGCAGTAAGCAATCCATAATGTAGAAATGGCCAAAGACTGACTTACCCATGTCAGATAAAGCCAATTTAATAACATAAGGAAACTTACACACTGTTTTATTATCACACTGGTAACAATCAGTTCTTTTTGGCTTGAATTCGATTTCTGCCTAGGTAGTCTTAACAACTCGCATTTATTCAACATAACTCCAAACAAGTTATTACCTTTTCTGTGAAGCATTCCTATTATTCCTAAAATTGCAAAATTTATGTCTCTCTTTTCTATACATCTTCTGTATTTTGTGTATGATTATATTACAAGATGGAGCAAAGCATTGTAAAATAACTTTTAAAAATCTTTCTTCTCTACTACTACTTTTGAGAACAAGGACCTTGTCTAACTCACTTTAACTATCTACCCCTTAGTGTTTGGGGTTTCCCAGGTGGCTCAGTGATAAAGAATCTGCCTGCAATGGAGGCAACGCAGGAGATGTGGGTTCTATTCCCGGGTCAGGAAGATCCCCTGGAGGAGAGCACGGCAACCCATTCCACTATTCTTGCCTGGAAACTCCCTGGACAGAGAAGCTTGCTGGGCTACAGCCCATTGGATCCCAAAGAGTTGGACATGACCAAGGCGACTGAGAATGCACACTCTCCAATGTTTAAAACACCACAGACTTCAGTTCAGTTCAGTCACTCAGTCGTGTTCAACTCTGTGACCCCATGAACCACAGCACGCCAGGCCTCCCTGTCCATCACCAACTCCCAGAGTCCACCCAAACCCATGTCCATCAAGTTGGTGATGCCATCCAACCATCTCATCCTGTTGTCCCCTTCTCCTCCTGCTCTCAATCTTTCCCAACATCAGGGTCTTTTCAAATGTGTCAGTTCTTCACATCAGGTGGCCAAAGTATTGGAGTTTCAGCTTCAGCATCAGTCCTTCAAATGAACACCCAGGACTGATCTCCTTTAGGATGGACTGGTTGGATCTCCTTGTAGTCCAAGGGACTCTCAAGAGTCTTCTCCAACATCACAGTTCAAAAGTATCAATTCTTCAGTGCTCAGCTTTCTTTATAGTCCAACTCTCACGTCCATACATGACCACTGGAAAAACCATAGCCTTGACTAAACGGACCTTTGTTGACAAAGTAATGCCTCTGCTTTTGAATATGCTGTCTAGGTTGGTCATAACTTTCCTTCCAAGGAGTAAGCATCTTTTAATTTCATGGCTGCAATCACCATCTGCAGTGATTTTGGAGCCCAGAAAAATAAAGTCAGCCAGTTTCCACTGTTTCCCCATCAATTTGCCTTGAAGTGATGGGACCAGATGCCATGATCTGAGTTTTTTGAATGTTGAGCTTTAAGCCAAGTTTTTCACTCTCCTCTTTCACTTTCATCAAGAGGCTCTTTAGTTCTTCTTCACTTTCTGCCATAAGAGTGGTGTCATCTGTATATCTGAGGTTACTGATATTTCTCCCGGCAATCTTGACTCCAGCTTGTGCTTTCTCCAGACCATAGACTTAAGATGATGTAAATATCTGTGGAACTAAGAAAGTTAATTTAAAATTCTACACAGGTGAAGTCCCTGGTGGTCCAATGGTTAACACTCCATAATCTCACTGCAGAGAGCCCGGGGCAGAAGAGGAGAAGAGAAAGAAGAGAAGAAAATCTACCCAGAACTTAGTGTCTGAAACATCGCCCAGTGTTTTGTAAATGTTTCTAACAATTCAAACTGACCACAAATAGGAAAATGTATCCTGTAAGACACTGAGTTCTTGATTACCAGAAGTAGTATAATGAAAGATAGATAACCATTAATCAGCTAAAACACTTCCCAGTATTCAGACAAAGATTAGAAAAAGCAAAATCTGATACAACTTTTTTGAAGTACAAATCGAAGATGCCCATCAAACTTTTGAAATAATGTACAACTGATCCTTGAACAATGCAGGGTTAATCCAAGAATAACTTAGGCTTGGCCCTCTGTATTCTCCATTTGTCTGCATCTGTGGTTTCAACCAACCTCTGACCTTGTAGAAACTGTGAATGCGTGCATAGTTGCCCATTCCTGTTCAACTCTTTGTGACGCTATGGACTGTAGCCTGCCGAGCTCCTTTGTCCATGGGACTTTTTAGGCAAGAACACTGGAGTTGGTTGCCCTTTTCTACTCCAGGAGATCTTGACCCAGAGACTGAACCCAAACCGCCTGTGTGTCTCCTGCATTAGCAGGCCACCTGGGAAGCCATGTAGTAACTGGTTTGACATGTAGTAATAGTAATAATACTATTACTAACTATTGACAATATCCATGTACAAGTGGACTCACATAGTTCAAATCTATGTTGTCATAGATTTGAGTCAACTGTACACTATGATTTAGCCATTCAGCTTCTAGGAGTGAATCTATATTACAAAAATCCTCACACAAATGTTCAAGTACATATGGGCAAAGACGCTCACAATATAAATATTTGTAATGGTAACAAATTTAAGACAAGACAAGTGGAAAGGCTAAATAAATTGCTTAATAATTCTGTGAAATATTGCATAGCCATCTAAAATGACGAGGGAGGAACTTCCCTGATGGGCCAGTGGCCAAGACTTGGAGCTCCCATGCAGGGAGCCCAGGCGTGATTCCTGGTCAGGGAACTAGATGTCACATGCTGCTCATGGGAGCTCAAGCGCTATGACTAGAGATCCCATGTGTTGCAACTAAAACTCGGTACAGCCAAACAAATAAAGATTTTTTTAAAATGAGGTATTTACTTAATAAGCAGTTACAAGAAATTACTCAGTACCAGTAACTATCCTAAGTGCTTTCAAATGTAAGGTTGATAAATCCTATTGTGGATTCTAAGAGATTAATGTTATTATTAGCATTCCTATTTCACATAAGAAGAAACACTGGCACAGAGAGGTTAAGTAACTTGCTCACAGTAAAAGATCTAGAGCACAGGGAACCCACACCAAACAAGAAGCCAGGTTACACAGATCTAGCACCCTATACTCTTAACCATTTTATTATATAACTCTCAATGTGCTGACCTCTGAGTTATTATTGAGTGAAAAAATAAATTTATACAATATGTAGTATCTGATGCCCTCTTTGTTTAAAAAAAGAATAAATTACATAAAATGAGTATATGAAGACACACAATCATATTTCACAAAATTAGGCCTGAAAAAATCTATTAATAATTGATTATGTCTGGGCAATGAATGGAGTAAAATATGGATTTTAATTTTTTAGTTTATATAAAATTTCTTCATTTTAATTAAAAAAAAACATAGCTTTGGTAATAAAACTAAGAAGAATAATTTCCCTTTCCAGATAGGCAAGGTCGCAAAAACAACAACAATGACAAAAGACAAGCAAACAAATAAAACCCCAAGATTTTTCTGTGCAACCATGAAAATAACAAATTTATAAATATATATATATGGCAATTTTGGAGAAGGAAATGGCAACCCACTCCAGTATTCTTGCCTGGAGAACCCCATGGACAGAGGAGCCTGGCGGGCTCCAGTCCATGGGGTCATGAGAATCAGACACTACTTAGTGACTCAACCAACCAATGGCAATTTTTGGAAACCATAATGCAAATAATGTAAATCATTTATATTTACTGGTTATATATTATTTTTCCCTTAGAAAAGCAAATAACAAAGTACTTTGTTTCCTCTGAAGATTTTCCCATATCTTGCAATAACAATCTTTCCAGTGCAGTTGATGTTCATCTCTCTTTCTAGTTTGAAAAAGTCTTCAGTACGAGCGTAGTTCACATATACAAGCTCCCCCTGTTGGAAATAACAATAAAAACAAACAACAACAACAAAAATACAAAACACTGCTAAAGAGAAAACCAATGTAGAAGTTTGCTCCAAAATACTGCATCATAATAAAAAGTTATCTTTCTTGTCTTGGGCTTAATAAACAGACCCATGCTAATTCTGGAGAAGTCTTTTAAAATATTTCAATATCCTGAAAGTTAACAAAAAAAAAAAAAAGAGAGACAATAAGTAAGATATTTAAACAGTGTTTAAATGTTTGAAGAAATTACTACTGTACACTGAGCTATGGGAAATAGTATAAATAAAAGTAACTATGTTATTTCCAACCATAGTATTAAGAACTTCTGTGGTATGATTTATCAATTCAGATCTATAAATCTATAACAAAGTCAGACAATGAACAAAGGAAAAACATTTGAAAACTATCTACTGCCCTTACTGAATTGAGACATGTTCAGCAGTTTCTTAGTTATTTCAAAGACCGGCACGTGCTTTATCAGGGTCTGGTTCCCAAGTTTTTTTTTTTTCTTTTCTAAAAATTGTTTTTAGGGAGGTTATGTAGAGGATGGAATCCCAAAGTATGAATTAACATGTATGATCCACCTAATTTCCTTGGTTTTAGTCCTTTACATAGGTATTATTATGTAAAGGCTTAAAGAACTGAGTGTCTTTTATTTTACCTCTGGCATACCCGGGGGTGAAAAGGCATTGTAGGGTGGTACAATATTCTTAACATTCTCATATCCATCTGGTGGTGGCTCAATGTATGATGTATTGAAAATCTAGCAAGAATTGAAACACATAAAGTTAGAAACATTTCAGATTGCTATTAAAGAACAATACATTTTGTGGGCAAAAGGCCTAAATAGATATTTCTTTAAAGAAGACATACAGGTGGTGAACAGGCACATGAAAAGATGCTCAACATTGCTAACCATCAGAGGAATGCAAAATAAATGCTAGAAAAGGTGCAGAGAAAAAGGAACCCTCCTACACCTTTAGTGGGAGTGTAAATTGGTACAGCCACTATACAGAACAGTATGGCGGCGCCTTAAAAAACTAAAAATAGAGCTACTGTATGATCTAGCAATTCTACTCATGGGCATATATATAGAAAAGACAAAAACTTTAATTTGAAAAGGTATATGCACCCAAATATTTGAAACAGCACTATTTACAATAGCTCAGACATGGAAACAAGCCACATGCCCACTAACAGACAACTGGTTTAATAAGATTTGGTTTACATATACAATGGAATATTACTCAGCCATAAAAGAGTATTGAATACTGCCATTTGCAAGCAAGAGGGGTAGACCTAGAGAATATCATACTAAATGAAGTATGTCAGAGACACAAATACATCACTTTTATTTGGAATATAAAAAATAACACAGATCCGTCTATATACAAAGAGAAAGGTTTACAGACACAGAAAATAACTTATGATTACTAAAGAAGAAAGGGATATGCTCTGCTCAGTCGTGTCCAACTCTTTGCAACCCCATGGACTGTAGCCTGCCAAGCTCCTCTGTCCACGGGATTCTCCATATAAGAACACTCAGTGGGTTGCCATGCTCTGCTCCAGGGAATCTTCCCAACCCAGGGATCAAAGCCAGGTCTTCCGAGTCACAAGCAGATTCTTTACCATCTGAGACACCAGGGAAGTACTGGGGGAAGGAATAAAATAGGAGTATAGGATTCACAATTCCCAGGTGGCTCAAGGGGTAGAGAACCCACCTGCCAATGCAAGAGACACAGCTTTGATCCCTGGGTTGGGAAGAGCCCCTTGGAATGAAATGGCGACCCACTCCAGTACTCTGGGGCTTCCCAGGTGGTGCTAGTGGTGAAGAACCTCCCTGCCAAGGCAGGAGACATAAGAGCCTCGGGTTTGATCCCTGGGTTGGGAAGATCCCCTGAAGGAGGAAATGGCAACCCACTCCAGTACTCTTGCCTGGAGAATCCCATGGCCAGAGTATCCTGCCAGGGTATGATCCATGGGGTCAAAAAGAGTCAGACACAGCTGAACCAACTTAGCACGCACTATAGGATTAACAGATTCACTAGCAGATACATTAACAGATATTAACAGATACATTAAGTAGGGAAGCAACAAAGTTTTACTGTGTAACCCAGGGAACAATACTCAATAACTTATAATAATCTATAATGGGAAATAATCTGAAAAAAAATTTACATAAAATGGAATCACTTTGTTGTACACTTGAAACTAATACAATATTATAAACCAGTCACCTCAATTCCATGTTCATCCATGACTGATATGTAGCTGGCATCTGTCTCATTAGGGTAAGACAGGAGAACGTCATAATGCACCAACTCGGCTGAATCCAGTCCAAATTTTTTCCACTGGCTTTGGATTTTCTTGGCAAGCAATAAATTTTGTTCCGTTCCTGCCAGATGAGGTAGCTTTGTAAACGAACTGAAATGAAAATAAAATTAAAGTGGGATTCAAAGACTATATTCAGAAAATGTCCTAGGAACTCTTCTAGACGCATAACTCATATTTTACACTTAAGTATCATTTCTATAATCAAGATATAAAAAACACAGCTAGGGATTTCTAGATATGCCAGTTTTTAAATATTTGTGTGTAACTGCAGTTTTCACACTGTGCTTGCAGGAAACATGCTATGCACAGGCCTGTACTATAATTTACTGGGCTTCTTTGAAAAATAAGAATGACTTTCTCATCACCCCAGGTGAAGGGCTGGGAGCAGTAAAAAGTACATCATGGAAAGACATCTTGCAAACAAGATGTTGAAGTACTGATGTGACTAATGGAAAACCAGTAATGACCAGAGCCTTGAGGTGGTTTCTGAGAAAGGGCGTCACTAGCCGAAGGGCTAAACAGAAGCATGAAAGGCCTGAAGGTTTGACATCTGAGATTGTAAAGAACAGATATCTCTAGAGCACAAACAAGGAAGGAGAAGCTAAAAATAAAAGGCATGCAAGGATTAGGATCTGGGCTTTTGCCTGTGAATGGCATCAGTCCCCTGGTCCCCCACTTCATTTCTGAGTCTTCTTTTTCCTTTGTTCTTCTAGGGCTCCGCTCCCTCGGGTCAGGTTCACTGTTGGGCTGGTCCTGACAGTGCTCCTCAGAAAAGAACACATCCCGTGGTGAACAGTCAGCAGGGACTCGGGGATGAGAAAACACGATGGAAGAACGGCACATCCCTACGCCACCGGTGCTAACTTCTTGCTGCTTATCAGGAAGTGAAGATATTCTCAAACAAAGATCATCATGTTTGCCAGACAGTCGGGCAGCTGTGCCAGCATGCACTTGTGGCACTGTTTTCACCCTACTGTATACAGTTGTTTATTTATCCCATTGAAGTTCAAGTCCATGCAGCTTTATGTTTGTATTTCCAAAGGCTCAGTACTTGCCTGTTATCCAGGAATCACATAATTCAGATTTACTGAACTGAGTTTGGGCAATGATCTCTTTGTTCTGAGTCTAAATGATTCGCAACAGTTAAGTAACTTCACAAACAGTTTCAAATGAAATTCGCTTTGCTTGAGGTAAATATTTTAAAAGGTTCCCAAACCCCCTCCCTCTGTAAGTAGGGCAATTATACTTCTACACACTGGTGTTTTAGTCAATCATAGAACAACCAAAAAAGACGGAGAGTAAAGCAAAATCAGTACTTACTGAAAACTTACTATATGCCAGTAACCTGATGAGGTATTTCACATGGGCTTTCTGATTTAATCCTGATCACCATACTTCCTTTGTCCCCATTTTGCAAATGAGGAAACAGAGAGCAGTTAAATAAGTTGCTTATAATTTAGTAGGGCTTCCCTGGTAGCTCAGTCGGTAAAGAATCTGCCTGCAATGCAGGAGACCTGAGTTTGATTCCTGGGTCGGGAAGATCCACGAAGGAATTAAATCATTCATCTGATCATACTGATCAACTGCTTAAAATCCTTCTATTGCTCCTTATATTCTGCATTATAAAGTTCACATTGGACATAGCGTTTGGACCCTTTTTTTCATCTGATCCACTTTCCAGCTTCATTTCTCACCATTCACTTGCTAAACTTCTTCACTCTTATCATTTAATATGCTAATTGGTCTCCTAAAATCATCACCCTTTTTAGCCTTTGCACTAGATCTTCTCTTAGACAAAAGTATCATCCTACTTACGTAAATATCCCTGTATACCACTCCTAGTCATTTACCTTCCCCGCCTGTAAGCTATTAACCATTCATTATGATACTTCGATCATTTTCTTTTCTGTGAAGCTTCCACGTCTATTATAATTTAATTAAAGCTGCAAGTTACTGATATTTAATACCAAAGAATATTTGTGTGTGGGGGTAAAGTATCAGGACTTCCGTTATGGTCCAGTGATTAAGAATCCACCTTCCCACACATGCACTTTGACTTAAAGCATTCCTGATAGGAAGCCTCAAAGGGCCAAGCCAGTCGCTGACAATCCAAAACAAAGGTCTTGAATAGAGAGACTCATGAAGGGAAAGCCAAGAAAAAAAGAAGAATCCGCCTTGCAATGCAGGGAATGCCGGTTTGATCCCTGGTCAGGGAACTAACAGCCCGTGTTTCACAGGGCAACTAAGCCCACATGCCACAACTAGAGAAGCCCGTGTGCAGCAAAAAGAGCCTGTGGGCTGTAACTGAAACCTGATGCAATCAAGTAAGATAAACTAATTTTTTTTAAAAAGTATTAATGTGTTCGCAGACAGAAGCTTTTGCATGCACAAGAAAACCACTGGGGCTGGGGATATTTAAAATTCTACTACATATAATTCATTATTGTTTTATTTCCTTCAGTGAATAAATAATATTCTTACAGCTGGGGAGGGGGGTAAGGTAAGTATACTCCCTTCATTTAAGGTGAAGGATTAATCATTAAGGTTTGCCTCTCACCTTTTCAGCAACCCACTGAAATGAAAGAAGTGCAAAAAAAAAAGCAGCAGGGAACAACTTTACTGAATTTCTTCTTATGGTCCCAAGACGGGCACTGCAGCTCCACACATCATATATTCATGCTACAATGTTCAGGAGAAGTTATTTCCTCTTTTGTGTTCCTTTCAACAGAGGAAAACTTTGTAGTGGATCTCAACTAAATTTTTCTTCTATTTTATCAGACATAATACGGTCATGTACATGTGTGTATGTGCTTGCTCAGTCATGTCCTACTCTTTGCGAGCCAGTGGGCTGCAGCCCACCAGGTTCCTCTAACCATGGAGTTTTCCAGGCAAGAATACTGGACTGGGTTGCCATTTCCTCCTCCAGAGGATCTTCCTGACCCAGAGGTTGAACCGCTTCTCTTGTGTCTCCTGCATTGGCAGGTGGATCTACTCAGGAAACTAGTACATCCCGAGGGCTTTCCTGTCTGCTCAGATAGTAAAGAATCCACCCGCAATGCAGGAGACCTGGGTTCGATCCCTGTATTGGGAAGTTCCCCAGGGGAAGGAAATGGCAACCCACTCCAGTATTCTTGCTTGGTGAATTTAATGGACAAAGGAGCCTGGCAGGGACTGAACCACAGTCCATGAGGTCACAAAGAGTTGGACATGACTGAGCAACTAACACACACAGTACATCCCTACAATGAATAAAGAGATTAAAAGACTCTAATTTGCTCACAAATTCAATACAATTTTAATCAAAGTTCCAGCAGGCATTTTTTTGCTTTGGTAGGAATTAAGAAGTTGATTTTAAAATTTATTTGGAAATGCAAATAAAATAGTCAAAGCAATTTTTAAAAAGCAAAATATGTAGGATCAACCCTATCTCATTTTCAACTTACTATTAAGCTATACCAAACAAGACAACATGGTACTGAGATTAATAGATCAACAGAAGAAAATATTTTGCTGACAAAGGTCCATATAAGTCCAAGCTGTGGTTTTTGCAGTCATGTGAGAGTTGGACCATAAAGAAGGCTGAGCAGTGAAGAATTGATGCTTTCGGACTGTGGTGCTGGAGAAGACTCTCAAGAGCCCCTTGGACAGCAAGATCAAAACAAAATCCTAAAGGAAATCAACCCTGAATATCCACTGGAAAGACTGATGCTGAAGCTGAAGCTCCAATATTCTGGTCACCTAATGCAAAGAGCCAACTCA
The DNA here is from genome assembly GCF_023699985.2 of Odocoileus virginianus. Classification (NCBI taxonomy): domain Eukaryota; kingdom Metazoa; phylum Chordata; class Mammalia; order Artiodactyla; family Cervidae; genus Odocoileus; species Odocoileus virginianus. The sequence continues at coordinate 4,392,232 of NC_069701.1, forward strand.
TTGGAAAAGACCCTGATGCTGGAAAAGATTGAAGGCAGGAGGAGAAGTCAGTGACAGAGGATAAGATGGTTGGATGGCATCATTGACTCAATGGACACAAATCCGAGCAAACTCCAGGAGATAGTGAAGGACAGGGAAGCGTGGTGGGCTGCAGTACATGGGGTTGCAAAGAGTTGGACATGACTGAGCGACACAATGACAGAAGAAAATATAATATCCAAAACCAGGCCATTGTGTTCAAGTGATTTTAGTCAAAGATATCAAAGCTATTCAAATGGGAAAGGGAAGTTTTTTAAACAAATCTTACAGAAATAATTAGATATTTGTATTTAGAAAACCATCAACTCATATCATACTGCACATAAAAATTACCTTGAAGTGGACCACTGACCTAAATGTGCAAGCTACAATCATAAAACTTCAAAAATAATCTTCACAACTTCTCATAGGCTAAATTAGATAGAACACAAAAGTATGAACTATAAGACAAAAATTGTTCAACTGGACTTTATCAAAATTTAAAATCTCTGCCCTATATAAACTCCACTGAAAAAATAAAAAAGGCCAACCATAGAACAGAAGAAAATACTCACATGTCTGACAAAAGAATGTATAAAGAACTTTTACACTCAATAACAAAACAAAATAATTTTTAAATGAAAAAAAAAAAACCAACATTGAACAGGGACCATATAAAAGATATGCAGATGTCCAATAAGCACACAAGTAGATGCTTAATATCACCAACCATCAAGAAAATATAAATTAAAACCACAATGAGATACTGCTACATGTGTGCGTGCCAAGTCGCTTTAGTCATGTCCGACTCTTTGCAACCCCATGGACTGTAGCCTGCCAGGCTCCTTTGTCCATGGGATTTTCCAGGCAAGAATTCTGGAGTGGGTTGCTATGCCCTCCTGCAGGGATCTTCCAGATCCAGAGATAGAACCTATATCTCTCATGTCTCATGCACTTTCAGGCGAGTTCTTTACTAGTGCCATCTGAGAAGCCCGACACTAATACACACCTACTAAAATGGTTAAAATGAAACAACCAATATTACTAAGGTAAGAATATAAAATTGTATACCACTTTTAAATCTGTCATTTTCTTAAAAAGTTAAACATATGCTTATCACCCAACACAGCCATTCCAAGAGAAATGAAAACATACATAAACACATGCTCATTCCAACTTTGTTCACCATGATCAAAAACCAGAAACAACCCAATACCCATCAACTACATATTGGGGATCTATCTATAAAATCTATTCATTGGAAGGGCTGATGCTGACACTCCAATACTTTGGTCACCTGATGCAAAGAATTAACTAACTGGAAAAGACCCTGATGCTGGGAAAGATTGAAGGCAGGAGGAGAAGGGGACGACAGAGGATGAGATGGTTGAATGGCATTTCCAACTCGACAGACATGAGTTTCAGCAAGCTCCGGGAATTGGAAATGGACAGGGAGGCCTGGCGTGCTGCAGTCCATGGGATGGAAAGAGTTGGACAAGACTGAGCGACTGAACTGAACTGATCCATACAACAGAATAATACTCAGCAATAAAAAGCAAGGTACTCCACAGATATAATCAACAACCTGGCTGAATTCCAAAATCATTCATGATGCTCAGTGAAAGACACAAAAAAGCACATACTGTATGATTCTATTTATATAAAATATTAGAAGATAAAAAGGAATCCATAGTAAGACAGTGAAGGAGGAATAACCGCAAAGCCTTGATATAATTTTTCTGTCTCTTGATTGAGGAGGTTGGCTGAGTGTATTATGCATATGTCATTACTCTCAAATTATAAAATTTATATGGATGCAGTATATTTTATGAAAATTCAGTTCAGTTCAGTTCAGTCACTCAGTCGTGTCTGACTCTTTATGACCCCATGGACCACAGCACTCCAGGCCTCTCTGTCCATCACCAATTCCCAGAGTTTAGCCAACCTCATGTCCACTGAGTGGGTGATGCCATCCAACCATCTCATCCTCTGTCATCCCCTTCTCCTCCTGCCCTCAATCTTTCCCAGCATCAGGGTCTTTTCAAATGAGTCAGCTCTTTGCATCAGGTGGCCAAAGTATTGGAGTTTCAGCTTCAACATCAGTCCATTCAATGAACACTCAGGACTGATCTTCTTTAGGATGGACTGGTTGGATTTCCTTGTAGTCCAAGGGACTCTCAAGAGTCTTCTCAAACACCACAGTTCAAAGGCATCAATTCTTTGGTGCTCAGCTTTCTTTATAGTCCAACTCTCACATCCATACATGATTACTGGAAAAACCATAGCCTTGACTAGATGGACCTTTGTTGGCCAAGCAATGTCTCTGCTTTTTAATATGCTGTCTAAGTTGGTCATAACTTTTCTTCTAAGGAGTAAGCGTCTTTTAATTTCATGGCTGCAATCACCACCTGCAGATATTTTGGAGTCCCCCCAAAATAAAGTCAGCCACTGTTTCCCCATTGATTTGCCTTGAAGAGATGGGACCGGATGCCATGATCTGAGTTTTTTGAATGTTGAGCTTTAAGCCAACTTTTTCACTCTCCTCTTTCATCAAGAGGCTCTTTAGTTCTTCTTCACTTTCTGCCATAAGAGTGATGTTATCTGCATATCTGAGGTTATTGATATTTCTCCAGGCAATCTTGATTCCAGCTTGTGCTTCCTCCAGCCCAGCATTTCTCATGATGTGCTCTGCATATAAGTTAAATAAGCAGGGTGACAGCACTGACCTGAGGTCAGGACACCCGTCTGGCTTGAGTTCCAGTTCTGGCCCTGCTGGCTGGGGGCCTCCCCAGAATTTCTCCAGGTTATCAAAGGACTATGTGCTTTCGCCAGTTTGATGCTGCACAGATTCTTTTTTTATATTTTATTTATTTATTTATTTTTGATTGCTCTGGGTCTTCGTTGCTGCGCGTGGGCTTTCTTTTGTTGCAAAGCACAGTCTCTAGGCTCACTGGCTTCAGATACACATCAAGAGGGGTAGGTCTTTGGAGCACCTTTAATTTTCCAGGATGTTTGTTAACTTCAGCCTAACACATGGTGCAGGCGCCACCTAGTGGCAGTTGGAGAGATGCTGTGGCAGTTGGAGAGATGCTCAGCTATTAGCATTTCCCCAGGTGTAGGAGGCAAAGGTGAGGCGGTATGCAGGTGACCCCACCTTTTGGCCAGGATGACAAGTCTCTGAATATAGCTATAAGAGGCATGGGGAGAAATATGCCCCTTGGTTCTGCCAGTATACACTGTGTGAGCTTGGCCCAGTACCTTTCCCTCTCTGGGTCTCAGCTTCCTCATCTGCAACCTGAGGGAGTTGAATGAATGTGGGGACTATGGATCTGTGGTGGGGGATTCTGTGAAGTCCCTGAAATTTCAAGAAAAATTTGTATGTATGTGTGAAAGAAAAAAAAAAAGCAGGGTGACAATATACAGCCTTGACACACTCCTTTTCCTATTTGGAACCAGTTTGTTGTTTCATGTCCAGTTCTAACTGTTGTTTCCTAACCTGAATACAGGTTTCTGAAGAGGCAGGTCAGGTGGTCTGGTATTCCAGTCTCTTGAAGAATTTTCCACAGTTTATTGTGATCCACACAGTCAAAGGCTTTGGCATAGTCAATAGAGCAGAAATAGATGTTTTTCTGGAACTCCCTTGCTTTTTCGATGATCCAGTGGATGTTGGCAATTTGATCTCTAGTTCCTCTGCCTTTTCTAAAGCTAGCTTGAACATCTGGAAGTTCACGGTTCACGTATTGCTGAAGCCTGGCTTGGAGAATTTTGAGCGTTACTTTACTAGTGTGTGAGATGAGTACAATTGTGCGGTAGTTTGAGCATTCTTTGGCAATGCTTTTCTTTGGGATTGGGATGAAAACTGACCTTTTCCAGTCCTGTGTCCACTGCTGAGTTTTCCAAATTTGCTGGCATATTGAGTGCAGCACTTTCACAACATCATCTTTTAGGATTTGAAATAGCTCAACTGGAATTCCATCACCTCCACTAGCTTTGTTCGTAGTGATGCTTCCTAAGGCCCACCTGACTTCACATTCCAGGATGTCTGGCTCTAGGTGAGTGATCACACCATCGTGATTATCTGGGTCGTGAAGATCTTTACTGTATAGTTCTTCTGTGTATTCTTGCCATCTCTTCTTAATATCTTCTGCTTCTGTTAGGTTCATACCATTTCTGTCCTTTATTGAGCCCATCTTTGCACGAAATGTTCCCTTGGTATCTCTAATTTTCTTATACTTCAATAAAACTGTTTTTGTTTGTTTGTTTGTTTGTTTTTAGTGAAATAAATGTCACAATAGCTGCCTTCAAGCACTTCATAATCACTCTCCTGAATGTCATTCTTTCTCTTGCTAAGACACTGTGGGGTTTGCACTGATCCTTTTGCTTTCATTCTGTCCTCTTTCTGTTCCTTACGTTTGTAGATGGGACAAAGGTCTAATTTGTGGTGAACAGAATCTGAAACTTTAATCTCTTTCTCTCTAAATCAAAGTTTACCACCATCTGAGTCTTCCTGATAGAATGTGACATTTAAATAAATTCCCTGATTAAACCCAGGCCTGGGGGACAGAGAGTAACCTTCAGCTGCCGTCCAAAGTACATGAAGTTGGAACATCTCTTAATAAAGAAACCAAAGACTTTTTCTGCACATGAAGTTAGGGAAGAAAGACTTCTGCAACACTCAAATAGATTTTACTCTTAAGAGTTGTATAAACAGACATTTAAACTATCAGGAATTAATATGATATTACATCATTTCACACAAAGAAGGTTACCCACATGAATATAATCAGTTTTCAAACAGTTCTCACTGCATTGTTTCAAAATTCTTATTTTTAAGATCAATTATTCAAAACAAACTTACCGAAGAAATGATTTTATATTATCAGCTTTCATCTCAGATATCAGTTTCCACCTTAGATTCTGGTGACTGTCTGCTGAAGTGCCCGGATCTTTGAGGGGCTTACTAAGCCAACCTGTGGCGGGGGGAGGGGGGAGCATACACAATAAGTGCTTTTGACTTTTATAAAAACTAAAAGTCCCCCCACCCAACACAAAGAGCCCTCAGCCGAGAAACAGATCACGGGGAGCATTACAAAAAATTCAAACTTAAATGCAGAAAACCTTCAAATTCCGCTTTGTTATTCTGAGTTGGTTAAAGGAGCTTTAGATGAGAGAGAATCTTGTCATTTCCCCGTGTTATATATTAGAGCAGGGGCCTCTGTTTCTTGTTCTCCCACCGAGGTCTGCTTCACAGCGCAGCGGCTGACACACGGGGAGGATTTCCCAGAGATTTTTGCAACAAATGATCCCAGAAGGGCAGTTGTAAGTTTCGACTCTTGGAAACGAAATAAACTCCTTGACCCCTGCGAATAATGGCAGCTCTAAAGTTTCTTTACAACGGCTCTTAACAGTACCCTGACTGAGTGAAAGGCGCTCAGTCGTGTCCGACTCTTTGCGACCCCGTAGGCTGTATATAGGCCATGACATTCTCCAGGCCAGAATCCTGGAGTGGGTAGCCGTTCCCTTCTCCAAGGGATCTTCCCAACCCAGGGATCGAACTATGGTCTCCGTCATTGCAAGTGGATTCCTTACCGCCTGAGACAACAGAGAAGCCCAAGAATACTGGAGTGGGTAGCCTATCCCTTCTCCAGCGGATCTTCCCGACCCAGGAATCGAATGGGGTCTCCTGCATTGCAGGCGGATTCTTTACCAGCTGAGCCACCAGGGAAGCCCCGAGCTCGGCAAGTGAAAGACTTGAATGCAGCCACCCTTTACTAGAAAGGCCGGAATGCACCGCATTCGGCTTGCAGTCGGGCTGGGACGCGGCGCCGCGGCCGTCCCGGCGGCTGTCGGGCTTCTCTCCACGCAGGCCGCAGGGTGGAGGGGCGCCTGGCGCCCGGGACAGGGGTCGGCACACTTACCCACCGTAAATCCAGCCAGGAAGGACGCCAGCGCTGCGGCCAGGCATATCCACAGGTACGGCCCGCGCGCGTCTCGGGCCATGGCTTCCTCAGGCAGCAGCGGGAGGTGCCGGCCGCGGGGGCGCGCCGCGGGGGCGCGGGCGAGCCGGGGGCGCGCGACCGGGCGCGCGCGGGCCCACCAGGCGGCCGCCCAGCACGGGCCCCGCGGCCCGTCCTCAGTGGCCCGCCGGCCTCCGCGCGGCTCCGAAGGTGCAGGGACGCCGGCCCCGAGCTCGCGGTTCCTGCGGTCGCCCGGGGGTCTCGACGGGGCAGAGGCGACCCTGCGGGGGGTGGAGACATCCTTCTTGGTGGCAGGCTCCGTCCACTCTGTCCACCCCGGGCAAAGTCTGCGTTCGCGGGGAGGCCGCTGAAAAATGCCCCCTAAGAAACTCTACTGACCAACCTCTTTCCAGGAACTGCAGGATTTCCGAATAAGGCCGTCAAGTATATTTAACCGCAGCTCTGACTTCTCTGTTGATCACCCCCTGCCAAAATCTAATTTCTAACTGCCCACGCTTGGGAAGCATCTCTGGTTCTGCCTGCTCCGTGATAGCGCATCAATTTTTTTTTTTAATGCTTATATTTTATGTTTATTCATTCAAATATTGTATATAGGCACCACTGTACTAACATGTATATGGTGACACATTCAGAAAAATAAACCTTTTTTAATTTTAATTTAAAGGATGAGATAAATTTAAACACAGATAAAAGTCCTACTATTATTTTCTTATAGGCTAATTGACTATGATGTGCTTTGTTTGGGATTCGTATTTTCCATTTTGATAACATCTATCTGTTATCTTCCTGATGCCTCAGTGGGTAAAGAATCTGCCTACAGTGTTGGAAACACAGGATATACAAGTTCAGTCCCTGGAGAAGGGAATGGCCACCCACTCCAGTATACTTGCCTGAAAAATCCCATGGACAGAGGAACCTGGCAGGCTACAGTCCAAAGGGTCACAAGGAGTCGGACACAGCTAGGCACACTCACTCCTATAAGCTTTCATGCAGAATGCCTTTTTGGGCTTCCCTGGTGGTTCAAATGGTAAAGAATCCACCTGTAACGTGGGAGGCCTAGGTTTGATCCCTGGGTTGGGAAGATCCCCTGGAGCCGGAAAAGGCTACCCACTCCAGTATTCTGGCCTGGAGAATTCCATGGACTACAGTCCATGGGGTCTCAAAGAGTTGGATATGACTGAGTGACTTTCACTTTGACTTTCATCTATATTGAGGCCTTGGTTGATATTCACATTCTGCACAAACTAGCAATTTTCAAGTAAATTTAACACATCAGTTTCTTAACCACATACAACATGGAAACTGGTGGGATTTTCTCTTCTTTTCCTTTACCAGAACAAGTCTCCAAATATTTGTAACTGTCAGTTTCTTCTTCTGCAACTGGGGGTTTCCCCCCTCTCACTAGAATGTTGCTGTTTAGTTGCTAAATCCTGTCCAGCTCTTTCCCGACCCCATGGGCTGTAGTCTGCCAGGCTCCCCCATCCAAGGGATTTCCCAGGCAAGAATACCAGAGTGGTGTTCAGTGCCGTGAATGTTATAGGTTCAAATTAATAAGATTCACCACTGAAAGTGCCTTGTACCCTAACTGATGATAGTTTCTTGTCATCCTCCCTAACCTCTCCCTCCAGTCCTGTTTTCCCTAGCGTATCTCTTTAAAAGTGATACCAAGGTTTGCAAAGCAGCCATCCTTGTAACCAGGATGCCTGAATCCACCCTTTTTTATTGTGGAGGCAATCTTTAGCAATTCAGGACTGGATGCCTCCTATTCAAAGCTGTTTTGCTGCCAGAGCAAAGGTGCCCGCTGAGTAGAACATTAAAAGGACAGTATATCTCCTGTTATCAAGTAGAGCAGGATGCTGTGGGGCTTCGGGGTACAAATCCTTTCTGTGGCCCCCATTTCTTATTTGTAGGAAGTCGGCTTCATTCAGCCTCCATGACCTTCCCTGAGTTCCGAAGGGCAGGTTCAAACAGTTGGCTCCAATACTTTGGCCATCTGATGCGAAGAGCAGACTCATTGGAAAAGACCCTGATGCTGGGAAAGATTGAGGGCGGGAGCAGAAGGGGACGACAGAGGATGAGATGGTTGGATGGCATCACCGATTTCATGGACATGAGTTTGAGCAAGCTCTGGGAGATAGTGGAGGACAGGGAAATCTGGCGTGCTGCAGTCCAGGGGGGTCGCAAAGAGCCTGAAACTCAAGGACTGAACACTAGCAACCAAGGAAGGGAGGGAATACAGAAACAAGGGAGGATAGTCTAGAAACAGCAGTGCCGCCTTGGGGCAGGTTCCTGGCTCCTCCCGAAGGAATATACATAACAACACCTTTACATTCTTCTGAGACCTGAAGGCCCCCACCCAGGCGAAGGATGGCTACTTCTGGCCGAGGGCCAGATTTCTGCGGCCCACCCTGTTACCTCACCACCAAACGATCGGCACAAAGCCACACACCTGTAGCCCCGACCCCAAGTGTTACCCATACAAACTTCCCCAGATAAATGGGGAATTTGGTGCTTTTGAGCATGAGCTGCCTGTTCTCCTTGCTTTTGTTGTTGTTGAGTCACTTCGTTGTGTATGTGCGACTGTATGGACTGCAGCTTGCCAATCTTCCCTGTCCAAATCTTCTCAAGTAGAAACTCTCAGGACTCGATATTGAGTTTATAATTTGCTCCAATCATTCCCTAACAGTGCAGTCATTAAAGAATCTACCTGCAATGCAGGAGACCCAGATTCGATTCCTGGGTTGGGAGGATACCCTGGAGAAGAAAATGGCAACCCACTCCAGTATTTTTGCCTGGAGAATCCCATGGACCGAGGAGCCTGGCAGGCTACAGTCCATGGGGTTTGAGAGTCAAACATGAGTGAGTAAACCACCTCCCACCAATCACTAAACCTTGTTTTACTTTTGTCTCCATAGAGATGCATCTTATTAAATACTTGATTGCCTGTGTCCTATAGACCTAACCTTAAGAGCCTGCTTCCATCAGTGCTTCCTGAAATGAGTAACTGACATGACTTTATTGTCAGAACTAAGAAACTGACTTGGTGAGATAAAGCAGTCTATCGACTTCTGGACTATGAAATGTCTTTAAAAAAATTTCAAAGAGCAAAATTTGCCACCTTTGACCCGTACACTATTTCTAGCTGAAAATCAAGGCCCCAGAGGCTCAGGAATAAGCTTTGATCTTCCCCCTAACTGTCTAAAAGATTGTAAACAGAGGAGCTGACCCAGGAATGCAGCCATCACCATAGATAACCATAGGATGAACTCATTGGTATGGCAGACAGAGAGGGAGAAGCTGTTAAAATTCCTCTTTGTATCCCATTGTTTCTGCCCTACATTTTTTTTTTTTACTAATCTTTTGCTTTCTATCTCCATGTGAGTTGCCTTTCCCCCTCCCTAACTTTGAGGTCCCCAAACCACTGCCCCCAATGGCTTTAGCTAAGGATGGTATTTAAGGTGAGGGTTTTGACCATTTGGGGGAGTTACTCAGTTCCTCTGGGTCACTCTTATCTATGCATGTGAGCTAGGTTGCTTAGGTGTGTCTGACCCTTCGCAACCCCGTGGACTGTAGACCACCAGGATCCTCTGTCCTTGGGATTCTCCAGGAAGAATACTGGAGTGAGTTGCCATTTCCTCTTCCGGGGAGGGGGATCTTTGCAACCCAGGGATCGAACATGTCATGTGTCTCCTGCATCTCCTGCACTGGCAGGCAGATTCTTTACCACTGAGCCTCCTGGGAAGTCCTCTCCCATATATATATGTGTTATTAAATTTTGTTTGGTTTTCTCATGTTTAAGGAAAAAAATTACAAGGTTATTTGTGAAAATTGTTTTCTCCTACTCATATCTCAATTTTTATAGATAATTAAATGTTGACTAATAGAAGAGATCAGTGTGTTAATTAACAGAGTTTCCCAATTTAATTAATCTTCCCAAATTAAAATTAGATTATTCATTCATTCGATAAGGCTACAGCATTCCAGATATTGTGAAAAATTCTGAATATATGGTCCTTGCCTTTAGAAAGCCTGCAACAATGAGAAGGCAAATATTGAATACATAATTAAACATAAACAGTTCTAAGCAGGAGCAGTGTTACCTTAAATATGAAGGTTGTCTATGCCTTAAATGGTGCCATCTGCATTCTTTATCTTGGCAATTCATTGTATAAAGTCCAGTTAGCTAGTTCAGCAGGGCTTTGGCCTTTTCTAAAATATAGATAGAGATTCATTATTCCATCTTCTTAATTAAGCATATAGCAGGATGCAGCTATCACCGTTTCTGATTATTAGCATCTTAGATGATATTTGCATCTTACAAAGCACACTTAACAGAGCAACATTGTTGATTATACTAACCCCTTTTGAGCTTTCCTTCAGCTAAAAAATGGAGGAAAAAATGTATAGGAAAGTTTAAGTATTGAAAAATCGATCTCTCAGTAAAACTGTTATTACATTTGTTCTGCTCAGTATTCAGGGACTCTAACAAGGCAAAACTCAGTATCTTTTTCATTCCTAAAGTTTAATTACTCCTATGTGCTCAGTCATGTCCAGCTCTTTGTAACCCCATGGACTGTGGCCAGCCGGACTCCTCTGTCCGTGAGATTTCCCAGGCGAGAATACTGGAGTGGGTTGCAATTTCCTTCTTAAGGGTATCTTCTCAACCCAGGGATTGAACCTGGGTCTCCTGCCTGTGTCTCTTACTTTGGCAGGTGGATTCTTTACCACTTGAGCCACCTGGAAATTGTTCCTATATAATCTTTTCCCCCCTCTTCTACCATCCTAAAAGAGGTAATCTTGTAACTTCAAAGTCCAAATTCCATCAAATGGGTCACAGCAAGGTTTGAAAAAGTGTGACCTGTGCACTAATAAAGCACTATATGTAAATTTCTTAAGAAACATGAAAATAATTAGGATTCTATAGAAAAGAAATAATGTTTAGCATCTAATTATATGTTTCATCTGAAGATGTTGCTTTATCTTTCATAAAAGAGGGATCACCTAGATGCTCACTGTACAAATATCAGCTTAGTTCAGTCACTCAATCGTGTCCCACTCTTTGTGACCACATGGACTGCAGCATGCCAGGCCTCCCTGTCTATCACCAACTTGCAGAGTTTACTCAAACTCATGTCCATTGAGTCGGTGATGCCATCCAACCGTCTCATCCTCTGTCGTCCCCTTCTCCTCCTCCCTTCAATCTTTCCCAGCATCAGAGTCTTTTCAAATGAGTCAGCTCTCCGTGTCAGGTGGCCAAAGTATTGGAGTTTGAGCTTCAACATCAGTCCTTCCAATGAACACCCAGGGCTGATTTCCTTTAGGATGGACTGGTTGGATCTCCTTGCAGTCCAAGGGACTCTCAAGAGTCTTCTCCAATACCACAGTTCAAAGGCATCAATTCTTGGGCACTCAGCTTTCTTTATAGTCCAACTCTCACATCCATACATGACTACTGGAAAAACCATAGCCTTGACTAGATGGACCTTTGTTGGCCAAGTAATGTCTCTGCTTTTTAATATGCTGTCTAGGTTGGTCATAACTTTTCTTCCAAGGAGTAAGCATCTTTTAATTTCATGGCTGCAGTCACCATCTGCAGTGATTTTGGAGCCCCCAAAAATAAAGTCTGCTTCTCTTTCAACTGTTTCCCCATCTATTAGCCATGAAGTGATGAGACTGGATGCCATAATCTTTGTTTTCTGAATGTTGGGCTTTAAGCCAACATTTTCAGTCTCCTCTTTCACTTTCATCAAGAGGCTGTTTAGTTTTTCTTCACTTTCTGCCATAAGGATGTTGTCATCTGCGTATCTGAGGTTATTAATATTTCTCCCAGCAATCTTGATTCCAACCTGTGTTTCATCCAGCATTTCTCATGATGTACTCTGCATATAAGTTAAATAAGCAGGGTGACAATATACAGCCTTGACACACTCCTTTTCCTATTTGGAACCAGTCTGTTCAATGTCCAGTTCTAACTGTTGCTTCCTGACCTGCATACAGGTTTCTCAAGAGGCAGGTCAGGTGGTCTGGTATTCCCATCTCTTTCAGAATTTTCCAGTTTGTTGTGATCCACACAGTCAAAGCCTTTGGCATAGTCAATAAAGCAGAAGTAGATGTTTTTTTGGAACTCTCCTGCTTTTTCGATGATCCACCCAGATGTTGACAATTTGATCTCTGGTTCCTCTGCCTTTTCTAAAACCAGCTTGAACATCTGGAAGTTCATGGTTCATGTATTATTAGAGCCTGGCTTGGAGAATTTTGATCATTACTTTGCTAGTGTGTGAGATGAGTGCAATTGTGTGGTAGTTTGAGCATTCTTTGGCATTGCCTTTCTTTGGGATTGGAATGAAAACTGACCTTTTCCAGTCCTGTGGCCACTGTTGAGTTTTCCAAATTTGCTGGCATATTGAGTTTAGCACTTTCACAACATCATCTTTTAGGATTTGAAATAGCTCAACTGGAATTCCATCACTTCCACTAGCTTAATAATGATGCTTCCTAAGACCCACTAGACTTCACATTCCAGGATGTCTGGCTCTAGGTGAGTGATCACACCATCGTGATTATCTGGATCATGAAGATTTTTTTTGGTACAGTTCTTCTGTATATTCTTAGCACCTCTTCTTAATATCTTCTGCTTTTGTTAGGTCCATACTATTTCTGTCCTTTATTGAGCCCATATGATGATGTCACAGGGTGATATGATAATCTGGTCATCCAGATAGCAACATTCCCATTCCAAAAAAGTGAAAAGTTGATGTCATGATGGCTGAGAATCATGATAAATGTATTCCTATTGAGCATTTCTAAAATCCTGGGTCCAAAAACTGCCCTAAAGTAGCTTAAAACTTAAAGTAAAGTTTGAGAATGCTATGCTAATATATTTTACAGTATACAATAACCTGTAGAATGGGTGAGAAGTGAGACAGGAATATAGTATGAAAAGTATAAAAGATGAATATAAATAAGTGAGAAGAAATTTTAAAAGAAAAGCAGAATACCATGATTGGATGATTTCCTCCTGATGTCACAATTACTCTACTCAACAGTAAATGCAGAAGCTAGAAAAGACCCAAGTTAAAGTGTAAAACAGAGAGGACCACCACCCGCGTCATCCTGTCAACAGAGAGTGTGTGTACCACGATGCTAACATTCCAGGTGGAATCCTCACAGTGGTAAGTTATGCTATTTGGCCTTTAAGCTATGTTTTCCTTTTCTCATTCCTTATCATTAAAGTGCACCTTAGCCTATTTTCCATGACAGCTTTCACATAATAGTGCTAGGATAAGAGGACCCCTCATGCTTTTTCTTCCAACACTCTCATCCTCTGTCCTCATTTACATCCTCCGTCCCTGTGAACCTTCAGTATCTTTAGATTATGAACAAATCTCTCCAGACTTTTGATTTTCCTTCTAACAGCACTTTCTCTATTCCATTTTTACCAGATATCTGTTTTACTTGATGACACCCCTTGTCCTAAAACCAGAAAAAATTTCACTTTATGGGGAAGTAGGAATGGTCTTGTTGGTACTCGTCAGAGAGGAAGGATGGGCCTTTGCTCTGACATCATTATTCAGCACAAGCTCTCTTTTGACATTGCTGCCCTATGATTGCATTCTTTGCTTCTTGTTCACATTCTTGTCTCCAAGTGAGCACCACAATGCTGTCCCAGCTTTCTGCAGTTGTTTTAATGTCTGTCTTGTAGATTTTTGGCATACCTCTGGCCCAAAATCTTGGCATACCTCTGGCATACTCTTCTTTCACACCTTGTTCCCAGTCCACCACTAGGTTCTATGGGCTCTGCAATCAAAATACATCATGAGTCAGCTGCTACACTGGTATTCGTCCAATCCCAGCCATAGTCATCTCTCATCTGGACTTCTGCAACAGCCCCCATATAACTGTTGATCCTGCACCAACACTCTTTGCTACTTTATGAAGAACATGCTACAGAGTCAATCAGATCAGCTTATCATTAAAATCCTTCAGAGCTTTCTCATGAAACTTAAAAACAAAATTCAGACTCCTTAGAGTGGCAATTAAACCTACTTGGTCTAGCTTTTGGATCTTGCCTCCCTTCAAGGGAAGGCAACACTAAGGAAACAGATGCAGACCACATGCAGAGAGACCAGGAGACAACCACATCAACAGAGACTACAGCATCACAAAGACCCAGGCAATCCCAAAGGGAGGCCTGTGGTACTGTGTTCTCCCATGCTGGTGCAGCATGGCCTGGGCTACAGATGAAGGCCTTGGTCAATGCCAGCGGCTAAGAGCACCCCTTGCCTCCTTCCACAGTGCTGCCCAAGGTTTGCTAACAAGGCAAAACAGCAGAAAAGGGGGCAGTCAAAAATTTTATGATTGGAGAAAAGTTTTATAATTGGAAAAGCTAAAATTATTTCATGTTTTTCCTCCAGTGAACTGATACTTCTTGACCAGCTAGAGTGACCAAGGACAGTTTATAATAATTGCAGTAAAATTCATATTCTGCAAGCCCTATCCTTAATAAAGATCAATTCTATATTTTTCTAAACAGCATTGAGAGTATTGATGATACAGTGCTTATTCTCTGCTCTCTGAATCTCAGACCACCCTGAGAAAGGCTGTCAGGCATTTGCCTGACACTACTATTATTACTTTTAATAATACTATTATCAGTACTTCCCCAGTGGCTCAGTGGGTAAGGAATCTGCCTGCAATGCAGGAGACACAGGATATACAGGTTCAATCCCTGGGTCAGGAAGCTCCCCTGGAGAAGGACATAGCAACCCACTCCAGTATTCTTGCCTGGAGAATCCCATGGACAGAGGAGCCTGGCAGGCTACAGTCCATGGGGTCACAAAGACTCGGACCTGACTAAGCTTTGATCTCTTTCACCCTCTTTCTATGTTTGAACCAGAGTCTGCAATAACCTCACCACTCAATCATCTGAAAACCTTGTTCACTTATTCATGAATAGCCTTACTATGAGAAAAAAAGACATTCTACATGAGCGCTCATAGTAGTGAGATCAAGGGAAGAGCCACAGGTCCAAGGGGACATGAAATAATGTTCAGTGAATACTTTGTGGCTTTCAGAAAGACCAAAATTTTAACAGTCCATCTATCCCATTTCTTAAAACACAGGTTGTCCTCCCACAGCAAAACTAAATATCCAGCTAACACTGAAAATTGAAAAAACTCCTTTAAGCTGGATCAGAATATCTTAGTATTGCTTCCATATTGAAAATAGGATAAAAGGCCCTAAAACTAAACAAAAAAGTAAAGAAGGACTTTGAATTTGTTAAAAAAAAAAAATTGAAGGATGATTATAGCCAACTTACATTGTTACAAGTTTTTCCTCAAAAGTATTAACAAATATCAACTTAGAATATAGCTAGATCCCAAGGCCATAATTCTGGAAATTGCTGTTGTCTTTTTTGTGTGGTAAGCAAGAATATTGTAAAACCAGTATCTTAACATCAAAACGTTGCATTTTCAGTATTGCTTGCAATTTATTGGCCTGAAGAGACCCCATTCCACCCCAGCAAAATATAATCAAGGAAAAAAACTCAACTTTCATGACCAATCAGCTTTCCTAAATTTTATACCTTTCCTTATTTTATTAGTTTTGAGGAAATCAAATTTAAAACTGATACAAAAATACAGAGTTAAGAGTGAGGTGATTCCTGTTTACCTTCTGCTTTAAAATTTGCTTTGAGGACTTTCCTGGTGGTACAATGCATAAGAATCTGCCTGCCAATGTGGGGGACACAGGTTCGATCCGTGGTCCAGGAGGATCCCATATGTCATGGGGCAACTAAACCCGTGAGCCATAGAGCCACAACTGGAGAGTCCCTGCATAATAGCTAAAGATTCCTCTCTCAGCAAAGATCCCACATGCTGCAACTAAGACCTGATACAGCCAAGCAAATAAATAAATATTTTGAAAAAAAAAGAATGATAATGGACACACATCAAAAGGACATCTTGAAGGGATGCTGTTGATCAAACCTGGGGCAGACTAACAAGAAAAAATAATGCTTGTAGCTAATTATAACTTACTGAATAGAACTGGAAATCATGAGTCCAAACAGTTATAAATGAATGAATAAATTGAAATGATATAAATGGATAGATTTAATGTTTGATGTGGAATATGCTTTTTGCATACCTTCCAAGAACCTAAGCATAAATATATTTAAAAGGGAAAAAGTAACTTTTTTTTTTTTTTAGGTTCTGCTGAAAGGCTTTTGGGATCTCTGTTACCCTACCAGGGATTGAGTCCTGTCAGTGGAAGCCTGGAATCTAAACACTAGGCCACCAGGGAACTCCCCCGGTGAGAAAAAGCAGCTTTCATGTGTGACAAGCTGGCAGACACCACCTTAAATAAGTGATATAACTGTTAGGGACTGGGCCACACAGCAAGAGGTGAGCAGCTTGAGAGGGAGTGAAGTTTTATCTGCGGCTCCCCACTGCTCCCCATCACTCCCATCATCACCTGAACTATCTCCAGCCCCTCCTCCCCCCGGGTCCATGGAGAAACTGTCTTCTATGAAACCGGTCCCTGGTGCCAAAAAGGTTGGAGATCACCGATCATCATCAACAGAGGGTCCACCATCAAAATCATGCAACATGAGGTAGAATGCAATAAAAATAGCATCACTTTTGTGATTTTTCTTGTCAAAGATGCATAACATTTCTAATCCTGAGGAAACAGACAAGATTACTTTAAGAGATATTCTACAGAATATCCAATCATGGTGTTTGCTTGGTGGTTCGGTGGTTAAAACTCCAAGCTCCCAATGCAGGGGGCACGGTTTCCATCTCTCGCCAGGGAACTAAGATGCCTCATGCCCCATGGTGTGGCCAAAAAAGAAAAAAAGTCCAGTCTTTCATCATGAAAAGTATCAAGGGCATGAAAGCTAAGACTGAGGAGCTGTTACAAAATAAAGGAACAAAAGAGACATGGCAAATAAATGCAGCTTGAGATTCTGAATCGAATGCTTTTGTTATAAAGGACATTACTGGGATAATTGGCAAGTCTTGATGGAGCTCAAATAAAATGACAGTAACACATCATTGTTAAATGGAAATATATGCTATAGTATTCAAAGGTAATGGGGTCTGCAGCTTACTCTTCAATGATTCTGGAAAAAAGAAATAATTGTTGCACTAGATTGCTACTTTTTGTATGTTTGTGAGCCTTTCAAATTCAATCAAACAGTTTTAAGTGAAGTTTCTATTATAATCATCTCTGCAGTGTATCAGCTCTGATACTACGTTATCACCAGTTCAGGATGCACATGTCAGAGGACACAGAAGCCGATCCTTCTCCAGCGGATCTTCCTGACCCAGGGATCGAACCAGGGTCTTCTGCATTGCAGGTGGATTCTTTAGTGCAACAATAAATAAATATTTTGTAAAAGTTGATTTGCTTTTTTTTTTTTCATTTTCAAATTTCTTCTCTATAAAAGCAGGCTTCATCGCTGTTGTGCCTGGACTTTCTCCAGGTGTGGCTTCTGTGTGCGGGCTTCTTGTTTCCGAGCCCCTCCTGTTGAGGACAGGCTCCAGGCCCGCGGGCAGCGGGCAGTGCAGCAGCATGCAGGCTCAGTTGTGTGGCTCTCGGGCCCCACAGCACAGGCTCAGCAGTTGTGAACAGGCTTAGTTGCTCCTTAGCTGGTGGAATCCTCCCAGACCAGGGATTGAACCTGTGTCCCCCGCCCTGGTCCCCCGCAAGGCCAAGTGCATACCCATCCCCTGGGCTACCAGCGAAGTCCAAGAACTAGATGTTTAAAGTACTTTTGAGGCCACCTGTGTGTGTGTTTTGCTATTTACATCTCTTCTTTCACACTCTTTTTTTTTTTTTATGGTCAATTATTGTTTTTTATTTTTAAGTTTTTATTTTGAAACAATTTTAGACTTCCACAATTTAAAAAAACAAATTCAGCTTCCCCTTTAATTTAAACTTATATAAGTATAGCACAGTGATCAAAACCAAAAAGTTCTAAGCGCTATAATGCTATTAAATGAATTGTGCTAAATCACTTCTGAGGTATCCAACTCTTTGTGACCCCATGAATTGAAGTCCACCAGGCTTGTCTGTCCATGGGATTCTCTGGGCAAGAATACTGGAGTGGGTTGTCATTTCCAGGGGTACTTCCCAACCCAGGTATCTAACCTGCATCTCTTATGTCTCTTGCATTGGCAGGCAGGTTCTTTACCACTAGCATCACCAGGGAAACCCATTGCAGTTTATTTAAATTTCTTCCAGAGTACTGGTCAGTTATTTCTTAAAGTGTTTCTTGAATTTCATTTACATGCCATTTTTTCACCATTAGGTTAAGGTTATTCATTCTTTCACACTCTTAACAATGCCCATTGTAGGCTGTATGTTTTAGTATTGTTTGACTATTTTTGTTTTTTAAATAATTTTAATATGATGTTTGCTTAGTTTGCAGGGTTTTTTTTAAAGTTAATCAAATAGAATTGTACTTTCTAAATAATCTTCTTTTTTGAATAAAATCATTCTCTTGTGATTCTTCTGTTGTTGTTTGTATTTTACTCATGTTTTCTAGCTGTATACTATTCTTGGGCTCCAAAAGCACTGTGGATGGTGACTGCAATCATGAAATTAAAAGATGCTTGCTCCTTGAAAGGAAAGCTATGACCAACCTAGACAGCATATTAACAAGCAGAGACATTACTTTGCCAACAAAGGTCCGTCTAGTCAAAGCTATGGTTTTTCCAGTAGTCACATATGGATGTGAGAGTTGGACTATAAAGAAGGCTGAGTGCCGAAGAACTGATGCTTTCAAACTATGGCTCTGGAGAAGACTCTTGAGAGTCCCTTGGACAGCAAGGATATCAAACCAGTCCATCCTAAAGGAAACCAACCCAGAATATTCATTTGAAGGACTGATGCTGAAGCTCCAATATTTTGGCCATCCGATACAAAGAGCCAACTCATTAGAAAAGTCCCTGATGTTGGGAAAGATTGTGGGCAGGAGGAGAAGGGGGCAACAGAAGATGAGATGGTTGGATGGCATCACTGACTGGATGGAGATGAGTTTAGGCAAACTCCAGGAGATGGTGAAGGACGAGGGAGCCTGGCGTGCTTCAGTCCTTAGGGTTGCAGAGTCGAACATGACTTAGCAACTGAACAACAATAACAGCACTTGTCCAAGCTGAGGAGACAGAGCTGAGAGGCCGGTGCTGATGCCGGAGCGGACAGGATGTGAACCCCAGGCTTCTCACTGTCCTGCCTGGGTTCCTGGCTTGATTTCTTCCTGTCATTAGAAGCCAGATCAGGGAACACACCCTGAGCTGCAGGGGCACCGCGTTCCCAGTGACCTCGCAGGGGCCTGCCTCCTGGTTGAGTCCCCAGCTGACCATGCAGACCCTGGCTGTTGTTTGTGGTTTTTTATTTTAGTATTTTGAAAACAATTTTATTGACAGATAATTAACAAACAGTAACACTGCACATATTTAGAGTGTATAATATAAAAATTTTTAAAAAGTCAAAAGTTTTTTTTAATTTAATTTTAAAAAAAGTTAAAATGAGGATACTAACCATAGAGGAATAAATTCATGGAAGTGAAGAGAAGAGAAATTTTGCACCTCGTCTAACAGGTAAGTGGGAGAAAGACTGCCTGCTAACTGCTGCAGAATCTGTGAAGCCTTATGAGAAAGGGTGGATGTTTTTGTTGTGTCTCCATAGTTTTTCATTTTTTTCTCCTTTCCTATTATGTTTTCTTCTTGTTTCCTTCTCTCTCCCACCTTGTCTTTGTGAGAGCTGCAGCACTTTGCCAAAGAGGTGAAAATTCCAGCCCTCGAGATATATTTTAACATAACTGAGCAGCTCCCACGAAGATGCCAGTAATGTCAGAGGCCAGATTGCCCTGGCTCCTGAACCCCATATCTTGGACAAGCAGTCTGTTTTCCTTTCCCTGTTTGGTCAATTTATTATTTTCTCTGTGACTGAGAGGTGGCTTCCCAAGTGGTACTAGTAGTAGAGAACTCACCTGCCCACATAGGTAGACATAAGAGACGCAAGTTCGATTCCTGGGTCAGGAAGATCCCCTGGAAGAGGAAATGGCAACCCATTCCAGTATTCTTGCCCAGAGAATCCCATGGACAGAGGATCCTGGAGGGATATAATCCTTGGGGTCTTAAACAGTCGGACACAACTGAGGTGACTTAGTATGCGTGACTTAGGGGAATCAGTACTTTTCTCCCTTGTATGAAAATGTCCATGAAAAATGTTTCTTGAGGGACGATTTTCTCTGTCAGCTTCTCTTTGTCTGTTCATTCATCTATCCTCCTCCCAGTACCCAGAATCAAATGCCCAAAAGTCCCAGGCTGACAAGAAATCCTTCGGAATGCATTTTCATGTAAAATCGGATGCGTTATCATTAGCATTAAGAGAAATTCATAATTACCTGGAATGGATGAGGATCAGAAGGAGCTGGTGCTTCTTGGCCATTCATTTTACCAAGTCTCAGAAATCCTGAGGAAAGGTTGGCGAGGCGTTGACCCTAGTTAGGCCTTTGAGTTGTGAATTTTGCTTTTGTTTTTAAGATACACCCACTCTGAGTAGTGTTTGAGTTAGGTCCTTAGATCCCAGGTTGGTTTTCAGATGTGTGTGCTGTGCTAAGAGTCTTAAGCGTGTCCGACTCGACTCTGTATGTAGCCCACCAGGCTCCTCCGTCCATGGGATTCTCCAGGCAAGAATACTGAAGTGGACTGCCATGCCCTCCTCCAGGGGATCTTCCAAACCCGGGGATCGAACCCGCGTCTCTTACGTCTCCTGTATTGGCAGGTGGGTTCTCTACCACCAGTGCCACGAGGGAAGCCCTTGTTTTTGGATCCCGTAAGGCAATCAGCATTAGCATATTCATCTTTTTCTATGCCATCGCTAACTTCAACATTCTAAGGAAGGGTCTCTGGACTGCTGGGCTGGGAAGACCCTGCCTTCCCCCAATGAAGATCTACCGAGCCAGGTAGGGTCACCCTAGGGTCACCCGAAGCGCAAAGCTCTGGCCACCCGTCTTGGCTCCCTGTCTGCCCGCCCACCCCTCTCACTGGCTCTCGGGCTCCCTCTAGCGGTCCCTTATTTTCCTCCCTGGTGCGAGATGAGCTTCAAGGTCCTGTCCTGGCTCTTCTTTGTTGTTGTTTTTATTTTACTCTGCATGCGAAGTTGGCCAACAAATACACCACTCCTCCTCTCTCTCTAGATTTTTGAAAGTCAGAGAGTTCTTATGCAAATGGCCTTCTGTTGCAGGGCGAATTGGGGCTGTCTAGTCAAAGGTAAGAGTCGGACACGACTGAGCGACTTCACTTTCACTTTTCACTTTCACACGTTGGAGAAGGAAATGGCAACCCACTCCAGTGTTCTAGCCTGGAGAATCCCAGGGACGGGGAGTCTGGTGGGCTGCCGTCTATGGGTTCGCACAGAGTTGGACACGACTGAAGCGGCTTAGCATCAGCAGCAGCAGCAGTCAAAGCTATGGTTTTTCCTGTAGCCATGTAGGAGATATGAAAGATGGACCTTAAAGAAAGCTGGGCCCTGAAAATTGATATTTTCCAGCTGTGGTGCTGGAGAAGACTTTTGAGAGTCCCTTGAACAGCAAGTAAATCAAACCAGTCAACCTAAAAGGAAATCAGTCCAGAATATGCATTGGAAGGACTGAGGCTGAAGCTGAAGCTCCAATACTTTGGCCACCTGATGCAAAGAACTGACTCATTGGACAAGACCCTGATGATGGGAAGGATTGAAGGCAGGAGAAGGGGACAACAAAGGATGAGATGGTTGGATGGCATCACCGACTCAATGCACATGAGTTTGAGCAAACTCTAAGAGATAGTGAAGGACAGGGAGGCCTGGTGTGCTGCAGTCCGTGGGGTTGCAAAGAGTAAGAAAGACGACTGAGTGACCGAAAAACAGCAGCTGGTTTTCTCTAAGTATAGGCCCAGGTGTGGCATTTCTGGGTCATATGTTAGTTCTACTTTTAGTTTTTTATGGAACTTTCATACCGTTCTCCACAATGGCTGTAATAATCTACATTCCTGCTAACAGTGTAAGAGGGTTCCCTTTTCCCCACACCTGCTCCAGCATTTATTGTGCATAGATTTTGTGATGATGGCCATTCTGACTAGTGTGAGATGATACTTCGTTGTAGTTTTGATTTGCATTTCTCTAATAATTAGTGATGTTGAGCATCCTTTTATGTGTTTGTTGGCCATCTGTATGTCTTCTTTGGAAAAATGTCTATTCAGGTCTTTTGCCCATTAAAAAAAATATTTATTTTTTATTGAAGGATATTGCTTTCAGAATTTTGCTGTTTTCTGTCAAACCTCAACATGAATCAGCCACAGGTGTACATATACCTCCTCCCTCGTGAACCTCCCTCCCATCTCCCTCCCCACCCCACCCTCTAGGTTGATACAGCACCCCTGTTTGAGTTTCCTGAGCCACACAGCAAATTCCCGTTGGCTCTCTAGTTCACATATGGTAATGTAAGTTTCCATGTTACTCTTTCCATACATCTCACTCTCTCCTCCCCTCTCCCCGTGCCCGTAAGTCTCTCTGTGTGTTTCTCCATTGTTGCCCTGTAGATAAATTCTTCAGTACCAGTTCTCTGGATTCTGTACTTATGTGTCAGAATATGATATTTATCTTTCTCTTTCTGACTTACTCGACTCTATATAATAGGTTCTAGGTTCATCCACCTCATCAGAACTGACTCAAATGCATTCCTTTTTATGGTTGAGTAATATTCCATTGTGTATATGTACCACAACTTCTTTATCTGTTCATCTGATGATGGACATCTATGTCGCTTCCATGTTCTAGCAATTGTAAATAGTGCTGCAATGAACAAAGGGATACATTTGTCTTTTTCAATTTTGGTTTCCTCAGGGTATATGCATAGGAGTAGGATTGCTGGGTCATATGGTGGTGTTATTCCTAGTTTTTTAAGAAATCTCCATACCATCTTCCAGAGTGGCTGGAATCAATTTACATTCCCCCCAACAGTGCAGGAGCATTCCCTTTTGTCCACATCCTCTCCAGCATTTATTGTTTGTAGACTTTTTGATGATGGCCATTCTGACTAGTGTGAGATGATACCTCATTGTAGTTTTGATCTGCATTTCTTTAATAATGAACAGTGTTGAGCATATTTTCATGTGTTTGCCATCTATAGGTTTTCTTTGGAGAAATGTCTGTTTAGGTCTTTTCCCACTTTTTGATTGGGTTGTTTGTTTTTCTGCCATTGAGTTGTATGAGCTGCTTGTACATTTTGGAAATTAATCCTTTGTCAGTTGTTTCATTTGCTATTATTTTCTCCCATTCTGAGGGTTGTCTTTTCACCTTGCTTATAGTTTCCTTTGCTGTGCAAAAACTGTTAAGTTTAATCAGGTCCCACTTGTTCACTTTTGTTTTTATTTCCATTACTCTAGGAGGTGGGTCATAGAGGATCTTGCTTTGATTTATGTCATCAAGTGTTATGCCTATATTTTCTTCTTAAGAGTTTTATAATTTCTGGTCTTCCATTTAGGTCTTTAATCCATTTTGAGTTTATCTTTGTGTACAGTGTTAGGAAATGTTCTAATTTCATTCTTTTACATGGAGCTGTCCAGTTTTCCCAGCACCATTTATTGACGAAGCTGTCTTTGCCCCATTGTATATTCTTGCCTCCTTTGTCAAAAATAAGTTACCCAGAGGTGCATGGGTTTGTTTCTGGGCTTTCTATCTTGATCCATTGGTCTATATATCTGTTTCTGTGCCAGCACCACACTGTCTAGATGACTGTAGCTTTGTAGTATAACCTGAAGTCAGGAAGGTTGATTCCTCCAGCTCCATTCTTTCTCAAGACTGCTTTGGCTGTTCGGGGTCTTTTGTGCTTTCATATGAATTGTGAAATGCTTTGTTCTAGTTCTGTGAAAAATGCCACTGGTAATTTGACAGGGGTCACAATGAATCTGTAGAGTGCATTTGGTGGTATAGTCATTTTCACAATATTGATTCTTCCTACCTAGGAACATGGAATATCTCTCCATCTGTTTATGTCATCTTTAACTTATTTCACCAGTGTCTTATAATTTTCTTTGTATAGTTCTTTTGTCTCTTTGGGTAAGTTTATTCCTAGATATTTAATTCTTTTTGTTGAAATGGTGAATGGGATTAATTCCTTAATTTCTCTTTCTGATTTTTCCTTGTTAGTATATAGAAATGCAAGTGATTTCTGTGTTTTTATCTTGTATCCTGCAATTTTGCTAAATTCACTGATTAGCTCTAGTAATTTTCTGATAGTATCTTTAGGGTTTTCTATGTACAGTATCATGTCATCTGCAAACAGTGAGAGTTTTACTTCTTTTTTTCCTATCTGGATTCCTTTTATTTCTTTTTTTTTTTTCCTCTGACTGCTGTAGCTAGGACATCCAGAACTATGTTAAATAATGGTGGTAAAAGTGGACATCTTTGTTTTGCTCCTGATCTTGGGGGGAATGCTTTCAGTTTTTTACCACTGAGAATGTTTGCTGTAGGCTTATCATATATGGCCTTTACTATGATGAGGTAGGTTCCCTCTATGCCCATTTTTTGAAGAGTTTTAATCATAAATGGGTGCTGAATTTTGTCAAAGGCTTTTTCTGTATCTATTGGGATGATCATGTGGTTTTTATCTTTCAATTTGTTAATATGGTATATCACATTGATTGATTTGTGTATATTGTAGAATCCTTGCATCCCTGGAATAAACCTGACTTGATCACAGGGTATGAGCTTTTTGATGTGTTGCTAAATTCTGTTGATGTGTTGCTGAATTCTGTTTGCTAAAATTTTGTTGAGAATTTTGCATCTATGTTCATCAGTGATATTGGCCTGTAGTTTTCTTTGTTTGTGCTGTCTTGTCTGGTTTTGGTATCAGGGTGATGGTGGTCTCATAGAATGCGTTTGGAAATGTTTCTTCCTTTGCAATTTTTTGAAAGAGTTTTAGAAGGATAATTCTTCTCTAAATGTTTGATAGAATTCTCCTGTGAAGCCATCTGGTCCTGCGCTTTTGTTTTTTGGGAGATTTTTGATCACAGTTTCAATTTCAGTGCTTGCAATTGGGTTGTTCATAGTTTCTATTTCTTCCTGGTTCAGTCTTGGAAGATTGAACTTTTTTAAGAATCCATCCATTTCTTCCAGGTTATCCATTTTATTGCCGTATAGTTTTTCATAATAGTCTCTTATAATCCTTTGTATTTCTGCATTGTCTGTTGTAACCTCTCCTTTTTCATTTCTAATTTTGTTGATTTGATTCTTCTCTCTTTTGTTCTTGATGAGTCTGGCTAAGTGTTTGTCAATTTTGTTTATCTTCTCAAAGAACCAACTTTTAGTTTTATTAATCTTTACTATTGTTTCTTTCATTTCTTTTTTATTTATTTCTGCTCAGATCTTTATGATTTCTTTTCTTCTACTAATTTTGTTTTTGTTGTTGTTGTTCTTTTCTTCTAGTTGTTTTAGGTGTAAAGTTAGGTTGTCTATTTGATGTTTTTCCTGTTTCTTGAGGTAGGATTGTCTTGCTATAAACTTCCCTCTTAGAACTGCTTTTGCTACATCCCATAGGTTTTAGTTGTCATGTTTTCATTGTCATTTGTTTCTAGAATTTTTTTGATTTCCCTTTTGATTTCTTCAGGAACCTATTGGTTATTTAGAAATGTGTTGCTTAATCTCCATGTGTTTGTGTTTCTTATGGTTTTTTTTTTTCTTGTAATTGATATCTAGTCCATAGCATTGTGGTCAGAGAAGATGCTTGATACAATTTCCATTTTTAAAAATTTAGTGAAGTTTATTTTTGACCCAAGATGTAGTCTATCCTGGAGAATGTTCCATGTGCACTTGAGAAGAAGGTGTATTCTTCTGCATTTGGGTGGAATGTAAATCCTGAGGATATCAATGAGATCCATCTCATCTAATGTATCATTTAAGACTTGTATTTCCTTATTAATTTCCATTTTGATGATCTGTCCATTAGTGTCAGTGGGTGTTAAAGTCTCCTACTATTATTGTGTTGCTCTCAATTTCTCCTTTTATGTCTGTTAGTGTTTGTCTTATGTATTGGGGTGCTCCTATGTTGGGGGCATAGATATGTACAATTGTATGTCTTCCTCTTGGATTTATCCCTTGGTCATTGTGTAGTGTCCTTCCTTATCTCTTATAAACTTCCTTATGTTAAGGTTTATTTTGTCTGATATGAGGATTGCTGCTCCAGCTTTCTTTTGCTTCCCATATGCTTGGAATATGTTTTTCCATGCTCTCACTTTCAATCTATATGTGTCTTTAGGAAGTGGGTTTCTTGTAGACAGCATGTATATGGGTCTTATTATTGTATCCATTCAGCCAGTCTGTGTCTTTAGGTTGGAGCATGTAATCCATTTACATTTAAAGTAATTATTGATATATATGTTCCTATTGCCACTTTCTTAATTATTTCGGGTTGATTTTGTAGATCTTTTATCTTCACTTGTGTTTCTTGACTATAGAAGTCCCTTTAACATTTGTTGTAAAGCTCATGTGATGGTACTGAATTCTCTTAACTTTTGCTTGTCTGAAAAACATCTTAGTTCTCCATCAATTTTGAATGCGATCCTTGCTGTGCACAGTAATCTTGGTTATAGATTTTTCCCTTTCAGTACTTTAAATATATCCTGCCATTCCCTTCTGTCCTGCAGAGTTTCTGCTTAAAGATCAGCTGTTAAGCATATGGGATTTCACTTATATGTTACTTGTTGCTTCTCCCTTGCTGCTTTTAATATGCTTTCTTTGTATTTAGTCTTTTTTAGTTTGATTAGTATGTGTCTTGGTGTGTTTCTCCTTGGGTTTATCCTGTATGGGACTCTTTGTGCCTCTTGGACTTGACTGACTATTTCCTTTTCCATGTTGGGTAAATTTTCAACTATAATCTCTTCAAATTTTTTTCAGATCCTATAATTTTCTCTTCTTCTGGGATCCCTATGATTCAAATGTTGGTGCACTTGATATTGTCCCAGAGGTCTCTGAGACTGTCCTCAGTTCTCTTCTTTCTTTTTACTTTATTCTGCTCTTCAAAAGTTAGCTCCACTATTAATTTTCCAGCTCACTGATTCATTCTTCTGCTTCAGATATTCTGCTATTGATTCCTTTTAGAGTATTTTTATTTTTTGTAATTGTGTTGTTTGTGTTTGCTTTGTATTCTTTAATTCTTCTAGGTCTTTGTTAACTGATTCTTTTCTCCATTTTGTTTTCAGGGTTTTTTTTTTTTATCATCTTTACTATCATTATTCTGAATTCTTTTTCAGGTAGTTTGGCTATTTCCTCTTCATTTATTTGGAGTTCTGTGTTTCTAATTTGTTCCTTCATTTGTGTAGTACTTCTCTGCCTTTTCATTTTGTTTTTTTTAAGTTATTGTGTTTGAGGTCTCCTTTTCCCAGGCTTCAAGGAAAGTTGAATTCTTTCCTTGAGGAAAGTTGAATTCTTCCTTTTGGTTTCTGCCCTCCTAAGATTGGTCCAGTGGCTTGTGTGAGCTTCATGTAGGGTGAGATTTGTGCTGAGTTTCTGTTTGCTTGCTTGCTTGTTTTTCCTCTGTTGGGCAAAGCTGAGTGAGGTAGTAATCCTGCCTGCTGATGATTGGGTTTGCACTTTTGTTTTGTTTGTTGTTTAGATGAGGCATCCTGAACAGAGTGCTACTGGTTGTTGGGTGATGCTGGGTTTTGTTTTCAAGTGGTTTCCTTCGTGTGCGTTCTCACTATTTGATACTCCCTAGGGTTAGCTCTCTGGCAGTCTAGGGCCTTGGAGTCAGTGCTCCCGCTTCAAAGGCTCAGGGCTTGATCTCTGGGCAGGAACAAAGATTTCACAAGTGGTTTGTTATGGCATTAAGTGAGATTAAAACAAATACCCAAAAATGAGAAACCAAAGATGAATCCCAGGCAAATGGCAGTTACAAAATAATAATTAAAATAATGGAATATACACATATACATATACACTCATAAGCAAAGTCAAAACAGTCCAACTAAAATAAAGTACAGTAGATTGACCTGGCAAGCAAAGGAAACCAAAAATTGTATTTACCAGTTAAGAACAAAACTAACTAAAGCACAAACTGGAAAACAAACTAAAACAAGGTGCCAAGTGGGGAATAAAGTGATGAAAACAAAACTAACAGATATGTTGAGAGGGAAGGAAAGACAGAAAAGAAGGAAAGAATAGATATGCAATTTAAATAGACGTAGATAAAAAAGATTTATATATGTTAAAGATTAACTGCAAGGGGGAAAGAACAGTAGGAAAGGCAATCAAAGGGATAAATGTAGAAAAATATAATAGGTTTAAAAAATTAAAATTATAAGAAATAGAAAAGAAAAAATACAGAGAGAGGAAAAAAAGGGAAAACTCCACAGTACTGCAAAAGCCCAACGTAGAGGCAGAGGTTTATAACAACAATAAAAAAATGTGACTGAAAATAGACATATACATATATACCCATAATCAAAATCAATGCAGTCCAACACAAATAAAGTACAATAGATTGACCTAGTGAACAAAGGAAACCAAAAATTATATCTACCAGAACAACACTAACTAAAGCACAAACTGGAAAACAAAACTAAAGCAAGGTACCAATTGGGGAATAAAACAATGAAAATAAAACTAACAAATATATTGAGAGGAAAGGAGAGAAAGAAAGAAAGAAAGAACAGATATGCAAAGTTAAATAGAGGTAGGTAAAGAAGATTTATGCACATTGAAGATTAACTGCAAGGGGGAAAGAACAGTAGGAAAAGAAAACAAAGGAATAAATGTAGAAAAAATAATAGTAGGTTTAAAAAATTAAAAATGAGGAAAAAAAAATGGGGGGAGGGCATTGGGAAACTCCACAGAACTGCAAAAGCCCAACTTAGAGGCAGAGGTTTATAGCAACAGTAAAAAATGTGACTGAGAACAAAAAAGCTCAAAAGCTTAACTGGATTTCTTAGTGTCAATAAAATAAACAACTACAACGGGGGGTGGGGGTGGGGGGGGTGGGGGGTGGGTGGAGATAAAGGAAAAAAAAATCCAAAAGAATTTACAGAATAAGTCAAAAAATAATAATAATAAATGTTTTTCTTGAGTGACTGCTTTGAGTCCTTTCCCTCGCTGGGAGTCACAGTCCACCTCACCTCCCTATGATGCCCCCCAACACTCTGCTGATCTCTGGACCTGCTGTGGGGGCAGCTCAGAGTCTAATCTGGTCCTGCTCCTGTGTGTTCTTGCCTCCAATGTCCACAGCTATCAGAAGTAATTCATTTTCTTTTGTGGGACCTCTCAAAGGCCTTTTATATATTCCACAGACACAGAGTCTGATCATGTGGATTTAATCTGCAGCTTGTACAGCTGGTGGGAGGGTTTGGGTCTTCTTCCTTAGCCTCACTGCCCCTGAGTTTCAATTGTGGTTTTATTTCCACCTCTGCACGTGAGTTGTCCACTGGGATTTGCTCCTGAGGCTGCCCTGGAGGACTTGGGTCTGCCCCAGTGAGGGCCAGGTGTGGACATGGTGCAGCTGCTTGGGTCTCAGGGGTTCTGGCAGCACCAGGTATTCAGGGCAGTTGGTGGTGGCAAGGATAGCAGGAAATACAGCGCTCTAGAAGGGCATGGCGACCAGTATTGGCCAATACGCTCCAGTATTCTTGCCTGGAGAACACGCCCCCTCCCCCGATAAAGAAGCCTGGCAGGTCACAGTCTACAGGGTCGCAAAGAGTTGGGCACGACAGAAACGACCCTGAGCATGTAGACACAAGTTTTCTTTTTGCCTGTGGCAGCTCTGCCCCAGTGAGGATTGACTGTGAATGTGGTGCAGCTGCATGGCTTGTGGGGACGCCGGTGGCATCAAGCGTGCAGGGACAGCCTGTCTCCACCGCAGGAGTTATGGCCGGATCAGAGTCTTTATTCCAGCCTCTTGTAGCTGGTGATCAGAAGGCCTCTTTGGCCAGTCTTTCTCCATAGCTCCGCCCATTCAGGCACTTAGAGGGCTCCCTTGCCCGGCGTCCTTCTCTGTTGTTTGGCGTGTCAGGCACATAAAGGGGCTCCCCTGGCTGGGATCCTATTCTGTA
This sequence comes from Odocoileus virginianus, assembly GCF_023699985.2. Lineage (NCBI taxonomy): Eukaryota > Metazoa > Chordata > Mammalia > Artiodactyla > Cervidae > Odocoileus > Odocoileus virginianus. The sequence continues at coordinate 4,422,320 of NC_069701.1, forward strand.
GATCTGTGCATCAGGCGTTTGATGGGCCAGCCTCTCTATTGTTCAGCTGCCAATGCTGGAGTGTGGAGAGAGAGGCTATGGTGATGGCTCCACCCCCTATGCATGGCTCAAATTATCACCTTGCTTCCATGTCTGCCTGGCTTTCCTCCACAGGCATTTCCCACCACCATCTCCTCCCTCACATTCCCGCAATCCATATCTCCACAGTCAACAGTAGCCTGCACCCTGGGATTGCTCTATGACCCCAAACTCCAGCTCCTAGTCGCTGCGCCTTCCAGAGGACCACAGTTTCTGTCTGCTGTATGTATGGCAAGAAGAGGTGGCAAGAATACACCAAAGAACTATACAAAAAAAATCTTCAGATCCCAGATAATCATGAGAGTATGATCACTCATCTAGAGACAGACATCCCGGAATGCAAAGTCAAGTGGGCCTTAGGAAGCATCATGAAGAACAAAACTAGTGGAGGTGATGGAATTCCAGTTGAGCTATTTCAAATCCTAAAAGATGATGCTGTGAAAGTGCTACACTCACTATACCAGCAAATTTGGAAAACTCAGCAGTGGCCACAGGACTGGAAAAGGTCAGTTTTCATTCCAATTCCTACGAAAGGCAATGCCAAAGAATGCTCAAACTACCACATAATTGTACTTATCTCACATGCTAGTAAAGTAATGCTCAAAATTATCCAAGTCAGTCTTCAACAGTACGTGAACTGTGAACTTCCATATATTCAAGCTGGTTTTAGAAAAGGCAGAGGAACCAGAGATCAAATTGTCAACATCTGTAAGATCATAAAAAACAAAGATAAAAACAAGAGAATTCCAGAAAAACATCTATTTCTGCTTTATTGACTATGCCAAAGCCTTTGACTGTGTGTATAACAATTGACTGTGGAAAATTCTAAAAGACATGGGAATACCAGACTTCCTGAACTGCCTCTTGAGAAATCTGTATGCAGGTCAGGAAGCAACAGTTAGAACTGGACATGGAACAACAGAATGATTCCTAATAGGAAAAGGAGTAAGTTAAGGTTGTATATTGTCACCCTGCTTATTTAACTTATATGCAGAGTAAATCATGAGAAATGCTGGGCTTGAGGAAGCATAAACTGGAATCAAGATTGCTGGGAGGAATATCAATAATGTCAGATATGTAGATGACACCACCCTTATGGCAGAAAGTGAAGAAGAACTAAAGAGCCTCTTGATGAAAGTGAAAGAGGAGAGTGAAAAATTTGGCTTAAAACTCAACATTCAGAAAATGAAGATCATGGCATCTGGCCCCATCACTTCATGAAAAATAGTTGGGGAAACAGTGGAAACAGTGACCAACTTCATTTTTTTGGGTTTCAAAATTACTGCAGATGGTGACTGCAGCCATGAAATTAAAAGACACTTGCTCCTTGGAAGAAAAGTTATGATTAACATATAATATGACAGCATATTAAAAGGCAGAGACATTACTTTGCCAACAAAGGTCCATCTAGTCAAGGCTATGGTTTTTCCAGTAGTCATATGGGTGTGACAGTTGGACTATAAAGAAAGCTGAGTGCCGAAGAATTAATGCTTTTGAACTGTGGTGTTGAAGAAGACTCTTGAGAGTCCCTTGGACTGCAAAGAGAGCCAACCAGTCCATCGTAAAGCAGATCAGTCCTGGGTGTTCATTGGAAGGACTGATGCTGAAGCTGATACTCCAGTACTTTGACCACCTCATGCGAAGAGCTGACTCATTTGAAAAGACCCTGATTCTGGGAAAGATTGAAGGCAGGAGAAGGGGATGACAGAGGATAAGATGGTTGGATGGCATCACCGACTCAATGGACATGAGTTTGAGTAAACTCCAGGAGTTGGTGATGGACAGGGAGGCCTGGCGTGCTGCATTCCATGGGGTTGCAGAGTCAGACATGACTGAGCGACTGAACTGAACTGACTGTATGTACGGCTGCAGCAAGGACTGTCTGATTCTCATTCCATTTAGGCTGCCACAGATCAGCTGTTTCACTTTCAGCCTTAAATGTTTCTCCTCTGACTCAGACAACTTGCCCTGATGTGGGGATTGGACCCCTGCTTCAGTTCCCCCACCTGCAGAGGGCAGGTCCAGTCCTACTAATACTCCTGTTTCCCCCCCTATTTCCTTTGTCCTACTGAGTTTTGTGTGTTCTATGTATTCATTTCCACTGATCAGGTCCTCCTGCCCATCTCAACTGGCGTTCTGCATGCATTTCTGCGTCTGAAGTTGTATTCCTGATGTATCCGTGGAGAGAGATGTACTCCACGTCCACTTACTCCTCTGCCGTCTTCGTATCTGCCCATTATTTCATTGGCTTGTTCATTTCTTTGATACTGAGCTGCATGAGCCGCTTGTATATTTCAGAGATGAATCGTTTGTCAGTTGCTTTGCTTGCAGACATCCTCCCCTGTTGTGAGTTCAGGACGTGCCGCCTCCTCTGCCCGGACGTCACTTCCGCCAGCCATTTCCCCACGTGCTCCCTACTCAAGTCTCAATGCTTCTTGTGTGTTTTGCTTCTGGAGGGATTTTTAACTTTTTTTTTTTAAAGCTTCCAGGACTAATTCTGTCAAAGAGCGAAACTTTCTCAGGTTATAAGTTTAACTAGTTAAGTTTGCACATTTGTTCAGAAAAAAAATTTAAAGGTATTTTTTCCCAGTCCCTTAGAGACCGTGTAGACTTGAACAAGTGGCTGTCATTGGGTGGAAGATCATTCTCCTTGTGCCAGGGTCCAGCCCCAGCAGGGTCCAGGGGAACCCTCGGGATGAACGGTGTCGGCGAGAGAAGACAGACAGACACACACACACACACACACAGACATTGACTAGAAGAGGTAGCTTCTTTTTTTATTTTTAGGATAGCTCAGTTTTTATAGAATGAATGTTACCTCCCCCTTAAGTCACCACATATTACATCAGATATTGGTTTATGCTTCCGTCGATATTTTTTTCCCCATGTTTTTCCCCTAAGCATTCATCTAGAATGTTTCCAATTACAGGGTTTATACTTAAATATCCCATACATAATCTTCTTGCCTCAATGGCCTAACATTCTCACTCTAACAAAAACAATGTTTCATAAATCTCAGGTATAGTGTCTATTCTTTCGACAATAAAACAATACATGGGAAGTGTTACAGTAACATGTTTGACATTTCTGAAAATAGTACCATGAGAAAAACCTGATACTTTTCTTTACCTGAAACCACAAAATCTCAATTTACAACGATTAACTATTAAACAGCAAAAACACCTCTAAAGCAGCAAAACACCTCTATTAACAGTAAAATAATGGCAGTAAAGCTGGTTAATATAAATCTTCTATCAAAATTTTATATACCCCATTTTCTAACTTTACAAAAATACCCATAAGATCCCATGTTGTTTAAAGAAAGAGAAACAATGAACAAGTAGCAGCAAGGAAATAGCAATAATGAAAACCCTTTCAACCAAGGAGCAAGTCAACTAAAGCAGTATATCTACTTCTAAATCTAAACACCTCTACTCTTTTCTATTCTAGAACATTATAATCTTTTAAGCAAGCAGCCAAACTATACCTGTGGCCTTTTCTTTTATGACTCGATGTTTATGGTCCTGTCCTGAGCCAGAGCAATCTTAAGCATTTCCAAAAAGGCTTGGACTTTTCCAGCGAGGCCTTATTACTATATATTATAATTTCCAAAAATTAATAGAAAGCCCAACAACAGTAACACAGAGGAAGAAAGGGACGTACCGGGCCCTTGGGACAACCTCGAGGGGCAGAGCTGCCTTGCAGGTTCCTTCCTCGTCCCGTGACCAGGACAACCTCGAGGGGAAGAGCTGCCTTGCAGGTTCCTTTCTCGTCCTGGCGGCTCCCAAATCCTCGTATACTAGTGACTTTATAATGTCTTCTTTGGAGCACTGGTCTTGGCCGTTAGACATTATCTTTAGGTATTTGGGCCATTTGTAAGATCCCAGTTGTGCAGACATTTCAGCAAGAGCTCAAACTTCTTCATTCTCAAAACCAGCAGGTGAATTATTTTTGGAAGTGTGTATGTGCAATTTCATATTTCTGAGGAGAAAGAGAGGAAATGAATGACAAGATCACAACCCCACTTGGCTTATGTCCTTTGTATAATTAAATCTCCCTAACAATATAAATGGAATATTGCCTATTCTAAATTGAAATTGATGTTCAGTTTCATATGCCACATTTGCACTTTTCAAAAGTATCACCCTCCATTCCAGCCTGCCATCTACCAAACCTCACCAGGTTCTGTCTTAAATACAACTAAGTAAGACCAAAAACTAGTTACTCTCTTAAAAAGCTCAGTTCAGTTCAGTTCAGCCGCTCAGTTGTGTCTGAGTCTTCGTGATCCCATGGATGGCAGCACGCCAGGCCTCCCTGTCCATCACCAACTCTTGGAGTTTTACTCAAACTCAAGTCCATTGCATTGGTGATACCATCCAACCATCTCATCCTCTGTCGTCTCCTTCTGCTGCCTTCAATCTTGCCCAGAATCAGGGTCTTTTAAAATGTGTCAGTTCTTCACATCAGGTGGCCAAAGTACTGGAGTTTCAGCTTCAGCATCAGTCTTTCCATTGAACACCCAGGACTGATCTGCTTTAGGATGGACGGGTTGGATCTCTTTGCAGTCCAAGGGACTCTCAAGAGTCTTCTCCAACACCACAGTTCAAAAGCGTCAATTCTTCAGTGCTCAGTTTTCTTTATAGTCCAAACCCTCATATCCATACATGACTACTGGAAAAAACTATAGCTTTGACTCGATGGACTTTTGTTGGCAAAGTAATGTCTCCGCTGCACAAAAAGACTTGGGGAAGAAGTATAAGAATATACAATGAAAAGAGAAAGAGCTAAAAGGGAAAAGACCTTTGTTCTCTAGTACTTTGAGTACAGCCACCTTCTAAGTGCTGCCCAGGTGTCCATGACTGATGGTGTAAGTTATAAATAAAATGTGACAAGCCAAGGAGCTCCTCCACAGATGCATCCCACCGTGGTCTTCTTACAACTGAGACTAAACTTGTAGTAAATGACTGATATATAGATTATTCAGTATATATATATGCATATATGTATATATATATGTATATATACATATATATATACACACACACATACTGATATATATAGGACCTTGTGTAGAGTATGAATGTTTTCTAATGAACTGTACTTCTCCCTTCAAATGTCAAGCACCAAATGAGAATTATAGAACATTTATAATTTTATTTGGTTGAACTTTTCCTCATTTAACAGTTAACTTTTAGGTTCCAATGCTAAATACAAAACTACACAAAATCTAGAAGTTTTCTTTAGATATCAAAATTAAATTAAAGAAAACATATAAATTTATAAATGTCGAAACAATAACAGATAAAAATCTATGGTTCAGAGTTAAGTGAAAGTAATTACATAAGTTTTACTAACTAAGCATATAAATCTGCTTAGGAAAGTCTTAAGTCTGCTGGCAGATAAATTCCTTTTTTAATTTTTAAAGGAAAGAACTAAAAAATCACTTACTTGCATGAGTGTGCTCACTTGTTAAATTCCTATAATTGGTCTCATCAGTATTTGTAGGAAAACTCAGGTCAGGGATTCTGGGTTCTCTGTAAAAATGATATGCTAATAAATTATTAAAATCATCATGGAATACAAAAGTCCTAATGTATTCAAAATATTTTTCAAAAATAACAGTTAGAAGATTTACATTACCCAGCTTAAAAATGTACAATACATTTACTGTAATGAAGACTATAATGAACACAGAATGCAGTGTTAGCATAAAGTGAGATATATAAATATGTACAACAATGAAGCAGAGTTAGAATCCAGAAATAGATAACACAATGGTCCATTAATTTTCAACAAAGATACCAAGATAAATAAAAAATGGAAAGGATAAATATTTTCACAAATAGAGCTTAAACATTGGGACTATATGCAAAATGAACCTCATCCTCACATTATACCATACAAAAATTTGACTAAAAGTGGATCATTGATCTAATTGTATTTATAAAAAAGAAAAATTAGTGACCTTGTGTTAACAAAGATTTCTTGCACATGGCACCAAAATAAAACAGAAAATAAAAAACTGACAAATTGTATTCATCAATATTAAAATTTTCATTCTTTAAATGAGGTATTTAACAAAACTAAAAGATAAGATACAGATTGAGAGAAAAAATTTGCAAAACAAATATCAGCTAAGGGTTTTGCATTCAAAAGAACACTTACAATTCAATAAGACCAATAATAATTCAAAGGAAACCATTGTACAAACTAGAAGACTTGAGTAGACACTTCATCAAGGAAGGTATTAATGTCTGGATGGCAAATAAGGACATTGCCTTTGTCTGTTCTAGCTTCTATGACAAAAATACCATAGACTGGATGGCTTTTAAGCCCCAGAAACTTATATCTCACAGGTCTAGAGGCTGGAAAGTCAAAGGTCAAGATGCTGGCAGATTTGCTGTCTGCTGAAGGTCTGCCTCCTGGTTCACAGTGTCTTTTGGTGTCCTCACATGTTAGAGTGAGTAAGGGTCTCTTTCTAATAGGACTCTAATTCTTTTCATGATGGCTTCACCCTTATAACCCAGTCATCTCCAAAAGTCCTACCTCCAAGTATCACAATGTTGATTAGCCTGTTAGGCTCCTCTGTCCTTGGAATTCTCCAGGCAAGATACTGGAGTGAGTAGCCATTCCCATTTCCAGGGGATCTTCCCAGCCCAGGGATTGAATCTAGGTCTCCTTCATTGCAGGCAGATTCTTTACTGTCTGAGCCACCATGGAAACCTGATTATGCTTTAACATATGAATTTTGAGGGAAACAGACGTCTAGTCTAGCATACATAAAATGATGCTCAACATCCTTCAGTTCAGTTCAGTTCAGTCGCTCAGTCGTGTCTGACTCCTTGCGACCCCATGAATCGCAGCACGCCAGGCCTCCCTGTCCATCACCAATTCCCGGCGTTTACTCAAACTCATGTCCATCAAGTCGGTGATGCCATCCAGCCATCTCATCCTCTGTCATCCCCTTCTCCTCCTGCCCCCAATCCCTCCCAGCATCAGGGTCTTTTCCAGTGAGTCAACTCTTGGCCTGAGGTGGCCGAAGTATTAGAGTTTCAGCTTCAGCAACAGTACTTCCAATGAACACCCAGGACTGATCTCCTTTAGGATGAACTGGTTGGATCTCCCTGCAGTCAAAGTTATTAGTAATACATGTGCAAATTAAAACTACAATGAGATACAACTACAGAGTAAAAAATGAAGTGGCTTAAGTAATGAAGGCAAACAACTACTAAATGCTGTTGAGAATGTGGAGGAACTGGAACTCTTATAAATAGCTGGTAGCAAAATAAAATGGTCCCAAAATAAACAAAATGGTCCAGCTATCCTGAACAACAGTTTTACAGGCTCTTAAATGATTAAATATATAAAACAAGTAACTCAGCACTTCCACACATAAGTATCTACCCACAATAAATGAAAGACACATGAAATTTCATAGCAGTGTTATTCATATTAGCTAAAAACTCACAATAATTCAAATGCCGATCACTTAATGAATAATTGTGTAAATTACAACATATTCATAAAATGCAAGGCTACTCAGCTAAAATGGAATAAATGAATAAACTACATTTATGAAAAAGGCATAATAGACTCAAAACATTTTGTTAAGTGAAGGGGGCCAGACACAAAGGACTATGTGTAGTATGATTTCATACATGTGATGATTCTAAAAAGACAAAACCATAGAGACAGAAAGCAGGTATCTGGTTGCATAGAGCTGAGGATGGGAGTAGGGACTGACTGTGAAAGATCAGGAGGGATCTTTTGCAAAGGCCTTTTGGAAAGATCTTTTGGAAGTATTCTAGAAGTGGATGTGATGATGGTTGAATAAAATAAACTTAAATATTTATTATAAGTCGTTAAACTGTACATATTAGGTGGGTGAATTTTATGGTATATAAATTGTACCTCAGTTAAATAAATTATTGTGGAGTCCCACAAGCTTTTTATTAACTGGGCTCCTTTTTTAAAAAAAAAAATGTCAGAACATGCCATATCCCCTGGAGAAGGGAATAGCAACCCACTCCAGTATTCTCGCCTGGAAAATTCCATGAACAGAGGAGCCTTGTGGGCTACAGTCCATGGGTTTGCAAAGAGTCAGAAATGACAGAAACTAACACATACACACACACACTGTATTAGAAATTAAACCTAAAAATAACTAAATATTTATTTACCAACTAATTTAAAATAACATCTATAGAACCGTATAGGCCACAGGACAAATATTCTCTAAATATTATTTTAAATATAATTTTGACCTCACAGACTCCCACAGTTCTCATAACCACACTTTGAGAACCTATGAAATAAGGACATATTTCCTGTGAAGTCGGGATAGGGAAAGGAATGATCCAGAGGTGGGCCGCCTGGGCCCCTGGACAAGAGGCCTGCACCTTATTGCTTGATTTTCTGGGCCCTGCAAGCTAAGGATGCACGGTGGTACTCCTGCACTCCTCCCGAGGCCCTGTAGCTATATGGGCGAGAGAGCCAGCATTTCTGGCCACTTCATTCTTTCCACCACAGACTATAAAAGGCGATAGTAGCAAGGTCATAGTGTGCTTCCAGCCTGTGCTTTCCAATAAGATTCTTTTTAAACTATCCTTCCTTGTACAACCTAAAAGTATGACCTGTAATAGACGTAGACTCAGTCAGAGATTCTCAAATTATGGTCCTGGAAACAGCACCAAATTATGGTCCTGGAAGCAGCACCAGTCCTGGAACAGCATCTTGTGAGCTATGCAAACTCGCCTCTCATTAGATATGCAAACTTGCATCTCATTAGATGTGCAAACTCTGTGACCCCAGACCTACTGAATCAAGAATCTTTGTGGCTGAAGACTAGCAGCCTGTGGTCTACCAAGCCCTGCAGGTGATTCTGATGTACCTACTAGGCTACGTCAGCCTTGACAATTAACATCAAACCAGCCTAGCATCCCTTCTCAGAAAGGAAGCAGTAGAGCTGGGAAGGGCAGCTTCTCTCGCTCGCTCTCGTCTCCTCACCTTCCTGAACGTGGACAGCGGGCAGAGACAGAGAATCAGTTCCTGGTGTTGGGGACAGACAAAATCAGGCAACAGCGGTTCCTTGAGAAGAAGCACCAACTGAAAGGTGAGAAATGTGAGTTGTATAAAACAAGACTGCCTTGCTTTTGGTTAGTGTTTGTCTTTCCTTGTAGTTTTCATTGAGCTTTTAAGAAAGCCTGTAATTAAAGTTTTAGCCTCCTCTCTGACCCTTGTTTGAATAAAAATGAAACCAGGACCATATTATGTGGAACAACACCACCCGTGGTCCCCTCGATGGGGGTTACCCAGAAAATCTTCAAACAAGTGGAGGTGTGGTGAGAGCTGCTCTCTGCACCTGGAGACTCCCCTCTGGATGCCTTAGTGGTTCTGAGTTTGCTTCCATTAATGAAGGAGGCTTCATTACAATTCATTCTAAGGTCTGTGGATACCACAGAGACAGCCATCTACATCCTCTTTCCTAATACAGTCTTGCACTCATATTTTTGCTACTTGCAAATTTGTTAAGTATCAAGTAACAAAAATAAACTACTTTAACTCATAATACATAAATAGCATCTATTAGTGATTTTGTTAATGTTTGTTAATATTTTTGGTATGAGTATTTTCTTTATTTTAATTTTGTGTTTCATTGGAGAAAGTTTTATTAAAAAAATTAGCCAACAAAATTTACTGAGATGGACGGGTAAGGTTGCTTTCATATATATTGAAATAAGGATTGAGGGGAAGATAAATAGAAAAGATCCTCATGGTGTGAAATCAGTTATAGGGTTGATATCCTTCTTGGGAAAAATTCTGAGGCACGTTATCAGTTCAGTTCAGTTGCTCAGTCATGTCCGACTCTTTGCGACCCCATGAACTGCAGCATGCCAGGCCTCCCTGTCCATCACCAACTGCCAGAGTCCACCCAAACTCATGTCCATTGTGTTGGTGATGCCATCCAACCATCTCATTATCCATCATCCCCTTCTCCTCCTGCCCTCAATCTTTCCCAGCATCAGGGTCTTTCCAAATGAGTCAGCTCTTCGCATCAGGTGGCCAAAGTATTGGAGTTTTAGCTTCAACATCAGTCCTTTCAATGAACACCCAAGCACATATTCTAGGGATTAAATAATGTTTTAAAATGTCTGATGTTCCCACCTTTCCAAAAGATTTTGTCATCTTTGAGGGGACTCTTGTCTCTGAAGAAAAATAGCCTGGTGGGCTATAATCCATGGGCTCACAGAGTCAAACACAATTGAGTGACCAAGTACAGCACAAGATCCTCTTTTTCCCCAAAGACCCAACTCAGCCCACAATCAGAATTCAGCTTTCCTTTTTCTTGATGAGACCCATAGTCCATCAATTGTCCCTGAATACAGGGACTTAGAACCCTGAGTGTGGAAAACAAATGAAATTCCCAACCTGGATTATAAACACTGATGTATCTGCTTTCCTACATCATTCTTCTATAATAAATTTTAAAAGTTTTGAAAATCATTTAAATGCTTTTCCTGAACTTTTTTCCTGAACTCAGCTACCTTTGGATGACATTGTTTTCCTTTCATCAACTACCATCTCAAATTTGGTTTTTCTTTTCTCTGTTGCTTTATTTTTATTAGCTTTTCCTTAAGACTCTCTACTTTTCTTCCAATTCTTCCATTTTTGTCTTTCTCGTGACTGAGCTCCCCCTCTCTTTTGTTGTCATTTTATACTTGATAATAGTAGCAATTAACTCTTCTACAAGGTGCTGATCCAATTACTGCTCTTTGAAATAGGTACCTGGTTTGTTTTGCAAATGGAGATATAGAATCTTCTCAAGATGGCAGGGTCTAGAGAACAATCAGTTTAACTCAGCAATCTAGCTTCAGAATCTGTACTCTTAACCACGGACATAGTGGTCTCCAATGTCTTTTTTACTTTGGGTGTTAAACTGCAGAAGGTTCATGCCAACTTCTTGAAATGAGAGTTTTCTACCACCAAGAATTGGAGAAGGAAATGGCTACCCACTCCAGTATTCTTGCCTGGGAAATCCCATGCACAGAGGAGCCTGGTGGGCTATAGCCCATGGGGTCACAAAAGAGTTGGACACAACTCAGCAACTAAACATTAAGCACTGAGAATAATTTTGAAATGTGCAGAAAATTTTGCCTGTTGTCTCCTTTATCAGTATCTCATGTTCTCTACAACTTTGCTGATATTGTCCAAGGATTATCTTTCTCTTGGGTTCATCAATTAAAGCAAGGGCAATTTACTTTGGACTAGACACTGTTTGAACCCCTTTTTCTCTATAACCGCCCACAAGGTCACTGTAACCCTTTTACAAAACTTTCTCTACATTTTTTTTTTGTATTGCTTTCTCTAAGTGCCTCTCTACTCCTGGTATCTCTTTTGTTTCACTCTCATCTCTGATCCTTTGGACTTATATTTTCTTCTTCTTCTCTTCCTATGATATAATATCCCAAATCCCTTGTCCTGTAAGTCATGACCTCCTCACATGTTTGTGGAATCAGTCAGAACAGAATCTTCACTCCAGTTTCTTGAAGTCACATCATAGGAAAAAGACTGAACATTCTGGAAAGCTTCACCTTTTGCCACCTCCTCTTTAGGATCCTACATATTTACTGCTGGTTCTCAGGTAAGAACTGGTGACCCTGATTCCTCATTCTGGGATTTTTAGATGATCAGCACACCTTATGTTATGAGAGCGAACAGCAAGAGCAGAGCCCCGGCACGTGGTTTGTGCTGAGGTCTGGGTCAGAGAGGGGATGGAGGAGAAGGGAGAGGATTGCAGGGTGGCTTTGTCAGACATCCTGGTTTAGTAGGACCAGAGTAGAGATACACACAGTAACATAGTCAAGACTGTGTGGCAAGGACGGGGCCCATTCCTTCACAGCAGTATGGTAATACAGACACTAGATTTTAGTAGAGATGCCACATCTCAGAGACCGCAGTGGAAATGTCCACAGCCCAGAAGAGTGGGGAGGTCAGAAGAACTTGCCTGACTGGCCCTCGGAGTATGGGAGGCACAGAGACGGTGTGAACAGAGCAGTCTCTAAAGATGGGGCCATGTTTCAAGCTCCGCAGGCCGCACTGACTGGTAAGGTCCAGGGGATGGCTCAGCTACGGGTTTGGAACATCTGTCTATTACAGGCAGGATATGCCACTCTCTCCTCAGGAAGACGCACATGGACAGAAGTCCACGGGGCCTGTCTTTTTATTTTTTATCATTTTATTGTCTTATTTCTGTCTGTGCTGTGTCTTCGTTGCAGTGTGTGGCTTCGTAGTGCAGTGGCTTCTCTGAGCTGCAGAGCATGAATTCCAGTAGTTTTGGCACCTGGGCTCAGGAGTTGCCATGCCCCAGGTCCAGAGCCCAGCTTCCACTGTTGTGGCACCTGGCCTTAGTTGCTCCTTGGCATGTGGGATCTTCCCGGGCCAAGGATTGAACCGGTGTCTCCCACATTGGCAATTAGGTTCTTTTACCACTGAGCCCCCAGGGAAGCCCCAAGACCTGTATTGATGAGACTTTCTAGTGAAATATGGAGACATCAGAAGGGGCTTCCTGCTGAAGAGAGGTTCTGACCTTCTTTACTCCATTGGCCCGGAATTACTAAGTCTGTTCCTGGTACCCTGTGAGGGGGGGAACATCTCTCTCATTCAGTATTGTGCTTATCTGTATCAGTATGCCTTTTACTGTGTTGTATTCAGAGTGACTGTCCAGTTGACACCAAACCGTTAAAGGGCCCTCCTCCATAAAAAATATTTATTGAGCCGAATTTCCAGAGAGCTAGAGAACCATTCAATAGAAACCTGGAGCTTGAAAGGCAGATCTATAAAAGACTCATTGAATCCAGGGCCTTCACTCTTTGGATCCAGATCCCTGAGGTCAACTTATCAGGAAGAGCAGATATAGCAAGATTTATTCCTCCCCTCCTCATTCCGAAAGAGACTCAACAATATCCCATTTCCCGTTCTTTTCCTACAATGTAACTTCAGTCCTGCTCACAAGTGAAAATGTCCCATCCCTTTGAATCTGGGTAGGGTTATGACCACAACAGGTGAGATACTCTGAGTTGCACAATTCCTCCTGACAATATTGGGATGGAAATAACTAGGAAACTGACTACCAGGCTGTGAGGAAGCCCATGAAGCTACGTGAATGATTAGGTGGAGATATTCTGGGCAACAGCCCCAGCAGAGGCAACCCAGATGGTGTCATCTGCCAGACTTGTGAGTGAGGTCTTTCGTGTTTCCAGTATGCATTCAGCTTCCAAGAGAATGACTACTAGGTGGGCCTATAGACCCAAGAGACTCAGGATACCCGGGAGTCTTCCAGAGCTGCTCTTCTTAAATGATTCTCATTTGTTTTTAGTCTAACATGAGATGAGGATTATGCTTCAGGTCTTCAAGTATCAATTAAAACTCCTACCTTGTGTGAAATCAAACTGTATGCATATTCCCATTTTCCTAAGTCACTTTAGTTATTGACCATAGGTCCCTTTGGATAAGGACTGGGTCATCTCTACAGAACATACTTGTCATGATGTCACAGAGAACTTACTCCTAGGGATGTGGTCACCTTATCAATCAAGGAGCTCTAAATCTGAAAATAATCTCAGTCTGAAAAGAAGGATCATTAATTAGAGAAAAAACCCCTCTGCCTCTTGATAATCCTTTCTTGATCTCTTCTGTTTATATCTTAACAGCAGTATTCTGGGCTTCTCTTGTGTTTCTTCTGCCCCTGGGGGTGCTATTCGTTTTATTAACTATCTCTGCAGTTCCATGTGGTTCAAGTCATCTTGGTTCCTGCTTAACCCTTGCTAGTCATTACACAGATGCAGTCTGCGGACATCTGGCAGTTAAATACCCTATCATCTGATTGAGATCAGTAGCCAAGCTCTGTAAACACTTTTATCACCATGCCAATCCTGGAGAGGACAGCTACCATTGAACTTCATTCTGAAGCTAGATCTCTCTCAGCAGCACATTTGTGATAATCTGGGTGGATAGTATATCCTCTTGGCTTTATTGATAAACACAATGCTGTGACTGATCTTCTGATTTCATAACATATTCACTTCAACATGAAATGCCCTTTTGCTTTTTAATCCTGTCCTGTCCCATCTTACACAGAAATTTTTGCATTTCACTGTTAATCATGGGCCATCATTTTTCCAGGCTTGTAGGAGCCTGCAAGCATCAAATGTGCCCCATCTTCTAATGTCCTTGTCAGACTGTTATATTCTGTATCCTGAGGAAGTGTCTCCAGACCAGTAAACTCTCTCTTATCCTGTTTTATGTCCCAGCCCCTTGATCAAGTATTTCAAAATCTAGTCCTAAGGGAACTCTCACAATCTCTGCCAGTGCACACTGGATAATTCTCCCAGCTTCTTTGGGATACAGTCCCTTAATTCTCAGGTAGACCCAATGTCTTCATGGTTAGGTTTTGCTGAGGATTAAGGAAGCCAGGAGAGAATCTGAAGGGCTCCCCACTGACTCTTAGGGGAGAAACCTCTACTGTGTCTACATAGCAGTCCAGGTTTAACAGGAAGAGTGAGATTCCTCTGTAATCTCTGTGGATCCAGAGAAGTCTTATCTTCTGTCTTGCCAGTCTGTTTGGTTCCTTTGGATAAATACATTGGAGTGAAATAGAATCTGCCTGCAATGCAGGAGACCCAGGTTTGATCCCTGGATCAGGAAGATTCCCAGGAGAAGGGAATGGCAACCCGCTCTCCAGTATGCTTTCCTGGAGAACTCCATGGACAGAGGAGCCTAGTGTGTTAATTTCTTTCATGGATTGTGCTTTTGGTGTTTTATCTGGAGAAAGGCTATTCTTTCTCCAGTGAAGTGCTGATGAATGTGAAAGTGAAAGTTGCTCAGTCGTGTCCAACTCTTTGTGACCTCATGGACTATACAGTCCATGGAATTCTCCAGGCCAGAATATTTTTTTTTTTTAATATGCCACAATTTTTATTGCAACGTGGCCATTTTTGTGAGGGTGGGGAGTTTGATCTCAAAAACAATGTTCCATTTAAGGCTCTTTTATACAGAAATTGCCATCATGACTGATACTCAAAATATCTTTAGTGTTGCAAGACTTACATGGTAAACATAAAACTCCTACATGTATTCAGTAGTGTACACTCAATGGGGAAAAAAAGTCATTAATAACAGTTATTTCTTTTAAGAAGATACGCAGGAAAAAGGAATGAACACTGAGGTACTAGGATAAGCTGATGACACAGTTAACACAACTTAATTGGCATTCCTTTTCTGGTGGGGGATTAAATTTATTACAAAAAAAGTGCTTTTAATGCATAGTGTTATATCCGTGCTGCCATGTCACAAAAAAATAGGCTTGCCAAGGCAGGTGAGGTGTATGAATGCTCAAGCCTCACAGAACTGCAATCAAGTGCAACTATCAGTAATACTGAATAAAGTTTACCATCTCACCGGTGGATAATACTTTGAAGGCATTCAATGAGCTTAACCCTTTGTAGTGTTCTAAGCTATTCACATTGACAATCACAATTCACTGTAGTGTTTGCTGCAAAGGAGGCATATACCCAGTTGTTTTGGCTAAAATATGATGGGAAGGCATTCCTTGGGTTCTACATAAAAGTAACAGTATTAAACAGTCTAATGGCAATCACTGATAGGCTGCTTACATGAATGATATTTCCTTCATTCATTGTGTTGGAAGGACCCAGTGGGAAAAGAAAAAAAAAAAAAAAAACAAACACCTAATACTATTCCAATTGACTGAGCTGGAGAAATGGAAGCTCCTTAAGATCCAGATGGCACTTGACTGATTTATAAGGGTTTTCCTTCAAGTGAAACTACTACGTTGCCTCCCAATTTCTCTCCAAGTGTGGAACGGTCCTTTATATGATCCAAGCCATTTACTTGCCACTCATGTTTTATACCTGTAAATTTCTTTTTAATGGCATCTTTAGAGCTAGCATATATCATCTTGCTTTTTAAAGGCGCACTTTCAGGAGCCTTTCATATCATTAAAAACTTTGATGACTTCATCATTCACGGTAACTCCAGAAGCCATAGTGCCCGCGGCGGAGGCTGCGGCGGCGGCTCGGGCTCCGGCGGTGTGGCGCTGCAAGGAGAAGGAGGGGCAGGCGGGCGGCGAGTGCGGGGCACGCCGGGAGTGCGGGCCAGAATATTGGAGTGGGTAGCCTTTCCCTTCTCCAGGGGATCTTCCCAACCCAGTGATAGAACCCAGGTCTCCCGCATTGCAGGTGGATTCTTCACCAGCTGAGCCACAAGGGAAGCCCAAGAATACTGGCTACCATTACACTTGTAAAACAAATCAGCTGACTATATCTCTGCAGGTCTCTACTTTCAGTTTAGTTCTAATAATCAGTATGTCTTTCCTTTTCCCAATACTGTGTGTTTTTAGTACTATAGAATTCTACTAACTTTTAAAATCAAGTAATGTGAGTATTCTGATTTTATTTCTTAGGATTGTTTTGGCTATTCTACTTGTTTGGTAGGCATAATACATTTTAACGGAGTAGGCAATGGCAACCCACTCCAGTACTCTTGCCTGGAGAATCCCATGGATGGAGGAGCCTGGTAGGCTACAGTCTATGGGGTCGCTAAGAGTCAGACACAACTGAGTGACTTCACTTTCACTGTTGACTTTCATGCACTGGAGAAGGAAATGGCAACCCACTCCAGTGTTCTTGCCTGGAGAATCCCAGGGACGGGGGAGCCTGTTGGGCTGCTGTCTATGGGGTCACACAGAGTCAGACACGACTGACGTGACTTAGCAGCAATACATTTTAAAACCAGTTTGTATATACCTATAAAATTTTTCTAGAGTTTTATTAGAGATTACATTAAATTTATACATCATATAGAGGAAGATTGCCATTTTAACAGTATTAAATTGTCCAATGTACAAACATGATATAATTCTCCATTTATCTAGATCTTAATTCTTTTCTTCCATTGATATTTTATTAAAATTATAACTAGTTATTTCATTTTTTTGGCATGCACATGTGCCAAGTCACTTTACTTGTATCCAACTCTTTGTGACCCTATAGACATAGCCCCCAAGATTCTCTGTCCATGGGATTCTCCAGGCAAGAATACTAAAGTAGGTTGCCACGTGCTCCTCTAGGGGATCTTCCTGACCCAGGGATTGAATCTGCATCTCTTATGTCTCCTGCATTAGCAGACATGTTCTTTACCACTAGTGCCACCTTCATTTTCTTAAAATTTAATAATTGTGTTCAGACATAATTGACAAAAAATAGACTCTACATACTTAAAATGTACAATTTGACAATCTTTTGATACATGTGTACACTTACAAATCCTCCATCAAAATCTAGATAATGAACATATCAATGCATTGCCTGCAACAGTTCCTTTGCCCTTTTCTTTAAATTGTAGTATAAGAACACTTAATATGAGATCTACTCATTTAACACCTTTTTGATGATACAATACAATATCATTAACTATAGGTACAATGTTGTTTATCAAACCTCTAGAACTTATTGTATTTGGCTAATTCATTTTTTGAACTTATTATAAATGTAAGGTTTTAAAAAATTCAAATACAAATTTTTCATACATGTATGAGGGATTAAAATCAATTTTTATATATCAACCCTTTGTTTTCTGACCTTGATAAATTTGCTTATTACTTCCAGGATGTTTTTTAGTAGATTCTTTGGGATTTTCTACACTCATAGCCTTATCATCTATGAATATACATAGTTAGCTTAAAATATTGTTATTTAGTCACTAGCTCATGTGACTCTTTTGCGACCCCAAGGACTGTAGCCTGCCAGGCTCCTCTGTCCATGTGATTTCCCAGGCAAGAATATGGAATGGGTTGCCATTTCCTTCTTCAGGGAATTTTCCTGACCCAAGGATCAGGAAAATGCATCTCCTCCATTTCAGGCAGTTTCTTTACCACTGAGCCACCATGGAAGCCCCATTCAAAATATACCTCTTTAAATAATCTTTGTCCACTTTCAGTAATACTATATTGCTTTTCATTTAATGTAAAATCCATATAATATTTCCAATTCCTCTTTTCTATTTCTCGTGTCATTTTTGTCATAAGTTTCATAAACACATGGTATGTTGTTAAACTATTGCTTTAAGTAGTAAGTTAAAGAAATAAAAATATAAGACCTTATGTTTTGCCTGTATTCAATTTCTAGTGTCACTGGTTTTTGCTGAGTAGATCAATTTTCTTCTTAGTATCATATGCTTTTAAATCAAGAGCTTCTTTGTGTATTTCTTGTAGATTAGACCTGATAGCACTGAATTCCTTCAAGTTTTCTTTCTTCTTTGTGAAAAATTCTA
The DNA here is from genome assembly GCF_023699985.2 of Odocoileus virginianus. Classification (NCBI taxonomy): domain Eukaryota; kingdom Metazoa; phylum Chordata; class Mammalia; order Artiodactyla; family Cervidae; genus Odocoileus; species Odocoileus virginianus. The sequence goes on from NC_069701.1 coordinate 4,440,746, forward strand.
ATATTTTACTTTTAAAGTATATTTTCACTAGCTATGAGAATTTTGGGTTAATAGTTGTTTTCTTTCAGCAATCTAAAGATGCCACTTAATTGTTTTCTTGTTTGCATGTTTTCTGCTATAATTTTTATCTTTATTTTTCTGTGCATAATCTTTATTTTTATTTTTCCTATTTCTGTGGCTCCCTTAATGAATTTCTCTTTGTAAAAAAAAAAAAAGAAAAAAAGAATTTCTCTTTGTTATTGGTTTTTATTCAGTTTCAATATAACTTGCCTAGTTGTGTTTTTGTTTGCTTATTTGTTTTGTATTTTTTTGTTTGATAGTCTCTGACTATCACAGATCTCTTTTATTGTGTCTGACACTAATTTTGGAAGAGCCTCTACCATTATTTCTTTAAATGCTTCTTTTGCCCTGTTGGGTTTCCCTGGTGGCTCAGCTGGTAAAGAATCTGCCTGCAGTGTGGGAGACCTGGGTTTGACCCCTGGGTTGAGAAGATCCCCTGGCGAAAGAAAGGTTACCCACTCCAGTATTCTGGCCTGGAGAATTCCATGGACTGTATGTATAGCCCATGGGGTCGCAAAGAGTCAGACATGACTGAGTGACTTTCACTTCACTTTGCCCTATTATATCTTCATTTTCTTTCTGGAAATCTAATCACACAGATGTTAAACAACGCATTTAATGTTGTCTTACTGCTCTCTGATGCTCTGTTCTGTTGTAACATTTTACCCTTTGATTTTGTGTTTAGTTTTTGTATTTTACACTGACATACTGCTGTGCTCACTGATAATTTTCTTACTTGTATTGCACCTACTTCTGAACCCAGACATAAAATTCTCTGCATGTTATATCTAGCCTATCTGCTTGTCTTATAGTTTTCATCTGTCTCCTGAAATTACCTATCTTGCATGTTGTCAACAGTTTTTTAATAAAAGTCTTTAATATACTAATGATAGTTATTATTTTTTAATTAATTTATTTTAATTGGAGGCTAATTACTTTACAATATTGTAGTGGTTTTTTTCCATACATTGACATGAGTCAGCCATGGGTGTACATGTGTTGCCCATCCTGAACCCCCCTCCCACCTCCCTCCCCACCCCATCCTTTGGGGTCATCCCAGTGCACCAGCCCTGAGCACCCTGTCTCATGCTCTGAACCTGGACTGGTGATCCGTTTCACATGTGATAATATACACGTGTCAATGCTATTCTCTCAAATCATCCACCCTCACCTTCTCCCACAGAATCCAAAAGTCTGTTCTTTACATTTGTGTCTCTTTTGCTGTCTCACATATAGGGTCATCATTACTATCTTAGTTATCTTAGTAGTTCTAATATCTGTTTTATATCTAAGTCTGGTTCTGATGATTGCTTTGTATGTTTAGACTAAGTTTTTCTTGCCTTATGATATGCCTCATGATTTTTGTTGAACCCCTGACATATTATATAAGGCAGTAGATACTGTGCTAAGTTCTTTTTGTATGCAGAGGTAAACATAAACTTTCTTCTGCTAGGATTTTAAGTATAGAGATTTGTGTTAATTTAGTCTGGAATTGGCCTCTCCAGAATTAGGTAAGTATTGTTCAATGCCATTGTCAAAAACTGTTTCTTTCTATGTTTTTGTTATTCTTAGACTATTGGCTTTTCTCCTCAGGCTGGCTCATGCTGTGATCACAAAATGGCTATGCAAGTGGGCATTATATCTGCAAAATGTCCAGAAACAGAAAAAGCCATCTGTTTATTCTGTGTATCTCCTCTGGAACAAGAAAATTTTTTTCTAAAATTGCCTTAGGAGTTTTATTTCATTGGTCAGGATTGGAACAAATACCTTGTGCTAACCAATCAGAGAGAGTAAAAAAGGGGAAAATTGTGATAGTTTTGGACACAATGTGACCTGCTGCATAGGAATGAGCCCAGAACCTCTGATTTCTTTGTCTTTGAAAAAGAGATAACATATGTGGAAAACACTGGATTTCCAATAGGGAAATGAGAAGTAGTGCTGGAGGCCAATTGTGGAAAATAATAATGCATTTTACTGGTCTGTAGGAGTCTCTTTTCCCCACCATCCTCAAAACATGGGCTGTCCTCCTACAGTACATATATGTATTAGTGAGAGAAAGCTTAAGCTCAGCTCACATGCCAAGGGTAAACAAAGTCCTTTCCTTTTGTTTCCTTAGAAACATGGCATCTGCTTCTGCACAGTGCCTCCCCAGTGAGATCATCTGCTCCATCTGCCAGGACACGTTCACAGACCCTGCCACCATTAGGTGCGGGCACCGATTCTGCACTCCCTGCCTCTGTCTCTTATGGGAAGACGCCCCAGCAGTTACTTGCTGTCCTGTGTGCAAGGCGGTGTCTCCGAAAATGGACCTCAAGAGCATTATTCTTGCTAAGAAACATATTCATTCTACCGGAAACTCAGTTATCTCCCAGTTACCTGGCTCTGCCAAGCAGATGTGTGGGACACACCAGGTGATAAAGCTCTACTTCTGTGAAGCCGACAAGAGCCTGCTGTGTCTGTTCTGCTCTTGCTCTGCGGGGCATGCCACTCACGAACACTATTCAGTAATGCAGATTGCAGAGCACTGCAGGGTGAGTAATGCCTCTGGCTGCACTTTAAAATGTGGAGGACCCTGTACCTGATAGGCACTGGGCAAAACACGCTGGTTAATAACCATTATCATTTTATGCTATTAAATACAATTTCTGAACACCATGTGCCAGGTGCTATTCTGAAATCTAGAGATAAAGCAGTGAAGACACTAGGTAACATCCTTGCTCTCCTGATGTTTAAATCCTGTTGGGCTGAGAGGAATGATGATGAAATTAATGAGGATTAGGATGGTGGTATTTCAGAAGTAATGTGGTAGATGGGCTTCCCTGCTGGCTCAGACAGTTAAGAATCTGCCTGCAATACAGGAGACCTGGGGTTGACCCCTGGGTCAGGAAGATCCCCTGGAGAAGGGAATAGCTACCCAATCTAACACTCTTGCCTGGAGAATCCCATGGACAGAGGAACCTGGTGGGCCACAGTCCATGGGGTCGCAAAGAGCCAGATACAACTGAGCCACTAAGCATGCACACAATGTGGTAGATAAATATCTAGTTTTAGTAAGTCATTGGCTACTACAAACATGATTATAATGAGCCTGTTCTAATTATAGCAGATTTAGAGACACTGGCCAACATTTTCTAACAGTGCCACAGGAAAACTGAGGGCTGATATTTCACAATTAAATATAAAGCAAGAGACCTCACAGAATGAATTAAAAGGTATTCCTTCCTCTTCTATTATTTTAGAAGAGTTGGAGAAAGGTTAGTGTTGATTCTTCCTTAAATGATTGGTGCATTTCATCAGTGAAACCACCTGGTTCTGGGCTCCTCTTTGTTGGAAAATTTTTCATTATCGATTCAATTCTTTACTACATATGAGCCTGTTCACATTTTCCATTTCTTCTTGAGATAATTTTGGTAATTTGTGTCTTTCTAGGAATTTGTTCATGTTGACTTAAAAAAAGGCATAATGTGAAAAAAACAAAACAAAAGCAAGATTCACTTCTGAAAACTGACAAGGTTATTATAAACTCAATGCTAGATTCCTCAGATAATGGATTACATTTTTCAAATTTAGACATTCTATCTTTGCTTGATCTCCTCAGATTTAGGAGTTAGTATTCCAAAGGAAAATCACTGACACCTCTGCTCTCTTTACTGTTTGTCCCATGTTCATCCCTTTATATCTTCTTTTAGGTATCTGAAATGTACTAACTTTGCTTTTCTAGTGCTCCAAATTATAGTTATTTTGCAGGAGCACCTTCTGATGCAAATGAAGTCTATTTGGAAAAAGAAACAGGAAAATCAACGAAATATAAAAAAAGTGACCAACATATTCAGAGCATGGGAGGTAAGTCACAGACCCTGAATCCCTTGAAGCCAGTTTGGAACAAATATCCTGGTAACTTACAGTGGAAGAACTTGAATTAAATCATAATGTCCCCTGAGAGGGTGATCAGAGAGAGCTGCAAATGGAAAAACATGACCTTCAACGTAGGATTTCATGTTGAATGATTCCAATAAGTAACTAAAATTTTTTTCTTGATTTTCTTGATAAAGCAATTATCTACCACTAATATTTCAGCAGAGACAAGAAAATGCAGTATCACAAAACAAAATGCAATGGTCACTCAAATAGAGGTAAAAAAAGAGTTCTGTAGGAGCTTAACAAACTTTGAATGTTAAACTTCTCAAACAAATAAAAATCATCTTGAAGCTAATGTTTTAGTAGAACCTGTAAATTCATAACAAAGAGATCTAAGGTATAAGAAAGCTAAATATGAGAAAAAATCATGGAATTATCTGGGGCATGTAGATAGCTCTGAATAATTAGTATATAGGGTATGAGGCAGGCAGTGAGAGATATGGCCGGCAAGGTAATTATAGCCACAGCAAGATGCCAAGCAAAGGATTTAGGGTTTTATTATTCATTGGTTCACATTTATGAATGGAGAACCTGAAACTAAAGAAGTTGAACTACATCTTCATTTTCAAAGAACTCAGTCACTTCTAAAGAAGACATATCAGCAGGCTATTTTACAGAATATTTCTGTAAATATTCTGTATGTAGTGCTGTAAAAATACTGGAGGTCAATAACAAAATTACCCTGATCATTTAGGATGGCTTTCCTAATAAACCATTCTTTCATAGGAGGGCATGTGATGTGTTGCTCACTGTTCTAGGTCCACAGAGAGATATGGGAATGGGCAAAAAGGAACAAAGCAATGACTTCAATAGGATATAATCTTGTAAGAGGAGTCATATATAACATTTATAATACATCACATTTGTAAAGTTCTTGGAAGAAAATTAAAGCAGATATATATAAATAGTACAGGTTTGGGGGATGTATGCTGGCCAGAGAACACCCATCGTGACAGTTACATCCGGGTAGAGATCTACAAGATCACAAAGGTAGTGAGCCAGAAGCTCGCTGAGAACACATCATTCAGGAGCACAGAAGACAGAAGCTATGGTCTGAAAGTCTGGGTCCCCCCAATTCAGATGTTGAAATTCTAACCCCCAAAATGATAGTGTTAGGAGGTTTGGCCTTTGGAAAGTGATTAGGTCATTAGGAAAGAATCCTTATTAATGGGATTCTTATAAAAGAAGCCCTAAACAAACAAACAAAAAACAAGCTTAGTAGAGACCTGCCCCTTCTGCCATGTGAGGACACAACCAGAGAATGGCTATCTAGCCAAGGCATAGAGGAAACCTAAATGTTCGTTGACAGATGAGTTGATTGCTCAGCCATGAAAAAGAATGAAATAGTGCCCTTTGCAGTAGTAGCATGAATGGATCTAGAGATTATCTTACTAAGGGAAGTAAATCAGAGAAAGGCAAATATCATATGCTATCACTTACATGTGGAATCTAAAAGAATGATACAATTACACTTATTTACAGACCAGAAATAGGCCAATAGTCACAGAAAACAAGTCTATGGTTATCAAAGGGGAAAGTGAGGGAAGGGACAAACTAGGAGTTTGGGATTAACATATATAAACTATTCTACATAAAAATAGATAAACAACAAGGATCTACTTTATAGCACAGGGAACTATCAGTTCAGTTCAGTCGCTCAGTCATGTCCAACTCTTTGCGACCCCACAGACTGCAGCATGCCAGGCTTCCCTGTCCATCACCAAGTCCCAGAACTTGCTCAAACTCACATCCATCTCATCCTCTGTCATCCCCTTCTCCTTCCACCTTCAATCTTTCCCAGCATCGGGGTCCTTTCTAATGAGTTGGCTCTTTGTATCAGATGACCAAAATTTTGGAGCTTTAGCATCAGCCCTTCCAATGAATATTCAGGGCTGATTTCCTTCAGGATGGGCTGGTTGGATCTCCTTCTGTCCAAGGGACTCTCAAGAGTCTTCTCCAACACCACACTTCAAAAGCATCAACTCTTCAGCACTCAGCAGGGAACTACAATCAATATCTTGTAATAACCTATAGTGAAAAAGAGTTGGAAAAAAGAATATAGCTATACACATGTATATGGATAACTGAATTACTTTACAGTATACCTGAAACTAACACAATATTGAAAATCAATAATACTTCAACAAAAAAATACATGCATATGGTAAAAAATGAAAACCAAGTATGTGAATGTGCTTTGTAAAGTGGAGTATATTTTAATTAAGTGGGAAAAAAAGATGGATATTTAAGAGGTGGGCTCTCACTGTACAGCAAACCTGCTGGCACTAATCTTGTATTTATTACCTTATTGAACAGTTAGAAGTAAATGTCGGTTATTTATAAGCACTCAGTCTTTAGTACTTTTGTTATAGTAGTCCAAATGAACTAAGACAAGCATTCTATATATAACACATAGGCAACAGATGATAAGGGAAGAATAAAACCATCCAAATACATGATCTAATTAATCCAATGTCACTGCAGGGTTTTATAAATCTACGACTAGTGATGATACGAGCTGAATACCCTAAAGTGTGTCAGTATCTCCAGGAAGAAAAACAAAAACATTTAGAGATGTTGGCAATTGAAGGCACAGTTATTTTTCAGCGACTCAATAGAAATGTAGCCAGAATGATTCATATGGGGAAACTCCTGAGAAAAATATATGAGGAACTGAAGGAAATGTGCCTTAAAGCAGATGTGGACATGCTCCAGGTAAGGACTAAGGAAGGATGTTGGGTGCAGAACAGCAACCTGCTTGGAAAGCACTTCTATCATTTGACATTATATCCTCTTTGACTTCCATTATTTTTCTGACTCCAGAGTCCAGATTCTGACTCTTCTACCTCTGTGATGGCAGGTTTTGTTCCTCCAGTATAACCTGGAGACAAAACAGCAGTTTTGCCTTCTATGGAAGAAGGAGGACTATGTGGAAAGATTCAAGTAACAGAGACAGAAAAAAAAATCTCCCAAACCTTCTTATATCCATCTAACCATACAGTTGCCCTTCCAACTCTACAGGTTTTGCATCTGGGGACTCAACAAACCAATGATGGAAAATATTTTTAAAGAAAATTCAGAAATTTCAAAAAAGAAAAACTTGAATTTACCAGTGCTGACAATGATTTACATAGCATTTACATTATATTAGATCTTATAAGTAATCTTGCTATTTAATCACTAAGTTATGTCCAACTCTTTTTGACCCCATGACCTATAGTCTGCCAAGGTTCTCTGTTCAGGCAAGAATACTGGCTGCTCATTGTTCAGTTGCTAAGTTGTATCCGACTCTTTGCGACCCTGTGGATGGCAGCACTCCAGGCTTCCCTGTCTTTCACTAACTCCCGGAGAATACTGGAGTGGGTTGCCACTTCCTTCCCCAGAGGATCTTCTCAACTCAGGGATCTAACCCTTGTTTCCAGCTAGGCAGGTACCTTTTTTTTTTTTTTTACCACTGAGCCACCTGGGAAGCCTTTAAATAATCTAGAGATGCTTAAAGTATACAGGAATGTGTGTACATTATATGCATATACTGTGACATTGTATATAGGAATTTGAACACCTGATGGATTTTAGTATCCAAGGGGGATCTTGGAATGAATTCCCTTCATTTAATGAGGGATGACTGTGTTAAACAGATAATTTATATTTGCACTTGATAATATGTGTAACATGTGTAACCGTAGGATGCATTCATCCTTTCTATTGTGAAATTCTAGATTTGGAGTCCACACACCAAAGAACTTTGGGGAAACCCCTGTGAATACTTCTGTATATCAAGACAAATAGTCATTCATGCACCCTAAGAACATTTGACTTTCAATTTTTTCAAGATTATGATCTTGTCAAGTGTATGTAAATGTGAGACTGGATTTCATATTTATAAGGAGAAGGGAAATGACAAATGATTTTATCCAAGAAAGAAAACTGGAAATAATGAATTTCCCAGTATAATCTCATATCCTCAAACTAGACTTAACAGGAGAGTTTGTGCTGAAAACTAAGCCTTCTTCACTTTTTCTTTACAGGGTGTGGAAGACACAATGAAAAGGTAAGTTTGCCCCTCTATTTAAATCATGATAATTATGACAGTGATCAGGTTATTTCTGCTAAGATGAACCCTCCCTTTCAATGAGAAGCTTCTTTCTCTCTGTATTTATTCCTTCCTTCTCTAATAGTCTGCCAGGTTTTATATAGTCTACCCTTTGGTTACAGTACGTTTGAGAGGAGTGCAGTTTCTATTGCAAGGCTTTCTGTAGAAGTTGCAAAAAGATGATTTTTCCTGTCCCTAATTTCCAAATCCTAGTCATCCAAGGATTATTCCTGGTCATCCATGGGAAAGGCAGATAAACTCCGAGAAAGAGTAGGTAGAAGGATGCTGAGAAAAGGAGTGAAGTAGAATTCATCAAGAAAGAACATACAATAGTGCTGACGTTTCATATGTATTAAATGGCAAGTTCCAATAATTTTCCGCCTATTAGATTTCAGGAATTAAATAAGAATTGCTGTGTGGCTCTCCTAGGGAAGCTAGAAGGAAGGAAACAGGCACAGTTTTGATTGAGGCATCACATTCTACTAGGTTTGATATGCCGAAAGCAAGGAAGCAGATTATAAAATACAATAGCAACTGCAGTGTTCCTCCACCTGAGCTGTTAAATTCATACCCTTTAAAGGTAATTATGAGGATTCTGTTGAAGCATCATCAGTGGGTTGCTAATGATACCTCTGGGCCTATTAGTAAGTGGGCCTTTCTCTTTACAGGAGTCAGTTAATGCAGCTGTACATTCCCCAGCCTTTGGACCCACAGCTCAGTACATGGACCATCACTGGGATGTTGGAAAGGCTTAACAGCTTCCGAGGTGAGAGGCGGCACTCTGCGTGAAGGCAATCACATTTCCTACATGAGTAGATAACACATTGATGATATCTCTTCACCACTCTGTCTGTTCTTTGTAGAGAACAGGGGAGCAGGTACATATGCAAACCCTTATAACTTATTTATTTTATTGCTAATTATGAATCAGAAAAGTTAACTGAAGCCTGTCAAAAATAGTAAAATATGACACATAGTTTTTTATATAGCTACTTGTAGTGAGTTAAAATAATAATAATAAAAAGAACACTTTGACTTATAAAAATGCATATCCATTCAGTGTATTTATGTGGATATTGAGATTCTTAGAACCACCTTAATGCTGTTACTTAAATTTTTACCTGAATATTAAAGGTAATGATTGTATGTGAAAAATCACAAACTTTCAAAAAGCTTGAAAACAATACTTAATTCATTGTGTAGAGGCCTCCCTGAGACAAATGTAATTGGAGGTGAGCCCGGCGGACAAAGGAGAAGCTGGACTAAGATGGGATGAGTTGGATTCTGATTTAGCAGCGACTCCATTAGAAATTCTGAGAGAAATCACTGCAGAAAAAGAGCACATATAGATATTTGGTTTAGTTTATTTTTACTTCCTTAAATGTTAAGCCCTTATAGCCTAGGCAATGTGATCCCTATTTAGGACTAAAAATAGCAACAATGTCATATGAAATATATATTTATTACGATTATTTTTAATTTTGTGATGATTGATTAATGAGATGACTTAAGGGCCATTTTGCTATTTTCTTGACATCTATGAATGGACTCCCAAATTTTTGGTGAGGTAGTGAAAATAAGCCAGAGTCTGACATCCTTATCTTTATGTATTCTCAAAGTTTTCCTCCCTTCAGTTGTACAATTAGAGATTTTCTGGCTCTTTAGATAGATAAGAAGCCCTTCATGTTCTTTCTATGTATTTTCCAGCACACACTCTGTATAAAAGGGTGTGGTAACACAGGGTTTCTAACGTCTGTGATTAAAGGGTTCTGGAACTAGCCAGTATTGCCACACTCGTGGGAGCTAATTGTTACAAGCTCCAGAATTTTCGGAGCAATTACTTAAGGACTGGCACCTTGAGACTGGTCATGGTGGGTTGAAATATTCCCAGCAAATAAGACAAATCAGTTTTGCTTCGTTTCAGAGGTTTGGTTGCTAAACATCTGTCACAACACCACTGCACTTATATGTTCCTCAGAACTTGAAACTGCTGTTCTCTGACTTCATTGCTTTCGTTTTACTGAAGTGTACATTACGTTGGATGGTAAAATAAGAAACTGTCACGTGCCTCTGATTGAAGCCCTGAGATGTCTACAGTGCAGTCCTGTCTATCGAGATGTGCCTTGGGACCCAGCACGTCCAGAGAACACTCCTACATGGGGCGCTCAGACCTTCACCGCCGGCAAACACTACTGGGAGGTGAATGTGGGCAACGCCTGTGACTGGGCTGTAGGACTCTGCAAGGAGTCCTGGACAAGCAGGACTGATATGCTGCTGAACTCCGAGGACATTTTTCTACTTCTATGTGTCAGTAAGGATGGCCACTTCAGTCTCTTTTCTACCTTCCCATTCTTACCCCACTATATTCAAAGACCCCAGGGCTACATAGGGGTGTTTCTAGATTATGAATGTGGTATGATAAGCTTTATTAATGTTGCCAGAGGTTCCCTCATTTGTAATTTCCTCTCACGATCTTTCTCTTTCCCTCTCAGACCTTTCATTTGGTGTGGACCCAAATGATCAGGAACAGGCCACAAACCTGACCAAGGTTTTGGTAATTCTAGTAGCTGAGGGGGCTCCTATCCTGGTGACTTCTAGAATGGGGAAAATCAATTATAACTTCACGGTGTTTAACTTCATTTTACCTTTAGGACTTATAAAGGCTGCATTATTTTTTAAAGCGGTGGTAATGTTAATGATGTCCATTTGTCTTTTATATTTTATTTAAATAAAAGCAATCACTTTTATTTTATTGGGTAGGATATAAGCACTTTTCATTTGCCATCTGAACTTGCTAGAGATCAAAGAACACATGGGTGTGGAAACCCAGTCAAATGCATGAATGCAAAGCACAGAGGATTCTTCTTCCAGAGAATCCTTGTCAAAACTCAAGGGCAGCACAGAATTTTCCTGTCCTTCCACTCATCTGGCTAAATTCTATTCCCCCTTTAATCCTCGGTTTACTTAAGTAAAGTAGATCAATTATAATATGACCTCAAGAACAGCTTATTCTTTCCCTTTGCAAAGCTCACAGTAGATTTTGGATCTTCTTTTGTAGTGTCCAGATTGCAAAAAAGGAAGGACAATATCCGTCCTCTTCATAACCACATTCCAGGGACAAAACACCAGGTTAAGGATATGAAAGACATCTGAAAAATATTTGAACAAATGAATACATAGGAAAAACACTAAAAGCAAAGGCTATATAACCAAAAACATTTACTATCGTGTAGACACAGTCAGTAGCTCAAGAAGTGATGAGAAACATTAAAGAAGTGAATTAAGTTATTGTCCAGGTTCGTGACTCAGAAATTCATTTTAGTGGGCAAGATATAGATTTAGTGTATGATTTGATGCCCTCAGTGTTGCTTAGTAGTTCTCAATGATGAACAGATTTTCAGGAACACACACATATTTTTACCAGAGCAATAGTAGTACAGATAATGAGGCTTAGCTGCTTGGAATCTGCAGTATTTTTAAGGAAGATACATAGAGTGAAAATACTCTGAATATATATTTTCAAGGATGGGCAATGAACTTTATTTCTCACATATACAAAACATCCAAGCTGTCAACAAATTTCATCTCAAAGAGTGTTACTGACTTAGAGATTAAAACTTTGCAAAATAATCAGACATTGAAATCCCTCTTTGGGGATATATTGCCCAACATAATGACTCTAGTTAACACTGTTGTATGACGGATAAGAAAGCTGTTAAAAGAGTAGATTCTAAGAGATCTCATCATAAAGAATGTTTTTTTCTTTTTTCTTCTATTTTCATATATATATATGAAGTGGAGTGTGAAAGTGTGAGTCACTCTATAGTCTGACTCTGACTGATTCCATCAGTTGTGTCCAACTCTTTCTGACCCCATGTACTGTAGCCTCTGTCCATGGAATTCTCCAGACAAGAATACTGGAGTGGGTAACCATTTCCTCCTGGGGATCTTCCCAACCCAGGGACAGAACTGGGATCTCCTGCATGGCATGCAGATTCTTTACTGGCTGAGCCACCAGGGAAGCCTATATATATACATATAAATATTTCTCTTCCCACTCTTCTTTCTTCCATCTCTGCATCTTTTGTTCACTCTCTTTATAGAGAAAGTGGCTTAGGGAATAATCTCCGCATTAAATGTATTTCTATGAAGTTGTAGCTGAAAATAAACTTTAATTAGAGTTTCAAGCATTTGCTTAGGGATTATTTAAAGCAAGCTAATAATGCCCAGGTGGCGCTCAGTTCAGTTCAGTCGCTCAGTCCCGTCCAACTTTTTGTAACCCCACGAACCGCAGCACGCCATGCCTCCCTGTCCATCACCAACTCCCGGCATTTATTCAAACTCATATCCATTGAGTCGGTGATGCCATCCAACCATCTCATCCTTTGTCTTTCCCTACTCCTCCTGCCTTCAATCTTTCCCAGCATCAGGGTCTTTTCCAATGAGTCAGTTCTTTGCACCAGGTGGCCAAAGTACTGGAGTTTCAGCTTCAACATCAGTCCTTCCAAAGAATATTCAGGACTGATCTCCTTTAGGATGGACCGGTTGGATCTCCTTGCAGTCCCAGGGACTCTCAAGAGTCTTCTCCAATAACACATTTCAAAAGCAGCATTTCTTAGAAGCTCAGCTTTCTTTACGGTACAACTCTCACATCCATACGTGACTACTGGAAAAACCATAGCTTTGACTAGACCGATCTTTGCGGGCAGGTGGCGCTAGTGGTAAAGAAACCGCGTGCAGGAGAAAGGAGATGAGGGTTCATCCCTGGAGGAGAGCGCAGCAACTCTAGTATTTTTGCCTGAGAATCTCAAGAACAGAGGAGCCTAGCGGGCGACAGCCTATAGAGTCCCAAAAAGTTGGACACGACTGAAGTGACTTAGAACACACGCACAATAATGCCCTTATTTTTGGAAGGGATCCAAAAATTGTTGCATACCTAAATTTTTTAGATTGATTCTGGCACCGGCCAAAATGCGATAAATTGCCAATAGTACATAGACAGATAACTGAAAACTCAGAATCGACTATAAACAGTAACTATGTGAGGACTGCGAAAAATTAAAAGTGGAAAGTGAAATGAGGAGAGAAGTTAAAAGTGAAATCATTACCCGCAATGGAGTTGGATTTTGTGGGACTGCTTTTCCGCTTCTCTTTCCCGGCATTGACTGAAAGGAAGGGAGACAGAGCTCTCTGGTCTGCGCAACTTGAGCATGCAGCAAAAGGCCACACACAGACGCCCGCTCTCTGGTCAGGGAACCGGGAAAAGATGTTTCTGCAAAAAAGAAGTGTGGCAGAAAGTTTTCTTTTTCTTCTCTTTTTTCTTTGTATCTGTTGGGAAGTTTCCCTCCGGGCCCTGGATGGGTAGGCCTCCGGGCTCCCCGCGGCCCCCGCGGGCCTCAGTTCCCTGTAGGAGGCGGGGGCGCCCCGGCCACCGGCCTCTCCCCGAGCAGGGATGCCGCTCCTTCCGGAGGGTCGCGCCGCCCTAGGGCTCGGTAAGCGTCGCGGCCGCTCTCTGAGTCCCCGCTGCGCCGGCTCGGTCTACTGTGCTCGGTCGAGTCCCGCCTTGCCCCCCGTGACTGCTGCAGCCCCTCTGGCCGCCTCCCTTCCCCGCACCCGGAAGAATTTACTAGGTTGTAGGTCACCTATGCACGCATGCGCAAGCGTCTGTGCTCCTTGACTGCCATCGTGGCCTTGTCTCGGTGACCCTATGGACTGTAGCCTCCCAGGCTTCTCTGTCCATGGGATTCTCCAGGCAAGAGTACTGGACAGGGTAGTCATTCCCTTCTCCAGGGAATCTTCCCGATCCAGGGATCCAACCCAGGTCTCCTGCATTGCAGGCGGATTCTTTACCATCTGAGGCACCAGAGAAGCCCCAAACCGCCTATTCTTCAATTTAAAAAGAAGGGGAACATTTTCTTTCGCAATACAGTTGTTCAGGGGCCCAGTTGTTTGGGACTCTTTGCATCCCCATGGGTGGCAGTACGCCAGCGTCCCCCCGCCCCCCACCGTCTTCCGGAGTTTGCCCAAGTTCGTGATCATTCATGGTGATGCCGTCCAGCCATCTCATGCTCTGACGCCCTCTTCTCCTTCTGCCCTCAATCTTTCCCAGCATCAGGGACTTTTCCAATGAGTCGCCTATTTGCATCAGGTGACCAAAATTCTGGAGCTTCAGCATCAGTATTTCCAACAAGTATTCAGGGTTAATATCTCTTAAAATTGACTGGTTTGATCTCCTTGCTGTCCAAGGGACTCTCAGGAGTCTTCTCCAGCACCACAGTTGGAAGGCATCAACTCAGTAATACAGTAGTAATCAATTAACAATACAGTAGACTGTATAAAAAGCTGTTTAGATCTTTCAGAATTCAAAGATATTGCTGGCCATGTCCACACCTCAAATTTCTCACATTGTTAAACAGCTTGGTATTGTGACTGGTTATTTCTTAACTGAAGGAAATTGCCACTGTGGCAAAAACAGAATATTCCAGTCAAAGTCAGATTTTGAATTATTATGAAGGTTTCCTAAGAGTCATCCCCCTCTCCAACAGTTTTCCTCCTGTATAAAAAAAAACAAAACAAAATAAAAATACGGTTTTGTTGTTGGTGTTAGTTTCCTCCAAATAGCTTGGACTTCCACAGTTTGATTCATCCTATAGCTCCAGGCGGTGAGTCCTATTTGGTCTGAAAAATCAAACAATTACAGTACCAGCCAGGGACTGGTTTAACAAAGAGTAGTTAACTAAACTTTTCTACTTCCATTATTTCATTTAAACTTCACAACCAACCAAGCAGGATTTCTTGTTCAAAATCACCCTGCTGAGAAGTGTGGGGGTAAGAAATCACTTTTGACCCAAATTAAAATCCACAAGTCATCAAGTCTCCTAGATCAGGCAAAATACAAGCAACATGTTGTTTCTAAGCAATATGTTAATTCAATCACTAAGTGTTTTCTGGCAAGTTGACAGTTCAAGGGACAATCTACCAGCTTGAGGATGTAATGGTTAATAAAACAGCATTCTTATAAGAGATAATCAAAGATTAAAAAAAACATATAGCTGTTAAAATGAAGAAATGTACACAGTGCCACTGATCTGTACTTCTTCTGCCCTCATCCATGATCTAGAAAATGCTTAAAGGCCTCCTCTGGTGGTCCAGTGGCTAAGACTCCTCACTCCCAATGCAGAGGGCCCAGGTTCCATCCCTGGTCAGGGAACTAGATCCTATATGCCACAACTAAGATCGAAGTTCCAGTGTGCTTACAACTAAGACTCAGCACAGCCAAAATAAATAAAAGTAACATTAAAAAATGTAAAAAATGCCTTTATTGCAACCCACTGATTAAAATTCAGGAGAGTGTGCATACACAAGATATAGTCACAAACTATGGTTTCCTTTGATGTCCTTTATCTCAAATAGAATTTGTCATTAAAAATCAGTTTGTGAATATATGAATTAATGGGATTAATTTTTGTAAAAGTGAGTTAGATTTCAACTAAAGTCTTCTTATATGAGTATAGCTACATTTTTGAATTTGCCCTTCTATCTTTATTATTGACACCTTTGCATTTAAAAACAAAACGTTGAGGAGAAGGGATTATTCTAAAGTTCTTTGAAACTATTATCAGGAACTCCTCCCCACCGTGATGTAACTCTCATTCCTAACAGACAATACCAGAAAACAAATCCTTTTAACATTTTATTTTGTAAAAAACATTTCAGTTCAGTTCAGTCCTGTCTGACTCTTTGCGACCCCATGGACTGCACCACAACAGGCTTCCTTGTCCATCACCAATTCCCAGAGCTTGCTTAAACTCATGTCCATTGAGTCAGTGATGCCATCCAACCATCTCATCTACTGTCGTCCCCTTCTCCTCCTGCCTTCAATCTTTCCCAGCAACAGGGTCTTTTCTAAGGAGTCAGTTCTTTGCATCAGGTGGCCAGAGTTACTGGAGCTTCAGCTTCAGCATCACTTCTTTCAATGAACATTCAGGGTTGATTTCCTTTAGGAGGAATTCCCTGGTGGCTCAGATGATAAAGCATCTGCCGACAATGCAGGAGACCCAGGTTCAATCCCTAGGTTGGGAAGATCCCCTGGAGAAGGAAATGGCAACCCACTCCAGTACTCTTGCTTGGAGAAGTCCCATGGATGGAGGAGCCTGGTAGGCTACAGTCCATGGGGCCGCAAAGAGTGAACATGACTGAGCGACTTCACTTTCTTTCTTTCTTTTCCTTTAGGATGGACTGGTTCAATTTCCTTGCTGTCCAAGGGACTCCAAGAGTCTTCTCCAACAACAGTTCAAAACCATCAGTTCTTGATCTTAATTTCTACATCCCATGAATGGTCACTTTAATTTCTCATATTTATGCACAGTTACAAATGTCACTTTCCTATAGATACATTCATTATTGCTTGCTCCAAGTCAGAGGTTTCTGAAGAGTCATTCGCCAACACTCAAAACCAACTTCTTTTTTTTCTCAAATCATTTACTGCACTATCTCCTTATCTATTGCTAAACTTTCTCTCTAACACACACATATTACCACTTGCAATATATTTATATGAGTAGAGCAGGATACCCTTTTTAGGAGCTACACTAAATAGAAAACTAAACAGTACCTGGAAACTACTTTTTGAGTCCTTAAAATCTATGTAAATGACCAAGGAATTCATGGATAACAGACCTAAAATTAATCATCAAATTATTCCAAAAATATATAGCAAGACAAGATGGCAAAATGGTTTAATTTATAGAAAGGTTGAAAGAATGTAATACTTTAAAAAATTTGACAAATGAGATCATTACATACAAACAACCTCAGCTTGTTATAGGAAAGCTTGGCCTCTGAATACCTATGCCAAATCAAATCCCAGAGACAGAGTTTTGGGTGAAGCAGAAAAGGATAACTTTATTGCCTTGCTAGGCAAAGGGAGACATACCAGGCTTCTGCCTGAATAAACTATGTGCCTAAACCCCAGAGGATTTGATGAAGGTTTTTTATAACATTGGATCAAAGGTGGGGTCTGACAAAATTAGGGTGTGAGCAAAGCTTGTACTAATCTAACCTCCTCTCAGCTAGTCTGTCTCCTAATCTTGATGAGCTTCTCCAGTCCCTTTAATCTTACCTAGGTGGCTTTTGACTGTTCCTCCCTTGATTAGCAACTGTTTGAATCAGCCCTTTGAAACTCAGGGAACATGAGGCTGGCTTCATGCCTACAAGAAATGGAAGCACAGAAAAGCCTCCATCCTGGGGAGCAGTCCCCAACCTTTTCAGTGCTAGGGGCAGTTTCATGGCAGACAGTTTTTCATGGACTTGGGAGGGGGCATGGTGCAGGCGGTAAGGTGAGGGATGGGATGGGCAGACGACCTTTGCTTGCTCACCCGCTGCCTCCTGCAGCGTGGCCTGGCTCCTTCCAGCCCATGGACTGGTTCCGTCCATGCCTCAGGGTTGGGGACCACTGCTCTGATTCCTCTGAGGTCTGGGGAGGACCTGGGGTTAGCTATGCAAGGTTAAGGCAGAAGGTGCTTTTTGGTTCTGGGACCAGAGGACTGGGCTTCAGCAGGAGACCCAGCTGAGCAGATAACCAGAGTGTGTGATGAGTGTGGGTAATGTGGGCTGTAACCTTGAGGAAACTGCACGACCTGCAGTTCTCCTGACTTGAACTGGGTCGAATCAGTTCTCCCTGATTCGAACTGGGAATCGAAGCGGGGTCTCCCAACCAACTGAGCTATCAGGGAAGCCCTGTTTTGATGCTACTAGACTGAAAATCCCAAGAGGGTAGGGAAAATACTTTTTATTATTCCCACTATCTTATACATTCTTTGAACATAGAATACTATAAAAATGTGGTGAATGAATGAGTAAATAAGTGAATGAATGAAAGAGTGAATATAAACAATATTATTCTGGCATTAACAAAGTTTTCCAAAATGTAGCTAACATAATAGGGCTGAAAATAATAAAGCATAATGTCAACAAAAGGAAGTAATAAATTGATTTCCAGATTGATAGGCCAAGGAAATTCCATTATTTTGAAATTTGAAATGATTATATATACTATAATTTTATTCTACAGGTTTGATTTTGAGATTTCCTCAGGGATGGGCTTCCCTGATAGCTCAGTAAATAAAGAATCTGCCTGCAATGCAGGCGACCCCAGTTCTATTCCTGGGGTGGGAAGATCCACTGGAAAAGGGATAGGCTACCCACTGCAGTGTTCTTGGACTTCCCCGGTAGCTCAGCTGGTAAAGAATCTACCTGCAATGTGGGAGATCTGGGTTCAATCCCTGAGTTGGGAAGATCCCCTGGAAAAGGGAAAGGTAACCACTCCAGTATTCTGGCCTGGAGAATTCCATGGGGTTGCAAACAGTCTGACACGACTGAGCAACTTTCACTTTCAGGGATGGCAAATATATATTATGGAAGATAATGTTCCTAGTGGTAAGAAAATGGAAAACAGTACTTAGAAGGAGACAGTCAGGATTTTTATTTTTTAAGTTTTTACTGGAGTATAAATTTACAGTGTTGATTTGGAGTATTGGAGTATTGATTTACAGTGTCATGTAATTAAGTTTCAGGTACACAGTGAAGTGAATTGGTTATGCATATATCCACTCTTTTTTAGATTCTTTCCCCATATAGGTCATTACAGAATACTGGGTAGATTTCCCTGTGCTATCCAGTAGGTCCTTTTTAGGTGTCTATTTTATATATAGTAGTGTGTGTATGTTGATCCCAATAGCCAACTTTATCCCACAGATACACTTACCCCTGGTAACCATAGTTTTGTTTTCTATATCTATAACTCTACTTCTGTTTTGGAGACAAGTTCATTTGTACCCCTTTTTTAGATTCCACATATAAGTGATATATGATATTTGTCTTCCTTCAGACAGTCAGGATTTAAATAGGCATATATACAAAATCACTTACTGGGACTTTCTTGGTGGCAGTTTCTAAGACTGCACTCCCAATCCAGGGTGTCCAGATTTGATCCCTGGTCAGGGAACTAGATCCCATATGCCACAACTAAGACCCAGCACAGCCAAAGAAATAAATATTAAAAAAAGAATCCTTACTAAAGCTTTAGATGATATAAACATTACACATTGAAAAAACAAAACAGATTTGCTTTTGAAAGAATGATGCACATGACTGAGAATTCACATTTCTATAAACAAAATGATAACATGCCTCACAAGAAAGAAAAACAAAGGAAATGCTTTGGGATTTGGTTCTTGGGCTCCACAATCACTGCAGATGGTGACTGCAGCCATGAAATTAAAAGACGCTTGCTCCTTGGAAGGAAAGCTATGACAAACCTAGACAGCATATTAATATTCATTGGAAGGACTGTAGCTGAAGCTGAAGCTCCAATACTTTGGCCACCTGATGTGAAGAGCTGACTCATTGGAAAAGACCCTGATGCTGCAAAAGATTGAGGACAGGAGGAGAAGGGGATGACAGAGGATGAGATGGTTGGATGGCATCACTGACTCAATGGATATGAGTTTGAGCAAGCTCTGGGAGATAGTGAAGGACAGGGAAGACTGGTGTGATGCAGTCAGTGGGGTTGCAAACAGTTGGACACGACTGAGAAACTGAATAACAACAAGATGGTGTATTAAAAACCAAAGACATCGCTTTCCCTACAAAGGTTCATCTAGTCAAAGCTATGGTTTTTCCAGGAGTGAGGATGTGAGGATTGGACCATAAAGAAGGCTGAGTACCAAAGAATTGATGATGAACTGTGATGCTGGAGAAGATTCTTGAGAGTCCCTTGGACTGCAAAGAGATCCAACCAGTCAATTTTAAAGAGAATCAGTTCTGAATATTCATTGAAAGGACTGATGCTGAAGCTCCAACACTTTGACCATCTCATGCAAACAACTGATTCATTGGAAAATACCCTGCTGCTGGGAAAGATTGAAGGCAAAAGGAGAAGAGGGTAGCAGAGAATGAGATGGTTAGATATCATCACTGACTCAAAGGAAGGAATTTGAGCAAACTCTAGGAGATAGTGATGGATACGGAAGCTTGGTGTATTGCAGTCCAGTTGGAGATGGCTTAGCGACTGAATACCAACATGACCTTGGGATAAATGTGACTGAAATGTAAAAAAATTACACAATTTGTAATGTGTTAAATACCATGAAACTGGGAGTTCACTTCTTACATATATTTCAGGCAAGTGAAAATCTCTCAAACAAGTTAGAGGACAGGCTAACTTTCTCTAACAAACACTCCCAAACTTAAATGAATCGGAGTGTGTACTTCCCAGGTTCTCCTCCTGTCACCTTTTCTTTGATTTGTCGCTAGTGACTAAGAATTCAAGACTATGTTAAATATAGTTACTGTTATTAGATAATGAAAAGTGCAGAAAAATGTGATTTTTTTAACCCCACTTCTACTACTGATGTAAGTATGATTTTGGTCAAATTTCTTCATATCCCTTTGATTACAAAAAATTTTTTTTCTTTCCTTTTTAAATTTGACTACATTTCATGGCACTTCAGACCTTAGTTCCCCAACCGGGGATCCAAACACAGCCCCTGCATTGAAAGGTGGGGTCTCAACTACTAGGGAAGTCCCTTGTTTATTGTATGTTTAATAGAACATTTTTTAAGCATTTTATCTAAGTTTCGGTCCCTTTAATAGGATTTAATTTCCAGTCACCTAAAACAGTGGTCTTTTAGACTATGGAAACTTTCAAACTTTGGAGTGGGAGGGTGGCTCTGAATTCTACAAGCATGCCATTGTTTTAAAGGGAAGGGCTTGAGTTTATTGTTTTCTTACTAGAGAAAATAATAAAGGAAATTTCTTTTTTGAAAAGATAGGCATAAGATCTGCAAAAAAACTGGCAGGAGGGACAAGTTATTGCTATGTTGAAAGGAGATTAGTAGCAATTGTTCCCTTCAATCTCATTTTAGGAAAAACGGTCATTCATTCATTCTCTGTTTCTTTATCCCCAGCTACTAGGAAATCTTCCTTGATGAGTTTTTCTCCTCACTAAAAGTTCATTTCCAAAGATGCCTGGGAAACATCCACAACTAAATACTGTATTAACATAATCCTTTTAAGAAGAAAAATATTTATCTTCCTTCCATTTACAGAAAGAAAGCAGCCCAGTAAGAATCAAAGAAGGACATGGAGAAAAAATTTGCCTGATTTGTGTAGCTTCCTGGTTGGATGATCAACACAGTTTCTAGAGAGCTAGAATCCAGAAAAGCTTCTTACATGGAGTACGGGAAGGATTGCCTCCATATAAGTTCGCTAATCCAACAGCATTTCTCAACGATTTTGTACAAATATTGTTCTTCATCAACCAGGTAAGAAGATACCATAGAGTCTATTATTTCCCTCAACATCTTATCTTTGAACACAAATCTGTAATTCTGTGTATGTCAAAAGTGGGAATATTAGGAAATATGTGACTGGACTATATACTTTTTTTTGGTATTTCTTTTTTTCTTTTCATTTCATTTATTTATTTCACTGAGCTGGGTCTTGCTCTCTCTAGTTGTGGTGACTAGGGGCTACTCTAGTTGCAGTGGGCTGGCTTCTCAGAGCATGGGGTCTAGGTGCTGCGGCTTCAGTAATTGTGCTTCAGGGGCTTAGTTGCCCTGGGGTCTTCCTGGACCAGGGACAGGTTCTTTATCACTGCACCACCCCAGGGAAGTCCCTTTTTTGTATTTCTCTTTCATATTATTACTTATTTGATTCACTAGCTTCTGTATTGTTGCCTTGCATGCTTTAGATTTTACAGTTTTAAGAATCAACATATCTAAGCTATGTTATGGACCTTACTGTTGTTGAAAATTCAATTAACAATCAAGGGGAAAAAAAAGAGCATTTCACTCAAGCCAGGCTGAGGAGTATAACTCAGGAGACAGACTTGCAGAAGTTCTGAGAATTACTCTGCCTGTTAGAAGTGGAAGGCACAGTCACAAACCTTTCAAGACAAAGTAACAGACATTAAAACTATATATTGATATTTTATATAAAGTTCACCAAAGATATATAGTCCAGGTGAAAAATGAAAGTGTTAGTCACCCAGTCATGTCTGACTCTGCGATCCCATGGAATATAGCCTGCCAGGATTCTCTGTCCATGGAATCTCCAGTCAAGAATATTGGAGTGGGTTGCCATTCACTTCTCCAGGGGATCTTCCCAACCCAGGGACTGAACCCAGGTCTCCCACATTGCAGGCAGATCCTCTACCATCTGAGGGACAGTAGGAGAACCCCATTCTTTTAACACTAGAAGTGTAGCCCTTTAAAGAAGAGTGTTCTTTCCCAGCTCTGTATCAGGGTGTCATGATGACTTGCTGCTCATTTTGTGTGTTGTTACCTAGACTATGAGCATCCTGGTGGCTCAGAATCCACCTGCAATGTGGGAGACCTGGGGTTCGATCCCTGGATTGGGAAGATCCCTGGAGAAGGGAATGGCTACCCACTCCAGTGTTCTTGCCTAGAGAATTCCATGGACAGAGGCACTTTACAGGCTACAGTCTATGGGGTCCCAAAGAGTCAGACACGACTGGGGGACTGACACTTTCAAGAAGTTATATTACTAGCATTAGAAAAAAGGGAAAAGAAATTTCTTTATGGTCGGGTGGACACCCACATCTTTGAGGAGATCTGGTTAGTGTGGAATGCAGATGGACACTGCACACTAGGGAAGGAGGGAGCAGGCCCAGATAAACACTGGAAGAGAACTTTATGTTTAAATTTTCTCGTCATCACTAAAAATACAAATTTTATCATGAGCAATGTCTCATTTACTTTTTACACTGCAGTGGTTTCAATAGGGGGTGATTTTTCCTTCCAGAGGGCAATTGTTGATATGTGGATAAATGTTAGGTTGTCACAGTTGGATGTTATTATTATTTCATGGGTAGACACCATGGATTCTGTTAAGCAGCCTACAAGGCAGGGGAGAGCCCAACAAGAAAGAAATAAGCAGTTCCAAATGTCAGTTGTTCTGATTTTAGAAAATCCCTGAGCTAGAGAATCTTTAACATGGATTAGTAATAAGACTTTTAATTAGTCAGTTCCTGAAGAAACAGGCAATCAGTAAAAAGTCCTGAATAAATGGAAAGCTAAGACTTTAAAGAGAATTTTTTTTTTTTTTTTTTTTTTTGCCTAAGATTTATGTGAAATTCCTTGAAATCACTCTGGATTATTAAACTCACATCTACTAGCCAACAGTATTTTGACTTGAGATTTTGTCACTATGACTTGAGACTTTGCCTTTCAGTCTGTAAACATATTTTCAATACTGTGAATACCACATCTGAGTGCATTCTTGGGTTATTCTGTTGCTTATGTATTAACATTTGTTTTAAGTAGCAAGGGGCAGTTATGAACAACACAGACATCCTTCCTACTTTTATGAAGATTATAGTCAGGGAGCAAGGAATTGAGTAAAAGCTATAGGAATTCTAGTTACAATTTGGATCAGTGTAAGGGGGGGAAAGGAATGTACTAAAGGAATACATAATGAAGTATAAACTTAAGGCAGTGGCATAAGGGAGTGGCATCTGAAGACAGATTTGAAGGATAAATAGGGTGGGGTGGGTGGAGATCCTGAGGTGGGAGAGAGCTTTGATACTCTTCAGTACATGGCTGAAAAAGCCATTGAATCAAACAGAGCAAGAAAACAAAAGTATAATGAGGTAAGTAAGGTTGAACTGGCTTCCTTGGTGGCTCAGTGGTAAAGAATCCTGCCAATGAAGGAGACTTAGGTTTGATCCCCATGTCGGGGAAGATACCTTGGAGAAGGAAATGGCAGCCCACTTCAGTATTCTTGCCTGGGAAATCCCAAGGACACAGGAGTCTGACAGCTACAGTCAATGGAGTTGCAAAAGAGTTGAACACGACTAAATATCACCAACAAAGGCCTAAATATTCAGAGTTTTGTTAGACTCAAAAAGTATTTTAATCTTGACTATGTATTCATACTTCTTTGCTACTTTTGAAAAATTATCTATTGGTATAATAGTTTTTCTTTCTTATAAGGTCCCCTACAGATATCATCTTATGCACCATTTTCTTTTCAATACTATAATTTTGTTTCCTTCTCTTTCCCACCGCCATTTTTATAGATTACATCAGCTTGGACCTCCCAAGAGAATTGCGTGGAAGCGTGACAGTGGCTGTAAGTGAAAGTCGCTCAGTTGTGTCTGACTCTTCGTGACCCCCATGGACTGTAGCCTGCCAGGCTCCTCTCTCCATATAATTCTGTAGGCAAGAATACTGGAGTGGGTAACTGTTACCCTTCTCCAGGGGATCTTCCCAACCCAGGGATCAAACCCAGGTCTCCTGCATTGCAGGCAGATTCTTTACCATCTGAGACACCAGCAAAGTGATACTGACTATCCTTGATCTTATTTCTGGTTTTAAAGAGAATGCTTCTAGTGATTCCCCATTTACAATGACCTTAGTTATATTTATTTTATTTAGTTATATTTATTTTAATCTTATACTTTCTCAGATTTAATAATATTCCCTTTTATTCACACCTTTCTAAAAGTTTTTATTGTGACAATATGTCACATTGTTTTAGACTTCCTTTAGGTCTTAGGAAATTGTCAACATGTGTTTAGAATAATGTATTTGGTAACTATTGGATTTTGTTTCTGTTAATAAGGTTAATCTTGTTAACTGAGTAGTTCTATTCCTTAATGTCTTTACTGAAACTTTTTTCCATGCTTAATTTATCCATAAATGAGATATATGTTCATTGCTTTATATATATATATATATAATATAAACTGGGGTACACTGATTCATTGCCCTTGTTTCTATCAGTTTTTTAAGTGATTTTTCAGGTTTTTATTTATGTATTTATTTTTCGCTGAGTTGGATCTTCACTGTTGTTCACTGGCTCTTCTCTAGTTGCAAGGGGCAGGCTTCTCATTGCAGTGGCTTCTCTTGCTGTGGAGCACAGTCTCTGGAGCACGCCGGCTCCAGTAGTTGCAGTGCTAGGTCTCAGTAGTTTGGGCTCACAGGTTCTAGAGTACAGGCTCAATGTTGTGATCTCTGGGACTTGGGATCAAATCAGTGACCCCTGCGTTGCAAGGCGGATTCTTAACCACTGAACCACCAGGGAAGCCCTCTATCTTTTTTTTTTTTCATTCTAAGACTATCAGTTGTCTACATGTTTCTATTTCATATGTATTATTGAATATTTTTTATTGTGTATTCACTTTTCAAGACACACTAAATGTTTAATATTTTGTCTGATGGCAAATCAAAGCTGTTAATTTTCTCTCACTTTACCATCTTCTACTATTGTATTTTCAAGTTTTCTCTATCATGTACTAGTGTCTCTTATATATCACAAATATATATATACTTTCTTTCTGTTCAACATTAAAAACAAGAAAGCATTTCTTAACTGGTAAATTTAACCCATTTATGTTAATTTTAATTAACCTAAGTCTTTTTAGATTGGCTTCTTTGAGTCAGCAATAACATTTAAAATCTCTCCATGTCTACTGCTGGCTTAATAGCTTGTTCTATTTAGCACTGCATTATATATCATTGTTTTGATGTACCACAGTTTATCTGTTAACCTATCCTGAGGGGACTTCTTGATTTCTTTCAAATTTTGGCAATTATGAATAAAGTTGTTACATACCTACACGTGCAGGTATTTTTGTGGACCTAAGCTTTTGACTCATGGTGGGTAAACACCAAGAAGTATGATTGCTGGATTGAATGCTAACATTATGTTTTGTTTTCTAACTAAAGCCCCCATGGAGAAACTCTATGCCAAACTCTTTTTCCAAAGTGGCTGTACCATTTCCCATTCCCATCAGCAATGAATGAGAATTTATTTTTTCTGTGGCTCCATATCCTGCCAGCATTTGTTGTTGCCAGTGTTTTGCATTTTCATCATTTTAAGAAGTATGTAGTGGTATCTTATTGTTTTAATTTGACACAATGTTTGGTGATACATGCTGTTGAACATTTTTTTACATGCTACTTTCCATTGGTATATTGTGTATGGTTTAGTGACTGTTCAGGTCTTCTGCCACTTTTTAAATAAGTTTATTTTCATTTGAGTTCTGTTGAGTCTTAAGAATTCTTTGCGTTTTTTGAAAGTGGTGTGTTATATATGTTACTTTGCAAACACTTTCCCTCAGTCTTTGGTTTGTGTTTTCATCCTCTTAACAATGTCCTTTGCAGGGTAGACGTTTTTAAATTGTAATGCAATCTACCCTATGAATTATTTTTTTTTCATGTTTCAGGCATTACGTGTTAGGAGTCATCAACATACTCAAAGTTATCTACATTTTCTTCTCTGTTATCTTCTAAAGGGTTTTATAGTTTTACATTTAGCTCTATGATGTGTATGTGCATGTGTGTGTGCTTGGTCATGTCCAACTCTGACCTATGGACTGTTGCCCTCCAGAGTCCTCTGTCCATGGAATTTTCCAGGCAAGAATACTGGAGTGGGTTGGCATTTCTTCAACCAGGGGATCTTCCCAACCCACTGAACCCAGGTCTCCTGCATTGCAGGTGGATTCTTTACCACTGTGCCACCTGGGATGCCCCAGATCTATGATGTAGTTTAAGTTAATTTTTGTGAAAGGTGTAAGATCTGTGTTTAGATTTTTTTTTTTGGTATGTGCTATCTTTTTTTCCTGCACCGTTTGTAAAAAAACATGCATTTCCCTCCTCCTTTGTATTGGCTTAGTTCCTCTGAATTAAGCCAGTATACAATATAGACCTATATATATATATATAAACACCTATAAAATATAGACCTATATAAAAATATAGGCCTATATATATATATAAAGAGAGAGCAAATAGATATAATATACAAAAGAGTTAGACCACCCTAAAATTATTTAGTGATCACCTATTCATCAATCCCCCACCGTAAACCTCTGAAACCACTACCATCACCATGTGTGTTCAGGCGTGTCCAACTCTATGCAACCCCATGGACTGTAACCCGACAGGCTCCTCCGCCATGGAATTTTTCCAGGCAAGAATAATGGAGTGGGTTGCCATTTCCCCCTCCAGGGGATCTTCTTGACCTAGAGATCGAACTGGCATCTTTGCATCTCTTGGATTGGCAGGTGTATTTGATTCTTTACCACTGGTGCCACCTGGGAAGATCAAACTCCTGAAAATGACAAGTTATTTCACCATCTCCATACTTTTGTTTTTCTAGAATGTCTTACAGTTGGACTCATGAAATACATATTCTTCTCAGATTAGCTTCTTTCACTTAGTGATATGTATTCAGGTATACTCCATGTCTCTTTCTAGCTTCATCTCTCATTTCTTTTCAGCAGTGAATAATGTTCCATTGTCTGTAGGTAGTGTAGTTTCTTTATCCAGTCACCTATCTAAAGACATGTTGGTTGGTTTCAAGTTTTGAAAATTATGAACAAAACTGCTAAAGCATCTCTGTGCAGGTTTTTTTTTTTTTTTTTTTTTTTTTTACGAGTACAGGTTTTCAGCCAATTTGGTTAAATACAAAGAAACATGATTACTGAATAATATTAAGAGGATCTTTAGTTTTATAAGAAGGTTCCCTATTATTGTTCAGAATGCCTGCATCATTGTGCATTCCCATTAACAATGAATCAAACTTTCTGTTTTTCCAAATTCTCTCCAGGATTTGGTAATGTCACTGTTTGGGATTTTGGACATTCCAATACATGTACCATGGTATCTCATTGGTATTTTAAAGTCCTTTCCTTTTCAGGAATTTTAATTTTTTAAATTCTGTTTCATTTTCACTTATTATTCGCCCCCTGAGGTGGCAACCAGTCTTTTATTTTGTTCGTTTGTATGTAAAACAACCTGTGGTAAGACTGATTGGAAAGCATGTTGGGAAGGCGCCTGAGGATTTTTAATTATGCAAAAGAAGCTTCATAAGGTTCAATAAGAGTCTCAACTCAGAGGTTGGGCCAATTTTCATTTACATTCTTCAGGGTAAATGAAATGATAGAAGGACACATCTCAAGCAGGGTATGCTTCTCTCATGTATCGCATAGGAGAACTTTCCTTTTCTTTCTCCACAGGAAGATAGAATTGTACACTGTAAGACTTCAGAAATAACTCACCTGCTGAATCTTGAGAGTGAAGAAGTTGAAGATTCTGCTGAGGTGTCTGAACTGCTGGGACACATAAGTGTCCCAAAGACCTAGAAATGATGCTGGTTAAAAGTCAAGATGACTGGTCCAAAGAAGACATTGTGCAGTTACTGGAAAGTATGGAGGAAAGCATTCCACCCAATGACAGGCACACGTTCAAAACAACCCAGTCAGTGATAGATTGGGAAAAAGTAGCTTTTAAAGAATTTTTTTGGGAAAAATGTAAACTCAAATGGTTAGAGAGTTCCTATAACTTGAGAAAGCTTTGAACTTTGAAGGACCTAGTCCTGGAAGCTAAGGAAAATGTTAACAATCCTTCCAAAAGCAGAAGACACAAGAAACATCCTGATTTATTCAAGAAGCCTCTGACAGCTTACCTGCCACTTTTTTAAAGAGATGAGACCTCAGAACCTCCAACAACACCCCAAGATGAGCAACCAGGAGCTAACCAAGTTCCGTCTGAGGAATACAGGAAGCTGCCAGAAGAGCTCAAGCTGAAATACAGTCAAGATTTCCAGGAAGAGAAACAGGAGTTTCAGGAGAAAATGGCTCTGTTCAGAGAACAGCACCCTGATCTAGTACAGAACTCCAAGAAACCTGATGTCCCCAAAGGAAGTCAAAGCAAAGTGCCAAAGAAGTTTCAGGAAAATGTGCAAAAAGTGAAGTCTCCCCCAGAAAACCATTTACCCATGAAGTGGAAATTCCAGGGAGAGCCCAAGAAGCCCCCGATGAATGGCTATCACAAGTTCCACCAGGATCTCTGGTCGAGCAGGGAGCTGAAAGTGGTGCCCCCGAGGGAGCGCATGGTGGAGATCAGTAGACGCTGGCAGCGGGTCCCCCAAGACCAGAAGGAGCTTTATAAGAAGCAGGCGGAGGAACTGCAGACACAGTACAAGGTGGACCTTGATCTCTGGCTCAGGACTCTGTCTCCTGAAGAATACTGCTTACAGAGAGGCGACCTGTGCTAAGCGTAAGAACATGAGCGTGACGGGGGACCCAAACCCCAAGATTAGAAGGATGGATCTGCAGTCCCCATCATCAGGGAATCTGCAAGGAAGGCTTAGAGAGGACCCAGGGCTTCAGGCTGCAGAGTTAGCATCATCAGACACAATTGGAGAACATTCTCCTGCCTCAGGGAGATCAGAAGGAAAATGAGGAAGATGCAGAGGAGGATGCCACTAACTCCTCAGGCCAGTGCAGAGAAGATGAAGACTGTGAATTTGAAAGCAGTGGGGATGAAGATGAAGATTGTGATGGTGAGAGCACTGTCTCTAACTCACCTTTCTAAGGGGACTCCTCTGACTCAGACTCCAAAATTCATTTTTTATCCCTTAAATGGTGGAACAGAGGACTTTCCAGCAAAACTCTAGGGAATCTATGTCAAAGGGAGTGTGGAGTCTCCTCTTTGCCTGTTTCCCTCCCTCTTTTCCTTCCTTCCTTCTTTGTCTCTTTCCTTTCCCTTCCTCCTCCATCTAAAGGAGGATAGGTTGGGAAGAAGAGAACTTGAGAAGCATTTACTGCATCAAGTCATATACATGAGAGGAAGGGACACTGCTGGGAGAATAACTGTAAATATGAACTAGCGTTGCTCCAACCTCCAATACCACCCATCCCTCCTCCTGCAAACCAGGATATATTTGAAAATCTGTTTAACATTAATGCCTTCTCATTATTCTTTCTTTTTTTTCCCCTAAAAGTTCCTGGCTTTTTTTGTTTGTTTGTTTTCATGAAAACTTGCATTTACTAAATAGTTGCATCTTTTATATATGCAAAAATAGGTTTGAGTGTTAATTTTGTTGCTAGAAATCTTAGAGGTTTATTTTATTGTTCATAACTGTGTTTCTCAGTAAACAATTATAATACCAGAAATAATGATAATATTTACACTTGTTATACCTGAAATTTATTTCACACTGTGTCTTGCCATATGTCTAAAACGATGTTTATAGTGAAGCTATGTTATTGTCCTGATTGTGACTTTAAAGCTGATGCTTCAAAGCATTAAGGCAGGGTTTCCACTGATGATGCCTGGAGGCTGAGTAGTGGTACCTGGAGCTCTTGGGCTTCAAGGAGCACTTCAGCCCTGTGCATGCACTGCTGGAAGACCATGTTCTCCTTCAAGCCACTGCAGCCCACTGAAGCCCAAACGCACCTGCAGCTTGGCTCCCTGCTGTGTCTTCACACTGAGAACAGGGAGCAGGCAGGTAGCCACCTGGAGACGGCAGGCTGGCGTCGCAGCGAAACCCGCTGTTTCAAAGATGCTGAATCCGAAGCAGCAAGGCTTTGGTCTGAATTATGCTGTCAAGAGACGTCCGTTGATTCAAGAAAGTCGCTGCTGTGAGAAGCAATCTAGATCTCACAGCAGACCCTGTCCTGGCACTGAAGCTTGGTCTTCCAGGTAACACGACTGCGCACACTTGAGAAGGACCCCATGTCAGCCTGCTACCTCCTGCGTGTGGGGCCGCGAACGCCCGGGTGGTGGGATCTGAGTACACACGGGTGCTGTTCCTGCTCAGCAAGGGATGCGGCTGCTGTTGCAGGAAGCCCACCCACTGTTGACCCTCGGTGGACAGATGGTAGAGCACCCTCAAGATAAACCCACTCAGAAAGGCTCTGTGTATCTTCTTCCTGGTGCTCCAGGTAGGTGCTCCTGATGCCAGGCAGGTAAAGAGCATGAAGCAGCAACAGCAGTGCATCTAGACCATCACCACACTGTGCTCGAAGAGATCCTGCTGATCCTGCAGATCCAGCAAACCCGCCGACCTCTTCCACCCGTTTCCCAAGGAGCACGCATGCGCACTTGTCATGTGGAAACTGTGATGCACTCCATGCAAGCCAGCTCCCGGGAGAAGGCGCAGAAGCACACAGACTTGTCCTCTTGCGGCTGGAGAAGCTTAAGATGCTCGATTGCAGCCCGTCCTGTCCTCCTTCCAAAGAATCCTGCATGAGTACCCCGGCACGTGCAGGCTAGGCAGAGGATACGGGCCGCTGGGCTGCAGGAGATCTCCCAGGTCTGTTGGCTGCGCCGGCAATGGCCTTCCCAGCCTCCTAGCCACACAGCTCAGCTGCGTACCCTGCCGGGCCTGGCCTGTGTCTCTGCCAACGGCGTGGATAGTGCTGAAGCCCAGTTCACCACAGCTTTGAGGCTCCCCAGTGACTGGGAGCTGTGGGCCTTCATCGTCACCAACCTGGTGAGCGGGTATATAAAGGAGGGAAACAGACCCCCAGAGGGAACCGAACAGTTCGCTGGAGAGGGTCAGTCCAGACCACAGCCTGGCTGCCAGCGCCTACTACCTCTGAGTGTGTGGCTTTTCTACCTGTGTGTGCTCTTCTCCTTCCTCCAGAGCCGATACAAGGAGGTCAGACACGCTCTGCATCATGTTTATCTATGTTTAAGCCTTTCTTTGCTTCTAGGGCACTTTGTATGTAGAGCAGATTAAATAAGAACCTTAACAGTTAGCACCTGTCTTGATATGAAAGTGCTTGTGGTGACCATTCTGTTATCTGCATACGTACATGTAAAGCTAGGGATAAGCTCTCAAGTGTACAGTTAGAAGTTCAGGCTCTGCCTGTGTGCTCAGACACTCAGTTGTGTCCAACTCTTTGTGACCCTGTGGACTGTAGCCCGTGAGGATCCTCTGGAATTTTTCAGGAAGAATACTGGACTGGGTTGCTTTTTCCTCTTCCAGTTGACCTTCCCGATCCAGGGATCGAACCCATGTCTCCTGCATTGGCAAGTGGATTCTTTACCACTCAGCCACCTGGGAAGCCCCCCCCCAAATTCAGTACTTGATATTTAATATTCCACTCTAGCTTCACGGAGGCCAACCCAAGTGTACATGCATGCGTGCATTTGTGTGAACTTTGAGCCTTTTCTTCACCTTTCAGTTATGTAAAGCTGTCGTAAATACCATCCGATGAGTCCCAGTTCAGTGCCTCACAGTTTTTTAATCATAAGAATTTCAAACAGACAGCAAGCAAGCCCCCAGGGAGCCATTACAGCTAGTCTCATACAGCTAAAGTGAGGCGAAAGTCGCTCAGTCGTGTCTGACTCTTTGCGACCCTGTGGACTGCAGCACGCCAGGCTTCCCTATCCTTCACTATCTCCTGGAGTTTGCTCAAATTCATGTCCATTGAGTCACGTTTGGAAAGCTGTCTTTTAATGGGTTTGTAATGTCTTATGTTTTTAGCAGACTGTATCTGCAGCTGGTGCTTTTAATTAGGGAAAAAAATTATAAATACAAAACATTGTTTAAAAGATATAACCATAGAACACAACTTCTCACTTGTGGATTTTTTTCTGTGTATTCCAAGTATGATAACTTGAAGCAGCCACTGAAAAAATAAAATGAAGTACTCCCCACCACCCCCATCCCGCCCCGATTCTTGTAGGTGCTTTTGGTGTTGTGGTCAATAGAAAAACACACTTTCATTCTCATGGCTATGAGGTAATATCTGTACTTAAATGAATTCTAAATGGTTGAAATGCTGAATGTATTTGGAAAACCATGCTGCAAATTATATAATTTGCTTCTCTGCTCAATATGAAATTTGTAAAATTAGCACCAAAGACATGATTCTTTTTATTTCAAATAGCAGGTAATATAGGAGACTCTAGCTACTAAGATGTAGTAAGATTTATTGAAGAAGAAAAGTTAAAATTTTACGTAACCTCCTTCTCCTTCTGCCTCTGTAACTCAGCTGGCTACTTGCAAAGTCTAGATGACGTAGGTCACATAGTCTTAGAAAGTGGGGACATGCAATACTAGGAATTAGAGTTTATCTCACTCACCCTTGTCCTGCTCTTTGCAGTCATCCAACCCCTGCAACCCTGCTTAATCATGCCTGTCCAGGTCAGACATCCCCCTCCCCATGTTGACCATTATTCCCGTGCATGAAACCCCTAGTTTAAACCAGCCTATTAACAGCTAGTGTTGCCCACTACAGTCTGTCTATAAAAACTCTGTAATCCCTTTGTTTGGGGCTCAGAGCTTGAGTGTTAACTCCTCTGGACCCGCCGGCCTAATAAACCTGATTCTCCAACTCTCCCAGTGTGGTGCTTGGTTTCTCGAGTGCTGGTTTCAGCAACATTTCAACATGAGCTAGAGAGTAAGTTTAAGTAACCAGTACTGAAAAACTTATCAATATATATTTAGAAAGTATCTTAACTTTTACTGTAAAACTCCTTTCCAATCAGGAGTATTTATTTCTTACTTTCTCCAGTGCCCCTCATGAAGCACTTTCTTTTTATTATTGTACAAAAAAAGGACCTGCTAATTCTGGATTGCCTGAAAGAAATGCTTATCCCAGTCTCCAGGGTCATTAGAGATTTCCCTGCAAATCGGTTTTCTCCTGGAAGGTGAATAGATGTGTAGGACAGAGTAGTTTGTGAGGAAGGAGGAGAAGGTTGGAGGCTGACCTGGATCTGGTTAGGGACCAGGTCTGTCCATGTTGTTTAAGCCCTGGCAGGCAGGAAATGGGAAGTACAAGGTCATATTTTGTTGAGTCCAGCAAGCTCACAACACAGGTGAATATATTTCATATATTCCAGACAAATGGCTATAAAGGAAAATTTCACTGTCAAGATGATAGTAGAAACCAACAAAAGTTTGCAGTTGACACCTGCTTTATAACATAGCAGTAAAAATGAGGGTCCATTACAGTAGAAAGAGCCTAAAGACAATGAAGTATTCTTTTGCAGCTCCCTCAGAGGAGTCCTGAGCATCCCATCTGGGCCATGACTCAGCCTCCTCACCTGTGGCCAGTGCAGATGAAGGGCCTGACAGGGAAAGTGCACACGCCATCATCGTATCTCCAAAGGAGGGAGTGCTTGGCAACATCCACAAAACTAATACTCCCACTGTCACAATCAAGGAACACCCCAACCCTGCCCAGAGGTCTCTCTATGTACAGAGGCGTGGTGGGGGCGGTGGTCCAGAGTTGGTAATGGTCATCCTGCTTCACACACAGAAGGAGAAACTTGTCCCTGTTGGACTCGTCCAGTATGCTGTCGTCCTTCCTTATCCAGGAATCCTTACAGATGCCTACAGCCCAGTCCCAAGAGCTGTCCACGAGCATCTCCCAGTACTGTTTGCCAGAGGTGAAGCTCTGGGCTCCCCATGCAGCAAAATACTTGGATGTTCCACCATCCAAAGATGCATGGAGGCTGGGATGTTCATACGTCAGACGTCTTGCATCATCGAACAGCCTGATGTGCTGACTGCTTACTTCATTATTGAATGAAAAGTTGACTGTGGAGAGATGAGAAAAAATGCCAGTCAAAATTAATATTAAAATAAAATGATCTATGAGAGAAGAGGGTTTATCTAGAGTCTGGGTGAAAAGTCTTAAGGTTATTGGAAATGTAGTTTTAACTGGAAAACATTGAATTCAAAGATTGCCAGGATATCTGCCAAGGAAATAGATTATTAGTTACCATGGAAAAAAAATGCTTAAAAGCTCAGAGATTATAAACAATAGGGAGGTCATGTCTACTTCTGGCTGGGTACTTTTTATTACATCTAAAAGACTGGACAACAGGCGTTGATCATCTCCAAGACCATGACAGTATGTCTTACCTCCACTTCCATTACTCCTGCTCAAGGGAAAAAAAAATACCTTGTAGAATAGAGAATTGGTGATCATTCTTCCATTTCAGTTAAATTAGCAAATGAACATTGAGGAAACAAAACCTAAGGATGGTTTCTTATAAGTGATTTCCTTATAGGCTTTTTTCTGCTTTTGATCTGCGGTTCCAGCCTGAGGTCTAGTCTTCCACTTCCTGACAAGTCACCCTCCAGGATGAGGTTTATCATGGAGCTCTGTGGGGCCCATCCACCAACCATTTGCTTCCCTGTGGTTTCCATACTTTTTTGAGGCTTATATGTTTTTTCAGATTATATCAATGGGAAAACATATCATACATTCAATTGCTAAGAAACTTCCTCTATGTAACTGCACTTAGACTCTGAAACTGGAATATCCTGGATTAATAACCAATTTTCAGTGAACAACTGACATGGTACACGATGATATTTCTAGGGACCCAGGAGCCATTTTTGGAGTATGTCCTTTTCTTCATCAAACAGATTATTCAAATTTATAAGTAACTGATGAGGCATGAATCGCATCACCCCTGCACCAGCCTGTGTATCCTATAGAGGATTTTAGTGACTCTGTGACCACACATGTCTGTACGCGCCTATTTGCAGGCTGTTCTGCACAGGCTGAGAGATGAAGAGGGAAAGACTGTCTGCAGAAACCAACACTGAGGGACCCTGCAGGGAAGACACACCGGTGGGGTGCCACTCACCCCGGAAGCGGTGGAGCCAGTCCATCAGCCCGGCCATGGGTCGCGCGGGGAGTTCTGGGAGCAGACACTGAGGCTCCGTGCAGCTGTGCCGACTCACTCCTGTAAGAGGAAGATGCGGTTCATCCTTCTGCTCCCCAGGGATTCTTGAACACAGCCTTTACGATAAGACAGCATCCTTCGGCTCAACACTCCATCTAAATCCTTTTCCCCACAAGCATGGGATAGGATCAGGCTCTTCTTGGGACATTTTTTTCTCATTTTTCTCATGGTCTGTTTTCACCCCCTATCCCCAGAGGTACTTACTTTTCTCACCTAATGCCTGGAAATACTAGTCCTTGAGCTTCAACATGTTTATGATCTTGAAATTTTAAATCAGTAAAAACTGGCCTTTTGGAAAAGTCTGCATTGGGCATGGCAACACTTACCTCCCTCAGTCACAGGAGCAAAATATGCTATTAATTACTTCCATTCAAGTGTAACAGGAAATTATATTCAACAAAACAGACACGGATATGTGTGTGTTAAGTTGCGTCCAATTCTCTGTGACCCTATGGACTGTAGCCTGCCAGGCTTCTCTGTCCATGGGATTCTCCAGGCAAGAATACTGGAGTGGGTTGCCATGCCTCTTTTAGGGGATCTTCCCAACTCAGGGATCGAGCCTGCATCTCTTGTGTCTCCTGCATTGGCAGGCGGGTTCTTTACCACTAAGGGAAGCCCCATAGATACATATACACACAAGTAATGTAGTATTGTCTGACATGCTACGTGTTCCCTTTGCTAAATGCAGCTTGATCTCTTACACAGCCTTCACAGTGCCATCATCAGCATCACAAGATCAGACTTACCATTTGAGTTTGTCTCCCAATTCCTGTCAAACATAAAATAAGGAAACATAAGACTAGACTTCTTCATAAATAGCCAACCAGTATTTGGGTTAGGAAAACTTCAGAAAAGTTCTTATCACCACCATGAGAAAACAGTTGGGAAACCCATTGTCTTTTTTCTCCCCAAAGGAAATTGGCACAGCTTGTTGAGAGAATCCAAATTCTAGATAAATTAAGAAATTCGGAGGGAGAAGAAGAGAGAGAAAGTACAAGGGTAGTGATTGGACAACCCTCAGCTCTCTGTAAATTGATGTTTCCTAGGGCTTGTCCTAAAAGCTTAATATGCCCCAAACTAAAGGCAACTCAAACCTGGGATATTCCAACAGGAGGTGAAAATTTATGAATGTATCTAAAATTTCTCCCATTGCCCAATTGGAGATCAAAACATTGAATGGCAGTACAAAAGTTGTTCCTTTCTGGTTTTTACAGAATCAATTTACAAAGGAAGATTTTGAGAAGGGAATATTCCCTGAGGAGTCTCCATCATCACAATTCTGCAAAGCTTGCTCAATCATGATTTGCATGAGTTGCACTTTCTCTATAATATTTCCCACTAGGAGAGACTCCAACCTTAGGATGCAAGAGATGAAAGAATAGACCCCTGGTACCATCTAATGGGCATCGAAGGTGTGAGCTTCAGATAATACATTTTCAGCCCTCGGTCCTTACCTGGAGCAGCTCCACATTTGGTTTATAGGACATTTTCTTGAATTCTGTGTATATTATTTTGAGATCTGTCTTCTTTCCACTCAGTTCCTTTTGTCTCTTTCTGATTTGCTTATAAATCTTTTGGCCTTCTTTTGTAATAAACCCTTTGTAGTAATTTTCTCCCTCCTGAAGAATTGGAGTTAACATCTGATAAGTTTTCCTAATCATGTTCTCCATGTCCATTCACGTAAAACTGTTGGGAGAGGGGTTTCAACAGCATTTAGTTTGCTCTGACTCATTCTGTCTACCAAGAAGCTACATCCAACTTAAAGTCATATCTTCCCTCTTCTCAGAAATAATCTTCCCTTATTTTCCATGATTTTTGACTAGGTCAAGACTCAAACCCACCCTTTTCTCAAATAACTTCCATCCATTTCATACAGATGTTTCTGAAACATCTGAAGAAAATCTTTTCATGGGTCATTTCTTTCATATGCCTCCTATCAAATCCGAAAGACCCGTGCAAGCAATTGAAATCTATGGGTAATTCATGCATCATGTGCAGTATCCTGATTTCAATGTTAAGATGTAAACTGATGTCTCATCTCAAACCTCCCAAACTCCCTAGCCTGACTTCTCTCTGAGCAGCTATGTTCCATTTTACCCTCGGGGTTGGTATCCTAAGGAAAGATCTTCAGATTTTCATCTACTGCCCTCAAACAGATGCTCATCCTCACAGTCCTTTCTTTCTGCCCTCCTTTTCTCTACAAACAGGTTCTGTAAGGTCA
Organism: Odocoileus virginianus; assembly: GCF_023699985.2. Lineage (NCBI taxonomy): Eukaryota > Metazoa > Chordata > Mammalia > Artiodactyla > Cervidae > Odocoileus > Odocoileus virginianus. The sequence continues at coordinate 4,478,568 of NC_069701.1, forward strand.
CAGGTTCCTACCCACATTGTTTAGAAGGGCATTCATCCTCATTCATTGCATATTCCTTCCCAATATTGATGAATTCACTCTCTCACTCTTTATCTGTTTCTCTTTATTCCTTTCCCTCCTGAGGTTTTTCTTTAACATGTCACATTTTCTGCTTACTCGCTAGATAGTGAGCTGTCACTCTTCACCATGATAGTTACACTGCAGTTCAATTTCCTTTGTATCCACCTGAGCTCATGCACTAATCCGATTGAAAATACCTGTGTTTCTCAATAATATGTCCCTTACTTTCTAGAATGTATGACTTACACAGAAATCTGTGCCTGAAATAACCCAGGAATTTTTAAATGCCCCTTGATCTTCAGAATGAGAACTGATCTTAAACCTGAGAAGCTTCCCCTGAGATCCTGAGTCCCGGGTGTGGAGTTGTCCACGTCCCATCCGGTGCCTCCTCTTAGCACTTGTGCCACATGCTTCTAATGGATCTTCTGCTGTAGTTCCTGATCCATTAGATTCCAAAAAGCCCAAGAGGCTTGGGAATGTAGGTTGAAATGGTACATGGAATATTATTCTAAATAGTGTTCAACCCATTCTCTGAAATTTTTAGCACATGATTATCTCACCTCAATCTATTAAGGGGCAAGTTTCTAGCATGTATGCCTCGAACTTTTTCAAAGAGAGATGCATTCTCCTATTTACCATCCAAGCATCAGCTCGTTCGTCACATTTTTTGAGGTTTCTTTCAACATCTTGTATCTTTTCCCATAAAGATCTCATTTGGTTTGCCAACTTCTCCTGTAAAAGAATTAAATTTTAGTGCCAGAAAAGAATGAGGTTTCAGACTTCAAATGAGGGAGTGTACTAGGGAATGTCAGATACAGGAACTGGAGGAAGATTAGCAAGGCCATGACAGATCACCACATTTCCCTGTTCTTCCTCACTAATGTTCAATTTCAGGAGATTCCGCACCACAGAACCACACCCAGGGAATCATCCGTTTAGGGAAAGGAACAGTTTTGTTGAAGATAGCTAATTTTCAGATATTGTGGCATCTTGTATCAGAGTGTGATTCTAGTGATGCTTGTCCCCTGTTAAATCCAACATACGTGTATCTCCCTTCTTTGTCCAGGGTTAGGGAGCCAGGATCCAATGGAAAAGACTTTTTAGGCTTGTAGATCTTAGAGTCAAAGACTTTTTCTCAAACTGAAGGCTTTACAGAGCCTTGAGCATAATAATGTGTCCTCCAAATAATCATGGGAGCTACCCAGTGGCTCAGCAATAAAGCATCCACATGCCAATGCAGGAGATGTGGGCTCAAGCCCTGCGTCAGGCAGATCCCCTGGAGAAGGAAATGGCAACCCACTCCAGTATTCTTGCCTGGGAAATGCCATGGACTGAGGAGCCTTGTGGGCTACAGTCCATGAGGTCACAAAGAGTCAGATATGACTTTACAACAAATTGACTTCATAACCCTCAGTGGATACAAGTTCCATAAAGGCAGGTGAACTATGGTATTTTCTTCACAACTTTATCACTGCTAACTAGATTTGTGCTGGCACTCAGTAAAGAGAAGGTTTAATCATCATCATGATCATAATATCCTTTCAGTCTCTTAGCTGTACCACCCCCAAGCTTCCTAAGTGCCCTCAGAGGCATCACTCACCCAGGATTCCTCAGCAGCCTCTTCAGCGGGACAATGTCTGTGAGTCTTGTGCTCCTGACCTTGACAGCAGACCAAACAGAGCAAGCTCTTGTCAGCTTCACAGAAGATCGTCTTTGTCTGCTTGTGGGTCCCACACAGGTGTTCCTCACACTTCAGGAATTGCCTGAGATTGGCTTTTCTGACAGTGGACACCAGATTCTTCAGAAGAAAATTGGTTTTGAAGTTTGTCTGTTCTGATCGTTGTCTGCACACCGGACAACTGGCAGGGGCTTCAGCTTGTTCCCAGAAAAGACAAAGACAGGACCTACAGAAGCTGTGCCCACAGCCTATGGTGACTGGATCTAGAAGGAAATTCAGGCAGACAAGGCATGTGAGCTCCTTCTGGAAGGCTTCTGGGATTTCTGAGTCCATTTTCCTGAGGGAAGAATATCAGGAGTTTATTCCTCTTTCCCCAAGACATAAAGGAACAAGCAAATTAGACTTGGGGGATGACTCACATGTGGAACTGCATTGGGAACAGAAGAGACTGGAGTTTGCTTTGACACAAATGGAAAACTGAGACACAGAGAGAGCTCTCAAGAGCTGCAGGAAATTTTCTCGACTGCCAGACAAACACTGTCCACTTCCTACCCACTTTCCTCTACCTAGAGGAGAACCTCAATTTTGTTGAGGACTTATTTTCCTCTAAGTAGCATGTTAGGTCAGGAGTTTGACCTAATTTATGGCTCTTTGTTGCGGGTCTTGACTGCCCTAAACAATCAATCACAATACTCAGTGCCAGTCCTTGATTTAGCACAAGATACTTGACTAAGCTCATATTTTATTATTTCCTGTGATTGTCAGTATTCCTGTGATTGGATGTCCTTTGTTTTATCTCAGTCTAAATTCACATCCACAATCACTTTTTCCTCTCCAAAACACTTTCTGAATACATTCAGAATTAATGAAGATGAAACTAAATTTTGTCAAATAGGATCCTATGTAACAGAAACTACTGACATAAACTAATTAGGCGGATTCTTTACCTCTGAGCCAGGAGGGAAGCCCTTCATGAATTGTAACATATACTGATTGGTTGCCTTTGCCTTCCTGTTTAGTCTGTATCACACTCATTAATCAACCAAAAATGAAACCATAGGGTTATATCTTCCAAGTCTTATAACTATTATCAGATACCCCTTTCATCTTGTGGTAAGATGTAGTTTGCGTGTAATGGTGATAATCAGCACCAAAAAACAAATCATACTCTTTAAAATTGACTTTCCTAAAATATCAGATCCTTGTGTCTGTACTAGTTAAGTACAGAAATTCCTCAGACATCCTAAGTGTCACTTTTCTGCCTGCTAAATTATTTCCTAGTTGAAATTTAAAATTTCAGCCATAAAAACTCACATTTCTGAAGAGAAAACATTTACTTCACTTTAAAGTAATATTTTTCTCAAATTATTACATTCCTTATCTCGTTCAGTAGAATACAATAGTGGACAGTATTATCTCTCCTGTGTATACAGGCACACTCCAGTTTTAAAGTAGACCATTGTAGGTATTACACATGGAGATAAATAGCTCTGAAAATTATTTTTAGGATCTATACCACTTTCTGAGTCCTTGTAATGCATAGGAATAACTAAGAGATGAACAAAATTAGAGAACTAAAATTAGTCACCATTAATTCCAACATATATGCCATTTAGACAATATAGAAATACAATAATTTTACTAAGTTGGCACACACAGTTACTTCAATGAAACAACCTCAGTTTTCTGTTAAAATTAGTAAATTGTGGTTTTTGTTTGTTTGTTTTCTCACTCTTTCTCAAGAAATTCCCAGGAGCTGCTCTGTGTTGAAGTTTGTACTCACCTAAGGAGAAGTAGAAACAGTTCGCAATGGAGAATAATGTAAAGTTGACTTAAGGATCAAGAGTTCCAATGTGGTCATGATAGCTTTCCGAAGTCTCAAGATCCAGGTGAGCTCCAAATACTCCCTCTCAGTACTGGAGAAAACTTTGGCTCCTGGAGTCTCCTTATACTGAATCTCTGAACCCCACCCATTTGTTCCAAATGACTGTATTTCATCAGTCTTCCAGTGGGATTAATACGGATGATGAGATTCCCTGAAACAAGATAAGACTGCTTTAACACCCTGGCTTATCTTCATAAACATGTCTCTGCAAACATCCTTTTATCAAGAGTCACTGTCTGTACTACAAACCCACCCTGAAATACATTGATATGTGACTTTCTGAATATTAATCATTTTTATTTTTAACTTACCAAAAAAGTTGGAAAGATTATTTCATCACTTAGAGAGTTTAGTTAACGTCTTGGAAATCTTGAAAATCTGTTTCTTGAGGTTAGTTTAAATATGTTCTGTCATGGAGGAGGAGCTTTATTTTATCAATTGATTGAATTTTGGATTTTAAAGGAACACTGTAATGTAAGAACTCCTGTGGTCACCACTGCAGAATGGGAACATCTCTTGCCCCTCAAGCCCCCCCCCGTGCCCCCCAGAAACAACAGCACAGGGCTTTCTATCTGGTCCTCCCCACCCAGCTCATGGGGACAGTAGAGAAGGCCCCAGCTCAGACACCCCTTCAGGCCATGACATTAGAAGGTTGCTTTGCAACAAAACAAATATTAGTGACCACAGTGGGAAAATTAAGACAAAGACATACTTTGAAGAAATAACACATATCCTCGCCTTTCTGTCCTGATATATTTCCCACTGGACAATCAGCTGGAGAATGCAGAATTTTTGGAAAGAGTGGGAATCAGGACCCTGCTTTTAACTCTTTCAAGACACCTGTACTATTTCTATACATTTTAAGGAGTTGATGGCTTCCCAGGTGGCTCAGTGGTAAAGAATCCACCTGCAATGCACGGGACCCAGGAGACACAGATTTGGCCCCTGGGTTGGGAAGATCCCCTGGAGAAGGAAATGGCAACCACTCCAGTGTACTTACCGGGAGAATTCCATGGGCTGAGGAGTCTGGAGGGCTACAGCCCATAGCGTCACAAAGAGTCAGACACAACTGAAATGACTGAACATGCATGCAGGCAAGGTGTTGATGCTCCTAAGTGTTTATGAGTGTGCATTTAAAAATGATCTTGAAGATGTGTAGACTTAGAAAATGAACTTATGGATGTCAGAGGGAAGAATGGGAGGAAGAGGGATAGTCAGGGAGTTTGGAATGGACAGGTACACACTGCTGCATTTAAAATGGATGACCAGCAAGGACCTACTATATAGCACGTGGAACTCTGCTCAATGATATGTGGCAGCCTGGATGGGAAGAGGGTTTGTGGGACAATGGATACATGTATATGTATGGCTGAGTCCCTTTGCTGTTCACTGGAATCCATCACGACATTGTTTGTTAATCGGCTATACTCCAATGCAAAATAAAATGTTTTTTAAAAATGAAAATTATCTTGAATTGCAAAAGCACAACCACTGTCTTATGGCATCCCACAATTGTTGTAAGCATCCCCCAGGTCATTATTTTTCAATTCTTTTTTTTTTTTTAAGCTGTTCATGCAGACTTTCTATTTTATATTCTCTAAATGTCTTACAAGTTTCAGCAAAGAAGTAATATGTTCTTCTAAAAGGAACTCTGTTCAAATGAAAAATATTTCACATTCAGATGAAAGGCCTGCCAGTAAGAAAAGAACACTTCCCAAACAACAACCATCATTTTAAAAATGTTGTACAAATTAACATGTTGATACCAAGAATCTAGAAGATGAGGCAGTGAGCATGAAAGAAATCGTACTTTCTTCTTCCTTCTGTGTTATGTTTTTAAGAGGAAGAAATATATCTATTGCAGGTGAATATGTATGTTTTCTTGGATAATTTCAGTGCCATTTTTGTGAAGTACTATTAATCACATGGCAAAAGAAAAACAGTAATACGGGAGTTGGAACAAAATAGGGTAGAAAAGTGTCTTTCCACTCGTAAGTGGTCTATGTTATACATGTTATACACATGCTGCTGCTGCTAAGTCGTTCAGTCGTGTCCGACTCTGTGCGACCCCATAGACGGCAGCCCATCAGGCTCCTCCATCCCTGGGATTCTCCAGGCAAGAATACTGGAGTGGGTTGCCATTTCCTTCTCCATATTTTTCCATTCTTAACCAATTTCCCTAGCACCATTCTTTAGTAAGTGAAGTATGGCAGTATGGGTTAATATCTACAATAATATTTTGTGTTCCAAATTAGTCATAAAGAGTTTTTAGGAATGCTGACATAAAGGGGATTTTATATTATTTCTCTGTTTTTCTGTATTTACAAATTGCAGCAGTCACAAAAATCAGGGCACCAGACACAAGTATAGTTTCTCTTTGGAAGACATGGGTACTCTGGATCTCCTTAGTGGAAGAGTTTGATGACAGTGTTAGCCCAGAGTTCTCAGAAGTGGATGACATTAGGCCTGTAAGTACATGTTCAATGAAAAGTCTGTGCCTGCTGTGGGGTGGGTGGGAATGAGGTTTAAGGGAGAGGGGATACATATATATATATATACATCCTCCAATTAAAAATATACTTAAAAAAAGTCAGCTGTTCAGACAGCAGCTAGGAAGATAAATTAGTGTAACCTCTCTAGTTTAGAATCAGGATAAGAGATTTATGTCTGCAAACTCCTTTCAGGATAGCCCTTGGATTAGTTTAGTGCTTGTGTGAATAATCATAGACCGGGTGACCCTGTGGGCATGTTTCAACTTGGCTTCTGCCCTCACTTCCCCTTTGTTATGTAGCCCTGCCAAGTTGGCATGTCACAAAGTCATGGTGAGTTTATATGTCAAAGAATTTATCAAATATAAAAATATCTCCTTGTTCCATTTTAAGTTTACTGCGAAGATCACACTGAGTAAATGTACTATGTAGATAGTCTGGAACTCAATAAATTGATCATATTTGATCATTTCTGAATGCAAGAGAAAGAAGCTAAAATTTTGTCCACTAAGATTACTGTTTGTGAACTTGACTGATTTCAGTGGATTTCTATTTTTAACCTTGTATCATTCAGTATGGTGAATTGTTTTTCAGTATTTTTTGCTGTCATATGGAGTCAACTGTTTTAGAATATTAACTAGTTAAAAAATATACAGGACATCATAGACTAAGTGCAAACTATTGTTACTTATATAGTTTAATATGTAGCATATTTTGTTAAATGATATCCCACATTTCAGAAATTTTGATTGATTTTCTATTTACTGATTTAGTTATTGAAAATTC